>NC_135317.1:45862704-48561037 GCF_048772815.1 Callospermophilus lateralis
AACAAATGGAAAACACATACATATCTGTAGACCTATCCTTGGAAACGGCCTGGGTGGCCTAAAACCTATCAAGTAGACCATGCATATTTTATTTTGGTATAAAATATTAAAGTTAGTAGATTCAGATAATTAATTATTTTGTTGTTTTGAAATAACCATATTTCTAATACTTAAAAAGCACGCTGGTAATCAGACAATTTACTCAAGCATGTATCAATGTCAGTGTGGCCGTTTGGCAGCATAGTCTCAGAAATTCCAATTAACCATGTAAATATATTTCATAGCATCACATCTCACTTTGTCAGAACCCCTGCTGCCTTTATATCATTAACATAAATGCAGGTGCAAATAGCATTTATGTACTTTGATAGAAAGCAGTTGGAAACATTTCACTGTGGGACACAACACTTTCAGATTGTGTACATCTGTTCAAATAATGTATCCAGCCCCAATGACATGAACACAAGGATAGAAACATCTGCCCCTGAGACCATTTGCCATATAGCAGATGCTTGCATCTTTATTTATGCAGATGGTTGGTATGATGAGTTGTGCGAGGATAAAAGCCAAGTAGTTTGATAGGGTATTTAGGATGTTCAGCAGGCCAAAAATATAAGGTAGGCATTTTTGTCCTAAAAGTATAATATTAGTAGGAGTAGAAATTCATAAATCACTAGTAATGCTTTTAATAGTCAACATAATGTTCTTGTCTCTTAATTAATTGGCATCAAAATCCTAAAAATATTTACAGAAATTCCAGCATCCAGATTATACTAGAATGAGCACCTTATGGTAATTTGGTTTTGATAAAATAATTTTAAATGATTTTGAATGCATCTTGCTTTTTAAAACAGCAGTCTAAATATATATACTACCAAGAAAATCTGGTGATATTTCTTCAAATTGGGAATCCGTTTCAACATGATTTATGACATAGTCTATGAATATCAATTCAAATTAAGTAAGATAAGTTTCTGAAGTATTATATATTTGGAAGATTTTTGTCAAGAATTTTATTATTTAACCTGTGTTCTAATGTTGTCAGCTAGTAATATTTTAATAATAAATATTTTATCAGGACAAATTACATTTTAACACTTTATTACCAAAATTCTCTTATTGAGCTGCCATATTATATTCTCAAGGAAACAAATGTGAAAGGAATAAAATCTTACAAAACAAGCAAAATATCTCCAGACTTGATACCCCCCCACACACACTATCATAGACTCTCAAAAGAGATTAAATATCAGATCTTATCTAATTCAGCTGCTCAAGCATGTTAGTTTCAGAACAACTTTGCATTCTTAAAAATTATTGAGAACTCTAAAGACAATCTAAGTAGGACTTGCCACATGAGGAATTTATAATCACCATAATAGTGATTATAAGCAGAAACTGCATATGTATGAATTCATTTTAATATAACAATGAGCTCATTACATCTTAGCATAAATAACCTAGTTTAACAAAATTAAGTATTTTCTGAAACAAATTTAGAAGACAGACATTAACTTATGTTTTTTGCAAATATTTTTGAAGTCTGGCTTATTGAAGATGCTTTCTGAGTCCCATATTTGGTTCTGCTCTGCTATGTTTTATGTTAAAATATTAAAGGAAAAATCCAACTTTCCTTTTCAGATCATTGGAGATATATATATATATATATAGGCATGTGCTCAAGGATCAAGATTTTATGTATATATACCAAAACTTCTCAGATTATTCTTCTTAAAGTTTAGTTACAATGTGAAATTTTAAATCATGTCAGTGTAGTTTTTATATTCTGTTTTGTTTGTTTGTTTGTTTGTTTTTTGCATGAATGAGTTTATTTAATGTCTCAGTACCATACTTTGGTCATTTAGAAAACATTAGTTCCCTGGCTAGGGTGTAGCTCAGTGGTAGAGTGCTTACCTAGCATGCACAAGGCTCTGGGTTTGATCCCACATATCAAAAGAGAAAAGAGAGAAAGAGATAACAAACTAGTTTACTGACTTTTGAAGATCTTCCATATGCTTTATTAGAAAGTATTTTTAGAATATTCACTAATGTAACCACCAGTCTCATCTGGAAAGAGCTTAAGTATGCTCCCCAAATTTACTTTTTTTTAACTTTACCCTAGTAAGAAAGGATAAAGCAGTACACACATGTATTGTGAAAGCAATACACATTCAGTAGAAACCATATTTAAATTTTGAATTTTGATCTTTTCCTGGGCTAGCAATATGTGGTATGACACTCTCATAAGAAACTCTCCTGAAACTTTCTCATGAAACAAGCCACAGTTTCTAATCAGCCATGAGATCACAAGGGTAAATATCCAGTAGTCCAGAGTATACAGTTGCCAAGCTATGTTTGGTACCTTAGGTGTATAAAATGCATTTTCCACTTGCAATCTCTTCATCTTAACAAATGGACTTATTAGTATTTGACTTCCTCATAAGTGGAAAAGCACCTGTATTAGAAAGCTTCAAGTTCTGATGGTGAATCCTAGTTTCCCAGTTGCCTCTCAAAAGATGATTTTCATCGTTGACAACAAATATTTTCAGTTTTTTCTTGTAATGAAAGCTCCATTTGTTTATTTTTGAGAACCTGTCTACCAGGTACCCAAATCTGACTGTGTTCTTTCAATATATTTCAACACACATCTGTCAGATGTTCTTTCAGATAGGAATGCTTTCCATGGGGCAAAAGCGGCTAGTTTAGTTTCACAGATGAATAGAATGCTTTTCTTCAAGGCAGCCATCATGCTTCTCTGTGAACCATTTCATCACACAAAATAGTGAAAAGGCATGTGCTCAAGGATCAAGATTTAATGTAAGTTCATACTGCTTGTTTATTGTTCTGCTATGCGTGTGACTGTGGAGAATATGACAGTTTAGCTTGCTGTCAGTGCCTCAATTCAGACTGAGGTGGTAGAGCAATTTTACCCAGTATTTATTTTGCTCTACCAGTGCAGCACACGTAGACATCAACACAGCAGAAAAGGCAAATGGTATCTCAGTGTTAGTATAAAAAAAGTGTTGGGACCTTCTCCAAATTCTGCGCACTATTTTTTAAAAAACACCTTGCTCGTCTAATCCTCTCTTGCAAAGAAAAGAACCAAGGTCAATAAAAAATAAGCATTATTATCTCAGATTTATTCTAGCAGTAAGTGCAAGAACCAAAGCAGGTCTATGTTCTCTAACTTACATGTACTATGTAATTTGTCTTCTTGTTTCTAAGGAACTCTTCCCCAGCCCCAGAAGGAACATTCCCCCGACAAGGCCACACATCATAGCACTGGTGTTTTATCATGTTTACTTAAAAGAGCAGGACTTGCCACATGAGGAATTTAGAAATTCTTTTAACATTTTTAGACCTTTTCTTTCAGTCCTAATGTTCTTGGGTGTCCTTGGTTTTCATAGCAAGTGATACAGGATTAGAAATATCTAAGATATTTGTTTTATTTTTTAATTATAAAAGACCTTTGTAATAGGTTTTTATTCATTTATTTTTGCTCATTAACGAAAGTGCTCTGTCAGTGCTTAAATTTCATGAATTTATTGTGTAATTTTTGCTTTAGAGAACTTGCATCCTGGTGGGGCTGGGGTTGTGGCTCAGCGGTAGAGCGCTCACCTAGCATGTGCAAAGCACTGGGTTTGATCCTTGGCATTACATATAAATAAATAAAATAAAGATATTGTGTCCAACTATTACTAAATAAATGTTTAAAAAAAGAACTTGTATACTGGTATAAACCTAATTTGTTCACCAGAAGCTCTATAAAAGGAATCCACCTATATAAGAAGCCTGGCTTTTAAGTGTTAAAGCATTGAAAATTGTTCTGTATAAATTTCATTAACTACCTGCCCATCATGCATGCTATAGAGTCCTGTTAAAACAAGGAAGCTTTCTCCCTGCCCCAGTAATTACACTGCTGATCAGAAAAAAGTTTTGTCAAAAAGATTTTTATTTTCTCCACATTGAGATGGGTTATGTGACACTCACCAGCCTTTGGAGGAGACTAATACATAACGGACAAATTACAAAACACCTTAGTGTGTTTAGAGTGAAGGAAGAAGAGCTGTAGTGCCAGACAGACCTGGGTTCAAATCCATCATTCGTCAGCTTTGTGACCCTCCAAGAAATTTTCAACTTTCCATATCCATTAACTGGGGATGTTAATATACCAAAAAAATAGTGGGGAGTTAAGTGAGATAATAGTGTGAGCACTCAGTCTGACTCCTAACTGTCATTTAGTACTTCATATGGAATTTAAGGATTCTAGGGGGTTGAGGGGAGAATAGAAAATGATCATTAAAGACAAGGAATATATACCTGCAATATATTTTCTCATGAAGGAAGGAGGTGTAACTATAGCTAGAATAGAAGATAGAGCCCAATGACCCTTTACTGTTTTTTTAAATATATTTATTTGCTTAGCAAATGCAGAGGAGAAAGCAAGACAATAAAATTGAGAATTAATAGTCCCTTCATTCAGTAAATATATACTGTATTGTGCAACTGCCAGACATTGATTGAGCGACAGTTCCTGCAATGAATGAAACAATACCTGCTTTTGTTACACTTATATTCTAATGGGAGGAGACTAGACTATAATATAATATCATGATATTTATTATTATACCACGAAGGACAAGACAATTAATATTGAAAAAGAAAACTTCAAATGATCCCATGAGACTGAGCAGCTACTTGTAGACAGATTGGTCATGAAGGGTCTCCCTGAGTGCTGGAGAGCTCAGTGGTGGTCTCAGTGGTCTCCCTGAAGCAGCACTAGGAGCACTAGGGTTAGTAACCTCCATCTCTCTGTTCTAATGTGCATATTTTTTTAATTCTAATATTTCAGGGCTTGAGGCAGAGAAGCTTCGTATGTAGAATCATAGTATTTTACCTTCCTTTCTCCTATCCTGGAAAAGTTATTATTTGGGTGGTTTTAATCAAAGATAGAAGGTATGTTTAGAAGTGGGAAAAAGGGTCAGGGAATGTTTTCCTCCTACTGGCCTCTCTTTTTTCAATGAAGTCAATGTTAAAAAACCGTAGAGACAACAGCCCTGCTTGTGGGGGAATGGAATTCAAAGTGCCTTGGAAAAATCTGGGCAATCCCCAGTTAGGAACCAAAGGGGGTCTGTTAGGGACAAGTAAATGGATTGTGGGATAGGACTCTGGAACTGATTTTGAGACTAGAAAGCTTGTGATGCTGTCTAGTGTCATAGTGGTTGAATTCTGCAGCACTAATTAACAAGCAATGGGAGTGGAGTATACAAGGTGGGGGCCAGTTGGGGAAGGTGCCATAGGAAGACAGCGAGCGGTGGGGTGAACCTATGATCTGTTGGGAGTGCCCATGATGATCAGTCATGAAGCCGGTACTGGAAAACTAGAATATTACCTAAGCTTACACATAAGCATGGCCTAGGACAAGAGAACACAGGCAGGTAGATAATCATTCCATCTCTTAGGGAAAATGAGTAGTTAACTCATACATACTCCTAACTAGCAGATAAGATTAAATGTTCCCTTCAACCAGATTTTATAGTTATCACCAAAGAAGAATAAAGAGATTGGTGGAGGAGAAACCAAGCAGAATTCAAAGAAAAGAAATTCAAAGTAATCACCAAAGATTTCAAACTTTGATGACTCTTGCCTTTGATGCTTGGGTCAGAATCTGATTATATGAGGTCTACCTTGGAGTCATATTCATCTGATCTGATTAGCTCCACCCAGGTAACTACTATACATCCAGTTATCTGAGTGTTCATCAGTGCCTAGTACTTTATTTTCTTTTTCTTTATTTTTTTTTAAATATTAGTATTGTAGGTGGTCTTTCTATGTTAAAGAAAGTTATGCCTTGATTAAAGAAGAAACAGTGAAGACTTACCAACAGCAATGTTAAAAAAAATATTATCAATGAAACCATAACAAGGGCATACTTTATCTCCAAAAGATCCATGGCTGTCCAACCTCTTGCATTGGTACTTCAGAATCATGAGCTGAATGAAGTATAGAAAAACTTATAGCAAAAATGTTGTAAATCAGTGTGAGTTGAAGATAAATCAAATGTGAAGACAAAGCATCTATAAGACTGCAAAACAGTGGGACTTCTTTTTTTTTTTTTTTTTTTTTTTAGTTCTGGTAATAAAACCCAGGGTATGATGTGTGCTGGGCAAGCCCTCTGCCACTAAGCTACCCCCTCACCCCTTGTTTTTTAAGTGCAGTTTGCATATGCCTCAAAAGTGCCCAATCTATATAAAGTAAACCTACTTTTGAAATTACAGTATAAAAATAATAATTGTTGTGATTCTTTTTAGTATTACTGAAACATTGTGCTCTTAACCACTTTAGTTTCATAATCATGGTATTTAAACCAAAAGTTAGAAACTTCCAACCTTCTGCATGTGTCCTAGTTTAATTGTTCCAGCTGACTACATATTCTGACGTTCAAACCTTGTCTGTTTATCCCACTAAAGAAAAGGTTTTCTTCATCAACTGCCATCTCTCTAGTCATACCCAATATATAACTATTGCAAATGCTATATAAATATAAGACTAAAAAAGAAAAAGCCCTTTGATCTCACTCCAGTGAGAATGGCATACAAGAATACAAATAACAATAAATATTGGTGAGTATGTGGGAGAAAAAGTACACTCATATAATGCTGGTGGCACTGCAAATTGGTGCAACCACTCTTAAAAGCAGAATGGAGATTCCTCAGAAAACTTGGAACCATTTGATGCAGTTATCCCAATCATTGGTATATACCCAAAAGACTTTAAATCAGCATACTATAGTGATATAGCCACATCAATGTTAATAGCACTCAATTCACAATAGCTAAGCTATGGAACCAACCTAGGTGCCCTTCAGCAGATGAATGGATAAAGAAAATATGGTACATATATGCAATGAAATACTAGCCATAAAAAAGAGTGAAATTATGGCATTTGCCGGTAAATGGGTGAATAGAATTGGAGACTATCATGTTAAGTGAAATAAGCCAATCCCCCACAAAAAAGCAGAGGCTGAGTATTCTCTCTGATTTGTGGGCACTAACACAATAAGCTAAGCGGGGAGACTAGAAGTTAATCAGATTAGACAAAGGGAAAGGGAAATGAAGGGAAGGGACAGGGGATGGGAATAGTAGAGCCAGTAGAATGAATTGGACATAACTTTCCTATATGTTCATATATGAATATATGACTAGTGTAACTCCACAACATGTACAACTACAAAAAAGGGAAGTCATATTCCACATAAGTATAATATGTCAAAATATATTCTACTGCCTTGTATAACTAAAAAGAACAAATAAATTTTTTTTAAAAATCATCCTAAGGAAAATTTTAGAAAGAGCTATTTTTATTGGTTGTTTAAGATTGCTTGCAATGATAAATTTGTTCCATTTACCAAAGTTTTTTTCTACAGGAGATGATTCCATGTCTACCAGTCCTGTTGAGAAACACCTAACTCCACAAATGCTGGATTCTCCTGGAAAGACAGTCTGCACAGGTATTTTTTGTGGGTGGTAGGATGTCAGATTAAATGATCTGCTGCTTTGACCAAGTGAAATGTTTTTTATCAAGGTTTAAATTTCAACTGGGAATCAAGTGAATATTAGCAATTCTAGTAATATTAACAACAAAAAGAATAATGAGAAAATGGGGTTAAGGCATTTCAGAATTTTCCATCTGGTTTGCTGAGTGTCCTTGAAAAGTCATTAACTCTTCACTAAATTTTTATGCTATTTATTTATCCCCAGATTTGGGATATTGACTGCTGTATAATAATGAATAAAATTTTGTGCGTGCTACAAATTATTTTTCCAAAAAAGATAAACAACTTCTTTCTACATGTATTAAAAACAAGTATCTCATCTGGTTTTCAGCTGTTTTTCATCAGAAGTTCTTGAAATCAAAATAAGTTCTCCCAGGGATAGGAACTAATAAAAAGGGCTCAATTAAGATGAAGAAGACACTTGTTGAAATTGAGAAATATTTAAATGTATTTTAAATGATAAAGCTTTTTAAATTTACTTTTCACTTGGTACATTAATTATGTGTCCTCAAAAAGATAGTTACTTGAATTTAACAAACCACTTGTGTAATTTTCTTTTATTGTCACTAATATTTGAAGTAATCAGCCTTTAAATTCTCCCATAAAGAATGCTTGTTTCCTCTTACTTCCTGATATAAATATATCTGATTTATTCAGTTAATGAACTGTATTTTCCCTTTGGTGCCCAACTCCTCTTTCTAAATTCAAGCTATCTTTACATTTGTTAATGCTTTACTCAGCAAAATACTAAATCTATAACTAAGTGCCTTTGGTTGCCCTGTCCCTACCCATTTTGAGAGCCCACATCTTTTCACTCCTGAATTGAGAAATCATGGCTGTTGTCACTGTCTCCAGAGAGGTGGCCAGTATCCCAAACCCCACTTCAGGTGCCTTCACTCACAGGGCCACTGAGATCTGGCCTGACTCACTCTTGCTGAACTGAATGCCTGTTAGTTACTTTCTTTCCTGCTAGGTTTAAGAGCAACAATTGAAATAAGAAAGACAGTAGAATGAATCTAACAATTTTCCTATGTGCATATATGAAAATACCTAAGTGAATCCCACCATCATGTATACCCACAACAGTGAGGTCCTAATTAGAATAAGATATATTCCATGCTTGTTTAATTATATCCTAATGGATTCTATGGTCATATATAACTAAAAAGAACCAATAAACATTTTTAAAAAGAGCAACAATTGGTTTCACTATTCTGTATAAACAAAAGCAAGGAGTGTCCCCACAAAATAGCTCTTTGAAATGCACATGTTAGCTCCTGTTCACACTGAATTGTTAATCCAATTAACACTTTGTCAACTGACATATGGGGTGGGGGAGGAGAGGGAGTAAGTGATACTGACAGGATGAATCAGATGTTATCGACTGCTGAGCTGCCCAAGTGGGTGTCATCAGAGAGGCTGCAGAGAAAAAAAATATAGTTTTATGGGGATCCTCATTAGCGAATAATAGCTATTTTGTCTCCCTTTCCTTCATTTACCTCTCAAAAAGGAAACATTAGTTTAAAGATTCAGAACTATTTCCATATGATGAGCCCTCAAGTTCTGTGCTTATTTTCCCACATTAAGTAAGCATCAGAAACTTAATCCTTCCTAGAAGAGAAAATGGGAAACTATCTGCTAAATGTCTGTCTAAAGTGATAGGAACCACCCTGGCACCTTCATCAATATTTTTCTCATTTAATTCCAGTAGCTAGTGTACTGTTATGCCCATTTCATAGATGACGATATTTAGGCACAACAGAGTGACTGGCCAAAGCCACAAGTACATGACAAAGCCAGGCATCAAAACCAAACTGTCTGAACCCCAAAATTCAGAGACTATAATGGTGGCCATAACTGTTCACAGTAGTTTACAATCTATACAAGGAGGAGCGGGGAGAGCCCATGCAGACAAGTGGGCCAGGATTTGGGTTCCAGCACTGTTGTTCACCATCTTGGAAATCTTTACTAGAAAATGGCTCAACAGGAATTCCTCACTCAGGTTATCATGGAAATCAAATGAGATAATGCATGTAAAGTATTTTTTTAACAATACCTGACACATAAAATATAACTTATCATTGGAATAATATTTAAGCAACAGTCATCAAGAAAGAAACTCAGGGGCTGGGGTTGTGGCTCAGTGGTAGAGTGCTCGCCTGGCATGCATGAGTCACTGGGTTCAATCCTCAGCATCACATAAATGGAAAATAAAGATATTGTGTTCACCTAAAACTAAAAAATAAATATTAAAAAAAAAAAAGAAAGAAAGAAAGAAACTCAGCTGCTCAGAAAATAAGAATTCCCTTTCTTGCTAAGGAGGTGAGGAATTCATTGTTTGACAGACTCTCACAGGGTTGTGCTGAGTGGAAGGTGCCTGCTAGGTACTGGCATTAGGAGACGAAGGGAGGGAGTTAGCCAAGAGCATAGGTCAGCAAAGCAGGACAGATGTGCCAAAGGGAATGGACAATTAGAAACGGGACACAAGATGTCCAGTTGGAAATGTGCTTATCTCAATTGCCTGATATTTGGGTCTGAGATAATGATGACTTCAGGCCTTTGTGCTGGAGATGCAAGGACTAGAAATTATATTTGGCATCTTGAGTACTTTGAAACAAAAGGACACTTGTGCCTATTTCCAGCACATTTTACTGTGCACACTCCACAGTTAACACTCAGTAAATTCTTACTGACTCTGCCTATTGCTGCAGATCCTGGACAGCACTAGAAGATTGGGTAGGCAATGGCTAAATGTGTTTATAGTTTTTTGACAAAATTAAATTGAGCTCCCTTGTGTTATAAGACATTATTTTTATCTCAAACTTCTCCAGGATTTTACCACACTTATTTTAACCAGAGACCATCTTGGGAAACAGTTTGAACCCCAACTGGAATTTATTATTTGAATTCCAAGTGGGAGGGAAAACAGGGATGCCAACAAATAAAATTGTAAATAGGGTTTTTAGTTTAATAAAATTAAAACCTAAACAGCACCTAAAAATGTTGGCTCCTTAGCGGTTGATTTGGCAGCACTTTCGTTCTGAGCCTGGATCCAGGGGGCCTGTTTCAAGAACCGGGGACACTCCCCTGCTTGTTCCATCCTAACATGCTTAGCAGTAGGCCCATGGGCCCCAACAGATGGAATAATGGAACTCTGCCCAAACCAGAGATGAGCGGGAACAACTTTGTTTAGAAGCAACAAAGCAGCCTCAGTTCTGCCAGTGGAAATCAGGAAGTGAGTTGTTTGTAGCTATCTAGAGAATTGCCCCATGCACTTGTCTCTTAATTATGCCAGCTGCATTTGGAAAGATTATGATAAAGCTGAGTTAGACATTGGCACCTAGTGCTACTGAGCTCTCATTCTTCCTCCCGCTGCCTCTAACATGCAAACAATATCCATCAGATCCAATCCTCTGGTGATGGAGGAGGTGGAGAACACACTGCACATTCTCCAAACAAATGTCTGGTAGTCTTTCTGCATTTGTTAGAATCCTATGGACAGTATGTGGCAAATGTGACTCTAAAAATTGGCTTGTACTTTCAGATGACTTAATTTTCCATTAATTTTCTCTTTCAAGTGGGCTTTCCAGAAGTATCAGTTTAATGGTAATAGGAATTTTTGAATAAAGCCAGTTCTATTTCAAATGTTTTTTTTTCTCCTTAAAATTCAGAAATGGTTTTATATTTTGGAATTAATTAGGATTACTTTGTATTTAATTTTCCCCCTCTGAAGAAAGAATGAAGGAAAGTCACTGCTTCAAATTGGAATGGGACAGATAGGGTTCTGTGAACCTTACTTGTTTCTTAACTTCCTCAAGCTTCATTTTTCATAGTATTTTAAAAGAGGGAACAATAGTACTTTCTTGTGGAATCTGGGTGAGAGTTCAATTAAAAGACCTAGCCTAGGTTCTAGACCATAATAAGAACTCAGCATCTCCCAGTTCCCTTTTACTCCACAGTTAAATCAATTTCTCCCCAACTGTAAATGTCACTTTTCAAAATAGTTACTTTAATATGCTTAACATATTAAAAATAGCCCACATTTAAAATCCTAATATTAAGTATTCTCATTGAATAATTGTACAAAATTAATTTTACTAAGTTAGCCTTTTATGTTTTCAGTTAATAAAAGCCCATGTTTAGTACCTGAGAGTCCTGTGAGTCTCTTTAACTCTGTTATGGGTAATTTTGTAGGATTTTCAGAAATTATGAATGTCAGTGGAAATTTCTACTGCTCATTATTTAGTACAGAGTTCTCTAAGATCTGTAATTTAGTAGGTGTAGGTGAGGGTTTTTAGATCACACCCTCTGTGAAAGGCCTTGTAAACGTATGGTGGAAAAAACACTGTTGTAGCTACATTGCCAAGAAAGACTTCCTACAATCGAACTTTCTTAATATTTTAGAGTTTTAAAACTTAATGGCATTTTCATCTTCTCTAAGGACTCCTATTGTTCAAACTACTTTAAAAAAAAAACTGAAGTCAATCTAGCATAACTGACCTTTATTGCAAATTGCCTTCTTTCATCCTAAAGAAGAAATTATTTGGAGGAGCAATTCTCAGGACTCCACTTGTCCTTGGGAGGTAATGAGCTCTCATACTTCTCAATGCTTAACCTCAGGAGGTAGTATGTGCTGCCTGTCAGATTACTAGATTACTTCCCTGGTCATTAGCAGTTCTTGTCATTAAGTAGTCAAGGAAAATAAAAGACATGAATCATTCCAGTGTGCATATCTAGATATAGTCATTTAGGCATAGACACACATTCATCACGAATATCCCAAAAGATAGTGCTTTTAGAAACTACTTCAAATAAGTAAACTTTTGTTTTCCTTTCATTCATTCAACAAAAATTTATGAGCATCTCCTGCGTGCAGGCAGTGGGTGTTAAGTGAAAATAAATGCCTGTCCTAGTTCAAACATCCGCCCCATTACCCCACCTCACAAAGTCCTCCACTAACTCTAGTCTCTTCTGTTTCCTTTCAGAACTGTTCTGTACATATACATGAATATGTTTATGTGTGTATCTAGTATTTATGTGTGTATCTAGCTTTTTAATCTAGACAATATAATACGATGAATTTCACATCTTGGAGAGTATTCCACATCAATCTAATTCATTTTTTTTTTTACTGCTGCAAAGTGTTACATCATATAGTTGTATGATTATTTTATTAGCACTCTGTTGATGGACATGTAAGTAATTCTTGGGGCTTGGGGTATTTTTTATACATTTTTTGCGGTTTTTCCTCTTTCATTATTGGAGTCCTAAGGCAGAAGTCTGACTCTGTAGGTGCCAACAAACCAGGTTCAACTGCACAGCAAAGGCAGCCTAGGTCCCTGTTACACTTCTGCCTTGCGTTTCTTCTATTGCACCAGTTTCATTCCCTTTCCCTAATGATTCTGGGAAATGGGACTTCTGGGAGACCCTCTTCTTTTTGTGTACTTCCTGATAGATCCAGGCAGGCAAAAGTAAGTAAAATTTACCCTATAAAGCCTTATCTTCACAGTCTTCACAGCTTGTGATTAGCTTGTGATGATTGAAAATGAGCCGGCTGACAAGCTTTTCTACCCCAGCCTCCATGCCTTTAAATCCAGGGTGCTTAGGAACCAACTCACTTGGCAGGTGCTAGACCTGTCATCCAGGCTCTGTCAGTTCAGGCTGCCCACACTTCTCACACTGATCTGCATTCTCCCTTGCTGGAGCCAACCTAGTTACCTTCAGGAGTGTCCTTTGTTCCCAACCACAGACAGCCACCATAATGTGGAGACCTTTGAATATCTGACGTAGCACATTAACTTTACATATGTCATAATCAGCTCATTCCATTTTGGTATGGCTTTATAAAGTATATCCAGTTTCATTTCTGAAACCCTTAACTCTTGGAAGTTTGCTTTCTTTTACTTGGTTATTTAAAAAAATAGGAAGTTCCTTCCCAACTGAATAAGCCTTTAGAGATCTTGACATTGGTTGACACTCGTTGTTGCTTTAGCTGCATCTTCTGTTCTGTGTCGCTTCTGCTCTTCTTCACGTTGCATGACCGTGCTCTGCCTATGAGGTTCAGCTTTTCCATGTTCCTCTCTCCACTCTAATCTCCTACTCCTCTCTCAGTGTATGTCATTTTTCTTAGAGCAATTTCTTCTACAGAGACCAATTGTTACTGTGACCACATCAGTTTACACACCAATGGCATAATTTACTGTTCTCTTTTATTATTTCCTCTGATAGTCAACTGGCCTTACCATCTCCTTTGTTTTAAAGAATTTGATCATTATATTGAATTACTTCCTTATTCTGGCAGTTAATGGAGTTAAATTGGAAAAAAAAGAAGAAGAAGAAGAAGAAGTTCCAGAGCTATATCCTCTCTTTCATTTGTTAATTTTCAAAATTATGAAATGTTAAAAGTTATTTTTAAATTGTTTCCTTCTTTTTCCATTTTAAAAGAAAATTGGTTGGGCATAATCTATCAATTCTTGATTTTTCTCTTTGGTCACTTTATCATCACTTAACAAATTCAACAAACATTTATTAATTTCTACCAAACTGCTGGAACACTGTACCAGGTCCTTGAAGACACAGGCAAACCCCCTGTCCTCAAGGAATTCATTTATTGAGGAAAGGCAGGCATATGCTTAGTATAATAGACAGAACAAGTGTTCTAGAGAAAATTAAAGCCAGAAAAGGGAATGAGTTGTTGCATTGGTCTGTTTTTTATTACTATAATGAAATACTTGAGGAAGGCTACTTATGAAGAAAAGGAGCTCCAAATTTGGAGTTAGAAGTCCAAGCAGCACAGGGTAGATGAGGTCAGTTTCTGCCTTTTGTTAACATCCCTCTCTTAAGAACTAACCAGATTCTCAGGAGAATGTCCTCAATCCCTTCAGAGGGCATGACCTTCCCACCCTGCTCCAAAGACCTCCCCCTAAGCCCCACCTCTTAAAAGTCCCACAGCCTTCCAATATAGCATCCTGGGAACCAAAGCTTCCAACACATCCACCCTGAGACACAAACTACATCTTAACTGTGGCAGAAATTCAGAATGGTAACACAGTATTAAATAAAGCCATCAGAGAAGCGTTTACAGGGAAGAGGTCATTTGAGCAAAACCTTGAAGGAAATGATGCAGCAGGTACTAGGGATTTAATGTTCTGGGCAGTGGGAACTTCAAGTGCAAAGCACTGAGGAGGTGCCTGTCTAGCACATTTAAGGAACAGCAAAGAGGCCATGATGGCTGGAGGCAAGCAAGTAAAGGAAAAGGCAGAGACACCCCTGAGGCCCAAATAGCCTGAGGCTTTTAAGGCCATTGCAAGGACTTTGGCTTTCACTCTGAGATGAAGAGCCATTGGACAGTTATCTGTGAGCAGCAAGTGAGGTATGTCTTTTGCTATGATGTATTATTGTCATGTTTTGAGAGGATTTATGACTGAATAAAGACAAAACAGCCTTTATTCTAGCTCTTCTTGCTGTAAATATTTTCTGCTTAATCATTTAGGAGTAGGAATCGACATAAAAGACCCAATGTATTCTCTTCTGTACTTTTCCTACCCCAGATTTGTTATATAGATGCAAAGACCATTATTAATTGTTAATATAATTACTTACTAAGTCTTATCTCAGGTAACCAAAAGCTATCAATAATTGTAGGCTTTCTGCAAATTCTGTGCCTCCTGATTTAATATATTTATTTACAACTCCAGTACTTTTCTCAAAAAGATGAGAAGATGAGGCTTAAAATGAAAATAGAATTTTAAAATTAAAATTATAAGGAAGGAAATATAGTGATGCACAGAGGTGGGTGTTATGAAATGATTGGCTAATCAGTTTGCCATGAACCTCATGGTGACAAAACTAAGAAAGAAAACAATAGACAAATGATTATCCTTGTCCAACTTTTCCAGACCACAGCACGAGTCCTTTTACTTCTTACTCTAATGTGCAATGTTTCATAGCATCCTTTTCCTTTTTCACCACTGATTGCTTTCTAATAAGTTGGCCACTCTACTTCCCAGCTGATTCTTACTACGCTACTTATTTATTTGAAGCATGTCAGTTTTAAACACTCAACTTCCTGATTGAATGAATAGTACAATAACTAGGTATTCAAATTGAGGTTGGTTTTTCAATTTTTAATTCTGTTTCATGAGATGGTCAACTACCTACCTATGTTCATATCCCTGGCATCCTAGAAGCAAATTGTTCTTTGATCCTTTATGCACAATTTCAAAATCTAAAAAGCTTTGAAAACAGAAAAAATTATCAAAAAAATTGATAAAAACTCATTCATAGGCAAAAACCTGAACTGAAATAAGACAATTTAAAGATTTTCATGTGTCTCACTTATGGATACTCACGTATTTTGCTATGAGAAGTGGCAATAGGTTTACTTATGGGCACCTCTGAATGTTATGTAACATTTTATATATGCTTCTTATTACTTTTCTAAAATTTGAAAGTGTAAATTGCAAAACACATGTGGTCCCGTGAGTTTCAAAAGGGTTTTTAGACTTGCAATGGCCAGTTCTTAGACTAGCGTAGATGCCTAGTAAATGTGAGTTGAAGTGAAGTTTGATTAATATGAAGTACTTAGAAACTAGAAACTTTTCCACAGCCAGCCTTGTGACCTTGCAGCCTCAGGGAATAAAATAGATGATTCAGTTGTTAGAAGCAGGGCCCCTTAATTGTTCTCCTAAGGTTGTAGAAATTGGTCTTTGGTCAGGCTAATAAATCGAGGGAGAACGAAATGTTATTCTATCAGTTAAAATTGTTCCTATTAGTATCCTAGAAGGTGCTTTTTGGGTGATTCATGTGGTTTTTTTTTTTTTTAATTTCATCTCTATGTCCTTACTTATCACTTTGTATCTTATTGTTTTTGTTCAACATTTTTTAAAGGTGTCACATCAGCTTTTTTAATACTGGTGATTTAATTGCAAAAGCGCACATAAACAGTTTGAAAGGTGTGAGAAGAAATTCACAAGTCACATGGGGAGACAACAACAAAGCTAGCATTCAGTCTGGAATTCATCCACAGTGCAAAACAAATTACACTGCCAGTGGGTCAAATGGTGTATCCTGAAATTGAATGAAAAATGAGTTTGATATAAGAAACATTTATTTCATACCGAAGATTTAGGCTTTACCCTCATAAAGTATAAAGATAATAGGGAAAGCAGGGCATGTATATAAAGTAAATAAAATATACAACAGAATATACCAGAGGAAACTTTGCAGCTCAGGATATCAGGAAAAGAGGTGGGGTTGCCCTAGCTTGTGAAGATGAGTCAGAATTGGGGCAAATGGAGAGGATAGACTTTCAGAATTAGGAGGAGGAGGACAGCATCCCACCTCTCTAGAAGCTCTATATTTAGCGGTAGAGACACACATAAACACAGAAATCATTATGAGAAACAGTCTGTATTATAGTAGGGGCTATGGAATCATAGAAGAGAATAATAATCCTTGGTGAAGCTGGCCAGGAGTTCACCTTCAAGTTGGATCTTGAAGGGCATGGGCATTTGCTCAGAAGGGTAAGAGGTACATCAAGGAATCTGTTCTAAGTAGAATAAGATGATTATGTGAACTCTCAATAACAGGACAGTTACACTACAATAACTTTTCATGTTGTATTATGATTTCAGGTGAATCAAACAACCCTTCTGGAACAATACAGAGTGGGAAAAGTTTACAGAATAAGAGTCAGTTTAGGACCATTGCACCAAAAATTGTGCCCAAAGTCCTAACATCCAGAGTGCTGCCATGTCATTCACCATCACTCTCCGATCAGGGGAATCTGGGGCCCGCCATCAAGCCACTGGGAATGCCTGCCCAGAACTATGCTCTGATGCAGGTAGCTGGCCAGGAGGGAACATTTTCTCTTGTTGCTTTGCCACATGTTGCCTCACCTCAGCCAGTTCAGAAACCTAGAATGCCTGAAAATCTTAAACTGCCTATTCCCCGATATCAACCCCCAAGAAGTAATAAGGAATCAAGAAAGAAACCCATCCTGAGCCCTCCCGAGAGTGGCTGTAGCAAATCTCCTGCCCAAACCCAGATGTGTCCTCAGATGTCTCCTCCTGCACCTGCCCAGCCTGAATTTCCACATAAACTCAGTCCATGTAAGCAGCTTCCATCACTAGACAAAGCCCCAGCCAGCATCAACACAGCTATACTGACAAGTGGCAGTGGCCATGGAGACTCGAGATCTCCAGTGATCAACAACCATGGAGATGTGACCCCTTCTGCCACCCCTGTATTCTCTATACCAGGGGAGCTCTCAGCCAAGCAGAGCTTCCCAAAGATTTCAGAGAGAGTAAACTTTACAAGCAAGAAAATCCCCAGTAAACCTCCTCCTATTGCCGGTGAAAAACTTAAAGAACAAGTTGATCATGCAAAAGTCATAGCCAATTTATCACCAGCCATTTTGGGCAGTACAGTTCAATTGATCTCTTCAGTCCCCAGCGGCAAGCTGCCAATCTTACCCTACTCTAGAAAGAAAACAGAAGAGGTTTGCAGAATTGAATCTGATGCCAATACTGCAGATTTTTCTTTACCTAGGCATGGGTCAGACTGTGATAAGAGATTCTCCACCACGGAAGGCTTTAATACAGCCACCAAAATGGCCAGTAAGATGCCTGTTCCACAAGTGTCAAAGCAGAGTCTTTGTGAAAGTGCCTTTTGTCCAGTTACCAAAGTAGATCTCAACCACAAAACAAAATTGAACAGTGGGGCAGCAAAGAGAAGAGGAAGAAAACGAAAGATACCAGATGAAATTTTGACATTTCAAGGAAAAAGGAGGAAATGCATTCTTAATAAATGTAGAGATAGTAAAGAAAGGGCAAAAACTGATCCCCAAGAATCCAGAGACCAAAAACCTGGGGTCCTGAAAAAATACCGTAACATTATGCCTAAACCTGTAATTGTTGTGTCTGCTTTGGCTCCCCTAGCTTCTCCTGCAGCTGTGCTACCATCCCAAACACCCAGCAGCCTGGGACAGGACACTTTGTTAAATAATTCTAAATATCTCAGCTGTAAGCAGAATGACAACCCCTCCTCTAAGCCCAGCTCTGTGTTCAGAAATGGATTCTCTGGCATTAAGAAGCCTTGGCACAGATGTCACGTTTGTAACCACCACTTTCAGTTCAAACAGCACCTTCGAGACCACATGAATACACACACCAACAAACGGCCGTACAGTTGTCGGATTTGTCGCAAGGCCTATGTACGTTCAGGCAGCCTAAGCACACACATGAGACTTCATCACAGTGAAAATCGTCTGAAGAAACTGGTGTGTTGTGAGTTTTGTGCAAAAGTGTTTGGTCACATCCGAGTCTATTTTGGCCATCTGAAAGAAGTGCATAGGGTTGTGATCAGCACTGAGCCCTCTCCCAGTGAACCACAGCCAGGGGCCATGCAGAAGAACAGGGACAGAGATGCTAGTATGCAAGCGATGGAGGGACCCCTGGAGAGGTGAGTGCCAATAGAGTGGAAGTCTGGCACAAAAGCCTGTTTTGATTTGGGGAAGAGGGGAAGATTTCATATTCAAAAAAGACTTTATAAAAACATCTCTCAGGTGAAGATTTCATAAGGTAGTGTTCCCCCTGGTTCTGTAAAGAATGATCTCATTTGTCTTTGGTGTCTGGTCAGTCATAATTTTTAATTACTCTTAACCTGTGTATGCCAAGGCAGAAATGCTAGTTTGAGATGTGCTCAGGACAATTGAGATTCAGAAAGTTATTCTTGCATCTAAAAATGAAATAGTAAATTATCATATATAGTTCCTGATAGTCTTTACAAATAATTTTCCTCAAATTTATGTGCATAGAATTTCTATCTAAACAGCAGCATCTGCCCATAACACAGGGTGACTCTTGATGGGGTCTCCAGGGGTCTGCTGCATCAGCCACACCCTAAGGTACCCAGACCTAACATGCCCCATTTTTCCCATCAGGCCAGGTTAATCTGCCATTCCTTTTTTCAAGCACTGCTTCCTCACATCATAAACAAATAAGCTATGTAGTTTGGAAGCCTGGCAAGCAGACCTTAGAGCAGTAATGAACCAGGGAAATACCCTCAGTGTGGGCTGTGTGTATCCTCTTTCCACCAAGGTGACAAGGAGTTTCACTAGAATTAATTCTTTGCTAAGAAAGCATCATGAAAAGAAAACTTTTCCAGCCCTTTCAATTCTCTGGGCTCTTGTTTTTCATTGTTCCATTTGCTCAACATATTTTCTATTCAATTTTGGCTTGCTCTGTCATACTCGATAAAAAAGGGGTGCCTATCCTACTATCTCCTTGCCTTTTGTTTTAGTTTCTCTTCTGCTCTCATGCTTTTCACTAGTGTACAAAGAAACCAACCTTCTTGTTTTCCTGTTGTCAGATTTTGATGTTTGAGTAAAATGTCCAAACTGCCTTTTGTGCTCAAGGATAGGGAGGGCAACAGTGAGTGCTGGGGGACAGTCACCTTCAGTTGCAGCTAGTAACCCTGCAGCATCTGACGTGATACTCCCTGATTCTTCCGTGTTGAGTACCCCGTTCCTGTGGGAAGCAAAGAAGAGGTGGCTTGCCCAAGAGACGCAGAAAGGCACAGACGCTTCGTAAATGAACCCAGGTGTCCTGAGAAACGTGTGACAGTTAGCTTTCACTGTGCCCTCTGCTAGAGTCCTTCCCAGGCTCTGGCTTTCTAGGTTCTTTGTGTTTACCCCATTCTTTGTACTTCTCACTGTAGATGTGTTTTATATCCCTAAGGGCTTAGAAATAAAAGGAAAAATTCCAACTGTGTTTTTCCATGAAATCTTATATAGACTTTTTCCCCGTTTCAGGGAAAACAAGTCAAGCTTGGAAGAAGACTTCCTTCTAAACCAGGCAGATGAAGTCAAATTACAAATCAAATGTGGCCGTTGTCAAATCACTGCTCAGTCTTTTGCTGAAATAAAGTTCCATCTGCTTTATGTTCATGGAGAGGAAATTCAGGGCAGGCTGCAAGAGGGAATCTTACCAGGCACCAAAGGAGCTCAGGAGGCTCTGGTTAAACATGCTGCTCCTGACAGGAAACAGCATCCTGAGAGAAGAAGGCAGGTGAAGGCTTGTTCCTCTGAGGAGGAATTCCGTGCATTTCCTAAATTGAAAAGGCCACTCTATCTTCACCACCAAAATGGTGTGGAAATACTCATGGAAAATGAAGGAGGTCAACCAGGAGCAAATGAGCCAAGGGAACAACAACCTCAGGTCCCTGAGTGTCCCAGCCCCCACGCCATTCTCCTCTGGTCCCATTCAGGCTTTAACTGCCTCCTTTGTGCCCAGACACTGGGAAGGAAGGAGGAGCTCTTCCTGCACTGGGAACACAGGCATAACTGTGAGGACCCTTCCAAACTTTGGGCTATTTTAAGTACTTTCTCAAACCAGGGAGTGATTGAACTTTCCAGTAAAACTGGAAAATGAAACCCTGAGGCAAACTGGGGTTAAAGAAAGTTCTGTTAGCACCTTTCTATCAAAGCTTTGTGTTTTATGGTGGTACTTAATTTTATGAATCAAACGAATTAGAATCAACATTAATGAACAAAAATAATTTTTGTACATAGTTTTATTTTCTTATGAAATAAAATATATGCCCTGGATGCATATTTTTCTAACCATATGCAGTCTGATTTTAAAATTCTATGTACTGGCTTTATTTTATCTTAGACTTTATTAAAAGATCAAAATTTGGAGATTGAAATGTAGAGGATTATAGGTTGTTCTTCAAATAATTTTCAGTAAAAATGTGTGCGTGTGAGAGTGTGTGTGTGTCCTTTTTTTCAGATATTTTCTTCTTACGTAGACGAACAATGTGAAGAATTTACATGTTACAATTCCATTTCAATTCAAACCATGGTATCAAATTAGATGATAAATGTTGATATTTATTAAATTCCCTGGTGTATTTGAATACTCTGCCAAGCAGTCTTTTCACAGGTTGTCTTCTACAATAATTTGAAGTATATGTTTTTAAGACTTAGTTTTTTGTGTGATTTTACTATTTGCTTAAATGCATATTGCCTTGAAGATAACTTGGCAAGTCTCACAGCTATTAATGTTCCATATCAAAATAATAAAGAATTTTTAGCATTTCAGCTAATAAAGAAATCCGCTTTCTTGGTAAAAAGTTGTTTTCAAATAGGCTTTGGGGCCAGGAAATTTACAACATGGAAAGTGAACTAGATGGTTCAGTCCAGATGTGTAGGTGTCTCAACTGCTCTCTCTCTCACTCCCAGGTAACTTCAGAGGGTTGTCGCTAGCTGATCAATTTTAGATACAACTGTGCCTTTCAAGCCCGGAGTCTCTTTGAAAGTCAAGAGTAAATGATTGCCTCTTTAATTCCTGGGAAATTACCTTGAATCAGAAAAGTTGCCATTTGAAGTTCTGGCCATCCTGGTTGCAAAATCATTTTCTGAGACAGGAGAGTCAGAGCATTCATCCCACTAGAATCACTGGTTTTGCATGAAAGTACTGTGCATGTGGCCAGCCCTGTTTCCTGAAGGTTGGCCCAGGCATGGTCATAACATTTTTCTGAGATACAGGAAGTTACCCAACAGAGGAAGCACTAAATTCTGATAAGCTAGTGGGTCTTAAGTCATCTTTTTAAATGTCTAGTTCTAAAAGAAAGTGGTCATAGGCACTTGTTAGCAAATAGTTTTGTAAATTTAAGAAAAAGAATGTTAAATTTGGAATTCTCTGAAGGATTTTGCCCATGGTTTATTGATTGATCATATTCTACCCATTTTCAAAGAGATAATATCAGACCTCCACTATTTTATAGGTTTAGAATAATGAATAATAATGAGTTAATATTAATGAGTTAATAATAATGAAGTAGCTGTACCACTCAGTACAATTGCCAGTTTGTTTCATGGAAGATTGAAGACATTACAAAATGAGATCTACCCAAGAATATTACTTAAACCTAAATTCAAACTATGAAATAATTTGCAGACTGCTCAGTCCTAAGATACTAAGTAGCATTTCAGAAATACCAGTTGGTCAAGGGCAGTGTAGTGAGTGTGGATATGTGTGGAGGCCAAGGTTGCATCACCCAGCCAGTAATGGAACGTCTAATGTCCCCTTGGTCATGGAGACACCTACCTATGGTCTGCATTTAACCACATATTCCCAGAGCAAGAGTGTAGATAATCTCTGGAAGGAAGCAAGGAGGTGTGAATGGGTCAAAGAACAAAGGTAGACAGAAGATATGATTGGTTCAGGATGAAGGTCTCTAGCAGGATCCCCTTCTAGAACACATTTCAGAGCAGTGGTCCCAGAGGCCTAACTGAATTTAGGTAAGTCATCAGTCACTGGTCCATAGAGGACAGGGAAATAGGCAGGAAAGACTGGAGAGGTCAACGCTCATTTTTAAGAACACTCATTTTGAGAGAGAAGAGAACTTGGAGTCCAGATGCTGCTCGCTGCCTGTGTTCATGGGTTTGTTCAGAATACAATGTTGGTTACAATTTTTAGCTTCTGGAAACACTCTGCATTACAGCATGAACAGCCACAATGCTACCCAAAGTAAGGAGTTTCTGACCCTTAAAGCAGTTTTTTTCCTCAGAATGGTGGGAAGAGGGGCTATTACTGAGGAGGTAGGAAGACAAGGGAGGGATTTTGCTAAAGTAATTTTAGAAACGGTTCAGGGCCTCCCTTAGGTGTAGAAGCATTATTGGCGCAGTCCTAACCTGTACACTTAACCTAAAGATCATGCAGTGTAGAATAAAGCTCTCTAACACTTACCCTGTAACCTCTCTGAGGGTTTCCCTTTCTGAGGCCCCATTCCCTCTGCTGTAAAATGCCTGTAATAGTCCTACCTCAAGGCATTGTTGTGGAGAGTCCAAGAGACTGGCAAGTTTGGGTTACATAGTAACAGGTGGCTGGTATTTATTACACTTTTGGCCAGATTTGAAAGAAAAGATACATTATATAAAGTTAAAACAGCTCAGGTAGACCTAGAGATTTCAAGGATGAAAACTCTACTGAGAACCACGGAATTTTGATTCATTGCATAAAAAGGACATTTTAATTTGGGGGAGAGGGCGGGTACCTGGGATTGAACTCAGGGGCACTCAATCACTGAGCCACATCCCCAGTCCTATTTTGTATTTTATTTAGAGACAGGGTCGCACTGAGTTGCTTAGCGCCTCACTTTTGCTGAGGCTGACTCATGATCCTCCCGAGCCTCTGAGATTGCAGGCATGCACCACCGTGTCCAGCTTACATTTTAATTTTTAAATAACTAATAAAACTGGTTTGGATTGCATGGAGGTTTGGTAAATGTCTATTCAATCAGTATAGAAAGCAGAATTCACTAAATAATCTCTTTTCAGACTCCATTTGGGGACTCACATTTCTCAGGTCCTTCCTGTGGCTGCCCCTCTGTCCTCTCCTGGCCCCTGATCTAACTGTTGTTATAGTTCTCCCCACCCCATCCAGAAGCTGGCAGTGGACTTGCTCTGCTTCCCATGCTAGACCATAATAAGCCTCTTGAGGGCAGGGACTGTGCCTTTGTTTACCATGGAGCCCTAGAGGGTCCAGTACCTTCTATGGAATAGTAGACAGTAGATGGTTGTTGGGGGAAGAGGAATAAGTGCATCAACATCATATAAATCTAAAATTAACACTTTGGTTTTTACAAATAAATCAGCATTAGAAGCAACCAAACTTGTAAGCTAGGAACGTATCAAGGAAAATTTGGTCTTCAACTCAGCACATTCATTTTGCCTAATGTCTTTTGCTTCTTGGAAAATTGGTCCAAAGCCAGCAAAACCAGATTTTTTTTTCTTTTCTTTTGGCCCAAAATTATTTCTGAAAGTTACAGCATTTTAGATTTGTATTGTTTTATTACCTGTCGTTTTTATTCATGTCCCCTTTTGTTGCTCTCTTTCTCTCTCTCTCTTGCTGGACCTCTTCCTAGTTCAGCTTGACTGTTCCTCTGTTAAGCTGCACCTCATATGGAAAGCTCTCTCTTCATCAGCACACCATAAATAATCAAACCTGGGTGCGTTCCATTGCCTTCTCTGGCTACAGACTCCTCCCCTCCCCAGCTGTGCGGCTCCAGTTTTCTGTGGCCCCAGTGACATGATTGTTGGCAATAAATGCTCAACTTCATTTATTTATTAGAATTCTCAGATCTGTCCTGGTTTACTCCATTCAAGTTGATGACATGCTTTGTTAGGTACATATTTTATAGAGTCTCCCCTTTCTACTGAGCTCCTGAGAAAAAGTGCCCTGGTAAGGATGAACTGGGATTTAGCAGAACAGGTTTTTAACTTCAATGTGTTTTTTTTACTGACCCTTGGACAATCAGCATATAATCTGGTATATATTTTAACCATGTATACCTCCTTAGGAATGTTGCTTTTGCAGATGAAGTGTTCATTCTATCTCCTATTTGGCCATAATCATGGTTATCTCCATAATAAAACTATAACCACCATTTCTCAGGCATATTTTAAATTTGTGTTTAGTATGCAGACATGGCTTGGAAATCCATCACATTTTTCATACTATGAAGTGTGAAAATATTTCAATGTGTTGCTTAATCCTAGGAAAAAATGCTCTCCATTGAAGAAAGCCAAACGTGACAGAAGTGATGTAAAGATTACTTGTTCTAATTTTGATATGAAGCTAAACAGGTGGCCTTTTTCTTAATTAAATTTGCTCCCATCTTCAAAATTATCCCACGCCCAGTTAACAGTAAAGAATTCATTTGTAATAGGATGGCAACTCTTGCCTTTTTGTAGCACGTTTCAAAAATATTGCAAGTTATTAGGGTTATAATAGGTCATGTTTAATAAGCCAAATACCTACTAAGTACTACTCAAAAGATTCCCCCTTCTTTCATTAATTAACTCAGTCTACACCTTGGGGTTATGAGGAAAGACACTATGTCTTCTATAGGTATTTATAGATACAGCAATGAAAACGATCTGGTTACTATCTGAGTTGTAATGTGTATCTTACTACAGAAACTTGGCCATGGAAGAGATCCAGGTGACTCAATCACACAAATGCATAACCCTCCCAAAGCTCGGGGTAAATAGTAATATTTAAGGGTACATTCTTAGAAAACTAGCACACCCCCTTTTCCCACTCGAATCTGTATTAAAGCACAGTCGAGTTCTTCATAGGACATTCACTGAACCAAGCCTTTTTGACAATGATTACCCAAGAAAAGTTATCCTAAAATCTCCAAGAAGACTGTCTCTCAAAAGACTTATTTATTCTACAAATTAAAATAAATAAATAGACTTATTTATTCTTTCCTGAAGTAAAAAGAGGAAAGTAATAAACAAGAGGACAGGAGTCCTGTTTCAATACATGGTCTGAGTTGCTTTTAGTGATGGAAGGTTCCATGGGGCACTATAAGGGTAGGAAAAACCAAGCAGCAAAAGGTCATTAATATTTTAGTCCACCCTCGATAGAGAAAAATTGGACAGTGTCTATCATAATGCAAAAAATGTTCAGACCTCCTCTTCTAGGGGTTTTCCCTATGGATAATTACTGCATAAGTGCATAGATAGATGAGGGGGGATGTTCACTGCAGCATTGTTTATAATAAGTGAAAGACTACACACAGCTGTCATCAGAGCTGGTCAAAAAATATTAGAGTCCTCCATAATGGACTACTATGCTATAGTACAAAAGACTCAAGTAGCATTTATGCACTGAAGTGTGTATTATGTGAAGAAAGCAAGGTGCTGAACAGTGTATAGTGTGCTTCCATCTGCTTTTGAAGAAGAAGAAAAAAGAGGCAAAAAGAGATATAGGTGTGCTTGAATTTGCATAGAGGATTTGTGGAAAGTGACTTCATTTGGGAAAGGATTCTTTTGTGCTCATTGTTTTTTGCTGAATTTTATTTTTTCAGTTAAAAACAAAACACAATTTTACCATATTAAGGGGTAGCTGTGCAGTTATCAGTAAGACAGGCCTCAGCAAAACTGTTAAAGAAGGAAAATTTGTCTTACCTCCACCCCTGGCCTTAGTGCCCCTGTCCATCTTACCTAACCCCCAGTCCCTGCTGCCTCACAGTCCTGAAAAGACAAAGATCCACAACAAGAAAGACAAGTTTACAACCCAGCACATACACAGATACACACACAGTGAGACAAAAGTTCAATTTCATAAAAATAATACTGTGTCCATAATACACATTGCTTGACATGTGCTACTCTGATTTTTTTTTTTTTTTTTTTTTTTTGAGGAGGGGCGGGTACTGGCGATTGAACCCTGGGGGCACTTAACTGGGTTCACATCCCAAATGAACTGAGTCACATCCCCAACCCCTTTTTTATATTTTATTTAGAGATAGGGTCTCACTAAGTTGCTGTGGCTGGCTTTGAACTCAAGATCCTCCGCCTCAGCCTCCTGACTCACCAAGATTATGGGCATGTGCCACTGCGCCCAACTCTAACTGATCTTTTAAAAGCTGGCACCTGTTCTGAATTGATTTCATGTCCCACTAATGATCAAATATCATTCAAAATAAAGAGCTGTAGACTTTTGACTTTCTGGACCCTCATTGAGGCCTTTCTGTGCTGCTGCCCAGTCCCTCAGTTCTCTGCTATCAGGGGTTGGATGAGTGACTAGTCCACAAATTTGCATGTTATAGGCCTTTTTAATGGTGGCCTCAATTCAAGGGATAACCAATGCTGAGAATTTCAGGCATCTTTTGCCCAATAGCCATTCCAGTAATGGCCTGGGTGGCCCTCCAGTGCCCCTTTGTATATCCTCGAGATCATCATTTAGGGATCAAGTGAAACTCTTCTTTAGCTGTTCTTGACAAGAGTTGCCAGCTCTGCATTTGGGTTGGGTTTGAAATTGTCTCACATTTCTTACCTTCATTCAAGCAAAATGATATGGCAGAAATCAAGTCCTCTGGAGAGGATGCAAATTCTGGCAGTAATGTAGCCAGTGGCTTTTCCCTTCCCTCCACCCATCCTCTTTCAACCCTTCTTTGCTGAGAAATACACCTCTGGTGAGTTTCTCTAAGACAAAGAGTATGGTCCCTTCCTTCCTCCTCTTCTCCACAGCGTTCTGCCACCTGTCAGGCGTAGGCCACAAACAGAACATGGTCAAAAAAGACACTTCTTGAACTTCAAAGTGACCTCTATCTTTCCATCTTCTCTCTTTTGTTGAGGTATCCAAATGCTTCTTTCTACCTCCTTGTCTAGGAGATGCCCAGCACCTTGTAAAAAGAAAATTCTACTTTTCACCTAGCTGTTACATGGCCCCAACTATTCCAAGGTAACACCTAGTTAATTCACATACTTCTGTGTATATTCCTCAGAGGTCCCTCTTTTCAGTTTTAGTGTGTTGGCTTAAAGAAAAGAGGTCTGGTTTCCCTATTTATAGCAGTTTAAGTCTCTCCCCAGTTGCCAAATAAGTATTTATGGACCTACTCCCAGGTCCTCCAGGACCTTCCCAAATCAACACAGCTTGGGGTCTCCTGCTCAGGTGGAGAACCACATGCCCAGTGTGCCCTGTTGGGGGTCACCAGCCTCCTGAACCCAGCCTGGCACAGAGCAGCACTGATCTGGGTGAGCCTTCTAGACTTCTAGGCCAGTGGTTTTACCTGGAAGTTGCTGCCCTAACCTGTACTTTTCCATTTGCACAGACTGGAGAATAAAATTTGGCTTTTGCAATGATAATGGAAGGCCCTGGGGGAGAAGGAAATTGGCAGGTATTAACTAACAATTGGATGTTTTCATTTTGCTTTGATTTTCATCGGTATGCTAAAAGACTAACTGAAACATGTTCATGTCTTATATGGGAAATAATAATTATGATAATAATAATTGTTGTAAGTATGAGCACTTTATTGTTGAAGAGGGCAAGCTTATGCAATTATCACAAAAAACTCGAATGCTTTTCTAGGTCCTGTGGGATTAATTGGGGATTTCAGTCCAGTTTCAATTGGGGAAATTTCCACATCACAAAATCCTTTGCTATAATGGACACTAATTGGCCTCCTTTTTGACAGTCCCAGAAGAGAAAACCCAGTGCCCAAAAATTGAGTGATTTGGTAGAGTTGAGAGAGTAGATAGGAAATCATGGGGTTACAACCCAAGATTTGTTTTCTACTGGGGATAAAGAGAGTATATCAGGCTGCAGGCTTTGAAGGTTACAGATAACTCAGAAATAGCACAAGGCCTTCGGTATTACAAGGAATTTAAAATGTGTTTGGCAAGATCCTGAGCACACTCCAGTATTAATAGTCTTAACTTAGCAAAGAGACCACTGAATTTCAATCTGAAGCCAAACTGATAGAGGGGTAGGTGAAAGAGCCAGTTCCAATAGGTGAATTTTTGAGCATATTCCTGGAAAACAGGCTGACTGGACTCCCTCTCTCTCTCTCTCCCTCTCTCTCTCTCTCTCTCTCTCTCTCTCTCTCTCTCTCTCTCTCTCCCTACCTCCCTCCCTCCCCACCCCCTTTCTCTTTCTCTCCACATTGTGACTGTGAGGTATGATTTGCAAGGATCACATTAGTCTTTAGTCTTATGTAAAGTGTGCAGGCTCTGCCACATTGTGAAGTTTGAATCGAACCTTTCACACTGGATCTCTGCAGCCTGAATCACATCCAATCATTAGCTAATGCCTGCCAATTCCCTATTAAGTGTAATCTGACATCATTGCCCATACAGTCAGCAGCAACCTCTTAAATCATACCAATACTTTCCATCAGATTCATCAACATCTTTGGGAAAATATCTTAAGTGAACAATTCTTCTAGAAGACAATGAAAATAAGACAGAAAAGACATATCTATCAACTAAAAAGTCCATTGATTCTGAAGCACACTGAAGGTCTTTCCCCCTCCCATACTCCTCTTATTTCCTCCCTTTAAACTAGTATTTATCATGTAACTGTGGTTTTACAGGCCATGCCTCCTGATCATGTACACCCAATCATTTCTCTAGCAGAAGTTCAACCTTGGAGCTGACCTTCTTTCTCCCCTACTCTCATGCCCCCTCTAATGATGAAGCAAAGCCATAGTAGGCCCAAGGCCCTGGGAGGCCCCAGCTGTTCTCCATTCCAACCACATGGGGCTAAACCCTCCCCTTCCCACAGGAACAGTTTTTTATTAGGCCCCAAATTGGAGCCCTCAATTTCTTACAATGACCTTTTATTCCTTGTTTATCCTCTTTCTTCGCAAACTTCAGTCCGACCCCATGGGAGCCCAGTGGGAAGGCTCTGTGAGCTGAACAGAACTCATTGCTTCCCAGTAGCTTTCAAGTTCTGTGCCCAACCTGAATACTTCAGGGTGAGCTTTCTGCATCTGCAGCTCCATCTTAGGACTGTCCCCTCCAGACAGTGCCAGTTTTTCTTTCAGTCCTGCTCTTGTTCCCTAGAGTAACCCCTACCCTACCTCCTGATAGAGAGGATATATGCAAAGTGCCTAGGAGCATCTCTAAGTACATGCTCAAACAGAAAGTTACAACATTTTTCATTGAGAGGAGTCTAAGCTGGGCACTGATATGTACTTGTAGTCCCAACTACTCAGTATGCTAAGACAGGAGGATCACGTGAGCCCAGGAGTTCGAGACCAGCCTGGGCAACATAGCAAGGCTGAGGAATAAATTTTAAGAATGAAAACATTGACCGTACCCATCCCCAAAAGGAAAGGCAGAAGGACCTCACAGAGAGGGAATAGCAGATTCATCTCTCCAGTCCCTTACTTTTTGTCTGAGTGTTATGGTTTGAATATGAAGTGCCTCCCTCCCCAAAGCTCATGTTAGGCAATGTAGCATGAGATTAGATGTACCTCTAGATCATTTCAGAGGGAAATGATTAGATTTTGAGAGCTGTACTCTAATCAGTGTATTAACCCATTTGTTGGATTAATAATTCAAATAGATTATTGTGTGGTAACCGTGTAGCAGGTACACTGTAGCTGCAGGAAGGTACAGTGTAGCTGGAGGAGGTCAGTCAGTGGGGGCGTGCCCTTGGAGATTATATTTGTTCTGGCTCCCCTGTCTCTCTCTCTCTCTCTCTCTCTCTCTCTCTCTCTCTCTCTCTCTCTCTCTCTCTCTCTCTCCTTCCTGGCTACCATGAACTGACCAGCTTCCTTCAGCCCCTCCCTTCTGCTATGATGTTTTGGCCTCATCTCAGGCCTAGAGCAATGGAGTCTGCCGACCATGGACTGAACCTCTGAAACCATAAGTCAAAATAAGCTTTACCCCTCTAAGTTGTTCTTGTCAGCTATTCTGGTCACAGTGATTAAAAGCTGACCAACACACTGGTCATGTTCCTTTGCATAGGATGAGACTAAGGCCTGGCCAAAGTTATGTAAATGTGGTGCCCACTCCCTTACTCTCCAAGTAGACATAGTTCACTTCTCATGAATTAAATGCAGGCATAATGCCACCACCGAATGTCTTTGTTGGAATCTTCCCACTGTCAAAGTTGAGGAAACCCACTAAGGATTTTGATTTCCTAAGCAAAATTTTCTCAACCTGCAGAGCCAAACTGTACTGTCTCCTTCACAAAACATGATTACCAACTACTTAAACAAAGAAAGACATGGGAGTGTAGCTCGGGTAACCACGCAGTTCCTGCTCAGGTCAGTTTCCTGCTCTTCCTACCAAACCTGTCAAAGCAATTAAATGTGTGAACCACACTACTTATGCGTTTCTAGGGCTGTCTAAGTCATGGCCATGCTAAGGGACTGAAACACATCCCTTGAACACCACAGCAAAGGCAAACAGAAATTCCCTTCTCCAAAGTCCAAACCATCACCTACTCCAAAAGTGAGCCCAGGCCAGGTGTCCCACAGGGACGAACCCTTCAGGTGGGAAGCAGTGCCCAGGCCCCACTGACAATTGCTGATTGTGATTTATTAGTGGGGGGAAATTTGGAATTGAAATTTTACCGTTGGGATTTACTTGCATTTGAAAGCAATGCAGTTAGTAGCCTATCTTTCAACAGTGAATGTATTTTCTCCACTTTTGTATCTTTCTGATGAATTAAGCACTTATGTAAGGTGAGGGATTGAGAACATTAGCAGCTGATTCTCTCAGTGGCTCTGCTTGCCAGATATGGCTGGATAGAAAAGCGCAGGAATCGGTTTCACATTGTTCTTCCACAAAAGTGGTTCCAGTGAACCAGGATGGTTTCCCTAGTCCCACAATGGATGGGTAACTTGAATTCCTTGCCCAGCATTTCCCCAAGCCATTTTGAACAAGTGTGCTAATTGAATCCAGTTGTTTGCCATTTCAAATATTCCTGCTTTCCACAGAGCAATAATATAGTAAATTCATTTCATCTGTCATCCAAGAATTGGAGCGTGCATTTTTATTACCAGCTGACTTGTGTTCACCTTTATCCCAGATTTTTAAAATATGTTTACAATGTAATTAAAAACAATTTGGTCAAATTATCTATTTGAATTGGTTGGTCTCTTTGGGGGGAGATAAGGGAGGAGACGAGGTGGCTACGATTGCTTCCTTTCTGTTAGGCATGTCTGCCTTCTCACATAGAAATACATCATGTTTCTGCTCACCGAGAGCATTTTGTAATGTCACTGGTGATTTAACAATTACAAAATATTGTAATTAAATGTTCGAATGCTCCCTTCTCTTTTCCCATTACAAATGATCATGGAACTTGATTAATTTCTGCCTTTTAGAAAGGACCCGGCTTTGGTAATATTGTTTCCTGGGATGCACACCTCCAGGGAAAATGATGATCTGAATGCTGAAGTCAGAACCAATTAAACTCGGCCGTTTTCCCCTACTGCAGCGAGAAGATGAGCCACATTTTTCAGGCAGAGCTCAAGCAGGCTCGTCAGGTCTCCAGGGCTCAGTGCCTCTGGGCATGGCATGCCTGCTGCCAGCTGCAGAAAACATTCTCTAGGTACAGGAAGGAACATGATAAATCCACAGAGGAAGGGGCTGGGTTGGGTGGCTCTGGGGTGCCATGCTTACTCAGCACCAGGGCAGCCCACATCTGGGCTGTAAGCCCTGCCTCCTGGAATGAGTTTGATACTCTGATGGTCAAAAAGAGATGAATAGCTAAGAAGCTGTGGAGTGGAGAAATGAAATCTCTGGATTCTTAATCAGAAGGGGAATAAATCTTCCACCCAAATTTGCCTTTGAGGTGATTAAACATAAAAGCAAATTCTAAATAAGCTGCCGAATCAGAAATTAGCAAGCAGGAGCCATTGATTGAGGCTCCTAATCTTTAAAGGTAGTTTTAATGATTCCCCAGGTGGCGTACACAAACAACTAGAATGTCCTGAGTTTCTGATCCCAGGAGAGTTGGATGTTGTGTAATTCTGCTTCTTTTCCCCTGACTTTGGTATTAAATAAGCAAACAATGACAACAACCCAAACCTACAGTATAATTAGGATCTAGCAAATGAGTTGTCAAAAGAAAACTGCCTGTTCTTCCCAGGAGGCTTGGTGCCAGTCTGTTTGCTTTGGAGGATTTAAACAGCTCTTCCCTGCAGAGCAATAAATGCAAACCCCAAATTTGCTGCACAGATGTGGTTTTTACTAAGGAGATTTTTTTTTTCCATTTTCCTTTTCAACCTAAAATAGGAGCTCTTTGACATGTAATACAGAGGCCAACATCTTTTATCATCCTTCATTTACAAAGCAATCAGACACAGGTTTGTGGTGTCAGAGCCATTGTAATGAGGTCTCCAGGAGCCTCTATTCCCCCCACTGGTTTTCTGACATCCAGGCCCTCCACCCTGCTAGGAGTTTTGTTTACCAAGATCAAAACTGCATGCTCTATTCCTTCTCTTCTCTCCTTGTGCTCCTCATATCAACTTAGGTATTTCCCAAAGTTCAGCAAATAGTGGGGAATTTTTTATTAATGTGATTTGAGCGATGATTAGCTAATTCTTTCTCGTTCATGCTGTCTCATCAGTAGCCAAGCAGAGCATTGCAGCACATCCTTTGTGTTTATTAAAGGGGCCGTACCTTGATGTCATGAAGTTTCTTGGGTAACAATCTCCCAGATGTGCACCAGCAACACACCTGGGCCAGAAGGAAAGTGCCGTCTGTGGAGCTCAGAGCACCTCTGGATGCTGGCCATTCTGGGGTCTGGACAAGTTGAGCTGTCCTCACACAATGTCTGAGCTATGGTGTAGGAAATTTTCTAAGTGTTCATCAGCCCCAGCCACATCTCCTCATGATCAGATATTTGAACAGAGATTGCAGTACCATCGAAAAGATGGGGCAGGAGACAGATAGATGATCCATTGCCCATTCAATCAAGAGGGCACATGTTCAGGGATGGGGGTGGGAACTGAGGGAAGCCAGCTCCCACTGAGCTGCCCCAGGTACGTGGAGGCACTTTGGTCATGCTCTGGCTCAGTGTTTCCAGATTAGAGCATCTCAAGACATGGAGTGGCTCGGGCCTCTCTCAGCCTGGAGAATTCAGACTGCCTTAGGGACCTGAGGCTCTTTTTAAACCAGCTCCAATCTGCTCCACATTTGCCAGCCACAGGCAATGTGCCCCAAGCAGAGGAACAACTGGGCCAAGGCCTTGAGGCCTGAGTGCACCAACAGGAACAGATTAAAGCATACAGACTACCAAGAGCAGGAGCGAGGAAGGCATCAGAGGGGGTGAAAGAGAAACCTGGGTGGAAAGGATAAGGGTCTCTGAGATGGCAGAGCTCTACGGTGGCCTGAAAGGAAAAGTCCAGTTCATCAGACTAGTCCTGAGGGGCAAGATCAGGCAGCAGCCCCTATGAACAGAACCAGAGGCTGCTGGGCCTGTGAACACCGCCCTCCTGCCGCTGCCTAGCCCAGGAGAAATAACAAAGGCAACTCTGCTGGCCTCAGCACTGTTTTCTAAAATGAGGGATGCTTGACCTACACCGGATTCTCCATCTTGGTGCTTCAGGAAAAATATCCCATTATAACTTCCAAAGCCCCGTCGGATTTATGACTGGAGAGGGCTGCGAGTGTGGGAATTGAGTTGTTTTTTATGCTAGCCCAGCCTCACTCCCCCAGCCATTACCCAGCAACCACAGGTTTATTCTTAAAAACCCTGAGCTGGTCCGAAATGCACCTTGTTCCAGACGGAGGAGATAAAACAGGATTTAAAGGCAATGCATTTTCTACCGGGCAGTCTTATCGGGATTGACTGCTCCAGGTTTTCAGCTAAGTGTGAATACGCAGGATAATTACCATCGTGTGTTACCTGAGATTACAGGGTTGTGTTCCAGCTAATGACACCATGAGAACCAAGCAGTTGTTAATATTTAATCAGTCTCTTGGCTTAACAATTGGATAAATGAGGTGTGTAATTACACAATTACAAAAGACATTTCAGATAGGAATGGTAGTGTTTTTAATACTGAAGGTGAAAGCTGGTAGAAATACACCACTAGGTCATTACATAGATATTACCAAAGAAGACCCTTTGGGGCAGGGGGAGTTCTCCCTTATGAAATTTTAAGCACAGATCTCAAATGCTTTTCCAGAGTGGACTTTTCTCTCTTGTTTCTGGGCCCCTCCATATAGAACATCAGACCAGATGTTTTATTGATATCACAGATTTCACTGGAGTCTTTAAATGGAACAGGCTCCAGAATTTTCTTAATTACATTCTAAAGATGGCTCCTGTTTAGTAGCTATATGCACTAGTAGATTTTTGCTTGTTTATTTATTTATTTTGGTACCAGGAATTGAACTAGGAGTAATTAACCACTGAACCACATTCCCAGCCCGTTTTATATTTTATTTTGAGACGGGGGGGTCTCACTAAGTTTCTGAGGCTGGCTTTGAACTCATGATCAAAGCTCCTGTCTCAGCTTCCCAAGCCACTGGGATTACAGGTATGCGCCACCAAGATTTTTTCTTGTTTATTCTTTTTATTTTTGGTGGACTTTTGAGAGAGATGAAGCCAAAGCCCAGGACAATGAGTGACAGTGCCATTTTCTTGGGGCTGTTTCTTTGCCTGTTTCTCCCCTGAGCCACCCAGTCGGTACCACTGCTCCATATTTGTTGATCAAGGGCGCAGCCCACATTGTCCCTATTGCAGTACGTGATTGGCAGTTGCCCTGTGATCTCCAGGGTGTGCCATTTCCCCTCAGGTATGCGTACCTCCTCAGTAGAAAATGAAATTTTCTAACTGAGGGGCCTTGCAACTAATTTGCTAAGTGCTACTCCATGGTCCATGCCTGGAAAACACAGTCAAGAGCCCATTAAAAGCACCTGGCACCTTTTAGCACCCAAACTAGAGATGTTGTAGGCTAGGATGATAGCAGTTCTCTGATACAGATCAGAGTGATATATGTGGAGTCTCTTAGGGTTAGATCCATCTCCCTCGAGGGTCATTTGTCAAAGCTTCAAAGAAGCCCTTTGCTCCTTTTGTTGATCATTTAAAGAATTGTCTGAGATGCTGTGTGCCCAGTACCCAGAAAATCACTATTAGCTATTGGTAAGGTCTGTCTCCACATTGCCTAGCCTGCAACCCAGCTACCATCCTCCTCCTTCAGGGCTTGGCCCTCTGGGTTTCGGGGCCTTTCCTTTCCTTCTGGGATGGAAGGATTATTTACAGTCTCTCCTGATCTCACCTGTGCAGCAGCATATCTCCAAAGCCAAGGCCAGGCTGTTGAGATTTGTTGCAATGAGGCAGGAGGAGGGGCCCTCCTCACACCTGTGCTTTTCCCCTAGGACCACCAGGACCCTAGGAGATGAGTGATAGAAGGAGAGAAATCTGGAAACAGGAAGTCTTGGTTCATTTTGCAGTTTAAACATCACCCTCTCTTTGCAAATTTCCCCAACTTCCCCAGATAGTGTCCCTCCCCTTGCTCTGGGAACTGTATCCTGATTGGACCCATGAAAGAATAATGCTGCAAGAGGCAAACAGATCTGGGTTTGAATTCTAGCTCTGCCACTCATCAACAGTGTAAACTGGAAGGGGATTTGCTTCCTTAGCCTCCCTCTTAGCCAAAGGATGGGGCAAATTCTGCTCCCATTCAAGGGCTGCTAGGAGGAGAGATGACAATCCCGACCCCTTGGCAGGCCTTCTGCAGATATTGTACCTATTCTCTTTATTCTGCCTGGGATTATTTCTTGGTGCCACAGACTACCAGTTTCTTGCAGACGGAGAACTTAGGCTACTTCATCTTTGGGTTTCCAGCTCTTTTTCTTGGGGGAGGGGGGTGTACAGTACCAGGGATTGAATTCAGGGTTACTTGGCCACTAAGTCACCTCCCCAGTCCTATTTTATATTTCATTTAGAGACAGGGTCTCACTGAGTTGCTAAGCACCTAAATTTTGCTGTGGCTGACTTTGAACTTGTGATCCTCTTGCTTTAGCCTCCCGAGCCACTGGGATTACAAGGTGTGCCACCATGCCCAGAGGTTTCCAGCTCTTAATGCTTTTCAAGCCCACAGAATGTCCTCAAAAAACACCAGTGATAATTCTTAGCTTATTTCATTTTTTTATGGTGGGTCCTATATTTCTCCTAAAAATACAAGGTTCAAACTCTCTTAAAAATGGAGAGGAAGTAGAACCTGAACTCCTACACCTAATAGTTTGGTGGTTGAACAAACTGAACCTAATGCAAGATGACTCCGTGCCCCACCCCCTTCAATGCCATCAAGGTTGCACTTTGGGAACACTCTGCAGGCCTGTGCCATCTGCCATCTGCCGGGGTTCCTACAGTACTGTGAATGAGCCTGTCCCATGATAAGTACCCCTGGACCAGCGCACAGCAGAGACGCACATCATAAGCAAGTCCATCCAACCAAAGTGGGCACATCATCAAAATCTTACAGTTAGCATCATCCAGTTCCGTACCATTTGGTTTCGTGTTTGAAAAGCAGTACATTAAGCCTCTTTAGCAACTCAGGGGTTTGGCACCAGAACATTTCTTAACACATTTGCACTTAAATTGTTGGGGACCTAGAGAAGTATTTAAATCATAATAATCACTATTAACTACTTGGGAAAAGTAAGCAGGCGAAAGCTACTGCTACCTGCTGGCTGATAATAAGCCTGATTATGGAGCCCTTTCTTAAATACAAAAGTGAACCCACAGCCTCTCCCTGCCTCACTTAGAGGGCTGGCGGAGTAAGAAACACGGAGAACAGAGCCAATGTCTTTGTAATGTGTCCCCGCTGTCCCCCTCTCCTCCATCACACCTCCCCAGCGCTCAGCCTGGTCTTTCTCACCAGGCTGGTGTTGAAAGGCAGTTCTCAGCTAAGTAAATAATGTTGGCCCCCAGCCAAGGCACTTGGAAGTGAGTTAATCCTTTCTCCATCAAATCCCCAACAACAATCTGGGTTTGTTTAACCATTTGGTATTGGTACTTCAGTGCTTTTTCATAAACACTAAGGGAATCACCCTCTTTGGCCAGCGTTCAGAGTGGTTGTCACAGCCAGGCATGTAGTTGCTCTTGTCAACAGAAGGCCTCATCGTGCCCGTTGTGCTAGAAGGAGGTGGTGGCTACTCTGCATGGTCCAACAGAGCCATGGACGTAATTACAGCCAACTTGGATAGCATCTAGTGTGTGTGGAGCTCTGGGCAGCGTTCTTTGCAAATAGCACCTCCTTTCACTCATTGCGTCCCTCAGAAGCTGGTATTTCCATTAAGCCAACTTAACAGATGAGGAAACTTGTTATTGAACACTTAGTACTAGATTCAAACCCAAGAGCCTATATACAGATATGCCTGCTACAATCAGGCTTCTGTAACAAAATGCCCTTTCTGGAAGCCACATACCCGTGGTCTGCTGCTGTTTCCAGAATGGGGGGTTTCCTAACTGGCAGAGTCCCAGAAAGGGGGCCATGGGGATGCAGACCTAACCAGGATCTGAGAGGCTTCTGTCACACTGCTCTTGCCCCTGGAAGGTCTCCCTCTCCACCCAGTTCTACTGTCACCTTACCTGAGGTAGCCCATATCTCAGAAATGTGACTCTAGACTGACCTTCACCTCTTTGTCCCAGGTATCCACCATCCTGAAGGAGACTTCACTCCCAGCTCTTGTACCCTGCTAAGACAAGAGGAGGGGAGGGAAGCAGGTGGAAGGCCTACCTGTGAGCTCTCAGTTATGACCTATATTGGTATACATAAGAAACACACCCCAGCCTAGAAACGGCTTATCTTTCAGATCTTGGAGCTTGGTAATGTTCTTTTCCTTCCAATTTTGGAAAATAGACTTCCTGAGTCCTCTGTGTGTTGCTGAGCTTTCCTGAGTAATTTTCTACAGCAATTTGTGTTTTTGATGATGACACTTTGAAGTTTCTGTGTTTTCTTTATGTGTTTATTTAAACATTCAGTTGTGCTTAGTTAGGGTCATTTGTCATAGTTGCTATTTATATGTCCATCTCTTCTAGAAGACCATGAGCTCTTCATGGAATGAAACTTTTGCATCTCTGTGGGGCCCAGTGTTGAGCTTGGCACTAACAGCAAAAAGTGCCTGTTACCCAGATGATTGGATTTATGTGAAGTACCAGATTAATGCGACAGATGGGAGGGGAGAGAAAAGGAGACGCCGCAGATATTTTGAAGAGGAACTTCCTCTACTGGATTCAGCCCCAGAACTAAGCCGTCAATCCCAGAAGCCATCATTTAACAAGCCAGAGAACAGCCTCTTTGTACCCCACCCCTCAGTGTTCCCTCCTCCTGCCCACTCCTTCCCTCCTCACTGCCATTAGATGCCCTTCCACCTTCTGAGTGTAGCCATCGGGTCCCTGATTCTAACCCTAGAATCTCTCCCATTCGGCCCTGACTGACGTGACTACAGCTGTTTATCTCAACTCTTCCCAGATGCCTGTTTTATATCTTTGAAGGGATTGGCATCATTTACATGTGGCAAGAAATAAAGGTGTTTTTTTTTTTGCCATAAATTTCCCAAGAACAGTGTATTAGTCAGAGCAAGTTTCTAGTGACAGGACCTCAAAGCCCCTGAAGCCAAGAATAAGGTGGGGCTGGGCAAGTTCACCCAATGGAAAAATTTAGGCATCAGCCTCCCGATGCCCAAATGCTGTTGTCGAGTCTTCATCTTTTGTTTCAAAGAGAATCTAGGAATGAAGTTTGGGCTTTGTAGGGTTTATTTTTCCAAACAGACTGCATGTAGAGATGAGATGGACGCTGGTTGTCCTGACCTGTCCCAGACAGATACCTTACAACTGCTCACAAGAAAAAATGGCTTCCTCAGTTGGCCAGCAGTGTCCTGGGAGGACATGGGAGACCAGGTCATGGCTCAAATCTAGGTCACATGCCTATCCTAGGTCTGGGAAGGGATAAGGTGAGTAAAGAGACCCCCATTTAAGCAAATAGAAACATAGGCTCCATCAGGGAAGGCTTGCATACAAGACAAACAAAATCAGAGGTGCCTTCCAACAGCCCTGCCCTCTGAGCTTCCTCTTGCCACCATGGATCTAGGTCAGCTCGCCTATGAGAGGAAAACACTTTTCCCAATCTCATTTTGCAGAACCAGATCTGAAAGCCAGGTTTCCTGACTCTCACTTACAGGACTCGTCCCACACCACCCTTCATACATCAAGATCTAAATGGACCGTGCACACTCACCAAGGATTCGTGGCAGCAAACACGTAAGTGTAGGGACTTGGCAAGTAGGCAGGCTCTGGTTACTGCCCACACAATCTCCCCATTCCTGGTCCCACCCCCAGAGACTCATTTGAATTGGCCTGCAGTACTGCGATGTTTTAAGTTCCGCAGGTAACTCTGAGACGCACCCAGAGTTGATTATCACTGCCTTAGGAGGATATTTCTGACCTATAGAAATGCGATCTCAAGTTCAAGGGGACTTGTTATCCTCCATCCGATCTTCTATGCTCTCCCTCATTCAAGAGCAAACCATAAGTGGCAGTTATTAAAACTTTCCATGTGTCCTACAAGGAGTTCACATCCTGGAAGGTTAGGGACAGTCAGATACGATTCTCTGGCCCTCGAATGCCATGCTATGGGAGAAAAAAAAAGGGGGGGGGAGTCAACTCTGTCTGGAAGATTTGGGGTGTCCCAGCAGAGGTGACATTGACCTGGACACATGGAGCTTAGAAGAGCAGCTTGGTAGGGTGTATATGTTCGGGGAGGCCAATTATACTGGGTCCCTCTAAATCCCTGGGGTCATGGGAACATTGGAGATTTTTAAAAAGTAACAGATCAGAACACGTTTGGTGGTGGCAGTTGTTTTTTTCCTTTTTGGTTTTTATTTTTTTTAGACCCTTGCCAGTATTAAGGATGGGTAGTCAAAGGTGGGAAAAGCTTTGAGGAAGCCACTACATTAGTCCAGGCCAGAAATGACAGGCTTGAACTGAGTGAGACTGAATTAGGAATGTTAACTTCCTTAACCAATAAACCCTATATTACTCCTAGGTGTGGGCCACGGGTGGCTGGTGGCTACCTTATTGGACTGCCCAGTTTCCAAGGGCGTCAGGTGGATTCAGTAGAGCTTGGTGACAGACTAGATTTGGAGAATGAAAGAAATGGAAACATGGAAGACAACTTCCATGTATCCAGCTGTAGGGGAGCTCTGTGGATGATGACCTTATTAAAGAGATAAGCCATCCCAGAGACTGTGGCCTGCAGAGAGAGGGGACAAGATTGGCTTTGACTTAAGGAGGGAAAGAGGCCTGTGGGTCATCCAGGTGGAGAGATCATCTTTTTGCTTTGCTTTTTTCCCGTTCCTGTACCCATTCTCACCCCCAGTCAACGATAACCTTGGAGAAATGAAAAAAGTGGGTGTGGGTGTTCAGAGTGAAGGAGAGGCTGTTCTCTGACTTGGTGGGGATGAAGCAGTTCATCCCAGGCTCTCCCAGTGTGATCAATAAAGCTCCTCCCTTCTCCTCCCCATCACCTTTCCCAACCTTGCTCCTGGGAACCCTGTTGTCCAAATTGGGCAGGAATGGAATCAACTACTGGGAGCTCAACAAAGCAAATGAGTAGCATCTGCACAGCCTCAGCCCATCTCTGCTCCTCCCTGGGAGATGATTGACAGAGGAAGTCTCATCAGTTGACCATAGTAGTGTCATCAAACATGTATACAGTTAAGATGGTGTTGGGGGACTGAAGCTGTCGCTCAGTGGTAGAGATCATGTCTAGTGTGCACAGGGTCCCAGGTTCCATCCTCAGTATCTTCAAAACCAAAAACCAAATACAATGAATCATTCCACAGATGTGGCTTTATAAACTTCAGTAGGTGGGCTTCAAGGTGGATAGTGTAGATTGCGTATGGGCTGCCTTCCTGTGCACGGCCATTAAGTTCCCTTATGTCCCACTGACATGCACCACAGCACCCCTGAACTATTCCTGCTCCCCTGGAGGGGGAACTCTTCCAGAGGACACTTAACTTGTCATAGGGCAGGAACAAGGGGTGAGCTTATGGAAGGGAAAGAACCAGAGGACCCAAGTACCCGGAAGCACCACATTGCTGCACTGACGGACAAGGGCAGGAATGTCACTGGAGAAGAGATGTCTCTAAAGAACAGTCTGAGAAGTTCCCAGAGAGAAGGAGGAACCCAGCTCAGGACCGGTGGGGTTCTTGGCTTACGTGATGGAAAAGAATTTCAACTTGCATCAGTCAGAGACATAGACAGAGGTTTATTTAGAAAAGTAAATATAAACTCAAGAGAGAATGCAGGTCATTTTGAGAGTGAGAAATGCATTTGGGGGGTCCCCAGCCCTTCTTTTTAAAGGCAACTAGATGCGGGAGGGTATGGGAAGATATGTAGGAATGATATCAGTCCAGTAATCTCAAGTCGGGTTCTGGTGATCTTGATCCTTCTCAGGGCTGATGTGGCCTTCATTATCTGATCCACAGATAGTGCTGGAAAGTCTCCTAAATTATAGATTCCTCAAGATATTATATCTCTCTACTTAATTGATTTATTGGGGGGTAATTAAGAGTGCACAGGTAGATAGATCCGGATAGATAATAGATTTCCCAGGTTTGGCATGGAGACAGGTTCATGGGGTGACACACCTGGAAAAGTATGCAGGACTTCTGATCTAAAGTCTCTTTTCCCAACCTTCCTTTATGTCTCCTTCCTGCCTGTTCCCATGTCTGTTATCCTGCCTCAGGAGCAGCCCCTTGCTGGCTTCCCAGTTAACCAGGAGGACACCGGACTCCACAGTGGAGGCCCCTCCGGAGCTTGTTCCCTTTTCTTTTCCCCACATACTCTTCCCTCTTTCTTCACCTCTTCCCTGAATCCCCACCACCACTTCTTTCTTGTGTTGTCACCCCTGTGTTTTCTTTCCATCTTTTTAGGGAATTGTAAACACCAACTATTTCCACGCACGCCCTTACTGAAGGCCTCAGTTTCTTCATCTTAAAAGGAAGTCTTTGGACAAGATCATCTCTAACTTCCTCCCCATTTCTGTCATCCTACCCCACTGTGGGAATCACCACCCCATCACCAGTCCTTAGCTCTAAAGTTATGTTTTATAGATTTTAAATTTTGCACAAGAATTCTATAATAATAGTAGATTCCTAGGTACTCCCCATCCAAAAATCTAGAAAATCTTCTTTGGTTCTTTGGTAGGAAAACATTTCACCAAGATAGTCACATAATTGACTTGCTTGTCCTTTTTCTCCCCATGCTAGATTTTAAGTGCCAGACCCCGGAGACTAGAAAGCACTGGGTTTTCTTATTTTTATTTTTGCAGTGCTGGAAATTGAACCCAGGGCCTTGCACATGTTAGGCAAGCTCTCTACCCCTGAGCTACACCCAGCTCTATAGTTTAGATCTTAAATGTCCTTCAGAGGCCTATGTACTGAAGCCTGGTCCTGGCTGGAGGTATAGCTCAGTGGCAAAGCTCTTGCCTAGCATGTGCAAGGCCCTGGGTTCAATCCCCAGCACTGAAAAACAAACAAAAAGTCTTGGTCTTCAGCGCATAGTACCATAGTACTATTGGGAGGTGAAGGAAACTTCAGGAGGTGGAGCCCAGTGGGAGGTCTTAGATCTTTGGTGGTATGCACCCCAAGGGGATTGTGGGACTCTAGTCTCTTCTTCCTCTTTCTCCCTTTCATTCTGGTCTTGAAGTGAATGGCTTTTGCTACACAATCCTCACTATAATAGGCTTCCTTGCCCTAGGTCCAAAAGGAATGGGTTCACCCAACTATCATCTGAAACCTCCAAAACTGTGAGCACCTTTCTTCTTTGTAAGTTATGATCTCGAGTACTCTGTTCCAGCAAAGGAAAACTGACTAAGATAATAGAGGAAACTTATCTTGGTGGGGGTCAAGTTCTTCCACCTCACCAGTATCTCTGGCCACACAGCTGAGATGTGGTTCTTAACAAAATGCTGTGTTATGATCCTGCTTCTGAACTTGCTTGAACTTGAGAGAATCCGAGGAAAGCTGTACCCTTAATCTCTTGTCACAAGCAAAAGGAGTTTTCTGGTTAATTCTGGTCATTCATCACAGTATTACTGTCCAGGGGAAAATGCACAGGCAGAAAGGGATGAGTATCTGTAGATCATGGACAGAATTCTGGCAGGTGTCAAGAGCCACACTAACAAAACTAGTTTTTTGCCTGTTACTTTAAAAAGTTTCATCAAACTTTCAGCATAGAAGATCTCTTCAAAGAGGAAGCAAAGACCAATATGAGGAGTTCTTTTGAAATTCTCCAGGAGTTGGTTAATGATAAACACAGCTACAGCAAGGGATAACGAAGGGATGCTTTATTAGTCACATATGCTATTGAATTGAGCATTTCTTCTCCAGCCTGTTGGAGTTTGTTCCAAAAAAAAAAACACTCAAAATATATTTATAGAGGCATGTCTCTGAATATAAAGGTCAATCCTAAATTGCATTTAATCAAACACAGTCCTTTCCTAGGCCGGAGATTGAGGGCATACCCAAGGCAGGGGGAAATGGGAAAAGTGAACTAAGTTGGCAGGAACAAGCCATTTCTAAATCCATCTCATTTCAGTAAAAACAGGCATGAGAGCAAAAGCAAGTTTTAAAACCGAATTCTCCCAGCATGACTCAGGGGTTGTCTTTCTCATGCCATTTTCCAATTTGTTTTTATAGATGGGTGGACAGGAGCTCACGACACAGTCTAATCTCAAAATGAAGAATGAGCACATGTGACATATCAGATGAGCACAAAGCTTAAAAAGGGGGCTCTTCTCCAAAACCAAGCCTAACATTTCAATGCATTTTCTGGAAAGGGAGATAGTGTCCAACTGGTCTGTTTTAGAATGCATTTGCATAGAGGAGTGGGGGAGGAAACGGGATTTAAAAATAAAACTGTTTACTCGTGAGACTTGGGTTATAAAAACATAGGTTTCCCTTTCAGGGCTCTCTGAAGTTGGAACGTATGAATTACATATACTCGTTAAAACTTTTTATGTTAAATTCAAAAAGTAAAATTAGAAGACTTGTTAATGATCCAACCATGCAACAACTGGCCAACAGATGTTGGAGCCTCATGGTTAAGAGATTACATGGTTGGAGCTGACAATTTACTGTATGTCCCTGGCAGAGACGAGGTGTAACAAACATATTATCAGATACAGAAAATATGCAGCCCCGGAAAGAGGGGCTGAGCAAACCGGTCTGCCTGCGACACTTCCCACATTTTTCCACTAAACTACTATTTCAGAGGGTTGGGTTTTTTTTTTTTTTCTTTTTCCTTAAGAATGAAGAGTTAATCTCATCCAAGTTCACAGAGCCAGAAATCTGTCATCTTAAATCCCAGTGAAGACTGACATTCTTTCCAACCTCCTTACTCACCATGTAGCTGTGTTTTCCAATGATCCCTAAGCTAACTAGCTATCCTGCAAAATGGAGCCCCCTTCAACCCCACTGGGGGTCTCTGGGATTCCAAGATGGGGACAACTCTCCCCGTGTATTGTTCTCCCTTTGGAGGAAGAGTCTGGGAGCAGGAGGAAAGGAAGCTGGAAGGACAGGCCAGAAGGGAATTCAGGGGCTGGGCAGAGCTGCATGTGCCCCCTCACACAAACCCCAAAGGATACAATTTGGGTTCCCAGCAAAGGTGCCAAGTCAAGTGCTTCAGAAAGTGGTGCTGGCTTTGAGCCTCGGAATTGGATTCCTACCCTCTGACAGCTGCGAGCCAGCAGAAACAGGGAGAAATGCAAGCAAGGCATGAAGGGCAGGGGGTTTCCTTGGGCGGGAGAGAAGACGGGGATCCCCTCTGAGGGATGAGTGTTGAGAAATGAGGCAAATCCAACCTTTTCATCATGTTCCCTGAGACAGCAGAAGGGGGGCCACTCAGAGAGGATTCTGCTTGCTCTGAGTTTCCAAGCTCCTTTCTCCTTTCCAAATTGCTTGCTGCAATTTAGTTCTTTCTTTGGGGACAGGCGGGGCTCCCTGTTTTTTTGGTTTCCAGGGTGTGCCCTGTGGGTTACTCAGGGTGGGTGGAGCAGGCCTGCGGAATAACCTGTGGCAGCTGCTTTCCCACATGTGGAATCGGCAAATCCCAAGTAACCAACTAGGAGGCAAAATCTGGGGAGTCCACAGCTTCCACTCACTTGGGCACCCCCACAGATTTTTGTTCAAATATTAGAAATGTGCCCAGAGACTACTGCTTAGGCTAGCAAGCGTCTAACGTGTACCCACTGTGTGCCAGGTTCTGAGATGGACATAGAGAAGACAAGTAGCCAGGACAGACCCAGGTCCTGCCATCAAGGAGCTCAAGTCCTGTGGCAAGGTCCCACAACACCAGGATATCTGGGGGAGGCAAAGCTGTCCATGTTGCCTTGGTTTCTCAACTTTTTATCTGCTACTCTGTGATTGGCCAATTCCCAACTGCCCCTCTTCCTTGACTGCTATGGGGAAAGAATCCCCTTTCTGGGGTGGCTCCTGGCTTTTAGGGGTTTCCTAAGATTCCAATAAGAGGAGATGAAAGTTGCTAAGACTTTCCCAGCTGTCAGCTCTTCATGCTGAGATTACAAAGTGGCAACTCCCTGTAGCTATGCATTTGGGGAAGTCTGAAATACTGCAGACTTTGGGTGGGGAGAACAGGCAGGTAGAGGAAGATCTTTCGCTTAAGAATTGGGGGAAAAGGGCTGGGGATATAGCTCAATTGGTAGAGTGCTTGCCTTGCATGCACAAGGCCCTGGGTTCAATCTCCAGCACACACACACACACACACACACACACACACACACACATATACAAAAAAATTGTTGGGGAAAACATAAATTAAGAAGGAGAGGAAATATGGAGTGAGGATGCAATCATGCAGTTGTTTAATTGCATATCCCCAATTTAAACAGGAATTTGGAGGTGAGAAAGCAAGCCATTCAGACAACCAAGGGAGTCCACATTCCCAGAAGAGATGCAGAGACCCCGAGCTGGGAGCATTCTGGGCATAGGGGGCCTCATGGGAGTGAGAGGTGAGCAACAGCTGACGTTGTGGAGTAGCTGGGTCAGTTAGGGGCCTTTTGTTCTTGGTCCTCCCTTGGAGTCAGTGTAGAGGAGGGCCCTGATTGGCTGTCATGGCAAAGGGCTCCTTTAGGGCCCAGCAGTGGGGAAGCAAGCATAGGAGTGCCAGATTAAGGAGGCCCCAGTGACTGTCCAGCTGAAAGCCTTGGTCATGGCCTAGATATTAGCCATGGAGCAAAGAGCAGGTTTTCAGTGGAAAACTTCCAGAATTTGCTTCTAGACTAGAAATGAGGTGTGAAAGAAAAAAAAAAAAAAGACTCAATTCAAGGTTATTGGCATCAGCTGAGATGGAGAATGATCGAGGTGGGCAGGCCTGGCATAGGGCCGTCAGGGTTCAGGCATGTGAAGGTTGTAGACATGGATCTGGGAATTTTGAGGAGAGGTGCTACTGGGCAGAGAGACTTGGACTCACCATCGGGTATAGCAGATCCATGAATGAGAAAGAGGCTCGAAGAGGCCAGGCTGAGCGCAGGGCAGGCCACTGAAGCCTCTTGCTCAGGCTGCAGGAGCTGGTTCCCGCTTGGCTCCTCACCAGCTCCCACGACCCAGTCAGGCCCCAGCCCCGTCACCACAGCTCAGGGCATGTTGTGGCCAGGAGCAGCAGTGATGGCTTGAAGAAAGAGTGCCACATGGGCCCTGGGGTGAGTGACAGGAGGCTGCACTCTGACCCATAGAAACACTCAGTGCTGTCACCCAGGCACCAGAGCTTCCAGCACGGACCCCAAGGCCTGCCTGGATTCCAGGTTCCAGGGAGCAGTCAGGACATGCGGGCATTTACACTTAAACACACAGTGTGTCCCTCTTATGCACTGACAGGGATAAATAGCAGGTCCCAGAAGTGTCCCACCAAACCCCCAGTATCCACTTGGGGTTCGCTGGGTGCTCCCCTGCAGGGCTCTGAGCTGGCTTTCTCTTTCCTGCATCTGACCTTAGGACAAAGATTCAAGAAGGGCCTCCCATCTTCCCACCTACCTCTTGTCCCCCAGCTTCCTAGATCTCCTTTCCTTGGGCAGGCAGTCAAATACCTGAAACCCTCTCACCAGGGGAGGTGTCTAGAACCTCAAGCTAGTCTATCCCCTATTCTAGAGGATACTTTGATTATCTGAATTCATACTAAAAATTACTAACTATAAAAATCCACAGATTTTGTGTTTTTCTTTTCTTTTTTTCTTTTTCTTTTTTTTTTTTTTTTTTTTGAAAATTTGAACACATGACCAGAAAGGACATAGCTCCTGAACTTGATCCTTGGGGAGGCAATGTAATGGTTAAGGATTTGAATCCCAGCTCTGCAATTTAACAGCTTTGTGACTTTTAACAGCACCTGCAAAATGGGTATAATAACATTCCCTACCTTTTACAGGATTCAATGAATTAATAAATGTGAGTTCTTAGAATAATGCTTGACATCTAATGAGTCCCAGGGACTGTTATTATTCCCTGCAGGAGAGTGATAAATGGGCAGAGCTCTCCTTCCTAAACCAGGTTGGAGCCATAGTCAGAAAATAGAAAGCTTTACATTATTTAAGCCCAGCCACTTGCGTATGCAGTCTTGTATCACGTTAATCTGCAGCATTAAAGGGTCAAACAGAGACCTATTTTGAGTTAACCAAAGGAGTTCTCTCCTGCATTTTAGTTTAAATACAGCTTCTTCCAAAACCTGTGCTTGTGAGTAATGCGAATTAAGATAATCTCATCAGTGAATTAAATGCAGTTCTTGAAATCCAAGGGGACAGAAGGAGATAGCAGTCAGATCTGAAGGCCGCTGGGTGAGCAGGAAACTGCACACCTTCTGTTATTTTCTTTTTGTCCCCAGACTTTCTTACATAACCTTGCAGGGGACAGAGTAAGCTGCCCCTCCCTAGCCCAAGGCTAGCTCCAAAAGGCAAACTTTCCAAGCACTCCGAATTTCCCGAGTTTACTGTGGTTTTCCTTTACCTGTTCCCATCATTGCTACTTCTGTCCCCACCTGCGGAGAGTGGGGAGCTGGCGTGTGTAGCCCCTGAGTCTCCCAGCTCAAGCCTCCATCAGAGAAAGAATATCTGGGAGAGGAGGGACTTGAAGTCCTCATTCGTAAATGGTCAAGCAGATACAAAATGATTAAAATTAAAATGTGTATCCGAGTACCAACTCCCCCAGTGCGCCTCAGACAGAACAGCTGCATACTGAGGACCAGCGGTGCAAAAACGGGGCCTCGCCTTGTCTGAACGGAACATCCATGCACCGCCCTTCCCAGTACACTTTCCTTGCTTTCTTGCTTTCTCCTGCTAAACAGAGGGCTCACTCTGCCTCTCCTCAGTCTTCTGGGAGCTCTGCACATCCTCTACTGAGGGTATCCTCCTGGCCATCCCCCTACATTCAGGTGAACCCACATGCACAGATGTCTCCTGAGAAGCCACCCTGAAGACACAAGGGAAGGAAGCCCAGTCCCCACCCTGCACAAGAAGGACTGTGGGGAAGATTCCTCACACCTGGCCTTTGGGGTGACCCTCTAGCTCAGCCTCTGCACCAAATTCACAGGGCTGGCCCCAAGTCGTAACCAGGAACTTTCTGGAACGGTAATTCCAGAGCGGCAAGTTCTTAGTAACTGGTCATTTTGGGGAACCAGCCCATAAAGGACAGTACTTTCTCTGGTCAGAGACTGAATAAAGTGCTTGAATAGGGTTTGCTCAGTTAGTTGCTCCCAGAAGCTGGAGTCCATGGAAATTTCTAGTGTCCCTTCCTTGAAATGTCCCATGACAAGTAGGCTCTGCGTGACATCAGGGAAAACTGGACAGCACTACTGACTATACTCGCCTTTTGAGGAGTTACAACCACAGTATCTTAGAATAGACTGTAAGAAATCCCTCAGGAGAGAAACTTGTTTCACATAGCCTTTCCCTAACATGTCTGATCACCAAATTCTTTTCTTCCAGAACACTGGATTTATATTCAGGTCCTTCCAGCCCAATGCCCCAGTATCTTGCCTCTTCTGGTCTGGTGGTGAATGCTCACTCAACATTTGGGACAAACACACTGATTTCACAATTAAGAGCTTGGAAGTTTCCCTTTCCCTTCCCTCCCATAAGAAATTCAAACATGGGGGGGTGGGGAAATACAGTTCTGTCCTCAAATGGAAGTAAGCAGTTGGAGCTGATGAATTCCAGAAGTATCTTTTTTCTCTTATAAGCATGAGAGAGAGAGAGAGAGAGAGAGAGAGAGAGAGAGAGAACACAGAGGCTATGTAAATATAATTATTTCTAAGTAGAGTACCTTCAACACTTTCCATTAGGTAGCAAGGGGGTCAATGTGAGGCCACCTGTCCAAATATGGCTGTTGATTCCCCTGAGTCAGCAAAGTATATAAAAACATTTCTCTTTGGGGACAGAAATTTCTTGCTACACATGCAAGTAAGTATCTCCAAATGTATGGGGCATTTTATTTAGGAATGTGGTTTTCAAACTTTTTTTTTTTCAAGGCAGGAAAAAAAAAACACACCTTTCTTCAGGGGAAATTTTACAGGAAACCCCTTTACACATCCTTCAGTCCTGCCTCTGAGGCATCTTCAAGACACCCCTGGAATCTAGCCCGGAAACCTGTGGTCTAGGGCCTCGATACTCGAAGTGTGGGCCACAGACGAGACACTTACACATCATCCTGGAGCTTGTTGGAAAAGCTGAATCTCAGCCCAGCCAGACCTACAGATCCTGAATCTGCATCTCCACGCTATCTCCAGGGGATTTGTGTGCACATTAAAATTTAAGAAGCAGGCCTAGGGGTTTTAGTCCTGAATATTTCTTCTTCTTTTGGCTTATCCTAAATACCTGAGTGCAGCTTCTTAAAAATTAGTCTGGAAATGTGAGCCTCCCAACCCAGCTACAGCTGTCTGTAGGGTAATCCAGGATGGTGATGTGAGGGCTTGGTGCTTTGCATCTATAAAATTGAATCCTTAATTCTCCTCTCAAAGACACAGAAACAGGAGTAGTACGGGCTGAAACAGAGAGAAGAGACAGAAGAGAAGGTGAAACAGAACCCCCATACTCTCCTCAGGGTGACCTTGCACAGGTTGAACTCTCTGTGCCCATTTATCCCCAGGGGTCCGCAGGGGTAGGAGGTGATAATGGTGATGCTGGTAATAGAGGCATCATCAAATGAGCTGAGAATCCCAAAGGTCTTTGATAAGGGCTTGCATTCCTGTATCAGTAGGAGCTAGCTCCACCCAGGGGGCCTCACTTTAAGGAATGGACAAAAGAAAATCTGGGTCTATCAAGCAGATAAAATAGAAGGAACTTAAGACTCCCTATGGGCTTCTTTTAAATTGTCCTTCCACTTAGAGTAAGATTGAAAGAACGAATATAACTAAAACTTTTTGATTTACATGTAACTTTTTTTTTTTTTTTTTTAGACTGAGTCAGAAAAATCTGTTTGGGCTTCTCTACTTATTATCTCCATGATCTTGGGCCAATCCCTTATAGCACTTATCTCATTTTCCTCATGCAGTGTCGGGGTAGTGATCTCACCCCATCTAGCTCCCAGGAATCCTGGAGGATCTGGGTTAGAGGGGACACCAGACGCCTGTCCTGGACCACATCAGAGGCAGATGGAAAGGCTGCCCATCCCCTAACCCCTGGCCTCTGATTCATCATCCACAGACCTGAAGAGGGAGAGCACACCAGGGTCCTCCTGCCTGGGAGGGCCCAGGCCGGGGCAAGGAAGAAAGACCTCACAGGATAAAGAAACCCACGGGCACGGATTCCTTATTCTGTCAGAGCTTCACCCTTTGTTCTATAGAATGCCAGGTGAGGCCACCTGTACCCTCAGCCTTTCTCCTTTACCTGAGATGAAAATAAGCCTCCTCCCACCCCCACTGGAGCCATGGCTAAGGAAGCCACCAAGAGTCGGGGCTGGGAAAGTTACCAGACCAAGCCTCGGAGGGGTCCCCTGAGCAGCAGTTCCTATTCACCTTTGAGCTGTGAGCCCTGTGGGGCCTGGGTGCATGAGCAGGATCACCCCAAATGACCCCAGGGATCACATGTACCTGTCCAAGGGCAGCTCCTTCAGCTAGGTAGTGCTGGCAGCCAGGAAACTTTGATCCATGGTGCTCCGAGCCTCGGCAGCCTCTCTGGTTTCTTGGCACCATGAACTGCTTGATCTCAGTCCAGTGATTTGCTCTCAAATAAACAACAGGGGAGAAAAAAATTAAAAAGTTGTGAAAAACAGATACAGGGAATTAGGTCACCCTCGACATTCTAAAACATCAGCAAAGCTCTTGTTTAGCATGATTAATTCAGTGACTCCTGGCCACAGCCAGACCTTGAGCGTGGAGACAGAGCAGAGTCAAGACTAAATGGGGCAGGCGGAAGAAGGTCATGGGCAGCTGGGGAAGCGCTGTGGTCGCCCTTGTTCTGGTGCGTGGACACGCAGCAAGGCGCACTGGAACGGGGAGTGTGTTAGATGCTATTTTGAATCTGGGAGGTTTTGATCCTGAGGTATAACTGAAGCAGGCTGGACCCCTTTACACGATTCAGCATCATGGAGCTGAACACTCAGCCAAGATGTTTGAATGGGAAGGCAGCCCTCCCCCATCTCTGTGAACTTCATCACTGGACTTCCTGTTTCCTTGATCTTAATGCCAACATGCTATTTACAGAGGACAGAGCAATTCCCCAGATTTGCCCTGCAGAAACAAGGCTACACAGGCTTTCACTCTGCTGCCGTCTCTAAGCCACTTAGTAGACCATTTTTACTCTCAATGCATCTTTCTGTAGGCAACTGTGAGCTGCAGGGAACAACACATTTACACCTTGGAGCAAGGACTCATTTTAATTGAGTTAATAAGGGTTGGAGCAAGAGTAAGGACAAAGGGCTCATTGTGTACCAAATTGTTTCTTTGCTCAAGATCCTGTAGGGATGAGAGCCCAGGAGGGCAGCAAGTGAAAGACCTGAGAGATAACAAGGCTGCCTGGTGGCTGCTGAGGGTCTGGGGGTGAGGGGCTTGCAGGGGTGGCTGGATTTAACCGAAGGGGAAAATGCGTGGTGAGGTTGTGAAGTGCGCACTGGGCTTGAGATTAGCTTGGAGGTAAATTATTTAAGCTCTCAGGTTCCTTACCTATAAAATGGGTATGATGATGTTTATTGACTAATATGATGAGATGAAAGGAAAGGAGGGATGGAATATGTTTTAGATCCATTAAATGCACTCACGCACCATATGACGATGTTTGTGTCAACAACAGGTCACATATAGGATGGTGGTCCCAGGACGTGACAATAGAGCTTTAAGTTCCTATCACCCATTGACACAGCTATCACAATGCACAAGGTGTTCCTTCTGTGCTGGTGTAAACAGATCTACATCCCTGCTGGTCATTTAAAAGTAGAGCATATGCGAACATACTTGATGAGGGTAACAAATGACCATGTGACTTTTCTACATATTTACTGTATCTTTTATTGTTATTTTAGAGTGTACCCATTCTATTTAGGAAAAAAAGTTTACTGTACCTGTGGTACATCAGCAGAGCCTCATCCAGCTCAGGTGTACCTGGTCTCTTCCTTGCATCAAGAGGCCATGTACAGTGATGGACACACCCACTCACCACCCAGGTTTGTGTAAGTACATTCTAGAATGCTTGCATGATGAAATCAAATAATAACATATTTCTCCAGACATCCCCTTTGTGAAGTGACATGTGACTGTACTATGTACACGCGACACTCTTTTTCCCAGTCTTCCATGGATCCTGCACTCACCATGAGATGGGCACTGGGCTGCACAAACAGATTTTGTCCCTTTTCATGTTTGCAGTAACACTGAAAGGAAGACAGTGACTGCCACCCCCATCTTACAGAGGAGCAAAACAAGAAGGTCAATTAGCTGTCCTGGCTGTTCCGTGATGGAGCTGAGCTTTGAGTGTGGGGCTGCCTGACTGGCATTTCACCTTGGAATGGGCCTGTTTATACTGTGTTTTTCTAGCAACTGCAAAGGGGCCCATGTGCCATGGAACCAGTCTATGAAGTAGCCACCTACCCTGCTTCTGCCCCCACTTCCTGTGCCCACCACCAGGGCGTGGTGAAGAGCTCTGCTGTTGCTCCCTGTGCCAGTCCCCAGCCAGGACCATGACAAACTTGACTCCCAGAAGCCCATTCTCTACCAGAACCATTTTTAGTCTTGGTTAGACTTCACATGGAACTAGAAGTCTCCAGTCCCTCTGATCTCCCCTGGTGCACACTGACTTTCTGGTGAGTCTACATTTCCAGGAAGGAGACTGCAAACCATCTCGTGTCCATGCTGGGCGAAATGACAACCCTGGTCATGGTGATGTTTCTTTAGTCATTCCCCAAATGCCAACTGAAATCTACTTCTTTCAAAGGTAATCAGCATCAAAAGATTCTTGTCCCCATTTTCCAAGAAAGGACATCAGGAAGCCACCCACACCCAGTCTCCTCTCCTATTAACAAAACCTCCCTTTCCCCTTCATTTTGGAGCTTACAGACCCAAGCTCTCAGAGTAGGCTCTGCCAGGGAATGGGAGGGCCCCTTCCTGCATCCAGGGCTCCTCTCCTTGTCCTCTTCACCAACAGGTCTGACCCCATCCTCACCAGCCACAGGACCTAGTGAAAATACTGTACCTGGTGAAGCCTCGGCTGCCTCATCTGTGACTCGAGGACACTCGCCTGAGGCGGGAAGGTTTGAAGGACTGGGAAGCTGCAGGCAGAGTTCCATACCCCAGGATGAAGATGGGTCTTCTGGCATCATCCATGTAATAATGACGATTCTCCTTCTGCATTTCCGGAAGCTCCCTTCTTCCCTCATCCACAATTTCTGGAAAGTTTGGAAATTCGGGACACCCAATCTGGAAATCTGCCAGTCCTTCCTCTTCCAGAGCCTATGACAACAAAGAACACAGTTGTCAGCTGGACCCTGAACTCCATGGCTATATGTGAGTGAAGGGTGACTTCAGATTTACTGAGGACATTCTGTGTGGGGGGGCACCATGGAGAGAGAGAGAGAGAGAGAGAGAGAGAGAGAGAGAGAGATTTTCCCAACAGTAAATGAATGAGCTGGAAATCAAATCCAGACAGACTCCAAATCCCATGCCTTTTAATCACTATAGCTCCTCTGGGATGTGCAATTTGTTCATTTAATGAGAGGCAAGTCATATTGGGGGACTAAGTCTCACTGGGGGGTAGGTGGCTGTCCCTGTCTCTCAAGCCAACTGTAGTAGAACAGGTCGCCTTTTCCCTTCTCTTTCTCCAAGGTTATTTAAGTACCATCATAGAATTAAAACGCAGTGAACTACAAAAGTGATCAGTTTTGACCTGGGTGGCATCCAGGGCCCTCTCCTGGTGCACTGAGTGGCAGACTTGGTCCTGTCTGGCCTTGCCCCTAAAGAGCTTACTGTACTGGGAGGGACTGAGGAGGACCAGGGTCTGGCCAGGATTCTTGAGAACCAGACTTGGAGAACATTCCAGAAGCAAACATGTATTTGCTGACTTTCATTCTCAAAGGGAAGCCTTAAAGGAAGAAGGAAGAAGATAAGAAAGAAGAAACCCAACAGAAGAAAGGTATCACGTGAATTCAGTTAAACCAGAGTTCCAGTTTTGGTCAAATTGTAAGATAATGCCTGAATCCTCGAATATTTAATTAAAGGCAAATCCCACAAGCCACCTGTTGTTTTAACCAGGGTCCCCCCCACCCCACCCCCCCGCCGCCACCCGGCCTCTGGCAGAGACACTGGGACTCTTTGTAAGGGGAACATCAGGAATCCCAGTGCTTGGCTTCTCTTGGGGGAAATGAGGGATGAAATGAATGACAGGCGTCTCGTCTTAGAACATGTTACATTTTTCAATCCCAGACCCAAAACACATTAGATTTTCATCCTTAATTTGAATGCAAACTAGCTTAGATTTCCCACATGTGTGCTTTATTTTCTTTAGGGGGTGAAGACAGAACAAAGAAGACAGACCTATCCCTCATTCTGTTTGTGTCTGCACAGTGTTACCGTCTGCTAGTTTTCTTTGATTAAATCATTATCTCCTCTCACTTTGCTTCTCCACACAAGGGAGGAACATGGATCCGTTTTGTATGCTCATATACGTACCCTGACAACAAAGATTCACATTTCTCATCTGTTTTTCATTTCACCATCTGAGTCCCAGGAGAGAATTCCCCAAACCAGGACTTCCATGTGTGGCCCAGGGGCTGAAGCTCCCAGCTAGAAGGTGACCATCCTGATGGACACCCAGGGGAACAAGGGGCCAGGGCAGTGTTCATGTTTCTTCACTTCATATTGTCAATAAGCAGTTACTCCAAACCCGATCACTAGTATGAATTCAAATTTTAATGGCATGGATTGAACACCTGATTCAACTGGCCCTCCTGCCATGTGGTTTTGCAAAGCAGAATTTAGTTCTCACAGCAAGCTTTGAGGGTCAGAGAAGTGAGGCCTCCTGCCATGGCCTCTCAGAAGGAAGCCACCCCAGGCCTTGTGCCTGGGTTCCCCCACCTTCCTCTGCCAGAGCCTCGGCGGAACTTCACTCCTTTTGAATCATTACTTGCTCCACCACGTACTGTCTTAATAATTTTTGCTACAGTATTCTGATAGTCACTCCATCTTTTTATCTTTAAATCAACTCACATTTTACTTAAGTAAATTGTTTTCTAAGGAAATTTCCTGCTACTACACTAAATGGAAGAAGTAGTTTTTTTTCATAACACAAAAAAATACAAGATGGATAAATTCTGGAGGCTCACCATACAATGTCGTGCTCATGGTTGATACTGTATTGTGCACTTAAATTTGTTCAGAGGGTGGCTCTCCGGTTAAGTGTTCTTACCATAAAAACAGCAAACAACAACGGCAAAACAAACCCCAAACTCAACTAAGTCTAGAGATCGAATTAACAGCATGGAACCGTTAGAATACCCTATTGTTTATTGGAATTTTGCTAAGAGAGATTGTAGGTGTTCTTTACCACAACACATAGAAAAGATGTGTACATGAGATGATTGGTATGTTAATTGACTGAGCTGCGGAAATAATTTTACTAAATATACATATAGCAAAATATCATGTTGTTTACCTTAAATACACACAAAGAAAGTTTAAAGAAATCAGGAGGGGCATGAGGAAACTTTGGGAACTTACGGGTGTTTGTTACCTTGATTATGGCGATGGGTTTAAGGCCGTTTAAGTCCAAACTCATCAAATTGTATACATTAAACCTGTGCAGTTTTTTGTGTGTACATTAGACCCAATAAAGCATTTTTTTTTTTAATTGCGTTGGGGAGCTAAGGTGTAGCTCAGCAGTACAGAACTTGCCTTGCATGCATGAGGCCCTGGGTTTGGTCCCCAGCACTCCCACACCAAGCATACGGCTACTTCTAGAAGACTCAGGTGTGAGGCCTGCTTTCTGCTGGTCATAAAGACAATTGACCAGTGAGGAAAGCATACTGGGGACGCTGTAGCCTGAGCAGAGGACTTCTGATGTCACCGGGGGACTGGAAGAGAACTGGGAAGAGAGCTATTTCTCACCAGGGTCTCAGTGTTCCTTGAAGGGAGCTCTGTACTAATGTGGGGGAGGCTGTTCCACCCCAGCATCCTGGTTTCCTCTCCTCCTCAGATGACTGCAGTGTGACTTTGGCCCCTCAGGCATCAGCCACTTCCTGGCTATCCAGTTTTATGCCTTCCTCATAATCTCATTAAACACCAGCTCCTTGCAGTGTTCAACTCTCCTCCCTTCCTAAAACCCCTTTCCCCGGGCTTAGCGCGCTCACCCTCCTTTCCCGATTGTTCCTCCTGTTGACCCCACATGTACAACTCCTCCCTCTCTCCCAGTTGGTTGCATGACTGGTGGAGCCAGTTGCTCAGAGCTGATCTGTCTTCTTTTATCACAAGGACCATGAGACTCACGACCTCTCACTGCCCTTGGATCATTACCTATTGGGCTGAGTTCTGGGTTCACAAGCTGGACCAGAAGGGGGACAGTCTGTGGGTCCCCAGAGTCTCAGTCAAATGATTCTGCAGTGGACCAGTGTGGTTTGTGTTGGCCACAGAGCCTGTCAATGTTCAGGCCCTGCCTCATGGCTTCTGCTCAAAGAGTGGCTCTTTGCAGGGCTGCCGCTGACCACCAGACTGCCTTTCCATAGCATCGAAAGCAGAAACCCCATGCTCTTGGCTTCCCTGTGCCAGACTCGTGTTCAGCCAGGGTACAGGAGCTGCTTGTCCACCTGCAGGGCCTTCTTCCCTGTGAGCGTTCACACTTTCAGAGTGTGGCTGGAACTGACCCCTTCTGGCAGGTCCAGTCCCCTATGGATGTCTTCCCTGGGTAGACTAAGGGGTCATCTCCTTTCCTGCCCTTTCCCAGGGTTAATATTCTGCAGACCTACTTAGATTGAGCATGGGGACTCGCTTTCTGTCCCCTGCATGCCCAGCATTTGTCCAACCCACTCCCAGAGGCACTGTCTTGCCCCTGAGGGTCCTGGGCATTGTCTATGCCCTGAGAGCTCCCTGTGGAAGGAGGGCCACTTGGCCAATACCTCTTTCCAGTGCCTCAGCAGGCTCCGTGTTGGGTCATGAACAATGGAATTGGTGCCTCTTCAGATCCACTCTCAGATCTGTTTTTTTTCCTCAGAGGGCTGGGTAGGCCCAGACCTGGTGATGTGAGATGCACAGAAATAAAACTTGCAGAGGTCAGCTCTGGGGACTGTAAAACCTCAGGTGGATGCTTGCTTCCGTGGTGCTTTACAGTGACCGCTCCTTCTCACATACCCGCCTTGCAGCTGCTCTGCGAGTCTGTTTTGAGAACAAGATGACTCACCCCAGCTGACAGTCAGGGCTTAACCAGGGGCATCTGATCCCAAAGCCCTGGCTCTCTCACCCCAGCGGGTACAAATTAGCTCAATGTGAATTTCATGTTTTGACATTATCGAAATGTTAATGCTGTGCCACTAGATTAAGATGCTAGGTAATTGTATGAACTCCATTTTCTTTTGCCTAGCCAGTCCTTTTGCTAGGCTGTCCTTTCCCATGGACAAGAAAAGGAAGAAAGGGAACAGGCCACAAGTCCAGGGCAGAAATCACAATTCTCTTTTAGGTCTGCAATTAGGACGTTGGAAAAAAAAAAAAAAAATCTTTTCCTATCAGACTTGGGTCACCTGCATATTGAGAGCCTGCAGGGGAAGGGCTGGTGTCAGGAAGTCTATGTGCAGAGCTTCAGGGTGCTGTAGACCGCTCACCTCAGTCTCTATCTCTTGTCACAATAACTCTTTAGTCAGTGCTGCCCCACCCCCACCCCCTTGTAAACTACTCAGATCTTCCAGGTCTCCAGCTTGTGACCCTGGAGCCTGAGGGCTTCGTTAGCTGCAGGCAAGATGCTGGGCTGACACAGTGCAGCCTCCAGGACCCTTGGAATGGATTGTGTCGACCTGGGACATGGAGATGGCAAGAAAAACACTGCATTCAGCTGGCCTGATTTATAGACACAAGACTTTAATAAAGCAGTTCTTTGACACAAAACATAGTAATGGTTACTTGGATCCATTTCAATATATCATGTCACCCTTTGCTTTTGGAGATGTTACAAAGCTGTAATGGACATGGTCCAGAGCCTGGTTTTACAAGTTTGTTGCTTAGAAGTGCAACTGTGTGTTGGCTCAGCTGATCCTCAAATCTTTGGAGGAGTGCAGGGGGAAAAAAAAGATTAAAGTAACGATAAAACCACAAACTATGTACAAAATGTATTATGAACTTTAATTTAAAAGCTGTTCTTTTTTTTTTTTTTCCTTTCCTGCTTCATACAGCTGGAGGCAGTGGCTTGCAGAGTCTGGTTTACATTTAAAACTGCTCTTTAGAAATGCTCCATTTTCAAAGGTTCTGTGGGTTCTAAAGCAGTTGGTCTGAGTCCTGGCCGGGTCCCCAGAGGTGGTTCTCTGTAATTCAGGCGTGTGTTGAGGCTGCACTACGTGTTCCAAGAGCCTTTCCACAGAGAAATCCTTCCCACCCGGGGAGACTGGGTGGGGACAGGTCATGTTGGGGACAGGGCAGAACCTGAAAACCATTGTGTTCTAGCTCCACGCACGTCCTTTGTCTGCCTCCCTGAATTCATACTAAGAAATTGAGTCCTAGAGTTTTATCACTTGGTTGGTTTTGTTATAAAAAGTTAGGATTCCATAAACTCGTAAACTACTCTGACCTTCCAGGTCTCCAGTTGCTTAGAAGGTAATTGTGAGTGTGCAACTTAATGTCATGGGGACAGACGGGGCAGGAAACCTCAGTTTTTTATGGATGGTGCTCAAACCTTATACTTCTGGACTTTTCCTCCTCTCTGTTTCATGGGAGATGAGAGTCCCTTAGATGGCTATATGGATGTTGCTTATCCCCCCTGGGAGTATGTCTTGCTTTACACACAGAAGGCAAACTTTATCACATAATCATCATTTCTTACATCTCCTTACTTTGCCCTAAATAGAAAAAGGACTCAATCCACCATCTGAAGTGAATTAAAGCTCCAGGACCCAGCATTCCTGTCTCAAGACCTGTGGGCTTGGAAAAGGAATTCAAAAAGAGTCCAAGTGCTGGTCCCAGACTTGCATTTTAGTCTTCACTAGAGAATTCTACATTCAAGGGCAACATGGATTCTTTAAGCCTGCACTGTGCAGTTCACCTGTGGGAAACTCATGCTCAGGTGAGAGAATTTTTAGCCCCTGTTTTCATCCATGAATATAACCTGGTGATTGAAGCCCCTTCAATTCCAGTCCAGGTTTCCATCTCAATTTGGCTGGAAATTCAAAGTTGTGTCCTGAGCATGAATATCACACAAATCTCTATTCGGAGAGGGTCCAAGAGTTTATTTACCTGAAACCTCTCCTAGACACCTGCTGGATGCTCAAGGGCCTTAGCACTGGGCTGAGAGCGTGCCTGGGTTCTAGCCTCTGCCTCCCTCCTGTATTCACCCATTGGCAGGACAACTGTGACAAAGCACCGTAAACTGGGACCACAAATAAAGGAGCTTAACCAACAGAACTTTGTCTCTCAGTTCTGGAGGCCTGAAGTCCAAGAATAAGCTGTCAGCAATGTTGATTCTTGGAGGGCTGGGGGAGGACCTCTTCTGGGCGTCTCTCCTAGCCCCAGGTCTTGGCTGGTTATCTCTGGCATTCCTTGGCTTGTGATCCATTGCCCCCAATCTCTGACTTCACGTTCCAGTGGCATTCTCACCGGGTGCATGTCTGTGCCCAAATTTCCCCTTCTTATAAGGACACTGGTCGCACTCAGCCAGTCGTCGATTAGATTAGGTCCCATCCTAATGACCTCATCTTAACCAATTACATCTACAGTGACAATTACCAAATAAGGTTATGCTCTGAGGAACTGAAGGTTAGGACTTCAACACATGAATTTTGAGGGACACAGTTCCACCCTTTACATCACCGACCTCTTAGTCCTGCGTAAGTGGGTAAATACTTTGGAGCCTTATTTTCTCCATCTGTGACATTTCTGATCTTTAAGATTCTTTCTAGTTCTTAAGCACAGTGATTTTAAAAGTCATTAGAGTAAGTTAGTCGATTTCATTTCCTTTGTTAACAGTTTCTAAGCAATTTTATTCATTGAATGTCAATTTTGAAAATACTCTACCCTGGCTTTAAGGAACTTTTTTCTTCCTATGACTGTAGTTCTTTGCATGGGTGATTTTAAATATGTCTATTAACTAGTATGTTAAATATGTCTATTAACTATTAACTAGATGGCCCCAACCCATCAGAGGACAGATGGCCACATGACTTCACGGAGACATACTGGAAGATACATGTGTATACTGATTGAATAACACCGCTGGTCCTTTCTATATTGCCTTAGATTTCCATTTGGACTTAATATTCTTCTTCCAAAAAAATCAGATTTTTTTTCTTCTAATTTTTTTCCCCTTACAGTTCTGGGAATGAAACCCAGGGCCTTGTACAAGTTAGGTGTGTGCTCTACCACTGAGCTACACCCCTGAGTGGTGTTCTATTGATTTTAAAATAGACATGTAATCACAATGAAAATTTTAAAGGGATAAAATAAAAATAACCTAAAATACCACTTCTAAGTGATATATTTTGGAATCAAAGCAGATTTTTGTGTACATTCTACTTTTTCTGAAATTTATCCCAGATTTTTTGTGTGTGCTATTAAGTATTTTGAAATAAGATATTTTTTATTTCTGCAAAAGATTCTCTTCTATGGATGTTCCATTTCTATTTTTTGATATTACAAATCACTCTAACATCATTGTACTTGATCTTTGTGCACATCTCTGATTACTTCCTTAGGTGAAGCTCCTGAGTAATAAATTACTAGATAAGAATCTATGACATATTTTAATGTATATTCTTTATTTTTTTAATGTATATTCTTTAATGTGTATTTCTACTCTCCAGAGAAATAGACAATGCGTACTCTTGCTGCAGTACCTGAAATTACTTTTGTTTTCTATAGAGATATTTGCTTTTATTGGTTTGTAAGAGCTCTTTTTATATTTAAGATATTAAATCTCTTTCTATAATCCACATTGAAAATATGGGCTTTAAACTTCTTAAAGTAAGTATCTCTGCCTCGTTAAGTGTGTTTCCCACAATATCAAGTTCTTGTGACTTGTGAGCAGTAACACCTAATAAATGTTCTTTGGATGGAAAAGAACAACTCCTGCTGTTACAAGGTATGTATTTTAGTCAAAGGAATATGAACAAATACCAGAATGCAAAATAAAATAAACATCATAATAGAGGCACCAAGCACTGTGGCTCGATTGAGTGCTGCTAGGAAAACTGGGGTCACTGTCATGGGAAGTTATTTTCATTTAGGTCTCTGGTGTTTTTTTTTTTTTTTTAAACCAGAGAAGACATTCTAGGCCAAGAGGTGAGCATAAATATAGCCCATGGCATAAAAAATGCCTGCAACATTTGGGAAAGTGGGCAGTTCACAGCCACCAATTGCTATGAGGGCCTTAAAAACTACAGAACTCTAAATAGACAAAAAGGACAGGTGGAAGACACCCTACTTTGTCCAGTGTTGGGGGAAGATAGTGCTGGCAGCTATGTGAAGGAGGGATAGAAAAATGAGACTCTTAATTAGCTTCAGAAGAAACTTTGTAACATCCACAGCTAGATTGCCCACACCACCTTCCAATTGCAGTACCTTCAATTCCTGCTCCTCTGGATGTGAGAAGGCTGTGGCCGCCAGCATAACTGCTTCTCAGCTTGCACCTGAAGATGGATTTCACGTGGAAAGAACCAACAGGTGCACTGTGGAACTGCAACCCAGGCTCTACAGCCCACCTTAAACACTATTCCTCCCCCCACCCCTGCCACTTAAAAATAGTTTTATTGAGATATTGATCACACAGTGTTCAATTCATTTGGTTAAAGTATAATATTCAATGGTGTTTGGCGTATCTCCAGATCTGTGCAACCATCATTACATTTAATTCTAGATCACTTTCACTGCCCCCCAAAGAAATCTCTCATTACACCTCCCCAGTCACATCTCCACTGATCCTAGACCATGAGGATTCTATGTCTATAAAATTGTCTATTCTGAACACTTCATATAATTGGAATCGCCCAATGTGTGGTCTTTTTTTTCATTTCCACAATGTTTCCAAGCTTCTTCCACATTGTAATATGTATCAGTACTTGATTCCTATTTGTGGATGGATACCATTCTATTGTAAGGATATGCCACATTTTGGTTATAGGTTGGTGGACATTTAGGTTGTTTCCACTTTGGGGTTATTATGAATAATGCTGCTACAATCATTTGAAACACAATCTCCTATTGAGGGCTTTTCTTTTTTTAATCTATCAGCCAACTGGGTATAGTGGTACCTACCTGTAATTCCAGCTACTGAGGAGGCTTCCAAGTTTGAGGTCAGCCTCCACAACTTAGACTCTATCTCAAAATAAAAATACAAAGGGTTGGGAATGTAGCTCAGTGATAGAACCACCTTACGTTCAATTCCCAGTAACATAAGAAAAGAACTCTATCAAATATATAGGATCGCCAATTGTGATTCTCTATTACGTAACTGGCAGCGCTCAGTCCTCTCCCATGATGCTTAGCAGCAACTAACCTACTCTACAGTCATCCAGATATCTCCCTGACATTATGCACAGTCTGTGAGAGTATGTCTTACTCCTCTATGAACCACTCTCCACAATATCTTGGAGACCCTTTTTAAGAAGGCAGAGTTGTCCCTCTAAAATGTCAAAAATGTTTCTCCTTGAGACAGTTGAAATGTCTGTATGGAAAAAAACCAATGCAAGCCTTGTTGCAAGTTACCCTGTTTGTTTTTTTTTTTCAACTTTTCTCCCCATTCAAGAAAGAGACTCATTCACATTGAAACTATTGCCATCTGATATAAAATAACCACAATATTAAAAGAATCGGTGTCACCTGGTTGCCTAATAAAATGAGTCAACACACTATGGATTTGAAAGTAGTTGATCTGTTATTAATGATACAGTCCATAACACTTTGAAAATGCTGTTTTCACATATAATCGAACCTTTAATGAAAACTTCCATATTTAGGCTCTAAAGAAAACCCATTTTGGACATATGATTACAATGACTAAATTGTGAATAACGAATTTTAAACAAGGGTATGTCTGTCGTGTCCTCTAATGAACACTTTAGAATATACTTAGATCCAGAAAATATATGTCTTTATGGATTTCTGTAGATTTTTCTTTAGGTGCATTTCCTTCCAGACTCTGCATGACACTTGCCCCAAACTGTCTCTCGTGACTCAGTTTCCCCTTCAGCTCTTCAAAGGGACTGAGAAACACAACAGTGATAAGGTGTAAATGATGTTCAGGATGCTGATGTGTTTACAGGATTCGCACCCCTTGTCAGAAGGCAGGACCTGCCACTGCAGTTTCTCAGGGTCTTGCATCTTCTCTTACTCCTTCCTTATGTTGAATCTCTGTCTTAAAACAGTCTTCTTCCTCCATTTCCCTCCAGAGCATGATGACGAGGAACGGGGAAGAAGATATGAGGTCAGGGGTTGGATTTGGACCTGCCATTTTCTGTTAGTGTGACTCTGAGCAAATTATTTAATCTCTCTGGGTTTCCAAAACCTAAGCTGCAAAATGGAATAATAATGGTGGCCTTATCAGATCACGGCTAGATGTGTTGATGGGTACAGTGCTAGGGACAAAGAGGCAGGTAAGCTGTATGTGTCTCTTCCTCTCTTTATTTCTAAGAAACAGGTAATTAATTACCCTGTCATCCCAATTTCTAGGGGACATGACATTTATACTCTTGCATTATTGACTATTGCCCCTGTGGTCAGAAACCTTTCTCTCCTGTCTTCTCTCAGCTCCCAGCTCAGGCCTGCACACCCTGAGGATACACAGGCAAGTCCTGCCATCCAGGTGACAGATCGCTCTCTTCTCCCTTGTCCCAGGGAGGGAGATCACTGCTTAATGTCACCGAGCGTGGAGAGTATTCAGATGTATGACCAAAGCCTCTGCCTGAATCAATTATTTTAACAGGATTCTAGTGTCTACACATTTCCCTTCCCCTCCTTTTCTAGCCAGGAGGGTGAAAAATCCCCTAGATTCATCTGTGTGCCGTTTCCCGCTGTTCGAGGAGAACAAAAATGAAGAGCAGGCTGCGGTTCTTGTGAAATAAATAGTTCTTGTAAAGCTGAACTAAGTAAGGTGATTTGCAATATGGATTTTCCCCTCCAAGTTATTAGAATATGTTCAGTCAGCACATTCGGCCTCATTCTCTAGAGATCCATTAAATGAACAGCACTCACCTCCGGGCTTTGGATGGGGCCCTGCGTTTGTCTTGGCCTGTGGGGCTGAGGGAAGAGGACGTGGATGGCGGGGTTGGGAGGGGCTCCCTGGCTCCCTGCTCTCCTGAACAGCCCAGCCTGGCTGGGAGCAGGCAAGGAGGAGGTCGAACACTGCTGGGTCCCTGCCCTGCCTGCACCTCACCCACCAAGCCTTGCACATAGTAGGTGTGATTCGTCCAGCCTTCTGCCCAGCAGGCCTGCTGGGGTCCACAGAGTTAACCCTCCAGAGACATCACCCACATCATGGGTCTGGGCCTCTGAGAGTGCTGGGGGAGAGGAAGGAGGGCAAGGTGTCAAGCTGGGTTGCAAATTCTTTTTCTGTTTTCAGTGCTGGGGCTGGAACCCAGGGCTTTGCATATTCTAGGCAAGTGCTCTACTGCTGAGCTGTATCCCCAGTCCAGTGTGCAAATTCTTAAACCAGAAAACCTGATACATAACAGTTCGGATTGTCCTCTCTCTATAGCTCATATGGAATCCATAACATATAAAGAACCAATAATAATAAAAATAAATAAAGAGCCAATTCTTCATGGGGCTGAGCTGGAGGGCATGGGTGCTGCCTCTTTCTGGGCTGATCACCCACCTGGCTTCCATCCCTGTGTCTGTGAGTAGGGTGCGTGTGAATTCTCAGCACACCATGTTGATTGGCTTAGCTTTTCCACCTTCTGGCATTAGTGGATTCCAGTGACCTTTTTTTTTTTTTTTCTTCAATTGGCCTGAGTGGTGTGTGCTTTCCTTTGCTTTCACTAAAATCGGTGTGATGTGTTATGTGCACAGTCCTGGAAAAACCAGTTGTGACTTGCAGGGTTCAAGTTTGAGATATCTCATTTAATAAGGCTCTCCTTACACTTACCAGGGACACATAGGGTTTATTATACTCTTATCCTAGAATCCTAGGACATGAGGGCATCCTACTAGCAGGGATATTTTTGATGTCTTTGGATGAAGTGCCAGAGTACCCCTGTACTGCATCCTCTGCTATCACAGACATCTTGGTTAGCAGAGCCACTAAGTTGACCCTCTGATCTTCAGAGCCATATCAGGGGACATCAGGTATACAGGGTCTCAGGAGAGCTCTAGGCTTGCCCCACAGAGCAAAGACCAGGTTTGTGGTGCATATTGGCTTCCCTGAGAAAACAGCCCAGCAGTTGGAAGCAGGGTTGAAATTGTGGGTTCTGATGGGGATAAATGAGTGGGATGGTGGGTCCTGGGAATGAAATAAGTAAAGACTGGTGAGAATAAGGGAAAGTCTCACCTTGCTTCAGGACCCTAGGAGTCTGCTGGACTTTCCTGCTGGAGCTCATTTGAGATTCGAACCAGCATCCTTACTCACCCTAGTTATCCTCAATAGCGTCAGAACTGCTGGACCCAAATCTGTAAATGGCAGGAGATATTTCCAGTGAAACCTAGATCTGCTGCTGAACTTCTTTACTTCTCAGCCCTGCTTGGAAGTCTTCCAAGGTACCCAGTAAGAAGAGAATAACGGGATTCCCAAATGCAGTAATGTATTGCCTCCAAAATCCAAAGTGGCTCACCAATTGGTTCATCAAGCACAGTGTCCCCTTCCTAGTGGCAAAAGGCATGATGTATTGCAACTTGTCTGTCATCTTACAGAAGATGTTCTGGAATATCCCAGACGGATTGACCATAAAAACTTCAGCAATGTGACAGTATCCTGTGCATTCTCTTGCACACCCCCGTTTGACTAGGCCTTTTCACTTTTTGCTCACCAGGTCCGATTAGCAGGATGTCAATTTGGCAAATCAGCAGGTAGTTCTTCTTTGGAATGTCAAGGTGCTCAAGGACCCTTTGACTCATGTCATGTCAGAAAGATGGAGAGTAAACACAGCTCTGATTTTGATTTTTCTTACTGGTAATGACTGAAAATAACACAATTTGCCAAGTGCCAGCGGCTATGTTAATGTGCTCCAGTAAACACACAGCTTTGTTGGGACTACCACTTGGTCAGCACTTGTAATAGTTTGTTGTCATCCAACCACGATCCATCTGGTTTTTACACATGGGTGGAATGGGGAAATGAGGAGGACAAATTCCCAGGCATCTTTTAAATCTCTCTCTCTCTCTCTCTCTCTGGTGTGTGTGTGTGTGTGTGTGTGTGTGTGTGTATGTGTGTGTGTGTGTTTTATTCTTTTGTGGTGTCGGGGATAAAACCCAGGGGCCTTATGCTTGCTAAGCAAGTGTTCTACCACTGAGCTATATTCCCAGTCCTCTTTTAAATCTTCAACTTTAATTGTATTAACCATTAAAGTTTCTCCTGAGATGCCTCTGATTTGTACAAGGTCACAGACTTCCATGTAGCCCTTCTATCAATGTGAGGGGTCTGCTCACTCTTGAGATTATCTATTCCAATATATCATCAGGACTGGGAAAGTAATCAAAGGGTGAGTATCTGAAGACATTGGATATATTACAGGTCAGTCTGAGGCCAGGACTAGATTTATCACCTGTATAACTTCCCTACCTAGCTGGAGCTGACTTCCCTGGGGTCAGCATCCACCCAATTCCCATACCCAACTGTCTTTGAAAAGACTGGGCATCTCCCTTTCCTCAGGGCACAGCTACACTGGTAAAGGTCCTTTTGGAGAAGGATCAGGGGAGTATTCATTGTATATACTTGAGGTTTTGGTGCAATGATCTATCTCCAAAGTACCTCTCCCATCTTTTATTATTGGTCTTTGGGACTGAACCAACTCAGACCTATAGACTGTAAGGTACTGTGATTTTCCACACTGGTACCTAATCACATCTCAAGTGACCACTCCGGTCAGCTATACATGTAGCTGGCCTCTCGGAACACCAAGGTCTATTGGCTTGTAGGTCAAGGTACACTGCCTACCACTCTGACCTCATTGACCATTACTGAATTTACATTCACCTCCCTTTTGCCTTTCCAGAATTCCATCATGTCAGTTAATAGAGTGAAGAACAATTTCATGGGAGTTTCTAGCTCTCAGAGGAGGGTCACCACCAAGCTTCTCAAAAAATTTCACTGCCTTCATCCTTCTATCTTCACCTGACCACCATTATAGCCCCTTCTATTTTCATGAAGGAAGTGTCCTCTGTGTCTTCTCAGATAACAGAATCAAGTGAAGAATTAAATGGTTTTTCCTAATAAGTCCATTCTAATATTCCTACATCCCTGACCTTCCAGCCACTTTCTCAGTATTACGAGAGGGCAACTTCAGCATCTCTACCTCAACCTTAACGTCTACAGTTACGCCTAAACTTCAGAAGGCTCCTGGCAATATGAGGACTTGCTTCAGGTGTCCTTACTGGGACCTGAAAACCAAGTCATGAGTAATACCCCCAATTCAATTCAATAGATTTGTCCCCCCTTTTTAGACATTTATTCTGCCCACTCAGTCCAACACATCAAGAGCTCCTCCCATACATATTCCTTCAGTTCTTGCCAGATTTAAATTATTTTCTCCCGAAGCAGAGACTTCTTCCTCACTTGGCCGTAATTATCTTCTTGAATTAAAAGAAAGATGATGAGGTGAATCTGGAAAAGGAAAGATGTGTCATCTTGTGAGTTATTTGCCTCAAGTAAGGTCCTTGCAAGGTCTCCAGGCAAGCAGACTGCTTTCCTCTGGTTCATAAAAACTTGGAACTTTCAGGGAATTAGGGTTCAAGATTTTGGGGTTTAACTACATAAATGTCCTCATTTCAGACTTTAGGGCCCCACACTTTTCCTATAAGTGTTCTGAATTTGAAATGGGAAGATCTATCAAAGCTGGGAATTCAATTTCCTTTGTGGTTTGGCCACTCTTGAATTAGACCATGGGTCTAGTTTTCAGTACATTCTGCCCTGAGAAGTGCAGGTGACAATTGTAACATTAAATGCTTCCATACAAGCCCTTTGATTTCTACTCTGTGCCTTGAGTTGATAACTGACTGTCCAAGACCTATATGGTAACAACACTTGGCCAACTCCACAATCTTTATAATTACCATTGTCTCTGTACTTATCAGATGTGACAACCACAACACAACCTAGTACTTCACCTTCCACCTGCACTACATCCCAAAACACCTGAATAGATAGGATGCGATTATACATCTCATGTTATCCTCACCCACTTACTACTTACCACTTGGCCACCATTACAACCAACTGGTATTCTTTTCTGAGGGAGTTTGGAGAAACTTATAAGAGGTATCTCAAAACTGTTGTCCAGGACAAAAATAGAAGCTTTTATTCATCAGTTTCTGTCCCCATTTGTTGAGGACAAACCCACAGTCTCTCATATTTCTAAGTTGCACACATGTAAAGTCCAGTAGTTTCTTGCTGTGGGCACAGTAGAGGCTATGAATCAGGAATGGAGAGGTTCACTGCAGGGGCCTGAGGTGATGTTGTCAGGTTGCACCTGTCAAAGCCAGTCAGCATCTGCATGGAACTGGCTGCTGCATCAGGGACCCAGGTGAGAGAATTGGAAGTGATGCACAAAGGATGTCTGATACAACTGGCATGAGGATGGATCACTAGATCATCCCCAAACGTATATGCATCATACTGAATTTGGGGGAGATCTTTAGAATTTATTTTCTATGACTCCTGCCTTTTTCAATTGTTTGGCTCAGATTGTTATTAAATGAGATTGCATTCCCTCTGCATAACCAGCTGCTAGGATGGGGATCAAGAGGACAGCCAACCTGCTTTGTGAAGTGCCCTGCTCAAAAAAATCCATACATGAGGCATTTGTTCAACAAGTAAGCACTGTTCTAAGCATTAAAATTATGATAGTGATGGAAAGAGAAGAAAAAAAAAACCCTCTCTTACAATATGGGGAGATGATGAAAGCATAAATAAGTACATTAAGTAGAACACTAGGAAGTGAGACGCTATGGAGAGATATTAAGGCAGGAAGAGGGCAGGAAGTGCAGGTGAGAGGGGCTGTCATTTTAAGCAGATGCTCAGGGAGGGCCTCCCGGGAACATGACATTCAGAAGACACTTGGAGGGAAGACATACCAATACACGGCTGTTCCAGACCGGAGGCACTCAGGGACAAAGGCCTTGGCTGGGAGCCTGCCTGCCTGGTGGAGAAGTGCAGTGTGGCCAGAGTGCATCAGGAGAGAGCCAGAGCGCGGGCAAGAGCTACTCCATGTGGCTCCTGAGAGCCAGAAACCCTCTGCTGTCACTAGCAGTGAGGGAGGCAGGAGACGGCTGGAGGGTTTTGAACAGAGGCGAAGGCGAAGCTCTGAATTGTACACAACTCACACACATCAGTGTGAACACACCCGGGTCCCAACACAGTTCAGTCTGACATTCCCCAGCTTTGCCATCCTGCAGGTGCAGCATCATGGCTCATCATCTGGGCATCCAGACGATGGGGGGACTTTGGTCATAGAGGAGACAGGGCTGGTGATGAAGAATCCAAGACTCTGATCAGCTTCCAAACTGCAGAGATGGACCGTGTGGAAGGATCCAGGTGTTGAGATGGACACTCAGGGAAGCCCTGGCCACCCCTGGCATTGGGCTCATGCATTAAATCTCTTGGCCTTTCTGTGGCTTCCCTGTCCCCAGCAGGAGGTGCCTCTGCCCTCCAATGTCCTGTAGCATGTTGAGCACAGAATTGTAACTTGTGAGCTCCCTGCCAGTGACAAGCATGGCCATAAAACTTGATTGTTCCTGATGGCAGTAGTCTGTTTCCTTAACCTTTGGCTCCCTTCTTCCCTAGTGTTTCTATACATCTGGTTCTGGTAAAACAAAGAGATGCACTCCATTTACAACTGTGCTTTTTGTCCAGGGCTGAGTTTTTTACTCTCAAACTCTCCGCAGCTGAGGTAGAAGGGACAGAACCCCTTCCTGCAGAGAACCTCTTCCAGACAAGACAGGGTAGCACCCCGCCCCCCACCAACCCCTGGTGTCCATTGAGGCTACCAGACACCATCCCTACTTGGGCTGGGCCAGCAAGCCCTGTGGAAGTTACCATTCAGGAGGCCAAGGTGGTACACAGGGCCCCTCCCCATCTTTACCCAGACCCCAGGCAGCACTTGGTTCTGAAACATCTTCCATGGTACCATGACGCGTCCTGAGAATGTGGGTCCTGTGTAGCTTCTACCTACTATTTTATATACTTTGCTGTGTTTGCTGATGTTTGCACAAAATGCAAAGTCTTCACTGGGGGAAGCCTCTAACCTGCAAGTGTCCCTCAAAGACTGTAGACAAAGAAGAAGAGAGCTGCCAAGAGAATGCGGACCTCCTTCAAGGCCCAGTGACTACGGTTGTATGGGGAGAGGAAACGGGGAGAGAGGTGAACCAAACCTGCTCTTGATGAGGCTCTTTAACTGTGAGTGAGCTCACCTTCCTCTTTTGACCCCCTAATGAGGTTCTGGCAAGGTTCAGCAAGCCATCTGGCCAGGCCTCTGGTTGTCCTTCCAGGGTCACTCTGCTGGTGGGAAGTTTCTCAGACACCCAGGCTGACTGTGGGGGAAGCACTTCTCCAGCAGGGTTCCACAGTCAATTGCATCTGGTCACAGGAAACCCCACCAGGGGTAAGGGTTCTGGCCATGCGTCTCTTACACACAAACTAAGACCAAAAGACAGGCAGATGCCCATCTCCCCATTTTACAGAGGAAGAGACGACTGAGACTTTAATAAAGGCTTAAGTTTCCTCCAATCCATATGACCCCAGAGTGTGTGGTCCTAACATGAGTGTGTGGGCATAAATGCACCCAGTAGCCACCTCCTCCAGCCATGCCCTACCTGCCTATAGTTACCAGCCAGTCAGTTCAGTCAAACTAGGGTGGACAGAGTAGGCTACAGCTCTCTAAACTAATCACTTCAACTCTGAATATTTCTGCATCAATAGGAGCTTTGGGGGGATACTTCATATCCAAACCATCACACATACCAAGTGGTTCAGTAACTCCTTTTTCCAGAGGACATAAACAGAGAAGTACAGTATTATTATCATCATCATCATCATCATCATCATCATCATCGTCCTGGGGATTGAACTCAGGGGCTCTCAACCACTGAGCCACATCCCCAGCCCTATTTTATATTTTATTTAGAGACAGGGTCTCACTGAGTTGCTTAGCAGCTGGCCGTTGCTGAGGCTGGCTTTGAGTTTACTGTCCTCTTGCCTCAGCCTCCAGAGCTGCTGGGATTACAGGTGTGCACCACCATTTCCAGCACTCACAGCATTATTAGTAGCAAAAAAAAGAAAAAAAATGGAAACAACCTAAAGTTTCTGAACCTGGAGCTGGATTATGAGCCCTCCTCCTGGCGGCTCAAGCAGGAAACCTTGAAAACATTCTTTGTTCCTCCCTGATATTCAGTTAACAATCAAGTCCTGTTGTTTCTACCTCCTCTCTCAGGAATCCGACCACTTTCTGCATTTAGTCCTCAGGGCTCTGCTTGGCCATGATTTCCTCAGTGACGCTGTGCCACCCACTGTCGGCCACTGACCCCACTGTGTTGGGTCTCTGTTGTTGCTGGTGGAAGGCTCCATCCTTTTCTCTCTCACTTGTCCCCTTTGTAATGACCTCTGCTTCTCCCACCAGATTACAAGTCCCACAAGGGATGGGATGCTGTCTTGTTTGCTATTATGACCCCAAAGCCTATGACAGTGCCTGGCACACACAGGATTCCCTGACTGGGGAATGAGCATGTGAAAGAAGGGATGGGATCCACACTCCAGTCATACTGTCCAAGAATCCATATGGAAAATGCTCCCAACACAATTTTAAATGAGAAAAAAGTCTGCACAACGATATACACAGCATGACATTCACATTCTTACACATAAATATGTGTGTAAAAATCCAGACAAGAGGCACTAAATTGTTAGCAGTGGTTAGTCCTGGTCACTTCCATTTTTTTTTAATGGAAATATATTTTCCAGATATTTTTAAATAACCATACATCTCCTTTATAATCATGAAAACAGTGAGTAAGATAGATAGAGTGAAGGATCCGGGACTTTGGGAATGAAGCATAGTTTGAGCCAAGGGCCTGACCAGTTGAAGCATCTTATGAAGTATCCACATTTGAACTTGGCCATGATGGACAGCTGTGGCAGCCATTGTTTCCAGACGGGTTCTGCAGGATCGCCGGTGATCCTAACTGTCTCCCTCCTTCCTTGTGGGGACCCATTATGCTGCGTGCAGTGAGATGACAGGTTTATGTTATGTCTCAGAAAAAAAACATAAATTTCCTTTTTCTTAACAAAAAAATCAGGGTGAACAAGTGTTGTCCCCCCCCCGCCCCCACTTTTCCTAAGTCAAGACACTCACATGCTCAGGGTAACATCTTAGAAGCGCTCATAGGGGGCTTATTTCCATGATCCCACTTCAGTGTCTCTTACTGTTTGCAACAACAGTTGAAAGATGCCAACGTGACAGCCAGCAGGCCAAAGCTCCCTGGGCTTGGGAATTGGGTGGCTCTGGAGCTAGCACAGAGGCTGGGAGTCCCCTGGGTGGGGTCAAGATTGGGCCGGGTAGAAGCAGCATCTATATGAACTTGGAGGTGACCATGGTTTCACATCTTTGATCCAGACCCCAATTTCTTCTATTTCCTCGACTGCTTGGTGTCTCAGTTCTCCTATATGTCAAGCTGGGATTTATACACCTCTCTGAGACATTTTTCAAGAGCAGTGAAATTTCAGCCCTACCATTTGGGGCTATACTATAGAATGGATTTTGAGTCACCCAAAGGCCCATATGTTAAAGACTTGGTTCCCAGCTTAGCACTATTAGAGGTGGTGAGAACTTTAAGAGAAGGAGGAAGTTAGGGCACTGAGAGTTTGCCCTTGAAGGGAACATTGGGACTCTGGCCTCTTCCTGTCTCTACGCTTTCTGACTGCCATGAGGTGAGTAGGTTGCTGTACCACATGTTCCCACTGTAATTATGCTGCCTCACCAGAGGCCGAAACAAATAGAGTCAATTGTCAAAGACTGGAACCTCTGAAAACAGGAACCAAAAAAAAACCTTTCCAGTTCTAAAGTTGATTAGCTCAGGTATTTTGTTACAGTAACAGAAAGTGGACTAATAGAATACATCCTTCTGCCCTTCTGCCTGAGAAATGGAGTAAAAGGGATGTTCATCCTAGAAGAGGAGAAAAAGAGGACAGGTTGGTGAAACATTAAAAACATGTTATATGCATGAAGGGCAGATTTGTTCCATGTGGATTCCCAGGGAAGAAGACTCAGGCTGCTGGCAGGAGAAAGCCAGGTGAGTGCTTAACAAAAAGAGAAAAAGGAAAGAAATGAAACTTTGAAGAACAAAAAGGGATCCAAAAGCCTGCCTTGAAAATCAGTACTGAGTTGTCTAACCCCATGAATCTTTTCGGGGGACTAATCTGAATGCAGGGCAGCTTTGGCAGAGGGGATTCCTGTATTGAGTTGGAGTTTTTTAAACAAAAACTTTCACTTCCTTCCAACTCTAAGAACCTGTTTCTGCCACTTGGCCATTTCACTTTTGGGATTTGTCTGAACATAATGTATGATTCATCCTCAACATCATTTTATCTAAGTCCTGTCAGAGCTGAAGTTGCCAGGGGGGCTCCTTCCCTGGTCACCTGAAAAGGGGACATTTGTCTTGTTCATGGCTGTCTTTTTTTTTTTTTTTTTTCTCTCATGACTGTCTTCTATCTTCTCGTTACAGGAAAAGCTCACACTGTGAGTCCTGCCTTTCTGGAATAAAAGTCAGAACTCAAATTCCCATCTTCCTGAGCAGGAAGAATGAGGTCTTGCGGCTAAGCCCACACTTCAAATGTTCCTGTGCAGAACTTGAACTTGGAAGCAAATAACCCTGTGTTAGTCAGTTTTTCATTGCTGTGACAAAATATCCAACAAGAACAATTAGAGGAGAAAAAAATTTATTCTGGGCTCATGGCTTCAGAAGTCTCTGCCTACAGTGGGCCGGTTTCCTTGCTGTAGGCCAAGGTGAGGCAGAACATCATGGCGGAAGGGTGTGGCAGAGGGAAGCTGCTCATCTCGTGGCAGCCAGGAAGCAGATCCAGGGGGAAAGGGGCTGAGGGAGGAGGAACCTTCCAGAGTATGTCCCCAGCAACTCATCTCCTTCAGTCACGCCCCATTGCCCACAGTTACCACACAGTACAGTGTCCTCCGACATTATTAATCATCAAATGGACCAGTTTACCTATCAGATCACAACTCTAACATCTAATCATTTCACCTTTGAGCATTCCTGCATTAACCAGGAGCTTTTAGGGGACACCTCATATCTGAACCAGAATAAACCCAAAAGGGAAACAACAGGGCAGGGAAGGGAGTCACCCTGGAGCATCAGCGTGTTTTGGGTGATGGTGATAACACTGGCTGTCAGAAGGGCAGTGGTTGCTGTCTTGCAAACATCGCAAGGTCAGGTTCTGGGACTGGATGTATCATTAGCTCTAGCAGAGTTAGCATTGCCGTGAAGCTGGTTTCCAGTGTCGAGTGCTTGCAAATGGCACAGGCTACTGTAATTGCCTCATCAAGGTCTGGGATGTGGTTTGGCAGCACTCCTAGAAGTTGAGCCTCATTGTCAGCTCTCACCTGCCTGTGACTCTGAGGTGTGCTTCCTAATGTCACCCAAGAGCATTGTCATCAGAAATGTTTTCTCTTGTATTTAGGCACACAGAGTTAGACTGCCCTGGGTTCCCAGCCTTCTGGGTTATAGGTGTGGCCACATGGCTGATTTCTGACTAAAAGCATGTAGGGAGAAGTAATGGACTTCTATGCCTGGTCCTTAAACCCCTCTGAAATCTTCCATGCTCTTACCTCCTAGCAGGGTGTAGAGGACCCAGTGGGACCAGATCCCTAGAAAATGGTGAAGCCATTAGAAGGAAGAAGCCTGGACCCTTAAATCAACCAAGTAGATGTGAACAGGAAGTTAGCCCCTTGCTGTTTTAAACTACTTTGATTTGGCCATTGTTTAACGGTAGGTCCATCTTGACTAGTTAGTACACAATGAATTCGTTTTTCTGGTGGACTGGCCAAAATAAATTTCATTTCCCAGGATTGAGAACTCTGAGTGTTTTGCTTCCCTATTTGATCTGCCACAGAGAGGTCTAAAGTGCAGATTTGATGGTCACATCTGTACACAGGTCCTCAGAATTGGAGGCATTGGGCTCCTCTCAGACTCTCCTTATAATGCAGAATGGAGGGGAGAGACCATTCTGTCCTTCATGCCCAAGTCACAGAAGCTGAGGGAAAGTCAGCTCTCCACAGCTTCTCTGCTCTGGTCACGGTGGGGACTTCCTGGCTTCCTGCTAAAAGCTGAGGGAAATCAGCCATATACTCTTAGTGACTCTGTACTCCACATAGGAATTCCTGCTCCCTCCTCTTTATTATAAGATGAAGCCAACTCAGGATCAGGAGCCCAAAGAGTTGCTTTGAAAGAAACACTTGGTACCAACCTGAGATCCTTTGGCCTTGCCTGGCCAGCTCACCCTTTGAGTTCCCTACTCACCCCTAGGGGCAGGCCTGGGGCACCAGTTAGCATCATTAGCATCATGTGACTGGCCCTCTGGCCTCAGTTGATTGGACCAGGGCTCAGCATGTGATCTAAGCTGGGCCAATCCAATATTTTATGGTTCAACCCTGGAAGTGCAGTTTTAGGCCAACTCCACTGTTGAAAAGAGCAAGTGTAAATGGATAAATGGTGGTGGTGGTGGTGGGGGGTGGCTCTTGTATCCTACCTTCTATCCCATGTGAAACGAAAAACAGGCCTAAAGGAAGCCAGTCTGAAAACAAAATAAAGCAGCAGGAATAGAGAAGAGAAGGTGAGAAAAAGGAGAAGGGCTGGCTGTCTCAAAGCAGCCCTTCTGTCTGCAAAACACATTGGCTCTAGTTTGCTTAAGCTAATTCAAATTAGTTGGTGAAGTGTAAAATGTAAGGACCTTAACCCAAGAAGGAGAAAGTGTTCCCCCACACTTTGTCACCCCCTGGGAGCCTCAGCACCTTCAGGGCTTGTCAGGAGCTAAAAATTATTCAAACAAAGCTGGGTAAAGAAGGTGGTTGGAGACATCTCTAAGGATATGTCTGTAAGTGGAAAGGACGTGGCCCCTTGTCCAACAGCCTCACGTCATAGCAGAGCAAACACAGAGAGCCCAAAGAGGTGGAGTGACTTCCCCAGGACCCCACAGTCAGTGGTGCTGGGGGCTAGAACTCTGGTCCCCGGCTCCCAGCTGCAGACAGAGCAAAACCCCAAGCCCAGAAGCCCGTTTTGAATTAGCATCCCTTTCCCACATTCGGCCTGGGGCGCAGAGGCCAGGCTAAGTAAGCACATGTTGCTAGGCTGGCGACAAATGACGCGGCTAATTCTCTTCGCCCGGATGGTCCCCGCGCCCCAGGGACGCCGTGTCCCTGTGCACAGGAGCAGACGCAGGCCTGGCCCCCGGAACAGCTGCAGAGGCCCGGCCTCTCTGGAAGACGCTGCGGGGCGAGGGGGCCAGGGGCTCGGCGTCCCCACCCACCCCTGTGCCTGGCAGACAGCGCGCTCGGCCGCCAGGTGAGGGCCAGCCCCTCCGGGCCTTTCAGAGTTAATTAGCCTTCATGAATATGGATGCCACCGCCGATTTAATACGGTAGAGAGGTCATAACCTGACCTCAGCGAGGCGTGCATAAAGAAAAGGCTACTTTTCTCAGCTCGGTTCCTAATTGAAAGGCCGAGTTGTCCGACGAAGCGCAGGGGGTGGGATCGTGCCGCCACCCGGGTTTTCTGCGCACTGAGGACAGTGACCAGGGCCTACCAGGAGCAGTGGCCCTAATCACCTACAGGTCTACGCAGGCCGTTCGCGGTTCCAGTGAATGTTGCTGCAATGGTGTCTGAACGGGGAATCGATTCTGGAGTTTTCCTTTTCCATGATGGTTTTCATTTCCTGTAATTTAGAGCTGGAAGCATTTATGGAATATCACATGGTTTTCGTTTACACAGGAAATCAGCTGCAGTTGTGAGAAGATACTGACTTACTTTTTTTGTTTGTTTTTTAAATCCAAAGAGAGAAGAGAGGGCGGAGGGAGGGAGGGAACGAAGACTAGCTTGCAGCATTTGGTTTTGAAATAGTTTTCCTTTTTGATCCAAAGTCACTGTTCTCCAAAGTGAGCTGTGATTACAAGGAAAGCAGCAGTTTATTTCTGACACGTGGTAATCACGTTCTGTGAAGCAAACCCAGCGCCCATAGATATTTTGCCTTTTTTTTTTTTTTTTTTTTACCCCCAGAGCAAAGAAGTGAGCCAAGAGGGGGCGGGGCGCGCGCAGCTGCCGGCAGCTTCCCTTCTGGGACGGGAACGATTTCCAAAGGAACGCAGGGGACAGAGGCTGAGACACCAAACCAGATTAAGCCAAGAACCAGGCCGCTCTGGGGGTTTATTTTACACCCTCCCAGAGAAAGACAGCACTCACTGCCCAGTTAGCCTCTTATGATCACTGTTTGAAACCTGAAAATAGCAAATGTCGCCACCGGTCCAGTTCCCAGGACCACACTCTAAAAGTCTCTTCTTAATCCAGTTTCAACCAGACTCTCCAGAAACTGCAGAGCTCTCTAACAGAGATTGGGAAGGATGCGGAAGAATTCGCGATGTGTCTTTTAATCAGTGCCCTCGGGCTGCCACTGCTAGAAGCACCCCATAAAGCCAGCGCACACTATTTACCTCCGTCTCTCCCCAGGCTTGTTGGGAGCTATTTCTTTCTCCACCCCCAGCTCTGAGGGCAACTAGTCCGCCCTGGGCAATAGCACCACCCTGTGGCCAGCATCCCTCCCCTAGTACTTCATCATATTCCTTTTTCAGGGTCCTGGACAATCAGAGTGGGCGAGTGGGCGGAAGGAAGGAGACTGCTCTTAAAGTTCAGAGTGCCCCGCCTGGCTTTAGGGTAGCTCAGGCGCCCCCCGCCCTTTTTTTTCTTTCTGTTCCTGGATTGCGCTGAAACACAGGGGATCAGTGGCTCTCCTTTCATGTCCTCTACTAAACATTCCACAATTACAGATCCGTTTCTTTGATTTAAGGTTTAGCTCCCAATTAGAGGAAAAGGTCTCTTGAAGAGATATAACCCAGGCACCTATTTTAGGGTGAACCAGCTCATTATCTTTTCCCAAGAGTAAGTGGGCTCCTAGAGAAGGGAGAGAACAAAGAGATCCAGTGTGGGCAGGAGCCAGACCTAGGTCATCTTCCAAGGACAGGGGCTTGTTCCTTCCATGGGAGTAGGAGGAGGTGATGTGGTAAGTCTAGGAGTCTGGGTAAGAACCGAGTACTGCCTACATATTAGAGATGGGGAGGGAGCCCTCAGAGAATGTACGGTTCTTATTGGGCCTCTAGGACCCAGGTGGACCTTGATGGTTGCTGTGTCCCTGAGCAGCTGCGACCTATTTCACTGTGACTTTTAGGCAGCCTCACCATGACCATCTTCTTCCGCCCCTCTCCCCCAGCCCATAAAACCAACAGCCATCTGTGTGAACATGAGCCCCACATTTTTATGGGCTGTCTAGTGGCGGCTGCAGACAAGTGGGGGATGAAGGCTTATGGCTGCAGCTCTTCCAGTCTCCAAATATTAAACTGTGTAACATGATCCATTCTCTGAAACTAAATATTTGCAAGGACACCCAGCAACCACCTGGCTACCAAATCTCTTGATCAAGAAGTTTAGTTATTTGTGCTGTGAAAACTCCACAGTGGGGATTTTTCTTAGCTTCTGAGGGGGTCAGAAAGCGATGCTCCCTTCCATTAAGTGGGGAAGCCCACCCTGGCTTGTCCTGCTTCTGCAGGCAGGCACCTGATTTGGGGTGCACAAAAGAAATCTCAGTTGGGCCTGTGAGCTGACTGAAAGAAACCCTGTTCCTTTTTGAATGGTGGCTCTGGTCCCTGTCTGGGACTCTGTTTTCCTCCCAGGAAACTGCATCAACCTCTTGATGCTTAGTACCTAATTGATGAACTATTTGCATCAATATGATGCTACTTGGAGTTTTGTTCAGGAGCTGAGAGAGTAAGAAGATTGTGGACAGCAGCATCTTCTCTCTCTCTCTCTCTGTTTTGATTTGAGGGTGGTTCCCAATGAGTTGCAGGCACATCTTCTCTCAGTTCTGTACCCTTCCAGGTCCCCTTGGCTGGACCTTCTGGAAAATGGAAGGATTTTTTTTTTTTTTTTTTTTTTTTTTTTGAGGGAGTGAGAAGTTTTGAGAAGAAAATTAGATGCCTCAGAACCTCTCTCCCTCCCAACCCCACAGACATTTGAGCAGCCCCCATGTTCCTGGCCAAGTGTGGGACTGTCCCCTTAGGACCAGGACAGACACAGGTCTGGGGTCTCACCCTGATGGCCACTCCCTATCCTAGAGAAAGTCTTCTGTGGAAGGGTGAGTGAGTGAGGAGCCAAGGGCTCCTCCACCTATGGCTTCACTTCCTGGGCTCAATGTTGCATGAATCAACGTTTCAATATGTATTTATTCCTGTTGAGTTCACCAAAAAAAGGGGGAGGGGGAAGCTTTGCTGGAAGTATGCCAGAATGAGATATGTAATGATGTTGTTTAGTAGCAACTGTGTCATTCCGTGTTGTTGACAGTAAAATAAATTAACATAATAAACATAATTTGCTCAAAAAAACGGCTAAGGGAAAGCAGATGGTTAGCACATTCCGGCAGGACCTGTTGGTCCAAGTTTGCACGGATGTTTAGACGTTGTGCTGCCTGCGACAGATGCTCTCTCAGGTTCCAGGCGCGCCCACGTGATGGGCACTGGCGGGCCGGGGGTTGCTGGTCTAGGAGCCGGCGCCTCCCAGCTGCGGGATCTGGTTCCTGGAAAGGGGGCGCAAGGCTGCCGCGCGCATATCGGTGCGGGACTCCAGCCCGTCCAGCGCCCGGCGCCCGGCTGGCTTCTCGGTGGCGCGGAGCCGGGGCCTTCAAGCGCCAGGGCCATTAGCATTCACGGCCTGTCGCCTGCCTAGTGCCCGTCCTTTGTGCGCCTGGAACAAGGGAGCTTTCTTCCGGGGAGGAGGAGGATGGCGCTGAAGCTCTCCCCCTCCTGCCGGCAAGCATCCATTGGCTTCCGGAGCCAGTGGGCTTCTATTCTGCCCTCAGTTCCTGCACCCATAGCACCGGAAGGAGGAGAAAAAGTTATTTTTGCAGAAGGCTACGCGGTGCCTGTTGGGTTCTCGTTTCCTTCCAGTTTGAAGGGGCTGAGACCATTGTTAATACTGACTGCAGAATCAGATAGTAATGTTGGGAAGGACAGCCTTTCCTCTGGGGTGAAAGGATACTTAAGACCTTATCCAATTGTCTAATGGGCCCCTCAAAGACAAGCGTGGCTAAGTCTGAAGATCTGGACCCAGGTTTGCTTCTTACTGGATTTTCCCCGCCTCCATAAAATATCTCCATCTACCAGGATGTTTAGCCAAAATTTGAAAGTCGTATTTTGATTCCTTCTTTTACCAACCTCACAACAAATTCAAAGTCCTGACAACTTTGCATCCCCCAGCCCTGCCATCGTCCCATCCTTCTGCAGCCACCTTCCTCTCCCCAGATTCCTGCAGCAGCTCCTGAAAGATTGATCTGTTTCATCCTGCAGCCCCCAAATTGGAACATCTCTCTCATCTGCTTAAAACCTGCTGTATCCAGCCAGATTCTCTGGGAAGTAGCAGGCAAGAGGGAGTTAGAAATGAAAGAGGTTTGCTAAGGGAAACCTGTGGAGGATAGAGGGAGAGGAAATAGGAGAAGGCCGGGAGAGCCTTCGGACCAGAATGCAGATCTGATCCCTGAGAAGGGACAGCTGAAGGAGAGAAGATCCTGAGGGAAGAGCTTTGGCTCACAGTGCAGCTCTGGGAAAGCCTGGCCAGCCCAGAAGGGAGCTCCATAGTGGGGTCCCAGCTCTTGTAAACCCATAGGGGTCTGGCCTTGGTAGAGAGTGGCCTCAGGTCGAATGCTCTGAATGGAGCCTGGTGACACTGGAGCTGGAGACCTTTGACTGACTGCTCTGTTCCTGGCAGGTTCTCTCCTGGAGGAGAGCTGAGTGATGCACCCCTGGCCGCCACACTCACCAATGGGTTGCCCTTGCGCTTGGAGTGATACACTCTGGCTCACCAAGCTTTGCCTATCCTATTATGCTGCCACTCCTAGCCATGGTGCTCCAACCCCAAGATCCTCAAACAAGCCAAGCTTCTCCCATTGTTGCTGCTTTTATGTCAGTGTAGGGCACTCACCTCATCTTCCAGTGGTAGTTTCCATCTCAAGTCAGATGTCAGCAAGGCCTTCTCTGGAAACGTCCACTTTAAAGCACCACCCTCACCCCCTCACTTTTCTGTAGCATCTTATTTTTGGTTTTGTGCAGTCCTTATCATGATCTCACCTTTGTTTCTCCTCCTCTTCCTCTTCTTTCCTTGTGTTTACATAAGTATATATGTTTACATACGTATTCAGGGTCACTATTCAAGATCAGGGGACTTTTCTCACTTGTTTACCATTGTGTTCCTAGCACAGGGGTGGCACACAGCAGGCAGGATCACACATGCTGCAGGCTTGGCATGCAAGGTCTGGAAGAGCTCTGAGCACCAGGATTTGGTGGTTAAGTATTCTGGGAGAGGCTCTGGACACTTTTCAGAACATAAAGAGTTAGGAGCTGAGAGTTTGTAGGCCTCCACTTAGCTCCTCTCGTCTTTTCTTAAGCCAGACGGATAAGAAAATCGAACAAGGAAAGTGCTTTAAAAACTCAGGGTGCTGGGTTGGGTTTGTGGCTCAGCCGTAGAGCGCTCACCTAGCACGTGAGAGGCACTGGGTTCAATCCTCAGAAACACATAAAATTAAATAAATAAAATAAAGGTATTGTATCCAACTATAACTAAAAAAAAATATAAAACAAATAAACAAACAAACAAAAAACTCATGGTGCTACACACTGAAGTCATTTATTCTGGATCTGAACTATTCAGGATTTTAAGCATAATAACTGGTGTGATTTGCTAATAAACTAATGAAGGATAGATTACAACCTCTTCCCCAAGTAGCTTTTGAAACATTCTTTAGCATAAAAGGACCTGCTTTTTGATGTTTAGCACAGAAGCAAGGCTTACCCGTTGGTGATTTAGTTGCTATCAGCAGACTTGGTTCTAGAACATTCCAGCACTACTGTAGTCCTAAGGTTAGTATTCCTCCCAAATTCATATTTTGGAAACTAACATCCAATGTGATAGTATTAAAAGATGAGGCCTTTGGGAAAGTGATAAGTCACGAAGGATCCATCCTCAAATGGGATTAGTACCCATGTAAAAGGCTGAGGGGAGCTGCCTTGTCCCTTCTGCTTCAAGAGGGCACACAAGAAGACCTGTCTGAAGCAGAGAGCAAGCTCTCATCAGTCATTGAATCTGCTGGTGCCTTGGTCTTGAATTTACTTCCCTCCAGTACTATGAGTAATACATTTTTGTTGTTTATAAATTACTCAGTCCAAGGTATTTTGAAATAGCAGCCCAGATGAATTAAGACAAACAGTCTGCTCTGTGGCCTTGGGCAAATTACTGAATCTCCCTGAGCTTGTTTCTCTAACATTGAACTAAAGGGGTTGTTGTTTTATTTTATTCTGTGTCCATAGAGGAAAAGGGAAGATGTGTGGAAATGTTAAGATATGTGGAGAGTAGAATCATATTCTCCTTGCCTCATAGTCCCAGAGAGGTGGCTGCCATGTCCTCCACTTCGAGCCTTCTCCAAGCCACAGATGTGATGGGGTGGGAGGCAGATGGCGGAGATGGAGAAGAGCAATCCCCCTACAATGCCCAATTTAAGATGCCCCAGAGTATACTTCTGTAGAAAAATTCTTAGTTGATTCTGTGGGGCCAGTGAGAGGCTGAATCTCTGTGAAGTTCTTTCTGACATTTACAAAGGTTTCCAGTTGATCCTTGTATACCTCCAAATTAGCAAAACTTTCTTGCTGGAACCACACCCAACAACATCCTTAAAACCCCTGAAATTTCCAATTATCCTAAATCCTCCTGACTAGCAGAACATGGTCCTTCCAGTACTGTATGTACTGTGCTAGCGAATCATCCCAAAACTATTACAAAAATCTCAGCCTGAGCGCAGCAGCTGTGGCACAGATGTTCTGCACAGCGGCTGGAGCATGTTTAGCATCAATAAACACCATCTCTAAGAAATAAAACCCGAGAGTCAAGCTGGAAATGGTGATAACAAGAGCCATGAAGACCATTTGCAGGGAGGTGGAATGAGATGCGGGACTGAGGGTGGACACTGCCTTCCCACGTTCCATGCCCTCGTCCAGAGCACGCTGTGATGGAGTGCTGAGTGTTGCTGGTGCCAGGCTCAGCTCTTGGTGCCACATGGCCAGCTTACTCTTAGGGATGGAGGTCCAGAGCTGGGCGCTAAGCGTGAACACCCCAATTTGTGCTTCCCCAAGCCCTGAGTCCACCCTTGGCATTTTGTCTGTCAGATGTCTCTGAAGATTTAACTCTGCGTGTGCTGATCTCAGAAGCACCTCAGGCTGGACTCAGCTCCAGATGTTGTGGACTGGCCACAGTCAATTTAAAAGCAGTAACTCTCCAGGACACCCTGTTAATATCTGATTTCATTTTTCCCAGAGCACCCTTTAGAGAGAATAAACTGCTATGTTGAACCTCAAAGATGTGGAACCTCAACTGTCTTTGGCAAGATGATCAAGCAGTTCACATGCCAGCCAGCAGGGGGTGTTGAAGGCAGAGCTTTGTCTCAGAGTCACTGGACTTGAGCCCTGAAGAGACCTAAGGGATGGGCCCAGCCTAGTCCTCATTTTGTAGATGTGGAAATCAGGACCAGAGAGCGACATGACTGTCCAAGGTCCCACGGCCAGGTAGAAGAAGCTGGAATTGGACCTCAGGCCTGCTATTGATGTCAAAACCCATTTCCCTTCCCTCCTTCCGTGTTTGTCTCCCATCTTTTAAGTATATATCACTGTGAGGTGATTAGTACGACATCAATTAAAGGAAAACTCTTCAACCTTTATCCTGACATTAAAACAAACAAACAAGAGCCAACAAAGAGTGGGACACTAGCCCTGAGACCTTGAGTTAGAATGTTCTCCAACTCTGTGACATGGGAAGAATGCAGGACAGTGTCCCTAGGGAGTAGCGATCTAGGGGCCTCTAAATTGCCCTGAAAGGTTTGAGATTCCAGAAGGTCCTGCTTGGATCTACTTCAGTCTGTGCCAAGTGAGTCAAGGCCCCATGTTAGAACATCATGCGCTGCTCTGAATGTTGGAGGCGGGCCAAAGGAAGGCACCTTCCAAAGGATGGCCTCCTCACACCCCTGAGAAAGGCCTCCTGAGCCTGTTTTCAGGAAGACGAGGAGACAGTTTATGCGTTCTGATCTGTTATCCTGTCTTGTCTGCCTTCTGGTACCACTCGGAGGACTGCCTCTAGCTTTGAGAGATGTCCTTGCCCTACCCTGTCCCAGACTCTGGTTGGAAACCCCCTTTAAAGGCCATTACCCACATTTCATTTGCATCAAGACTTCTTTCAGGTAACATGCCATGTCAGCCCCAAAGAGGCCAAAACTTAGGACTTCTCCTAGTAAGGAACAGGAGGTCCCAGCTGCACTCCAGCCTAACATCACCAGGGACTCAAAAATTCTGTATCTCTTAAGGTCCCAGCAATATGGTGGCAGCAGCATGTGGCTCATGTTGCTATTTACTGAACCCTAGTTTGCCTAATAACTCTCAGCCTTTTAAAAGTCACCAGCAAGAAGTACCTTTCTCAGGACTCTGAAGCTACGAGATTGCAGAAATGTTGATGTGAAATCTCTAGGAAAAGGGAGAAGAATCATAATCTACAAAGCAGCTGGTAAGGAGTGAGGGTGCAAAGGACCCTAGCACAAGGACAGCTTCTGAACTTTTCTCAGTGATGACAGTCCCAGAATGAGGTGAGGAGTGGGGCTGATGACCCAGAACACTGTGGCATGTGATGCTGAGGCTCACGGAAGGCAGGGCTAGGAGCATCTATCCTCTTAAGCTCAACATTTGTAGCACATCTACTATGTCTTCTGCATTGTGCTGGGGGTTGGGGCCATAAGAACTGGGAAACAAGCTTCAGGTCTTACCTGTATAAGTCAACTCTCTGTTACTGTGATAAAGTACCTGACAAAATCAACTTAAAGGAAGAAAGATTTATTTTGGCTCTCTGTTTCAGAGATTTCGGTCTATAGTTGCTTTGCCCCATCATGAGAGCTTGTGGTGAGGCAGAAAGCATGTGGTGAAACAAAATTTCTCACCTCATGGGAACCAGAATGCAGAGAGAGACAGTGAGGAAGAGATCAGGGATAAGAGATACTCCTCCAAGGCATGCCCCCAGGGACCTACTTCCTCCAACTATGCCTCCCCTCCTACAGTTTCCACCGCCTCCCAATAGTCCTTTCAATTGTGAACATGTCAGTTGGTTAATCCATAGATGAAATCAGAGCCCTTAGAATCCAATCATTTCCCCAAATCTCTACCTCTGAGTATTGCTGCACTGAGGGCCAAGCTTTCAACACATGAGCTTTTGGGGAACATTCTAGATCCAAATCATAACATTGCCTTTGGTAGATGCAGGTTCCTATTAGCACTGCGGTTCATCAGAAAATGCCCCTATGCCCAAAGAGGAATGCTATACTTTATAGAGAACATCTTGGAGGGCTGGGGCTGGGGCTCAGTGGCAGAGCACTTGCCTAGCTTGTGTGCGACACTGGGTTCAATCCTCAGCCCCACATAAAAATAAACAAAATAAAGGCATTCTGTCCAACTGCAACTACACAAAATTTTTTTTTTTAAAAAAAATAACATCTTGGAAAGAGGAAGCAACTCAAGTAAGGTGAGCAAGGGCGGGTACAGGGCTGTCAAAGCTGGTTCTCTTCTGGACCACTGGGGTAGGTCTGGGGACAGGTGTGCTGACGGGGGGTCATCATCACCCTGATGTTTGACCAGATTTCCAGGTGTGTTTGTGCCTGTCTGTTCTCCTTGCACTAACTTAAACGTTTGCAGGCCAGAGAGAGTTCCCAGAGTGAAGGCAGGCAGCACTCAAGGGCCCTCTCTGCCTCCTTTCTCTGAGCAGGTGCCTAGGGCAGGTGGCTGAGTCCCCACGGTAGCACCCATCCTTCCTTCCAGAGCACCTTCTCTTGGCTGGTTGTGCAGAGGACTGGCCAGGAAAACCTCTGCACAGGTGAGACATACATTTGGGGTGCCAGGTTTGCAGGTTTATTGGATCAAATGAACCTAAATTATGAGTGAGACCAAAGGCCAAGGCTGAGCCCAAGGGGAGGTCTGGGGTTTGATATCAGGCATAGATTAGCTGAGGCCAGAATCTTCCCCTCCTGCTTCTGGGAACTGCTCTTGGAAGACCAGCAGGCACTGGGGATGTCCACCTGGACCTGGTCCTCACCACAGGCAGGAGCTGCAGGGCCCCTTCTTTGTCTCTTGCCAGACTCCAGTCAGCCTTGGTCAGGGTCCTTCCGCCTCTCAGCATGGGTCCTGGATGCAGCTGAGGGAACATTCCCCAACACAAGCACTTCCCAAGCTTTGTGAATTAGTAACTGCCATTTAAAAATAATTAGAAGTGATGGAGAATTAATTTCAGAAATAACCCCTGCCAAATAACTCATTAAATGGCATCTCCCTGGGCGTCACTTCTGCTCAGCGTCAGACTTTCAGCACTCATGAAAAGCAGGGCTGAGTTGGATCAGAGTCTCCAGTCAGAATCTTTACCTTCTTTGGCTGCTTTTCTTATCCCCGGGCCACTGGATGTCCAGGCAGGGTCCTCTGCAGGCTGGGATTGCAGGGGGTCTCACAAGGAGTTGGGTAGAGGGTACATTGTGGTTTTTCCCTTAGGGACCAGAAGCCAGTGAGAAATTCTCATTCCTATGCGCCTGTTCTCCTTGGTATTTGCTCCCAATTGTTGGGCAAAATGCCGATGTGGGAACAAAAAATCCAAGCAACCAGGACATCTTGGTGACCCTTCGACGTCAGTCCACAGGTTAAGTAGAAGCTGAAGTTATTCAGGAGCTATGAAGGGCCCTCTGGCTTCCGCCCTTTGGAAGTGTATGGTGGAACAGCGATTCTCTGAGGGTGGACGCACACCAGCGGATGTCTATTGAGTGAGAGGCTGACCGTGCCATGGAGGTGGTCAAGAGCCAGCAGGAGGTGGCTTGGTGGACTACTCTTGTCTTCTTCCCTTTCTAGAATGGCCAGCAGTTGGCTGTGCTGGTGCCAGATGTGTGGCCTCTCGGGAACAGGCTGGCCCTGACACCACCAAGAGCTGTGACCCAGTCCCCTGCCCTTTGGCGGCTCCCACCCTAGTTTGAGGATAGGATGTATGAACCACATGGGAATAAAAACAACAAATCCTTCCATTGACAGTGGCATGTGATGTCCAATGAGTGGTTTGGATCATTGTTTGAGGGAAAGTTCGAAAGAGGGAGAAAGTCCTTTTTTTGTGATCCTGGAAATTCTTCACAGCAGAAATGAGATTCAAGCTTTGTCCTAAAAACATGGTAGAATTTGGGGGAGAGAGGGGGGGAGGGGGAGAGGGAGAGAGAGAGAGAATGTAGGGGGTGGGGTGGGGCAGCAAGAATAAGTACCCCTGGGGCAGCACAGGGCACCTCAGGACTGTGGGTCCACCTGTGAGTGGTGTGGAAGAGGAGAAGGAAGGAATCAGGCTAGGAGGTGCAACAGGGCCAAGCCTTGAAGACTGAGAAACTTTGTTCCGACGGCGGTGATGAGATCAGAGTGTGGGTCCAGGGCTCTTCCGATGGAAGGACCACAGGAGACTGTCTATTACTCCTGTGTTGACAGTGTGGGGTGGGAATTCTGGTCAAGGGGTGTGTGGGATGGGTTGTGAGGTACAGAGGATACACTAAACCCTCAAAAGTTACTGGCAGGTATTGGATTCTAAGTGACAGGAGTGGTCTAAATAGTAGAGACTTAAAAAGGTTTATTTTCTGTCATGTTTTAAAATTTCAGGGATTATATTGTGTTCTGAGACTCAGAGTGCTCCTCACTTGTTCATCTGAAGTGAATGCCTTTTCCCCGCAACAGCTCCTCATATAAGATGGCTGCTGCAACTCCTGTTTTCACGTTGTCATTCAAGTCAATAGGAAGGAGGAAGGGAAGATGTAGAAGCGTAGAAGACTAGAGATGACTGTAGATTCTCTCATTAACAAGTGTGGTTTACACTTTTGGCCATTCATTACACCCAAGTTTTTTTATTCTCATTTTTCAGATACGTAATAAATACGTCTCTTTAGGAACCACTAATTCTGTGACGATTTCAGTACATCCTAACTGCGTAGGTGAAAACTCATTCACCCTCTGTCGTCTTTGAAGTGAACATTATACTATCAATGTATCTTTTCTAGTCTGTGAAATTTCTCCTCCACTCCCCGAAATGACTCTCAGTCATTGCAATTCTTTAAGAAAATGAGGTGTTTTGAATCAATTAATTTTAGATAATATTCATATAATATATACAAGAAAATGTCCAGATCTTCATTGTACTATTGAATGAGAGTGACCATCTATTTCATGACCACCCTAATGTAGACATAGGACATTCCCATCACTTCAGCAAGATCCAAGGGGACACTGCTCTCAGTCATCCCCCACCTCCACCCACCACACAGAGTCGACCACTTCTACCATGGTTTTCTTATTCTTCTGTGGTGAGAAAATGAAACTTAAAATGATTTTACCATTTAAAGCAGGAAAAATAGCATTAGGAACCATAAACTTCCATCTTGTCCATAGGTGTTCTTTTTTTCAGGGGTGGGGGGTGGTATCCAGGGATTGAACTCAGGGCACTCAACACTGAGCCACATCCCCAGCCCTATTTCATATTTTATTTAGAGACAGGGTCTCACTGAGTTGCTTAGTGTCTCGCTATTGCTGAGGCTGGCAGGTGCTCTTAATATGCTTTAGTCCTCTGTCAAAAATTTAGTCCTCTGTCAAAAATTTTCTGATGTGTGATAATAAACAATGGAAAAAAAAAGAAGTGTGATTTATGTCCCTGCCCTTGAATTTGTGGCTACATCTGTCCTTTGGGAGATGGCAGAAGTGATGTTATACCAGTTTCTAAATGCAAGCCTTAAGAAAATGGCAGCCTCTACACTCTTCTAGGAGCATTCTGTCTGGAAGCCTTGAGCTGTCATATGATGTACCCGACCACTCTGCCGTGCTCGAGAGGCACATCTAGGAGCTCTGGTTGATAGTCACAGTTGATCCTAGCCTTCCAGCCAGCCCAACCAAAATATCAAGTATGCAAATGAAGCCCCCTAGGCTCCTTTAGAACAGCCCAATCCACTATCAGAATATCACCAGGCGACCTCAGTGGAAGAAAAAAAACCCATATCACATAGTCCATCTCTGTTCGTGTTTTTCATCAATATAATTATGCAAAACAATAGAAATGATTGTTGTTTTGGGATTTTAAACACTAAGTTGTGCAGAAAAAAAAGGTAACCAGAACGGATTTGGTACTTGGAGGTGGGTTGCTGTCATAATAACAACAAAAAAACCCCAAAAAACTTGCACATGGATATGACTTTGAGAGAAGCACTGGGCAAAAGCTGGGGACCTCAAGAAGATTTCCTTAAGGCTATTGTGAATATTTGGAGAAAAGGAAGGAAAATATTACTGAAGGATGGAGAGAAATTTTAGTCATGTTTTCACCTAATGAACTGGTGATCTGGTTGAGGAGACTCCAGGAGACTCCAGACAGAAGATAGAAGGCACCACTGACTTCTTCTAGCTGCTGTAAGCTACAACAAGAAACGAATTCAAGGGGGAACTATTATGGTGCAAAGCAGAGTTCAGAGAAAATATAAAGGAACTAGGGTTTTCTAGCTGTAATAACAAATTTATTCCTCATCCTCATTCTCTTTCACCATCCGTATCACAGTAAGAAATGAACAAAGATCAAATCTTGGTACCACCTGGCCTCAGGCTGATGGTCTCATTCATGTGGTTGTAAGCCTTTTAAAAAGATCTCTAAGTGGAGAAAGAGCTGACTTAAGAAACAGATGGTACTTTTGTCTAATGGAATTTACCATCAATGGATTCATATGTAACCCCCAGAACTTGTAAAGGAATTGTATCAGCTTGAACTGAAAAGGCAAATACAATGCAAAAGGAAAAGAGGCCTTTGGACCCCAGGCTTCTAGAGTGGGAAAACAGTCTGAGAAGGCTACTCAGCTGCAAGATGTTACATTTCCTACCAAGAAACAGGAATCCAGAACTCTCTAGGGGTCACTCCTAGAAGGCAGGACTTTACTTTCATTTAGGGAACTGGGGACATATTTTTTACTGGATTTCCAGACTGCTAAGGACCAATCAATGCTAATGCTGCCTTTCTCTTTCTCAATTTTGTACTGAGTGTATAAACTGGAGTCTTTCTATTCTGATATTACCATCGTTGGTTGATCAGGGGTTGGGGAGTGGCAGCAGTCATTGTTTCTCGGGTTCACAGGTCTTTAGCACAAGAAGATTTGATGGGGTAGTCCCTGAAGAACCTGCTACAGGAAATGAGATCCTGACCCTTCAGCCTGTGTCTAGCTGTGATGGGAAGAGACTTTGTGGGGATGGTCTTTGTATTTCATATGTGGAAATAATGTAAATAAATTTGTGCCTAAGGTTGATCTGATCTGCAGCGAACTACCTAGAGTAATTTCCCTGACACCCACTGGGTTCTGAGGTGCAGAACACTAACTAGCTGGATTTGAGAGGTTTTCATTTGAGATGATTTATAGTCCAGTTTAAATGCAAATGAAAGCATTCTGAGTTAATCCTTGGGGTCTAGGGATAACCTAGCAGCACTCCAGTTCTAGAAAACCCAAGCAGGGCTCTGAGGGCTAATAAATCAGCACCACTGCATGGGAGAGAGTGGCCAGTGCCCAGGCCTGTGCATGCCATCTCAGGGGGCTGGCTGCCTTTCCTTCTTCTTTGGTACTGGGATGGAGCCCAGGACCTTGTGCATGCCATGCAAGTGCTCTCCCATTGAGCTACACCTCCAGCCCAATCTTAGTTGGGGCTACTGAGGATGTAGAAGGGGACACAGTCCTACCAACTCTGCGGTGACCCTCCAGGAAGAGAATGCATGGAAGTTTGGTGTTAGCAGTTTAAGAACTGTGCACAAGCTTACAGAGAGCCGAGCAGGATTTGTAAGAAACAACTTAGAAAAAAAATGGTATTTCCAGCTCCAGTGGGCTTGTTCCTGAGCTCTCTGCCATGGGATTCCAAACATCCATCCATGGGAACAGGAAGTACCATGTGAAGGTGACCCCAGGACCAGGGGGGACCTACCCCCATTAGACAGTTCATAATGCTCTGTAGTCCCACCTTACATTTCATCCCCCACAGCTCTCTGACTGCATCTGGTCCTATCTGCTCATCTATTTTTCTAAAGACACATTGACCTCTCTCCCCAAAGAGCAGTTTAGAGGCAACAATTAACTCAGAATCCCCAGGTCAGGCCTTTGTGATTTCCACTGAGGAGCAGGAGGTGCATATGCAGGAGAGAGTCCCTGAATTCTGTTTCCCTTGCCTTCCTGCTCTCTGTCTGCCAGAAACTTGGTATTTGTTTCCTAAGCCCTTCTTTAAGTCACTGAACTAAACGGATCATGTTGCACACAATCATAACTGCCTCGAGTTAAACTGCAAAGCAGTTCTCCTCCTCGTACGCAGTTCAGTTATTATAAGGAAAATAAAGCAAAGTGTGCCAATTGAAGAGCCCAGAACTAAGGTAGCCCTGGGGAACAAAGGCTGGAGCTGCCAAATACCCAGTTGCCAGTCGTGGCTGGGTGTCTAGAAACGTGACGGCAGAGAACTGCAGTGACAGAAAGAGGACAAGGAGGCTGGAGAACTGCCCCTGGTAGAGGACAGCAGGCTCCAAAGAACTGGCTCAGGGATCGAGGCCTCATTTTCTCTTCGTCATTTTTTCCTAAATGAGCAAATGTGCTGCTCTAGAAATGTCGAGCATTTTCCAAATGACGTTCCAGGGAGTCAGTCAACCACATTTCTGAGAAAGCACTTAAAACTAGGCTTCGGGAGCAGACGCCAGCATCTTGGACCCTCCTGATGTTATTAAAGGTGTAGGTGACAGCTGGCGCTGGGGAGGGGATGGGGCCAGAGCTGGCACAACCACAGGGTGACATGGCTCATCATTCCCCCTAATATTACCATTGGTTAATGAAGGGAGCTGGGGAAAAGTTGGCTATAAATTCGAAAACACATATTTTTACTCAAAATTAGGTGTGAACGCCTGTTAGAAGAGGGAAATGGATCATCCCAGATGGGTGCTGCTCAGGACCCCCTGGTGACGGAGCACAGGCTGCCTCTTCCTGTTTTGGTCTCGCTGACCTGGGCGGTGCTCAGGGACCCCAGCCTGGTCCATTCTCCCTGGGCCTCTGGGTCTCAGACAGAGCGTGGCTGAAGGGAGCAGCCGAGCGGTGTCTATCACCTAGGGTTGGAGCACAGCGAGGGTCTCAGCTCTGAGCCCTGTGCATACACTGGATCACTCCAGGGGCTCTTCCGTCCCCCTAATGATGCTCCAGTAGAAAGTGCATCCTGCCTGGAATGAGGGGCTGAAGTGCAGGTCTTGTTTCAGGAAGAAACACAGCCTCCCCCCTAATTGTAGGGGTGGGAACACAAAAGCAACCACAGTCCTTGTGTTTGCCAACAAAAAAAGGCTGCAGTTTGGACCTCTGTGGTTTCATTTCAAAGAGAGCTAAAAAAAAAAAGGAAAAAGAAAAAAGCACCCAAAAAAACCCTCATTTTACTTAAGTGCCGCCTTCGCAAATTGAGACGCAGACTTTTATTTGTCTCTGTTGCTTTTCCACCCCACCTGCTTCTGAGGTGGTCTAATGGGTAAATTACTCATGTCCTGCTAATCAGCTCCAGGGACAAGGACAGGAAAGTGAACAAGGCCAGCAACGGAAGGGCGGGCAGGCACGTCATTATACACTCCTCCCCCTACAGCCCTGAACTGGTGCAGCCCTCTGCCCTGGGCTCCCTCTGAGCACCTTCCCGGGACCTCTGGTTCTGACTGAATGATGTTTTACTCAATCCCCAGAACTGGTGTCAGGATCTGATCTGAGGTAGGAAGAAGCAGTTTCTGGACATTTCAGCAGCTGCTGATGGGCACGGGCAGGGCTACAGGGCAATGTATGACTTGGGTGGATTCTATTTTCAAAGGAATATTTGACTCTTTATTAAAGTCAGAAAATTTGAGAACCTAGTCTTATGCACGTAAGCTCAACTTACAATAAATCTAGCAAGAGACAACATCCATTTTCAACTTAAAACGTGTGATCCCATTCTGAGCCGTCATCTTTCCCAGCTGGTCCATTTAAATACTTGGATACCATCATGGACCCACTGTAATATTCTTAGCGTTCTCTGTAGTTCCATCCAGGCAGCCATTCTCTCTGCTTCCTTCTCTGCCCAAATGCCCAAGATCTCAGAGGAAGAGATATGGCTTAGGAAAAAGTGTTCAAAGGTGAGGTTTCCATAAATGGAAACATTGAGACTTGGTTCTTGGTGTATTCCATTGGCCGAATGTGCTTTGAGTATGTAGCAAGTGTGTCCAGAGCAAGCCACCTCATTCTCTGCACCCTCCAGAACACCTTGAGCAGGGGCTTCTCTTTGTGTGTCCCTCCTTCTGGCTCACTCCCCCTCTGGAAGGCAGGTTCAAGGTGGTCCATGGGAACTACACACCCTAGAGACAGTGCTCCATTCAAGTGGCCCACTGCATCCATGCCAGGATAGGGGGACAGGCTGTGTCCTCAGCTGTTCCAGTCCCCTCCCAGGCCTGGGACTAAAGTGAGATGACTTGCTCACCGTGGGGTGTCCTCTCACCCCACCAGCCATATCCTTCCAAGTGTTACTTCTGGACCCTAACTCAGCTCTTATTCAATCTCTTAGTTTTCATCAGCACATGGTTGATCTTTTAGAAATTCTCCAATGATATATGTTTTGTAAAATTATCTTTTCCATGGGAAGTGATTTTTCAGGTTTGATTCGGAGGAAAAATGCATGGCTGGAAAGTTAGAAAATCTTCAAACTTTAAACACACGTGCCATGAACGTTTACAATAATAGATTCTTAAGGAGGACTTTGGAGGGTTTTTCATGAGTCCCTTCCCACGTTGTCCCTGGACTCTGAGCAATAATCATTAAAAGCCATCGGGGGAATTGAGTAAAAAATTAAGGCGTCCAGGGCGTACCCCACTGTTTACAAGCTGGACCATAATAACAATATAGGGTTGGTGTTGAGCGACCTCGGTGGGGTTTGTTGAAAACCAGTAGTTGTGTAACACTCTGACTAGTGAATTTGAGAGCCGCCCATTGGGATCTATATATTTAATTTCAAGACCTTAATTCATGAGAAAGTTTATTCAATGAGGAACAGGCCTGGGGAATTGAGCAGAGCGAAGGAAAATGTCCACCAGGCCTGTTCCACCCGCTCTCTGTCGTTAACAGCTCTGTACTGGGCGCGTCGTGGCTGCCAGAAAGTGCGCGGTCACTTCTCTGTGTGTTTGTGTGCGTGTGTCAGGAAACGGGGTTTCTGCTTTCACTCAGGTTGATTTATTTTGCTTTTCCTTGGTAATTGTGAAAAACAAAGTAAAATCTCCTGTGAGCTTTTGGGAACTTGTGGGAAAAAAAAAAAAAAAATCTCTCTGCTGAGGATTGCTGAATCTGAGAAGAGTTGTGAACCCAGCTAGAAACCACTTTTCCACAACCCTTTCTTTCCTGGGGTGTGTCTGGGTGCTAACAGTTGCCCCTAGATGCTCTGAGCAAGCAAGAGGCCATTGCTGGGCAGTCAAAAAAAAAAATAAGCCCAAACAGATGGAGTTTGTATTGGCAGGAGGCACAAGAAAGCCTCGCGGATGGCCTGCAAGACAGCTGTGCCACAATGGGAACCAAATCCTCCTCCCCACCTCTAATTACAAAGAAGAAAAAGTCACTGAAAAAGTAAATGTTGAAAGCGTCTGAATATAAGGGCCACATATAACCCAAAGCCACCACCTTAAGCTTTGAAGGCGAAGTCCTTGGGAGGCGTATCCTAATCACAGCCCGCTTTCAGAGGGTTTGAAATGATCACGGTGGGGACCATTTTCATTCCCCAGGGTGGGAGCTTGTGCTTTCTTGGGTGGGGACCTCTTAAAAAACAAGGGAGACGTTTGATCAGGTAGAAATACTGCCATGGTGTTCTTTGCTGACTCCATCGGTGCCATTCAGCAGTGACCACCAAGGACACCCAGGCACCTTGTGGGGCTCTCATTCCAGTGCTTGGCTGATGTCCTCAGAGCCGGAGGGATGTGTAGATTCAGTCTTTCCCCCTCTTCTCTTGCATCTGTTTGGGTCACTGAAGGCTTGAGAAGACCTTGAGATGTGAGGACGATTGTGGCCTCAAAATACCCAGCCCCGGGGCTCTGTGTGGCTCCCAAGAGTCAGAAGTTTTCCATCTCAGAATCCCTGGATCTCGTTTTTCTACATTGATGCAGCTCCATAGCTCTCGGTGAGACCTTAAAAGGCAGCAGATGACTGGATAAAGTGCCTCCATGCTGACTGTGTGGAGTGACAGGAGGACCTTGGGTCAATAAGGGTCATCTGACATCAGCATTAGCATCTTAGCAGTTAGGAGCTTTTTAAGTGGTCCCTTGTGCCTCTGATTTCAGTATCTCTGACATCATCTTGATCCCCCCAGTGCCTGCATCTTTTTCTCTGTGGGTGTAACCAACCTGATGTAGGCTGTTAGGACTGTCATAACAAAATGCCCGAGACTGGGTGGCTTATAAACATAAATTTATTTCTCATTGTTATTTGGGAAGTCCAGATAAAGGCAATAACAGATTCAGTGTCTCACTGAGGGCCAACTCCCTGGGTCATAGATGGCCCCGATCTTCTCACTGTGTCCTCACATGGTGGAAAGGATGAACAATCTGTCTGGGGTCTCTCTTATCAGGTCATGCCTCCCATCTTTAGGAGTTGACCTAATCACTCCTGTATTGGTCAGTTTTCCCTTACTATAACAAATACCTGAGCTAGCCACCTTTTAAAGAGAAAAGGTTTATTTTGACTCATAGTTCTGGAGTTTCCTTTCCATGATCCTTTGGGCCAATTTCCCCAATCGCCTCATGGCTAGGAAGCACAAAGACAAAGAGGAAGAAGCTAGAGAACTGCTTTTGAGGGCTTATGTCCATGACCTACAGGCCTCCCAGAAGGCCCCACCTCTTAAAGGCTCCACAACCACCCAATAATGGTACCTTGAGTACCTTTGGGGGACATTTGAGATGCAAATTATAGCACTTTCCAAAGGCCCCACCTGCTAATACCAAACCTTTGGGGGCTAGAATTTCAACATGTGGATTCTGAAGGAACACAGACATTCAGACCGCAGCACCACCCATGGGACATTTCTCATGGGTCCTTGATTGTTGGAAGACTATGTCACATCTTTCTATGAAATGAAGTCCTGCTCTTTTTTTTTGCCATCCTCCTGCCTCTATTAACCTTCCAACTACATAAGACTGGGTATGGTCCTCTGTACTCGGAAAGCGAACAACAAATATTACCGAATCATTTACTCTTATTAAAAATTTGTTTGCACCCACCTTCTTTGAGAAAGCATTCCAAGGGATTCATAAGACTTATAAAATGAGCCAGATGGGCTAGATCATTTTCTGACCTAGGGCTTTGATTAATTCTAGTGCTTTGCAGATCTGAGAACCGGAAGAGTTGACACCTGAGAGAATCCCTTCCTCACGAAAACAAAGATGTAGTTCTGAGAATGGTTCTCCCGAGTCTGAAAAGAAGACTCACATTCTGGCACCTCATGTTTGATTATGTATGTAGAGACTCACATTTTCCTATAGGTAAATCTTTTTTTTTTTTTTTAACTCCCTGTAATATATGGCACTAGGAGAGAGGTATCACCAACGACATTTTTATTCACCAAAAGACAAATGGAACTCAAGCATGGCCCATAGAAGGTGTGCGACCCACACTTTGGCCTGATTTGAGCCTAGAGATAGAAGTCGCTCATAACAACGACAGCAAATGATGTGGCATTTTCATTGCTTGTTCCCATGATAGGGGCCAGTTGTTACCGGCCCCTAAGTCCTTTTAAATGTTTATAGTATTTAATGGAATATCCAATTTCTGTGCCAGTTAGGAATCCGGATTTCAAGAACAGAAACTAAGACTTGTTAGTTTATACAGAAAAGGAATTTCTTGGAAAGATACGTGGCAGCTCCCAGAATCTGTGGGAAACTCGGAAATCACTCGAGAAATGAGCAGAAAGGAGTGGGTGGGTTTGGTAGCAAGGCCACACTGAGGGACATAGTCTCATTGCTGCCTTTGATTCACCACCAGGGGTTCCTGCCATTGCCTCCCTGGAGCCACACGACTGTCATTGCTACAGTACTTTCCCAACAGTCTCGGTGACCAGGGCTTTCTCCCACAAGAGTTAAGCCCTGAGGTTTCAGTCACGTCTGGAGAAGGAAAGTGAGTGATTTGATTTTGTCTCTCACATAAGCTCCCCAGTCCCATGATGCCCCACCTCCGCACCCTATGATCCTGAGTCCTCCATGCCCTTAACACCATCTAAGGCAGACTCCAAGCCCTGTCCTCAAGGAGCATTTCATTTCAGATAACTCAATAATAATTCAGCCAGCTATTTCCCAATGGGATTCTGAATCCCACCTGGGAGCAATGGAATTTTTCTATCCTCAACCAGATAACAGCCTAACATCTCCTCCCCATTTTCCCAGCAGTTGGTAACTGACAAACCACACACAGTTTGCAATGTCTCCCCTGCTAGATTGCAGACTTCATACAGGAGGAAGTTATTTTTGTTGGTTAGTGTGGTGCCATTGGTTGGATTGCTGTCAGATAAAAAACAGGTGTTTGATACATGTTTTTTTAAAAAAACGAATGAATGATTTCAATAGCATCACAGAGCTATGTTTGGAAATTATTTACTGGAATTCTGAAATTCCCCAGGGACAGCCAAGGTCAGCCATCAGAGAGCTTGTATGTGGCTCTAGGGTAATCGAAACATTGGAAGTAGGAAGAAATCTTAGTTCTTTCTTAAAGGCCAGTGAGTAACAATCTCTGGTTATAATCCCCAACTCCACCACTATTTCAAACCAGAGCCTGCATATGGGGTCGTGGGTTTGATAATCTGAAACCCTCTGCTAACCAAATTGGAGGCTATTTGCTTACATCCACAAATGAAGTAGATTCAGGCATGGCCTGGGCCTTGTGTCCAGGTGGAAGCTCCTAGTCCTTCATGCTAAGCTATGACTGCTAAGTGATTGACCGAGACCTCCTAGAGATTCAAATCTGTATTTGTAGTAGCAATTATCTGCAGAGCATTGCTTAGAAATTTCTGTAGATAAATAATGTACTTGAGTGTTTTGTTGAGTCTTTGCTGAGTGATTGTAAGGCATTACTTAGAAATTATCCAAACAAAATTCCATCAGCTCTGCACATACATTTGTTTATCCAAATATCAACAGCACAAATGGTGTTCATAGTAGTCTACTCATTGGTATCTGACTTCTCCATTTCTGGGGAAAGAGTAAGTCAAGCACTACCCAGGGGAAATTTACTGTGGGTTAATGCAAATCCATAGAAAGCTACTTATTGGTCAAACAAATCACAGTCAAATTTGGAGTCTTAGAGAGACTTAGAAAGCGACCACAGAGAACATCCGCTCCAACTTCTTGATTTAAGAGGACAATTGAGGACCAGAATAGGGTGATTCTACTTAAAGGCCTATGCTGGACTGGAACTCAGATCTACCTCTTAGAATTCTAAGACTGGTGCTGGTTTGGGCCAATGGGACTGTGTTAGTCAGCTTTCTGTCTCTGTGACAAAACACCTGAGAAAAACAATTTCAATAAGGAAAGATTTATTTTGGCTCTTGGTTCCAGAGGTTTCAGTCAAGGGTCAGCCAACCCCCATTGCCTTAGGCTTGAGGTGAGGCAGAACATCATGGTGGAAGGGTCTGGTGGAACAAAGCTGTTCACTTCATGGCAGCCGGGAAGCACAGAGAAAGAGAAAGCCAGGGGCCAGGGGCAAGATAGTACCTTCAAAGGCACTATTGATAGCACCTGCCTCTAATATATAACTGGGCCCCACATCCTAAAGTTTCCATCACTTCCTGTGTTGCTACCAGCTGGGGGACAGACCTGCAACACATGAACCTTTGGGGAACATTCCAGATACAAAGTGACAAGGACTGAGGGATTGGTAACATGAACAACCTCTTTTAAGCCTAAAGTCTAAGCAGTTCTCGAGTACCTTCTAATGCTTTCATGGGTTCCTTTCTTTTGACTGAATGTTTGCTTTTACCGATTGCTCTCTCCCTGACGCACTGCCTTTGTCTCCAGGAACCCCACAGGGCTCTCTACGGTTGGCTGGCCGGGTGGCCCTCTTGGCATACAGTCAGATTCTTGCATCTGGCCATGACCCACCTGTTCTCTGTGCCTGTTTCCTAAATGCCCTGGCATTAGGGAGGGAGGAACTCTTCTCTCAGAGTGGGTGGAAGGCCTTCAGTGGGCCAGAGTCGGCACAGCTGGGATTCATTCCGTGTGGGCCTGGGGAGGGCAGGTCCATCCCTAAGTGGAAACTTGTTCTCTGTCAAACATGAGCCAAGTCCATCTGCCCCACACCTTCTTTACACGAATGTTCTCCCGGCTTCTTGGGAAAGTAACTTTATCCTAGTCCCTCCAAGCTGAGGCCAAGAATTGAAATGTTAGCAGAGGCTCACTGGGAAGCAGGAACAAAAATTAAACAGCTCGAGATGTTTTCCCTTCTTGCCCATTGCAACTCCGATGGCTCGACCTCCAGCTGGAATGTGGAGGGCAGACCTCATGGCACGCACTGAAACGGCTGAAATTCATACCTGGATCCCACACCAACCCGTTGGTACGAGGAAGCTGGGATTTCCTGAACCCAGAGCACTGATTTTTGTAATTTTTCTTTCTTTCTTTCTGTTTTAACCGTTCCTTTCTAACTTTTAAGGAAGTGGGGAATGTGTGTGGGCAGAGAGGCCGATTTGGTTAGCAGCAGATTTCTCTTCCACTTGCTTCGTGCAGTGAATTTAGGAGCTCAGAGAGAAAGGAAAACACAATTAGAATAGCCCACTCATTTATTGTTCCTGGCAGGTACGCTGAGGCCTCTGTGTTCCTGTCTAACACAGTACCTTCGCCTCTAGCCTTGGGAAAACAAAACCCTGAATAACATTGACCTCATCACCCCTCCCTGAACGGATGAAATAAACAAGGGAATCTTGGCCTGGAGAGATGAAATTCTCCATCTCCCAGGAGGAGCAGAGACAGGTCCCTGGAGAGCAGAGCTCCCCCTGCAGCTGGACCCCGTGCAAGCCAAGGCTGAGGAAAGGTCAGTGGGTGCACGAGCTGGTTGTAGTCTGTGGGCGTGGGGGTGTCCAAAGAGGCCAGAATGTAATAGGCACTCCTCTTGGGCTCTTTGGCCACTGGTTTAATGTTTCTCTTGTTCCCTCTTCAGAGAGCTGCATGGAGCTCACCGAGAGCTGGCTAATGGTGAGACCATAAAAGGAAACTAAACAATGGCGGGTTTTGGATGGCAAATTCCCACCCGAACCAGGTAATCTGTTTCCACATCTTCAAAACAGCCACAGACCCCCCCCAAGTTCTGGGGCCACAGTGAGGGATAACCTCCTACTCCAGGGTGGCGCACATCCACTGTGGGCCAAATCAATGGCAGCTCTCACCGCCCACGAAGAATTCTCTGCACCTTGAGTGGAAACTTCCCATTACTGCAGGTCAGCGCAGAGGTTCAGACGTGTGGGTCCCTGGTCCAGCTGGTGAGTAAATATCGCCGGTCTTTTCCAGTAGGCTGCAGATGCTCTGCGCTCAGGGGTGAGCTCTGCGCATGTCTTGCCCTCTTTTACCTTTGCTACTTCTTTCTTAGGTGAGGCACCAGGAATTTGTGAGACAGCAGAGGCCTGTTGTTGGCCTGTAGAGACGGAGATGGGGAGAAGGAGTTCTCCCACTGAGTAGGGGGCCTTTTTCAGAGTTGTGTTCTGGGGCCTCAGGGATTTCGTGCACATGTGTGTGAAGGGAGCTGTCTGGAGATACCAAGGTGAACACAGTGGCCCCAGGTCCTGGTTACAGACTGGGGAGGATAGACAAGGGGATGGAACTGGGGAGGATGTAGGGGACAGTGGCATTGCCACTGGGACCAGGGCAGGGAAGCCTCTGGGTGATATTCCAAAAGCTATGACATAAGGGACCCAGGAAACAACCAATGGCTGATTGCTGTTCTCCATTCCAGAAATGGTAGCGTTGGAGCAGAGCTGGGTGTCCTGCCCTCTGGGGCGGGCACGTTCCCCAGGAAGGAGGCACTGTCCAGATCTGTGGGTTTCTAGGCCATTTTCCTCCAGGACAAGAGTTCTGGGGTGTCGATGGGGAAAGGGAAAGAGAGAAGAAAGGAGGATCTGCTGCCATATTTTATCTCCTTTACAGTTATGCCCTGAGCAGTCCAGAGTCAAGTGGTCTTGAAGACAAAAGAGAAGGAAGCAAGAAAAGCTAATACTTTTTTTGCTCAGTCCTGGCTTTCATTTGCCTGTAAGCACTCTAATGACAACCCAGATTTATGTAGGAGACCAGGATGATGTATAAAGAATTAGAGAAGCAGGCAGGAAAACAGCAGCCGGGCAGTCTTGTAAATGAGATGGGGAAACGTGAGCCCCAGGCAGCTGCTGGAGACTTTGCCTCAGGCCCCTGGGATGGGCTCCATGTCTCTGTGGGGGTTGGAGACAACAGAAGAGATACCCAGGAAGCCAGAGGCTGGCCACACTGATGCCCAAATGCCCACAAATTAGACACCAGACCCACAGCCTCATTACCAGGCTTAGCACCAGGCTGGAGGTAAAATCTGTGAACTTGATGCTAGTGCTGCTTGGAGATCTGCTCTGATCATTAATAGAAAAGAAAGGTAGAGAATATTGAATTTCTGATTAGGCTTGCTGCCTGATGTTCATCAGCCTGGCTCTGATTCCTCAGGTGCCATTTATCATTTTTATTACTAGTAAATAAATCATTATTATCTACATAATGTTGCTCTTGCAAAACAGGCTGGGCTTGCAGGAAGTCTAGCCTCATCATGTGGGAGGTGGAAGGTGGGACCTGCCGGGTACAGCAGCCATTTTGTGCTCTGTGTGGCTCCAGGGCTGCCCAGCAAAGTCTGACCTGGGATGGTTGTGAGTGCTGGCAGCCAGGGCCTAGCCAGGGAGGGATGGGTTTGGAAGTGGGCTGTGAGGGGCAAGGGCCAAGGTGCTGCCCATCAGTGAGCAGCTCTGCCTGTGTTCCCCCCTATGCACCATGAAGGACTCAGGTTCCCACCCTGTCCTGGGAGGAAGGATCAAAAAGCCACAGAATCACTATTTCTCCCACAGAAGCCAGGCCCTCTTCCTAAGGGGCATCCAATCAACCTCTAGGGCCACCTGCAGGCTCCGAGGCAGGAACTTGTTTGAGTTATTTGGAGTGAGAAGGGGCTGCTTTTACATCTGATAAGCAGATGGACATTTAGGTTTGATAACTTAAATGGACACCTGTCACAGCAGCTTGTCCTTGTCCTGCTGTCCCTCCAGGCATCTTCACTGAAGACCCCAGGACAACAGGAACCCCCAAGCTGCCTGCTGAGGCCAGAGAACATCCCTACTGTGCAATAGTTACATTGGATTTTTTTTTTAAGCTGTCACATCTCACAGGCCCTCAGACCTTTTGGAAGACTCTGCTCCCAGGAGAGAGCTCTGCTTTGCCTTCATGGTCCCTCTTGCCAGTGGCAAATGACTCCACTCCTGACCTCCTGGGAGGAGCCATCCATTAGCAGAGTGCAGTCAGAGAATGCACCGCGGGCCCTGCTGGCTCTCCGGGGTCCTCCACCTTCTGTTCCTCAATATACAATTTCACCTTCACAATTACCAGCAGGCAAGTGAAATAGCTCGACTCAGAAAGACGAGTGTGGTACGTTTTCTCTCACGTACAAAACTAGAGAGGAAAGAAGGGATTAGAGCAGAGGGAGAGGATCGAGGGAAGGAAGGGGGGAAGGGCAGCGGAGGTATTGGGGAGTGAAATCAAATCATGCCACATGTATGTACGAATACACCACTGTTCTGTGGAATTAACAGGAACCAATTAAAAGGAAAAAGAAAGAAGAAAAGAATCACCCGGGGTGGGGGCACCCCCACAGGCCAGCACAAACGCCACAGGCCTTGCATTGTCTGTGGCCGGCTCTAAGGAGAAGCAGAACTTCCCGCTCCCTGCTCTGCCTTCCGCCCCTGCAGTTTTCTTTCTCTGGTTTTGTCATCTCTGTTAATTGCCAGGCACTTTCCATTGTCGGTGACTTCATTGTAGACAGGAGGCTCCATCGGTTCAGCAAGCGAAGATCAAGCCAAATAGTTTTCTGATCAGCTTCGTCCTGAGTGGGCTGGGGCCTGGCTCTCTCAACCAGGCCTTCCTTTCCCAGCACTGGCCCTTGCTCCTGGCCAAGTCTGAGGCCCCCTCTGCTGGTGGCTGCCTGCATGGCACGCAGTGAAAGGCCTCAGGCAGTGCAGGTGGGTGGGGCGAGGTGTCTGCCCTTAGAGGAGAGGAAACTCAGAAGTTTAATGGGTGCTTAATTTTTTTTTTTTTTTTTTTGGCATCGTGAAATGAATGATAATGGGAGATAATGACAGAGAATTTGTCCAGCTGGGCCTATTGAACTTGGGCTTTGCTTTTCCAAGTTGAAATACCAACCTTCTAGTGGCCTGGGTTTGGGCACCTCATCTAGGTGAACACTTTTGATGCCTCCTTAGCCAGGAAAGGCCCCTAAATGGGCTTTGTCCTTTTAGGGCGATTTTCTGGGTTGCTTTTACCCTTCATTCTTTCTGAGATCCAGCACGGAGCATGGAGCCTGGCACACAGCAACGGCTGAATGTTTCTTTAAATGATCAGTTCTTCATAGCCACGAAGGAGAAAGATCTGGTTTACTGCTATGCAGCAAAACAAAAAGGGCATGTTATCTTACAAGCCATTGGGATAATTGTCGATTGCTCTCAAAAGTTATGCAAGCTGGTACTGCACAAACAGACCACCTGTTACCAAGGTCTGACCCCGGCTAACAGCCCACCAGAGTTCCCAAGCTAGAAATGATAAGTACACCTTCCTATGCACACTGCTAAAATGTTCACAGGTGGACAGAGGGATGGGCGTGTAAGCACAAGTCAGGCCTCTAAAAGTAGAGCAATGAGGGGCCGAGTTGTGGCTCGATGGTAGAGCACTTGCCTAGCATGCATGAGGCACTGGGTTTCTCAGCACCACGTATAAATAAGTAAGTAAAATAAAGGTCCATCCACAACTAATAAAAATAGTAAAAAAAAAAAAAAAGACCAACTACCTGCATGCTGCTTGTTGATCTACTATCTATCCGCCTACCTACCTGTTGGTTGTCTCTGGACCGGATTTCCTGAAGTACAGTAGTATGAAAGCCCTGGGCACATGCCACTTGTTTTGGGCAACCCTGACCTTCGCCTCCCAACCCAGTGGTGGTCACAGTGACCACCCCTTCATCCCCAAAGCCGGAAGAGGCCTCATCAAAAGCCCTTTTGTTTGCTGTCTTAGAAGGACTGGTGGGACAAGTGCCATGATTGTGTGTTAATTAGCTGGTCTTGGCCTTGGGAGAATCATGGCCACTACTGAGCAGAGCGAGATTCAGAGCTGCTGAGCTGAGCTGAGCTGGACCTGCCAGCTGCCCCCCTGCTACACTAATCCTCACAGAGCTTTGTGTCCTCAGTGCCTTTCTTTTGTGACCTGGCTGTTGTGGCCAGCTGTGCTCAGGCCAGCTGTCAGGACTATAGGTGGAAGCCAGGAAGGTGCCCGCCTCTGGTGAGGGGGGACCTGTTGTTCCAGGTGAATCTCTCATACCAGGCTCCTGCCATCCATCACCCCGCATCACTCTGGTGAGTGAGGACCAGCCCTGCCCAGTCCAGGAAGCCTGATGCTTCCTGCATCAGGCCCAAACCTCCCAGGTAGTTCCCAGAGGCCTGAACCCTCCCTCCCCAGGCCTTATCCAGCTTACCCCTCCCTTCTTCTCCCTCCGACCCACAGTGGACTTCTCTGACCTCACTGAACCACAAAGGTCCCTTCTGGGTCTTCACCTCTTGTTCCCTCGTGCCTACACCTCATACATTCTTCCCTCTGGCCTGTCTTCTCTCTAGCTGGGAGCACAGAGGCCACATTCAACGGTTTGGGTCCAGCCTGGAAGGAACGCATCACTGATGCTCCCTTTTTGAACTCCTATGCCATTTATGTATCAGGCAGGATCCTGCAGGAGGCTTCTGCAACTTGGTGATGAATCCTTTAAGGTGGGGCACAGTGTTGGTAAAGAGGACCGGTCACTTGCAGGCCTGGGGTTCTTGGGCTCTGGTCCTGGCCTCTCTGCTCGTCATTAGCCCATGAACAAATGATCTCTTCTTCAGTGGCCCTCAACTCGGGGGCAGTTTGGCCCCTAGAAGACCAAAGAATTCCGTAACTGGGATGGTGCTTCTGGCTTCAGGGCCAGGGATGCTGCTCAAAATCCTGCTGTGCACAGGGTAGCCCCCACCTCAGCCCCCAAAATGTCAGCTACCCTGTTTCCTGAGTTTATCTCCTCACCTGTAAAGAGGATGGTGGTAAGACACTCAGCCAGGCAGAGGAGGATGTGGACACGGCAGCCACCTAAGCCCTCCCTAGCTTCCCCCTGCCCACTACACTCTGTATAAGTCCACCTTCATCCAGAAAGCAGGGGAGGTGTGGGGACAACAGGGAACATGGAATGAAGGCTTTGTCATTCCTTTGTCGGTGACAAAGCCCACCTGCATTACCATGAGCATAGTCCCTGCTTTATAGAAGAGGACTGGGCTTCACTGTGGAGGTAGCACCCAGGACACACCTTGGTGGACATGGGGCTGCTCAGGCCACTCTAGCCACTACTCACTGACATGAGCGCAGCGTGCACTCACCCTTGCAGCTGGCAAATGGACTCAGAGTAACCAGGGCCCATGGACACTCTCCTTCTGGTGGGTTCAGTGAGGACAGAGAAGCAGCTGGGTGCACAGGCAGAGGTGTCCACACTCAAGGTGGGGGACAGGGAGCCTACAACCCAACGCTGTCCCCCACAGCAATGCCTTGTTCTCTGTGGAGATGGATGTTAATGTCCAGGGGAAAGGTCGCCGCACCCCCGTCAGGACACCCCTACACCAGGATGGAAGGCCCAGGCTCAGCTATTTTCCATCTACCAAGCCAGGGTTCGCCACTGTCTTTAATACTCGAAGAAAAGATGCAGCTGCTGCGGCCTGCCTGTCCCGACCCAGGCAGCCTTGGGGAACAGAGTCACTCATGGCTGTTCATCATTCCTATTTGTTTTTCCATTTAGGAAGTAGGAGGTTAAATGGCATCTGAAGGGAAATCTCTTTTCAAGGTTCTCCTCTGAAAATCATTCTGGAACTGGAAAGGGTGATTCCTATGCCCTGGGCATTAAAGCCTTTAAGGCTACTAACATTGGCATGATTCCATGAGTGATGAGCAGCGGGGGTTATAATGCTTCTGGTGGCAAAAACTTGGTAGGGAAAACCTCAGTCCAATGAGAAGATAACACATTGCCCGTTCCCCGGTAAATAAAACAGGCCGCATCAATTTCTCTTCCGCCTGTGAACGATGACCAATTTGTCAAGTATACACTGAATAATGACTTTCCTCAGAGACAGCAGCTCTTATGATAAAGTGTTACTGCTCTAGCTACATTATTATAAACAACATCCAATTTATGAAGTTAGGAAGCAGATGCGTTTCTCAGTAATGTGTCACCATTATCTAGAACGAGCCATAAAATCGAGGCTGTCATGTATTCTCTGGCTGCAAACTTCAGACAATTAATGTTCCAATGAAGCGGCCCTGATCACAATCCCAATTTTGAAATTAGTTGTTCAATCTGATGATTAAATTCCAGAGCTGGACCTCGCTGTGGCCAAATGTGACAAATCCTAATGCAACTTTTCAGACAGAGGGAACTGTTGGAGACATTGGAGTTTTTTGGTGAATTTCAAATGAGGCATCTTCACCTCAAGAGAGTGCCGCTATCTTACCCAGATGTTCAGAGGAGAATGAGGTCTGATAATATTTCCCTGCATCCAAATACCATGGCTGTTCCCCAACCCTGAGTCCGGGTACAGAGGTGGTCTCATGGCGGATGGACCCACCACCTTGATGGATGGTGAAGGCCCAGCACCGTTCTCCCCTAAAGGTCATGAATGGGCAACCCCTGTTTCCTCACCAGCCCCCTGAGGGGGCATAGAAAGCTGCAAGTGTGCAGGATCGCAGATGAGAATTCGGAGACAGGAGACAGGGGGAGAATGAAGTTTAGAGTGATATTTGAAAATGTGACCTTCGGTGGTGCAGTGGATGCTGTTGGAAACCGCACGTTCAGTGCTAGAGACACTGTCCCTGTCTAATAGCTTACTTTAAATATCTGAGCAGGGCCATGCTAGACATTTTCATTCATAATATGTCAGCAAAGACAGTTTTGTTCTGTCAGTTAGTTTGCAAAACCTATTTCAGTATTCAGTTTGCATTGAAACATGCCCATTTATTTCCTTTGTCATTTCAGAAATGCTGTTCTTTGTGCCTCTGTGGGCTCCTCAGGATGGTGATGGATTCTGAAGATGGATTTCACTATGTGAACATAAACCATTGTGTTTAAAATTGAAGAACTAGGAAAGGAAAAAAAAAAAAAAACAGGCGGAGTGCAGTGGCACACACCTGTAATCCCAGCGGCTTGGGAGGCTGAGGCAGGAGGATCACGAGTTCAAAGCCAACCTCAGCAAAAAGCAAGGCGTTAAGCAATTCGATGAGACCCTGTCTCTAAATACAAAACAGGGCTGGGGACGTGGCTCAGTGGTCCAGGGTCCCTGAGTTCAATCCCCGGTACCCCACGCCCCCCAAAAAAACAGTACTCACAGATTGTAAGTATCTGAGGAAATGGACACTTTTCCACACTGATTGAGACGGTGCACACTGTTAATGAAACTTGGTGCCTTGTTTCATTGCTATAACATAATGCCACAGGATGTGTAATTTATAAACAATAGAAGGCTCACACTCTGGAAGCTGGGATATCGATGAACATGGCACCAGCACCTGGAGAAGGTCTTAGTTCTGTGTCATCATGAAGTAGATCAAGCAAGTATGTGATAAACAGAGAGGAGATGGGGGAACTCAGCTTCTTGGTCAAGAACCCGATCTCATGATAATGAGCCCACTCCTGCAATCAAGGATGGGTCTCTGTCCTCATGACCTAATTGCCTCTTTAAAGCACCACTTCTCAGTACTGCAGGGAGCAGCAATTCAGTTTCTTCTTCTTCTTCTTTTAAAAATATTTTTTGTAGTTGTAGAGGGACACAATACCTTTATTTTGTTTTTCGTATGTGGTGCCAGGAATCGAACCCAGTGCCTAACACATGCTAGGCAAATGCTCTGCCACTGAGCCCCAGCCCCAGACCGCAGCAATGAAATTTCAACATCAGTTTTGGAGGGGGACAGTCAAGCCATAGCACTTCAAAACGACAATTTGGCACAAGTATCAAAATCCATATCCTTGACTCAGCCATTTCACTTCCAGACATTTTTCCTAAGGAAAGAAGTTAGTAGGCGGTTGCTGAGTAAATTACCCCTTGCATTTCTAAAAACTGTAAGGAAATGCATGTCTAGCATAAAGGGATTTGTTACGTAAGCACCGGGACCCCCATGAAATGTACTGGTACACAGCTATAAAGTCATGCTAGGGAACATGTTATGAATCTATTATTCAATGCAAAAACCCAAATGATTTAAAAACGTAAAGAGCAAATGTATCGTATAATCTCGATTTTATATATGAAAGGATGTATAATATCTGCTTTGGAGAAAAGAATACAGACTATCTCTGCATGGTGAAATAGGGAGTGAATTTCAATTTTTCTCATTTGTGTTTTTCTGAATATTCTGTAATAAACATGCTAATATGCTTGTTATCAGAGAAAAAGAAGTACTGTGATTATTAAAGAATGTTGACTCATGGGGTTAGCAGAATTCTTACAAAGGATTCATATGATTTACTACACTATAAGTTTCTATAGTTGGGAAATGGATAGGGGGACTTCTTTTTTATTTTTGTTTTTGGTGTTGTTGGGAATCAAACCAGGGTTTCACATATGCTAGGCAAGTACTCTACCATGGTGCTAAGCCCCAGTCCCTTAGAAATTCTATTTATGATTAAGTGATCTTGGAGAAGCAAGGAAAAACTAGGGTCATTCAAGCACAGGAAGTTCTCTAAAGAACAAGTATATGATTATTTCACCTTGCAAAGACGATGTACAGGATATGTTTTGGATTAGAAGTCATCATAAACTAGACAGAAAGTGGTCAAGTTACCTCATAAAATGGCTTTTAATTCTGATATCATTAGTTATCTATCCCTGCGAGATGAAGCAGTGAAGCCAATGGTAATTATACCCCTACCATGCAGAATGTGTCTTATGCACAAAAATCCAGTATGAGAAGAACTCAGCCTGGGGAGTTCTACCCATCTGGTTGGTGGCTCTGTGAGTTAGTCAACTTACTGTTACTCTAATAAAATACCAGGGAACATCAACTTATAATGAAGATAGGTTAATTTTGGCTCACAGTTTTTAAGGTTTTAGTCAATGACAATTGGCCCTATTGCTCTGGGCATGTTGCACAGTATATCATGATGAGAAAGATTTGCAGAGAAAGTCCATCCATTTTATCATGGAGTATAAGAAAAGAAAGGAAGGGGACAGGACAGGATCCCATAGTTCTCTTCAATCGCACATTTCCAATTATCAGAAGACCTCCCTTTAAGCCCCAACTTTTAAAAGTTCCAAAACTTCCCAATAGCTCATGGGCTGGGGCCAAAGCCTTGAACACGTGCCTTTGGGGAATACTTATCCAAACCATAGCACTCCGTGAGAGCAAGCCCTTCACCTCCAAGTGTCCCCAGTTAGAAATGATAGGGAAGGTGGGAATGTCCTTGTTCAGGAGTTCCCATAAACACTGCCCCCTTTGCCATTCACATCCGTCCACATGTGTGTATGCGTGTGTACATTTGTGCCTGCATGCATGTGCATGTGCCAGTCACACCCATCTACCTATGTGTAGATGTGCATGCTGTGCCAGCTACAGCCAATCCTGTGTGTGTGTGTGTGTGTGTGTGTGTGTGTGTGCGCTCATGCACGAGCCATGGTCCATCTGTGTGTGTGTGCATGTGTGTGCGTGTGTGCCTGCGTATGCCTGCCACACCAAACGATGAGGGTCCTGCTGCCCAAGCTGGTAAACCCCGGATGGGACACTGTTAGTACAATGCCTGTTCCCTGTCCCTTAATACACAGCTATGTCCTCTTTTCATGGTGCTGAGTGCTCAGTTCCTTAGAATCCTACGGGTTGCAATTGCATTATGCCTGACACAAATGCTCAACAGAGTGGGACTGCATTAGAGCAGGAACATGGTTCAAGATGAAGCACTTTTTGTTTCCTTGAGCCTCCAAATGAAAACCAGCAGGGCTCTGATCCTGTGAAAACCAAAAAAGCCCCTGTAATTCTTCCAAAGCCTCTGGAGGAGCCCTGCTGTAATAAAGGTTCAATATCCAAATAGAATTGGGTGGATTCTTGACAGCTTTGAACCCAAATCCTCTCTTAACCTGTGACCTCTCCTCTAGGTGCCAGACAGTGACTTCGAATGCCCTTGCCTTTGTAAGATGGCTTTCCTATTCGTCATTCCTAGCTTTACAACACTCCATCCCTCCGAGAACTTATCCCAGTTGGATATTTGGAACCTGGAACCTGGACCAGTTCTGTGATGTCATAAATCTCAGCATATCAAAAGTTGAGTTCAAGGCCCCACGATTTTAACCTATTCATTTATTCCTTCATTCACGAAAATCAATATTTGTTAAGAAAGTACTACTAATTAGGCATGGCCTTGGATGTCAGGATATAATAACGAGCAGAAAAATCAATCAAGCAATCACATTAATAAAATTGCAAACTGGGGTACAAGTTCTGGGGAAGGAGAATAACAGTTAAAGGAGAATTGTTATAAAGGAGCTGGCAAGTTCAAGCGGTCAGAGATGACCTTTAGTGAAACAAGGTTGAGGCAGCATCCGAGGGCCAGGCAGGGCTAGCTGGCCGAAGGGATGGTGGTGGTGCTGCTATTTGATTGCTCTAGACAGAAGGAACAGCGTGTGCAAAGGCCTATTTGAGAAAGCCACTAGGGTGTGGGAGGAATTGAAAGAAGCCAGTGTGGCAGAACACAGAGAACAAGGGACGTTTGAATAGGGGCCTTGTAGGCTCGTTAGAGAATTGGTATTTATTTTAAGAGCAATAGAAAGCCCTAGGAGGACTTTAAACTGAGGTTTTAAAATCCAAGATGCATTTTGGAATGATGATGAGAGATGCAGTCTGGGGATCCGATTGGAAGCGAATTCAACTGAATCCAAAGAGAAGGCCACCACAACCGTCCAGGTGACAGACGAAAGCAGTTTGAACTAAGATGGTAGTTGTGGAGTCCATGAGCAGTGGGTGGACTTTAGGGCTCCTTAGGAGGTAACGCGGTTGTGGCTTGGAGATGGGTTGTTTTGTGTGGTGAGAATGAAGGAGATGATAAGGAAGGTTCCCAGTTTTCCTGCTTGGGTGACCTCCAGCGTGGATGTTGATGCCATTCACAAATGTGGAGCCTCAAAAGGGATTCCAGGGGGATGGCCCTGAGGGCTGGGGGACACATTGCATTTCTTTTTGGATAATTTAGGTTTGGAGTATTTGGGGGACAATTTGAAGAGAAGTCAAGTAGGGAATGGCCTTGGGGAGGAGTGGGAGGAGGGGAGACGACAGGAGGTACTGCAGTCTTGGGCTTGCAGGTCTTTGAGAACATTTATGTCTGTCATATTTTCCTTTTCCTGATGGTTCTGCCACATGCTGGGGTGACCACTCAGTGTGACAAGTGGCAAGAGAGGCTCAGAATCCCACTGGCATGAGAAGAAGAAACTAAACCTTCTCTTTAAAGATATATTTAAGATAGGGTTAGAAGTGATATGTGTCCTTCGGGGACCTGGAGTAACAGTAAATCTAGGCTCTTTTAATGGCTCTGCAATATTGATGAATTATGAATCAAAATCTTAGGAAAAAACGTTTGGAAGCATCTGAGTTATTCAGATTCCCTAAAGTATGATAATCACCCAGCTAGATGGAAAGATGGGCTCTTTCATGAGGCGGAGGCCTGTGTAAGTTTTGAGGAAGGTTCTCTGAGGACCTGTCCCTGATCACTTTTCAGCCCTTGCCAGTGGCCATGCATGAATGAGATTGTGCTAGTGATGGCTCCCTGGCTTCTCGGCAGGAGTGTGGACAGTGAGGGGGTGTCACTTTTAATATTTAGGTGGTGGGGTGTTTTGGACATTGACCACCAATTCTTTTCAGACACTGACCAGTGACTCTCTGTCACTATTTGTGCATTCAACCAAACAACTCATTCCTGACACTATCTGGATTTAGCACAGACCCCACAGATTCGAGATGCCCCACTTCAGATGCCAGTCACAAGTCCCGAGTCTCCTGTTTTCTGAAGGACTGGTTATCCATTGAGAGTTCCCATAATAATTTGCTAGAATCATTTCCAGAACTCAAGAACACACTTGATTGATGTTTAGGCTCAGAAGGGTCCTTAGCATAGGAGCTTCTGTTCCCATGGAGTTAAGGTGTGCACATTCCTGGTACCTGGGTACGTTCGCCGTTCCATAAACTCTTTGAATCCGGTCACATAGGACATTTTATGGAGCTTTTATCATGTAGGCACCATCTATTACTAACTCCACCTCTAGCCCCTCACCTTTCCCCAGAGGTTGGAGGGTGGGGCTCAAAGTTCCAGGCTCCCAATCAAGGCTTGGTCTTTTTGGCAAAAACTCCCCATCTTGAAGCTATTTAGAGGTCCCCACAAGAGTCACCTCATTAGAACAAAGACGCTCTATCCCTCCCATAACTCAGGAAATTCCAAGAGTTTTAGGAGTTCTGTGTCAGGAACTGGGGACAAAGACCAAATACATAATTCTTATTATGCCTCAGGCAGCCATTGCACTCGGGCATGCTCCCTGGGTCGGGGGCTCTTGTGGGAATCCTGGAAGTGATTTAGAGCCCACTTCAGCAGCAGCATCCTCCTGTCCCCCTAAGCAATGTCTTCCCTCCCTGGGCCCTCATTGCCAGCAGAGGGAGCCTGTGCTGGGGCCTGTGCCTGGGGCCTGTGTCCTGCCTTCCACAGCGCTTGGCTGGGTCAGAAAGCCCCAAATCTGGGGAACTCAGAACATGAAGCAGAGGACGCTGTGGGATAGGGAGGGGTTGTGTACAGTCCACGTGTTTGCGTCTCTGGAGAATGGCTGTCTCACAACAGTGGGAACTCTTCTATCTTAGTCACGATTTCAGCAGGAAGAATAAGAGCAGTGCTCACCACTGGCCCAGAGCTTCTGCTCTGGGCCAAACATCTGCACTTTCCTGTTAATCCTCAAACCCTGGAGGGAGGCATAAGGCGTAAGGATCCCCCATTTTGAAGATGTTCCAAGAGCTTTGGAAATCTTCTCAAGGTTTTAGAGGCAGAATTCAAACTCAAATCTATTAGTTAGATCAATGTCAGAGCCCCCACCCTTTATTTTTGCAAGGCGGGTCATTGAGCCTAGGGCATTGAACACGCTAGGCAAGTGCCCCACCACTGAGCTACATTGCCAGCCCTTGTCCCTTCTTGATACCCCCAGATTCACAATAGAAGGACAGAAGCCAGACCCAAGAGGTGCCTCATGGAGGCTGGCCATATTTAAACAACATCTGATTGACTTACCCCATCAACTAAATCAGAAAAATGATAACCCAGGAACACCCAAGAGCTTTAGTTCACAGCTTACAGTGATCTGAGGTGCAGCCAGCAATCTCCATTCGTCTGACAGGTGGAGGTGAATTCCCTCCACCATCTGAGTTCATATTCTGGTGTCTAGAGGACCCTGTTTGTGTATATTCACAAATACAAACTGTCCAGTGGAGAGAACACTGGCATGGCCTCTCTTCTCCCCAAAACACAGCCAATCAGGATTCTGGCCTGCATCAGGAGCCCGACTCTCCATCAGATGGAGCTATCTGGGCAGGCCTCCAGACAAGAACCTGGTATAAAGTCAAGCCCTGATGCCCAGTATGCAAATAGCTTTACCTCACCTGTCCTTGGCCTCCAAGGAGAATCCTGAGCCACCCAGTTCTCTCCCACACTCACCTCTCCCACTGCGGTTAATAGTACTTAACTCCATTTCTTTAGCTAAAGAGACTGGTAGGGGAGAGGATCACAAATGGCCCCATGGAGACAACTCTGTTCCCATCATTCAAATCCACAAATGCTTTCATATTTGCTCAAAACACCATTATTCCTGCAAAGCCTTCCTCAGCCCTCCACCCCATACCTTACTGCCTTTTCCAAACTACTCTTAAGATGTCCAAGTTGTAATATTATCTTTTCTAAACACAGATGCTTAAGCAACTTGTCAAGGGTGGGGGGAAAAAACAGATGTGCATTTAATTTTCAACTACTTCCATGCCTCCAAGTTCTTTTTGGACCTTTGTGGGAGACTTTACATATATTTATACATCTTGAGAAAGTATGCACATACCATTTTGTGATCTCCTTTTAAAAACATGCCTTTCCAAGGTACCTTTCCATGTATGGACATCAGCCGCATGCCCGCCTTTTCCAACGGCTCTGCAGTGGTCTGGCGTGTAACGGTTCAGGGTTTGCTTAGTCATTACAGGATTGCTGGGCATTTGGGTTCCTTCCAGCACATTGCTATTATAAATAGCATTGCTGCCTCCTCACAGTCGCTTTTTCATTTAATCACCCACTGCTGCTTAGCGGTTTAACTCTTTCTTGGGAATAGCCCTGCCTCACCAAAGGTGGGGACGGGGCTGAACTTCTGTATTCCCCTCACTGCTCACAAGAGTGCTGAGCTCAAAGAAGAGCTCTGTAACAGAAATACAAGCCATTCACTGAGCTCTTCTGTGTGCCAGACAGGGGGCGGTAAGCACTTTGCATGTATTATGTTATTTAAGCCACATAGCAGCCCTGCCACTATGATTCTCATTTTATAAGTATGGCAACTGGTATTTTAATTGACTGAGTGATTTTCCCAGACCCACAGAGCCAGGAAATGGTGCAGTGTGATGCTGCCCAGGCTGCCTGACCGTGCACACAGATGCTGAGCCCATCTCCTTGAATTCAGTGGGCCAGAGCAGATGGACTCCTGTGTCTTTGCCGCGGGGACCCCGGCTCCTCTCAGGCTGAGGCTGGGCAGTCTTTTGTGACACGTGGCTTGGTAAGAACATTCTTCGAGATTAGCCCCTGCAGGATCCCATGACTGAAAGATCCCTGTGTACCTGTGCAGCTAATTGCAGTACTGGGGCCACCTCTGGGTGCCTGCACCTGTTTGTTCCTGAGCCCCGTGACAGCCTGTCTGTCTCCAAGAGGAGTCTGCATTTCATTTTCCTTCCAGCTCCCAGAGTCCCAGATGGAACATTCAGAACAGAAGATGTGGCCTTCCTCTGATTCACAGCCAGTGAAGGGAGAAGGGAGGCAGGAAGGACGTGGAATTCCGCTCATGGGGCCCTTTGCACTTCAAATATTTTAAAGGAAGAGAACTGCAGATGTGCCCCCTGCCAAAGAAGCTTTGAGGGCCAGCGTCAAATGGCCTGGAGTGAGCAAGAGCTGGCAGGGTGACAACCCAGGAAGAATAAAGGACAGAGCTCCAGGCCCCTTCTCTTTCCGAAACTCCCGCTGAGAGAGCTGGCTCAGTGGGCCTGGGGGGCTCAGGGCAGCTGCAGCGGACTGAATTGGTGCTCTGTCGTCACCTGCTCAGTGCCCTGAAGTGGAGAGCACACAGCCTCCAGCCAGCCCCCCTCCCAATCGTGGATTTCCATACTCAAGAAGCAGCCCCACAAAGGGGTCTCAAGGCGCCAGGACTGGAAAAGCCTTTCATCTGGCACCTAATTTGAGCACCTGCCTTCAGACAGGTGCAGATTAGTGGGGATTAGTCCACATTTCACAGGTGAAGCCACTGAGGTCCAGAGAAGCCAAGGGACTGGCTCATTGTTGAGCTCAAGGTCACATATTTCAGAAACCACTAACTGGGCATCACTGAACACATAACACTGGGTGAGTGCTGCAGTACCAATCTGCTAGTTACCAACCATCCTCTAAAATAGCATGATTTTTCTTCCTTAAAAGTAGTCCATTCTCTACATTCTCATTTTGTACACGAGTAAAAGGACCAGAGAAAAACAAAAAGGAAGGAAAATAAAAACAATCTGTTATCTCCTACCTGGAGAGAATCCAGAATCAACACTTTGGTTTATGATGCAATCTTCATGCATATACTTTTTACATAATTGTGTTCATTTTTGTAGCTTACTTTTCTCACTTAGCACTATAAGCCATTTCCTCTCGTCATTAAGAGGTGGTTGTAAATATGCGTTTGCATTTAACTACCTACATTTTGTTGTATATCATGCCACATTTTTCTTAAGTATTTCCTCAGCTGATCAATTTCAATTTTATGCCGTTGTAAGTAACACTGGGATTAACCTTTAGGGAGTGAAACTTCTCATGTATTTTTGTAAACTTCCATAATACAGATTTCCTAGAAGTGGAATTACTGGGGCAACTGAGGTAAAAGTTTCAAAAAGTTTGTGGTAAATGTTGCCCAATTGCTCTTTGGAGGAATGGAATCCTTTCACAAACATACCAAGAGTCCTTGCTCTTCTGCTCCCTCTCTAGTTTAGCTGTTATCTTTAAAGATTTTTTTTAAAAAAAATACCTAATAAAATGATCAAAGTCATCAGTATCTTCAGTCATGAGTCTCTGTATGGCTTCCAACTCTTAGTCACTTGACAGATAATGACTAATTTATAGTTTCTTATATGCCTGGCTCCAGTGCCAAGAATCCTGCATGTATATCTCATTTAATCTCCCAACTTCCCTGGGTCAGTCTTGTGATGCCTTTGCTTTGCAGATATGAAAACCAAGACAGACACAGACAGATTAAGCAAATTGCCCACAGCTAGTAGGTGATGAGAGTTCAAAATAAGAGTCACACTTGTATCTCATCACAAGTGCTGGATGCCAGGGATAACTTGAGGGCAGGCCTGGGCACTCTGAGCTACACAAACTCCACTCCTGTTTCTAAATAAGGGGCCCATGAGTTGCTTTCTACTTACTGCAAGATGGTTCTGAAGTCTAGGGGTGAACCTGCCAGGGTCAATCAACAAAACCAGCAGGCAGCCTTCTATTCCGCCTGACATATTCAACTCCCCAAAGAGCTGAGCTATTCTACGGGCCAACTTCCCTGCAGGAGACTTAGAGATCAGAAAAGCATCATTCTTTTCCCCAATAGCTTACAAAGGTAAATACTCAGATGACTGTTTTGCAAGGTGGATTATAATATGGGTCACAGGAGAGGTAAAGTCTTACCTGGAGAGGTAAGACTTTGTTCTTTCTCTGGTCCTTTTACTCATGTGTAAAATGAGAATGTATAGAATGGACTACTTTTAAGAAAGAAAAATCATGCTATTTTAGAGGATGGTTGGTAACTAGCAGATTGGTACTGCAGCACTCATCCAGTGTTATGTGTTCAGTGATGCCCAGTTAGTGGTTTCTGAAATATGTGACCTTGAATGGAGGTGACATTAAAACTCCTAAAGGGTGAAAAGAAGTTTAGTTGGCAAAGAGGACAGGAGAGAATCCCAGGAAGAAGTTCAGGGTGACCCACAGGAGGAGAAAATGAAATCTTCCACGTAAGTACAGGGAAAATGACTCAAAAGTTGGTGTCTGCCAAGTTCAGGGACCTTGCCCTTAATGTAGGCTGCAGGGCCAGATGTGTTCATTGCCCAGGGGACAGTGACAAATGCATATGGAGTTGATGAGAAATGTCAATGTGGCAAAGGAGATCTTGAATTCAAGTGAGACACGAAGAGGCTTGAACCAGGGAAACGAATGTGGGACTGAGACTGGATGCTTGGTGTTGGGGACCATTCATGATTGCTTGACTCCCCAACTCTTTCTTTTGCCCCCACATAAATTTTTTTGCAGTCCTGCTGGTTCTTCTTGTGTGACACATCCCTAGGGCATCAGTCCCTTCCAGCTCCACGCCACGGCCCCACATAGGTCCCCATTATGACTTGTCCTCTGTACAACATTCACCTCCAACTGACCTCCCAGATCCCTCCATGGTGGCCCCTGCATCTTCTCCTGCAGCCAGTCAGGGGGATCTTGCAATGTGTGGTCCAAACCAGAGCACTTACGAAAAATGAAATGGAGTACTACCAATAATTACAACAGGCAGGAGATACAAACCAGGACTGTCCTGAGCAGACCTGGACATGTGGATTCCTAAAGAAGGATCATTTGCAAACAAAGGTGACATCACATCACTGCCCTGTTTAATAGCTTCTCTTTGCAATTAGAATAAAACTGTGTATGTCCTCACGCCACACCTTTTTCCCTACCTCACCTCCCTCTCACCTTCATTGTCTCCATGTTCCAGCCACACACGCCTTCTGTCAGTTCCAAGAAATTATACCTGCTGATCTGCACGCCCAGCCTCAGGTCTCCATGGGCTGGCTCGTCCTCCAGTTCAGGTCTCCTCTAAATGCCATTTCCCTCCCCATTATCATGTATTTCCAGCACAACACCTGTCTCACTCATCCTTTACCTTGGAGGGCAGAAAGGGCCCAGCACACAGTAGATGCTCAATATATATATACACTCTGAGATGGGGTCTTTTTATTCTTCCCTGGCTGGCTGTGAACCTACACCTCAAGCCTGAGTGCCTTCTCATGGGGTGATCCCTGTTGTAGGGCTCAGCACACAGCATTTTGACTGGCTCTTTCCTCATGCCTCTGCCCCCGCTAGAATGTCAGCTCCCCAGAAGAAGTGTTAATTATCCAAAACTTGAAACTGAGACCCAAAGATGACTACTCGCCTCCTACCGGAGCAGTATCCAACTCTCTAGGGACTAAGGCCTTGTCTGACTTAACAGTTTACCCTAGATTAGGCCTATGAAACTCTATGGTGGGTAGACAAATTGAGGACTGGGGGTATAGCTCAGTGGTAAAGCACGTGCCTAGCATGTGTGAGGCACTGGGTTTAATCCTCAATACCACATTAAAAAAATAAATAAAATAAAAGTATTGTGTCCATATAAATATATATATGAAAAGAAAATGGATAAATTGAAAATGATTTCTAATAGGAAAGGATAACCATAAAGATTACAGTTTCATGATCTTGCAGGATGTTAACCAGTTCTGAATATAATTTTGATGTTTTATTCTGTCATTACTTTTTCCACTCTCTTCCTGTCTCCATATACATAAACATATATGTGTATATGTGTATATGTATGTATGTATGTGTATATATATATATATACACTCATTCTGTATCCCTATTAACCATCATTAGCATCTTAATGGTTTAGGTAAGTCCTTGTGCCTAGAGGGTGGTAGAAGTGTGCTGCTCAGCAATCTTCCATCAAGTGCCTGAGTAGAGACTGTGGTCAGCTAGCAGCTAGGTATGATGCCTTCTGGACTTATTTACAGCTTTCCTGCTAAGGTCAGGTCCTGATGGTGACAGAGCCCAGCTGGTCCTGGGCCTGATCATTTCTTCCCATTTCCTCTAAGGTGCAGCCTCTGCTCTGGAGCTTCCTGCCAGGTGGCAGAGACTTTCTCAGAGCTATGCCTCTGTGTAAGGTTCTTTCTTCCCCACCCCACAGCCTTCCTCTCTCATTCTGGGGAGTCAGACCTCTGAAATACCTCCCTGCCTTCTTCTCTCCCTTTCTTCTTAACCCCAATAATTGCTCCCCCTAATGATTGTCTTACACCCCTAACCCTGTCTTGGTGCCTGCTTCCTGGAGGCAAAATGACACATGTGCTCACCATCTATCTGTATGATGGTTTTGATTTTTACCTTTTTGGAAATTATATTTTACCAGCAAGTCAAAGACAGTCATCCATCCCTGTTGAACATGCATATCCAGCATAACATACCAACGGCAGGTGCTCAATAAATATTTGCTGAATGAATGGATGCGAGCAAAACTATTTTGGTCTGGGTGACTGGAGTGCACAATATAGTATCAAGGTCTTGATGGGGTCAGAGCCCTGATCGGAAGGTCAATATGGGGCCATATTTAGGACTGTGTTAGAGCAAATGGAAATATCTCCAAATCAGCTTCAACTCTGAGTGTCTTTGATGTGAGAATACCCAGGGCTCCCACATGACCCAATTCCTCATCACTGAGTCCCTGCCAGGGAAGAAAGGGGCAGGAGTATGGCAGACAGCAAGTGGGGAAACTAACTGCACAAGAAATGATGTGGCCTGCCAGGGCTGAGGGGCCAGGGGCTGGGAGGTGAGGACTTGTCCTCCCTGTGAGCAGACTTCCTGGAGGTTCTGCTGCCACCTGCAGGCAGGTTAATCTCCAGGGCAGGTGTGAGAAATCAAAGGGCTGAGTGGGAAGGGAGCCTGTTTCTTTGGGGCCCTCTGCAACAGGGAAGGAACTGGAATGCCAATTCATAGTCTTGACAGGTACAAAAATCAATGAAAATCTTATTTAGAATTATGTTTCTGATCATGCTATTTTCTCTGCTTGGTTATTCAGTAAGTTGAATAGATGATTATGAGTCATTCCCAAGTGTGCCTAATTAAATATTTGATAAATAGAATTTAGCACTTTTCATCTGTAGAGAGCTTACCTGACATTATCTAATTGAGCCTAACAAAAGTATCACCTTCGTTCTATGGATAGCAAAACCGGCAAAGGGAAACCGTTTTAAAAAGCCAAAAGGAAAAAAAAATTTTTTTTAAATAAAAGTTCTTGTGCCTATAAGATGGAGGAATCCCGAGAGCAAGATGCACCGTGGCGTTCAGATTCCTTAATCTTCGGGCAGATTAATTGCCTGGGTTATCTCGTCTTCCATCGCAGCACTGGGAGCCTCTGCGGCTCAGTTTCTGGGCACATTCCCCGGAGCCCAAGGCATATCAAAGGAGAGGCAGCTGCATTGTTCACCTCTGGCAAAGTCAGCCCATGACAGATTCAAGTTCTCCTGTGCTGGAGAGAAACTAACGAGAGGACTGGGGTCAGTGACTAGGGTCTTGGGGGGAAGATCGCATCCCACCCCAATTGCTTAAGAGCTGGCGCTTCCTTAGGAAACGGTGACGCGCTGAAAAGCTCGGAGCCCACGCCTGGCTCTTGCTGATGAGCCACAGCGCCACCTGCTGGTTATTCTCTTAACGCCGCGGACCCGAGGCCTAATTAAAGGTTTTTCTTCTGGGATTCCATATTGCTCTCTGTCCAATCCCACCCCTGAGTCTGGGGGTCTCCAGCTGGAGGAATTCAGCTGATTATTATTATTATTGTTATTATTATTATTATTATTATTGTTATTATATTTCAAATATAATATAAATCAGTTAGAGGGCCATTTCTAAATTAACAGTAAACACCTCACCTTAACCCTCTTCTGGATTAAAATTAGTGTTAATGAAAGTATTTAAGAGGTATTACCTATATCAGTGGAAGTGGAGGAATGTCAGTTCCGGAGGGGTTAGAGGTGCTCTCCGACTTGGGGTGGATGGCAGGGGCTGTCTAGGAGCTGTTTTTCTCAGCAGGCACTCTGTATCCTTTCTTAGATTCTGTGCTTGTTTGGGGGGATGTCTGGGGAAGGGAGAGGGGTGGTGGTGATCTTACAACTGGTACAGCCACTAGGTATAGCTTTGTGAAGGCCCCACCTATGAGGTGTTTGGTCATCTTGCCATCCCTCTCACCCAGGGCCTCAAGGGGGGCTCTAAGGGTGGGTGGGTTCTGCATTAGCTTTCTGTAGTTATGACGAAGTCCCTGAGATAATCAACTTAAAAGGAGGAAAGGTTTATTTTGGCTCACAGTTTCAGAGGTGCCCATCCATAGTTGCTTGGCCCTATTGATTTAGGCCTGTGATAGCTCAGTATATTATGACTGAAACACAAAGCAGAGGAGGTCTGTCTACCCCTTGGCAGCTGGGAAACAAGAAAGGAAGAGAAGGGCGAGGGTCCCAGTATCCCTTTGGAGGGCATATTCCCAGTGACCTAACTTCCACCCGCGAGGCTCACCTCCTGAAGTTTCCACCACATTCCAGTAGCACCTCGGGCCGAGGAACAAAACCTTCAAGCAAAACCTTTCTGCAGCCTGATATCAGTAGAGAGAGAAGGTGCCAATCTCTCTCCCACCTACTAGGAATCAGCATAGTTCAGGCCAAGGAGCTGGGGGAGGAGCTTCCCTTGCTCCACCCAGGTTCTAGAGAGGACTGATTCCCAGGACAGCACTCTGAGGCTACTGTAGCCCTGCACAGAGGATTCTACCAGGATCGGAAGGGTCCGCCTGAATGCTTATCTCCCTCCACCTTACACCTGATGGGGTCATCCTGAAGACAGAGTTGAAGCTGTCAGTGATGCAGTTTTGATTTCAAAGAAGTTCTGGGAGGAAGTTCTTCAAGTGAGGTCAGTGTTAGACATTGGCGGAAAAGCAAAATGCCAGGCCACCTGCTGAGTTCCTAGGCAGCCTGAAGTCTGAGATTTTGGAAGCTTTGCTGGGTTCTCCACCTTCTTCAGTATCTTGTGCCACCAAATGATCTGGCTTAAGTGGGCAAAAGATTTCCAAGATTGTACTCTCCATATGTTATTGAGCAACTGCTATATGCAAGCACAGGGCTTTCCACACATTGTCTTATCTGATGTTATTAACCCATTGTTATAGATGGTAATGAGGCTGAAGCATGGAGAGGCTAAGTAACTTGCTCAAGCTCAACAGCTACTAGTGATAGGGCAGGGCAGGAGTTGGAAGCCACGCTGGCTGCTGGTGCAGGGCTCTTTCCTAAGTTCCTCTCAGTATTAGGAAGAGGTAATAATGGGTCTGAGTTTATATGAATTACATGATCAATAAATCTTTTTTTTTTTTTTGAGGGGAGAGCACAATTCAACTCATAACTGAGTTCTCTTGCATCTTTATTTATAGTTCTTGGTGAATTATCATTATGCCCTCCTCCTCTGGAATGCTTTTTGGGATTGGGCCTAGCTAGAAATCATATTTGTGACCTGTTGAGCCTTATCCCTAGCACACACCCAGTACGAGCAAGCAGTATGTACATGAGCTCACGGATGAGCGTGGACATTAAAGTAATGATTGTCTGGAATGTGCAGCATGAGGCTAGAAACACATTTCAGCGATGGTGGGCCTGTCACAGTGGTTAGCTTTGAATCTATGGGAAGACCCTCCCTAACAACCAAAAGGAAAGTCCCCCTGGGACCTCAATTCATCGCTGACAAAAAGGGAATCCTTTTGTGATTCCCGATTTAAAAAACAGAATGGCCTTCTCCAGGAACCACTGAAGGGGACCGTGGAGGAGGGAGGGGAGGCTCCAAGGAGGGCGGGGCCTACTTAATCATCTCTTCCTAGGATGGGTGCAACACCACCCAAGACCTCAGCTCCCCTAGCCATTCTTTAGTGGCCATTTTCCACATGCAGACACCACTCTCGTTCTTGTCTCATTTCTGTCCCCTTTGATGTTTCTTTGCTTCTTTATAGTTGCAAGTTGCCTCGTCCAGTTGTTGTTCAATATTTCTTTACTTTTATAGACCTAGAAAATCTGTTACAACAGCCATTTGAGGATGAATGTTAAAATGGTGTTTGGACAGTAATAATTCAAATAAGATTTAATAACAATTTATGTCAAGGTCCAGATAAGAGAAGTCAGTTCCAGCATCGCCCTTAAGAGACTTCCAGAAACCCATGGTGTCTTGTGACTGATGAGACTGTGATGGAATGTTAAGGCGGAGGTGTCTCGGACACTGCCTTTCACGACTTTAGCTTGCTTTCCTTCTGGGTCTTGCAACTTTCTTTTCAATCTCAGCAGCATGATAGAAAAGCTCAGCAGAGGACTAGTTCATTATTAGACACGTGGGAAACTGGTTGCTAATCTCTCTTCTCTATTAATCCTCAAGGCTCAGCATTATACACTGTGAAAACAGTGGGATATTTCCATACAAGCTCAACAGGCACAGCAGATCCATGGTACTGATTATAGGAACAGAAAGCCTCCAGCCTTCTCCCTTGCAAATCCATCTTTCTGATCTAATCCTTGGGTACATCTATAGTAGTAGCCTGGGGCAGCCCTGATAGCATTCTTCTGATGGAGAAAGAGCAAGTGTGTGAGATACAGTGTCTTTACTTTTTAAAAGGAGGAAGTTTTTCTTTGGGCCAGATGCCATAATAATAAATAGTTGGCCCTCATCCACAGATTGAACCAGAGATTGAAAATATTCAAAGAAGAAATTGCATCTGAACTGAACATGTACAGATGTTTTTTGGGGGGATCTTTATTCCCTAGACAATACACTATAACAACTTTTTTACATAGCATTTGTATGGTTAGGTATTATAAGTAATCTAGAGATGGTTTTAAGTAGACAGGAGCATGTGGGCAGGTTCTATGCAAACATTATGCCATTCTCTACAAGGGACTTGAACATCTGTAGACTTTGGTATCCACAGGATAACTGTAGTCAGTTTTCAAATGTTTGCATTCATATTATTACACTTTGGGTCCTTCCTCTGGCTCTGAGATCAAGAAAGGCCCTGAAAACTAACCCCCACTTTCTGTCTCTGGGCCCTTGATTGATGTTGCTCAAGGCCAGCAGGGAATGAAGAATGGGTAGAGAGGATGAGGGTTTGTTGGTGAGGTTGGGGTCCTGCACAATTACCGATTTAGGTCTTCACTCTGTGTCCCATGTGACCTCAGAAGCAAATATGAACACAAAAACATCCAAGGCTCAATGTCCAAGAAGAACCAATATAATTTTTCTTTTAAAAATTATATGGACATACACATCTATGTTAATAGATGTAAAGAAAATTCTCGAAGAATATAAATTGTTGAAGTATGTGTGTTGGTGAAGTGGGATTATCCATGATTTTCAATTGCTAAGTTATACATCCATGTAATGTTGACAGTTTATACACAGATCAAGAGTTACTATTTTTAAGAACTGTATATACCTCCCTTGAGGAATACGGCATAAAGTGTGTCCATCTAAGTGAACAGTTCTGTAACTTTTTGTATCTTTGAAGAGTTATGTCACCATCAGTACAATTCAGTTTTAGAACGTTTTCATCATTCCCCCACAAATTCTTTGTGCCAATTTGCAATCCTGGCCACTCTGGGTATACTTTCTAAGTAGATTTGCCTTTTTCAGAAGTTTCATGTACACAAAATCACACAGCATGTGGCCTTCTGGACTTGGCTTCTTCATCATGGGTATACACTAATATCTGTCCCTTCCTTTGTTGGACAGTAGTCAATTGCATGTAAGCACCACATTTTGTTTATTCATTTCTCAGTGGATGGTCAGGATCTGCTTATAGATTTTAGACTTTTATGAATGCTGCTTCCCTGAATGTGTCTGTACCAGTCTCTGTGTAGACAGAGAGCACATCAGTTATTATTAGAAAATCAATAAAACTGGAGACCTAAATTGATTCTCAAACTGTATCTGGAATACATTTTTTTTTTTTTACTCAAATGGAAATTCTTAAAAGTGGGGAAAAAATTCTAAAATAAGAGAGAAGGGGACTCCTGAGTAGGTTTTCCCTCCCTCTGAGCTGGGGAAAGCCCAAGGGAAACAAACAGGTATGGTCATTCCGCTCTTCTGGAAATTGCTCCTGTTTGTGCAAAGCTTCAGAGCAAATGACATTCCATCTATCCCCCTGCAGCTGTGAAGTGGATCTCAACCCAAACACAGCCCCTCAGTCCTGAAGTAGCGAACTAAGGAGAATCCACGTCTCTGATCCTGCTGGGTTCAATCAAATCTTCCTAGGGCAGTGGCTTTTGTAGGGGCCTTTGGCCAAAGGGGAAGTCCCCTGACAAACTTAAAGGGCCAAGTTTCATTAGGATTTAGCAGTTTAAATTTTTAGGGTGGGTCCTGTCCAGGGATGCAAAGGAGAAAGGCTGCAGCTGAGGCTCCCAGTGCATCTGAAAACCCATGTAAGGAAGAGTCTGGTTTGGGAAGCAGGAAAGAGAGGCAAGAGACAATCCAGAGGAAAAGAGGTAAAAAGTGAGCTAATGACAGAGGATGGGGTGACTTGTTTACAAAGAGGCCCGAGGCAGACTGACAGCTCTTCACTGGGGGGCAGTGTTTAATACAAGCAGAGACACATGATTTCAAGCACTTTTGGGGTGATCTGGCTGTAACGGATCTTGCTGATGATGCCTGACTTATTTATTAATTACAGGAGACTCTCCAACGGGAGGTTCCTATAGCAACTTGTTACTTGCTGTGAGGTTCAGTTTAGGTGTCACCCTGACAGGATGAAGGAATACTAGGGAACTAGCAAAGCATTATTTTGGTGTAGCTGCGAAGGTTACACTCTCCAGAGGAGACTGGTGTGTGAATCTGAATGGACCGAAAGGGGAAGATCTATCCTAAGTAAGAGCATGCACCATCCCACCTGCTGCTCCCCGCCCCCTGAAAACCCCCAAACAGAGAAAAGTGAATTGTCTTTCTCTATTCTGGAGCAAGAATGCACTCTTCTTTCATTGTGGTGGAGATCAAAACTCCAGGTTCTTCAGTCCTTGGGCACTAGGACTTGTACCAGTAGCTAGCTCCCTGGGCTATCTCTGGTTCTGAGGACTTTATTTTTGGACAGCCATGTACGGGTTTTCCAGGGTCTCCAGCCAGCAGACAGCCTAAACTCCCTATCATCCATCTGTCATTTCTGTCTATTTATCAATCTGCATCATCATTATCATCTATTTATCTATCATCTATATCTATCATGTATTTATCACCTATCATCATCTATTCACCCATCATCTATCAATCACTTATCTCCAATTGTCTGTCTCTCTGGAGAACCCTAATATACTTTCTGTGTGTCTAAGAATGTAGGTGAATTTCTAGTCTGCTACAGATGCTGGCAGCTCAGTCTCCCTCTTTGTGATACTCCCCAGGTTCTCCCACGGATGCCACTTGGTTTTATTTGATCTATAATTTCTAGGTGCACAAGGTCCTCGATGCTCATGCTTTCCTCTTTCAGCTATCATCACGATAATATTAATAACAGCAGGTATCTAGCACCTGACAATTTCTTAAGAGCTTCTACTTTGTCCTTGCCAAGAATCCTGTGATGCAGGCAGGAGAGCTAGTTATTGTCTCCTTTCTTAAGGAAGCCACGGTGAGTAATTTCAGTGCTTGCCCAGTATCACACAATCATAATGTGGTGGGACCAGGAGTGTTTCATAAGCCCCTGACCCTATTACAGTCCTAGGATGGGACACATAGTTATAAAGTTTAAGGCAAATGTGTGATTATATAATATGTGAAACTTAGACTAAAAAGGATAGGGAAAGGACTGTAATGGTTCATGGTAGAATCTGTTCAGAACCATGGGTTTTTTTTTTTTTTCTCTCTCCCCCTCCCCCTCTCTCTCTCTTTCTCTCTCCCTCCCTCCCTCTCCCCCCCTCTGCCTTTTCTTTCTTTCTCCTTCTCTCTCTCTTTCTTGTCATATGTGGTGCTGGTGATGAAACCCAGGGCCTTGAGCATGCTAAGAAAGTGCTCTACCACTGAGCTACGTCCCCAGCCCTGGATTTGGTATTTTAAGAACATAGGAACTTGCTAAGGAGTTTCCAGACTCACTTTGTTTCCCATGTACCTTAAACATCCACTCTTTTTTTGAAAGGCACCGAGGTCCTGAAACTGAAATGTATATAGTTGTAGAGCTAAAAGCTTCTGATGATGGTCTGTAAAACTATGTCTTCACCATAGTACTCAGAATTAATTTTATGGGTCAAATATCTATTTACGACCTTGTGTAAAATACTGCCCTAAACTAAATTCAAAGTTACAACAGCTAATATTTAATGGCAAAATAGTGGTACGAGGTTGACAATTATAAAAACAAAATCTGTTTCCTCCCCCATCAAAGAACGTGCTTGGAATTTAATGTGAATCAGTCAGTTAATTGTTGTGATTATCCTGAAGTCTTTATTTGGGAGTCCTGTCACAAAATGACATGTGTAATGTTTTACAACAGTTATTAGAAACTGAGATGTTTTTATTTCTACTATTTGAGAGTAAAACTGTAAATAATGTTCCAAACCATCATCCAAAAAAAAAAAAAAAAATGCAGAGCAAACATTTCTGTATATAAACTGTACATAAAAACAAGGCACTATACATTTTGGGGGAGATATTAAGGTAGAAAGGTTGGTTTCACACAGACTCGCCAAAGTCCATGCTCTTAAGTACAAATGCTTTGTTCGTTTTAGCACCGGAAGCAGTACTCAGAACAAGTCAGACTAACGCCAAAGGAAGGCTTCTGATCGCACGTGAGAATACAGATGGGTGGCAGACCTAATTCAACAGAAGCAACTCCATCTACCTTTTAATAATATTTTGACACCAAAAAACAACAACAACAGAAAAGTGAATGAATACATATTGCTTTGTTAAATACATATTGATTTATACGGTGTTTATATAAATATATATATATTTTAAAATCCACAAACTATCAAAATAACACTTTATAAAGAGAACTGCTTCAAAAAAAAAAAAACAACAACAACAAATGAACTAAAAAAAGGCAATGCTTTTGCTGGACCAAGAGGGCAGTGCTGTAGCCGCTGCTGGGGAGTCGCTGCTTTTGACCGATGCTTTTATTGACATCACCCCTGAACTGTGGAAAGGTAGTTTCCAAAGAGTTCTCTTAAACATTTACAAAATGCACAACTCTGGGATGCGCAGAATAGTTAATAAGGTCAGGTTCTGAAAAACCCTGTTTTTAAAATACCATTCTTTAAAAAAAAAAAATACCAGTCCAAAAAAATATTCATTTTTTTCTGGTCCAGTGGTATTGAAAGTGACCACCACAGTTCCTCTCCCACTCAGAACAGGCCTTTTGCTTTCTTGAGGTTCACCTGCTTCCACGTGGGCAGCGTGTTGTATTCGTCTCTTGTCATGTCCAGTGCAAACTAGTGGAAGACAAGAAAAGCCCAGCCTGAGTGAAAGGCTGCTCCGAACAGGGCTGCTGCCTCCTTCCCATCCACCTGAAGTGATACTTACCTCAAAGTCTTCATCCGTGAGATAAATCTCAAGCTTTAGAGGATCCACTCCTTCCGGGAGTGGCCTGGCGAGGAGATCAGCCAGTGGATAAATGGTTTTGCAGAGCTTGGCCAAGACCTCTTCCACAAGGATGATCTGATTCGAAACTTCCATGTCCTGAAGAGGAGGGAGCGGAGAGAACTCAGTGTGTCCCACATTTGAACACGTTTTATCAAGTGCTTGTAATCACTGTCAGGGAAGAGGGCTGTTGAATGTAGGGGAACAGCCCTTCTAGATGATTTTTTGCCCTACATGAAGTTTCAAATAAATCCTGTGTCAGGGCTGCCTCCAAAAAATGTGTTGAGAAGGCTGGCGTGTGACTCAGTGGTAGAGTGCTTGCCTGGCATACACAAGGTCCTAGGTTTGGTCACCAGCACCACAAAGAAAATAAATGTTTAGGGACTCTCCCAAGAGTGAATTATGGAATAAGATTTTTGAATCTGAAGTCTAAACATCCAGATAATAGAATAAAATTAGCACTCACAGGGCTCTGGATTCATCCCCTCAACACACACACACACACACACACACACACACACACACATACCCCAAATGTACCTAGAACATTCTGAGAATAGATCGATTTTCTTTTGTTCTTAAACAAGTGGGTGCATTTAATCTGAACAGTTTTTCTGGATAAATTATCTTCTTCCATTAAACTTGAATCCCAGACGGGCTGCCTTCCCTTTGGGCAGGTGGATGGGGGAAATGAATGACTGTGATCTGTTGCCAAATTCAGACCAGTGGTCAAGAGGGGTCTTAGAAATGAGCCTGCCTGTGCCTTTCACTGACTCTGAGACGTAGAACAAGTGACTTTCTGCTTTCTGCTCCTACACTGGCAAAACAGGGATAAAAATAAGATGGATCTTAATGGACTGTCCTGATAATTAAATGAGAAAAGTAAATGTGAAGTACTTGGAGCAGTGCCTAGCACAGAGTGAGCACTCGGTGAATTTTAATTACTGGTCCAGTCTGCTGGTGTGGGATCCCTCAGGCCTGTACCTCATTACATGGCCCATTGCTGACCCCCAAGGACCTGTAGTGAGTACAGAACTCTGAGGGCAATTCACATTCTTCAGCTTGGACAGTAGGGGGCAGCTGTGGTGCTGGTAATCCTTGCAGCTTTTGGGTTTGGCAAGCCCATATTTACTATTTATGTATTATTGTTTATATTTATTATTTATAACAGGGACCATCTTGTTCTTTGTCAGAGATCAGGCTTCAATCAGCCCTTTCCTTGTGTAGATCAAATCCATTTGGTTAAAGAAAGACAGGCTAAAGGGTTCAGGGATGTAGCTAAATGGTAGAGTGCTTGTCTGGCACGTCCAAGGCCCTGGGTTCCATCCTTAGCACCAAAAACAAAAAAAGAAGTTGGACGAAGCAGCAACGTTTGCAGTATTACATAGGCTCTCTCTATTGACATGCTGCTGCAGATTCTTTTTGTTTAAAACTACTCAACATTTTCTATAAAATACAATCAGGTTCTTTCTCCCAGAAAAGCAGTTTTCTCCTACATAGCAACCAAATCAAAATGGAATGAAACTCTGCCATCCAACCAAAGAAACCCTTGGAATTGGTACAGCTAGCGAATTTAACTCATAAATTAAATTCTACATAGCTTTGCTAAGCTTCTTGTCTCTGAGGTTGGAAAATAAAACACTCTGGATAAGAATAACTTTCTGTAGATAAAAGGTGCCATGGATATCTCATGTATACCAGGCAGTTGCATAAAAGACAATGATTTACGAGATACTGAGCAATACCTTCTCATGAAAGTCACGACACATCCATCCCCTGAGTTATGTGAACACACCCATTCTTCACTATTTTATTCTGTATCTCTTCTACACAAGGCTAACATCTGAAATGTCCTGACTTGGCCCACATCATATGGACCTTGAGAAGCCATAGGTTTGCTAAGCTAACAGAATGAAGAGGTGGCAGCTTTTATTTATAGATAGTCTTCAAGCTAATTAAATTCATCTTTGCCTGTAAGTATTTGAAATCTGAGTCCTTGTGTGGAAAATAACCAAAAGAGTTCAATTGGTTTCCCAATAGGCTTCTCCATTTCCTAAGCTAATCCTATGTAGACAGGTGAGCATGTTGCAAAAGACAGAATGTGTTCCCACTCTCAAAGTGCAAGTGGATGCTTCTTCCCCAGGTGACATCCACCAGTGGTCTAGAAGGCAGGGTGCTCACCATTTCTGTGATCTCAGCAATGTCCTCCCTGTGCTCCCAGCTGGGAAACATGTTGGTGAACGTCAGGGGTTCCAGACCAGCGTGGATAAGGTAAGACTTGGGGGGCGGTTTCTTGAGATTCTTTCCTGTAGTTACACAGAATGTAAATGTTGGCAGACCCAAGGGCCTTGTCTTCCTCTGTTTTCCTTTGAAATCTCTTCTTCTTTGGCTCAGAACTCTTATGCTCAAAATGTGGGTTATGAGTAGTTCATAACAACACACAGATGAAGTTTATATAAAATGTTAATTTCATGCCTATGGCTATAGCAGTAACATGGAATCAACCTGACTCTCCCTCCTGAAACCAACAAAAATGCTTCTGAGTCCCTGGAAGGGCTGAAGTCTCTTCCCGATGGGACATTTGCTTCCTCCTTATTCACCTCAGGAGGGTCTCCCCTGACTTCCCAACATAGGACAAACTTGTGGTAGCATTAGGCTGCTAATGACAGCATTTTATACATCCACTGTGGCTTTGACATTTGGTGCAAAGTTTAAAAAGCTATTTATTGTGAAAGAGCTTTTCGAGAATCAATTGTACATACTTAGTGATATCAAGCTAATTGATAAAACTATAAACATTCAGATAAGAAATTAATTATTGGCATCTTTATGTCATCTAAAAGACCACATATTTCAGGAGGATGAACTATAAGTCTTTCTCTTTGGAGGTGATACTAAAAATAATAACGAATGACAAAAAAGTTGACATTGACTTTTCGGCCAGTTTGGGGGAGATTTCTCTTCAACGGCTGCCTGCAGATAATGGGAAGAGGTCAGCTTGTCTCAGGGCATTGTTAATCCCCAGGGCAATAGGGGTTTAGTTATTCTGGAGTGTTCCACAATACACCTTTAGGCTGGATGATGATACAAGTTGCATGATCTCATAATAGGAAAGATATCATGATATTCATAAGCCTCAAAAAGTGAAAGGGGAAAAGTTGGTTTGCTGCCATCCGCCTGGCTTTATCAAGGCTGGTGGGCAAGTGCGGAAAGGTAAGATGGGCCTGGGCCTCTGGAGGGTCCCCAACCCATCCCTGCCGACAGCTCTCACCTCTGGAGTACTGGAGGACGGTCTCCATGGCGCTCTTCCGGTCAGAGGCCCAGCGGATGCGGGCAGACCCGGTGATCTTGTTCTCGATGGGCCACCAGCCTTGCCAGAGGTACACCTCATGGTGATTGTCAACAAGGAAAAGTGCTGGGAGTGTGAGAAGAGAACCACATAATCAGGAGGTGCTGCTTGGCACTTCCTCTCCTCTGCCCTAAATGTAAGGGGTGCCTCCCCCCATCCTGCCCTGTCAGGGGTGACAGCTCCCTGAAGCTCAGAGGCAAAGGCGCACCTGGAAGGCCCTGGCACACCTCAGTCCTTTGGCAGTTAACCTGGGGAAACCTTTTGGGCAGAGAATAGAGGTGTCTTTCTTTCCTTCTCCTCTGAGTCCTTATCCCTCACCCCAGCGCAACCCCAGGCCTGCCCAAGGCCCTTCTGGATGTAGGTAGGGTCCAGCTAAACCCTCAAGGGTCTGTCAGCCTCCATGTATCTCCAAAGAGCAGAATAAAAGCTGGACAGCACATCGTCCTTGCCCTCTGGCGTTCATGCTCTTGTCTGACTGCTTAGCAATAATTTAAGTCTATGGTCTTCTTAGGAGAGGTTTGGGCTTTAAAACTCACAATTGTTCTGGCTCTTCCTTCCCATTTTTCCTCCCACAAGTTTTGGCCTGAATGATATTCTACACGGCAAAAGGGAGCTCCAACTTCCTAGCTCATTTCATCCTGAGTTCGTTCCTGACATGCATTTTGGGATTCTGGGGACACAACCTGCTTTAAAATCATAGCCCAGTGGAGGCTGAGAACTCATCCTGAGTCCCAGGATGAAGAGGGCAGGGCGCAGCTCCTTTTAGACACTTGGTAATGTCTCTCACAGCATGACATGTGTGCTGGCCAAACTTTCCATGGTGACTGGATGACCAGTGATAAGGTCAGGTGCCTGGCTGCGGCTTCAGGCTCTTGTAACACAAGAAGGGACAAACCATGAGCTCAGTGGCTGCTGGCTTCAGGCTTGATAGACACGAGGGTGGGAGGGTTTTAAAGCTCAGGCTCCTGTGATGGTCCCAACAAGATGGGGAGCCCTGAAATGGTGGGCTGGGTAAGTCTGAGCTTTGCTGTGAGTCTTGCCATAGCAGACGCTGTTTTCTGGCTAACTCAGCAGATGCTTGCTTTCCCAGGGTGGCCTTGCAGCTGGGGTGGCCCCATGACAAGCTCTGGCCAATGGAATGTGAGCAGAAATCTGATGGGGGATCGGGGGAAGTTTTGGCTTTATCTGTTAAACAGGAGAGAGACATGGCTAACACTGTCCTTCCCTTCTCTTTCTGTTTTGAATGCAAACATGATGGCTGGAGCAAGGGCAGTCCACTCGGGGACCATGAAGCAATAAATCTGAGAGGAAGGCTAGGACAATAGAAGGGACCCAAAAATGATATCTGCACTCAACTTATTAACAAGTGTCTTTGGGTGATGAAGTAACTGAGCTTTAGTTCTTTATGCTATAATATGTGGTTGATCTCATTCTCCTTCCTTTCAGGGTAGGTGTGAGGACTAAATTAGACAAGAAAGGCAAACATTCTGGCAGTGTACTTGGCAAACAGAAACTGCCTGATAAATACGAACACAAAATACAAAGGCCTTCTGGAAGGTACTCAGCATGAGCTGTGCCTGCACAGGCCTCACCTGGTTGGGGGGCACTGTACAGATCTTCCTGCAGGAAGGGCATGGAGCTGATCAGAGTGGGGGCACTGGCGGGGTACACAAACTCCGTGGCTGAGAAATCTCCAGAGGAGCTGCTGAGGATGAACAGGCGGGGAGCGAAGTTAAAGCTGCCAGGATCTTTGAAAGAAAAAAGAACAGAGCACCATGTGTACACCAAAGTAAATTCCAGATAGAGTCAAGAATCAAGGCAAAACATGACACGATTCAAGGAATTAGTGGAAACATAGGTAGGATTCATCGGAGCTTGGAGACAGAGAAGGCCTTTCTTTTCTTTTTTGTGGTGTGAGGGATCAAACCCAGGGACTTGCACATGCTAGGCAAGTACTCAATCAGGGAGCTACACCCCCACTCCAGGAAAAACCTGATTAACTGCACAAATAGAAGAAGTAATCCAAGGGGAAAATATTTATACATGAATTATATAAAAATTTAAAAATTACTGTATAAAAATTTTAATAATGACATAGCACATAGCAAAATGGGAAATATTTATAATATAGCAACTAGTTAGTATCCTTAATATATGAAGGTACATAAATAAAGAAAAGGTAAGCCAGGCACAGTATGGCAGGTGTCTGTAATTCTAGCTCCTTGGGAGATTGAGGCAGGAGGATCCCAAGTTCAAGGGCAGCCTCAGAAATCTAGCAAGACCCTCAGCAACTTAGTGAGATCCTGTCTCAAATTAAAAAATATAAAGGACTGGGTATATAGCTCAGTGGTAAAGAGCTCCTGGGTTCAATCCCCAGTACCAAATAAAAATTTTAAAAAAGGAAAAGATAAATAGCACAATAAAAAGTTCAAGAGGCATAAATAAACATTTGCCAAAGTAGAAATACAAATGGCTAAAAACGTGCATTGGTAAAGGGCACTTTGTTGCAAAGCAAATTCTGGCAATTCAAGGGAGTTTTCTGGAAAAGATTATCAGTTACTCAGAACTAAGTGAGCTCCAGTAAGTTGAAGATGCTCATACTAACTGGGAAAGGTAACGGGAATAAACCTTTTCTTCTTTTAAGTTGTGTGTTGGTATTTTTGTCACAGCAATGGAAAACTGTTACTAAGGAAGCCTTGATTCTGTAGCAGCAAGAAGTGATAATGGGGTATGGTAGGGTGGCCCACACTATTCCCCCTAGGAGAATGAGTGTCCTCCAAGGTGCTGCTTCCCCACCCCACCCATGGATCATTACAGGTATTCTGACCATGGAAACAGACAGGGAAGCATCCCCCCACTCCCATAACTGGTGCCCTGATTCCCAGGATTAGAATGCCCAGCAGTACCCTCCTGAGGCTGTTAAGATAACTATGTGGATGCACTACCTGGTTTCCATAGTAACGTCCTTGGATGTGAGAGGCTCTGTGTTTGTATTAAGCTGGACCTTATCTCCGTTAGCTAGCACTCTGGTTAGAGTGTAGTCAGGTGTGATGGGTAATATGTAACCTTTTTGGAGTTAATAAACTCGGCAGGAGGGAGGAGCTGATACTTCATTCTACACTTCTCTTTCTCTGCTTCTTCACTTCACTGCTCTCTGCTCCACCTCCTTGTACTCTCAGTCTGTGTCTGTTCTTTTGTGCGCCTCACAGGCTTTCTCCCCAGGTGGTCCTTTACAGATCATCTACATTTGTCACCTCTCACTAACAATGGGCATTTTCACAGGCTCAATTCATAACATTCATCATAAAGTTGGACACAAAGAAGATGTTCAATAAGCAACAAAGATGTCATCTTCTTCCTAAGGTGCATTTCCCTTGTCCCCTTAATTCCTGCCACTCATGGACTTTCCTCCTTTAATCATCCATTTCAACATCCATGTCTACATTTCAACCCCTCAGGTGGATTCTTGTGCTCCATTCTGAAATGGTGCCAAGGACAGGTAACAAATTAGATCATCTAGTGCCTAAAAATCATCCTTTTGATTCTGATATCCCTCCTATTACATGTTGAACATCCCTAATCTGAAATGCTCCAAAATCCAAAACTTTTTGAGTGTTGATATGATGCTACATGCAGAAAATTCACACCTGATCTCATGTGATGAGCTGTAGTAAAAAACAGGCACACCAAAAATATCCTATGAAATTACCTTCAGGCTGTGTGTTTGAAGGACATATGAAACAAAAATGAATTCTGCCTTTAAACTTGGGTCCCACTTCCATGATATGTATAGGCAAATGTTCAAAATCTAAAAAAAAAAAAAAAATCCAAACTCCAAAACACTTCTGGACCCAAGCATTTTGGATAAGGGATGCTCAATTCATATGGTTTTCCCTTCCTTTTATTATTCAATGTTTCCAACTTTACCCTGGCTTCTCCTACCTCTGGGGCAGCCACTCTGCCACTCTCTGTTGGGCTGATGTGGCATTGGTTGGAAAAAACCAATGATGAGCAACTTATCATCAATCTAACAAGGAAATGTTGGAAAGAAATGTCCTTAATCCCTGAACTCTGTGCCATCAGCAGTGGTGACTGTCCCCTCTTTGATGACATGTTCTCTGATGTCTGTGACATTCTTCTGACCTCACTTCTCATGTGTTCCATCTTTGTCTACTGTCCTTTACATGATGGGTTTTAGCTGATGGGCCTTTAATATAAAAACCTTGACCAACACAGTCCACATTTTTTTACGAGGCCCTTTTCTAAGGACTGTGTCCCTTACTTTCTCACTGGCATCTACCAGTGCCTGAAAGGTTAAGAGCTACTGCATGAAGCACAGGGTCCCATAACTGCTTCCTTCTCCTGTCTGCCCCTTTTTGGCAGACCATGGTCATACCTCTATGACTCTCTCAATTTCACAGGTTGCTGGCAATTTTCACCTGACCGCTTATTTATTAAACATCTACTAAGTATGCATTATTCATTAAGTGTCTACTAAATATGATTGACACTATCCTCCAAACCTTCCCTTCCTTCTGTGACTTCTGTAAATGGCAGAGCCCTGTGGGTGGCTCAGGATTTCTGGTCCCTTGTTCAAGTTCAGGATCCTTCCTGATCTGGTTCAGATGTACTCCTTCACAGAACTCTCACCTCTTCCCTGCATCCTGGCTGCTGGCCAAACCAAGCAGCATCTTGTTCTACTGGTTTACATCATGTTCTTGCTCATAGGCTTTCCTGGAATTTTCTTTTCTTCTTTACTAACCTCTAAGACACTGTGCAAATCCCATCTCTTTTCCTTGGAGCTGTGTGTGATTTTTCTTGGTAGAAAAAATCCTTTTTCTTTTCCATGTTCAGCCTCCTTCACATGTACCTCTTTCATGACACATAACAATTTCCATTTTGTAGGCCCTGGGGGGACATCCCCTAGGCCGGTTCATTGTGTTAGATACAGTGCATTTTTCAGACATGTTTACTGAATAAATTGCTGAGTGAATCTTAACAAGTGATGGAAGTTTGTGGCGGTGCTTTACCTTGAAGCATGCAGTCGTAGGCTTTCCTATCTCTTCTTCCTAAAGCGTCCCAGAATCCCAGTGGCTCAGATCCTTCGTCACACTCATGTATTGTCACATTGCTGCTACTGTGCAATCCTGCCTCCAGGGGACATCTGCGCAGAAGAAACGTCAATATTATAAGTCCAGAAAGTGTTGACAGCACAAAATTATTCAAGACTAAATCTACAGATCAGCTCACTATCTTTTACTTTCTAATTAAAAGCAATTTTTACTAATGAATGAAAAAACATTCTGTGCTTTATGACTATGTTTGTGTTAGAAAAGGAAGGGTCAGCCGGCTCCTGGGGAGGAATGTATAATTACATATAATATGCAATGAAAATAACATACATTTTTATAAATAACACAACTTTTTTTTTTTTTCACTATTTCTTGTCCTCTTCTGCTAGAACACAAACTTCGAGAACAGAAAGACAGGTGCCTTGACTGCCAAGTCCCCAGTTCCGAAATCTGTGCTTGGTATTATGTGGGTGCTCAATAAATATTTGTTGAACGAAAAAATAGAGTTCTTCACTATTTTGTCTTTGTTTTTTCCTTAGTAGTCCAAGTGGAAAACTTGACAAGGCACAAATGTCCCTGGATACCTCACTGAGTATCATTTACCATCCCTCCCTGCTCCACGGCCCAGAGTGATGTTCTGAGACTCTGCTTCTCTCTCTCTGCCTGATGGAAGGCCATGCCTTCCTTTCTCCTCTCTGCCCTCTCCATGCAATACTAAGTTTTATAGCAGCCGCTGTTTTGGTGCCCAGAGAACGAGCTAAACCAAACTGCACTTTGATGGCCTAAGAATCTTCCTCTCCACTTGCTTTTTAAATATCAAAGGATTCCAGGCTTCTCATTCACAAGTTGCTGGGCCATTTCCCTTGCTCTTCTCAAGGTTGTATTCCTCCCTCTCTCCCTCCCTCCCTCTTTTTGTGGAGACAGGGTTATGTTTTTTTTTTGGTTATGTTGCCCAGGCTGGCCTTGAACTACCGACTCTAGTGATCCTCCTGCCTCAGCCTCCCAAGTAGGTTGATGTGACTCCTCCTGGCAGATGCCACCACACCTGGCTCAATGTTACCTTGTATTGAGGTAGGTAAATACTCAGAAAGTGGGGGCAGCTGTCAGACTGGAGTCTTGGATGTCATGTGTGTCTTACCTACCTACTTGGGATGTCTGAGGTCCTTGATGTTGTTCATAACCATCCCTTGCTGAAGTTGCTCTAAGGACACTGGGCATCCATGGAGTGTCTTGGGAACCCTCTGCAGCTTGGCCTGCCTGTGTCCCCCAGGAAGCCCCTTTTGTGGAGAGCTCTGCACACACACAACACTCACTGTTCTTTGATTTTATTTGCTGCAGTCCTTCCAACCTCCTTCGTGTGGGCTTGCGCTTTGCACCCGTGCCACAGGTAAATGAGGGCCTTATTTACGTTGAGAACAACCATGGAAGTCCTGGACCTCAGGCTGCTACAGTGACAGGCCACTTCCAGCAAATTCCCTTCCATGGGAACTTCTCCACGCACACAGTACAGTCTCCACTCACCTGTAGGGGGCGTCAGCAGCACAGAGTTATGACTGAGCTGGGGACAGGGAAAGCTGCCCTTTCTGTTCCCAGCTGTGCCATCAAGGCAGCTACTACATTGCAGGGACTTAAGGGACTGGTGAGACTGAGGACCCTGCAGCCTGAAGTCATGCTGAGCAATGACAGCATGTGGTCTTCCCAGAAAACAAATACTTTTGGAATTAGAAGCAGGTTGCTAAAAGTCCATATTGCAGAAAAACCATAAAACCATTTTTTTTCAAAATGTAAAAATAAGCCAAAAGCTGTAAAAATAACATTCTCTCTCTCTCTCTCTCTCTCTCTCTCTCTCTCTCTCCTCTCTCTTTCCTGATATTGACTAACAAAAAGATTCTAATTTTTAATAAAAGATCTACTAATTTTTATAATTCTCCTAAATCCACCGTAGACAAGAGCCACCATGAGAACTCAGTTCAAGGTGAAGTGAACTCCAGTCTCCTGCATACAAAGGTAGATCCCAGAAGAACTTCCATGGGGTGACAGGGGGGGTTTATGAGCTCCCCATAAAGCTGATTTATCAGGCAAACATTAGGAGACTTTAATGGTAAAGCCATAGCTATATGAAGACAGACTACTAACTTTATTTAGATCCCCTTGCCTATAAAAATACCTTCTGGGAAAAGGAAAAAAAAAAAATCAAATTCCAGCAGTAAAAGTGACTTACTTTGTGCATTTTCTTCTTCCTCTTCCCGTCTCCCTGAGTGCACCACCATCCCCCCCTGGAAACACTGTAGAAAACAGGGGGGCTCCTTTCCCTGCAGAACCTGGACCTTCAAATTCAAACACAAATAAAACAGATGACAGTGATGGGGCTTTCAAAGTCACAAAAACAGTACCTGCCTATGGTGGAAAATCTGAAAAACATGAAGACATGCACACAAAAGTCAGTGATACTTCTGTCATCTGAAGATAAGCACTATTAAGATTCCTTTCAAGTGTTTTTCAGTTTTGTATTTTCTCCTAAACAAAGTAGGAGTGATATTTCCTGTTGCCTTATAACCTCATTCTCATCACTAGTTTTCTAACACTGAATATTCTTTTGAAACATGAATTTTGAGACTTTTATCTGTGGTATGGGTACAACATTATATAACACAAATAAACATATTTTTAAGAGAGTACATTTTTCAGCAATGACAATGACTAATCGTGACTTAGTAATTCTGGGAGGAAATGTATTCTTTGCAAATACATCTGCTACACTTTGGATCTTAACGATTCTCCAAAGGTCCATGTGTCAAGGACTTGGTCCTCAGGCTGGTGCTATTGGGAGGTGGTGGAACCCTCAAGAGGGGGACTGGAGTGGGAGGTCCTTAGGCAGTGGGGGTGTGCCCTTGGAGGGGAGAGTGGGACTCCAGACCCTTTTCTTCCTCTCTTTCATTTCCTGGCCTTGAGGTAAGAGGTTTTGCTTCACCAAATACCTGAACCATGATGTGTGGCCTCACCACAGCTAAAAACCAACAGGGCCATCTGATTATGAACTAAAATGTTTGAAATCATGAACCAAGATAACCCTTTTCTCTTCTTAAGTTGATTATATCAGTTGTTTGTTATAGTAGAGAAAGCTGACGCCCACATCATCCCAGCAGCTTCTCACAAAGCAATGTGCCTCTCCCACAGCCTCCTGTGCCTGTTCATGCACTGTCTCATCAGGTGTTAGCTGCACCATAAATAAGGTTAAAGTAGAATCCGCTCACTCTCACTTTGGCAAGACATTTTCCCTTAAAGAGGAACTATTTTGTCGAGCTGGCATTTGGGGGGCCCAGAAAGTTAGGAACAATTCACCTCATGAGTTGTCAACCTCAGGACCTGTTTTGTGCAGTCAGGTGCTGATTTGGGACAGCATTTCATCTGTCTAAAATGAATTTCCACTTGTTGGACTGACAAAAAAATGAGATGCTCCAACTAAAAAGATGAAGACTGAAAACTTTAAGAATGCTTTTGAAGGCATGATTAAGATATAGTCATGCTTGGCCTTTATTAAAAAAAAAGCAGTTGAAATTACCAACTATTAGGAATAAATTAAAATACAGCCATTGCTAATCACTATTTCTAACATGTGATCCATAGTAGAAAATATTCATTATAATTTTTTTTTTAGGGAATATGATTGGTTCCCAAGGCTGCGGAAAGCTGAATGAATGTGGCTGTATTTCTGGAGAAAATTTCTCTGCTCTCTTCACATGAGTGTGTTAATCATACACTCAAGATGGAAAAAATATTTACATAAGGAGTCAAGTTTTCTGAATTCCCCAGAGTCAACTCTTAATTGACCTTAATACGGGTATTCAAGGATGAGCTGTGTGGCATAGATCATCCAAACATTAAAAAGAAATTCATAAAATCTTGGATTTGGGCTGTAGTACCCAATAGGCATTATGCAGGTTCCGGGGCTAGAAGACCAGGACAGACAGTCTCTTTAATAAATAGATGAAAAATGACTATGTAGTTCTTAGTGTACTGAAAACAAACCAAATGGGGAGATTTGGACAAAATAAGGGTGATGTGAGCCAATACCTGCATCACGGGAGGTGTACAGTTATGCACATCTGTACATGGGGACATGATCCAGAGGGGGGAAAGAGCACCCAGGGCCTGAGGTGAGCAGGAAGAGGGCCCCTGGGTCAGTAAGCAGGCCTGGGTGGGGGGAGTGGGAGGAAGAGGATGGGGGGAGATGGGTGGGGACACCACAAAGGTACTGGAAACCACTGGGAGTTCACTGGGACTATCGTTTATGTGGCAGAGATGTGCTCTGATGTGTTCTAGAAAAATCACTTGGGGGATTTTCCCCAGGGGAGTACCCCATGCTCCACAGAAGTCTCTGACCTTTCCTTCAGGTGGATGGTGGGAAAATGGAATAGTTGAATTTTTAAGGCTCTGCAGGATGGCGGTTCTTCAGGAAATCTTTTCCTATTTTAGAAGAGGATAATGGCAACCATTGTATTTGTAACACCGGTGGAAACCTTTCAGAAACACTCACTGGCCATTCACACTTGCTTCGTGGCTCTCCCATTCACAGACAGTGTTTTCTTTCCTTCTGCTCATGTTACAATGCGTGGGAAGATGAAATGTGAGGCAGAGTCTAAAATCTACAGAACAGGACCTGGATTAAAAGTGCCCTGCATGATGCTGTCTTTGTTCATTAGAATCAGGTCCTCAGGAGAGTCCCCGAGTAGCAGCTCCTTGGGACTTACCTGGGCCCCCCTTTCCTCGTCCAGCTCCACGGTCATCAGAGCTGAGGTTCCCTTCTCACTCACAGTTGAATGCCGGCCTTGCCAGAAGAAATACACACATTTCTCTTTGCCAGTCACTCTTGCTGAGTGCTCTCCCTTTTGTCGACTTCCCACTGCGAACACACAGAATGGCAGAGGGCAAGGTGAGCCGCTGAGTCACAAAGAGAGAACACCTGGCTTAATTCTCCAGGGTCTGCAAGGAGGGAAGGTAAAGAAAGCCTGAGGGCCCTGGGCTGAGGAGAAGCCGCTCACAACTGGAGTCATGTCAATCATACTGCAGGAGAGGGAGGCCACCTTCCAGAGCCTCCAAGTATGAGAATGATGCTCCAAAAGGCCCTCTTGATACCCAAAGGAAAACATGTGTCATCCTAGAGGGAGGTGGCAAATCCCTCCAAGTGTGTGGCAGGGAGAAGCAGTAACTGGCAGAGCGGGACCATCGGCTCACACAGACACACACGTGTTTTCCAAATTCTGCCACTCTTTGGCAAGAATCAGCTGGTGGAGATATGGAAAACAACAGCTGGACCAGCTATCAAGGCAAAGGAAAAAAGACTGTTAAAACTATTCTAGTTTTTAAATTATTTTTTTTAAAGATGACTCTCTCAGAAATGGAAGAGATGCATTACTGATCTATGACTCTCACAAAATGATCAAGGATTTCCTGTCTGTCACCAGGGCTTGGCCAGGATGCAAGCTCACTGACTGTCCTGCCTCCCTGGCACCTCGTAGGCACTCAGTGAGAGTCTGAAGCAGAGGAGACAGATGTAGCGCCCTGCCCTCAAGAGCAGTCAGAGTCAGCTGGTTGAATGTCATTTTAAAATAGCATTTCAAACTACAAATCTCAACTGTTAGGAAGAGATCTCACTCCAGATTCTATTTATTTAGCACCTACTGGGTCCCAGGAACTCTTTAAGATACTGAGGCTATAATGATGAGCTAAACGTTTCCCTGTGTTCATTCTAACAAGCAAGTGAATAAGCAAAACAACTTTAGACAGTGAGAAATAGTATGAGAAAAATAGGGGGATGCTACACCCAGCAGGGTGGGAGACAGTAGGATTGCCTGTTGGGGGAAGGTGGATAAGCAGAGGCTGGAGGGACAGTGATCTGGATGTAGAATTTTTTGTTTTTGGTACTAGGATTAAACTCAGGACACTCAACTACCGAGCCACACCACTATCCCTATTTTGTATTTTATTTAGAAACGGGGTCTCACTGAGTTGCTTAATGCCTCACTTTTGCTGAGGCTGGCTTTGAACTCCCCATCCTCCTTTCTCAGCCTCTTGTGCTACTGGGATTACAGGTGTGCACCACCACGCCCAGCTTGGATGCAAAGTTTTCTAGGCAAAGTGAAGTCAGGAGACCTAGTTATTGACACACATGCCTGGGTGGCTCCCAGTAATTGGGGGTTGCTATCGATATTGAATATTCCCCAAAGGCACACAGGCTTGCTCCGGAGCCTAGTGCTGGAGGTGGTGGAGACTTTTAAGAAGTAGGGCCTAGAGAGAGGTCGTCCAGTTACTGGTGGCATGATTTTAAAGGGGACAGTGGGACCCCACACCTTCCTTCCTCTCTCTTCCCTTCTCTCTCTCTCTGTTTCTCTTTCCATGTCCCAGCCAAGAGATGAGCAGCTTTGGTCTACCATGCTCTCTCCGCCATGATGTGCTGTCTGTCACAGGTCCCAAAGCAATAGGGCCAATGAATCAGGGACTGGAACTTCCAAAACTGTTAATAAAAAACCATTCCTCTCTATTGTTGATTATCTCAAATCATTTGTTACAGTAAAAGACAACTGTTTAACAATAGAAGAACATAGTTCATGGTAATACACACATTAAAAATTAGCAATAACAGCTGGGTGCAGTGGAGCACACCTGTAATTCCAGTGGCACGAGAGGCTGTAATTCCAGCTCAGGAGGCTGAGGCAGGAGAATCACGAGTTCAAAGCCAGCCTCAGCAACAAGGAGGTACTGAGCAACTCATTGAGACCCTGTCTCTAAATAAAATACAAAATAGGGTTGGGGATGTGACTCAGTGGTTGAGTGCCCCTGAGTTCAATTCTTACTACAAAAAAAAATAGCAATAACTATGGGATTCTTTGGTTCTATATTTACCTCAATTTTTCTAAGAGTTCCATTCCCATCAACATAATCAGAATTGTTTTTGAATTTTAGCAATTTTTAAGTTTTTAGAGGTCAAGGACTAAATTTATCTGATTTTTGGCTCTTTGTTTAGCAAAGTCCTCTATTGCAGGTTTCATATATGATTGTAATAATTTTGACTAAACACAGCCTTTGGTACCATCGCCTGTGGATCCCAACTGATCAAGTTTGTGTAGTTTTAAGTGGGCAATGTGAATTAGGAATCATCAATGAATAGCTTATAAATACCCACAATTAATCTGGAAGCCATGCAGTTGGAATTTCTGCTCATTTAGATAGCAACACAACTTTGCCTTTCATTAGTAATCTCATTTTTCAAAGTAATGAAAAGCCATTGTGTCAACTGCAAAGAGATGCTTAAACAGACCGTAACGGTTTATATATACCTTGAACTCTGTTAGTACTCATTGTGTAAATATACATTCACACTGAAATAACCTAGTATTCTAAAACAGACACAAGTGCATGTGCCTAAAACAGAACTGGATTTCCTTAAAGATATTTGATAAAACCAACATTGCACCTATTTTCTTCAATATACCCAAATTAAGTTCTATACAAATAAATTTGTCATATATTTTACAGGTTAGTAATGTAAAGGTTAAGTTTCTATTATTAAGAGCATCTGGACTATAATCTTAACAGCTTGATCAGATGCCTCATTTAGTGTCGAAGCTTGGCATGTGCATGTTATCCCAGCAGCTCGGGAGACTGAGGCAGGAGGATCACAAATTCAAAGACAGCCTCAGCAACTTAGCAAGGCCCTAAGCAACGTAGTGAGGCCCTAAGCAACTTAGTGAGACCCTGTCTCAAAATAAACAATAAAAGGGGTAAGGATGTGGCTCAGTGGTTAGGCACTCCTGGGTTTAATCTCTGTACCCCTGCCCCCCGAAAAGTGTTGCTATATTACATCATCAAAGCACTTTCAAGAACAATTTTGTGGCTAGCAACTGTGTTTGGGAATCGCAGAAAACTGAGGTGTGAAGAACTAACTGCTCATGATCAAGTGGTCTTGCACCAGAATCCCATTTATTGACCACTTAGGAACAGAAACTCATCTATATCACTCTCTAGAGCAGCCCGACCCTGTGTTTCTGGGCTCCTCGAGCAGAGTCTCCTGATCCTGCAGGGACATGAGCCATTCCCTATAGCCTACTCTGCAGGTGTTCACTTGGGGCCATGCACACTGGCCAACATCCTTCAAGGGGATGACTGTGCTGCCTTTATAACTGCTGTTTTCTTCTCATCCCATCCTGGAAGAACACCCAAACCCAAATTCAGCCTAGTTTGCAGGTGCAGCAGCCCTGGTGGGGAATGAATGATGGGCGTGCTGGAATAGCAGTCACCTGGGGCCAGTGCCTCTGTGATGGCTACAGAGCCACTGTCAATACCTTCAGACCGTGCTTCTCTGCTCCCAGAGGGTTGCTCGGGAGTCTGGATGCTCCTTGCTCTAACTTAATTCTCTGTAGTTGGAGGTTTTCAAAGTTGCAGCTGTGCTCATAAAGATGCTGGGAGATGGCTGTGAGACACACATTAGGCTTACTCAGAAGAAATACAGAAAGAGATGGCCTGGGTCAAGTCAAATTATTATTTCCTAAGGGCCTCCAAGAAAATCATCTATGAAGGTCTTGGAAAGCTTAGGTTGATTTTCTTTTTAATTAATTCACTTCAGTATAGCTTTTGCATTCATTCTCTTTCTAACACTTCTTGCTTATAACTAACAGCTAAGGTTCTAAACATCAGATTGTGTTTTCCCTTTGTTGCATATAATCACACTTGCAGTTTCCTTCCTGCATTTTGGTAACTACAGGTGCCTTTAAAGTTTGTTTCTTAAAGGCCCCAGTCCCACAGTTCCACAGGTTAGCAGACCTCACCCCTCTAGCACACACTAAAGTCCCTGCTATTGTCTTCATTGCCACCAGCAGCACAGATTAGTATTTTAGTCTGCCACCTACACATTACATTGAGGAGCTTAGGTCCACTTTAGTGACTCCTTGGGAACTGCTTTTTTTTTTTTTTTTTTTTGGTAGCTGCATATTATTTTGTGTTTAAATGGAACTAAGTGATGCGTGTTCTCTGTACCTACAGTATGAACATGTGTCAGGCACGGTGCTAAACATCACAGATATCAAACTATAATGTTCTGTGAGGTAAGTTCCATATTTCCTATTCCCAGGTGAGAAAAATCAAGGCTCAGTCAGGTTCCATCATTTTCCCTATCATGCACAGCTGGGAAGCAAGGGCTGGAGCTTCTGATTCTCAAGCCATATGATTCTGGAGCCTGTAGACTCTCCTCCAATGAAGCAGCCTTGTTGGGAAAGAGGAGCAGTTCAGACAGCTCTAAGGAATGAGTTAGACGAGGAGCACCTCTCCCATTGGGGTTCTTGCTCAACACCCCACTACTGCCTGGAAGGAAGGCCAGAGCTGCCTGGACAAGGCTGTTTAGAAAGCCCCAGAAGTCTAAGAAAAGGAGTAACTGTCAAGTAGCGTTTGATGTTTGGTTCTGTGTTTGAATGTCAAGGACTAAACATAAAACACAATTGGGTGTTGAGTCAGCTCTGCTGCTAGGTCAACCCCGGCCTTCTCAGGGTCTGGTGACTAGGTCCGTTGGTTCCTCCTTATGCCAAACTCCTGTTCTCCTCACATCTGACCAAGGCCCAGACTTTGACTCCCTACTGCAGGGAGAGTAGGGACACACCCCACTTGGCTTTGAAAAAAGCCCAGCCTGGACTTCAGTGTCCAGCTCTGCTCTCTATTGGTGGTGCTGTCCTGTTCCTCATCTGAGAAATCAGCTGTGAGATCAGGGTAGGCCCCCAGCATCATGCCTAGGGCATGGAGGGAGCTCTAGGCCCACAGCCTGCTCTGCCCTGCCTTCTGCTCACTGCCACCTTCCAGTGATGCCCACTGTGGGCTGCCCAGGTCTTGGTTTGCTGTTTGTTTTTCATCTGCTGGCAGATCAATGGCCAAGCAGTCAGCTCTCAGCTCTCCTCATACACCCCATAGACACAGGACACAGGACCTCCCACTCCCACCCAGGCCATGCCCTCTGAGCAAAGCATCCAACTGAATGTTTTGCTACAGGGACCATGAAGGTCTCTGACTGCCTTTATAACAGATCCCTATGGCACTCTTAGGGCTCCAAGCCTCAGAGGAAAAGAAACTTGTCATTTTTTTGGTGGTGCTGGGGATGGGAACCAAGAGCCTCATGCCAGCTACAACTTCAGTGCTCCCCACACTCTAAAAAATAAATCTTGTATGTGTGCATTTACTAGCAATGGCACATCACCATTTAGTTCCGGTTTACACCACCCAGATGTGATCTATTTAATGTACTTAAGAGGCACACAGCCATGTGGTAAAGGAAGCAAGTCCTGACTTTCCTAGAAAACCCTGGGGGTGGGGGCAGGGAGTCCTTGAAGCCTATCAGTGGATCCCTGTGTGCACTGAAGCAGCTGAGGACACCCAGGTGCATGCAGGGCGCCCCACTCCACACAGTGCGACTCCTGCCTCTCTTTGTGAAGGGAACGGAGGCGCTCACTAACCTGTGGTGCTCACCATGTACTTCCACTTGACCACATAGGCGTCACCTTCATGGAACTGCCCGATGCTCTGCCGGGGGAGCCTGCTGTAGTCGAATTCTAGGATATGCCAGACATCCACGGAGATGCTGGCAATCTCAAAGTGCCTTCTGTCGTCCCCTTCCACCAGGCCGTAGCCACGGCCAATGTTCACCCCATCCAGGATGGTGCCGGCTGTCATCTGGGGCATTGCCACCATCCGCGTGACATCGTATGGCCTGATGTCAGTCCTAGGGTCTTCCTACATGGGGATATAAAAATGTTTGTCCAGTTACTTGTGATCCTATAGTCAGACTCAATGATGTTGCAATTCTATTTTTTTTTTTTTAACAGTGCTGGGATGGAACCCAAGGCCTTGCAAATGCTAGGCAAGAGTTCGACCACTGGGGTAGATTCCTGGCCCTACTTCAACTGCTAATGGGACCATGTGAAAGTGCAGCTTTCCCATGATTTTCAGGAATTTTGGCTGCATTTAGGGGAAGGATTCTGGGAGGCCTGAACCCATCACAACAGACTTTAACTAGAAATCATTTTGCTGTTCTCTTAGTGGCCCCTGCAAAGTCTTTTGGTGTCAAGGCCACTTGTGTGAGGACCCGAGTTAAGCCCTTTGAGGACTGATCCCTGGAATACCTTCTGCTGGACAAGATCCCCAGCGCACTTCTCAGTAGGTCTCTTCAGTTCAGTCCAATCGAGAAATTTCTCTTTGAACAAAATAGTTTCATTGTGTTCAGTAAGTCTCCCAAATATTGCCCAATCAGGCCGCCCCTGTCCTTTCCTGCAGGGTGGAGTGGACAAGAAAAGAACTCGGATTCAGCGATGCTAAACAAAGGAAAGCAAACATGGCTACTGAAAACCAAAATCAAAAAACACGAGTGGTAGATAGAAGCAATGATTCATTTTTACTCATTTTACCAAATAGGTGATCTGGTATTATTTTAGCCTGGTGCCTAGCAAGGCTTTGTGTCTGGAGCTGCACATCAGTGGCAGAAAGGAAAGGCACAAGGACAGGAAAGAGCACAGCTCACCCAGGAGGGTTTGTGTACTTTCGGGATTTTAGGATTTGACACTGTACCAGAGAACACAGGTAAATTAGAAAAAGGCAGAACTTGGAGCAAATAGATGCTATATAGGGTACAGCAGAGAGAAGAAGGGGTAGGTATTTCTTCTCCCTCCAAACCAACCTTTGACTGCGAATTGAGACCAAGATGCTGTTATCTCATCAAACCAATCAGCTGTATTTTCTGTGTCCTACTGTGCACTGTTTCCAACATTTCCCATTTTGTCCCTTAATTTTTTCACTGGTACGTTGTAATTATATATAATAGTGGGATTCACTGTGGCACATTCATACAAGCACATAACATAATTTGGTCAATTTCATTCCCCAATAACTCCCCTCTTTCCCCGCCCCCCACTTGCCTTCCTTTAATCTATTAGTCTCCTGTCCATTTTCAAGAGACTTTTTTGTTGTGTTGGTTTTTTTTTTTTCTCTCTCTCTCTTTTTTCTCTCTAGCTACCACATATGAGAGAAAACATGACCCTTGACTTTCTGAGACTGGCTGATTTCACTTAACAGCCCTGGGCAAACGTGGGAGCAGGGGCTAGTGGGTTTCTCTACCTCCTTCCTGACTTGCATGTTTGCCCAGGGCTGAGACATCACACTTGGAGGGCTTTAGCCTCCTTGTTTGTAGAGCAGGGCTGGGTTTGCAATCTTGCCTGTACCTCAAAGTCCCTGGGAAGCTTTTAAGTTATACTGTCTCAGAAGCCCCAGCCCTCAGGAGCTAAAGACTCCTCTCAGGGACTGGGCCTGGCATGTGCTTTTTTAAAAAGAACTTTTTAAAAAAGTTCTTCAGTGATTCTGTTGCAGAGATACTGGAAACCAGTGAGTGAGATGCTGAGTCATTCATGTTCAGATTTGTGAACATGGCACTTTTAAATATAAAGTGACCACCATGTAGATTCTATGCTTCATAATTATTTTTTCTTTAAGATAGAATAAAATTAGATAAAATAATATAGGCTTCATCTGAGTTCTTAACACTGGTTGTCATAGTACTAATATTAAATGGACATTTGCTAAAGAAGGACTTAAAAAATTTTTACTACATTCATATAATTTAAAAGTGTTTATAGAAAGAAACTGATAATAAATCAATAATTTTAAAGCATGAAACAAGGTAAGAAGGTCGAAATTTATATTATTCTCTGTTGTTTGGTGGCATATTTATTTCTAATTTATTATTATGTAGCCCAAATATTTTAAATCATTTTCTGGGGGTCTGGTAGTTTAAAAAACCAATCTTGTGCATGTAAGAATTCTTATTTTTCATGATGTTATTTCTTAGAATTTGCATATACTCTGAATTTACCAAAACAACTTTCAAAGGTCTAACGCTCTACAGGGAATATTAAAATTACAATTATTATTTCAATACCATATTCTTGTCCTTCTCTTCACCCCAAAAGGCAAAAGGCACAAACATATACTGCAAAATGACAAATAACTCTTGGGACTCAAACACTATGCTCAGAAGATAGGAATCAGAAGGAACAAGTAGCTTTGCACCTTCAGATCTATGGCAGAATTGCAGATTCTGGGAAGCTTTTCAGATTGGCAGGAAATTTGTTTAAACAATTGGTACTCGTCTGCTGTAACAGTACCTGGAATGCTACAGGGGAAAACTATTTGTCTACTTCAAAAACTTAAATGCAATACAAATATCTTCCTTAAAAATCCATATTTCTCTATTAGGTAAAAGCTAAAGAAATGTTTGTTTTGTGACTATTCACAGTCCAGGGCATGCAATCACTCATGAGAACTGAAAACTTTATGAAAAGAATGACAGCTAGGTGACTGTGAATTGAGCCTGCACAGGGATTCTGCTCACTGTACACACTGCACATGGACCGTGGGAATACCTGGGAATAAGTGGATTGCATTCTCCAGGATCCAGTGGATTGATGTCACAATTCTCATAGTCGAAGGTTCCATTCCACAAGTGCTTTGCTAGCTGAAATGCTATTTTGCGCTGTGCTAAGGTGACTTCTTTCCCATGCCACACGTAAACTTCACTACCAAAGTCAAACACCAGGACCTGGGGAAATGGCACAAAAGAACTTGTTCACTTCAAGGATATGCTCCAGCTGAGTCAGGTCTCCGAAGACAGTGAGTCAAACGGGTGATGATAAAGCCTAATGGGGCAACCCATATAACTCAAGAAGGTCAAAAGATCTGACCAGCTGGCACTGTCCTGCCAAGCCAGCCTCTGGCCCTGGGGTTGGCGGGGCGGTGGCGGCGGTATAATTTCCTCCTGTTGTTCTAAATGCCCAAGTTAATGACTCCTCCTCTGAACTCTCAAACCACTTAAGATGTCCGATTCATAAAGGAGTTATTTGAGTATGCTCTTTTATCTTCTTTCCTTTCTCCCTCTCCCTTTGTTTCTCCCTCCCTCACTTGTTCACTCATTTGCTTCATTCAGGCCAGATACTGATGATCCAATGAAGTCTTCTCTCTCACCTACAATCCAACATCCTTAAGGGCAGAGATCATGTCATATTTACGGTAGGGGCTTACTCTGAGTGTTTGCTGAATGAATACATGAATGTTATGCCATTTCTCCTTTCCATGCCTGTAACTGTGTACAACTTTTTCTTCTGAGAAGATTCTCCCTTCATTTCCAGTCAAATGAAGTTTAAACTCTAAACTAGGATCAGATTCTTTAAAATGTTATTCCTCATTTTTTATTTTTCTGTGACTTATTTTACTCCCACTTTCATGCCCATACATATCATCTACTCAACTCAGCTTTGGATTTTAATCTTTTTAATATGCTTCTGAAACCCAATGAAATTAAAGGTCCTTTTGTGTCTTCTGCTTTTTTCTCAATACCTAGAATATTTATTGGTTTTAGAAATGTATGTAATGAATAAATACTTACTGGTGTGAGTGGGGAAAAAAATCACATTACCTCGCAAATCCATAAATTAAATATATATCAACATATTATTCCTGGAACTTAAGGACTAAAAAATGTTTTATTTAATCTTTATACAAAATTCAAGAGACAGGGCTAAGCAATGCTTCCATTTTGCCTAAAATATAAAAGCCTTCAATGATCCATGCCATTTTGGCACAATATTCTGAATTCTGTATTAGTATTGCAGATGGCAGTAATGGTTTAAAATTCCAAATAAATATCCTCTAAAGAGCTGATGTGTTTGGCAACCGGCACTAACTCCAGCTAACCTTTCCTGGGCACTTCCTGACTATATTGTGGGGCAGCCCTGAGCAGAGTGCCCTAGGTGTGCTCTTATTGAAGACTGTACCTCTTTTTGTTGAAGAAGGGAGCACTTTGGGATTTTCCCCCAGTAGTTATCATCAGGAACAAGTTTGTCATCCATCAAACGGTAAATACAGTTTGTTTCTATAATGGCTGTCTCATACTGCTCATCTTCTTTAGGGTCTCCGGCACCTTTGGGGTAGGAACAATAGGAGAGCATCATATTTTACATCAAAAAGTTGCTGCTTTAGAAGAATAAATTCAGGAGAAAAAAGGAAATTCAAGTTTTATCAATTTCTGAAATACAGTCAGTTCTTACACTGGTAACTGGTTTGGCCACCCAGGAGCTTCCAGAAGTCTTTGGCTGCGTGAGTGTGAGTATTAATTCCTTCTTCTAAGGTTTGGATGTATGTAGCTCTACAACCAAGTTCCCTCTTTGTCTGAATTAAAGTTGCGAGTTCTGAAGCCTAAACAAAAAGAGAAACATAATTACCTGGCTAGAAAAATCTGTGGCTGAATGGAGAGGCACACAGCAGGAGTTCTCAATCTTTAATATTCAACAGATCACATCGGATGCTTTTGAAAACTACCTTTTCCTTGGGCTTTATTGTTTTTGAGATTCTCATTCAAAAGGCCTGTGGCAGAACTTCCGAAGGGTCTGGGATAAAGGGCTTTAAATTGGTACTAGTTCCTTTTAAACACAGGAATAGGAATACATCCAGGACTTTAAAACTAGAGGCAGAGGCCACAGCCCTTCTGGAAAATCCTACTTCGGCCCTCACAAAAGCTCCTTTGAGAGACACTCAAGAGGACATACTACCTGTCCCTTCTCACTGAAATGAAACACTCACCATTTGGATCTGGCGGGAGAACATTCCATCTGTGTGTAAAGGAGGCGTTAACTAAAACATTTTATCATGCAGACACCCACCTTTGCCTTCTCGATGACGTTTGCGAACTCTCCCACCCATAGGAAGCAGAACTGGGGAGAGAGCAGAAGGAAGCAGTCCCCGCTGTTGAGTGACGAGGCGCGAGGTTCTACCAGCCTTGTCTGAACGTGTCTTCTTCCTGAACAGGAGGCCCAGAGTCACCGCTTGCCCACACCAGACTGGGGTGGGGACACACCCACGGCTCAAGCATCACTGCCACAAACTACCAAGTGTAAGAACTCTTTTGTCTACTAAACGACCTCCCCTAACCCTGGATGGCATGGAGAGGAATTTAAAAGGGGCAACAGGAAGATAGCATTCAATGAATTCCCCTAGCTTGCCCAAGTGTCACCATGCTTCCTAGGACCTTTGTCCGTGTCTTCGTATAGTATGTGCGTGGACGTACTAAAGTCCCCTCCTCCAGTGAAATTGGGAAACGTGCTCCTTCTCCTCTTCTTCCCTCTCCTAGAGCTTTCCATCCAGCCCACCTCCTACCCTTGGTATCTCTGGCTGTGTTACAGGGAAGGGCAGGCCTTTCTATAGGATCTCTCTCCTGTGGAGTTTTCAACACCTTTTCCTACATGACTGATTGATTTCAAGCTATCCACAATCACACACATGGCGTGGTCTCTAGGTTAGACCACAGGAATAGACTGGCTATTGGAGCTGGTCACCAGGTTTTTAAATACACTAACAAGGACGGTGGTTTTGCAGATGCACATAGGAAGTCCAAGGGGAGGTGGAGGATAGCTCATCCATCCTTCTCGCAATGATCCATCTACAGGGGTTACCAGGAGGAGGCAGTGAAGCCTCTCTCCTCCCAGCCCAGGGCCTCCCTGTGGTCTTCTGAGTCTCTCACTGGCTGTGGATTAAAAAAGGCAGGAGAGTGAAATCCACTCTGCCTCATTTGCTTCTGCTTTCACTTGATTCCTGCCCCAGTAACATGCTCTCCTCCTTCTGGCCTGCATGGGTCCTTAGCTCAGTGAGGAGAACGGAACAGAGGGTAGACTTAGGGCACATCTGGTGGCTACATGGCAGTATTAGTGCATGGGCCAGGGGGCCAGGGGGCCAGAGAAAGCAGAAGCAAAAGCAAAGAGATGCGGGAAGAGGAAGAATCTCCACTGATTCCACTCCAGCTCTGCCACTCAGTAGCAGCCGTGACCTTCGGCACGTTACCAGCCTCTCAGTCCCCATGGGCAGAGAATGCCCGCATTATGGGATTCTGTGACACTGAAGTGAGAGGAGGTAGAGTCTCAGAACACACGCAGGCCCTTCCCCTCACAGGTGACAAAGGGAGCAGTCAGGACCAGACAGAAACCACTGGTCAGCGTGGGTTAGCATGTCATTTCTCTGTGTGGCTCAGCGGTACCTTTGATCTGTAACAACATCAGCTTCTTATAGGGCACCGCGCTGTTGTTAGAATTCTGCTCCGTCAGGTTGACGCTCCGCAGGATGACGCTGCTGAAGTTCTCCTTACTGGCTAAGCCGGCCAGAGTAGCCTCAGTGAAGTTGGAGTTGGAGGACACTGGGTGGGTCAAAGAGGGAAAGTAGCACAGAGGGAAGCAAGACGTTCAGATAAGGTGACAATGTTCACAAATCAGAAATTATTCCTGACTCACTACTTTTGTCTTTGAAAGTTGATCTGACAGGGACACATGATCTAGTTTGATTATCTATGCAATTCAATGCTCAATCACTATGTAAAGAACTAAATATGGAATGTAAGTATATGGTATAAAAGAATAAACTGCTTATTGACAAGTGTCACACCTCACTATGCAGAGGGACAAATGAGTGGCAATGAGGACCAGCCACTTTGTTATAAAAGTAGGTACTGGACTCATTTGTTCCAGTTCCATTGAAAGCTGTTATAATTCCTAATAACTGGTAGATGCTGGCTATATTCCCATGGAAGACTGTTGATGACTTTCACCAAATGTCTTGATATGCAGAAAAGTCAACACTCTATAAGGGAGCATTTGGTTCTAACCCTTCTCTGGAGGCAGTGATCAACCAGATGATCTTGAGGTCCTCTGCTCTGTAATTACAAGATGCTGGACCAACAAATATGTGTGGATCAAATGGTCTTCATAAAGCCATTCTCTGAGCCCCATAAAAATGGAGGTAGTAGAAAAAGTATGTAAAATATGTGAAAATAAATCTTGACTTCTCCAATTCATTGCTTTAAAAAAATGTATATGCTGAACTGGGTGTGATGGTGCACGTCTGTAATCCCAGCAGCTTGGCAGGCTGAGGCAGGAGGAAAGCGAGTTCAAGGCCAGCCTCAGCAATTTATCGAGGCCCTAAGCAACTCAGTGAGACCCTGTCTCTAAATAAAATATTTAGAAAAGGACTGGGGATTGTTGCTCAGTGGTTAAGCATCCCTGAGTTCAATCCTCAGGAATAAAAACCAACCAACCAACAAACAAAAAAACATATGCTGAAGCAAAATTCAGAAAATTATTTCACTGGGATTACGATCAAATGCTAAAGAAATATAACTTGATACTTCATAATTCCTTAGTGTTATAATGAAAAAAACTCACCTACTTCATCTCAATACTATATTTCTAAGAAAAACTTGAGGAAATTGGTTCATGAATGCTACAGGGAAACAAACAATGTAGTGAGAATATTCAAAATATCAAGATTATGCCTGCCATTACCTTCACCATGAAAGTCACTATTTCAGAGCAATGAAATCCCCCATTATAGGGCAGATAACAGCAGAGACCTTGGTGTGAAGTGGAGGCAGCAGCCCACAGCTCACTCTCCACTGGTGACCCTCCCACCCAAGTAACCCCTATCTCAACTCAGGCAGCCTGAGGGGCCTCTGTCAAGGACAAAAGGAAAGCATTGCTTTGTGCGGTAATTAATAATATATACACCTAGAATTAGGAAAAACAGTAGAGCTTGGGATGTTTTCCCATAAGAGATCAAATAAATAGTGTGCCCTTAAAAGTGGAGAATTATTGTGTTGAGACTCTCTCTATGGGACTGAAAATGAATGGGCAGAAAACCTTTTCCTCCAACTTCTTGAGACAAAACTCAAGAATAATTTAAATTACCCATACTTAATTGGTGTCCTTTGAGCACCTTTAAACAGGAGATGATTAAATGACACCCAGGCCCCAAGGGCAGAGCGGTGCGGTGGTGCCGAATACCCACTCTTTTCTACTTTCATCCGCTTTGACTCCATGAAGGCCACGTTCAGCCTCTGCTCAGTGTACTCCTGCAGGAGATCCTCTCTCGCTGCCAGCATTTTCAGGGGGTTCTTGGAAGCCTGGACTCGCCGTTTGGGTCTCACAGCACGCTTGTGCTCAGCCACGGAGGACGTCAACCTGTGGGGCCAAGACAGCTGCTTCTTAGTCCGTAATATCAGCCACGCAGGGTTGTGTTTCCTGTATCTACAGCAATGGGCTCCACATTTATAAATCTTTCCTTATACTCTTACAGCTCCGCCCACTACCACTCCCCTGACGTGTATTCACAGAACCCTGGAGGTGGAGTGGGAGGGAGGGTCCAGCCTGAGTTCAAGATCCTGGACAATCCCAGAAGCCCCGCTCACTCATGTGCCCTGGTCTCCACCTACAGGGTCTCCCCGGGCTCCGGGCAGCTCACTCCATCGCTTAGGCAGCTCTGAAGTTAGGGTGCTCCTTCTCATGCCCATGTCCTGATTCTCTCTTCGGAATTATACACCCCGGTCTACCTTTGCATTACCTGCAGACAACCATTACTCCGCCACTCAATCCTCTTTGCTCCAGACTAAAGTTTCTCTTTACAAAATAGCTTTTCAGTTCACTCACCATCCCTCTGTGGCTAGCTTCTGTGGGAGCCACTGGCCCCTAGAGAAAAATTGCCCCGATTCCGAAAAGTGCATTGAAATAAAATAGGCCTGAAAAATCATCTGTGGCATGTCCCCGCACTTTCACAAATCTGTGGGCTAACGCCCAGCCTGGGAGGTGGTGGTCTGGTTATATGATGTCCCAGCAGAGTCTCACCGCTACACTCCAATTCCAAGTGCATGGGTCCCTGTGCCTGAAATTCTTTCTTATAATACCACTGCCTCTCTGTGTATAAATAGAAATGTTTGAATTATTATTTATAAAAATTTAAACAATGACGATTGGGTGAAGGTTGAGAAATGGCTAGATAACCACGTATACAAATACCCCAAATATTATTTTAAGGTGGAAAATGGCAAACTGCTTATTTTTTAAGGTAGGATATATAAATGTGCAAATAGAAACAAACTGAACATAGGCAAAAAATGTATCAGGAGTGACTGTACAGAAAAACTTAGTGACTACACAGATTTCCAGAAGAGATGTGATGGGGTTGCTGTACTGTAGCCCGGCCAGCAGGGCTCCCAGCTTCTGCTAACAGCATCTGGGTTTTCCCTAGGAACAACCACCTCACCCCCACCCCTACCCTGGCTCCAAGGAGCTCTAGAACTGGCTCTGACCAATCAGCATCTCTTGGCTGTGATGAAAGCATTAGGGATGGAATTGGGATCCAATGAAAACTAAACCTGGAACTTCTGCTGGAATAACTGGGAAAAAAAGCTGCCTGTGTTGGCTTGGCCAAAGAAGTGACCTGTAAATCCAGAGGTTGGGGTGGCCACCTTCCATCCCCTGGCTACAGCTCTGCCAAGAGTAGAACAGCTCAGGGGAGAACAGCTATGGGAGGGACTGCGTTCTGAGGGGCCTCCTAACTTGAGGTCACGCCTGGACTTTCCAATATGTGAAAGTAAATCTCTCTGCGCCTTTCTTTTGCTGAAGTCAGTTTGACTTAGGTGATTTTCTGGCAATTGCAACTGATGGAATCCTAATTTCAAAATAACTTTTCTTGGGTGGTTTAGTCATGTTTTCATGTGAATAAATGTCTTTGTAGATCACTGAGAAAATCCTAAGATCTATTGGTGTTATATGTTATTGGAAGATAGGTCATATTCTTTCTCTGATATTCTAGTCAGTTGTGCTAATCTGAGCTCATATCATGCATATATTTTTTTCAGTGATGAATAGGTATCCAATATGTCAAAAGAGAGAGGTATAGAAATATCTGCTAAGTTATGTTAAATTAAAAACTGCAAAATAATATTGAAGTGATGTGAAAAAGTCCACTAACACCGCTCTTATGGCATAGGGCAAACATCTGTGGTACACGTGGTCTGTCCAAACACACATCTGGCCCAGAGCATGCCTGTTTTATTGGCCGGCAGCACAATGCACCTGGCTCTAGAGAAACACTGTGGCTGTAATGACTTCAGAGAAGATAACACGGTGACAACATTCCCCTGTGAAAGGACTGTGTGGATGCAGGGGAAGGAAACCCTTGCCAGTGGAGGGGAGACAGAGATGGAAATAACTCACTTGGGTGCAAAAGGATCAAAAATAACATCAAAGTCCTCCTGCAGCTCCACAGGACTTTTTGGTGTATTACAATCCACGCTGCGGTAAAATTTGGCAAAGGTTTCATCATCATCCAACTTCATCACCTCCTTAACAGATTTACGGGTGACGGTGAGAATTGTTTCCTGCATCCCACCAACTATCAATAAATAAGCAAATAAAAAAATATGAGTTTGGTCAAAACAGTTGCTCTGTCAAAAACTTACAGTATTTCAAAAAGTATCTCCCTCCCCCAAGTTCCAGGAGTGGAGAAAACAGGATAGTGATGCGTGTGATCCTCAGGGTGCTTGCTGGGCCCTTACCTGACTTCTCCCGTGAGGACTTCCCACCTATACACACCTGGCACAGTGCAATGGTGGGAGGGGGGACGCTGAACTTGTGGCACACAAGCCCATTGAGCATTTTTGATCCTGACCTCTTTCTGTTGGTGGGACAACTAATTTCAGCCTAATTCCATATTAGGGATCAGCAAACTGTCTGCAAAGGACCAGCAGTAAATATTTTAGCCTTTGCCTGGGGACTCACATGGCCTATGTTACATCTACTCAGTTCTGCCCTGATAGTGCCAAAGGGGTTCCTGACAATAGGGCCACAAATGGACACAGCTATGTTCCAATAAAACTGTATTTATAAAAACAGGTGACGAGCTCCATTTGGCCATGATCCTCAGGCTAGATTACTGTTACCTGTATTCAATAAACATTTCACTGTTAGGATTCCTTGCTTAGCCAGTTTAGTTAGTGTATTAAACTTTCATGTCTTCAGTTTATAATGGTTGTTTGTAATATTTTCAAGCTTTTAGAGGTATTGTCAAAAGCATTGGCCTCCCAGTGTCTGGAGTTGATAAGTTGCGAGTACTAGACATGCTTTATCAAGTGATAAAAGGCTATTTTTGCATATTCTTTTTTTGGGACTTTCATTGACTTTTGTATTGAAATATTTATTTAAATATCTATTCACTAGGATTTTCTTTTAGAAATCCCATGTGATTATAGGAAAGAATATGAGCTTTTAACCAATTAGAAATTAGTATATGCAATTTCAAGTTTACCGAAGATCATGTTGATTTTGCATAGGTATATCAATATGAGTTCAGGGTTAAAAGTAAAATTACTGAGTTCACAATTCTGACTGGATAACATCCCAAGGTTTAGATTCAGGAAAAAAATATATTATTGGGTGTCCCCAATTTAATACATGATCAGGGGAATCACAGCTTGATAATCGAATTGGTCTTGATCAAATTTCAGTTTTTGAATGATAACAACAAGGATAATGCTTATAATATGAATTAGTAAAGCTATACTAGAAAGAAGACAATTTATTTGAGGTGAAAAAAGCAAACAATTAAGATTTAGAGATTTTAAGAGAGGAGCAGGTTTTTAAGGTTTTCTTAGTAATTCATTAAAAATACAAATCTTGATGTGCTATAAGGATTTAAGCAGAAACCTCTCACTTCCCTCCTGGCTTCTTTCTGGTATGTACCTTTGTTATTCAGCCGCCTTAGAAAGGTTTCCAGCCTGTCCAACTTCAAGTCCGATTCCAACTGCATATCTGGTCTGGCTTCAATATCTAAGCAGGTAGAAACCATCAGTGAGAAAGTGTCATGAGGACTTTTCTGATCAGAAACTCAAGACATACTGGGTACCTTGGTGGCTTACCTTCTTGGGGTTTGGTAACTGGCGTAGTACCCCTTGATTTATTGCAAATAGGGGACGCTACTGGAGTTATGGCCGTAGGTGATGCTAAACCTGCAGAACAAATGATGGAGCGATTTAGCCTCTTAAAATGACTTCTCTAAATTCTGTGACCCTGATGCATCTCCATGAGTCCCAGCATAAATTGTACAACTTATAATAATCCATGTCCATGCACCCATGTGTACATACATGCACATACATTGGGCAGGTACCATGACCATGCAGGACAAATGCAACTATAGAGAAAATTTTATTACATCTAAGAACTAAGTAGCCAGCAAGCTGATATTTCAAAATGAACAGTGAAGATGTAAAAAAACATGTTGATGCTCAAAAAATGGAATAAAAGAGTGTACAAGGCAGAATATGCTTGAACAAATGGAATTATGGGTTCTGAAGGCCATTTTGGAGTGACAGGGGCCACTGAAGAGAAAGCGTATTTGCATTATCTTCCCCGGAGGAAACTGAGAATAAATTGTGTCACACTAGCCAGCAAGTGGTTCTGGCACTGGAGTTTTCCTCCAGGCTGAGGGGAGGCAGGAACAGTCTACCCTTGTGGGTATTCCACAGTCAGTCACCCAGAGTGCTGACCAGTCAGAAGAAAGACATTGAGAATATGCATTTAAACTGATGTTGGAGGGCCATTCCCAGCTCAGATATGGCTGGAAACTGGAATCGGGCTTTCTCATATTATTGATTGAGAAGCAGATGGGTAATCTTTAAAAGGGCATATTTCAGCATCAAAGAAGATATCTTGCTGGAACCAGAAAACTTGATAAAGAGAAAACAAGTATTTTTTTCTAACCTAAGTAGAAAGAACTGAGAAAGGAAGTAATTAGTGCATTTATAAGGAACAAAATGAGATGTTAATGTTCTTTGCATTCTTTCATAACAAATGTGAAATCTTTGGATGACCTTGCCCCTTTATGCATCCCCTGAAAACAACCGGAGGATACTGTAAATCACTATCACTTACAAGCCAAGTGAATGACTCTGCTCCTTCCTCCTGTCAGCTGGAAAAGTACTATAGCATAAAAAAATTTAAGGCAAAACACCAAGAAGTGGCTTACGACTTAAGTTTAGGTAAGATTCTGAAAACACTTCTCAATATATACATATATTTGCATATATATTTGTGAATATATGTACATATTTTTAAAAATTTTGTTTAAATTGCCAGAACTGCAAAGGGTTTACATCAGTGAGAAAGTAGACTTTCTTGAAAATTTCTGCCAGAATGGGGCATAAAATCATTAACTACTGAAAGGATGCTTAAAAGATGTTAGAAGAATTCATTAGCGCAGAGGTCATTAACTCTAAAGCTAAAGTAGCCTGCAAAATCTTCCCTTTCTACTGTCTGGACACCCGGCAAATCCCTCTGCTATGGCGCCCCCTGCTGCCCATTGGGTACTAGTGCACAAAAGGGCTACCAGGCTCTCCCAGCTAGGGATAAGGATTTTGTTCTAAGGAAGCAGGGTATACATATTTAAATAACAAAATGTTAAAACAAACTGAAGCCCTCCCTCATACATCTTTTTAACTAATTCTAGAAGCAATATGCAAGTGACCTTTGTAAACATTTTCACATCTCTTATTCAAAGGTATGCGTTGGGTACCCTTTTTCCAGGATGATCCTAGACTACTACAGAAACCTTGTGGGCAGCTGGTTGTTACATGGAACCCAGGGCTATGCACAGGGAGAAGGTCCCCCACCCATTTTTAATTGATTCATTATAGTTGTGCACAATGATGGGATTTGCTCTTACACGTTTGTACATGCAGACAATATAATAATATGACAGTATAATTTGGCCAATATTGCTCCTCAGTCATTAAATATCTTTTCCCTTCCTTTCTCCCTCACTCTCTTTCACCTTCTACTACAAGAGAGAAGGTTCTAATGAGATAATGGGTACCAAGAGCTTCCCAGGGTGAGATCATGAAAATAGAGTCCAGCATGCCTTGCTGATAGGTGGTAACTCCTGGTTGGTTGCTGCAGGTACCATTAGAATTTATGAGATGGGAAGTCTCTGTGGTTGTCTTATAAGGGGATATTTTATTCTGTAGTGAATGTAAACTGAATGCCATATTATTGTAAATCAAAAAGTTCTAGTGGTTATAATGGTTGAGGGCTGTGGACATAGCTCAGAGATCTTGCTTTGCATATACAAGGCCCTGGGTTTGGTCCCCAGGACCTCAAAAAAAAAAAAAAAAAAAAAAAAAAAAGCTAATGGTTAAAGTGAAACCAGTAGATTGTAACAAATATTAGAAAAAAATAAGATATAGTTGTTTTTCATTTCATTAGATTAAAAATGTAAGAAAATTATTTATTGAATAAATCATATGTGTTTTAAATAAATATCCCAGATTTATTCAGGAAAATGGGAAAGCAAACTCATCTACTGAGGAATAGGAACTATTCATTATTCAAACCTGCATAAGAGTAAACCTATTTCCTCTGACATCAATGTAAACAAGGACACAGGGACAAAGTTATTTGGTAAGAAGAGCCTACTTAAAAATAAAATATGATTCTTAAGATAGGAGAGGGAAAAAGAAACCAAAGAAAAAAGTCATTGGGATAGATCTGGAGCTGGAAGTTGGAAGACTTGAGCTGTGTTTCAAGTTCTCTGCTCCAGTTATATTTAATCAATGACCATCCAAGGATTTGCTTTTGTCACCCAAGGGTCTGCTTTTGTTAAATGAAGGGACGGGCTCATACTAAACTAGTTTAAACATGATTATACAGTCCTGTGATTTGATGAAAAAATAGTCAAATACTACCTCATTCTGCAAGAGTGAATTATCTTCTGCTATCCTTTGACAATTCTAGGATTAAGTAAAAATAGATTTGCTAAAAAGGATTCTTCACTAAGATTTGAGTTAATCACAATCAGGGTTATTGCTCTCTCCCTTGCTCCCTTTTTCCTGCAAACATTTATTATGTCTACAGTGAGTCAGGATTTCTATTCATCAGAGTGAGGCTCCCTAAAGCAAAACCTACAAAGTTGACCAAAACACTAATGTTAAGACTAAATGAATGTTAAAACTTTTACCATTAACTCAGGAAATTTTCTTTTAGAAAATAGCTTGGAAATTGCAGAGCACAGTGGTGCATGCCTGTAATCCCAGCAGCTAGGGAGGCTGAGGCAGGAGGATCCCGAGTTCAAAGCCAGCCTCAGCAACAGCGAGGCACTGGGCAACCCAGTGAGACCCTGTCTCTAAATAAAATACAATATAGGGCAGGGAATATGGCTCAGTGTTTGAGTGCCCCTGAGTTCAATCCTTGGTCCTCCCCCATCACCAAAAAAAAAAAAAAAAAAAAAAAAGAGAGAGAGAGAAAATAGCTTGTAAATTGATGGTATGTACATAGAGGTGACAAAGGGAAATCAAAATTTAACCAAGTCCCTCTGGATATAAAATAAAGTCTCAAAAATTCCCATTTGGTCTCAAAGCTCTCCAGCAACTCTACTAACCACATGTCATGTCAATTTCATGTCTTTGGATTCAGGTTTCAAAGCAGTTGTAACTCCTCTGCTGCAAAGAAATAGCTGACTGCAAGGAATCCCCATGCCCCGACCCCTTTTCTTGGAAATGAAGACATCTTTTAGACATCTATTAAGCATATCTGGAAACTGACTTTGTAAGCCAGAAAAGTCTGGTTTGATGGAAAGGAACCCAGGAATTAGCCTAAAAGGGAGAGGAGATAGACTCCTTGACTGCTAAGGACTTACTTGTGGTGTCCAGATGCCAGAGTACAAGAAATCAGAAACAATTTAAAAGTAATTGGGGGAATGGGCCAAGATTTGTTAGCAGATTGGCAATTGCTTTTGAAACCTATGCTTGCACTCAAATTCCAAGTGGGTAAGTTTTGAAACAGTGAAAAACTGAATTATACTTCTTTCATTGAAGATGACACAAACTTTGAAGAAAGGCCATCAGTAGCAATATTCTACCAAACCAACCCAGGAGACATTTACACAATGCTAGGAAGGTTAAGCATTTAAAAAGAACACAGATTTTTTTTTAACTGATATTTTACACATATCACCTCACCTTCATTGGTAAATGTGCCCATATGTGTGTGCATGTGCGCGCACGCGCACACACACACACACACACACACACACACACACAGAGGCTCTCACCTTTCTTCACCATTTTGCCGGCCACAGTGAACTGGGTGGAGTCGTTGGAGGCCCCCCTGCCCTTGGTCTTCCAGGCCTCCTCCCGCACAGAGATGAGGTGCTTCCTCTCCTCGATCGTCATCTGGCTTTCTGGACTTTCTGTGACCCACTGTCCATAAAATGCATAGAAAGGAAAATGAGAGAAACGATAGAGGTGTGAACCTGAGCCTGTATCATTTCTTGAGTGAAAAGACGGGCCAAAAACTGGATAAAGTTGCTCTCTTCTGCCCAGCTAGGTAAAACTTGGGTTAACTGGTGGATTTTATCCCTCTGTGCCCACAAAGGGCATGATCTGGAACTTGACCCAGGAAAGCTCACAAGGAGCCAGGTCAGTTATAAAGCAGGGGAAGCTGATTAGGAAACAGGTGTGCTACGAGGCTTCCCGGGCTCTCATGCTTTCTTCTGTAGAATGATGTTGCACGGCAGGAGGCATCCAGGCAGCCCAAGGAAGTGGCTATAAGTCCTAATATATCCACACTGAGGGTGACCTGTCCTGGAGACACAGCCTACACATATAATACTTCTACTTTAAAACTGCTTTCAAAATTTGGGCAGCTTGGGAGGTTGAGGCAGGAGGACCTCAAGTTCAAAGCCAACCTCAACAAAAGCAAGGTGCTAAGCAACTCAGTGAGACCCTGTCTCTAAATGAAATACAAAATAGGGCTGGAGATGTGGCTCAGTGGTGGAATTCCCCTGAGTTCAATCCTTGGCACTCAAAAAAAAAAAAAAGAAAAAAAAAGAAAAGAAAAAAATTCAGGGGTGGTTTCTGAAGATACATGGCTCTTACATTTCAGAGCGTCTAGAATAGAAAGCTGGCAATGGCCTCTTGGGTTTGCCTGTTTGCTTTCAACCTTCTTAGACCTGAAGGCTGCCATTTCTGCTGGGGCATTTGCTTTCAGACTGCAACTGAGCACTTCTTAACTTCTGCCAGTTTCCCCAGCTTCTCTTCCTTCCCGAGGAGCTTTCCTTGGATAAGAAGTCACCATAGACCAAGTCTCATAGGGCCTCTCCCTGACAGCCCCAGGAGAGAGCCCCCAGGGAAATGCATCCCAGGGGCTTAGGGACATTTTCCTCCTTAACTTTCCATCCACATGGAAATTTAGCATCCTTAACGACCCCCCCCCAAAAAAAAATAACTTTCAGATTCATGAAGGAGAGGGTGAGAATGGAAATTGGCACAGGTCATTTTCTTAATGACCGGCAGGATGGAGGGTGACAGAGGAGAGGGGCCTTTCTTCCTGTCGAGCAGCAGGGAAGCACTCTGTAGAGCTGCTGGTTCCAGTCCTGAACGTGGACTTCTCCGTTATCTAATTTATGAGTCTCCCTTTTACAGGATTCTTCTGTAGACATCCAGCCAGAAGACATTTTGAGATCCTTGGTAATTTAAGGTTATTTACTTAAGAACCTTTTCCTGGGGGTTGAAATATGACAATGAAGTGTAATGCAAGACTGGATTGGATCCTACGTGGGTTGTAGCTAAAAAGGATATTGAACATGAATGTGAATTAGATAAACATGATATAAATGTTAAATTCCTCTTCTTGACCACGGTGTCACTGTATAGTGGTTATGGGAGAAAATATCTTTGATTGTGGGAAATTCATACTGAAGTAGCAGGAAGATCATGGTATCTCCAAACTACTCACATATGGTTTGGAAAGGGGAAAATACACACACACACACACACACACACACACACAAACATCCATGAGATGGGGGAGGGGAGAGCTAGAGAGAAGAAAGGAAAGGGTGCAATGTCAAGAGGGAGAGAATGTCAACATTTGGTGGATCTGGTAAAAAGGAGAATGATCTGCTTACTATAGAAACTTCCCTTTAAATTTAAAATCTTACCAATATAAAAAGTCACCACGAACAAAAAACTCTTTTCCTTAACTCTCCACACATGATTGACAAGAAGGCCCTAATTCCCCCCCCCCAAAAAAATACTTTGAACCATATATCCTTATTAAATAAACTATGAGGTTGACTTGCCAGGGTGACCTCATACAATTAAAAAAAAAAAGTTTTCTTTTAAAATGAAATTTCAGGAATGAAGTTTAATCAAACCAATACAGCACTTGGCTGAAAATATTTTCAAAAGACATATAAAGTGCCAAGAAATTTGGCTCTTCCAAAGGCCCCAACATCACTAGATGGTGAACTCACTAAAACATCTTGAAAATCCAGGGTGAGGTACAGGGGTGTGGTTAATGACTCAGAAAAGAGGTATCTCCCATCCAACAGTTTCATTCCCCAAGAACTCCTTCGTGGACAAGAGCCCTGGGACAATACAATGACAGTAGAATTTGAAGCTTCCATTTGTTTGCAGATCTAAGAGGGGATATTTTTTACTCCTTCTAAATGATAATAATACACACAGAAGTTTTTGTTTCCCTAGAAGTTTCTACTTAACTTTATTACTTAGGGGGGTTTGTTTTAGATCCCCCTAACTTCTGCTATGTGATTTTACATGGCTCTATACAGGAGGTAATGAATAAATACAGTTTGTGTGTTTAACTGAAGAACCTAATAAAATTTGCCATAAGTTACTATTAAATTATAAAACTCAAAATGTGAAAACATAAGATAAATCTTTGTCCATTTACTTTTTATATTTTTAGCTTATAAGTTTATTATCTTCCTGTTTTTCCCTTCTAAGTTTTTTTTTTCCCCTTGTTTGGAAATCTATGTCATGTCCCGGGGTTAGCTGATAATTGTTTATGAATTCGTGGAAGAGTAAGAGAGAGGATAAGAGAACTTGGAGATATCTATTATTCCACAAATTTAGTGGGGAGAGGCAGAGAAAGGGGATGGGAGAGGTAGGCATGGACAGAGGCTTGGGAGACAGCTTGATACCATGGAAAGGATCGATCAGTAAGAATGCTTTCAGGTTGCTGATAGGCTAGCTTTTGTCTCTGAACTACTGATAAATCACAGAAATTGTCACTTAGTACGTTTTACACAGGGACATGACACAGTGAGAGACTGGAACTACTACATTTAGTACTGATGTTGGGAAGATTTAAGGGTAAAATGCTTCCATAAATGGAAAGCTTTGTGAAAAGAAAATGTTGGGATCTGACTTTAAATTTTTTTTTTTTTTTTTTTTTTTTTTTTTGAGAGAGAGAGAGAGAGAGAGAGAGAATTTTTTAACATTTATTTTTTAGTTCTTAGCGGACACAACATCTTTGTTTGTATGTGGTGCTGAGGATCGAACCTAGGCCGCACGCATACCAGGGGAGCGCGCTACCGCTTAAGCCACATCCCCAGCCCTGACTTTAAAATTTTTGTCTTACATCTAGGTAAACTCAACCATTGGAAGCAACTATAAGAGCAGATATTTAGTAATAGAAATAAGGTCAACTGACAAAACTCTGTGCATTCTTAAAGAAATTTAGCTTTGCCTCCTCAAGAGAGATTTCAGGCCATTGTCACTTCATGCAGCTTCAAGTGACCTGAATGAAAGATGAAGAAAGACTCAAAGTCCTATGCTCAGACCTCGAAGGAATCAGAATCCAATCTAGTCACCATCTACTATCTCTTAAAACAAAAGGACTGAAAGAAAGCAAAATCTTGTTCTGGTACATCCTTGAGACACTTGAGGAAGGAGAGAATGCATGTTGACGCCTGCCAGAGAGATAAATAAATAGTCCTTTCAGATAGAGGTTGAGTAGGGCTTAATGCTCCATTTTCTTCTTTGAATCCTTGTATCATTCAATATTAAGACAGCAGCATGGCTGAAGGAAAGAAAAGGAGAGATCTGAACTCTGATAATAGATGGCATCCTAGCCTGGCTAGGACAATGAATACCCACCCTGGTGCAGGCCATGGGCTCCTGACTTCACTTGGGATTCACAGCTTGGACATGTAAAGGGGGGATAAGCTAGTGCTACAAAACTAGTATAAACACATTTATACATACCTGGGAAAATTGCTAAGAAATAATTATATAGAATTAATTTTTAAATTTTTGAATTAATAAAACCTAAAGTGCCTGTGGCAATTGTTATTTTTTTAAAAATTAAAAATATATGGATGGATATTACATGTTCATGAACAGGAAGACTATTTTTTCAAGATGTTGGTTCTTACTCTATCTATAAATTCACTGTAATCCTAATCAAAATCCCAGGAAGACATTTTGTGGATATTGACAAACTTATCCTAAAGTTTAACATGGAGAGGGAGAAAAAAAAAGATGATTACTTTTCTCTCAGTCAGCTTCACAGGTGAAATCCTGAGCCTCTCGTTCCACGGTTGCTGGCCCTGAAGCAGCGGTGAAGTCAGGCCACTGCTACTTAGAGGCAACCTGGTAATAAAGTCCCAGTCCTGATGAGGGGACTGAGCTCTAGAGGGAAGGCCCTGGTCCAGCTCCCACAATGGAGGGAGATGAGAACCTGGGAGTCATGGAAATATGGATGTGGCCGCTTAACACAGCCATCATGACACAAGGGACATTCTGAGGGAAGAACAAACCAGTGTGAACATTTTTAGCTTTAAAAATGATCACACATCACTGAGCCTGGCCAGGTCTCCCTTTTGGGGTGGGGTTCAGACAAGATACAGTAAAGATAGAGGGAAGGATGCAGGGGGGTCTATAGTTAGTTTCTCATTTTAACAGGACCAAGGTAAGCAGCTCACCTCAGACCGCCTCTTTCTCGCTGTATCTTCCTCCCTGTTCCACACATGAATGGCCTCCACCATATCCACATATACTTCTAAGCTAAGCAAGATGGCATCCTAGCCTGGCTAGGGCAATGAATACCCTGGTGCAGGCCATGGGCTCCTGACTTCACTTGGGATTCACAGCTTGGACAAGTAAAGAGGAATTTTTTCCTTAAATCAGTTTCATGAAGGCAAGGTTAGTTCATACTGTCAGGTCTACCTAAAAATCAGAGCTAAAGGTGTTGCATGTGTGAGGTAGGGGACAGACATATGTGAATGGTGGGAATAATTCTATAGAATGGGCCCACTGAGCTGACTCCCACATGTTTTCTTTTCCAAGAAGCAATTTACCCGCAGCTCTGCTGGGCCTAAGTGGACAGGATATATCACGTTCTTCAGCAAACTACCTGTTATCTGCAGGAGAAATGCAGGCCTGAAAAAATGTTGATAAGAGGAATTCAAGTTACCCTGAAGGGGGAGACTTTTGTGACCCTTTTTGAGAGACCAGATCCTGAAACTGGGAAATAAGGATAATTCTCCTAACCATAAGATCTGTGAGAATGTATGGTTAAGAATCCAATTAGAACCAGTCATTATGGGCCATGGTGACCTAGAGTTGTCATGGCAGTGAGGACTTAACAGTCTGACGTCATCCTGCTGCCAGTCAAGAGGTGGACCTGGGCGGGACTCTCTGGAAACTTCTCTGGTATCCCCAATAAAACTGGAGTGCAAGAGAGGCACATTGTCTCTCATCTCTGAGAGGACCCAATCTCTCCCTTGAGAATGTCCCCTTTCCCTTTTCCAACCCCTTCAATAAACTTATGCCTGTTACTCTGAGCGACCTGTCTGAAATCCTTCTGACTTGATCACAAGGATCAAGGTTTGAAGGGGAGCCTTGCACTGCCTCAGTTTCTCCAAAGTCCTCATCTCTGTAACATGTTGACTAACCCTAAATATAGAAACTGATTAAACACACACTATCAGACATACAAACAGACTGGCACACTATCACAAGACTCCCTTATACACAAACACACATGCGCATGCACACATGTGCACGCGCGCGCACACACACACACACACACACACACACACTCATGAAGCCAATGAGTTACTTCCCCAACTGAAACCACAAAGTCCTTTCCTACTGCTCAGAAATTGCAATGAGGCTTAACATGAGTAGCATTTCCTCACCTGATTAATAGATATAAAAGACAGGTATTTATGGGCAGCAGGTATAGCAGGAGAATAAGTAGAAGCATATACAGGTTCCTACAGAGCAAAGCAAGAGGATTAGAGGTGAAAAGAGAAGATTCATCAGAGCAGGGAAGGGAGGGGAGGGTTGGGGGGAGAGACAAAAACAATAAATTTTCTAACAAAGTTAATTTACTCATTGCAATTTCAGTTCTATTTTCAAGAGGGTTCCTTTCTCAAATGGGATGCTAAAATAAATCCTCACAAGCACAGAGTGCAAATACCTGAGTCAGTTTTGTGCAGTAATTGATGGAGTTAATGGGAGGATTACCTGCAATTTATGTAAGAAACTCAGTGACAGAGAGGGAACCAGGATTTTCATCGATGTTATGTTTTAACATTTAACAAAAAAAAAAAAAATCACCTTCTTTGAGGTATTTTCGTAATGCAATTAAAAAATAATGTAAGAATTCGGGATCCTCTTTCCATGCTGGATAAAGGATGCATCTTGCCTGGAGATATGGAAAGCAAACAGGGAGGGCATGGAGACTTGCAGGGGGGGGTGTAGCCCTGGCCCCCATCTAAAGGAGGTATTGGGCATTGGACAGGAAATTTTAGGAGCAATTTCCAAGCACACAAGTGCATGCATAAGCGACTGCCCCTTGAAATTACACTTAATGCTCCTTCAAAGTTGTTTAATTTGTTTAGAGTTAAGGCCCTCCAGAGAAACCAAAGTGGTTGAGTCACTCTCCCTCTTTTTTGATAAACTAGAGTAAACTTTGCTCATTAAAATACTAAATTCCCTGCCCAGAGGCAACCTTGTCCACCTTTTTTTGAACACGCTATGATGTAAGATTTCAAACTGAGCACGCTCAGGAATGTGCCCATCTCTACATGGGATAACTAGCCCTTCTTATATGAATATGTGCATTTCCCCAGCAAGAGCCCCTTGGTGTCTTTGTTGGGAGAGGCACTTCTTTGAGAATTCTCTCCAGTACCCTTCTTACTGGCTTCGAGTAATACACTTTTCCTTAGTCTTTTATCTCCTGATTGTGTGTATTGGCTTTGCACTCACCAAGGAAGGAACCCACTGAGTTCAGTTACAGAAGGACACCTGTGTTAGAATCAGGCTTACCCAAAGCAGATTAGAAATGTCATTATCATCTGTAAATCCTCCTTCTTCCTACAGGTTAAAACAAACAAGAGACATTGCAGAGGATGGAAGAGAAGAGTCTAGTTAGGGTCTCACCATCATTTTCAAGTATTCAGTGCCCTGGTTCAATTAGACACATGCAGCACGTGCTCACAATCCAGTGGCATAAACATCAAGTGAACTCATTCCCCGAGGGCAGGGCAGGAAGACAGCCTTTAATTTAGGGCCTTGCACTCTCTCTCAGCCCTGCTCTTTGAACTGACAATTGTGGTTTGGAATTTTGAAGACAGCAGGCAATTAGAATATAAATGTGGCAGATTTACCTCCCTTGAATTTTCAAGCACTTGTTTTAGAGATAGCATAGTACCAGATATCCAGTCCTCATCTGGGACTCAGAAATAGGTGCAGGTTTTCAGTGTCCAATTCTGTAAAGGTTTTTTAAATTCCTGGAAAGGTCTTATACACTGGATGATTATCTTTTTTTTTTTTTATGATTATCTTAACAAGAGGACATGGGAATCATACGTATGTTGTAATGTTGAATAGATTGAAATGTGTTTGGAACTTAAAATAATTATTGGGTGAAAATAAAGAACTGTAATTTAGTTGTAACAGACTCCTGCCAAATCACTTCTTTATGACTTTGTCTCGTTTCTTTCTTTTTTTCTCTCTCTGATGGAATGAGTTACTCTGGAGGAAACTGGACATAATCCATGCTCAAGTGCACACATTCCATTCAGGGAGGACCTGGCCAAATTTACAATCCAAATGGCTTTACTATCATTAGAACTAATTATATGCTACAAGAAGTAAAAATGTGTAAGTCAGGTTAGCACTAACTTAGACTAAACCAAGTGTAGGAAAAAGAAAAAGAAGGGTGGCAAGAGAGAGAGGTAGAAACCAGGAACCTGAGTGACTTTTCATAAGAAATGACAGAGCTAGCTAGGTAAATAATTAGTGCTCTTAACCTCCAAGTCATGAATCCTGATTTAGATTGGAAATGCACAGCCAGCTCTTGGGATGGAAAGCAAGGAACTGTTGCTTAGTTCCATGTTCTCTGGGATGACTGAAATTTCAGAACAGAAAGGAAAACTAGTTCTTCCAAAGCTATTTATGGTCCATAAATATAAACAATATTACTATACAGGATTTCAAATCGAGATGCCTCAATTTCTTTTGGCACAACACCCTTGACAGAAACAAAACAATTACAGATTGTCTGGGCATCCTTTTCTATTTTGTTTTTTAAACATTTGCATTATCTGTGTGGCTCCCATGGTATTTTCCTTGGACCTCTGTGTGTCGTGGATTTTCACAGGAGCAATGGAGTGACTTACAGAGTCCTCAACTCTAGGTCCTTCCCCTTCTACATTCCCACATTCTACACTCATTGCACACAGAAGGATGACAAGCTCTAAAATGTTTGGTAATCATGATATGCGCTGTTTGATGAATTCAGAAATTGGGAAGTAAGTGATGAGCTGACTGTAAGATCCGCTCCTTTCTACCCTGGGTGGTAAAGATGGAAATTTCCCTACTCCCTCTGCTGAGCAGCTCTCCATGGTGAGCCTAGATCTACCCCATGCAGCAAGCGCCCATTTTCATGTGCATGTTATCCACATCTTTCTTTCTCCAAGGGCACATTTAGATAGGCAAGCAGTGGCACTTCTCAAGCACTCCTTAGCTGTGTGTGGGGAGTCTCATGATAGCCCAGGTCTAACGCACCTGGCCTACCACATCTGCGGGCTGTCAAAGTGTGCCTGAAGTGCACAGCCAGCTCTTGGGATGAAATGAACCGGGGGGTTGTCAGGGGCCACCTGAAAACAACCTGACCTCAACAGAACTTGAGATTTCCCAATGAGTGTAGCAAAGGCCTAAAACAGATTGACTTAGTTTAACTTCAAAGAGCTTATTGTCTGGGGCCCAAAGTGAAGTAGGCCACCGAGAAGGAGTAGGAATAGTAAATTCACTGTGGCTAGAGAATTGGTGGCATCCATGAGCCTGGCAGCATGTCACACTCAAGCCCACAAGGTGCTCAAGTCCCAGTGCTTTGTGTCACTGGGTTTTCTACTCCCCAAACAACCTGGCATCTCTTGCCTTCTTGCAATCTTAGCTATATGTCTGGACAGTCCAGGTTCTTCCTTTCCCCACACCCTTCTGGTACTTACTGCCTAAGGTCACCCTCACTCTCCTAAGGAGGGTTGTAGCACACTTCACCATCCACAGGGATCTATCTCACCTTTTGCTTCTTAGCTTCATTGTTATATTCACCTGGCTATAGGAGACAGTCTGCTAGGGAAGGGTTGGGGACTCTCTGCATGTTTTAAAATGATGAACAAGATATCTGACGCTGCTTGGTGCTATCACATATTAGTTGACAGCTTTTCTAATGAGGTCCATCTTAAGGTTTTTGATTTTTATTTTTTGTGGTATTAGGTATGAAGCTCAGGGCCTTGAACAAGATAGGCAAGCACTCTATCACTGAGTGGCAATTACAGATCTTAATTCTTTTTTTTTTTTTTTTTAATTTTGAGATGGGATTTCACTAAGTGGCCCAGGCTAACCCCAAACTTGCAATCCTCCTTGTCTCAGCCTCTTAAGTAGCTGGAATTATAGGTGTATACCACAGGACCAGCTTGTTTTATTTTTGTACTGGCAATTGAACCCAGGGTGCTTTCCCACTGAGCTACAGTCCCTTTCCCAATCATTTTTATTTTTTATTTTGAGTCAGGGTCTTACCAAGTGGCTAAGGCTTCACTCAAACTTGCCATTCTCCTGCCGCAGCCTCCCAAACTGCTGGGATTACAAGTGTGTGTTATTTTTAAACCAGTGATTTTAAGGTTCTTTGTTTTTGTGGCGATGAGAATTGAACCCAGGGCCTCGTGCATAGTAGGCAAGTGCTCTGTTACTGAGCTTTACCCCTGGCCCCAAGATTTTTTAAAAAATAAAGTTTGTAGGCCCTGGGGATATATTATTTGAGGGATCAAGTTTTCTTTTACCTAATCTAGATTTCATATGTATGCTTTTAAATATCTAGTTAATTAGAGGGAGAACTTTACAAGTGGCTGAGAATTGAATGTCTTTGGTTATTATCTTTAACACCATGTATGTCTCCAGCTAGGGAACTCAGATACTTTTTAGTGTCCAGTTATACTTGAGAACTTCACACATGGCTGAGAATTAAACATCTTCAGACATTATCTTTAACACCATGTGTTAAAAAAGAATTCAATTTCCACTCCAGTGTCACCTATGTAGACATAGAAGTTCTGTACATAACCCAGGTTCAGTGGTGCATGCCTAAAACCCCAATTTGAGGCCAGTCTTGGCAATTCAGCAAGACGCTGTCTCAAAGTAAAAAATAAAAAGGGTTAGGGATGTAGTCCAGCGGTAGAGCACTCCTGAATTCAATCTTCAGTACAAAAAATAACAGACAACAAAGAAAAAAGAAGTACTAAATAAAATAGTGTCTGTCAGAGCCCCTGACTCAATGTTCTGGATCTTCTCATTTTTATGTAAGTTTCTTAACACATAAAGGTCAAGTCATACTTTCTCTTCTCCACAGATGCATAGTTTTATTTTTGAATTAGGGTCTCTCTTTGTTGCTCAGGCAGGTCTCGAATTCTTGGACTGGTGATCCTCTGACCTTCACCTCCTGAGTAGCTTGGGACTAAAGGTCATTGCACCCAGCTTCAGATGCTTGTTTTAGAGAGAGAAGGGGTTCAAATGATTGACTAAGTGGAACATTTTTTTTTTCTTCTCTTTTCTATTTGAAGACTTAAAATCTTGGAACTTGGCCAGTGGGCGTGACTCAGCTGCATCATTTCCCCTAGAGGCAGTAAGCACACTGCAATGGTAGGGTCAGCCAGCAGGGAAGTCACCATCAGCTTTGAAAGCCTGAGGTCAAAGGCTGGTCATCATACATTTCTAATCTAACAACCCAGCAATATCCTCGCATACGAAATGCTTCTAGTATGGATCACCATGCATGATTTGATTTTATTTAAGCTTGTAACATATATTGCTGAACATTCTCAATAAAAGGCATACCTCCTCATCATGAAATAGGCTTAAAATTTTAAAGAATGTACTTGCAGGCCACAATTATGTCCTTATTTTTTACACATAGGTCTTAAATCTCCGCATGGGAAATTCAAGTCCATGTTTTTATATGCAACTTACAAGCTGTTAGTGGTGAATTAAAGTTTTTCATTGGAAAGCCTTAATCACATTCTAAAGCCAGATTTCACTTAAGAAGGTTTGAGCTGTGTACATATTTTAAAATTTAGGCACTTGCTTGCTGACGTACTATGTGTGGTGCTGTTACTGATTCTATAACATCTCAAGGCTTGACCTTTTGATCAATGTTAGCAGCTTGGTGACAGATGGAGCGTGCACCCTAAAGACAAGAAAGTGCTCACGTTCCACAGAGCAGGAATCCGTGCAGCTCCACATGCTGTTCCACCTGACGCACTTGCAAGCGTGATGTTAGCGAAGACGCTTTCTCCTAACTCGGAAGCCTTACCTTCTTCTTCAGCGACTGTTCCACTTCCTGGATGTGCAGGCTGTCACTGGCAGATGCTTTGCCATACTCCTGCTTTCTGTTAATTCTGCTCTTCCAGTCTTCCTCACCACTCTTCTTCAACAGTGCCAATCTAGGAGGAAAACATGCCAAGAATTCAGCACCAAACTCTGAAAACGTAGTAAAGTCTCTTTTCCAAGATGGTCCTAAAGATGCACCATCATTTCAGCAAAGGAATATCTCTGCTTTTTCCTTGACCTTGGGTTGAGAGCAAGAAACAGATTTAAAAAAAAAAAAAGTCACCATCCTCAGAGAAAAATGTCTTCTAGTGGCCCATTCTGGACATATGATGAAATAACACTAAATCAGGAAAACTAGTTCTATGCAAAAAATATTGCAGAAATGTGTTTAAAAACATCAAGGTATAAAACACTGAAAATAACATAATATCATGCATTTCAAAGATAAATTATGATGTTTATAATTGTTTCTCTTCCTGTATTCTAGGCCCCGTTCTTTTTTCCTCCAAATGAACTTGTTTTTTTCCAATGCATCTTAATACAAAAAACTATTTTCTATAAACCCCACTTAAAAAATTATTACTGTAACTTTTCTCAAGGGAAAGATATATACAAAAAAAGAATCTAATTAACTGAGATCGTTATCTGACCTACTTTAGCTCAACTATGATGTGACTTGCCATAAAGCAGCTTAGATATTATAATATCGGAAAAGAAACATTCATGAACATGAGGCTGTTTCAGCTAACTGTATTAAAATAACTGAGTTAATCTTAGGCATCTAAGTTGAACAAACATGGGAAAGATAAAAGGCAAAAAGGCAGTGATCATTAAATTTATTGGAGCTGATGCTCAAACAATTTAAAATTAAGAAAAAAAAAAAAAAAAGACTAGACCTCGGTTTCTCTGGGCCCAGCCTAATGGGCACCGCATAAACAGTGACACTGTCAAGCTGCACGAGCTATTATCTCCGTTCAAGGATGCTGCTTCCTATCCTGATTTGTCTTATCAGAAACTGGACAAGAAAATCTCTAAAGGCCCTTCTGCTGCTAACTTTCCTGATTCTGTAAAGTATCTGAGTATGAAATGGGATAAAATATATTCTGTGATAAGTATTGTTAACAAACGAGAAAACAAATTCAGTGTTACTTAAACAAGAATTCTCGGCTGGGATGTAGCTCCGCGGAGTGTGCTGCTAGCCAGCATGAGGCCTTGGGTTCAATTTCCAGCACACACACAAAACAAACAAACAAACAAACAAAAAAACAAAAAAAATTTATATCTAAAAAATCTGTCCATAATCATACTCTATACTTTCTAGTCATCCAGTCAAATAACGGAAAGTAGGACATAAAGCAAAGAACTGCCTGAAAGAGGAAGGACTTCAAACTTTGGACCTATCCCTGTCCCCAAATCTCTCACTTTGTTTTCTTTTTCTTCCCTTTTATTTTCTTTGTTTCTACTATGTTTCTGCTATGTGGCAGCAGATCTCAAGTGCTCATTCAATGAAACAGGTAGAAAAGGCAGGTCTCACATAGCTCAAGATCCCATTTAGTCTTATATTCTACAATGTTGGGAGCACTCTGCAGGCTGCAAGGGCAAGTTCATGAACTTGGACACAATATCTAAATTCCATTAAATGTTTTAATCTGCATTTCCTACTAGATGATGACTAAAATTTATCTCTTTTCCAATTATTTTGGATGAGTCAGTTTTATTCTAGTATGGAAATAGAATCTCACAAACTCAAATTACTGAAAGAAATAATTAGTATCTGGATTCTGCACTAGAGCTTTCAAAGGTCTCAAAACATCAATAAATGAGACTTTCAAAAAAGTAAGAATGTCAGTACTTTAATAACCACATTAAGAAGGAAACACTCCCTTAAGAAGGAAACATCCATTTCACTGATGCTCTCCTTTAAACTGAATCAGCTTCTGTCTCCAACCTCACCTTTGACTCAGACCAGTAATTATTTATCTTGACTAAACACCTTGTTAACCGCGTTGGATTCCAAATGATTTAAGAGAAACAAAAGTTGTCAAATTCATCCTCACAAATTGAGGTTCTTAAAAATAACCGGGTATGATTTTTGAGGACCTTCTCAAAACGAAGCTGCCAAATGTTTGGAGCAGTGACAATACCATCTAAATAATAGTGTGGTTTCCCTGGTGGCTGGTTTGAGGAGTATGGAACTGATTCAGAGAAAAACAAATTGAGGAATCTGGAATGACTTTATAGTCCACCTTACACTCTGCTGATCTATGCAAGAATCTCTAAGAAAGAGGATGTTGTTATTCCTGTCTCAGAGAGGGCACATTTGTATACATGGGAAAAGGGCTTTGTGGAATGAGGTCCCACTGCATCTTATTGGAGCAGGAGGTGTGATTCCAAACCCTGTCCCCCATGGACAGCTTTTCTCACTCCATTAGTGCATCAGCTGATCAGAGACGGTTCGCTTTACTCTTTCAGGAATAGCACGGTATTCTGGCTTTCTTATAATATTCTCCCCACCCTTCCCATGATGGCCTTGAAAGAATTCTTCCATTCCAAACCCCTGAAATTTTGCTTCTAGATGTGCTGGCAAGGTCATCATCATGGTCTTCCAAAGACTACAAAGTAACCAAAATAATATGGAAGAAACTGTGCTTCAATTGAGCCCACATGGTACTTGGACCCAGCCCTAGCCTACAGAGTACTAATGATGAATAACTTCAAAATGACACACACTGTAAGTTAAACTCATGATTCCTGTCCCTTTAGATTTCCTACTTGGTGTTCAACAAGCTGAGGAGGGCGGGGGATCTTTCTAAATGTGTTTTCTCCCCCTGCAGTCTCCCGGCCCTCCAACTCACTGCAGACCGCCATGTACTGGAGAGGGCTCAACGTCTGGGCCTACACATGACATAAATTCCAGCCTGTGCAATTCAAACAACTGTCAGTGCTTTTAACATCTGCCAAGTCCAAGTGCTATTTGCAAGGCTGCAATGTGGACAGCGTGGGCATCTGCTTAGTCTGAGGCTGTGGAGCCAGTGAGTGGCACTGCATTAGCCTATGAACCCCAAGGCATGGCCCAGGGCCAACATGACATGTGTTTGCCAGGCTGCCCAAGGAAATGTCTGCTCCTCTTGCTGCAGCCCACACTTTTTCAGCAGGGAATTCTGGCCTGTGAGCCCTGCTTGGTCAGAACAAGTTTTTCAGGCTCATAAAAGTAAGGACTGGGTCAAACATGGGACAAGAAAACGTGTGTCCCTAATATGGTGTTGTTTCTGTTTTTTTTTTTCTCTTTAGAAATTTTCCCTTATTTCAAAGAAACACAGGCACCTAAGAGATGTCCAACAGAGCTCAAAAGCACTGATTAGTTAGTTATACTAGATTTTGATCGTGACTAGTGTGCAGGTTGGCAGAGTTAACCAATAATATCTTTTATTTATTACTTATTTACTTGATGCTGGGACTTAACCCAGGGCTGTGGGAATGTTCTACCACTGAGCTGCACTCCTAGTCCCCAATATATCTTTGAAAAGAAAAACTGCTATGGTTTGAATATGGTCTATCCTCTCTGGAACTCTGTAATTTGGTTGCCATGTGGCAGTATTGGGAGGTGGGCCTTTAAGGGGAAATTAGGTCTTAAGAGGAATTAATGTCTTTCTCCCTGCATCCTCTCTTGGGACTGGATTAGTTACCCTAAGTGTGGTGGCTATAAAGCAAGGCTGCCCCTACTGCTTTGCCTCTTCCACACAGTCCTGGGTCCCCTTCCAACTTCTGTCATGTTATGTGAAGCCCTTGCCAGACACAGCTAGGTCTTGGACATTCAGCCTCCACAACCTCTTTCCTTTATATAAATAACTACAGAAAATAGACGAAAAGAAGGACAAATTAAAGATGAGAAAAGGAGAGGGGGCAGAGGCAAATCATACCTCTATCTGTCCTTATTCACATCAATCTGGGGGGCCTTTGGAGGTCAGAACCTGGAGCTTGCTGGGGAGACACAAATACACCTCTAGCTGAGTGGGGTGCAGAAGGTGGTGGAGGGGCACGCGGAGAACTCAGGGGACCCCAGCTGGCCCTCCGAGGCTGGGGATAGACATGGGCAGCTCCTTCAACATTCTAAGGAATTCACTAAGTCCTTATACTCTAACAATTTCCTCAGGTGACAGGATGGCTCTTTCCCCCCCTTTTCATTTATCTCCCCTGACCCAACAACCCTCAGTATGAGAGTTCAGATAAAGTAGTTTCAGAAATCGTGGAAATAAGATTTCTCAAGGCCCAATATGCTTTTTAACAGATACCAAAGGTTTTTATCCCTAAGAAACAGAATTATGTGGCTCACAGTACTTACCAACGAAGTTCCCAATGGAACTTGGACAATTTAAATCATTTGGGCAGTTATAAACTGGTGGTTTTTATTGACCCAATGGAAAAACAGGAGATTGCATTCTAAGTTCTTTGTTGATTAATGGTTCAAGCTTGGCATTCTAGATGTCAGAAAAGGTAAAGGAAAGGAACCTGGAGATATATTTCTGTGAGCACCAAAACATTCTAAAATGGAAGCATATGGAGGATTTTCTATAATTCCTTCGTTTCTACCCATTTATTCTACAAGATAGGGATACTGCTGTTTCCTCTAGAACAGCAAATGAGATACCTCAAGTGAAATGCCAAGGGAAGCTCAGGATACTTGGTGACACTCCTGTGGAGAACTCCATAGAGTCAAGTCCCCAACAGGAAGGAGGCCAATGCCAGAAGATTTAGGACGACAGAACTGCACACCTGAGGGTACAGTAAGTTAGAAGATAGGATCATGGAAATCTGCAGATGCCAGGCTCTATTTCTTAGAAGTTCAAATTTGAAAATAAAAGTGAAATTTTTAAGAAGACATGTAAAGAACATGTGAACTGAGAAAATTAATACAGAGGGAGAGTGAAGTCTTTCTGGCTAGAATTTCTGTTCCCTTGGCATATATTCTCCTAGTTAGAACAAACACAGCTGCTAAAACACCTAACTGAACAGGAGGCAAGCTGTTCACAGGTACAAGGGGTGAGACCAGCCCCTGGGGTCAGTCCTGTCACTACCATGGTCCTAAAGGCTGCTGGGACTGATGAGCATAATTAGGCATAATGAGACATTCGGGAGGAGTTGGAGTAAGGTTTAAAAGTCCTGTGGGCATATGTCACCCCAAGACAAAAAAAAGCCCCAACAGACATATGAATGACATTCTTATTTGAAATAGGTCAAACTTGGTCATTTTGCTTTAACAAAAGGGAAGAATTAGAGCCCCACTTGGGGGGCAGTTATCATGGATGGACTGCTTGGTATTTCCAACAAAGAAAGAATAAAAGTACTGTCAAGGTAAGGGGGAAATGATCCCTGGCAATATATTTCAATATATTTTGCTTTATCAAAATCCATTATAAGCATATCTGCTGAATAAGGTGGTCCTCATTTATTTTTTGTGGGGTCTTGAGGATTGAATTCAGGGCCTCACTCATGCTAGAAAAGTGCTCTGCCACTGAGCTATATCCCCACTTTTCCTCATCTTTTTTTAAAAAAATGCACTTTTTAAACCATTCAACTGAATAGCTAAATATATTTTTTTAATTTTTAAAAATTTTTTTAGTTTTTTTTTAAGGTGGACACAATATCTTTTATTTTACATTTATGTTTGCTAAGGATCAAACCCAGTGCCTCGTGCATGCTAGGCAAGCACTCTACCACTGAGCCACAACCCCAGCCCAACTGAATATTTTTAAAGCATTCCTAACTATCAGGATTCTGAACTGACTGGGATCAGGAACCTCTTCAGGACTGTGGTAAATTAGGGCTCCTAGTAGTTGGCAGGTACACAGCACACACATTCACAGAAATCTTACAGTTACCCTTGAACTTCTCAGATGTCCACAAAGCCAGGGGTCAGAAGCTGCACCTTTACAGTACTTCACAGTTTTAAAAATGAGAATTCTACCTTAGGATTAAAACTGCATTCAGAAAAATACAGATCAACTCAAATTTGCTTAAAAAAAGAAAGGCAAGTAAATCAAGAAATATTATTGCATAGAGGATAGACACAAAATTTCTTCATCAAAAGTCCTACATCCCAACAGAGAGAAGATACTTGCATAAGAGGAGTCCTCCTTTAGAAGCCTTTGAAAGATGATGGCATGATATTAGCATTTGCTACTGGAATTTTACCTAACAAATATTTTCTGATCTAGAATACAACAGAATATGATATTTATCACTATTTCCCTTAAATTATATCTCTTCCTCTTCACCTGACTAGTCCTTAATACTTAAATCTCTGGGATCAAATGTGTGGCTTATTTTTTTTGGAAGAGGGATTGAACCCTGGGACACTTAACCACTAAGAAACATCCCCAGACCTTTTTAATATTTTATTTAGAGACAAAGTCTTGCTAAGTTGCTTAGGGCCTTTTTAGATTGCTGAGGCTGGCTATGAAATTGCAATCCTCCTGCCTCAGCCTCCTGACTCACTGGGATTATAAGGCACGTGCTACTGTGCCCAGCAAGCCTGGTTTTTATAAAGATGCCAAGATGAGCCAAACTGTGTCCCTCATTCAAGACATTACTCTTCCTATTAACTAATCCCATCAGTGCCTTCCCCTGTTCCCCTTTCGCCTACTAGGACTTGTTTGTTGTGGATTTTAAATAAGTAAGGGTGAAAAATCAAGAAGATTTAAAATCTTATTAATTTGTCAATTGAAAAAGGCTCCATCCATTTAAACTTTGGTGAATAATGTTTGAAAAGCTTATCTTGAAAAATAGAATTTTCATTGTGGTTAGACATATAATCTTAGGCATCATGAGAGATATCTAGAAAAATAAGAGTGATCCGTGCCTGACAAAGCCAGAGAACTTCCCTTTGGTCGGGGTTGCCAAGGAGGGGTCCAGGTGGACAGAATCACAGGAACAGACAGTGGAAACAGCTCTGCTAGTTATACCAGGAAGTTGATGTAGCTTTTCCTAATCCAGTTTTCCTAACACTATTGTATTTTTTTTCTTTTCTTAATACCGTAACTCAACTGTGTCTAAAGGCTAATAAGAAAAATACAGCCTAAAATGATTTAGTTTCTACTCTTTGTATATGTCCTGTTTAAATATATTCTCTCAAACATATCAGTCTTTTGAATGAAATGAGGCTACAGTGTTATCTGGTACTCAAATGCAATCTGTTCAGAGCTATTACCTGATATAAAATTTCTAGGGCAGGGGGTGTAGCTCACTGGTAGAACATTTGCAGAGCTTTCATAAGACTCTTGATTTGCTCCTGAGCTTGTGAGTTGTTGGGAGATATGGATTCTAAATAAATGCTGTTAAGAAAAGTCATTCATCTTACTTTCTATAAATAAAAGAGTTAGATTCTAATTCCAAAGCTGTAGATTCTATGTACTAATTTATCCTCATTCCCTCTGTAATTATTTTACAATCAGAAGTGGTTTGTGCATTTGGTTCAAACCATGTGTCTCTGAAACAGAAAGAGCCAAGAACTCAACTCCCATCCCTAGATAATCCAAGAATTTAACATAATAAAAGAAATGGCTACTGCAAATAAATAAAGCAATGAAAAATCTTTTCTGTTTGTTTTTTCATTGGAGTCTGGAACTGGAAGCCTATCAGCATTGCTAAACCAGGCTCTGGGCAAAGGCAATTCACTCTCAAACATCTTGATTTTCCAGAATTATCCTAATATCACAGAATATTCTCAAATGTAATTGAATTCTTGACTTCATCTTGGTCCATTACCCAGATCTTTTTCTACAACCAGTTGTCAGCTCCTTCCCCATAGAATTACTTCCAGTCATTAACTCTTATTACCTTTCTTTAATTGACATGGTTTTGCTAGGCGAATCAAGGATGCCTTCCTCCATGGGCGCTTTGGTCTCTCCTACAGCAAACATGGTGCATGGATTCTTGTAGTACTTCTCCTGTAGATGTTCTGAAGAATCTTCCTGCTTCCAGGACCCTGGGGTTGCTATTTGAGCAACAGTTTTCCCAGCAGCTATCCCTGTCTGCTCAGAAGCAGGCTCCCCGAACTCTGAGGCTGGGAGAAAAGGAGCGACATCAGCATTACTCCTCCAGCTGACATTCCTCCAGCTCTTCACCTCCCAACAGTACAGCCCTGGAGTTAATCCGTGGGCACATGGCACGTCACCCAGTGCACTTGGGTTTATGCAAATCTGCAGCTATACTCTGAGAGAAAATCAAACTTCCTGGTGGATTGCTCCGCACAGCAGATCCATCTGTCTCCTAGGCACAAGACCCAGGATGTTAGTTTTCATTACACACCATGGGATGTTTCTACTTCTCCCAAACAATACTTTGATATTTTAAGTGTGTTGTACTCAAAAGCCCAAACCTTTACTTACACAGAATCATTGTATGCAAACATAGAAAGAGGATTAAAGTCCCATGCAGTAGAGTTTATTAGCCTTCCAAACAGGGGTGTAGAAAGAAAGAGCCTAGAAATGAGAGATTAGTTCAAAGTCCTGTTCCCTATGGTTATCCAGCCCTGGACCTTTTGGACCTTCAACTTATAACAGGGGTCAAGAGAGCTAAGCACCTCAGAAGACAGTTGTATGAGTCAATGACACCAGTTACCAGGTAAGCCAGGGTGTGTGAAAGGGTTTTAGTCATTTTTATTGATAAAAAAAAATGTTTTTTTTTTTATCAATAAAAAAAAAATCACTCCACTGACCATGCTGGACTCAAGGGGAAGAGAGGTCTGAGGGGAGAAGAGGATTCACACTGCACTTTTGATCCATACTAGTTACGAACTGCGTTTATAATTTAGTTAAAAGGAATCACAAATACATGCAACAAATCAAGCAGAAACTAAAAACCCTGATGTCATAGAAAACTGGAGGAACAGTAGTAATTTACCTCTGAGTGAAAACTTCCTTTTTGTGACATTCTCCATGTCCACCTTTTCCTCAAAGGGCTGCCTGTCTTTCAAGTCCAGATTTCTTTGTGCACTGCTTTTGGCAGTGGAAAATTCCTTTGGTTCTTCATCAAGATGAGCGATGTAGGGGTTGGCTAGTTCCAGGCTTCCTTTCCTTGGAACAGGGTATTTAGAGTCCTTATGGCCATCCCCTTCCCTGACTCTGCCAACGACAGGGTAGGAGAGTTCTGCTTCCTCATAGGACCCGTACTTCTTAATACCACTGTCTCCAGCCAAAGCTCTCTTGCTTTCTGTCTCTCCAAATTCTCTCATCACTCCTTTGCTCCCACTACCCTCTGCCAAAGGCTGCCAGGCTTGTGATTTCAGAATGCCTTTTATTGGAGAGTCTGCATTTTCTATCGAAGAAGGAAACTTATAGTCAGTGGTATCTGTACTGTCATCAACAGATGGCTTTGTCCGAAGATCCCCTGCATACATGGGGGTGGCAGTAGAGGCCATGGTGGACACAGATGTGTTCACAGTAGGTGAGAAGGGAATGAGTTTCCCATTTTGCACCTGGGAGGACACAGTTAAAAAGTAAAAACCGGTGGAAAAGCAATATATACATAAACTTTGGTTTTTGGATTGAAACAAACTGAAATACGACATTTGGTATATTTCACTGCTTATCTCAGTGATAAACCATAATACATCTCAAACAAAACTTCTGGGGTGGGAGAGGGGAAGAAGGTTGGCCTTAATATATATATATAGTCTCCAAAAATGGACTCAGATCTCGCAGGCAAATTACAAAAACAAGAGAAACGTAATTCTTAGGGATGAAATTATTACCAAATTACCTGTCCATAACACAGTTTGCTAGCAGACTGCCTTAATTATATCAGCAACCTAAGAGTATACTGTGCTACGTTTTAAGAACATATGCACACACCAGAATGAAATAACAGTGTACTCACCTGTTCCACCTCTTCAAGTGTGACGGGCTGGGTTTGATAGCGGGCATTCATTCTCCTCTGTCTCATGTCTATTCTGTTTTGGGTAGAAATAGTTCTTGAGACTGGCTGGGACAATTTGTTAAACAAGGCCAACTTCTCTGCTAAGCTCAGAGTGGAGGAATCAGGTTCTCCTGGTTCAGCAGAATCTTTGCCCTCATTTGCCTCGTCCCTGGCTAAAGCCTTTTGGTGAACAGACGCCTGTAATCTGAAAGGGAAGGAGTGAAAGTCAGGAACGTAGGTGAAAAGCAACAAAAACCCACTGCTAATTTTATATGTTAGCTTTCTTCAAAGTATCACTTAATTTTGCAAAGGGCTTATTTTTCTCTACACAAACTTAGGACGAGGGTAGGCAATTGCTTAGGTATTAAACAAGACAGTGAGTAGCACAGTAGGCTTGGGACACTAGCATTAATTAGCATTTCTACAGCAAGCAGATTTTTAGTTCTGAATTGTTTCTAAACAGTAAATTTCCTATTTAGGGAACTGAAATTGGGTAGGACATACTCTGAGACAGATGTATTAGTGTCATTAGAATTAAGGCTAACGGAGTCAGAAGGCATTACCTAGGGCATGGACAGATATTCTTCAAAGATGTCCAGGAGGTAACCATTTCATCATTTCATTTCCAGTTATTTATTTTAAATAACTGGAAATATGGTTATCTGTCAACAACAGAATCTGCAACACAGATTTTTAATTTGCCTTTGTGTAGCATTTTCTCTTATAGCTTTCTCTACCAGTTCTTTTAAAAGGTTCTAAAGTCTCATTCTCAATAATTTTAAAAGTGAATAAAATTTCAGGTGATTATTAATCCTCCCAACAAAGGCTGGGGATGGAACTTGGTGGTAAAACAATTAATTACCTAGCAGGTGCAAGGTCCTGGGTTCAATCCCTAGCATCCCCACCCAAATAATAACAGTAATAATAATAATAATAATAATAATAATAATAATAATAATAATAAATCCCTCCACCTTCCAGTTAGGAAAAGTAAGGCTTTGGCTTCCATGGTCACTGTGACTCTCTAATGGTTTCTTAAGACAATATCCTTTTTGCCACCAGCAAATCTAATTCTCACATCTAGTAAGAAGCATATTCTGTCTTCATTGCAGTTAATCACTGACTCACAGGCTGTCCCAGACCAAAGAGCAGTCTCTGTATCCAGGTATAATGAGGTGGTGAGAAAGGCCACTTGAGCCTTAGAGGCTTTCCTGAGCCGAGTGCCACAAGCTGGAAGGACAACAGCCTGCTTCCCTGAGAGCCTTGCTCCTGGGTACTGCCAGTTCATTCCTACACTGTCATTTCACTTCTTTTAATCTTATTTTTAGCCTTTCTGTTCTGGCCCATGGGAGTAAAACAAAGGGGATATTTACATGGCTTAAGGGCATAATTTTAAAACACTACAATTTGAAATGTAACAGTAAAATATCTATGATCAGACACTATGAATTATTATCTCAATCCTAAAATATAAGGGCATTGTCTCTCTGTAAATTAAAAACAGGGAGGATTATTTTTAATGTGTATTTGTGTCCATGCTTAAAAGAACTGGGTCTTATCAAAATCTCCACTTTCATGCTGATGCCCATTTCTCTGTTCATCTTTAAGGGCTAGTATTTTAGTTGATGAAAAATTTTAGGACTGATCATTCTTATAAAAAAACAGAAACAAAACAAATGGATAAGTGAGTTAGTGCGATTCTAATGCCAACAAAGGACATACACAGATGGGCTACGTGTTGTCTCATGCAGGCCTACATGACATTATCAGTAGCTTGCAGGATGACAAAACAAAATGCCACACATTCCGGGAACAACTCACTGCCCCAACTTGTTTGTCAAACAAATGAAAGGCATTTGAGGCTTTCAGATGCTTCTGCTGCCCAGCACCTTTGCACCCGGTGCCACACGCAGCTATTTCTATCCGGTACCTGGCGGGCTGCACAGAGCTCCTAGCTACAGTAGGACTAGGAAGTCTCGTCATTACAGGTTGGGTGACCCCAGAACACGAAGCAGCGATAGATTCACTTTACAAGCAATTGCCAAAGAAGGAACATTCATAAGGAGAGAGAAGAAAAGAAGCATTAAAGAAAGCATGGTTTCAAATTCAGAAATGTTAAATATTTTACCAAATTATTTGCTAATAACTTTAGAAAAAAAACATAAACGAACTCAAAAAGCAATTATAAACTTAGAAAATAAGAGGCTGCCCAAAGTAAATGGACTAAGTATAGCTACAGGGCTTGTAGATTTACTTTCATCTTTAGCATAAACCTCCTTGTTGAAAAAAGCAATTTAAAAAAAAAAACAATCCAGCTGTCAGCAAATCAATAGATTATGGCCACATTTTAGAATGGTGTTCTAAATCTCTCTCTTTTTAAAAAAAGAATTAATCTCTTCATATGCTGATCCATAATGGGGATGGTGGGGCGGGGCATGGGAGGAATAGAGGCACTTTAGATAGGGCAAAGGGTAGGGAAGTGATGTGAGGGGGCAGTGGGGTAGGAAAGACGGTGGAATGAGATGGTCCTCATTACCCCAAGTACACGTATGAAGACACAAATGGTGTGACTCTACTTTGTGTACAACCAGAGACATGAAAAATTGTGCTCTATATGTGATTATCAATTGAGATGCATCCTGCTGTCATATATAACAAATTTGAATAAATAAATAAATTAAAAAGTTCACCCCAAAAGAATTAGTATCCTCATATAAGCTACAGATATATCAAAGGAGTTTCACTGAGCCTTATAAGGTGCTAATTCTTCCTCTATTTACTGTCTTGCTTCCAAGGGTATCTGTTTCTTATTTTACACCAACAACTCTAAAATAATTTCTCTTAACAAACTGATGAGGCCTTTTGGGATGTCAATGCCCACAAAAACAATTTTTAAAAAATTAATAAAAATTTCCATTTGATTGAAGCCATTATCTCTGAATGAATTACTTTGGGAAATTAATTCTGCACATACTGGAACATATTGCTCAAAGGAGACATCCTGTGATTTGGAAAGTCATCAAACTTCCAAGTAATTAAAAAACATACTTGTTGACTATTCAAAAACAAAATGAATCTTTATCTTTTAGAGATAAATAGTGAAATATTCATGGATGAAATGATGTCTGGGATTTGCCTGAAAATAATGCAGGAGGAAAGGGGGAGAGGATGGGACTACAGGAGTTGACAATGGTTCACCAAAGTTGGGGGTTCATTATTTTTTTTTTATCTACTTTCATGTTTTACATTTTAAATAAAAAATGGAGACAAAAACCCAAATTGTATGGGTAAAATTCCTCGATATTTTTCAAGGAGCTACAATAAGTGGTGCATCTCATTACAAAGCTTAGAGAGATGGTAGTAGTAAAGGAAATCCTGAAAAACCAACTTCTCTGTGACTCTTGGCCAACCTATCTCCCAATTGTCTCCTTGTTTAAAAAATAAAAGTCTTAATTGATGCCTTATAATTATAAGTAATAGTGGGTACATGCAACGTATTCACATATGCACTTATCATAACTTGGTTATATTGCTTCATCTTTATCTAAAATTCTTTAAGTCTTCCCCCTCTCACCCCCACCAAGAGGAGACTTTACAGCCGAGGCCAAGCCATCCCACAGGAGACTCACGTGGTGGCAATGACGACTTCCTCAGTGGTTATGGGCTGGGTGTGAGACCTGTCCTGCAGGCGGCGCAGCCTTTGCTCCACGGCTGGGTTTCTCGAGCATCTTTTTGGGACATTTTGTTCCTCAAATGATTTCTCCATTTCCTAAGATTAGAAACACTGAGGAATCTTCTAAATCCAAGGAAAGGAAATCGGGCTAGTGAAATGTCTCTACTCTGTCCTCCTCTAAGATCCACAGGAGGGCCGAGCAATGAGAACCATGCATCCTCATCAGGAGTGAACGGGTCAGGCTGGGACAGCTGGGACAGAATCAGTCAAAGCATATGCTATAGTTTGGATCTGAAATGTTCCACAATGGCCCATGTGTTAAAGGCTTGGTCCCTCCAGCTTGGCACTATCGGGAGGTGGTAGGATCTTCAAGAGGTGGGTCCTGGTGGGAAGTTTTAGGTTATTGGAGGGAATGCCCTAAAAAAGGGATGGCGGGACTCATTCTCTTCCTCTCTTTCATCTCTGCTGCCATGAGGTAAGCAGTTTCCTCCACCACATGCTACCCACCATGATGTGTTGCTTCTTCACAGGTCCAAAGCAATAGGACAATTGATAATAGACTGGAACATCTGAAATTATGAGTCAAAACATACTTTTTTTCTTTTTAAGTTCATTGTCTCAGGCAGTTAGTTGCAGCAATGAAAAGCTGACTAACACAGCATAGGAAGAGAACAACAGGTGGGCCAGATGAGGAGAACTTTAGGGCTCTCAGAGTATGTGAAGTAGCCAGAGCCTTGAGAGTCTCCTTCTATAGGGGTTATGATTTCTAACCAAGTTTTTCTGCACATCTTACCCTGAAAAGCAGCCTCTTGGCAGCAACACTCAGTTTGGCTCGTTCATCTACCTTTTCTTCATCTGTAAAAAGCCGTGAAATAAAAACTGAACATCATTTCAAAATGTAAAAGTCTCTAGACCATTTTCCAAGATCGATCTGGAAATCCCTTAAAAACAAGCATAAGTGAACCAAAATAACTGGGAATATTTTCCTCTTAGGACTAGCCCATTTTTTCTGTTCAGTAAAAAGAAACTAATTCCTAATGTAATTCAAACCAAACCAAACCAAACCGTGTTCAGATGATATTTAACCAATGGAGATTCAAGCATAGATTTTATGAAAGGGATTTCTCTTATTGTTGTATAGGAGCAAGTAACAAGAAAAACCTGCTTCTTGGGTTCAAATTAGTTGTTTCTATATTGTTTACTTTGTGATTTTCTTAACTCATCAAAAATAAGGAAACCCATTAAAAATTTCTCCTAGGTTTTATTATATTCACAGCACATTTGCTTGAAAGTAAGAAATAAATAATTTCCATAGTCTTATTCTCCCCCACAAAAAAAGTAAAAAAAAACAAAAACAAAAACAAAAACAAACTTGTTTTTTAAATCTAATTTGGATAGGTCGGAAAGAAGGAAGAAAAAGGAAAACGGATACTTGCCTTCAACAGTTGGCATTTCTGAACTTGACGTATACCTGGAAGAAATGTTAGCAAATAATAACAATGAATTAGTGGTGGGATTGGAAGATCCAAATAAGACATCACATTAAAAGTTAAAATACAGATGCAATTGACCTCTCTTAAAGAATATCATCCTGGTAGCAACCCTAGCTGTGAATACACACACATATAGTTGTTAACTGACTCTGTGGAAAGCGTGTACACAAAATCCCAGCCAAGTGAACACTTCGTGGAGAAAACCCAGGATCACAAACAAGTTATTAAACAGGACTCATGATAAATTTTTTGACAAAACTATCATTTCTATGAAAGAACATATGATAACGTAGAAACTTAAATACATCTTACCCTGAAAATGAGTATAATGAATATAAAATTCCTTTCTTATTTTCACTGAAAACTTGGTCAATACTTAATTCGGATTCTACTTGAACAAGAGTGGAAAGAAGTTAAAAACCTCAAATGAAGAAAAATAATGTTTCTTCTTGCCATCTGAATGTAATTTAAAACCATATGGTGATATTGTTGAGAAGGTCAATATTTCTTTTAAAATATATTTAAGTAAGACAAATAAACATCCCTAATAGATTAGATAGAAGAGTAATAGAATCACCAACATCCTTTGTCAATAGCATCAGGACCATCAGATTGGTAAAAATCCTGCATTCTTTATTTTACATTCCTATACGATGGAACTACACAGAGTCATGCCTACCTATCCGATTCCTTTCGTTCTGCTGAGGTTATAGGTTGAGTTCTAAATCGCTCAGAAGTTTTTCTACTTTCACCAGGAGAAAAATAGCGTCTTGGTTTCCGGGACCCTCTCTCCCGTTCCATACGGGTAGGCAAGCCAAGTCCTTCGGATGACTTCTCAACCCGTGATTGGCTTTTAGAATCACAGGGCAGAGATTACACAGCAGGGGAACGGGAAGACAGAAAGAGAATAAAGCAAACAAAGGTTTAGGCATCTCAGCGAGTCAAGGCACAGATTGCTAGACCCCTCTACATGCCTCTACCATGCACAGATGGAGGTGGAGCATTCCCGAGACCCACTCCTCCAGCTCCCCATTAGTAGGCTGAAGCAGAATGGTAGTTTGTGAGCCATTTCCTGTACAGTCTGCCCTGCACACACTTGTGAGCTAAGCTAACACGATTCAACGCAGTACACAACACAAGTTGAGAAGTGAGTCATTCTGCCATGGACGTGCAAGTGACACATCAGGAGGACGTTTGCAACATCACCTACAGTTCAGGTTTCTTGTTGGCTCTGGCAGACTCCAGAAACATATTTCGGAGCTGGGCAACGGAGACCTTGGTGTCCAGGATGCTAGCTTCTGCACTGGGCCCTTCGGTCTTGGAACTCTGTGGCTCCAGCTCTCGCTTTGGAGCTGGGTCCTTACACCTCAAGGCCTGGAGCTGAGGGGGACCCGTGTAATCAGACAGCGAGCGGGTAAGGACCTTGTGCTTCTTCGGAGGTGCTCCCTTTTTGCGACCGGTTAGTGTGGCCTCCTGGGACACAGGCTCACTCTGAACATACAAAACCATTTCACTTCGGCCCATTCTCTCAGCAGGCTGGAGCTGAACTTGAGGTTCCTTCTGAGGTTCTAAGGAGACTGTGCTAACAGCAGGCGGCTGCCCCAAGTCTTCGTTCCCAGAGGAGGCTTTGTGACTGCTTGCAAGCCCATCCTCCTCCAAGGTCAAGAGTGTTTTCTGGTTTTTCTCCAGAGCTTCAGTGAAGAGCACATCGTCTTCTTCTTTAGATTCAGAAATATGAAGGACTGGGGCATCTCTTTTCTCATCTTCTAGAACCTTCGAGGTGGAAGGCTGTATGACATTTGGGGTGGCTGATCCTGCCCAGCTGCACTCAGATGTATTTTCTGGGGTTTCTGCGGTCACCAGCTTGACAGTGTGTACGGGGTCCACTGGCTGGACGTAGCCACGGCTCGGCTGTCTCACAGAGCTCACTGCTTTGCTCGCGACCCTATCGAAGGCTGAGTTTTCTGACTGAAAGGATAGGTAATGGACTGACAGCGGCTGATGTCTCCTCTGAGCTAAGGACTCTGAGGCAAGCTCAGGGCTGCTGCGAGCACTCTCCTCTTTCACCAACTTTTCTCTAACTTTAACTCTTTAAGAAAGAAAAGGGATTTAAGTTGCAACGTGCAGTAACTGCAAAGGGGAAGAGAGCATGCGTGGATCACTGATTACCAGTGAATGGAAATCAACTCAGAAAAAAAAAAAAAAAAACCTTTGGGAAAGGCATGTGGCCTAAGGCAGGAATCCAGTATGTGCCACGTAAATGGTTTTGAGTTAAGTTTACAAATCTGCATACTTATGCCAGTGTGGTGCGAAACTAATTCTACCCCCTGTAAAGCTGAGAGGGGTCAGATGCTGACCTGGAGGAGATTGGGTTCCTTCTGACTAGATAAATACCTAGAAGCCACAGAAAAATCCATTAATGTACACCACTGGTATGCAGTTGGGAACTCTGAGGAAGAAGCCTTGAATCAGTAAGCTTTCTGCACGTTTACTACCATATGGACAGTGGGTGGGAATGGTGGGAGTGGTCATTATCTCCTGGAAATGTGAGGGCATTTGTGATTATTTACTTTTTATGGAGCTCAAGGTAGGATAATCACTTCTCTTTTGAAGCACTCAGGGAAACATTTACAAGCTTTTTCATGCAGACTATATTCATATATCATGCAGACAACAGTCATTCATTCATAAGACAGGTGACCAGTTCAGACATCCTTACTAACACTGCAGCACCATGAATGTTAGGTAAAAGGCATATGTTGAGAGAGTTAATGAAGCAACCATTTCCCCTCTGCAATTGCTGTTAAGCCCTCACTTGAAGGCTAATCTAAAAAAAAGAAGGCTCCTTCTGTTTCTAGAGTTATTTACAAATCTGAGAGCAAAACTGAAATCCAATTTAAAAGCCATAGACTTTTTTTCCAATACTGCAGAAGCAAACTAGCCAAGAGTTCTGGCTGTGGGGTCCTAAGAGTCTTGGGCAACTTACTTGCCCTTCTCAAGCCTCACTTGCTTTACCTTTTAAATGGGAATAATAGTGGAATGGGGATATAGCTCATCGGCAGAGTGCTTGCTGAGCACGTGCTGGGTTCATTCCCTAGCACCACAAAAGAAAAGAAAAAGAAAATAATAGTGATGTAATGTACATAGTAGGTTATTTGCAAAACACATGGCTTAGTGTTCAGCAAAGAGTAAACGTTTGGAAGTATGATCTAGTTCTTAATTTTACTTTTTGAAATACCATGTAGTGAGAAAGGGAAAACCATTCAAACTGAGAATGGATTACTGATTGGCTCTGACGTTTAAAAAAAAAGTAAAGAAGACATTTGGAGTGGGAGAAGTGATTTCTTGGGAAAATGTATAACTTTGATTTACTTAAAATGACTCAGCAAAAGTAATTTTGATGCACACTTTACAGAAAAGAATGGTCCATTTAAGGACAAGTGTACCCTGATAAATATAAACACCTCTGTGGTTTTTAAGCAGGATATTGGTACAGATTCTTAAAAAAAAAAAAAAAGGCACATAAAAGGCAGTTATTATGAACAATTCGTGGGAAACAAACATTCTGAGTTATTATTTTTCTCAGAGACTACCCAGTGTTGGAGGTTTTCATATTTATAACTTTTGTTAATCTTTTAAAAGGAGACTGAAATGTGGTCAAGTTCTCCTGTGGAATGTGTGCTTCTAATCAGAGACAATCTGAATGTTGTCCTCAGCTGAGAACAAAGTCACTGTTAGAAACTCAGTACATGGGTGCTTTGTCCCTCCAATGACTTATTCATTCTTACTTCTTTTGCCTCTCCCTGCCCCCAGTCTTAAAAAATGAAATGATAGGGGTTTTTGTCTGCTTTTAAAACCACATGCCCTAAATTTACTGTTGAAAATTAAGTAGAAATGCCAGAGTTTAGAGACAAGGAGACATAAAACAAGGAGCCGGGGTGCTGGACAGAGAGGCTCTGGCAAGAGGAAACACTGGCCGGCTGTTCAGTGAGATTCCAAGGACCAAGGACTGCTTATGCACTCACTACTGCCCCCAACTGGCCAGTTCTGTGTGAGTTGGTGAGAAAGGGGAAAAGCAAAAGGTATAGAAAAGATCCTCAGAGAGAGGGAAAGGAGGAAGAGAAATGCTATCAGCATGGATTAGGGTGATGCTAGGAGAAAACAATGATTTGAAAGTAAGTTCTTTTTGAACACATGGTTTTCAAATCCATTGCCACTAACAAGAGGGCAAGAGGAGAGTCAGCATTAGCTAAAGTATGGAATAGCAAAGCCAAGTCCAAGGGAAAACAGAAAAGCATCCATTAAACATGAGCCACAAGTTTTACAACGTGAGATGTACCTGGAAGGCCAGTTGATAAGTGAAGGTGTGTCCCCTTCAGAATCTTTCTGGAGAAACCACTCATGTTTGAGCTTCCCTGTGCTACCATGTACAAAAAAAAAGACTTCAGATAATTTCTATTAAAATGTTAATAAATACATAGAACTTTATTATAACAGAACACTTAAAGGCATTTTTATTAGGTAAATAATAATCTTGGCTTTTGAAAATATGTAAGTACATTTTGGCATAGGGTTTATATTGGCTTCACAGAATTGCCAGGACATTTGGCTCTCTTCAAAGACCAAGAGATAGAAACAAATATATCTAAAGTCACCAGAGAAAGTGTATTTCAAGTAATTTTAAATTATTAGGAGAGAGTCTGTTAGAGTCATACTCTGCTTACGAATGCCAGGTAATTATCCACAAGGGGTTGAAGTAAAACATATAAGGCAACTTAACCTCCATAAATGTTGAGGCACATTGGTAAATAGACAAATATAAAAAGAGTGTCCATGCAAAACAACGAAAATGAATAAAATAAATAAAAACAAATTCAATGAGATCATATCTTTAGTTGTTATTACACATTTTGAATTCACCACTGGATAAAGCAATCAATACCACAGTTACAAATGCTTATTCAGGTCCATTAGACAAATGTTCATTGAACTCCCATCCTGTACAAAATACTGTATTATTTAAATAAGCTCTGAGAGGTAACAAACGTAAAAAGGCATCATCCTGGCCGGTGAAATCCTTGCATTTTGTTAATATAGCATGATGTATATATTCATTCCTCAAGCCTCAACCAAACACAATGCAAGGTAGAAAGTGATGAAATAATTATGAGAGGATGAAAATATTTTAGAGAACTCTTAGGCAAGGAAATCCTTGGGTTAACAATATGAAATAAGTCAGAGGAGGAACACTCCCTTAAGATGCAGAAAGAAAAAATGGAAATTCTGCATGCTATTTTAAATGTTTACTGGCTCAATACCTCATGAACTTATCTGCAAGAGTGTTTAAATAGTAGGCTGGAAACACTGCAGCTCCCAACAATTTCCAAAAGAGTAGAATGAGAATTATAATTAACTCAATTTTCTAAAATCATTTTAGTTTTGGTTCAAGGTGCCAGGCAAGAGCCCATCACTGGAGTTATATAGCTTGCTGTGACCACTGAACTCTGTAGTATTCTACACTTGGACTTAGCTGCTTCTCAGTAACATCCTTCAGTCTCTCGCCACCCAAACCTGTCATTCTACCTCCTGATTCCCAACATTACAACAGTCTTATGCAAAGCAAACAAAAATTAAGATGTATGTACATTTTCTTTTCCAATTGGACTCTCAGCATTCGTTGGAACCTAGGAAAAGTTCAGTCTATCATCTGCAGCTAAGAAAGGAGGCAATGCAATGTAGGACAGAATGCAGAGTGGAAAAGGAACAACATGCCAATGCTTTTGAAAACAAGCAAGTTAGTATAATCAGACTGATTGCAAGGCTCAATAAATTTTTGAATAAAGGAATGCTTTGCAAAATGTGAACTGCTCTCCAATTTTTTGAACACAACCTTCAGGGACAAGAATAAAACTTAGCATCACCATAAAACATTATCAGGGGCTTGCTCAAGAATAGGTTGGGTCAGCATTTATAAAATGAAAATCATACACAGAAAACGCTGGGGGTGGGAGACTTACTAGAGTCCATTGATTCATTAAAACTCAGATATGGAACTGGCCAAAAAACAATAACTATTACCAGGGCAGTGAACACTGCAAGTCTAAAATGTTATATGTAATAAACACACAATGTATATAAGAAGAAATAAACAATTTTATGTGAAGGCATCCTGCCCAGAACCTGGTGAGCCCATCCAAACACTGGTCTCCTCTGTTTTTTTTTTTTTTTTTTCTTCAAAGACAACAGAGCACTGCAAGTTTATGAGTTTTAACGAGATGATATATTTAGAAACTCCATTCTGAAGTCATGTGATTTTAGTAGGCACCGGTCATGCCTCACCAGGAGGGTTCACATTGGCTTAAGTAAACTTCAGGCAGGAACAATTTAGAACATTTCTCCAAGTAAGGCTTTCAGGACTCATGAACCTGGGGGAGGTTTTCCACCACCCCAGACAGAAAAGAAAGCAAGGAGGATGAGGAGAGATCTAAGTTGGTTAAACACTCCTGGTGCATAGGACACCTGGGGTACTTCTATCTACTCTCTCATACAAAATGGTCAACCTCAGTTGTACCAGCAAAGCTGGATGCTGATGGTCACCCCCTTATCTCCCAGCCTTCTCTATTGATTCCTCCTTACCCACCCCTCCGACCAGAGAATCCTCAGGGTGGTGTCCTTCCCTCCTCACTTCTCCATCAACAATTGAGGCCTAGATCTAGCTTTCAGTCTATCAAGGATCTTCTATGTTTATCTCCATGTGATCTCCCACCCATGAATTCCAGACTCCTGGATTCAACTGGATACTTGATATTTTGAATATCTAATATAGACATTCTAATACCTAAGAGAGACACAATATAGACATCTTAAGTTTTACATGTGCACAGACTTGGGGTAAAGTGGTAAAGTGCACCTACTTAATGTGCAAAAGGTCCAGAGTTCCATCTCCAGCAACATCACCTCCAAAAATGTGTAGCATATCTAGAAAATGAGTTCTAGAATTCCCTCCAAACCAACATGTACTGGAGTCCTCCCTATATCAGTGAATGGCCATACAATGGGGACTAACCTTTGCCTTCTCTGTTTTTTTCCACACTCCACATCTAAGTCATCAGCAAATGTGTAGGTTACCCTCAAAACATAAGCTCATCCCACTACCTCTGCTGCTATTATACAATTCAGGCCACCACCGTCCTTCACCCCAATTGCTGAGATGACATAATTATTCTACCTATTTTCATCTTTGCCTATCTATAATTTAGCATCAACTTAGCAAACACAGTAATTCCTGGAAAATGTAAGGTATGTTGGTCATTCCTCATTTTGAAACCATTATATGGCTCCACCTATCATTTACGGTAGAACCCAAAGCCCTCACAACAGACTCCAAAGCCTTCCCTGATCTGCATCACCCACATCCATATATCTCACTGACCTCATCCCCCTCCCCTCCCCCTCCCCCTCCATGACATCTCTCCTCACTAGGACATATGAAAGTCTTGAGAGAAGAGACTTTGTTCACTGTGGTTATCATCAGAATTCAGCACAGTGTGTGTGGCCAATAGCAGACATCAATAATATTTGTGAATGACTTGTTGAATAATTATTTCCACAACTCCATGAGGCAATTTTTTTGTGGTGCTGGGGATAGAACCCAGGGCCTCGCACATGCTAGGCAAATGCTCTACCACTGAGCTCCATCCTCAGCCTACTATGAGTTATTCTAATCCTCATTTTATAGATGAAGAAAATGATGTACAAAAACAATATATTAACTGCTCAAGTTTGAGCTCGGACCTAGCGCGTGGATCCCCAAGCCTACGCTCCAGGCCCAAGCAAGGGGGACATCAAGGAGTGCCTGGTCATATCCACAACTGTGACCAGATTAATATGTCTCTCTTGGGTGCCTGTTCTCCCCCCAGCAAAGAGTTACCCAAATGCCTATAAATTCCACAAAACCCAATTACCTTCCTCCTCTGGTTCTCCAGCATATACCTAAAATCAGAGGAGTGAGGCAGCAAAAGCTCTGGACTGACTTTTCCTCCTTGTAGTCTAGGCTGATTATTAATGTAGTATGGCTAAGAGATGGCCAGACTCAGATTTTAAGATATATATTTTATAAAAGTACAAAATTGATTTCTGAGACCAAAGAGATATTGCTTTCAAGAAGTAGCTCAATAGAGGTGAGATTTTAAAAATATGAACAAAACAGAGAGCATAACTGAATAGTGCCAACTACTTCTTTCTTTGTTTTTTTTTTAATTTCTTTAAATTGTGCATGGATGCTGTAATTTTATAGTGTTCTTTTGTACTGTTCTTTAATGTAATGTTTAATTATTTTTGATAATTGAGTTTTGGTTAAAAAACAATGAAGGGGCAGTAAGGCCGGGGGTGTGGATCGGTGGTAAAGCACAGGCTTTGCATGTGTGAGGTTCAATCCTTACTTACTTTAATCCATGCACACACTTATACCCCACCCACCACACACAAAGTAATGGGAAATAATTCACTTTATACAACATAATGAGCCAAACTGAACATGTGATACTCTCAGGCTACAGCAGTTGTTAGTTGCATAGAGTTGAGAGTGAATGGTGGTAAACAGAGGCAAAATGAATGATAGGGACATTTTCTGTCTTGACTGGAGTAGTTGTTATATATTTACCCAAACTCACCAATCTAGGTTGGTGCTACACCAGATCTTCTGAGGGGATCCAGTTTCTGGCTACTGACTGGATATTTCCTTGCTGGATTAAAGGAATCTGGGCAATAGGTAGCTGCTATGGTTTAGAAGCATACCCCAAAGGCTCAGGTATTAAAGGCTTAGATCCCAGGCTGTGGTGGTGGTGGGAGGTGGTGGTACATTTAGGAGGTGAAGCTTAGCAAAAGTAAGTTAGGCCCTAGGGGTATGCCGTTGAGGGGTTTTGGGGCTCCAGCCCCTCCTCTTTCTCTTTTGCTTCCTGGCCTCCATGTGAATTCCTCTGCCACACGTTCCCATAAGGATGTACTGTCTTGCCATGGACCTAAGCAATGGGGCTAATGTTATATTTGATTGAAACCATGAGTGAAACCAACATTACCTTCTTATAAATTGTTGTCTCTGGTATTTTGTTATAGTAACAGAAAACTGACTAATACAATAATCTTACTCATGAGAGTAGCCCAGACTCAGTCCTTCAGGGCTGAGAACTGAAGTCACCAAAATAGTCAATGATTTCTCACTCACTTATAATTCACACTTACAGCTGAATAAAATTTATGAGAACACTGACTCAAGACATAAAAAGAATTCCAATCTCAAACAGAATGCAAAGAGCCTTGTGATATGAACAAGTGTTACTCAGTATGTTCTGCTAATTGGAGTCACTGGTCTGTGATTAGATAAAAGGCTTGCACCAGAATGAAAACTAACATCAGTTAGCTTGATGGTTAATTCAGCTGACATTTTCCTTATAACATGACTTTCTCAATGAAGGAAACAATCCACAGTTTACATTCCAGCACAAGTCGCATACAATTTGCAAATTGGCTGATGAACAGTTTGCAAATTGGCTATTTCAACTGGCACTGCTGTAGTTTGATTACACTTAACCAGAGAAAAGAGCAGAATAGTCATTCAAAAATGATTTGTTGAGCTGGGGATTTAGCTTAATGGTAGAATACTTTTCTAGAAAGTGAAAGGCACTGGGTATGACCCCCCTGCACTACACAAAACAAAAATGATGGATTGAGTCACGAGATATATGCCGGATGCTGGGCAGAACCTGGGAAGAAAATATGAAAATGAATCAACCAACGTATCCATCATTCCTTAGGATTCAACTAAAGAAGGGCTATTATTGAAATCATCCTAAGCAATCTTGCAGACTGGCATAATACCAAATCCATGGTGCCATGTTTGGGGGATCCTGATAAAATAACTAAAATCCTCTTATGGGCATGGCAGCTTAGTTGTAGGGTACTGGGCATCTGTCTATCCTTCCTAAGATGAGAGGGGCAAGGGAAGCTGCATTTGTGAAAGCTCATTTGAGTCATCATCTCCTTCTCCTCATTTCTCTTCCACACGAATCATCATCAACCACAAGCCACACTCATAACATTAGGGCTCCGTTCACCATGCCTGGCTTCAGCACCTAATGTGTCTGGGAAAATGAGAATCTGATCACGGCAAGAAAAGACTGGTTTGAAAGAATAAACACCAGAGAATATGTAAGAGAATCCAAAAGTGATTCAGGGGACTATTAAGACAGTGAGAAATCTACAAAATTCTGGAAAGGTCAAGAAACCAGGGCAGATGGGAAGGTGGTCTCTCCCCTGGACACGTTCCCATTTGTCAAAGGCCTTATTGGAATTCGATATCGAGATGCAATCTGAGCCCTGCAGAGCACAAGTGGACTGTTACCTACCTGTGCTACAGACAGTTCCCTTTCATCAACGTATCCCAAGATTGGACTAACCCCTTTGGCAGTCACATAAAGAACTTGCTGTCAACTAAAACTCTTAGGTCTGTTTCCCATGAACTGCTGTTAAATCTGGTTTCTCCAATCCTGAACTCCTACCCTGATGTTTCTTTCTTCTCTAACACTTTATTAAATTTCATCTTGTTAGTTCCCCAGTGCTACGGCTGGGAAGAGTGTCCCCCAGAGGTTCATGTGTCGAAGGTGTGGTCCCAAGCGTGGTGCTACTGGGAAGCAGTGGAAGCTTCGTGGTGGGAAGTGGTGTGGTAGGGACCAGTGGGGGTCCCAAGGTCACTAGGAGCATGCCTTTGCTTCCTGCTTTGTGATGTAAGTGGTTTGCTTGCTCAGTCATGGAGCTCCCACTGTAGTGTGCTATCCTTACCCCAGGCCTAAAGGGAGGGGGTCTGCCTGATTTTGGACTGGAACCTCCAGAACCATGAGCTAAATAAAACCTTTTTTCTTCATAAGAGAATTGCCTCAAGTATTTCACTGCAGACACCACAGCTCCATGTGCTCTTGTCCTCAGAATTTCATTCTCTTTTCTTTCTCTTTCCTCCTCACTCTCATCCCTGTTCTACCTCCGTTTCTCTCCCCTCCCCTTATTGTTTCTGTCATCACACTTATTTATAAATCTGATCAGAAATCTGATCACTCTATCTTCATGTCCCCAGATGATTTAATGAAATGCCAAATAGGACCAGGTGAATGACAAAGTCCAGTGTGGAGCCAGAGACCTTATTCTCTCAGGCCTGGGTAACTGCAACCACCACTCATTTTGGCCTTCCTGACTGTGATTGATTCTCCTTCAGAACAATTCTTCACATTCCACCAGGGTGATACTTCTACAGTACATCATCTGTTGTCCTCCCTAAAACACAGGTCAATGCCTTGTCAGGGCATCCAAGGTGCTTTGTGATTGGTTTCCACCTGGCTGTCCAGTTCTTCCTCATCCCCTCCTGCCAGGGATACTTGGGTGTCTGTGCCTCCTCACCTGCAGCAGCCTCCCCTCCATATACAACAAACTAACCATATCCTATAGACTTAGCTATGACCACTTCTCCAAAGGAAAATAATTAATACCCCATCCCTGGTAATCCTATAGCACCCAATACTGGTCTCTAGAACCACAGTCACCCCTTGTGTTGTAATTATTTTCCACATCCTTAAAATGATAGACCCCATCTAGGAATGTAAGACCTGTCATATAGAGGGCTCAATATAATATTTTTGAATGATTAGCTACCTTAGAGCTGAAATTGATCCGTACAGATGGACAGCCACCCAATGAGTTTAAAATCATCTCAGATTATAAATTTCCATTTTGTTTATGAGGACAAAGCTTTTTAAATGCCTTATTTAAATCTAAATAAAGATTTGGATTTCTATAATTTCACTGATCTGATCTTTTTTCCCTGAAATTTCTATACCTTCAAAGGACAAAAGTAGCAAACTCTTTTCTGCTATATTGGAAAATAACATTGACATAAATAAAAAGTGAGGTGTAGAAGAAAAATCTCTTCTTTCAGAAGAAAAGTTTTTTTAGAGAACTTGAAAGAATGGATGGATGATGGATAATAGTTTGAGTTTTATTAAGGTACCCTATTGTCTCAATTGTCTCTTTAGGTTTTTCTGTCCATGTATAAAATAGAGTTTTAAACTAAATAACCTCCAGTTACTTCTGGTTTTAAGAGTCTAAAATTCTTCACACAGAGAATTTATTTTGTGGGGTTTGGGTTGAGTCATTTCTCCATAAGGCAGAGGTGACATCCATTGGAAAAAAATGGTAGGGTTACCCAGGACCAGAACAAGGAAGTGTTGACTTCAGATATAGCAGAATGATTTTTGATGTGGTGAGTGGCTGATGCAGAGTTATATTACCAGGAAGTAAGAACTCACCCTAAGTAAGAACTCACCTAGGAGTTGATTGCTTTTGGTTTGTATCTTTAAGTACATAATAACAGGCTTTGGCTCCCTATAATTCTAGGAGTTAACAGAAAGTGGCTCCTGCCACTTCAACAAAGTAACATCTAGCACAGTAAAATTAGCTCCAATGATACAAAATCTTCTAAAAATAACATATTATTCTGCTTAAGAAGAATGTGCAGTAAATTTTGCATCTCATTAAAATTAACAATTGATTTTCTAAGAGTCAACTCTTTGGGGAAAAAAATACCTGTTTTCCATATATGCATGAGTATGTGCATGTGCAAGGGCACATTCAGACAAAATTTTACACCTTTAAGCGTAAAAGTTTTACAAAATTTCAAGAGTTTGGCACATGTGAACTGTTAGCTACCATAGATTGTAGGCTGGTATTCTGGGAGACATAATCATATTTAAGACAATGAACAGGAATTGCCAGTGCAAACAGAGCTACGTGGAACAAACAAACAAACAGGAATGATTTAACAGCCAAAAGCTGGCACAGTAAGGTGAGGAATGCAGATTTTGGGGTACAGGGACTGAAAGATGAAAGGGGCTCCTTTCTCATAATAGAACAAATGTGTGAGATGCTTTGAGGGTTACTCTTTAGAGATGGATCTGAGATCTCTTTTCCATGAAGCACTGCCCTGGCCCCTGGAGCATGTTACAGAGTCTGCAGCCAGAATGGACAGGAGCTGAGACAGAAGGCTGACCACCAAGCAGTCTCCTGTCCTATCAATATCTCTATTGGTGTGTGGACACAGACAATCAACAACTCAAACCAGGAGAACCTGAGACTGTGGAAATGGTTTTGAGATTCAAACTTCTCATCGGGAGATGAGCAAACACAATAAGAGGTAAACTACAAGTGCCTATACAAGTCCCTTTCTTTCTTAGGGCTCAGTCTTCAAGTTAAGGTGTTGCGGAAAAGCTTCACTCTGGAGGGTACCCTGCTTCATCTTCCTGAACCAACCTGCATTTTCCTTTTATCACTGAATCATACAACAATGCAATGTATACAAATACTAATTCAGGTTCCCTTGACAAATGTTTATTGAGCTCCTACTATGTGCAGAGTACTGAGCTGAAAAAGCTCTGAGAAGTAACAGGTGAATCAGATATCATCTTGGCCATCCATGAAAAGCCTTGCGTTATGTTAGGGAAGAGAGCATTGATTTCCACATCCCTCAGTGTCCATGAGGAGCCTGCCAGAGCCATCGTCCACCAATAGCAACTCTCCCAAGGTCAATAAGGAACAAGGATCCTCTAGAGAGGATCATCATTAGAAAATAAAGTGTAAGTTCCCTTTCATTTTCTCTTTGTCAGGCACATAGTTTAATGAGAATAGTGACAGTTGATGCTCAAGCAAAAAGCAGCTGGGGGCCCAAGGCCATGAGTTTCTTACAAAAGTAACAAATATGGTACATTTCCATTTTTTTTCTCTTTTAAAAATAATAGTTGCACAAGATAGCAAATTTAACAAGTCTTGGGGTCAGGATTTCTAGTTGTAGCAGGAATTCAGATTTTTAAAAATTTGAATAATCCATAGGGATATATATATATATATCACTATATATAATATATATATATAGTGAATAATCCTATGGATTATTCTAAAATTCACTGTGGATGAATTAACAAAGAATGATTCATTTCAGTGACACTACCTCTCCATAAAACACAATACCTAAAATTCCACATAGGGTTTGGAAGAATTGGAGGAGTATGGGCTGGGTGTATATTCTTAGTTTTCTTCAGAACAAAGTGTTCATCTGAATTCTTGGGCAACTAACAGGATTTGGGGGCTAAAGACCTTGTAACAATCCATCAATATACTAATTAACTTTTAAAACCTTCTTTATCATATAAGCTGAATACTAAATGGTTCCAAAATAAATACATGCCTTAGGCAAATACTACCCTAAAGACTGGTGTTTAACCTACAATGTTTAAAAACAGCTCAGTACAGTGAAGTATGCGGACTAATGATTCTCCTATCCACAGGCACAGGCGTGTGCCAACGGGAGTGTACACAAGGGCTCTCAGCAAGAGACTCCAGCTCACATTTGAATTTCGAGGGCACTGTAGATAATCTTTGGATGGTATATTCATGACTAGTGTGTTCATACTTAATGAAAGAAAACAATCTCCTGCTATTTAGCACAAAATTATGACATGGGAATGTGTTGATTCAAAGATTTACCAGCCAAAAATGTTGGCAGAGCTCAGTGATGAGAGAGTAAAGCAGAAAGAAAAATATTCCATTTCAGGATAGAACACACTCATGAAAAAAATGAAACATTAAAACTGTCTTGTGGGGGCTGGGACTGTGGCTCAGTGGCAGTGTACTTGCCTTGCATGGGTGAGGTACTGGGTTCGATTTTCAGCACCACGTATAAATAAATAAAATAAAGATCTATCAACAATTAAGGTAAATTTTTTTTTTTTTTAAAAACTGTGGGCTGGGGGTGTAGCTCAATTGTAGAGTGCCAGCCTAGTATGCACAAAGCCCCTGGTTCCAACCCTGCCGGCAAACACAAAAACAAGACAAAACCAGCTTACAGTTATTGTTACTTTATTTGTGGATACTTTTTCTCTTGCTTTTTAATCTTCTTAAACTTTTGCTACATATTTTCATATCAAATGACATTATCATTTTCCTTATTGGTTATTCAGGTCACAGGGTGTGGTTTCTTTTGTTAGTGTTTTAGGTTAGAAAGTATTTTTTTGTTTATCTTGCTTCCTCCCAAATAAAAATCAGACAAGAATGACTTTCTGAAGCTTGAGTTTCATAGTTCTAGATAAAGGACATCTACGCAGAATATTAATCCATTTCAAATGCACCTTTACAAACTGAATAACTACAGTCATTAAAGAGTAAACTTTAATTTTTAAAAATATCATATTCTTCACACATTATTTTCCATCTCTCTTCATATTTACATAAATGGATCTCAGGTATTTTCCTCATATATATGATGAATGAGTTTGTGTTTCTTTGCCGTGAATCATAAGATTGTACACTTTGAATGGCTTAAAAAAAATAAAAAGCAAGTGCCTGTACTGGAATTCTTCTATAAAGTGATTCTTTCTAGCTTTTCATTATGAAAGTGAAGCTAAGACTGGGCTTATGAAGACTCTGTGGTAATATGGCTCTTCAAATAACCTTTAAAGAAGTGATTTTTTGTTGTTATAGGGCTCAGCAGGAAAACAAACTCTTTCTTACGACTGAAGACTTTCAGTTTTTCACATCTTTGCATATTAAGATTTTAACATGGGGCTGAGCATGTGGCTCACTGGTAAGGCACTTGCCTAGCATGTGAGGCCCTGGATTCCATCCCTAGCACACAGAGGGGTGAGGTCTCAGAGGATAAGGTTGTGTGGGGGTGGGGGGCAGGTAGAGATTTTAACCCACAAACTATCAAGTATATAAAATACCCTATCTTTTACTCCGAATGTTCAACAAAGTTTTAATTATGATCACAAATGATTCCAAATCTTACTGATCATGTTTTCAATTCTTTTGTAGGGCCTTATGAATGCTAGACAGGTGCTCTACTACTGAGCTAAGTCCCCAGCCCACTGAGAACCTATTATATGTGACCTAGGTGACTAACCTAGATACCTTGAAAACAACTAACAGCAGTCATTGTATGACAATTTGAAATTAGATTTTTCTTTTTTGGGTGCCAGGAATTGAATGCCTACTAAGCATGTGCTCTAGTGCTGGGCTAACTCCCAATTGTCCCCCACCCTGCCCACTGTTTAGGTAACATAATTGTATATCTTTAATATTTTTTCCTAAATTGGAATCTATTAGGCTTCTTTGTCCTACCTACAAAACACAAAAAGGATTACCTTTGACAGAGAGTGACAAAGCTAAGAACACTGTTTCTATGGTGAAGTGTTAATTTACCAAACAAAATATCTCCCCTTTTAAAATGTGAGAGAACAGATCACAGTCTCTCAGTTTCAAGGAATTAAGTCCCAAGTCTGAACAAAGGTCCTCAAAAATACATTCTTGGGATGAACAGTATTTATTTATCTTAGAAGCTGACATCTCCAAATATGTCAAGTAAGCAGGGACAGATCTTTGGCTTAATAAACTTCAATAACTAAAATGATCTGCTTCAGGCATATTACTGCTACTTAAAAAAGATTCACTCTGTCCCAAGGTGAATCACACAGGAGTATTTTCCAACACACACGCTTTTCTAACACACACATATACATATTTTTCATAGAATAAATTTGCTTCACTGTAGCTTCTCATTCCTCCTCAATCCACCTGTGAAAGTACTGCTTGTTTGAAGTGAAAACAGACTTAGGAATCTACCTAGACTTTGACTCTAAACCCTTAAAGAGGATGTCTTAGTAAATTGTGCTTTAAATATGATCACCATGCTTTTTCAGTTTAAATTTAGAGGCAAGCACATAGGCTGTCCTGGCATTTGACTTTCTGATTTAACCTCTCTCCCAATTTTCCCCCATAGGAGCTGTTATTTTTGGTAGGTCCTTTTCCACAATGGTTTCTCTTAATGTCTGTCCTTTTTAATGATGTGTATTGACACACTTACATAGTGACATGCAGTGTACACTACAGACATTCTGCACCCTAAATTGAGAGACTCCCACTAGTGGGTCTTGCTCCTTCTGCTGTGATTCTAAACATCAAAGACAAAAATCAACTGTGAAAAGCCCTAAGTCTTAAGCATAACTACAGAAAAACAAAAAGATAAATTATGAAAAGCAGGTAAGAAAAAGAAGAGTCCCGAAGGGAGACTTCCATGAAAGTTTAGAGACACCTAAAAAGTTTGTTATTTTCAAAAAGAACATAAAAATCATACATACAAAAAGGGTACGAGCCTTCTTGCTTTAGTAGAACTATTTTGGGGACCAAGGATTGAATTAGGAGTGCTTAACCACTGAGCCACATCCCCAACCCTTTCTATTTTTTTGGTACTGGGAATTGAACTCAGGGGTGCATAACCACTGAGCCACATCCCCAGCCCTTTTTAATATTTTATTTAGAGACAGGGTTTCACTGAATTGCAAGTGCCTAAGTTACTGAGGCTGGCTTTGAATTTGCCATCCTCTTGTCTCGGTCTCCTAAACTGCTGGGATTACAGGTCCTGGCTTTGCTAGTAGAACTTATTTTGATATTGTGGAAATTACAAAAAATATTATTGCTCCAATAAGTGAAGACCTGAATAGAATGCCAAGAATATGCAAACTCTACCACACAGCAAGGCAGAGAAAGAGGTTACAGGTGTTTTCCTGGATTCAGGATGGTTAGTGCTGGGCTGTGTGCTTACCTGGACCGAGCCTCTGGGAGCAGTGTCTGGTCACCACTGGAGTGGCTCAAGGAGGCAGGTTGCTGAAGAGGGGAGCAGGACATTTGCTTTGGGGACCTTGGCACTTCAGTGAAGGAGGAGTCTCGCCCAGCAAAGCAGGAGTCTCGCCCAGAGAATGAGAAGGATGAGGAACTCTCAACTGTTGGGGACAGGTCTTGAGACTGCCGGGTGGCACTCAGCTCTTGACATCCTCTTTGGTTTTCTATATTTAGCAGCACCTCCTTATCAGAAACCTCACTTCTGTGGAGGGCATAGTCCCTGGATTCCACTGCACAGGTCCTGAGCCCCATGGTCTCAGTCCTGGAGTATGGAGAACTCAAATCTTTGCTTGGCTTTTCTTGCTTCTCACATTTTCCTCCCCGTTTCTCAACAGCATCAGGGTCCTTCCTAGACTTGGTATACCGAGATGAATATTCAGAGTCTGCATCAGGATCCAGAGTCAGCCCATATTTTTCTGCCAGCTGACGTCTCCTTTCTGCTTTGTACCTTGCAATTCTTTCAGCTTTGGACTCGAGACCGTGGGTGTCCATGGTACTTGAACCATATGGTGGATCGCCATGGACCCCTGGGGTTTCTGTGCAATATTTGGATTGAATTTGTTTCTCTAAAGATTTAGACGTTTCTTCCTCTTCGTTTGATCGACCTATGAGACAACCACATGCATGATACATACAGGTTCCAGGAAAAACTTATAGTTACAATATTTACACACATAAAGACATTCTATGCTACACATAATATGCACTGTAGTGTTTGTGCTGTGAGGAACTGATTTCTTATGTAGGTCTACAGACCTAAAATGATTCACCTGGGCTGCTGAACAAGTCTGAGAGCTGGGGTAAAATGTGTGAAGGTCACACAGAAACCCAGTCCTGCACTCCCCAGGGCTCCTCAGGCCTTGTCAGCGCTTATTTTCCCTTAATTCTTTTCCTTTCTTTTTTTCTTTAAATTAATACTTCACATGTGAAGCCACAGGACAATTTTAGAGTCTTCTAGAAAGTACAGCACATATGATAACTGCTGTAATTTGACAAGTGATGTGTTGTGGTTTCATAGGATCTGAGAGTAAGCACAATAATATGGCCAGTCTCTCTCTATATACAACCTAACAATATATAACATATATGTATATTTACAGAAGTGGCCTTTTCCAACTGTAGCACATGTGTGGTGTGGAAAATGTCTAACAAGAAAACACATAAAGGCAAAAGCCCAAATCACCAATAATCACATTATGTACTAATATACTCACAACTTGACATTTTTATGTATTCCTTTAGTCTTTTATATAGCTCATTTCTTTTTTCTCTATGAAACACTTAATGTTATTATTGCCTTATATATAATATTTTCTTACATTTGCAAATCTTATTTTAAAGAACACTTTTTAAGCCTTATAATATTCTATCCAACAGGCATTCCATAATCTGTTTAACCCTTGCCATATTTCTGGGCATATGTTTCTAACTTTTAATCAGCCTGATTTTCTGATAATTATCACAGCAGAACAATATATAACAGTAGAATTGCTTTTTCAAAGGGTACATCATTTTGAGAAACATGCTAGACTGTTCAATTTCTATAAGTGTGCAGCAACTGAAACTTATATCTGCAATACATGCTTTCTTAGAAATGAGTACTCATTGTTTAAAAAAATTGAATTTGATCAAAAAAAGAATATATGCATTTTCTCATCTGTTTATTAACCATTTATATTCTCTTTATATTCATTTATATTTATATTCTCTCTCCTTCTAGGGAATGCCTGCCCAGTCTTATTGCCCTATACAATACTGACAGTGTCATTTTCATTGGTTCATGTAAATTTTTATAGGAGTACTAGCCCTGTGTCTTCTTCAGGAATATTTCCAAAATTACCTGGGCTGCTGAACAAGTCTGAGAGCTGGGGTAAAGGGTGTGAAGGTCACACAGAAACCCAGTCCTGCACTCCCTAGGTTTAGTTTTGTTTCTAGTGTACGTGAGTAAGATTTTCTTTGAAGTGAAGATGTTATTCCTTAAGTAGTCAGGTCAAATGACTACATACTGAACTACTACTATCATTTGTGATAACCACTATCTTCAATTGTTTCTGTGCTTCAAATGTCACTTTCTATTCCACTTGAATTAAATATTTGACCATGTTTTCATGTTTCAAATTATTTTGTTTGAAACAATCACATGAGTAACTGAATCTTATTTTGGGGTTTGGACTGAAGCAAAAAGAGGAATATGTCCCCTTTTTCTCCCCTCTTGGTGAGCTCATTTCCCTAGTACTATTTTATGAAGTAATTCTTTCCTCACTAATATGTGATGCTTAAATATGCTTATATGCTGCATAGTGAAATATTTTATATATACTAGGATTTGCTTCTGGCTATAAATTTTGGTATTCTGATCGGTCTATTATTATTGATTATTCATGTTATGGCATTAAAAAAAAAACAACTTAGTTCTCTATAGTTTTCTTGCTATAGAAAATCAGAAACCATAGACAAGCAAACTGGTAACATTACGATGTGAGATCAACATTCCTCTCTGAGGGAGAAACCAGAAGACACTGGCTATAAACAGTAGCAACGCAGGCCTCAAAGCCAGGGACTGGGGGTGGGGACATCAGCCCCAAGAGCATTGCTTTCTCCTGAGGTCAAGCTGATGTCCATAGCAGTGACTCTGCATAACCAAGGAGAAGATGTCATGTTTGACATGCTGCTTAGTATGAAATCAACATGCAGTACATTTACATACTCCAAAACAAGTTTAAAAGAATGCTTTGTTGCATGAACACTTAGAGTAAGTTTCCTCATCATTCAAGGTCCAGCTCTGCCTTCAACTCTCCCTGCTGAAAGCAGTTGCCTCTTTTGCTGGGAACCTGGGCATCTAGTTCAAACCTACTATGAGAACTATAAGGTACCCATCTCATTCATTCCTTTACCAAACATTTCCTAAGTGCTTCTGACTGCAGATCCTGTGCTGAGCACTCCTTTGAGGAGTCCCAGTCCCGGGGGGGAATGGCTGGTCAACAGTTACCCCGCAATGTGCCAAGGGGAGTCATTTTTTACTGCTGTGACACCGGAGGACCACATGCATGATGATTGCTCTGGCTGTTTTTAATAAACACATTTAATAAAGAGTATATGCACACAATTCACTTTTGTTGAATATCTCTCCAATACCAGTAGATTAAAAAGGCGATGGGTAACATGCTGAGCAGCCTGCCTGGTGATGGTCACGCATGCTCACCAGTGTGGGGGCTGGCAGGGTCTGTGGCTCTCATGTATCTGGGCGTGTCTTCCTCCAGCAGGCGATGAGTCACTAATCCTGTGCAGCTCTGCAAGAGGATGGGCTGGGTTTCATTTTCAATCCCTTCCAGGCGCCTTGCAATTCTCTCTTTTCTGTGAAATACACCAAAAAAAGTCTTAGTGAGCCCCCAAAAATCAATGCTCAGGGACAATCGAATACTGCTTTGCCACACTGCCACACTCTTCTACTTATCTTACCTTTTCATTTCTGTAAGTTCTTTCTTTGGTTCAAAGAGTTTTCTTAATTCTGCAACTAAAACAAAGCCAAAAGGAGCAAAAAGAAAGTACAGTAGTTAGTGGTCAAGCATTCATTTCATTCATTCAATATATGCTTATTCAACTCAAATTTCTGTTCTTGGCTCGTATGCAGCAGAGATACACGACACTGACCAAGTTCCTACTTTCTTGGAGTTTGTTTTCTAGTAGGGCAGGCAAATGCCAAATGAATAAGCATGTACACACAGCCATATTACAATCCCAACTCTCCACCCCCTCCCCCACACACATATCCTAGGCTAAGAAATAAACTAATCCAGGCTAAAAATGTTCTCTGTCACCCAGGGGAGTCAAAGGAGGCCTCACTTGCAAGATCTCTCTACTAAGGTGTTTTTAGCAGAAATCCAAATATCTCTTACTAACTTTGGTATAACTTAATAATGTATTTTCGGCTTATAGTCTCGAAAACTTTTACAAAAGTAAAGACTAGTGCTCCGAAGAGCCAGAGGGCCATTAGAAAGCTACAGTCACCAATTCATAGTCACTCCTATTTCACCTTATTATTCAATCTGTAAATATCTTAACTACATGATTGTACTACCTAACGCGGTATACCCAGACTAAATACAGTTCAGGTCAATGCAGGACCTACACCTCCCCTTATAGACTTTTACTGGAAGGAAATGCCAGTGTTTGTTTCCAGCTAAAATTTAGGTGGATGATGGATAAAATGATTACCCAATTCTTCTGGCAGCACTGGATGAACAAAAAATGTTTTGCTGAGGCTGGGAGGTTCTCATGTGACACCAACTACAGGAATATGACTGACCTCAGATCCCAGACAATTGTTTCTTTGGAGAAATGGCCCAAGTTGGTAGAAAATAAAGATCTTTATTCTCTCCTCCTCCTTCAATTCATAAGGGTTCATCTGAGTGGCTCTTATTGAAGACTCAGGAAAGGGTGGGAGAGAAAGAAAGGCAGAGGGACAGGGGTGGCTGGATAGTCTGCAGCCAATGACAGTGCTAAAAGTCTGAGTCACAGGAGAAACTCAGAGGGCGGAATATGAATACATGGAATTTAATTTTCAACTGCTTTAATTTCTGATTCTTATTTAAAGCAGTCAGTTTTAGGAATGAGTCTAAAACCACACAAATATATATGCGACTTTTATAATGCCTTTTGTGTTTGGGAATTTATTATTTTTAAAGGACTGCCACCTAAAACTTTAGATGAAGAATCAGAGAATCAGAATCAGAGTAGATGAAGGCTGAGGTGAACTTGCTCTGCAATGTTAATTATGTTCCTATTTAGAAGACAAGGGCATAATGATCAGGGTGCATCCTGCCTCCTGCCTTGCATAAGGAAGCCAATAAAAGCTTCGCAATTAACAAATTAGCTCTGATGAGATTATGGTGATAAAACTTTAATGCTGATAGTACATATTTTGAAAATATTTTCAAGGAGAAATATATATATATATACCAGAGAGTTTTAATTAATTATTTAAACCCCAAGAAGAGAATGGGGCTGTGTTTTTGATGAGACTGCTCAAAAGTTTATTGAAACCAAATTCCAAGGGTTCCTGAAAGAGATGTCTTAAATCCATGCCTCAAAATCACAACCGAGACATACAGTAGTATATTATTGGGGTCCTGAAGTATAATGAAACTTACCTTTTCTATCCCCAAATTATTTCAACTGGATAAGATAAAAAACATAAACAAAAACAGTGTCATATAACTGCCACTGGAAAAAGTTAAGACATATATATTTTTTCATTCTAATTAGAAACTACTGAAAATCACTATCATTTCAATAAGGCTTATTTTAAAATTTTTTGTAGAAATTATCTTAACAAAAAAAAGATCTCTACAGTACGTGAAAAAGCAGAACAACAAGTTGCTACTGCTATTTTCATTTCCATATTCCAACAGGAAGATCAACTCAATGGGAGAACACGCTATCCTCTCACCCACAAAGCTCTACTTTTTTCTAGTGCCATTATAGTAAGAGAGTGGCTGCTCCTTTGCCACTCTGTCTTTCAAAGAATTACTTTTGCTTCCCATCCCTATGCCCATCTTTCTAAATTCTAAAGAAAACCCTTACCTACGTAACAAGATATTGAGATTTATAGAATCCAGAACATCCAGAGACCTTCAGATAATATCAGATGTATCACACCCCTTCTAATTCTTGACTAATACAATGTTGTGCTGTTAAATTGTGGAAAAAATAACGTGTTCATAACTAGCCCTAGGAAATCAAGGCCTACTGAGATTACCAGCCAAAGGAGGAGAAAAGGAGATGGGTGTCTTGAAGGATGAAGACCTTGCTCAGCATGTGGCCTTACTTTCCACAGTCCTATGTACTTCCTTTCTCTCCTCATAAAATCCCTTTTGTGTACTTGAGTTCCCCAAGATGGTGCTTTGAGGACAACAGCCCTGTCCATCTTCTCAAGGATAGTCCTTGAATAAATCTGATTTCCACTCTACCAACTCTCTTCTCCTGAGTATTGGCTTTTGTGCGGTGAGCAGAAGGACTTGGGTCCAGTAACATTAACACCCTCTTTCAATAAGGACTGATAAGATAAAGAGGGGGCAGGCAACAGTCAAAAGGGTTGGTCATCACAGAAGCTGAACCTCAGACTGGAGCAGTGACAGCAAAGAGAAGGATGGGGTGGATCAAGTGTCCTCCAGGGACCTCTGTGCCCCTTTCTGGACAGAACAGTTTGACCAGTTCAGAAGGAAACATTACCATCTGGTAGCCACTGACTTCTGGGCAACAGAAGGAAAGTCTTAGATTAGCATTTAACTGACGCACAGATGTATGCCATTAGGGTCACAGACTCAGAAGACTGGCTCCGGAATATATAGACCACTGTGGGGGTGCTGATGGCCTTTTATGTAAGAAATGTAAGCCCTGCACTACGGCATGTTGAATATCCCTGGTTCTCTCCTATTAAATGCTAAGTTATCCACAGTCAAAATGCACATGTTTTCAAAGCCCTGTTGGAACTGTCTTGGATTGAGAACCATTGATCCTAGTACAAAAATTTCAGATCGGCAGCCTGATCCCCAGACTCCAATGCCATAGATTATCCAAGACAAATCCCACTGCCCATTACTGTATTCTTCTCCATCACACACAGACTCAAACTCAAAACTATTGTTCCTAGAAGCTAGTATCCACCATGAACATAGTGGGTCTTGAAACAATACCTTGCAGTCTTATCTGATCATTTTACTGAGCAATGAAATGTGGCCATAAGTTAAAAAAGACTTTAAATGTATTGGTGAACTTATCAATTTTTAGTTGAAATCAATAGTGAGTATTTTTTGGCGGGGGGAACCCTCCAGTAAACAGATAATTACTTCTCAGTCTATTCTTTCTAACAAATAAGTAAGATTTGTCTCATTCCTATAGACATGAGATTATAAGAAAGAAATTATGTGCAAGACAAAAATCATGTAAAAGAAATTATGCACAAGAAAAAAAAAGTATTTGAGTTTGGCCTCTTTTCTCCAAGTCCATAATTTAAAAGTAAAATTAGTAAAACAAATGTGTAATACAACTACTTTTATATATCTTATGGGAAACCATCTTAGTTGTAAAAGAAAGAATGACATTTTATATGGATTGCTGATGTGTGTGCACTTTCTTTTTTATCCCAAATTTTACATAAGCTCTTATGGTCCTCATTAGGCCCTCTGATTGAATTTATGTACAGGTTTATTATTTTGGAGAATTGTAAAAGAGATAATAATACTAAAAGTCATGGACTGAAGTTAGCCCTGCTGCGGAAATCTCATTATAACTCCATTGTTTCACATATAGAGACCATTTACAGCTCTACTGAAATTATCTTCTGATAATCTTGAAGGTTTCTTTCCTTTTAAAATTTTTATATAATTTCACATAATATTTTTTCAGAATATTTGAGTAAGTTGCAGCATGATGCCTCTTTATCTGTAAATTCTTCCATATATATTTCCTAAAATTAAGAAATAGTCTTATAGGTGTGTGTGTGTGTGTGTGTGTATGTGTGTGTGTGTGTGTATCTCAATAGGAAAAATATATATATAGTATACGTGTGTGTGGGTGCACATATGTGTGTGTGTTTTCTGGTAGTATTAAGGATTGAACCCAGGGGAGTTCTACTACTGAGTTACCTCTCCAGTCCTTTTATTTATTTATTTATTTATTTTTATTTTCAGACAGGGTCTCTCTAAGTTGCCCAGGCTGGTCTTGAACTTATGATTCTCCTATCTCAGCCTCCTGGGTCATTAGGACTATAGGCATGCACCAGGGGCCCATCAGTAATAGGGATATTTTTAAAAATTAGATTCTAATAGCCCTAATTTAATCGACTGTGTGCTGTGTCATAATTACAATTCAAAACTGGTTCAGATTTAGTAACACTAAATACATCAAGCAATCCAGATACAAACATGAATAGATGGTCAAATTTCCTTTGTAGAGAAATATTCTATTTTGCTTTCAAATAGTTTTCGTGCATAGGATTTTTTTCCATTTACACCTGCCACCTTGGTCTCTACCCATCTGAATAATTTAGAGTGGTACTTCTATGACAATATGGAGTCTATGAGTTCATTTTGAAGTTATTGGTTGGAGGAGCTGGTTGGTCAGTTTTCAGGTAAGGCCAATTAAGGAAAGTTGACAATGGGGCCATAATATTCTATAAGGGTATCTATCAAATATTCTTTGTAATGAGAATATATAACACCAATACTTAGGATATTTTAGTCTTCTGGGTGATTTTCTTGGGAAATATAATTTCTTCAGCTAGCTCTGAGAAACAGAAAATCTCTGGCAAAGACATTGTTGAATTTGGTTCTACACACCTGAGAACCATAGAATATTCCAAAGAAATACAAGTGGTAGGATAGTGCCAAGCACACTTCTCTACTTCTCTCTCCTCTGTCACTTGACAGCCTGGGAGCTCAGGCCAGACCGGCCACATTCTGAACACTGATCCGTCTTCCCATAGGAGTAACACACTTTAATTTTCACAGTTGGAAGGCAGCCACTAATATAAAGACAAGCAGCTTGTAAAATAAGTAATTAGCAATCAAGAGGAATGAGGGGAAGGAGTGACAGCTGAAAGGTATAGGGTTTCCTTTTTGAAATAATGAAAATGTTCTAAAATTGACTGTGGAGATGGACCTACACCTCTGTGAAACTACTAAAAGCCAGTGAATTCTATCCATTAAATTGACAAATTCTATGGTATGTGCATTATATGTTAATAAATCTGTTAAAGAGAGTAATGCATTTGGTCCATCCCATAATTCCAAAATGGAAAATCTATGTTAACAATCTAACCTTTACATAGGTAAAGATTTTTAATTCCTTGATTTCTCTTTTGTGATACACAGTTAAGGAAAGTCCCTAAGAGAAAAAGAAACCACCATTTTAAGACCCAGTTTCATATGAGCAAGAATCCCTCACTCAATGAACAGAAAGAAACTTCTGCAAACTTATAAACAGACATAAAACTCTTTGTCTCTGAAACAAAATTTAATCAGTTCCATTTTTAACATTATATTGCTAAAAGCCAATAGACAAAATCACTAACAAATTTAAGACAGAGAAACAGAGAGATGGCTGGTAATACATGGGTCTTTCCAAACGTGCCTGCCCCAAGTCACAGATAGCAAAGACTACGTGAAATAAGACCATGGGGAACTAAGACGAAATTCAGGAGAAGAGGAGCATGGGCACTTTTAAACACACTTTGAAGATTTATAGCCTCATTAGTTTAGAAATAAAAATTGTGTTAATATATAAAGTCATCATCTTTGGTTTGTGAAAATTATACTTTTATAATCAATTAAGATACATTCCATAATAAAATGTTAATAAACATGTCTTTAAAGTTTTTGTTATATATGAAGTTATAATATGATGAGTTTTAAGGAACCTGGCATCTCAAACCGTTCCTAGTTTTTATGGTGGTGGTATTATCTATGGTGCCATTTATCAAAAAAGGGAACTTGGGTAGATAAGGGAGAAGAGGGACCCTTTCTCCTCATGGAAACAACTTTTGTTATACAGAACTGTGCCTAATCAGTCTACTCTTCTCAGCTATTGCCAAAATCAATCTGTTCATTCTTCTACTTTGCTTTGATCATATTCACAGATTTTAAACATTTAATTTGACTCGGATTAAATTGGGTTTCTTTTGTCTTTCACAAGGAATTCTAAAAATTGGAAGGGCCATTTCATTTTGCACCTGGTCCACATCCCATCCACATAGGAACCCTCCACAGCATCTGCCCGACCCTAAACACATGACCACATGCTTGGTCCTTATAGAGAGCTTATGAGGTCACAATGTGGCTCATTTCCTTTCTAGGTATAGCAGTTCCCCCATTATCTGCAGTATCACCTTCTGTAGTTTTAGTTACTGTGGTCGACTGCAGTCTGAAAATATTAGTATTTGTCTTGGCTCTTTGAAGAGAGAGATGGAAACTGTATTACAAAAGTTTTAGTACAGTATCTGGTTATAATTATAATTGTCCTATTTTATTAGCAGTTATTACTGTTAATCCCTTACTGTGCCTAGTTTATAAATTAAACTATTGTACGTGTGTGTATAGGAAAGAACAAAGTACACATATATAGGGCTTGGTGCTATCTGCAGCCTCAGGCATCCACTGGGGCTCTTGGAAAGTATCACATACAGATAAAGGGGGACTACTGTACCATGAGCTATTGCAGTTTTCTTTTTTCATGTGAAATCTTATTTACCTCCTTTTAATTCTGCACATTAGTCCTATTTCTTGGCCCCTGGGGCAAACATAGAATAAGCCTATATTTCAGTCGACAGCTTTGTTAGTATTTGACAATAGCAACGTGTCCCTATTTAAGTTTTCTTCACCAGGTGAAATCCATGGAGTCCAGGCAATCAACCACTCCGTTCCTCAGGATATATTCCAATTTGTCAGTGTACCTTTTAAATTGGATTTAGTTCCTATTAAAAGAATATTTCTTTTGATCTAATTTATTTGGGTCTTGATTCCCCCCCCTTTCAGAGTAGAGGAAAAAAATCTGCCCTTCCATCCAACCTGTTTTTTCTAAAGTAAAGGCTATGTAGTTAACTAGGGATGAGGACATTTTGTGAGCTATTACTAAATGATCATTGTACTAGTGTTGCAGTTGGTGGCAAACAGATCAAGCAATGCTTACATCATGTCAGAGACAAAAACTAGAGGGGGTCAGCCTAGAGTAGGTTATATATATTTTTACAGATTGTGCACCTTTTACAATGGAAACTTCACCCACTCTGTGTAAGTAATGACTTAGGGAAGAAGAATTATGATACGGTGTGCACCAGCCGTTGATCGCACCGTAGGGAGCTCTAAGATATTGAGTGTAAAGGGAAGAAGCCAAGGGCAAGGGGAGAAGACCCCAGAGGGAGTAAGTGGATGGACATGAATGGGGGTAAGGGGGATGTACGGCACTGGGAGAAGGTTAAAGGAGTGAAAAGAGGGAAAGTTGACTCTCCCCCTCCTCCCGAAGCCTCCAGTAAAATCTTGAGGATGCCTAAGGCTAGAAATGTGAGGATTTGAAGAAGCCACAGGACTTGAAGCTCATGCTTGGATGAGGTGAGAAGTGAGAGAATCCCTCTAAAGACTTAGATCATGCTATCTTTGGGTGCCCAGACATTGCTAGCCATTTAGAAAAAGTCTTACCTTTAGGAAGTGTAGTTAAAATTTCAGCATCGAATCTACTTTTGCGGGAAGTGAGTTTTTCTTTATTGTCAAATGAGAACTCTTTCTGAAAACTAAAAGTCATTCCATTAATAAAGTGTTGAAAGACCATTTAAATCAATATATAGGTCATTATGTGAAAAAAAAATGCAGAACATAAAGAATCATGCTATTGTCACACATAGTGAAAAATGTTTTCTTTTGGAGGGCGTTTTAGTAAACTTTTAAAATTTGTACTTTTTTTTTTTTTTCCAGTGCTGGGGATTGAAACCAGCCTCACACATGCTAGGTATGTGCTCTACCATTGAACTATATCCCTGGCCCTATTAATGCTCATGTTAATATTATGATTTTCTTGTGCAAGTAGGAACAGCATTTGTGTAAGGTGGAGAAAATGTTGCAGGCTCTTGGAGCCTTTGTTCTGATCAATGATATTCTATACCCCATCTGTGTATACTTGGATTAATTGCTCAGCCTCTCAATTTCTACATTCTCAATTTCTACAATTCTGTGCTACAATTTCTTCCTCAGAAAATTAGCAACTTGATGAAGTGACCTATATACTGTCTTTCACTGTTAAAATTTTATTACAGTCACACAGGCCTTCAAACAATCAAGAAACCAAAGCACAATCAAAAGGTATGAGAGGCCCATAAAGATAGTCTTGGAATAAAAGGGGAGAATTATAGAGGGATTGAGCACTCACTATGCACTTTTCCCTGTGATAAGCATATCCAAGTGTCATCTTAATGGTATCCACTGGGTCCTATGAGGTGTGCGCTCACCCAAGAGGTCATGCAATGAGCACTGCTTTGCATCAGTTGCTGGTGGTGTCAGTATCTATACCATGGCCAGTTTGGGCTACCCACAGGGCCCACTTGGCTTAAAGTTAGGAGCAAGACACACACAAGTGAGTGCAGTACCAGCTGGTTCCAGAACACCCCTAGAAGGATTTCATCCTTAGTTTACATGATGTGTCTAAGGACACAGATTTGATACGGAGAGAGGAGATTCAAATCTAGCTCCTGCTCCAGTACTGCAGATGTGCAGCTGCCCGAGACTGCTGGCTACACCTCAGGGTCTTGGATGGAAATGTGCCTGGAGTCTAGTAAGGCAGATTGTGCTGCTGCCTCAAAAAGAAAACAAATCCAGAAAATAAGACACTGCTATTCTCCAACATCAATTACCCCCACAGAAGTGAATAATAGTCCTGAAAATACACTCAGGGTGAAGCTGACCTTCCCCATTGCTATGGTTTAAATAGGTGCCCCCCAAAGATCCAGTGTAAAGCTTTGGTCCCCTGGGTAGCACTATTGGGAGGAAGGACTTAGTGAGAAGTGCTTAGGTCATTGGGGGTCCTCTGAAAGAGGATTGTGTGATCCTGGTCTTTTCTTCTCAGGCTCTTCTTGTCATGAGACGTAATTACTTGTTCTGATATATGCTCTTGCCATGTTGTGCCACCTTCATCAGAGAGAGCTGCCCAATCTTAGACTTGCATCTCTAGAACTATGAGCCAAATAAATCTCTTTACTTCATAAGTAGCCTGTGGCAGGTATTTTGTTGTAGTAATGTGAAACTGTCTAATATACCCTGTACCTCTTCCTATTTGTCTCTATAGGGGTACATTTCCATAGAGCCCTAGGAAGATTCTGAGTAAGTTGCTGGGCATACTGTCTACGAGGGACACATGAACAATCTATACCCTATGTACAAATTAAATTGGAAGGAATTTCTGCACATTTTAATGCATGGTGCACCATCAAATTTTTGTAGAACCAAACCCATCAGAAGTTTACCTCATGTAATTGCAGAAAATTTATATTCAAAAATTTATCATGGACTCACATATTTAATAAAATATTGAAAATAATTAAGCTTTATAAACCATGTACTAGATTAGCTTAAAGACAATCTGCCTAATCAGAATTAATACCAATGAGCTGATATAGTGGCAAGACACCTGTAATCCCAGCTCTACTCAGGAGGCTAAGGCAGGAAGATTGCAAGTTTCAGGCCAGCCTGAGCAACTTAGTAAGATACCCTGTCTCAAAATAAAATTTTACAAGGGCTAGCTCAGTGGTAGAGTGATAGCCTAGCACATGCAAGGACCTGGGCAGAATCCCCAGTACTGGGGAAAAAAAATAACTCCAATATCTAAACAGTGAATTGTAAGGTAGTGATGATTATTTTCAGTGTTATATGCAGGTGTGTGATTTAGTATACTCCTAAAAAAGTTAAATAACTGCAGAAATGTACCCTACTTAAGAAGTAGCATACCATTTTATTTGAGTATTTAGTTGCTAATTTAAATATTTTGATAGGCTTTGTGTGTGTGTGTGTGTGTGTGTGTGTGTGTGTGTGTGTGTGGTGCTGAGGATCAAACCCAGGGCCTCATGCTATGCATATGCTCTACCACTGAGCTACATCCCTAGTCTTAAAAAAGATCAGTAAATATCTATTAAATGAATGAATGATTGCTATAAAATACTTTACTATATACTATAATTTTCCATAAAGTATCTATATAATTTATACACTGTTGATGTGATAACCAGGGACAAAAATCATCACAATTATTGAGAATCATTAGAGGCACATATATTCAGCAACATCAGTTATATTTTCCTTCTTTCCTTCCTTCCCCCCTTCCCTCCCCTCCTTTTTTCCTCTTCCCTCCCCTCCCCTCCCCTCCCTCCCACTTCCTTTCTGTCCTTCTCTCAACTTTAGAACAGTATATGATTGGAAAAACGTCTCTCCTTACTACCTTTTCCCACCTTGCACACAGGCATGAAATATTAGTATATTAGCATACATGCATAAATCTCTTTCTAAAAGCTACAGCTCTACATATACAAGCTGGAACCCATGTGGCTGTCTTACTCTGCTCCTGTTCCCGGGGCCTCCCTCCCCCATTCCTGCCACATGCCTGATAACTTCAGAGGAAGCATATGGCAGAAAGCAAGAACAAACAGACCCAGAGGGAGCCTGGGGCTCAGGCTCAAGGGAATTGCGAAAGCTGTGGTAAATGCAAGACCTTTTAAATCAGCATGAGAAACCAGGTTCTTAGAAAACATCTGTATATCTTCCCTGGACTTTCACCATCAGGAAAATACTGTTGGGATGTCCTAATATGGCTCCAATAAAATATTGAAAATGATCAAGCTTTATAAACCATGTACTAGACATACATACTCCAAAGAGCCCTTCCATCAGCCTCCTCTCTTTCCTGAGTTGTCAGAAGTGCCAAAGCCCAGCTCCCAAGATGGGGAACTCCACAGCCTGACCTTGGATGTCAGATCTTGTTCTTCCTCTTTTCATCCCTTCCCACCTCCAGGATGAGGGGACCCTGGAGAGACAACCTCTGCAGGCCATGGTGTGCTTGCTCCTCAACCAAAAGTGTCCTGAGCCTGTACTTCAGTATGGAAGCATCTCTCCATTTATAACTGAAGTACACGATGGCCTTAATTTTTGTGATTATAAAATTCGAATGTTCTAATATTAAGAAACATTGCATTTTTATGCAATTATCTTCTCTGAAATAGTGCCCATTCCTGTGACTCATTTTGTCATTCCTGTACCTTCCTTCCTTGACTTCAGTCGGTGCAGAAGACCTTGCCTTCAGCTTCCATGATACATTTTTTTAAACATGTCCCATTAACCTACTTACATGTCCAGCAGCAGCAATAAGGGCAGATTTTATTAAAAGGAGAGAAGGATGCTGCGCTGCTATTCTCAAACACTCTCCAGCACCCTCTCTGTCAAAGGCTCCCTTATAGTCTGTTTGCTCTGCTACAAAATTGTAAATTACAAGATAAGGGAGGTGCAAACCCACTACCTCATCTACCTCATCTCTCTAGCTGGTGTCTACTGGACCAGCAGGCAGGCTCTTAGACCTCTAGCACATTTTGTCCTTGGTCCCATGCAGAGTAAGCCAGTGATTTTCATAGGTATCCATAAAATAATGGCCATGATTTTACACCTGCTGTGTCCCTTTGAGTTGCTGTCCACTGAAGTGTCTGACTTTTGTATTTCAGACTTTTCCTGACTCCTTTTCCTTTTCTTTCTTTTTTCTTAGTCACTTATTATCTCTATTCCAATTAGGCCAAAATGCTGGGACATATTGGGAAATGACCCACAAGTTCTATTAAAAACATGCCAAAGATGCTGAACAGGGGTAGGTCAAGCACTCTATTAGTGATTTCATCAGTCAGTCGATGAGGTGACCTTACTAATGACCCTGAATCATTATTGCTCTAATTTATCTTATATTTAGAAGTATATGAAATACACCAAGGATTTGTCCTATCTAGAGTGTTCGTAAAATCAACTTTCCAATTTTCGAATGCAGAGTTAGGCTCTGCCTGATGAAAATAGGAGTCTGACAACTATTTTTTCTGATGCAAGTCCTTTCTAGTAAAGTAACAATGTCACAACACATTACGGACAAGAACATCGGAGTGAAATGAAGGGTGGATCGGGAATTGGGTTCTTCTAGCACAATGAAGTACAAGTTGAGATCCCTGCCTGAGTATGTAGGGAGGGAACAATGACTTGGTGCCTCTACTTGAGGATACCAGATGGTATTAGTGACAATGATTTATGATGGAACACCTGCGATAGAGCCACTTATCTGGCACGCACTTTCATTTTTACGTTATCTTACATCAATGATGATGGGCCATGGAGTTTAGCACCTTAGGTAAATCAAATCAGCACCCATAAAATCCTGCAGCCAAGGGAAGTGGAAGTGCAGACAGGCTGAGAAAGATGCTAACACCAGGCAATGAGAACTCCTCATGGACAGAGGAGTGGGTGAGACAGGGAGGGAGGGAGGGAAAGAAGAAGGGATGGGTGGAAGGAAGGAATGGTGGGCAGGAAAGAGAGGGGGAGGGACAAGGTTAAGCTCTTTCTTAAAAAATAAAAAATTCCCTTACTTGATGGACAGATTATAAAGGGATAAACCAAGCTTGGAGGTAGATGTGAGAGAGAAAAAAGAAACAGCTCTATAAGTTTGCAACTAGTTACAAGCCATACATTCAATTCCCTAAATAGTTATCATAAATAGCATTAAATCCAAAAAGATTTAAATCTCTGCTGCCCAAGTATACTGTTAAGTCAGTTTGCTTGTGTTCTCTCTCTCTCTCCTTCTCTGTATGTGTGTATGGTGTGTGTGTGAGTGTGTGTGTGTTCCTTCCCCTATCCCCGGCCGTGATGCTGGCAGTTGAACCCAGGTCTTTGCACATTCTAGGAATCTGCTAAAGCTTTGAGTTATATCCCTTGCTCCATATATTTTCATGAATAGAACTCTGGGGAGAAAACATATTGCCAAACACATAAAAGACTTAGGAATTTAAGAGACTATGGGTTTGGGGTATAGCTCAGTGGCAGAGTGCATGCTTAGCGTACAGAAGGCCCTAGGTTTGATCCCCAGCACACAATTTTTTTAAAAAAGAAGGACTTTTAGAGAATCGTTTTAAAAGCTATTATGAATCTCCAAACTTTAAGATTCCTTGAACAAAGGCTACATTACCTTGGAACTTTTCTTTGATGTGGGAATCCCACGAAGTTTAAGTTTTTCTTGTTGAAATCTAAGGGAAAAGAAATAATGTAACATTGAAAGAGTTACACAGTAAGTTAAAAAATTCCATTGGAAAACATCTTTCAAACTCCCTTTGACTATATAATTTAAGAAACAAGAAAAACACTAGACAGACAAGAAATATAAAAATTAAAAAGAGTAAAATTCCACATATAACTTTTACATAGACAAATTAATTTTTTTCTTCTACTGAAAAGTAATTAATATCCTCCATGAGTTAAAATATTCGGACACAGTTCAATACTATTATTTAATTTTTTAGGACAATAAGAATAACTTGAAGCAATTAAATACCAAATGATATAGCTATCTATTCAAGAAAACAAAAAGAAGAAAAATTGAACACTTTTGGTGAAGATAATCACAAATGTTGAAAGTAATCTTCCTGAGAGATTTGAGATGTCTTTAAAGATTTGAGATTTGGGGGACTAAAGAGCAAGAGAAACCCCAGTTGTATTGTTTTTGCTTTCACTAGAATCTGAATAGTAATGACACATCAAAATAACCACTGGCTTACTTCTGAAGATAAGATACCTATTATGTAAAGACAGCTGGTAACAATTCCATACAGGAAAAACACACATCCCTGGCGAATGGGTTAATCAAAGCCAGGCATAGACAAAATTTATAACCAGTTTAATAGCAAGTAATCTGTTTTATAGTTTTTGGCTAAGTAACTATTTGTCCACCCAGAAAGCCACAAGTAGATCACTTACAGAAACCACTTCCCCTAAGGAAGCACCTTTTACTATTTAATATTTAGGAGCAGAAGCCTGAGAGAAAAGTGTACAAAACACACCAGATGCTGACACTTCATTATCCATCCAAATACATTCTTAATCCCAGAATCTGGAAATCCTGACCAACTAGAGAACACAATAAAATGAAAGCTGAATGCCAACTTAACATCCGGATTTTTCTTGTAAATAAATAATTCTCCTTTAAATAACATGCATTTCGTTAGTTATTTAAAGGAGAATTCAGTTCAAAAAGCCATCAAAGATTGTAGAAGAAAATTCCTGACTCTGAGGCCTGAAGTGTTTCAGTCACTTCTTAATAGTGCATTTGTGCTATCAAATACTTCTGATATATAGTGGCTAAACTTTAGATCTAATATTCAAAAGAACCTCAGCACTTCATTTTTGTTCAAAGAGCACATTGAGTCTGTGATATCACTTTAGCAACTAAATTAAAAGCAAGTATCTTCCTCTGTGCTGGAAAGACAATGTTTTGTTTCAAACTGTCTCATATGAAGAGTTAATAAAAAGAGACTCACTCACCACTGCCTACTGGAAATAATTTAGTACATACAGCATTTGGTTTAGAAAAATATTTTAGCTAAAGCGCAGCACATCCAGGATTTGATCCAAAGTCTGGGCATTCCAATTTAATTTGCAGTTTTTCCTATCTAAAGGCTTTAGTGGTTTAGCAATGTCTTTAACTTATTAACAGAAAAAAATGTACATTTTCAACCATTACAAGATAAGCTCATTTATAAATTCAATTAGATATTTAAAGCATCCTTTGAGAAAACTGTATAACTAACCCGACACAGGAGAATACAGGGTAAAAATGTAGGATTCCAAGAGATGTTACAAAACGAATACATGAGTGCATTCGCTATTTCTCTTGCCTTACCTTGTTTCTCAAATTTGTAAGTTCCCAAGCTGGAAAACCCTGGACTTCTGAACATGGTTGCCCACAGAAGGTTTGGTAACAAAGCCTGCTCTAAGACAGATTCTCAACCAGCCACGGCCTTGGGCTGGTCTAAGCAAAACTGGGTTGAGATCGTTCCCAGTGCAGGGCTAGAGCGACCAGGCACTTGTGTGTCCTTGAGCGTATGGTAAACTCAAAGCAAAAGGCTGCAGGCTGGAACAAATCAAACCCCTTAATCAGATTACAAGCAGCAATGAGGCCTGGAGATGCTGAAACAGACTGGGTTCCAGTGATGGGACATTTATGATATTGCCACTGCAAAGCTGTGGCTGAAACCCAGCGCATGCTTTGGTTGCATAGACAATGTTGCAACCTAACCATCTTGGGGCAGTTCCAAACAACTCCTCCTTTCTTTAAAAACAAACAAACAAACAAACAAACAAACATACTAGAAGGAAAATCTACCAAGGATCTCGATGTACTGGGAACAAGAGAAGCCTCCTAAGCCCTTCCAGGCTTCACCAAGTTTGGCTTTGACTAAGTTAAATGAAATATTTTATCTAACAGGGAGCCAAAAATTCATACTTAAGAGTTAAGATTTATGAACAGCACATGAGTGGAACTGTGGGAAAATAAAAGGATAGATATTACTAGAGGTTCAAAAATTTTAATTTGAGACAGAAGGTGTTAAGCTTTACCAATAAGACTGTTCCCTGTTTATTTTTAACCACAGCGTGTCGCTGGTGGGCTTAAGCAGTGATAATGCAATTCAAGGAACAATTTACAATAATTAGAGACTGAACATTTCACAGCTAAAAGGGACATCAAAGAGAACCGAGGGAAATGGGCTCAATTACAAAAGGAAATAGAGCTAAAGAAATAACTTGCTTCTGGGGAGACAACTGGTTAGTGACAGGGACAAGGGATCTTGTGGATGTAGATGATGATCATGATTCATTCACTCAGGCCCACCCAGAGGCAGGAACCCTGAGCTTGTCTGTCTCAGTGTCTTTCATCCTCAACACTGTACTTGACACATAGTAGGTCTACAATAAATGTTGGCTCAATGACCATATGAAATCACGGAGTAATGTTTTTTTGAAAGCCAGAGAGCACATTCTGAAAGAGTTTTGTGGATTTTATATTCTACATTTAAGCCAGACTGAGTTCTAAAATATAAACCCACTGAAGTTGCAAATGGATTATACACCAAATTAAGGTGCATAAACATAAAATACCTCAACACTGGTTACTACATGGATCAGTGGCAGCATTTGGCATTTTCTCTGTACTTCTCATTACCTCTTAGAAAATGGAAAGGAAATACAGCAAATAAGGCAGCTAAGAAAACTCAGCAAGAATAACTTAGGTCGTGTGGATAACTGCGGGGGGGACTTCATTGTAAAGTTACGGTAATTGGGAACAAAAAGGGAAAAGGAGGTATTGGAAGAAGACAGCAGGGAGCAAATAGTGGAAGTGGTGATTCTGGATAGATGAACTTAAACAATATCTAAAATAATCTTTTATAAGGAACTTAGTTTATAGAACATAGTCTCACTTATTCTTTGCTATTTATGTTCCTGAAAACCACCCTTGTAAGTAGACTATTCAATTATCATTATCCTAAAAGACTCTAAATATTTTATTTGAAGTATTATTAAGGAATGAGTCCATTCTAATTTTAAAAATACGCTTCAAGTACACAAGACAAAGAATTTGAATATTCTCTTTAAGTTGGCAACAGAATCTTATCTCGCCTCCCAATTATCATATAGAGCAAACTGATTTAAATACCGCTTCACTGTTCAAAGAAAAAAAATCACAAAATTCTTTATGAAAATAGGAACATAAAATTTAATCTACTATTTAAATATTTCATCCACAGGAAACCAAATAAGACTGTGAAGAAATTTGACATCAATAAAAGTACCCATGAGAACCAGGCGTGGTGGTGAATGTTGATAATCTCAGTGACTTGGGAGGCTGAAGCAGGAGGGTGGAAAGGTCAAAGTCAGCCTCACTTAGTGAGACCCTGTCTCAAAATAACAATAAAAAGGACGAGGGATGCAACTCAGAGGTAAAGTGTCCTTGGGTTCAACCCTCCAACACCAAAAAGAGAGAGAGTATCCACGAAATGTTTCATTTACTCTCCAATGAATTTTGATTATTACTATGATTATTATTGTTTTAGGCTAGCTCATTCACACAAAGAAGCTACAAGACAGGTAAATGCTTTCATGTCATTCTATGGGGTAATATGCTTTATTTATCTGCAGAGGAAATTCAAGTTATGGCTGTGATTTTTTTTTTTTTTTAATTTTAAGGAGAAGACAGCGTCATTTAACAGTGATGGTGACATAGTCCCTCCTAAACCACTTCCCTTCATCACCAACTCAGCACCAATAAAAGAGGATGCACTAATTTCTCTGCCTCTGCATCCACTTATGGACATTGTTCTTTTCTTCAAAACACCATAGTTTTCAATAATCAGGAGAAATGAATCAGGAAAGTAAAATATTTTATGGATATTTTAAACCATAAATTTAAAAGATGTAATCCATAATTTTAAAAGATGCAAACGTTTGCATTGCCTGTAGATGAGCACACAAAATGACTTACTGTGCCAAGGAGGCAGGAGGGAGCATGATCATGGGGCACAGGGTATCATGACATGCTATATGAATGGTGACTGGAGAGGACCCAGATGACCAAGAAGGACCTGTGCTTACACAATTTAGCTGACAATATCCCAAAATGGTATTGTTGGGACAACTAAATTGGACCTCGGTGAATCCAAAACCTTGGATCCTGGAATAACTGGAGCCAAAGGGGCTCCTCTAGTCACCTGGTCATTTTGCAAAATGTTAGATGACTCCCTCAAGGTCATATAATATATGGTAGAAATCCACATCCAATCTAGAAATCTAGAAATCCACATCCTTTGACTCTACCCAGGATAATTCCTATATTCTTGATCAGTCCAAACACAAAATAATAGAGGTCATTTCTGTAAACTTGTCCTGAATTGAGGTCAAGGGTCTTGTAGACTCATAGCCCCTGTTGGCTTAACTGGTAAAGGGCCAGGCTGACCCCAGCAGGAGCAGTCAGGTCAGCTGTTGGTTGTTTTTCACAAACCTCATGTAATTTCTTGGTCTCACAGGTGTTCCTCAAAACTAGGACTGAACCCAGTCTTGAGTGACTATAGTATTTTGGGCCCCAAGGCAGACACACAACAGCTGGATGGGAAGCATTAAAAAATGTGCAACTGGGTCCTCTATCATTCCTCCTGCCCTCCCAGTGCTCCCATCTTATTGGAGAAGGGCAGGAAATGGATGTTAAATGTAGGAAATGATAATTTGGCAATTCTACTTTGGGAAATGTACAAAAGAATATTACCATAAATGACATGAGGATGTTTACCATGAGTTTGCTTATGTATGTATAAAACTGGAATCAGTGGGCAAATGGGAACACATTTAAGATGGGTAAGTAGAATGCAAAGAAAATCAAGTCTGACACTCAATTAGTAATTTAGAAAATGCTTAATATTATACTATCCCAGGGATATACACATATACCTGCTCTGAAAGACAGTAAATTGATGCAAATATTTCACAACTCAGATAACTGTGTATCCCCCACCATTTCTCAAAGTATCCAAATAAACAGCATTTACTTCTATAATCACAAAAACATGTATAAATAAAGAGGAAGGCAACTTGACCTCTTAATTGCCCCAAGGCTTGGACCTAGGCTAAACATCTAGCAGAAATTCAAGGGTGAAAGAAATTGTGCTTATGGACCTATGCACCTAGCAACCTGCCCGTTTCTTCTATGGTCATCCATGTTCTTGGCTACTGATTAAGGAGTTGACCCAGACAATCACCAAAACCCATGGTAACACAGAACACAGCGATTCTCAACTCAACCCCACGCAGGTCATGATCCCAAAGAAGTACATAGATAACGCTCCTTGCCTACCAATGCTGAATTTACCCGGTAATGCCTTTTACACATTTCTTTCTCTCCTGGTGCTTCTCTGTTACCAAACCTTTCCTGTTCAAAAACGTTCACCGTCTCCTAGCTACAGGATTATAGAAACTTGAGGAGCAACCTGAGACACTTCTGGGTGCATTTCTAGTCCAGTGCAAGACTCAGAACAAATAATAAATATTGGCGGGGAAGAAGATTACCTCTACATAGGGAAGAGGGGTGGGAGGGAAAGGGGGGGAGAAAGGGAATTCCATGGATGGTGGAAGGAGACCCTCATTGTTATACAAAATACATGTATGAAGGTGTGAGAAAAAAAAATAGTGTTACCCTAGATTAGGTAGAGAGAAGTGATGGGAGGGGAGGGGAGGGTTGGGGAGATAGGAAGGATAGTAGAATGAAACAGACATTATTATTACTGTGTATATATATGTGACTGCATGACCAATGTGATTCTGCAACCTGTACACTCAGAAAAATGAGAAATTATATCCCATCTAATTCAAATGAATGATATATCAAGGTTATTGTGCTGTCATGTTAACTAATTAAAACAAATTTTAAAAAATAAATAAATAAATAAATATTGGCTGAACGAATGAATCAAGCAGGACAAGTAATGACACAAATTTTGCTCTTTACCTCATTCTTGACCAATTCTATTTCCTAAATAAGTGGCATAAAAGGAAAGCATCATTACTTCTTATGTTTGAATGTGAAGTGTCCCTTGAAGACTTGTAAACTTGTCCTGAACTGAGGTCAAGGTTCTTGTAGACTCAACCTTGTTGAAGGCTTGGTCCCTAGTGCAGTGATGTTCTGAGATGGGACTTCTGGAAAGTGACTGGATCAGGAGGACTCTGACCTCATCAATGGATTAAGCCACTGAGAGACTCAGAAGTTGAATGGATTACTGGGAAGTGGTGGAAAGTATAGGAGGTGGGACCTAGTAGAAGGGAGTGAATCCTTAGGGATGAGACCCCTCAGTACTATATCTGTGCCCTTTACTATATCTTGTCCCTGGCTCCTTCCTGTTTATTTCTCCCTCTCCCTCTCTCTCTCTCTCTCTCTCTGTTTCTTGGCTGCCATGAGCTGAACAGATTTCCTCTGTCATGTCCTTCCAGCAAGATGTTCTGCCTCGCACCTCAGGCCCAGAACAAAGGGGCCAGCCAACCATTGACTGAAACCGTGAACCAGAGTCAATCTTCCCTCCTCGACGTTGTTTATATCAGATATTGGTAACAGTGATGAAAAGCTAATACACTACTCTTTGCTCAACTTGAGACTCCTAATGAAATCTCATCTTTCCTACAACGTGAAGTGATGCTGTGGAACATAAATATTTGTGTACAGGAAGAAATAGGAAGACAATATTGAAGATTCACTGGGGACATCATGTATTGGTTAAAACAGGGAAGATGATTCCTGAGGTCCAACTACTGACAATGTCAGTATGAGTCCAGGTAGGAAGGATCAGCTCCCCAAAAGCCAAGGTCAAAAGATAAAAGTGTCAGATGACAAAGGATAGTGGTATTAAACCCTCAGGGACTGTGCAGCACAGTTCACTGCTGTGGCTCAGATTACAGGGAGGCCATCTGAGGAGCCAGTCCCCTGTCAGGTGTCATGCTGAGGACACTCCAACACCCTGCAACACAAGTGACAGCTGTCCTCTGGGGTCGTCCACATGGAGGAGAAAATGGAAATAACCAATGACAAGGGAAATTGCTGTGCACCACACCTGATAACTGGATATTTTCTACTATAGCTGGTGTGACAAGGTAAAGCATAGGACCTGTGTCCTTTACTCCTTCACCACCATATTGGGTCCTGGGGGGACTGCACTCATTGGGTCCTCTCCAAACCTGCTAGGGAGATCCTATTACCACCCCCATTTGCATATGAGAAAAGTGAGACAGCATGCAATCTAGGATAAATAGTGAAGCCTGAAAAGACAATGCTAAAGGCAAAATGGCATTCTCTGGCCAACCAAAATAACATCAGGGAAAAAAGTAGGCAGGTAAGGTCAAAATTAAGTCAGAGAATGCACGGAACACTCTGATACAAGAGCATATCTCGCCATCTACACGTGGAACTCCTTGTTGGGAAGTGACTCAGACGCACGGGTCTCGCTCCTCCCAAGGCCCCTGTGGTGCCATCTTTACTGAGTTCTCCTGAACAAATATGAAAGTCCCCCCTTCCATGGGAGAGTCAGCTGAAATATAAATAGGCAACACAGTTCAGGGTGAAAATTTCACCAATAGTTGCCTGCAGACAAACTGTTGTGAGTTACTGGTACATTTTTTAAATTAAGTGCCATGGAAATCGTTTTAATGAAATCTCCTGTAAGGTACTACAGATGACGGCTGGACTGAAATTCCAAAGTTAAAGATGTATTTTTATAGCCTACTAAAGGAGTATTCTGCATGCCAGAAACAGCTTTAAATGGTCTTCTCATTTTCTTTGGTGGATTTTATTTATGTGCATAGACCCTTAATCTGAGGCAGAACTGCCTGACATGAGGTAATCCCATGAGTGGGAAGCCCATTCAGCCCTGTTCATTTCCCCTTTATCACACACTGGTTATTAATACTTTCCAGACTCCTTATTTTAGTTCAATTCTCCTCCTGTGTGTGCTGCAAAATGCTCTGTGAATTCTAGTTAGTAGTCATATTTTGGACAAGTCTGCAAATAAAATTTTGCGTTACATCACCTAAGGTAATTTAAAACAGGCCATGTATGTGGAGATGAAAGGGCAAAAGTACTTTCAACAATCAGATATATTACAACTCACAGCTATTTCTTTATCAGATGTGTTGAAAGGAAACCATGCCAGCTTTTCCATACTTAAGAATTCTTTTTTGAAAGGAAGGCTTATTGCAATCTCCTCAAAGACTTATTAATGTCTCTAAAATAAATGTTAAAATGGATAATGCTCACATTTATAGTGAAAATGATCTCGAATTATTTTGATTTCTGGCTGATTTTGAATGTATGGCAAATGATTCTTGGGAAGAAAAATATAGGTACAACAGCGAATGATTTTCAGAGCAAGAATACAAGACAAAGGTCAGTTCCATGTTTAAAGTGTACACTGAGGGCTGGGGATGTACCTAGGTGTATAGGTACTTTCCTAATATGCACAAGGCCCTACGTTTGATCCCTAGCATCACAAAAATAAGTAAGTAAATAAATAAATAGTACACTGAAATATGCAAACAATGGATTATTATTTAGCCTCAAAAGGAATGACATTCTGACACATACCACAACATAAATGAATCTGAAGATATTAGGCTAAGTGAAATAAATATTATGATTCCACTTACATGACATTCTCAGAGTAATCAAAATCATACATTCAGAAATAGAATGGTGGTGGCCAGGTGCAGAGAAGGGACCAAGGGGTTGTTGTTTAAGGGGGACAGAGTTCAGTTGGGGATGATGAAAACATTCTGTAGATAGATGGTGTTATCACTGTACTACGTGAAATGGCCTTATACCACTTATAAATGGTTAAGATGGTAGATTTTATGTTATGTGTATTTTATCACAATAGAAAAAGTACACTGAAGGCAAATCACAAGCTGACACAAAAAACAGGTTCCTGCTGAGCATCCAGAGGACACTGTGGTTCATGACACTGGGCCAAATATGGAGACCAATGGGCACGGGGCTAGCCTACCACTCCTGCAAGGTTAGGGAGACACCAAGATTGTGACCTATGCAAAGCACCAACCCACAAAGGGTTCTTAAGCAATAACCTGATGAGTAAATCCCAGATGTTGAACTGTATAAAATCTGCAGCTTTGCCCTGGAATATCATAAGGTGCAAAACTGTCCCTCTTCAGAGCCACAGGGGCTCAAGCCTTCCTTTCACTGAGAAAAAGACCTCATGCAGAGGAAAGAGGGCTGACACAATTACAGCTACCCAGGGATGTTAGGGCAGGTTTCTGCCAACTTCTATCATTCAATACTCACGATTTGATGGTTTTCACATGAACAGACAGCAAGGAAACACTGAATCATCAGAAATGAGAAATTTTTATGAGTCTATAAGTCCAGATGGCAGACAAGTAAATATATAAAATGACACCTGATAGATCATAGCTTTTCTGGAACTATACTTGAATGATTTGAAGGATAGGGCTATGAATAATGCCTGTGCCTCTTTGACCTCTGAAGGGCATCTTAAAAACAGCAACAATGACAACTTCAACAATAATCAGTATGAAACTTCAGGAAACTCCCAGCAACCTGACATCCTTGATGTCACCAGATCACATTAACTGGTACCCACGTGTAACTTGGGCTCTCAGAACGGGTTCCCAGAATGTTTTCTGACTGATGTGGGTGGGAGATGGTCCCAGTGGGATTTCACACATTCATGAGGACCTTGTTCAGTGCAATCAGAACAGAGAAAACAGATCTTGAGCTCACAGAGTGGGTGGCATGGAAAGGTTGTAGTGAAAAATATCAATGACATAATCTTCACTTTATGCACTCAAATGATGAGAGACATGTTTACACTAATAAGTAGGTTTAATAGCTGCTTGAGGTCAATGATATCAAACCTGGGTGGCTCTCTGTGTCATATGGGGTGCTCAGTAAACACAAAGGTACTCTTATTCCAGAAGATTATGAGAGGCTCCAAAGTTCAAAAACCAGAATACAAACCATTCCTGATTTTAAATCCAGAAGAAGTGGAAAATAGATGGGATAAATTTGATGAAGGAAGGCATCTCGGAAAAAGTGACTTGTGAGCAGGTAAGTGGGGAGGAGGGGACTGGACATACCAGGAAGAGGTGACAGGAAGGGCTGTGTTATACTTAAAGCAGGCATGAGCTTAAATGGTCCCATCTCACAGGGGTCCCCACCAGGCCATTCAGAGGTGGAAGGGAGACAGTGGGGTGTCTATGAAGAAACATCAGTGCCATCTCTCGGTTCCTTAGAAAAAATAATTTCCATATTCTCATTAAATACACCCCAATACCAGGCTGAATTACATCACACGGAGTGGCCTATAAGCAGGGAAAAGATACTTTCTTAGGAACATAGATGTCCTAACCTATTATTTCATTATATGTGGCTTCAGTGCTTCTATTATTCAGATTTTGAACTGGGATTCTATATAGTAAAATCTAGAAGCATATAAAATCATATATATATATATATATATATATATATATATATATATATATATTTTCAAACTGCTATATATCTAAAATACATGTATATATGTAAACTTGTTATTGTGATCTCTCTGCAGGTTGCAGCCTGGACTGTGGCCTTGATCTCTATTAACAGATGTGACCTACCATCCATCATGTCACTGGCCATCTGAAGCTAGTGGACCAGAAGGTAGTGACACAGGGAGATTCAGACTGAGAGCAAGATGTAAATTGGAGGCTGATATTTTCATTATCTGCATAACCTTTCAAGCTAGATGCTCAGCCAGCATATAACAAATGTCAAAGCCTTTATTTCTGTACACGCTTGGCCTTTCCTAACTTTACTGCCTTCCTCGGTGTACACCGTCAGCTCTCCACATCCCAAAACCTAGTTAGGCCCATAATGACTGTGTTTATATTGAATACGTAACAGACTTTTTTTTGGTATTATTCTTCAAACAACACAGTATAACAACCACTTGCATAGCATTTATATCATATTACGGTATTATAAGTAATTTACAGATTATTTAAATTATGACTTAAATTATTACATGGCGGATAGGTGTAGGTTATATGCAAAACACTATGCCATTTTGTACAAGGGCATCCTTTAATTTGGGTATCCACAGGGGGTCCTGAAAGCAATTCCCCATGGATACTAGGAGATGAATGAATTCAATTCATATACAGGACTCATCCTTTCTTCTTGCACAGGATTCTCAGAACAACTAATAGGGGTCAGGCATTGGGGTGATCAGCATGTGGAGAGAGTTCCTGCCCTCAGTGAGTTCAGTCCAGATGAGAACATCACCCCATAAGGTAAGGATATGCTTTTGAATGTAAGTGCCAAGGCTACCACCTTGTTATCCGCTGGTGCTTTTGAAGATTCCCCCTTCCTTCTTATGTTCTGATCAAGTAGAAAATAAGAAATTTCTCCCCATACATGCGAATTCTTCCTAGGTATAATGAGACACAAGGTCTATAGAACTTTAGACCCACTGAGAGCCCAAGCAGAGTTGAAACAAGTATCACTGCAGGATGACTGTGAAGACCTGCTTCCTAAAACAGAGAACACTGAGCATTTCCTTCCCCTTTTAACTTCAAAACACTAATGTATCTGAGACAAGCATTTCAGCTGTGACGATGCATGTCAAATGAGCCTGTGAGCTGCGGGTGTCCAAGCCAAATGTAAATTATCATGTTGTTTTTTACATCGAGACTCATTCGGATTGAAATGTTTATTATTGTTCCACTATAGCTGTAGTAATTAAGGAATAATTAAACACAACCGATTAGAGCAGTATGACCCATTTGGGTCAGGGATTGGGTCATTTTCCTTCCCTAGCAAAGCAAAACATGGGCTGGGGTATGTGGCTTAGTGGTACAAGTGTGTGTTTAGCCCAGGTGAGGTCCTGGGTTCAATCCCCAGAGCCAAAAACAATACAAAAGGAAAAAAGCAAAACAATGAACAATCCAAAAATGTGGTCATCACTCAAAATCAAATAATCTTTTTATCATTCAAGGCACATACATAGAGCACTTGCCCAGTATGCCCGAGGCCCTGTGTTCAATTCCCAATACTGGAAAACACACACACACACACACACACACTTAAAAATCAAATTGGACAATCCAATTGCTCATGTGTAGGGTTCTAACTTACTCTTTCAAGATAATTAAGAAGTGAGGCTGGGTTGTAGTCCAGCAGAAGAGTGCTTGGCCAGCATATGTGAAGCCCTAGGTTCGATCCTCAGCACAACATAAAAATAGTAAATAAATAAATAAATAAAATACACGGTATTGTGTCCATTTACAACTAAAAATACAAAATTAAAAAAAATTAAAAAGGTGAATTTCAAGTCATCATCTTGGCATTTGCAATGCAGTAGACTTTTGTGGCTTAGAATTCAGGGATTCCAAATCTATGTTCTACCAAGAAGCCCTTGCTGGCAGGGTGCTATGGTACACACCTGTAATTTCAGAGATGCAGGAGGTCAAGGCAGGAGGATCACAAGTTCCACGCCAGTCTGGGTATCTTAGCCAGACCCCTGCCTCAAAAATAAAAAATAAAAAGGGCTAAGGATGTAGCTCAGTAGTAAAGAGAGTCCCTGGGTTCAATCCCCAGTACTAATTAAAACCAAGACAAACAAACAAAAAACCACCTTGTCATCTCTGTGATGTGTAAAGAAAATGTACCCATTATAGAGACATCCTCATGGCTCCTTGTCGTAGGGCCTATTTCATTTTTCTCTCTTTAAAATTTGAAGTCCATAATCTTCCCTCTAGCCCAATGAACTCTGCATTGAGTCAGGGGTCTTCTGAAGTTCTGGGGAAGCTTAGCACCAAGCTAATGAGTTCCTTTTTATAGAGATCAAAGAATCATGTATTAAGAGTAAGTCACTCAAAGTCACAGCCCAGCCTTCAGGAAGCCAGTCACCTAAGCAGTCAGTAGAGATGGAAACAGATATTAAAGTAAAAAAAAAAAAAATTTCCAGGAAGGGAAAAAGTGCTGTCAAGTCAATGAAACCAACAGGGACACAGCTCCGTGGTCCACACAGACACCTTAGATGCCATCTGCCACCTGTGGGAAAGGTCCCTACTCTGCTTCATCTGACTCCAGGAGTAGGAGCCATCCCTATTCCCATGGAGTAGCCAGTGAGCTTCACTCCCAGGAGGATTTGGAGAGAGGGAGAACTTGAGCAGAGTAAAGGGCAGCTGGGCTCCACCAGCACCGCAGGGGGAGAAGGGAGCTGAGGCTGGCTTCTCTCTTCTTGGTTGCTGTCAACACCTAGACAGAAGCAGAATTATCAACTCAAAGAACAAGAAGCTGCTTAAAGGACAGATCTTAAACACTCTTGTGCATGCTCACCTGTCGTATCATTAACAAATCTGATAGATTCAGCCTTCCAGGTTTAAGTGGGTAGAGAGTTCCCTTAGATGCTCAGCTGTGCCCAATACTCATTTTTTTTTTTAATAGAAGAGAACAAGAAGTGAGAGAAAAGAATAATTCATGTAGTTTCAATAAAGAAATATACAATAGAGAGATAATTTAAGAATTCTGACACTACACAGAAAGCAATGGAAGTGGACCCTCGGGGTCATTTAGAACACAGGCCCCCTCTTCCTGGGACTCTGGCCTTTGTACTGTGTCACCTTACTGTCTGATGATATCTCTCCCATCTACCCACATGACCTCCTCATTGGAAAGATATTACTGTAAAGCAAGATCGAGATCCTAAGAGTCTGCTAAACATCTTGGATTAAAAGGAAACCAATAATCATTTCTATGAAGTCTATACTCCGCAGGACTTGACAGTCTATGCTACACAGTAGAAAGAGCCCCCATGAAAATGAGATAACCCACTCTGTCCTCTAAGAAGTCCCCTCTGCCTATAGACCTCCTACTCGCCAATCATACCACCAAACATGTCTGCCAAGGAGAGGGCATATTCCTATCATCACGGAGCACTACAATTAATTGAACAGTACTAGGCCAAGTCTCCAGGGTTTGGGCTCTCCAGCTCCTTGTAGGATGCAAGCCTGCTGCAGCAGGCCCTTCCAGCCTGTCCCTAGACACCAGCCTCCTGGCCTGCCTAATAAGGCCATCTGCAAGTTGACTGGCTGGCTTATAGGTCACCCACTGTTTACCGTGCAAACTCTGGTCTCACAAGCAAAGCCAGAGCCTACCTTTTGGCAGACAAAGGGTTACCCTTTGCCAAAAACTCTTAAAGGGCTGCACTGTTGGTCCATTTACATAATAATAGAAACTTGTGGGCAATCAGCCAGACTCCAACCACAGGGTACAGTTTACTGGGTTAAAGAAAACTGCACTTCTTCAGGGAGTGGGAGCAAGTTAAGCTGTTAAAGGGAAACTTCTTTTCCTCTTTGACTTTTCTTCCAGCCTCCCCAGAAAACTCACAGAAAGTCAATCTTTGCAGGAACTTACTTAGCATGCATCTAACTCTCCAAGGCTCCCTGACTTCAAAATAGCAACCCACTGTCTGCAAATAGATGGCATGTCCTGGATGCTTAAAAGGGAGTCAATCACTAGGTCAGGTGCAGTGAGCAATCCACAGCATTCCAGAAAATAAGTGCCAGCGAAAAATAAATCCATAAATTTCTGTATTTTCAACTAAGGCGGCCGAGTTATTGGTCAAACCATCTGAATGTAAACATTCATTATTCTTAATTCTATTAACTGGGCTCAGAGACTCTCCCGGCTCTGGGGCCCTTGTACTTCTATATAAGGAAAAGAACAGATCATAGTGATGAATTGCAGCACATTCATCATTGACCAAATTTCCTCTAGCTCTCAGCCATGGGTCCCTTTGTCATTCAGAAGGCATTCCACCCACTGGCTCCCTAGAATTCGATATGTCCCAGAAGAGTTTTGAACACAACCAGCATTCCAAGTTTCAACCAGAGACTGGAGACGCTGAACTGCAGCAAACATAGGAAAGGTCAGGAAGCTGAAATAGTAATACCTTGGAGGACAGTATTCACCAAACTACTACTTCAGAGTCCTGGGAAGTCAAACATGTAGCTAAAATGTGTGATTATGGCATGTAACCATCAGCTTCGCCCTTCCATGCTTTCTTCCCTCTTTGCTGTGTCCAGTGTGGTCATGTGGATATATTGTTTACGATGTCTCAGTGACACAGCAGTTAACATGTAGCATCTGTTCTTTACTTCTTTAGGAAAGGAAGCTTGTGATGCTCCAAGCAAGAGTTATAAAAAAACAAACAAACAAACAAACAAAAAAAAAACACGGAAGCCTATTAAATGCTAACATATTGGGGATGCAAATGAGATGAATTCTTAAGTTTTCACCAACCCAGGATTTACCCATTCAAAATAGTACCTAGGGATTCTGTAATTGAGATTATTGGAAATTCCTGTCTACATGTTTATGGCAAACGGGAAAAGCAGCCGGGTGTAATGGCACAAGTCTGTAATCTCAGCAATTCAGAAGGCTGAGGCAGGAGGATCACAAATTCAAGACCAGCCTGGGCAACTTAGTGAGGGCTTAGCAACTTTATGAGACCCCACCTCAAAACAAAAAATAAAAAGGGGTGGGGATGTAGCTCAGTGGTAAGCACCCCTGGGTTCAGTCCCCAGTAGAGGGAAAAAGGGGTGGGGGAAGAGCAAAAGATGTGGGATGTTCCACACTGAAAGCCTGTTCTCCTTTAGTTCAATGGAAAGTGGCCTTAGGAAGGAGTTTTTAAAAGTAACATCAGGGCTAGGGATATAACTCAGTTAGTAGAGTGCTTGCCTCCCATGCACAAGGCCCTGGGTGCAATCCCCAGCACCACCAAAAAAAAAAAAAAAAAAAAGTAACATCAACCCTCTAAGGAGCTAAGGAGCTAAGGAGCTAAGGAGCTATGTCCTCACAGGTAAAGCTGGGGAAGAACCATGGCTGGCAGGACTCTGGGGAAGGGGTGTAGAGTTGCTGTGGGCCCACTATAACCCCCAGAAAACTACAGGGGTTTACTGGTTGTGTTTATTTGAATTACAAGAAATGAATTTGCCCTTGTTTAAGGATAAGTTAACACTGAAGCATTGTGCCCCCCCATTTCTTCTTCAGTGGTGGACTTTTGTGGCCCTTTGATTCCTAACCCACACTTTCACTAGAGACCAAACAAGGAGAAGAAAAGAATGTGAGATGACTGAGCTCTTGTCAGCAAGTTCTGTTAACCAAGACTCCTGGAAGACAGTGACGTTTTAAAGTGACCAGGGTCAAACCGCAGGACCTTGGGAAATGCAAACTGAAGATAGTAATACAAGAATCAATTAGTTTCCCAAGCCATCAGCGACGTCTATGAAAGTAATATTGAGTTTATCCTGATTAAATACAATGCTGTAAAAGAGAATTCCTCCATTGTAGTCCCTGTGACTCCAACTCTCTCCTTAACAATAAAGATATTACTGGACTTACCCTCCTGCACACATTTCTTTGTTAAGCAAGGCTGTCCAACAGGTTTTCAGCACAAAACAACTATTCATACACTTGATTATATTAAGCCACCAACTGCCACTCAGTTTTGAAGGTATATATTTAGTCACTGTATATTTAGTATGGTAGCAGAATCAGAACCACCACATTGTTAAAAGTGCCCCAACTACACAGATAGAAGGATGGGTTTTTATTGCATCTTTTTCTGTTCTGAAGAGGAAAGAGTGTTTTTTTTTTCACGTTCACATGTAAATTACACCTTTTGACTTTCAGATCATACATGCACAGGGCTCCCAAGGTGGCAGAACTGGCCTAGTGCCTGTGGAGGCAAAGGCAAAAGGATCACAAGTTTGAGGCCAGCCTCAGCAACTTAGCAAGACCCTGTCTCAAAGTAAAAAACAAAAGGGTTGGGATATGGTTCATTTGTAAAGCGCTCCTGGGTTCAATATCCAGCACCACACACACACACACAAAAGAATAAATAGATCACATATGCTATTTGATTGGGTGGTAGAAAAATTATTAAATGATCCTAAAATGATTAAAGATTAAATGGGGAATGGGGGGGGCATAACACAGTGGTAGAGCACTTAATTAGCATGTATGAGGTCCTGGACTTCATCCCCAACACCTGGGAGGGGAGATGAGTAAATCTTCACGCTACCTATTTATATGATACTTTATTTTTAAACACATTATCAGGTTATTTTTATAAACATATTTTTAACCCAGACACATGCTTACCCTGTGTTAAGCTTAAACTATGCTGATAGAGCTTTAAATCTCCTAAAGAATTGCTTTAATTTAATTGAAATTATCCAGACCTGAGAGTATGTACTAAAGTACTAACCTTTCTTTTTTTAAAATGGAAATTCCTTAAAAAGCTGATTCCTTAACTTCACAATGTCGCCCTCTAGTGGCAGAAAGAAATTGATGCAATCTCCAAAGTCAATTTTACAAACAAAACTCATTAGAAAGCCTGAAGTGAGACCATTTTTGTTTAAAATAGCTTGAACATCTCCAAGATATGTAAGAAGTTAGAAGTTAGCAAATTATTTCACTTATTTATTCAACAACTTATCGAACACCCTATAGGTCAAGCCTTGGGATTGGAGATACAATGAGACAAACTCCCTGACCCCTGAACTTAAGTTCTAGCAATAAAACAAAAGTATAATGTAATATTTGACATGCTTATTGGTCTTTTATTTTCATGAATGCATAACTGTTTTATGTATGTTAAATATCAAATAATCTGGAGATGCCAATGATCTATATATTGTTGCTTTCTGTCTTCGACTCCTGTCTGTCAATCTCCCTTATTTTACCTCCACCTTCCCCAGGCAGGCCCAGAGCAGTCCACCCCATGCTCTCAGCAAGTATCTGTTGAATAAAATGACTATGGGCCAAGGAATCCAAACTAAGAGTCTTTGTTATCTGCAAAATATGAGGACTTCAGCAATTTTCAACTATCCACAATATAAACCAAAATATTTACCGTTATAAAAGGCAGTCTCATAAAAAAGTAATAGGTCTCTATATAAAAACTGATGCAATAATGGACCATAATAAAAGTTTTGTATGTAAACATTACAACTGTGTGAGCCTTTTTTTTTTTCAGAATCTCACATCTGTCAAAACAATAACCATTAACTCCAAAACTGCAGAATTCCTCATCTTTACTCAGAACCTTTTTATTGTTTTTCAAATTCAAAGTATCAGAACTAATAATTTCCTAAATATGTGAGTTCTGATGGTACACTGAGGATAAACCAGGGCAGCAGCCAGGATTCATATACCAGCTTGGAGCACTGATCATGGCTGCAGGAGACTCATGGTGAACTTGGGTCATCCTAAGTGGTCAGAGTGGTTGCTGATGCCCGTTCTGGGTTCAGGAGGGAGGATAAGCTGGCATTGACTGTTGCTGGTACTTTAGTACTTTACACTGGACCTAGAAGCTACTTGGATGTACAGAGAAGGTAAAAAGGTTTTGCTGAAATGATGCTACTGTCCTTAAGTGTTTACGTGTAATGTACACATATTCTATTTTTCAACATATTGCCTATCTCAAAATGAATTAAAGCCACTTGGATATTTCATAACACAAGGGATATTTCACAAAAACTTGAATATCTATAGATCCTTGTTTCTGTTTACAATTTTACCTAAACTACACAGATACTGTTCAGTTTCCTGTTGCAGAGATTCTTTCATTAATGGTGAGGCCTCTGTAATGGGGATTCCAATGTCAAGAGGTCCAAAGTGACAGTGACATCGGTACGTAGAAAGTAGGGGTGAAGCATCTTACTAGACCTAATATGTGATCCAAATTCATGGTAAGCATAAACAACCGATGTTAAAATATTCAAAGGGAGCTTTGTTAGGTAAAAATTTTCTCTTTGGAAGAAAATAGCCTAGTTGATTTTCAAACAAAGTCTGTGCAGTTATTGTACTATAAGTCTCAACAAAATTCAAATAATTGATTTAAATATTTCCTTCATGTCCAAGGTCTAACATTCATTCTACTGATTTATTTTCTAACTGGTTCTTTAGGGCTAGAAGAGGGAAGGTGGGAATGGGTTTAAATTCACCTCAGTTTCCAAATTTAAGAAAAACAAAATCTTCAAATTTCTAATTTACTGATCTGTTGAACTGAACTTTTAAAAAGAAGCAGGACTTTGGATGTTCAAGGTCACATGGAAAGTTATCAAGTATGATCCAGGTTAAACATTACCATAAAGACTGTGGTTCTAATCTCTATGCTATGCTTAGAATTTTTTGATAGCAGCCAAGGTACTATTTGTATAGTTAGAGGGTACTTGTAAAAAAAAGATAGGTTCTAAATTTTATACTAAAACTGTTATTACAATGTGATACTTTATAAAAATCCTACCCTATTTTAAAATACAAATAAGACACAAGCTGTCCCTTGGTCCTGTGCCTGTCCCTTGGTCCTGTGTCAGGAGCCATTTGGAAGTAAACTCTCAAATTCCTGCAATTTTCCCTGAAGCCCTCAAAGAAGGATACAGGCTGATACCCCTGAAGTTGCATCAGATATTTTAACCAGGAACTGGAGGGCATTTCTCACTGTCTGCCTGTCCAGCAGGAATATTCTAGACCAAGGGAAGGCCATGCATAAGGGCTGTGGTTGCCTATCTATCAGACAAAATCAGGTCATGGTCACTAAAATGGAACTGGGTGGTTATCAAAGTCTAAATCTGTCCAATGCCTGCCATTCCCCTATACACTTTCCTTAGAGGACTGGAGCTATAGGTAATTGGTCCCAACCCTTGAATTCTTATGCATGATAAGGAAAGAACAACAACAAAAATATCTTTTGGGAGGCAAACCTTTTAAACTTCTTTTAAGACAAAGTATTGCACTGGGGAAAATCCATAACTTTGGTGCTTCTCTGTTTCTAGCAGTCCCCACTTGCCACCAGTATATAAGGCATCCTGCAGTGCTTGGCAGTTCTCTGTGATGACACTTTACCTTCCATATTCCTCACCACAAAGCGAGGGTGCCAAGCCACCAGTCCTAGTGAGCAGATGAAGTGACCCATTCTTGAAGGCTCCCTCCTGCTGGCATTCTACATTCACTGCCTTGTTTCCCTGCACCCTAGACAGAGGTCTGTGGCCCTCAGAAAACACCTGCTGCCCTTCTTGCCCTCAGCCACATTGCCAGGGCTCTTGTCTCCAAGCCTCAATGTTCCCCCAGGATATGCTCAGGGGCCAGTCTGGACACTTCTTTTTCTGCAGTGTTAAACAAAATGTCTTTACAGGTCATGTGTGATGAAGCCAGCCCATGTGCATAAGAGCAGGTGTCACATCTGAGAAGACAAAGATGTGCCACATGTCACCCTTTAAGGGGGACTCCTTCTTCAGTGTGTTCTGCTGTGCCAGGTAACCTTTGTAGCTATGTACCTGTCTGCAATTTGTCCTAAAATCCCTTGCCCTATGGATGCAAAGATCCTGGGGAGACCATTTCAGTAAGCAGAGTGATTAAGGGGTATGGAAAATGTTCAAGTGGAGAATGTCATACCTGGGGATATCAGGGTACAGCCCACTGGGCACTCTGTTAGAGGGGGCCACTGTCCTCCTCCTGCATCCTTCTCTGTCTTACCTTCTCATACATGGAAACCATGTTCTCACTCTGTGTTGAGTTTAGAATTCTTCCCATGGTAGGCGTCAATTAGTCACATGGTCACTTTCCATTTATATAGCATTTAATTGCATAGGAAGTGCTTTCAATATCTCATTTAATCTTCACTCAAATGAAATGGACATCACAAAGCATTTTATAATTTACAAAGTGCTTTAGTCCACATGGCAACATGTGATCCTGCTGTCATGAAGTTAATTATCACTGACCTTATTTCACAGATGAGGAGACTCACCTCCAGAAAGTTGAAAACACAGGGCTAGTGACAAGAGAACTGCAAGTAGGGTCTCAGAGAGGTATCTGAACACCCATGTTCATGGCAGTGTTGTTCACAATTGTTGAAACATGGGAGCAACTCAAGTGTCTACTGATGAATAGATAAACAAATTATGTCCCCAATGGAATATCATTCAGCCTTAAAAGGAAAGAAATTCTGATATGTGTCCCAACATATATGAAACTTAGCATGATGCTAAATATATAAATCAGTCACAAAAAGACAGGTACTGTATGATTGCCCTTACAAGAGATATTAGAGCAGTCAGATTCATGGAGACAGAAAGTAGAAGGGCGGCCACCAGGCGAGAGGGTATTGGAGAGATACTCTTTAATGAGTTCAGAGTTTTAATTTCACAAGATAAAAAGAGCTCTGGAGATGGATGGTGATGATGGTTGCATATTATGAAGGTATTTAATATCACTGATGTATACATTTACAATGGTTAACATGTTAAATATCTATGTCATGAGCATTTACCACAATAAAAATAATTGAAAGGGGCTGGGGTGGTGGCTCAGTGGTAGAGCACTTGCCTAGCATGTGGAAGGCACTGGATTCCATCCTCAGCACCTCGTAAAAAATAAAAATAAAAATAAATAAAGGTATTGTGTTAATCTGCAACTAAAAAAATTAAAAATAATTAAATAAAAAGTCTCACAGAGTTAGTGAGAGATGAAAAAAAAACACCAAAGGATGACAGGTGGGTTCTGTACCTATGGGTGGGAGAGGAAGGGCTCTGTGATCCCTGAGAGCTGCACAAAATCCCTGGATCCCTGCTGGTGCCTTTATAGACAGGATGACCCACCTGAGGTGCAGCCATCATGGCTGCCCCAGTCTTCTCTGCTGTCCCTGGTTTCAGGGGAGACCTGTGGACTTCAGGGACAGGATGAGGCCGTCTGCTTTAAACCAGCAGCAATAACCTCTGGGCAATAGGGCCTAGACATGTGTGCTGGGGCTAGCCGAATTTTCTTAGGCCTCCATTTCCATGTGAAAAGCTTGTTTGGTTTTATTCAAAACTGCTGTTTTGAAGCCTTGGCCAAGGTGGCTGTGGAGATGCTAGACTCTGGCTCAGGAAAGGGTGAAGTGAGAAAGAAGAGATTGAAACAAGATTCTCCCTGCATTCTTCTGGTGACAGATTTGGAACATGAGCTAATGCACACACCAGCCCAGCCAAAGTTTAACAAAAACAATGCTATCTACAACTGCCTGGGGCATCTTTCTGAACAGAAAATAGCCTCTCCCCACTGGCTCTCAGCAGCAGCTCCAGTTGTTTTTTTAAATTGATGGGAGGGTGTGGGTAATCCTTGCAAGCCAATGTGTCATTTTGTTTAGCTGTAGAAACATTTGATCATGATGATTTGGCAAAGAAAAAAATTTTCTATAGCAAGAATACTTCATCTCGGTAGGAACTAGACTGAACAGTGAGGGATGAGGCGCAGACTGAGCGAGGGTTCTCCCTCTGACACCCAGCACAACACCCCACTGCTAAGCCTGGCCTTGACCTTCACCAGGACTCACAACAAATAGTCATTTTTTTTTTCCCCTCTCCCCTGGAAATTTAGAACAAGTTCTAAATCACAACAATTTGTTTCTGTTTTTGTTTTTGTTTTTTTCCCTTTTCTTTTCTTTTCTTTCTTTTTGGCAGTGCTGGGGACCAAACTCAGCGACTCGGGCATGCTAGACAAGTGCTCGCCCACAGCCCATGAGGATTTTTTTCTTTTCTTTTTTTCTTTATTTTCCCCCCTTTTGGTGTTGTTTAGTCTTTCCTTTTCATTTGAAAATTTTTGTAGTCTTCTAGGCAGAGAAAATTAAATCAATTTCCCAAAGGTCAGAGATATGGGTGGATTGGAAAGTGAATATACTGTACCGTAAATGTGAAATTCATTGATCACAGAGTAAATGAGATATCATTAAAGAGAGCACTCTTGCATTTGGTTGGCTATCCAGAAAGTTTGCTGTTCCTAAGGAAGGAGTGGAGGGAGAACCAGGATAATCACATACATGCATTCCATGACAGAACTCGTAAAATACACTGTACGGGGCAAAATGATTGCTCTACTATTTAGTGCTTTGAGCTGGATAAGATTTTTATAAGTATCACTTAAAATTTTTTACTCTGACAAACTGGGGGTGTGGTTCAGTGGTATAGCGCTTACCTAGCATGCATGATGCTTCCCATCCTCAGCCCAGAAAAAAAAAAAAAAAAAAGTTTTTTTTTTTTTTCTCTGAATTTTGGGCGTTAGCTGTGTGTAATGCCAACTAGAAATCAGAAAGAAGAAGTCAAATTTATTGGAGACCTCAGAGTAGAATTTAATTTAGGGAAATCCTTTGGTTTAGTAATTCTCAGCTATAGCTAATGGTCAGACTATTATGAGAAGCCTCACCAGGTCAAACCCTGGCCCATACTCAGATGGATGGTGTTAAAGTCTCTAGGTGAGACCCTGGCACTAGAAGTTTTTAAAGCTCCCCAGGTGAATCTGAGTAGCCCATGTGAGGGAAGAAGCCCAGGTTGGCTAAGGCACTGACAGTAATTAACTAGAACTGTAAGGACTGTTTCCTTTTTAAAACACCAGCATCATTTTCAGAGTCAAGTTTGTCACATGGTGATATATTTTAAGCAAATATTATTGGAGAATAGGCAACTAAAATTTTATCAGTCCCAGAACATGATGTTTTAAAGGGGGGAAAAAAACTCTCCACAAAAATTAAGAAATGGAATTATAATAAAAACACAACTAAACAAATTACAGTGAACCAGGGGAAGGACAAAATGAGGCAATGAGAGACCATCTCAACCGAAATCCCATGTGGCATACACAGCCCCCTCCCAGGGTTCCATGCCTTGGGAGACTAGTTAGAAGGACCTGACCCACAGGAGAGTCAATGCCCACCCACTTTCTAGAAACCAAGTCTAATTCAACCACATGTACAGACACTTCTGGTGTCAGCTATGCTTTCTTTAAAACCATTTTTCCTGGCTCTCCCTCTCCCAGTCATTAATATGCCTCACTCATGTGCTAACTTGAAAGGTTTGTATTCTGTTGTGGTTTTCATCCTCTGTATCTCAGAAACATGTTACGACAATTACGCAAGTTTGTCATCCAAGGAAAATCGCCAACAATCCCAACATAAGTAAGTTCCTCAGCAAAGGCAGAAAAGGAGAATCCCCCCAAGAGTTTCGTTTGTTCACTTTGTTTTCCAAAACACTACATACCATGTTTTAATCTAAAACCAATGCATGCATCAGATTTACCCAACCCCAGCGCTGGAGTTCAATTAGAAAGATCAAAATATGTTATTCTTTATCTGTGAGGAGGATACTTGTAAACCCTTCTCAGGAGACTAGTGTACTGTTGCACTCCAAAGTATTGCTGTAAAAGTGGAAATGCATTCAGGCTGAGCTAAAACCATTTTCTCCTTCTTGCATCTTGCCACTTCTGGTCCCAATTTGGGGAAAGGTGAAGTCTGAGGTACCACTGGCAATTATATAACAAGGTGCTTGACACAGGCCCATGTCAGGATGGAACCTGAGACTTAATGCTCTGATGTAGAAGCAGCTGATGACAAGATAAATGATTCTTAATGCAAAGAGCAGCCAGGGGGTTGAGAGCCTGCACTCTTAAGTCAGTCTGAGTGCAAGCCTCAGCTGTAGGGCTTGAACTCTTAGACCAGTGATCCTCTCTAAGCATGGCTGTTCTAAGGCCTGATGACATTCATATTCATAGTAGCACTCAGCACAATGCAGGCTTCCGGACTCCATTACCAGGTGGCATCCACCACCTGCTGCTCTGCACCAGTTACTCTTCCCTTTCCTCTCTATTCTCCTCTTCCCCACCATGCTCTTTCTGGCACACACAAACACATGGGTGCCTCTAATTTATCACTGTTCACTCACGCACTTGATCATTATCCAGTTGCTTGATTGTTGAATCCTCTGCTCTTCCAACTCTTTCTCTTTTTTACCAATTTGTTGCCGGTTAGGATCACTGTCATTCTGATTCAGCTAAATCTGGAGCCAGTGTTTGGTATGTCTGTGATAGATCTGGGAGTGCTCTTCAAAATTTAGGGTCCTGGTTATTAGGTTATATTGCAATGTTTTTTCTCTTACTAATTTAATGGACCTATTAGCAATTCTAAATAGCTACAAAAGAAGTGCTGTTGTGCCAACATTTGGAATTATTTTGCAATAACTTAAAAACAAGAACATTTTGGGATGTTTCTTTAACACATGATACACCTTCCAACATGCCTGTTTAACCTGCCAGGCTTTGTCTTCCCTGCTGTGGGGCAGCCTGGCTCCCAAGCCCCAAAGGCCCAGGAGCATTCCACTCCTCAGAAAAGGGCTGGGCAGGTGAAGTATTCACCACAGGAATGATTTGGGGAAGAATGAAAATATATAAGTGTTTCCATGCATGAATACAAATGCTTACCGAGTCAGGCCTTCTAAGTAAAACGTGTAAACCTACAAATTGTGTAAATTTGGAAGCTGCAGACTTTCAGTGGCTTTGCAACATAATGTTTAGAGATGCAAATGGCCAAATCTAGAAAACTAAATCTAATTTCATAAGGAATGAGAAAGAGGTACAATTATTTAAAACCTTTTCATTTCTATTGACGCTATAATGAAGGGGATGGAGGGGGGGCCCATGCTTCACATGCATGAGTGGGACTCTGAGTTGAATCCCAACACCAAGAAAAGAGGGGGAGAGAATGAGGTAGGGGGAGGTGGGGAGAGAGAGAGACTAACACAGAGAGGGAGAGGGAGAGAGATTATACTAAAGGACTTCTCACCATTCCAACTACTGGAAACTTTCAGTCTTCTTTCCCCTTGTTGGATATGAACTACTTTGGAAGTAAATAAATTAAAGGTAGTGCTGAGCTTCACAAGGTTGTAGCTGTGAATGGTAATTTAGTCCCAGAGGAGGGATACTTTACAAAGGAGCCCCCCAAACCCTGTCCTCCTCTCTTTTTCTCTCATCCAATGCACAGAATGAAAATGCAACTAATATTTGTAACTTTGTTTATAAGAAAAAAATAAAAAGAGAAGAGATAGGAGGATAGAAAGAGACAGTATTCGTTTTGTTTGCTTAGAGACTAAAATTAAAAATGGTACTATTTCCAAGAAAGAGTTCTGTGGGGCATGGTGTGAAGTAAAATAGATGCTAATATAGAGCTTTTAAAATGAAAATGGAAAAGTATTCAGCATGCAGATGCTTGAAATTAAGCCTGAAACACAGTGAAATAGCTCTGGCTCCAGGGTACAAAAATCTCCCAAGAATCATGATATAATTTATGGCCAGACAGTTCATCTAATTTCTTCACCAGTAGGTCTAAAGCATACTTGGTATTCATATTTAATAGAGCAGCTGGCTGGATCATGAGAGAGGTGATGAAATGATAGAGGAATGAGCTTTCGTTCTCAAAGCAGTCACAATACCTGATTCAATCGCAGGACATACCCAGGGCTGGTTAGACCACGTTCAGAACAAAATGTACATTGAGAACACTTAATGGGCACCTAAGGCCTATGTTTTCAAATGACCTAATTGTTATTTTTGGAATTTCATTCAATTCACATAAAAGTTGACTGCTAATAGATGTCATACATAAAGCCAGGACTTCATCCGCAAAGGTGACTCTATGCAATAAGCCCACAGTGCAGTCCTTTAAAATCCAATTTACGTTTGCAATTTCTTGATGCATGTGATGAGAATATAGCTAAAGAGTAGAAGGTTCACAAGGCAATATTCTATTCTTCTCCCCCATTTCTTAGTTGCTGATTATTAGTTTCTTACTTGTCCTTACACAGTTGCTTTAAGAAAGCAAATATAAATAAATACTTATTTTCCCTTTATACACAAGTGGGGTGCAAGGTGCACTCAATGATGTCCCTGGGAGACCTTTCTGAATAGGTCTATATTTTCTTCATTTTTTATAGCTGCATAGTGTTCCATTGTCCACATTTTCCAGAATTTAACCAGCCCCCTATTGATGGGCCTTAGGGTTTCCAATCTTTTGCTATTTCAAAGCTACAGTGTAAAGCCTTGAACAGAAGTGCACCTGAAAGAATTCTGACAGAAACTACCAAAATGCTCCTTCAGGCATCACATCATTTCACATTTCCATCAGCAATGGTTTGCTGGTGCCCCTCAGTCTCACCATTAGCACATCAACTGCTAGATCTGATGTTCCCAGCCACTTTTTTCTCTTACTATGATTTAGGTTGGGCATCTTTTCATGTTAGCCTATTTGAATTCCTCTCTATGGTCAGATTCTTTGCCTGTTTATCTAGTGTTGCTGATTTCTAAGGCTTTCTAGAAGTTTCCATATCCGTGTATCATCCATTTATCTGTGATATGAGTTGCAAATAACTTTCCTTTCTCTTTGGTGATGTTCCCCCAACCCCCACCCAGCACAAACATGCCTTTAAAAGAATAAAACATTGTTGATTTTTTTATCAATCTTAATTTTCGTGGTTTCTGGTTTCTCAATCAGTTGACAACGTCTGCCAAACCCACAGCTATGAAGAAGTTCGCCTGTCTTATCTGGTACTTTTTTTTTTTTTTTTCAAAAAATTTAAACTGATACAAAGCAGAGATGAAGCTTCAATGAACCAGCATGGCCTAGATTGAACAAATGTCAAGGGTTTGCCTTAGGAGCTTCTTTTAGTCCTTTATTTCTCTCTAAAACTTTTAAAGAAACCCAAGATATCAATTCATTTTTACCTGTATACACTTCACTATCCATTTAAAAAATTCTGGACAATTCCTTGCATTGCCATAAAACTATTATTATATGTAACAAAGCAACAAGATTATTTTGTATCTAATAATTAATCTACATTGATTTTTTTTCCAACTGCTCCAAAAATGTCTTTTAATAGTTGGTTTGTTCAAATAAAAATGCATCATGGGGGCTGGGGGGTTGTGGCTCAGCAATAGAGCACTTGCAGAACATGTGTGAAGCACTAGGTTCAATTCTCAGCACCACATATAAACAAAATAAAGGTACATTGACAACTAAAAAAAATTTTTGAAAAAAAAATAATGCATCTTGGCTTCTTTTTCTTTCTTTGTTTTTTTAACATTTAACTCTTTAGGACTGGGAGTATAGCTCAGTGGTAAAGGGATTGCCTAGCATAGTATATGCAAGGCCCTGGGCTCCACCCTAGCACCACACACACACACACACACACACACACACACAACAAAACAAAACAAAAACACCTATTTAAATAGTTGGTCTACTAGAAATATGTCCTGGCATATGGAACAATTTATTGGCCATCTAGTTGCCCTAGCATTTATTGGGTAGTCCATTTCACTCCATTTATATTAAGTGATACTCTGCCACCCAATTTGTTTATTCCTACATATATTTGAACTGTTTCTGGCTTTCTAATCTATTCTACTGTCCTTTTTTTTTCCACTTGCCAGTACTAAAAATCATTTTAATAAATGGGGCTGTGTAATGAATTAAAAAAAATGATAGCTCTTGTTTATCCATGTGAACTTTAGAAATTCATTTGCCTAGTTTTGTTGTTGTTGTTAACCTTAATAAACAAACTTAGGAAGAATTGATATATTTATAAACTTGCATTTTCCTATACTCAAACATTTTTTTCAGATTTTCTTTTTAGATTCTTTGAGAGCATTTTACAGTTTTTATATTATACATCGCACATGAAGTTCATTCTGAGGTATGTCATCTGATCTGTTACTGTGGTAAACGTGGTCTTTTCTTCCTCTGAAGACTGAATGGGTTGTTGTGTTTGGTGCAGCTTTCATCAAGGTCAAGTTCTTGCTCTGCCTCAAATGATGCTCAGAGGCCTGGCTCACAGGCCCTTGGACAAGCAGGGCACATCTCTGAAACCTAGTAGGGAGCAGATAAGGGCAGCTCAAGATCTTCCCAACCTTACTCCCAGCCCACGCACTGGGTAAACAGAGGACACAACCGAGTCTTGCAACAGCATACTCTGGAAGCTGCGAGATTCTGTGTCTTCTTTCAATCTTTAAGGAAGCTTGTTCTAATATACAACAAATGTGCTATGTGATGAACGGTTCTACAAGACATGCATCTGCTGGATAATTCTTTTGAATTCCTAAGAAAAATTTTCCCAAAGAAAAGGTCCTTTGCAGTCACTGCACGCACAGCTCTCTGGATTTGGTAGTCATTCTGAGCACCAGGCTCTCCACCTCCCAGCCTTGCACCGGCTCCATCCTGCCTCCTCAATGTCAGGTGTCACCCATGGCCTCCCACCACACTTCCAGCAGGCCAGGCAGGATCAGCTCCTCTACCCTGAGAGGGACCTCACGGGCAGCGGGGAAGTTGGCAGTTACCTCCTCAGCAAAATCCTCTCCTGAAGAAGCTGTGCTCAGCCTGCTTTCCTGCTGACCTTGACCTATCACCACTGGGATGGACTAGTGAGAACTGGATAGGAAGATCACTGAAGTCAGACAACAACCATCTTTTTCTTGTTTCTATCCCATGGATCCCTGTGGATATAGTGGTGTGACCCACTCGTGTCCTTTGGATTCTTGCAGATCTCTTATCTCCAACAAATGTTCAACCCAGGCAATTCTTCCCTCACCCTTCTCTGGTCCCTTCCTGCTGCCATCATCCTAGTTTAAGACTTGTAGGATCACACCAGTTCCCTCTTCTGCTCCATCCTTCACTTGGCTGTATCTGATCTATTTGAAACTCCAAAGGTTTGCCTTTGTCAAGAGACACACTCTGCTTATCTTATCATTCAAGACTTTCCATTGCACAAACAAGCTCCATTCATTCTGCCTTCAATTGTCCTTCCCTCCTGCTTACCAACCCCCATCTTTCCATGTATCAAAATCCTACCCATCCTTAATGCCCATGAACCTTCCTGGACTCCCTCATCCTCTTGTCCCTCCAATTCCTATAACTCATACTGCACTATGTCAAATTGTGATTATTGTGTGCAAACTCACCTTTGAGCTCCTGAGCTACCCAAGGTGGCTCTCAGGTACCCAAAGAGCAGCTTGCTCTTAAAAACTTCCAGTTCACACTTGTGTATGGAGTGATGAGCCATTTCATATTTGCCATGGATATTGAGGTCTGTTCACCTCACTCTGCTCATAGGGATCATCAAAATTTCTTTTTGCCTTTCTGGAAAATAATAAATAACACTAATTCACACTAAGTGCCTGAGAGGAATGTTGTCTTGTCCTTCTTCATCAAGCTTTCTCACAGTGAACAATCTCTATAATCCCACCGTCTACTCATGCCTCACCTAAATCCCTTTTGCTGGAATTTTTGGTTTACCTTCACATTCTATTCCAGGTCAAAGGGTACTTAATAAACTCTTTTAAACACGAGAGCTGCATTAAGTGTGGCCCACAGCCCACATCTCAGACTGGCACCAAGGCAGGGAGAACTAGTCACTGTGTCAAGTGGTTACTTGTCCCTACCTGCTTCTGAGCCAATATGCAATGTGTTGAGATTCGCTTTCGTTCGAGCAAGTGTGTGTGTACAATACAGGATGGTTCCAAAACCATCCCTTATTGAAGACAAAAATTCCTTGACATTCTATGACATCCTGGAATATTCTGGCAAGGAATGGGAAGCAATGAATGCTAAAGGTAGAGAAGACTGAATTCAAGGTGCACACACACACACAAAAATAGGGCTAGTTACTGTCAGATGTGGTTAACAGGCAGGCAGGACACCAGCTCTGCTCTTCTTTGCAGGTGGAGAAAAGGTTAGGCTCTGAAGTAAACGGACTCTTTGGAGAACTTGTGGTCTCCACCAGGAAGAACTCAGAGTGAGTCCTTCATGGTGATTGGAACCAGTTGGTTCCCTGGGATTCCCATACTTGTGGCAATTTAGAGGTTCAAGGTCACATATGAAGAAAAAGGGGCCAGGTCAGCATAAGAGGAGAAGATCTCATTGCATGGACATTAAGTTCCAGGAGATAAAACATGGCCTAGCGTTAGGGGTGGGGTGTGGACTAGTGTGAACTCTGTCAGCAATATGTTTGCTCATTTTTCTCTAGAAATATGCTATCTTCTCTAGGGGGCAGCCAGATGTTGGCAGGACTGACCTCTTCAGAAAATACCAATTTTCATTCCTCCTTCTCATTACAAGAAAGAAGAAGATCACCTTTGACCCCAGGTGGCATGTGTGTGTCAGCCAGCAGTGAGATCATCCCAGTGAGCAAGGGTCCCAAGGAATCAGAATGGACAGAAACCACCCACTGGGTACTCAATGCCTACTGAACCATGATCCTTGTTCCAGTTGTTCTTGGGGAACAAATTTTAGGGCTTTCTGTTTTCCTTTTGCTCCTCTTCCAGCTTCTCATATGTTGGTAATGACATCAGGCAAGAGAATGACTGAGTATTCTTAATATCACGCATGATGGCAGTGAAGGAATTGGAAGTGAGCTCCTCTCTGAGCCAGGATGAATTATTGTTAAATCACTTGCATTTGCTACGTGAGTGCCCCACTTTTGAGACTCGGGGCTTAGGGGCAGCACTGTCACCCCTAGGTCCTCTGCCTAAGTACACTGCAGTTTAGCAAAATGATTCGTATTTCAAAGAAGTAGCTCTGGAGCTTTGGACCCAATAAAAATAAGAAGACATCATGTGTTCTCTTGGATGTTAAGTATGGTTTTCTAAGAGATTTATGTTATGAAGTTAAGAAGACAAACTTTGCAAAGAAAAAAAATTCCAAATATTCTTAGATCCTCAGGAAGTGTGCTTTTCCTAGTCACAAATATTTTAACAGCACGGGCTGATCAGAATGATGCTCCCCAAACCCCACAGCAAGTGGGTTCAAGCAGGCAGGATGATGAGTGGCACTGGACCAAGATGCTATAGAGGAAGGATGGGGACCAATGCCAGGGATACCCCAAGGCTGTACCTCAGAAGCACTTGGGGAAGGTTTATAGTCCTGGTAGATTTACTTACTGGTTGTTCAAGCAAACAGTTCTGGGTGGGGTCAAAACAAACTGTATTTTTTCTAAGTGTTTTATCAAGTGATTCTTTTTTAAATGAATTTTGAATTTGGTACATTATTGGTTTCTCTCCTCAGTACTTCCTCTGTCCCTTCCCTCCTCCCTCCCCTATCCCCTTCCTTGACTCGGCTGGTCTCCCTTCTATTTTCAACAGATCCCCTACTTTTTTACCTCCATTCTTTTTCTCTCTAACTTCCATATATTAGAGAAAACATAGGACCTTGATTTTCTAATGTCTGGTTTATTTCTCTTGACTTAATGCTCTTCAGTTCCATCCATTTTCCTGCAAGTGACATAATTTCATTTTTTAAGGCTGAATAAAACTTCATTGTGTAAATATACCATGTTTTCTTTATCCATTAATCCACCGATGAACACCTAGGCTGATTCCAAAATTTGACTTTTGTTAATTGTGCTGCTGTAAACTTGGATATGCAAGGATTGCTATAGCAGGCTGACTTGAATATTTCTGGATAAAAACTGAGGAGCGGTCTAGCTGGGTCCTATGGTGGTTCCAGTCCTAGTCTTTGTGGAGCCTCCATAATGATTTCCACAGTGGTTGTACCAATTTGTAATTCCACCAAGAGTGTATAAGAGTTCATTTTTTTCTCGCCCTCACCAGCATTTATTATTATTTGTATTCTTGATGGCTACCATTCTGAATAGAATGAGATTAAATCTCAGTGTAGTACTGATTTGTATTTCCCTTTTATCAAGCGCTTCTAATGATCATTTGATTTTGGAAAACAATGACCTTGATGAATATGATCTCTTCTAAACCCAAGGTGACATTACCCTAGCATACTTTCATTAATCAGAATTTCTCCTCAATGAATAAATATACAAATATTCATCTATAATTTAATGGTTCAACCAAAAAAAAAATTCTTCTTTTATGTGTTTTTTAAAGGACTTGCCTAAGCATTCCAAATGCCAGATAACCTTACATATAAACTTCAAAATCCCCACCAAGTCCACGCCAGGAGGACAGTTTTCCTTTCCCCGTGTGGAGTGTAGAAGACGGTCGCGGCCACGGGTTTCTCAGTGTAAATCAGCTCAGAATGGTGGTTATATCCAAGGTTCTGAGCTCACTCCTCAGGGAACCGGCTTAGAAATGGCCACCCAGGCACCAGGTGGAGGAGCTTTTCTTACTATTGATACCAATATTAAGATAAAATCTTTTAAAATGATTTTTTTAATTGAAGGATGTGAAATCATTTTCCTAAATTTCATGGAAATCTTAGTGTCAGATCATCCACTTTTAACACTGGAGTTATCAAAAAATTGCAATAAAGTTTTAGTTAGAAAAGTCCTTGCAGCTTAAGGCTAAGAATGAAACCTACAAATCCTCTTTCTCTTAATGAGGATTAATAATCTCCATAATCATCACTCAATAAATACAGCCATGTGGGCAAGTGGGGCGTGCTGCTTAAGGTAGAAGAGGCTGTTTACAAGGGTCACCCCATTTAATCCTTGTAAAAACCCTAGATGCTATGTAGTGTTATCAATCCCATTTTACAGAAGATGAAATTGAGGCAGAGGCTCAGTTACCTGCCCATGCTAATGAAAGTAGTCATGAAAAGTGTTACAATTTGAACCAATACATACTGGCTTTAGGGGCCACTGGAAATCCTACAGAGAGACAACAGGTTACCCAAACTTTAAAGCAAATGACAGTATCTATTTAAGAAGCAGACCAATCAATTGTTATTTTAAAAAGCTGTCAACTCACAATCTAAGGATTGACCTCATCTCATTTGTTTTAGCTTCAGTTAAGCAATTTTCTAGACATTTGCACCTTGTTTTTAAACCTTTTACAATTATCCTAATTCCCCCAGCTATTCAATGGTGTATTATTTAGCCTGTTTACCCCACCAATTCATAAAAGCAAATTCAACATAGTCCTGGATCAAGTGACATATCTGATTTCAATTTTATTGGCAGTCCCTTCTGTGGTTTAATTACTCATTTTGCTAAAAGCTAAAACTTGTTATTCCTTGCTCGTCATCTGCAGTATAAAAATGGAGCTGCCTAAAACAAAAATACTTAATTACTTTCCTTCTGGAAGGTCTGAATGAATCTGAAGTGTTACAAAGCCAATTTTTACCAGGAACCTTGGCAGATGGGGAAATCAAGCAGGCTTTCGTTTCTTACAGCTCACGTGTGTGTGTGTGTGTGTGTGTGTGTGTGTGTGTGTGTGTATGCTCATTCATTAATTTATTCACTCCACAAATATTTATTGAGCACCTACTACATGCCAAACTTTGGTGAATTATGGTCACCAATCCTCTATATCACAATAATATCCAGCATATCGAAGTATAAAAACATTTTCCAAATCCTGTTCAGATTTCTGCCTATTTGAAACACCCCATTTTCAGAATACTTGAAAGTTCACCATATTTCAAACAAACTTCTACCCTGACTTCCTTACATTCATTTCAGCCTACTAAATTTAAACAGATGTTGACACTTTTCCTATACAACTTGCAATGACATCATGTGATACTCTCTCTAAATGACATGCTTGTAAAGAAGACCAAATTTAGTTTTTGTTTAAATCTTTATCATCTAAGGATTTTTCAAGCATATGGGTAGGTGGAGTTATTACAGCTTTACTATGTAAGAAAACTGCATTTCCATCTTTAAGAAAAAAAACACATAAGCCTGTTCTGTAATACTAGGGTTCAGGCAATTACATGGGCAAGTTGTTCCAACAAACATAAAATATAACAAATTGATAAAGAAAACAGATTCTAGATAAAGAAAACCTCACAGTGAATACTTGGTAATCTCACATTAGGATTTATTGTTCAGCATTGATTTTTTTTTTTAATGTAAAGTGTTAAGGGATCCTGGTTTTGCCACCCCGCTCTAGTTTGGACCTTAAATGTTTTTCAAAGCCCCATGTGTTAAAGGTTTGTTCCCCAGAGAAGTGCCATTGAGAAGTGGCAGACTGTTTAAGAGGGGGAACCTAGTGGGAGGGCTTAGGTTATTGGGGGGCATATGTCTTCAAAGGAGATTGTGGGACCCCAGTCTCTTCCTTTTTCTCTGGCTTCCCCACCATGAAGTGAACAAGCACTCACCACCAAGATGTGCTAACTTGCTACAAAGGCCCAAAGGCAACAGGACAATTGACCATGGATTGTCACTCTTGAAACTGTGAGCCGAAACAAACCTTTTCTCTTTATATGTTCATCATCTCAGGTATCTATTACACTAATGGCAAGTTGACTAACATACCTCGAAAATATATCTCTTTGACATAAGACTGATTTTGAGCTGAAAGCAACTGAGAATCAGCAGATGCAGGAAGCATTCTCTGCCCTCTGCTTTCCTGCCTAAAAGCAGGGCATCGATTTCCCATTGTGATGGTATGCCAGCCCCATCCTATAGCAGGAAGAGGAGAGCAACTCTTATCACTAGAGATGGAGAGTTGGTCCAAGATAAGTCTGCATGGACAAATCTCACTAAATAAATCCTTATCTTTCATTAGTTCTCCCATGTATTTCCTAACCACTTCCCATGATTTATTTTCCCTTGAAGTCAAAACGCTCTTTCCTTTATTTAGAAGGATAAAAGCTCCTAAGTCTGAATATTTCTTTGAGTTTCACTGCTTTTCTGTGAACTTCCATGCATATAAAATATTAATAAAATTTGTATTTCTTTACTTTGTTAATCTCACTTTTGTCAGTTAAATTTGAAAGTCCCTAGTTACCCAACCCAAGAGAGCAAAGAAAGTTTTTCCCTCCTGACAAGTTTATGGAGAGTCTAGCATTTCTCTTAAGAGCAATAGATTTTATTTTAAATTTCTATTTCTGAGTCAAGGTCTTCAACACTGGTGTTTATGGGAGCATACATAATATTTTCCATGATGATGTCAGGTTATTTAGATCTAAGTTAATTAGAGAATAAGCAAATTCATGTTAAGATATTCTGCCCACCTAAATAGAAAATGGCCACTGACTATGTAAAAGTAAACCATTTCTGGAGATTCCTATTGGGTTCCACTGACTGTGAGGTTTTTGTGTATGCTTCAAGTATAGTTTCCTTATTCTTGGTGGGCTCCATGTTTTCAATAGAAATTTTTCTCAAATTAGTTTCTATGCGGCTCTCCATAGAAAAACCAAAACTGGCCAATGCAGGCCAAATTTGTCAGCAAATGGGCATACTGGACTCAGAAATAGATACCTTCTTAGATATTCCAGTCTGGCCAACATGTGGAGAGGTTTTCAAGTCCTAAAACACCAGCCATCATTATCATGGGTCACATAAAAGTGTCCTGCTAACCTCTCATCAGTGATAAACTGGACACAGAGGCACTACTGTGGGGCACGTGTAGAGACATCAGACGGCTTCCAGAAAGGCTCACAAGATGAGGAGGAATGTTCTCCTGGGAGGCTGGCTAATCTAGGCCTCTTCAGGATGGGAGAAGATTTAATACATTTGATCTTCATGAAAGCTCTATAAGGAGCCCCAAACCCAACAGCTGGCGCACAGTTCCGATTAAGAATCAAGACCTCAATTCATAATTCTTGAGGAAGGGGGATTTATTATGTAGTTTGTCACACTCAGGTTTTACTTTATGTCATAAAGCTGTGGAAAGGAAAACACCATCTTTCCTGACTACAGCAGGCTGTTTGCAGCTCCCTGACAACAAGAGCCTGCTGAAGAGAAGAGACAGCCTCTGAGGCCTCAGGAAGGATTTTTCAGGATTAGTGGCTGCACAAAGCAAAAGTCACAGCAGGGTCAGACCCAGGCCTTCTTCAGCTCTGCCTCTCACACAGACTCACAATGCCCTGGGACCCTCTCCACCAAAGAGGCTACTCACATGCAACAACTAACTACTGGGATACAATGGCCCAGGTGCAGCTGGGGAACTAAATCCTCCACTGCTGCCCTGTCCCTTCTGGGCTATAAACAAGCTTTTATTTTAATAATTAATTAATTAATTAACTTTTGGTGCCAGGATGGAACCCAGGGCCTCACTCATGCTACAAAAGCTCTCTATCATGCCACACCTTTAGCCCCCAAATGAGCTCTTCCAATAGACATTTTAATGCACAGATCAAGAATGATCACCACAGGCTCCAATGCTCTAGAAGCAATTTAGAGGCAGAGTTTGTGCTGAAAATGGCAATTTATAATCCAGGTTAAATTTGCTGCCCTTTGTGTGGCTCAGGATGGCAACGACCAAATCCTTCCATGAAGGATAATTCAACAGAGTAAAGATAATGGTGATGGCCTGATGTTCTAGAATTTAAACTGTAAACTCTTAAAATTAGTGATTCTCTTTGAATTTCTCTGAGAACTGAGGAAGACACTGTGCACATGCGCACACACACACACACACACACACACACACACACACACATATATATATATATATATATAGGTCATCTTGTTTATTTTCTATTATATACTTTATTTGCTTAAAAATACATTTTTCAGAAGATTTTCAACACCAGAGAAGAAATATTTCCAAATGGATTGTGAGTCCCTGTCCATGCCTATGTGAGAAAAAAGATTCCTGGGATGTTCAGGATTTTGTGTAATTTGTAGGGCTGTCAAACTTTAATGACTCTTCTGCCAAAATGATTTTGTTCAGTTAAAACTAAAACTAACCAGATGTATGACAGATATTTATGGTCGGGGTCAAGAGTGTTTACTCTTAGGCAGCTGGCTTTTAAAACAAAAGAGTTTTGACCAAGGATGAACTGAATGCAGACAAATGTGGCATTCTGTCTCTGTTAGAAGATCATAAACTAACAGCCTCTGTTTCCAAAATCTACCACTTCATGGGAATCAGCTAGGAATGCAGATGATGAGGTGTATCCTTACAGGGCAATATCTATATTTAAAAGGCCAGCACACACACACATACAATATGATATGGTCCCCCTTAGCAACTCTAAACTGCCAAATAATTACCACATTTCTAATTTTAAATTTGAGTTTAACAAACACCAAAGGAGAAGATGAGGTTTGATTTTAACTTTTGCTGTACTAAAATTAAACTAGAATGTCATGTACTCGTTTTCTCCTTATTATCAGGGACAAACTACATTAAAAAATATACATAAATAGATATTTTGGTTCTTATTCATTCATAAGCAACCAAATGGATATATAAACAAAGATAACCAAGAAGAAATGATTACCAGTTCACTCTAACAAGAAATAACAGCCTCTTTCCACAAAGTATAATGATGCCTAAAAGTCTGATTCCATGTTTCAGAATATAATAATTCCTAAAATACCACTTTTAGTATCAGCAGCATTATAAAAACTGTCAAACTATGTAAAGGGAGATTAGAGAGAACTATGTTTAAAATGTTATCATGACCCCCATTAAAATCAGTCGAACTTACAGGTCTCCATGGCTGTGTGGTTAGGTCTTGAGTTATTATCTGAAGATGAAAGAGGAGAAGCAGCAAAGAAAAAAGAATATGAGAAAACAAGAAAAATGGGAGGAGATAAAAAGAAAAAGGAAAGGGAAAAGAAGAAGAGAAAGAGAGGAAGGGAAAGTAGGAAGAGAAAGGGGGAGTGGAGGGAAACAGGAAAGAGGAGGAAGAGAAAGGACTCTCCTTACATTGTCCCTAAATACTCACTCTCCCCTCTGACACACCAAATAAGGTCAGGTGGTAACTCGGATAGTCAACTGGGTTGGTTATTTTAAAAAGTCCAATCAGCTCAACAGCTGAGCTGAACTGTTTATGATACACAGTCACTAATCCATTTAAACCTATTTATTCATCTACTCTTGATGCAAGGGTTAAATAGGGGAAGTGAGGAATTATTCCTGCCTTTTTATTCCATCTTTTAACAACAGATTACTGCATTCTTTTAAGAAACAGGTAAGCCTTCTTGTACCTCTGAAAAAACAATCACTCTAATCTATTTTGATTTTAGTTGGAAGGAAACACAGTGGAGAATCACCTTACATCCTGTGTTACAAGGGCAGGGTACTTTTCTCTGAGACTGCTCAGAACTAGCAAAGCTCTGTGAGAGCTAAAAAGGGAGAAGGCTTAACTCCAGGGGAGATTCCCAGTGAAGACAGCAAGTTCTCTGAGGCTGGGAGCTGAGAGGGCTGGTGAGGAGAACCGGGATGCAAAGCCAACCTGAGGAAGGCCAACAGCATCCAGGAACAGGGGGCTGCCACTAAGGACTCAGCCCCCGGCACCCAGGTGGAGCTGCTGGCATGAGAGCATGCCCAAAGGTAACAGGAGGAAAGATTACCCATTTATTCTAACAAGACAAAATGGCCTCTTTCCACAAAATATAATGATGCCTGAAAATCAGATTCACCAGGCTTCCAAAGACTGTTAACATACGGGCAGGGATGAGACTCACAACCTTGGGCATCTAGCTAAACTGCCTGGCCTGGCACTTTCTGGATCTTATTCATCCATTAGCCCTACAGAAATTCCTGCATTGCTTAAAAGTTGACATCCTCTTCCATGTGGGTTAATTTTAATAATAAAGGTTATGGGGGAGAGCATCACACACACACACGCACACAATCAGAGGGTGGAAAAAGGCAAAGAACTTTAAAGATGATGTTGGTCAACATCTCATTTTCCAAACGTGAAAACTCCCTGAGAGGTTAAATGACTCGTTCACAGGGTAGTTTGTGTTCTTCCCTTGTACTGCACAACTCAGCACACGTTCTAAACTGTTAGAGGTTCATGAACTTTTGAGGAAAAATACATGAATTTGGTTTTTGTTCAGTGCTAGGGATGGAACCCAGGGTCTTGCACATGTGAGGCAAGCACCCTACCACTGAGCTATATTCCCCGCCCGGTTTCATTCGAAACCACAGTAGGTACTCAAAAATCACTGGAATGAATGAACAAATGAAGAGCATTTAGCATGGCTCACTTGGTAAACACAAGATCTCACACAACCAGTATCACAGAAAAGTGTACACATCACATCCCTGGTTCCCGAAGGACCATTTTTAGTTTATATCCATACGTTTTGGAGAGTTAAAAACAAAAACAAACAGAACAGCATTTCAAATCATGTTTCACAGAGCCTCATGACCTTAATTCCAAACATAAAATTAGAAGAGAACAACAAAGCACATGATGTTGACAAATTAAACAGGACAACCCCCCCCACACACACACACACACTCAAACTACTTTGTCCCTGAATCTACAGCGTTTTCCAGCCGCCAAGTTCATTAAGTGAGTGCTGCCTGGCGAGGCTGGCCTGAAGGATTCAACCGAATGTAATTAGCAATGGCGAGACAGGAAAGCATGAATCTTTGAATGCATAATTCAGAATGTGAAAATGAACATTTAATGTGTCTGGAGACACAAAAACCCCACAAAATCGTAACGGGGGGTATGTGTGTGTGCACACACTTGCATTGGGGTGTGCATATGTGGTTTGGTGGAAAGAATGGGGAATCCCAAACATTTTTCCTCTGATATAGGAAGCTTTGATTTCTTCTGAAAAACACAGTTTTTAAAAATTTTTCCTCTGCAATCCCAGCATCATGAATTACATGGATAAGTCAAACTGTAACGTACTGTAGTTCTTCCATTCATATAGGCAGATGCTTAAAGCCCAAATCTACTTCCTCTGGTTCTGTACTGCCCAATACTTAAGGTGACCGCAGCTGAACAAGTTAAAATGAAACTGGACTAAAGTTCAATGCCTCAGTTGCACTTGCCGCTTTTTTTCTTCTTTTTTCAGACAGTTTTGCTATTTTGCAAAGGCAGGCCTTCAACTCACAGTCCTCCTGCTTCAGCCTCCCAAGTAGCTGGAATTAGAGCTGGCATCACCACACCTGGCTGTCCTCACATCATTGTCAAGTGCTCAACAGTCTCCAGCAGTTAGCAGCCACTTCTGCTGGACAACCCTGAACCAGACACTTGGGCTGCCCTGATCTTGACTCAGTGGGTAGATTTCCTCCACCCCAGAAGCCCTAAGGTGCATGAGGGTGAGGTATTAACTACTATATAAATAACCAGCATGAGACTTCAGCTGCCCAAGAGTTATAACCCCTTTAAGAAAACTGATAAAAGTCAGGCGCACCTTTCCATTAAAATCCCAGCAGCTCAGGAGGCTGAGGCAGGAGGATCAAGAATTCAAAGCCAGCCTCAGCAAAAGTGAAGCACTAAGCTACTCAGTGAGACCCTGTCTCTAAATAAAATATAAAATAGGGCTGGGGATGTGGCTCAGTGGTCGAGTGCCCCTGAGTTCAATCCCTGGTACCAAAAAAAAAGAAGAAAAGGGAAGGAAGGAAGGAAGGAAGGAAGGAAGGAAGGAAGGAAGGGTGGGTGGGTGGATGAAAACAAAAAAAATGATGAAAACAAGAGATCCATTCCTCTGTTAAGTGAGCTTTCAGAAAAAGCAGCATTTCTGATATAAAATAGTCTAACCTTTTTGCGAGATAGTCTAACCTTCCAAAAGCTGTTCATTGATCTCAGTTTAAAAACATCTGTTCAACAAAATCATCTTTTACAGTTCCCTGCAACAAGGACTTGGCTTTCCCTACCCGAAGTTACCTGTAAGTTTCTGTTTAAAAATGTGAGTTCATTCATTGTAGAAATCACCATCAGCTCTCATTTTAGCCAGAGATGCTCTGTGCATAGAAATTAGCTGGGGAAACTCTTTCCATTAAAATACCAAGGAAATTTGTTCCCTCAAATCTTAGAGCATCCATTTACCCTCTGATTATTACTTTCATCTAGAGTTCCTGAATAAATTCTAATTTACTTTTAATGAAATAATTATCTGGTGAAGGACAAATGTTAAAATGTTTATAGCCCCATGAACCAAGCAAGCTCTTTCAATTTGTATAAAATTAAATATAAAAATAGAATAAAGATTGGTAGCTCAGTGGTAGAGCACTTGCCTAGCATTCCTGAGGCCCTGGGTTCCATCCCCAGCACTATTAAGGAAAAAAAAAAAAATTACTAAGACAATGTGAGCAGGAAAGCAGCTAATGTACTATTTTGTACAAAATCAGCTTCCCTGGTAATACAGATAACCAGAAGGGTTAGCTTAAAGAGAAAAACATAGCTGGATAAGGTGCCTCCCACCTGTAATTCTAGTGATTCAGGAGGCTGAGGCAGGAGGATTGAGAATTTGAGACCAACCTCAGGAACTTAGTGAGGCCCTAAGCAACTTAGTGAGACCTGTCTCAAAATAAAAAATTTAAAAAATAAATAAATAAATGGGGGCAGGGCTAGGGATGTGGCTCAGTGGTTAAGCACCCCGGGGGTTCCCCTGGTACCAAAAAACAAAGAGAGGGAGAGAATAGATAGATAGATAGATAGATAGATAGATAGATGTAGGTAGACGAAAGAAAGAAAGAAAGAAAGAAAGAAAGAAAGAAAGAAAGAAAGAAAGAAAGAAAGATTATAGACTCGAAAGATTGTAAGACAGATTCTCTGACTCTACTAGTAATATAGTAATGCACAGTACTTCACTTAACATTATTATCATCTTTATGAAGTCACTTCAGACTCTCTTCAGGCAAAATTACTTTCAATTTTCACTAAGTTTAATGAAGTTCTGCGACAAAGCCTGAAAATAAGAAAGAAGTTGGTTCCATGATATATTTCTGTCACATGATGGTTGAGGGAGATCAACATCAACCTTTGCCTTAGCAATGAATCAACATTTATGGAAGGTACTTCATGACAGTGGAGAGGATGTGGATTAAAACAAAAATGGATCTTTGACGTGTTTTTGATGAAATGAAACATTTTTTTAAATCTCATAAACATGATCAGTGCAAGTTATAGGGGAACAGAGAACTTCAGAATATAGAAATGCAAAAAGTAAATAGTCTAACGAAGCATCTACTTCGGGTTAGGATCATGACAGATTTTTTTTTCCAGTATTATTGAGGTATAATTAACACACAAAAATTGTATATGCTCAAGGTATACAATGTGACATTTGGATAAAAATGTCAAACTCGAAAAAAGGGTGGTTGGAGGTAGGGGAAAATGGGAAAATGTTGGTCACAGGGTACAAACTTGCAGTTCTAAGATGAATCAGTTCTGAGGATCAATGTACAGGGCCATATCTATAGTTAACAATACTGTACTGTATACTTGAAATTTATTAATAGAGTAGACCTTACATTCTCTTCCCACACATATACAAAAGGTAGCTGTGTGAGTCTATGACAGGTATATTAAATCCTGTCATTTAATCAAGCACTTGAAAGACACATGTAGGCAGGAAGATCAAGAGACCACAGGAGGGGTTTTGCATTTCATTGCTCTTTCCCCAACACCTGGCACATAGTGAGGGCTCAGAAAATAATCCTGGATAGTCAATGAATGCCTGGCCCCGAGCTAATAAATGGCAAAGAAATCGAAGCACACTCTATCATGTTGCGAGTAGGAAAATTCTGCCTATCTCAGGCTATGACCACTTTGGGATTCACATCAGGAGAAAAAACAAAAAACAAAATCCTGAAGATAAGACTACATCAGGTTAGAGAAAACAAAATTTAAGTATTTAAATGAGCAGAAAAGAAATAAGAGCTTAGTTTGAAGTAATGAAAGAAACTTTCCAAAATAAAGGATGAAGACAAAGTGCTGAAAAAAATAGTGTTCTCAGTTCAACAGAAATAAGCAAGGACAGGGACACACACACACACACACACACACACACACACACCTAACTTGTTCCTAGGTTCCTACCTTGCACCACCTTTCAGGCATAGGATCTCTTTTCCAAGAAATATTAAATATTTTCAAGCCCCAAAACAAACTTTCATATTATAGAATCCAAATAAGTAGAAGGGACCTTAGACATGTTCCATTCCAACCCTTTTTTGGGAGATGGGGGTGTGGAGTCCTGGGCACTGAACCCAAGGGCACTCCACCATTGAGTTACAACCCTAGCTGCCCTCCCCCCACCCCAGCTTTCTTTCTTTCTTTTCTTTTTTTTTTTTTTTTTGAGGCAGAGTCTCACTAAATTACCCAGGCTAGCCTTGAATTTGTAATCCTCCTGCCTCAACCTCCCAAGGAGTATCTGAATGAATGAAGCCACCGGATGTTCAGAGAGGTTAAGAACTTACCCAAGGTCACATAGCTGGTTATTACTGAAGACCAGTTGTCTTCCCTCTTACTCTAGCCATTGCCCTAAGCATCCTCGGGATCAAACACCTTCAACTTCTAAATAAAATGTCCTTCCTCCATGGAGAGCAGGAACACCCTCTTTTGGAGTTGTGAGGAGGTGGGTGAGGCGAGTGGAACTCGGGCTTGTCTGCTGTCAGTGCCTCCACATGGCTTTGCTCCCATTTGTTCCCCAACCCACTTTCTCATTGCATTTTCCTTTTGGAATTATTTAAAAACAGTTAGCTGCTTGAAAGCTCCTGGAAGCCTCAGGAGAGAACTGATAGGAATCCAAAAAATTAAATTTCATCTCAAATGGGAGTATCCTGTGTGGGGGTAAAACATCGCCTGAAGCTTAGTCACCCTCATCTAAAGCACCACTACAATTTTCATCTAATCAAAGAATTTTTAAATATTCAACACTTTCAATCAAAAATGTATGAAACCATGAAGCCAAATGACTATGCTATGTGCTTGGCTAAAATGAACATCTGGTGGAAATTAAGACTATAAGCACGATTTGGAGAGCAGTCTACTTCTTCCTGGCACACCCAAGCCTTTTTTCCTAACCTGGCTCAAACCTATAGAGTCATAGCTGGGTCAGGTATCTGAAGCAATATCTGCAAAGAAATAATAGACATTAAAATGCCATTTGTCTCTGTGTTTCATAATAGCAACTGCTAAAGGAATAAGTCCATTGCAAAATATATAAAAGTAACTGCATTTTGTGGCCATACTAACACCTGGTAAAACTAAAATATTGGCTTAAATTAAACAACAACAAACAAAAAAAATTCTAAGAAAATGTGTATACAAAAACAGTACTAAAACATTCAAAGGTTATTTTAGCTCCCATAAACTACCTCTTAATTCATATGTTTTAAGCTACTGAAAATCAACTGCTTTCTTATTTGGGATCTGGCTGGAGTGGTTTGTTTTTGTTGGGTACGTAACATGTGCACAACTGCAGCCTTTGCATATTTTAAATTTGTGATTAAATGGGGTAAAATTGGGTACAATGTTTTTGAGTATATAAAAAGAGTAGCAGCTACCTAAAATTTTAAGATATATAAAGCATCCAAAATTTTAAAAATCTAAAAACATCCAATTTTTTTTTCTGTTCAATGACTGTATATAGCTGAGCCAACTTTGCATATTCACAACATAACTGAAAATCTAGAAAAAAAACAAGGGGCCTCTGATGAACTAAAACACAGTCCATAAATTGTAGTTACAGTATTTATAAATGGCTCTTTGGGTCTTCATTTAGAACCTAAGTGCTCTTTTTCTATGCATAATTCTATCCTCACTGGATATATAGAAAACAAAGCCTCATGCAGCTGACTTTCAATTGCAAAGAGAAAAATAGCTTTAAAACCCAAATGAATACATCCCATCTAAAATGGACAGGTCATAGAATTCACCTTAGAAAGAGCAGCACGAGAATTTTTATCTTAAGTAGAACTTATGAAGGGACAGATGGGCAAGTGAGGAGACAGAAAATGATTTTTAAAAATAGAAAAAAAAAAAGTAAAATAGAGATGATTAGGGATTGGGAAAGGAAGAAGGTGGCTGGATTTGATCAGTACATGATATATGCATGTATGGAAATATCACACTGAGCCCCATTAACATGCATGATTAATATGTGTTCAAAATAAAACAAAGTACACACACACACACACACACACACGCACACACACACAAATAAAACCCACAGAACAACTCAGGAAACACTGCGAATCCTGCAGCCTGGTGCAGAGGCTAGAACTTCATCAACCTGCTTGGGCCTCAGATGGGATCCTTACAAAAAGATGCCTCAAGGTCAACTGCAGGGAGGTCAGAGGGATTGGGAGACCATGAATAGATCCCAGAGAGGAGCCACCAGAAAGGCTCCTGTGGGCGTTGAGGAGTGACTGGGCAGAGAAAGAAAGACGTGGTGGCTTGAGATCAAGACAAGCTTTATTTAGGATGCAGGAAACTTGAGTATGTTTTCAACATGAGGAGGAGTCACAGCAAGGTAGAAGTTGAAAGGGGGATAACTGGGTAGGCATAGAGGGGGAAGGGACAGCATGAAAAACACAGAGCAAGGGCTACCCTGGGAAGTACACCTCCACCTCTACCTCAGGAACCCTTTTCCGACCACCCCAGCCCACCTCCTGGGAGCTTCCATTTCAGGGTTTCTGGAAGCAGATTCAAGCAGGTGTACTCACAGCTGGTCCTCAGACCAGGAGTCAGCAGCAGCACCTAGATTTTTAAAAAATTCTTCTTTTTGTGATGCTGGGAGTGGAAGCCAGGCCACACAAGTGTGTTACCACTGAGCTAAGTCCCAGCAGCGCCTGGATCTTGCTTGCTGAGTCTGGCCCTGCCCCAACCCTCTGACTCAGAACCTGCACAGTATCAGGACCGCAGGCCATGGCTTGGATGTGTCCCCCAAATTTCATGTGTTGTAAACTTAATCCCCAAAGTCATGTCAGTGGTACTTGCAGGTGAAACCTTTGGGAGGTGACTGGGTCACGAGGCTCTACCTTCAGGAACAGATGAATCCGTTCCTGGATCAATGGATCATAGATGACGACCTCTCACCCTGGCACACTAATTCTGCATCACCATGTGAGGCCCCACATTGTCTTGGGTCTCTGCAGAGCTCCAGACAGCTAGGAGGCCTCATCTGATGCAGCCTCTGCTCTGGCCTAGCCAGCCTCTAGAGCTGTAAGAAACAAATTGCCTTCCTTTATAAACTACCCAGTCTTGGAACAGACTAAGACCATAGGCGACTGTGATTACAGTTTGAACCGCACTGGTTTACAGCGGTGTTTACAAATGTGCGCAGTGAAGTCAGAGAGATCTGGGTTCAAATCCAGCTCTCCCCGGATTCCATGGTATAGGCCCTTGGTGGAGCCTCTCTGAACCTCAGTTCCTGTCCCTCAGCAGGATGGGCATGGTGGTACCAACATTTCTTAGGAGCTATCACATACATTAAATGATATAATGTAGAGGTCAGGAGCCTGGCATTGAGTTTATACATGGTAACAATGGACGCTTTGTAGTCACTGTGCATCCCCTCCAGCATGACTGGTGTAAAAGCTTCATTTTGTCCTGTGTCTGCCCCTCCAGGGAATGAAGTCCCGGGATGAGGAAGCATGCGTCAGCACCCAACCCACAGCTCTGTACAGGTGAAGGTGCTCAAGAAATAAGTATTGAAATGAACAAATCCAGGGCTGCAAATCAAGGGTAAATCAATGATCCCAAAGCAAAGATCAAAACTAGGTATTCTACTACATTTACACAAAAAACAGTTAGACACAGGTTATGAAATCATTTGGAATTGAAGGATCAACTTCCAAAAGGGAATAAGAAAGATATGTGGCAAAATGCATGCCACTTTCCAAAGGTCCAGCAAAAGGGAGTGTCCCCATGGGGCAGACAGAGATCTTTCTGAACCACATCAAGGTGCTGCTGTCCTCAAGGTCAAAAATGTAAGACACACCCAAGATGTGCTTCCAAGGGTGAAGCTTAATGCTTGGGAAAAATACCTAACTCAAGTACCCAGATGAAGTTTCTCATTTCAGGCAAGATTCCAATAATGAAGTGGCTGACTTCACCAAAGGCACCTCAATTTCCTGTGTTGGCAAAAACTTGTATGCAGAAACCTCATCAGGCTTGTTACAGTAAGACAAATCTTTCTGCTTGTATTATTAGATATGAGGGGTGGGGGGAAGGAGAACTTATAACACAGAATACCTGTCTCTTCCATAAAAACTACAGAAAAATGGCAAAAACATTTGATGGAATATGTCATTACACACAATTCAACTCAGTAACTCACATTATGACGTGCCCACTGGTGTGGTGGCAAAAGGTCTGAGACCCAGGAGCCTGGGTGAGCACCATCCCAGAGGAAAAGAGTGCCTGCATGTGTTGCCAGCAACCCTACAGTACAGGCTGGTGTCAGGGCCCTGGAGCCAAGGGCAGCCGGTCCAAGGAAACTTCTGGGCACATCTCATGTGATATTACATCCCTGGCAGTTAAGGAGAGGCAGGACACTTGAGGGTAGGTTGCAAACAAAAAATGCAGTGGGATGGCATCCCTGAAGGTGAGCTAAGGAATCAGGGTTTTAGCATGGAAGCAGAGAGGAACCCTGAGGGATTGGCTTTGAGGAGTGACATGGTCAGAACTATGGGGGCAAAGGGCAAAGCGATGACCCCAGGCTTGAGAGGAGGTGATAGGGCAGAAGCATCATGGAGGAATAGACAGAGAGGCCTTGCACATTTACAGGTACAAGGGTTCTTGGTTTGTCACAAACTATAAAGCCAGAACGGCCAGGGAGCTCCAGTTTGGGGATATGCCTGGTCACAGCAAGAGAATCCTCAGACTAAGCTTTAAAATAAAATTGCAGTGAGGTCCCTAAAGGTCTAGATGGCCCTAGCATGGAAATATGAATTCTTGCTGATAGAGTCAGTTTCCAATCATAGCAAGAGTTACATTCCCTAACTGCACATGCCATGTGACCCCTGTTTGGTGCAGCCCATGGGGCATCCTTGTAAAAGCCAAAGTCCCTTTCTTTACATCCAAGTTCTAAACTGTGGAATATTAAACAACCCCAGACGTGGTCAAAGATGTCCATTCTGAATTGAAATTCAAAACTTTCTGAGGTCTGGCTACCAAGAAAAAGTACGAAGTACAAAGATGTTTGTTGAATGAAACACTGATGTCCACTACTTTAACCAGATTTTACTTTGAAGATCATGCTCTTGGCACCAATTTGAATATTTCAAATATGCTTTCCCCTGAAAGCTACCTCTCTTGCTCCGATAGAAGGAAAATACATCAATAACCAACCCCTTCTCTCTACCCATTGGTGTCACCCTTACACGTCTTCATAAGAGTGACACAAGTGATCTATTCCTGGCAGGACATTCAACTGCTTGACTCCTCAAGAGTTCACCTGGCGTGGTGGGAAGAGGCAGTCCAAATGTGTCTCGCTCTCTGACGGGAAGAATTTATGCCCTGCAGTTTTTCTCAACTGGGGATACCACCAGCATTCTAGCCAAAGTAGTAGTGTATGTATGTACAGATAGCATGACAATGCTGCACTTACTTACATTTCTTAACCACATCCCTCTAAATGCTAGCAGCAGTTACTGGGAAAGCTGTCCCCACGCATGACTCTTCCTAAGTTGTGGTACTACTTCCGGTGGAGAACAACTGCAGTATTCACCCATGATGTTCTTCTCTATAAATATTCTGTTTTTCTACCTGACAAAAATAATTACTGTGCATACTTGTTCATCTGATATGGCATAAAGAAACCATCTTTTTTTTTTTTTTTCTAAAGGAGCACCATGTCAAATAAACCTTAAATGTTATTGCTTGTTGTTGTTTTTCAGTAGCAAATCACCAAGCTCAATGACAAAGAGACTGTAGCTATCCCCAAGGATTAAAAAGGCTGATATGGTATTTTTTTTTCCCTTGGAGAATTTAAAAATGAATCACAGTACAAAATTTGGAGCCTATTATGTATAACTATAATACACTAATATAAACATTTAGAATATCAAAAATAAACATGTCTAGAACCGAAAGTGAGATTTTTCTTATAAAAGCTGGAACAAAGAGGTTCTATAAAATCAAGCCTCAAACTCAAGAGTAGCAAGACAAAGAATCTCAAAACAAAGATTAGACAAAAGAATCACTGGTGATGTATATTTCCACATGAATTAATCATAGGGGGGAGGGCTGAGGGTTTAAGTGTGTGTTTAGCATGCCTGAGGCCCTGGGTTCTATCACCTATATGACCAAAAAAAATTTAATAAATACTAATAATAGAAATGTCACCTGTTTGACCAAAATAATAATAATAATAATAATAATAGAAATTAAAGAAAATTTGCCTTTTTGAACTCTACCTCCATACTTGAGAAATGATTAAAGTACTTTGTATTGTAAATGTACTTTAATTCCAAGACTTCAAGGGCTAACTAACATTTAGAGAGAATGTACTTACTAAGTTATGGTAAACAGATTGTTAACAAGGCAACCTCTCTGTATCATAAATCCTTTTGTTTTTAAGAAAAAAAAAATCCAATCCTCCCAAATCCCAAAATATGCCCAAGGGTATCTGCAGGAGTAATTGCAACAACTAGCAAATACTGGCAGAACATTCCAGTGCTTGAATTCAGCAAATCCTTAGGAAGCATGCTCAGACAGATGGCACTTAAAAACCAAAACCACTGCATTCAGATGTATAGGAAGCTTTTTCACTTACTTCAAATTTCTGTATAATCCTTGTTCCTCTAAGCGAAAGGGGACGGGGAAATCACACTGCAATTCCTTATTTTTTTTTTTAATTGAAAAAAGAAACACACTATATTCTCTAATCTGACTTTGGATGTCCTTGAGTATTTCTTTGAGTCTCTATTCAATGAACACTACTTTCAAATGCTAAACAAAAAGTAAAATATCCAAAGTTAGCCCAAGTAACGCTGTACAAAAATCAAACATCACCATGTAAACAAGGCAACTGCATCTATCAGAAGCGATGATTCAGAAGAGGATAAATTTAGAACGGTGCTTTCCAAAAGGCGTTTGGATGTCAGATTCAGGAAATAGGTGAAGGCTACATCCCAAAAGTATCTCTGAAGAAAGAACTCCAAAATATTAATAAAAAGAGTCTTCTTTTTGAAGTTTTCAGTGCCCTGGTGTCTTCGAGGCTGTGCTTTCCCAATCTGGCCTTGGTGGTGCCATCCATTACTGGGTAAATCCACGTGAAACCTGAGGACTCGCCGGCCTGAGGACGCGGTCAGAGGCAGTGTGGCAATTCCACACGGGACGGGCCTTTTATGGCCTGAACTCCAGAGCCTTGATACAGCTAATGGACCAGAAATAGCTCTTGAAACTCAGAGGAGCCCATCAGCTGTTGCCACAGCCCTGGCCAGCAGCCACTTCAAATGCAACTCAATTGTCCACATTGTCTTTCAGCGGGTTTTATAGAGAAATTAAAAACACAACAGCAGTCTACTCAACAGGCTACAGCAATACGGAATTGGAGGGGCAAACAAGTCTCTAACTCTGGTTTTTAGATTAAAGGAAAAGAACATACCATCTTTCATAAGGTCAGATACTGAAATCCCCCAAATTAAGCATGTCTCCCCTCTCTCTCTCTCTCTCTCTCTCTGTGTGTGTGTATATATATATATATATGTTTGTATATTAAACAACATGCCATAGTGGCGTGTCTCTTTATAAGTTAACAATTATGTAGATCCCTATGTATTTCTTACCACTTCCAAAAATTGTAGAAAAATTAATCATCATAAGAAACAATTGTGCTGCAAGGACTATCTTTAGAACATCACAAATATTTTGTCCTGAAACCAAAGTCAGACCTCTGAACTGGCAAAACCTATCTTCTGATGGCTCCTGGGCCACTCATTTCACTTAAAAACCAGATGGACCTTAACTAATGAAAAAAAAAAAAAATGAACAATGACTCATAACCACTTCTTAAAAGGCCATTTACATTTTTTAAATGTTTAAACTAAACATTACAACTCCATTTACAAAAAAAATACTTACAATGGTAGATGTCCCTGTTGTTACCAAGAATAACAGAGAACTATTCTTAATTGTCTGTGCTAACTTCAATATAAATCACAAACCTCATTAAGTCTTGGGCTGGAGGAAAGCTGTGTGCTGCGCAGGGCCTCCGGGTGGTATGCCTCTGAATGTCACTGTTCCCAGACCACCAGCTGCAGCAGTCAGTGGAGGGAGGCCTCACAAGGCAGGGAACGAATTCCTGTTACTAATTAACCCTGCAAGACAATGCCTATCCCTAAACAGACCTTCCCAGGGCCAGGTGAAAAGATGACAATACTGTATGGAATATTTCAAGATAGTCAGAAGAGAGGATTTTGAATGTTCTCACCACAAAGAAATGCTTAATGTGTCAGATGATAGACTAACTAAATATCCTGATTTGATCATTATACAATGCATGCATATATTGAAATATCACATAGTATCCCACAAATATGCATAATAGGTATGTGCCAATTAAAAAAAAAAAGAAAGATAACGTGGACAGACCGACATGACACTTAGAAACAGGCTCTATGACTATAGTGTGCAAGGTTTAAAACTTTGCCCAAGCCAAGTTTTTTTATCCACTTCAAGATGACAGATAAAATCTCACTGTATGACTTTTGCATTGTAATCTCATTCCTGTCCCTCATCTTGTTTTCCTTGTGACCCAGTTTGGCTTTTCCCTCATTTTTAAGTTTATTTTATCTTATTTTATGTATTTATGTGAGCTGCTTGAAACTCCTTCTGCAGCAAAGTTGGGTGAAAATAAAAACTTATGTAAACTAGTTGACTATCTGGGAAGATAGGAGGAGGGAAATGAATCACTGTTACAATAATGCAGTTTGCTTTTCCTAAAAAAGATTTGCTGCCACAAAATAAACATCTAACTCTTTACGCCTGTTAAGTTGTTGCTCACTGCTTCCCTGGAGCAGCCAAACTGTCCTAGATTAACATGCACTGGAGTCTAACAGAGCGATTCTTCTTAGTTATTTCTTTTATAAAGCCTTTTTATCTCTGATCATTTGAATTCCAGCTAATTCTAACTTTGCAATGCATTTAAACACTTTCCATTTTTTTTCCCTATCTGCCTACCTCAGAAAACCCCATCACACCCACTTCTTTCCACAAAATAACATAAGAAACAGAAAACCATACATTGTGAATTAAAATTACAAATAAGAACTAGACTTCTACCAGACACAGACATCCAAAATAACTGACAGCTATTTTTTATTTGTATTATTTAATACTACTAATATAACAGTGTTGCAGTCTACTATTTCCTCTAGTAACTCTTCATTATATTCCCATTACTATTAATTCTAACAGTGACTACTGTGGGCTGATCTAGGAAGCATAGCTATTTATGAGTCTAAGAGTCACTCATTCTTATTTCTGTGATAACTATCTATACCAACAATGAAGACATGAAAACCGAAATTAAAAACATGTATTAAAATAGGGTAGAAATCATAATACAGAGCTTATATATAATTTTATTAATATTATAATTATATTGTTATAATATATCATATAATATGTTGTATAATCATGTATTATATGTTATATTTAAGCTTCTGTAGGTGTTAAACATCTGGAATGAGGGAACAAAATAGGTCGACAAAGGGATAGAGACATAACAGATGACTGATAAGAATAAAGAACCCAAGGCTGGGGCTATAGCTCAGTGGCAGAGCAATTGCCTCACAGGTGTGAGGCACCAGGTTCGATCCTCAGTACCACATAAAAATAAAAAACAAATAAAATAAATGCATGCTGTCCATCTACAACTACAAAAAAAAAAAAAAAGTTTTGAAATAAAGAACAAAGAACCCAGAAAAAATTCCATGCAAATATGCCCAACTGATTTTTATCCCTTTCAATAAATAGTGCTAGAGCAACTGGACATCCACAGACAAATATCCCTCATTGTGGCACATCCATTCCATGAATACTACTTAACCATATAAAAGAATAAACTATTGATTTAGGCAATGACCTGGATAAACATCCAAGGAATGTTAGCTGCCAAATGTTAGCTGTCAAATGATTCCATTTATATAAGATTCCCCAGATGGTAACATTACAGGAATAGAGAAGACAAGATGTCATCAGAGGTTAGGGATAAAGGTAAAATGGCTATCACAGAGCATCATGAGGGATACTTATGAAACTGTCCTGCTGCTCTGCTGACTCTGTCAATGTCGACATCCTGGTGGTGGTATTATTCCACAGTTTTTCAAGATGTTGCCACTGGGGGTGGTGAATGAGTGAAGGTACACATGAAATCTCTCTATTATTTCTTACAACTGCATTTAAATCTATAAGTATCTCAAAATTAAGGTTGAAACTTTTTCTTGAACACTGCCCCCCAAATCCCAGAACAAACCCACTTCAAATAAAACTTCCAAATACAATCCATTTTTACATGGGTTACTTACTGTAATTATGCTTTAAATAAGTCTATATGGATTTACCCATTATCAGTGCCATCTAGAATTTGAAATTGGAAATATTTATTTTGCTCTCCCACAATAAAAGTAATTGATCCCAAGTAAAGTATTTGATATAGAATAAGAAATGGGAAGCATTACTTTCTAAGTGAATACGTTTCTTCTGCAGGTGCTATAGTCTAGATGTTGAATGTCCCCAAAGGCCCATTCATCAAAGGCTTGGTTCCCAGGGCAGTACTATTACTGGATCTTTAAGAGGTGGGGACTTATGGGGAGTCCTGAGGTCACTGAGGGTGTGTCCTGGAAGGGGGCTGTGGGACTGGCCATCCTCTTTCTCTTTTGTTTCCCAGCCATGATGTGAGTGGCTTGCTCTGCTATATGCTCCTGCTCCTGCCATGAGGTGCCACCCTGGCCAGAAGTAAGGACACCTCACAGGAATTTGACATACAAGACAAATAACACTCCACTCACAATCTACTGTGGAAATTGATCCTGTTTTCCTGACAGACCACAACTAACCAGAAACCAGGGCTACTGCTCTCTGGAGTTTGTTATTTAAACCTCCGCTCAGTCATCAACAAGTCCTGGACACTTGCCCCCTCTTCTTCCACTTCCTGTTCATAGCTCAAGTTGGGATTGCCACCAGAGACTCCAAGCTAGTCTCTCCTTCCTGGCCACCACCTCCCCTAACCATCCCCTCCACTGCTTCTGGAATGGCCTGTAATTATCCCAAATCTGGTTTTGCATCCCTCCCAGCGGCGGCTCTCAAGCATGGTTGCATCAGGAGCCCACCTCCAGTGTGCAGCTAGGAAGCCGATATTTTTCACTCATGGCAGCTGTTTGACAAAGTTTTTAAATTAAATTTTCCAAAGGGCAAATGCAAAGATATTCTTATAAAAGCATCACAGGGATCCTTTAACATTTAGATAATCATTAGAAGAAAGAAAAAGGTACCCAGTTACAAATAAATATTCTGGGGCTGGGGATATAGCTCAATTGGTAGAGTCTTACCTTGCATGCACAAGGACTCTAGGTTCAATCCCTAGCACCACATAGACACACACAAAAAAAATTGGCAAATCTTACAGTATGATAATTGTACCTCAATAAAACTGACACAAAAATTGTTTTAAAAAACCTAAATAAATATTCTGGAAATCACATTTTACCCAGAGATTATCTCATATAGACTAAGATCTGTGATGATTTTTTCTTGGGGTATATTTCTACCTAATACTTGTGAAGTTTATAAGGAATTGCAATGCCTTACTTTATTACCAATATCACATTTAGATAAATCTAGAAGGTGTATGACATTTGTGGATATCATCCAGCAGACTCCTATTGGTGGAAAAAAAAAAAAAAAACTCAAAAGGTGAGGGTAGCTGATCTGCTGGATAAATTACAAAGTCATTAGCCTCTGTGACTTGTCCCTGTCCCAACTACTTCTTCAATGGTATGTCAGGCCATCCTCCCAGCAGATGATCTGCACCCTACCCTTAGAAGCTACGTACATGGAGCAGCCTTGCTCTGTCCGGGCTGTTCTTTCTATGGAGAATACACTTCCTTTCTTCTCACTTAAACAAACCCTAACCATCTTTCAAGACTCTTATGACTTTATTTCTCCTATAAATCCTTTCCCGGCCTCTAGACTGCTGACCTCCAAAGAATAGGAACTCCATTATCTCTTCATGGGCCCAGAACCAAGCATCAACTGCCACTCTGTGATGTAACAAATGTTTGTGATGTGAAGACACTTGTGGTTGGAGGTCTTTTTCTCATTTTAATTCAGCTAAAATATTCTCCTCTTTTTTTCGGGGTTGATTTATCTGGAGCTGGAGACAGAGTGACACGTTTTCTGTTCCTCAGTTCATAAGCAGAAAATAAAATAAGTATCATTGGATCAAGTGTTTCCGTGAAGCAGCCTCCTGTTCTGTGTTTTCCCCTCCTGCTTCTGAAGTAACGGTGACATCAGAGCCTGAGCAGAACTGTCAGCACAGGAAAGCAAGACAACAAGCTCTCTAGCTGCTTCTGCCTGGTGGAGAGTTTTACTTTCTAATGGTAATGAACTCAGGCAATCATTGGAAGTTGTTTTTAAACTACTCATTTCTAGAGGATAAAAAGGCTAGGCAGCCAGGACTTATATTTTGTTCTAATTTCTGCTGTGACACAATCAGACTTGGAATCATTTTGTTTTCTCAAATAAGTTTAGGGTTTTGACATCTATGAGAGAAGACAGGGACATCATGGTCTCCTAATATCTACGCTGATAATACCACCATAAATCTCAGGTTGTGACCATCTACACCTTAGGAAAATAATCTTTTTTTAGTAGATTTTTTTTAAAAGACCAAAAAAAAAAAAAAAAGATTTTATTTTTTTCAGCAGCAATGTCTTTCAACCAACAGACAACTCTTCTCCCCAATAATATTAATCAATCAATCAATCAATCAATCAGTGGAGTCTGCCTGTCTGTCTGGTCTCTCTTCTTCTGACAGCTTACGGAAAACTTTACTGGCTTTAGATGAAGATCTTGTGTGCTCCAAGGTCATCTGTAAGTCACTGGCTTGAGCAAGGGATTCCCAAGCCAATCCTCTCTCCCAGAGCAATGGGTGTGTAGCAAAGCTCAGCACGAACAGAACTGCTGGCCTAACAGTCAAAATGAAATGCGAGTTTGCCAGGGGTGAGCCTGGTCCTGGCTCTAGGGACACAGCCTCCCATTTGGCTGGACCAACATCACATTCCTGGACGCCAGGCTCACAGTCTTGCGAGTAATCGGAGATGTACAAAGTGTGACATGTTCCAGTTAGGCTGTTATATGTCTAAAAATACGGGGTATTTGTCTGATCTCAAGCAGTAAGTCATCACATGGCAGAACCAAAGAGGTTTCTCTCAAGTGGGGACATACGCTGAAGGCGATGCTGCCTGTGGATTAAGGATTCCCTACATGAGAGAAGACCCAGAGAGGCCCTGTCCTTTCAACTCAGTTGTTCACATCACCACACTTGGCACAACAGGCAATTTCCTTTTTTTAGTCCCCAATTCTAGGAGGGAAGGGACCATTCTTATTCCTGAATGGAAAACATGGAGTATCTACATTGCTTCTGAGGAAGTACTGAGAAAAGGCAAACACCCGGGCTGGGTCCCCAAAGAGACCAATGAGCAGTCCACACCAGACACACTGTGAGACACTTTCCAGAGGCATGCTCTCAAGCCCCCAGGATACCCCCTAAGAACCCTGCACATCCCAGCTGACAGTGCAGGATGCCTGCTCTCCAGTCCCATAGGAATCCATCCTCACCTTCCTCCAAAAATAACGGCTGCACCCTGAGCCAACCCACAGAAGCCCCATAAGCCTGTAGTACAGTGGATCTCTGTTCAGATAACTCTAAAATCTGAACTGCAGCATGTTACATTTTCCCATGTGTCTGTGGCTCCAACTGGGCATCCAGAATACATCTCCCTGACGGCACAAGTTCAAGAAAAGAAAACATTGGAAAAAAACGGGAGTCACTTGGATAAGTTCAACTTTATACAAGATGGATTTCATTTTCTTAGATTTTTTTCACTCTCCTGCCATCAGGTGAGACTTGGTCTACACCCAGGCTCTCAATATCACTGGCCTCGAGTAAGACTCCTGAGGTTGTATCCAGATTTAAAGAACTGAGACTCATTCAGAGGCAAAGTACCACCTCATATTCCTCAGAGAAAAATCACAATGTAAAGAAAGGAGTGAACAAAGAAGGAAGGGGATCCAAGGGAGATGGAATAGGTTGATTCAAGTCATTCTGAAGTGAGAATTTTCAGACTGGAGAGTAAACAAAGACAAAAATACTTGGATGTACCTCAGCTTTTCTCTAATAGATAATTCTTTCAAAGACCCTGAAGTCACCAGTTGATACCTAATACCCTGATCCTGATACCAAACAGATTAACCATGGGCATGCATGACGACTAGAACCTATTAGAAAATGGCTTATAATCTTGCTGGTGGCATAGAGGATTTTTGAAAGAAGAAAAAAAAAACAAATATATTTCCAAAGAACTACAGTTATTTCGGAATTCTCCCAGGTAATTCCTAATTCCTAGCTATGGCTCTTTCTTCCACCCACACTCCTACTCCCAGTGATATCACCAGTTTTGAGGATGGCTGTTCATCTCCAGAGCCTAGAACAGTGCCTAGGATACAGTAAGTGCTCAATAAGTCTTTGTTGAAAGAATAGGATGAATAATGTATGTTCTACATAAAAAATGCCAAAATTTAGAGTTTTTTTTAAAGGCACTTTCCCCCTCACGGTCCCTGCTCCCCATCCTGTGATCATAATCCCTGCTGGGCTTTGGGTAGATGGTTCCACATGCTTGAATTAGGTTGCCTCCTTCCAAAATGTCTCTTTGGCGAAGATTTCTCTCATTAAGCAGAGTCTCATTTCAGTGCAGGACTCCCTGACAAAACCCTCCATGCATTCTGGTCTTGAAGCCTTGGCATCACTTATGCAAATCCACTGTACAGGGACCGTCTGCACTCAGAGAAACAGCTCGATGGCCTTTATGGAAAGCTAATTGACGTGGTAAGCCCTGAAGGCAGGATTACTTTCAGTCAGGCCCTCTCTAACGTTTTCTGATGATGGCCAAGTGGGCAAGTCCAGTCCTTTCTCCCCAGAAACACAATCCTGCTTTCTATACCAGCAAGTATTAATTCAGATCCCTAGCGGGCAGTCCAGGATATGAAAATTACAGTAATCTAATCTTGTAGAGGAAGAAGTATGAATCATCATTACACGGTCTGACAAAGAGTGAAGTGATTAATGAAAGGCTACACAGAGGGTAGGGACCAGGGCGATGATTCCCTGGGGGGCCACAAACCAAACAGAGGGACCCACCGGGCAAACATCAGAGAAGCAACATCCTGGTTTCCACCCCAGGGGAGGAGAAGAAAGGAATAATGAATGCCATGTCACTTGTTTCTGATAGTGAGGAAAATTCCATGATTGAGGGTGCAAAAGAATGGAGGTTTGGATCTCAAAAATCCCAGTTCTGCTTGTTTTCCGACCCTGGGGTAAAGCACTTGAGCTTGGCAGCTTAGTTGTAAGCAGGAACTGCGAACAATGAACAATGTGCAGGATGGCATCTCAGGAAACGACCTACCAACCTCAAACAACACGGGAGCTCCCTCTCTCCCATCTCTAAGAAACCCCAGCTCCAGTGCCCTGGGAAGACGGTCAGGGAACCCGCCGCAGCCATGAACCATCACTTGACTTTTTTTTTTTTTTTTTTTTTTTTGCACAGCTGTATTCAATTTTCTGTCCTTAGGGTTTTAAAAGGAACATTTATTCCAAGGCCAGGATTCTCAAGTTTTATGGTTATACAACTCCCTCCCAGGGCCAAAGAATGTTTGAAAAGTCTTAAGTCCAGCAAAGTGAATTAGTAAAAGCATCCAAATGAAAGTGAAATAAAAAATTAAGACATTCCGATTTATATGCAACCCCTTACTTTATTGCATTGTACTTTCTGTTTGCCCTTCAAAGCTTTTTCTACCTATTTCTCATGCAAATATAAGTGGGGTGTGTGTACATGTGTGCCCAGAGTCAGAGAGCAGGTGGACGGCAGGGAAGTACAAAGGTGTATTTAGAATCTTCCATGGTTTCTGTTTCCCTGTTTATGGCTTTTTTTTTTTTTTTTTTTTTTTTTTTTGATATCAGAGATTTAACCTGGGGGTGCTTAACCACTGAGCCACATCCCCAGCCCTTTTTATTTCTTATTTTGACACGGTTTTTCTAAGTTGTTTAGGGCCTTGCTAAGGCTGGCTTTAACTTGTGATCATTCTGCCTCAGCCTCCCTTATGGTAAATTTTATTTTAAGTTAAATCTACAGATTAATTGAAGTTCATAAAGGATCACAAAGAAATTCCTTTAGGATGTTTATATGCTGGTTTGTTTTCCTAGTTGGAGACCTAAATCCTTGATTTTTTTGGTAGTAGACAGCAGTTTAAAAAACAAAACATGTATTTTTGCCTAAAAATGTAAACAAGTGACATTTTAAATTGAACTGCTATAAGCTAATTTCATTATCAACATACAAAAATGGGGAAATAAAAGTGGGGGGATACAGGAGATAGAATGAGCCTCCCATCAGCCCATGAAATGCTAGCTAGTTTTCAAAATGCAACCAAATGGAGGTATATTAGAAAATCCCCAAGTGCCTTACCTGGCCTCTTCTATTCTTCTGTCTTCACGTCACCAATCCCCACATCTCAGCCATCTTCCCCAGGCTGGCTACACAGGCTACAAAGACCCTTTTCTGTTTGCCCCCCCAAAGTCTCCCAAAGCTTGCTGACTGTTTCATCCACTCATCTGATCTGACAGACAAAGCAGCGTTTAGGCTTTGGGGCCTGAGGTTTGCGACACAGCACACACCACCCACATTAGAGGCCTGGCTACTGCCCAAGACAAATAAGATGTTTTTGAGAAACAAAGCAATTTGCACAGATCCACCCGAAGCAGAGAAAAACTGCGATCAGTACTCCTCCATAAAACGATCTGCAGCATTGCCAGTAGCACCTGCTTAGTTAAATCCTATTCTCTGAAAAACAATAGAAAGACAAGGAAACTGACCTGACCCAACTCTAGCCATGATGAGGCCTGCTACAGGCTGCTCTGGAGTGGCTGGCAGTCCGGAGCAGAGCAGACCAAAGCTCTTTGCAACCTTTTTCTTATGCTCTTTTAAAATCAAGAAATCAAAAGTGCCCTTTAGCACGGCCCTGTAGCAAAGATAACAGGTTGAAGTTCAAATGATTCCTTCCAGACAATCACTCTCTCCTGTGACTGGAAGTTGTTAGAAGTTAGTGTGAGCCCTAAACTTAGGGCATAGGACAGCTAAAACACAAACAACAACAACAAAACAGGGCTCTAAAATCTGGGCTTTTTCTAAGACAGTGATTTCTTCATGGGTAACAGTCTAACTTGTAATCAAGTGGTATGCACTCCCAATATCACTTTCTCATAATAAATAAAATTTAAAATTCTCTGTATGTATGCTCTAGAACAAATTAAAATGTTTCTTTCAGAATGTTTCAAAGAAAGTAATACTGGAAAATTCTTATTTTAAAACCTCCAATTCATGTTTTCTACATATGTGATAAAACTATATCAAACTATAACCTCAAACATAGGAAAAACCCTTATACTGGGGGCCTTGAACCAAGGTTAGAGAAATAATGATATTCTCCAATTTTATGCCAACCCTATTGGGAAAAAAATTTGGATTTTTAAAACATTGTTCTATCAGAGATCATCTATATTCTATGTAAGATGGAAATTTTAGCTAATAACACTCAGATATAACACTTTAAAAATCTGACTCACCAAAATGTGTGTGTGCTTGCACATGGGTGTACACACAACTTGTTAAAAACAAAGAAGAGGGCTGCAGATATAACTCAGTAGAGTGCTTGTCTTGCATGCACAAGGCTCTGGGTTCAATCCCTAGCACCACCAAAATAAATAAAAAATAAAAATAAAAACAAAGAACAAACACTGCTCAGACTCATCCAAAATGAGCCCTTTCTGGTCATGTAACACTGTGATATTTGCTCAAAACACTTTGAATGGGCTTTACAGCCTAAAAAGCAATTCTTTCCCAAGGAACATTTTCACAAGGGAAGGGGCAGATTAGATTGTTACTTGAAGGAACATATCTTAAAAAGTCATTTCCACATACTCTAAATGAGTAAAGAAGCCTGGGGAAAGAATGCACTAATAGAAATGGTAAGATCCATGTTCAATGTACTTTAGGGGTTTCTGAAAGTGTGTTCCATGAGCATTTGTGTATGTGTGTGTTTGTGTGTGTGCATGTGTGAACTTGTGTGTGTGGTTTTCCTCCTCCTTGCTTCAGGAACTTCTACAGTCTCAGTGTCCAAACACTGGGTTCCAACAAGGTCTTGGGAGATGCAGAATAGCAAGGCAGTTCCTCAGGACTTCCCTTCATAAATGCCTTCGCTGCAGGGAACAGCTTTACTCTTTAATCTGATTTCAAATGACGAGTTTTCAACAAGTCTACCTAAACTTTGAAAAGGCACATGTTAGTTTCCTCCTAATCAAAACAACAAAACAGGGTGGGGCATAGCTTAGCATATGGGAAACTCTGGGTTCCATCCACAGCACAAAACAAAAAGAAAACAACAACAACAAAGAAAAAAAATCAAACCTTCCAGAGAACAAAGCTCAGAATGGCTCTCTTCTGGGAACCCAGGCCTAGCAAGTCCTTCCTGCATGTCTTGACCCCACCAGGGCTACAGGTTAACAGTTACCTACACCACCCATGCTTGGTCAGAAGAACTGGCTCCCAGGGAAGAGACTGGCCTTCAAACCCTAACAGCATTTTTTTTTTGTACCAGGGATTGAAACCACGGGTGTTTAACCACTGAGCCACATCCCCAGCCCCACCTCCCCACCCGCCATTTTTTTGTATTTTATTCAGAGACACGGTCTCATTGAGTTGCTTAGGGCCTCACTAAGTTGCTGAGGCTGGCTTTGAACTCTCGATCCTCCTGCCGCAGCCTCCTGAGCCACTGGGATAACCAGTGTGCACCACCACACCTGGCCCTATCAGCACTCTTGCTGGGTGTTTCAGCAGAGCAGGAAATGATCCTGAAGCAAGTTTTGTCATAACCAGACTCTGGTTAGGTAAAAAGTTTGAGAAACAGTTGCACACTTCACGTTCCCTCATCAGCCCACTCTGATCTCCAGTACTGAACCACTCTTACCAAGTCATGCACAACATCCACCTGGGCAATTCCAGTGGATGCTTGTCTTTCTCTTACTGAACTCTCAGTAGAACCTGACTTTGTGAAGGACAGGCATTCCTTTTAAACAACCTGAGTTCAGTGACCATCCCCAACCCTCTTCTACTGTTTCTTCCTCCACCTTCTCAGTTTTCTTTACAGCTCTCCTCAGTCCCACTTCATTCTGAGCCCCTCTCTGTTTTCATCCTTTCCTGTGGATTTACATATCATCTACTTATCTCCAGTCTGGATTACTTCTCAGAGTCCCAGAATAACATCCAACTGTAATATCTCTGTTTAGATACTTAACAGGCACCTTTTGCTTAACATGTCTAAACAGATCTGGAAGCTGGCCCTCCACATAAAACAGAATAAACCCTCCTCCCCCATTCCTAATTCCTCTCTTGTCCTTACTCCCCCAAACTCATCTATTAAATGCTGACATACCCATATATATTCCATATGCATGTATGATTTTATATCATGACACTGCATTGACATAATTGTAATTCACATACCATATAATTCACCAAAGTGTATAATTCAATGTTTTTAGTATATTCACAAAGCCAAGTGACCATTACCAAATCAATTTTAAAGATTTTCAACATTCCAAAAAGAAAACACAGATCCTTCTAATTTCCCACTATATGCCCTTAGTTACAGGCACTCATTAATCTACTTTCTGTTTCTACAGATTTGCCTGGTCAGGAAATTTCATATATATAGAATCATACACTAACTATGTATTCTTTTGGCTTCTTTGACTGTCATCATGTTGTACCATATATTAGTTCTGTATTCTGGCTAAACAATTTTAAATTTTACTTATTTATCTGTTCATCAGTTAATAGACATTTGGGTTATTTCCATTCTTTGGGTACTAAAAATAATGTCACAGTATAAACACTGGTGTTTTAGCATAAACATATATTGATATTTCATAAACATATATTGATATTGAGTGTGCACCTTGGGATATGTATACTAGATTATGAAAGGTACATTATGTTAAACTCTTTGAGGAAGTGCCACACTGTTTTCCAAAGCAACCACATTAGAAATATTTTTCATTCCCGTCAGCAATGTATGAGAGTTCCAGTTTATCTACATCCTCACCGACCTTCAGTTCAGCTGTATTTCATCATGAGTATAAGTGGTATCTGACTGTGGTCGTGTTGCCTTCCCCTGATGGCTAATGATGCTGAGAACCTTCCCATGTGCTGCTGCCATTCGCCTATCTTCTCTGGAGAAATGTCTGTTCAGATTCTTTGCCTGTTTCTAATTGGTTTGTGTTTTTATTACCAAGTCATAAGAAGAGGGTTTTATATATTCTAGATGTAGTCTTTTATCACAGATATGATTTAAAAACTGGTCTGTTGGGCTGTCTTTTCACTTTATTGATACTGTCCTTTGATGAACAAAAGTCTAATTTTGATAAAGTCCAATGTATCTATTTTTCTTGTGGCATTGGTGTCTTATCTCAAAAACCATTGCCAATCCAAAGTCATTGAATTTATGTCTATTTTCTTCTAATTTATGCTTAAGTTTTCTACAACTTTTAAAGTTACAGCTTTTACTTGTAAGCCTTTGACCCATTCTGAGTTAGTTTTTTTTTTTAATGTATGGTGAGGAATGGGTCAAACTTCATTCTTTTGCCTGTGGATATCTAGGTATCTCAGTAACATTTGTTGAAGGGATTATTCTTTACCCATTGAATTGTTTTGGCACATCTGTTGAAAATCAATTGACCATAAACATATGGACTTACTTCTAGATCCTCAATTCTATTCCATATATTTATATCCTCATCCTTATGCCATAACCACATCATCTTGATTACCGTAATTTTGTAGTTTTGAAATCAGAAAGTTGAATCTTCCTATTTCATTATTCTTTATCAACTCTCTTGTGGCAATTCTGGTTTCCTTGAATTTCCTTGAATTTCCATTGTCAATTTCTGCAAAGAGTCCATTTGAGGTTTTGATAGAGATTGCATTGTATGTGAAGACCAATTTAGGGAGTATTGCCACTTAAACAATATTAAGTCTGATTCATGAATATAGACATTTTTTCCAGTTTTTTAGGTTTTTTAAAATTTCCACAATGTTTTGTAGGTTTTTATTGCTGCCATCATTGTTGTTATTACTATTTTGTGGTGCTGGGAATTGAAACTAAGCCTTGTGCATATTAGGCAAGTATCCTACAACTGAGTTATATTCCAGCCCTTTTTAAAATTTTTCTTGTGAGACAGGGTCTCACTAAAGTGCCCAGGCTGGCATCAAACTTGTGATCCTTCTTCTTCATCCTCTTGAATAGCTGGGATTATTGGTGTGCACTGGCTATGTTTTGTAATTTTAAGAGTATATGTTTTATATTTCTTTTATTAAATTTATTCTTAAGTATAAGCATTTTTATGTTATTGTAAAATTATTTTCTTAATTTCATTTTAGATTATTAATTACAAGTGTACAGACATACAATTGCTTTTTGTATATTGATCTTATATTCTGCACCCTTGGTGGATTTATTAGTTCTCATAATTTAGCAGATTCCTAAGGATTTTCTATACATAAGATAATGCCATCTGCAAATAGAGATAGCTTTAGTATTTCCTTTCTAATCTGGAAGCCTTTTATTTTATCTTTTTGTATAACTGACCAGGCTAAAACCTCTAACACAGTGCATATTAGTATGCTAGTGTCATCAGTTTTGAGGAAGACTTTTGAGGTTCTCAAGGGAATAGTTCTCAACCAATAGGATGGATGGATGATGGGTGGACAGATGGATGGATGGATGGATAGACAGACAGAAGATGGGTAATTTACTAGGAACATTGGCTCTCAGTTATTGCAGACTGACTCCCACAATAGGCTGTCTATAACCTGGAGAACCAGGTATGCACATAGCATGGTTCAGTGCAAGTTCAAAGGCCTCAGAACCAGGGAAGCCAGTGGTATAAACCTCAGTCCAAATTAGGTAGAAAGCCTGAGAATCCAAGGGACACTGGAGACCCTAAAATTCTAATGTACAAGGGCAGAAGAAGAAAGGTGTCCCAGCTCCAGAAAAGAGACTAAATTAGCCTTTCCTTTCTCTTTTTTTCTATCTGGGCCCCTCCCAACTGCATAGTGTCTTCCCACACAAAGGGAAGGTTTTCCCCACGCTGTTTACTGACTCACACACCGTTCGTCTCCAGAAATACCCACACAGACATGCTCAGAAGTAATGCTTTACCAGTTATATAGATATACCTTAATATGGTCAAGTTGACATCTAGACTTAATCATCACAAACACTAAATGGCAGTGATGAGAGTAGGCATCCCTGTCTTGTCCCTGATCTTAGGGGGGAAGCTTTCAGCCCCTCATCGTTCAGTATGATATAGCCCTGAATCTTTTATAGGTGCCCTCTGCAGAATGAAGAAGTTTCCTTCTAGTCCTCGTTCTTTTAGTGTTTGTTGCTTGTTTTAATATGATGAAGTATTAGGTTTTTGTCAGGTACTTTCTTTGCATTGACATACACTTTTGTGCTTGCTTTCCCCCTGGATGCTTTTCTTATACCTTCTGCATACTTTGCTATTTCTCACCTTTACAAGGTCTCTACTTTAGAGCATCCCAGATCATCTTATTCAAAAGTCTCCACCCACTGCCTTATCTTCCCCAGTCAGGTAACCATGAAATCTTCAAAGTTCTCAGCCATTATCATTATATGTACAAATTCTGATGATCCCTGTATAGAATCTAATATTTTCCAGCATATATGCATGATTTTAGTTCTCACAATAACAGGCACTATTTTCACTGCTCTTCAGATGAACAGTTGAAAAAGAGGTTGGGTGTCTACCCAGATTCATGCAGTTTACAAGTGCCACACTCACCATTCTCTCTGTCCCCCCCCCCTTTTTTTTCCAGTGCAAAGGATTGAATCCAGGGCCTTGCACATGCTAGGAAGGCTCCCTCTGTGACTGAGTTAAATCCTCAACCCTAAGACCATCCTCTTAAACTCTTGCTGTCGTATCTCTCAATAACTACTTTTACTAATTAACTTATTTATTTTCTATCCATAAGCATTGTTAGTCTAATTTATTGCTGTATCCCTAGCATCTAACACCATACATGGCTTAGATTTTTTAAAAATTCATGAACAAATGGAACATTGGTTATGATAAAAGAATTCCACAGGACTATGGTGAGTATCACTGACCACACACATCATGTAGATTGGCCAGGCTCTTTATTTATGAGAAAGATCAATTACTTTAATACAACACTTCCCAAATTCACTTGGGTACAGACCCATCTTCCACCACCTGCCCCCACTGAATTAATAGTATGGGGAGCTGTGTTTCAGGGAACACACTTTGAGAAATATCACTCCAGAGAAGCAGGTCAAATAGCACAGTTCCCAGAAGTATGTCCCTGCCCTTTTTCTGCAGTTAGGAACTCCTATCTATAAAATCCAACTTGGAGTCCATGGAAGCTCTTTCAAAGCCTTAGCTCAGTTCAGAAAGAACTGAAAAGTTTCCTTTTCTTTCCAGAGGTTTCTAAAGGGTACAGTGGGATACATACAGGTCCACTGAGGAAATGTTTTTTTTTTTTTTTCCAAGTATCATAATGGCTGTAAGGTTTGTGGGCACACTGATCCTCCCAGGGCAGCTTTCACTTTCTTGAAAGTCTGGTTCATTGAATGTGATTCAGACAGGCCACTCCTCATGACGTGGCTTAACCCAGTCTCAGAAGAAAAAGAGTTAACCACAACACTTGGTTCTATTTCTTCCTCCAAGACGTACCTTAATGATGATATTTAAATCATGGCTTCAGACGCAGATGGGCTTCAAAATCATTTCATCCCAGCTTTCCACGTCTTTATCTACTTGAACTCTCTGAAAAAAAGGAGAAGGAAAAATATCTGCTTTGAAATCTAAGAAAGAAAACACCAATTCATATAACTGTATGTGTGAGCACAGCAGGATACTCTAATTAATTTGCTGTTTCTGAACAGCTTTCCCCCTTTCAATTTGTCTACCTCAGCCACTACAAATTATAGGCAGGGGTTAAAGAATCCTTTTAAACCTGATTTTGAAAATACTCAATAAAAGAATACTTTTTCTCTTTCATCTTAAACTTGGTGAATACAGTCATTTCCATGGAATGGTTCTCCAAAGCTCTTATTCTTCTGTGGTGACTGAAATTTTATGTATTTAGTCAAAAGGCGAGAATTATCTTTGGTAAATATGAGTACTTTCTAAATTCAAATTTATATGAGATCCAAATAATTGGCCTTGGGAAAAGAAGCCTTATCATACATGGAGAACTGAGAAAACAGAAAAAAATGTGTTGGAAATCATCCTGGAGCTGGATGTGTACACCCAGAAGGAACTAAGACTTGATTCCTTAGAAAAGCAGCAGTTCAGGAGGCTGAGACAAGAGGATCGCGAGTTCAAAGCCAGCCTTAGCAATGGCAAGGCGCTAAGCAATGCAGTGAGACCCTGTCTCTAAATAAAATACAAAAATAGGGCTGGGGATGTGGCTCAGTGGTTGAGTGCCCCTAAGTTCAATCCCTGGTACCAAAAAAAAAAAAAAAAGAGAGAGAGAGAGAGAGAGAGAAAATAAAAGAAAAAGAGAGCTGCTTGGTAGAGTAGGGAGGGCACTAGAATAACCTGTCTAAGGCATCCACTTTGCTAGAATTTGGTCCACACCATTGATAATAGGCAGGAGCCATCTTCAAAGGCTGGGGAGGAAGGGAAAAACCCACCTACACTAGAATGTGCCAGAACAGAATGAATGCCAGTGTGCATTTCCCAGTGTGATTTGCCTAGTGAGATGTAACAGAATGAATGCCAGTGTGCATTTCCCAGTGTGATTTGCCTAGTGAGATGTAACGTGCAAGGAAGTGACTCACCTGGTACCAGTCATTCCTCACACTCAAAATAGCAAAGCGCCTATATGACATTCTGATGACCTAGCTGGGACAAGTACTACAGACAGCAAGGACCCAGCTCCAAGACCCCAGACTGCAGAGGAAAGCCCCTGGGTTCATTAGCTGGTTAGGAGTTAAAAGATAAGTGGCTTCTGGGAAATCTTTTATCTTCGGCTGCTGAAGTATTTCCTCCTCTCCCTTCCCATGTCTATTCAGCACTTCCTTGTATGACCTTTTGAAAATGTCAGGACAGAGTTCACATCTGACCACAGAAGGCCCCGAGGTGGACAGCAGCCAGCGACACACCAGCATTGTGAGGGCCCAGACCTGGCAGCTCTTGTTCTCGGTTTTCATAAATACATTTGGGAAGCTTATTGTGAGAAGCCTGCTTTATCTGTTATGGCGAATGGGGCTCACCACCAGAAGCTCAGGCCCAGAGGCAACTTATAAGGAAATCATCTTGTGATGGGTGAGGGTGAATTTCCCATAAGGTAAAAAAATAAAATAAAATCACTACATGATGAAATTCAGACAGCCATTATTAACTCATTACTTTAAACCATAAAAATGGCTGCCGTACACACAAAATATTGTGTATAATAGATGGTTCGTGGTTCCAAAAAAAAGCTTTTCCCTCCCCCATAAATCTGTTTATTATATAAATTATTATATAAATTATATTATTATATTATATTATATTATATAAATCTGTTTATTTATTAAGTTTTGGAGCCTTGAGAACTGGGATAGACCAGTTTAAGCCTCTCGGTGCCCCTGGGCTCTTCCCTAGTATTCTAAACTGCAGAGGAATCTGGCTGCTTTGGAAAAGGAGACCCCCACACTGTGGCACTACAAGGAAAGGAAGAAGGAAATTATTTCAGAAAGGGAAATGTCCGAGACCCATGAAAAGCCAACAGGGAAGGGTAGGAGAGGAACCAAGGGCCAGGGGAGGAATTCTCATCCTTCCCTCTTCTCCAGAGCACCACTTACGTCCCAGACATCACGCCGTGTCTGGCCCACTTCCCTCCAGAGCCCTTGGAACAAAGGTTTTCAAACTTGGAGTGTGCAGAATCAACTGGGGCTCTAGAACTGCAGGGGACTTAGAAGAAATTCTACACTGGAGAATCTGAACCCAAAGACCAAGAAGAAGCAAGAAAGCTGGACACAAAACACTTAGTTGAAGGCATCTGACTTGCTCCAAGACAAAGGGAAGATCTTGGTGACTAAAATGATAAAATAGCAGCGTTTAGTATGTGAACTGGAAAACAAAACTGTGAATCAGTTTTAATGCAGGCAGGATAATTTGGGGGAAAGAACAAGAACCTAATTAGAAAAGAGTTCAAATTTAGGGGTAGATGCAATTGAAAAACTGTTCAAACTGGTTAAAAAAAAAAAGATACTCCAGAAGAAAATGAGACACTGGGGAAAGAATAGCCAAGACAGTAAATGCAAAAGGAAGAGAGGTAGAAGAAAGCTCAAGGCCAGATGGAATGGCTTGTGCCATTTCTCCAGTGTTCTCTGACCTTGTCAATATGTACCAAAAACAATGACAAGACCAATTCTACACAAGACTAATTCCAGACCAATGACAAGTCCAGACCAAGTGCATCAGGAGGGGAAAAGTGCTAGAGAAAGGTTTTAAGGTGAACATTTCAAAAGATTTCTTGGTTTGACACGAGGTGCCGGTGGGGTCGCCCAGCATTTTCAACACATCTTATTCATTTACAACTAACTACTGCTGCAAGTGACTCTAGCTTCGGAGTCTTGTTCCCTTCGAGTAGGCATCTAATGGAACCCCCATTACAGGGCTTAGGGATGAGGCTGCCAATGAGTCCCAACTGTTACCCTGGCTACATTCTTCCATTCTTTTCTCCATATGCCTACAGAAAGTAAAGAAAGTTCCTCCAGATAGTTTCACAGAGCCTTGGTACTTCCTCCCTACATTAACATGAATCTCAGGATGTCACTTAGGATTCAGCTCAGATACCTCCAGTTTCCAGGAGACCACCTCTCACTGCCCTGCTTCCCTTTCAGGGGCCTCTTTCTCTCCTGAATTCATACCAAACACTTGATTATAAACAAACTCTTTGGTTGCAGTGGACCTTTGTTGTCCTTGGGAGACTGGTTCCAGGATCCCCCAGTGATACCAGAACTCATGGATGCTCAAGTCCCTTACATAGAACAGTACAATCTTTGCATTACACCTATATATTTTTTTTCTGTTGTTTTATCTTCCATTTATTTATAGATTTTTAAATTAGTGCATTATAGATACACACAAAATTGAAATTCACCATGTTTTATTCATATATGTACATGAGAGAGTTTGGTTTGTTTCATTCTACTGTTCATCCATCCCTCTGTTCGTCCTCCCTCCCTTTCCTATAATCCCTGCCTTTACTCCACAAATATCTCTGCTATTTTCGTTGAATTCCCCTTTTCCATTATGTGGTCAAGTATTCACATATGAGGGAAAACATGTGACCCTTGCCTTTTTGAGTGTGTCTTTTTAAAAATTTGTTTTAATTAGTTACACATGACAGCATAATGACCTTGACATATCATACATTTGAATTAGATGGGATATAATTTCTCATTTTTCTGAGTGTACAGGTTGCAGAATCACATTGGTCATGCAGTCACATATATACACACAGTAATAATAATGTCTGTTTCATTCTACTATCCTTCCTATCTCCCCAACCCCTCCCCTCCCCTCCCATCACTTCTCTCTACCTAATCTAGGGTAACGCTATTTTTTTTTCCTCACATCTTCATACATGTATTTTGTATAACAATGTATAATAATAATAAGATCATGGCATTTGCAGGGAAATGAATGGCATTAGAGCAGATTATGCTAAGTGAAGTGAGCCAATCCCAAAAAAAACAAATGCCAAATGTCTTCTCTGATATAAGGGGGGGTGACTCAAAATGGGGAAGAGAGGAAGAGCATGGGAAGATTACCTCTACATAGGGAAGGGCGGTGGGAGGGAAAGGGAGGGAGAATGGGAATTACATGAATGGTGGAAGGAGACCCTCATTGTTATATATATATATTCTTTTAAGCACTTTAAATCATTTCTAGATTACTCATAATACCTAGTACAAGATGCTTGCTATGTAAATAGTTGTTATGCTGTATTGTTGAGAAAATAATGACAAGGAAAAGGTCAGTTATAGATGCAATTCTTTTTTTTTTTTTTTTTTTTTTTTACTTTTTGGAATGCATAAGTGGTTGACTACAAGGATATAGAACCCAGTGATACAGAAGGCTGATTTATTCTCAACCATTCAGGGTTGGATTAGCCATAATAATAACAGCATAATCAGTATTATTTGAATATTTGTTAAAAAAATAAATCAATAAAATGCCTCCAAAGCAACGTAACCATCTACATATTAGAAGGTCTCCAGTGGCTGGTACTACATAATAATGACCTACAGATATCACCATGTGTCTGTTAACAGTGTGGGGACAGCCCTGCTCCATCCCTCCTTGGAAACATACTTAATATGTTGGTGCTCAGGACTTATCATTCTGTTAGCATTCATTCTAGGACCAATTAAGTTGATGGAAAAACTGTTAGTAAGTGATTGGCTTGTCACGTGAAAGTTAAAAGCAAGGATCAAGGACAACAGCAGAAAGATGGTATGAGGAGAGAGAGGCAGCAGGGACAGAGAGGGGGAAGGACTTACTTCAAACCCACCAGGCCCACTGCTTTGTCTTTGAGTGGCAAGGACAGCTCTCAATGACACCCTAAACATGCTGGGCTTCATCTTAATCTTGTGTGAATGCACGCCCATGCAAACAACATGGGAAACAACAAAAAATAGAGCATTTTGAGAGTACTAGCCATTGGCCCAGTCTATTTGTTAAGTAGTAACAGGAGGTTTCGTGATCCTGGACTTGTAAGATTTTTGCACACTAGGATTGTATGTACCTAACAGTGTGGATTTTCCTAAATACTGGATTTTTCACTAGGTCAATATTTCGTAGTTTTCACTCAAAAGGATATATTAAATTTGACCATGTCAATCTTTTTGCCTTCTTACCTTTCTTAATCAAGAGTACCTGTACTGTAATTGTATTTATTCCTCTGAAGTTAAACTGTGGGATTTTATAAGCAGGACTCCTATCTTGTGTTATATGATTTTAGTATTTCATAGCCATGAGTCCAGTGATCCACAGATACCGACAAGGTACCAGTGAGCAGAGGGGCAGCTCATTCTCCCTGTGAGGGCTTCCAGCCACCGGCATGCCACTAGTCAAAATAGCAACTGACGTGGAGGACATGTGAAGGAGAGGGAGCTAAAATAAGCACCCCAGCCCTCCCTGTGAGGTCCAGACACTTCACACCCCTCTGTCCTTGGGGATATCGTCCTACAGGGACATGCTCCCCACTTTGTGGGCTTTCTGCTTATATTGGGTGCCCCTTTCCACATAACCCATGACAGCACAAGTTCCTAAAAGGAAATGTCAGGTTTGATACATTTTTAAATTCGCTCCTGCAAAATCCTTCAACAATTAAAAAATATGGGTATTAATTCCAAATTATAAGTGAACAAATTTAACTTTCCATTAAATTCTCTCGTGTGCGTGTGTTGGCCCAAAAAACCTGTGGTGAGGATTGGAGGTATAGCTCAGAGGTAGGGGGCTTGTAAGCATGTGTGAGACCCTGGGATCAATTTCCAGCATCCAAAAAAAAGAATAAAACAAAACAAACAAACAAAACACACACACACATAACTTCAGTGGCTCCTACTACTTGTGGAATAGCAACCACAAAATGATTAAACAAGTAGCAATGCTATGTATAGATACATGTGCTTGTACAAATGATTTGATGTCTATATCATCCAAATCACCTAGCATGTGCGGGGGTCCTGGGTTCAATCCTCAGCACCACATTATACCTTGTAATTAAACACACCTGTTGTGTACTTAATGTGCTAAGTTGAAAAACAGAAGGGAATATTTCAACATCTTACAGTATGCCTCAAAGAACAAGACTTCCTCCAAGGGTCCTCAAATCCAGTATTTAGGAAAATATACCATGTGAGTATATTTTTACAGATGACCCTAGGAGCCTCCCTAGTGGTATCCACCTCAGCTAACAGAGAGCTAAAAGGAGGTAAATGGTGGTCTTCCTACTGGACCAGCGTGGGCTCAAAGCAACCACAGTATCTTGGGTCATCTTGGTCTCTTTCTGGATCTCTGAGACCCTTACAATCAATTTGTGCAATTGAGGGCAAATATATTCTCTTTTCTACTGGCTTCATTCATACACATTTTCACAAAAATAAGATTATGATGCTAGACCTTCCTCTTTTTTATCTATGTGGTCAACACATTTCAATTTAAAAGCCTATAGCATGTAAACTATGGTTGACATGAAAAATACACAGTAGGGTCTCAAGGTCACCCTTGTACATACTCTGCCCATCAACCTCTGTAATGAGGTAAGGAGGTAGGGGTGGGTCCAGGCTGAATGTAGTAGATGACCTTGCTCTCATCATTTAGGTAAAATATCTCCTGGGCACATGTTACCAAGGTGGATCTTCAAGTATGAGCAGCTTCTTTTTAATGTTAAAACTTTCTCAGACCCGTCCCTCTCTCCCTGCCACATGCCAGTGGTTGCACTTTTAATAAGACATTTACAATGTCAAAACCTTAAGATGAATTCAGTTACACACCTGACAATTTACACTTTATAAGTCACGGCCTTTAAGAGCATTTAAAGTAATTGTGCATTTGTGAGACATCATTTAGCTTGCAGACAATGGTTAGAACAACATAAATTCCTTGACTCCCTTGAGAGTAAAATACATATGAGTGAAGTCAGACTGTGCCATATTTGCACACATGGGCAGCCTAGCGCTGTCCCTGTTTGGGCACAGAAAGACTCTGCTTTTGGCTGCATGGATGCTCACTGATCCTCAGGATTCAGGAGCCCCAAAACACAAAGTCAACTTGACAAACGGTCACTATAGTATTATTCCCCGCTACACACACTTACCTATAGGGGATACACTTTAAGACCCCCAGTGAATGTCTGAAACTGCAGATAGTATTGAATTCTGTATATTTGATAACTCCAACATCAGTAGCTAAAAGGAGGGTAACATATAAGTGACTAACAGGAGGGTAGCATATATAGCATAGGTATGCTGGACAAAATGATGACTCAGCAAAGTGGAACTGTGTGAGGTTTTATCACCTCAGTACATTATACAATTTAAAATACAAAGAGTTTATTTCTGGAATTCTTCATTCAGTGTTTTTGGACCATGATGGGCACAAGTAAGGAGACCATAGAAAATGAAATCATGAACAAGAGGGGACTACTTTATAAGGAGATGCCAAAAAAGTTGCTAAGCAGTGCTAAAAGAAATGACTCTTGGGTAGAAACAGCGATAAAGAAACTCAGGAGAGAGAGAGATTGAGATAGATACAGAGATACAGATAGAGATAGAGAACACACACTACAATTCTTGTGCCCAAACTTCCAACCCTGTGTAGTGACCAAAATATGGAATAAACAAGAATTGATGGAGGACAATGCACCTCAGAAATCACAGCTTCCTTCTGAGTCTCCTCAAGAATAAGAAACAAAAACTAGGGCTGGGGCTCAGCAGTAGAGTGCTCACCTAGCATGTGTGGGGCCCTGGGTTCAATCCTCAGCACCACATCAAAATAAAATAAAGATATTGTGCCCATCTACAACTAAAACGTAAAATATTAAAAAAAAAAAAAGAAGAAGAAACGAAAACGGAACTGTTAACATGTAAAAAGAAGTGACCTGAGTCAACATATGTGAATATCAATGCACACTTCTGAGGCTACTCAGCCACTGGCCATTAGTCCAGGAAATGTCATAAAACTGGTTCTTACTGTCATCTGAGTTTGAATCATTCTTTGGACAGGTTCCTAGTACTTAGCAGCTGGAGAGTGTGACATACACATGAAAAACACCCATCTTCAGAGTATTAGGTAGGGGGAGTTAATAACAATAGCCAAAGCCACAAATACTTATGGAGCAAGTAATACTTGCCAGGCACTATTCTAAGCAAGTATACATTTTAACAACAAATCACCACCACTAGATACAATTATTATCTCCCTTTGTACAGAAAAGGAAAGGCATAGAAACGCTGTCCAATGTCTGGTAGGCAGCAAATAGCAAAACTTGGCTCCAGAATTCTTAGTCTCACCTACAATGCTAGTCATCTCCATTGATTAAAAAATAATGTAAAAGCCTTCAGAGATGAAAATCTTTTCATTTGATTCTATACACTTCATAGTATTTCTAAGATAAATCTATATACCTTTTCATAACCATAATCTTTCTGATTTCCCTGCTGGAGCAAAATGGACTATCACCATAAAAGCCCAAACACAGTTTTACAGCCTAGACTCAGTGGTACTTTTCTGCTTGGGGAGAAGTAAGAGAAACCTCTCCTTAGATCTTGGAGTAGGGCTCAACCAAAACGTGCAGGTGTCCAGGAGCCTGGTACCCTTGTACCAAAGCCCCACCATGCATGGCGGTTACCCTTGAGCTTCAGTTTAATTTAATGTACCAAACCCAAGTCAAACACATGTGCATGTAGCATCTACTGAGGACAAGGCACTACATTATGTTCAGAGAAGGAGAAAAGAAACTCAGGAAATAGTGAAGTTAAAAATCACTACTAAAATAAAAAGTAATTTGAAGATCTAAGTAGAAGGGATTGGAACACAAAATTGAGGGGAGGAAAAGGAAGAGACATATTCTGAGGTTTCTCTTCCAGGGATGAGTCCTGGAGGATTAAATCACAGCTCACAGAACTCTCATACTTTGCAGGTAGGAATGCAAAATAGTAAACCCCTTTGCAAAACAGTGTGGCAGATGATTCTTGTTTAAAAATAAAGTTTAAATATACTTAACATATTAACCAGCCATCTCACCTCTAGATATTTACCCCATAAAAATGAAAATTTGTTTCCATATTCCTGTATGTAAATGTATAAGGAGTTTTATTCATGATTCCCTAATAATATGAAACAACTCCAAAGTCCTTTAACTGGTGAGTGGATAAACAAACTCTGTAACTACACAATGAAATACTAAACAGCAATACCTAATGTCAACATATGGCCAAATGGACGAATAGCATGTGCATTATGCTAAGAGATAGACACCAAGCTTGAAAATCTATGTACTGTATGATTCCATTTGTACAACATTCTGGAAAAGGCAAAACTATAAGGGTAGAAAAGAACAGTGGCTGCCAGGGGCTCAGGCTAAGTGGAGGGATTGATTGCCAAGGCCACAGGGAAATTTCTAGGATGATGGGTACTCGTATCTTGATCACAGTGGTGTTACACCACTGTATGCACTTATCAAATCATAGCTGTACACGAAAATGGGTGAATTTTTCTATATGCAAATTACATATCAGTAACTCTGACCTTTCAAAAAAGCATCTCAGCAATCAAACCAACAGAATTATCTCATGTATTGGGGTTATTACCTTCTACATGGTTCAACAAACCATGTACCTAACTTCCTTTATTAATTTCTACCCCCAATTTCTTCACACACCGCATTTATAGTAAGAGTATAATCTCTGTGTGTTTAGTGAATAATTTTGCTCTATGTGTGTTTTAGTCAGCTTTTTTGCTGTTGTAACCAAAGGATTTGACAAGAACAATTTTAGAGCTGGAAAAGTTTATTTGGGGCTCATGGTTTCAAAGGTCTCAGTCCACAGATGGCCACTTCATTGCTCCTGTGCCCAAGGAAAGGCTGAACATCATGGTCGAAGAGTGTAGCAGAGGAAAGTAGTTCAGAACATGACAATCAGAAAGCAGAGAGAGACTCCTCCACTCACCAGAGACAAAATATAATACCCTAAAGGCTCGACGTCAGTGACCCATCTGCAGTTACCACCCAGTTAATTGACTCAAGTGGATTAATGTACTGATTAGGTGAAGGCTCTCATAACCCAATCATTTCACCTCTGAACTTTCTTGCATAGTCTCACAAATGAGCTTCTGGGGGACACCTAATATCTAAATCATAACAACATGCTCTTACCACGACGTTCCTCCACACACCCAAAGTGAAGAGGCCAACTGATTACAGACTTAAACTTCCAAAATTGTGAGCCAAAATAAACCATTTATCTTTATAAGTTTATTATCTCAGGTATTTGTTACAGTGATGGAAAGCTGAATAACATACTCCATTAGTGAACCTTCCAGGAAACAAAGATTTCCAGCAAAGTTAATAAAAGTTACAAAGCTTATAGAATATACCAGAGTATTTTGAAATCCTATTTAACCTTTGCTAAAACAAAAGAATGTCAACAAAATGGCAGAGTATGACTATTCTTTACTATATTTCCATTATTAATTAAATTATTGGGAAGGAGAAGTCAAATTATAAGAATCTTAATTGACTTACTTGTTAAAATCTTTTAGGCAAACCCTGACAAAATCCATTCGAAGCATTCATATGCTTTACAGATTATTTTCTTCAGTTGCCCTAAGATTGGTATACTGAAAAAGCTCTTTTGAGTTTTTTGAAGTTGCAGCTTACCTAGAGAGAAGCCAGAAATAATACACAAATGCACAACCACATCAAGTTTGATTCCTGTAAGTTGGAGAGAGGTGCAGTTGCAGGAGGGCCAGCAAGGCTCAGCTTCCACTTCGTGGGATGTTGTACACATCCCAAAATCACATCTGTTTTGTCCAAGACAAGATTTGTGCCCAGTATTCAAAACACAAGGAAAAGTTTAAGTTGTTTTGATTGGAATAACTGTAGCCTGCTAACATGCACTTCTTCCAGGAACATGCACGACTTCCATCTTTTCCTCCCTCTTTCCCCCAATTCAACCTTAAGAGCAACAGCAGAATCCAATGGGAAACCAGATCAAAACACACCTCAGAACACCAGGTCCAGGGACCTCCAGAGACAACAGGCCCAACATCAATTTTCATCTTTTCCTAGTGCACAGGGATGTTTCAATCCAGTTGGAACCATCCAAACTTGAAACCAACTTATAAACTTCATCTGCTTTTCATTTCTTAAAAGTTTTACTTAAAAGAATTGGTTCCCCAAAGTAATCTTAACTCATCCACCTCTCCATTACCAGCCAAGAGAGAAATCCTCTAGTCACTTAGGGCCAGTATAGGTGACTTAAATGGCTTCCCAGTATTTCCTTTTAGCTACTTTTTTGAAGCTCTTTAATGATTTTCTACTTTTCCTATCATACCATAACTTAGTATATATACTCTTGGAAAGATCTGCCCTTAAAAAATTTCACTCTTCTGTTCTGAAGGATTCTTACTCAACTCTGAATTCAGTAAATTTTCCCACAGTATCAAGTATTAAAAGCAGATTTTTCTGGCTTGTTGTTTAAGGTGTCAAGACATATTCTTTTTTTCTTATCTGGACTTGGGACTGCCCTTCACATAGCCCCTTCTTGTACACTAACCAGCTGTTTCTGCCTTCCACAAGACAGCCAGATCAAGGCTTTATACTCTAGCCTTCTGCTGGGTCATCTATCCATATATTTACCTTATTTCTTCCCAACGGTCCCAGACATATCATCCCTATTCTTATTTTTCAAAAACCTCAGAGTTAAAACACACATACCCCCGCAATGTCAAACCCTCTGCCAAGACTAGATTACTGTGGTTTTCTTCTTGGACTCCATTATAATGACCTAAAGATGTATTATATCTAGATTCTTAGAGGTCTGTTAAATATTAATCATGATGATGTGAAATGCTGGGAAATTGGGTCAGTCTGAATTTCCATTATTAATCCAGTCTGCTGTATATTTTCTCTGTGAGGTTCTAGAATACAGTCTTAAACAGACACTGATTAAAACTCTCAGTTGTCAACAACTCATTTGAGAAGCCAATGAAACCTATAGGTTCCCTCTTGAGAAAATTTTAAAACAAAATAGTATCCATCTATAATTGCTATTCTAGAACAGGAGCCAGCAAGCTGCATCCCATGTGCAGATCTAGCCCTCTGCCAACCTTTGTCAATAAAGTTTTATTGGAACATAGCCATGCTTGTTCATTTCCATATTACCTATGGCTTTTTTCATGCTACCATAGAAGAGCTGAATGGCTGTGACAGGGACTATATGACCCTCAAACATGGAAACACTTAAAATTCTGGCCCTTTACATAAAAGCTTTAACAACTGCTCTAGAGCTTTAAAGCCAATGACATCTATGACAATGATTATAAAAATTCCACCCCGTGTAGTTTTGCACAGTTATTTAATTAGAATATTATTTTCCACAGGGTACATTTAATTAACAATTACCCACAAAAGAGTTTAGCCCAGTGCTTGGTATTCACAGTTAACACTGGCTATTCCACATTCTCATTATCTACTTGCTAGTGTGTCTTCCCATCTAAAATGTGGCTTCCTCTAGGGTAAATGCCAATCTTATTTACCTTTTTCCCCCCAGGGCCTGGCACATACCACAATGTTGGTAAAGACTGTTTCAGAGAATAAATGAGTGAAGAAATACATCAACACTAGAAATATCTTAATTCTAAAAGGTGTCACACAAACAACATTAATAATATATTTAATAAATAATATCAGGATTTTCCAAACTGAGTTTCACACATAATAAACACAATTTTTTCCATTGGTTGAAGGTCCCATTTTGCTATATGTCATAGCAGTTGTCTTGAACAAGCTAAGAACAGGTTAACATATGTAGACACCAAGAAGTTCCTAGGTCTTAAGGAAGTACAGGTTGTGTATCCCTTATCCAAATGTCTTGGGACTATTTCAGATTGGATTTGGAATATATATATATATATATATATATATATATATATATATATATATATATGAGATATACTGAGGATTGGACTCAAGTCTAAACACAACATTCATTTATATTTCATGTACACTTTACACACATGGCTTGAAGATACTTTTACACAAATTTTTAGTGTGCTTATATTTTCACTTTGACCTATCTCCTGAGGTCAGATGGGGAATTTTCCATATGCAGCATCAAGGTGGTACTTAAAATGTTTCAGATTTTGGAGCATTTGAAATCTTAATTTTCATATTGGAGTTATTTAATCTGCAAAAATGATTTTTGTTTCAAGCCACCTTAAATTCTCTAACCAAACCTCTCACTTTTGAATGAAAATGCAAAGTGTGATATTCTGTGTGTACAAGAGCCTGAGTTGAACATTTCTAAAAATAGTGATACACTTAAGCATAAATTAGTTTCTCTGAAAAAGTAATTGCTTTGTTTTTTCATAAATTTGGCTAAAGAGAGATTCATGTGCTCAAACATAAACAAGTCAGGTACTGATCTAAGCAGTGAGGAATCAACAGTGAAGAAATCAAGTTCCTTTTATGATGCTAGTAAAATAAATTAGCTTTAAAAATCTCAAAATTAATTCTGACAAGATTCTTCTTGGTGTTATTTATTCCAAAGAATTTTCCATATTGTGTTACATAAATAGCTAAGAGGGTTTCATATTTCCAAAAATGGAGACAGGTTTCCACATTGGATTGTTTACTATAACTTGTTGTAACAAATTACTACACATATGTTGGCTTAAAATAACACATATTTATTATTTTATAGTTCTGGAAGTTACAAGTGAAATGTAATGGGTCTCATTAGGCTAAAAATGAAGGTATTGGCAAGGCCACATTCCTTCTGGACCTCTAGGGGAGAATCCATTTTCTTGCTTTTTCCAGCCTCTGCGGGTAGGGAGGTGCGGGATTTGGGGGGGTCCTGCATTCCTTGGCTCACGGCCCCTTCCTGTATATTCAAGGCAGCAATGGCAATGGAGATTGTCATCACATGTCATCTTGACTCCTCCGAGGAGGACAGTCTGGTGATCACATCGATGCCACTTGGAGAACATAGCATGCTCTTCCCCATCTCAAACACAACTGGTCCACAACTTTAATTCCTAATTTCTATGCAACCTAACATATTCACTTTTTATGGACTAGGCCATGGATGTCTTTCATGAGAGTGTGGAGAGAGAAGATTCTCCCTACCACATATATCTTTGTAGCAATCAGGCCCATAAGCCCAGGTCACATACCTGATCCCAATGGGAAACTTAAAACAGCAAGATCTTTAGAAAGCAGTCCCACCCCCTGCTAGGATTTACTCCTACCCAGAGCAGTCCCCCTGCACTTCAAAGAGCACACACCCCTGCTCTGCTTCCAATTCCACCAGAGCAAGTTGCTACTTCCAGCTCATCAAGCCATGGTATCTCCTTGTCCTCAACTCTTTTAAATCGTAATGATTTTTCTCCTAGCCATACACCCTATAAATGGAAAACCCAATCCCTTTCCTCCATTCTCCTATTCTGGTAAGGGATGTAACCCCCTTCCCCAAGTGATACACAAAAAGATGTGTTCATTGTAGTAAAGGTATAGTTATTTATGTTTTGCTGTTTGGTCTGTATTACCTAACCATACATATATTCACTCATTCTTCTATTTTTAAGTTCAAAGGATAGTGCGTGTGTGTGTGTGTGTGTGTGTTTGCATATGATACAAACTCCTTGAGAGCAAAGACTTCTTTCCCTCTTTTAGTGCTGAGGACTGCACCCAGGACCTCATGTATGCTGAACATATGCTTTACCACTGAGCTACATCAAAAGCCCCCAGAAGAAAGACTGTTTAACCTGATAAACACAGAAACTTGGTGATCACTGGTCACCTCACCTCCATGCAGAAAGCTTATGAAGCAGTCCTTGATCATGATAATAAAGTAAGGATGTTTCTAGGACAGTCTGTGCACAAAGTTTTGCAAAGATTTCCTCTTGTCCAAACTAACTGGAGAGAATAACTAAGGATTTGGCCAGCTCTGGCCAAAGGGAGGTCACTCTGGGTCCTGAGCTATCACCTTAGGGAGAAGCTGGAGCTTGGAGTACTAAGCTGGGTTTTGGTTTAGGGGAATTAGGGCCAACTCTTCTGTTTTTGACAACAGCCTTTAGCTACACAGAGGGCTACATTTCAGTTGGCATCGGCCTAGGGTACAGTGCCCATTTGGCCATATGGAGCAGATTTTCCAGCTCTCTGTTCCTACTGGCACACGCTTGTGACCCTTAGGCTTGGAAGCATCTAGTGACAGCTAGCCCTAGTAACACAAGAGTTCTTTCGAGGTCACTGGAACTCATCCGTCCAGTGGAGATCACTTACCTTAGGCACATTTCAAAATAAAGGTGAACATAGTATAGAGAAAAACCATTTGTACAAAGAGAAATAACTGAATAGAGCAGTAATTTATTCCCTGGGGCCTAGAGAGGTCTGGGGAATGTTGAAACCCCAATGCTTCTGCTATCGCCCTTCTCCTGCAGTGTAGCATGATCTAGGTAGAAGGCATAGCCATCTCCTGACATTGGATTTCTTGCAACAGCTCATATATTAAATTAAAACACCTGGGTTTACAGTCATTCATAAGCAATGAAGGGAATAACTTACTCCACTAATTTCAAAAATTCTCCAATGTGGTGGGAAATACATATTGCACATCTTCATGAGAATAGCAGCAGTAGTTGGTGAAGCCATTGAGGCCATGGTTTAAGAAACAGTTGGAACTTCAGTCTATAGACTTTATTCCTCTCAGTGGCACCCAGGAGTTCTTTATTAAATATTTTGTCATGAAAACAATATCCTAAAACAAAAAGTACCAAGTACAGATTGGAAGATCTAAAGATGAAGAATCAAAAAAGGCAACCACTTCCTAAATACCTGTGCTTTCAGTATGATGCTAGAAGCCAGGGATCCAGTCCCACCTTAGCAAAAGTCTGTTTGGTTGAGATCAGCATCCAAAACATACTGCATGGCAATGCTCTAACAGTTTTGTCTGCCTCCCCAGCCCTGCCACAGGTGTACATGACCCAGTGGCTTCTAGGAGGAGCCTCTTGAATGACATGTTTAGTGATCATCAGATTTAGCCAGTTGAGAAGGAAGGGGGAAGTCTCTCAAGATACCAGGAACAGTGTGTTCAAGACCATAATGTTGAGACTGAACCTGGTGTTTTCAAGAAGCTCACAGTAATCACATAGTTCTTTTTATGGACTAGGCCATGGATGTCTTTCATGGGAGAGTGGAAAGACAAGGTTCTTCCTACCACATATATCTTTGTAGCAATAAGGCCAATAAGCTCAGGCCTCATACCTGATCCCAGTGGGAAACTTGGAACAACATGTGGTGCCCAGGGAGGGGTGGAGAATGGGAGCCTGCACTGGAAACTCTGGAAATGTCATGCTGAAGGGGCTAGAGCCAAAGATGTACACTGTAAAAAGTGCATCATGTGTTAAGAAGTGTGATGGGGTTCAGTGCAAATCAAGAATAACTAGAAGGGGCTGGGGTTGTAGCTCAGTGGTAGAGCGCTTGCCTAAAAGCATGTGTGAGGCACTGAGTTCAATACTTAGCACCACATAAAAATAAATAAAATTAAGGTATTGTGTCCATCTACAAATAAAAATATTAGAGAGGAAAACTTAGGAAAAAAAAAGAATAGCAAGGAAAGAGGGAAGGAGGAAGGAAGAAGGGGAGAAAGGAGAGAGGAAGAAGGTGGTGGCCTGTACAGCACACCTGCTGGCCTGGCCTTACAAACTGTTGGCCTAGGGACAGAAGAAGGTAAGGCTGTAAGGAGCACAGGGCACCACAGTATAGGAAAGAGGTGCGTCTCCCCCGGAGGGCGAGGCCAGGAAAGCTGTCATAAAGTGCTGTATTTGCAAATGGCATCGCAGGCAATGGAGCTGAGACTGGGGGGACTCTCCCCATGAGCAGGATAGAATTGTGAAGGAGGAAAAGAACATGAGCAAAAGAGGGGGTGATGGATGCAAGGTGTGCAGGAGAGGCAGGAAGACAGGCTGGCAGCAGGTATGAGACCTGGGACACGCGTTAGTGAATGCTAGATAATGAAGAAGATCCAGCATTTATTAATGTGTCTCAGTCCAAAACCTGACATCCAAGGGCAGGACAGCTCCTAAAGCTGGAATGTTGTGTGACAGACAGAAGACAAAGCGGGGGAGAGGGGAGGGAGGGCTGAGTAGCACAGGCTCCTGGCTTATTCAATTAACATCCTCCTGACTGCCTCAGAATTACATCTCAGCTGACAAGGTAACTGGTAGTGTGCCTTAAAGTCTTTGCACCTAACACGTCTTTTCCAGAAAGACTTGCTTAGCATGGAAGCTGAAGAAAAGCCTGCCTCCTTCCCTCCTCCTTCAGATCACTAGGGAAAGAAAGCCAGAAACCAGAACTCCCCTCAGGGCACCTACTCAAAGATGTTATTAGATCATCAGAATGAGCCTGTGCTCTTCCATCACCAGAGTCTTCTCAGCTGCGAAACTCATGGCGCACACAGCAAGAAAGCTCCGGGCAGCCTCCTCTCCTTCATGGCTTCAGCAGGGCTTAGAAACCAAAGCGCCACCTTAACCCCGTATCAGGGACATTCTGCTTCCACGTGACTCACCACACACTTCCTCCCAGACCTGACCAGAGGGGAAGGCTCAGTTGTGACAACCAGCAACCGCCCTTCCTGCTCCCCACCCCCACCCGCAGCCCCTTGCACTGTTTCCTGGGAGGGGCCGGTGAACACAGCAAGTAAAAAGGGCCTGGCATGGACACCAATGCCAGCTCTCGCTTCTGCTTTCCTTCCACATCTCATCTGTCCTTTTGTGCTGGTGACTGAGCTTAACCTATAGTCACCTACACAGTGACAACACAACATCCCTCCTGGGCTCTTTCCAGAGAGAAGCCCATGTGAAGGTGTCACAACCCGAAGTGTGGTGGCTAGTGAATTGGTCCAGGGACCAATTCAGGATGAAAGAAGAGTTCCCATCCCCAGGGAACTTCAGGTTCAGTCAAGGAGCTGCCTGAGTTCATTAAGTAAATGTTCACTGAGCACCTACTATATGCCAGATACTGTTCTAGGGCTTGGCATAAAGTAAAAATAAAACAAAAAGAAACCCTTTTCCCCATGGTGCTCAGATTCCAGTATTGAGTGAGGAGAGAACTTTTCCACACTTTATGAATAAAAGGAGCTGAGTCAATGACATAAGAACAAAGTGATGTTGCATTGAAAGGGAAGAAGAAAACGAAAGACTTCTTCCTAGAATTACGGAGATGAGGAAAGAGGAGTCTAAAAATTGTGTTAAGAGTTAAATAGAGCTGGGGACATAGCTCATTTGGAAGAGTGTTTGCCTCGCATGCACAAGGCCCTGGGTTCAATCCCCAGCACCACACAGACACACAGAAAAAAAACTTAAATATGCCTTTTAAGGTTCAAGTATCTATTTTCTTTAAAGGACGGTCACAGGACATTCAAGCATTCTCAGAAACATGGTGCTTTATCTCATGTTTAATGACAATTCTCCTATCGCCCCTACAAAATGGTACTTGGGAGACTTGGCTACGGAGGCAGACACTAGGGATGCAAGGTAGCAGAGCAGGTGAGGTTCAAAGGTCATGATAAGATCCTCCTAACAGTTAGGTTTATAATCAACTCATAGTGATGGTCTCCCAAGCTAGCAAAACACACACCTGCTTCAAACTCTTGTCATTTTTTCTCCCTTGGTAGCTCGTCATAGTCACTGCCCTGATCTACCTTCCTCACTGAGAACCAAACCCAGGGCCCTTGCCAGAGCCAGCCCTCGATCTCCAGGCCCTTTGGGCTTCCCCTGCTATGAAGAACCCTCGGAGCAGCACTCCACCCCAGTCCTACTACAGATACACAAAACCATCCTCTAACCTCATGAGGGCTAAGGGCAAGCTATTCAGAAATCGATCTGAGAAGGAAAGTTTTAAAAAGTAGCCCCCAAAGCACAATTGAAGTACTAATCATTACAAGTGCAATAATCACATTGAATGCCTTGTGTAATTTTTAAAATGCACAAAAACGAAAAACTTTGCTTTCCTTGAGCCACTAGTCAAGTCACTGCAGAATGCTTTTTGTTGTTTGGAATGGACCTAGAAATGGACCTCATTTGATCATCTCCCAAATCAGCCAAGCTCCTCTGCTACAACATCCTTGCCAGACAGGTGTGCAGTTTCTATGGCAATAGTTCCATCAATGGAGATCTTCCTCCAGGACAGACAAGCTGTTCATTTGAATGTCTGATATTTCAAAGATTCTCCTTATAGTGAGCTCAATTTAGTTTCTTTTTCTTTTCTTTTTCTTTTTTCTTTTTTTTTTTTGTACTAGGGATGAACCAAGAGAGCTTAACCACTGAGCCACATCCCAGGCCTTTTTGTTTTTTATTTTGAGACAGGGTCTCACTAAGTTGCTTAGAGCCTCACTAAGTTGCTGAGGCTAGCCTTGAACTTGCAATCCTCCTGCATCAGCCTCCCGAGCTGCCAGGATTACAGAGGTGAGCCATGATGCCCAGCTTCAATTTGGTTTCTTTATATCCTCTACCCATTGGCTGTAGGACAGATGTGGCTAAATAAGTAGAACAATATAGTAAATATGAGTTTCTTTAACTATAAATCCAATCATTAGACAGAGCAATGGGAAGAAGAGGGGGAAATAAATCAATACTTGGAGAACTGGAGAGCAAGAATTGTGATTGCCCCTAATAACAAAAGATTGTGGATGGATTTTGGAAAGGAGAATCTTTTGGAACATAATAAGTGAGCTGAGGATGAACCTGGGACTTTGAATGAGACACAGAAGAACTGATGGGTATCCAGGTAAGAAATTCTGCCTGTGGGTCAGGGAGCACTGCTTTGGGATTAGGTGGCCGGGAGGGGAGCAGTTCCCGCAGTCCAAAGAAAGAGGTGGTCTTATGGTGACACCATCAGTTATCCTGGGACTGCAGGCAGGGGGGGAGGTTGGTTAATAAGTTTATCAAATGTATATGAGATTAAGGCCTGGGGTGGCATTCAGTGGTAAAGTGCTTCCATTCTATGCACATGGCCCCGGGTTTGATCCCCAGTACCACAAAAGAAGAAAAAAAAATATTTATATGATTAAAATGAGCCCCTATGTTTATAATTCTAAATCTTATGTCTTAGAAATGAAATTCTTACATTCTCTTCCCACCTGTGAGGATGACATTCAGAATATGCATGAGAGGCAGGCAGAGGGGTGTGGCATTGGAGCAGGGTCTGGAGATGTAGTTCAGTGGAAGAGCACTTGACTAGCATGTGTGAAAGGCCCTGGGTTCCATCGCCAGCTCCCCTACCCTCAAAAAAAGAGACAAGAAAAGAAAGAAAGATAGGAAAGAAGTAAGGAAGGGAGAGAGAGAGAAAGAGAAATAAACAGAGATAACTGTCTAGACAGGTTGGCACCTTAAACCTCTGGTAAACCTAGCTGACAAGGCTTACTTAAGAAGAATATGTTGTTGTTGTTTATTAAATACATCGCATATAACTAAAACACAATAGTACCAGATACGTTTTTGTAAGAGAAAACATCCCAGACTCATAGTTGCTACTATTGTAGACGGTCTCCCCCCAGTACTGCAAACACATTCTAAAATCCTCAATAATTACCTTTTATTCTGTTAGTTGAAACTCAAAGAGAATTCACCGTCCCTTCCTGGACTTCTCCTTTGGATTTAGAAAATCTCCAATCTCCAAGGTAGCTAGGACCTAGGAGGCAGAAAAGGTTTTTTAAAGATTATAGGATGTAACTTTCAAAGTTGAACTATACACATGTGTGAGATGGGATTAACTGGTATAAGTCAACCTCTGAAAACAACAGACTGTCTCCTACTTTATCGGTATCCCTTATTGCTCTTTGACCTAGCCTAGCAGAATTTGAAATTGACATACCATTTCTATAAATCTCTAGTTTTTAAATTAATATTGTGTTGCTGGAAACGAACCCACGGTCTTATGCATACTAAGCACATGCCTTATCACTGAGCTACATCCCCAGCCTGTATTTGCTCATTTAAATTATGACTAAAATTGCCTTGATTGAATCCACTTCAACTTGGCTTCACTTGAAACATTTGTTATTAGCTACTGCAAAAAAACAAATTACCCTTATTTCTGCAATGCATAGTTCCCGTTCTTGCCCAATACCCACCTCGGTCCTGTGGCAAGCTATGTGAAATAAGCATTGCAAATAGTTCACCCACATATGCAGAGGAAGCAATGACATACACACCCCGAAGTAGAAGCGCAGTAAGAAGGCGAAAGTGTCAATTACCTTCCTTTATCTGAGTAAGAGGTGGCAAATCTAATTATAACGGATGAACAAACTATTTTCCCCCAAGGGTGCATTGAAAATTTCCAAGATCTTGAACAAAAATGAAAAGTGCTGTATTTTTTAATAATGTAGTATTAGCTAATTCAGTTTTTGGATGCTTTACCGCTGTGAGCCCATCTGCTCCTGGAGACTGTCTCCCCTCTGAGGATGACTGCTTGTTTTTTTCCCTGGATGAGCCTGCTGCTCCTGCAGTGCAGCTTCAAAAGCCAAAGGTCACCAATCTTCCCAGATGATCAAACGCTAGGTGTAGTAGGCAGGGCCAGCCAAGCAACTGAGGATAGATACCCCTCAGAGCTCCACCTGGGCTTCTGTCTTGTCATCTTCCTCCTGGACACCCCAGGATCTCCATGTGTCCTGCTTGGCAGCAGAATGAGATAATGTTCTTGCAATTTTCCTTTGTTCCTCCCTCTGCTTCACTTAAGCACGCGCTTGCCTTAGTTTGTTTCTTCCTGTTTACAGCAGCAACAAAAGGCATACAAAAATGCACACACAACTGTGCTCCAAGTCGGAGAAGCTCTTTTTAAAAAATGGTCTACCTTCAAAGAAGTCTTAGTAACATGGCCAACCCCCCCTCAAAAAAAAACCCTCAAAGTATTAAGATGTTGCCCAATGGGTGGGATATATTTATTCATATATGTTACAACTCCTCTACTCAGTGGACTATCAGCCATTGAAAATGAAGCAGAAGACATTAAGACTGCAATACATAGCAAACACTCGTGAAATACCACCGGCAAATGGCAGAATTTAAAACTACCAAAGTGCTGATTACAACTTTGCCAAAAGCATGATTGCGAATGGATGAAACTTTTGAAATTATAAAATGTGTGTGTGTGTGTGTGTGTGTGTGTGTGTACAAATAACCAAAAAAAGGATTTAGTTCATGTCTGCTGAGTTCAAGGATTCTATGAAAACAGAATGATATCATTCTTGATAGGTGTAACATATCCAACAATTTAGAACAGGATGCTGTGAAGAGAAAATATAAGTAAATGTAGGTCAAAGAAAGTAAGTGATCCATCCATGATCGGACTCATGGTCAGGGTCTCCCCACTCATATAACCTCTTTTTAAATAGAGCACTTGATGATGGATTACTACAAAAAAAAATCAGGGGTTCTCATTATGAATATTCATTATCCAAATCCCTAAAGTTAAAAGTATGCTCAGAAAAGTATGCCTTCAAAACACTTATGTATTTCCTAATAACTGTCTTATGACTTGAGTCTCCACTCAAAACTGCATCTTTCAGATGGGCACGTTAGCACATGCCTGTAATCCCAGCCGCTCAGGAGGCTGAGGCAGGAGAATTGTGAGTTCAAAGCCAGCCTCAGCAACAGTGAGGCACTAAGCAACTCAGTGAGACCCTGTCCCTAAATAAAATATAAAATAGGGCTGGGGATGTGGCTCAGTGGTGGAGTGCCCCTGAGTTCGATCCCTGGGACCCCCTACCCCCCAAAATGCATCTTTGTTCAACATCAGTATCTATGCCTAATACTGCCAATGAATGGCTTGTACTCCCATAAAAGGTGTGTGTCTGCTGCAAACTGAAACTGTAAAACTTGCCCCCAAATACACAATTACATAAGATAAATAAAACAACACTATAGAATTTCCCCCAACAAGAGGATAAACAATAGCAAGTGGGGACTGAGCAGTTTGATTAGAAAGCAATTATTTAAAAGAAAAATTAAAGGTTGGTAGCAAGGTAGGAATTTCAAGAAGGACTTTTATATTAAAGAAGTGAAAATGCTCCAAAGGAAAATTACCAACAAGATCCTCAATGTTTTCGTAACACCTGCCATCTTTATGATGTGATGGAAATGTCAAATGTGGTAGAAAAAATACTACAATGTAGCCGGGTGTGGTGGCACATGCCTTAATCCCAGTGGCTCAGGAGGCTGAGGCAGGAGGCCAACCTCAGCAATTTAGTGAGGCTCTACATAACAAAGCCAACCTCAGCAATTTAGTGAGGCTCTACATAACTCAGTGAGACCCCATCTCTAAATAAAATACAAAAAGGGCTGGGGATGTGGCTAAGTGGTTAAACACCAAAAAACTAAATGTAGTGATTGAATTGATAGTTAAAGAAAACCATATTTAAATTCACAATCATTAGCCATACCAGACCTAGGGCCAATAAGTGGAAGACATAAAGAAATAGATTTTAATTTAGAATAAGAAGAATTTTAAAAAAAAAATTTTTTTTAGTTAGTTGTTGATGGACTTTTATTTCATTTATTTGTGTTTATACGTGGTGCTGAGAATCAAACCCAGTGTCTCATATACATGGTAGGCAAGTGCTTTACCACTGACCCTCAACCCCAGCCCTAGAATAAGGAGAATTTATAAAATACTGACCCAAAACCTTACTCCTCTCAAAACAATCAACACTCGATATTTGTACTCTTATTCTAAGAGCTGGTCACAGTCACACTAATCACCTAAATTGTGTTAAATGTTAGTTAAAATAAACTTATTTTCATAATTTTCAGTTGATTCTTTTCAAAATAATCTCCCAAGCTTTTTCTTTATTCACTGTTTTGTCCCCATTGAAGTGGATCATCTTAAGTGGCCTTTTTCTGGTTCTAATTATCCTGGGGTAACAAAGACCTGCTGTGTAATCTCCAGAAATAATTTTTTTAAGTTTAAATCAGAACCATGTAGTGTATTTATATCATTTTGAGCCAAGTACACATTTTAGAAGTAAGAACTTCTGATCCACAATATGCAATAAATACCAGGGAACATCGTGTTTTGTTTTGTCTGTCTGTCATGAAAACCAATGAAATTAAAAACCTAATATAAAATAAAAATAAAGATTACAAATGACTATTTGTCCCAATTCTTTTAAAAAGTGTAAAATATAATGTATTTGCCATTCCGAATGATGTAAGTTTCCAGATGAGGCAATCTACTTTATTTGAACAAAACCATGGGGAAAATCTTCATGTGGTTGTTAATAGTTGCCAATTTGCATATCATGACTAGTTTAATCACGTGCAATTATTTGTGGTTCTGTGTAATTCCTAATCTCAACTTTACCTGAGAACAATCAAGTTGGCTGAGTCTTCCTATGTTCAAAATGTTTATTATATGGAAATAATTAATATGCAGGGCTCTCTAGCATTCATTTAGATAATGAAAGCTATTCTAGTATCATAAAAATACAAGGCTTCATTTTAGAAGCATCAATTATTCAGTGGAACAGTTTCTTCTAGAAGAGTGAGAAGAGTAAAAGAATATTTTCCCTTTAAATCGAATTATAATATTCCATTGTAGAAAGATGTTTTCTTTCACTTTTCAATCTGCAACAGTGTTAGGAGTCCAAGTAACTGACAACGTTCAATCTGAAGCATGTAGGATAATATAATTTTAAAGATTCATTTGATGTGGACTCTTCAGCTTCTGTGACCAAAATAATAAGCAATTTATGATTCAGTTTGTTTACTAATCCTGTCTCAGAGGTCAAGACCAAGCTTAATGACTCAGTGTTTTTGTCCAATTTGCCTATTTCTCAAATGAGTGCAAATTCATGGCTCAGGATTAGGCTGTGACTATAGTTCTTTCCAGGTTTCCAAGGACTGACAGCAAATCCCCCTTCTCCCCAGGGTCACCAGAGGATGAACAACAAAGATTACAGAATGTCTGCCATGTTCTAGTGTAGGTGCACACTTGAATTATCTCACCATTGTTGTCTAGGAACAAGAAAAAATAAAATAAAAGCTCAAAATCATCCTTTCAAATGTTTGAGTTCATGCTAAACAAAAAGGTGACTGCCCTGTTCTGGTCCCCCTCCTGGAGTGAAATTAGCAAGCTTGAAGGGTGTCAGTCAAAGAGCAATAGGGAGCTCGCTCACAAAGGTCACCACCAACCTCGGATAAAAACCCCAGCTATTTCACATCTATAAAAGGAGTTTTCTAGGCCGGGTAGCTTCATCAAACCATAGGAAACAAAAATATCACAAATCTGGCTCCTTGTTTTTGGCAAGCTGACTTGCCAGCAGACGTTCGACAACATTAAGACTGCTTTAAAAGGAAATGCATGCCTAGACTTACTATCAACCATAAGCGATGATGTGATTTTGATGATAGAGCAGAGTGACTCCCCCAGGTTGGGCTGGGCAGGGGCCAGGAGCCTCAGTGGTGGCATAGCATCCCCAGCAAGTAAGCAGGTGGGCTCAGGAATTCCACAGATGGCATTCAGCCACTGCCTCCCTGAACCAAGTTTCATGACCTTGCCTAACTCCTTTAGTGTCCTGTAAAATGGGTATAGGAACAAACCTAGAAACTTCCTAACAGCCTCAAATGAGATAATCAGGTCAAGCGCACAGCATGATGCATCACCTGGAATGTTCAAGGGGTGTTGTTGTTATAACAAGTAGAACTGAACAACTTTCCACTTTTCAGTACCTTCCAGGAGGCTGTATTTGATGCCTTCTCTAATTAGAACTGATCTTTCCCACCCAAACCTGTGACTAGGAATTAGTTTTTGTTACTGTAAAAATATATACAAAATAATGATTAAAAATGTAGTATTATACATTTTTGTTCCTACCAAGTATTCCAGAACAGATAGGATGCATATGGTTTTGGCTTGGTGATCACTAACACTGACCCAGAGCTTCTGATGTCCCAGGCATTCCAAGTCCTTTCCATATAAGAACTCTGTGAGCCTATTGTAACCATATGAGGCAGCAACCATGGTCATCCCCATTTTACAGACTGGGAAACTGAGACATAGACAATTAAGCATCTTGGACAAACGTCAGGGCCAAGCCAGGATTCAAAGTAAGCAGAGTGGTTCCAGAGTCATATTCTGAAGCATGACACTATAGGACCTCTGTTCTGTGAATTTATTTGAGTTGTGGGGGAGAGGAAGGGAAAATAAAGTCTAGAAGAGTCTCTTCTCTCCTTCTCAACACACACACACACACACACACACACACACACACACACACTGCAAAGATGATTTCAGTTGTGAAGATATCCAAATATATTTTCATTGACTGGATCTTCAAATATAATCTTTAAATTTCTATTCACAATGAAGTATCTTCCTAGAGATACATGGAGAAGTAGGAAAGCAGAGAGACCTGAGCACTGAGCAGGACAGAAATCATACAGAAGATTGAAAAGATGAGGCAGGGAGAGCTGCCCTTGGAGAGCAGGGCGGTATGTCAGACCCAGCTGTAATCTAGAACCAAGTTGCTGTGTGGGTCCCAACTTCACAAATACAAGACACCTATGAATCACAGCCCTTCTTCCCTCTAGTGATTGTCCCCCCAAAGCATTCATCTCAAATTCCTTCTAGTATACAAAATCCAGGACACCCGTAGCTTCTAATAAAACACATGTGGAAATATATGTGCTTGGCCGGAAAAGTCCATTACCAACATTAACCAAAGTTACACTCATCCTTAAATACCTGTTCTCATTTTAGAGGCAAAACTAACAGATGGAGTATTTGGTGCCAAGCTACAGAGTGACTGAGATAAACAGATGGGTCAGTAGATGCATGGATGATGGATGGTTGGATGGACAGGTGAATATATGTATGTATATATGAATGAGTGGGTAAATACATACATAGTTTCATAGAAAACTGAAAATCCAGTTCTAGGAGTTCAGTGAGGTTCCTGAAGGACCTCAGCATCCATTCACCCCATCCCATAGAGAGACCCCTCAGAATCATGGTGAGTGAACACTGCGCCCAATAAGAAGATGTAAGCACAGGTAGGGATATCTAAATTTGATACAGGTTCTATGAGCATGGTTGAGTCCTGAACGGTTCCCCACATACAATTTAATGCTCTCTTAATATAGCCAAGAGGAGTGAAAGAAAACTAAGGAGGTATTTGGAACTTGTGGAAAGCATGAGATGAGACTGATAAACACTCTTGAACCAATTGGAACCAAACATCCTCATGGTCAGAATTATAAGGAAATGTAAAAAATTATAGGTGAATTCCAAAGGTCAGACAGCTCTGGTGAGAGAGCGCTGAAATATCTCGGCAGCGTTACGCTCTTCTCTATTCTGTACACACCATACAACTTGTGGTATTTCTGAGGGCAGAAATTAGGCTTCTCTGGTGAATCAATTATCCAGGGGCTGAGAGAACACTTTTTGCTAAAGGTCCAGAGAGCCCTCTTGGAAGCCACAGCAAGAGAATTAGGAATGAAAATACAGCACCACATACATAGCTGGGTAAAGTGTATAGAATGTACTCACTGCTGATTTAAAATAGTAAATTGCAGTTCTGGAGGCTAAATATCTTTGATGTCTCCTATAAGAAAACTCTGAGGCATGAGTCATCTCACTCCAAAAGGGAAAAAAAAAAAAGAAAGCAAATTTTGAAAGAAAATAAATCATAGATTTTGTAAGTGAAAAGAAGACCAAGTGGCTACATGTAGACAATGGGAAGTAACACTTATACAAACAAATTAAAAATTACTTGAACTTGTTTGAAGTTCAAGATAGGTGGAAAAACTGTCACACCCAGTGTTATGGTTTAGATATGAGGTGAGCCCCAAAAGCTCATGTGTGAGACAATGCAAGAATGGTTCAGAGGTGAAATGATTAGATTATGAGAGCTTTGCCCTAAGCAGTGGATTAATCCACTGATATGGATTAACTAAACAGTAACTGTAGACAGGTAGACTGTGGCTAAAAAAAGTAGGTTACTGGGGCTGACTTGGGGGTTTATATTTTGTCCCTGGTAAACAAAGCGCTCTCTCTCTCTCTCTCTCTCTCTCTCTCTCTTTCTCTCTCTCCTTCCTAGTGCCATGGCCTGAGCTGCTTTCCTCTCCAGTGCCCTTCTGCCATGATGATCTTCCCCACCCGGCCCAGAGCTGTGGAGTTGACAAACCATGAACTGAACCTCTAAAACTGTAAGACAAACAAACTTTTCCTTCCTAAAATTGTTCTGGTCAGGTATTTTGGTCACAGCAACAATAAAGCTAACCAAAACACCCAGTGACAACGTGGGGAAGCTTCATGGGGGCTGTACCTATTTCAGGCAAAAAGAGAAAGGGCTGGTTGATTCATCAAATAACATGATAAAACGTGTACATTAATGTCTTTAAAACAATCTGAACAACGTTGACTGTCTGCATCTAACCCAGTCCTTCTCTTTGTCCAAAAGCTGAATAAAAGAATGGGTTTTAATAACTTAACAACTGTACAACTGTCATTGAGTGTGTGTGTGTGTGTGTGTGTGTGTTTCCTTTTTAGAACAGGATCTTATCACTAAGTTAACCAGGTTGCCCAAGCTGGCTTTGAACTGGCAATTTTCTGCCTCAGCGTCCCAAGTAGCTGAGATTACAGGTATGCACCACAGTTCTAGGCTAGCCACTTTTATTTTTAATGATAACTTATGAGATGTTGAGGCCAAACTAAATGACAAAGAATTTCTCTTCCCCAGAAACACTTCCTAAGTTTTTTAACAAGTGGTATTGGTGGGTGGAAGGTGCTGGACCTGAAGCCAGATGGGTCAAATCTTGTGGCAAGCCAGGTAGGCCCGGGGCTCACTGCCTCAAGGCCTCAGCACTCGCCTTGCTACTCCGGGGAACATCTATCCTACAATTTCCTCAGGGTATTTATGGGCTGGTGAAAATGGCCAGCTATGAAGAAAACCAAACAAATTGAACAACGGTTTGGATTTTAAACTTTCCCACTTGACCAAGTCATAAGGAACCAGAAAGTGATTTTAAAAGCTCTTTCTACATTAATGGCTATCCAGGGAAGGGTGCTGGTAGGTTTCCAAATGCAGGGTAATATTGCTGGTTTTTCTTAACAAATAAAAAGAAAAAGATGACATATAAAGAGTAAATACATAGATGAAGGAAATGACTTCACCTAAGAGAAAAGAGGTTTCAAAATGTTGTGTCCTGTCACAGACACGGTGCCAAGACTAAGCATGGTCCATCTACCCATACCAAAAGCTTCTTACTGCTCAGTACAGAATGGCTAAAATAAAATGGAAGCTTAAAGGGTTGGGTTTGTGGCTCAGTGGTAGAGCATTTGCCTAGCATGCACCAGGCCCTGGGTTCAATCCCCAACTTTGATAAGAACAGTCATGTGTTGCTTAATGATGGAATATACCTGGAGGAGTACAACAGTAAGTGATTTTGTCATGTGACCATCAAAGTGTACTTACCCAAATGAAGACAGCAATACTAGTAGAGATGCAATCTTATGGGACCACCGTTAACTATTCAGTTTATTATCATTTGGTGCATGGCTTCATTTCCATGCAAACACTAGGCTATGAAGTGATCCCAGAGATGCTCTCATTGAGAAGATTTACTTGCAAAATCTTTCCATCCACAGCAGCCTGAAAATGTCACAGGAAGAATTCCAGGTAACCCACTCCGTGAATCCCCTTCCCCAGTTTATAAAGCAGTAAAAACTTCTTACTAGTTCCACTCTTTATATACATATATATGTTGTAGATGAACACAAGACCTTTATTTTATTTATTTATTTTTATGTGGTGCTGGAGATCAAACCCAGTGCCTCACATGTACTAGGCAAGTGCTCCACCACTGAGCCCCAGCCCCAGCCCCATTAGTTCCATTCTTGATGTGAGACAGGATTTAGCTGCCTGATTCTCCATCCCCAAATTATGAGTTCATTCTTCTTGATATGCGTATTTACATTTTTTTTTTAAGTTTGAGAAACACAATACTTGAGCCCACAACTTCGAGGCTCACCAGACTGTTATCAGAAGGAAAAAGAAGACGAGGTATAGATACTGCTGGGTGGCCCCCTTCCTCGCCCTGCACTCCAGTCCTGGAGGAGGCACTGATGCACTGACAATATTTGCATGCCACAGGGGATATTTACACCCCACTTTTCATTTGGGAATTCTTCCTCTTACCCCATCATCTTTCCCTACCCTCACCTCACAGAAAAGTTGGGCCATGCATGGGCACCGCTCCCCTCTGTCCACAGCAGTGGGCACGTGATCCAGGCCAAAGAGATTTCCATCAACAGTTACTATTATGGCATTATGTAAAAATGTGGATGTGTAACCGATGTGATTCTGCAATCTTTGTAATGTTTTGAGTAACCAATAAAAAAAATAATAAATGAATCTAAAAAAATAAAATAAAATAAAAAATGATTTGACTTTGCAACAGTAGAAGAAAGAAGGTTTTGTTTTTTTGTTTTTGTTTTGTTTTGTTTTTGTTCTAAGGGAAAACCTGAGTAACCCCTCTAGTTTCAACTGGTTTTCGTACTTGCTTTTACTTCACTTTAAAAGTCCCCAATTTGGGAGGTCATGAAGCTGAACAACATATTATTAGTCTCCCACTAGCTCTGCTGTGGGCAACACCCCTGACGCCTGGGTCAGGATGATAACAGTTGTCTAGGTTACTTTACGGTTACTTGAAGGCCACTTTTGTTGAAACTATGGACTTTTCAGTTGGGCCTGCGTGGATGCCCGAGGGGTGACCTTTTGAAGTCAGAAGGCCAAAAACTCCACACTCAGATCATGCTAATCCCAACATTTTTCAAACGTGAAGAGTCATGATTGACTACACGCAGGCAGGATATGGTTACTTCACCTCAAGTCACCTTTCCCCATGCATTAAACTACCTGCTTCTTCATCCCATAAATATCCCCAAACCCTATTCTCAGGGAGGTGGACTGGAGACCTGCTCTCCAGTCTCCTTATGCTTGTCCACCTTGGGAAAGTACTCCCTCACCAAACTGATGATTTACATGATTGACATAATATGCAACAAACAGAAGGGGCCTCGTGAAGTGACAAAAGCTGTTAAGAACTGCCAGTGACCATCTTTCAGGTCCTAGCCCTGTAAGAGAGAATGAGGCCAAAACCAAAGGAGAACTGAGTCCCATCTGAATCTAGAGTCATTCTGGGAATTTTCTATTAGAAGAGCCAACCTATTCACATTTTGCTTAAGCAAGTGTGAGCTGGGGAGGGGAGGGTTTCCTTAACAGGTGCTTTAAAAACAAGTAGGAAAAAATAATCATGCCTAAAAATATAGTGAGTTATCATTTCCTATTTTTTTTTAAAAAAAGATTCCTTGTTTGTACAGCTAATAATTCAACACAAATACATTCATAAAATGGTTACTTGTATTTTCATGAAAACTGCTCTAATTTGATTTTTGACTCTTGTAACTAAATGTCTTAATTACAAGTTATCTGTCATAGCTGAAATTCTCATAAATTTGGAAGATCAATTAAGGATATGGTGGTGTGTTAAAAAATAGAGCAAAATCTGATAAGTAGGCACTACTTTTAAAATAAATGTTGCATCAAAATAAGAAAAACTATAGGAAGGGAAAAATAAAATCAAAACACAAAACTCCACCCCTCAGAGTACAACTAGAAGTCTTCTCGCAGCATTTCAATATCTCATGGGATACAAGTCCAAACTTTAGAACTAACCTCCCCACTGGATTCTGCAGAAGATGCACAACTTGAGGGGTCCACAAGCAGCCGTGCACTGCAGGCTCCATGCTCCTGTGCTCAATGCTAGATGCTGCGTGGAGCCACAGTGTGATCAGGAAGTGAGCTCAGACCACATGTTGATGCAATTGATCAGATGGAGCAGGAATTATGAGTAAACCATTCCATTTCATAACTGAATCAAGGTTCTGCACTTTGGCAACCCTACCAGCCATTTGAAATTTATCCTGGTAACATGGAAAATGAATCCTTAAACAAACTGCTCACAGCCCTTTGACCTTGGATGACTTTGATGCATCTGTGGACAAGCTTCTCACCTGACAGGCTGCCTCCTCATGGAGCTAGAGTCTTATTAATCTTGATACCTGGACCGGATTCTAATGAAACTTGATAGGCTGACTAACAAATGAATGAAATAAAATTATTTCATTAAGTGAATGACTTTTGTTTCCATTTACTTTGTTGTAAAAACAAAACAACTTGGATCTCAAGGTCTCAATCAAGATGCTCCAAAAATGTGAAGAGGCCAAGGTAGGCCCAGGTGTCATGTGAAACAATCGAGGCATTTATTTTTAATGTGAGAAAGCTTAATTTTTTAAAACAAACAAGAAAATTCTAACTTCAAAATAGATTCAAGGTTATTCCCCCAGTTTCATGTTTTCTCATCAATATTGACAAATTTCTCTGAGTCCAGTTATTTTAACATTTCCTCTTGACACTGGATTTGAGGGTAACATGTGTCAACTCAGGGTCACATGCCAGATACTGAGCACATCTGTGCTTCCCCTTCACCAGGCTCTCTGTGTGCCACCAGGGAACTGGCAGCCCTCTGGCATTACAGCCACCTGTTGTCAGAAAACCCTCTCTTAAAATTGCATCTTTAACCCAAAATGAATTTCATTTCTCCATTCATGACGTGAAGCGGGAGAAGGAAGAGGGGAGAAACCAGGCTCCTCTTTCAGCTAGTTCTCCAAATACTTCCAACAGCCCTGGGCCCCCAGCCCTGAGCAGAGTGTACAGCCAATGGACTATGGACATATGCGGCCAGTGGTAGCCTCTACTAAGGGGAGGGTCCAGACATCAATGACCTCAAAGAGGTAGAGGGGAGCGCCACTGGGGAATCCCTGGGTCCTTCTGGAGCCAATGGTACCCGACACCACAGGGTGTTTCCCATCTTATAGGGATTCCCTGGTGGTTTCTAGAAATGGTCCAGGGTAAAATCAGTAGTAATGGCAATGACTCTCCTCTGAGGAAACTGTCAAGTGGGTTCTTGAGCTGTCCATTAATGTTGAAGTCCATGGGTCATTCCTGCTCCTGTGGACTATCACCCTAGCCTGCCACATTCAAAATGGAAACCACTCTTCTCCTAGCTGACTCTGATTTCCCATTAAATTTCCCAAGTTTGTGAAGCTCATATGGCTCCCTAAACCTACAGTATTTTATATATGTGTGTGTTCACCACTAACCCAGCAGGCAATAAATCATGACCTAAAATATGTTATTTTCACAAAGATAAATGTTTGAGGTGAAGGATATGCCAATGACCCTGACTGTATTATTTCACACTGAATACATGTACTGTACTATCACAGTGTACCCGGCCACTATGCACAATTATGATACATCAAATTTAAAAAATAAATATATGTGGTTTTACAGTACTTCTGAAGTGTTTATACCACATCTCTCACTAGTAGGGTTGATTTTCTCAGACTCTTTTGGGTGTGTGTATCTGTATGTGAATGTGTATGTTTTGTGTGGTGCTGAGGATAGAAAAACCCAGGCTCACACATGCTAGGCAAGAGTTCTACCACTGAGCTATAACCCCAGCCCCATTTCTTCTTTTTTAATTTCCCAGACTCTAACATAGACCTGCAGTAGAAAAGATCTCAATTTTTGTCTGCCAAATTTCACTTGAAATTTGATTTGACAATTTTGATTATTTCCTCCAACCATTCCCTTCATCCACCCCCAAGAAAATCACTTACTGCAGAAACTGGAAAATTAAATATTGTTCCCTTTTATCTGAGACAAGATGGGAAGGGTTTATCCTGGAACACAAGTTCTTCCAATGAGAAAATCATGATAAAAATGCAACAACTTAATAACATTACTCTGGGGCTCTAATCATTCATTCACAAAATACACCTCTGCCCTAAAGAACCTGCAAGAAACAGGAAAAAGGAGGTATGAACTAAAAGGTACAGCCAATTCATCTCCATGCTTTCTGTGAACATAAATTTGCAAATGCACAAGTGGTGGGTGGTACCTGTGAGTGACACTCTTTCTGGGCTCAACCACTCCTTCAAGTTCAGATTTCAATTCAAATGGCATCTCCTCTATGAAGACCTTCCTGATCTCCCAGTTTAAAGGTTCCCTCCACCCCGAACTCCCATTATTGCACTCTACAGAACATGTACCATATTTGTAATCACATGTTTCTTGGTTCGTTGTTCTGTCTCCCTTTCTCGATCGAAAGCCCCATGAGAACGGGGTCAGGTTCACTTCTTGCACCTTGAGCCATGCCTTGCCCAGAACGGGCTGTGTGTTGAACCAACACCCTGAGCAACCTACCGCCATGGTCAAAAGTGAAGGAAGTCAGAAAAGTTGTCCTAAACCACAGAGAGAGTTGTGGGTACAGTCACCCACAGGGACAAAGGCAGACCCAAGTGGTTCACCTTTCTCTCCTGCTTTTACTTATAAGAAATGGGTATAATTGCCACCCCAAGGGGTTGCAGTCAAAGCCCCTAATATGGTGTCAAGAATACACTGCCAAAGCAATTCTGCCACTTTTTCCTCTTTTCTAGAACCAGATTATTTGGGAATATACACATAGACATATGCAAAGCAGAAAAATCATTCTGAGCTCAATTCAATGGACTCAAGCCCTTTGAAGGGTGTGGCCCTGGGTGGACGGGTAGGCAGGTGGAAAGGAGTGAGGGGGAGGACTTGAGTGGAAATTGGAGGTCACAGCAGGATTACATTCCACACAAAACCCTGTTCTGGACATTCAGGACCTGTTCAATTTCACTGCCAACCCCCTCACCCCCCCCGGCCCCCGGCCACTCTTATTTCCTCCATCAACAAGGATAGCCCAGAGTAACTCAAGGTCTAACCCGAAACCAAAAGACATACACAGATCCAGGAGTCCTGGAGATAGGAGGAAGATACTTTAACTCATAATAGACTTAAAGAAGTAAATTCAAAAAATTACCCCCTGACTTCAGCACTACATTGAGATGCTTACAAAGGATCAGTTCAAACCATGTAAATCTGGTGCCAATTTTTAAAGTTTACTTGAAATGTAGAAAGAATAGTAAATGAGGGAGATTTTCTTTGATCTTTAAAACACATACATTATAAAGCATTAGAAGTTCTCTATTCTTGTATATTGGTAACAAAGGTAAAATTTAGGGTGGCCATTTTCTCCTTCAATTTGTAATTTTCCCAAGAAAACGTTTGGTACAACCAAAATTAATGTGGGCTGTATAAATATTCATGGTCAAAGGATACATAGTTGGTTGAATAATAAAATCCCAAAAGATATTCATATTTCAATCCTTGAAATCAAGATTTTGCAGATGTGATAAAGTTAAGGGACTTGAGATGGGGAGATTATCCTAGATTATTGAGACAGTTCCAAAGTAACTATCAGTATCTTCACAGAGGGAGATATACTATGGACTGTTCTTTCCACTTTTCTGTAGATTTAAACATTTATAAAATTCTAAAAATTGCAAAAAAAATTCCAAGAAAAAAAATTAAATGTCTTCCAATCTCATGCCATTAATTGTACCTTAAACTTAAATTTCCTAGTTCCTATTTCCGCTTGTGTGAAGATATCTACAGTAGAAGTGCTAATAACAATGGCAGCAATAGCAGTAGAATTTTAAAAGCCAAAGAAACAGTATTTTACAGATTAGAAGTACTTTTTAAGTAATAATTAAATGGATTATAATCAATGGAAATAATGTAACACATTTACAAAAAAATAGCAGCTGAAGCTATCATTACAGCAGAAAATACACACCAGATACTGCACTAAGTACTTTTTGTGTTTAACTCTCATAATACTTACAAGAGCATCACCATTATCATCCCCACTCTGCAGATGGGACACTGAAAGCTTAGAACAGTGACACAGCTGGTAAATACCAGAGCTGTGACTTAAACTTAGGTAGTATAGCCCACTAAAATTATAATCAAAACAATTTTCCTTTAAAAATGTAAAAACTTGCATAGTGAAGGGAAAGAACAAAAGGAGGCATGATTCTTCCCTCAATAAGGCAAGGGGAGGAAAATTTAAAAACTCAAGGGGAAAAAAGCATCATCAACAAAAGACAAGCAAGACATGGTTAAAATGTTCCATTATTTTGAGAAACATGTGAACCCATTTGAAAGAGACATTAGAAACTCTCTCCTCTGAGTGAGGCCATAGCGTGCTATAAGAATCACAGAGCAGGAGTGTGTCCACACCACACTGCTTGGCTCTCCTTCAAGCAGGGTGTATATTAACATTGCTTGCATGCAACCTTTAGACTCAAAGGTTACACTCCCTGCTCCATTGGCTTGCAACCTTTAGACTCAGCCAATGACAAAGTGAAGAAAACATTTCCAGAAGTAAAGACAGAGCTGAGAAAAGCTGAAAGACAGAGAACGCTCATCTTATAAAATATGGCACTTGAGATAAAAGGAAGAAAAGCTAATGGAATAAGACATAGAGGTGTATGGAAGTTAAAATTGCAATGGTGATCAATAGAAGAATTCAATAGTGATAAAGCAAAGAAGTTGTGCCTGCCTGTGTATGAGTGTGTGCACACATAGCTTCATCTATCATAGCAAAAGCACCAATAGATAAAACCCAAAGCAGAAGCATCAAAAACAATGAGTAGGTATATTATTTGAGTTATAGAAGAAATACTACAAAAAAAGAGCTATTAAAAATGTGTTGACTTGGGCTGGGGATGTGGCTCAAGCGGTAGTGTACTCGCCTGGCATGCGCGGGGCGCTGAATTCGATCCTCGGCACCACATAAAAGTAAAATAAAGATGTTGTGTCCACTGAAAACTAAAAAATAAACATTAAAATATTCTCTCGCTCTCTCTCTCTCTTTAAAAAAAAAAGTGTTGATTCTGAAAAGACACTATTTGCTTTTCACTAACAGCTCTTCTTTACTCTCAGATTTTTTTTTCAACTGTGTTCATGAATCACGTTTTAAAAAATCATCTAGTTTAGGAGTTATTGACTGTAAATAACCAGATGGTAAATATTTGAGGCACTGTGGGCACACAGGTCTGTGCTACAGTTATACAAATCTGCCACTGGAGCTCAAACAAACAGTTCGTAGATGAATGGGTGTGGGCTGTGTTCCAACAAAACTTTATTTGCACAAACAGGTGGCAAGGTAGATTGGCTCGCAATCTCTCATCTGCTGACCCCTGATCTAGTCCAATATTTCTCAAACTATGTACTACAGGATACTCCAATATATTCAAGAGTGTTCCTCCTCTTCATAGTCAAAGAGTTCAGGAAAAAACAAGATTTAACAGTGCTAAGTAGATTTCTTTACTTAATGGCTTCTTGTAGCCTCTACTGTGTTTATGAGCTTCTGAATATCCAATCTGGACATAAAGTGTGGTAATGCACAATTGTCTCTTTCTAAGTGACTAGAACACACAGGATCACTCCAGGGGAACTGGGCTGCACAAAATAACCAAAAGAGACAGACAAATACCTTTTTTGGGGGGGTCCTTTGACCTTAAGGGTCCACAGAAAAGAGAGAAAGTGAGCATGCTGAACCCTTTTATTGAGGAGAAGTCATCTAAATGAGGCAAGAGGTCAGGTTTCAGGGGGCTGAGTCTAGCTTCATGATGTCTGCTGTCAGCAGAAAGACTGACATCTAGGAAGGCCACACCCAAAGGCAGAGCAAGAGAAGGGGACACACAGAGGGAGCTTCCATGGAACACTCTATCCTAAACAGGGCAAAGGGGTGATAACACAAAGGAACAGGTGAGCATCACTCAATCCATGGGGCGACACGCCTACATCTGAAGACATGCCCTCAAACTTCCTGGACCAGGGCAATGTCCAGGTCACTGTGAGATGTAGTGACTGGTCAAAGCCTCTCCGCTCCAGGATGGGAGGCACAAATCATTCAGAGTGGCTCCACACACACAATCTTTCTCCAATTCATTTGAATACACTGGAGAAAAACCAGACTAGCAACATCTCAGGGCCACTGATGTTCAGTGAACAGACTGGGAGACAGTGTTAGAGTCTAATTCCTACCTTGATGAATAAATAAGACTTGGAAAGAGGGAAGTTGCTCACAAAGCTATTTGACCAGATGGTGTCAGAGGTGGGAACAGGATCTAGATAGATTATTGTTCTCACTGCATTTCAGAGGGTCACTCATTTATCCTCTGTAGCCAACCAATGCAAAGCTATCCTGAGTCATCTCTATCCTGAATGACTTGACAGGAAGTGACTATAACTACATTGATAAAATAATACTTAAACCTTAAAAAGACTCTGGGGTGTAGATTTTATTATTTTCCTTAGAAACAACATGAAGCCAGGTGAATTTATTGGACACATTCACTGTGGATCTGTTTTCTAATTCCTAATGCAAGAGTGGGGGGGGGGTAGAAAAAATGGAAAATAAAGAGAAAGAAATAATGTTGTTTCCTCAATGTTTTCAGGATTCTAAAGTATGCTATTCAGTGGTAACTAAGCACACTTCATATTTTATGACATGCAAGTAATGAGTAGTTATTGATTGAGCTCTCTCTGAACATACATCAACATACAAAGCACAGAACATGTGTTTGGGAGATAAGAAAACATTGAGAAGGATCAGGGACAAAAAAAAAAAAAAAAAGGATTCAAAACCTAAGAGTTAGTAAACATCCCAAATTTTCCTATGAGGCCAGTAAAACAAACTCAGGAATTTTCAGGATATAAACTGAATTTTCAAAAAGAGAAGGAAATCCAAGGTTTAATCAAGGTCCAGGCTAGTTAGGATTAAAGAAAATCAGGTGTACTCACTCTGAAAATAATGTCCTGGTTCATGAAGGTGGCATCTTAATTCTGAAAATTTCACTGCATCATTATTTTCTTTACAACAGACAAATCAATTGTTCTATTTTCTCCACTTTTCTCATGTGTATTTTCATAGTCTGTGATGATGATGATGATGATGATGATGATGATGACTTTTATGATTTGGTATTGGGGATAGAACCTAGGAACACTTAACCTGAGCCACATCCCCCAGTACCCACTCCTGGCAATTTTTTTTTTTCCAGTACAAGGGATTAAACTCGGGGGTACTCAACCACTGAGCCATGTCCCCAGCCCCCCCCTTTTTTAACTTTTTACATTTGATATAGCATCTCCCTAAATTGCTTAGGGCCTTGCTAAATTGCTGAGGCTGGCTTTGAACTTGCAATCTTCTTGCCTCAGGCTCCCAAGCCACTGGGATTATAAGCGTGCACTGTGATTATTAATAGAGATGACTTTTTAAAAACATTCAAGCCAACTTGGCTAAGGGGCAGCTTTCCCCTAACACCCTAATAGATGGTGTGAAGATGAAATCTACTTTATCCAGAACCAAGAGAATGCAACCTCTGCCGAAAGAATCCCCATCCAAGGAGGAGCAAGTCAGAATACTCTAGAGGTCATTAGTCAGTGGCCCCTGGGAAGAGGACGAGCAGTTGCAGTTGACCTACAAAGCCTGCCGTGGCCTTGTTCCAAGCTAACACTTATTAGAACCCACAGTCTGACCCAGACTGTCCTTGAGGTCAGAACTTGGGTCCCAAGACTTGCCCTAATGGTCTAACACAGTGGAAAGTTGAGAGTTCACCAGCACTTGCCTTAAGGCACTGACATCAGATTCTTCAGAGACTACTTACTGCTTCCTCTGCTACACTCCAAAACTTCCTGGGTGCTGTGAAACCAGGCAAGGAAGAAATAGCTGCAGAACAAGAAAGTGAAAAACCATCTAGATATAGGAGGTCCCTAGGTTTAAATGCAAATAGCTCTTGGCCGGAGCTATCCAGTACAAGAACCAATGGTCAAACATGGGTACTTGAAAAATGGTGTGCCATACTGGAAATATGGAACAAAACGCCAACTTTTAATAAATTTTCTTTAAATTTACAAACAGAAGCAGTGCAAAGTATTTTTCTATTAAACACGAATACTTTGCTTTGGCAGTACTACATTTGACATTAAATACTACATTGTTTAAGATGTTACTAGCAAAGTGTAGTGTGGGGATCTACACAGGACTGCAACACTGATTGGCTGAAATGATTTTGTTCACACAGATTTAACACTGTAGTGCACTCATCTGAATATTCTAAACTGCACAAGTTATAGTACTGATTATGTAAGCCACAATTGGCAATTATGTTGAAAAACCTGTTTTATATAAAATATAATTTTTTTAGTTTATAAATAGAGCTACAGAAGTTAATTCTACAGTCAGAATGATAAAGGAAAAATGAGATGGAAGAGGAAGTATATAAAAAAATGTCATAATCAAAGGCAATTATGATTTTCTGTAGCAGAATAAAATGAAAAAGCTTTTGGCTACAAAAAGAAAATCAAAGATAACAAAGCAGACAATATTAAGAAACAATTTCAGCAAAGCCATAGTGAATTTGATGCTGCTTCCTCTAAAGAGTCAAAAAAGATCAATGAAATTAGTCATTTGAAGTTAGAATTAAGCTGTCAGTAAAAAAAAAAAAAAATAATGATTTTTAACATCTGAGCTTGTAACTCTGGCCAACAATAGGACACGTTTGATGCTTTTAAAAGAAAATGATTTTTAGATGCAGAAAAGCTAAGAAAATGATTAGTTAAAGAAATTTTGTAAGAAAATTGTGAGAAAATAAAAAATATATTCTATGAAAAGTGAAAGCCTTTTAATTAAACAACTAAGCAACAGCCAATAGAAAACAAAATATTTTTTAATAATGTCAAAAATCAAAGGATTTCACATTTGGGAACCATAAGTAATTTTCTTTAGCTTTAAATGAAATTTGCAAAGTAAGAAACACTACTCAATGTTTTGGGTAAAGTTTTTATCTCAAAAGACTTACAAATTTATAAAAAAATGTTGTCAATTCACAGCCCAAAAAGCACCCCTCCCCCCAAAATTGGATTCATACTTCTTGATTTTTTGCATCTATTAAGGAATATTGGCTAGAATTAGGAACAAAAGTTTCTATCATACCTGAGAGTGCTCCTACTATGTTAAGTCAAAAATCCAGACTTACCAGACTTTTAAAATAAGAGACTAGTTTATCTCTTAACACCTATTTGTGCTATTAGATATTCATTTGTGGTCAGTTTTCTGAAATGCCATTTATGAAAACTGTCATGAGTAATGTATTAGTCAGTTTGTGCTGCTATAACAAAATATCTGAGATAACCAACTTTTAAAAAAGAAAAGCTTATTTTGGTTCACAGTTTTGGAGGTTTCCATCCTTGGTCATTTGGCCCTCTTGTTTTGGGCAGGGAGCATGTGGTAGAATAAGGTGCTTACTTCTCAGCAGCCAAGAAAGGAAACCAAGAGACAGGAAAAGGCAGAGGTCCCACTATTCCCTTCTAGGACACATTCCCAATGAACAGAAAACCCTCCTAGGCTCTACCTCTTAGTAGTTCCACCATCTCCCAGTAGTGCCACAGACTGGGAATCAGCCCTTTAACACATGGGCCTTTGTGGGACACTAATATAAACCATGGTAAATATTCTTAAAATTGTACAGAAGATACATATAAATATATAAATTCTATGAATTATGGCGTGTCTATTGATCTGCTGAAAGAAATAGAAAACAATGATTTTTTTTTTTTTGGACCAGGGATTGAACCCAGAGACACACATCCCCAGCACTTTTGTTTTTATTTTTTATTTTGAGAAAGGGTCTTGCAAAATTACCTAGGGCCTCACCAAATGGCTGCACTGGCTTTGAAGGAGTGATCCCCCTGCCTCGGTCTCCCAGGCTGCTGGGACTGTGGGCATGTGCCATTGTGCCTGACAAAACCCATGAATTCAGTAATCATGTTGTCTTTGCCAATAATTTCTGGATCAGTCACAAAAGAGTTCTACAAAGATACATGTATCATTTACTCCAATTCAAGATATACTTTGTCCAAAATGAACACATGCAATATACTCAATGAAGACACAAACAGCAAAGTGATTTGGGTTTACTCACAGATAATGAACAAGCGAAGTTTGAAATTCCAAGAACAAGAAAATTTATTTGTAACCCAGCTAGACAGGCAGGAGAATCTGTACTGAAATTAATACTTTTCATAAGACAAGTGAAAATAATGATGATATACGTGAGTGTGTGTGTGTGTGTGTGTGTATGGTACTGGAATTGAATGTGGCGGGGGTTCTTTACTACTGAATTACAAAGCCCTTTTCATTTTGTATTTTGAGACAGGGTCTCACTACCTTGCCAAGTTTGGCCTGAAATTCAGGATCTTCCTGCCTCAGCCTCAGGCATATGTCACCACCCCTGGCTATATATTTTTCTAATTTGAATCTATATACATATTTCACTGAAATCAAAAGCAGAAATAAATAGCCTTCAAAATCTACAAGAAAAGTTTAAAGAATATTTAGTTGATATTGATAAATTAAAACTTAGTTCTCAATTTTTAAATATATTTCACCACACAATCGACACAGATTTGATGCCAAAATTTTTTTAAAGTGAGGTGGGAACATTATGTGAAGCTTTTTCAAAAATATTTTGGTATTTCTTACAGATCATCTAAACTAAACTGTCTTTGGTGCAAGATTAGGATGCATAAAATACTCATAAATATAGGTTAATGCTGTGGCAATCGTCATGTGGTAAAATACAGTATTCCTTTGAATTTGATGTTAGTAATACTGAGTTGGAGTAAGAGTGAGTAAATTTACATAACTTGAACAGATAGAGCTTTTAAACTGATGTGCTTTTGTTTCAAAAAGTCAAATTAATTCTAAAAAAAGATGAATCCATTTTGTCAATCTGGATGCAAATATTAAGGGGAAGTGATTTTTTTGACACTTGATTCAGCTGCTGGGAAACTTAAGTACATCTGGAAGTTGGTTACAATTCAACTATAAATTTTATGAAATCTAAATACAGACCAGGTGTTTCAGATGAAAATTTAGTATCTGAATTTAGATCATATATAGCTGTAACATATACGCCAAATTTCAAGACTTAACTACCAAAAAAGAAAAAGAAAAAATGTCTCATTTATATTTCTACACAGATTTCTGCTGCAATAATAGCATTTTGAATACAGTAGATTAAGGAAAACAGATTGTTAAAATTAGTTTCACCTGTTTCTCCTTATGTTTTAATGTAACTACTAAGAAATCTCAAATTATGCTGGGCCTGGCAGCACATGTCTGTAATCCCAGTTACCATGGAGGCTGAAGCAGGAGGACTACAAGTTTGAGGCCAGCCTCCACAACTGTCTCAAAATAAAAAAATAAAAAAGGGCTGGGAATATAGCTTGGTGGTAACTACTGGTTCAACTCCCAGTAGCACAAAAGAAAGAAATCCCAATTACAGATGTGGCTCATGTTATATATCTATTGAATAGTTAAAATTTCTAGCTACTTAAAGCAATCTTTTCCCAGAAGCCCTGCTATCATTTGAAACTTTCTTAGAAATATAGAGTCTGAGGCCTTAGTCAAAATGTACTAAGTAGAACCTAAATTTTAACAAAAATCCTAGTTTAGATCAAAATGGGAAAAAAGGGAAGCACATTTATCTTTTTGCCTGACAACTAGGAGGTGGTAAGGGGTGAAAGGAGAAACCAGTCAAATATATTGTATAATGGTTTCAGGACACAGGACATCAGGAAGCAAATGAGATGAGTGTGTGATTGAGCAAGCGTATCACCTAGAGGGATTTCTTGGAAGTAACACAGGGAGGGAGAAAGTCCAGCAGATTCCCTGCATGAAGGACACAGATTGAGAGTTTGGGGAAACCAGGCAGCTAGGATTTGTAAGAAAAGGTACCAAAAGGGAGAGAACTGCGCACAGAGAGGAGTTCTGGAGGAGAGATCTCAATCCTCAAGTATTCAGTGCATGCACATAAGCAAACTTCCTGTGGCTGGGGAAAGCACCCCCGAAAAGATGAATGAGAGCAGCGGCTAGTGCTCAGTCACAGGTGAAAATAGTACCTGCTTCACCAAACATTTTGGAGAAACTCACAATGCAGGCATAGTAGGTACTCAGAAACACATTGCTCATGTTTAAAATGATGCCGCTTTAAGAACTAAAAGGGAGAAACTGTCAATCTGCAAAAGTTAAAGATGTATACTTACTTACTAAAGCAATCACTAAAACAGCTAAACAAAGAGATACAGCCAATAAGCTAATTAAGGAGAGAAAATGAATTTATACAAGATTCGAAGAATCCCAAAAGGAGGCAGAAAAATAGGAAACAGCAAGGAAGAACAGATAGGCTATAAAGAAAACAACTAGCAAAATGGTAGATTTAAAATTAGCTCCGTCAATAGTTACATGTAATGAGATTCAAAGGTATAGTGCACTTTAATATAAAGACACAACAGTTTTAAAGTAAAAGGATAGAAAAAGATACGCCATGAAACACCAATCCAAAGAAAACTGAAGTGGTTTTATGAAAATCAGGCAAAGCCTATTCTGGAGAAAAGGATATCAGTTGAGGGAAAAAAGATCCCTTCATAATGGTAAGTGGCCAGTTCATCAATAGGACATAAAAATCCTAATCATTTATTCACTTCAGTAGTTGTGCATCTAAATATAGATGGTCTTCCACTTACACTGGGGCTCTGTTCTGACATACCCAACCTAAGATGAAAATAACATGAGTCAAAATCCATTCCATACATCTCACATAGGAAACTTATGTCGCTTAACCTGGCCTACCCTAAGCAGTTCCAAATGCTAACATCAACCTCCAGCTGGGCAAAGCTGTCTAACACAAAGGCTCTTTTATAATGAAGTTTTGCATATCTCATGGACACACACAAGCATTTTGTAGCCATGATGGGAAGGGATGCAAAAACACAAAGAACATCCCCAAACGGAGGCACTGTAGAATATCAGCTGTTTCCCCCTTGATCACATGGCTGATGGACCTGCCACTCCCAGTGCTGCTACATACCTCAAAAGAGTATCACTAGCCTGGGAAAAGATCAAAATCAAAACTTGATGCATGATTTGTACTGAATGTGTATCACTTTCCCACTATTGGAGAGCCCAAAATCATTAAGTCAAACCACCATAAATTGGGGACTGTCCGCCCATTGAGCAAAAACTGACAGAAATACAAAGAGAAATAGACAAGTCCACAATCACAATCACATATTTCTATGCTGCTTTCTTGACTTCTGATTGAACAAGTAGACAGACAATCAGTACATGCATGAAAGATTAGAACAAGATCACCAAGTGCCATATATGCACATTAAAGTTTGAGGACCACTGCCCTATGCTACTTATAATGGGCACACAGTCCAGATCCAGGTCGAGTTTTCCTCAAATATCAAGAAAAGTTTGAGTAATTTATCCAAGATCATATCATAAAGACCTAGATGTTAAGAAATTGTGGCTAAACACTGACCCGAACTTTCCCCCCAAAACCTAACTAGAAGGTTAACAAAACAGTGGCAACATTACATCTCAAGAAAGCTGTTTAAAGAAAAAGAAGAGTCTTTTGACTTCCAACTGGTATCATCATAACTGGTACTTTTTATCTGACTTCTATGCTGAGAAAATCTCTATCACTGGAAAATATCTATCATTTGTCACTAGTCAGAGTTAGAGGAGAAGGCATTTTCAGGAAAGCTAATCTTAAAACATAAATCACAACATTTGGAGATGACAGAGTTAGTGGAAAGAGACTGGAAATAACACCAGCCCCACCACTTAAATTAAAACTCCACGAGACTTGCTGTACTCCTTACAGGACTACACTAACAACTGTTATAAAGTAAGGTATAGATGTTGCCTAGCACGTAGCATAACATGCTCAGTAAACATCAGTTCCTCTCCTACATGCACTGACTAGTCAGCGTGAACACCCCCGGAGCAGAGATTAGCTCTTCAGCACATCTGCTTGAATAATCCCAGGAAAGTCAATACCTTCAACAGCAAAGTCAGTCTCTCCATTTTGATCACTGAAAATCCTGAGGCATCATTCAACTGAGCCAAACTTTTCCTTTCAACCCTCAATGAAGAGCTTTACTCTATTTATGGTGGTAACTTATACTCTTCCAACAGCTGTTGCCTTACATCGCATGATGGATTAACAAAGAAAAGAAGTTGGACCGCTTTATAATCAAGTTTTAAATGGTGGTAAGTAGAATATCAGAAATAACCATAACTATTTTAAGGGTTTTTAAGAAACACACTGGAAAATCTCTATCATTTGTCACTGGCTCAATGAAATCAAGAGTGGAAAAAACAGGGCTAGGCATCCAAAGACCTGGGTTCCAGGTTGGATCCTGATGCCTAGTGCCTGATAGTCTGGAACCTAACACTCTTTTTGTGGGGGCCTAAATTTCCTCATCTATAAAAGAAAGATATGAAGGCATGGACTATTCATCTTATAAAGCAAAATAAAATGAGATACATGTGGACACATAAACCATACTTAAATTCAAGGAATTGTTTTGAGTGACTATGATGCTGTGTTCCTCCTGTTAATACAGAACATCAAGAGGTCACTGGAGGGGGAAACATGATTAATGTTCCAACTAGTGTTGGTCTAGTTTTTAAAGTTATGCATTCTCTCTTGCACAAGTTTTTAAGATACAAAAATCTCCCAAATTACTACAGAAAAGATTTTTCTGCAAATATCAAGAAAAGTTTGAGTAATTTATCCAAGATCGTTATCATAGAGCCCTGGAAGTTAAGGAATTGTGGCTTAACACTGACCTGAACTTTCTCCCAAAAACCTTACTAGAAGGTTAAGAAAACTGTGGCAACATTATACCTCAATAAAGTTATTTAAAGAAAAGAAATAAAACAGTTCAGTGAATATTTTCCAGGTTTTTTCAGCTAGAATTCTTTCCACATTAGCACCAAACTTGTCTTTGCAAGATGTGCACATTCACACACAAACACACACAACAGGGTTTTCAGTATGAATTGTACTAAAATCTGGGACAATAAATGTCTTTAGCTAAGAGCAGGCAGACACAAGAATCCTAGCCTCCAAACTCAACTTAAGGGCACTAAAAACTCCAACCCAAAACTGACAGTTTTGTTCTTTAATTTTTACTGTATTTTGCATTAAGCTGTACTTCTGGAATCCTCTATTACATGCATGATCTTCATTTTGGTATACTACCACTTATTTATGAGCTGAGTGTACTGCCAAGTGAATGTGACTTTCGCAGCAAAAGATCCAGATTTAACTCTCAATTATATCCCCCAGAGATACATGGCTATGACCGACCATTTTACCTCTGTGGGCCTTGATATTGCGCATCTGCATAATGGAAATACTTCACCTGATGATTGTGATTGAGATACATGACAATGCCTAGCAGAATGCCTTGCATACAAAAGTGCTCCATAAACATCATAAAATTTGAATAAGCATCTCCAACTTGAACTGTGATTTCAAAATGCTTATTAGCTGGGCATGGTGGCACACTCCTGTAATCTTAGTGGCTTAGGAGGCTGAGGCAGGAGGATCTTGAGTTCAAAACCAGCCTCAGCAAAAGCGAGGAGTTAAGCAACTCAGGAGACCCTGTCTCTAAATAAAATACAAAATAGGGCTGGGGATGTGGCTCAGTGGTCAACTGCTCCTGAGTTCAATCCCCAGTACAAAAAAAAAAAAAAAAAAAAAAAACGCTAGTGAGATATAAATCATTTTCATAGTACTTTCCTAAAACTTTCAGTATTCATTGTTAAGAAAGCATTATTGTTAGCAAGGATGTTTGTCCAACCAAACTATGAACAATGCTTCAAGAAGAGGAGGAAGAGATGATGGAGGAGGAAGAGGAAGAGACGACGATGGAGGACAGATGATGTTGGAGGGGAGGGAAGAGATGATGGAGGAGAGGGAGGAGCAGAAATGATGGAGGAGAGGAGGGAAAGAAGAAGAGGAAGGGGGAGGAGGAGAAGAAAAATATCTTGAAAGAGAAAAATTCTTTCATACAGTGACACCAGTTCTTTTCATCTTTCAGGTCATCTTCACTCCCCTACTTGTACCAAAATCTTAAAATATTACATCATAGATATCCTCACATTGACCTACATTTGGTGATGGAAATGAATTCAGCAAACCTAAATCCAATGGAGGCAACTTTGCTCGTTAACTCTCCTTAGTTGTCTCTAAAATCCCAAACAATGGGAAAACCATTTGGAAAATATGAAAACATTAAACAGAAAACCCATTGTTGGGTAAACTATAAGCAGTCTATGTGAATCTGGCAACCAAAGAGGATAAAAATCTTGGATGAGAATGAGAAAAAGGGTTGGGTGAAGATTATGCGAACACAGCACTTAACTTGGCAAAGCCAACTTCAGGCTGAAGTGGGAAGTGAAAAGAAAATGTGTATTGAAGACTATGGGTATGGAGTATGCAAAATATGGATAGTGCTACAATCAGATATGGATGTGATCTGGACCTAGAACCAGTATCCGTGCTCAAAGGAAAAGTGACAAGTTTCCCACAATAAGTCTGCAGTATTTTCTAAGATTCTTCTTTTTTTGGGGGGTGGGGGGCGGCGGCAGTGTTGTTTTTGTTTTTGGAAGCCAAGCTACAAAAGATGGAACCAATTTTCACATGGAAAAAAAATAAAGTGCTTTCACTGCTGTAACTAACTTGTGTTTTCCTCCAGCACTGTGAGAACCAAGTACAGAAAAAAACAAATGCCACGCGATGAAAGCTTTTAGTTTTTTAAAAAATGATGAGGAAGTTATTTTTTTAACACACAGATGTTGGGTTTACATAAATAATCAACCAAAACATTTTCCAACCATACAATTTTCTTGTCAAGCATATAATATGTTTTTCTTTTTCCTGGAAACTCAATGCTCAATCTCAATACAAAAAAATATACATATACATACATATATACATACACACACACACATATGTATACACACACATACATGCCCTATTTAAAAATGTTATATCAAATTAATTTTTAGGAGTTGAACAGAAATAGTCTAAAATTGCTTGAAATAAGTCCTCTCTAAATTTGACTTCATGATCTATCACTTTTTCCAGGAATGTAAACTCTTAGCCTTATTCTCAGAACATTCGGATTTAAAAGCTGATGGATTAAAAAAAAAGAATTGTAGTCTTTAAATAAAAGCATGTTCACCTGTGGAATTTCCTCATTAGGATACACAGGTCAGGCATAGAGGTCTGGCTTTCTACTTGTATCCCTACCAAAAAGCCACATCTGAAACAGAAACAGGACAGACAAATGCTTGTCAAAGTCTCTTCCTTAGGCGCAGCGTAAGTCATCCTGAATAAGCTGCAGGTGTCCTCTTGGTCCCTTCTAGAAGAAGACAGGATTCAACTTCTCTTTCCATTCTCCCCTTTGTTTCAAAGGGCAATAGGCTTCCTCCAACCTGCCTAGCCGGTACTTTTAACAACCACAACTGGGTGTTATCAGAAATACAGAGCCTTGCTACCCTTAGAAAGCAGGGACGTGGAGGGACAGTGTGGACTCCACCATGCTGGCGGTGAAGTGAACCAATAGCACTGCACAGGCGTGTCCTGGCAGGCATGCTCCTGCTCAGAGAAGGCTCCACTGAAGAACAGGCCCTAATGAGGAAGTTACCTTTCCCTTAAGCAGGGCTGAAATAGCACCACTCTCCTCACCCAAGCCCAGTTGAGAATATCAAGGCAGAAATTCAAGGCTGCTGGCATAAGGCACAGCACCCAAAAGACAGAGTTGTGGGGCTACAGTCTCTTCTGGGTGACATTATTGTCACTGGCAGTTTCTGGAATGTTTAACAGAGGGAAAGAAAAGTCTCTAGAAATACAGTTGCCAGATTACTGAATGTCAAGGACACTCAGAGAAGAAAATGCATAATCACAGACTCGGAGGAACTCTTTAGATCAGATCACCATGGATCTCCTTTATTCAGTGGCAGAGCTAGTGAAATCACCACTGTACATCCTTCAGACAAAATGGCTCTGGGCTTTCTTCTTCCATTATTAATGTATTAGTCAACTTTCCATCACTGTGACAAAATAGCTGAGAAAAATCAACTTATAAGAAGGAAAAAATATATTTTTTTCAACTCAGGGTTCTGAGGTTTCTGTCCAAGGTCACTGGGCTCAGCTTCCTTTGGGTCTGTAACAAGCAAGGAGCATGTGGTAGAAGAAAACTGCTCAACTCAAAGCAACCAGGAAAGAGAGAAAGGGAGGGGGGGCTAGTATCCTGACATCTCCTTCAAGGACACACCCCAAATAACCTAACTTTCTTTCCAGTAGGCCCCACCTCCTAAAGGTTCCACCACCCATCAACAGTACCACAGGCTGGCCACCTATGTTTAACAGAAGGGCCCCTGGGGGACATTGAAGATCTAAATACAACACATACATAACAACTCCATGCAGTGACGGAGGTACCCTGGTGACTGAAGTAGATTCCTAGCTGTAGAGGACAAGTATACCTAGGAATATACTGATAGAAAACCTGTCATTTACTGCAAGAAGGTTCATGACCTTGGATCCAAGTTCAAACTCAGACTCCACTGTGCATTGTCAGACCTCCTTTGAGATACTTAACCTACCAAGGCTTCTATTTAAGAAGACAGTGCTGACTTAAGGGGGAAGGAAAGCCAAGCCCACAGCATCGGGCCTGGCAAGCAGCAGGTTTCAGCAGCAGCCCCCACCAAGGCATCCTCCTGTGTCTCCATTACATCCGGGATGTGCTTCCATCACAGCACCTATGCTGATTTTCCTCAGCTGCATCCCCAAACGTGAGCTCTGTGAGGGCTTCACTCTACAAAGCATTCTCAACACCTAGAATGTACACAGATGTCCATGCACATCACCCACACCCATACACACACATGTACATATGCCATGTGGCTGAGAAATGTTAGCTGAACAAATGAGTGATGGAACCAACAGTCTGAGCGCTTTCGTTTCTACATACTTCCAATCTCAAGAACCTTTCTCCAGAGGTCATTATAGATGGGCAGCTTGACTAGGTTCAGAAGCGGGTGGCCACATCCTGATCACGTTCAGCAGTACCAGTTAAAGAACATCACTGAAATGAATATCCCTTGGGCACGTATGGTACAGTCCACACTGAAACATCAGTTCCTATCCCAACGTTGTAAACAGAGCCCCATATCTACTGGGGCAAGAAAACTGTGCTTTGGTTTAACTGAGAAATTAAAGAACCAAATTTAATTGGGGCACAGGTAAGTCCTTTTACTTTTTTTCATAACTTGAAAAAAAGTAAAGCAAGGAGAAATGTAAATAAGGTAACTATATCTTTCTCTCCCTTTTTTATATACCACAGAAAGAACAAGCATCACAAGACTCTGTCTTAAATAAACATAAATAATAAAATGAGCTGAGAATGTGGCTCAGTGGATAAGCACCCCTGGGTTCAATCCCTAGTACAAGAAAAGAAAAGAAAGAAAGAGCAATCTCTTAAATACTGAACAGATGGGAAGGCTCCGGAGAGCATAACCGTGGCCATGCCCAGTGGCAGCCATACTGTCCTCCCTGGAGCTTCTGCCACAAGGCAGAGCAAGAACATTCAGGAGCCAGAGGATCTATTCCTGATACTGGGCATAGCCCTCCCTGTTCATGGCTTGGGGAAAAAAATAACAATTCCCTAGTGGGGGTCAATCTTACAATGGTTTCCTAAAACTTTCTCTCCAGTATATGATTATGGACACAGGATCATGGTTAGGACATATCCCTAACAACCTTATAAACAAAAGGACCCAGTACAGTCTTTTCTTTTGAGAGGTGGGCTGCCTAGGATTGAATCCAGGGGTGCTTAACTCCTGAGCCATATCTCCAGCCCTTTTTTATTTTTTATTTGGAAACAAGGCCTCACAAAGTTGCTTAGGACCTTACTAAATTGCTGAGGCCGGCTTTGAACTTTCGATCATTCTGCCTCAGACTCCCAAGTCCCTGGGATTGATTACAGGCATGTGCCACTGCGCCTGGTCCAGTACAGTCTTAACATAACAAATTGTTCATGACTTATGCAAACCCAAACTGGCCACAAAGCACAAACTCCCTCCCAAGATTCTGCAGAAACATCATTTGAAGGAAGAAAAAAGAAAGAGAGAGAGCCCAAACATTAATTCTGCTCTGTGTGTGTAAGTTTTCCATTTGTAAAGGAAAGGTTATCCAAAATAAGCTTGCATTTCAGTTACTTTCAGGTACTACCACATGAAAGGAAAGCCAAAATAAATTTCAATCTTCCCCCAAAGTTCAGGTCTCTAAATGACCTGACCTGACCAGTTTCAAAATGGGTGTTTCCAAGTTTCAAATCCAAAGAAGTATTTTGAAAAGCAAAAGTTCCCTCGAAATAAAAACTCTGATGGGAGTATATAATGTAATAATTATACTTAATTTAGGTGACAGACAAATGGGATCAGCTCAGGACAAAGGCAGAGGGTCTGCAAATTGTTGGGGAAAATAAAGGGGAAAAAATATATCTATTAAGAAGCACTGTGGAAAAGGAGGAAGGGGAGGAGGAAAGAGCAGAACAGCCTGGAAAGAAACAAAGCCATGCACTGGAGAGCCTGGGAAAGTGTGGACACAAAGGGTCAGCAGCACTGGGAGCAGAAAGGGGGCAGCAGCAGCAGCCAAAGCAAGAGCAGACAGAAGTAAGCAGAAAGGACAGCCGGGGTGGGAGGAACTTACCCCAAGTCAAGAGCAGGCTGGATAGTGGGGGGAAGCAATTAAACACCATGACAGATGGAGATAAGGGCATCTAAGGCAAATGCGTCCCTAAGACGCTTGAAACCTTAGACTGCAGGGAGGTGGCCAGGCAGCAGCAACCAGGAGCAGGAGGGGCAGAATGTCAAAGGGAAAACAAAGGGTCGAAGAATGAAGAGAAAGCTGCCCACGTTTGGGGGTGTGGAGGGGGGGCCACTAGGTACGGGTAGGGAGCAAGACTACAGCTGCACAAGGAATACTAGAGCTATCCTAAGCAAAGCAGGGGCTCTCTGTGGCTGTACCCACAAAGCTCACCATCATCTCCCTCCTGTGGAAAAATAAATGGCTGCTGTTTCTAAATTCTAAAGTGTACATTGCTAAGGGGACACCATGGTCACCACTTCCAGGAGGAAATGGCTCATTTTCCAATAGTCCTTCTGTGCAAAGGACAAGACGGGTTAACTTTGACTTTCTGTCTGTATCTGATACCATCAAGAATTTTTTAACATCCCGAACCATTAAATCAGAATAAATCACCTGATGCTTCAATATGAAATTGCCCCTGAAAGGAGCAGGGAGGCATGTGTTAGAAAGATGGCAGCTGTGCGTTGGAGAGACAAGACTTAAAACACAACAGGAGAAGAGAACAACTGCTCTGTGCAGAGATGTACGACGAGAGATTCATCCCAGTAACGCACCCAGTGAAAAACCAGGAAGATCCGTTATATAGTCAGAGCAAGCACAAAAAGCCTTAGGAACAAATGACCTTTAGACCATTTTTTTTTTTAATGGATATTTTGACCCTTTCAAGATTTAGCCAGGGAGAGTGCCAGATTCTGAGTCAGGAGATGGAAGTTCTGTGCTAGCTGAGGCCTGGTTACTGAATGTAGAGACTCAGTTTCCTCTTCTGCAAAACAGGAACCCCAGGCATCAGTCCTAAGAACCTAATGGGGTTCTTGAGTCTCAAATGAAAATGGCAGTAAAAACCAACTGAAAACCGAAACAATGTGAAAATCTGCTATGAATGTGCAAAAGGGATGAAGTAGAAGATACATGAATGTGTAGAAAGAGCCCAGAAGGAGATTAAAGAGCTTAGAACTGCAGGTCCAACTCAGTGACTATGAGTCACTAGCAGTTTCCAAAACAAGGGCCCCTAAGAGTTAGAGGAGATTCAGAGTCAGGGGTTTTATACATGTCCAAGTGATTATGGTTTATTTTATAACCTCTTATAGAACAAAGGGGATTGAAGCTGACTGAATCCCAATAAATGACTGTGATTTATGCTGTAGCTACTAGATGGTCATTTATTCACCATTCACAGTAATGAGGAATGTAAGACGTCTTACAATGCGGGGCAGGAGCTGGGAGACACAAAGACTAAGGTGAGACAGGTGTCTTTACAGGAGCAAAGACCTTAAGTACATGTACTCAAGCTTTGGCATACCATATAATGCCCCTTCTGTCATACCGGACCCAGACTTTCCTCCTTGACTTCCTTCCTCCTGGCACATCAGTTTGCTAAACTCTGGCTTTATTTGAGCTGTCATGATCACAACACTGTTCTGAAAACAGAGGTGCCTGAAGAGGTATGATCACAAAAAGGGCCCGCCTCTACCACAGCCCTCCCAGTTCCCCTATTGGTTTATGTCTGCTGTTTCTAAACTGGAGCCCACTGTGTCTGGGCCCAAACCTTATTCATCTTCACAGGTTCCCCAGGCCTGTCACCTTGTAAACACTCAACATAAGCCTGGCTGAATTAAACCAAACAGCCAGATCACCTTGGGTAAAAGTAACAGCTTCTAAGAAATTCAAATTCTCTCACTGCCAAAGCAAGAGGCAAGGCCAGAGTGAGTACCTTCCAGCCCTAACAAATGCAAAATAACTTCTTGTCTGAAAACACAAAACTATTTCATGCAATAGAAGAATGTATATAATTAAACCTGATTCATATGGCAAAACATTTTTTTAAATTTAATATCAATTCCATTCCTTTATTCATTAATGAAATATAAAAGCCACCTACGTTTTAAGTATAGAAAAACTGTACACAGGCTGGTTATCCTAAACATTAAAAACGAAACAAAACATTAATTTGAAAAAAAAATGTTAATTGTGACATTTCCTTTTAAATCTTCTCCCCTGTCAGACTTTGTCTGGAATAACATTGACATAACAGGAACAAATAGGGACTATTTACAATGGCTACAGTTTAACAAAGGCTCCTGGATTTTTTTACCTTCCTTGGTTACTGAACAAAAGCAGCAAATGTAAGTACAGTTGCCCCAGCAGCTGGCAAGTTCCCTCCCATAGGAGAAGAAGTTGTGGAACAGCTGGGGAATGCAAGATGCTTTTGAACAAGCTGCTATGTGATCCAAAATAACGCTGCCTGTTTATCTTCCCTACAAAGGAAGCGACAGCCCAGAGCAGGTCTGGCGCATGCCCGGCAGCTGCTTCTGACTTCACAGTGGGAGCACAAGTGGCTACAAATGGAGCAAGATGCACAAAAGAGGGGGGATCTTGCTTCTAACCCTTTACTCGCTGCCAAGTGGTTACAGGGTGAGAGAAAGCTGAATTTCACATCCAAGCGTCAACCCTAAGTAATGATGATCCTTCTCTACTCCCATATGTAAACAGAAAGATAACTTTTACCAAAACTATACCATCCATTGTTTAACTTATTATATGGTTTCTAGTGTTTTAGCCCATAATTGATCATTTAAAACATAAAGGCAAAAAGTCCAGAATTATAAAACAGCAAAAAAGAAAACTAATTCTCCACTTAGGTTTCCTGAATTGAAAACCTTACAAGTGTTTTCACACATGAAAATAGGCACACTGGTTGTGCCCTACTTGTTCAGCTTAACTGATTTGTACCTCATTCTGTTACCTTCTAAGGTAGTTTAGCAATTTCACTCTATTTCAGCAAATATTTTTGAAATATTACATACCAAACTCTCCTTCCTCCTCTTATCAACTTGGTGGCTCGCCTTTAAGCAGACTTTCAGAAAATATTCTATTTTCCAAGAAGATGATCCTTCTGTCCAAGTTTAAGCCACTATGGTTTTCACAGAAGCAGATTTTTTTTTTAGTACTATAGATGACTAATCAATCAAAAAAAAGAGAATACGCTACCTATAGTTTGTTTGGCTTTCAGCTAATTTTGTTAAAGTCCTGCCATTTTGTCATTAGGATACTGGCTTTAAATTTAAAGGAAAGGGAAATGGCTGGAGGGGCAGCCACAAAATTACATAGTGGCAAAAGCAGGAGGAAAGCCCTGCACTCACTCAGTCTCTTGTAAAAATTCCTTCAGCAAACTTTCCCATCACTACTAACCTCTTCTGCCCCCCTCAACTTGCTGACAAAAAGAAGAGGAAATCCCTAACTGCACAATATTGCAGTGTTGACGAAAAATAGTGAGTTTGAGACAGCTCTCATCTTACTTTACTTCTCCAGATGAATAGCAGAAGGGGAAAAAGTAGGAGTCTATTCTCAAACAACACCATTATTAGTTAACATGTATTGAGCAGCTACTGTGTGCTAGCCACTGTGCGAAGTGCCCTATGTGGATTATCTAATTCAACCCTTGAGCTTCAATCAGGAACCACCATTATTACCCCTGTTTTAAAGGAAGAAAGTGAAGCTCAGAGAGGTTAAGCCATTGTCCAAGGTTGCAGAGTAATAAATGGTGCTGGCAGCATTTGAACCCAGCCATTCTGACTTCAGAGGTTTGCCCTTACTCATCATGCCTTGCTGTCTCCAGGAATGGCAGGGCAGTAGGACATTCTGAGTCACAGACTGTCATTCCAGAGTTTCAAACCTTTTTCTTTGAGGCAAGGCATTTTAAATAACAGTCACAATATCAAAATTCTATATTTTAAAACTGAGCTCTGTGTTGCATAGAGGTGTGTGGATTAAGCATATTGTTAGACCCTCAGGGGGTTAACTTATCAGTTAGTAAGGTTGTCTGTTATTTGCAAAGAGACCTCACTTAACTTTAAACACACATTCAGCGCAGTGGCAATATCCCACACACAGTTTAAACAGGGCAAGAAACTCCTGCTCCTTGTAACAGGGAAGGCAAACAGAGCTCCATGCTCTGTACAGTTCCTGAGGCCAGACTCACCTGCCTAATGAGATAGCACACAAAGCAAAGGGCAGCTACTTCGGACATTCTGTGGAACTGTCATATAATTCTAAAGATTTTGAGAAGGTACCTTTTCATAAACCTTAAGCTTTAAAAGTTGGTTTAGTTGAGATGCTGGCAATAACAGAAGCCAAAAATGTGTGGAAAGTCAATCAAACCTTAATGCCTAACAGAAGCAAACCTTAACTTGGGGTTATACTGTATAGCCAGTAACCCATTAAAAAAAAAAAAAAAATCTTCAGTAACAGCCTTTGCCAAAGAAATTGGAACAAGTAAGCAGTCCTCTTTGGAACAGAACTCATGGACTTGTTTGTCTGTTTTCATTAGGGGTGCTCCACCACCAAGTTACTTTTTTTTTTTTTTTTTAATTTTGAGACCGGTCTCACTAAATTGCTGAGGCTGGCATGAAATTTGTGATCATTCATTCTGCCTCCTAAGTAGCTGGGATTACTGATGTGTGCCACCTCACCCAGGTCTGTTAACCTCCTTAGGCCTCAGTTTCTTCATCTGTAAAACAGAAATAACCTTCTGGGAGGAAGCTGTGCGGTTTAAAAGGGCAAAGTGAAAATCCTGCCAAAGTATGTAAGATTCTCTCTTGTATTAGGTATTCATCAAAGCTGGTTCCTGCCCTTTCTTTATTACAACACAAGGGTTTGGAATTAGACAAGACATGAAAAGATGAATTTCCTTCACTGACTACTGGGGGTTGGGATTCACACCCGCAGAGAGGACCTGGCTTTCTCTTTGCAGCTCTTGCTCCTCTCCAGTACAGGTCCTGGAAGCATCTGGCGCCAGCAGAGACGCTGTGTCTGACATTTCCAGGGCAATATTTGTGCGCGTGCTAGATCTGCATAAAGTTACCACAAGCCTCGTGGATAGAGGTGGGGTGTTTGGTAAGGAGCTCCTTTAATTGTCCCAGCTGGCCTCTCCCCTTCCGAGGAACTCCCAATTGTAATAAACCTTCAGACTTCAAAGGATCTGGACTGCCTATGCCAGAAGCGCTTAACTCCGCACCTGACCCAGATTGTGGCCTGGACTGGAGCCTCCCCGCCTCTCACTCACAGTAATGCAATTACCTCCTTCAAGAGGTGCCGGGGGCTCCGGATTGTCACAGGAGGACTAAACCACTCCCCATGGGGGAGTCCACTTGGGCGTATACACAGCAGGGAGGGGCAAGGGCGGGCAGTGGTGGCAGAGAAAGCGGCGCGCCTAGTTCAAACCCGCGCAGGTCCTCGAGGGTGGGGTAGGGGTGGGGGGACCCTGCAGCTCTCGCCATTTACCAGCAACAGCGAGAGAAGAAACACATGACGTGCATTTCTAAACACTAACACCCGGGACTCCCTATTCCCCGCCCCTCCTCCCCGCGTAACGGGCAGCTCGCTAACTTCCCGAAACTCCACGAAGAGAAATCCCAGCCCGGCCCGCTCTTCCCGGCCGCGCGCGCCAGGGCGCGCCGGGGACGGAAGTGGGTGGAAGCAGCTGCCGCGCCGCGCCGCGCCTTTGTTACTGCTCGGGGACCTGGTGGGCCGCCCGCGGGACCCTGTGGCAGCAGCTCGGGGATCCGCCGCCCCCTCCCTGCGGGCGCCTGCTAGGTTCCCGCTCCTCCCGGGACAGGACCGCCAGCAGCCACAATAAATCGATCCCACCTCTGGCCTCAGCCTCGAGGGAGGCGCAGCGGCGCGTACTAGTAAGGTCCGTCGGCCTTAGCCCCAAGCTGTCGTTCTCTGCCCTTAGGCTACTGCGATCAGGGACATTCCTCACCTTCCTGCGCTTTCTCCACACCTCCGGGTGGCAGAGTCGAGGCTTCCCGCCGGACAGCGGCTGAACAGCCCCGACTTCTCAGTAGCGCCCGGGTCACGCCCCGCCTCTTGCCCACTGCGCTACGATCGGGTCCCCCCTCTCGGGATGATTCACGTCGCTCCTTACCTGGAGGCTAGCACGAGTCCCCTCCCCTCCGCCAGCCCGCAGCTATCGGGAGCTGGCGCCCTCTGCCGGGCCACCAGGCGAGAGCACCCTCGGGACCCGACGAGGGACAGAGTAAAGAAGGTAGAAGAAAGTGGATCAGAGCCGAGCGCAGCGACACCATTCCTCCCACCGCGGGTCACCCACTTCCCGAACACCGGCCAGCGCGCAGGGGACCGTTCTCTGCCAGATTCAGACCACAGCTGTGCACGCGCTCCCAGAGTTACCCCCTCGCGGTCCAACTGGTCCAACTCTGTCCCCCGGAGGAAACGGCGACAAACCGGCCTGTGCACGTCCTATTTTAAAACACTGGGAAGGCAGTTTTTACTGGTTCGAGTGTGAAGATTGTGTCTTGATCTCAGTAGCTCTCCGCTGCCTGAATTAAAGGGAGGAGGACGCCTCCGGGTTCCAGGGCTAGGAAAAGGTTGGAGCGAGTTGTAAGTGTGGGGTGTGAGGGTTCCCGGATCCCACTTGGGGCTGAAAGCCTGGCCGATTTATGGTTCACCCAGCTGGGGGGAGTGCCTATCCGATTGACTCGCTCTGTCTCCTGAGCAAACTCTTCCAGCACGTTAGCTTCTTAGCCTCCCACAAGTCCGGAGAAAAACTTTGGCGGGGAACAGGGTGAAGGAGAGGATATCTCGGCTGGCGGGGGGGGGGGGGGGGGGCGGTGGTCAGCGTCCCCAAGCTGAGCATGTGCTACCAGGAGCCCAAACTTCCCTACCCCACTCACCTTGTCCGCACGCTCCTGCCCAACCCCAGCCGCAGGGTCGCCCTCGCCCACCTGCCGGCCCAGCGGCCACACGAAGTTCCCCGAGATCCGGGAGACGCAGTCTAGCGCGGGACCTCGGTGGCAACGACACAGTCCCTACTCAAGCTGGCTCTCCAGGAGAGGCCGGGGGAAACTGGCACGACCTCCAGTCACTGCCGCTGCCTGAGGGGAGTTAGTTGGAGCTGACCAGGCTAACCCAGGCGCGTCCTTCCCCGAAAGCCAGCAAGCGATTCCCGGAGCGGCAGGCGGGCGCCGTGTTATTAATTGTAGGGCCCCCGGGTGTCAGCAGCCAGGCGCTCTGAGTGGCTCCGAAGGCGAGTCTGTCCGGCCCCAGCCTGACCCACCCCCTCGGCGCGCTCCCGTCCTGGCCCGGCCCAGGGACGCGCCCCCGCTCAAGGGCTGGAGGCTCCCGGGTGTTGGGGTTCCCGGGGCTCAGATCTCTCACCCGCTGTCACACGCTACTGCTGGTGGCTGCAGAGGCCAGAGGAGTGCCGCTTACCTTCGAGACCCAATGCCGGCACTCTGAGTGTCCTGCCGTTCTAGGGATAAAACCTGGCGACGTGGACGAACGTTGCGGCGGTAGCTCGCGGGACAGTTGCCAAGGAGACTGTCCTCGCTGGGCCACTCACAAGTGGGAAAAGTCACGTCACCCCCACCACCTGTCTCGAGAGACCTTAGCCTACCTCAGAATTCCCCAAGTGTCCTTAACACTCGATCGTTGCCCCTTTCCCCACTCGCTGGGTTTCTGATTCTCTAAGTTGTAGGTGGAGCCAGAGGACTGGTATTTCTCAGAAGTTCCCAGGTGATGCTGAGGCAGTCGTGAAGCAGAGTTAAGGTTGTTAAAGTGTTTGGTGAGGGCAAAGCGGTAGACAAATTTAAACATGTAAAATGTTACTTGTCTGTCAACAGACAGTGTCCAACCCCTGCTTCACTCCCACAACCAATACCTTGGGCCAGGCTCTTTATACTATCTCCTCTGGTTTTTGACGCCAGTCTCCCAACTAGACTCCTGCTCCAGTCTGGCTTCTCTGCCAGCATTCTCCACAATGCATCTTCAGTGATCTTTTAAAAACAGATCCCACTGCTCTTCTTAAGCTCTTAATAGATTTCTTTAATGTTTCAGGAGAAGATAGTCAAGTTCCCTAGCCTGTCTAAGCTATTGCCGCATCTGTGCCTACCTCTTCAGTCATAGGAACTGCTTATATATGATGCCCTGCATATCCACAAGGTCCATGCTCTTGTGCTCTGGGAACAGGTACACTTTGCTTTTCTTGGTATAGACAGAAGAAGGGACTCCCCTCCCAGCCTTCTCCAAAAATCACTGGTTCCAGGAGGCCTGCCTCCCCATTTTTGAATTAAGGCCCCCTACCAACTCCCACAGCATCCCCATATGGATCTTAGTCATAGCCCTTAGAACATTGGACTGTGATCACTGGTTCACTTTTCTGTGTCCTCTATTACAATGAGAACTCCTGGTAACAACAATATTATCCATTTTTGTAACTTTGAGGTCTAGATTGAACTTGCTCAAAAAAGTATATATATATGTACACATATACATATATGTATATACACATACACATACAATGTTATATACAATGTCAGTATAATATTATATAACATATATACTGTTATACAGACACATACTTGCTTTAGGAAATGAATTCTTAGAAATTCAAAAGATTTGGTTAATTTAGCATTTGTTTGCAAACACCATAATTTGAAGAAATTTTCACTTTTCTGACAAAATTTTTGAACATATTCCCTTAAATTACCTTCTGATTAAATTACAGTTTCATCTTTTACAATATCTAGGAGGCTTCTATGCCTCCTAAATGTCTAGTTTTCGATATTTAGAATTTTTCAAACTGAAATCAATTTTGTGGGTAAAGATACCCCCTTTTTTTGATGAAGCAGAATTAGAAATAAAGAAACTAAAGTGCATCCTACTTGGTAAGAGTATCATTTTCACAAAAGGTCTGCTTTGGTTCACCCTATTTGTGATGGATATGTATGTGTGTGTGTGTGTGTGTGTGTCTGTGTGTGTGTGTGTGTGTGTGTGACTGTGGGTGTTGCTGGGTCCTCAGATGTTTTCCTCATTCCTTCTGTGGGTCATGGTTCAAAAGCTGGAGCAGCACTGCCTTAGGAATCTGTAGAGCTGTGCTCACCAGAGAATACAAATTTGTGTTCAGGAGAGGAGTCCAGCTAAACAGAGAACTTTTTCTAGAAAGAGATCGCCTGAGCCAAGCTTTAAATCAAAGGACTGACCAAGTCAAAAGTAAAACATAGTACTCCTTCTGCAAATAAGAGGTACCCTGTAAATGCCTCTGTGGACTGGAGATGGTAAGTCCTTTTGGCTGGAGCCTGTTGGGAAGTTGAGAAGAAATGAGATCAGTTATACAGAGAATGGGATGGAGGCCTGGTTTGCGGCCAGACAGAGCTGGTATCCTGAGAGGTTCCCAAACATGAGCAAAAGGTGTAATGACATGGGATTTCCGAACCCAGTTTCCAATAAGAATGTTCCAAGGCTTAGAGTATGTTACTGAGCTAAGCTTTGCTGTAATAAAGTATCATCTGCTATGTGTTGGAGCTGGAGATGTATGGATCCCAGAGCAATCTGCTCTGATGTTCAGAGCAATGTGTTCAGTTGAAAGGCTGAGATAATCTAAGCTCTGATAGTGCAGTAGGCTTGCAGGGCTATTGATAGGGCAGAAATGAGATAGTATTATGTAACAAAGGAAAATAACAAGTGGCCCTTAGAAAACTATAACCTTGATAGTTATGCCAAGTATTCCCAGTCATATTAAATGCCTTGCATCAAGAAAACAAGATCTAGCCCGCAAGCATTCAGAAGGCACTGTTCTTACTCCCTAGTCTAAAATTTAGAATCTGTAAAAGAAGATTGCCATGTAAATAAAGGCTATATATTATTTCTGCTATTTTTTCATTGGTTTAGTTATTCTGGTCTAGACAGAGTAGGAGAATTGAAACTTGGGCCTCAGGGAGTATGGATGAGATTTTTGAAAAAGGAGACAAACAGGTGGAAGAGAGACAGCCAAAATTATAATAGAAAAGAGGTTCTCAAAGACAACTTCTCTATTCTCCTAGGTAGAAATATACTTGGCTATGAATATTATTACAGAATTATATTTTATATTTAAAAGATCTAAAAGAAATCAGACTGTGGCAAGCATGAATTATAACAAAATTTAAAAATGGGTTCCAGACTCTCCTTTTCTTCAATGTTTGGGGAAAAGAATTGGGATACATTGGCAAAAAAAAAAAAAGTTTTGAAAAATTGCTGGAGGCTAAAATAGTCTTTGATGTGATTTATGACACTGGCCATGTCTCAAACATTGAAACTAGATGGGTGTCAGTTGAATTTGTTTTCTCTACACACTAAAAAAAAAAAAAAAAAAAAAAAAAAAAAAAAAAAAGATTCTTTAGCTATACTTGATTTTCTACTGCTTGTTCTGTCTAATTTTATATTTTGAAGATTTACTGGACTTTGGGCACTAAGAAGAATAAAGAAATATAGGGTTTGTTTTTGTTGTTTGCTTGCTTGAAGAGATAGGGTCTTGCTATGTTATCCAGGATGGTCTCAAACTGGGCTGTGGGAGCTCCTGTCTCAGCCTACCCAGTGGGCTGTGTGATCCTCCTGCCTCAGCCTACCCAGCAGCTGGGAGCACAAGAACAGGCCTGTGCCGAGCCTTTTTTTTTTTTTTTTTTTTTTTTAGAGAGAGAGAGAGAGAGAATTTCGATATTTATTTTTTAGTTTTCGGCGGACACAACATCTTTGTTTGTATGTGGTGCTGAGGATCGAACCCGTGGCCGCACCCATGCCAGGCAAGCGCACTACCACTTGAGCCACATCCCCAGCCCTGTGCGGAGCCTTTTATCAAAGATTAATAGAACTGAAAATATAGGTGGGCAGAATGAGCTTAGCAGAAGTGGCTCACCCCTTTCCAAGAAGCTGCAGCAAAAGGTCATGTAGTTCCTTCCTCTAGGCAGTTGCCTCTTTGGGCACTGCCAAACTTCATTAAAGTTAGTAGCAAACCTTCTTCCTCTGAAGGAAATAGCTGAATGTGGATGAGTCTAAGGAATTAGGGAAACTCACCATTTTTGGTCAAAGGAATTGTAAAAGGCATACCACAAAAGGTTCTTTCCACCCCTGGTGGTGGGAGATAACCAAAGAGCTCATGAAAAGAAAGTGTAGCAGCTGAACTTCACAATGTATAGGCTACATCAAGAAGTGATTTGCCCTGTAGCCATACTTGTGTTTTACCTACTTTCTATCTCTCCTATCACTTCCTCCTTCCTGGCTCTGAGTGGTTGCAGACTCTTCTCTAATTTAGCACCATAGTTTATCTGCTTGTCTCTTCTCCGAAGCACATACAGCTGGTCTGCTTGGACACAAAGCTGTGTGTTGGGCTACTTATGTAATCTATCTTTTCTTTGGTTTTCACCTTTTCATCTATAACCTGGGGATGGTCATAGTACCCCCTTCTCAGGATAGTTGTACTGAACTTAGAACACTACCTCAACTTAAAATACTATCTCAAACAGGATAAATGGAAAATAAATATTGACTATTCTTAGTTATTGTAAATTAAAACTTCACTCATCATTTCCTTAATAAATTGCCTCTTCAAATAAAAGCCACTTTAGACTTTTTTAATGTTGTCTCAAGGGTGTGGATGCTGGGGTGGACCCTCCATGCATTATCTCAAGCATTTCACTTGTTCATTGCAATACATTCTTACTGAACTCTTTAGACCCTGTGCAAGATGCTCAGCAGAAGCATTCTGCTTGCAGAAGACAGAAGGGAGCCAGACTTATCAGTTTCTAGTGGACAGAAACACTAGAAACTACTGGAACAGTACACCCGCCTCCAACACACTGATGCTTACCATAATAGTTTGGGACACACTGTGAGTGGACAACAATCCACACTGTTTTTAAAAGTTTCCTGATCTTCTTTCAAGCTGAATTTAAGCCAAAGCCCAGATGCTTTAACTGAAGCCTGCTTCCTCCCTTTCTATTCCTGGGTGAGACGGCAAACAGCTGGTTGTTGATCATACGGGGGATAATAATTCTTCAAAAAATTGAAGATCTCTGTGCCTTTGTTGTATCACTGAGCTGCTGCCAGAGAAAAGAACTTACTTATCAGTCCACCTGTTTATTTTTTTTTTTTTAAAAAAGCCCTATTTATCCTCCTTAAAAAAACTCATCTAACTATAAACCAGGATTTCATTTAATGTGGCAGGTTTAAAAAATAAGACATTGTCCCTTTTGGTATAAACTAGAACAACATGGGAAATAAAAGCCTAGCAACATAGTCAGAGGTTTGCAAAGCCCTGTCCTGCTGTGATACAGAATAAATGAATAAGAAAAGGCATTTTTATAAAAAAAAAAAAAAGCATAAAGTAACCCAACTTCAGCAAATTAAAGCAAATAGGCTTGCTTAGCCTCCCCATAGGTGCATCAGAATTCATCCAAGGGAATCACCTGACCTGATGCTACAGAAATTGCAAGGGCTTACCTGTCATCCTTGGGCATGGTCTGTGTGCAACAGCTTAGCTAGTGCAACCAGGCAGTTTGCAGTCAAGTCACAGCAATATCTCATGACCTTGCCCTTGAAGTTGCAGTTAAATCCTACAAGCATATCCCTCCAGAGGGCTCAAAGAGAACCAGCAGGAAATCTGCACTGAAGATCAAAATCAGAGGGTTAATCACAGGTCTTAGGAACAGCACTTTCCTCCAGACAGAGTAATAGATCTTTCCTAAGAGGTTAGGACTACAGCTGCAGCACAGGCCAGCAAAATGCCCGAGTTGTCAGGGGTTGAAGCTCTGTTTTCTAGGGGTAGTGGATAGTTTGGTAGTGAGCCATAGGCATGACAAACACATTCAGATTGTTGCTACCCCTGGGTTTTTGCCATATAGGACACAGATGTCCCCAACTCTGACCCTTACCCACTCTACATAGCTCTTCGTTCTCAAAATTAACAGGAAGTTTTAATAGTATTACTTAGATTGCTTTAAGGTAAAAGTAACAAAATTCTCTTCATTCTGGCTTCAAGAGTGAGAGTCCATAATGGGAGGTCCAGAGGATTTTAGATTTACCTAGTCTCGTGTCTCTACATCTTTCCCCTGCAGGTTCTTTTTGCAACATCATCCTTAGGCTTGTTGCAAGAATACTGCATCTGGTTCTAAGCCTCATGTCTGTACTGGACAATGTCCATAAGAAGACTCATTTCTGCAAGCTCAGGGAAGACAGACATGTAAATTTTCCCTAAGCCCCCAGGAACTCAAAGCATCTTTTGTGTATGTCATTGGCCTGATTTACCTACATGTCCTTATCCCTTAATGAATCACCAGTGAGAGAAGGTAACACCTCTTGACCAATCAGGCCACCCAAGGAGTTGAGGGTGTTGGTCATATTCACTGAGGTCTGTGGTTGTATGTGGGGTCAAGGGTGAGACCTGGAGAAAACTGAGGTTTCTATTACCAAAAAAAAAAAAAAAAAAAGAAGAAGAAGAAGAAGAAGAAGAAGAAGAAGAAGAAGAAGAAGAAAGAGAAGGGTCATAAGGAGGAGAAGGAAGAAGAAAAAAGACAGAAAAGATGCTGAAGAAGCAATGTGGTATCCTCTGCCATTGTATATGTTCTGATTGTCATTTTTAATAACCATAATAACTGCTACAGTAATCATTACGACGTTCCCCTAATTTTTTTCCTCTGTATCCTGGGCACTTGGTAGCAATGTACTCTTTGGCCCTCTTGTGGGCATACGTCCCTGGATCTGGCCAGTGGTTTATGAGGAGGAGTGATGTGTTTGACTTCTGGGTTGGGGGGTTTAATCATCCATACTAGTTTCTGTAGCGTTCTTTTCCTCTACCCCAGGGGCCAGCTATGCCCAGACAATGGCTACCCTCTCTGCCTGGGTCCTAGAGGAAGGACAATGCAAAGTAGAGCCTCTAGCCCACCTGCAATGGGCCCATCGCAAGTAAAGAATAAAGCACCCTTCTATATTTGGAGATACTTTATTGCTACGGCAAAAGCTTAATATGTTTTGACTGGCACAATAGTTCACTTCTATTGAGTATTTACTATGTTCTAGGCATGTGGTAATTATCACCAGTCCCTATGGACATGAGAAATTAGAAGTGTCAGAGGCTCCTTCCATCTACCCTCAGCCCCCCAAAATGATTTTATCCAAGGCTTTTGTACCAATGGGCACTTGCCTACGGATGTATTTAAAAGCAGATTGCTTCACTGTATGATAGATGTCCTATGGGTTTTGAGTAGAGGCCAAGTGAGTTTGGGAGTGTATATGTGTACTAGTGAGGAGTCATCAGAAAGGGATTACAAACTTTCATGTTCACACAGTGGGGCTTCTTCAATCAGAAGAGAAAGGGGAGAACATGCTGCAGCAAAAACAAACAAAATTTTTAAAAATCCAAGGTTCTCTTCTGTTTCTGCACATTTTCTGATAAAAGCATCAGCTTTTATTAAAAACTTTTTTTTCTTAGATACTCACATAACCAACAGCCTTGAAAGGTAGAAAGTGTCTCTTTCAAAGCAAAGAGCAGGTTTGCCTATCACTTCAGAAGGTGAAGAAATCTCTCTCTGAAACAAAGGCAAGTGTGCTTACTGAACAGAATAAGAGAAATAATATCTCCTTCCACAGCAAAGTAGGCCTGCTTAGTTACCATTATAAAAGGTTTGGTTTTCTTTTTAAGCACAGGGGTCTTTTGCTGTATTATAACCCACTGGGTGTACAGCTGTCATCACCCTGGGGAAATTAATGTTCATGATGAAAAAAATGCAGATATTCTGGCTACTGCTATTGTAGTGAGTAATAAACTGTCCTTTGTCTCTGACCCAGAAGACTCCTGTTGGCATTCATGAAACTGTGGTAGGCTCACTTGTTAGTTTGCAAGTAGGGTAAAATCTCAGGCCCTTCATCATTCTTGACACACATGGTTGTTTATGGACAGGTAACTTTCCAAATAAAAAATTGAAGAGAGAAGGTTGAAAATTTGCTTATTTCAAGTCTTTGCCTGGAGAAATCTATCTTTTTTCAAGTAAGTTCCTTATATTTCTTAACTCTGGAAGACCCAGATGATTGAAAACCCCAAGATTGGGTATGGCCTCTGTGCTGGATTTCATACTGGGGGAAAAGTCTTCTCAGCTGTTCTTACCTGTAAGGAGAATGTTCTCTGGAATCTTCATTCCACCTGAGAATTCAAGCAACTAACTTGAGAAAAGAAAACAGAATGCTACCTGGGGGCATCATTTTCAAACTGCCTGAAGGTCTGCTACCTTTATAGTCTCTGCTCTCTATCCTCAAATTATCAGAAAACCTTGGTGTTCAAAGTTTCCAAATTGAAAATAAAAACTGCTCAGTGAGAATCCTATTTGAACAGAGTGTGGAATTTATTCTAAGGGCCTGGTATAAACTTTAACATCTAACTTCTAAATATGTCACCTGCTGTGTTCTGAATGAAGAAAATATTGCAGACAATCAGGGTTCAGAACAATTGAGTTCAAAGAACTCTTTGCAACCAGTTATATATTTCCTCCCCATAGTTTAGTATCAGAAGTTAAAATCCTTCCTTATCAGACACTATGGAGTTTTGAGAGGCCATACACGAGATATGGATATGTGTATACATATATGTACGTATATATCTCTCAATATATATATGCACATATATACTGCAATTATATATATATATATATATATATATATATGTGTGTGTGTGTGTGTGTGTGTGTGTGTGTGTGTGTGTGTAGATCAAGAAACAAATAAAAAATAAAATTCCCTGCATAGAATTCAGCCATCTAGGAAATAAGTGTCAGATCAGCCCAAGTCACTGAATAAGAATTCAGTGAATTTTTAAAGATGCATCTTCAACATGTCAAACTGTCTGTCAACCATATCTTATCTGAATCTATGAGATATATTGGGTGAAAAACCTTCTCTTGGAGTAAAAATGAATAATAAGACAACATTCTGCAATGATCTCATCTACTTTTAGGTTAAGTTCACGCATTAATTTACTCAATCTGAATAATTTATGATATGCTTATTTGTAAACTAGTCTAAAACATACCCTTACACAAGAATTTTAATTTCAAAATATGTGAAGTACTATGAAGAAAAGTAAATAGTATTTATAATGGGGGCCATAACCATTTCTGGTTTGACACTGGAGCTGAATTAATAAGAGAGTCATTGCACAAAGAAGTCAGGAATGGAAGGGAGGTGACAGGGGAAAGTTAAATAATTATTCCTAGCTAAGAGAGCAGCATATTCAAAGACCTTGTGGCCTATTGATATTATGGAAATGAAAAGGGGCAAGTCCAAAATTCCCAACAATTTGAGCATAAAAATATGTAACAATAGACATAGATTGGAACTCAGAATAAAATAAACATCCATGAATCTATAATGATATTAGACAATTGAGTAAATACATTAACTGGGAAGGAAAGCTGTTCAGTACATTAGAATTTCAATGAATAAATGTAGAAAGAATGATGGAAATAGAAAATCACCACTTGGCAAGTACCACAATAATAATTACTGCAAGTTAAAACCATCAATAATACTAAAATTAGTTCAAAAAAGTATGACAAGAAAAAAAATACTTATATAGGTTCAAAATATCTCTTTCCCAGCAAAAAGGGAAAAAAAGTTCAACTTTCAAGGTAGAATCTTGTAGACATTATCAAAACCAAGGGCTTACTATTAACATCACTAGTACTGGTACAGGATGATACAATGTGCTTCCTGGTAATAATTCCCTGAGAAAAACACTTGCCAAAATATGTATAACCTGTATTCAAACATGAGAAAACATCAGACAAATTGAGAATTATGCTGCTAGATAAATACCTGTGTTCATCATGGTTGTCAAGATCATGGATGGTTAAAAGGAGGCTGAGGAGATGTTCCAGGTTGGAGAAGACTTGGAAGCCATGACATTCACACGCAATGAGGAATCATGGATTGGGATCCTGGGCCAATGGGCAAAATTTGAAGAGGTCTGTAGATTAGTGAATAGTATTGTGTTGGATTTAATCATTTTACCATGGTTTTATAAGATGTTCACATTAGGGGAAGTTGGGGGAAGGATATGCAAGAAATCTTTGTATATTTTTGCAACTTTTTTGTAGTTCTGAAATTGTTTCAAAGTAAAAAGAAGAAAAGGAAAGTGACCAGCATAGCTACACTGCAGGAAATGATGGGAACAGGCTGGTAAGATGGGCAGATTGAGAGTACATAGGGATCTGGAAGGCATGTCAGGGGTTGGGTCTTTACCAAGAGTAAAGGAAAACTTGGAAGCATTATAGGCAGGCCAGTCCCCCAACCCCAGATATTTCAAGGGGGGAACAGGTTAGAGGCAAGCTAGAATGCATGTGCAGAGGTCAGTGATGGGATATCACAAGCTTGCAGGAGAAAAGGTGCTGCAAGATTGGTCCAGGGGGATGACAGTGAGAATGAATGAACATGGTAGAGCCTGGAGACATTTAGGAAGTGAAGTCATTGGGTGATGTGGGTGTGGAGAATGACAGGGGCATGGGTGTCAAGGATGACTGTACATTTCTTGCTTGCACAACTAGAGAAAAAAGAGAAGCTATTCCCTGAGAAACAGATGAAACTAGAAAAGGAATAGGTGTTGTGAGTTTGGCCTGAATACTGTGAGGTCCCTTTGACAGACTCAAGTAGCAAAGTCAGAAATGGTAGATGAGTTTTAGGGGAATGAAACTCAGAAGCAAAGTCTGAGGTAGAGATGAAAATTGGTGATTGATGCAAATTGTTCTTAGAAGGGTTGAGGAGAGCGAGACAGGTAAACAAAATAGTTATGGTTTATCCTAGAATGTACAAAAATTAGGTTATGAATAAAGTTCTATGTGAGCAGGGAGGAGGAAGATTTGCCATGTGGGTAACTAAATCTGGGTTTCAAGCAAAAGTGCTATTTGAGATGAACTTAGAAGGATGGGCAGGAGTTTTTTAGGCTAATGCCAGGGTATCTTTGCAAAATCTGCATGTATGTTTCTGTATCCCATCCATTGGTTGGCAAGTTCAACTCCATAAATCAAGCTAACAGATACCTACCTTAATACCTTCCTGTGTTCTGAATCATCCTAGGCCAGTGTCAACACAATCATGAATAGAATGAAGTTATTTTCAATTCTCCAACTAGTTTTTGCTTTGTAAATTTGTTTGTTTATGTCTTTCTCTTATTGTGTATATTTTGAACTTAATCAATTTTACATGAATACCTCAGATTTTACCTCCTACTCCCTGTTCTTCATTGCCCCTCCCACCAAAAGTCCCTAAACCATATCCACAGTGGACTGAGACTTTTTTTTTAAGGTGATAGTTTTTTCAAACAATTCTTGTTGGTTCTTGTAACCATTTCATAATGACTTATGATATTACCTATGGGAATTTCCACTTTGATGAGAAATTAAAGTATTCCCCACCATAAATGGTTGCAAATTATAGAACAGTAGCTTTGTGGCAGGAATTACAGGTTCAAAATGACTTTTCTTCAGGACTTCACACTAAACACCCATTTTTCAAGTAACTCCACATCATTCACAACTATTTTCCACTCTCCACACTGACAGATACACTGTTTTCCATTAATAAGTTAGCTCTAGATCACAATTGTTATTGAATGGGAATAAGGAGAGGACACCTGCCTGAGTATTGAGTATCAGAATATCTGGAGATTCTGAAAAATTTCCCAGGGGATTCTGAGAGGCTAAGCAGGACTTTTTCTTCCCTCTGTCCCTTCATGAACCGTTAGCTCAATCCTTAACCCAAAGACCCTTAGCTCCTCTTCACACAGAGCTAGACTAACTGAATTTGGGTCCCTTTTGACTAAATTACCTTTTAGGGTTCCTCTGATTTTTGCTGAAATCTGAGTATCCCACTAGAGGAAGCCATTTCTTACTTAGGCAGCACTTTCATCTATGAATTTTTAAAATTTCTCCAGTAAGTTTCAAGGGAACTTTTGGGTAGCATACTCTCTGCGCTCAGTAATTTTGTACTAATGATTGAAAAATGGGACAAAATTAAAGCACTGAAATATTAGTTTACAAATAGTACTTATAATTTTTATTGATAACTATTTTCATATTTTATTACAATATAACTTTATTTAACATAGTATTTATAAACAGTAGTATTCATTCAAATTGCAGTTTACAAAAACTGCAATCAAAAGCAAAATACTTATGGCCAAATTTAACAAGATATATGTAATACCTGGACAATGAAAACTACAAAATAAGGTTGAGAGGAACAATTTCAAAATAGAAAAGTAGAGCTGAAGGATTTATATTGTTTAATATATAATTTCAAGATTTATTATAAAAATAAAGACATGTGACATTGGAGTATAAATGGACATACAGATCAAAGAAACAGAATAGAGTCCAGAAGTAGACTATATATATATATATATACAGATAATTGATTTTCAACTAAAATTCCAAGGTAGTTGAGGAAATGATAGTTTGGGGGGATGCTGGTCATATAGATGTATTTGCAATAGATATGATAAAGTACTTTTATCCAGAATACTTAAAGCACATGGAGCTTAATAACAAGAAATGATCCAATGAAAACTGAACAAAAAATTTGAACAGATATTTTTATATAAAATGTTATATAAATGACCAATTAGCACAAGATGCTCAATATTATTAAGGAAATGCAAACTAAAAGTTCAAGAGAAACTACTACATTGAGTTTCTAAAATTAAAAAACAACAACAACAACAACAAAAACATGCCAAATTCAAAGACAGTATTGGCAAGGATGCAGAGCCACAGAGCTCTCATACATTGCTGGTGGGAAAGCAAAACTGAGACCATTATAGAAAATGATTTGATAGTTTCTTATAAATGTAAAGATATGCTTTAAAGAATACATCCAGAAATCCTACTCCTAATATTTACTCAAAATAAATGAAAACATATGTCTTCAGAAAGACATGTAGACATTTTAACAAAATCTTAATTCATAATAGTCAAAATGTGGGAAAAACTCTAATCGCATCTACAGATGAATAAACAAATTCAGGTATATTCATATAATGAACTGCTTGCTAGTCAGTCATAAAAGCCAGATGAACTAATATACACAATGACATGGATGGATCTCAAAAACATTATGCTGAGTAAAAGGAACCAGAAAAGTACGTACTGTATGTTTTCATTTATAGGGAATTCCAGAAAAGACACAACTAATCTATATTGACAGAAAGCAGATCAGTGGTTGCTTGGAGCTGGCCAGTGTGGGAGGAGGTTTGACTACCTGAAGCAATTTTCTGGAGTGAGGGAAATGTTTTGTATCTTGATTGTAGTAGTGGCTTTTTGGGTGTATGAACTTGTCAGAACTCACCAAAATGTACACTTTAAATAGATGAATTTTATTGAATTTAAATTATGCTTTAATAAAGTTAATTTTAAAAAAACAATGAGTAGAATATATTATGCTATCTAAATATCAAATCGTTAATAGACTACATAGAGTATAACAACTCCTGGGGAACCTAAGTCTGCAAAACACACACACTTTCAGAGTGACCTCGAGTCCTTCCTGGACCTTCCCTATGAGCTTAGTGCAGGACCTGGCCAGGTGTTTAGTCTCTCTCTGCCATCTTGAGGCCCCATCGGTTTTTTGCTGAGTCATAGGACAAGCTAGGAATTTTGTGTCAGCTCTTAGTTGAAAGACTTTCCCTCTTCTCAGATCTGCTCTTTCTGGCTTCCTGATTTCTTAGTCTACCATATTTTCTTCTTATTCCTTCCCAGAGCTCACAGCGTAAGGAGGAACCCAGATTTGCCCATACAACTTTTAACCTAACACTTAAGTCTTTTCAAAGTTCCAGGAGACAGGAAACTTAATCTACTTTTACATTCCTTTGCTTTCTTTTTCTCTTCTCCTCACTTGTGTGTGTGTGTGTGTGTGTGTGTGTGTGTGTGTGTGCAGGACCTCAAATCATGTCCTGTTTCTGTTGGACTCTCTTAGAACCTTTTTGCCTACTTAGTTCTTAGTTTCTGTTCCCTGATTTTATGTCCCAGAATCGATGTGGTACAGCACCTGAGAAGATGCGGGATTTTCCCTTTGATTTCAGAGTGGTCTAGGGATTCAGGAAATATGGGTTGAGCTGAATCATCCAGCAAACCACCCGGCAAGTCCTATATATTGAGACTTTTCAGTAAAAGATTCCTTCAGGGAATGATGGGTAGTGTTAGAACTGCTCTACTAGGTCATTATAATCTGTAAATTCCTGGAAATATTGCCTTCTCTTGTCCTCCCCTAAATCCTGAATTCCACTTGGTAACTCTTTAAGTCTCAGCTAAAAGTAACCTTTGAGAAAAGTCTGTTCTGTACTACCACTGACGAGAGCCAGTCCTCTTCCTTCAGCTCTGTTATAGCACTTTCCCAAGAGACCACAGTGACTCATCTGACTCCCTCCTCTCTAAATCTCTAGCCTATGGATGTCAGACAGAGCACAATCAACTTTTATAACCCCTATACCTAACACTGCTCCCAACCTTTCATAAGCACTCAAATATTTATTACTGTGGTGCTCAGGGTTGAATAAAGCTTAGTTTCTATCCCACAGACTTCACAAGTAAAAGGAGAGATAAGCATTCACCTAACTATAATGCAAGGTAAAAGGTGATGTAAGGGCTGGGCATGGTGGTGTACACCTGTAATCCCAGCAACTAAGGTGGTTGAGGCAGGAGGCTCACAAGTTTGAGGACAGCCTTGACAACTTAGTGAGGCCCTAGGCAACTTAGCAAGATCCTGTTTCAAAATAAAAAGAGATGGGGCTGTAGCTCAGTGGTTGAATGCCCCTGGGTTCAATCTTTCACGAAGAAAAAAAAAAAAAGGTGGTATAGGTCTTAATTACTTCAGTGTTCTGCAGGACTAGAACAGCAAGAGAAAAGATTTCAAGTTAAAATAATTAGCACAGAAGTTTGAATTTACCTAATAGTAACTACTAATTGTTAGTGAGCATTTTCTCTTTCCTAAGAACAAGGCTATATCAATGTATCAATTTCCTGTGACTACTATAACAAAGTGCCACAAACTGAGTACCTTAAAACAAAAGAAAATTGTTCTCTCACAGTTCTCCAAAAGTCTGAAACCAAGGGATCAACAGGGCCAAATTCCCATGGAGGGTTGTAGGGAATCCTTCTATGCCTATTTGAGCTTCCGGTGGGGGCCCTAAGCCCTTGGCATTCTTTGGTTTGTAACTGTATCATTTGCCTAGGCTTCATGCACCACATGGCCTTCTTTGTATGTCTTTATCTCTTGGGTATTTTCTTCTCATAAGGACACTAGAAATTGGATTTAGACCCCACCTTAATTTAGTATGACCACATCTTAACCGATCACATCTAACATGACCATATTTCCAAATTAGGAAATATTCTACAATTCCAGGTGGACATGGATTTTGGGGAGATACTACTTAGCTCACTCTGTGTACATAATCTTATTTAATACTTACCATAACTATATGAGAGAGGTGCTATTGTAATTCCCATTTTATACTTGAAAAAATTAAAGTGCAGAGAGCTTAAACAATTGTTCAAGGTAACATACCAGGAAGTGCCAGGAGCTCAAATGTTTTATCAGACTACCCACTGTTATCCATCACTCTTAAGAATGGAAAAAAATTAATTAATAAAAAAAAACTTTTTAAAGGTGTAAACTACATCATTCATTTAAAATAGTATGTGTAAAACACATGTACGGATTAAAGACTATTAATAACATGAACACCCTGTATTCATCATTCAGCTTAAGTATACTCTTACTACTTTAGAAACACAATCCTGTTTTCTTCTCTTCACTCTTAGGTATGAAGTTGAAGTCACTCCCTGCTGTGGTCTTAATGACCTCCCAAATTCATGTGTAGAAATGTAACCCCCACTGTAGTGGTAGTAAGAGCTGGGGCTTTTGGGAAGTGATTAAATCATGAGGACCCATCTCTCAGGACTGAACTTGTGCCTTATAAAAGGGCTGCAATAAATGTTTTCTTTGATAAGTGAATGCCTGTCCATAGTGGGGCAGGGAGATAGGGAAGAATAAAGAAAATCTGGTTTGTGTAGAGGGGAGTCAGGGGAGGGGTGTGACTATGGGGTTGGGAGGGACAGTAGAATGAGACAGACATTATTTTTACCCTACCTTATTTTTACACTACCTGTGTGACTCTGCACCATGTACAGCCAGAGGAATAAGAATGTGTGAACTATTTATATACAATATGTCAAAATGCATTTTACTGTTAAAAAAAAAAGGGGGGCTGCAGGAACTAGCTTAGGCCTTTTACTGTCCACCAGGTGAGGACATAGTTTTCGCCCCCTCTGGAGGACGCAGCAGTGAGGCATCATCTTGGAAGTAGGGTTATGGGGTCCTCACAGAAGCAAACATGATGCACTTTTTAATTATTTTTTTTAATATTTATTTTTCAGTTTTCAGTGGACACAACATCTTTATTTTATTTTTATGTGGTGCTGAGGATGGAACCCAGTGCCCCACGCATGGTAGGCAATCACTGTACCCCTGAGCCACAACCCCAGCCCCACATGATGCACTTTGATCTTGGATTTCTCAGCTTCCAGAACAGTGAGGAAGTAAATTTATGTTCTTTATTAATTATCCAGCCTGTAGTATTTCGTTACGGCAGTACAATTTTAAGTGTTGCTTAGACTAACACACTTCCCAATAAACTTTATGGATGCTTCCCAGGAAACCTGACCTCTGAGTATTAGTACCAGAAATGTACAAGAAAACAGATTTCAAAAATGGAAATTTTGTAGGTTGAAATATAACCATCTGGGGTAATAAGACACTATAAAGACATAATTATAGTTGATGAGTGGAGCTCAAAGAGCCCCTGGCATGGTGTGGTGGTGACTGGATCTGGAGGAGGCAAGGAAAATTCAGAATGTTTTAAAGTCTGCAGAAGTTATTTAATTGGATATTTGTGTGAGAAAAGATAATGTATTAGGATGATTAATGCTGGCTAGCAAATGATAACAAACTCATAAATCTTAGTGGCTTACAAATAAAAAAATTATATGGAAATACAAAAAAACCCTCAGTGGCTTGGTATAGCAGAAATTCATTGCTAACTTATATTATGCTTCTGAATGTTGGCTGTAAATCATGGAGGAAGGGACACTCTACTCCATACACTCATTCAGCCACCCAGGTAGATGCTGCCTCCTTCATCTCCATACCATTCAGAATACACTGTCTCATGACCTCTGAGGAAAAGCAAGAAAAGCAGGGGCATGAAGTACAGTTTTCACCACATTGATGGTTCCTCCTTAATCAAAAGAGAGTCTAGAAAATATAACCTTCCTGTATGTCCAGGTGTAGAATCATGAAATAAGATTTGGTGAAACACATAATATTATCTCTGCTATAGAAATGAGCCTAGATTTTTTTGATTTGAGCAGTAGAATCAATGGGGTGCTCTTTATTGAGATAATGAGGACTAGATTTTGTGAATGGGTGGTGGCAGTAGTGGTGTGGTAGTGGTGTGTGTTGGGGAAATCAAGAAGCAATTACTAAATGGGGTTGTGGAGTAGACAGGTGAGTACAGGATCCTGGAGTTCCAGGGAGAGAATGGGGTTCGGGATATGGACTTTGATAGGCAAAGTCCAGTGACTCCTATGCTTCCCATTCCTGCTAGGTGCCATGTCTAAAAGCTGACTCAATATAAAGCTTTCTGGCTTTATCCTCTCTAAGTGAGGGTTTTCAGGCATGTCAGATCAGGGGTTGTCAACATTGGGGCCACTAAGGGCTCTGGGACTTCCTTTTCTCCACAAGCAAAGTAGTTGGTTGTTACGTATTTCACACAGTAAACTTCAAAGTAAACTTCTTTAAGCAATGTTTTGATCAAAAGGTTTGAGACTAGAGTGTCCTGATTTCTCCTTTAGCTATTTGATTTGTATTAACTCATTCACCAACTTGGTTGTTGACTCCCTCCTTCAAGTTAGGCCAGTGTTTTTCCTAGGATCCGGGGGAGAAGGACTGTTCTTTGAGATATTTCATGAGGAAGAAAGGACAGCTTGCCTCAAGCCCCACAGGGAGTCATTATGTTGGTGGTCTTTCCCTGAGGACTGGAGGGGAAGACACACCTGGTTGAGGACCTAAACAGCTTTTAAAACTCACCTCCCCCATCCCACCTCAATGCTGATGCCCCTTACATGGACAATCATGGGTGGGTGGGTGAGGAGGTGCAGCAGAGGAAGTAAGTAGGAACAATGTTGGGCCTGGTTGCAAATGACATGGTTTTTGTCTTCTGTGGCTGAGAATCACTGTCTCATTTTATCCAATTGGCCCTTCGTTTGGATTGGAAAGTTATCTAAGTAACTTACTACTTATATTATTAGCACTTCTTAAGCACAATTTATTATTTTAAATCTTATGAAAAAGCAAATGTTAAACACTCTCTCAGAAATATTATAATTTCATTGGTAGCTAGAGAACATTTTTGAAATGCAAAATTTTATGTAAATGTGTCTTCTTCTGGAGTTGTTTTAAGGAGAGTTTAGAAACAAACCGCTCTAGCCTTAACCCCACGCTCATGACCTGTTGGAAGCCATGTACATCCAGGCCAAACAATCAGGCAAGAGGCAACTCACAAAGAGAAAATCAAGACAGATATTCCATTCTGCCACACCATGCTCTGATGTTTATCAGATAAATTCAGTTGTACATTTGCTTTGCCTCCGCCCCATGGCAAACAGGTCTCCAGGAAGCGTAGTAGACCATTTAGGTACTAGTGAGATTTCTTTTCTGAGTGTCAGAGTCCCTCTACCCTCCAAAAGGAAGGCCCAGGGAGAACCAGCAGCCCAAACCTATGCCACCAGCTATTTATGTTGCTTGAAGCTGAGCCAAGCCACTGCCAGCGTGGACTGCCCATCAGATGAACTTGACATGAGAAATTCCGTGGAAACCCAGTCAGAATAAATGCAATATTCTGCAATAACTAGAAGAGACTGGAAAGACTTTTGAGGACTTGAAAATAGCTCCTGGGGATAAGATGGCTCATGTTCCTCTCTTTTTTGCAACTATTTTTTTTTTCAGCCATTAAAGACCTTTGTGGATTGTATGTTCTATAAGAGAGGAGTTTGAAAATTTTGAGAAAATTTCAGGGTCACCATTTCTAAAACACCATAGCCAGTCTTTAAAAATTACAAAAATAGTATACACACATTTAGAAACTTCAGATAGAGGAGAGGAAAAAAAGATGAAAAATTAAACAAGATTTCCTTTATGCTACCCCCTGCCCAAGGATAGTCATTGTTAATGTTATTTCACATATCCTTCCAGAGTTTTCCATGCACACATTGCAAATACATATTCTAACACATTTTACATATGTTAAACTCTATTATAAAACTTTTTCTGAATACTTATTTGTTATATAAAATAATATATTTTGGCATACATTATTTCAATACATGTAGATTTGCTTTATTCTTTTTTAAAATAGATTTTTTTAATTGTAGTTGGACAGCATACATTTATTTTATATTTATTTTTATGTGGTGCTGAGGATCGAACGCAGCCCCTCACACATGCTAGGCGAGTGCTTTACCACTGAGCCACAGCTCCAGACCCTTGCTTTATTCTTTTTCATAGCTCATAGTAGCTTCTTCACTGATAATAGTATATACCATTCCGTTATTGATGGACATTCAAGTTATGTTCGGATTTTTGAAGAATTACAATGTTGCAGTAAAATTCTTTACACATATATATTTTTTTACTCTTGTGCAAATGTATCTACAGAATCAAGTCCTAGAAGTACAGGCCAAGTCAAAAGGTGTGTGCATTAAAAAGACATTTTTAAATAGCATATTACCAAGTATGTTCAAGAGGTTTTTAAAAAATATTTGACCAACAACCTATGAAAGGGACTATTTATTTTCTGATATCCTCATCTTCTTCAAGTTTTACTTAATATTTTTTAGGACTCACCAATTCACGTTTTTAAAAATGTCTTTTTTGTTTCAATTTGTATTTCTTCCACATGTGCTCCCATTTTAAATTTTAAACAAAAAGAATGCAAAACACATTCTGCAATTACCTTCAAATGCAAAAAGTGGATTTGGATTCATCAATTGTTTGTGTATTGAGGTGTCCCCACACCTAATCATTTCCACCACCCAGATAATTTCAAGAGTCAGGTGTTTTTGGAGAATATCTAACAAGGGAGAATAAGAGATGTTCATTTATAAAATGAGTGTATTGATGAAGACACTGACATCAGTGTCCAGGTATGATTCAGACTCTGCTTCTCTTGCTCACCCTGTTCATAAGGGAACTGATTTTTTTGGATGCTGGTGACAGGAAGAACACTCTGTGGTTCTCCACATGGACCTGGAACTGAAACCTGAGCTAAACCAGGCCCCTCTAATGCACATGCTCCTAAAGTGGCCCTTGCTTTCACTTTGTTGGGGTTGGCAGAGCTAATAGTTGCTTAGAAATTCATAAATAGTTGCAGATTAATTCCCAGTTCATTTTATTCATCCAAGCACACTAGTCCCTTAAGTGAACCCATTGAGTGTCACAGTGGGTTTAGAATTAACAGATCTAGGGACAGGGATGTAAAGGGAATGCAGTGAGTCTGTTAATCTGAGCACAGATTTCCAGCTGCTTTCCCCATCCTTTGGTCATCTCTGGAAGCCTCATTTCCCACATTACAGATGTACCTAGGGAGTTTAAAGATGGCCCCATGAGGGGATCTCAGAGAGCATCAAGTCAAGTCAGGAAAGGACAGGCATGTTGGATGCCCTACATGGGTCCTGGAACTAGGGTAGCTCTGTGACAGCCTCTTCCTTCCCCAGTGCCTTTACTTGGGCCTCATAGAAAAGTCACTGTGGAATACAGTAGCTAATGAATGCACAGGCTCATGAACCTGATATACTAGAGTTTGAATCTCAACTCAATTAACTGTTGCATAACCTACAGAAAGCTATATAATCTCCCTGTGTCTCAAATATTGGCTGGCATTATTATTAATAACTGGCCCACATGAAACTCCAACTATCCTGACAGGGAAAATCTAGATTCTATTTTCAGATCTGAGTGACAATGAACTAGTAGCTCTAGGATTCACCAGAAATCAGTTCTTTCCCACTCTGCTGACCTAGTTTATCTGATCTATGGTCACACTCACTTTTCATGTGAGTGAAAGTACTTACTCTTTAGTAGAAGGACTTCAGAAGGAAGGCCAATCTCTCTTAGTAAATGCCCAAGAGCTATTCACACTACACACTGCTGTGGTGTCCTCTATACCACCCACCAGCTGTGGCTGTGGACTCAGGACAGCTACTCTCATGAAGGATCCTGGAGTTGATTGTATTTGGATGTAAGAACTGAGCATGAGGAATATGCTCTGCTCACTGGGCAGTATCGGGTTAAAGAGAGAGTCAGGGAGGATTTTGTCCAGGATCTAATATTCCCCTTTGCATCCAAGATATTAATTTACCTCCATGTAATGAGGGAGACAGACAGAAATCAACAGTGCATTCCGGTGATGCCTACTGTGTTCCTCAGCAGCAAGATAGTTTATTTCTAATGGGATGCTGCTGTCTAGTACCATCAATCCACTCCTAGAGGTAGGTAATAACAAAGACATCTACAATGTATGCGCTGGTTAAATAACAAATCATAAATTCAAAAGAGTTATGCAATCTGGGAATTTGACCATAGGAGACTGTTCTACAGAGAGAGAAGTTTCAATACCATTGAAGGTGAAGAAATGCACATGCCCCATGCCTAGCCTATAGTTTACAGGAAACACAGCAGAGAAGTAAATGACAGAAATAAATACATCCCATAGTTCCTGGGAGCAAAACGTTCTGCAAGAAAACTGGCCTAGATTTTTTTCAAAAAGGAGAAAAATGGGAGGCTGTCCTAGATGAAAAGACACAGAAGAGACCCCAAATCCAAAAGCAAGATGTGAACTTGGAATCAATCCCTATTCAAAGAATCAAAGACACATAGCCACAAAAGACACTTGGGAATAACCAGAGATACATATGAACCGTTTCTCAGGTGCTACAAAGGAATTACTACTATTTTTACTAGGCATGATAATGCCAATATGGTCACCAGGACATGTTTTTTTTTCTCTAGAGATGTCTGCTGAAGTGATTAGGAATAAAGCATTCTGAGGTATGCAGCTAATATTCCAGGAGGCAGGAGGAGGGATTGTGACATATATTAACAACTATTGAATCTAAGTGGTTTGTTCTAGCTTGAATCTGGGTAGGTGATACATGAGTGCTCATTGTCCTCCTTTTTTTCAACTATGAAGTTTGAAAATTTTCAAAATAAAAAGAAAGATATAGATCCAGCAGCTGGTGCAGATCTTTGGGAAGAGTGGAGGTGTCTGGACGTCCGGCCCCTCCCTGAGTTGATGACTATCCCACTATGGGTGATTTATCCCTGAGGCCAGACCAAGAGGACACATTGCTGAGACAGTATTTCGAGATGTGGGAATCTGAAGACCCCCAATATTTAGAGGAAACTGACCAGGCCCTGCTTGTCTTCTTTTCATTCTCAATACAGAATACAAGACTAACTCCTCCTTTCTCATCACCACGTAGAAAACATGATTGTGCAAGACTTAAATGTCACATTTTATTTACTTACAATGTAAAACCTTCTCATTTTTGCTCTTTTGTCAGTTTGCTCACATTTCTGATCATTATTCAGAGTTCAAGCGCATTTCAAAGGTTTAAGAAGAAACTTTAATATTGTGTTGCTTCTGTATCTTTCACTTGGATTTCAAAAACCAGCATAATTTAATCCAAAGATAGACTGCTCCATTAGCAGGTCTTTTAGGCACAGGCTGGAGAGAGACCTTTTGGGTGAGCTCTTTTAGCAGAATGAATTAAATCATTTCAAGGTAGATATCTTCCTTGATGAGAGACAACAAACCATTCTGTGTGTCAGGAATTCACACTGTGACTCTCATCAAAAGAAAAATCCTAAACCAGCTGCAGGAAGCTTGCTTATCACAAAGCCAACACACCTTAACTGGGCTTGGCCAGCCCAAAACTTGACAGCAGGGGAAATTAATGCCTGAAACGCAGTTTGAAGAAGAAAGCCAGAGCTATGATTCTGAGATTTTAATGTCCCATTAAATATTCAATAAAAAGAGGAAATGTGGAGAAATCTCTTGATGGGAATGTAAATCATACAACTACTATGAAAACCATTATGGAGATTCCACAAAATATAATAGTAGAATTACCATAGGGTCCAGCAATCCCACATCTGATATAATTTATTCCCCAAATTTGAAATTATTATGGTGAAGAGACATCTTCACTCCTGTGCTCAATGGAACACTACTCTACTCACAATAGCCAAGATATGTAATAAACTCAAGAATCCAGCATTAGAGAATGAATAAAGAAAATGTGGTATATGTTCACAATGGAATGCTATTCAGCCTCTCAAAGGAAGAAATTCTGTCATTTACAACAACATGGATGGAAAGTGAGGACATTATGCTAAGTGAAATGAACCAAGCATAGAATATAAATTCCCTGTTCTTATTTGTATGTAGAATCTAAAGCAAACAAACTCAAAATCAGATTAGAATGGTGGTCATCAGTTGCTAGGGGCCAAGGTAATGGGGAGATGATAATTAATGTGTAGAATGCCTCAGATCAGAAAAATAAGTGGCTATTTTTAGATCCTGTTGCATACTGTGGTGAACATTAGTAATAGTTGTATACTATATACTTTCAATATCAGTTTTGAAATGTCACTTTTGAAAATTTGCAAAATAAAAAGAAGAGGGAAAGAGGTGACTAGGATCCAGCAACTGGTACAGATCTCTGGTGGTGAAGGAGACTAATGGAGAATGGGGAAGAGAGGAGGTGGGAAAGATCAGTGTTATTGGGCGAGTTATAGCAATAGGTAACTGGACAAAATACTGCTGAAGTCTCTGGGATCCAGTATAATACATACTCCTGAGTAACTGCACACAAGGAGCAGGGAGCTGGGGTACTAACACACCAATTCCTGTCACTGGTTAGTTTACAGCTGGCACCAGGAAGTGTAAAATCTTCAGAACATCCAGCCTGCTTCCTGGGTGGCCAGCGGGCTCAGAGAAACCTTCAGACAAAGAGATGCAGATGCCTGCAACTGGAGATCAGACCTGTACATGACAAGGGAGGTATGAGCTGGGTGACAACAAAGTGGGCTATGTGGATCTTGCACTGCCATATATCCTCTGAAGGTTATCTGACTCAGTAGACTCCCTCAGTTACTATGTTAGTTTGAAATTTAAAAAATATGTTCAATATTGCTAACTCAGTATTCCTTTCTTTGTGAAGTGCGAGGATACTTCATTTTAAATCCCCTTGATATCTTCAAATACATCCTAACAAGTAGAATACTTTCCTCTTTGCAAAATTAAACTTTAGAAATAGATTAGCATTAAGATAGCTAAAACCAGGGGCTGGGGTTGTGGCTCAGTGGTAGAGCACTCACCTAGCATGTGTGAGGCATTGGGTTGGAATCTCAGCACTACATATAAACAAATAAATAAAGGTTCATCAATAACTAATAAAAATTAAAAAAAAAAAAGAAGATGGCTAAAACCAGGCTGGGGATATAGCTTAGTTGACAGAGTGCTTCCCTCGCATGCACAAGGCCCTGGGTTCAATCCCCAGCAAAACCCAAAAACAAAACAACAACCAAAAAAATCCTAAAATCAAAAAGCTTTAGTGTTGGAAAATTCATGATTTTTTTTTTTTTTCTGGCCCTGCAATAGGAACGTTCCTACAAAAAACCCAAAACCAAAAATCAAATACTTTCAGGAGTTAACTAAATGTTGCCAAGTTATCTGAATTGTGGAGGTGGGAGATTTTTCAATCAGGCTAACTAAATTTAACCAGGAAGGGAAGCAGACTTAACAGACACATCAAAAATAGACATACCAACAGAGGACTCTCAGCGTCTATCCCAGAGGATGTCACCCAAAAGTTCAAGGCATCCTAGTCCAAGGACAAGTGGAAACTCTTAGCCATATGGTATTAACAAAGAACAGTCAAACAGGCATTAGTAAAGTATCAATACCCCTTATTTATGTTCATTTATTTTATTGCAAGCACACTAAACAGTGATGTTTTTCTAAATAAAACACGGAAAGAATCCAGGGACCAAAAATATCTGATGGCAAGCCAATGCTAAGTAGACTCACCAGCATCCTGCTGCAGTTTGGTGGCTTTTTGTATTAACAAATTTTGTGGGTTTTCTTAAATTGGGATTAGATAAAACCTTTCAATAATGATGGTCCCTAGTGAGTGTCTGCCCTATATTTAACTCCTGATCTTCATGTGTTACACTGTGGTCTCACAGTTAGAATCCATATTCTCTAAGTAAGGGCTTTTCTTGGCTAATTATTATTGGTTATTCTCACCTGGAACCGGACAAGTTTCACATCATTTTGTTCTTATTTCCCTTTTGATCTTTCTTTTCATTCTATGGTGTTCTCTTTTGGCTTGGTTCCCTATTTTTTGCTCCTCTACTATGTCATGAACATTTCTTCTACAGTTTTTCAGTCTTACACATCATTGTTTACATTTTAAAAAAAACCCTTTTAAACTTTTAAGCAAACAAAGACTCAAAAAATGTGTAAAAGTCAGGAGTTAAATAAATAAGTGCTCAGAAACAAGTACAATTCTTATAAACAGTTTTATGAGCCATATTAGGTTGAAAATAGGTATTGTAGAAATTCTAAACCTAATTATAAAGATGAAGTAAATAAATGCTTTGAAATACATGTAATTCCTAAAAAAAATCACTACTCATGTGTTATTGGACTATAAATTAAGGCCACAGTGATCCCTAGATGATGCCTTCACTGGTGGGAGTGATCACATGAAATCTTTTCTAAGCCTTCGTACTTTTTCATATCTATAAAATGGGAATTTTCATAGTATCTCCCTTGTAAGTTTGTTCTGTGAGTTAATTAATACACATAAAACACTTAGCACTGTGCTCCATGAGAAAATGAAGTAAGCAAAAGTCCTGGGGACTTTTTAATTTTTTCTTCTTTTAAGGTATGAAACTAAGAAGGATAAAGGCATTCCAGATACAGGAATAAATAAAGTTGTGCAAAGGAAGACGATCAATGTTTCTTGGATAATGGCCAAGAGTTCAGGATATTGACTGAACCCCAGATACTGACTGCTTGGGGTGGAAAGGAGGGATGTGAAACTGGAAAGATGGATTGGGGATCGAATATCAAAGGTATTTCACAATGGTGAAAAATCTGGATTTATACAGAAGCAGTGAAAACCCAGTAGATTTATTTAAGGCAAAGAAATGACAGAAAATTTTCAAGGAATTGCTTTGTAAGCAGTGAATAACAATTGATTCATGAGATGAGAGGTGAGCAGCAAGCGAGGGACATCAAAGGTCCTGATTTAGAAGCACGTGCACAGCATTGGTGAGGGACTAGGTTGGATAGAGGGAGGAGAAAGCTACTGAGAGCAGCTCAGTGTAGTCTCTGAATGTCCTACATGGGTGAGGAATGAGTACCTGGTATTGGAAAATATAAGAAATGGAGCACAATGGAAGTGACAATTATAAATTGGGGGATTTCAGGGAATATTTCAATGGAAATATCTAGCATAAATTGGACAGTCAAATCTGCTCAGGAGACAAGTAAAAGCTAAGGACATAGCACTTGGAGACATCAACAGGCAAAGATGAAGACCACCCTAGTTAAGCCTAGAAATAAAAGAAAACAGGCCAGGAATAGACAGATCTCTCTGGGGAACAGAAAGTAAAGATACCTTGTAAGACGAGCACACTGTACTACCACACTGTACTATCCTGCATGATAAAAAGCAAATTTAAAATGCTTACAATTCTTTAGAGAAGGTCCATCTTTTGGTATTAGATGTTAATATTTTAATGTGTCTGTACTGTTTGCCTTTTATAAAGCTTATGAAAAAAAAAAAAACACCCAATATTACTAATGTAGACAAAATAAGACTCCACACTTAAAAAATAGATCGCTGTAAGTAGGAGAAACATCTGACAGTGTGAAGACAAGACTCAACCATCCAAAGTAAACACAGGAAACACGGGTGATGAGCTGTCAATTGGACAAATAGGATTTCCTGTTAGTGAAAGAGAGTAACAAAGAGAACTTCTAAATGTTCATCCTGATGATCACAGGGGTATAGTCCTAGTGCTGTTCAGTTCTTTCCTGATTGCGGGGGTGGTGGGGGGTGGTGGGGGGTGGTAGTGGTGGTGGTGGTGGTGGTGAATTTTTTTTTTTTAACTTTTTCTGTAAACCAACCTGGGTCTTTTTGTGGTTCTGAAACCCAGCCATAAACCTTCAAGTTTGTTGTTTCTAAAAACCGTCCCTTGAGTTGTCTTTCAAGACGCGGCCGCTGAACTTTAGGACTACATTTGACCTTGAGAGCCTAGCGGAACCAATATCTCAGAGGACAAGCGGAACCGGAAGAAGGAGAACAGGGCCTCGTGAACCCAAAGTGGAAGTGGGGCTGCGTCAACACGGACCAGAATAACGGAGACGTATCCGCAGTGTCTCCTGGACCGGTGGACAGTTGAAGTCTGCTCCATGAGAGCTCTTGTGTTCAGCCCTGTATCTCCTGCACCCGGGGCTACTTAAACCCCTTCCCTCTCAGCCAATCAGAGATAGGAACACACCTCCTCTCTTCTTATGGTGGACAAAGCCCTTTGCAAAGATCAGTGCTATATATAGCATCGGCTTCTAAGCATTTAGGGCAGAGATCCCTCCCTTGCCTGATATTAGTTCTACAGTCATTTGTTTTACAAGCTTTAGGTAAGTTTCGTCTGGATAAATCAAGTGAGTTACTCTTCCTGTAGTATGAATGGGGATTCATGACCCAATTACAGAATTCTGCCCAAGAAGAGAAGAGGAAGAGTGTCTGCCCAGCCGGGTGCCCCTTCATCTCTCTCTGCCGTAGCACAGGTTTGTTGCAATTCCTTTTTTCTGTCACATACTAGTCTCTTAACCCTTAGTTCAGGAATTGAGGACCCACTCTCTCTGATTGCACTGCCTCCACTCTTCACCTCCAGGAGGCAAGGTTAGGTCCTGAGATCCTGTTAATTTTTTCTACATATGTGTATTCCTGGAATTTTTTCAGTTTATAAATATATGTTTATCTACCTTTCTCCAACACAGTATGGGAGTTCCTAGATATAGGATTGGTCTTTCTCACCTTTGTAGAGCTAGCCCTCTTCAATATGGTGATGTTGACCCATCTAAGTCCCTGTACCTAGTTAACTGGTGTTGACCTCAGCCCTTGACCCCACTCAACTCTGTTTCTGGGTCTCTTCCTCTTTCACCTGCACTACCTGTCTCCAATCTGACAGTGTGAAGACAAGATCAAGGAGAAAGAGGAAAGATCCAGGAGAGGAGGAAACTAAAGAATCTCAGGGAAGAGGAGGCAAGAGAACCAAGGGAATGTGGGGATAGACATGAACCTGTGGCAGAGAACCCTCTACATCAGAAAAAGAGGGGAATACAATAAAGACTTGTGTGGGCAGTCACACAACTCCACCTCTGCCTCACAAGAGGCTCTTGATCTTTCCTCTTCTTGGAGAGCTGGTGATAGGGATAGGGTGGTAAGGATGAGCTCCATGCTGCATTTTGCATATTTAGTTGAAGAACCAGTGTGGCAATGATATCTTCTAAGGCAAAACGCTGTTTTCCAAAGGTATGGCTATCCATTATGTTGTTGATCCTATTGGAATGTAGAATGGGTATTACTCACTATTCTTTACCTTTTTTTTTTTTTCCCCCAGTGCTGGACATCTCCAGGGCTTTGCACATGCTAGGCAAACACCCTGTTACTGAGCTATATCCCCAGTTCCTCTTCTAATTTTTAATTATAGAAAATTATCAAAAATAGTAGAGCATGCCCAAGTCCAGCCTCTTCCTTCATTAGTTATCTCCATTGTGACAATCCTGTTACATTTGTCCTCTGTTCCTCCCATTTTCCTTTCCTTTCTGCTAGAGTGTCCTAAATAAAGTAAATCCCAGGTAGCATATTACTTCCATGGCACCATCACCATACCCACAACATTATACTAAATAATTTATTTATTTTATTTAATTTTAATTTATTTAATCTATTGTAGAATAGACATTATTACCCCATTTTTTTTAACCCACAAAAACCCCCAAAGCTCAGAGACAAAAGTGAAGTACTCGAGATCATGTGTCTGTAAAGACAGATGCTACACCAGAACTGGGTTCCTCTGTTTCCTCTATTCACAAACTCCACTGTGCTTTCCACCATAGCTCCAATGCTAGGGAAGAAGTGGGGAGTAAAGTCACTGAACCTCAAAAGTAAGATCCAGCTGTTGGGTTTCTCAGCAAGTAATATCCAGCTGTTGGATTTCAAGATACCACAGCTGCAACCCTTTGTTCTTTGTCAGGCTTATTTAGATCTTTTCCCAGAATCAATCCAAGCAGTGTATTGTCCACAAACCATAAGACCCCTGCTGCTCAGCCTCTCTGCAGCCAGCCTGCATGCTGGGCCAGTTTGAGGCCTGCAGAGGGAATCAGCCAGGCCAACAGTGCTTATGAGATGGGGAATGGCTTCATGTGGCATCCTCTGGACCTCGGGGACTTCTGTCTGTGCAATAATAATGTGAAGTTCACATCCTGTACCCTGTGTCTTCCCAGAAGTCTGGTGGAACACAGCCAGGGGAAAGGGAAAATGCCTAGAAGAGGTGAAGGAAGATCCAAAGGCTATCAAACATCCCCCGGAGAGGAACAAAACATACTGGTCATCCTGGAGACCTCCCAGGTATTGATTTGGTGGATCATCAGATCCTGTTTCCTGGTCAGGGTCCCCAGCCTGTTTGTGTTTCACAGCTGATGTTCATTAAATTAGCAGAAAGTGAGGTGGTAGATGTTTAACACTGCACAAAAGATTAAGAACACATCTGGGAGAAGGACAAAAGGAAAGAGGGCACAGGGTAGGTGGACAATGGGTCAGAGTGGCCTGTGACTGTGGGAATCCTCAGTTCTGAAGTGTATTTATTTTAGTCGTCCTGAGTCATCAACTTCGCAGGCTTGCAGCTGCAAGACTGTCACTCCTGATGTTGACATGGCAGGAGGCAGGAAACATCACAACAGAGGAAAGATGGTTTTTAAATAATAGCACCAGCCAACAGTGATATGCTAACTATGTCATGGGGTCAAGATTTAGTCACTGGCCGACTTTAGAACCAAAGGACATTTCATAATCCTAGAAGGCCAAACTTAGATTGTCAGCTGAGGGCAGGGGGTTAGGGAGTTTGTTTGGAATTGAGTGGTATGCTTTTCATTTTTTCTTTAGGAAAATGTCTAACTCACTCTTGTTTCAATTTTAATTTATTTTTTAAACCAATACATAAAAACATAAAAAATTGTGTCTATGAATGGCATTCCATGTAATCTTTCTGTACATGTATACACTGCATATATTTCAATCAGGCTAAACATGGCTATTTTCTCAAATATTTATCATTTTTTATGGTAAAAACATTGAAATTCCTTTCTGTTAGCTTTTTGAAATATGTAGTACATTATCTATAGTAGCCCTATTGTGCAATAGCATATCAGAACTTCTTACTCCTGTGTAACTTGTTATTCATTGTTGGGGAGAGGGTAACCAACTCATTTATATTTATAATTTTTAAAAGTTTAAGGACTGTGGGTACGGATCAGTGGAAGAGTACTTGCCTAGATGTGCAAGGCCCTGAGTTTAATCCCTAGCACAGAAAATAATAATAATAAAAAAGATTTAATGTTCATGCACTTGTGTTTTATAGCGCGCACGCACACACACACACACACACACACACACACACACATACACATATATATATATATTTACCTGTAATCTTTTATATGTATCAAATATTATACAAAATATACTTCTGGGAAATTGGGTAACCATATTTTTAATTCCTTTTATTTTTTTTTTTTTTGTGTGTGTGTGGTGCTGAGGATTGAACCCAGAGCCTTGTGCATGTGAGGAAGCACTCTACCAACTGAGCTACATCCCCAGCCCCCATATTTTTCTTATTCTTCTCATTAAATACCCTAAGAACTTTGGATTTTACATATAAAACAAACAGAAGACCAAAGGAATAACAGTGATAAATTCTCTGTGTTGTCTCTTTGCCTCATATATCCAAGATTTACAGCTGTAGAACCTGGCAGCTAGGAAATGCCAATGGGCAGCAGAGAATAGACTAGTCTTATAAGAAGACTGTTAGACAATAACTCTGTTTTGCTCCTAATACCTTTTAAAAGGCTGTGGTCCACTCCTATACATTCTAGCAAAGTGAGGAGCCTGGATTTCTACCCCTACACACACTTGGCAGTAATGTGGGAGACCCCTGCCTTCCCCTGCTAAAGTGGTATCAAATGAGACATAATGGAAGTCAGGACTGTCACTCCAGCCCAGAGGTAACAGCACTACTGACACCAACAATCCTGTGTCAGTGGAGGCCTCATGAAGAGAAGTAATAAGGGGCTCCTACACACATAACTGGAGAACATCAGTGCAGGGCTAATGGAGTCATAACCCCGATTTCTACCCAGCATAACAAGGAGTCCACTCACTCTCAATGTAGTATCAGTGGAGATGCAGTGGGGAATACAGACTTCCACCTCCTGTCAATAGTGAGGCAGCATTCTCTTTCTCCTGCCACAGTGGTATCAAAGGAATTTAGCTAACACAGGCTAGATAAGATTCTGAGAGACAACATTTACGCACCCCCCACCATCCATGTTTATATTTGTTTGTTTTGTGGCTCATGAAATGGTCTATCTTTGTTTATGATCCTTGGTCATTTGAAAAGAATGTCTATTCAGAACCAGGAATATTGCAAACTGGAAAAAAAAGACAATCAATAGATAGCAATTTAAAGAGGACAGAAATGTTAGGATTATTTGACAAACATTTAAAGCAGCTCTCATAAAAATGCTTCCATGAGCAATTACAAACATTCCTGGAACAGAAAGCCTAGCAGAGAAATAAAAGATACACATTGAGCAAAACACATTTTTTTTTTTTAATCAATTGATGGGTTCAGTGGAGGGGAAAGAAGAAAGAGAATCAGAGAACTTTAAAAACAGTAGAAACGTGCAATCTGAAGAGCAAGGAAAAAAACTAAAAAAATAAAAATTAAAAAAAAAATTGAAGAAACCTGTAGGAGTAACAAAAGATTTAGCATTCATATCACACTAAGAAGGGAGGGCTGAGCTGGGGATGTGGCTCAGAGGTAGAATGTTTGCCTAGCATGCAGGAGGCCCTAGGTTTGATCCTCAGCACCACAAAAAATGAAATAAATGAAGAAGGGAGAAAATGTATTGGACGAAATAGTGGATGAAAGTGTCCTATATTTAGCAAGAGACATAAACCTACAAATTTAAGAAGCTGAGTGAACCCCAAATAGAAAAACCCCTAAAGATCCACATGATCTATCATAATTAAGCTACAAATTAAAACAATGAAACACTCTTAAAAGCAGCAAGAAAAAAGAATAACAGCTTAAATACAGAGAAGAGCAATTCAAATGAGAGTGGAATCTTCTTCAGGAACCATTGAAGTCAGAAAGAAATAGCACATTTTTCCAAGGCTGAAAGAATTGAATTGTCATCATAAAATTCTATGTACAGCAAAAATATCCTTCAGAAAATGAAGGAGAAATCAAAACTGATTGAACTGAAAGGAAGGTAGACAAATCCACAATTAGAGTTGGAGTCTTTAATACCCCTTCCTAAACAATTAATGGAACAACTAGAGGGAAAGTTAGCAAGGATTGAGAAGTACTCAGCAATATCAACCAGATGAAGGAAAACTAATAGAATTTGTCACCAGCAGGGGTACTCTAAATGAATGGCTAAAGGAAATCATCTAAATATAAAAGAAAATAATAAGGTTGAATCTTGGAACATGAGGAAAGTACAAATGACATGGAAAACAAAAGTATGGGGAAAAATAGTAAATTAGTAAATTTTCCATCTTGAGTTTTCTAAATTCTGTCTGGTGATTGAAGTAAAGTGTGTGCATATGTGTGTATACACACACACACATATACATACATATAAATACATATATATGTATATATATATATTTTTTCTGATATGGGGCTAATGTACATAGAGGAAATATTTAAGATGATTATAAATGAGGAAGATGAGACTTATAAAGAAGTGAGGCTTCTATATTTCACTCTGAGAATATGAGAAGACTGATAGTTTATTTTATATAAGTATAAATATATGCAATATAATACTTAGGACAGCTACTTTAAAAGCTATAGAAAGAGATATACCCAAAAACATTATGCATAGATCAAAACAAAAATGGCATTCTAAAAAATGTTAATGTAACCCATAGAAAGAAAGGATAAAGGGAATAGAGAAAGGAATAACTAAAAGAACAAACAAAAATAATAATATTTCAGACTTAATTGTTAATAGGTGAATAATTTTATTAAATGCCAGTGGTCCAAATACATCAATTTAAAGAGTGAGATAGACAGAATGGGTTTAAAAAACATGATCCAGCTATTTGTTTTCTATAAGAAACTTACACCAAAATAATATATTTTGTAAACATCAATTAGAGAAAGCAGAAGTGACTATCAAGTAAAGCAGATTTCAAAGCAAAGGACATTAAAATGAAAGACTCAGTCTGCAAAGAAGCCTAGCAATCTTACATGTTCATGCACAAAACAAAGCTGCAAAATATGTGAACACAAAACTGATTGAACTGAAAGGAAGGTAGACAAATCCACAATTAGAGTTGGAGTCTTTAATACCCCTTCCTAAACAATTAATGGAACAACTAGAGGGAAAGTTAGCAAGGATTGAGAAGTACTCAGCAATATCAACCAGCAGTTATCTAGCAGAAATTTATAGACCTTCTCATGAACAACAGCATAATACACATTCTTTTCAAGTGTCCATGGAATATATACAAAAATACACCATATCATGGGCTGTAAAACAAGTCTATATCAGATCTTAAACTATATTACAGAGCAATAGTAACAAAAACAGCATGATATTGGCACCAAAACAGACTGGTAGACCGATGGTACAGAATAGAGGACACAGAGACTAACCCACAAAATTACAATTGTCTTATATTAGACAAAGCTGCCAAAAACATGCATTGGAGAAAAGATAGCCTCTTCTACAAATGGTGCTGGGAAAACTGCAAATCCATATGCAATAAAATGAAATTGAATCCCTATCTCTCACAATGCACAAAACTCAACTCAAAGTGGATCAAGGACCTAGGAATTAAACTAGAAACTCTGCATCTAACAGAAGAAAAAGTAGGTCCTAATCTTTATCATGTGGGATTAGGCCCAACTTCCTTAATAAGACTCCTATAGTGCAAGAATTACCAAGAATCAATATATGGGATGGATTCAAATTAAAAAGTTTCTTCTCACAAAAAGAAATAATCTGTGAGGTGAACATAGAGCCTACATGGTGGGAGCAAATTTTTACCCCTCACACATCAGATAGAGCACTAATCTCTAGGGTATATAAAGAACTCAAAAAGCTAAGCATTAAAAAAAATAAAAAATAACCCAATCAATAAATGGGTCAGGGACCTGAACAGATACTTCTCAGAAGAGGATATACAATCAATCAACAAGTATATGAAAAAATGTTCATCATCTCTAGCAATTAGAGAAATGCAAATCAAAACTATTCTAAGATATCACCCCAGTCAGAATGACAGCTATTATGAAGACAAACAACAATAAGTGTTGGCGAGGATGTGGGGAAAACGGTACACTCATACATTGCTGGTGGAACTGCAAATTGGTGCAGCCAATATGGAAAGCAGTATGGAGATTCCTTGGAAATCTGGGAAGGGAACCACCATTTTACCCAGCTATCCCTCTCCTCAGTCTATACTCAAAGGACTTAAAATCAGCATACTATAGGGACACAGCCACATCAATGTTTATAGCAGCACAATTCACAATAGCTAAACTGTGGTGCCAATCTAGATGCTCTTCAGTATATGTATGGACAAGAAAAAATGTGGCACATATATATATACACAATGGAATTTTACTCAGCAATAAAAGAGAATAAAATCATGGCATTTGCAAGTAAATGGATGGCATTGGAGAAAATAATGCTAAGTGAAGTTAGCCAATCCCCCCAAAAAACAAATGCCAAATGTTTTCTCTGATATAAGGAGGCTGATACATAGTGGGGTAGGGAGGGGGAGCATAGGAGGAATAGATGAAGTCTAGATAGGGCAGAAGGGTAGGAGGGAAAGGGAGGGAGCAAGGGGTTAGCAAGGATGGTGGAATGTGATAGACATCATTATCCAAAGTACATGCATGAAGATGCAAATTGGTGTGAACATACTTTGTATACAACCAGAGATACGAAAAATTGTGTTGTATATGTGTAATAAGAATTGTAATGCATTCCACTGTCATTTATTTTTTAAAAAATCAATAAAAAATAAATGGAACTATACAATTAAAAAATAATGTGTTCACTAGAATGGAAGAATATTGGAAATCATTAACAGAAAAATATAAGAAAAAAATAAAAAATAATAGGGAAAATTTCCAAAAGTTTAAAATTTAAATAGCAGGCTTCTAAATATTGCATGGACCAAAGAATAAATCTGAAGGGAAATTTAAAAAAAAAAATGGAAAGTACACTAAAGTAGCACTGAAAGGAAAAATTTTAAAACTACATTTTACTTTAAAAAGAGAAAATGTCTCAAAAGTCTAAGCTCCCATATCAAGAACCTAGAAAAAAGAAAAAGCAATGTACAAAGCTAGTACATGTCCTTCAACAGGCGAATGGTTAAACTGTGGTTCATCCAAAGCATGAAATATTATGCAGCAATAAAAGTACCAAACTCTAGAAACTTGCAACAACCTGGAAAATTTTGTAAAGAATTATGTTGAATAAAAAGAGCCAGTATCAAAAAGTTACACTCCTTTTTTTTTTTTTTGGTACCAGGGATTGAACCCAAAGGCACTTAATCACTGAGCCAGATCCACACATCCCCAGTCCTTTCTATTTTGTATTTTGAGACAGGGTTTTGCTAAGTTGCTCAGGGCCTTGATAAGTTGCTGAAGCTGGTCTCAAAGTTGCAATCCTACTGTCTCAGCCTTTTGAGGTGCTGGGATTACAGGCATGCACTACTGAGTGCAGCTAAAAGGTTATGCTCTTTATGGCTTCATTTGTATAACATTCCTGAAAATCATTAAGTCATGGAGATAAAGGTCATATTAGTGGCTGTCAGAGGTTAATGAGGAGGTGGCAGTGGTAGGGAAGTAGATATGGGAATAAAATATTTTTATGCAATGATGAGAATGTTCTATATTTTCCCTGAATCATTACCAGTATATCAGTAATAATATTGTACTGTATTTCAACAGGATGTTACCATTGGGGGAAATTGAGTAAAGATTATAGGAGATATTTCTGTTGTGTTTCTTACAATTGCTTGTGATCTAAAATTATATCAAACTAGGAAGTTTAATTTAAAAAATACATATATGTATTTTAATATACACACTTTAAAAAATAATATAACATTACAAATGTTTTCATTTAAGGGGGAAATAACTTCATGGGATGGTAAGGATGCCAAAAGTCTATTCCTTTCTTCAGACAGTCCTTTTAAATAAGATATATGGACACTATATATAGTTAATTATTCTGGTTGAATCAAAGATATATAATACTCTGGTAGTTCACAATCATAGCTATGACATTAGGATCCCCTGAGGCAGATGTTAAAAATACTGATAGGAAGGTCTTTATCCTCTCTCCTTCAACCAGGATATTAACTTATTTTGTCTGCTGTGAGAACCAAGTATCAGTATCTTTAGGGCAATTTTAAAGTCAAGTTTCAAAAATGCTCACGGTAGAGAGGAATATGTAGTGAAGCCGCTGTAGTCATCATTTGCACTCAAAATTATCATTTTCCCAATCCTGTTATAATCTATCACCACCAGCATGTTTTTTCTTTTTTCCTTGCAGTGCAGGGGATTGAATCTGGGGCGTTCTTCATACTAAGCAAACACTCTGCCACTGAGTTACATCCCCAGCTCTTTTTATTTTTAGTTTGAGACAGGGTCTCACTAAATTGCCCAGGCTGGCCTGAAACTTTGATTATCCTGCTTGAGACTCCAGAGTAGCTGGGATTGCAAGTATATACCATCATGCTTAGCTTCCCCTTCCATTGTTGCTGTTTGAGTATTTTGTAGCAAATCCAAAGTGTTATGGTTTGAATATGAGGTGTCCCCCAAAAGCTCACATGTGAGACAATGCAGGAAATTTCAGAGGAGAAATAATTGGATTGTGAGAGTCTTCACTTGATCAGTGAATCAATCCCTGATGGGATTAACTGAATGGTGACTAGAGGCAGGTGGGGTGTGACTGGAGGAAGTGGTTAATTGGGGGTGTGTCTATGGGGTATATATTTTGTATCTGGAGTTGGAGACTCTCTCTCTGCCTCCTGGTCACCATGTGAGCTGCTTTCCTCCACCACCCTTTTCTGTTGTGATGTTCAGCCTCATCTTGAACCCTGAGGAATGGAGTCCAGCCCTGTATGGACTAAGACTGAAACTGTGAGCCCTCAAATAAACTTCCCCCTCCCCCACAGTTGTGCTGGTCAAGTCCTTTAGTCACAACAGCAAAAAAGCTGACTAAAACACAAACCATGCTAGATTTTTGGCCTTAATAATTATAAGATCTATGCTTGTGTGTGTGAGTATATATGTGTCTACATATGCATAACATAATGTACTAATCATACCTAGAAAATCAATTATTAATCATCTCATCTAATAACCCAATAGCAATTTCAAATGTCCCTGATAGGCTCAACAATGTCTTTATAATTGTATTGATTAGCTCATTGATTTTGAATCAGGATTCAAATTCAAATAGGATACACACACTGAATTGGGGTGCGAGCCCTCTTAAGACTTTTAATCTGTAACAGTCTCTCCTTTTATTTTTCCAATTCCTTTGTGGAAGAAATCAGATCATTTGTTTATAGAATTTTCCATCTTCTGAATTTGTCTGATTGCTTCCATGTGGATGTTTGACTTATTCCTCAGCAATGACATTTTAAAAACTCCTGAAGTTATTCCAGTATGCAGCCATGGTTGAGATCCAGTGGTCTAATTCACCACCCCCCAACCCATCCACATGTTAAAACCCAGGAATCAGAGATCTGGAGAAATTCAGACTCCCCACCCCATCACATAGCTAGTCATTGATTGGATCCAGGTCTTCTAATTCATAAGCCAGTGGATTTTCCCACTGTGCTTTGTCCTTGAGAAATGAATGCAGCTCATTCATTCATTCAGTCATTGGTTCACTGACTCATTCATCCATTCATTCAACAGATATTTGTATCTGTTGTCAGTCTTCAGACAGGGCAATTGGGGAACAGCAGTGAGCAGGGAAGTAGATAGATGTGGCTCCCACTGGATTCATCATGATTTTCCAAAACAAATTACTAGCTTCATCCCCCACAGAAATTGTCCCAGATATTTAGACGAATTGAACCAAATTGAGCAGTGCTTGATTTTTAATGACTCCCCAAAACCCACAGGAGAAAGTGTAGCACTTTGACCTGACACCCATGGCTCCTCCATAACTTGGTCTCCATTATCTTGGCCCTGGTCACTCTCCGTTGGGCACTTTTCATACTGAATTGGACTCTTCTGAGGTTCCAGGTCTATCTTTTTTATACCTCTTTTTATGTTTTGACACATGATATTTTCTCTTAGAATGACTGGCAAATTGTTGCTTCTTTAAGAGTCAACTCACTCATGTTCTCTATGAAGACATCCTTGATTTATTCAAGCAAAGGTGATCCCTCTGTCGCACCATTTGTCAATGTTGTGCCAGAATTTAACCCTGATTGAAGGGTGTGTTACACAGCAGCGCAGTTTTGTTGAGGAGTTTGTTTCTTCTATTAGACCACAGAACTAAGTGTGTTCCCTAGACCACAACTTTCATATCTTTTGGGGACGTGAATGTTCTCTACCCAGACCTATTGAATTAGGGCCTTTGGAGGTAGGGTCTCATCCTGCAGGTGATTCTGATACACATTCAAGTTTAAGAATCTCTGGCTTAATACATTGCCTAGCACTTAGATGCTATACTTAAAAAATGTATATTGACCTTAACAAATTTATGATCCTTCCAGAGGCATTAGGCAAGTCTGATGGTATTATCTGCAGCTACTGCTAGAGTCAAGGAAAAGAACATCAAGATCCTCTTGAAATCCTGGGAAGAGGAGCTTTTCTGTACTAGCAGACATTTGCTAATACTGTCCCTTCCCAACATATCTTTTATCACCTTTAATGATAATTATACTCAAGCTTATAAAATTTCAGATTCACCTTTTCGTTGTAGGTTGCTGAGCATGACCAATCCCTTCCATTTGCTTTAGAAGTGTGACTGTCAAAGGATTCACCACCTTTCAGAGTGAAGACTGAAATGGCTGTGTGGTCTCTGTTTTTTTTTTTAAGGCTGTAGTTTGGTTGGTCTTAAGGCTTAGTACAAAAGAAATGAACTTTTCTCCTCTTACTCTAAGCCCAGGACATTATTTTTTTTAATATATTCCTTTATGGTGTGTGTGTGTGTGTGTGTGTGTGTGTGTGTGTGTGTTTTCAAATGTATGTGCATATGTTTTTTGGAAGGGGATAAAGGGACAAAAAATTAGGGGGGAAAAAAGTAAAATTCAGCAAAAATATCAGCCAGGGATTCAGCTGAATTCCATCTGGACCCAGAGGATTCCCATAGTTATTCTCCTTGTAACTTTGTCTTTCCAGCTTTGATTTTCTAGTACTTACTTATGAATTGGGTGGTTTCTGTAGATTCCTTCCTCTCCCCCTACCCTGCCATTCCTAGTCAGATCTCTTGTGACTTGTTGGCCAGTACTTTTTCCTTTCTTCGTGATTGACTTCCCCCTCCTCTGAACTGGTCCCTGGTTGTCCTGATTCACTTGTGAACTATGCTTCTCTATGGAGCTGACCATGGAAAATGGGAATCTGATATGCCCTTCACTCTTCTTACATGTTTAAAATTACACTTCTGGAGGAAAAATTGGAGCTTGATTTGGCGAGAGAACATTATCTTAAAACAGGTTGCCTCTGAAAGTTTGGTTGCATGGCCAATATATCTTGCTGCAGATGTTGTTGCTGTCTTTCTGGATTCCTTGAGATATTTAAATATATACTATTGATGTACACATATAGTTATGTTGTATATAGTTGGATATATTATGGAGAAGAATCCCTGGAGATAGGCATGTAAGTAAAAATGTATTTAAAGTTTTAATTTATTCAAGATCTTTAGGAAATGATCAGAAACAATGCTAAAACCTCTAAAGGTAGATATTAAATCTTCCTAAAAGCTAATGATATAGGAAAATAAGGAAAGTATTATTTGATTATTTTTGTTATAAATTATAAATCTAAGTTTTTAGAAATTATAGGTCTATCAAAATGTATTTATATGAAAAAAATAACTGATCGAATGAGAAAAGTAAATTCTAGGGAATAAGGTTCTAGTTTCTAGACATGTTATATTAAATAAGACAGTTTTTAAAAATAAATTTTATTGGCCATAGGCAATATGTTTCTATAAAGGCCAGTCTCATTCTTAGTGATGATGACCTAGGATCTAGTACCATTACACATAATTAGTAATAAGGTGGGGAATTATGCTCCCAGGAAATTATAACAATTATGGATATGAAAGTAATCTCAGGAAGGGCATGTGGGAGTCATCTACCAAGAGGAAGTGGAGGTGTTGTGGGTAAGACTGTCCTGAGTCTGTGACTTTCACAGGTATGTTCTTCCCTAAGCGCTGGGAGTCAGGAAACTTGGCTTCACATTTCAGCTCTAAGACTGAAGAGTTAGTCATTTAACATTCATTGTCCTTATTTCCAAAATGAAAATGATATTAACACTATCTTTAGGACTAAGATTTCAGATAAGATAGAACACTGAAGTCTGTACCACCAGCTACTGTGTCAAGATACTTCACCTTACCCAACAACTAGTGGGGAAAGTTCCTACTAAAATACTATCCCACACAGGGATTATTACTGTCATAGCTAGGAAACATAAATTCTTGTCCCTGTGATTTCAGACATACTTTTAAATTTTCTCAGGTCTAGTTCCTGATTTCTGGAAGGGTACTATGAGTTCAGAGCAGGATGAGTCCTAGCAAAAAGTCACAGAAAATTATCTTTTATCACAGTCCAGGTGGATACTCAAAATGAAATAATGACAAATATTTTGCATAATTCCAGCCACAAAAATCTTTGCATTATTTAAGGCCTTAGGTTTGACCCCCACTATCACAAAACAAACAAACAAACAAGTAAAAACCGTTTGCATTGGGAGTTTTTCTTGGTGAAACACCACACATGCTCCTATTCTAGAGTCTTCTCCAGGGGGATTCTGCTTTGGGAGATATGTTCATCTCTGTCTATCCTTTCTGGTATTTAGATGTCCAAAATCTTAGCAGACTTTTTATGAAATATAAAAACAGTATGACTTTGGTTTCTAAGTAAATTCCCTTAAAAAATACTGATTATTAAGGTGAGAGGAGACCTGACAGACATCACCTTCATCAAATGATCAAAGTGAATATCCTGTTATGAGACAAACTGAAATCCTGGGCCACTGATAGAATGCAATGAAAAGAAAACAGCATCACTTCTGTGATATTCCTGTCAAAGACACAAAGGACATCAGACAAACCCAGACCAAGGGACAGTCTATAAACTATCTCGCTGTCATCTTTATAGGCGTCAAGGTCATCAGGCATGAAAAGACTGAAGAATGTCCCAAACTGAAGGAGAATAAAGAAGCACAGCACTTCAAGCACTATGTGATTCTGAATTGACACTTCTTTCTATAAAAAAAATGTTGGAATGGTTGGTAAAATTTTAATGGATCTGAGGATTAGTGTTAATCATAAATCACTGTTAATTTCTTGATTTGGATGGAAGTGATTAGTAAGCAAATGTCCTTCTCTGTATTTCAAGGGTGAGAGGGTGTCAGTCTAGCAGCTTACTCTCAAATAGTATAAAAAAAGTTATTGTACGGTACTTATACGTTTTCTCTTAACTTTGAGATTAAACTAAAAAAATTAAAAACTATGCCTTCCATGTAGAGAGTTATATTTTGTTTGTTTCTTAGGTCCAACTAAGAAACAAACAAAATGTAACTCTCTATATGGAAGGCATAGTTTTTAATTGTTTCTTAGCCTGGGAAAGAATCTTTTTTGCTAATGTATCTTTACCAGAGGTGGGACAGTGCTGCTTTAAGCTGAATGTACTGTCTTCAAAGGATGAATTCAGCATTTAAATTGAGCAGGCTTATGTGAAAATAATCCACCACCGTAAAAATTACCAGCTTGTTCTGAAAGAATCACATATAGATTTTGTTATTTCAAACCAGGGACTGGTTTAAAAATCACAAAATAGGTTGTGCCTCCACTCCCATGCTGGATCGTTAGAAATAGCTTGATGAATAATATCTTGATTGCAGAGAGAGAGAGAGAAAGTGAGAGAGAGAGTCTTGTGTTCCTTTGAAATTGTCCTTCCACCACCTTTTCCTAATAAGGCTGTCCACACTCTCAGACAGAATTAGCCACATAATGCAACTCAAGTTCTCTATGTATGGAATGCCTGCAAGACAAACATCTATTTATATGTTTAGTGATAATGATGTTTATCTACTGTTTAATCATTTCTCTTACATTTCCAAAAAAAAAAAAATGAACCATGATTTTTGGTAAACTGGCTATAAAATAATTTCCAACCAAACAACTTACCAACAATGTTGTCTCAAGTTACAGCAGGATTTTCAAGTTTTCTTTCTTTTTTTCTTTTTCCCTTTCTTTTCTTTTTCTTTCTTTCTTTCTTTTTTTTTTTTTTTTGCCATTTTCAAGATGAAGATAACAAATAGTTAATGAGTGAGGCATAATCTGGAGGTGGTGGTAGAGGAGAATGAGTTTAATTTGGCCAGGGGCCTGGAACTTAGTTCCATTTCTTTGTAGAGTGGAATTTTATTTTGTTTGAGGTGCATTCCCTCTCTGGTTTGTCCCAAACTAAATTGAGACTGGAATGCACTCTCATACAAACAGAACCCAGCTTGACAATAAAACCAGGGCAGAGCCTGCTGGTAATATATTAGAGTACTACAGTAAAAGAACTTTCTGGAGGAGAAGAAAAAAGAAAATGTCGTTGTTGACATGTGTGAGACCCAGGGGTGGTTTAAGGCTTCAAATTCATCCCTTTTCTTCCCTTCCCTTGTATCCTTGTATCCCCTTCCCTTCCTTATATCCTTTCCATCCAATTATTTGCAGGTCTATGGAACAAGTGCCCTAGGGTTGAATTCTCCTAGTGGAGGAAGAGATTTCATAATGGCGTTTGATAAACTCTTACAGGGCAACTCTCATGAAGCACTCAGGGAACAAGAGAGTCAGTGGATGGGGATAGAAAGAGAAAACATAGAGAGATTAATGTCTGGGAGGCAGCAGGTAGGAAATGATAAGGAATATCTTTTGTAGGGCCTACTGGAAGCATTTGAGAGAGACGCTACAGGTCCAAGGATTCAGATTGAGAGCAAGTTTGGTTTTCTTTTCCTTGAAAGAGACAGGTGTCTTAGAAGGACTTTGGTCTGAGAGAAAAATCTTTTTTCTAATTCTGAGTCATAAAAGGAACATTCATTCATTAGGCCAGGTGGGAAAATCTCTCAGAAGGAATAAATTAAATGCTCTCCAAGACTAAGCCAGCTTTGGATCTGGTCGGTATGGAATAGTACAAAGAAAATTGACTTGGGCATCAAGACTCCATTTGCAGTTTTGAGATAAACTGATGTTGTATCCATAGAAAAGTCATTTGAGGACTCTGTGACTCAGTGTTGCTACCTGTAAAATGAAGGAATTGCATTCAACTATGTGTAGAATCCTTATTGGATTCATACTTCATGACTCTGGCCATGAAGTACGAGGTACTGCAAAAGGAAGATGCTTTTCTTCCAAGAACCCTGCATAAGGACCATGCTCTGATGTTGAAAAACAGGAGAAATGAGGTTCTTTCAAACATCACAAAACCTAACCAATGCTATAAGAAGGATGTCAAGACCTAACACCAGCCCTAGAATTGATTGTTACATTGAAAACCCAGGTGGAAAAGACAGACTTTCTTCCACAGTGTGAACTCCAGCTCCAGTCTCACTTTCTTTGTGACATCAACTTGAAGTAACATTACCAAAGGATGATGATAAAGATGATGAAGATGCCATAACTACTACCAACAATGGCTTGCTGTCCTAATTAGCTTTTGTATTGTTATGACCAAAATACCCAACAAGAACAACTTAGAGGAGGGAAGTTTATAGACCTCATGATTTCAGAGGTCTTAGTTCATAGATGGCCAACTCCATTGCTCAGAGCCAAACTGAGGCAGCCCATCATGGGAGAAGAGCACAGTGGAGGAAAGCTTCTTAGCTCATGGCAGGGTCAGAAAGCAAAGAAAGGAAAGGTGCATGGAAGATGCACCCTTCCAGGGTACACGCCCAGTGCCCCATTTCCTCTAACCATGCCCCACATGCCTGTAGTTACTACCCAGTCAGTTCAATCAAACTAGGATGGACTCTCTCACAATTCAATCATTTTAACCTCTGAATATCCCCACAGACACACAGGAGCTTTTGAGGGACACTATTTCCAAACCACAACAGTAATACTTAAAGAACACACAATATACTGAGCACTTTTCTAAGTACTTTATATGTATTAACTCATTTATCCTCTACGAGCTTTGTTTTTATTTTTGAAGATGAGAAATCTAAGGCACACAAAGCTTGGGTAACTTGAGTTAGATCATACAGTAGTTAGCTGTGGGGACAGGCAGTTTCTGTTCAATCACGTTTCTTGTCTACCTCTTATTTAGTACTTTGTGCGTATATAAATATAACAGCTGCTTAATTGGCTCCATCAAAAGATAAAAACAAACTCCTGCACAGGAACATCTCACTCTACCTGATCGGTTCCTGGCCACCCTGCCAGGTCTTTTGCTCTACCATCAACCTGCATCTGAAGTTCCAGCATAAGGAGTCATTTGCCTTCTCCAAGTGAATCAAGATCTCTGTCCTATTTCTTTTGCCTTGCAACCAACTCACCACTGTGTGCATCTGTTAAATTCCTACTCAGACTTCAAGTATTGCATAGAGGAAAGCTTTCCAGGTAGATTTTCTAACTCTTCTAGATACAAACACTTCTACCTATGTCCCTTCACATTCTCTCTGCGACTTGGACATCTCTCTATTATGGGTCTGAGCTCTTTGTAGTAGGACTGCCTGATGGTTCTCTTTCCTCACTCGACTGGGAGTTATACTGTAGCTTGTTTATTTTTATATTCCCAGTTTCTAGCACACCTTCCTTTGTGGGGGAGGGGAATGATACCAAGAACGAGCTCAAGGGGACTCAACCACTGAGCTACATCCCTACCCTATTTTGTATTTTATTTAGAGACAGAGTCTCACTGAGTTGCTTAGTGCCTTGCTTTTGCTGACGCTGGCTTTGAACTCATAATCCTCTTGCCTTAGTCTCCCGAGCAGTGAGATTACAGGCATGTGCCACTATGCCCAGCTACACAGTAGCGCTTTGCTATACCAAATTATATTACTAGGAAATGTTAGACCATAAATCCTTGGAAGGTAAAAATGGTTTTGTCTCTACAACACATGTCCCAGTACTGACAGTGTGGTTGATGATAAGTAACTATTTCTTAGGTAATTGACTAAAGGATCAGGTATGTTCTGGGAATGTTTTGACATTAAAGTAAGTAAAAAGGAAATCTTGGTCCAGTGATCAAGAAACACCCAATTTTGTAGTAGTATTGATATAGTTTGAATCTGAAATAAGGCCCATGTATTAAAGGTTTTTTTGGTCCCTAGTCCATAGTGCTGTTGGGAGGTGGGAACCTATAATAGGTGGGGCCTAGGGAGAGGTCTTAGGTCACTAGGAATGTGTCCTGCAAGGGGATTTGGGTTTTTGCTCTCTCTCATTACTTCCTGGTCACCATGAGGAGGTGAACAGTTTTGCTCCACCATGTGCTACTGCAATGATGTGCTGCTCAAAAAGGCCAAAAAGCAATGTGACCAACTGATCATGGACTAAAACCTCCAAAACTGTAAGCCAAAATAAACCTTTCCCTTTTTAAAAATTGATTATCTCAGGTATTTGTGACAGCAACAAAAAGTTAACTAACAGATATTCACAGAGATATGCAATAAAGCTGAAAAGGTGGATAGTAGCAAAGTGAGAAATTCTTTTCAGAATAAAGAGCAACTAAAAAGTTGAGCAAAGGGGGCTGGGGTTGTGGCTCAGTGGTAGAGCACTTGCCTAGCATGTGTGAAGCCCTGGGTTCAATTCTCAGTACCACATATAAATAAATTAATAAATAAAAGGTCTATTGACAACTAAAAGAATATTATTTTAAAAAAGGTTGAGCAAAGAATATAACTTTTTTTTAAATTAATTTTTATTGTAGGTTGTTCAAAACAATACATAGTTCTTGATATATCATATTTCATACTTTGATTCAAGTGGGATATGAGCTCCCATTTTTACCCCATATACAGATTGCAGAATCACATCAGTTGCACAACCATTGATTTACATATTGCCATTCTGTTGTCTGTTGTATTCTGCTGCCTTTCCTATCCTCTACTATCCCCCCTCCCCCCTCCCCTCCCCTCTTCTCTCTCTACCCCCTCTACTGTAATTCATTTCTCCCCCTTATATTTTTCCTCCTTTCCCCTCACTTCCTCTTGTATGTAATTTTGTATACCCCTGAGGGTCTCCTTCCATTTACATGCAATTTCCCTTCTCTCTCCTTTTCCCTCCCACCTCTCATCCCTGTTTAATGTTAATCTTCTTCTCATGCTCTTCGTCCCTACTCTGTTCTTAGTTACTCTCCTTATATCAAAGAAGACATTTGGCATTTGTTTTTAAGGGATTGGCTAGCTTCACTTAGCATAATCTGCTCTAATGCCATCCATTTCCCTCCAAATTCTATGATTTTGTCATTTCTTAATGCAGAGTAATACTCCATTGTGTATAAATGCCACATTTTTTTATCCATTCGTCTATTGAAGGGCATCTAGGTTGGTTCCACAGTCTTGCTATTGTGAATTGTGCTGCTATGAACATGGTTGTAGCAGTGTCCCTATAGTGTGCTCTTTTTAGGTCTTTAGGGAATAGACCGAGTAGGGGAATAGCTGGATCAAATGGTGGTTCCATTCCGAGCTTTCCTAGAAATCTCCATACTGCTTTCCAAATTGGCCGCACCAATTTGCAGTCCCACCAGCAATGTACAAGAGTACCCTTTTCCCCACATCCTCGCCAGCACTTGTTGTTGTTTGACTTCCTAATGGCTGCCAATCTTACTGGAGTGAGATGGTATCTTAGGGTGGTTTTGATTTGCAATTCTCTGACTGCTAGAGATCGTGAGCATTTTTTCATATACTTGTTGATTGATTGTATGTCCTCCTCTGAGAGGTGTCTGTTCAGGTCCTTGGCCCATTTGTTGATTGGGTTATTTGTTATCTCATTGTCTAATTTTTTTAGTTCTTTGTATATTCTGGATATTAGGGCTCTGTCTGAAGTGTGAGGAGTAAAGATTTGTTCCCAGGACATAGGCTCCCTATTTACCTCTCTTATTGTTTCTTTTGCTGAGAAAAAACTTTTCAGTTTGAGTAAGTCCCATTTGTTGATTCTAGTTATTAACTGTTGTGCTATGGGTGTCCTATTGAGGAATTTGGAGCCCGACCCCACAGTAAGAATATAACTTTTTAGACCATGAAAAAAGACTTGTCAATATAGCATTAACTAATATTTTGTCAAATGAGAAATCTGTCTCTAAATTTTATTTTCATCTTTAGGCTATACTGTTCACATTAAAACAAAACCACTGTAATGTGTTAGTGCCCATTGTTTAATTTTTCCACTAAATGCCAAGGACATCAGTCTCCAAAGACAATCTAATTTTGTCATTTCTTTGGTTTGTCTTTGTCCAGTTACTTGCAAATAGCTTTGAAGTTTTACAGAATGCAAGGTGAGAGAGATTTTTGACATGAGAAAAAAGTTTTCACAATCTACAGATAAAAATTTTGGAAAGTTAGGCTAAACCACAGAGGAAATGTTTAAACAATGACATATTCCTTATTTTTTAAAAAAGGACTTAAAATATATCTTCAGTAATTCTTATTCCCTTTTAATGTTACTTAAAAGGAGACAAAGTAAAATTTTCTTACAGGACCTAACTTGATCTCATCCCTCCATAAAAACATATCACTCCTGAAGATAGTCTCAAAATTTGGGTAGAAATTTGTTTTTGCTGTTTTTGGGTGGAAAGTACCTCTGTGGTCTCTTTTCTTCTCATTTACTTCAGAAGACACAGTCCTTGAAGAGAATAGATGAGCAAATCCATAGTGTGTTTTAAACATTTTCAGAATTGTTTCTGTGTGTATTTCTGAAAGAATAACTTAACTTTTTTTTTTTTTTTTTTTGAGGAAGAATAGTTACAAACATCACTGGCAGATAGAATCCATCTGGAAAAGTGTATCAAAAGGGAAGAATTTTAGTTCTGACAGGTTGATGGTCTGGTCCTTCATTTTCAGATGAGGAAAATGGGCCTCTCGAGGGCCTTATAGAAGATATGATCACACATGGTGGCTGAGTGTGGCCCCTACCCTGGCTTCTCAGTGCCTAGTCCACTGGGCCTGTTCACAGTACCATGCCATGATACAAAACGCTCTGCTTATTAGCCATGACTCTGAAGGAAATCATTGGTTCAGGAAAATCCTTAGGGAGCATTATTTATCAAATTAGATCTTGTACAAAAAAATGGATTTTACATGCATATGCATCATTCAATGTCAAGAAATAGAGAGGAAGTGGCATAGAAGTGAGGCCAACAATGGAGGGCACCTTAGTTTAAAATGACTTTTCTAAGGGCTTTTTGGAACACTAAATGTTGTGGTTTGGATGAAGATCATGTGTTAAAGGTTTGATGCCCAAAGTGTTTCTATTGGGATGTGGTAGAATCTTCAGAAAGTGGGCCTTGGGGGAGGTCTTCAGATCCTTAAGATTGTACCCTCAAGTGGAATTTTGGAGCCCTGGTCTCATCCTCTTCAATCTCTTTCTTCTTGGATCATGAGGTAAACAGTTTTGTTCTGCCAGGTGCTCTCACCATGACGCTCCACCCAGAGGCCCAGAGACATGTTTCACCTGATCCTGGACAGAAACGTCCTAAACTGTGACACCCATTTAACATCCAAGTAGAAGTGTCAAATATGTGGCCAAAAACGTTACAACTGTAGCCAAAGATTAGAGAGAGAAAGATTTAAAGTTAGATATGCTCCAAAAAACAGAAATTCTCAATTGCTGGTGACTTAAGCAAATTCAATGTTTATTCATTTCCCTCTTAAGATTTAGCAGGAGGTAGGTGTTATGGTTTGGATATAAAGTGTCCCTCCCCCCAAAAAAAACTCATGTGACCATGCAGAAATGTTCAGAGATAAAATGATTAGATTTTGAGAACTATAACCCAATCAGTGGATTAATCTATTTGGTAGATCAGTGATTAGAATGAATTATTGGGTGATAATTGTAGGCAGGTAGAGCATGGTTGGAGGAAGTAGGTCACTAGGGGTATGTTTTTGAGGAGTATGTATCTTGTCCCTGGCTCCTTCTCTCTGCTTCCTAGCTGTTAAGAGCTGAGTAGCATTCCTCTATCATATCCTTCTGTCATGATGTTCTGCCTCACCAGTGAAATGATGTCAGCTGACCATGGACTGAATTTCTGACACTGTGAGCCAAAGTAAACTTTTCCTTCTCTAATTTGTTCTTGTCAAATATTTTAATCTAGCAAAGAAGTGCTAATTAACACAGTAGGCAAGTCAGGGCCAATATGGTGGTCACACTGTCATCAAGGAACTAGGCACCTATCTCTCTGTTTTATCATCCTTTTTATGTGGCTGCCACTCACAAAGGTCAACTTATGGTCCATCATGAACTGTAGAGCTCCTAATATTACTTCCACATTCCAGGAAGTAGAAAGAGTAGGTTGGGAGAAAGACTGCCTCTCCAGTAAGTCAGTTTCCTTCAAAGACTCTTCCTTTCATCCCGTTGTCCAGACTTAATTGCATGACTACAGGGGAATGCGGTGAGTGTAACCTTTTTATAGGTGCATTGTCATCCTTAATAACCTGTCACTATGGGCATAATCTTTTCTATAGAGAGTCATCAGTGTGCAAATGATATTTACAGCAGTGGAATTGGGTAATGGCAGGGACAAAGGGGTAAAGACTAACCATGGGAGGTATGTAAAGCACCTCTGGAACATGGGCAATGGAGCACAAGAGCATGGGAAAAGAAGACAAAAGAAATAGAGAAGAGGTAGAGGAAGGGAAAGGAAAGGGACAATGCGAGAAACAAAATGAGTGACTGGGGAGATGCAGGGGGCTGTCTTGCCTTTATGGTGTGATCTGATGTGTGATGTGTCTCACTGGAATAAATGGAAACACAGATTCAGGCTCGTAGAGTTTCTGTCCAGTCAACTGCTTCCTGAGGCCTGCCCAGAGAGATTGCCAAGGTTTGTATTAGCCTAAGAGTCATGATTATGTGGGAACAGGCAACTGTTGTTGGCAAAAGGAGAGCATTTCTTCCTGATTACCTGTGGCGGGTGGTTGGAATCCCATGGAATACCTCTTACTGATGAAACTGATGGAACTGATGAAATCAGTTCCACCTACATAATATAAAGAGCCTTGTGGTTTCATCCCAAGTGATGTTCTATGCATTACTCTTCTTCTGTGCTCTAATAGTAGCTGGAACAGGACTTCAGGGTCTCTGACTAGTGCCTAGAATAAGTCCACAGGTTCATGAAAGGTTAGGAAGGGCACTGAATTCAAAGAAGATGCAGGAAGCAGGAAGCTTTGTGTGATATACCCTGCAACACTTAATGTTTACCTTCCTTAAGTGCCCTCATTGTCAACATAAGTAAGTTTTGCCAGTGGGAAATTCTGTTTGGATTCTGTGATGCAAAGGTTTTAAGAAGTTTGACTCCATTTCCCCAGGGCTCAGGACATTCATTGAAGTGAGAATGGTTAGGTTGTAACTATAGCACTGGGCTTCCAGAGCTGATACCAGAAAGGTTATAGGAACTGAAGGGAATTCACTCCTTTTAAGCCTATAACTTACTTTCTTCAAATCAAAGTGGGAATCCATATAATACCATGGTGTAATTATTTAAAAAGACAGCTACAGCCTCCACTCAGGGCTCAGACTTGGCCAGTGGGAGAGTGAATTGGAATTCCATCTCCATCCTCCCTCATGACTGTCCATCCTTGTAGAGAGTAGAGCCCGCATAACCATAGTGAGAACCTTGACCCACCCCGCCTTCACATATCCTATCTGTCACAGGTTGGGATTTTGAGATAAGAGTTCAGGGAATAGAATGTCTATGAGGAGTGCACTTGAGATTGACCCCAGTGGTAGGGAGTGGAGGCAGGAAAAGACAGAGGAAAGTTAATTGGTGAATTGGGTGACAATCTTGGCCAACCTCACAGGGAGCTCTGGAGTTAAAATACTACTCCAGAGTTAGACCAAGATGGCCAGGCTGGGGCTGGGAGACAGCTCAGTGTTAGAGTGCATCTTATCATGCCCAGGATCCCAAGTTCCATCCTCAGCACCAAAGAGAGAGAGAGAGAGAGAGAGAGAGAGAGAGAGAGAGAGAGAGAGAAGAGGAGGGGAGGGGAGGGGAGGGGTCAATCACTGGATATGGGCAGACCCAGAAAGGCTATGGTTTAGAGGAACTGATAAGCTCATGCATGCTCAGCTATCAGTACCCCTAGTATCTGGGCAAAAAGTTTCTCATTGAAGTGGGCTTGGGGCCCACGACAGCAACCACAATAACCTATTTTTTTTGGATTGTCCTTGATATTAAATTGATATTTAATCAGACTTCCACTGTGTATTTGAAGGACAAGAAAAATATTCGTTCTGTCATCAATAACCTTAGGCCTTGGGTTCCCTTAGAGATACCTTGCTTGACCATAGTATTCAGAGAAAGCCATTTTTACCCCAGTTCCTCTCTATTCTGACCCCCAAATTAGCATAATGGCAAAGAAATGTGTTGAGACTCTTGAAAAGGGTTGTAGTGGGAGGAGTTTTCTGTCTGGTACTGCCTCTCACAGGGTGTCCTTTGAGGACAGCACCTCCTTGTCCCAGCCTCTGCAGCGACACCCATATTTTCACCCTCACTTTCCCATATCTGCATCCACTTTGAGGCTCTCACCCTGGGAAACTCCCATGGGAAATCTGTAGGCAGCCTCAGGGGAAGAAGCCCAGTGAGAGGTATGGGAAGGAAGAGGGTCGTGAGCATGGTATTTTCTTATTCCTCATGGCCTCTGGTGGGTTCCTGGAAGCATGGACAAGAGTGAGCAAGGGTACATTGTGGTGAGGAGCATTTGATCCAGGGCCAGGCTGCTTGTTCAGCCCCAGCCCTGCTATAGATGAATTCTGTGACTGTGGGAAAGTTGCTTAACTGCTTTGTGCTTCAGTTTCCCCATCAGTGAAATAAAGACTGATAATACCTACTTCGTAGAGTTTCCATCACGATCAACATATGTTAATACCTGAGAAAAGTGCCTAACCCACAGTGCACTGAGATGTGGCTCCATGATGAGACAAGCAGGAAGAATGCCACAAATTTAGGGGTGACATCTAGGCTAGTCCCTCCCTGATGGACCCACTGCATTTAAGGAGAGTTGCCTATGCATTCAGCCTCTAACAGAAACTCTCTGTGAACCTTTCCAATACATTAATATGACTGTTTATCCAGTTAGAAGTGATCCATAAGGCAAGTTTTCCCTCATAAACAGAGCAATTTGTGAAGACCTTTTGGTTTAGGGAAGGCAATATTGTTTTTGTAGATACTTCCCTAGATCAAGGAGTCCAATTTGTAAACCTTCCAGACTTAGCCTCAAAATTACTGTTTTATAGAATTCCTTTCTGAAACAGAGTTTATTTTCAAGCAATATTTAATGAACCAATTTGTCTGGGAACAGAACCTTTGAGAAATGAGACTGTCATATAGTAAAACACAGCACAAATTAATAGTCAAAAACCATTCACTAGAATACAATTACCTGGGCTCTGGTCCTTGCTGTGCCTCATACCAGTTGTGTGATTTGGGTAAGCTACTAAACTACTTTAGCCTCTTTCTAGAGATGATAAGAATAGAATCTTACACACAGCTTGTGCAGAGACTTGACTAAGGCAAAATGTGTAAAATCATAGTAAATTATCATTAATAAGTAATATTAGTACATAGAATGCAAAAATAAAATATAAGAAGAAATGAAAAAAAGTACAAACATTTAGAGTGATATCTCCATTTGTATCTTATATTAGAAAGAATAATATAGGATTCTGCTGCAGCAACAAAACCTTTCAAATCTCAAGGGCCTGAGAGAGAGAGAGAGAGAGAGAGAGAGAAGGAGAGAGAGAGAGAGAGAGAGAGGGAGATTTCTCCCCCATACACCATGTTAATTTACCATTGATTGGTGGTCAGAGGGGCAGCATTGCAAGGAAGGAAAGTGAAAGTGGAGAGACATACAGGTCCATTTGTATTTCCCTAGTCAGAACCAGTTATATGACCATGTGAAACCTTAGGGGTTTGGAGAAGTTAAATTCTTGGACAATAACAATAATTTGTACACACCCAGAAACACATCTGTATCCCCCCTTGGGAGCTCTCCCAGGCAATTTTTTTTCAGCTCAGGAGGAGAGGAAGACATATCTCACCATTAGAGGATCCACTCTCTTCAGATGATTTTCTTAGGGGCCTCTTTATTTCTTGTCCTTCCCAGCATCTGTGTGGCCCTACAGGATGATTACAAAGTAATAATAATGATTCTATCAGCCTGTTCAATAAGCAATATACAAAATAATATTTTTAAATTCTAATTTTCCCTAATTTTGACTGAAAAGTAATCTTCACTATTAGTATCCATATAAGAAATGATGAGAACTTGACCAAAAATTTCCAATTTAAAGTAAAATGTAAAATTTGGTACTCTAATAATCAGTTCTCACTATTGTTTTAATTTTTAAAAAAGTTCATCTTGAGTCCTCTCAGTTTTAAGTTTTCTTACATCATGGAAATGTCAAACACACTCAAGAGCAGAAATGACAGTAATAGTGAAACCGCTTTCCATGAAGACTTGATATCACTTCACCACTGCCTTCTTTTGTATGTAACTCTAAAAAACATGGGCATATTCTTACTTAAACACAATGTCGATGTCACATTTAATAATTCCTATTTTCAGGGTCTGGGGTGTTATTCAGTGGTAGAGCACTTGGCTAGCATGGGTGAGGCCCTAAATTCTACCCCAGCACCACAAAACAAAGCCCCCCAAAATTCCTAGTGTTAATTCTTCATAAGTATGATGTTTATTTTGGCAGTATTAATTTCCATAAAACAAAATGACAGGAGCCTACTGCAGTTCTTCTGATGACTCTCAGGTCCCTGCTATTTTTGAGAACATTGCTCATTACAGTGCGTGAATTGAGTTGAAGTGGTACATGAAGAGTCAACATACCTTAGTGGACAAATAGCCATAAGGCTATGTTTGCTAATGCTGACATGACTCAAGTAGGGCAAAGGGCTTTCAGAACAGGAGGATATGCTGTCCAAGTGCATAAACCTGTTCCAAAAATCTATTTGGTCTGGAAAATCTTTGTTGTGAACCCTTAGATCCTACTTACAAGTCAGCTGTGGACATGAAGTCAAAGAAGCCCTTCTTGTGTTCCATTGAACATAAAACACAGCAAGAAAGCTTCCTCCCACCCAGATGTATTATAAGAGCATTCTGTTTATACAGAACCTCACTTTGGATTTATTAAAATAAATGGAAGAGGTTGTTTCAGCTTGAGGATACTTTCTGGAACTTAATTTGCAGAATGTACTCTCTACATCGGCTCTTTGGTCAGAAACTGATCACCTTACTCCAGAGGACCAGTAACAACAATTTGGCTCTGTTAAGTAGATGCTATTATTCTTCCCAGTTTCTGGCCAGAAGTCAGTAGGATGTAATGCAGTTCAGAACTTAGGCTTAATGTCAGATTTCCTGGGTTTGAATCCCAGCTCTGCTACTTACTATCTCTATTATCAGATTTTAAACTATTTTAAAGTATTTACACCAGCCTGTAATGAAATTTGCTCAACATTTTTTTTTAAGTCTCTTTTTGAGCTTGGTTTGTTCTAAGAAGGAACCAAATAAATTCATTACCGTTTCACATTGAGCATTTAGGTATCCTCCATAAGATGAATATTCCCTCGCCAATGAGGACAATTTGGTTACTCTCACTCACATTCATATAGGAAAGGCTGGACAAGGGTTGAATTCTTTCCTTTAAACTGTTCACTTTTGGAGTAAGGACTGACTGTGCTAGTAAATTGAAGTAATATCCAAAGAGTTCTTTGTTCATTTATTTGGTGGAAGATGAGACTCTCAGATGATGATGGTGATGGTGATGATGTTGATGATCACAAGTTCTTTTCCATATTCAATCAATTGCATTCAATAGATCCTTTTTAGTTTACATAGTCCCACCTTTGGCCAATGAGCATCCTTTCATGTTGGCTTAATGCCCTTTTCACATGACCCTTAGTCTTTGATGGCTTCCTTGCTTTTGGGCCCAGTAAGATATCTCAGCTCCTCTTTGTATTTCCTGCCCTAAAGTTGAAAGTAGCCATTTTTTTTCCAAATATCCCTCCTTCCTTCTATGGGGTCTATTGATTTGACTCTAAAGCAGAAGATATTTCTCTTTATGTCCATCAACCTAGACATAAAAGATAACATCTATTTCTATTCCCCTTCAAAGCCTCCCACACAGTGGCTCTATGTATTCCCAAGATCTGGAATAGATGATGTTCTGTGGTCTCCTTATAAATATTCTTCATCCTAAATGTGTAAATAATTTTATTCTTGGTATTTTCCCAACACAGCTGTGAGTCTGAGAACTGACAGACACAGTTATCTATAAACCAAGGCATATGCTAATCAAAGAGATGTGAGAATTCAAGCAAACAGGGTGCTGGAGATCAAGGAAAATGTGCAACTCAGGGAAGGACTAAAATATGGGTGGCAGCAGTTCTGCCCTTGAACACATGTGTCAACTCTGAAAGGTTGTCCCTGTTTTTCTGGGAATGTTATCCTCATGGAAGGAGAAAAACACAGATTCCAGAAAAATTCATAGGGAACAAAGAGAGGAGGGGATCCTTATTTAAGATCAGCTGAGGACATCCAAGCCATCAATGAAGGGACACATAACCAGAGACAGATTCCCTCATGTCTGTGACCAAGAGAGACCAGATGAGCTGGTTTGATGAATGAACAAGGAAATGTTCATGCCAAGTTCTTTTGGACTTGGAGAAGCAAGGGGAAATTTGTATACATTATAAATGTCAGTAAACCAATTGCCAATTGAGTTCTTGAATCTTTGGACACTTGGAATCCAGAGGAGACTCCTTCCAAGATGTGGCATTGACTTTCTAGATGGGTAAAACAAAACAAGGATTTGATTTCACCATTCAGGCCCTCACTTGGCATAGCAGACTACCTTTCAGAGAAAGGCAACATTGGTCTCTTCAACACTGCATTGGGATGGAAAGAATCCCCTCCCTGTGTGCTGGGTAATAATACAGACCAAGGATTGAGAATCTGGCTAAATTCATTCTCTGGGCTCTGATCCATCTGCTGAGCAATGCTGTTCAATTAGCAGATCTCTCCTTTGTAAACCATGTGGTCTACGGCAAAATCTGTTTGAGTCTCTGCCATTAAAATAATTTTTATCAGGGCAGTCACTCTGCTCAGTGTTCTGCAAGTCATTTCCCTTGCTTCAGACCATACAAGGTTAGGGTTTGTGTCTACTTCTTTTAAAGGTTCAGTGCACTCGGTCCTGCAGGATTTCACATGCAACTCAAAGGAACCCAGAGTTCTGGTGCTCCCAGGAGAAGAAATGTGGAGAAATAAAACCTGTGGTTGACATGTGGAAGAGACTGAAATGAGGAATCTCTGTACTCACTATGAGAATTTATCCAGGTGGGCTTTACAACACACTTTGCTCCTAAAGCCCGTGTTCGGGCAAAGCTCTGATATATCAAACAGACAGAATGTTGGCTGAGGGCCACCTGAATGACTGACCTGTTGATGTCATTTTATGCCTGCTGGAACAATATATCTTCTACGGATGCAAAAACAAGTCTGAGATAGCTTTTGAGATAAGCACATTTAGGGCATGCTGCCTATAAGCATGTGTGTTTGTGATTGAAATGCTACCTGAGGCACCAAAATCCAAGGAGAAAGTAGCACCCAAGAAAACTCGCCTTGGAGGGTGTGGGGGTGAAGTTTGGAACATTTTTATTTTTACCACCTGTACTTAATTATCTTCTTCCCTTCTTGGTTCTTCTTCACACCAAAATAATTCCAACACTTGATCTCTGGTGGCATTGAGTAGGTTCTTGTTGGTGGAATATCAGAGCTGAAGTGACCACAAGAGATGGCAGAGACCCCCTTGAGGGGGTCTTTAGGGAAGAAGTATTATACCCCTTTTTATACCATCAGGAATATATTTTTTTAAAAAAATTTGCACTGTTGGGGACCAAACCTATGACCTTGTGCATGCAATGCAAGTTCTCTATCACTGAGCCACATCTCAACTTAATATAATACTTTTGTAGACTAGTGGGAAAGGGATCTATATTATAAAAGCACATTCAGTTGGCAAAAGGCCTCCATTCCTGAACTCATAGGAATAAATGATGAGAATAGTGAGAAAACAGCTGTAGGGGCAATTTCAGAGTGAGATGTCTTGATCATTCTTTGTCCTCGTGTAAGAATCAACTTCTAGCTACAGTGGCTGTTGCACTTGCTTCCATCACAAATGTCCGCATTGCAAACAAGCTCTATTCTCAGAGTTCCCGCTTGATTCAAAGCCCAGGGAAGTATGCAAGGAGGCAGGGCTGAGGCCTGCTTTAAACCTGCCTGGGGTGTCAGGCTGAGAACAATTGTGAGGCTAAGCACTCTTTTTTTTTTTTTTTAAATATTTTTTTTATTGGTTGTTCAAAACATTACAAAGCTCATGGCATATCATCTTCCATACATTTGATTCAAATGGGTTATCAGCTCCCATTTTTACCCCAAATACAAGTTGCAGAATCACATCGGTTACACATCCACATTTTTACATAATACCATATTAATGACTGTTGTATTCTGCTACCTTTCCTATCCTACTGTCCCCCCTCCCCTTCCCTCTCCTCTTCCCTCTCTACCCCATCTGCTGTGGTTTAATTCTCTCCCTTTTTTTTTCCCTTTCCCCTCACAAACTCTTATATGTAGTTTTATGTAACACTGAGGGTCTCCTTCCATTTCCATACAGTTTCCCTTCTCTCTCCCTCTCTCCCACCCCCGTCGTCTCTGTTAAATGTTAATCTTTTCCTCATGCTCTTCTTCCCTGTTCTGATCTTGGTTGCTCTCTTTATATCAAAGGAGACATTTGGCATTTGTTTTTTAAGGATTGGCTAGCTTCACTTAGCATTATCTGCTCTAATGCCATCCATTTCCCTGCAAAATCCATGATTTTGTCATTTTTTAGTGCTGTGTAATACTCCATTGTGTATAGATGCCACAGTTTTTTAATCCATTCATCTATTGAAGGGCATCTAGGTTGATTCCAAAGTCTAGCTATTGTGAATTGTGCTGCTATGATCATTGAAGTGGCAGTATCCCTATAGTATGCTCTTTTGAGGTCCTCAGGGAATAGACCGAGAAGGGCAATAGCTGGGTCAAATGGTGGTTCCATTCCCAGCTTTCCTAGGTATCTCCATACTGCTTTCCATATTGGCCGCACCATTTTGCAGTCCCACCAGCAATGTACAAGTGTACCCTTTTCCCCACATCCTCGCCAGCACTTATTGTTACTTGACTTCCTAATGGCTGCCAATCTTACTGGAGTGAGATGGTATCTTAGGGTGGTTTTGATTTGCATTTCTCTGACTGCTAGAGATGGTGAGCATTTTTTTCATATACTTATTGATTGACTGTATGTCTTCCTCTGAGAAGTGTCTGTTCAGGTCCTTGACCCATTTGTTGATTGGGTTATTTGTTATCTCATTGTTTTGTGATGCTGGGGATTGAACCTAGCTCCTTGCACTTGATAGGCAAGTACTTTACCACTGAGCTATATTTGGAGAATTATAATCTGTAGAAAATGGTTTGGGTTTGGTTCTAGTTGATTTGAAAGACCTTGGAAGGTTTCAGGTGGGCAAGTATTATGTGTATCTCAGCATATGTGTATGCAGAGGGTGGAAGACGTATCAGAAAATGAGCTATGAGGCTCTGCAGTGAACCAGAGGTAAAGGATGCTTAGACCATTAGTGTAGCAGAAGGGTGGGGGTTAGAAGGGATCAGATTCAGGATACATCTGGGAATCACTTGGATAAGACAAAGACATGAAGAAGCTGTCCTTCCTTTCTCTCCTCCCCTCCTTTCCTTTTCTTTTCCCACTTCCCCTCGTCCCTTGTGGCTTCCCGCTTCCTTCTGCTCTGTCCCCTCTCCCCCACTTTCCTTTTCACTCCCTCCCTCTGCTCCTCCTCAGTGGAATGGTGCTACTCTCGTGTTGGGCACTCATATACAACCACAAAAATGGGAAATTACACTCCATATATTATTGGCATGTCAAAATACATTCTACTTTCATATGTAACTAAAAAGAATAAATTTTTAAAATTAATAAAAAAGCCCGAGATACCTGTTAGGCAACCCAAATGGGGATGTTAATCAGATAGCTCAATATGCGGGTCTGAATTTCCAGGGGAATATACATTTAGGAGTCAGAATATCATATAGCATTTAAGATCAGGCTATTTGGTAAGATGCCCTAAGACATGGGTATGGATGAATATGCAAGGGAGCTCAGAATGAAGTCTGGGGTACCTCACTACTTAGCAATTAGGAAGAGGATTAAAATATAGCAAAGAGACTCATAAAACACTGTTGGCAAGACAGGGGGGTAACTTGGAAAGTAATAACCCAGATGCAGAGGGAAGCAAATGTTTTCTGCAGTGGAGATGGACTGTCTGATGTTACTGAGAGCTGAGTCAGATGAAAACTAGCAGTGAGTGTATCCTGAGGATGGATGGAGATTTGGGGTGCAGGGTGCTGGTACTGGAAGGGAAGGCTGAACAGAGTGGCTAGGAGAGAGCACGAAAACAGAGGAAGTCTTTTGAAGAATTTTGATAAAAAGAGACAAAGAGCAAAGGAAGATGTGGTTTACATGGGCCCTTTAGAGATGAGCAATTTTTAAAAAGATACTGCATTCTACAGGTGGGAATGATCCAATAGAGAGGGCGAAGTGGACTCTGGGGTGCTGGGTAGGAGAGATAGGAGAGACTGCTGCACAACCAGGGCGGGTGGGCAGAGAGAGGGACACACAATGACTTTATGCTGATGGCCACCTGTAGAGCCAGGTTATTAGCTGAGACTGCAGAGGGAGGTTGAGGAGTGATGGGAGAAGACAAAGCAGAGCAGAACAGGCAGAGATGGCTCAACCAGGGAGAGAAGGCAAGGAACTGGAGAGGAGGGAGGGAGTATGGGAGGAGGAAGGCAGAGTGGGAGATCCTGCAAACACAGGGGAATATAATGATAATCTTTGGGCAAATAAGACCTTTCTTAGTTCAGTCACAAGAGGAAAAAGTATTAAGATGATTGTTTAAACTAAATATGCTCTTCACATCCAAAGATATTATAAAGGAAATTGCAAGCAAATACTTATTAAGAAAGTGACTTTTAAAAGCACTTATTAAGTCCAGGGTCTATAATCCATTTATGTGCATTATTTTGATTTTATTCTCAGTACGATACTATATTATAGGTATAGGACCTGAACTTTAAAATCCATATTTTAAAATAAGTTATAATGTTTTCTCACTTGGAAAGAATATTTTAAAACATATACAGCAATTTTAAAATCTGAATATACATCAAATTTTTGAAGTTCCTATAATAAAGGAAAGGACAACTCAATAGAAACATCAGTGAGGAACTACAGACAGGCAATTCAAAATAGAAGGACATTCAAACAGTTAATAGTATGCTTCTTGACATCACTAAGATGTTAGAAATGCAAACTACAATAATAATAAAATCTATAGATTAGCTAAGATTAAGCACATATTGAGAGTTGCAGTGTCATATTTTTGTCAGAGTTTAAATTGACACAACTTTGGAATTAGCAATCAGGCATACTTGAGGTCATTTCCTTTCACCTGTCTTGAGAAAAAGGTCCTAGGAGTTGCCAAGAGAAGGTAGAATGCAGGGCCCTTAGCTTATGTTTAGGGAAAAGAATTTCAGTAGCGTCAGAGGTATAGACAGAAATTTATTTAAGAAAGTAGATACATACTCAAAGGATAATGAGGTAATTTCTAGAGAGAGTGTTCCCTTGGGGGGTAAAGCAAGGAACACACATTTAAGGGAGAATGAAGGCTATGTTGAGAGTGAGGTGCTTTTGGGGGTTTCCTGGCTCTTCTTTTAAAGGGCATGAGAAGGTATGTAAGAATGCTATCAGTGTGGTCATCTCAATATGGTTTATAATGGTCTGGTCAGTTTCTAGATCTTTAGGCTAATGAGGTTGGCACTCTCTGATTAGTAAACACCACTGGAAAGTCCCATAAATTATATTTCTTAAAACATTTTCTCTCTCTTTACTTAATCTATTTATTGGGTGGTTAATTAACAGTGTTTAGGTAGCTTTACAGATTTTCCCAGGAATTTGGAGGTAACAGCTGGGAAAGAAACTGGCTTAGGGAGTGGCATGACTGGAAAAGAGTGGTGTGAAACTTGAAAATTTCATTTCCTTGTCCTTCCTTTCTCTCTCCTTTCTACCTATCTCTTATTTCTTTTATCTTTCCTCACACCCAGTAATTCCTCTTTGAATTTACTTTATGAAAATCAAGAATGCAAGGATGTAGGCTTAAAGGTTTTGTTATTATATTCCTTATTTTACTAAAAATAGGAAAATCCTAATGTCCACCAGTAAGAAACTGGTGTGGTAAATTATGGTAAACTATAGAATGAAATACAATGCAAAACATTTAAAATATTGAGGTATCTGTGGTCTGAATGTTCCCCCCAAAAGGACTGAATAGCAAAAGGGGACTATCTAGTTCTTTCCAGCCCTTTATAAGCAGTCCCTCCCCTTAATATTATCACTGCATGCTACCATCACATTCACAAGTAATTGAATTGGGACTGCTTATAAAGGGCTGGAAAGAACTAGATAGTCCCCTTTTTACTTGTGAATGTGATGGTAGCATGCAGTGATAATATTAAGGGGAGGGACTGCTTATAAAGGGCTGGAAAGAACTAGATAGTCCCCTTTTGCTATTCAGTCCTTTTGGCCACATGAGGATTCAGAGTTCAAGATCCCATCTTGGAAGAAGAGATCCAGCCCTCACTAGGGACCAATCCTGCCGGCACCTTCATCTTGGACTTCCCAGTCCCTGGAAGTATGAGAAATACATTTCTATTATTTATAAATTACCCAGCTTCAGGCATTTTATTATAGCAGGACAAATGGACTAAAATAGAAGTAGAAGCAAAAGAAATAACATGTGAAAAAAATTATAACATATTGTTTATGAATAAAGGAACTTTATTCAGTATGTAAGCCGAGATTGTTTAACCTTATGATATAGATGTACCTACATATAGAAAAAAACATAGAATAATATACATGAAATTGTTAGTTTTGTTATTTGGCATGTAAAATTTTGGAGTATTTCACTTTTATTTTCTATGTGTCATTATTTGAGTTATTTTACTCTGAATATATGTTATTTTACTCTATTTATTTTGTGGTACTGGGGATTGAGCCCAGGGCCTTGTGCATCCTAGGCAAGGCCTCTGCCACTGAACTACATCCCAAGCACTGAACATATATTATTTTTATGGTCATGAAAAGAAATTACATGTCATAATTAAAATTAAGACAGCTTCCTGAGACCGGAAGTGTTTCTTTTGAGTGTCAGTCTCCTTTCTCCCTCCCTCTCATCTTTCCTTCCATTTTTTTCTTTCTATCCTCTCTCTCTAGAAATTCCTGTACCACCACCACTGTTGGGCCATCTTGTGACAATTATGGTTGTATCATCAGTGAAGGCTGGAGCCTTATCTTACAGTTGTACTGAATTAGCCTCAGTTAGTACTTAATGATTAAGAAGTTGACTAAGTGGCACTTGCTAACATATCTGCTTTTGACTACTCCATTGTGTGACTAATGACACTTGTTCTGGGCCTATGAAGAGCTTAAGAAACCTGAATGCTCAAAATAAATTTGTTGAAGGGCCCACAAGAAAATGCAAGGTATCTTAGACCTGTATTTGGTCATCTATTTGCCTGGTGCTCGGCATGGAAGTCCATTGTACACAGTCAATAAATATTGGATAAATGAATAAATGAAAAAACTGAATAAATATCAACATATCTTGCAAAACATTTGCAGTTCCTGAAATACATTTGATAATACCATAAAATAGACTTTGCTACTTAAAAGTGGTGTCTGAGGACTAGCAGCCTTGACATTGTGTGGGAGCTCCTTAGAAATATAGACTCTTGCCACCTGCCTGGTGAATCAAATCTGCATTTATACGTGATCCACAGTAATTCGTATGCATATTAAAACTTGAAAAACCTGCTTCAGAGGGAAAGTATTTGGCTGCTGTTTGTTGTTGTTGTTGTTGCTTGTTTTTTTAGTGTCTGGGTTTAATGTTCTTCCTATCTCTTAGTACCTGATTATGGGATTTAAAGGTTGTGCTTGAGAATGAACTAGAAGAGGTACCTGCAAACTTTTGCCAGCCAGGAGAGATTCTTTTAGAGGGATTTTTTTTTTCTTAATCAAGTATAAAATAGCTGAGTTCTCATGTTGTAGCTGGTCTTCCACTTTGCCTCAGCTTAGCTTGGTTCTAGCTTCTCCTGGGATGGCCAGGATTAAGGCAAGAAGGCTCCCTGTTTAGGTGGGCTCAACATGCTGACTGTGTACTCTCCACAGCCTGCACCTGAACCAAAGCTGGGTGGTCTTAAGAAGCTACCTGTGGGAGTTGGGGGAAATCCATCTGGGAAGCAGCTCAGAGTCCAGTTCAACTTTTCCAGGGACAATAACAACAACAAAAAAAACCAAGGCTGCAGTCTGAACCTTATCCCTGCTGGCCCACACTATTAAAGCCCCATGAAATCAGTCCCTGCCAGCCAGCTCTTCTCAGACAGGCCAGGGCAGCCTCTGCAGGGGTGTCCAGGATTATGATTGAGGGCTCCTGGCAGGGAGGAGTGGAAAACAAGGTCTTGATTCCAAGCCCAAGCCTTTTGCCACTTTCAAACAGAGCGCTAATGCAAGCTGTCCTCAGCCAGAGTTCTGAGCCTGGTCTTCTGACCCTCCCAGCAAGTCCCAGGGCAGCATCTGCTCAGGTGGCACTCTTACCCTACAGGGAGGTAGGTTGCTCTGGTTAAAGGGCAGGTCCATAATGAATCACAGGGACACAGGCTCTATGTGTTGAGAAGCTCAGGAAGTAGACCAGCTTCTTCCCCAACTCCCTTCCTCCAGCCTATCCTTCAACTCCTGTCTTTCTGACCCTTTAGTCTAAAACAGAGCTGAGCTAGGCTATGATTATTCTGTCTAGCTGCAGAAACTGGATTTTGTGACTGGGATAGAAAGTGTTGTCAGAATAAGGTTTCAAAGAGATGGCTTCTCTACCATCTTGAATTTGTCCAGTGGACTTCTGCCAGTATGTCTGGAATAACAGAGATAAGTATAATCCCATTTTAATTGTATCCAAGGTCACTGGCTAAAGTTGGAATTTGATATCAAAAGAGGCAAAATAGTATTGCAACATGGGAAAATTTCTGAAGGTTTAGGAGTGCATTGTAAATACATTATATGCAAATTCTAGCTGCTTTTTTGAACAAAGGGCCCAACCAAGTGTAGACACATAAAATCAAATCCAAACCAACATAGACTCATAGTCCCATCAGCTAGTGACTTGAGCTGCTTGTGGTCTGTCACTCATTTATTTGCTGGAGAACCTTAAACACTGGCAAAAACTGAATTCAATAGTTCTCTAAAGAGCAAAGCAAATATTATTCTGCCATTCACTGTTGAGAAGGCAGTTCTGATTAGAAGCAATAATCATTCTGTTTTTCCTTTGGAAATAAGGAAGCAAGGTGTTTTTTATGTGATCTCTAGGCAAAGAGAAAGAGATGCCCTTCTACAGGAAGGCAGGTGTGCTGAGAGGCACATAGGCTTAGGAGAGAGAGATGAATGAGCATTTTAACTTTGCTATTATAAGCTGTGAGATCTGGTGTAGAAGTCATCCTTTTGGAGTTTCAGCTTCCTTAATTGTGAAATGGGAATAACTGTGTGTTAGTCAGTTGTTACTATGTAAAACACACCTGAGAGGATCAGTGTTTAAGAAGGTGCAGTGCATCCTAGTGGGAGCTCATGATGGAGGAGGCCTGTTCACCTCATGGTAGCCACAAAGTGAAAGAGAGGAAAGGAGGGACCTGGGTCCTAATATACCCTTCAAAGGCACACCCCCAAAGACCTAACTTCCTTCCAGTAGGCTCCACCTCCTAAGGGTTCCCCACTTCCTAATAGTAACACAGGCCAAGTAGTAAGCCTTCAACACATGGTCCTTCAGAGAACACCTCAGATCCAAACATTGCACCATGCCTACTGCAAAAATTTATTTAAAAGAGAAAACATTCTTATGGCACCCAATTCTGTGTTGGCCACACTGTTTTTCCTAGAAAATATTAGTCCTCTTTACTGACAGTCTCCATGGAGGTTCTCCATGGAGATGTGTAAAGTGGGGGCTTTACAGTGACTTTTTAAAAGTCTACTTACCTCTATCCCTCCAACTAACCAAATGCCTCCAGCCAAGTATTCAAGTATAATTCCCTAGTCCCTCATCTAGGTCCTTGAAAATCATGACAGCCATCACCAACCTCTCTAATGGGAATAGGCCTATTTCAAAAGTGTGAATTCTTCCCTTGAGGAGAAGCATGGTGAATTTCCAGAACTACAGAATGGATGAATGTTTTGGATATGTTTTTCTGATCCCTGGAAGTGCTTTGTCTTCCAGAAAAGACTGAGTGGTGGTGGGAGAAAGTGCTGATGAGTGAAAGGAGCCAGGAAGGGAAAGATCAGAAAAGGAAGCCCTGGGCGTCATAAAATTGACATAAGTTCTCTCTCTGATACCAGAACATTTGTTTGGTAGATGATAAACTTGATGTTTTTATAGTGGAATCTCTTCTCACACTGGCCATTATATTTTGTAAAGATATCTTTAAGTGAACTCAGTAGAATTTTGTAGTTTTATAGGTAACCAATTTTTTTCCACATAATGTTATCTCAAAAAACATCAGGGGTGGGGGGGGGGCTGGGGTTGTGGCTCAGCTGTAGAGCATGAGGCGCTGGGTTTAATCCTCACACATAAAAATAAATAAATAAAATAAAGGCATGTGCCTGACTATAACTAAAAATATATTTTAAAAAATATCTACAGATTCCTGTATATAAATTTCAATACCACATTTTTCTTTCATATATAACAGAAATATTTAGAAAACATTTTAGAAATAATTTTTAGAAGCTTAAAAATTTTTGTCTTCCATCCTTAAATTCATTAAATATTAAAAACACTAAAAATGGAATAAAGAATATTACAATGAATATACTCATCTTCTGATCAACCAGTTTAATTTTTTAGAGTTTACTGTGGTTTGGATCTTGAATGTCTCCAAAGGTCCCTATGTTAAAGGCTTGGTTCCCATTGTAGGCTATTGGGAGGTGACAGAGCCTTTAATAGGGAGGGTTTGTGGTCATTGGAGTATGTCTCAAAAGGGATGTGGGACCCTGGCCCCTTCCTATTCCTTCCTTTTTGCTTCTTGGCCATGAGGTAGGCAGTTTTGCTTGGCCACATATTCCCACCATGACATGCTGTCTCTCCACAGGCTTGAAGCCATGGAGCCAACTGAACATGGACTAGAATCTCCAAAACTGAGAGTCAGAATAAACATTTTTCTCTTTGTAAGTTCATTATTTCAGGTATTTTGTTATAGTGAAGAAAAGATGACTGAGACATAGTTAAAAACAAAAAATTAAAATAATTTCCTATAAGACACACTGATAAGGTAAAATATAAAAAGGAAAGCAAAAGAATAATGAAGACAGACTCCAGGGTGGTGGTTACTTTGTATGGGAAGGCAAGGAGTTAGGGCAAGACCACAGAGCTTGAGGGGATTGTCCAGATCTTAGCCTTCCCAGAAGGTGTCATGAACCAGTCTACTAAAAATGCTGCCATGAAAATTCTATGAAGGCATCCTCTAAAAGACTTATAGCCCAAGTCAGAGAAAATTCTCAAACAGATCAAAGGGAGAACTTGTATTCTTTGGGGTAACACTTCATTCAGTGACTATGAAATGTAGATTCAAAAAACAATTGGCTAGTCTTAGAACTGGATATAGTGAAATGACTTAAATTTTCTGTACTTCAGCTTAGGTGTGCAAAACAGAGAATGCTTAAGTAGAGCTCTTCTATTTAGGCAACCAAAGAAGAGTTAAACAAACTATGCCAGGGGCATAAAATAAAGCTCACATGGGCAGCACATATGTAACTTTATATTATAGATCATTTCCCCATCTTTTCAAAGGAAAGGAATTTCCATAAAGTGAGTGTGTTTACTATACATCTGGAATCAGACCTATTCAAGATTGTTATAAAAAGATTATTTATAACTCAATAGCTACTCTTGTTTACTACATAGATTACATCATCATCCCATATTGTTGCATTAAATCAGCGTTTCTCCACATTTATTGCATTTGTTATCAAGCCTGTGGCTAAGGCAAAAATGTCTTATAAAGGCAGTCCTAAGGTAATAAATAACATGAAATTCCAATCTGTCCTGGTTTTAAGTTTTTTTTCCAGCTGGGTGCACTCTTGGTCCAGAACAGAAGACCCTTTTTTTTCTGTTCCCTTATGCACTCATTCCCTTAGCAGGAGCATCTTTCTTAGAGGAGGGGGTGATACCATCATAGATACAGAGCCTTGCAAATATACAAAGTTGCTTGTGTTTGTTTTCCATTACTGTCATGAAATACCTGAGGCTAGATTCTTTATAAAACAAAATAGTTTTATTTAGCTCACAGGTCCTGGAGGTTCAAGAGCATGGCACTAACCTCTGCTTGACTCTGGTGAAGGCCTTATGGCAGATGGAATCATAATGTCAGAATTATTTTTGAGAGGCAGAGATCACATGGAAAGACAGGAAGCCAGTGGGATAGAAGTGGCCAGCTCCTTTTATAGCAGTCCTCCTGTAAGAACCAATCAAGGTCCCATAGGACTCCATTAATCTCTTCTGAGGGCAGCCCCACCACTGACTGAAGGACTTCTCACTGGGTCTTGCCTTTTAAATTCCCACCACCTCTTAACAGTGACATACTTGGGACCAACTGTCCAACACATGAACCTTGGAGGGATAAATCATATCCAAACCATAGTTCTCCTATGGAGCTTAGGCAGTAAAAGATTCTGGACAGGCACTGGGCAGTGTTGATGGAGTGGGCATTTGCTGTTCTTGTGTTGCCAGCACTCATTCCACCTTCTTTGGGAACACCATCCCAATTTGGGGGAAGGAGGGTAGAATTCCTCCTCTTTATGAGGTAGGTTTTGTGAGGCTGATATTTAACATACCATGTCTTTCTCTAGTTAAGGGATATTCATTTGGCACAGCTAGACCAAGTGAGCTCCTCAGGATCCAAGATCCTCTCTGTGATTTGAATTCCAATCATTCCTTGTGTAGGGGAAAGAACTGAACATGGACTAGACCTCCAAAACTGAGAGTCAGAATAAACATTTTTCTCTTTGTAAGTTCATTATTTCAGGTATTTTGTTATAGTGAAGGAATAGATTGAAGAAAAGATAGAAAGTCAGTCACTAGAGTTTATTTACCTTAGTGGTACTACTTGGATAGGACTGTCTCTAATTTCTAAAACCTTGAGAGTTCTGATTCCTCTTCTGTATAAGCCTTATTGTAAAATTCTACACATTTCTCTCAAACTCTTCCAGTGAATTCCCTTTATTGCTAACTGATCCTGAGTCTCTGTCTATTGATTGCCATCAGAGAACTTGTAGTTCAAACCCCAGGGCTGCCACCTCTTAACTGTGAGGTCTTGAACAACCTACTACACTTACCTGTAAAACAAATATGATACAACTGTCCTTTGGAGTCTATCACTTCATCTCCAACCAGGAAGTTTGCAAGTGATACAGAGTGAATTCACATTCCAGACACACTGCAAAACTTCCTCAGAGCTGTATATTGTATATAGAATCAATTTCAACTGCAAATGAATGCTGACTGCCTCTATCATCAGTTCAGTGTTATGCATCTTTTTCCTCCCATTGGGAAAAAAACAGTCAGTTGTAACATTGTTCCCTCCTTCCAGTAAAGAAATTCTGAGGTGAATCCTGAGGTTGCCCTATAAACTTCCTCATATTGTTGCTTTCCTTCTCCTTCTCCACCCCACCCCTTTGAAAAAAACCACCAAGCTTCAAGCCATTTAATAGCAACAGGAAATCCATTGCCCATGTCTTTCATCTCCTGGCATCTCCAGGAAGCAACAACTAGAAAGGGAGTCTGCCTCAGGCTGGGCTGTGGCTCAGTGGCAAAGTGCTTGTCATGTGTGAGGCACTGGGTTCCATTCTCAGCACCACATATCAACAAATAAAATAAAGGTCCATTGACAGCTAAAAAAATATATTAAAAAAAAGAAAAAAGAAAGGGAGTCTACCACCACTACTTCCTTCCAAACCTGGCTCAGGAATTTTCCAGGGCCAGGTTGCCTTCATGGAAGGTATTGAAGGACTGGAGAAATCAATGTTCTTAGGAAAGCAAGACCCACCACAAGACCAGAGAAGCTGCCTTGGAGCTGGAGTTGCAGTGCCTCTCAGGAGCCCCTCCAGTATTCCTGCACCTGACTAGTCACTAGAGAGTCCTTATTCTTATTTTTTAACATTTATGTAACCAACAAAGTACTCTGTATTAATTTGAATTGTAGGAAAGATGCTGAGACAACATCTCAGTTACTGATGCTGTGTGAAAAAGCACCCCCAGAAGATTGTGGTATGACACATCTTTTGACATCATCTCATTGATAGGAATCATGGACTGGCCTTGGCTAGGATGCCTTGTCCCTACTGGATTTTTATCCCAGGAACAATGAATTTCAAATTTTTACAACTGTTTCCCTGAGTTAGACTTTTAACCTGCACTACTAGTTTCCTGACTGCCTGACTGCTACATCGTCCCAAGTCTCTGATTAAGTCACACTAAACATTCTACTATGACTAATTCTCATTAAAACCTATAAAAAAAACCACTCCTGTAACCAGTTTCCATTTTTCTTCCCAGAAAATGTGCCATTCCATTGCTACTTAATAAAGACAGCTTGCTGATGTGTTTGAGGTCTGCTCCTGTTTTGGTTATTTTTGCTTACAACTTCCACTATATACTATTAGTGGGCACAGTCAGGCTGGCCCTGATTTAAGAGAGGGTGGAATCCCCACCTCAGAGGAAGAATATCAGGGAATTTAGACTACATTTTTAAACTACCAGAAGCTAGTGAGTGATTTTTCTGGATTACTTGTAGATGAAGACAGGAGAACAGGACTTCCCTCATAGAATGAGGGAGAATTTTGGAGAAGCCTGGATTCTATCATTATAAGCATTCACACACAGACCCCTCATTTGGGCTCCAAGTATAACCCCAAACACTTTTCTGTAATTCCCTTTAGCCTGCCATATGTTACCCAGCTTGACAAGGATCACAGGGCCCCAAAAGGATGCCATTCTATATTTTTTCAGCACTAGGGGAAGCCTCAGTGGGGAGGGATGCAGAGGGGTTGAGCTAGCCAAGTATGAAGTGGGAGAGAACAATTTTTATTGCCTTTGTACCTGATCTCTCCAACCCCTACTGCTATCTGACTCTAATTTGCATGATCTCACAGAAGTTCAGAACATGGGACCCTGGTGACTTCTGCCTTCTGAAAGTACAACTCTGGTAATCTGTAGACCTTGTCACTCAAACCACATAGTCTGGACCCATTCCCCATCTTTAGCTGGGAAGTCCCAGAATAAGTGAAGTCTTCAGAGGATGGGTTTGTGAGAATATGGGGAACTCTGTGAAAGGCTGAGAACTGAGCAGCGATGGGACTGCTGCCACCTGTCTGCACACTGGCACTAAGCACTGAATGTACATGAGGACCATGCTTTCATCTTGCCAGATCCATTGGTAGCATAGCAGGTTGACATGAGACTTTAAATAGAAAAGCAAGAAAGGAGTAATGCATATGGAAAGGGTAGGGAAAATGTTAAAATCAGAGCTTTAAAAAAATAATTTAAAAACTTGCTCCTAAGAAAGAAGTTCCAAAGGGTTGGTCAGATTAAAAAGTGGAGGATCTTAGTGTCAAGGAGGAGGGCCTCACAGAACACAGAGAAGTATACAGTCAGCACCTGCTCACCCCAACCATTTGCAGAAGTACCCTTTGAAGCCAGACAGATGGGGCCATCTCTCAGGACTCTCTCCCTTCTGGGTTGCATAGGGTGCTGTCAGTCCATTTGTCCCTGAGTATGACTGTCCCTAGAGCCAGCTCTATGCTCTTTGCAACTTCCCTCATAGAATGAGCCTTGTGAAAGGCCATGGCCTGGCTTATTGCACTGATATTTCCCATAGGCCCAATTGTGCAACAAGATAAATACACAAGTATAGAATTATAACCCTTCAGGAAGTTTATGTTACATAATACTATTGAGGGCTCCAAGATAGAGCTCAGGGTTCCTCCTATTGGGTGGGTAACTCTATCTATTCAGCCTGCTGAGACTCCATCACATCTTGTTTATCCATTCACCCATTGAGGGACAATTGGGCTGCTTCCACCTTTTAGTTATTGCAAGTAATTCTGCTAAGAACATGGTTGTTCAAAAGGCTGATTCTCCTTAGCTATGATATATTCAGGTGGTAGACAAATGCCACAAGCTGAGTTTTAAAAGATGATCAAAGGGAAAATGGACAAACCATGACATTTCCCTCCTGTCAGAATGGAAGTAAAGGAGAAGCATAAGAGAATAAGTGCCTCAGCACTTGAACAACTTTCTATAAAAATTTCTCATTTCTAAACTGACACCTCTTAAGCCTTTGGTTGGTTTATAGCTAAGCATTACAGAAAGTTTTCAGTCTCTTCCTTTGAAAATTCTGCATAGGTAGTCCTGTCAATCATCTCCAAACTTGGTCTTTGTCATTTCCCTTTCTCCTGGGACATGCATCCTGCTCCACTTGTGAAGAAGTGGAGGCTATTCCTGCCATGTCCCTTCAAACCTGGGATGGCCCTGTGGCTCACAGTAACTAATTGAACATGGAGATGCTGTGCCATTGAGAGGGCTATTTCTTATGTGACCTGGCCTATTCAGCTCCCTTTCCAGGGGCACTCAGCAGCCATATAAGAAGACTGTCAACCTGGACCACCAAACTGCAACAAAGTCAAAGATAGCCATGTGGAGAATATAGGCAAAGGAGAATTGAGGAACCAAATAGAAGAATCAAGCTCTAGTCAGATGACCCAGTGGAGCCGTCTCATCCTCCCCCTGTTGTGTGGCCTTCCACTGAGACCGTGCATATCCATGGAGACAAACTAATTCCTCTGTGCCTTATACAAATTTACAAGCCAAAGAAATTTTGAGGAAATAAGAATTGTTTTACACTGTTAAGTTTTGGTCTGTTCTTGTTATGCAGCAATAGATAACCTGAAGCCGTGGTCTAGCACTTCAGTTTAAATGGAGGTATAGTCAGTGTTTACTGTCTTATTGTTATTTTTTTAATCTCAGGAGAAAATAGACAAAGTGGCATTTTAACATCCTAGTATATAATTTCAAAATAGTCTGAGAAAATGTAGATGTGATGCTTTGTTAATCTTTAACAGCTTCTCTTAAAATATACTATCATCAGGTAGGAGCCTTTAAAAGCAAAATTCTTACAATCAACAACAGGCTGTATTCTGACATTTCAGGACCCAAGGCAGGAGTACAAATACAGACACACACATACCACATGTCTAGATACTTAAAGGCTATAAATCAGATTAACAACCCATTAAATAAAATGAAATATGTTCTAGCTTGTTTTGCAAGAAGAAACAAAAAGAAAAAATGAAAACTTCATAATAACCTCAAAGTCCAAGTTCAATGTTAGGATTCTCAACCCTTGGGAATTCTGTGTAGGAATACAGTAGTATTGAGAGAGCTGGACCTGGTTCCTGGCCTTTGATCCTTAACTTGCTCCTTTGTCCTCTTTTATTGTCACACTCATGTGGACATCCCAGAACTCACACCCAACTCCACTCACCCACCCAACCAGGAGTGTGATCCAGGAGGGTGAAAAGTGTATCATCTAGCTGGGTACTTATTTCAGGGGGAGAAGCAAAACTGGAGTCAAGAGGCACTATTTACCCTGCTAAATGAGGGGGCTACAGAAGAGTCTGGCAAATTGCAAAGACTGCAGAAAAGTCCCACAGGATTGTCCTTCAGATAACACAAGTTCAGCTGTACCTTGGACCATGAACTTTTGAGGAATAAACATATCCAAACCATAGCAAGTTATTCTGCAGTCCTTGATGGACAGACCACTTCTGGAGGACTCTGCCTAGCATTTGGTTTCATATTTTAACCATCAGGTTCAGATGGGGGTAGTTCAAATGATGATGACTCTGGAAATTACATCATTTAGAATTGATGGAAGAAACTCAGGGTTTTCAGTCTGAAAAGAGGTTTGGAGGAGACTTGCTAGATGTCTCCTAAAATTTGAGGGCCATCATGGAGAAAAGGTATACATTTATTCTATGATGCTCTAGGGATGAGATTAGGATGCATGAATGGAAATTACAGGAAGGGATTCGACTCAATACAGGAAAGACTTTTCCAAAATTAATGCCTTATATAGTAGTTAACTTTCCATGCCTGGAAATGTCCACCCAGGAATATTACAGAGAAGCTTTTTGGAATGCAGGGAGATACAATATCTGAACACAATGGACAATCCCTAATGGTGGAAATTTTAAGCACCACAGCAGACTGCAATCCTCATCAAATTAGACTATGAAGGCAGCTGTCTACTTCCCCACCAGTAACTAAGCGATGGCTCTGGTCCCAGAATTAGATTACTTTCCCCCTTTAGTTTTGAAGGTTTGTAATAAATCAATAGCTCTGTGAGCCTGGACTGAGGTTCTGGCTTTTCACATTGGCAACAACAGCCTCTCATTTGACTGTAGTGCAATTGGAATAAAATTAACTCACTTTCCATATGGTCAGGTGTGCAGAAAGTCCACATCCTTATTCACTTTTCCTGAATTGTGATTCTTTGTATGTCTCAAACATCTGCACTGCTCAAGGTCTCCCGTTTATAGTTGATGAGATGTTGAGATGGCCCAGGGGCTGACTTCTTATACTCGTTCCTCCATAAAGCTCCCAGGGGCTGTAAAAACTGGCTATTTTCTAAAAATTGTACCTCTATTATTTTTCATATATACAGTGTGACACCTGCAAAGATATATCTGTGCTGACCTTGTAAAAGTTTGCCTTGGCTTTTCTTTTCACTACAAAGAGTACATTTGATGAAAATCAGATGGAGTTTGAGGTCATAAGTGGTAGTTTGCCAATAGAGTTGTGCTCAAGGGATGGGAAAATAACAATAGATGCACATGTCTTCAGTCTAAGACACTAATTATTGTGAAATGGACATTTTCTGAGGCAATATGAAAATTTACAAATTTGCATAAACTTAAGAATTCTCTTGAGTATTTTGGAGTCTGCAGAGATGGATAAAAAATTTTCAAATAGTTGCAAGACTGACTTTCCTGAGACTGTGACTTGATTTCTCTGTATATTTACCCATGTCATGATGGCTCAGATGGACATATGCTACAGCAAATGCTCAGAGATGATCAAGAAAAAAAATAATAGTGGATGATCATGCTGATAATTCTGTTTCCAGCCTCAGAGCATGCTCTCTTCATTAGCTAATATCAGTGCATCAAAATGAAGCTTATTATGTTTGGCAACACAATAAATTATAATTGCATTTACTTTCATTCCCCCATCAACCCTTTTTCCTACATTTAAAATGGCTTTTCAAAGTTTTCAGAATTTCTAAAAGTCTGAGAAAAGAAAATAAACTTCTTGATGCCATATGCAGGGTTTTACCTTATTGATGAGCTGTGGATAGGTACGAATCAGAAAGGATACTCAATATTCTCAAAAAGTTAATCAAGAATTTACCCCGTACCTTTGCCCCCATCTTTTTCCTTTAAGCCCTTAGAGGGAGAAGAATGACAGCATTGAAATACCATTGGAAGTTGTGACAGGGCATTATAGAAACATCCAGCTCTCTGCAGGCACAGTCCAGCTGCATGCAGATGCATGTGCGTACACAGGTGTGCACCTGTGAAAGCCAGAGGTATGTGTAGGTGGACTGGGTAGCTCTATTCTGGCAGTGAAAATTGGCCAAATACAAGTATTCTTGGCTCCAGACTCTGAATTTAGAACTAAAAAGGGACTTAGAAATAATCTTGCTATAGTTGATTTCTGCTGATGAGTTTGAAAAAACCTCTACCATTGCTTGGGCTGTAAACCAGACCACTTAAATAGGAATTTCTGGGGGAAAGGCCCAGACATCTGTATTTTCTAAACTTCACTGGTAATTCTGATGTACATTAAGATCAAAGAACCACTGATCCTGGTCCAATTCCATTATCTTACATACCAAGGTCACACAGTTAACTAGGACCAGAATTGAAGGTAGAATCCTTAGGTATGTTCTGAATTTAATTTTGGTTAAGCATCCCTTAATCAAAATGCTTAGACCAGAAGTGTTTTAGACTTAGGATTTTTTCCTTGTTTTGGAACATTTGCCTTTATATAATGAGATATCTTGAGGAGGGGATTCAAGCGTAAACAACAAATTCATTCATGTTTCCTATATACCTTACACACACAGCCTGAAGTTAATTTTACATAATATTTTAGTGTACCTGCATTTTAGCTATAACCCATTAATGAGGACAGGTGTGGGACTTTTCACTGTGGCATCATGTCAGTGCTCAAAATGTTTTAGATTTTAGAGAATTGCATATTTCAGATTAGCCTTTCCACTCTTACACATTTACTTTTTTTGTCATTTTCCTTCTCCAATCATAATCTGTGCCCTCAAAGATCCTCCCCCTCTTGTTGCCCTTTTGTGTTTAGGAGTAACTCATCCAAAGTAATTGTGATTGGTGTGTGTTTACTAATAATGACTCCAAATATTTTCCTTCCCAGATGGTATGCCTGTGAACACAATTCAAAGCTTGGGAAGTCACTTCATCTTTCTGGAATTTCAGTTTTATCACCTGTCAACAGAGTTTGAGGTTCAAGAATACAGTTCCCACAATGACACTGTAAGTTTTAGCCAAAAGGCAGAGAAGGAATTCTCATTTGAGGCAGATACCTTCTGTAATCCTTGAAATCACACACTTGGCCATGCAAGATTTGATGTGGACTGGCCCTGGAGTGTGCTTAGTTTACAGCATGGATTTAGTATCTATTCTCTGCCACTGAGGAAGCTACATATGTATAGGTCCTGTCTTCAAGGACTCAGGCCATCCATCCTTCATGCTCTTCCACCAAAAAATGTTCTTTCATGCTTTTGTAGGAATGCATGGGTTAGCTCTGAGCCATCACAATGGAAAAAAAAAATTCGCTGAAAATTTTTTCCTAAAGAAGAAAAATTGGTAATGATTATGCCAGAGAGAGAGAGAAGAGAAAAAGAGAGAAAGAGAATGAAAATTTAGAAAATGTATATAGCATAAATCTATGAAGAGCTAAAAGATTCTTTAAATGCTTTGACTTTTAAATATAATTGTACAACTTAATATTTTCTATAAGAATGTTTTATTTTTATAATAAGAAAACATAAACTGTTCTTTTGGAAGAGTTGGATCAGTACTTGAGGTTTGTGGGGCTTAGAGAATGAAGATCCAGGCTGCCTCGCTGGCCAGACCCCAGCCCACTTCTGTGATGTTAACATTTTAGCAGCAGGTATCCATTCTTTTCACTTGAACTTGCTTGTTGAAAGTACAGCTGCTCTTGGAAAGGAAATATGTCAAGCCTTATTAAGAGTTCATGCCTTAGTTTGGCAGAAGTTGTAAGATTCCTCCTGGGGAGCAATTTTGGTAGGTGGAAGGTGATAATTGGAAGAACCTGCTGCAGAAGCAGGAGGCCAGAGCCAGGCTAGGATGGGGACTCTCAGAGTCACTGGGTTCTACTGCTCAGGTCTGGTTCACTTATATTTTCTCAGTCTCCATGAATTGTAACAATTGTTTGTAGACTTTGTAAACTCGCCTGCTCATGACATGAAGAAGTACAGTGAAGGGTCAACTCAGAGCAGCCCACTGGCCCCCAGAAGATGGTGGGAGACTATTGACTGCCTGATAGAATGAGCTAGAGAAATAGCAGGGTAACTTTCTTCTTCTCTGTATGAATATAGGTCTTTCTATCTGTAGAAATAATTGGGAACATGAGATGTAGAGTAAGAGAATATGGCTCAAGGGTTATCTCAGTGCATAAGAAGTTCATTTAATAAATATTTATTGCAACTGCACTTAATATATGTGCATGTCCCAAAAGAAGCTGATGCTTCTTCCTCAAGGAGTTTGCATTTTAGCACAGGAGGTAGACAGACAACAGACCTAACAAATAAGGAAATGATATGGAATTTTAAAAGGTGCCAAGTGCTATGGAAAGGCAGCGGGGAAGGGGATCAGGAGGAGGGGAAGATCAGGCTCTAGGGGAGAAGTCCCTCCCTGAGTTTCCAATCCAGGTTTGGAGGGGAATGAGAGTCAGCCAGTGGGTCTTTGGAGGAGGGCAAGCTCTCCAAGTGGGAGAAGGGGGTTAGTAGCGAACAGGGTTGGAGATGACCAGATCAGGAGTTTCCCTCTCTTGTGGACCAGTGAGCGGAAGAAAAAGGTTGACACCCTTCTGGGGCTGGATGACCTAATAAGGCTTCTTCCATCTTGCCCACTTAGATCCTGGCCTGAGAGAGGACTCCCTGTTCTCCCTGGCAGGCACTGCAAAGCCCACAGTGTTTAGGATTTCTGAGCACCACTGAGTGTTCCAGCCAAAGACTCCATGTGACCTGCTCTGAGCATGGGGGAGAGGTGCCTGAGGGTGGAGGACACAGGGTGCAGAGAAGAAGGGGGAAGGTACAAGACAGAGCAAGTCAGGAGGAGAAGAGAGGGGGAGGGGGAGTATGGGTGGGGGGGTGTGCAGGGAGGAAGGGGTGCAGTAGGGAGAAGTGCGGAAGCAAGTTTCCCATTTCAGTCCCTGGCACTAGATTATCAGCTGAGACAAGGCAGACAGGAGGGTAGGGAAAGGGATAAGAAAAAATTCTAGGGCTCCTTCTGTATATGCTCAGCATTTCTAAAGTAGTTTAAGCTAAGAGAGAAGAGTAATTAAAAAGGTGAAGAAAATGAAAGACAGACGATTGAAGCAGGGATATTTGGGTATTTCTGTAATGTTTTCCTTTTAGTCAAAGCATTTAGACTTCAGGAGCCCAGCAGCCCAGCAGCCCAGCAGCCCAGCAGCAGGGGTGGAGACTCATCAGGTCACACTTCTTTCCTTGCCTCAGAAGATAACAGGGAGAAGGGCTCCTCCGCCTGGGCAGAGGAGAACTGGCTTGTCTCTCCTGTCTGGTAGGCTCTTAGAATGCTGGAGCCTGGAGGGAGTTCTTCCTGATCCTCAGCCCTCCATTATGGCCTGGGTTAGGGCCTGGCTGAACGGCTCACAGGGTGAACCCAGGCCTCTGGTCTGTCAAAGCCCAGCCGTCACCAGTTTGACTTGCCATTTTTTGTGAGCTGTGTGTCTGAGCTGCTTCCTATAAATCAAAGACTGAAACCAAAGGCTTTATGCTTGGTTTTGTTTCATTTTACTACTGAAGAGTACATTTTGAAGAATAAAGGTTTATTGAGAGATAGGAAGTCAAGGCCAGTGAGAGCTTTGATTCCTGTGGTGTCTCTACATCTAAACTAGGACAGGGAATATGTGTGTTGGGGGCATTCAATCCTGGAGTTCAGACTTTATATTAAAGCTGACTTAATCATAAACTACACATTTGGTGAGTAACCCTGGGGTGATCGTTAGCATGTATCCACTTGCCCAATAGCTGCCCCAAATCCTCTGGGCCTGGAGAGAGGCATTTTTTTTTTTCATGCACTTGTCCTGGGCAGGTGTTTTTCAGTGTGGTGTGTTAATACGCAGGTTTAGGTTGGTGATGGGCCACAGAGAGAACAGGACTCCTGAATCAGGATACTCACACTGGCCCAGGTTGATCGTTGATTTGCCCCATGACCCTGGGTGAGTCCCTTTGCTTCCCAGGCTCTTTGTTTACAGTCATTGCAATGAGGGAGTTAGGTTATACCAGCGTTTCTGGAACTGTGCTGGGTGGGGTCCAGAATATCCCTGAGAAGCTTGAGACCAGAGGCAGATGGAAGGTAAATGAGAGAGAGGTCTGACTTGGTTAATAGCATGGCCAGCTTTTCAATAGAATGCTATATACTATAATGTACTGTACTATATGATACTCTACTATACTATATAATACTATATGATACTTTACTATAGTATATAATACTATAATGTACTACACTATACCATAGGGTCCTATATTATACTGTATGATACTATACTATACCATACATGCTAGATTATACTGTTACTATAATATGTTACATGATACTCTATAATACTATATGATGTTATACCATAGTATATGATACTATATTCTATGATACTATACCACTCCATAGGATGCTATATTATACCATATGATAGGATATTATACTATACTCTATACCATTAAATACATTATACTATACTGTGATACTATATTATATCATAAGATGCTATATTATTTATCATACTATACTATACTATATTATATGATGCTATGCTACATCATGGTACTATACTATATACTATATGCTACCATAACTATTCTATAATTTAATGGACTTCAGGCTAAGCTCATATTGTAAAGAAGGGTTCAACTGCTTAAAAAGTTTGACAACCCCTGTATCAAGTGACTTCTGGGGCTCCTCTTACCATCATGATTTGTGATTCTATTATTCATTAAACAGTTCTAAGCAGTACCATTGAAGATGGGCAGTGTTGACTTTGCTTATTTAGAAGCCTAGAAAAAATGCCAAGAATTCACAGTCAGAAAAACACACTTCATCTCCTCATTTACTCAGAGAGCAGAACAAACTTACTTGAAGGTGGTACAGGTCTAATAACACACCCAGGTTGAAGAAACCATTTCTAGGGTTCAAGGATATTTCTACCTGGTTCCATGCTCATGGTCACTGGGACATATCTAAAAAACAGGTGAAGCCAGAGCCAGCTGTGGCCTGGTAGGCAGAACCTCAGAAAACCTCTGAGAGCCACTGGCTTTTGTCCTCAGTGGATATAATATTTGCATTTCTCAATGTTTATGAGCAAACTTAAGACCTGTGACATGTGGTAACATGGAAAAATCACACCATACTATAAGTAAGGCTACAAAATTCAATCTCATGGAAGGAGGAGCTGCATGATTGGAGATTAAATGAAATGACCAAGTTGAGCCTGTGCAGCTGGTTGAGGGAAGATGATGGGGCCCAGCCATCTGGACCAGGTCCCCTTCAGGCCAGCTTCTTTGTAGGACCAATAAATATGTCACCTTCCTCCCTGGCCTTCTGTCTGAAACAGATGGGGCTGAGGATGTGGCTCATTGGCCAATCACATTATATAAAAATTACATTATTAAGAGACTTTACTATTAGGCCTTCGTAAAGAAAAATCTGAATTTCAAGCTAGAAGGTTCACGTGTGGGAGCAAGTTGTTTGGCTGGTTTAGCGTTTGCATCTCATGGTGGCTTTATGGTTCCTTACTTCACTCCACAAATATTTATTACAAGTCTACCATGTGCCTGGCACTGTTCTAAGAACTTGGGTTATATCAGGGAGCAAAAGAGATGAAGACGGCTGCCTTAGAGGAGGCATGTTCTGTGGGCTGCAGCCTTGTCCCTTGTCAGTACTCCTGTCCCCATGAGGGAGTGTGTGCCTTGGGTGTCTAGGGGGAAATTGCAGCTTGGAGGTTTCAGCTCAGACACTGGTGGGAGACACTGTTTTGGAGCCTTCATTGTCTCCTTGTTATGTCTGTTTCCTCCTCATTAAAGGGGACAGTAATGGAACTTTCCTCACAGGGCTGCTGAGGATTAAGGAGGTCACCCACTCGGGTGTTTGGCATGCTGCCTGGCACACGAGTGGGAGGCCCATTGCTGCTAGTCCTCAGCCTTCGTTGCACAGTGGCTTTCCTGCTGTTTGCTCTCTGTTTGGTTGCCATGGGTATTGTATTTGAAGAGAACTTCCTAAGGATGGTACTGTAAGAAATTTGTATTTTCTTTGCCTGGTTATTGGCTAAGCAGGTACTTTTCTGGGAAGGGGATGGAGGTGTCAATCTCTCTTTTGCAGATTACTTTCAGTGTTGTCCAACTCAGAGCACTTTTCCTTTTTGGACCTGGAGGATGCCTCTTCTTTGTGAGATGACTCATGTTGAACCCTCCTTCTCAGTCTTCCTGTTTCAGGCTCTCTGCTGGTTTACTGGTGTGTGGAGTCATAGCCTTGCCTCAAACTGGCTCTGTAATCTGAGGCTGATCACTTAGCTTCTCTGCATCTCAGAGTCATCCATAGAAAGGAGATAACACTGCCCACTGCAGAGGGGTGCTGTGAGGGTCAGGTAAAAACAGGAATGTAGAGAGCTATATAAATGTAAGGTTTGGTGCTTGTCTTCCTCCTCAACCCTATGGCTTGGCTCTAGTCTGCCAAATCTCTGTCTGCCAAGAACATTTGTTCTTGCCAGCTATCTTAAATTATTTGGGTTGCTATAACAAAATGCCATAAACTAGGTGAATTACAAATAACAGAAATTTATTCTCAGCATTCTGGAAATTGAGAAGTCTAAGATCAAGGTTCTGGCAGATTTGATGTTTTGAGAGGGCCTATTTCCTGGCTCATAGATGACCCTTGCTCATGTGTTCTCACATGGATATAAGGGCCAAGAGAGCTCCCTGGGAATTCTTTTCTAGACACTAATCCCATTCATTTGAGCTCTGCCCTTGTGACCTAATCACTTCCCAAAGGTCCCACATCCTAATACCATCACATTAGGGATTAGGGTTCCATGTGTGAATTTGGGGGCACAAACATTCAGACCATAGCACTGACTTACAGTTTTTTCAATATTACCTTTTAGGCTTCACTGCAGTAGACCATATAACACAGGGGACCTCTCTTGTGATCCTGGAGCCACGTTTGACATGGGTAGCATATGAAGCAGCCTAATCTATTGGACTCTTCAAGCTGGGGCCCAGCTGGATTCCTCTTTGTCACCTCTCCCTTCCTCTTCACAGTGCCTGGAAGAAGTGTTCAACGTGTGTCTCTTCTTATGTGCATGAGTGCATGAACCAGAAGTGGACACCTCTCTCTGGAAGACCTGTTTATTTTGTGTCAGGTAAGGGCATTGCTCCTGAAACCAGCTCAGAGGTCTAAACCTAGACTTTCCTTCTGCTAGGAATCATGAAATGAGTTTGAAAGGTATGCTAGTCCTCTTTTCTCCATGGTTTTGCTTTCCATGGCTTTAGTTACGTATGGTCAACCACAGTCTGAAAATAATAAATGGAAAATTCCAGACATAAACAATCTGTAAGTTTTAAATTGCATGCCGTTCTGAGTAGTATGGTGAAATCTTGAGCTATCCTGCCCTATCCCACCCAGATATGAGTCATCTCTTTGTCCAGTGTATATACACTGTGTACACTGTCTGCCTGTTACTCACTTAGTAGTTGCCTTGATGATTAGATTGACTGTCCCAATGTCACAGTGCTTGTGTTCAAGTAACCTTTATTTTACTTAATAGTGGCTCCAAAGCATAGTAGTAGTAATGCTGGCAAGAGAAGCCATAGAGTGCTTCCTTTAAGTGAAAAGATGAGAGTTTTTATTTTAATAAGAAAAAAAAAATTATATTCAAAGTTGATAAGATGTATGGTAAGAATGAATTTTCTATGCGTGAAATTGTAAGGAAAGGAAAAAGAAAATCATGCTCGTTTTGCATTCACACCTCAGACTGAAAAAGTTATGTCCCCAGTGCATGAAGGGTGCTTAGTTAAGGCATGATATTTGTGAGTGGAAGGCATGAACATAAAATGTGTTCTGACTAGCAGCAACCTGTTATATTAGCAAATGTATAGTTCTGAGCTGGGCATAGTGGCACATACCTATAATCCCAGTGGCTCGGGAGGCTAAGGCTGAGGATCATGAGTTCAAAGCCAGCCTCCGCGACTTAGAGAGCCCTAAGGAACTCAGTGAGACCCTGTCTTTAAATAAAAAATATTTTAAAAAGCCTTGTAATGTAACTCAATGGTTAAGAACCCCTGGGTTCAATCCCTAGTATCAAATATATATATATATATAAAATCTGTACTAGCCACAGTTTCAGGCATTTACTGGGGTCTTGGAACATACCCCTTGGATAAGGTGGTACCACAGTGTTATATCCACATGGCTCACCTTGCCTTCTATTTTTTTCTTATATTTATTTATGTACTGATATATGACAGCAGAATGCATTACAATTCTTATTACACATATGGAGCACGATTTTTCATATCTCTGGTTGTATACACAGAATATTCACACCAATTTCACCTTGTCTTCTTGATCTCTCAGAGGCCCAACCACCTAGACAAATCTGGGGTAGTTTGGGCTCAGAGTCCTGGAGAACATTCTGGTTGAGCACCTGTTTTTGTCACCCGGGATGCTTGGAGGGGCTAGCCCCACTATGATCTCAGAGCCTGGCCTGGAATCCCTCTCACTGTGCATTTCCCATGCCATCTGTCCTGCCCTCTTTTGGCCAGCTCCTGGCGCTTTTCTTAAGGACTACTAATGACCTTCACAGTGGCTCAAAAGAGCTCTATCTACCAGGAAATTGCAAACCACACTTGGTCCACTGGTAATAACAGGCAGGTGAGCCAGGCTACTAAAGCCAAAGGGAGAATGAAGTCTACCCTAGGTTATTCTGTCTAAAGCTCTAGCTTTCACCTGATAATTAGAGTAATAAAATGAAAGTATTAATACCTTATACAGGAAATGGCCTGTCCAAAGGATCAAGTTAATTGCTTTTTAATCCTCCATTCCCTATGAGGATCTGGTTATAATTAATCATGTAATGAAAGTCTCCAGAGTAATCTGGGCAAGGAAGAGTAAAATGACAAGTGTAGAGACAGTCGGTGCTAATGAGAAAATAGAGAGCCAATGTCATGAGGATTTAATGAGACTGAGTCTGTGGGTCACAGAGAAACTCATCTCATCACACTGGTTTTCCATTGACCACCATGTATCATCATTCTAAAACTGGTGAAGCTCAACTCTTCTTCTGTGACAGCAGAGCTGTAGGATACATTTGTATAATGGCATGTTCAACTCTTGTGTTGATACAATAAGGTCAGCACCTTCAATTAACCAGGGCTTCTAGTATTCAGGCTCTTGGGTAGTCCCTTCATCCTGAATCTGAACTGGTCCTGTGATTCATTTTAACTAATAAACTGAAACTGTTCCAATTCTGGGTTTTAGCCTTAAGTAGGTCTTAAAGCAGATGCTTTTGTGCTTTTGAGTGCCCTAAGCTTCTATGTAAGAAGTTCAGCCACCTGGCAAGACCCCATGGAGAGATCAGTGGAGTGGGTATTGGGCAAGAAGGAGACCCTGAGACTACTTGGGGACAAAAAGTCCTACTGTCTTTGCATGTCAGCTGAGGCCAGCCACCAGCAGACCAGACAGTTGAATGTACCATACAAATGACATCTGGAAAGAAAAGCAGAACAACCAGTTAGCTGAGCCCAGACCAAGCTGAATGGTCATGAGAAACAGTAGCATTGTTCAAGTATAAGTGTAGGTGTGGCCTATTGTACAGCAATAATAACCAAAACAACTCGGTTCTCAGGACAAATATAATTTCACCTATAATGGGGAGTCTGGAATAAATTATCACCTGTATTAGCCAGAGTTCACAGAGAAATAGAACAATAAGAAAACTATCTAAACAGATAGATAAATAGATAGATTGATTGACTGACTTATTTTATTTAATTGGTTCACATAATCGTGAAGGCTTGGTGAGTCCAAAATTAGATCAGGGAGGTCAATGGGCTGGATACTCTATAGAGTTGCAGTCAAGTTCAAAGACCATCTGCTGGCAACCCAGAAAGAGCCAATGTTTTAGATGAAGTCTGACAGCAATCTGTTGGAGAATAATTATTTTTTGCTTGAGGAAGGTCAACCTTTTGTTCTATTCAGACCTTCGACTGGTTGGATGAGGCCCACCCACATTGTATAGGAAAGTCTTGGCTTTACTCAAAGTCCACTGATTTAAATATATATCACATCCAAAAACACCCTCACAGAAACATCCAGAAAGGTGTTTGACCACATATTTGGTCACCACTGCCTATCCAAGGTGACTTATAATATAAACTTCCCACCACCTATTGTCATAAAATGGGTTTCTTTAATTTTGTCAAAAGGATAGTATGTACTTTTTGGAGAGAGAGCCAGGCTAAGAAATAAAGAGACTTGAATTTTAATGAAATTACTTCTACAAACATCATTATCAGCTAATCTTAATTTCTATAAGCCTCACTTAGAGGGTTAATTTTATTATCTATCATTTATCATCTCTTAGAGGCAACTTTGGCAAGTTGGGATTTTTTTTTTTAGGTCAAAAGGCCAGGAGCTCTGTTGTTCTGTGCCACAGACCAAAGGAAATTAATTCAGAATGGTCATTGGATCAGATAGTTTAAAAAAAAAAATCTCAACAGTAAATACTTCCATGATTTACTGTGTGATTGTGATTTTCATGTGAACATCTTAAGAGACATCCTCAAATAGTATAATTTATGAACACTTAGAGGAAGAAATTCTCACCTAGAAGGAACATCAGTTGCTTTGGTTGAAGAATAGTAATGGAACCTTGGATGCAGTCTCCACCTTGACAAAGATTAATTCCATCTCTCCCACTCTGGGTGAAGCCACTGTTAAGTTTGGTGAACTGACCCCATCTATGCCCCATTAGGGGTCTCACTGATCTAATGCCAGTCAAAGTAATCCTATCTATGAGCTCAGGATGAGACATATGGTTTGAGTAGTTCAAATAGAAACTCAGAAATCTTTTTTAGTGCTTGGAGTGGAAAAGGTTACCCTTCTTCTCTGTGGTGTTGATATGAGGCCTAGGTTAATGGAAGTCATTCCTTAGAATAGAAACCTACCGGCTCCATCAACAAGGGAATTGAAGAAAAATGGAGCCAGAGCCCCAATCAATACAAATCTGAAAGCCATTTCCCCTTTGCATTTCTATTTATGATATCCAAATCTCTTTTGGTTTTCTAGGGCATTTTGAATTAGACCTACTTCCAAATGAAAGCCTCCAGATACCCAATATTCCCCATCTGCCTTTCAAGAAGAGTTAAAACTGCTGACTTTTCAACCTCCATTCCCTCCTTAACAAAGAGCACTCTTTCAGTGAAATTGCCCTGGGGCACAGTTGCAACCAGAGGTTCTATACCTGTCTGGCTGAGAGCTACACCTTCAAGAAGTTTCTAAGACAGCAAGAAAAGAAACTTGTTTAAAAACAAATTTGAGGAAAGGCGGAATAAGATTGTTTATAAATAAATATGTTGAGTAGAAATCTGCTTCCTGTAGTGTGTATGCATTTTTTCTATTCATTCTTTGGGCTACAATGAACATGTCCAATCTCTCTTCTGCCAGACAGTCTTATTTTTTTGCCAAACCAATCATTGGCTGCATGGTCAGAGGGCTCCTTTCTATGTCATTTTTAAAGGATCAAGAGTATTGAAGCATAATTCATACACAATAAAACATACCCATTCTAAATGTATAGTACAATGTGTTTTGACAAACGTATACACCTATGTAACCACTACAACAGTCAAAATGGAGATCATTTTCATCACCCCCAAATTCCCATATGTCCCTTTGCAATCTCCTCCCCCACCAATATTGGCCCTAGGCAACACTTTTCTGCTCTCTGTCTCTTTACATGAGCTTTGCCGATTCAACAATTTCATATAAATGGAATCAGATGTCATATTTTCAGTCACTATAAAATAAATGGAAAATCCAGAGAAACCTCATCAACCAGAATGGGGATCACGAATACGGATTTGCTAGGCCAGTTTTTCTTGGCACTGACTAAACTGGAGACAGCCCATCTCTCAACCCAGAGTCTTGCTCTTCTTTCTCTCATGATCTCACGCTCTCTCTGTCTTCTCTACCCTTTTCCTCCCCCAACTCCCCTTGGAGCTCTATTTCTCTTCTTGGCACACATCTGCCAATTAGAAAAGTAAACTAAAAGTGAAACCCCAGAAAAAGCATCTTTGCTGAAGAATCTGCTAATCTTTGAAGAGAATGGGACAGGAAGTGAGTCCACTCGGTTCTTACTGACATCCCAGATAATGTAAACTCCCCATTTCCTCTACAGCTGGCTCAGGAATCGGCCCCTCTGACACAGTGAGGCAAGTTTCAGTTTTTCATTATTTAACAGCTGGACACCCTCTTGTTCTCCTGGCCCCTGGTGCTATCTTTCCATCTCTTGTCAAGAGTTTTGTTTTCTTTCTTCATCTTATTCACCTCCAGAGTGTGAGAGGGAAGGATGGGATTGTCTTTTAATCATTTCCTTTTACCCCTAAACCTGTCTGGTTCTTCATCCATGTGCAGAACATTTTTTATAACAAAGTAGACAGAAACAGGCTTCTGGAGTCCAGCTCTCACTTGACATATTGTTGTTATTCTTCCCAGTAAAAACACTTCCACAAAAGAGCAACTGGTGGTAACTGAGTATTTCTGCAAAAAAGATAAAAATTAATATGGAGTATGTATATGCCTGAGAACATTCACCCTCCTCTGTTTTCCTGGCACAGACCAGTGCAAGCACAGAGAAATTCTGCATCTTCCACAGTGTGAGGCTATAGCAGTGGTTCTCAAAACATGGTCCACAGACCAATGTCATCAGTGTCATTTGCTGCATTTCTATCGTTGCATAACAAGTTACCCTCTAACCTAGTGACTTTTGACACCAATAAACATTTATTATTTATACTTTTTTATGGGTCAGAAATTTGGGGACAACTTAACTGGGAGATCATGGTTTGGGGACTCATAAGGCTGAAGTTGAGATGTTTTCCAGAGCTGCAATCATCCAAAGGCTCCACTGGGGCTGGTTCACCCAGAGCTGGCAAATTTGTTCTAGGTGTTGGCAGGAAGGCTCATATCCCCTGGATATGAGGGCTGGTCTTCCCCAAACTGTGTGATGCAAGGAACAGAGCACAGAAACTACCATGCTTTTTTAGCGTATCATTAGAAATGTGTCACTAGATTTAGCCCATACTCATGGGAAGAAAATGAGTCTTCATCTTCAAAGGGCAGAATGCCGGAGAATTAATGGATGAATTTTAAAATATCACACTGGATCAAGAAATGCAATTTCTTGGGCCCTACTGTAGACCTTCTGAATCATAAACTTGGGGTTTCAGTCTACAAGAGCTTTGCTGATTCAACAATTTCATTGTGATTTTAATGTCAACTATATTTGGAGAACCATCAGGTTAGACTAAAAAACACTGAGAAAACTTCAACTCACTTATTTACCAACTAAGGCTACCTTTTAGAAGCTAAGTTTTGATTTACCAAAAGGCAACAAAAGCATGGTAGGCAGAATTTTGGCCTCCCAAAGGCAGCCACATCCCAATCCAGTAAAGGGATTTTGAAACACAGTAAAGGGATTTTGCAGATGGGATTAAGTAAGGGTTAAATAAGGATCTTGAGACAGGAGATTTTCTTGGATTATGGGTCCAGTGTAATCACAAGGACCCTTCTAGAAGATCATTATAGAGGGAGGCAGAAAGGTCAGAGTCAGAGAAGGAGATGTGATGGTAGAAGCAAAGGTAGAAAGAGATTTGAAGATGCTACACTGTTGGCTTTGAAAATGAAGAAGGGACCATAAGCCAAGGATTGTGGCCAACCTCTAGAAGCTGGAAAAGTAAAAAAACAAAAGACAAAAAAACAAAGCAAAACAAAACAAAACAAAAAAAAAAACAGAGTCTAGAAAAAAGGCAGCCTGGCTGACCTATTCTGGACTTCTTACCTGAATGGTAAGATTATATTGTTCTAGGCTACTAAGTCTGTGGCAATTTGTTCCAGTGCCTACAGGAAATTAGTACAAATGGGTACTTATTTGAAACTTCCTTTTGATAGAATAGGAAGAGAAATAGGAAGAGGAATTATCTGCTTCCTTAGATGTTTCCACAAGGAGGAAGAAGCTAGAGTTTGGATTTTGGATATCTACAAAAGGCCCATGTGTAAAAGGCTTGATCCCTAGAGTGGTCATATTAGGGAATGGGTAGAACCCTTAAGAGATGGGGCCCAGTGGGAGGAAATTAGGAATGACCTTAAAAGGGATATTGGGACCCCAGCCCCGTTCTCTCTTTTACTGCCTCACCAGAGGCCCCAAAGCAACAGGATCAATAGTCTGTGAACTGAACTTCCAAAACAATGATCCCAAAGACTTAAGTTGATTATCTCAGGCATTTTGTTTCAGAAGTGAAAAGCCAACCAAAACAGGTGGTCATGTAGTTCATTGCAAATTCTATATTGTATTTATACTTGCAGAAGAGAAATGCTTTAGAACTGTACTGTCCAGTATAGTAGCCAATAGCTTTATGTAGCCATTTAAATTTATATTCAAGTCAATTGAAATTTTGTAAAATTCACAATTCCATTCCCTGTCCTGTTAGCTGCATTTCAAGGGTTCAGAATCTAATATGGCTGGTGGCCAATTTATTTGACAGCACAGAAACAGTACATTTCCATCACTGCACAAAGTTTTATGAGATGGAACTGCTCAACGGTCTTTGACCATTACCATCTTGGAATCTAAGTTTTTGTAAAATTCTCATTATACACCTTGCATAGCTATGATTGTAAGTTGGTATTTTTCTTAGCTTTCTCTCACTACAACAAATGCCTGAGATAATCAACTTATAAAGAGACAAGGTTTATTTTGGCTCACAGCTTTAGAGATTTTAGTCCATGATTGGTTAGCCTTGTTACTTTGAACCTATGTTGAAGCAGCACATCATGGAAGGAGGTTATGGTAGAGCAAAATTGCTCACTTCCCAACTAGAAAGTGAAAGAGGGAAAGCAGAGGAGACTGGGATCCCATATTTCCCTTTAAGGACACATCCCAATGACCTAGGACCTCCCACAAGGGCCCATGTCTACCACCTCTCAAAAGACCAAGCCTTTAATACATGGGCTTTGGGAGACATTTAGGATCCACTATAGGATCCAATAGCACTCCTTGGGTTCCAAAGCTTGTATTTATTTGTGGTGCTTGATAACTAGGTTTTTAAAAACTGTACTTCAAGGATTCTTAGGAACTGAGAGGTATTATAGGGACCAGCATGTTGTTGGAGGGGCATATGTATTCATAGTAAGGAGGAAGTAGGGGAGCAAAGCTGTGGTCACTCTCCTTTGCCTCTTTTGGTTTTTGTCTATAAAGCTCATTTCATCCCCCTCTAGAGTCTTCTCAAAGTCATTTGGGAAGATTCCTCCTCAATCAAAACCATGAATAGAAGCTGGAAATCATTTGCATTTAAATATTAGCAAGGAATAATCAACTGGAATATTTTTGATGATTTCTTCAAAAACTGGATCCAAAAATTACTTTAAAGGGTACAGTTAATTCCAAAAGTTAATTCTTTTCTTCCTAGGAAAGCTCAAATGTTTTGTAGTTCTTTTTCCAAGACATATTCTCTTCTAATTAAGTATACATGAACACACACACACACACACACACACACACACACACACACACATATACACACTTGTGCTTTGTGGAACACACTGTACTTGTCTATTGCAATGAAGTTTTATGATGTTTCTGACCCAAAATAAATTTGGATAAAAAGGGAGGATATTTGGTAGTTTTTTTCCAACTATATAATTCTCAGTCCTCAAAGGGCTTCTTAACAGAACCAACAGTCCCATTGTTTCAAGAAAGCTGGCTGGCTGGGTGACAGGAGGCTCACATTTGACAGGTGAAGTTGCCAAACTTATATCGAGTGTTAGAAGTGTTGAATGCATTGAGATCACACTTCTTTCCTCTGATAATCATTTCACTTTATCTGATACTGTCTTGCATTAAATATATATAAATTCCCCAACTTCAATGAAATTCCCTGGGAACAGAGGACATGCTTATGCATCTTGCTCTCCTGGGAAGTGTTAAGTGCTCAATAAATGCAGGCCCTGGTGATTGTCCATTGCTGTTCTATGGACAAGAGCCTTTGTCTTCCTGAGACACATAACTGCTCTAGGTTTCCCTTTTCTCATTCCTCAAAACCCAGGTTTTTAGTTAGAGGAGCTCTGTGTCTTTCTAGCTCTGAAGTTGTTTGATTATGAGATGGTATAAATAATCAAAATTGAAGAATGTTATGGTTTGGATATTAAGTGTCCCCCAAAAGCTCATGTGTGAGAAAATGCAAGAAGGCTTTCAGGTGTAACAATTGGGTAATGAGAGTCTTAACCCAATAAGTGAATTTATTCCCTACAGGCTAGTAGCATGTGGCTGGAGGAGGTCACTGGGGGCATGCATTGGGATTATATATTTGGTTAACTGATCTTAATCTCTCTCTCTGCTTCTTGGTGCAATGCCCTGAGCCACCTTCCTTCTCTGTACCATCTGCTATGATGTCCTACCTTACCTTGAGCCCCCAGAAATGGAGTCAAGCATTTGAAACCATGAGCCCCCAAATAAACTTTTGCTCCTTTAATTGTTCTTATCATGTTTCCTGTTCACTCCGGTGAAAAAGTTGACTAAAACAAAGAATTATCAATTTTCAGGTCAAAAGGGAAATATATCATGTATGATACCAATCACAGAATTATTAGGCTATATTTAATAGTAATCATTATTTCCATTTCAACAACTAATGCGTGTGTAGTCATTTGTAAATGAGAATGGCATGTCTCATATTAAGTTAGCATTGAGCAAGATAGGTCCTAGGTGGTAGAATTAACGTGCAGTCAGTGAAGCTAAGACTAAGATGCCTGTCATTGTAATGGGCCCTTCTGACAAGGGCCTTAGCAGTATAATTGCATGTTCATTTATTTCATTTCATAGCCTTGGAATGTGCATCTTTTATGTAATCCATTGAGTGTCATCTCCTTCATGATTGCTGTTGTTTTTAGATATGAGATGTCCCCCTCCCGCCAAACTCATGAGACAAGGCAAGAAAGTTTAAAGGCGAAATGATTGGATTATGAGAGCCTTAAAGTAATCAGTGCATTAATCTAATTGAATGGATTGACTGGTAGTAACCATAGGCAGGTAGGGTGTGGCTGGAGGAGGTGGGTCATTGAGGGCATGCCTTTACAGTACATATTTTGTCTCTGGTGAGTTGAGCAGTCTGTCTCTGCTTCCTGGTGCAATGTTCTGAGTTGCTTTCCTCTGCCACACCCTTCTCTCCATGATATTCTGCCTCATCTCAAAGCACTATCTATGGATTGAGACTTCTGAAAGCCCTCAAAAAACTTTTCCTCCTCTAAAATGTTCTTATCAGGTCTTTTGGTTACAGTGGCAAAAAAAGCTGACTAAAAGTGTTCCCTTGCTCTGGAGGGGTGTTGGGTGACCTTGGGCATTTTGGAGGTTCAGCTTAAAAAAATAATAAATTAGTTGGTGATGCATTTACTTTGTGAGTAGCAGGTCATATTTATGTAGTTCACTTAGAGAATTCTAGAAAATCAGTAAGAATTTAGGGTTTTCCCATTTCTGTGAAAATTCTGGTATAGAGGTTAATGAACCAATTAAGAATTTAGAAAATAGGGAAAAAGAGGAAGATGAAAAAGTCTGAATGGGCCCCAAATTGAGTAGGTAACCATTCAGTAAACAATCCTGTTTTATTTACCAGCAAGACTTTGGAATTGTGCATGTTTAGAATGGGACTTTGGAATCAAGTTAGTTCAAATTCAATGTGTGACTTTGGCTAAAATATTTTCCTTTGAATATGTTCCCTCACTCAGTAATGGGGATAAGGATATCACTTTCCATGGTTGCTGTGAACTTTAAATGCTGCAACATACATACACACATAGTAGGCGCTTTATAAACCACAGTTTTTTTAAAAAAAAAAATCATGCAGTGGGATGTTTTCTTGTTATGCATTTAATTTGAATACCAAAAGTTCCAGGTGAGAGAAAAGATCTTTAGAGATTTGGGATGTGAGGGATAGGGCCTGGAGACATTGAAATGAGACAATCTTAGCTCTGCAAAGCCTGACTTCCACAAAGTTATGCCCCTAAAGAGTGTCAAGGCCAACCTTATAATCCATCTACCTTAACTTCAAGTACAGTCAAGACTGGTGGGCTTCTTCACATTTAAAATAAATCTAGAAGTAAGTATGGCACTGAAGACCACGTACAAAGCCCTCCTGGTATCAGAAAAGAAAAGCAGTTTTATTCAAGCATACTTAGGAACAGTACATATGTTATCCCAGTATAAACCTGACAACCTCCCACTGAGGTGATTGCATATAGCCTATTTTACAAATGAAAAAACTGGGACTCAAAAAAGTTAAGAAATGGCTCAGTGTCATACTTTAATAAGAGACAGAACTAAAAGTTAATCCTAGATCTGTATGATACTTTCTCCCCGTCTTCCATAATCCTTTTTTTCTAAGACTCAGGTTATGTCCACAAAGTGGCTCTCTGCAGCTTTGTTCAAGTTGCCATTGCAAAGCCACTCATTGTTTTCCCACTTTCTCTTCTCTGCATCATTTGTGATGTCAACCAAGGCCACCATTTTTTAGTCTCCTGATGATTTGGATCTGGAATGTCCTCAAAAGGCTCATGTGCAACAATGTTCAGAGGAGGGTTTTTTGGAAATGACTGGATCATGAGGGCTTTGATCTAATCAACGGATTAATCTATTGGTGGTTTCATAATTGAATGGACTATTGGGTGGTAGTGGAAGTAGATCACTGGAGGTATATTTTGTTCCTAGGTCTTTGCCCCACCCTTTCTCTTTGCTTCCTGGCTGCCATAAAGCAAGCAGCCTCCTCTGCCACAAGCTCCCATCACCATGATGTTCTGCCTAACCTCAGGCCCAAAGCAATGGAGCTGGCTGATTTTGGACTGAAAACTCTGAATCCATTAGTGAAAACAAACCTTTCCCCCTCTAAGTTTTTTTTTTTTTAATTTATTTGTTCTAATTAGTTATACATTACAGTGGAATGCCCTTTGATACATCATATATAGATGGAGTATAATTTCTTTTTCTTCTATTTGTCCATGATGTAGAAGCCCACCAGTGGAATAGTTATATATGTACATAGGGTAATAATGTCTGATTCATTCTACTGTCCTTCCTACCCCCATACTCCCTCCCTTCACTTTACTCTCCTTAAAGAGTAACTATTCTTCCTTAGCCCCACACCTTATTGTGAATTAGCATCTGCATTTCAGAGAAAACATTTTGGGGATTGGCTTATTTTGCTTAGCATTATATTTTCCAGCTCCATCCATTTGCTGGAAAATTCCATAATTTCATTCTTCTTTAAAGTTCAGTAATATTCTATCATATATACATATAAATATATGTAAATATATATGTATATATTACAATTTTTTAATCCATTTATGTATTGAAGGGCACCTAGGTTGGTTCCATAGTTTATCTATTGTAAGTTGAGCTGCTATAAACATTAATGTGGCTGCATCACTGTAGTATGCTAATTTAAGTCCTTTGGGTATAGACAGAAAAGTAGGATAGCTGGGTCAAATGGTGGTTCCATTCCAAGTTTTCTGAGGAGTTTACATACTGCTTTCCAAGTTTTTCTCAGGTATTTTGTCACAGTGACAGAAAGCTGACTAACACACAGGAACACTACTGAAAGGACAAGTCTTAAATATTTTCATGATTTACTTTCAGAGGTTTATAAACTGTTACAGTTTTCTTTGTAGTATTTTTTATAAAGTCAAAGAATTGAGGGCAAATCTCAAGAATTAGCCAGGTAATTCTCTGAGTAGACATACACCTGAACCCAACCAAACTTCTGCAAAATTCTTCTACTTATAACATCCTCTGGCTGACATTAGAACCACCTGGGAAGCTTTAAGATGGTACCATGCTCAGGCCCCCCGTGAGACCAATAGAGACCAATAGACCAAAGCTAATCAAATGAGGCGAGAGCCTAATCACTGAAGCTGGATAAAGATTAGATGGCCTTCAGCAATAATCCTTCCTAGTGCTGAATTTCTGGTAACTCTCAGAAAAAAAAATTTTTTTTTCTCTTTTTTTTTTTTTTGGTACTGGGGATTTGACTCAGGGGCACTTAACTACTGAGCCACATCCCCAGCCCTATTTTGTATTTTATTTAGATACAGGGTCTCACTGAATTGTTTAGTGCCTTGCTTTTGCTCAGGCTGGCTTTGAACTCACAATTCTCCTGCCTCAGCCTCCTGAGCCACTGGGATTACAGGTATGCGCCACCACGCCCAGCCTTCCTCATTCTTAACCAAGGTGTCTTTTATAGAAGACAAGCCTCCCTGATGATTTTACACCATAATGTGTAAGTGTTAATTAGTATAGTTTTCTAAGGACATATTACAAATATAATAATAAATACAGTAATCAAAAGCTTTAAAAACTATATATTCCTTCACCTAGTATTTTAATTTCTAGGACTTAATTCCAGAGGAGATTTGAGAGGTGTCTGTACAAAAGTTCACTAAAGCATTATTTATGGCAGCAAAACTTGGATACAACCTTGGGGTCTTCTCCCTGGTTATTACTGTGTGTTCATCTGAGAGAATACAACCATTAATTTACACTCAGGTTCATGTTAACTAGCACAGGAGATACAATGGTAGGAATAGTAAGAGTTGATTTCTGGTTAAAAGTGCATGCATTTTAATATGGGTAGGCTACTATAGGGACAAAATATACTTTTAAACATATTAAGCAATCTGTAATTTATCTCTGAGTTATATCTCCAGCCTTGTGACTGACTTTTGTGTTCTAAAACATTCTTTTGTGTTTTCCATATTTTCTGTTTTAAGTGTTATTGTAATTTATTTAGAAACAAATTATGATTGTTTAATTAGAATTAAATAAGATAGTGGTCTGAAAAAATTTCTAATTCAGGATTCAATCTAGACGTGCCTTATTTACCTGTCAGGCAGTATTTTTCATGTAACTATCATTTGCTGGAACAATTGTCCTGCTATCTCCAGAAAAGAACATTCTTCCTTTTTGTTGTTAAACTTAGCTATCTTCAAGGACAGATTAAGACAATTTCTCTTTTATAAAACTACACAGATCTTCCTTGACTAGAATTAACAGCTAGATCAGACGTGAGCTCTCAGGCATGTCTCAGCTGGAGGCGTAGAGAAGGGAAACTTCCATATGGAAAATTCATGAGGCAGCATTGAGGCTGGCTCTGGAAATATAACCTGAGTTTGTTGAATTAATTTATTAAGAATATGCTTATTAATATTTCTAGTAGAAGAATAAATAGAGAAAATCATGTTCGTGCCTTTAAGAAGAAAGAACAAGGAATATTTTTTTTCTTTTAAGTAGCTGCAATATAGGTTGGAAAAATTACCATATTCATCAGAGAAAATAATAGTGAGGTGACAGGTCAGTAGAGCAGGTGGCCTGAACAAGTGTAGACAGATATCACTGTGGATTCTAAGAAAAAGACGGTTCAGTGTCAAAGTAACACATTCTGTTACATTTCATGAACAGGATGTGTTTAAAGAATTTTTTAAAGCCTGGATACTGGAGTCAGAGCCTGGAGTTAACAAGTTGTATGAACAGATGCTGCAAGAATTAATGTGATGCAAAGTTCAGCCAAATCTGAGTGTGTTCCCGACACACTCCCTGGCAGGAATGTGGTTCGTGAACCCCATCTATGACCAGGGAAGCTGACCTGGACAGGCAGGGTCGCAATCAGAGTTGGGCTTCAGGGTGCTGCAGGCATGGTTGAACAGCTGCTCCACAGCTGCTTTAAATGCCAGAGAAAAGAAGTTAAAGAGGAGGGTGGCTTTCCAATTTATTTGTGTGAAGGAATTTCTATTTTAAGAGAAGCAAAGGCCCTGAGTCCACAGTGACACCTGCAGAGGTGTGGCTAGGCAGAGAGGAGAGAAGCCACTATCTGAACTAAGTAATAGGAGGCCCTTGATCAACCTGAACCTAGTCACAACATTTCTGCTAGAAGAATTGTGGATATTGATCTGCTCAATGGAAACCAGGACTTACTCTGTCAAGAGTTTCTTTGGCTGATGCCAAGGTTAGGAAGCCATTCACATGATTTCTCAGTATCACAGGTGTTCCCCTTGATCCAACTGGTGTATAAGCTTCACAAGGATAAGTGGGGTCATGAGAATCAGCTCAGTTAATCATCAGTGTTGAAAACAATTTAAATGCGACCCAGTTGATTGCTAGCAAAGGAGACCAGAAGAGTCCCTGAGAGAAGGAAGAGCATGGGCTTTGGTGTCAGCCCATCTTGGGTTCAAATCCCAGTCAAAGCAGGCAAAGGACCCAAAAGGGCTGGAATTGAGGTCAGCCAAGTAAATTTGAGTCTTATAAGAACAAAGTTGAACCTTATCTTTATTTAAAATTTTGATATTTGGTGTATATGGATTCTTTTCAATCATTTAATTTTTTAAAATATTGCATTAAAATATCCTCTATCCTGATTTCAGAAATTTTTTGGTTCCCTTTTACATTTTGTACCCAAATTGAGTGTTCACTGGTCTCAACCCAGCCCAGTCATTTACCAGCTTTGTGAGGTTGGGCAAGTCCCTGAAGTCTTGCTTCTATCATCTGAAAATAGGGTGATCCATAGAGCCTATTTTAGAGGATTTTGTTAAATGTGATAATGCTTAATGAGATGTCCCTCCAAAGCTCATGTGAGACAATGCAGTAAAGTTTAGAGGTAATTGATTGGGTTATGAGAGCCTTAACTGAATCAGTGAATTAATCCCTAATTAACTAAAGGCAGGTAGGGTGTGGCTGGAGGAGGTAGGTCTTGGGCCTTTCCTTAGGAGTTTATGTTTTGTTGTGGTGAGGTGTGGTAATGCTGGCATATCTTTGCTGATGGTGTCACCAATGATGCAATTTTTCCAAAGGAACTGTCAATTGGTTTGGTGTCGTGGCATTTCTGTATCCTCCTCCCTTCTGCTAGTGATGGTCTAAAATTTGGGGGCCAATGGCTATATGCTGGACCGGTAGTCAGTGACGGGTATGATCCAATTGCAGTGGTATCAACCTAAGACAGGAGGCTGACGCCTAAAGGTCAGTTTTCTGATGACGGGTAAGAACCATATGTTGAATTGGACAACCTACCAGGCACGGTCCTTAAGCCACATTAACCTCACTCCCCCACTGGCACCAAGGCCAAATTTGGGGGCCAACAGAGGTGAGGCAAAGAACCTCACCCCCCCACTGGTGCATAGACCTATCCACAAGTATGGCTGTATGCTGGACCGGTAGTCAGTGACGGGTATGATCCAGTTGCAGTGGTATCAACCTAAGACAGGAGGCTGACGCCTAAAGGTCAGTTTTCCAATGACGGGTAAGAACCATATGTTGAACTGGACAACCTACCAGGCACGGTCCTTAAGCCACATTATTTGTTGTTTAATTAATCAGAAGGGGGGAGATGCTGGGAGCCATCAGCCAAGTAGGTATGACAATTTCCTTGCCAGCTACTCCCATGCTGTCTAGTGGAAGGACTCCTGAAAGGTGACCTTGCTCAAGGACCAGGGCGGATCCGTGTTTAGGGTGTCCCCGGTTTAGCATAATAGGAGATTAGGGTGTTCCCCCTTTAGAATAGGGCGTATCCTGCTGCCTGGGTTCCTCTTGAGTTCTTAGGGTCAGACAGTATATTTTGGGAGACAGAAGCCCAGTGGAGTGGATTCGGACAGAGAACATGGATTTCCCCAGAACGTGTTTGTAGACGGCCGGTGTGAGTTCGGGAATAAAGAATTGCTGTTTGAATCTACAAGCTGTGTGGTGGCTCGTGATTTGTGCCCAGCCAGAGACTGCGGCAGTGAGGAGCCCTCTAACTCCACTTCCTGTGCCACTTCCTGGCTGCTTTTCTTTGCCACACCCTTCTGTTATGATATTCTGTCTCCTGTTGAGTCCTGAGGAATGGAATCTGCTGTCTATGGACTAAGACTTTTGAAACCTTGAACACCCAAATAAACTTTTCCTTCTAAGATTGTTCTTGTCAGGTCTTTTGGTCACAGTAGTGAAAAAGCTGATTAAAACAATGTTCTTGAGGCTCTAAGTGCAGGACCTGAGCTTTAGATAGGTGCTTAATAAACTAGTTTTTGCCTTTGGTATTTATGTCATCCTGTGGCAAAAAATTGGCATGTCACACACAATAGACTTCAATACTGCATGGAAGGAATCACTGGACAGAAGAGAGAAACTGGTTCAGGGCCCATGGAAGCATGTTCTTGCCAATAGGAACCACATTTTGAAAGACAGAAAGTGACCCAGCAAGCCATTTCTGGACACTCACTGATTTTACGTAGCCCATTTTGAACACAGAGCTAGACTATAACTCGAGATGGACTCCAGGTTGAGAAAAACACAAGAAAATATGTAGCTCTCAGGGTAGAAGAAATGTCCTTTGCTGAGAAGCAACCAAAACTGTGGTGTGCTTTGGAAAGCTGCAGCAATTGCTTACATCTTGGACACCCTGGGATGAGGGCTTTACCAGGCACAGGTAGCAACTAGAGTCCTGAGAAATAGACTCCACTAGTTGTGAATGTCCACATTGGCTAAGGCTCCTCTCTGCCCTAAAGTGCTCATAAACATACACTGTGAATGAATTCTGGGTGAAAAGCTGTGTTAGGGGACACATTATACTAACTGCATCCATCCTTCCTCACATTCTAGAAAAGGACAGTTTATGCTTTCCATTAACATTTTGCTGTTTCAAAAGACCATTATTTAATGTCTTATATAAATATACAAGAGTGAAGCTGGACATATTTCATGTTTACCAGTAAAAGTAAAATAATTGCTTTGAAAATTGGAAAGCTTTCAGCCACAGGATTCATTCTGGATTTGTGAAATTTGTGGAATCATTCCACATTTAAGACTTTTCGTATTAAAAACTTCTGCCTTGTTTCCTAAGGCTAAACTTAATGCTAAGAGGAATGACATTGAGAGAAATGATTGGTGAACTTTTAAGTTTCAAATCTCTTTTCTACTTGGATTCCAGAAATAGCTTGTGATAGGCAGAGTATGGTCCCCTAAAGATGTCCATGTCCTAATGGAAGAATCTGTGAAAATGTTATCTAATTAAGGGACTTTACAGATATTATTAAGGATCTTGACATGGAGAGATTATTCTGTACTATTTGGGTGAATCACATGAGTCTTTCAAGTCAGAGAACCTTTCTCTGAAGTGTTTAGAGAAAATTGTGACTGTTGAAAGAGTCAGAGATATGCAAATTTGCTGGCTTTGAAAATGGGGGTAAAGGCCATAAGCCAATGAGTGTGGGCAGATTCGAAGCTTTTTCCGCAGGAAAAAGATTTTCCCCTCGAATCTGCAGAAAAGAAGGTAGCTCTATTGACTCCTTGACTTGAGCCCTGTGAGACCAATGTTGACTTCTAACTTACACAACTTCAAGATAATAAATTTTTACTGTTCATTCATGAGGTTTTTAGTGCTTTGTTATAGCAGCATAGGAAATGGACACCCACCTGAAATTATATAACGATCCATGAGTTACTTTCATGATGTGGTATAGATTTCTTAGATTTTTAAAAGCAAATCTGAGCATACTATTTTTTTTAATTTTAATGTTTTTGTTGATGTTAAAATCCTGGTCTCCTTGCTTCTCTCAGGATGGTGTGGCCTACAGATTCTTATGTGTCTGAAATTAGGAAAAAAACGAACCGGGATTATTCTCTAAAAGGCCTCCCTTCTCAAACCCATCGGGGAGGAATGCTCTTGCACTCCAGGATATGACCAATGAGATTAAATGTTGTAAGCATGGGAACTGGGCCATGTAGAACAAGATGCAAATCCCTGAAATCATTTTTAATGAAACATAAACATTGAGTTAGCATGAGGGCTTACAGTTTCTGGGTGGTTGGTTAGAACTTTGGCAATAAGGATGTGGAGGGAAATTCTCCAGTTTTAATGGCCTCCAGATGTTCTTCTGGTCCCAACTGATTTTTTTTCATCATTTATAGTTAATATTTTTGTCAGCAGCAGCATTTTATTGTAATATCTCCAAATTGGTGGTAGTGATCATTAGTCATCAAACAAATCCAAATAAGAGTTTAACCTAGGGGTCACTTTGCATATTCTATCATACTTTATTTAATTAATGATTTCTTATTAGTATAAACTGTTGTATTTTTTAATCATATGATTCTGATGACAACTAATCAATGAACTCCCACATAAAATGTGATGTCTTATTTTTAAATATGACTGCATCATAGCCAGTATCTAAAAGGATGAAAATAAAAATGTCAGATGACAGTCCTCTTGGGTGAATAAGAGTCAAAAGGTTTATCACAAATTATAATGGACTTCATCATAGAATTTAGATTCATTTACATCAGTTGGGGAACATTGAATTAGTTATTTTTGATTTTAAAAAGATAATTTCTGTTTTCTAAAACCATAATACTATGACTGCCTGTACTTAATAGAAGGCTACTATGCTGAAGCCTGAAGCCGCTTGATTTTAATTATGTAACATGATCTGAAAATAAATGAATTAATTACATTCATTCTTCAATTTTTTCTGTTTGGAGAATGAGAAGAACATGGTTTACCTTTCTAGAAGTCTCTTCTGAGACTTGCTGTCCACATGCCTTCTGAATTCATAAGGAATTCATGCACTACAAAGTGCATGTGGTGGTTGAACTTAGTTATCACCTACTGGTTATACCACAAGAGCCTGGTGGAATCAGATATATTACAAAGGTGTTTGAGGAAGCTTTTGTTTTTCAGCTATTTAGTAAGATCTTAATTTATAACTTGCTAATAAGGTGTGTGGCTATTGTCCTGCAGATTTCATCAAGTATTTTTCACAAATGTTATTACTCATTAGTATGACTAGATAATTTTAGAGTTTGACTCATCAGGGCATTTGGTTTCATGGTTTGCCAGGGGCCTGGATTACAGGCCGCTCATGCCACTTAGCAACCGAATCATTTGTATCTATTAAAACTTAATAGAATTTTTTGTACTTTTCTATAAAAATAGTAATAAATAAATTGACACTGCACTGTCTTCGATGACTTCCTTCATCACCCACCTAGCAGATTACATTAGGAGTTTCATTGTGCACAGAGGAAGGGTTCTTAGCTAGAATTGTTAGGACAAAGGAAAGATGCTAACATCGACTCTAAAATGCAGATTTTTCATTGGGGAAGACACCTTGTCTTCCCTGTGTAGTTCCCACCCTCCTCTTCATCTGGGGTCCAGCAGAGATGGCATCCATAGATGCTCTGACTGGAAAGGAGGCAAAGTTACAGTGTGTACAGCCCCACCTGGAGTGATTGGCAGATGCACAGCTTGAATTGACAAGATTTTAAACAAAACATGTTTTGATTTTTACAAAGGCTCTCAGCTATTGGTAAGTACTTTTGAAAACCGTGGACTTATTCCCTTACGACATTTCCCAGTAGCTGTTCTCTGCACAGACACCCCTCCACATCCACAGGTTTTGCATCCCTGGATTCAACCAACCATGGATGGAGAATGTTCTTTAAAAAAGTTGCATCTGTACTGACTATGAACAAACTTTTTCTCTTCAACATTACAAATGCTATGTAAGTAGTTGCTATACTGCTAAACAATGCAGTATAGCAACTACTTACATAGCATTTATATTGTATTAAGTATCTCAAGTAATCTAAAAATTACTCGAAATATACAGGAGGATGTGCATATGTTACATCCAAATTCTATGGTATTTTATATAAGAGACTTGAGCCACTGCAGATATTGGTATACACAGGGCCCTGGAACCAATCCCCCACAGTTATTGCATTTGTAATTAATTTGTAATTTTAGCACCTATAATCTCACAGAGGGCTATGTAATTACCAAAACAATGAGGGGTAAGGAGAAAGAAGTCCCATCCCAGATGATATGATGTATTGTTATACGATATAAGGAGAATGAGACAGAAGCCCTGTTCTTCTAAATATCTCTTTATCTTCTCCACCCTCCCAGATCACATTGTACAAACTAACTATAATAATAACCACCATAAAAACAGAGAACTAGCACTTAGAAGGCCTTTCCTAGGTGCCACATTCTCTGCTAAGCATGTTACATTAACTGTATGTTCTAATCTTCAGAACAACACGAGAGCCAGACACCATTAGCATGTTCATCCCTGTTTTATAGATGGACCTGGAATGACTAAGACATTTGCCTTTTAGGTTAAAAATTGTCTTCTTCCTTCCCTTGCTTTTAAACTGTATTCATTCATTCTTTGACAAAGATTTATTGAGTACTTCAAGTGTCTCAGGCCCTGTTTTAGTCTCTCTGTGCTCTTAGGGAAGATATGACAAACTCAACAAACCTCTTTGTTTTAAGAGAAGAAAGAAGGCTGTGTAAGAGCAGTGAGCTTGGGGGGAACCAGGGAATGCAAACCCCAGGCTTTTCCAACTTTGCATACTTTCACCCTAAGGGGCAGCAATAAGCATTCAGTCTCTCCCTTTGAGATCTAGTGCGTTCACCTTTTCAACTGGGTGTGGAGAATGATATTTGGGGAATGTGAAGCATTCTTACTTCAGGTTTCCTGCAAAACCCAAAGGAGGAGGTAGGGCCTGAAATGACAGGGAATTCCCAGATCTGAGAAAACGTTCATGGAATTGGAATTCCCGTGTCCCCATCTGAAAGGGCAGTCAGGGTCTTTGAGTATAGCCCTTAGACCAACCCTGATCCAAAGCCAGGATGCTCTCTTTGTTAAGTAGTCAGATCATCTCTGCTTGAGTACTTTGGATGCTGGAGAACTCTCTCCCTTACAAAGTAGCCCATTCTGATGCTAAACAGATCACTTAATACTAAATCAGAAATCTACCTCCAAGTAACTTCTAATTGTTGTTCTCAGTTCTGTTCTCTAAGGGCATGAATACTAATGTAATCATGAATAATAAATTATGAATGAGAAACTTAAGTTTCTTGTTTTGTGACTCAGCCTTCTCTCATGTGTTATGATTCCTAAACTTAGCCTATGTGAGTTGGAGCAAGAGAAAGTAGAAATTAATGGGCGGGACACACTCAGGGAGGAGTAAACACACTTAAGTTAAGAGGCAGTAAAGGCGGGGCTGGAGCATCTTCTATGGCCATTAGGACTTGGACAAAGAGTCTTTAGAGTTTAAGAGGTCTCGGGGTCAGGGATCGTCTGGCTGGTATTTGAGCCCCTGAATAGTACTCAGGACACTGAGAATAGTCTTTATAAGGCCAGGCTTCTGAATCTGAAAAAGCACTAGGGAAGCAAATCTAATTGCTCTAAGAGCAAACTTGCCCCAGGCAGTTTATGCAGCCATCTCTGGGGAGATTTTGATTTATTGGAAGAAAAGGGATGGGTGGAGTTAAAGCTTATGGTGTCTCTGATGGCTCTAAACTCTCATGGAAACAACTATAAATCCCAGTCCTTTCTACCTCACAAATTCTTTCCCCCTATATTTTATAAAGATTTCATACTGAGAAAAAGCCACCGATGGCACCTGAGCAACACTCAATCCCTCCAGTATTATCATCATACACCCACCTATACACCATCTTTGAGAGTGATTGAGGGCTGTAGTTTTAAGATACTGTTAAAGTTAAACCCCGAAGACCTAAGTATATAGCAGTAGGCTACCCGCCAGTATCCATAATAAACTTTATTTTTAGTATTACCTTTATATGATGGTAAATTTTGTTATTTTGTCTCAATATTTTCACAGGGATTGTCGAGTACAAAGAGCTTAATTACAAACTTACTTTGGAATCTCAAACTGCATTGATATAATGATGCCAATGTTGCTTTATCATAATTTCTTCTGCTTAACAGGATGACTTTTCTCCTCTTTTATTTGACTGCCTTAATTGCTGTACCTTGCTATTAGCTTTGATGAGGATAAGTTGTTTACAATGTCTAGAGGGTAGTGTGGGTAGGACCATCTTCATTTTACAGGTAAGGAAACTGAGACTGGGAAGCTGAGCCTGAGAAGAATTCAATGTCTTAAATAGGGTTCTGTGGTTTAGAACAGTAATTGCCAAATTATATACCAGTCGTCTGTCCAGTGCTGCTCACCTTGCAGCATTCTTCAGAACATACTCTTATCAACAAAGAAGCTTAAGAGCTACACTTACATAGGCACAATTGCATTCCAGACAAAATGGAAAATATTCACAACATTTATTGTACTTATCAATAGAAGAATTAAATTGAAGAATTAAATAGAAAATAAAACTTGTCTCCTAATAAAATCAGAAGAAAAAAACCCCCACAAGTCTATACATCTTTGAAAATCTTACCAAGGGTTTGATTTTAAGAGAGAATGCTTCCCTGCAGTGTGTAAGGCCTTTGGCGTACATTAAGCATTCAGTCATACTGGATTCTCTAGAGCTGTAAGGTTTTCCTTATTTAAGCAGCCTTTACGTGTCCGCTAAAATAAGGCACATAAAGTGCTTTTATTAAAGAAAATATTTGCTAGTCAAAGATTAATATCACAGAGATGGAAAACAGGCCTGTTTCTGGGGTTTGGTGACTGTATCAAAACCATGGATCTGGATAATCTCAAACTGGTCTCAAATTAAAGAGTAGAATTGAAGGAGCATTCATCTAATTTTTTGGAGGTTTAAGATAAGGTCTTGTTGACTGGATACAGTAATCTATTTCTTTGGGGTAACTAGAAATATTCTTTTCACTTTTATATAAGATATGTGTTAGTCTTGGCTCTAAGAGAGCAACTTTTATCCAACATTCTCGAGGAACTCTTCTTAGAATAATTCATTTTGGAGAAACAACTTTCCCACTTCCATTCTATAAAGATTTAAATGAGTGTTGGAGGTTCATAGTTTGTTGTCCTTCTAATTGACATTCCTCCCTTTGATTTTGAAGAATGTTAAGAATGATAATTCGTGCCAGTAGCATTTATTTTAAATGTCAGTGCCATATACACCATAGAGTTATCTGAATAACTGCTGGAGACAGTGTCCTCCATCTAACCATCTGCCACCCATTTTTCCAGCATCCCACATCTGTCCCTCCATCTACCATCCGTCCGTCCATCCGTCCATCCGTCCAACACTGAGATAATGGTCAAATTCATGTCTTCTGAAGCCAGAGTGGATTGAATCCCAGCTCTCTTGCTTACCAGCTGTGTGACCTTATTAAAACTATTTAAATAACGTGCTCTGCCTTTTTAAAAATTTTATTATAAAAAAAATCTTTATTTTATAAAATAAAGATCTTGATAGCATGTACCTCACAATGTTATTGTGATGATTAAGTGGATTAGTACAAACAAAGTGCCTAAAACAGATCTTGGCACATATCTAGCACTATTCAAATGATTGCTCTTTACATTACCATTTTTATTGATTGATGAAACAACTCAGGCCCAGAAAAGATGAGTGGAGGTATAAGAAAATGAATAAAGAGAGAATCTATTTTGATTGTTTGTTTCTTTTTCAGAAAAGGCATAGGAGGAGAGTCAGAATAGAGTTAGGGAGTGGGAAATAATTTTCAGAAGCCTAAATTATTTTGGTTTAATTTTGGTGTAAGAATTGTGATCCGGAAGTGGGTATTTTTGTATTAGTTGTAAATCATTTCCAAAGCCTCCAAAAGGAAGTTGAGATGATTGGATTTACTTATCTGTTTGTTTGACCAACTAAGATCACAGATCCTTTTGGGAAGAATGATTTTTATTCCTGTCTGACTCTCCAATGCCATAGATCCAGAACTCTGGGTTCTTGAGGTACTGAAGAAAGTAGGATTAAGGGACAACTTTTGGAAAGAAACAGCTCTAGAAATTGAGCAGAGCCTGGTCTCAGGGATAGGAAAGAGGGAGCTTAATCATTATTAGGTGACAGGGAGCAGAGAGAACAGTATTAGACACCCATAGAAAAGGATTGGGAGAGGGGGCTGGGTGAAGAATAGTAGTTCATTGGATTAGACAAAGGGGATTGAAGGGAAGGGAGGGAGATGGGAATAGGAAAGATAGTAGAATGAATCAGACATAACTTTCCTATGTTCATATATGAATGAATATATGACCAGTGAAACTTCACATGAGGTACAGCCACAAAAATGGGAAGCTATACTCCATGTATGTATAATATGTCAAAATACATTCTACTGTCATGTCTATCTAAAAAGAACAAATGAAAAATTTAAAAAAGAAAGAAAGAAGGAGGATTCTGCCTCTCCAACTCCAGGGCCTCATCTACCAGGACACACAGCTCCGCCCTGAATAGTGGGTAGAATTAAGGGTAGATTAGCAAAAAAAATGTGTACTCACAGACGTGATCAAGGGGAAATGAAACAGAAAGAGCTTGAAGAGGCTGAGGAATACATCCTCCTGAGTCACCTCATTCAATTCAAGTTCCAGCATTTATTGAGCACCTCACATAGCCAAAACACTTCACCAGGTGTAGTGTGGGGCCTTGACCCACACATTATAGGACTGAAGATGCTTTAGAAGGAGAATTTAGGCCCTGCCAACATACTCCCTCAGACCCTGCTCTGCACTGATGGCTCTCCGCTTCCTCTCCAAGATGCTCAGTTCTGTCCCCGTGGGTCAAGCCCACCTCCATTTTCTGACTTTTTCAGTTTTATACTTAACTAGAAACACAGAATAGCTGTGATTTGGGAACCAGGCAGAAAATGTCATCCTGAATTAGTAGTGACAACCATTCTGAGACCATCCTGGATATGTGCCTGACAGTCTCGCGTCCTAGGAAAGACCTCAGTCCTGGGGAAACTAGATGGTTGGTCACCCTGTCCTGAGCTTATTGTCACTAGGTAATTGAAAGGAACAAAATGGGAAGGATTGTCTCATAGTATGTAGTTGGCCCTGTTCTCTAAAATCTACTAAAACTTAGTCTCATTGAGCTTAGTTATTATTGATTTAAATAGCAGAGAGGTGTATGTCTGTATTGGAAGCACTGAATTATATTTACTGAAATTTCCTTTGTCAAGATGTTCTCAGTCCATAGCCTGGGTGTTATGAGAAGTTCACAGTGGGAAGCTCACTGTGTCATTTACTGTAAGGATACAGTTGAGGCTTAATTCATCACCTTCCACAGGCTTTCCCTCCTGAGGACCCATGTGGGATTTCATTCATGCTGTTGAGAGTTGTGACTCCTTTTGTCTTGGTTCTTCTTTGAGTTCAACCTGTAATTGGTATGGACCTTGGGTATGTGGAGTGAATTCTTAGTGATTCATCTTATTTTCCTCTTATATTTTCTTTTTTGCCCTAATTTTACTCTTTATTGTTTTACTTGTAATGTGAATATTTTCTGTTTAGTTATTTAGATACATAAATAGAATGAAATTAAGCTTTATTGGGGGCTGTAAATTACCTGAGTCATTTGACCTAATGAAGGTATAATGCTTGACTTCTTTGCATGTAGTAATCCCCCAGAGGTTCCCTCTATGAGAATAAATGGCTGGTCCATGACACTCTGTACAGGCTCCAAGAAGGACATACTGTTCAGGGAAATCTCTTTCAGTCCTTTTGTGTGGGCAGCAGGATGTTATTTAACAGAGGCAGCAAGAACAGTATAATAGGATCCTTCTACTGGGGCTCAAGCAGGAGGCATTTGTAGTGTACAGAGACAAGAAAGGGGAGTAACAGGTCAGGGGAATCAGTCAACAGAGGGCTTCTCTCTTCTCTAAGCCCAGGAGGTAATAGGATCTTCAAACAGAAGTGACTGGAATCCAGGGCCCTAACAGCTCTCATCCAGCTTCCCAGGATTCCCATGACCATCTGTGCCCAAGCAGACCATGGAAACAGCTGAGAGAGCTGAGTCTAAGGAGGTAGCTACCTATGTGGACTGAGCCCTAGCCCATATCCAGCTTTCTGAGAATGCTGGCATGGATCAACCCTATCCCCACAACCAGACCTGCCCTGATCCTGCCTACTCCCATCTCCAACACCTTGACATACAGAAATCAGTCCTTCCCCAATACAGGAGAGGAAGTGACCCCGAATTTTTCTCTGAATAGAGATTCAAAATAGTCATAGAAAAACAGATTCCACTTTATTCTCACTTGATATTTGAATTGAGATAAGTGCTTGCAGGTATTCATGATGATAATGGTGGCTATGACGGGGGAAGATGATCACATATTCATGGAGTATGTATTATGTGTCTGCTGCTCTGATAAGCCCATGACATAGCTTAACTCATGAAATTTAGTACTAACAGATAGTCACTACTAAATCCATATTTTTGAGGACATTGAGGCACAGGGGCTTGAGTAACTTGCTCAAGTTCACCTAGGAAGATGTTCCCCTAGGTCATCCCGATGACCCTTAGCAAGTTTTAGCAACATACTTCATATTTTACAAACCAGATGCTCCACAATTCTTCCCTATTTTAAACTAAAGCCTTGGTGTGGGAATTTAAGCCATTTTGTTTTGTTGTTCTTAACAGAAAGAGCCAATAGTTACTCATGTGATCTTTATCTTTTCTCCATTTCCTCTTTTTCAAGTCAAAATGACCTTGGTAGCCACAGCCTCTCCTTAGAGTGTTGCACTCTGAGACTTTGTTTAGTTTCTTCTGATCTACCCTCTGCTTTGGTTTCTGGGCTTGAATTGGACCAAGAGTTAATATGCAATGAGTATTCTAGGAAACCTGTATCTTTATGAATCACAAATTAATGCATTCTGGTATCAGGTTCAGCAATTTCTTTCAACAAGTAACACCCACTCCTGGGATTGTCCTTAATCCCAGGTCTGGGCCTCCTATGCTTTTGGAAACATACTCCTGGTGGTCTTTTCCTTCAAGTCCTCCAAGAAATCAGCTATTTGACCATGTGGATCCTAAATTGATTGCCAGACCTGTTTTCTGTCTATCTAAATTATGGTGGCAGAGAAGATAAAAATACAAAGACAGAAAAGTCATTTTTCTCCCCTCCCCAAACATCAAAATTCTTTGAGCTTTTCATTCTCTCCTCTTTCTTTTTTTTTATTACTGATAACAATGAATAATGGTTTCTGCCACTGCTTTTATTGGCTTAGCATTTGGGGTTATACAAATGTAAATGTTTCCCTGAGGAAAAATACATTTTGAGGATTAACTAAGATTGTTTCTTTTGTTTTAAAATTTTTAGTTTTTAAAAAAGAATTTGTTAAACTAAACTAAGTCAAACAGGAAATAGAGATCAGAGACCCCCATTGATTTGAGTTACAGTCTCCTGGGATTCACATAGATCAATTCTAGGGGTCCCATTTTAGTTGTCTTAGCTTTAAATAGTTCTATTATAAATCCAAGCACTGTTTTATTTAAATATGTTTATATTTGGACCAGATTAAGTAATCAGTAAAATTGGTTTTGTTCTGCATTTTCTTCCATTAACTGACCATTCCTACTCTCTTTTCATGACCAATTCTCACTGTGAACATACTGAACACACTGCTTTCCTTCTCACCCATTTTACCCCTAATCTCCTCTAATCTGTCATTTTTCCTTATCCTTCTTCTGATTCTGTGCTTTTTGAAATCATAAAAACTTCCCTTAGGCCAACTGAGCAAATTCTTTATCGTTCTTTTCCATTGCCCTCCCAGAGACCTTTGGCACAGTTAGCGCCTCTCATCTCCTTCAACCCTTTTGAAGTAGTCCCTAGGCTCCTTCAATCCCCTGTGGCTGCTTCTTCTGTAGAGAGGTGCCCATCCTCTGGGGTGCTCTCCAAGGCTGGGCTCTAGTCTGCATCCTTAATTCTCTCCATATTAATCTTGGCTTATTCTCTTATCTTAAGCTGTCAACATTATTTATGTAATTTCCAAGTCCCCGTCTTCCACAACTGTCTCTATCCTAGCTCCCAGCTAGCATATCCATCACCTCTGAACAATTTTGTTTGTTGATTTGCTTCATTCTGAAATACAGCAGACCACCTGCCAAAGTCACTTTCCTGCCTCCAAGTTCACCCCCGCTCCCAATGGCAGTATCAATTCATCTCTCAATTGTTGGCACTGGAAAATTCAGAGATGTCCAAGGATCATCTTTGACTCCTTCCCCTACACATTAAACTCCCAGAGAGCAGGGGTCATGTTCTTTTACTGCTATCTCCCTGGAGCTTGGCCCAGGGCTTGGTACATCCTACTTGTTCCATGTGTATTTGCTGAATGACTGAGGAAGCTTTCTCTTTTGTTGCCTGCACTCTCTCAGTCATCAATTTAACTACAGTCTAACTAATCCATCAACCATATGTGTTTGAGGAGGCCAAGAGGAGGACCTGTTAAGACTGGAAGGAGAAGAGTTGTTGGTCAGATTTGGTCTTGATTTGGCTGCTTCTTAGCTGGGTGACCTTGATCATGTTACTAAACCTCTCTGTACTCAATTTCTTGGTCTGTAAAATGGGTAATGCTAATACTCACCTGAATGTATGATGCTAGCAGAGAAGAGACATGAACTGGGTCTACTGAAGTCTTAGAGACAGTGGGATGTTGTGAGGACATCATGTCTGGACAAGCAACAACAGCTGGAGGTCAAGGTTCAATATATGTTTGGGGTTGAGGCTCCAGAACTCTGATGAACTTGAAAAGTAGCAGGAAAAGGCTGGATTGAAATTGATCTCATGGGAAGTGGGCTCCTAGGCCTGCATGCAGCTTTGAGCAAGGCAGCTCTCCTTGGATCTGTTGGCCTCTTCGTTTCTGGGCAAGATCTCCTTGAAGTCCTGCTGCTTTAAAAAGGCATGAGTATTGGGCTGGGGATGTGGCTCAAGTGGTAGCACGCTCGCCTGCCATGCGTGCGGCCCGGGTTCGATCCTCAACACCACATACAAACAAAGATGTTATGTCCGCTGAAAACTAAAAAAAAAAAAAATATTAAAAAATTCTCTCTCTCTCTCTCTCTCTCTCTCTCTCTCCTCTCTCTCTCTTAAAAAAAAAAAAAAAGGCATGAGTATCGCGCTGATACGGACCTAGAAGGCAAGCAGAGTAGTCTGGGCTTTCCACAGCTGCCATGGGGAAACCACAGGGATTCTGATGGAATAACAAGACCTAAATGGCTCTTTGTTAGGACCCTTCTCCTTACACTGCATTTGGCCATGGTGTGTACAGTTAGCTGAAAAGAGGAACAAGAATATTCTCCAGACAAGAAGGGTCATGAAGAGACTGATTCTACCCACTGTCATCTGAGGAGCGTTCTCTCAGCCAGCAGCCTGCTGGGGCTCTCCTGATATCCTGCTTGAATCATGGGCACAGCCCCCTAGCCCTCTGTCTTTAGACTCTGACTCTCTGTCAGTGCCAGTTCTCCAAAATACCAGTCTTGTAGTTCCATTTCACAAGCCGAAGCCTCCACTTGCTCTCCCTTGGTTGAGGGACAAAAAATTCACTTGCTGGCAACTGAAATTCAAGGTCATACATCATGACAAACTCTTTAAAATCCTATTAATTGTAGTGTACCTAGCCAGCTAAACCTTCTTACAGAACCCGATACCCCTACATAGGACATACATTTCCTTTTGTACGTTTCATGCATCCCCTGGTCCTGGGTTGCAGCCCCACTCCGCCCTCCCACCTGTACTCAGTTTACAATCCTAGTAGACTTCACAGAGATTCCACAGCCTTTTTGACCACGTTTGGTGCAGTCTATTGCTGTGGGAATGCTTAAAAGTAGCAGGAAAAGTTTGGACTGAAATTGATCTCATGGGAAGTGATTTCCTAGGCCTTCATGCAGTTTTGAGCATAAATCCTTATGCAGGCAGTGATCAGCAATTTTTTTTTTAGTTGCAAGTGTCACCTAACATAGTGCTAGGCTCATTGCATGCCAGAAAATCCAAATAATTTTAATCTAATTGCACTTGGAACAGCCCAGATTCCTTACTCCCCAAACAGGAGCTTCCTCTCCTCTCTTGGCTGATCCTCAGCTGATCATTCCTAAAGGTCTAGTTAACATCCTTCCCAACCTCACTCCTGGACCCTTTGCAGATAATCCAGCCTGTAGGGATCTGCCTCCTCCCAACACCTCCAACACTTCCCCTGAGTGTCCCTAAACCACCCAGAAAGGCCAGAGGCCACAGGTGACCTGCCCATCCCTTCCCCTCAGTGCCTGGACTCCCTAGCCCAGCTTGTGGACATCTTTTTAAGTCACAGGACAGGAGCACATAGGAGTTGCCCGTATTTTCAGATGTGGTTCTATTCCAGCCAGTGTTTCTTCCCCACTGGGACATTTTATGGCATGTTCTTTTGGCAGTTATCAGAGGGATTGAGATTTGCCATACTGTTTATGAAAGGAACAAAAGTCCTACAGCAGCAACCCAGAGCAGTGAGCTGGATTTTCCCCAAGGATATCAGCTGAGAAGTGTTCCATTAGGAGCCCATCTGACACAGCTGTGAATGTGCTTCTCCTGCCCATGGGCAAGAGTAACCAGAACAATTTCACAACTTGTGGTGGAGGTGGAGTAAAAGGACTTCCTGTTCTTCACTCCGCCCTATTCTCCAGTCCCTAACAACACCCATGTCAGTTTATGATATGTCTCACTGATGCCACAACTATAAAAAGCTTTCTCTGCCCTACAAGTGCCAAGCCTCCAGGGAGAGACAAAAAAGTCATAAACCTGTTCTTCTTGCTTCCTCTTTCAAGACACAGGGACTATGACATAGATGGCTTTGTTTTCATCACCAAATTCTCCCCAAGGACCTTTTTCAGTTTTGTGAGGTATAAGACATGTGAGGTATTAGGTGAGCTGATTCCCAGTCCTTGGGGAGCTCCAAATTTACATGTAATGATGGGAGCTGCCAAAAATTAAAATAACATGAGTAGTAAAATATGTTTCAAGCCATCTCAGGCTAACTGCCAGAGCAATTCAGGGGAATGTGTTGGGGGAGTTGGGAGGAGACAGATTTCTACAGGCTGGATTATCTGCAAAGGGTCCAGGAGTGAGGTTGGGAAGCATATGAACTAGACCTTTAGGAGTGATCAGCCCAGGATCAGCCAAGAGAAGAGAGGAAGCTGGATTCCAATCCAGAAACCATGCCCAAAATTAGGACAGTGACTCAACTGGATTGAGACTCTTGGGAGTACGTAGAGAATTTCCTTTCAGCCTGCAGTGAAGAGTCAGGATTACAGAAGGCAGAACCTGAGTGACCCCCAAATAGGAAGCTCCAGGAAGAGCATAGGACTGTTTCAGGCTTATCCTGATGTCAACACACACCTTTGACATCTGGCCTCACTTATCCATGCTGTGAGGTTAGCCAGAATGTATTATAAAATACAAAATAAGTCTAAATAATAAACATGTAAGTAGGTTGGACAATAACAATACGTGTGAATGGTTTTAAGAGTGACAAGTGAAATTCAAAGTCCTACACGTGACAGATGGTGAGAAAAAGCTTCTGAGACTATAGTTGAGATATGACTACTATCACTTCTGCTGCCACAAGTTGGACAGTACAGGGGAGTCACAGAAGAAAATAGGGAAAAGCCATCAGGTTAATAGCAGCCTTTCCTGATCACCTGCCTGCCAGAAACTTCCCCTCTTCTCCTTCACTGAAGGAATCTTCTCCATCACCTTTACTGCACCTCACCCCTCGCCTCCATTGCAGGAGGCTTCTCTCCATTCACTTCCCCTGCACAAATCCCACATTTTCTCAGGGCACCTTCACATAGTCACTCCTCATATCTTCCACCATGTTGGCAAAGGAAAAACATGGAACAGTTCAATCCATAGAGAGTTTCCAATTCCAAATGTAGTTGTGGTTTCCAACTTCCTCATAATATCTTTTCCTGGATACATTATCCTATAGTAATATTATTCAACTTCTACATTTTCTTTTTGTCTTCAGTTATTGAGTTGGTTGACCTTGCAAAAGTCAAACGGCACTCATTCTGGTGCAGAATGAGGATGTGTCTGCCTTGGGGGATAGGTGGTCTCTCCTATGCTAACATTTCATGATGTTCCCTAGAAAGCTCCATTCTCTTCTGTGTTCTTGGAGGAGCGGCAGTCACTGAGTGAGTGGCAGGATTGCCTGTAGCTTTGCCCACCACATTGGACAGATTTGAGTTGGGAGGCTGGGTCTTAGTTCTGTCTCTTTTTGAACTCAGAAGGGCTCCTTCTCTGGTAAAATTTGGGTTTTCTCAATGCATGTAAAATCCTTATCATAGTGCCTGGCTTAGAGCAGGCAGTCATAATAGATTAAAGCAAATGAAAAATCAAGGTAAAAAGGAAATAAATAGAAAGTGGGCTGGACCAACTAGGATTACATATGAGCCAGGCCTCCATGGACTCAGCATACAGATAATAATCTAATGGACTAGGGACAGGATGGGACCCACCTTCCATCTTAGCAATGTAACACTAGAAGAAAATCAGGAGAATGTCAACATCTTTATCAAAATAGAATCAGCCATAAAGACAGCATGAACCAGCATTAAGCTTTTCTGTTGTGGATACAGCTGTAAGGAGTGGCAAGTGTTTGAGCATGTGTGGTGACCTCTGGGCCCAGGCTCCAGACCCTTTAGTACTGACCTAGTAAGTGGCCTGCATCTCTTTACTGCCTGAGGCTGGATGAGGGACAAGTGTGACCCACTCTTTAGATAAGGAGGAGACAGCAGGAAAATTGGTGTGGGAGGAAGGCATGAGACCTTTTTACTTTGCTGTAGGGAGAAGATTTTAATAGTAGAAAAGAAAGTTATCAATTACTTTGCATATTTTTAAGATCCTTTATCCCAAATTTTCCTACAAAATACTGAATCTGAGATCCCTTCCAGGTTACCTGTTTAGAGTTTGTTTTTTCATTGTGAGAATTTTTATTGGTGTCTGAGTGCAGGGATTTTCCCATCAGCCCAGCAATGAATGGAAGCTGAAATGAACAGCTCATGCCCAGCAAGCCTGAGGCAGTCTGGCTCCTCCATGCTGAGCTCCCCATGGAAGTGGCCAGCCTGGCGCTCAGGACTGCTGGGAGGGAGACAGACCCACAAATCTCCTCCTCACATTGTGGGCACATCTGTTTCTCCACAAGCTGGCCCGGCCTCAGGGTTTCTTTTCAAAGCCTGCTTTTTTTATTGGGTCTCCTTCCTATTTTATTGGGTGGCAGCTCAGCTTATCTATGAGTTGCCTGTCTCCCAGGCACAGTTTTCTGAAGCACATCTCCCTCCATAAGTGAGACTGTGTTGGTTGTTGGACATGTGCCTTTTTTTTTTTTTCTTCCATAAGGGGATAAGGAAGAGCACAAATAAATTACAGTCATGAAGCCTTCAGTCGGATTTTCTTGTCCAACATGCTTTACAGCCAAAGGATGGAGTAGTCTGTTTTATCTTAGTAGCAATAAGTTGGGGAATAGGATTCTAGAGAACTTTAAAGGGAACCCAGTGAGTCTTGACATTCCTGCCAAAAGGAAACATTTTGCTTTGAAGTTTCAGTACACAAAAGGGATCTGATTTCTATGAACCTGACTCTGGTGGGAATATTTAGCCAAAGGGCAAAAGCCACCATGTAGATCAGACACAATTGTTAGTGATTAGAAAGTCTTGTCATTGGGAATATTTGTCACTTACATTTCTACTTACATTTTCTACTGCCTTGATATGGTGGCTCCATGATGAACTTCATTGGTTTCAATACAAAAAATAAAGTAATATGTATGGAGGGAAATATATACAGATGGTTACAAATCAAGAAAGTTGGAAGACTCATAATATTCCTTTGAGTTTTCCTGAAAATGAGGTTGGGTAGGAAAAAAATGGTTCATTCCCTGGGTTGGCCAGCTGCCCAGGTGAGCTCTGGGCCTTGTGAAGCATGAGCAACAGCTGCCCTGAGGCCATCTCAGCAATTCAGTTCCAGAAACTGCAGTGCCCAGGGAGCAGTTTTCTCTGTAAATGCACCAAGCCTAAGAGCTGGTCATCGGTGCTTCTATCATGCTACATTGAATTCAGGACCAACTTCTGGTCCAGGAAATTTCCACAGAATGTGATGTAATTGGAGAGGCATGTGTCTCCCCCACACTAAGGGTGGATCCGAGATTTGTCGGGGCAAAGCGTATTCATTTGGGAACTAGGAAAAGAGTACTCAATTACAAATGCAAGGTCCAGGACAGGGTCTTAAAAGTCACCTGTGTAGGGTAGAGATTCTGACACTTAAGCTGTATCAACTTTACAGGAGTAAATGTTCTTTGCCCTTTAGAGGTTATCAACAGAGGGCAGCCAGGCTATTCATAGCAAGCTTACCTTCTGGGAATGGAGTCACATCACACTTCAGGCAGGGACCATGGCTGTTGATGCACTGAGAGAGCATTGGTTCCCCTGATAACTAAGGCTCCTCTTTGGAATTTCAGTTACCATGGATAATACAAAGAAGGCTTGTGTATCCATGACCTACAACATGCAATCAATGCTCCTCAACCCTGGAGAATTTTTCTTACATGCTTGCTTCCCCCAGCTTCTGCCAGAGTGCCTAGCACCCTACATAGTCTAAGAAATAGTGAAGAATTTAAAATAACAACAACAACAACAATTAAAAAGCAAACAACAATAACAAAAAAACCCCACATCCCCCACTTGGAAATTTATAATTTCCATCAGTGTATCAAAATTTGAAGAGTTTCACACGTGAAAAACCGAAACAACTTTAACTTTGTCCAGCATTTTCCAAAGATACTTGGTCACAGGGCCATTGTTCATGTAATGCCTGTGTGTGACACGATGTGCCACGGGGAATGTGGGACAGAGTCAAAGGAGTACACTCCTTGCTGGACAGAGGAAGGGGCAGGGCTGAAGTGGGCCTCTAGTTCATATGACTCTGCCCTGAGGTTCAAGATGGGAGTTTGGAGGAAATGTGGAGAGGGAGGTGGAAAAGAAACAGTAAAAAATCCTCAGGTAATTGCATATCTTTCCCGAGAAAGGAAATGGGGAAAACAGTGCCCCCTCTATGAAGTTAACGAAAGTTAGTCTATGGGGAGACTGAGAACCATGTGATTATGATAGGTATATTATGAAAGATGATATTATTACTTGGCATACTAATGACACACTTAAATTTTTATCATTACTATTTACTATATTATTACTATAAGTGAATTCTCACAACTATCTGATGTTTCATTACAATTACTTAGGTCTCCTTCCATTCTCAGAAAAACTCTGTGAAATGTATGGGCACCTTAATATTATTTATATTACGGATAAGATAATAAGAGTGACTTGTTCAAATTTACACTACTGTACATGGGGGAGCCAGGATGCAAACCTGGGTGGCTGTTTCTCAAGTTTTTGACTCTTTTGTGGGGAGAAGTTTTGTCAGCAGTTCTGTGGATCTGTGGCTGCTCCTCCTTGGAGAAGACTAGAAGAAGAGGATTCTATATGGAAGGGCCAGAGGAAAGACCCACAGACCATTGATTAAGTGCTCAGGCCTGCCATGTTGCCCAGAGCCTGAGCTAAGGAAGTCAGTGTGATTCATGTCCTGAGAGGGTACCCCTAGCAGCCCACAGAGCTGGGGATAGCTGGGAGGGCAAGAGGAAAGCAGACAGCATTCCCTTCCACTCACATTTACCTCTTTGGTTCCTGTGAGGCCCGTAGAAACAGCTAAGAGAAATCTGGTCTGAGTTGGTTTTTCTAAAGATTTCGAAGGATAGGCACAATTACTTCTAATTATATTGCAATCTGTTCTAAAAATTGAAAAAGCAAACTGAGGAAACATGGATTCATAATAAGGATGTTTTGAGGTTCACTTAGGGTTGTTTTGGGATTCTGATAACATGTAGGGAGGAGGTGATGAAGGATGTAGCCCAGGACCTGAGATGCTTGTGGATATTGGGCAGATACAGGAGAATAGTCTGTGGTTTAATCCCACCCCAGCCTCGAATCATGTCAGGATCTTGAAACTGGCCTGGGGAAGCTATAGCTGCAAAGATGGTCTGGATATGGTCCAAATCCTGGATAACCCCAGGGAACAGTGGGTCTAATCCACAGGCCACCTGGTCTATAAATGATCTGAGATAGAGTCATAGAGCGAGGCCTTAGGACTCAGAGTTGAAGAACATTTAGAATATAGAGAAGCTGGAAGCAGAACTCTAAAGACAGAGAGATGCAGCCATACTGGGTGTCTCACTGAGAAGACATGGGGTAGGGTTATGCTGAGTAGAGTTAGCTTTTGTGAGAGGTACCCAAAGCCAAGAGACATTTGTATGTGTGTGTCGGGGGTGGGGACATAGCTGACCTTGCTCCAGAGAGGAAGAAACAGACTGAGCATTATTAGAAAGGGACAGACAAAGGCAAGGAGCTGTAGGTTGAGATGAGGGAGATAGTATTAGGCCAGTAGGCAGATGGTATGGTGATGGTGGTGAGGTGCGTAGACTGAGATGGGGTTGAGGGGCAGAGGGAAGTAGCATCCTGGGAACGATATGGGTGAATGTGAACTGCAGAGAATAGTAACCTAGTACTGGTTGGTGCCAGGTATCTTGCTGAAAATAGAGATGAGGACAAGAGCTTAGAATGCAATGAGAGCTGTTGGGGACAGCTCCCTTTCAGGGTCATGGAGGCTCAGGGGTTCACCACCAAATGAGCAAGGGTTTGGTATCCCTACACCATGAGCGATGGAATGACCTGTTGTGAAAACAGTGTCTAGACCATGGACATAGTCCATTAGACATAGATCTATACCACCTACTCAGACCAGACAGGAGGCTAGAATAAGAAAACTCTTCACGCAGTCTGGGGCATCCTGACTCAGGAACTCTGTGCCCATCACCACAACCTTCTCTTTGTCAGCCCTGACAGCCCAACTCCTCTTCAGTGATTCCCTATTGTCCTTGGCCTCACAGATCCCCTTCTCAGTATGAACTCTCATAAGAGAACACTGGTATTAAATCAGCATCTGGTTGGCCATCTTGCTTCTTTTAACATCTTGCTTTATTCCTCCTTTTTTCCCAGTTACACCATCTGCCTGTCTTACAAGGAAAAGTTATCCAAAACATGAGAGTAAGGCAAAAGGAGAAGTTCATGTCCTTTCAGTGTCATGCTGGAGAATTGATTTGAAAGGCCTATCCAAATGCTGATCAATTTCCTGTGTCTTTGGTTGGGCTTACTATTTACTATTGATCTGAACCTGGATCTACTGCCATTATTTGGAGATTTGTGCCAGATGAGTAGAGAAGCAAATTCTGTTTGTCTGGGAGAAGAGATAACTCCAAAGGGTATGGTTATGGCAGAACATAAACCAGCTTTTAACTTACAACCTAGTGATGGTGTAACTCTGCATTCATTCTTCAATGGCACAAACACTCATACTTCCAATGTTTTTAAACCAGATTATTCTACTATACCCTCATAACTGAGTTAAATAAATTATCAATAGATGTTTATTCTGTTGTTATATGTGTTCATGTTTTTGACACTTTTGAAAATTTAATGGTTTTAGAGATTGTCACACAGAAAGTTTTAAGTGGGAGTTGATTAAACCATGTTGCCTAAGAAGAGCCCCACATGCTACATAAGCCCACACATAGCCTTTCTTTCCAAAATTATTCTCCAGCAGTGATAGCATGCTCTCTGGGTTTTTATTTGTTCTTTCAAATTCTGATCATAGGTTTTTGCTTTTGTTTCTGGTTTTATTATGGCATTATAGTTATACATAATATTGGGACTAATTTTGACATTATTATATACAAGCATAGAACATAATTTGCTCCAGTTCAGTCCCTAATATGTCCCTTTCTTCTCTTTTTTTTCCTTCCCCTACTCCTTTTTCTCTACTTGTCTTCCTTCTATTTATTTAGAGTTCTTTTTCTAAAAAAATTAGTGCTTTATAGATGTACATAAAGGTGATCTATGTCACCTTTATATTACCTATAAAGGTGAAATTTGCTGTGATATATATGTTTCACCTATATAATAGTTTGTACATTACTCCCATTGTCCATCCCTCACCCTCAATCCCTTCTACTGATCTATCTTCTGTTTTCTTGGGATTCTCCACCCCCTTTTCCTTATTTTGGTCTGATTTCCTATCTTGTAATAGGGGATTCTTTGGGGGAGGCGGGGGGGAGCAGAGAAAGAGGAAGGAAAACTGAAAGATAAGGTCTTTAGAGTAAAGCAATCAAAAAGCAATCTTGGATTCATTATGTAGTTTTCAGATCCATGTTAATTTTCTGACCATATCAACAAGTTTAATTGGCACCTATTGTTGTTATTTATGTAAATTAAGCCAAAAACAGGTGATTTTTTTTGTTTGTTTGATTGCTGTTTGTTTGGGTATGGTGATCAAAAGATTAATCTTGGAAATTATTTAATTATTATTTAAATTATTAAATTAAATTATTATTTAAAATCATCAACTCATTCTAAAACTTGGGCATGAGGCAAAGAAGGCTTCCACTGAGGCCTCTCTGACAGACCCACCTGAATGCTTGTGTTTCCTCCAGTTCACATACTGAAACCTAATTCCCAAGGTGATGAGGTGGGGGCCTTTGGGATAAGGTGATGAGGGGTTAGTGCCCTTATAAAAGAGGACCTAGAAAGTTCTCTTGTCCCTTTTATTATATGAGGACACGTGAAAAGGCTGCCCACAGTTCAGGAAAGAGGCCCTCAGACGCTGAATCTGCCAACCCCCTGATCTTGGACTTCTCGGCTCCAGAAAAACCATGAGAAATGAATTCCTGTTTTTTATAAGACAAACCAGTCTGGGGCTGGGGTTGTGGGTCAGTGGTACAGCTCCTGCCTAGCACTGGTGAGGCACTGGGTTCAATCCTCAGTACTACATAGAGATAAATAAATAAGGTATTGTGTCCATCTACAACGAAAAAATGCCACTCAAGATAAGTACTTAATAATCTATGGGGTTTCTCTGCATTTGGCTCACTATTTACTATTAAGTTGGGTCCTAACTCTCCAAAGTTATGTATTAACTTATAGATCTTTACTGGATAAAGATATAAACTATTTCTAGGTAATAGAAAACAATAACTTCAATTGTTATAATTTGATTTCCTGAGAGGACATTTATCATTTTTGAACCTAAATTAATAATCTAATTCCAAAAATTTCTCATTAGTTCTACAAATAGTTTTTCAAATAATCTTTGAACTAACTTTTTCTATCTTATTGGTTTCCTCATCAATAAATTAAATAAAACTTTGACACATATTTATTCTAAAATTTTGAAAAATTTATTTCCCCAACTCTTACTTCAGGTCTAAAAGCCATCTCTTCTTACCCCATCATTCTCTCAGTTTGGACGGGCTTGTCTCATCTATAGTCTATGAACATGGTAGATCTCCTTTATCTGCCTGACCAGGGAATGTTTGCCTTTAGGTGGCTTATACCAATTTCCAGATTCATTTGTCATTAACTTGCAAAACATCAGAGCTCAGAGGACTCCCTACTTCCTTCAGTTATAAGGCTGGAGGAGGACAAATGGTACTTATATGATATAAATATACGAATATATAAGTATCTAAATATATAAATATATGATATAAATATTGCAATTCACTGTCTGGACATAATCCCTCTTTGTATGTATCTTTTTTACATAGACAATATAAAAAAAAAAAAACCCTGCATCTTCCATTAAATTCTCAAGGCTATATTCACCATATGTATGCCTTGTTTCCTTCTCCTTCTTGATGCTTCCCCAGAGCTGAATGGATGTCCTGTAAGTGCTTCTTGATGGGAATGAAACAAAAGAAGAAATGTTTTTGGAAGCAAATATTCTGGAAATTGCCAGAGGAATCTGTTCAGAGGTCAGAGGGTGACTCTTCCTCTGTCTGAAACAGCTTTAAAGAAATACCCCTCTCTGGGGGAATGACTCAGTACATCCCTGACTTTAAGCTCTAGCCAGATTCTTCCCTGAGGCTCTGCAAGGCAAAGTATTATCAATGTCACTACCTAGGAAGACTTTTGCTTGCAGCAACAATTTTTGTTACTTTTGGCAGATATATCTAGACAATGGTCAAGAAAGGATATGACATGAAGTCAGCAGTTTAATTCTGAAAACCCCGTGTTTTCAAGGCTGGTCATTTCTTATTAGAAAAGCTTTGTTTTTCCTCTTTGGTCATAATAATTGGACTTCCAGGGGATTATTTCTTCTTACAAATTAAGGAAATTTTCAGAGCCAAATTTTAGGTCTTTCCTGATATAAAAAAACTGAAACAATGAAAGGATAGTGGGCTTGGATTTGAATAGTAGCCAGAGGTACTACATAAAAGGAAAGCCAAGCTATATTTGAAAAATAATTTTTTTTGTAATGGAGAAAATTTTAATACTCCTATAGAACATCTACTTAGAGATTCTTAAGAACATAATTTTAACTTGTAGATGAGATAAGAATGGTAAGGGCCAGGGATTCAATTGCTTTCTAAAACAAATTTGGAACCAAAGCTAGTTATGCATGTATGAAGGTATCCTGACCCAGGGATCCTTGGGGAGGTCTCTCAGTGTGATGAACAGAGTACTGGGCTGGAGCATCAGGAGCATGGCTTATTTCAGTTTTGGCCTTCGTGACCTAGGGGAAATTACCCCTTGAGCCTCAAATTCCTCGACTCCAGTGCCCTGAAGACACATAGGATGTCAAGAATAGATAATATATATATTTTCTAGTATCAGGGATTCAATTTGGAGGCACTCAACCACTGAGCCATATCCGAAGCCCTATTTTGTATTTTATTTAGAGACAGGATCTCACTGAGTTGCTTAGCAGCTCACCATTGCTGAGGCTGGCTGCCTCAGCCACCAGAGCTATTCATTTGTCTTTAACTTGCAAAAACTTGACTGGGATCACAGGCATGCACCACTGCTCCAGGCAAGAATAGTTAATATTTTAATAGCTTCCCATGTGCCAGGTATTTTATTTGAGAATTTAACATGTATTCTATTATTTAATTCTCACAGAAACTTCTGATACAGGAATTATTTTTCTTCACCATTTTATAGTTAAGGAGACTAAGGCATAGAAAGGCTAAGTTACTTGGCCAAGGTTTCAGTTAGCAAAGTGATGGGGCCACTGGTCAAATCTGGGCAATGTGGCTTCAGGACACATGTTCCAAGTCATTATGCCATATCTGCCCCTGCCCAGATAATGCATGTAACATATTGCTTGGCCCATAAGAGATAGTCACTTAATTTTCACATTAGAATTTCCATTTAAAACTGAAGTCTTAGGAGCTCAAAGACAGTCAAATCTTTGCTATTAATAGTACTATGGTTAATTTGAGTTGTCAACTTGATTCGATGAGTTTAAGAGGTTTCTGGGTGTGTCAATGAGGGTGTGTCTAAGAATGCTTGACATGTAAGATATCGATCTGAACTGGACACCCACCCTCAGCGTCCAATAGGATGGAGGCTCAGATTGGATAAAGTTGGAAGAATAAGGAAGCAACAGGAGCTGCAACTCCAGTCTCCTTGAATGGGTTCTAGATTGCTGCTGCCATCGCCTGAGGACATCAGACTCTTCTTGCTCCTTCACTTTTCCACAGCTGACTCTGCCAGTGATTCTCCAGGGAGTTTCCAGAAGCCTCAGTCTGGGACTAGGGTAGCACCGTTGATCCCTCTTGTTCTGAGGCTTCAGCTTGGACTGTGCTGCTACTGGTTCCTCTAGCTCTCCAGCCTGCAGACAGCCTTTGTGGACTATCCAGCTTCTGGTTGTGTAAGCCAATCTAATAAATTCCCTTTTTCAGTAGGCCCAAATTTTTATCATGTCAGCTTAGGGTCTGACTTCCTTAAGAAGACTCCTAAAGCACAAGAAGTAAAATCAGGAATAAGTAAATGGATGGATTCAAGCTAAAAACCTTCTTCTCAGCAAAGGAAACAATAACATGAAGAGAGAGCCTACAGAATGGGAGAAAATCTGTATCACATGCACCTCAGATAGAGCACTAATCTCTAGGATGTATAAAAGAACTCAAAAACTTAACACCAAAAAACAAACCAATTAATAAGTGGGCTAAGGGACTGAAAAGAAACTTCACAGAAGAAGAAATACAATTGATCAACAAATATATGAAAAAATGTTCATCATCTCTAGCAATTAGAGAAATGCAAATCAAAACTACTCTAAGAGTGCATCTCACTCCAGTCAGAATGGCAGTTATCAAGAATACAAACAATAATAAGTGTGGCAAGGACGTGGGGAAAAAAGATACACTCATACATTGCTGGTGGGACTACAGATTGGTTCGACCACTCTGGAAAGTAGTATGGAGATTCCTCAAAACACCTGGAATGGAACCACCATTTGACCAAGGTATCCCATTACTCGCTTTATACCCAAAGGACTTAAAATCAGTATACTACAATGACACAGCCACATCAATGTTTATAGCAGCTCAATTCACATTAGCTAAACTATGGAATCAACCTAGATGCCCTTCAACAGATGAATGGATAAAAAAAATATATGGTATATACACATAATGGAATATTACTCAGCCTGAAAGAAGAATAAAATTATGGCATTTGCAGGTAAATGAATGGAGCTGGAGAATATCATGCTAAGCAAAATAAGCTAAATCCCCAAATCCAAAGGCCAAATATTTTCTCTGATAAGTGGATGCTGATCCATAATGGGGGAGGGGGTAGGTAAGAATGAAGGAACTGTGGATTGGGCAGAGGGGAGTTAAGGTATAAGTAGGGGTATAGGGGTTTTAAGGATGATGGAATGAGACAGACATTATTACCCTATGTACATGTATGATTACACGACAGGTGTGACTCTGCACCATGTACAACCAGGAGAATGAGAAGTTCTACTCCACTTATGTATGATGTGTCAAAATGCATTCTGCTATAATGTATAACTAATTAGAACAAATAAAAAATACAGAAATTTTTTTCTTTTTGTAATCATACTACCTATTGGTTTTGTTCCTCTAGAGAACACTGATTACATTCAACAAAATCTGAATAAGAAACATACATCATCTACAAAATGTCATCCTGTCATACTTGGAAAAAATTATGTGAACCTTAAGATAATAAAACCACTACTTGGGCATCAAGTGCTTCTCTCTACAAGCTTAATCCCAACTTCTGTATTCCTTGTCCCTGGGAGACCAGAGATGATACCGGTGTTCTGAGTCCTGTTCCCCAGCTGTTGAAGATTGAACACCTGAGAAACACCAAGGCAAAAGCAAAAAGTTTTATTTAAAGGATAGAAGGGGGGCGGGGGGGGGAGAGAGAGAGAGAGAGAGAGAGAGAGAGAGAGAGAGAGAGAGAGAGAGAGAGACATTCCTCTGCAGAGGAATGATGCCCAAGGGACTGGAGGTATCCTGCCCCTTTTATAGATTTCTTCTCATGCCTCCTTCTCCACTTGTCTTGCCCACATGGCCAAAAGGTGGGAAAGGAGCCTTTCAGGGGTGCTGTACATATCTGCCAGACAGGGAGAAAGGGAGCCACCCAGGAGGTACTTCATTAACAACTATCCTTGTAGGGAGGAAAAATTCCATGGAGGCAGGTAACCTTAACAACAGGTTGGAGGAGGGGGAAGTGCTCTGGAGATATTAGCATTTTATTTCCTCTTGAATGAGTCCCAATCTTCCTGATCCAATCATTTATTATCTATGCTGACTGTCCTTTTGCCCCTCCCTCGCACCTATACCACACCTTCTAATTAGCAGAATTTCTGAGTAAAGATATGTCTTTCATCATGTAAGAGTTTTGAGTATTCCTCTGGTTGTTTGCTGAATTGAATCTCCCTTACTTTATTTAGTAGAGATTTTCTTTTATATCCTACATACAGGACATCATGTCAGGTTAATCTTTGAAAGGTAAAGAAGGAAGGAAGGAACTTACCTTTTAATGGCATAGTTACACAGTATATGCATAGCATTTAATGTACAAGAATATGACCTCTTTGCAATCTACATAAGTACCTGTGCTCTGAGATGCTACTGTACCATATGGCTCATTCATGTAGAAATATGCTCATTTGAAAGCAATCTGTCTTTTGGTTCAGGTTCTCCTCCCCATGGATACCAGCTCTTTTCTCTTGGGACTTTATGAAAAGATAGAAAAAGAGATTAATTATGATAAGATGAATCTGCAAAACAGATGGTAGATGGAGAGGCTACCCTATCTCACCCGGTTACCAACAATGTGCAGGGCATCTCAGATCAATGATAAGCCAAAGGGCTTGCTCTCAAGACATCTACAGTCTAGAGCAGGGGTCAACAAGCTGTGGCCCTCATGCTAAATCTGGCCCTCCACCTGCTTTTGTAAATAAAGTATTATTAGAGCACAGCTACAGCCTTCATTGAAGTATTTTACCTTAGTGCTGAAACAGCAGGAGCTGAAGAGCTGCTACAGAGACTATGTGACTCCAAAAGTCCCATTATTTTCTATTATAGGCCAATCCCTCCCTGCACTAGAGGTGGGGTCTTGTGAGATGAATTATGTGACTTGCATGTAATATAATGAATATATTAAAAACGTAAGTTTAGGGCATATAACTACTGTACATTTTCTCTTTTTGTAGTTCTGAGGATTGGACCCAGGGCTTCAAGCATGGGAGGAAGATGCTCTGTGACTGAGCTACATTCCCAGCCCTAGAACCATACAATTTTAAGATCTATTTAGTTGGGAAAGTTGTTATGCTGTTGCTGGGTTAAAAATATAATAAAACTCCAAAAACATAATAAAACTCCTATGGTCATTTTAAGTTGTGATATAAGATCTCCAGGCTAGAAACCCAATTCTGGGTAATAGTAAAAACTTCCAGTTTTATCCAAAGTTACAATTCTTTTCTACCCCCCAAATTGGGGCTTGCTGGTTTTCTCCCTCTTGGGAAATAGTTTCTTCTGTCTTTCACCTCCAGCTTGCTAACTCTAGTTTTGCCATTTCAGTGCTGGTGTTTAGGGTCGGGAGTAGGGATGTGGAGGACAGATCACAGAAGTAAGAAAGTTTTTACTTGACTGACACTGTCTTACAATGACTTGTGTTTTCAGAATTTTGACAGTAGTATAAAGTTCCTATGTTGTGGGACCACTTTGTGGGCCATTTGGAAGTTCTATTTCTCTTCCCCTCCATTTACAGAGACTCCTCACCTGAGTAGATATCTGGCGTAGTTGGTCATTACTTCTTTTGGAGCCCCTAAATTGAGACCCACAGCCCTCTGTAGGTTGATGTATTAACCTGTTCTGAGAAGATCTCATTGGCTCACTACATTATGGCCACATCAGGTCTCATTTTTCCTGTCCCAACAAACTTTAGACAGGCAGGCTGATACCAGAGGCTCACTGTTAGAGTCTGTAAACAAGTCAGGATGGCGCCTGGCATTTTGCCAGAGGGAGTGGTTTGTGAAGTAATGCCAGCAAGCCATTAAGTGTGGAGATTCTTTATTGGTTGACTGCTGTATCTATTTTATGTTAATTAAGATAAGCTGTGTGGAATGTTTAAATACCTCTGTTGTCCCACAATAAACAGCTCCCACTCCTGCTGTATCAATCTACACAAGTTGCTCGTCACCCCCTGGTTATTTTGCTGCAGCCGGACTGCAGCAGCTCACTTCTGTTTTCATCTGCCCATCAACATCTAGCAAGACTGTCACACTGATATTTCTCAGTAGAGTCAAATACCAGTTTAGTTTATTGTATTGCCTACCCTCAAATTCAAGGATATCTATAAAAATCCCTTAGTCTCCTGGAGCCACCTTATCTGGACTGGTGACATATTCCCTGCCTTTCCTGCTTCATGAAGAATGACTTCTAGCACAAGCATTGTCTTCACAAATTCTTTCTCTTCAAATTCATTTTTGACTTATTTTATGGCCTCAATGTGGGGAAAGGACCTGGGAGACCTGTAATCATCTTAGTTCTTTCTGCAAGTCCTATAGGATGTCATTTGGAGGGTAATGTTCACTATATCTTGGTGCCACTGTTGAAAGTCCCAATTTAACATACTATCCAATTAGACTGAGGGCATTTTGACCAAATAAGACATAGAAGAATTAATATGAGTTTGGATCCAGGTCTGATTCATGTTTCTAAGATAAAGGAGAGAAGTAAGGAAAAAAGGGGGAAGGCACAGAAGGGAAATAAATAGCAAGATATCTGGAGTTAAAAAAATCAGAAATCAGTGGAAATTTCTGGAAGAGTTAGAGGTCTAGATAGAAAGGTGCTGGTTGTGAAAGGAATTCACCTTCTGGAAAGCAGCTCCATGTGAACAGGCAAGGTGTTTCATTCATCCAAATACACTGCATCCAACAAAATACCTACTGATTCCAGAGATGAATAGGGCCTTCTACTTGTCCTGAAGCTGCTTCAAGACTATTGGAAGAGCCAGCTAGGAAGATCATAGGTTACTAAAGCATGTAAGATAGAGGTATGTACTGGCTCTTCATGGAATGAGGAGGATCACCCATCCCACCACCCACCACCTGTGTCAGTGGGAAGTGAGGTGGTGACTGGAGAGGGGATTCTCTGCAGAAGGCTGAGTCTTGAAGGATAAGCAGTCCTTAGCCAAATAAAGAAACAAAGTAATCCTTAACCAAGTAAAGAAAGGTTCTAGAAGGAAGAAATAAAATTTGAAAACAAAAATCACAAAACTAACCAAACAACAATGGTGTCAGGAAACAACATCACATGTTCAGGAAAATGCAAGTGGTCACAACTCAGGAAGCACATGGGGACATATAAGGACCTGCAGTGGGATAGTAAGTCTACAAGCTATTTATACTTTATATTTTAGTGAGAAAGGAAAAAAATGTGACATACCAACTATAAGGTAAGTCACTTCTGCTTACAAGGTAAGACTACTTCTGCTTCTACTTGGGGTCATGCATGTTGTATAAGGCAGAGGATGAAATACTTGTAGTGAGGATAGAATGGTGCTTAAGAATTTGATCTGAAAGTGGGAAAGGCCATTGATTTCAAACTTTCAGTTCTGTGTGCTATTAAAGGGCAAAGTCTCAAAATAAATGACTGCATAAAAAACCTCTTATTGTGTTTTGGAGCACTGAAAGTTAGGCCTAAGGTATTAGCACAACGGATAGAGAGGAAAACCTTTCTGTGTAAAAGATATGCAAAAATTTTATTATTGGAAGTCATCTGCTAGTGGAAAGGGGAAGAGTTCCCATAAAATACTGGGAGGCTGGAGGTCAAGGAGAGCCACACTAGTGAAAAGGATTCCCAGTAGTGGGAATGGTGGAGACTTCTAGGTGCAGACACACTTCAAATCTAGTCTAAACTCATTTGCCTCAAGTAACATCATCCACATCCATTACCTACACTTTCAGGAAAACTCTAATACTCCCAATACTGTCTGCTGGAGTACTTGGGGGAAGTCAAAGACATAGGGTAAGCTCTCTGTCTAGGTTGGTGTAGGGAGTGGGAGGAAGAAGAGATGTCTGCAGAGGTACAAATGAAATTGAGACTTCAGTTGCAGTAAGAAGTCAGAACGATTAGTGACCAAGATAAATATTATAGTTCTGAGAAATACTGGAGAGAAGAATGTTAAGTCTTAGTCCACTGACTGTGAACACCAGGTTTCCATCACAGTCAGATGAGGGCTTGAGACAATTTTATTTACATACTAAAGGTCAAAGTGACTTAATTACTCCAGAATGTTTGGGAATATATGTCCAAAGGCAGTGACATTGCATTAGATCTTGAAGGAAGAATTTTAAGCCTGGGTGAAGCTACCAACAGATTTACATTTTTAATAGTTCATTTCTAATAGTGGCCATAGGATGAAGGATAGGTTGAAGGGATGAAGGCTGAAGACCATAAGAGGGTATTACAGCAATATAAACAAGAAATCATGAAGAGGTAAATTACTAAATTTTCATTGGGAATAGGCACAAAAGGGCAGTTTTTCAGGGCAGTTAAAAGGCATGATTCCTAGGAATTAATGATAAATCAGATGCTGAAGTAGGAGAAGCAGAGAGAAGTCAAAGGTGATGTTATGTTTTTGGCTTGAACTACAGGGAGAATTCTAATTCTACCCACTGAAATATGTAAGAGAAGATTTGTAGAGAAAAGATACCTCTTTCTTTGATGGCAAAAGAGTAGGGCTAAGAGAATCAAGGCAGAAAAGAAATGTTGTGTGGATTGGACCAGGCTAACTGAACCAAAATATCCAGAAGGGAAGTCATGCTGAGTTAGCTTGAAGTCCTACATTGGAGTCTATTATGATTTTTCTTACCAACACACATTAGAATACAATAGCCAAATCTTCCCTGTAGAACACAAAATTTCTGTGGCTCTGTGAGAGTATTGCTAATTCTTTACTACTAATTCTCGAAGAAGGGGCCCTTATGGTGGAGTAGGGATAAATGACATTAAAAATTGCAGGTAAAGAGGTGTCATACTAATCCCGCTACCTGGAATTCTCTTCTTTGGCATTTCCTATTTTTCTTTTCATCTGAAAACTCATTCTTCCTTTTAGATCCAGCTTGCATTCTAGTTGATTTGGGAAACAGTAAACCACTAAGGTTTATTCCAAATACTCATTTACAAAGGGTAGGAATATGACTAGGACATCCTTTTAGAAGGTGCCATCCATCTTGTTCCCAGCAATTGGTTTAGGAATAAGTTTGTGTCCCAAGTAAGGTAGTGACTGGAGAGGAGTTTCTCTCTTTAATTGCACTATGGATTTGGAAGAGAGAAGCTGGTCTTGCTAAGCATTAAGGGGGAGAGTCTATGGTTGTGTGGTGCCATTTTGTCTCATCTGGTGAAAACTTGAAGCAAACTGTACCTCTCAATTTCCCAGTTACATTCGTCAATAAATTCCTTCTTCCCATCCTTTAATATTTTCTCAATATAGTTTGAGGGTTACTTTTTTTGCTTATAAGCAAGAGAGTTTTAATAAACTTCTCTAGTATCCTCAGAAAAAGTTGGTGGCCCTATCATTTATGCCTCACTGTTTTATTGTGGTGTGATTCAAATACCATACACTTCACTCTCCTAAGCACAGTTCACTGATCTTGAGCACATTTGTGAAATTGTGCAAAAAATTATCATTATCCAATTTTGTAACATTTTCAGTATCTCTTAAACCAACCTATTAGCAGTTATTCTTTATTACCTCCCATGACAATTACACACCTACAACTAACCTGCACACCTCTGTGGGCTTGCCAGTTCACAAATTGAATCAAAAGATTTGTGGCCTTTGTGCCTTTGTGTCTGGCTTCTTTCACTAGTAGGATGTTTTAAAGATTCATTCATGTCCTAGCATGGATCTTTTCATCAATCCCTTTTGAGATCAGTAATATTCCTGATTTTCATTTTCTATCTATGAACATTTGTTTTTTTCCACATTTTGGTTATTTTTAATAATGCTGCTAAGAACATTTGTGTACAAGTTTTTGTATCTGCTTAGAAGAACCAACCTGTGATAGATAGTTTTCAACTTTATTTTGTATACGCCTAGGAATGGAATTCATGGGTCATATAATAATTGTGTTTAACCTTTTGAGGAACTGCAAGCTCTTTTCCAAAATGGCTAGATGATTTTATATTCCTGTCAGCAATTTCTCCACATTCTCACCAACATTTGGTATTATCGTCTTCTTAACCATGCCATCATAGTGGTGTGAAGTGGTATTTCATTGTGGTGTTGATTTGTATTTCCTTGATGGCTAATGATGCCAAGCAGCTTTTCATGTGCTTTTTGACCATTTGTAAGTCTTTTTTTGGGAAAAATATCAATTTTAATCCTTTGCTTGTCTTTTACTTGAGCTGTATTTTTATTGGTATAACATATATTCTGGATATAAGTCTCTTATCAGATATATAATTTTCAAATATATTTTTCCTATCCTGTAGGTTTTTTCCCTCCTGTTTTTCCTCATTTCTTTACAGTGTTTTTGAAAGTGCAAAATGTTTTAATTTTGATAATGCCAAAATTACCTATTTTCTTTTGTGACTTGTGCTTTTGGTGTTGTGTCTAAGAAACTATTATCTAATCTAAGATCACAAATATTTACACCTATGCATTCTTCTAAGAGTTTTATAATTTTAGGTTTGTGGTCCATTTTGCATCCCTTTTGGTACACTACTGCCTTTTACATCTGCTCTTTTTGCATTAGTCCAACTGCACTATGATTTCTAGTATACATGCATCCTAAGTATAGTTGTGATTATCCTAATAAATATGTAACCTCCAAACTATCCTTAGTTTAAGTCAATTTGTGAAAGTCTCAATAGTAAATTCTCCTCTTGAAATTCATAGTCCACAGATGCCCATCAAAAGCTCTAAGTAAATAACAGTACAGAAAACTGTTTTATTTCATTTAATCTAATGCTTACAAATATCACAGTCTGATGGATGCTGTGAGGTAGCTCCCAGATACTGTTTTAGGAATACAGGGATCATTTGCCTCCAGCTTCTCAGTAGTGCTCCTGGTAATCACCTCTCAGCTCTCTCAACCCATTCAAAAATTGACTCCTCTGAACAGAGCTACCTTGCTCAAAGTCAAGGTCATGACCCCTTCCTAGGATGGACCACATCCAATAACTGATTGACATGAAGATATAGAGACCTGGCCATGTTGCTCCAATTGAGAACAGTGTGGAAAGGTCATTTTGTCTTCAGAGCTCCTTCTGTGTCAGCTGAGGCTTCTATTTAGACTGCATGCCAACTCAAGTTCCTCTCTGACTAATCCTGCTTTTTTCTCCATGTCCTGATATTAAAAGCATGTCCTAAAGACCCATGCAAAATTGCATCTCAGTATCTGCTTCTAGAAGTACCAACCTGTGATAGAAAATATTGAATTCAGAAAAATTTCCTTTTCTTCAAATTTTTTGAAATTGAGAAGAATTGGTGTTAGTTCTTCTTTTAATGTTTATTACAATTCAGAGTGAAACTCTCAGGTCCTGATCTTTTCTTTGATGGTAGAGTTTCTATTACAAGTTCAATCTCTTTATTCATTGTTGGTCTGTTCGGATTTCTTATTTCTTCATAGTTCAATCTGATAAGTTATAGGAAGTAACCATTTCTTTGTTATTCAATTTGTTGTTGCATAATTGTTCATAATAATATGATGATCCTTTGTTAAAAAAATAAAAAGAAAGTATTTACCAAATATATCATATGGAATGTTAATTTTTATGAAACATCTACCTCCTGGAAAAGTAGTCATAGAGCACCAGTTTGGGAGGTAAATATAGCAGAGTAAGTCTTGCAACCAGAGAACTGATGTGAATGCTATCTTGCCTACTGGCTAAGCTATTTGATCTTTTTTTTTTTAATTTAAAAAAATGATAGTGGAATGCATTATAATTCTTATTACACATATACAGCACATTTTTCATATCTCTGGTTGTATATAAATTATATTGACACCAATTCATACATGTACTTTGAATAATGATGTCTATCACATTCCACCATCCTTGCTAACCCCCTGTCCCTTCCCTTTCCCTCCCACCCCTCTGCCCTACCTAGAGTTCATCTATTCCTCCCATGCTCCCTCTCCCTACCCCACTATGAATCAGCTCCCTTATATCAAAGACAACATTCGGCATTTATTTTGGGGGGATTGGCTAACTTCACATAGCATTATCTTCTCCGTGTCCCTGTAGTATGCTGTTTTTAAGTCCTTTTGTATAGATCGAGGAGAGGAATAGCTGGGTCAAATCTTCCCAGATTTCCAAGGAGTCTCCATACTGTTTTCCATATGGTAAGCTATTTGATCTTGATAAGAGCTTCCTATTCAATCCAAACTTTGTTTTTTTCCAATAAAATTTGCACAATAAAATGCTCCTTACAGGAATGTGAATATACCTAGCACAGTGCTCAGGTGATAAGAAAGCTCCACAAAGACAGAGATTTGTGTCTGCTTTATATCCTATTGTATTTCTAATGCCTAGAATTATGTCTGACACACAGTAAGAACTCTACAAATATTTTTTAATTAAGTAAGTAACTAGAACACATCAAATTCTTGAAAGTTGTCTTTGACTTATGTCTGCATTTCATATGACTGAATAGGATATATTTATGTGTGAAAGAAAATAAGTGACAATCACTTTCAATGCAAGTTATAAAAGATCTATATGTTGATTTTTTTCCATACTGATTCATCAGTCATAAAATTATTGTCCCTATTACTGTTGAGATTTCTTGATCAATGCTTACATACATTTAAAAATAGCCACTGATTTATTTTGTTGACCTTTCCTGTAACTTTTGGTGTAGATCATGCTCATAAGAACATAATCTAAAAAGTCACTTACAATGGCTATTTTGTTAGTTTTAGGCAAGCTTCATAAAAATCATAGTAAAATTATTTTGGCAATTTTATTCATTTAAATTGTAAGATAGCTTAAGCCTATTGGGAGGAATCAAAATGTATCCCATATTTTAGCATGAACAGGACAAAAAAATCAACTTAGTTTAGTACATCCCAAGATTAATGGTGTTAGAAGGCATTTTCTACTGGTGATAACACTGACGGGTTAAGAGTTAGCAGAATTCCCCCCAAACTGCCTTGTGTTGAGGTTAAACATAATCCTGCTGAAAGACACAGTTTCTTCCCACATGAGAATTTCAGCCACAAGGCTGCAACAAGAGCAGTAGCACCTTGTAGACTTGGCGCAGGTTAGGGACGTTTTTCCTGCCTCTCACCTATAATCTAGTGGGAACGAACGTGCCATCACAAACCCAAAGAAGAGCAGGACTGTGTGGAGAGATTCAGTCGAGTAGAGGAGGAACGCAGAAGGATGCTCCTGACTGCAGATGAAGCTTAGAGGGAGAGTGTGGAAGGACCTGGAGAATGTCTCACCTTGGCTGTACCTTGTTTGTTCCAGCCTTTGGAGGTTTAATGGACAAAATCGTAGGTTTAAGGTGTACTGATTGAACAGACCTACACCTGTGAAATGATTACCATAGTCAAATTAACACATTCTTCACCTCACATAGTTAACTACTTCCTTCCTTCCTTCTCTACTTTCTTGCTTCCATTTTTTTTTTTTTTTTAGATTTTGGTGTCAAAACTTAAAATCCCCTCTCTTAGTAAATTTCAAGTACATAACACAGTAGTATTAACTATAGTCACATGCTGTATGTTGATCCTCAGAACTGATTCATCTTATAGCTCAAAGTTTGTACATTTTTGCCAACATTTCCCCATTTTCCCTACCACTCACCCACCTCTAACAACCATCATTTTCTGTTCCACTCTGAGCTTCTTTGATTTTTTTTTTTTTTTTGATTCCACACATAAGTTTGATCTGCACTATTTGCCTTTCTCTGTCTGGTTTATTTCATTGAAGATAATGCCCTCCATGTTCATCTATGTTGTTGCAAATAACAAGATTTCCTTCTTTTTAATGTCCGAGTGGTATTCCATTTTGTGTGCGTGTTTGTGTGTGCTTACGTGTGCATGCATGCATGCGTCACATCTTTTTAAATCCATTTATCCCTTAACAGACTCTTAGGCTCTTTCTACTTCTTGGCTATTGTGAACAGTGCTGCAATGACTGTGGGAGTACAGATAGCTCCTTGAGGTACTGGTTTCATTTCCTTTGGATATATACTTTTAGGAGGGGGATTGCTAAATCATATGGTTGCTCATTTTTTGAGGAGCTTCTATACTGTTTTCCATATTGACCTAACCACCTAAATCGTGTATGGAAGACTAAGTATAATTTCAGTAAACAGGAAAGTGTGGAAGGACTCTGCAAGACAGAAACATTAGCGCTTGGAAACTGGGAGAGGTAGATATAAAGTGATGAACATTGAGGACAAAAACAGGTTGGAATTAAATATTTACCAACATGTTATTATGTCCAATTGATCACTGAGTTACAAATTATCTTCTATGATTCTCCCATTGTATTTCATGCCCGAAATCCTCAACATTATTTTTAATCCTTGAAGGTTAATATAAAAACACAAAAATTTGAAAGTTTGATTTCTAGCAAACTTCCCATCTGGAATAAAACCTTAAATGTCAAAATAAATAAGAAAGAGAAAGGAGACAGTGGGAGTAGGTGAGAAAAAGGTGGCAGAAAAGGCTCTGTGGATCAGGAAAACCCTAGTAGAAAGCGTGGTCTTAGGAGACAACCTAGGTTTGAATTCTGACTCTGTCACTCATTAGCTATGGGGCCTATTAAGCCCTTATTTCCTCATGTGCAAAATGGGCCTCATAGCAAGGCCTGCCCTAAATAGGCGCTGGATACAATGGGCAGGAAGCACTCAGTGTGTGGCCCAGTTCACAAGAGAACATGCCTGTCTTCATGGGTGGAGCAGATACTTGCCAGTGCTGTTACGAAGGTTCATGGTTTTTCTCAAAAGACAGGTTCTTATTTTCCCACTGAGTATATAGGCTTTCTATTGGTATGAAACTTTTAATTACTTTGCTTGTTTGGTTTTGGCATACTAAGGTAGGGATTTGGAGATTATCATAGGAAGTTCCAGAAATCATAAATGATTGTCAAGAGGCCAACAAAGGGACAATAGAGACAACAAAGCAGACGTGTATCTAAATAGGCTGAGCACACATGGCTGTATTTGAAAACATAAGCATGCAGTCAATGTGCATAAAAGTGGCCTTAAGTTGAAATGAAAAGGCAAGGCTTAATTCTTTCATTCAATTTGAGCATCTTCTGTATTCAAAGCAGTATGAAAGAAGTGGGGGTTGTGCAGATGAATAAAACACTGTTTTAAACAGACTTGCATCATGTTAGGTATTGTATAATACAGCTTGGAAATTTTCCATTCAAAATACTTCAAACGAGCCAAGTTTCAATTTGAAAATACTCAAACTCATGACTTGTAAGAGGGAGTGAAGAATGCTTATTTCTCAGCAGTGTTTGATAATGAGGTTGTAGAATATGCCATGCTGAGCTCAGGGCAGGTGCTCCCAAAGCGCTTGCCAGCTGAATCGGTTTTGTTGTGCTTGCTTTTGTATAACAAAAAAATTGTGAAACTACCATTCTTTCTCCACCATAACTGTCTTCTTCCCATAGAAACACTCCTCCTGGTCACCTCCTGTTTTACCTCCTGGTACCTACTTCCCCTGAATCCTTAGGCTGGAGATCTGGAACCATCTTTCAATCTTCCTTTTATCTCATTACCTACATAATCAATCTATAGGTTCTTTTTCTGTAATATAGTGTACATTTGTCTTCCTCTTTTCATTCCTACTTCTCATTTCCCTTCTTCCATACTCATCAGTATACCCCAGATAGTAGCAACCCCATCATCCTGAGTCCTGGAGTAAGGATATTGTGCATCCTACAGCTGACCCATGAGGGTGATACACATGGATAAGCCAAGCTGGTTGCTTTTTGAGTCTTTGGGATTTTGTGGTTGTTGATTATAGTAGGCCCATCCTGACTTGTAATGCAGTTGACCTACAGACTTCCTGATACTTGAGTCCAAACCCTTTAACACTACATTGAAGGACCTGTGAGTCTAATCTGGATTTTCTGCCTGCTTGCCCAGGATGTGCCTTAGTTCACACTGTACCTTAGCTAAATTGGATCAATCACATTTCCTGAGACTCTCTCCATGCCTCTACTTTCACAATACCCTTTTCTTAAATACCTTTTGCAAAGTCTCCACATCTCTAGTCAAAATCCAACCATCCCCTAATACTGCCCTTTATGGCTTATATATTAGATATCCCCCAAAAGCTCATGTGTGAGACAATGCAAGAGAGTTAAGAGGTGAAATGATGGGGTTATGAAAGTGTTAACTTAATCAGTGCATTAATCTCCTTATAGAGATTAACTAGGTAAATGCGAGCAGGTAGGATGTGACTAGAGGAGGGGGACCCCAGGAGTGTGACTGTGAGGTTTATATTTTGTTCTTGTTGAGCAGAGCTCCCTCTCTACTTCCTGGAGCCATGTCTCTGGCTGCTTTCCTCTGCCACACCCTTCTGCATTGATGTTCTGCCTCACCTTGGGCCCTGATGAATGGAGGTAGCCATCTATGGACGGAGATCTCTGAAACTGTATGCCCTCAAATAAACTTTTCCTCCCCTAAAATTGTTCTTAACAGATCTTTTGTCACAGCAGTGAAAAAGCTGACTAAAGCATGACCTCAAACATCATTATTTAGATAAATAATGATGTTCTCTCCCTCTCCCCCGCCCCCTCTTTTCTTGGTGATTAAACCCAGGGCCTCAAGCATGCTAGGCAAGAATCTAGCACTGAGTTAAATCCCCAGCCCATTTAATCTTATTTTTTTTTTGAGATATTTCTCATTAAGTTGCCCAGGCTGACCTTAGACTTGCAATTCTCCTACCTTGGCCTCCTGAGTAGCTGGGATTACAGGTGTAATCCACTATACTTGGCTAGCAGAAACATTTCTTGATTTCTCCTGTTCCACAGGAGTGTAAGAAGCAATACAAGGGATAGAGGGTCATCATGTTTCACCTTCTAATTCCTGTATCACTTCTTAGGCTCCTTATTTGGGTTACCTATTCCTACAGTTTAGATCTTAAGTGTCCCCCAAAGGCCCATGTGGTAGAGGCTTGCTCTGTTTGACACTATTGGGAGGTGGTGGAATTTTTAAGAGGTGGGGCTTAATGGGAGCTATTTAGGTCATTGGGTCCATGTCTAGAATGGGATAATACCCCTTCCTCTTCTTCTCTTTCACTTCCTGGTCCTAGGGTGAGCAGTTTTTCTCCATCATGTGTTTCTCATCATGATGTGCTGGCTTATCACAGGCTCAAAAGCACAGGCTAACAGATCATGGACTGAAATTCTAAAACTATGAGCCAAAAATAAACCTTTTCTCTTTATAAGTGTATTACCTAAGGTATTTGTTATAGTGCTAGAAAGCTGACTATCACACCTGTCATGCTGGGCACTATGTAATTACCTTCCCTTACTAGATTATTAGCTCCCTGAAATCAATACTCAAATATTTTGAGTATATTTTTATCTTCTAGTGTTCAGTAAATTGATTTGCAAATACTGATTAGTTGGGAAAAATAAGATTTCTCAGTAGAGTTCTATCATAAATGGATTTAAACATATGTGGAAAACATTTTGGAAGATATAGCATTGTGCCATCGTTTTTCTTAAATTACTTTTTTATTTCAAAAGCAATACCTGTTACAATTACTTTGGAAAACTGGAAGTCCTAAAGAAGGATGGGGGCCACAGAAGCCCAGATGCAGTGGGGAGAATGGAGATTCAGAAGAAGCAATAAACCATAATCTGAAGAAATAAAAGTTTCTGAAGGTCTCTGGGCATTCTGGAGAGCACATTGCCCTCACACCACCATGTGGAATTCATGCTGGAGCAATTCTACAGGAATTAAAGGAAGAGATATTTCCTGAGGCTGGAGAATATGGAGATCCTCAGGCAACAAATTGCTGGATTAAAAAATAAAATAAAACAGAAATATTTGAATTTAAAACATTTCATTTTTAAATATAAATTAGATTTATCTCTTTATAAAATATCACTTTCATTCACTTGCACTTAATATGCTTCATTGATTAAGAAAGAAGAGTTAGGAACCAGCCTGAGGATGATAGGAACTGACCATGGGTGAGCTGACTGGCAAATCATACCCACATGTGTGACCACAGAAAGAATTTCTGAAATTATCTTCTTATAGAATTCTCCCAGGGATTCTTTCCTGCTGATTCATCTGATGTGTTGTTGGCAATCTCTAGTCAATGAAGGACTAACTGAGGCTTGATTCACACTTTGATCAGAGTGTCAAGGAACAAAAGACCATTCCCTCAGCACCCACAAACCCAACCCAGCATGCCCATGTGAAATGGCACCACATGTCTACAGTCCTTGTTTTGGGACAAACTGTGTCTCCCTCTTGCCCTTAGAGCCATATGTTGGAGCTCAATCCCTGGCCTCTCAGAACATGACAGTGTTTGAAGATCGCACCTGTAATGAAGTAGTTAAGTTAAAATGAGGCAATTATGATGGTTCCTGCTCCAACCTGACTGGTGTCCCTAAAAGAAAGGTAAATATGGACACAGAAAAGGAAATACCATGTGAGAACATAGTGAGAAGGTACCAGGGAAAAACCACTGCTGCTAGCACCTTGACCTTTGGTTTCTAGCCCTTCTAAACTGTCAGAAAATAAACTTGTGGTTTTTTTTTAAGAGAGAGAGAGAGAGAGAGAGAGAGAGAGAGAGAGAGAGAGAGAGAGAGAGAACTGGAAGTCCTACTGAAGCTAAGGATGCTTGTCCTATAGTTGCCTATTTTACTTGTAGGTACATACCCAATGGGAATGCAAGACTGTTCACTAAAAGACATGCCGGAGAATGTTCACAGCAACCCTATTTGTAATAGCCGAAAGGGAAAACTTTCCAAATGCCCATAAAAATTAGAATGGATAGTAATTAGAAGTTTGATTACCCACTGTAGCATTCAATGTTAAAAATAAAAGAACTGACATTGTGTCCAACAGCATGAATGAATCTCACAAACAAATGTTGAACAAAAAAGACCAGACAGAAAATAACATGATTTTATTCATATAAAGCTCCAAAGTTAGCTAAATTAATACATACTTGTTAGAAGTCAGGATAAAAATTAACCTTTGGTGGATCATGAGTAGGAGGATGTAAAAGGGTCTTTGGGGGTTATTCATGTTATTTCTTGATGCTGTTACATGCCACACAATTTGCAAAAGTTCATGATTCTGTATGTTTATAAAGAGTTTTTAAAAGATAATTTCTTTTTTACTTCCTCTTATTATAAACACCCATGGAAGCAACAGGATTGTTTCTAGAAGGATACAAGGTCCGGGTTTCTCAACCAATATGAGGCCTGCCCAAGACTATCATGCTTGAAGGAGACATTGCATCTGCAGAATCTTTCATAGGTGCTATGGGATATTATCAGAAACAAATTTCAAAATTTAATTTTAATAAGATTCAGGAAAGAAGAAAGAGGCATATCATGAAACATCTGCATAACTGAGGGGTCCAGGGAGGCTACTCAAGATGCCCTATCTTAAAGGATAGGCCTTAAAAGCACCAAATAACAGCCTACACAGGAACATATTTCAGTGCCACTGCACATTCCTCTACAATTCCTTGACGGCAGGGTCCATATCTGCTTGTTTACCATTATGTCAAGTCTAGTGCTATGGCACACAGTAGGAACTTAGTAAATAATGTATAAATGAATGAATGAGTGTTGAGTAAAATGGCTCCTGGTAGTCAACTATGTACTTTTATAAGTGAATTTTATCAGTCCTGTGTTGATGCATATTTAAGTAGTTTTCTTGTTTTGCCTTTACTTATGTTATTGTGAACAATTTATTGCTTAGGAATTAAATTTAGATAAAAACTTGGTTACAGTTACTTAAACACACAATGCTTCTTTTCTTCTATAAAAAAAAAAAAAAAACTCCAGATATTGGCAGTTCTATGAAGTCATCAGGGACACAATCTACTTCTGAATTTCTGCTCCACCATCTTCAGCACATGGTTTTCATCCTCAAGGTTATAATCGTTCCATCAAAATTCCACATAGGAAGAAAAAAAATGCCAAATTGATTGTATTATATTTATTTATTTATTAATTGAGTAATTTATCCAAAGCTTTATTTAGTTGTTTTTTAATTTGTTCTGATTAATTATAACTGTATTTTAATGGCTGCTAAAAAATATGGTGATATTCAACAATAGTCAAATTCAGTGAAGCATTTTAACTTACTTGTTACTTCTGTCTTACGTGTAGGTTCAAAAAAATTCTTTTTTTTTTGTTATATACTGTAGGAATTTTATTCCTCACCCCATAGAATGTAGCTTTCATAAATGAAAAGATATAAAAACAAATTCCATTTACAATAGCAACAAAATTATAATACTTAGATGTAAATTTAAGTTGGGCAAAACCTTTACATTGAAAACCACAAGAGATTTCTGAGAAATTAAAAATCAAAATACTATATTAATGGTATGGAAAAATCAATAGTGTTAAGTAAGATGCCACATATCTACAAACATCTCTAGATCTAAGAAATTTTCAATTAAAATATTTTCAATTATTTTAACATTAATACTTGATTTATATAACTTTAATAAATCTAAAATATGGAAGTGAAAATATTCTAACTTGGTCTTTTAGATCATTTTAGTATTATAATTTTATGCATTTATAAATAAATTTTAGAATTGACCATTCAAAAAAATTCTTAATAGACCAAGTTTTATCACTCTACCAGTAATTTTGTACTGCTAAGACATAAACTCCTTGAACACCAATTCCCAATGTGAAAATGGCACAGCATATGCCACTTTCATCACATTCAGCAGCATTCACCTGGGTGTAAAGATCATATTCTGAAATTGGCTACTGAGAAGAACCAAAATTTTTGTGTTCTGAAAGAATGAAGCAGACTCATTTCATTTTTGACTCTCCACATGTCTTTAACTCGTCTTCGGGAATAGATGCTGTCCACTGACTTTTTCTGTGTTTCTGCTGTGGGATCAGTTCCATGGACTAGCGGTTCTGTTTTTGTGAGGTTTCCCAAGTAGACTCAAGGTAGGAACAGCTCCATTTGCTGCCCCATGAAGAATTTTCCCTTGTGGGCTTTACCAACATGATGCTTCTAGTCAATGACAGCCAGGTTTCGCTAGAAAAGTTAAGTGTAAAAAATTCCTGAACAACAAAAAAAAAAAGGGATATTTTTTTTCTCTTTGTGATTTTTTTTTAAACAATGAAGCTCTGCTTACAATGAATAAACCTTTCTGAGGACACCATTTTCTTTCTTCTCTTTCTCACATCACCCCACAACAAAGAAGAACTGCAGGATGAATGGAAATTTTCCAAGACATCTAATTTTTCAAAATTCTCTAAAGCAGACTACAAATCACTCTAACTGATTCCAGTTCTAGGGTGATATTGAGTTAGGCTTGAATATTCTGTGCCAAGCAGACTGGGCAAAGTTATAGCCAAGCCAAACTCTACATATGGTAGGCATTCAGTGAACAGTTTTTTGATGGATTGACTGAGTTCTGTTGTGCCAGATTGTTATGGTTTGGGTTTGGAATGTCCCCCAAAGTCTCATGTGTTGAAGGCTTGGTCCCCAATGCAGCAATGTTCACAGATGGGACTTTTAGGAAATGATTGGACCATGAGGGTTCTCCCTCATATGTGGATTAATCCATTTGATGGATTAATAATTCAAAGAGGTTATTGGGAGGTGGTGGAAAATTTAAGGAAGTGGTTCCTATTGGAGGAAGTATGCCAGGAGGCATGCCCTAGAAGAGTCTATTTTGTTCCCAGTCCTTTCTCCTCTCTGCTTTTGGGCTGCCCTGAGTTGAGCAGCTTTGCTCTGTTAAACCTTTCCACCATGATGATCTGCCTCACCTCAGGCCCAAAGAAATGGGAGCTTCCAACCATGGACTGAAATCATGAGCCAAAGTAAAGCTTTCTTCCCCTAAGATGTTCATGTCAGGTATTTTGGGCAAAGCAATGAAAAACTGAGTAAAACACAGATCAAGCAGTTTCCAAAGTGAAAAAAAAAAAAAATTAGGTCTCTTTCTTTTCTTGTGTTGTAAAGTACAATATATATGTACACTATATCCCAAGGACTTGACTGAGTATCTTCAAGTGCAATCAAGTCATGGATTGGTCCTCACTTAGAAAATATAGTAGGAAATCATAATCTCTCTAAATAGAGTGTTAGGAACTAATTACTCTTCTTGAATCCCATGCTTTTCCTACCTTTTTGATACCTGTGCCTCTCTGTCCAGAATGGAAGGTTCTTATCTTCACACATGGATGCCTATCTCTCTGTATGAGTAAGTGTTCTTAAAAGAAGCTATCTAAGCAGAAATGCAATTTGCTGAAAGTATATTGAGTAGTTTACAAGATTGGGGATTTGAGAACCAGGGTGAAAGAATTTATGGCCAGAAAAGCCCCTCCTCATGAACTAGCCTAGAGAGGGAAACACCATCTCTTTTGCTGGGCTACATCCGGCTCTGCACACCCAGCTCACATCACTCCTCCTCTGCCCCTAGACTGCTGTTCAACCATACACATTAAGAGTGAGAATATTGGCTGGGCCACCATCAGTGAAAAATTCACTTTACCTTCAAGGTCCCGCATGGAGCCTCTAAATGGTAAAGCCAAGTGATTATCCATACTCTTAGCACTTGAGAACATGTTAGCTGCTAGGCAGGAAGTTTCAAGGGCATGCTCTAATATTTGTGAGAGAAAAAACTGCTGACCCTTTAAATAACTATTAACATTTCTTCAAGTTGTCCTTTTGTTTCAGACAGGGGTCCTCCAGAGAAAACCCCCAGGTACTATTAGCCAAAAATCACTGAGTCATTCTTAGTCACTCTTCTAGGTGACCTAGAGTGAATTCTGCTGATTATAATCTCATTAGGATGCTAAATTCTCCACCTGGGAGGCATTTCTGTCTGCCATCTTTGAACATGTGAATGTGAAGAAAGCATGATCTCAAAGGAGCATGTTTTGGAATGCACCCACCTCTACTGTGATGAGAAGTCTTTCCAACATAAATATGCTTAAGTTTCCCTAGTAAAATCCCCTTGCCTCAAAGTGTTTGGGGAGAGGCACTGCTCTGGGAGTTATCTGGTACTCTCCCTGCTCCTGCAAGTAACAAGGCTCTCTGCCTTCCTTTATCTCCTGGTGCTCATTGGCTGAACCCGTTGTGCTCCATCAAAGACGTGCTCTTCCTAGGGCCTTTACTACTCCAAGTATGGCCCATGAAGGAAACTTTAAATCTGGCATCATCTGCCTCCCACTAAGACTGAAGATGCGGGACTTTTCCTCACACAGGAAAGGGCTCAGAAGCAAAGTTGCCAAGGCTGACAAATGTCCACACACTCCTTAACCCAACACGATAGTGTTGCCTTTGTGTGTCTGTTTTCTTTTTTGGTCTGTGAACTCCTACAAGAAGCAATGAGATGAGCTCTAGGAGAGGAGGCTAAGAAGAGGGAAAACTGAAATAGGCCATGAAGGGAGTCTGTGATAGAAATTGGGATGGGGCAGATGAAAAACAGTGTGATCCCCACCCAGCCTGGGCCAGATCCTCCCAAACCATGGGAGCACTGAGGCATTTGAGCATCTTCTACATTCCTGGTACGGCAGGAGGCAAACCTTCATTTGGTGAGGATGTTCATATCCTAGTTGGAAGGAGCATATCTAAATAACCAATTGAAACAATATGAGGACTGCTTGTCACATTTTGATACCAACCTCCTGGGGATCTTGTTAAAAGTGCAGATTTGGGGCCAAGGGCTGAGAGTCTGCATTTTTAACAAGCTCCCAGGTGAGGCTGATGCAGTGCTTCAGGGACATAGTTGGAATAGCAAAGCACAAGAGCACAGCACATGTCTGGGCTGAGTAGGAGAGTGTCCAGATAAATCATAATGCCCTGGGGATTCTCAGAGCAGGGGAAATCCCTGAGTTGCAGGTGTTGGGATGGAAAAAACTTAAGGAAGCCTTGGTAAGCCAGCAGGAGTCATTTAGCTGGAGAGGAGAGAATTCCTGTGTTGAGCCCGCAGTGTGTATTAACGTAGTGTATTAACCTTGGGTGACCAGCTGTCCCCACTTGCCCAGGACTATCTTGGTTTAAACACAGAAAGTTCCATGTCCTGGGACCAAGTGCCGTTTTTCTGTGGTATTTGCCCAGTAATACTCAGCCAAAGGCACACAATAACTGTGTTATTTGCTTGACAGATTGGCCAAGTTTATAGTACTTTGTGATGGTTAAAGTGACAGGAATCTGTTTCATTTCTGGTCTTAGTAATGGCTTGGAAAGGAAGCAGGGAAGTTTTAGATAAGGCAATCTTATTTTTCTTAACATTATTGTGATATCAATCTTCATAGCAATATTTGTTGAGCAGGGTCTTTCCTTCGTTACCCAGAAAATTGAACATTTCTAAGCATATGTTCCAACCCAGCACATGAAATAACAGAAAGTGTTGGAGCCCTGAGAGAAGCCAGCCTCAGTAACTCTTGATCAAATTTGCATTTCAGCAAATAAGGTGGAACACGTCATTGTAAAATATCCAAATTGGCCTCAGCCGTGGGGGCCTGGGTCACATCTGTGGCATCATTCTTTCATACATGGAAAATTAAAAAAAAAAAAAAAAAAAAAACATCAAATCAAAAGTAGAATAGTGACCAGAGGGATTGGGAAGGTCCAAGGTGGGTGGGGTAGAAAAGGGTGGCTAGCTATGATCCATGCATTCATTCTACAGGAATTATGGAAATATCACGCAGGTTTCCAATAATATATATAATTAATAATATTATTAATAATAAAAAACTCAATGTGCAGCCTAAGACCATCCCGCAGCCGATGTCTTTCCTACAGAAATGGCTTTATTTGTTGTGATCACTTTCCTCCTCATCCACAAGCATAATGGAAGTTCCTAGAACAAAAGCACTACATTTTCTGCCTCAACTGGTGAGCCAAAAGACACTCATTAAATTTGACATCTAGTTTTCCTGCCTAAGAAGCTCAAGCGTCCAATCAGGGCCAGCTGCCGCTTTTCACAGAGGGACTGCTCCCGCCAGCTGATAATCATGTGTGACCTGGGCATTGGCTCAGAGAGGGAGTAGGCCACCTGAACAAACAGCCTGCAGGTGCTTCTCCTGCTGACATTCTGTCCGCCTTGTAAAAAATGTAATCGCCTCCTGCTGGCTGGTAAAAACCATTTTTACTGGAATGCTGAAAGCCAGTGGTTTCAAGAGCAAAAATCGCCTTCCTCCTCCTTCTTCTCTTCCCCTCCTTTCTTCTTTATCCTCCTTTCTTTCCTTCTTCCTCTTCCTTCTCTTCTCCCTTTCTCTTCCTCCTCTTCCTCTCTTCTCTTTTTCTCCTTACCTCCCCCCTGCTCTCCTGTTGCTCTTCTCTTTGGGCCTCTAACATTTCAGTAAAAAGCCTTACTTTTCTTTTCATCAAATTCTTGCAGTCTGGAGATATTGACTGCAGAGTACCCCAGTACAGTAGGGACCTCATTCTGCAATAGAGACCCAAGGCATCAAAGGTGCTGGGGAGCGGGAGCGGTAGCAGCAGCCAACTTGGAAATCTCCAAGGTAAGGGTTTGAAATCTGGCAGCTGATCCTTGCTCAGACTGACTTGAGACCACTATAGGGCACTACAAACCTCCCCCACAAGTCCCTGATTCCACTGGCTGGCCTAGAGAGGCTGTGGGCAGAGATGTAGGTTTAGACAAGAGCAGGACTCTAAGGCTAGATGAGAAGGCTCCTGCCCTCACCTTGGCACTTAGCTGTGCAGGGTCAGCAATGTGGCAATTCTTTCTGCTCCCACATTTATTCCTCTGTAAACAGGAGGTAACACAATTTCCTTTGTGAGGGTGATTATGAAAATCAAACAAGAACAAGTGTGCACATTTCTTACCCATAATATAGTATACAGTTATAGTAAGTGCTAAATAATTGACTCTTTCCTTAGAAAGCCAAAAAGAGAAAGCAGCAGGAAGCTGTGAACAGTAGCCACTAATGGGAAGGAAACTAGCAAAAACATCAGTGAGCAGATAAAGGAACTGACCCTTAGCCCCTGTAATCTGTCTATTTGCACGTAGGATCTGCAGCAGAAGACAGCTTGCTTTGGGAACAGCTGGGGGTATAAGGAGAACTGTTTCTAGAAGCAGCCGCAATGATGCTGAGAGAAGAAGAGATTAAAGTGGTTTGATTTGTAGAAAGATTTCAGAGCCTCTATGGGAGTGATTGCCAGCTACTTCCTGCACTCAGGACGTGTACAGAGAGCTTCTACTTTGGGTCTCCAAGGCAATGAGCATTTTCATGAGTTTGGAACTTGGAGCTGATGGTTGGGATTGACAGGGTTCTTTAAACATTTTTCTTTCCCTAGATGGAACATTCTTTCCCATCTCAATTTGCAGGCCCCCTAGAAGCGTCTGGCCTTCTTGGAATTTCTCATAGCAATTCCAACTATCCCAGCTGTCACTTCCAAGCACCATATCTTCACTAACAAGGGCTAGCGCACCCTGGGTCCCCTTTCACTCCAAGCATGCACACCCCTGGTGCTATTTACATGCTGCCTTGTGCCAAGTTGGATCTGCAGAGCAGAGTTAGGGGAGAGTCCTGTACTGGCTTCAGCTACCAGCATTCTTCCCTCCTGTCCTCCAAGTAGGTGGCTTTATACTAGCATGGAGAGGAGCAATTTTGCCCTTGAAAAACACATCTGGTCCAGTAGTAAAATCACTATACTCTTCTCTTTCTCTCTCTGACCCAGTGATGTTTTTTCCTAACTGATCTCAACCAATAAGGCAGATTCTCGTCTGCCTGTTTGTTTTTAAACAAATTGTTCTATGGATCAATCCTAGTGGCTTAGAGAAAACAAGCACGTATGAAAGCATTGTCTCTGGAGTGGTGGAAGTGGGGGTTAACAGAGAGCACTTCTCTGTGAAATGAGGCAAAGGGTATCTATTAATGATCCTTCCTTCTCCTTTTTCCTGGGAAATGTTTTAATTTAGAGGCTGCTTAGAACAGATAGATGAGGGTGTGTTGTGGGCACACATGTGTGTGCGTGGGTACACACACACACACACACACACACACACACACACAAAATATGTCTTCTCTTAAAAATTTCAAATTCAGCACCGCTATTTTTAAAAGACACATGGAGCTGTGTTGTAGTAGAACAATGCAGAGAGCTATTTGTGCCTGGTCTCAACTTAACGCCTGCCTGCCTGGGACGCCAGCATTTTCAGACTCCATAAGAAAAGTAGATGTTCAACCATGAGCCCTTGTCCAAAGCCTGGGGAGAGTTTCAGTCGTAACATGAATTATATAAACTCCTAGCAGAGATGCTTTCTCTGGGTGAATGGAAGGCCATTAAAGAAGATTTAATCAGGCTACAGATTCCTGATGATGATTAGGGAAAGGGAGCATATAACGTTTTAGATTTTAAATGCTCCCCAATGCCAGGTGCTAAAGTCTTGGTCACCAGCCTATGGTGCTGTTGGGAGATAGTGAAACCTTTTGAAGGTAGATCCTGGAGGAAGGAAGTTAGGTCACTGGGGGCATGCCCTTGAAGAAAACACTGGGACCCCTTCCTCTCTGTCTCTAGTGCTTCCCAGCTGCCATGAGGTAACCAGCATTGGTCCACCACATGTTATTCCCTGTCATGATTTTCTGCTTTGCCACAGGACCAAAAGCAACTGAGCACAGTTCTGAAACTGTGAGCCAACAAAAGCCAATGGACTTCATTTAAGTCAATTTTCTCATATATCTTGTCACAGTAATAGAAAACTTAAGTAACGCAGAACAGAAATGGCAATCTGTATTTTGAAAATCCTGTATGATCATGACAAAATTGAATAGCATTTGTCCCTGTCTCACTTCCTGTTTCTCACACCAACTCTACCTTACTTCAGCCTCTGTCTTAATAAAAGGTAAGAATGCTTTGGAAGAGAATGTCCCCTCCCTTATCTCCTACTATTTGTAAAGGTCCTATTATACAAACACAAAAGTATAAAGCAGAAACTTCTAAATGATGCCCTCGAACAGGTATTCCTGAACTTATACACTGACAGGGCACAACTTATAGATGACATCCACTCCCATAAGTATAGGCTCACACAGAGGCAACAGCACATCAAGATGGGGCCACTCAGCACTGAGGTCATGACCCCATGGTGACACATGATAATGACGATGGGTGGATAGGGACATGTGATGGGAGGTACAGTGACTCCAGCATTGAGTAAGGCCCAGTGGCTGCACACTGGCCCTCTTAATCAGAACTTTGAATGACAGCAGAATGGGAGGAAGAGGGCCAATGAGGGAGATGTTTGTGGTAGTGGACAAACTAGTGACAGGAAGTCCAGGCCCTTCTAACCCTTTGATCTCTTCCATTCCTCCTCCTGAGAATATGGTTTGTCTTGAACAGGTAGCTGAACCACTGAACATGGAATTGACTTCCAACCAGCCCCAGGTCTGGACCCCACCAGAACAAGTCAGTGTGGACTCTCCATCCCTTCCTGGGAGATGTCCTGGGAAGGCTCTTGACGGGGAGGCCCTGGGCTTTCCTCTCTCACTCCCAGGATAGTAGGGGTTACTGGATCTCAGAGTCCCTTGTGAGAAACTCAAGGAGAAGCCAGTGAGAGGCACGGATCAGAGTTTCTTGCCAAAGACATTCACTTCAATGCACCCTGGAGGGTTGTTAGTCTTGAGGGAATAAATCAAATGGAAAGTAACAGAACCCTACTGTGATGGTTCATTTCACGAGTCAGCTTGACTGGGTCATGGGATACCCAGAAGGCTGGTTAAATATTATTACTCTGTGTGTCTATGAAGCTGTTTCTGGAAGAGAGGAGCACTTGAGTCAGTGGACTGAGCAAAGCAGATGACTCTCCCCCAGTGTGGGTGGGCGTCAATCCATCAAGGACCTGAAAAGGGCAGAGGGAGATCAAATTTTCACTGTACCTGATTGCTTCATCTGGGATATTGTCCTTCGGTCTTTGGTGCTCTGGGTTGTTAGGTCTTCAGATTCAGACGGGAATCAACACTGTTGACACCTTTGATTATCAGGCCTTCGAACTATATCATTGGTTTTTCTTGTTTTCTAGCATGCAGACAACAGATTATAGGTTTGCTCATCCTCTGTATTTGCATAATAAATTGCTTTCTAGAAATTTGTATTATGAAGGCTGAGAATTCCCATGATCTGCTATCAGTAATTTGGCAGCCCAGGATAAGGATATATAGGATATGTCCTAATGGTGCTGTTTCTCTAGGCAGCCATGACTAATACACCTGCCCTATCAGGTCTATTAGAATCAGGATCACCACCCTGATATAAATGAGATAGGCCATAAGGCTATAATTAGGTCTAAGAAAAACGCCTGTTCTGCTGCAACTGCTGAAGGCCAGTAGGGGGCTGTTTTGGTTTGTGCAAGTGCTGATATGCAGTGAGTTTTTCTGATTATCACATGATCTCTTGGAGGAGAGATGGTGAAATATCTCTTTTAGACTCTTAGAAGGTTAATGATTATGTTCCTTAGTCCTTCTTGTTTCCTTTCAATATCAACCTCTTATATTTCTAAAGGTCAAATCCTGACAGAGGTCCCCATAACACTTGGAGTAAATGCCAAAGTCTTTGCAGTGGCTTGCAAAGCCTTTTGCGACCTGGGTCCCTGCATCTTGCTGAACATCATCTATAACTATCCCAACTGCCACCCTGCTCTAGACCCTCACCTCCTGGCTGTCCCCAGCTGTAAGCTATTCACCCATTTGGGAGCCACTGATATTCTTTCTGGAAGACCCTTCTCTCAGATATCCATAAGCACCCCCACCTCCACATTTTCTCGAGTCATGTTTAGATGTCCTCCTTTCAGTGAGAAACTTACCAGGAACCCATCTGAAATTATACATCCATTTCTCTACCTCCCACTCTCCTTGTCCTGCTTTATTGTTCCCTTTAGCACCTCACACAGTCTAACATCTATATGTTTCTTTATTAATCTTGTGTCTTTTTCTCCTATTAGAATATAAATTCCTCTTATTTTTGGTTCCTTGCTGTATCACAAAGCCGTAGAATAGGACCCAGAAAATGCTCAAATAATTGTTTTATAAATGTGTCCCTTTCAGTTAAAGCCCTGTCTCTCTAAGCCCAGTGGGAAAGACCAATATCATTGGAAGCAAGGAGTGCACAAGGGACTTGGGCTGACCTTAGGAAGATCACCCAGTTCATGCATCTGCCTTGAAGTGATTTTTCACGTCTAAGACCACCTTGCAAAAATCAAAGTGTGCAAGACATCCAGCTTACCTGCCTCCATCTCAACTTAGTTTTCTGTTTCAAGATCATTTTCTCTCAGGATAATGGAATCTCACCCTTTCTTTTCCATGAGGTAATGTCTAAGTGCAGGGCACTATGTCACACCAAGGAGAGGGTGGGTAGGCATCATTTGGCCCAACTGTCATCTGCTCACATAATTACCTCCTAGAATGCCAGAATCTCACTGGAGCCTCTGTCCTTGATCCATGTGGTGGCCATCATAAGATCCCTTCTTCCCTTGATACATCCCCTCAGTTCTTGTTACTCTGTTACTTCCACAGCACTCAGGTCGTGGATACAATGATGTTACTGCAGCACCCCTGCTGGAGCTCAGACATGCCTCAGAGCCTGTCCCAGCCTCTAGTGCTACACCTACTACTAACAGGCTGTGCCAGGGAAGCTGGGGATGGACACTGCCCAACTTTCTGAGAAAAGCCATGGTCTAATAATCTCATAATGTCTCTTCAATCACTAGAAAACAGAAAATTTTCTCTGGCTGGAGAAATCGGAGGGCTTTGAATCATGGGGATAGCATACACTGTTGTTGGCTTTGAGACAGAGGGGCCATATGCAAGACCAGGAATGTCCTCTAGGAGCTGAGAGAGACCCTTGGCCAACAGCAAAGAAACAAATGTCTTAGTCCTAGAGCTGCAAGACACTAGGTTCTACAAACATTCTAAGTAGGCTCAAAGCAGATCCTTCCCAAGAATTCTCAAATAAAAGGTCCCAGCCTAGATAGACCTTGATTTCAGCTCTATAAAACCCTGAGCAGTGAACCCAGTTGAGTCCATCTGGATTTCTGACCCATAGAACTGTGAGCTAATAAATGAGTTTGTTTTGAGCCACTAAGTTTGTGATAATTTGTTACACAGCAACAAAAATATTAATATGGGGTTCACACCAAAGTACCCGCCATGGGCAAATACTTAATACATGGCTCATCTGGAGGGGTCATGTTTTTCTTAGAGGGCTGAAGTTACCATATAGTTTAGCAGAGTCTTTGGGAAAAAGCATCTTCTTCATTACTGTGTTTCTTTGTGGCATTTCACTCTGGAATTTGTTTTGGCTTGGCTGCCTCAAGGATGAGGTAAGGTACTATTTAAAATAGACATGCTCTGTTGGAGTTGTCTCTGGGAGATGTTGCATGTTATGGTAGAAGACCATAATTTTAAAGAGAACCTTAGTTTGAAACATCCTAAAGTTAAGACATATTGTATAAAGAAGGAAAGACGGAGGAGTCCACAAAAGGGAAGATCTCAGGAGAGGGAAAAAGTGACGACAGAAATCATGTTGTTTATCTTTACTGTCTTTAAAGGATCAGGAGCTCCATATCAAATAAAAAAGAATTATTATTTTTTAAAATTGCTACTTCTTTGAATCTCTTGTTGTTTTTTGAAAGTCAATATAAGCAACTTTTCTCTAAGAGCTCTGGAAAACACCTTAACTTCCAAATACCCAAAAGATCTGCAAGAAGATGAATGGAGGATGGTGAAAGAAAAAAAAAAAAAGTTTGGATTTAACCCATGCTGAAATTTTTTAATCAAGTCAGCTTCCTGCTTAACATCCCAGCAAGAAGCAATCACGGTCCCTTCTGAACTCCTTGAAGGTTTTTATCTTCACCATCTGGCAATTAATCACTCGCTGCCCCCTGGTATCTTTCCTCTTGTCTTCTTTGCATTTGGTCCTGCCATTTAATTTTTCACAGATTTATGTCTGGCCTCTTTATTGAGTTCCCACTGAGTCTAGCACATTGTAAGCACATAATAAATAGCTCCCACGGAATGGTTTTGCTCCAGGCAACCTTAATGAAAAGTAGACAGGGAAGGCTTTGAACCATCCTGGGTAGGACTGCAAAGATTTTGAAGACCTAGAGCATGCTGTTGTGGTCTCCTGGGGTTGGAACCCTTTTTCAGAGGAGCAAGGCCTTTTCCTGTCAGCTTCCCCTCTCACCTTAATTTTCTCCTTTCCTCAGAGACGACCAGACCGTCTCATTATGCTTGAGTCGTTTCCCATCACCTGCAGAACTAGCCTAGCCTGGGACTTGGTGTTTGGAGAAGCCCAACCCTTAACCTGAGATTTTTTTAGCCTTTAGGATGAAGCATAGATGATTTACAAGTCTTTCTCTGCCTCTGGGTCTTTCTCTCTTCCTTATCTATGAATCTGTGGATAATTTATCTCTTTTCTGAGGCTATAAAAAGAAGTCTTTCAAGAGTCAGTCTCACCAGTGAGAGACAGTAACTAGTGCCATAGAGTCCTGAGGAGCACCAGGAGGCCCTTTCTAAGCGTGTCCTAAAAGAAAATTCTGTGCTGACTGGCATGATTTCTGTACTCCTCTCTGTCAGATAACCACGTGGCTCAAAAATAGATCTGGGCCCACAGTATTTACAGAAGTACTGGCAAAGAGAATCCCTTACCCCAATCTCTTCTTTAATGCACAATCCTTTTAAAGTTATTAAAATATATAGGATTCTCAAAGAAATAGGAAATGTACCAGGCTGGGCCTAACTCTGGCTTTAATCCACCTCTCTTTTGAAATTTTTCCTCACTCTAAAAGTGTCTTCTAACATCTGGGATGCTGTTAGCCTCATGCTAACTGGGCCGCACAGGCCCCTTTCCCTCTGGTCAAATTCTAAGGTAGCACCAAGACTCCTGGCCCCCGGGGTACATGCCCTGTCTGTCCTCCTAGGTGTGTAGGTGGGACCAGTGAATATACAGAGAATGCAAGTCCCTGGATTAAGCTGCATTAAAGGGTAAAGTGATAGGACACTTTACATTATATGTGTCTTCTTTCTAGAAGACCAAAGGGAGAGTTGAAGAGAGAGTGGGCGATTGTCCAGGTGGCTTTAGAGAAGTAAGTGTCCACACAGTGTGGGAACCACAGGACTAGGACAAGAAGGTGACCTGAGCAGAGGACACAGATACACCATGCCCAGGTTCCAGATCCTAGAAACTAGGAGAATACATTTGTGTTGTTTAAGCAACAACTTGTGGCAACATATTGTCTAGCAATGGAAAATGAGTATGGTTTAATATATCCCCCCAAAGTTCATGTGTTAGAACTTAGTCCCCAAGTCATATGCTCATGGAATTTGAAATTGAAGCCTTGGGGAGGAAATGCAGATTTGGTGAAGTCATGAGAGTAGGACCCCCGAGATGGCATGAGTGGTTTTATGTGAAGAGAAAGAGGGACCTGAGCTAGCATACTTGCTATTTCACCATGTGGTGTCCTCCAACATGTTGTGATATAGTAAGTAGGCCCTTACAGGGTGCTGAGCATATGCTGGTGACATGTTCTCCAACTCAGCCTGCAGGACCATGAGACAAAACACTTGAATTGTTTATAAATAACTCAGTCTCAAGTATTTTGATATAGCAGCAGAAAATGGCCTAAGATACCACATCTCTCCCTTCACCTTGGCTGTCAGCCTCATAGGAAGAGGAAAGCATCAGTCAAAAAAATAACCTCAGGGCTGGGGTTGTGGCTCAGTGGTAGAGAGCTTGCCTCACATGTGTGAGGCCCTGGGTTTGATCCTCAGTGCCACATAAAATAAATAAATAAATAGAAAAAAAGATATTTTGTCCACTTACTACTAAAAAAAATTTTTAAAAAAGTAACCTCACCTTCATGATTAGTATAACCGAGCAGTATTCATGCCCCCCCCCCCAAATCTCGCAGGGAGATCTGTTTCAAACTGGGAAATGCCTGTATTGGTCAGCCTTTCATCACTGTGAACAAAATACCTGACAAAAATAACTTAAAATATATTTTGGTCATAATTTCAGAGATCTCAGCTACAAGACAGAAACATCATGGTGGGATGACATGGTGGAGGAAAGCTGCTCACCTCATGGCAGCCAGGAAGCAGAGAGAGAGGCCAGAGAAAAGGAAACCATTCCAGGGCACACCCCTGGTAACCGACTTCATCTACTAGGTCCCACCTCCCAGTAGTCCATTCAGCTATCAATGGATTAATCCATCAAATGAGTTAATCCACTGATGAGATCAGAACCCTGTGGTCCAATCATTGGGTTAAAGTCCCACCTCCGGACCTTGCTGCCCCAGGCACTAGACTTTCAACACGTGCGCTTTTGGGAGGACATTCCTGATCAAACTATAGTTTCTCTTTTCACCATTGCCTCCTTGCCCACACTCCAAGCATTCACTGGGTATCACCAGGTGCCAGGGACTCTCACATATGGAGTGCCATCAAACACTTGGAACCACCCCCCTGGTCACAGCTTTCTGTTGGTCAGCTCCAGAAAACGGACCCCTTTGCCTGAGGTCTTAACACCGGACAGAAAGGACCATGGAGACTGGAACTCAGGATTTCTCAGTTCAGAACTCCCAGCTCTTTCAACTCTGTACCCTTTCGAAAACATTTTTCAAAGACTTGAAGTGGGATCTTAGAAAAGGGGGAATTCCTAAAATTACAAGTTTTGCTGACACTATTGTGGAACCGTGGCCTCAAGATCTTTGACGGGACATAGGTGGGTAGGAGACAATGCATAAAGTGTGACTCCTGAAGGACCAGGAAATTTGCTTTTGCTTTGGGAGCAGGGATTTTGGGGCTTCCTGAGAATCCTTGGCCTCTGCTTTCCTTCCTGAGGTCCCTCATATAGTGCAAGGCCCAGAACAGTCAATGTCACAAGTGGCGACAGTGTTCCCAAGGTCACTCCTGCGTGTTTGCCAAGGAACATGGTGGTAGTTCCTTTCCTGGTAGAGGGTAGTCCAGATCAAAGCCTAGAGAGTGCTTCCTAGGAATCTTTGCCTTCCCTGGTGATTTGTTAAAAAAGTAAATAGGGAAAAGGCAACATTGAGGCGTGGGAGTAGGATTTTAAAAAAACAAAAAGTGTTTCTGCCCTACGTGTGGGTAGACTCTGCCTTGAGGCGGATGAAGGAGGAAGGAAGTTGTCAGTAAGAGACAAGATCCAAATACCAGTGAGCAGGGGGATGTGGCTCAAGCGGTAGCGTGCTCGCCTGGCATGCATGCGTGCGGCCCGGGTTTGATCCTCAGCACCACATACAAACAAAGATGTTGTGTCTGCCAAAAACTAGAAAATAAATATTAAAAATTCTCTCTGTCTCTCTCTCTCACCTCTCTCTTAAAAAAAAAAAAAATACCAGTGAGCACCAGGTCTTTGTTATGAACCAAACACCAGTGACTGTTAGTTGAGTTTTCTTCCTTCTTTGAGATAAGAAGAAATAATATTCAAACACTCAAAGTTCAAAATCTGTGGCTCTTTCCTGAGAAATGCTGAGAACAAGTTTATGAAGTTTTAATTCAGGAGAGGTTAATTAGCCTCCCATCCTGGCCCAGGCATCTCTTCCCCAACACTGCTGTCTACGCTGACAGCATGCGCTACTTCTGTGAGGGCTTTGGGGTACACTTATGCTTTTCTGGCTGTCTCTCTATTTTTTTCTTTTTGAGAGCTTTGTTCCTCTTCTTCCCTCCAAAGCTAGAGCAGGGAATGTATTATTGTTTCCTGTTCTTGTTGTTCATTTCCATAGAAATATTCTTGGGTATCAAAACATAATCCACTGGAAGCACAGGTATGCAGCCCGTGTCCCCAGAGAATTTCTGAAAGGAGGACAAGGATGTCTTTTCTCTTGTGCTCTGCATCTGCTCAGATTAAGCAAAGAGAATATAGCTTTTCCCATAAAAGTTTATTGTGAAAATGTTCAAGAATACAGTGAAGTTGAAAGAATCTTATAATGGTCCCTGCTATCCTGATTCTAGAATTAACCTATTTCTATACTTGCTTTACAATATGATATATCTGTCCATCTTTCCATCTCCCTCTCCACCCACCCATCTTTCTTGTTTTATGTGATGGACTCTGAAGTAAATCACAGCCATGGTACACTGCCCCTTAAATACTCCAGCATGTGTCTCATTAATGAGAAATATATGTATGTGTGTGTGTGTGTTTATATATATATATATATATATATATATATATCATCTACACCCAGCGAAATGCACAAATCTTCATGTATGTTGGCTGAGTTTGGAGAAATGTATCCAGTGTTGTAACCCAATCCTCAGTAATATCAGAGCTTTATCTTCACTCTAGAAGATTCCTATGTGCCCCTTCCCCAGCCACTTCCTGCCCCTACGCTATCCTAAGAAAATCTCTTTTTAGATTTTTTTTCCACTACAGATTATTTTTCTCTCTTCTTGAATATCATATAGATGCAACAGTACTGTTTATACTCTTTCACATAAGGCTTCTTCCTCTCAGCACGACGACTGTGAGGTTCATCTGAGCTGTTCTTTTCATCACTGGATTGTATTCCCTGGCATGAATATAATTCAACTTGTTTATCCATTCTATGGTTTCCAATTTGGGGCTATTATTTACATATATTGAAGAGAAGACCACATAGAAATAATAAAAATTGAAATGAACAACAACAAAACTAAACAAACAAAAATTCCTATTTAAGAGCTTCTTTTGTTGCTGTGACTGAAGGACCTGACAAAAGACAATTTCAGAGGAGGAACGTTTATTTGGCGCTCATGGTTTCCAAGATCTCAGTCCATTGCTCTGTGCCTGAGGGGTGGCAGAACATCATGGCGGAAGAGTGTGGTTGAGGAAAGTGGCTCAGGACATGGCCACCAGGAAGTAGAGAAAGAGAGACTGCTCCACTCAAGCAAGGACAAAATACATACCACAAAGGTACATCCCCTCGTGACCCACCTCCTCCAGCCACACCCGCCGGTTACACCCAGTTACCTATCTATTCAATGGGATTCATGTACTGATTAGGTTAAGGCTCTTGTGACCCAATCATTTCTCCTCTAAACTTTCTTACATTGTATCATACAAGAGATTTTGGGGGACACTTTGTATATAAACCATAACAATACCCAAGACACATGTGCACATACATTCACACATACAAATGCACACTCATGAAATCTTTGAAGGTTAGAATTTCATTGCTCCCCTTGCATATTGTTACTAATAGCATATATTTATGAACACAATCTATTTGGATAGAAATTTTATTTGGATAGAAAAACTAGGATGATAAGTAATTAGTGCATTGATTATTCTCTTAATGTATAGTGGGCAAAAAGTGGTAGAAAACAATTTTCTCTTTCCAGGCCAGCCTGGCATTTTTATAAAATGTAGTTTATACAAATAACAATAATGTACTGTATATTTAGAAAAGATAGAAGAAAAGATTTTGAAAATTTCACCATAAATAAATAATAAATGATTGAGGGGGTAGATATTGTTTAATCTGATATAAATATTACACAATGTATAGATGTATCAGAACATTATATGGTATATCTATATATCTATATATAGATATATAGATATATCATACATTATATTTGTAAGATATACAAATTTCATGTTTTTATATATCAGTTAAAATAAAATAAAAATACAGCTCAAGATAATGGGAAATTACCATCAACTTTTAATGATTGGGATCCAATGGATAGGGAGATATAGCACTAAAAAGTAGCTTTATTCACTCATCAAGAAAAGTCATTGCAATGTACAGGTTGAAAACTCTTGATTCTTCTATGTGTTTAACAACACTTCCCTGAGTGAGAGGCAGCAAGAGGTCTTAGAGAAGTATGTTGTATGGGTCTGAACTGAATCAGGCATGGGGTCTGGCTACATGCATTGCCATCTCTAGGCCTCAAATCTTATCCGCAAAATGAAGAGGTTGGAATGGACAATCTTGACCATTATCAAATCTCTATAAATGAGATGTTATGGTAGTTAGATGTTGTTGTCAATGTCTATCAATTTTTCAGGAAACAAAAATCCATGAAAAAAGTTATTCAAGAAAAAAAAAATAGAGAGGGGCAATTATTGTAAGGCCAAAGAGAGACTCATGGCTGTCCACAGCCAAGACCTCTGGTTCAGATGGGTCATCCAGGGACAAACTGGGACTCAGCAAGTCAGGTCTGAAGGATTCTACCTGTACAACTCCAGGCATCTCACAGAGTACCCCTGCTTCTGCTTCTTTGTGTGTGTGTGTGTGTGTGTGTGTGTGTGTGTGTGTGTGTTGGGGGAGTCTGCTCCCTTCTCACTCCTTCTCTGCAGGCTGCTCCTCCTCCTCTCCCTCTGTGCACACACAGCCTATCTTGCCACCTTTCATCACTCTCTGCAGTGGGAGATTTCTGTTTTAGCTCCCACTGCTAGCCTTCGTTGTTCAGTAAGTATATATTGTAATAAAGAAATCAAATTAATTTTATGCATATATAAATGCTAACTGTCTTTCAAATCTATTCTTCATTTACAGGACTGTGACTCAGAAGCCATTTCAGAAATTAGTGAACCTTTGGGAAACAGAAAAAACTTCACTGGAATCTTGTTTGTTGCTATGTCATTGGAACTGTTTTTGTTTGTTTGTTTTGTTTGTTTGTTTTTGTTTTTGTTTTTTGTCATTTCCTATTCATATTCTTTAATTACTTAGTTGAACTTTTAATGAGGATGCTACTGATGGTACAGCATTGGGTTTGGAGAGTGGGAGGGAGGTATGTCAATAAATGAGACAGGGTGCCTGGCTTTAGGAACCTCACCACCGAGTGGGTGGCCTTCTGTGATTAGCCAGGGAGATCTTTGTGGAGAAAGTGAGTTTTGAGTGTGCAATGAGGTGAGGAGCATGATGCAAATATCAGAAAAGTGGAAGTATTGCATCTGGTGTTTTTGAAAAGCAGGGATCCCTCTTTTTGAAGCATAGACATTCTGTTTATGGATTCCTTGACTTCTTTTGTCTGCTTTCCTTTTTTTAAATTTGTTTGTTTATTTTAATTAGGTATAGATGAAAGCAGAATGCATTTTGATTCATTGTACACAATTGCAGCACAACTTTTCATTTCTCAACAATGGAGATTGTACACGATGTAGCATTGCACCATATGTGCAGTCATACATGTACTTGGGACTGTTTTGAGGACTTAATGAGATAAGATAAGTGAAACACTTAGTGTGTGACTTAAAGAATCCATAAGTAGTAGCCACTCTGATTATTGTAAGAGTTACCACCAGTTGGAACCTACAGGATTACCTTTATAGTACCTATTGTAAGTATTATGAGGGGCTTTGCTAGTTTGATTGACGGATTAATTTTATTTTGATGTTTCTAAAAAGACAAGAAAACAAAAGAAATCAATTGAAGCTAAATAAAGCTTAATTTTACAGATATTTTTCAAATACACTCATTTGGAAAAACACAAGTTTTCCCAACAGCACTAGCAACACAGATTTCCAGAAGCAAATGACCCTGGCTTCCACAGGTCCCTGCAGTTAGTGTGACACTTTCTGGGAGCTGATCTGCTGGGGAGTGAACTCTGAGCCTTAGGTACCACCCACCACACAACTCTGGAAAATTCATCAATTTTCTGCTTGGCCAAAACAGGGAGGGAACAAGATGAATGGACAATATTGGTCCTTTCGGAGCCATGGTTACTGTATTTCAGGTTTCATTGTCTTCAGACAACCTCCCATAAGAGTATAGTATATGGTAGACCCTTCTAAGCTTGTCCCATCTACTGCCAGCTGTTGACAATTCATGACTCTCTTCCTTCTCAAGATTGTTTTTTCCTGCTATTAGAACATGTCATAAAAGAAGCAGTTAACAAGAGAACTGAGGACACAGTGTACCATAATGGGTTGGGACAGGTGGTGTGTGCGTGTTAGTTTTTCCCTGCTATGACAAAAGACCTGAAAAAAATCAACTTAGAGGAGAAAGTTTTTCTGGCTCATGGTTTTAGAGGTTTTGTTCAATTTTGTTTTACACTTGGCTCCATTGTTGTTGGTGAGGCAGAACATTATGGCAGAAGGGTATGGTGGAGCAAAGTTGCTCACTTCAAGGCAGAAAGAAAGGAGAGAGAGAGAGAGAGAGAGAGAGAGAGAGAGAGAGAGAGAGAGAGAGTCGTGCACCGGGGGTAAGATACACCCTCAAGGACAAGCCCCTGAGTGACTTACTTCTAACACATGGCCCCACTTCCTAAAGTATCCACCGCCTCCCAATAGCACCACCAGCTGGGGACCATCACATGAGCCTTTAGGGACTTTCCAGATCCAGACAAAAACAGGGGGTAAGTAGAATGTGACGTGGAAAACCCTGGACTTATGGTGTCCAGGGCAGATGAAGAATATGAGCCAAAAAATGGTGTTCGTGGCCAATGGTTCCCATGAGAAGTCTTCTAGTGACCTGGCCTTGGCATCTGCTTCATGTAAGCCAAGCTCATATTTTTCTAAAGTTTCTAACTTGATTGACTAGAGGCAAATCCTTTCCAAAAGGGAAATAGGCAGGGGGATGTGACTTAGGATAGCCTTTCTGCGTGAGACAGGATTGGAGGAAGCTCAGAAAAACATTGGGAACTTCTGGTAGAGAAACTTCCAATGGGAGCATGGGACGCACTGGGAAAGGATACACAGAGCATAGTTCAACTTTTGGTATTAATTTACTGGGTGATTTCATAACACTTTGAAAGGTAAGTGTAGAGCCACCCTTGTGTGGACTGTTTTCATTTGGAGAGGGGCTTTTGATCCAGGCTGAACTAAACACACAGGTGGTGTATTTAGTTTAGGCTTAGTTGAATCTGAGTACCCCTATGGGAGCTAGTGTCCTGGTTGGGGATTTTTCCCTTTCCAACTTCAGAGAGCTCTATTTTGTTCCCTTCAAATTTTTTTGGTAGAATAATCTGCACTAACTTTTTGTATCTTCTCATCCTCTATTTATTCTCTAACTCTAGATAACCTGGTTTCTTCTCACCCCTCCACTAAACAAATCTACTCACCAAACAAAAGTCTCTCAACGCCATTTGACTCAGCTGCCTAGCCCCTTCTCACCCTCCCCTACAGTTTCTCTGTCTCTACCCCTGAAGTGTTCAAGGTCCCTGTGCTAGTTTCACCGGACTAGTACCACAGGACTTTTTACAGTACCAGGACAACAGGAGTCTGTCCTCAGCTCTGGAAGCTAAGAGTTCGAAATCAGGTGTCATCCTGGCCCTGCTCTCTCTGAAGAACACTTCCCTGCCCCTTCTCCAGCTCTCCGTGGCTCCTGACAACACTTGCTGTTCCTCAGCTTGTAGCTGCATCCCTGAATCTCTGCCTTCACATCTCACGGCCTTCTTCCCTTCACTGCCCTTGTGCAGTGTCACTCTAAAGGTGCCTGTGTTGCAAGCTTTGTCCTCAGTCGCAGCACTGTTGGAAGGTGGTGGAACCTTTAGGAAAAGAAGTTAGGTCATCGTGGGTGCTGCCCTTGAAGGGGGCATTGGGATCCTGGCCACTCATCTTCCTCTCTCTTTACACCAGCTGCTGTGAGGTGAGTACCTTCCTCTACCACATGCCTCTGCCATGATGTACTGCCTTTCCACAGGACTAAAAGCAATAGGGCCAACCAGTCAGGAACTGAGGCCTCTGAAATCATGGATGAAAATAAACCTTTCACGCTAATAAGTTGACTATCTCAGTTATTTTGTCACAGCAACAAAAAGCTGATAAAAACAAAATCAATATTTGAAACTCCCTGTTGTCTCTGGTATTAAACACCAGTAACTGGTTTTAGGGCCCACCTTAATCCAGTATGCCCCCATCTTAGTTAGATTATATCTGCAAAGATTTTATTTCCAAATAAGGTCACATTCACAGGTAATGAGGGTTAGAACTTGAAATATCTTTAGGAGAATAGAATTAATTTCACAACAATTCCCAAGGATTTGTCCTTGGTTCTTCTTTCTTGTAATTCTGACTGTCATCCCTTGAACCCTAATGATCCCTGTGGACTTTGCCACCTTCTCTACTGAATTTGACATAAAATATACAAGTCAATAAGTGGAATGGAAGAGACCCTATAAAGAAATCCTGGTATATATGGGAACTTTACATATAAAGAGGTAGAGCTCCAATTCAGTGAATAACTGTTGCAGATAAAGCAGATTCTTTTTTTCTTACCATCAGTCTCTAATGATACCGTGTACCATGGCATTTACATTCTGTGGAATTACAAGTGATCTGGAGATAATTTAAAGGAAATGGGAGGGTGTGCATAGGTTATATGCAAAGACTGCCATTTTACATAAGGGTCTTGTGCGTCCCTGATAGCAAAAGCCTGGGGTCCAGGAACCATTTTCTGGACACCAAGAGACCCGAGGATGACTTTATTTGACACCATTTTGCACTTCGCCCCTTGTCTCTGACCTTCTTACCACTGTTACCTACTGTCCATTGCCGCAGTCTGGCTGGGCACAAATCACGAGCCACTGAAGCAGGAACAAACTTTATTTTTTAACTGCAAGAAAAAACCTCACACACGCTCCTGGGGAAATCTCCCGAATGCCACGTGGCTCGTCCAGGAACCCGGCAGCAGGAAATATCACCTCTGGAAAACCCTCCTCCTGCACTTCCCCAACCAATGGGAACTCTCGGGGAATCCCTGGAAATCCCCACAAGAGCTCGAAAGTAGTGCGAGAACTCAAAAGTAGCGGCAGAGGTGGATAGCAATGCCTCGCCTGTCAATCAATACTGTTGGCAAAATGCCAGGGGCCATACAGACTCCGCTGGCTCTCAACAGTCCATAACTCCCCCCCAAACTGGACTCCTTGCTTCTGCTGGTCTGTTCTTTTCTTCATGCCCTTCCCTTCACTGAAATGACCTTACCCAGTCACATCTTCAGAGGTCCCCACTAACTCCTTGTTGATTTGACCTGAAATGCAGACATTGATGATGATATATAAAACTCAGAAATAAGTCCCCTAAAAAATGAAAAGAAAAAATATGATGATACTAAAATACAATATATTCTCTCAGAAAAAAAAGAAAAATATGCCCCTAAAGAAGGAAATCAAAGACAAACCAGTCCATAAGTGTGTCATTTTTTTTTTTTTTTAGTTTGTACCACTGGCATTGCCAAGAAATGGCCTGCAATGCTCCAGCTCTTAAAGAAAAGAAAGATGAAACATGTTTTCCAAAATTTGACATAATTCTAACAATTTACTCAACATTACCCATAAAGAATTGTGAAGTTGAAACAAACTTTTATAAACTATCCATAATAAAATTTTAAAGATAAAAATAAAGATGAACCATGTCAGAGGAAAGAATAAATTAGTTTTCTATGTTTTTCTGCAGAAAATGATATTACAAAAGTGTTGTGCCTTAAAAAAAGTATATTGCAAAAAAAAATTGGAAGAAAGCATTATGAAGTTGGATCAGGAACCTAATTAATAAAAAAGTATCCTGTTGTTTTTCTGGAATTTTTGTTGTTTATGGATTTGTTAGCATTTTAAAATTTATAATTTGAAATTGTTTCTTTATCATCCTAATAAATCTTTGTTTTCATTGGAATTTTGTATTTAAAACTTTTCTTAAAGAGGGTCCCTAATTGTATAAGCTTTAGTCCTCAAATCTTGATCTTGGTGAGTCCTGGACAGCTAGTACATGTACCCAGGGAAAGAGATTATGTGGAGATTGGTTTTCTGGAAAGGTGAAGAAGGGTCAGTCAAGTTGGAGGGCAATTCAGAGTCCATGGTCAGAAGAAGAAAGACGAGAGTGAGTCTTGTGTTGTAGGGCAAGGGGGTAAAGACTTTGGGTTTGCCTTTGCATCAAGAGGTGAAAACAGGGGTCCTTAATAATTAAATCATCATCATAATATAACAATGGCTAAATATATGTTCATTAAACATTTTACTTTAAGTGACCACAAAAGCACTTCATCCGCAGGTCATTGGGTGTAGGGGTCCAAGCTGGCTGAGTCTGAGTTGGTTGAATGAGCTTTTGTCTTTAGTTTTCTGATATAAACCACACCCAGAAATCTTCCCCTATAATTTGAGTTTATAACTTTGGGGGAAACAATCTGAGTGAAACCTGCTTTTAGAGTGTTCTGTGATTTCTGTCTACTTACAGTTCTCTCACCAATATATAATTCAGCAACAAGCATTTCATTGATTTGCTGTTGTGGAGTATTCTCAGGCATTCAGCTTCATTTTCATAGAAATTGCTCTTTTCGGTAGTCATATTTCATCAGTTTACATATTATTAATTAAATTACAGAATTTTTATCACAAGTGCAACTGGTAGAAACCGATCTGGCAGCAAACACCTCTGACTCTTGGTACCCACACAACTTGGCTGCTAAGAACAGGAGGGTACAGGTCTCCTGGAGGGTTGCTAATCAACCCATGTGGCCAGTGAAGCATGAGCTTCAGTGTGAGTGTTCTCCTGAAAAAAGGGAGGTATATGTAGTTTATCCAGTGAGTCTGAGGTGGAACTTGGTTAAAGGAGCTTCTACCTTACTGATAAATTAAGTGAAAGCCAAGTTTTGCAAAGAAAGTACAGAAAGTAGGATTGTTGAACCTTAGCCCATGTGCAAACAGTGGAAATTCAATTGGAAATCCCTTTTTTCCAAACCACCCAATCTGTACATTAGTTATGGAACTATTTCCATAGAGCAAGTTTTCTAAGATGGTAGGAATACTGAGGATCCCAAAAGAACTGCTCTCTCTGCATTCCAGTTAGGTGGCAATGTAGACACAGTTGTAACCAGCTCATCTCCCTCGTGACTTCTGTCTTCACACTTGCTAGACCTGACCTCCCAGTTCTTTCTCCTGAGCTGGCACTCTAGATGGCACAGAAATTTCTGGAGTGACTTTTGTATAATATGCTTCCCTAGCACCTTTCCTTGTTGAATCTAGGTATATCCCCAAATTTCCTGAATTTTGGTTTGAACATCAGTGGGTCCAGAACCCCTAGTGGACCACTTCCCCATCCCACATGCAAGGGAGAACCAACAGGGATATAGAAGATTGAATGTGGAGCTTTGTCTCATAGTCCTGTCTCTCCTCCATATACCCCTCAGTCTGGAGCTACAAGAGAACACTCCCCATCTTCAGATGCACCTGGCTCCAGTCTGACCTCCCACACATACAAGAAAAATCTCCCCCGGGATTTACCACCCTGTAGAGCTGATGAGTGCTTCCAGAGTATGCTGCCTTTGCTGAGAGTGGTGTTTCCCAACGTCCCCTCCTCCTCACCTCTCATAGCCAATACTCAAGAAATCCTATGAGTTTTGCCTTCTCAATGTCACATGATTTTGCTGCCTTCTCTCCAGCACTTAGTTCCAGCCCTCCTCATCTGGACCATATTGAAGGTCTGTGAGTGGTTCATTTGCCTTGAGATTTTGCTCTCCCCAATCTTTTCTTTGTAGAGATACCAGATCTAAATCTGATCATGTTACTTCCCTGTCTAAAATCCTTGACAATAAATCCCCACTGCCCACAGGATAAAGCTTAGATCCCTCAACGTGGTGCACAGGGCCCTGTGGGAGCTGGCTTTGCTTTACCTTTTCAATCTAATGCTCTGCTTTTGTCTTTTCTTCCTTTCCTAGATGGCTAATGCCACCTGGCCTTTGAGAGTCTGCCCTGCCTTCATTTTCTGAGAAGTCTTCCTTCATTGTGTCCCTTGTCACAAGCATGTGCCCTGCTGTGTGTCTCCACAGCGCCCCCCCCCCCACCAACGTATCTGTTATAACATTAATGGGAATTACTGCCACCATTTGTTTATCTTTTGCTCTGAATAAACTGTGAGTTACTCGAGGGCCTGGATAATGCCTTTAACCTCTGTATCCAAGACACATTGTGAAAAGTATTCAGTATTCAGATTTATTTAGAGATCTGTGGACATGGTGACTGGGACAACCATTTGAGAACACCCTTACCCCCAATTTGTTTTAATTTAGCAAGCCTATTTCAAGAAAAAACATAGATTGATTTTTTTGTTGTTTTTAAAAAGTTTGTATGTATGAGGAAGCTAGAGAGGTAAAAGGAAAACAAAGGTGAGGTGGATCTCTTAAAAATCAAAGGGTAATCAGTAGAGGAAAGAGACCAAGAAGTGGGAGACAAGGCGGGGAGGGGGGAAATGATGTTATAAGCCAAATTATATTGTTATATTATGTGCATATACAACTATATGAAATAACAAATCCCATCAATATGTCCAACTATAAGGCATCAATGAAAAATCTGGAAAAAATTAAAAATCAGAAGGAAATGTTTATATGCAAAAAATGTTTTCAAGAGTACAATAGATAAAAAGCAAGGCTTTAAAAACAAGTTTGCCCTAGTCTGTCTCACAGTCTCAGATTCTTGCCAGCTGAAGCAATACAGCATTGTGAGGTCTGTTATTTTCTCTAAAGAGATCCAGAATATTAGTGGGACCTCTGCAAGAAATTTCTACAAGTAAGGTGGAGTATAATCCTTCTGCCTGTCAAAACAGTAGAAGAAACAACAGTGGCATCCAGAGTGGGACTGAGGATGAAATGAGCCTGGGTGACTTTCAAGCTTCTAAGGAGGATGACTATGGAAGGGATGGGTAGAATTATGTTGTATTCCTAGAACAGGGCAGAAAGAGTCCCTCTGTTTATGCACTCTGCTGAGATGAAGGGCTGTGCTGGCAGGGGACAGAATGTTCCAGCGCAGGATATCTATGTTTCAGCACTGGTTATAAAAGGAAGGGAGTGTCCTTTATGCAGGCTGCTCAGTTCTTAACTATAACACTAGATAAAAGGCCACCATGAAAGCAGTGTATTTAGTCTGAGGTTCCACATCTCCGGTTTTCATTGCCAATGATCAGACTAAGGATTTTTCTCATGAACTAATCAGAAAGGTCCAAGGTGGATTGAGGTAAGGCAAGCGAGTCAGGACAGGAGCCAAGCCGGTTTGCAATGCAGACTCCCCTGCTCTGGGAACACCAGCTGTACATGCCCAGGAGGTGTACGGAATGAGTCACCCGACCTACTGGGGCAGGCAGCTGGAGCCTCTGTTTTGCAAGTCTCTTTATGGGCACCTTTCCCTCACCCATTCCTCTTCATGCAGCTGCAGCCTGAGCAAAATCAAAGCCATGGCTTCTGCTGGGATTTCCATGGGAAAGTATCCCCCTTTCTCCGTACTGGCCTTTCAGTCCCCTACACCCTGTGGCTTTGACATGGTTTATAAACACTGAGTCAACAACTTGCCAGAACCTCAAGGTCAGTGCTCATGGAACCTGTCACCTCTTGCAGCTGTGGGTCATAGAATAAATATGTGTCCTTGAACAAGGGTCTGTCTGCTGGATGGAGGCAGAGGGCTTCATGCCAGAGTGGCCTGGCAGACAGACATTCCCAGTTAGGGTCACCAACTCTTCCTGGTTTACCTGAGACTTTCTTGGTTTTAGCACTGAAAGAGTCACATCAGGAGAAGCCCTCAGTCCTAGGCGATAAAAGACAACTGGTCACTAAAGCCTCTAGCTCCTGGAAACAATTCACCTGTCCTTTCTCCCTCCCCACCAGCCCAAATGGCTATCTTTGTCCTCAACTGATGACATACCTTGTGCACACAGTAGCTTAGTGGAATGATGACATTTTCTTCTTTATACTGGCTACTAGAAGTTTCAGAGCCTGATTTATATCTTTCTCTAACACAGCGGAGTCCTTAGGTACATTTAATGTGTTCATCTTCTCTTGGCCAATCCTTCTGTGCTTAGATATTTTCATACTTATTATAAGATAGCCCTCCTCCTATTTTACATGTGCACCTTGGTAACTGTTTTAAATTCTTTTGCAAAGACTTCCACTTATTGGACCTCCCTCATGTCTCCTGCAAGAAATCTTCCAACATAGTTCCAGACCCTTTTTTGAATGACTTGACAGTCACCCAGGCTCCCCTGATCCTGGCCAGGAGACACAGATGTAATAAAATACACCTGGATTTGGCACATGGAGAAGAATCACTTGTACTAAGCTGTTTGTTGTTGTTGTTGTTTTTGGTTATATACAGAGGTATTTTAAAAAATGCTTGGAAAATGTATTGACCCATGCTTAAATTCTGTTCTTCTTCTGAACCTGCTTAACAATTTGTTCTGTCACATTGTAAAGGTGAACAGGAGTCTAGCTGCTACCCCAAACTATCATTTTGGGTTTTCCATACACTGATTTCTCTCTATGTGAAAGATACCAGCTTTCTATGTTCAGGAAATTCTAAGCATAGAACCAGCTGCTCACATGGCTTGGGCCGGGCCAAACAAAACCTGTCCCAAGCAGGATCTGTGAAAACAAGTCCCAGTGGCAGCTACTGTAGAGCTGGTTTTGATGAGGTGCGAGGAACATGGATTCCACAGGCCACAGTGTGGTTTGGAGAAGTAGAAGCTTGAAATTCACAGAGTTTGTTTGCAATTCTTTGCCCCTGGCTGTTTTGATTCCAAGTCTGAGAGGTACTCCTTGCCTAATTAACTTCTTCCTTTGGCACTCATAGAAAGGATAAGGGACTAGTCGGCAAAAGAATTTGGACATTTCTCATTTAGTGGGATTTGGCTAGGGGACTGCTGAATTCTGGGACCAGTGAATCTTGGAAAAATCACGTAGAAAATGTATCCAAGGTTTGTTTGCTAAAATCATTCCCTTTTTCATTTATCTTTGCAGGCTTTCACTTCCTGCTTCAAACAAATTCAAATAACAAATTCAAATTTAGGTCTAAAAGAATGTGGATTGTGGCCACAATATGTCGTTATCTAAATTGTCCAAATGATCCAAGGAAAATCTGATGCTTATTTGATTGATTTCTTTTACTACCCAGACAGATTATGATTCATTGGGAAAAAGTTCTCTGTGGGTTTTAGAGTATTTTCAAGCAATGGTCATGCTGAAGAGGCCTCCGGGTCTGAAGACATGTTTCTAAATGATACATAATAAGCCTTGTCCCTGGGCCAGTTTTCATTTTGAAATCTGAAAGCTCTATCCACTCCAGGTCTAAGCATAGCAAAGAACCTCAGCTGGTTTCACCAAAATCTATTCCAGATCCTCAAACTTTGTTATAAAACAATGCATTTAGTCTTTGCTCCACTCAAGAGTGTGCTTTTTTTTTTCTATGAAATATTGTGGGTTTTATAGAAAAACTTGACCAAGGCATTGGGTTCATGTCATGTTTATGATAAATATGCCACATATAATATATTCAACATGATTTTGTTTTATTTTATTTTTTGCTATGATGAGGAACTAACCCAGGAGCTTCAACCCCTGCCCCCTCAGCAAAATTTGTGGTTTCCTTTTCTTGAGAAATCTCTGGGACAACACAACACCTTAAAACCTCGTCAAGTCATTGTGCAGAGCATTTGAAACAAACCAAAGCCCCTGCTAGTGCTTGATGTTGGACTCTGGTATTTTGGGGCTTGTTTATAATATAATAGATACAAATTCCTGTAAACCACTCCAATGCATGCTTGAATGGAAATGACCTTATCCAAACTATAGGCAGAATCCTTTTCCAACAGAGGTTCAAGTAACTCAGTCTTCTCCAGTGAAGCCATAAGGGCCTGAGAGGTCATCTCCACTCCAAAAAAAGATAAACCAGGGAAGAGAAGGTCTTATGACATGCCAAACTTCTGGAGAGTGGTGGTGGTCAGGAATGATTGCCCTCAGCTCAAGACTTTATAGATATGGTGGAAAATAGAAAGGCCTGTGGTCCATTTTCAGAATATAGCTGTAATTGGATCCAATTGTAGCTATTTTAATTTAATTATAAATTATAGCTCTTCCCTTTGTCCCAGTTTTAAAATTACCTGATCACTTGGATTATACCTCCCAAGTTCCTGCAATCAGGGCAAAGGGCAGCACTGCATTAGGGAATGAGCAGGTGGACTGCCTGCCCAGGTGCATTTTCTAGTAGCCAGAATATGGTAGTACACTCTTCTGTTGGCAGGAGTAAAAGTTTGCTTTGTCCACCCACTTTTGAGTGTGTGTTTGATTTCTTGTGGGGCTAAATGGAGGAAAATGGAAGTACATTTTCTATGGAAACACACTCAGGATTATTCTTGCAGATGTAAAACAAGAATAAGGGGAATTAGAATAGAAGGAAATGGAAGAATAATTTGTGAATTCTAGAGGAGCTGTTACCCACTTTTAAGGTTTTGACAGCATCACAATAGCTGAGGATTTTGACAGCTCTAGGTATGACTGATGCTTGAGGTAATATTCAGGACCTCTCAACACCACATCCAGTTCATTGCAGTTGTGGCATGTTCCACCCTGAGGGCTAAGGAGAATTCCAGTTCCTGCGCAGTTCTACATCAGCCCAGGTTCTGTGGAATCTGTTGATTTTCTGGAGTATGGCTTCCATTCTGTTACAGCTTTCCACACTGCGCATCCTTCAGCATTTATCCCGCTTGGCATATAGTTTGATTTCCTTTTCTTTTCATTCTTTCTCTTAGAAATGTGGGTCTAAAGCCATCTCTTACTGAATACTGTCAGCAGATGAATATATTGAAAGGCGATGAATACAAGGGAACTTGGCCGTCAGCCAGTCGGTATAGAAAAAGGATGAGAAGTATTTTGCTGTTAACCTAAAGCTGCACTAAAAAATGAAGTCTATTGAAAAGTAAAACAAAAGGAAAAAAGTAAAATAAAAGAATGGGAATTCAAAATGCAAAAAAAAAAAATTAGGACTGTACGGGACCTTCCAGTCCCTGTAGTTTTAATGCATTTGAAATGTGTGGGACCAAGATCTGCCTCCTGAAGCTCTCTGTTTAGAGGGTAGTCAGCCACAGTGACTCCACATACCTGCTGTGCAAATGTCCTGGGGGTAGATGAGTACAGTCACCTCGGCAGTGGGTGTGGACAAGTACAGAAACACAGCAGCAGGGTAGCTCTCCCAACACAAACACAGGCCACCGTTGGAGAGACAGCAAGCAGCCACAGCCTCCTGAGAAGGGGACTCCTTTGCTCTGTCCTCTGTGTCTTTTCTCCTCCTGTTTCATAGAAACCTAGGAATGAGATGTGGTAGCCAAGATTCAAACCCAGAACCTTCAGATTTCCTTTTTGTCAATCATTGTCCATTTTATTTAAAGCCCATGCCACTTGGGCAGAGGATCCAGCCCTGGTCCAACGTAAACTTCCAAACAGCTATTTTCCCCAAAAATCAGGTGACAAAAGAAAATTTGCCACAATTCTGTTCAGCTTGATCAAAATTATATTTTTTTCTAAAGGGAATGGTCAAACACTCATTGTCTCTGTCCATGGACAGGCAAATGTGAATGTTACATTGGGTGATAGATATATTCAGTTGTATATATTCGATGTTGCTGATAAGTGGAACTGAGTTGATGTTGCCACCCTCACTCCAGACTGCCTGACTCCCAAACATTGTAAGATGATCAAAAATTAGGGGATGGTTAGAGGTGTGGTTCCACAGTAGAGCACTGGTTTGTCCTGCTCAAGGTCCTGGGTTTGATCCACAGCATCCCCAAAATAAATAAATAAATAAAGTTTAGGGGAAATAAATAGCACGGAGTGATTTGTCTTGTTTTAGAATGGTGCATGGAATTTTTAAGTAAAGACACATGCAAAAATAATTAATTTGATATGAAATTCTTGGAATTTTTCTTAGTAAGATACCCTGGCCAAGGCAGATGTTTGTGCTTTAATACCACAAAGGTAGTAACATTGAATTCTGCAAAGCTACCATTTTCCAATCTTTCTAACCCTACTCAAAGGAATTTTGAAAGACTGTGTTCCTCCTTGCACATTTTTAAGATGACATTTAAAATTTTTTCCTTCAATAATTCAAATAGCTATAAAAGGTAGAGTTTTCTGCATAATGTAAATATTGAAATTTTATTAAAAATGTTTTATTACTCTTTAAAGTGTATTATTAGAATATAAATACAAAAGTGTTTGGTACCATTTATCATACATTTAAAAATGCATAATGTTCTCTTCTTTACCTGTTAGAAATTTAATCTTTATATTGTATTTCCAATCCTCTTTGGTACCAACTTTTCTTTGAAGAAAATGTATTTATATGATTTAAAATTTTTATTGATTTACCTATCTTCTTTGCCTCAGAAATGCATATAAAAATGAAAAGTATAAAAATTATTTCTTCTGGGTTTGGGTATCATTTTTTAATGTTGGCCCACATTTTGATAAAAATTAAATTTTGATTAAAATAATCATCAACTATAAACAGTAAACTTTTGTTGGAAATGTGTCTCTAATGAAATGATTGGTGTATCATGGTGTCTTCACTAAAGGATGGATTTCTGATGCCAATATTTTTAATGACCCTTTTCTTTGGAATGTCTGCTATGGCAGACAGGCTCTCAGATGGCCCCCAATTTTTTTCCACATCCTGGGATCTGTGGGTTTGCAGGTGAAAACTATGACTTGCTTCTCGTTAGCAGGATAGAGAAAGGACCCTGGGATGTCACTTTTGTGGTTATGATAGAACTTCCATCTTCCTAGCAGACTTTCTTGACTCTCTCCCTTGCTGGCTTTGATGGGGTAAGGCACTCTGTGCAGGAGGTCAAATGACAGGAACTCAGGGCAGCCTTCCGTCTAACAACCTACAAGGAGCTGAGCCCTCCTCAAACCCCATGAGCTTGGAAGTGGATCCTTTCTCAGCTGAACTTCGGATGACTCCTGGATGCAGCTTCAGAAGAGACCCTAAAGTAGAAGACTCAGCTAGGCCGTGCTTGTACTCCTGAGAGGACACACTCAAGATTGGCACAGTAGGAATAGTTGGGAGGGGAAGGCAAGAATCTCTTCTAATAAAGTAAGAGAAGGGTATTTGAAAATGAGAGGTAGACACCAGAGCTGGCTTTTTTCTACCAAGCGTGTTCTCCTGCAAATATTTTACATGCAAAGATTGAGAATTCAGAAATTGATCCCCTTCAGTGTAGAGTGCCCACATACCATTTGGGAAGTTTCAGAATCCCCAAAGTTTGGTGTAAATTATTATAACTATTTGAGCCTTAATTGATTAATTAATTAATTCAGGCATTTTTACTCCCCTGTTGGGGAGGATTAGTCAGACTCAGTGAGGAAGAGGCATAAGTAAGGCACTCCTCAGTGCTCCAAGCCCTGCCTCCAAGGGTCCACCCCTCCATACCATCTAGCCAAACTGCTCCAATTGGGAGGGATGTACCAAACACTATGGGTGACACACTAACCCAGGAGTCAGAAAGGAGGGTGTAGGTGACCATGACAGGCACCAAGAGAAAGAGGACAAGAATGTGCTCTTCATGCTGGGAAGATTCTCAGTCGCCTAGACCATGGCCGCCCCACGCTCCCCCGTCTCTTAGTATCTGAAAGGTAGGCTGCGTACTGCTTGCCTCAGAACTGGAGCTCACGTGGCGTAAACTGGTTTTCTATTTTCCTAATGTCAGTGTTGTCTTCCTCCATAGATTCCAACTTCAGGACAGGGCTCATGTCTTAAATGTATAATTAATTAACTAATTAAGGCTCAAATAGTTATAAAATAATAATTTAAATAACTTTTAGTAACATAGACATTTATATTTGTTATAGAAAATGAGAAGAAGCCAAAGAGAGAGAAAATGAAGAATAAATCATCTAAAATTCTTCTATCCGTACATAATTATTATTAGCACTTTAAAAAAATATTTTTTTAGTTGTTGATGGACCTTTATTTTTTTGCTTATTTATATGTGGTGTTGGAAATCAAGCCCAGAGCCTCACACATACAAAGCAAGCACTTTACCACTGAGCTACATCTCCAGCCCCAAATTGTTAGCACTTTGATGTCCTTTCTTGGAGGATTAAATAGTCACATTGTATATGTCCTTACTATGGTTTGAACATTTATATATTAGTAACTTAATTCCCAATGCAACAATGTTGAGAAGTGGAAGTTCCAAGAGGAGATAAGATCATGAAGATTCTGTCTTCATGAATGGATTGATGTCATTATTATCAGAGTGAGTTTATTTATAAAAGTGAGATCAGCTTCCTCTTGCTCTCTTGAGCTCTCTTGCCCTTCTTCCTTCCACTACAGGATGATGCAGCATGAAGGCATTCTCAAATTTGAACTTCCCAGCCTCTAGAACTGTAAAAAAAATAAATATCTATTTTTAAAATAAATTACCTGGCCTCAGGTATTCTGTTATAGTAGAACAAAACAGACGGAGACAACTTACATGGAAAATACTTTATATCAAAGCAGTGGTAGCTGCAGAACTCCTCTTTACACAGACTCCATTCTCACCTCCTATCAGGCTCCTTACCTTTCCTCTCTCATGGTTTCTATGGAGAAAGATCCTAGGCACAAATCCTGGTGAGTCTGCTGCACCCTCCCTTTTCTTGCTGTTCGTTCCAACTGTTCTGACATCAAAAATGAGCAGATACTTAGGTTTGAACCTGGACATGAATACCTGGGCATGTTTAGAGGCAAGAAAAACATTTTGTTTAAATTGGAGACTTCTCTTTTGAATGCCTTGGGATCTCTGGTATGATGCTGCAGGAGTTACAACCCACAGATTGATTTCTCTTTTTCTAAACAATTTGTGGACCCTCTGTCCACACTGGTGCCAAGACTTTCTCCCTCATTGCTTTCTTGCTTGGCTCTTTGATGTCTGTCATCCCTAGAGAAGTCAGGCATTACTGATTAAACAATCTATGCAGGTGTTACTCTAGGAAGTGACACTCTAGGAAGGCCTTGGTCATGGCCAGGCAGGGCTCAGACTCTTTGGAATCTGCAGGGAGTGGCTCAAAAACAATCTGGAAGGGCCCCAAGCTCTGGACTTAGAGGAATGCTTCTTGTCTTCATCCTTGCAGAGATATCCTCTCTCAGTTTGTACAAAACAGTTGTCAAATCAGCCAGGATTGCTTGCCCAACTCATTCTTCAGTCCCAGTGATCTATCTCATAGAAGGTGAATCCAGTCTAAGAAAGCAAGGTATATGACAGGGAAAGGGCAGCAAATGAGTGAGCACTCTTTGAATGTGCAGCCCTCACAGTCTAAATGACTTTGGGGGTCTTGGCTGGAAGCATCTTAGAGACACTTCTCAGAGGCAACGCACTCAAAGAAGGGAGTTAGAGACACGTTGTTAAGGACATTGTCTCCATAGATATTATCGTTGTAACAGCGGGAACTTTGGACACATCTTGATCTCACTGAAATGCAGAAGAGCAGTTGTCAATAGAGCAAAAGCAAGGGAGGTTGTTATAGTGGGCTCATACAGACACAAATATTTATGGAGTACCTACTATGTGAAATGTGTTGATTAGGCACTATAGGAGAGAAAAGAGCTTAATAAGACCTTCTATGCCCATCATAATATGAGTCCTGCCATATCAGAGAGATACTTTCAGATTTGGGGATACAGTTATACATTTCACTCAGGAAGTATAAGTTTCCTAGATTCTGTTCTTCCTGCCTAAGGCCAAGGCTCCACCTGTCTGTCTAATTGCTGAGAGACTGCCCATACTGGCTCTGCTATTCTCTGAGCAACACCCTACTTTCACAAGAACCACCCCAAGGCTTCTTGTCTCAGCAGTTTGGGCCCCTGGTCCTTCCTGTCTTATTTTGACCCTGTGTGTTAAAATGGGGCCCTGAATTTAAAAGATTTAGTTGTGATTTATATGTGCAATTCATGTTCCTAGTATGCCCACATTCAAATTTCTTAATTTCCCGAGCCTCTCAGCTATAGAATGAATGATTGTGTTCCTCCCAAAATTCATACATTGAAACCCAGCCCCCAGTGTGGTGATAATTGAAAGTGGGACTTTTGGGAGGTAATTAAATCATGAGAATAGACTCCCCCATGAATGGGATCAACACCCTTATAAAAAGGATCCAAGGGAAACCACTTAACACATCAACCATGTGAGGATGCAACAAAAAGACACCATCTATGAATCAGAAAGAGGGCCTTTACCAGCACCCAGCCATGCTGCACGCTGACTTCAGACTTTCAGACTCCAAAACAGTAAGGAATGAACTTCTGTTGTTTATAAGCCCCCAGTCCATGGTACTTGGTTATAGCAGCTTGAGCTGGCTGAAACACGGTTCTTCAATTTGTAAATGAGGTCTGTACCAGTTAGCTTGCCAGGAGGGTTAAATGAGGAGGACTCACCAGCAATGTATCCAGTACATTCAGATACCCCAAGAAGGGCAATTTTCTTCCCTTTTCCCCAGTGTCTAATTTCCCTGGATAGAAAAGGCAGCTTCTCCCTTCTCACTCAGAGGCTTTGTGATATGGGAGGAATTCCTTATCTGATGATGCCTTAACCAGCAGTCATCATTTTAAAATTTTGGATCTCAACTTCATTTTCCCCTGGCAGGGAGATTTATGTCATATCATATTTCCTCTTGCAGCCACAGCAGCTTTTATTATGTCATCAATTATGCATGGCTGGATGTCTGTGTTCTTGGGCTTTTGCAGCTGAGCATTTGACTATCTGGAAGAGAAGACCAATGTACTCAGTCTGCAGCATATGGGGACTGGGACACATGCCGATTGCTTGGCTGGACCTGTCAATGATAAAGATTTCCCATTCTGGTTCAAAACTGCCAGCAAATCCAGCCAGCTCTTGGAGCTCAGTTTGACCCAAGGGGGCGGGGGCGGGGGTAGGGGGGAGGCATCCTGCCTCTGTAAGTTTTGGTGCATCAAGGAAGCAGACCCATCCCTGGAAGAGCGATACAAAAGGCAACATCAACAGTTTGATGGCTGAACATACAGATGGCAGCTTCCTCCTCCTCTAGCCATGCTTGTGAGACAGAGATGCAAGAAAGTCATAGATTCCACTTATGGACTCAATAGTGTTGATCATACCAAAGGCTAAATTGCACCCAAAATTGAGGTTGTTGCTTTCCAGAAATTATCAGTAAAACCAGACCAATCTTTTGGTTCTGGAGAAGAAAATCTTTCTCTTCCTGGAAATCCATGGCTCAAACAGAGTCCACATGTGAGGGCTGGGGTTGTGGCTCAATGGTAGAGTGCTCCTCTAGCTCGTCTAGGCCTCTAGCGAGGCCCTGGGTTCGATCCTCAGCACCACATAAAAATAAATAAATAAAATTAAGGCATTGGTCTAACTTCAACTAAAAAAATATATATTAAAAAAAAAAACAGAGTCCACATGTGCCCATGCCTGATTCAAGGGCTTCAGTTTTCAGCATCAGTTCACATGGCAGGTTGGTGGCAGTGGGGACTGAAGTGGGATAGTGATGGAGCAAGGACATCCAGGGTCCATTTGCTCATGTGAGTTCAAGATTTTTGAAAGCATTCATTTATTTTGTTATGAATGGAGGTGATCTCCCCAAGAAGGTATTTTGGGGAGTATCCTGGAACACATTCTTGCCTTGTGGTGGGGGTATGCTAAGATAGTCTAGGATGCATCTAATCTAACATATGCCAGGGCAACTGACTCCCATGGATTCCAGTCAACAGGTGGCCTGGGACTGAAATTCTTAGGAGTGGTTTTAACCAAGTTGCTCCTTCCTTCCCTGCTGGGCACAAATTTGTTGGCAAAACAAGGCACATGGGGAAAGTTTCAATGCAATGTGTGCTGAGCAATGCCAAAGATGCCACAAGGCCATGTATAGTACATGCCAGCAGGAAGCAGGCAGCAGCTCCTTTGGTGTTTAGGGGAGAGAAGGGCTTCTGTGAGATCAATGGTCAGTGAGGCCACTGGGGTTCAAGAGCAGTTCGTAGAGCTATGTTAGGGCCCCAGGCCAACCCAGAGAGGCAGATCTATAGAAAGACAGATCAGCTTCTGAGAAAACATTTGAAGGAAGCAAGTATTAGAAAAATTTCTCTAGTTAGAACCCCATGCATCTGAGCCCAAGGAGGAGAAGCCCTAGCTACCTGAGAAAGCTCCAACTTCCTCCCAAAGAATGGGTCCATTCTTCTTTATGCGGTCATCTGTTCTCTGAGGCATTGCCCAATAGATTGCACCATAGAGTCCCTTCATGGGTGGATAAGAGGCAAAATCAGGCTACTAATATAAACATCATAGTCAGGCTTGCAGTGGAGACCAAGTGACAAAACGTATAGCCTGTGGCAGATGTGAGGGACATTCCTAGGTGCTAGTCCAAGGTCCAGGGTTTATGAACTGACTGCATTTCTGAGCCCCTGGCAGTGGCTCCTCATCAACCTACTCCAGCAGCCTTCCTTATTCTCTGCCCAGTGCCAGATATCAGCATAGCAGGCCAGCCCTGACAGCTCCTGGGGGGACCGCCAATGAAGCTGAGTCCATGAAAATATGTTAGATGTTGGTTATGTTTACAGAAGCATCTGTGAGAGGTGGTCAAAGTCATGTGCCATGACATGGTAAAATATGTTCCCCAGAGAAATTTCCTTAAAAGGCATGAGTGTAGAATAGCTATTATTGGTAGATGTAAAGAATAAAATTCTCTATTCTCTTCCTCCTGTGCAAGTAGAATCCATTCTTATGTTTGCTAATGAATCCATTATTCTGTTCACATATATATTTCTTCTCATTTTTTCAATGTGCATTGACCTTTGTTGGCCTTTTGAATATGATAGTACATTTTATTGGCATTTGTAAGCATTGCAATAAATTAGACATTTTAAAAGTACAAAAGTACATATCTCTAAAAATAATTACTCAAGCTTTGGCTAAAAGAGATGAAGTCCCAAGAGAAACATCAATTTCTTTTGTTGGAGAAAAGGCGAACATTTTTATGAAAACAGTGCTCATTCTGCAGAGTGGTATATGGAGGAGTATACACGAGAGACAACACAAGTCCTTTTCTCATGCAGCTGAACTGAAAAACAAGACAAATATTTTGAACAGTTCATACGTCAAAAAGACATGTGCAGGCTTCACTTATGAAAATAATAGTGGTATCCTGGTGCACTGATGTGGTGCTTTCATCTTCAAAGCAATTTATGACTGTTCATGAATTGACTTGGGACAAAAGATCAGAAATTGGCGGGAGGTCCTGGGTCTGTGATTTGGGGAAGAATGAATGAGACAGAGATCAAAGACACATCTCCCAGCCCCCCTTGCTTTGTTAGTGGGTCGCTTTGGAGCCTGAAAGAAAGCCTGTGATTCTTCTGGACAGTGGAAGCCTGCAATTCAATGGCAGAGGGAAAAGGGTGCACTGGTTTTCACCCAATTCCATTCCTCTCGCCTTTTCTGGTTATGGTCCTAGAACCAGAGGGGGCTAGGAGTCCCAAGGACCACTTCATATTCAAACAAGAAAAGAAATTTCCAGATCCTATCATGGCCTCTACACCATTCCAGTCTCCTTTGGCCACAATGGCCCCACCATCTGATAATGGCCTAGGCACTCTGCTGCCATGGATAGTATCACTTAATCCACATGACTATTCTCTGAGGTAAGCACTCTGTTTTCCCCCATTTTGTAGGTGGAAACAGTGGAATATAGTGTGGTTGAGTCATTATCACAAAGTCGATAGCCACAGACAGAAGAGTCGAGATGCACATTCAGCAAGATGCATATTCAGGTAAGCAGCCTCCAGATTTCACGATGCCAAACATATGCCACGCTGCTTCCATCTGTCAAACAAGGGAAAATCGAGTTTTAAAAACTTGTTCATTCACATACAATAAACTTCTGTAAGACTCTCTGACTATAGGATTGTGTTCAATTGTTACACCGTCCAGTGGGTATTTGAACATGTTGACCCAAAGGGCAAACAAGTCTAAACTCTTTTGGCTAACTATATACCTAGGAACACAGGGGGCTGGACAGCAGACTTTTGATCTCAACATGACAGACCAGGAAATGACAAGCAGAAAGCTTTTAACTGGACTATGACAAAATGTGTTTTTGTAGTCTCTGTGACTCTTGACCCAGATGTCTGCTTCCCCATCCTGGGCAGGACTGCTTGCTTGGTTCCCCTTCATGGGGGAACCATGGATTTTGTATCTCCCTCTTCCTTTTGCACACAGCTGCCCACTTCCCACACCTCTCTCCAGGATAAAGGACACTCTCTTGGTCATCTCTACCTTCTAGTGACTCTTTCCTTTCTATAAAGGAACCTAAGCCTGAATCTGATTCCTTGGGTAAGGGAACTGATTACATCGGGCACATTCATGCCTCAATTAATTTCTTGCTCCTTGCCCAAGTATCTACAGAGTACCCACTCTGTGGGAGAGTCGTTGCTAGGCGCTGGGGACATAACTTGAATAAGGCAGGCACTGTCACTTCACGTGTGGAGCTGATGGTCTGATGACAGATGAGTGAAAAATAATTCATTAACTGAAATGAGAGGAATGAAGATCTAGAGAGCCGAGTGAACAGATGATAGTGGCTTCTGACCACATCTGAGGGTCAGGAAAGTTCTCTTGAGAAAGTGACAGTGGAACCGGAGACAGAGAGATGAGTCAAGAGTGAAGAGGGCTGAAGGAGAAATTTCAGGGTGAGGGAGGTGGTGTGGGAAGCCTGAGGTGACAATTAAGTCAGGAAGTTGAGAAAGGCCAACGTGATTTGAGACCAGAGAGTGAGGGGCAGAGGTAGGGAAGGAAGGTAGGTAGGGCCAGGCCCTGTAGGGTCCTGTGGGTTAAAGGCCCACTTGAGATTTAATCCTAAAAGCAACATGAAGTCATTGAAAGGTTTTAAGCAGAGGGATGATGAGATTCAAAGTGTCTGTTTAAAGGATCATTCAGGATTCAGTGTAAAAAATTAACTGGACAGGGCAGGAGTAGAGGAAATGGAGGAAGGGATGCCCAGTTAAGACTCCATCATAATCGTCCAGGTGAGGGATGATGGGCCTGGATTAGAGGTGGGATTGGAGATGGAGTGGATTGGATAGGTGTTGGTTTATGCAGGCCAAAGAGAAGGTCCTTGAATACATGCAGTCAACAACAAGGCTCTATAAATGTTAGCTACCATTATTGTTAATGGTCCTTGCATTTGGGTTGGAAATACAAAGATAAACTATAAATATATATATATTCTGTAAAGAGAAACAGAACTCTAGATCAAATTTGGTAAACCACAACTTGGCTTGTGGGCTTAAGCTGGCCCTGTGCTTGATTTTGTAAGTAAATTTTTATTGGAACACAACCGTGCTATTTGTTTCCATATTGTCTGTGGCTGCCTTTGATAGTGAGTTGAGTAGTTGTAACAGAGGTCTTATGGCCTGCAGAGACTGAAATACTTGCATTTAGCTTTTTACAGAAAAATGTGCTGACCTCTGCTCCAGATCAGTACATTTTCTAATGATGACAATTAAATTTCTTTCTCCCTGGCCTTACTGATCCCAAGACCAAAGCTCCTCCTTGCCTTCTGTCCAAAGGGTAAAGGCAGTTTTCCTTCTTCTTAGCTAAAGAGAAAGCTATGGCTACATACATGCAACTAGCTATAATTCTATATATTTTTGTCTTACAGAATAAACAAGAATAAAGCAGGAAAACCACAGGTGTTGGTGTTTTATTTTAGATTAGCATTCAGAGTCAGTATGCTTAGGATATTTTGATCAGATCCCACCAAAGTCAGAGCTGCTGGTAGTACTTAAAGGGGATGCTGTCATATGGTTTCTCTCAAAAGCCTGACTTCCAGAGGAAGAGAGTAGCAGCACCCCTATGTCCATGTATCTTAGTTCCTAATAACAGGCAGGATAAATATCTCATTTCTTAAAAAAAAAAAAAAAAAAAAAAAAAGTGGAGGGATTGCAGCTCCCTGCAATATACAAGTGCTTATGTTCTACAAGTAAGAGACAAACCACAGAGCTATTTTATTTGATTTTTCAAGAGGTAACATCCATCAACACAGATAGACAATAGAATAATTTGAGGAATGGAATCCTCAGAATTATGTGACAATATAAAAAATAGAGAAGTTACTCATCAGAAGAATAGAATTTAGAGTGGACTGACTTAACCACTCCCTGGATGCATAAATCTGAGCCAATTCAAAATTTCTCCAAAACAATATTTTCTTCATTTATAAAATGAGATTAATAATAAGATTAACCTCATAGGGTTGAATTCATCCAACTAATATTTGTTGAGCATTAGGTATTAAAATCCATCCTTGTTTTGGAGAATATGAATATGACCCAGTAAGAGTAAATCAGACAGCGACCACTCTGATGGAGAAGGCATAAAAAGTGCCCATCAAACTCTGCAAATCTAAGGTGTGTGATCTAAAGTAGATTACTCATCCCACCAACCATTACCCTAGACTTTCTATGTAACTTGGAGACTTGGGGATGTGGCCATCTAAAAATTATGCACAAACTCCAAGCTGGATTAGGGTAAGGAGAAAGAGAGGCCCTGGTCCCATATGTAAAATTTAAAAGGGCACCAAAAAACTCCAATTAAGATAAATAAAATATTAATGTGGCATTATAAACTTCTGCTGAAGAATCCACAGTGGACAAAACACCACCATTTTAAATGAAAACAGGCTCTGTATGACTGAAGTTTTTGACATTCACCAGAATATAAACCAAAGAACTCTCGGTTGTTGTTGGCAGGGCCAAGGAAAGTGGAAACAAATAATTAAAATGGCGCCACATCAAGGTCTAGATTCACAGACTTGGAGGTCTGTGGCCATGGCGGGGTGGATTCTCGGACCTCACAAGTAAAGCCCAAACAAACCCCAAATCTGGGTTTTCTAAAGCAACAGACCCTTTTCCTGTCAGGTCCAGGGCCTTGGATAGACCTCTCCATCACTTCCAAAACACACAGACACATGGAATATAATTATTTGTGTTTGACAGTAATGGAAACTCACCCTTTTGAGACAGTTAAAACAACAGAAGTTAAAATGATTTGTACCACCACAAGGATATACAAAGTATTTATGTAGAAGTTTGAACAAATAAATTACTGTGTATGTCAGGGTAAGTGTGTGTCGATGTGTATAGGTGTTAGTGTGTCAGTGTGTCAGCGTCAATGTATGTTAGTGTGTATGTGTGTCTGTGTGTGTCCGTGTATGTGTATGTCAGTTTGTATGTGTGTTTTGGTGTCAGATATGCGTGTCAGTGTACATGTATATCAGTGTGTGTCAGTGTGTCGTGTATCTGGGTGAACGAGTGTGTCAGTGTGTTTGCATATGTCAGTGAGAACATGCATGTTTGTGTGTATGACTGTGTGTGTGTGTGTGTGTGTGTGTGTGTGTGATTAAAACCCTCCCAGCCACATTGCGATTCCTGATGAAATCATCTGGTCTCGGCATTAATGTGGTGCAGATGTGGTGACTCTCAGAGTGGCTGAGCTGCTCTGGGCAGCTCCCGCTGCCTGATGACACTGAGCAGCCTCCATATTGTTGTTGGCATTACTAACAGCAGCAGACGTTGCTCAGCTTCATATTTAACTCAACCTGCAGCCCCAATTCATTAAAAGGAGATTTATGGGTGTTCCAGTGTTTTATTATAGATCTTGTTTCCAGGAGCAGAGCCTTCTGTGTGGCAGGCAGGAAGAAGGGGTGTTCAATTCATCAAGTCCAAGTTGAGCTACATGACAAGGAAGAATCAAGCAGGTTAGGATGTGATGGAAGGAGCACTTGGCTCCTCAGTTTTATCTGGGATTGAAAAATACACCTTAGAAATCAATATAGTGAACTGAAAATTATTTATCTTGGTAAATATTAACCTGTTACCACTCATGGCCCACCAGGCTAGAAGCTTTGAGGGAAAGGAGTGAAAGACAAGATCTCTGCCTTCAAGGAACTTGAAGCATATTGCCTGGTTATAAAACAATGACATCGCCTTGAGGAATGGTTTGTGGGGTTCGTTTTATGAATTGACATCACCCCTTCTACTCACATTGTCATCAACAGATAGGCGGTGCTCAAAGTGGAAGGAACATTGGGTTTGGTTTTTACCAGAAGACGTTTCTGGAACCTTAGGCCAATACTTCTCAAAGTGCGTCTTCTAGCGAGCAGGAGCAGGAGCACTGTCACCTGGGAGCTTGTGGGACATGAAAATTCTCAGGCCCCAGGCCGGGCCTCCTGAATTGGAAACTCTGAGAGTGGGGTTCAGGAATATGGGTTTTTACAAACCCTCCAGGTGATTCTAAAACACTCAAATTTAAATTGTGTTCTATATGTGTAATAAGAAATGTGATGCATTCTGCTGTCATGTATTTAAAAAATAAAAGCAATTAAATAAATAAAACACTCAAATTTGAGAACTTTGGTCAGAAGCAAATCTCTTCATTTCTTTGGTCTTATTTTTTTCCACTTACCACCCCTCAAATGATAAAAATCATTTTCACAGTCACCCCACTAAGTAGTGGGGATCCAATAAATTAATCAAGGCACTTGACAGGTAATAAAGGACAATAGCAAGTTATTATGTAATAACATGTAATTATCATCAGCACAAAATATAAAACATCTCCAAAGGAGATCAGGCACTCCCAGTAATAATTTTCTAGGGTGCTGATTTCAGAAATGGTCTCCATCATGAAAAACAGCCAAGAAGTGCCTTCCATACATGACCATGTTTTATTGTTATTTGCTCTTTTCAGGTATACATGACAGTAGAGTGTATTTTGACATATTATACATGCATGGAGTATAACTTATTCTAATTAGGATCCCAGTCTTGTGATTGTACTGGTACTGGTCATGTATTCATATATGAACATAGGAGAGTTATGTCTGATTTTTTTTAACTATCTTTCCTGTTCCCATCTCCCATCCCTTCCCTTCATTCCCCTTTGTCTAATCCACTTAAATTCTATTCTTCCTCCCCCAGCCTTGTTGTGTATTAGTATCTGCATTTCAGAAAGGGCATTCAACCTTTGATATTCTGGGATTAGCTTATTTCAGTTAGCATGATGATCTTCAGATCCATCCATTTACTGGCAAAAGTCATTAATTTTTATGGCTGAGTGATGTTTCATTGTGTATATATAACATATTTTCTTTATCTATTCATCTGTTAAAGGGCACCTAGGTTGGTTCCATAGCTTAGCTATTGTGAATTGAGTTGCTATGAATATTGATGTGACTGCATCATTGTATTATGCTGATTTTAAATCCTTTTAGGTAAATACCAAGGAGTGGGATGACTGGGTCAAATAGTGCTTCCATTCCAAGTTTGCTAAAGAATCTCCATACTGCTTTCCAGAGTGTTTTCACCAATTTGCAGTCCCATGAGCAGTGTATGAGTGTACATTTTCCCCCACATCCTCACCTATACTTATTGTTACCTGTAGTCTTGATAATTGCCATTCTGACTGGAGAGAGATGGAATCTCAGTGAAGTTTTAATTTGCATTTCTCTAGTTGCTAGAGTTGTTGGACATTTTTTCATATAATTTGTTGACCATTTTTATTTCTTCTTCTGTGAAGTGCCTGTTCAGTTCCTTTACCCATTTCTTGATTGGGTTATTTGGTGGGTTTTGGTGATAAGTTTTTTGAGTTCTTTATATATCCTGGAGATTAATGCTGTGTCTGAGGTGTGTGTGGTAAAGATTTTTTTCCCATTCTGTAAGCTTTCTCTTCACGTTATTGATTGTTTCCTTTACTGTGAAGAAGCTTTTTAGTTTGATACCATCCCATTTATTGATTCTTGATTTTACTTCTTGTGCTTTAGAAGTCTTGTTGAGGAAGTCAGTTCCTAAACTGACATGATGGAGTGTTGAGCCTACATTCCCTTCTAGTAGGTCTCTGGTCTAATGCCTAGGTCGTTGGCCCACTTTGAGTTTTGTGTAGGGTGTGATATAGGGATTAAGTTCCATTCTGCTACATGTGGATTTCCATTTTTCCCAGCACATTTTGTTTAAGAGGCGATCTTTCCTCCAATGTATGTTTATGGAGTCTTTGTATAGTATGAGATAACTGTATTTATGTGGGTTTGTCTTTCTGTTTTAAATTCTGTTCCATTGGTCTTCATGTAAGACCATGTTTCAAATGCCCACATCATGATAAATCTCCTCTGTTTTAGGTAATTTTCCATAGCTACAAGAAAATATCTGATCACAGTGGGATCACATGGCAAGACAGAAGCAAGAGAGCAGTGAAGAATCTGCTTGCTCTTCTATAACAACTTGCTCTGGTGAGAATGAACTGGGGTCCCAGGAGACCTACTTAATTCTTCTAAGAGCAGTTCCCCCAAAGACCTACCCAGCTTCCACTAGGCTCCACCTCTTAAAGGTCCCACAAACTCTCACATCATCAACTGGAGACTAAGTTTCCAACACCTGAAATTCAGGGGGACCAACACCTTCATATCACAGCACCACCACGCATTTGCTGGGTGGGCATCTGCAGAGCCTTTAGTGAAAGGGAGTTTAGGCCACGTTACTCCAGGATACACAGACTTGAACCTTTTAACTCAGAGTTTTTAAGGAGGAAGTGAAAATAAACCCAGGAGATAAACATTCAAGAGAGCTCAGAAAGTTACCCTATTGCTCTAGAGACAAATTAAATATATATGGCTGTGAATAGAAAACAGAAACTCCTTTGTACAGGACTTTTATATAAAGGTTTCATAGATAAAAGTTTGCATAGTTGAGATGAAACCAACTCCACCATTATAAATCAAAGGGCTAAATGCTCAGATAGTGAGCTATCCAAAATAGACACTTTTGGATGGGAATTCCCAAACTTATCAAATAAATAAACCTCTTTGTAATATCAACTTCTCACATAACAATATGTATGTGGCAAAATAAATATAATGTGAAATTTACCATTTTTATTATTTTAAGTGTACAATTCTGTGTCACTGAATACATTCACCTTGTGCAACCATCACCACCATCTAACTCTAAAGCTTTGTCACATTCCCACACTGAAATCTGTGCTCATTAAATAATAACTCCATCTCCCTCTCCCCCAGACCCTGGAGAACACCATTTTGCTTTCTGTATGTATAAATTCAATAGTCTAGAAACATCATATAAGAAGAATCATGTACTACTTGTTCTTTTGTGATGGCTTATTTCACTTAGCCTAAGATCTTCAAGGTTCACCAATGTTGTAGCAAATGCCATAATTTCCTCCCTTTTTAGGGTTGAAAAGTATGCTGTGGTATGTGTTTGCCACATTCTGTTTATTCATTCATCTGCCTATGGAAATTATTTTTACTTTTGGCCTCTTATTTGCTATCTACCTCAAAAGATGGAGAATAAAGAAAGCTGTCTATAAAAGCAGTGTCCATAATGTAATATATGATCAGTCAATAAATATTAGCTTATTTAGTACCCCTTGAGTAAGAAAAGACATGTTCACACAGGGATGTGCAGCCTCCTGGCCTAACTGCTAGTTGCTATGTGGGAAATCATTACTCTAGTTCTTAGTCAACAAGTGACCCCATCAGAAATGTCATTGCTCATTCCCAGCTTGAGAAAGGGAGGAAGAATGTGACCTAAATGTTAGTTCATAGAAAAACAAATATGACCAGGGAAATGTGTTAGTAATGTTAACTCTATGTTAACAAGCTACCTGATGACAGCATTTTGGGGCAGCTGAGAAAATGTACACTTATTTGGCAAGGATTTATAAGCATGCATGCAGAGCCCCTGTCCACTAATCACAAGGACACAGATATTTGGTCTTATGTTGATGACTCTGTTCTCAAACTAGTGGTCTGCGTATTTAAGCAATAGCTACTCTCTTTGTGAACAATATAAGAATGCTTTTAGTATAAAAATGTTCAGTGTTAAATTTGGGAAGCAAACAATCTGCCATTTTGTTTTTTCTTTTGTTCCAAAGTCCATCTTATTGGGATCCTAATAAGAAGTTAAGGGTGTGTGTGTGTGTGTGTGTGTGTGTGTGTGTGTGTGTGTGTGTGTTTCAACTAAAAGAGAAGTAACAAGGTAACAAGGATGGACTCTCGGTGGACATTAACTAGAATGTATGTATCAATCAATAAACAGTGAGCATCATTATGGGTTGGTCTGAAATATTGAATTTTATGAAACCTCCTAGTTACCTCACTTCATAGAAAAAGAGGCAGAAAAGAGAATCACTGAGTGGTCCTCTGGGCTCCCAGGCAACACCCAGCCCACCCATTCTCTCAAACACCAGTTTTTTTACCCTTTGGCTCAGGTTGTAGAGTGAATCAGATGCAGGTGTGGAGTTCGTCAGGGTCTGCTTACTAAGCAGAATGAAGACAGAAGAAAAGTTCAACTCCACATGTGTTCAGGAAGAAAATGTCTCCCTAGGGAAGAGAGAAAGCCCTGGCCAGAGTTGTGTAGGCAGAGCTTTGTTAGGAGGAATATTTCATAAATATGAGCTAGAGAGGCAGCAAGAGGGTGATTAACATAATATTAACATCTCATTAGCAGCCCAAGGGAACAGGCAGAGAGAGAGGTGAACCTCTTTGCATGACTGGCAGGATCCCCAAAAGAACATATTCTGTTCTATTATTCTCTGTGCATCTAAGTTATATTTTATTAATAAATAACTAGACAAATGTAGACCTCTCAGGTGCTTTATTCATTGCATCTGGGCCAGGCAGGTGAAACTATTAAGAGTTATCTCCCAATTGGGATTCGTTCAAGCACATAATTCACACAATGCTCACAAACTGACTTCATGCATCTTCTGATGAGACGCAGTGGGAAGGACACACATTCACCCATGTAGTATTGTCACCAAAAAAGTTTAACAAGGCCTCATCATCAAAAAACATCAGACAATTCCAGAATGTGGATATTCCATGATAAAAATTAGCCTAAGCTCCTCAAAAAAAGTCATTAGGGGAGGAAAGACTTTTCTTCTTAGGTTTTTTGGTTGGGTCCTGTGAGTTGGACTGAAAAGAGATAGATAAACAAGATGAAAAAACATATAAATGCTGTTTGACATTAATATTTTTATATGGCATGGGGGCTTCATAGAAGTGAAAAACCCAGAGAGGCAGTTTGACTGGGGAACTTATAAACCATTGCAATGAAGAGTGAAACATTCTGGAGATGTGACAAGACAAGAAAAAGAGGATTTGGGGAAAGGGTGGCAAATTGTGGGAAAGTGACTACAAAATATATAGGGGAAACTAAGGGTTATTTTACTAAGGTTTATTTGTACAGTTTCATCTCAACATCGTTCCTCCTTTGATGATAGGATATTCTCCTTTTCTGGGTATTGGCAGGGTGTATTTCTCATGGGAAATCTATGCCCTGGTTTTAGGCAAAAAGGGAATGTGCAGAAAGCTTCCTGTATCTGCTGTTTCTCAACTGCCTTCAGTTCAAAATAATCCAGGGCTGGGGATGTAGCTTAGTGGTAGTATACTTGCCTAGCATGCCCAAGGCCCTGGGTTTGATCCCCAGCTTTGTCTACCCCCACCAAAAAAAAAAAATAAATATGCAAAAGTGGCTTATTTTAGTATCAATCCAATAGACAAAAGCCAACCAAAAAAAAAAAAAAAAAAAAAAAAGGCAAGGATTGATGGCTCCCTATTTAAGAAAACTTAAAGAGAATGTCAAATTGTAAATAACATTAGTTAACTACTGAAAATTCTGAATGTGGATTTAATATTAGTTAATACTGATGTTATTAAAATTAAATTTCTTGGTGGTGATCGTGCTATTTTGATCACATAGGAGAATATCCTTGCTACTGTGAGACACATACTGTAATGCTGAGAAATGAGTATAACAGTCTTTTCAATTTACAAATGGTATGAGAACAGAGAGAAGAGAGATATGTACAAAATGTAAGAGAGTATAGTGTATTCATTGTACCATTCTTTAAAATTTTCTATTTGCTATGGGACAGCCATTGGACTGGAGTGTAGCTTGGTGGTAGAGAAATGGTCTAGTATGTGCAAAATCTTGGGTTCCATTACCAGTACACACACACAACACAACACACACACACACACACACACACACACACACACACAAAGATGCTATTCCAAATTAAAAGTTGGGACAAGGGTAGAGGGTACAAAGTATACTCTTTTCTAAAGCAATTTTTATTTTTGAGGCTAGTATGCTGGCCAGATCAGGCCTAGGCCTGTAAGACCTGAAAGAGTACCAAATCACCAAGGGGCAGCCCAGATGAGAGAGGGCACTGGCAATACCAAGCTAAACACCTGCCTTTCAACCCACAGAGGGAGAAATATAGGGCTCCATCTCCTGGTATGAGCACCAACTATCAATCCACTCAAATTGAGGGGAAAATACCTGGGACCCTCAATACCACCTCAGTGTCACAACCCCAGTCCATAGTGACTCAAGATGGAACAAGAGACCACTGCTTATGGTAATGTTTGTCTAATATGAGTGACGAAGCTCTTCTGTTTCAGTCAATCAAAACCAAAGGACTATTCTAATTCAGGTGTCTTAAGTACCTAATATGAAGTCAGTTATCATTTTCTCCTAGAGTTTACTGACTTAATTAGTATAAAAGCTAAGAAATCCTTGAAGCCTTTGTTCAGTAATTATTTGCGTGATTAATATAAGCATTACAATGGAGAGATTTTACTTTCCATTTTGATATCAAATCTTAGAAACCCAGCACTGTGAGTGCATTTTCACTCTCACTGGTCACATTCAAGTGTTCCTTGGCAACCTGTGGCCACTGGCTCCATGCTGTACAGCAGAGCTGTGAGTGGGATCTGCAGCAACAGTGATTAGACTTCAACCCCTAGTTGATCCAAAGAAAGCAATCCACAGGATGAAACAAGTTGTGCCTCCAGAAGGATGGGTAATCAGTGTAAAGGGCTTTTGGTTATTGCAGGCTCTTTTCCTGATGATAGATGAAGACAATAACCACAAGAAGGAAGAAACCTGGCTTTTCTCAGTTTAATCTACAGATAATTATCACACATCTGTTCATGGTGTACTTTTTTCTATTTTTTTTAAAAAAATGTTTTTCTCTTATACATGCATTATTTGTTCCTGCTCCTACATGAGCATTCAAAACCAACGGAAACTAAGGTGTAGATAATTTTACAATAAATTCAATAATTTAAAATTAAAATATTCAGCTGGGGTTGTGGCTCAGCAGTACAGTGCTCGTCTCACATGCATGGGACCCTGGGTTCGATCCTCAGCACCACATAAAAAATAAATGAGTGAAATAAAGGTATTGGGTCCAGCTACAACTATAAAATAAATATTTTAAAAATTAAAATATTAAAAATCACTGTACCCTACCCCAGAGTAGCACACAATCTCCAATTATTATGGAAGCAGAGCACTTTCAAGAATGGAAAATAAGTATCAAAACTCAAAAATAACAAAACCAAAAACCCATGTCAATAAGAAAATCAGCACATAAAAGTTCTTGCTGTGTTTCTATCCTACAAATCCTTCCTTTTGTGAAATTTCACTTAAAAATCATATTCTCTTGGCAAATACATTCTCACACTTGTTCTTTGCATGTCTGTTTATATATTCTTTAGCATGCTCCTGGGCTACCTTCTTGTAAATATTCACGCAAGCCCTATCACTTTGGCCATCCATCCATCCAGAATGAACATTTCTTCCATGACTTGTTTTAGTAAGCGGTTCTTGTCCTTTGGAACTGACAATTGACCAGGAACAACCAGACTTAAGGCGAATAATCACAATCAGGTCTTTTGTAGCCCTTGGGTCCTTTCCACTAGGCTAATTGCAGTCTTGAAGAAATTCAAAGTGATTAAAGAGCTGCTATGCCCTCTACCTCTCTGTCAGGTTATAATAAAAGCAAGCCTTACACCAAAATTGGCCCCACACTGAGACACTTATTAACAATTTTTTTTTTTAGCTCACAAGCCCAAAATAGTTCAGATAAGTGATTTAAAAGTTTGATGAAGGCCCAGTTTGTGTATCCAAGTACCCCTCTTGCATGAAAAGTTTATGCTAGATAAGAGTAAATTCCTTCAACAGAATTCTGTTGGCATCAGGCAACAAAAATCCTCTTTGAACAAAAGTCACAAACAAGACCACTGGGGTCAAGCTTGTAAGCATTAAGTGCCACAGGTCTCCCTTTTACAGGGTGAGAATATCTTTTCCCATCCACACATTTTGACCTCCTCTAATTCCCTCTAATGAGTACTTACTGCTCGCAATCAACTGTTTTCCACCTTGAAAATCCAATTTCAGGTCTTTATATGCTCATTGGAAGGGTGGAAAGTTGATCAAGAATAGGCAAGAGAAGCACTTGTAGTGGTCAACTTTGGACCAGGCCTTTCTGCTGGTGAGTTGACCTTACGTGCCTAAGTGGCCACCTTTATACTAACCAATATCAGTAATTTTGCACTATCTCTGCAGAATGATTCTGCAGTAAATTATAGATAGTGCAACCTGTTCTGCATTAGGAAGTGGGGACAAGGGGCACCATGAGAAAGCTGAGCAAAGGGATCAACTAGTCTAGGAGGTCAAAGAATCCTTGAGTTTACTTGAAGACTGGAGGGATGCCTAGGAATTAGCCTCTGGAGGCAGAAAGACATATGGGCTGTGGAAGGCCTGGGGCCCAGAGATTGGTCATGGTAGCTAAATGGCCACAGAGGCACAAGGTTGTATCCAAGTACACGCCTTGCATAAAGAGTTTATGCTAGATAAGAGTAAATTCCTTCAACAGAAAGCATGGGGCCTCCCTGGTTTCAGAGGAGAGAGTCTAACCTGACCCTTTCCTCTGCTATTGCCTCTACTAATTGTCTCCTCCATATCCCAGGACACTGGCATAGATTTCTGTCTATAAAAAGAGGCCTTAATTAATTAACCACCCCAAGGTTTCATTTCTGGGGCCCAACCATTCCTCCCCATTTATTTATGACAATAGACTTGGACTGTAATATCACCTTGATTACATTAACCTTGAAACTTTGCTGTTTATATAATTAAAGTGTTGAGCTACTTTTAAAATTTTCACTGTCCATTCATCTCTGACTTACAAAAATGGTGCCTGAAGTTATTGGAAGGACACATATTTTTGAAACAAAATTTATTTTGCATAGAAAAAATTGCTTCTGAATCTAATATTTATTTTTCTCAGAATATTCAGCTTGATGATCATTTTGCCACCGCATGGGGTAAGTTCTGCATGGGAAGGAGGGCCTGTAATTATCTGGAAGACAGAATTGCCTGCTATTTAGGCAAAGGGAGCTGGATTCACACAATGGACTGAAATTGCTCCTCATCCTCTCAGATCAATGATCAGATGTTGGAACCCTTTTCTTCATTCTAATACCAAAGAACCAAAAGCCTCAGAGCTATTATGATCTGCTAGTTCAATAGTCATTCGTCATTTAGGTATCTTGTATTTTTGTTTTCCAAGTCAATAAACTCATGGGGACAGAGGGGAATCAATATACCAATTGTGACATTTTAAGAAAGCCGTGGCTTCACCTGAAATGGCCTATCTCTTACAGAGAGGCATTCCATACACTGCCACTCCTGAATGGCAAGGAAGACGTTGCTTTGCTTGTTAACATACAGGCTGCTGGCCCTCCCCTGAGCTTCTGATTTGACGGGACTGGGCTGGGTTCTGAAAATCTGCATTACTCACAAAGTTCCCTGTAATGTTGATGTTGTGGGTACAGACACCACTGCAAAAGTAAATAAAAAGGGAAGAGGGAAGGAGAGAAAGAGGGAAGGAAGGGAGGGAGGGAGGGAGGGAGAGAGGGAGGGAGGGGAGGAGGGAGGGAGAGAGAGAGAGAAGAGGAGAAGGAAGGGAGAAAGAAAAGATCAAAACAAACACTGCTGAAGCATGAAATAATAGACCTGTTTTCTCCTGTAATGATTCTTGGCTATTTTTCCTGCCAGCTCACCAACCATGTGGGTCTTTACAGGCAGATTATCAGAGAAATGCTGGTGATAATAAGGTTGTTGGCACAGAGATGGATGTCCAGAGACCCGGGACAAGCCTGGAAGTTGCCAATGAAGCCCATAGGCATGCAAAGCAAAGCTGAAAAAGAAAGGCAGGTGAGGCTGGCAGGTGCAGGGGAGATCCAGAGTTCTAGAATGCACACGAATCACCTGGAGATCTTACAAGTAAACGGATCTGTTAGGTGGGTGAGGCCTGAGAGTCTGAATTTCTAACAAGTTCTCAGGTGACATTGATGCTATTGGCCACTAGACCACATTTGAATAGCAAGAATCTAGATGGCACAGGTGAGAGATCCTGGCATTAAACACAGGATACCTGTAGCAAGGGAATTATAGACAGTGAGTCATTGACTCACATACTCATGGCTCATCACAGCGCACTGGGCCGAAAGCCTAGGGAGGAGGAGGCTGCACGAAGGGTAGGCAGATCCACCCAGAGGCACAAGCTTGAGTGACAAGGGAAGGTAGATCCCACTGGCTGTTATGCAGAGTAATTTTAGATAAATCTTTCATTGACTCAATGTCCTTATCTAAGAATTGAAGAAATCTGTTTGAAATGGCACACTACTTGCAAGTGCTTTCAGGAGACCAGTGCAAGCTCCTTGCCTTTGAGGTGACTTTGCCACTAGTCTTAGGACTGAACAGCCAAGTCAAAGAATCCCAAGTCGGGAACACCTTGAAGAACCCCCCAAACCAGAAATTCTGAATTGAGGCTGGTCATAGGAATCAGCTGGAATTATTTTAAGAAAAACACAGGCGCCAAGGCCTAATCCCTAGGGAATCTACATTTATTGAAAGTTCTCCAGATTGTTCTTACATCCATTCCTCCATTTCACACTCCATTTCAATGCTGTATTTCAAGACTTGCCCACTTCCAAACACCTCACTACCTGCTCTCTGTGTGCTTCCTGTCTCCAACCTCTGCTGCTTTGTCCCAGCCAATTTGACTCATTTATATATATTTTATTGCTTTTTTGATGATCCAATATTGATATATTATTATGAAGTCCATAGTTTACATTTGGGTTTCCTCTTTGTGTTTTGCATTCAACGAGTTTGGGCAAATGTATTGAAGAAAACCAAAAGTATTTCTCCCAAAATATAAAGGAACGATGAGCTGAAGACAGTCAGTATGTGGAAATCTCAATGCCTTCTCCTTGTTTGCCTAGAATCAGGACAAAGATTCACAAATACCTTTTCCCCCTCTCTTCCCCACCTAAAGATAAGATGCAAATCTTGTTCATAACACTGGGTATCAGCTCAAGGACAGCAGTGCTATGGGAATCTGGGAGCAGACTTTACTCCTTTTCAGTTGTCCTTTTGGTAACCTGGGTGCTTGCTGTAGTTTGGTCTAGAATGTTCTCCATGGGGTAGAACATTGGTCCCCAGTCCATGGAGCTATGGGCAGGCAATGGAACCTTTAAGAGATGGGGGCTGAGATTTTAGGTCACAGGGAACACTTGAAGGAGTCTGTGGGACCCTGGTCTCTCTCCCATTCTTCGGCTTCCTGGGTGCTCTGAGATGAGCAGCTTGTACCACCACGCACTCCAGCCATGATACACTGCCTCACCACTTGCCTAAAGCCACGGGGCCAACTGACCCCAGACTGTAACCTCCAAAACCATGAGCTAAAATAAACTTTCTCATTTGAAATTGATTTATCTCAGGTATTTGTTCCAGTACTGGAAAGCTGACTAACACTCATTTCTTCTTTGACCTGTCACTTTTACAAAATGTATTGCTTTTTTCTTCAAGATCCTTTATAAGCCAGGATACTAAGCCATTGCATCAGGTTACTTTTTTAAAAATTTTTTTGGTACTGGGGATTGAACCCAGGAGTGCTGAACCACTGAGCCACATCCCTATTCCTTTTTATATTTTCTTTACAGACAGGGTCTCCTTGAATTGCTTAGGGCCTCACTAAGTTGCTGAACTTGTGATCCTGCTTCCTCAGCCTCCCAAGCGGCTGGAATTGCCAGTTTGTTCCACTCAGGTCTCCCATGTAATGTGCATTGCACATATTAATAAACTTGCCTGTTTTTCTCTTGTTAATCTGTCTTTGGATATAGGAGACTGTAACCATGAACTTACAAAGGATAAGAAAAATTGTATTTCTCCCCCATTGGAAATGTGGGTATCCCACTTTGAATTCCCACTAGCAATTAACAAATTTTCCTATTGTTTGACTCATTTTTTCAAATGCCATATTGATCTAGACATTCACTTGTTTGAAAAACTTCCATGTTTCTTTCTCTGACAGCCTGAAACCCTGTTATATTGGTACTGGGGATTGAACCCACCCCCAGACAGGGTCTCATAAGTTGCCCAGGCTGGCCTCAAACTAGTGATCTTCTTGCCTCAGATTTCAGAGTAGCTGGAATTACAGATGTGTGCCACCATGCTCTTCTTAATATTTAAAAATTTTAATTGACACACAATTATACATATTTATGGGGCACAGTGTGAAATTTCAATACATGTATATAATACATGATGATTAAATAAAGGTAATTGACATATCCATTATCTTTAAACATTTATCTTTGTGTTAGGAACATTCAAAATCCTCTGGACTGCCTATTTTGAAATATACAACCAATTATTGTCAATCACAGTTGACAATAGAATATTAGAAGTTATTCTTGCTATCCAACTGCCCCCCTGAGCCTATCAACTATTCTTTCTCCCACTTCCTTCCACTCTTTTCAGACCCTATTTTGCTCTCTAATAACACAGTTTTTAAAACCTCCGCATATGAGAACATGGCATATTTATCTTTTGGCACCTGATCAATTTCACATGCACAATGACCTTTCCTCACATTGTGTAACAGTTTTTTGTTCACTTCTTGTTATCCCTCTTATAAGACAAAGTTAAAAATACCATTTTTTCCTATATTTCCTTAATCACACTCTCTTTTCCATGTACAACTAACTGCTAGCCTCTCCTGCCATGTTGGTGGTATCCTGATTTATCAAAGAACTTGGATAAATGTATATATTTTCATAAATCCTGTAGTGTTGGGAAGTGAGGCCTAAAGAGAGGGGAGTGTGGATGCTGAAGGCTCCACCCTCATGATTGGGCTAATGCCATGTTCTCAAGAGCAAGTTAGCTCCCATAGGAGTGGATTCATCCTCAAGAGAGTGGGTTGTGGTTTGGAGTGTAGCTCAGTGGTACAGCACTTGCCTAGCATGCATGAGGCGCTGGGTTTGATCACTACCACCACAAAGGAGAGGGATGGTTATAAAAGTAAATTTGGCTTCTTCCTTTTTCTCTTGTCCTCTGCTTTGTTATGAAGTAGTAAGAAGACGCTCACCAAAAGATAAGCAGATGCCAGCACCGTACTCTTAAGCTTCTCAGCCTCCAGAACTGTGAGCCAACTAAATTTCTTTTTCTTATAAGTTACTGAGCCACATCCCTATGCCTCTTTATATTTTCTTTACAGACAGGGTCTCCTTGAGTTGCTTAGGGCCTCACTAAGTTGCTGAGGCAAGCTTTGAACTTGTGATCCTCCTGCCTCAGCCTCCCGAGCTGCTGGAATTGCCAGTTTGCTCCACTCAGGTTACTTTTGAACTGAGGTTTCTCTCAAGTAATGTTTCTCCCTGTCCCTAGCACTCTGTTAAAGTAACAGAAAAAAGGTCTTTTGGGTGTAAGTCTTCTCTTTCATCCATGGACAAAGCTCAACACTGCTGAAAGACAAATATAACACTTTATCAGCCAAATCAAACTCTATGTAAGCTTGTCTATTTCTTTACCAAGAAAGGTTTTCTGATGGTAAAAGAAATAGATTTGAAGGCAGCAAGACACAGAAGGGGGGCAGGCTGGAGAAGAGGAGGTTGGGAAGAGAGAAGGCAAAACTCCTACTTCCTAATCGTGTTGGCCCTTTATAACATCCCTGTCACAGATTAGATACAGCTGAGCTGCTGAAGGCAGAACTTGGAAGGAAGGAAAGAGACTTTTTTTTCACACACCTGATGGAGACCTTGAATCAGGCAGGCTGCATCCCAAAGCCAGATTGACAGCTTTTGAAGTTATTCCTCTTATACAGCAAAGAAAGTGGCCTTTTAAAATGTACCTTTAAAAATATTAGGTCAGTAACACCTGTCTAAAGATAAAATACTATATAGCTTCTTTTAAGTGCATATACCCAAATTTATGGGAATACATACCACACACATTTTTCATTTTCTTAAACGGGATCTACTATATGTGGAGTTAATAAATAACCTTTTGGGGTTGTTTTCTCAGCATCAGGTACTGTTTTAAGTCCTTTATATGAATTACTCATTTCAGTCTCCCAACAACCCTATTAAGTTCTATGTGCATATCTATCCTTATGGTTTGGATCTGAATGTCTCCTGAAGTCTCATGTGTTCCGAGGTGGGGCCTTTGGAAAGTGATTCGATCGCGAGTGCTCTCACCTCAGTGGTTGGTTAATGTATTGATGGCTGAATGGACTACGAGGAGGTGAGACTCCAGTCAAAAGAGGTAGCTCACTGTCACTGGGGATGTGACCTGGAATGGTTTTTCTTTTCTCTGGTCTCTCTCTCTCTCCATCTCTTCTCTCTCCCTGCTTCATGGCTGCCATGAGCTGAGCAGCTTTCCTGCCGTGCTGTTCAGTCTCACCCCAGACCTTGAGCAATGGAGCCAGTCAACCATGGACTGAGTCATCTGAAGTCAAAAAACATCTTTTCTCCTCCAAGTTTTGTCCCCTCAGGTAATTGTCATGGCAACACAAAGTTGACCAACACACCCAGTATACAGATAGTGCTTTAGTTAGTGTTTTCACTGCTGTGCCTAAAAGACTTGACCAAAACAATTTAGAAAAGGAAAAGTTTATTTGGGGGCTTACAATTTCAGAGGTCTCAATCCATAGACAGCCAGCTCATCCCTCAGAGCTCAAAGTCAGGCAGAACATCATGGTGGAAGAGTCTGGTGGAGGGAAGAAGTTCACATGATGATCAGCAATCGAGAGACTCCACTCACTAGATACAAAATACAAAATATATACATGCTCCCAGGGACCCACCTCCTGCAGCCCCTACCCACCTCCAGTTACCACTCAGTTAATCCCATAAGGTGATTAATTCACTAACTGAGTTAAAGCTCTCATAACCCAATCATTTTCCCTCTGAACCTCTTTGCATTATCTTGCACATGAGCTTTTGGTGTCACCTCAAGTCAAACCACAACAGATAGGAAACTGAGGCATACAGAGGTTAAGTGGTTGGTTCCAAGTCACATAGCTGAAAAGCTGTAGAGCCAGGATTTGATCCCCAGCAGTCTGATTGTAAAATTCTTGCACTTATTCTCTCAAGCAGACTTTTTCTTACAGTGGTTCTATTTAGTTTTTATTTTTAATCAAAAAGCATATTTTGGAGCTATGATTTCATATTCTATAATCCCATATTAGTTTGTTTCATTCTTTTAATAGCTGCATTAGCACATTAAATTTCACTCTGTGCACACTCTTTATTTTATTTAATCATTTCCTATTGACATTTACATTGCTGGTTTTTTTCCCCTCTCCGACTATACTAAAATTGACATCTTGATCTTTTTATAAGGATCTTTTCACATGTACACAGACTCTTAGAACTATAATTGTGGAATCAAAAGTTATGCATGGGAAAACCTGTGATTGATGATTGCCAATTTGTTCCTCAATTCACACTCTCTCCAACTGTGTATGAGAATATCCATTTACCTAGAATAGCTCTGAATATGAGTAATATTTTTGGTGAGCAGAGCTATTTTAAGAGGCTACCAGCCTCTTTTTCTTCTTTCTCCCAAGGAAGTAATAGAGGAAGTGTTTGTGTGGGTGGGTACAAAAGAGTAGGTGCCTCAAATTCCAGTCACATGACCTCAACCTCCTACTTCTGCACTCCTGTGCCACACCAAAAAGACCACCTGAACAGAGAATAAATCAAAGGAGAATATTTTAAAACCAATGAATTTACTTAATGGATTAATTATTTAAATTGAAGTACTATGTACTGACAGTAAAGTAGTCAAGTGCCACTGCTTGCATGGACAACAGGATGATTTTTACTGAGTACTACTGAGATCTAGACATAGGGCATGTCCAGAATCCAGAACACTTACTACCTCTTCCCAAATGAAATCCACATTGGGATTTCTTTCACTATAGAGTTGCTTTGCCTACTTTTGAGCTTTATATAAGTGAAATTCATAAAGTAACTTATTCCTTTGTGCTTGTTTTTTTACTCAGTAATATTTTTGAGATTCATCCACATTGTTGAAAGACATAGCAGAGTATTTGTTTTCACTGTTGTGTATATTTCATTTTGTAGATATACCCTTGTCACAGTAGGTAGGTACACATGAATAGAGGGCTGGGGGAAGGGAGAACAGGACTCACTCCTTCTTGAGTGTCAAAAGACCACTCTACCACCTCAGCTGATGGAGAATCCACCCATAAATTGTGTTCACCTGCCATGGGTTTCACTTAGGTGCCGAAGGGAAATTTTCCAACATGGTGAAATCAGCATAGGTACGTTGACCAGACGTACCTATTTCCAGACCAAATATAAAATCCCACTATGTGTAAAACTCTGAACTGTTTCCTCTCTTTGGATGACCTGTTCCATGTTCCCTGTGGGCCATACTTTCACTTCACTAAACATTTTTATACTTATTCTATACTTAGCCTCTTGACTAGAACTTTTCTTTCAAGAAGACAAGAACTGAAGAGTAGTATCAACAGTAGCACCGTCATCCAATTACCCATTTGTGATGTTTTCAGTTGGGGATATTCTTGCACATGTCTTTTGGTGGACACATTGGATATATATTGAAGAATGGAATTACTGGGTTACAGGATTCATGTGTGCTCAATTTTAATAGATATTTCCAGTTTTTGAAAGTGGTTGTACCAATTTGTACTACCAGAGACAGTGGAAGTATTTCTCAATGTTCTATAGCTCACCAACTATATTAGACAGGGTTCTTCAGAGAAATAGAACAAATAGGATAGATACACATATATGAATATATACACACCTATACATATATGTATACAGACATACATACATGTATATACATGTTTATATATATAAATGGATTAGTGTATGGAGAAATTTATTATGACTCATATAATTATGGAGGATAATAAATATATGATGAGCCATAAAACATACATATATATTATAATTCCAAAGTGAGTCCTAGTCCAAAGGCCTGAGAACCAGGGGAGCCAATGATGTGAATCCTGGTCTAAGGACAGGAGAAGACTGATATACCACCTCAAGCAGACAGGCAGGAAGCAAAAGTAGTGAATTTCTTCATCCTCTGTTCTTTCGTTCGATACAGGCCCTCAATGGATTGATAACACCCATCCAGATTGGGGAAGATCACCTACTTTAATAATCCACTGATTAAAATGATAATCTCATCCAGAAGCATCCTCACAGACACACCTAGAAATAATGTGGCTACTACCCATGACCCAGTCTACCTAGCACATAATTAATCATCAGTGCTTTCTGTTGTTAATTATTTTTTAAAATTTGAACCATTTTGCTGTGTGTGTACAGATATATCATGGTGGGTTTACTTGCATTTCCTTGATGATTGCCGAGATTGGACATTTTTATATGCTAATGTCCATCTGGATATTGTTTTCTGATATACATCTCTTCAAGACTTTCATAATGTTGCTTTTGTGTTGTCTACTTTTCTCTTAATGATTTGTAGAAATCTCAATATATTTTAGATAATTCCTTTGTTGGGAGAGGTATTACAAATATCTTTCCCACTTTTCATTTTCTTACTGGGTGTCTTTAGATTAACAGAAGTTTTTAACTTTAATGGAGCACAACTTATTTATTTTTAGGTCAGTTTGTGTGTGTATATAAGAACACTGTGCACCCAAATCTATAAAGATATTTTCTATATCAGCTTTTAGAGATTTACAAGTTAATTATCACATTTAGATATAAAATCCAACTGGAATTGATTTTATTAATAGTACAATGAAGGGATAAAGATTCATTTCTCCTTCACATAAATATTCAATACCTCTAGGTACCAGTAAGTGAAAAGAATATTCTTTCCAACTGCACTGTCATAAATTAAATGACCATATATGTGGTGACCTCATTCTAGACTCCCTATTCTTTTCCTTGGGTATAATTTGGCCTTCTTGGGCCAATAGCACATTTTTTAAAAATACAGTATATTGTAATAAACTTGGTATCTGATAGTGTATATATGTTTTGGGCTTGTTTCTTCTTAAACAAAAATGGCTGGTGATTTTAACAGAATTGTATTAAATTTTAGAATTTGAGAATTAAAATTTGTATTACACTCAGTCTTCTAGTACACTATGAGATATCCCTGCATTTATTTAGGTTTTCATTAATTACTCTTAATATTTGTAGTCAATATAGAGCTCCTGAAAAGCTTTAGTTCCAAGCTATTTGACATCTTAGTGCTATTGCACATGGCATTTCAATTTTTAATTGATGCTATAAACACAATAGAATTGTTTAAAATTCACCTCGAATCCAGTAACATTGAGAAATTCACTTAGAAAAAGTAGTTTGCTCTCCAATTTCAAAATCATAGCACCTGACTATAATTATTATTATTATTATTATGAGTATTGGTTCTTAAAAATTTTGCTATTTACATATCAATTTATTTTTCTTGCCTTATTGTACTAGCTAGGACCTCTAGTACCAGAATAAGCAGAACTATTTTTTCCCTCAGCTCAGGAGGAAAACCTTCAATAATTGATCATTGATGGGATGTTTGCTGGAGTTTTTAAAGATTTATCCTTTAGTATATTAAGACAATTCTATTTTATTTTTAATTTGTTATTTATCACAGATGGGTGCTGCATTAGAATACTACATATTTTATTTATTGTGTCTATCTCCCTACTGGCATGCAGTCTTTCCCAGAGCAGGGATTTTGTCTGTCTTATTCTCTGTTGTTTCCCCAGTGCCTATGGTGAGGCTCACAGTGTTGTGGGGGGTGAAATGAAATCATGTACAGCAGCTGGAACAGCACTCAAGGCTCAAGAGAATCTCAGACTGTAGTGGGTTTTTCCATCATTGTTCTGACCATGTCATGGAGGCAGGAGGCTTCTCAGTGGCTCACAGCCTGTTCAGGGGAAACTGGGGTCGTCCACTATCAACAGCATCCACAAGCAGAGTGTCATGAGGTGCCAATTTGGGCCCTTCAGACACTAAATCTTTCTGAAGCATCTCTTCTTGCTTCCATGCCGACTATTGCTCCATATACTCCCAGAAAGAGCTAGAAACCTCCCACAGGTCACACTAGATCCCATCCAACCATGACCAGCACCTCATTACCATCATGATGTAGGCCCACTGGAGGGAGTTGAGAGGACAGCAACAGCTCCAAAGGGGACGTCTGATGGGCTGATTTATGAGGCAAGGTTAGAGGGAAGGTCAAGGAGAGTAACTGTGTAATGTGGCTGGCTCGAGGTGGGTGGTTCTTGAAACACTCCGGGATGAAACTGAGAGGAGATTTGAGGCTGGCTGTTGAGGAAAGTGTCCCTGACAATGAAAGCAGCATGTCAGAGGAGCGTTCTCTCAAGGGAGAGTGGGAGCCCGCACCACTTAAACAGCAAAGGATGCGCACGACTCCACTGGATAAGATAAAGCCATGTTCGCTGCTGCTGATGGGAACTTCCACCCCCTGCCTGAGATGGACCCAAACAGGGTAGCTTTAGCCTCTAGGACTAGGATATCAAATAGTTGCCCAAAAGAGACGATCTTGCAGCATATGTAACTTACTCAAATTGAAATAAGCATGTATAAGGGGCTGGGGAGAATTCTAGAAAGCACACACACAACTTGTCCTATGCTTTTAAGCAGGGTTTTTCCACATCAGAACTATTGACATTTTGAGCCAGATCTCTCTTTGTCATGAAGGCTGTCCTGGGCATTGTAGGATGCTTAGTGGCATCTCTACCTCCCCCTATAAGATGCCAATAGCGGGTGCTATTGTAAAAAGTTTTTTTTTTTTTTTTTTTTTAAGTCTCTAGAAATGTCAAATTATCTAATGTCCCTCTGAGGGCACAATTACCTCTGGCTGAGGACCACAGCCCCAAGGTGACTGAGCATGAGAACCGTTCTCTGTTCTGTCTCAGAACCCAGGCCTTCGACATGGGGTGAGCATGTTGCCGTGCTAACCATGACTGAAAGCCTTTTCTTCTACTCTGTGGCTCGTGGGAGCAGCCTCCCTCACAATGCCAGGATAGGGCTGAAGGTGTGTGGCTCACATGGCAGGTTATGCCACAGTGGGCTGCCTGACACTCTTTCCCCTCCCTGAGGAACTTCTATGCGGAGGGGTAACCTTCTGAACCTCTCCCTGTGGAGCGGAACAGACTGTGCGTGCCCAGAAGACTCATAGGAAAGAGTGGAGAAGAACCAGAGTGCCTCCCCTTGCTGTCCAGTTTAGTCTGGCACCTGGGCAAGGCCCTGAGACCCAGGCCTGGGTAAGGCTGGAGAAGGGAACAGAGTGAGCCTCTCCCCTTACCTACCTCCTGGGTGACCTCCAAAAGGCTTAGTTAAAGGGGAAAGTGAGGGGACAGAGGACAGGTCAGTGTGAGGCAGGGGGAGGGGGGAACTCAACCTAAACACCCAAAGATTAACTGAGTGCACACAGCCTGGGCCTGAGGCTTGTATTTTCTGTGGGGAAAGTTGATCCCAGTTCAACCAATCCAGGATTTCCTGGACCCATTTTAGCAAGATGTTAGCCATCATTCTTACTAGATCACCTGCAGTTGGAAGTAGCCATGAACGAATGAGGGATGTGCCAATCATGAGGTACTTGACAGGAGCCCAGAGTTTGGGAAAAGGATAGATTAACCCCAGGGAGTCTGGCACAGCCAGGGCATCCCTGAATTCTCTCTGTGAAGAGGTTTTGGTTACAATATGCAAAAGTCATGAAGAGTTTCTTAAGCTATGGAATTTGCCATGGTTCTAAAAGCGTGCTACAGTTCGGATCTTGGATATTCCCCGAAGGCCTATGTTTGGAGGCTCGGTCCCCAGGGAGATGCTACTCCCTGTGAAACCTCTAAGGGGTGGGCCTAGTGAGAGGCCTTTAGGTCATTGAGGGCATGGCCTTGATGGGGATCATGGGACATCAGCCCTTTTCTCTCTGTTTTGCTTTCTAGCCATGAGGCAAGCAGTTTTGCTCCACCATGGGCTCCCACCATGATGTGCTGCCCTGCCATAGGCCTCAAAGGAATGGGGCCAATCCATCATGGACTGGGACTTCCAAAACTCTCCCCAAAGCGAATCTTTTATTTTTATAAATGGATTATCACAGGTATTTGTTATAGTGATAGAAAGTTGACTAGCTAGGAGGGTTTTTACATGTAATGGCTATGGCTGCAATTAGAATCACCTGGGAGAGTTTTCATAAAATCACGGATGCTTAATACAAACCCAAATAGTCTATTTTAATGGGTATGGATGGTAACATGGGCAGCAGTCTATCTAAATATGCAGCTGGGGCTGAGACATATCACATCTCAAGTGATCTTTATCTTGTCCCATTGAGAAAAGTGGGCCACCTTCTAAATAAACAAACAGTATCAGAGAGTGACATGATTTGCTTAAGATCATCTGTAGAGTAATCATTAGATTTTTATGTAGACACCACACCTCAATTTCTCCTAAGATAATTTTTCAGAGCAGTTTGTAGGTTGTCAGTGTGGTTTCTAGTAAATGTGATTTTATTTCACTCTTGCAAAGTTAAATGAGGGAAAGCCAGAGCTCCAGGGTCCCTTCCTGCCTTGGCCCTGTGTATCACTCTGTGACCCTTTGGGCAGCAGTGTAAGGACTACATAGTCAACAATTTACATGTGTTTCTAATGCACATGTGCCACATGGCTTTGGGCTCTCCAGGAAGCTCAGCCATTAGATGTTCATGTCTTGGTTTTTTCTTGCCTGGCACAAGCGCTCCCTCCACCTCGGAGAATCCATCTCCTCCCAGCTGCTCTCAGTCACTCACCACCAAAGAAAATCTCTCCCCAGGGCCTAAAAGCAAGGTGTTTATCACAGAGCATGGACATGAATCAGAATTACCAACATGAGACTTCTTGAGGCCCACAGAGACATTTTGTGTACCATCGCAGGAATCATTTTATCTTGAAGAAAGAAGGCCCAGCCCTGGAACAAGACCCTCATGGAGTTTGGAGACCTTGAGGGGTGAACCCAGAGCTCTTCTCACCAACTGCCTGAGGATGCTCCACCTGGGCATCCAGTGCCACAAGGATGGGAGGAGAGAGCCGTGCTAAGGGGCATGCTCACTTGGGGAGTGTTAAAGCATGTGCAAGAGCAAATGAGTACACACCACACATACGTGTACAGCACCCAGTACACACATGCAACATGCACACCACACAATACGTGTGTGCTCAACACAAGTTCTGGCGGCACACACAACACAAAATGCAACACAGGGTACATGTGCATGCCACACAAGCATGTGACAAGCTTGAGAAACCTCACTGAGCACTTCCAAAACCAGCCAGCAGGGGCCAGCATTGCAAAAGCTTTCTGGGATGAGCATGTCACCGTCTAGAGGCAACTATCAGGAAGGTGTGATTGACATTGTGGCCTGTATCCAGTGCTTGCTGTGTGCCAAGCATTGTGCCACGTGCTTCCACCAATGAAGAAAAGATAAATATCTGTTTTTCAAGACTAGGTTTCCTTCAAAATTCTCAAAGAATGGGGAGGAGAAGGCTTTATTCAGACTTACGTGCTGCTTCCCGCTGCTAAAAGCAGGTCTTGGTTAGGGGAGTCACTGTCTTCAATCCAGCTTTGTCACTAACTAGGATTGTGACACCAAGTAAGTCACTTAGGCTCTGGCCCTTTTCTGTAACATGAAATAGGGTGGAACTATCGAATACAATTATAGCATGAGTGGCAATTGCCAGCCACATGTGTAACTAAACTCCCTAGTAGTACCAATTGGGGTGGGGGTGGGAGATAAAGAAAGAAAGAAAAAGCCAGATGCAGTGGCTGCCTGTAATCCCAACAGCCCCGGAGGCTGAGGCGGGAGGATCAGGAGTTTAAAGCCAGTCTCCGCAACTTGGTAAGGCCCTGAGCAACTTAGCAAGACCCTGTCTCTAAATAAAATATAAAAAAGGGCTGGGATGTGATTCAGTGGTTAAGAAAACCTGGATTCAGTTTCTGATACAAAATAAGAAAGAAAGAGAGAGGGGGGGGGTGGGAGGGAGGGAGGACTTGTTAGTAATATATTTCATTTAACCCAATATATCAAAAATAACATTTCAATATGCAGTATAAAATATTGAGCTAACATTCATGTTTTGTATGAAGTCATCAAATCTAGGTACATTTTGAATTTATAAAAAAACACCATTTGAACGACCTCGATTTAAGTGCTCAATAGTCACCTGTAGCTGGTGGTTACCATAATTGGACAGTGTAGAACAGGAGAAGAACTAGAGTGCTAACTCTCAGGCCTGGCATTCTGCTAGCATCACATGGAGAGCTATTTTTAAAAAGTACAAGCTGGGTGTGGTGGCACATGCCTGTAATCCCAGCAGATTGGGAGGCTGAGGCAGGAGGATTGCAAGTTCAAAGCCAGCATCAGCAACTTAGCAAGGCCCTAAGCAACTCAATGAGACCCTGTCTCTAAATAAAATACAAAATAGGGTTGGGGATGTGGCTCAGAGTTAAAGTGCCTCTGAGTTAAATCCCTGGACAAAAAAAAAAAAAAAAAAAGTACACATCCATGAAACAAAAAGGCAACAATTACAATCCTCTGGCCCCACAATATTAATTCCAGAACAGGCTTTCAGAACAAAAGCCTGAGATTATTGCCCAAATACCAAACACCAGCCTAGCCAGTTCTCCACTTCTTTTCCCTTTTTTAGTGTGTAATCCCATCCTTCTCTGCACACCTGAGCTCTCTCTGTCTCTCTCCCTCTCTCCTTCTCTGTCTCTGTTTGGAGTCTGAAGAATTTCCACAAGGGGTTCCTTTTATTACAAAATACAAAACAAAGAGGTAGAGATGGGGACAATCAAATTCTTTTACATCTTTTCTACTCTGTGGATCCCTTGACTTTTGTGACTAGCCCTCAGGAGAAGCTCTGTCACTTTGTCCTCAGGTCCCTAGCAGATGTCAAACCCAGGAGAGGTCCCTCCTTTTACCACTGTCCCTCCAGCCTGTCCTTTGTGGATAAGGATGCTGTCATCTGAGCAACTCCAGCCCTTTTCTTCCTGAGCAGAGTGCGGAGCTCAGGCTCTGTGCCCTACTGTCCTGCCACACCCACAAGACTCAGGTCCTGGCTGGGCTGGGGGCTCTCAGGGCTCCTTGCCTACAGTGGTTCTGGTTAGCGGGAGAGCCCTGATGATACACGGACTGACAGTTTTCCTGAGGGGGAACATCTGGAAGCCACTGGCTATCCAGGTGTGTGACTGTTCCAGTTCCAGCAGCTGCCTGCCTCCCAGAGGGAAATCATGGAGCAAAAACCTCCGTGCGAAAATCTCATGTTCACTGGGGCCCCTGGACAAGAGAATAATAGAGCAAATCCCTCTGACGTCACTGTAGGGAACTGAAAATTAATTTCAAAAACAAAGGAATTCCTAGTTTGCTCATCCAGGTCAGGGAGGAAAAGAGAGGGTTGATAAGATTAAAGCATGTTATTTGAAAATGTCACAAAGAAATCCATTATTTTGTACAATTAATGCATGCATATAATTCTAATTTTAAAAAGAAAGGTTTGGAGAAAGTATTGTCTATAATTATGCAGCACTTATTTATTTTCTGGACATAAGTGTCTTGCCTGCCATGATATTCTTTGGCCTGGGAAACTTCCCCAGCCTTCCCTGGCCTCTGTCTCTCTTGTCTGAGAAAACGGGGACAAAAATATCTGCTGGGCCTGGCATGCAGGATTGCTGGGAATACTGGATAAGAAAATTTTAGCTGAATGTCGTCAAGCTCTGAGACGTGTCTCTGATTTTTTACCCCACTTGTAAAGTTGACAAGTGACCTGCCGCTGGTGTCATGGATGTTGGCACAAGACACAGACTCCTAGGTCAGAGCTAACAGCATGTATCACCCAGAGCAATTGCAGGCACCACATTTTCTTGCACTGGATCTCCGGGCCCCAGTTCCCACCAGGTGATGTGAGGGGGACCTACACACAGGCAGGACTGCTGAACTGTGGACACTCGCATGTTTTACAATGGGAAGTAAGCCTGACTGACCTTTGCCCTAGAAAGAAACAATTTGTTTTTTACTGGGGAGTAAATAAACCTTCCCTTTCCTCTGAAAGTGTGTGTTTTCTCTGTCTTCCCAGGATGCTCACTCTGTAAACATCCTTGGAAAGAATCCTTGGGAAGTGGGTAACAACAGGCAAAAAGGCAAGTGACCCGTGGAACATTGCCTCCCGATTAAAACATTAGTGAAGTGTAAGGACTATGCAGGCGTGAAGTATTTGCACCTCATTTATTCTGATAACTGCTGTGTGAGGAGAGAGGGGGCAAAAACTCCCCCGTCATACCATTTAGGTGGATCAGGAGTCTGAGGCCCCGGGGCAGTTATGTCTGTGCCCAAAGCCACCTGCCCTTTGTTGAATCACCATGTTGAACACTGAGAAATCTCGATTCCAGGTCCTGAGTTATTTCTACCATGCCACTGGCAAAAGGATCTCTAATGTCACCCAGGTTACACCATCCCCATTACCATCTTATAAATTGTGACACCAAATGGTCAGCAGGCACTGCCCCTAGGAACTTCTGAACCTTCCAAAGCTGAGCTCATTTGAAAACAGGTGATGTGGTGCTAAGAAACAAGGCTTTGTTCCAGTTTATCAAACTTGTACCATGGTCTGCTCCAACATGCCAACTCGAGTGTCAGGGGATTATGAAGGAGGTCACAGGCACCAGAGATCCCATGAGGAGAACTAGGCACAGGTTAGTGAACCACTGGGTCCCCACTTCTGCACTGTCATTGCTGCCTTGTCCTCCGCAGGATCCATACCTGTGGAGTTCTTTCTGTGCAAGGAAGGTAACTAGGATCAAATGTTATATGGCCTGAGACCTGAGGTCTTTATGTGGTTCACTAAGTGTCTCTGGTCCTGGAGTGGCTCTTACTGCAATCCTGTGGGGTATATGGTTTTCTGTGGGAGCTCCTATCCTTTACTGGGTCCTTGTGTAATTTGTAGTGAGTGTGGGTCTTGTGTTAATCAGCTTTGCATGACTATAACAAAAATATCTGAAATAATTAACTTATGAAGAGAAAAGGTTTATTTGGAGTCATAATTTTGGAGATTCTAGTCTAAGATTGGGTGGCCCTATTGCCCTGAGCCTCTGGTGAGGGCAACAAGGACATTGTGGTAGGAGCCTGTGGTAGAATAAACCATTCATATCACAAGCCAGGAAGAAAAGAGAGAGAAGTCCAGAGACTGAAGTTTCACAGTCTACTTCTAAGATACACCCACTGTGACCTAAAGACCTCCCATAAGGCTCCACCCCCTAAAGGTTCATAGCACTTCCCAGTAAGACCACCTAGAAACCAAGCCTTAAGCACAAGGACCTTTGGGGAGACACTCGTCCAAGCTATCGCAGGTCTCTTCGCCAGTCCATCACTAAGAACACTGATTAACACTGACTGAACTCCTGCTGCTGGGCTCTTCCCATGCACCACATGGTTAATCCTCACAACGACCCTATTGGTGAAAGGCCTGTGTCACCCAATAAGCAACAAAGCACCCACTTGTTGCAGACCCCATCTGGCTCTAAGATCCCATTCTGGCTTTTATCCCAATGGCTACTGAGGTTCATGTGTAACTGGATTGTCAACTTGAATTCCACAGATCCACTTCAACAAAGACTGTTGTCTGTACATTTTCACAAATAAAGTTAGGGTTCCAAGAGCAGGACCCTGTAAAAGCCTTTCTTTTGCACCAGCCTGTTACAACAAAGTTCCTTAAAGTAGATTGGTAGATAAGCAGTTCTGTGGGTTCTCTTTATAAGGAAAAAAAGCAAGCAATTGCCACCACCAGGCTGGATTGTGACATTGTCTGAACAAATCCTTCCTTGGCATGAACATAGGCTGCCCTCTAGTGTTTAAAGGCCAGCAGGCAGCCTCCTCTGCTCTAAATGCTCAAGGTTGGCAGTACCCCATCTTCCCAGGAGTGGTAGAAGAGGACCCAGAATTTTCACACTTGGAAGAATGAACTAGTTCCCACTGGCCTCACCTACACGGCAAGGAGCCTTGAGTGGCCTCAGGGTGCTATGCAGGACTGCTGGTCACCTTCAGTGTGCTGCACTCCATGAGAAAGGATTTTTATTTCCTCTCTCTCCCTCTCTAAAGATGGATTTTGTACGTGATTCCTCTCCACCTGTCATCTCTGAAGCCATTTATCCCAATGGCTACTGAGGTTTTCATATGTAACTGGATTGTCAACTTGAATTCCACAACCTCAGATGCATTTCCTATTCTTCCCCATGTCACCATCCCGTTAGAAATCCAATCAATTTCAAAAGAAACACATTGGATCCCAGACCTCATGTTTTGAAGTAGGTGACTAATGGAGATTCTGTGGCCATAAGCAAGGCATATCAAACCAGGGTGGTTTCCTGCCCTGGAAACCACCTTTTATTTTCACAAGATGATTTTTTTTTTCTATTTTATGTGATATCAGGACATATGGTTCTGTCACTTGAAACTTCTCTGGATTAAGAGGAAAACTGAAATCTTGATAGTCACATAAAACAAGTATCCAAAGTATCCAAACTAAGATGATCCATTGCAAATGAAAGGAAAATCCTGTAGCTTTTCTACATGATGTAGCCTTATATGTGTGGGATGAATCTGAACCAGATAAGTTATGGCTGCAATTATAACTCTGACAAGGAATCCTCTGAAAGTAACACATCTTTGTAATAAAGATAGTCATTTAAAAACTTTAGTGTAAACTGTATAACACAATATTGGCATGCTTCAAATATAGTTTCTAAGTTCATGCATGTAGAGCTTTTTCTCAAAGCCAGAAATAACTTCTGACAGATTTCATTCCTCTTCCATGGTTGAAGACAAAATGAGCAGATACTGTGGCATAATTAGGGACCTCAAAATGCATTGTCTTTAGTATGGCTGGGGGTATAGCTTGGTGTTACAGTACTTACCTAGTATGTGTGAGTCCCTGTGTTTCATCCCCAGCAGAGAGAGAGAGACAGAGAGAGAGAGAGAGAGAGAGAGAGAGAGAGAGAGAGAGAGAGAGAGAGAGAACAAGAAAGAAAAAAATGCATGCCCCAGAGGCCCCAACCTTTTATTTCTTCTTTTCTCAATAGAATCATTTTTTTCCTTTTGCTTTTTAACTTTCTCATGTTCAAAATGAAACCTCATAAATAAATATTCTGTTTCTACAAAACAAATTACCCCCACATTTAGCTGTTTAAAAGAAAAACATTTATTATCTCGCATTGATCCTGTGGGTCTTGTTAGTGTACAGGTTCCATTCAAGGTGTTAGCTGAAATTGTTTGAAGGCTCCACCAGGACTGGGACATCCACATACAAAGGGCTCATACTTGTGGAAGTCAAGCCAGAGGTGGCTGCTGGTTGGAGGCCTCAGTTTCTCACCATGTCCGTCTCTCCACAGAGCTGTTTGAGTGATTTCATGACATGGCAGCTGGCTTCCCTCTGCATGAGGTATTGAGGACAGCAATTGTAAGCAACAGTGTTTTTTTGTGATCTAGCTTCAGAATCCATGCACCATAATTCTTGTGATATGCAAGCTGATTACAAAATTCTGCTTTGTTTAATGTGAGAGGACACTGCATAAGAGTATGAATGTATTAAACAAAGGATCACTGAGTCCATTTGGAAGGCTTGTTACCACACCTCCAGCTCATAATCAGGGGATTTTAAGGAACAACAACAACAACAACAACAAAAATAAAATAAAATAAAAACCTCAACCCTCCTCTACCCTAATAAAACTGAAAATATTCTGATAATCAATTATTTACACAGGCTTATGAGGTGGTTAGATTTCAGAATGAGTTCTAGTCAAGACTTATGTCAATCAGTTTTAGGTTTTTATCTCTAATTAATTGGAATAAAAGGCATTGTCTCATGTTGACCATTGCAAATAGGAATGGGGACCACAAAGTCACTTTCTGGTGACTTAGAGAGGTGGTCAGAGTTGAGGGTGAAACTGGGACCTTTGGGGACTGAATAGGTTAAAGAGGCCCTGGGCTTTCTCTAGCTTTCTGCAGTTAGGGAAGCCTTCTTTGACCAATCCACATGGTCAGGGGTCCAGTCCAGCTGGGAATTTGATGAGCAGGCTCAGCAGCCCAGTGATGCTGGACGTGCAAACCTTCCCACCTCCTGCCACACCTTCCCTGATGCTGAACTCTGTCCATCCCCCATCGTGAATTCCAACTACCCTGTCTTAACCCAGGATACTTCTATCCCATCCAACACCATCACAATCCAGTTCAATTTCCTGTCCTTTTTTATTTCCTTCTCTTTTTTCTTTAAAACTTTTTTCTTCTTTTTAGTTGCAATAATTGTTTCTTATAGAAAATACAAACAACACATACAAACCTACATATCCATAATCCCAGCTCCAGAGGTAGCTATCATTATCATTTGACTGTGTCTCCCAAAATTCATGTGTGGGAAACATAATCCCCAATGCAATGTTGTGAGGTGAAACCTTGGGTCACGAGGGCTCTGTTTTTAGGAATGGATTCTGTTACTGAGGGTTAGTTATAGAAGAGGTGGGTTCCTGATAAAAGGGTGAGTTTAGCCCCAGATCCTCTCTCTTGTGCACACTCTTTGTGTTCTCATTCATGCACATCTTCTGCCAGCAAGAAGGCCATTGCCAGATGTTACCTCCTTGACCTTGAACTTCCCAGACTCTAGAACTTTAAAAAATAAATCTCTGCTCTTTATGAATTACCAAGTTCAGGTATTCTGTTACAGGAACACAAAACACACTAAGACAACTGTTGTTAACATTTTGCAGAAAAGATTTCCAGCCTTGTTCTCTGTTTTTGTTGTACTATGGTATTGACTTCTTGTTCTATCAAAATAGATAAGGGACCTCGTGTACTCTACCTCCCTCTTTTGTTTAAAATCTGAACATGTGTTCTGGCTTCAAAACAAATATTTGTTGATAGCTCATGTTATCAGTATATGCTTAGAACTTTGGTTGGTCTGGTGGATTTGGTGAGATAGCTACAATCCAGACCCTCATGATGCTCTTTGTTGCCTAAGAGGAGGGGACAAGTGACATTCATCACTTTAAGCATACTCCATCAAAGTGCCATGAAAGAGAAGCCTGGCCCAGAGCTACCCAACCTCACTTGGCTGAGTTGGGGGAGCTGCCTAGGAACCTGAGGCTCCAACTGAGACCTCCAAATGGACCTCATAGGGGAAGAAAAGACAGAGACCAACCAGCATGAGTGACCAGCATACAAAGAAAAAAATGCTGATTTTTGAGCCACTTCTGAAGACTATCAAATTTCCTTGGGCATTTATGGGACTGTTTGCATCAAATGAAGTGGCCTGATCCTTACCTCAGACACACAAAATTAGCCTCCTTCTCTTTTAACAAGTTTCAGGTATTGGGTTACACAGAGTCCTCACTTAGAGGGGTCATGGGGGAGCTCCTGGACACAAGTCCTACACCCTGATTCCAGAACCAGCCCAACCAGGGACTCCCTTGGCAAAAGTGCGTGTATGAAGTGAGGGACCCTGAAAAAGCAAGGGAACTACGGTTAGTTACCATATTTCATTGACTATGCAGGCACATTTCTTTTTCACACTTTAAAGTGTCTGAAATGGTGGTGCATGAAGAATCAAAGGAAGGTAATAATTTTACTGAGAGCATTTATTTAAGATAGAGAAAATTATTATTCATGTTTTCCAGATGTGCAGAAATATGGTAGCCATCTTCCCCCATTATCCTCTTCTCCGTCGTTCAGATGGCCCTCCCTGTCCCCTCATCTAGAAGATGCACTGGGGGTATGCATTATTCCCTGCAGAATATATGATGCTGTGTTTATTAATATTGCATGAACATTGTTACCTACCACAGCTCTTCCCAACTTCTTTAGATGCTTTCTTGTGGGTTTCTAGTTTATTTTTGCTTTTAGTTATGAAGTCTGAAAATAAAAGTATTTCTGGGGCACATCTTCAGAAGACTATCAAATTTCCTTGGGCATTTACTTCTATACATAAAATCCCAAGAACTGGGCTGGGAATGTGGCTCAGTGGTAGAGTGCTTGCCTGGCATGCATAAAGTCCTGGGTTTGGTTCTCAGCACCACAAACACAACAACAAACCAAACTCAATAACTAGGAAAGAGGGTTCGGAACCTCTGCCTTGCTGCCCCTGAAACCAGCTGGAATAATGAAAAAGAAAGGCAAGGTATTCCATGTAACACCTGACTCCTCAACAGAGAGGTTTGTTCTGAACCCACAGCCACAAGGGCAGTGGCAGGATTTCCAAGGTTGTGGGGTCATCCACAGGGAGGGAAAGGAAGGCAGTGAACTCAGCTCTTCATAGAACTTTCCAGGATGCAGGAGGCTGCATTGCTTCATCCATCTCTCTGTCCCCTGGCCCTAGCCCTTCCCTGCCTCAGTCTCCACCCAGCAGTTCTTTCCCCATCCCCCCAGGGCTTTCTCCTGAGACTCATTGGGACTCTCTATTTAGACAGCCCAGGGTCCACAGCTTCTGCCTCTATGGAGGGTGCCAAGAATCTCCACAGGAGCAAGGACAAGGATGGACAAGGTTTATGGTTCTACCATAAACCTAGCATTTCCACCCTGCATTTACCATTCACCTCTCCTCACATCCCTATTGTGAACAGCAAGGAACATTGATGGGACAAAGCCACTTCCTTCCAGTGAGGGTGTAGCTCCCAGGAATGGGAGGGTTTGCATCTGACTGCAATGACAGCTGCTTACAGCTGGTCCAGTTAGCCGTATGGTTGCTGCCTGGTTGGACTGAAACAGTATTGAAAGCTCCCATTTTCTTTGGGGTAGCGTGTAGTCTTTTGTAAGACAAATCTCCTGTCCTTCCTAGAAGGGTCCCATCACACCAGCTTTCCACAGAGACCTAAGGCACACAAACTGCTCTGTACTGTGGCTGGTGAGCATTCATGCGCACTGTGGCCAATGCCTGTAGGTAGTTCTTGTAGCAGAGGCTGCTGCATGTCAGTCAATATCTGTTGTCACTTTACTTATTAGTAACAGAACACTGATTTTATTCAGAGTCCTACTGATGTCCAGTTAAAAAGACAACCATTCCCAGACTTTCTTGCAGCAAGTAACAATGTGATATAGTTCTTACACACGGAATGTGGGCAGAAGAATGTAGGAATTTCTGGATGTCTCGTTAAAGGAAGCTAACTTTTCTGAGGGAGAATTCTTGGTCTTAACAGCTTCCTAGAAGGAGTCCTTGATAGCTGGCCCTCTAACCACCATCTTGGACCATGGGTTACTTTCAGAATGGAAGCCACTCTGAGAGGATGCAGAAACAGAAAGTCACAAGGAGCCTGGCTCCCCAATGGCCAGGGAGCTGACATGCTAGCCCTGGACTGCCTGCCTCCAGACTTCTTCAAAAAGTGAGAGAAATACTCTTCCATCTTGTTAGAGCCATTTTTGTTTCCAATTTCCTGGCACAGGCAGCTGAACCTGATCCTAACAAATGAGTTCAGTAATATAAGCCTGTTACCTTTGAATTTCTTGATTAAATAGGAGGATCATTCTCTCATCCTCTTGGGATACAACAAGCATAAGATGAACAGCATGAACTTTAGAGTTAATAAAATAGTTGAATCCCTGCTCTGCTACTAGCTGTGTGCTGCAAGCCACAACTCAGCCTTTTGGAAGGATTTCCTACTACAAAGTGTTGTCTGCACTAAATGAGTTAACACCTAAAACATATCTGGTACACAGTAAGGAAACAACAGTACTGGATTTTTTTTCCTCCCCTCATCCTCATGTTGGGCATTTTATTTTAAGTACTCAAGAGAAACCCTGGTTTTAAATGCACATTTGGGATATTTCTACATAAGCCAATCTGCTATCTTAACCTCAGGAATATAGTGGTGGGACTCAGTTATGTAAAAATACCCACAATTAATGCAGTAGAAGTACAGGACAGAGGGAGGCAGTCAAGAAAAGAAACAGCAAACGGAGTCTATGAACAAACCTCCCCTAACTCAAAGCTCGACTCTCCAGCCGAAGCCAAAGCAGAGGCCTACTGGACCCATGAGGGCCAGCACTCAGTTTCCCATGGCGTCGAAGCCCCAACAACCCTGAACAATGGGGTGACTGACAGCATTGCCAGCCTGTGTCCTGTAGGCTGACCACCTTGCGGGGAGATCTATGTGTGGGGTAGAAGCAGAAAGCCTGAATTCAGTTAGCACCACACAAACATCTTTGAACCTAAGTGTAAGGACCTGGAACAGCTAAACTGTGAGAAAAGCAGTCTATATAGTCTATTAATGCGTTGGGCCACCTGCCAGGCTCATAAACACCCCATGCCCTGCCCTAACATGAGAAAAGTATGCTGAGAGAATTGTATATTGTCAGTCCCTTGGCTGGTCCATAGCTATGGTGAGGGGAGAGAAGCATGGTAAGTCATTGGAATGGACGAGTGGACCACCCTGATGCAAGAAATGATGGCAGGACTCCCACCCTGGTTAGGACACGGCCCTCAGTCATGCACGCCATAGTTTACAAATTGTTTTACTCTTGGACCCTCTGGCAGAGCAGAAGACCCTATGGAATTTCAGGTTTGCCAAAAAATAAGTTACATAACCTTAAGAGTTGGAAGGAACCAGAAAATTAAGTTCAATCCCCTTTTCCTCTTATGGAGTAAAGTGTCAGAGTGGGTGGCCGGGGTGACAGCTAGCTAATGGCACAGCCAGGCCCAGGACTAGACCCTCCAATTCGTAGGTTGTAAGTTTCATCTTACAGCATTGATTTGGTCCAGGGACATCTTTTTTTGTTTTTTTCTTTTCAGTTCTTAGTATGTGGATTCAATTATCAAACAACTGGGGGATAGTCTTTACTTTGAAATCCACAACTACATAGGATGTGAAATTTCAGATGACCTACAGGGTCCTGGAACAATCAATCTTTGAGCCCCACACACGTAGTCAAGGCAGAAATGAAGAAAACAGCCTACGAAAGCTAATGAGAGAGGGAGGAAGCTTAACTTGGAGAGGAGGGCCCCATTTTTTAAACCTCATAAGAAGTAGCTTCTAGCAATAACAAACCAAGAGCATCATGCTTCCAGAAATGCCATGCTGGGGAACAAGGCTCCCTATGAGAAAGCCGGACCCCGGGTTTTAAAACCTACAAGATGCCACACAAGCACTTTCCCCATAAGGCAAAGGTCTCGTTTTGCTCTCCATGCTTAGCACACCCACAAGATTGGGGGAGGGATTTCTACATATTTGCTTCTCATGTTCAAGCGGGAGAGGCAGTCGAAGAATGGGAAGCCAAGAGGTGACATGGGCAAGGCCATGTGGTCAGCAGTGGAGTCAAAATTTGTACCCAGTCCCTGAACTGACGCTAGGCCTCTTTCTACCATGTTGGCAAAGGCTTTGGGAGAGATGCAGCAGGACCTTCAACTCCCAGGAAATACTCCTTGGAGAACAAAGGTGCTGGAATTCTGTGGGCCTCTGTTACCCATGCCACCTGTTACTGCCCCTGCAGTCTGCTGCCCTCTGGGAAGCAGTCTGTAGGGTATCCTGGGCAGCTCTTACCCCCACAGCCAAAGACAGTAGACATAGGTATTTCCATGCAAAATCTTTATTTGGAACATGTGTTATGGACCAGGCCAGCCGTCCTGAAACATAAGGGTATTTACATTGTGCCGAGAAATACAAGAGCTCTGTACAGGCATTCATCTGTGCTTTGATGGCATTTTATCTGCTACTTTGCTCTGTTCTGCCTTCCCTGTGCTCATTTTCCTCATCATCCTTCATCTTTCATCACCCAAGGTCTCCTGTACTGCCTTATCTGGAGGTGGTGACCTCACTTGGTAAATGCCCATTACTGTCTAGTCTTCCCAGGACCCTCTCCACCTGCCCTAGGTAGTAAAGGTGCCCAAAGAAAGAAAAAAAGTCTCTGTGGGGTTGCAGGGTCTTGTCTTCCCCTAATTTTATTTTAATTTACTTACTTCAAGTAATTTATTTTGAGACGCTTCTGCTTAGCTTACTGAGTGCCAGGGCTCTGATTCTTGGCAGACGCAGGTGGAGACTCCTTTGTTGATTTTTATAATCTATGGGTGTCTCCTGGTTTGGACAACTGGTTTTTGTTTCTGTTTCTCAACTTGAACTTGCCTTTGTCTCCCTCTTGCTCTGTGTGACAGAGTGCAACACATCTGGGCTTTGCCACAGGGCTCGGGTGCAGGGAGGTAGAAGTAGGTGCTGCTCTTTTGGCTTAGCTGCCAGCCCCAGCAGGGCTTGGCTTCCACATGGAAGAGGCTTCCTCTTCGCCCCCAGTCATGGCATGGGGATGAGTGGCAGCAGTCTGGCTTGCCTTTGGGTTAAGCTTGTGGGTAGGCAGAGACCACAGAAGGAGCACCTCCCTGGCCTCTACTGGATTAGTAAACACAGTTGTGACAGGGGCTCTCAAAAGTCAAGGCCAGGAATGCACAGGAGCTTTGGCCACAGCCCCACTTGCTAATGAACTCGAGGACTGTTTTAATGGACAGGTGGCTAGAAAATAGGGACCTGTTCAAGAGGCTTCTATCTGAATTTCTAGTTCTAACCACTGCCTTTGTTTTCAACATAACATGCAGGCTGGAGCTGCTCTTCCTTGAATGTTTTGTCTCCCCTCTTAGCGTGGTGGGTCCCAGAGTGGACCAACCCTTGCTCCAGGAAAGGACCTCCCACCATGCTGACTCTTAAAGGTCATTTGGAATGTGTCTCTTAAGTTCTGTCCTGAGTAGCAACTCGCCTCCCATAAACAGATGTACAGAATGTGCAGTCAAAAACAAAACAGAAAGAAAATGCAAAAATCCTCCAGGCCTGCAACAGCTTCAGTTTAAGAAACACACTCCCATTCCTACTCTTCCTCTTAGGCCTGGTTCTCCCCTGCACAGCCAGATCTGGCAGAACAATGCTCCCAAACATTAATGTAATCGTTCCTAAGAATTTAGGAAATTGCAAGTGTTTCTCTAAGTTCAGATATTTAGAGACAGAGAATTTGGTTGCACTGGTTACTTTGCAAGAGATGTTAACCTGACAATAGTGTATTATTTCCTCATTTTAAATGAAGAATGAAAAAGCCCAAACACGCAAACACAACCTTCGGGGAGCTGCAGGATGAAACGGTAGGTTAATGCCATCTTCCATTGTTCCCTTCTGCTCAGATCTGGGATGTAGTTGGCTCAAGAGCAGATCCGCTCCATCAGATTTCCTCAGAAGCCCCAAACCAGGATGCTCAGAGTAAGTCATTCTGCGGCTGGGAAAAGTGGTCAGGATCTAGGTTCAGAGTCATTTGAGTTTAAATACTTGAACTTCCATGAATGACAGCCCTGTGCCAACAGCCAAGTGGAAGACAAAAGTCCTACTTAGAATTTCCACTTGAATCAAAACACAGACGTACAATTCTAGTAAGGAAACCAGAGCATCAAAGAGTAGATCCACGTTTTAGGGTCTTTAAAAAAGAGATATCCAAGTAGTTATGAATGATATGGAAATAATTCTTAAGAGTCAAACAGGGACTGGTTGCACCTTTAGAAAGGAGTTTTCTGGGATTTGCAAAACATAAGGTTGAAAATGATAATAAAGAATGATTTGCAATCATTCATGAATTTTCTTCAAAGAAAGGCAGCTAGAACTAAATTATTATAATTTCTCTCTCCTTTTGCAAATCCAGAAATACATTTCATACATAATTCTTTATACAATTTTTAGTTAAAATGGTCAAAATTAGAACTTTTAACTTTACCAGTTCCAAATTAGTGAACACCAACAGAAAATCATGTGTGAGAAGAACAATGAAAAAACAAAACAAACACTTTTTTTTTCCAGCCACAGGAGTGTATATATGAGAAGTAGGAGTGATGAAAGTATAATTAGTATTAATTTCAAAACCTCTGGGAAATCTATTTTTGATTAGAAACTGTTATTTACTTCAGAATATGAAAGTTTAAAAGTCAAATTTTCAAGTTACTAACTTTAAAATGACCCCCTCAAAAGATTTACAAAGGCTTGAATCCAGAAAAATTAGGGTTAAAAACATAAATAGTACTAATTTTCACTAAATGCAGAATGGTTCCAGAAAACTATGATATAGCAATTGAGAATAAAATAAAAACAGAAAAGAATTGAGACACATAAGGTACAACTTTTTTTTTTCACCTTGAGGAGTCTTTTTTTCTCTATTGAGGTATGAGCTAAAATTTAATTATTTTGTTAAAAGAAGTTTCGGTTGGTATCAATGAAATTTAAGAAGTTAGAACAGAGCTTATGTATATGAAATGCATATGTGCGTATGCATACATTGGTGTGTGCACGTAGGTATATATGTACATGTACCTTCTTTCATTTGCTTTTAATGAGGGAAGTACAGAGATCTCCGAGTGGCTCAGCCCTCATTGGGTTCTTTCTATCAGATGACTTGAATGATTCACCAGTCATAACAAAGTGACCCAATCTCTTTCCCACCAGAGTTTTCCTGGGAAGAGACTGGGCCCATCTGATTGCTGCTGTGAAAACTGGAGTGTCCTCTAACTTCTCATAGCACCACGCTCTGGAAAGAGATGACTACAGGTGGGAACCAAGACTGCCAAGTAAGTTATTTAGACTGACTTAGACTCTGTTGTGCCTGCTATGGTCCAAATACATGAGGTTCTTATTAAATAACATCATATGGTACAGATACGAGCAGGCCACAAAACCCAGTCCATCACTTTAGGATCTATGGACAGACCAGCCAATGGTTCACATTTTAGGAATTTGAAATGTCTAAAAATAGATGAGGTGGTTTCTCAACAACAACAAAAAATAATAAAGAGAGAAAGAAAAACCATAAAAGGGGAAATAAGGGGAGGAAGGGAAAAAGGAAAGAAGAAAAAGATATGAAACCATACAGAAAATCTTAGCTCATAAGAATACCTTACTTAGAAGGAAAAAAATGCATAAAATGCATACATTTTGTGCAGGTTAATGCAATATTAAACACAGTAGAATATATAGGCCTTATAATACTTTTGTAATATCTCCAAGCACTTTTTAAAAATATGTGAGGCTGATTCAGAATCATTCTAAATAAAAATACACATTTCTTTAAAGGAGACAGGGGAGGGGAAGAGGAAGAAGGTATGCTGTCAGGGCAGATCCCCACAGACATAAAAAGATGAAATATGTTTTTTGGTAATTTTAATTGATATGGCAGTAAAAATTGTTGTAAAGATGTAGGCTGGTTTGAAGTAGAGGGATATTATCAAATATAACCTTATAGCTACATTTGCAAAAGAAAATTTTGTGAAAGTTTATTAACCCTGTGATATGTTTATATTGACATTTCCTAAAATAAAATAGAAGCAATAGTTAAGAATGGGTCAGGGACATATGTTTTAAAGCAAGAGCGGACCCTCTCTGGGTTCCTCTCACACAAAGGGATAGACTCTTAAATAAAATAATACTTCCTTAAAAATCTGCTGCCTAACAACTGTTTACATCATAGAAAAATAGCAATTTTGTAAAAAGAAATATAGTTACTTTGTTAAAATGGTCTATTTTTAAATCAGCAATTATTTTTCATATAAAGAATTTCTAAACATCCATACAGAAAATAAAAATAGATAATACTGAGTGCAAAGCAGACCATGGCATGTTTGCAAACAACCAAAGTATTTCATTGCCAGATAAATAATGCTCTTAGTATATTACAGTACAAATGTTCTCTTTTAGAAACTTTAAAGATATTGCTTTTATCCTCTAATGGCAAGTTACTTACAAGTAAAGTTACTTCCAGCAGCAGAAGACCAAATTGATTAGAAATGGATCATATATATTCATTCACATTTACCCGCTACTGGAAGTGCCCAAACACTGGGCAAAAGCCTGTACCCCAAACCCCTTAGCGTGAGTGTGGACTGCAGGCTGAGGAGATTCAGAGGGGAAATGACATTCATGGTCCTTTCAAAATCATTCATTATATCTTCCATGTCTACATTTTCACATGGAACCAAATTAACACCAAACTATTTATTAGCTTGGCCAAATTCATCATGAAGGAGATTGCATGTGAAAACTCTTTTCTACACGTAGGCATTAGAGCTTCATATTATAAAAACAGATGGTTTCAACAGACTATTGCTTTATATTCACAAGCAATTCACTATGAATGAAAGATTTCCTACTGACAGTGGTGAAGGAGGAATCAGTACACTAAAGACCAGAGCTGCTAGCTTCTGCTTGGGCAAGATGGGTGGGTGGACTCAATCAGGGAATAATCAACCAGCAAACTAAGGTGGTCCCAGGCTTCACTAGAAATTCATCACACCCTCTCCACTCTGCTTGGGTCATAGGAATCTGTAAGAGAAAAAAAGGAGAAAAGAAAAGGGAAGAAGAAATAAAATTAGTGCTATGTTTAACTAGTGTTTTTTTGAGGATTAAAAATCCTCAGCCTAGAAATAAATTTGTTTAGAGAGCAAATCCACAAGAGTATAAAATTCATTTTTAGACACTGCAACAATCTTGTTTTCACTGGAAAATAAAAATCTATTGTTAAAAGGTTGTTTTTAAGAAACATGTTTGATCATTATTCAAACAGATGGGAAAATGTGAGTTGTTCAATTTTTTTTAAAAAAAATTTGTAGTTGTAAATAGACAGAATGCCTTTATTTATTTTATTTGTATATGGTGCTAAGGATTGAACCTAGTGCCTCGCACATGCTAGGCAAGCGCTCTGCCACTGAGCTACAGCCTCAGCCCAAGTTGCTTAATATTTTGATGACTCCTTCCTGTTGTTCATAGTGGAATAGAATTAATGACACAAGGAGAGTTTCTTAACCAGCAGTAATGTCCTTGGCTGATGCTACAGAGGATGTCTTTTCTTTTCTCACCTTTTTAAAAAAAATTATTATTTGTGATTTATAGCTATAATGAAAGCTTGCTTTAGAATACACATCCTTATGATCAAATACTGTCCCATCAAGGCCTGGGGATCCTGAAATCATGACTGTGTGGCCATCAACGAGTGGTATAGTAACTAAAACATTATAGAGATTCCTCAAAAATTAGTAATAGAACTACCATATGATCCAGCAATCTCACTACTGGACACATACACAAAGGAAAGGAAATAAGAATGTCAGAGATACATGCACACCTATGTTCACTGCAGCACTATGCACACAACAGCCAAGACATGGAAACAACCTAAATGTCTATCAAGAGATGTATAGATAAAAAAAAAAAGTTTCTCTCTCACACATATATACAATGAAATATTATTAAGTCTTAAAAACATCATTAATAACATGGATGAATCTTTTATCATGGTAAGGGAAATCAACCTGACACAGAAAGACAAATACTATATGATCTCAATTTTAAAAAGGTTAAACTCATAGTAATAGAGAACAGAATGGTGGTTATCAGGAGATGGGGTCCGGAAAAAAAGGTGATGCTAGTCAAAGAGTGTGACCAGTTCAGGATGGTGGCATAGTCAATAATGCTGTGTGGTACGCTGAAGATCTGTAATAGTTAGATCTTCAATGTTTTCACCACATACTAAAAATTCCTAACTATGTGAGATGACAGATGTTAACTAACTTGAATGTAGTACTCGTTTCACAATATGTGTATGTGTGTGTATGTGTGTATGTGTGTGTGTGTGTGTGTGTGTGTATAAAATACGGCGTATAAAATACTTTAAATATATATAATTTTTACCTGTCAATCATACCTCAACAAAGCTCAGAAAAAAGGGGAAAAAAGCAAGGCTCAACACAGTACAAAAGGTGAGTCATTTAAAAAAGAATCTGGAAGGTTGATACAATTTGTCACTAAGGAAAACAACTGCAAAACAACCTTTTCTGAAATCCATCTGAAAAACTATGTGCTATGAAGGCCACTTAGATTCTGACTTCTCTAGCAGCAAAATACTTCACCATGTTCTTCTTGAACCTTTTCCGTTTGGTGCATATATTTATGATATGCTAAATACCATAATGGTGACAACTTAGACAGTGTTGGGAGCGCTCTGAGCAGATGTTATAGACTGGATGGGACAGTCTGCACTGAGGAACAGAAGGCTGCTCCTGCTCAGATGTGATCAGCTGCCCCAGGGCTAACCTGGCTGAAAGGAAGTGGAGTCCACATGAGTTAGCGCCATCTGACATTTTACACTTAGCAACACCCTTGTGCCCACAGAAGCCAGCTGCAGCTGAGCACTAGAGTTTTGTGCTCAATCAGCCTCACGGTGTGCCAGTTCTGAAGGGAACCCCTATGAGCAAAGAGGACATTGAGAATGAGGCAGGAGGTCATCATGGCTGATAATGTGGAAAGGGCATGATTCCAGTTAGTCTGAGGGAGGCTGAGCATCCACAAAACTTCAAATCATACCTGAGGCACACAACCCCTGGGGCCCAGCCATGGGAGCCATGAAACAGGCTCTTCCATTAGCTCGTGGATAGTCTAGGTTCGAGAAAAATATGGTGTGAGCACTGTAATGTTGTTTTAAATGTTCTAGCAGTTACATTCAAACAAATAAAAAGAAATCAACTTTAATAATATACTTTATTTTACCAAATATATCCCAAATGTTATCATTATAACATATAAATTAAATATAAAAGTTATTAAGATATTCTTTTTTTGTACTAAGTCTTAAAATTCTGGTGCATATTTTATACCTACAGCACATATTTCAATGTGAATGAACCACATTTCATGTGCTTACCCATCCAAGAGGACAAGGGGCTACTACTATTCTGGATAGTCTGGATCTTGAAGGTAGGGTGGTTACCTGGTACTATGGTTTGGAAAAGTGTCCCCTAAAGGTTCATGTGTTAAAGGCTTGGTGGCTAAACCATGGCATTATTGGAAGGTGATGTCCCCTTTAGAAAGTGGAGGCCAGTAGAAGGAAATTACATCATTGGGAGTAAGCCTTGAAGGGGATGTTTGGACTCTAGTCCCTCCTCTTCCTGTCTTTTTCACTTCCCATCCACCATGAGGTATAAGGCTTTGCTATGCCATGAGCTTCTGCCATGGCATGCTGTCTCATCACAGGCCCCAAAGCCACGGAACCAACTTGCCATGGACTGAAACCTCTGAAACTGTGAGCAAAAATAAATCTCTCCTTTTTTTCAAGTTGATTATCACTGTGATGGAAAGCTAAAATGTGGAGTATTTTAATCCTGCTTCTCTGAGCTCTATTTCGGCTGATGAAAATCCACCAAGATATGCCCCAGTAGGTATTTCACGCATTAACAGGCCTGAAAGCTATTGCCCTTGAAGGTGTGCTAATGTCTAGCCTCCTGATGGTGCTCTCTGGCTTCTTTGAACCTTCCCTGATTGTCTCCACTTTAGGCCTAAAGCAGAGAGCCCCTTTCCAGCCTCTTTTTAGCTTTGCATTGAGATTTTTAAAAAATTTATATTCTTTCTTCTTTCTTTTATCTGTTTAATTGTGACCTGAATGGTTCATGGACAATTATACATATTCATATTTGTTACTTTTTTTGCATTTCTACCATGTTTTGAAGGCAGTTATTTTTCATGGATCAGTATTTTAAGGATTGAGATGATTAGTGTATTTTGGTTTTGTTTAGTATTTTATTTAATTTTTATTTTATATATTTTTTTTCTCTCATTTATCAGTTTCTCTTGATTCTCTTTGCTTCTGCTAACAGCCAATCTCTATTGTCTTCTCTTTCACTCTTCCTTTAATTTTTACTTTTATTTTCTCTACTCCTCCCTCATAATCACCATACCCTACATCACTTCTGTTCTTTCTCTGTTCACCTTTCAAAATTATAAACCCTTTTGCAAACTTACTGTTTTTACTGTAGGCAATAAATGATCACATCATTTTGTTAATTGTGACAATTAACACTGTAGATGTCACAGCATGAAGTACTTGGTTTAACTCTGTATATTGTTTGCATTGGTTATTGTTGTTATTTGTCTCCCCCTAAATGGTGAGGTATTAGAGACCTTCAGGGACACTATAAGTCCACAGCGTAGAAAGTCTACTTCCTTAGACACAGACTGTTGGATGGGTAGACACACAAACAACATGAAAAAGGAAGGGAACAAATTGCCTCAAACAAACCAAAATGCTTCAATAATATAATCCATTGATACCACAGTAAAAGAAATGTCAGAGAAGTAGTTTATAATGTTCATAGTTAAATTAATCTGTGAGGTAAAAAACAATGTAGGAGTAAAATCAGAGATAGATATTCTAAAAAAAAAATCAAGCAGAAATCCTGAAAAGGAAGGAATCAATAAACCAAATAAAAATTCAATGAAAAGCACCCCCAGTAGACTAGACCACTTGTAAGACAGAGTTTCAGACAATGAAGCCAAAATATATAATCTTAAAAATAAAATTGACCCTGGAGAAAAGATGTTAAAAGACAATGAGAAGAACTTGCAAGGAATATGGGATAACATGAAAAGACTTATCAGACTAGATGAAAACTCAAAAATATAAACTAAAGGTATGCACAGTCTTTTCAATGAAATAATGTCAAAAATTACCCAAACCTTAAGAATGAAATGGAAAATCAAATACAGGAAGCTTATAGGACCTCAAATATACAAAATTTCAACAGACCCACACTAACAGACAAAATTTCAACAGGCCCACAGACCCGTACATTATTATGAAAGTGACTAACATACAGAATTAAGATAGAATTTTAAAGGCTGCCAGGTCACGTTTAGAGGGAAACTAATCCAGATCTCAGATAATTTTTCAACCCAAACTCTTGAAGCTAGGTGGTCTTGGAAAAATATATACCAAGCTCTGAAAGAAACAGGATGTCAACCAAGAATACTAAGCCCAGCAAAATAAAGCTTAAGAATCGATGATGAAATATAAAAAAAAAACCCTTCTACATCAACAAAAGTTAAAATAATTCACAAATAGAATGCCTGCACACCAGAAAATACTCAATAAAATATTTCATAAAGAAGAAATGAAAAGTAAAACTGAAAACCAGCAAAGGGAGGAACTACACTAAAAAAACTAGTCAATCAAATTCAAATTAAAAAACATGAAATAAATAAAAAAGATGGAATAAAATCATTTGTCAATAGTAATATTGATTATAAATGGCCTAAACTCACCAATAAAAGACAATGATTGGCAGACTGGATTAAAAAACAAGACCCAACAAGATGCTGCCTCCAACAGGCTCACCTCAAAGGCAAAGACACCCACAGACTGAAGGTAAAAGGATGGAAAAAACCTTATCATTCACATGGATCTCATAAACAAGTAGGGGTTTCCATCGTAATATAAGAGAAAGTGAAGTGAACTTCAGGCCAAAGTTAATCAGAAGGGATGAAGGAGGACATTTCATACTGCTTAAGGGAATTATACATCAACAAAACAGTCATAAATATTTATGCCTCAAACAATGGAGCATCTACATACATCAAACAAAGCCTTATCAATTTCAAGAATTAAATAGACCACAACACAATAATATTGGGGTGACTTTAACATGCTCTCTCATCACTGGATCCCCTCCCCCCAAAAAAACAATTGAATAAAAAAACTATAGAACTAAGAAATATAATTAATAACAGACATGTATAGAATATATCATCCATCAATGACTGAATATATTTTATTCTTAGCAGCACATGGATCCTTCTCTAAAATAGACTATATCTTCTATAAAGAACTCAAAAAGCTTAACACCAAAAAGACAAATAACCCAATTGATAAATGGGCTAAGGAACTGAACAGATACTTCACAGATGAAGAAATACAATCAATCAATATATGAAAAAATATTCAACATCTCTACTAATTAGAGAAATGCAAATCAAAACTATACTGAGAATCCATCTTACTCTAGTCAGAAGGGTAATTATAAGAAATATAAGTAATAATAAATGTTGGCAAGAATGTGAGGAAAAAGGTACACTCATATATTGCTATAGGATTGCAAATTGGTGCAACCACTCTGAAAAGCAGTGTGGAGATTCCTCAGAAAACTTGGAATGGAACCACCATGACCCAATTATCCTACTCCTTGGTACAGACCCAAAGGACTTAAAAATCAGTATAGTACAATGATGTGGCCACATCAATTTTATAGCAGCTCAATTCACAATAGTTAAGCTATGGAACCAACCTATGTGCTCTTCAACAGATGAATGGATAAATAAAATGTGGTATGTATGCACAATGGAATATTATTCAATCTTAAAGAAGAATGACTTTATGACTCTTGCTGGTAAATGCATGGATATGGAGACTATCATCCTAAATGAAATAAGCCAATCCCAGAAAACCAAAGGCTGAATGTTCTAATATGCAGATGCTAACACACAATAAGGGAGGCATAGGGAAGAACAGAATTTCAGTGGATTAGACAAAGGGGAATGAAGAGAAGGGAGGGAAAAGAGCGGGGGTGGGAATAGGAAAAATGGTAGAATGTTGAATATAACTTTCCCATGTTCATATATGAATACATAGCCAGTGAAACTCTACATCATGTACAACCACAAGAATGGGATCCTAATTAGAATGGGATCCTAATTAGGATAAGTTATACTCCATGTATGTATAATATGTCAAAATACACTCTACTGTCATGTATATCTAAAAAGAACAAATAAAAAATACTAAACAAACAAACAAAAAAACACCCTTACAGGAAGAAGCAGGGCTGAAATCATCCAGATTTTATAAATGAGGAATCTTGCTTTAAAGGTCTATATCAAGTTTCAACTAGCACTTGAAATCAAGTGGAGGTTTTCTTGTCATTTTTTTGAAAAGAGGTGCTGGAAAAGAATCCCACTGAAGCCCAGGACAAACCCCAGAAGGAAACAAGTGGAATAGTCACAAATAAAATCAGAGATGGAAAAGAAGACATCACAACTTAGACCACAGAGATACAAAGACGCAGAAGACTATTATAACAATCACACACCAAGAGGCTGAACAACCTACAAGAAATGAGCAAATTCCTCGACTTAGACAACATTCAGAATTGAATCCTGAGAAAACAGAAACTGTGAACAGAATAATGAAAAAGGAAGTTGGATCAATAATAAAATGTGTCTCATCAAAGGGACATCCAGGACCAGAGGTTCCACTGCTGAACCATACAAACTATTTAAAGAACCATTACCAAGTCTTCTCAAATCATTTCAAACACTTAAAGAGGAGGAACTGCTTCTAAACCCACTCTCTTAGACCAGCATTACCCTGATACCAAAGTCAGACAAGGACACAACAACAATAAAAAAGGAAACTATAGCCAGTATCCCTGGTAAAAAATGATGTAAAAAAATCCCCCCACAAGTTATTAGCAACACAACTGAACAACACATCAAAAATGCTAGTCATGATGGAGGGATGCAAGGATGGTTCAATAATTCATCAATAATATGATACATCATATTAATGGTGTGAAAGAATAAGGGACATATGATCATTTCAATAGACACTGAACAAGCACTTGAGAAAATTCAACATTGTTTCATGATAAAAATCCTGAACAAATTAAGCACAGAACGTTTGTACTGCAGCACAATAAAGGTCATACATGACAAGTCCTCAGCTAATCTCACAGAATGGCGAAAAGTCAGATGTTTTTCCCCTAAGATCTGAAATAGACAAGGATGCCCGCTTTCACCACTTCTATTCAGCACAGTACTAGGAATCCTGGACAAAGCAATTAGGCAAGAGAAAAAATAAAGGCATCTAAATTAGAAAGAAAGAAATCATACCTGTATGCAGATAGCATGAGCATATATAGAGAAAATTCTAAAGACTATCAAAAACTGTTATGATCTCATAAATTAATTTGATAAAGTTGCAGAATATGTCAACATACAAAAACCAGTAATGTTTCTATACACTGATAGCAAACTATCTGAAAAAGAAATCAAGGAAAGAATCTCATTTATAATAGCTACAAAAAATCCTCTTGTGAATAAATTTAACCAAGGAGATGAAATACATCAACACTGAAAACTGTAAAACACTGATGAAAGAAATTGAAGACACAAATAAGTGGAAAGATATCTCATAGATGTGAATTAGAAAAACAGGCATTGTCAAAATATCCATGTTTCCCAAAGCAATCTACAGATTCATTACAATCCCTGATCAAATACCAAACTATTTCTTCATAGAAATAGATTTAAAAAAAAAGACACTATAAAATTTGTATGGACCCTCAAAAAACCCTGAATAGCCAAAGCAATCTTGAAGCTAGAGGCTGAACTTCAAAATACATTAAAATGTTATAGTAACCAAAACATTATGGTATGGTCATTGAAACGGATACACAGACAAATGGAACAGAATGGAGGGCCCAGAAATAAATACACACATTTATAGACAACTAAATTTGGGGTGTGGGAGGTACTGGGGATTGAACTCAGGGGCACTTGACCACTGAGCCACATCCCCAGCCCTTTTTTGTATTTTATTTAAAGACAAGGTCTCACTGAGTTGCTTATCAGCCCGCTTTTGCTGAGGCTGGCTTTGAACTCACAATCCTCCTGCCTCGGCCTCCCAAGCAGTTGGGGGCAACTAATTTTTTTTTTTTTTAACAAAAGTATTAAGAACAAACAATAGGGGAAGGACAGTCTCTTAGATAAATGATGGTGGAAAAACTGGATCTCCACATATAGGAAAATGAAATTAGTGTCTTATGTCTCACCATACACAAAAATCAGTTTAAATGGATTAAAGACTTACATGTAAGACCCCAAAACATGAAACTACTAGAAGAAAACATAGAGACAATGACATTGGTTGAGCAATCATCTTTTTGGTTATGACCTCAAAAACACAGGCAACAAAAGCAAAAATAGATGAATGGGTTCTAACAAACTAAAAAGCTTCTGCACAGCAGAGGAAATGATAAAGTGAGGAGACGTCCTACAGAATGAGAGAAAGCATTCGCAAACAATATGCCTGATAAGAGGCAAATATACAAAACAAGGACTCAAACAACTCAATAGCAAGAAGTAAATCTGATTTTTAAAAAGGATCTGAATGGATATTTCTTAAAATATCACACACAAATGGTTTACAGATATATGAAAAAAATGTTCAACAAGACTAATTGTCAGGAGATACAAGTCAAAACCACAATGAGATATGACTTCACTCCTATTAGAATAGCTGTTCTCAAAAATACAAATGATACCAGTGTTAGTGAGGATGTGGAGAAGAGGGAACACATATGTGCTACTGGTAGGAATGTAGATTAGTGTAGCTGTAATGGAAAAGAGGATGTAAGGTCCTCACAGTATTAAAAGTGGAACTCCCTAAGATCCAGAGATCACAATATTGGGATATGTATCCAAAGGAAAGGAAATCAGCATGTTGAAGAGCCATCTGCACTCCCACATTCCTTGCAGCGTTATGTACACAACAACCAAGGTATGAAATCAATCTAAGTGACTATCAATGGATAAAGAAAATGTGGTACATACACACAATGAACTACTATTCAGCCATAAAAAGAATGGAATCTTATCATGTATGACAAAATAAGACAATTTAAGTGAAATAAGCCAGGCACAGAAAAGCAAATGCTGAGTCACTTACTCACATATAATAAGAAGATGTTCATCTCATAGAAGCAAAAAGTAGAATAGTTGTTACCAGAGGCTGGGGTGTTTGGAGGGGAATGAGAAAATGTTGGTCAAAATGTATAAAATTATAGCTAGGTAGCAGGAATAAAGTCAAGAGGTCTATTACACAGCCTAGTGCCTATAGTTAGTAACAGTATATTGTATTCTTGAAAAATGCAAAATGAGTGGATTTAACATTGTTATTACCACAAAAAGGATAACCATGTAAGGTACCACACTGCTGACTAGTTAGATTTAGTAATTCCATAATGCATGTATACTTTAAAACATCACATTGTACAAGATAAATACAATTTTGCCTGTCAATTTAAAATCAATCAATCCCAACAGCTTAAAATAGGGGCCATGTAAAAACCTTTTCCACTAAAATGACAAAGACTAAAACTTAGTACTGTCTTCTTCAGCAAAAGCCCGGCCAACTTGCCAAGTCAAAGGCCTCAACAAAGCCACGATGAACAGACTGTATCAACAATGCATTTTGCATAAGGAACAGAGCAACACTGGCTAAAAATCATACTGCATTTCTGAAAAGATTTTTAAAGTGCACCAAGCATATTTTTTTAAAATTAAAATTTCTAGATTCCACTAGCTGAAACAATTGCCCTTTCCCATCTACTTCTAAATTCTTAGATTTCAAAAAGAAAACAAAAGTAGGGGTGGAAGGGAACAGCACCACTTGTGGACAGCTTGGGAAGACGACTGACTCAGGAAGTGGCAGCTCCCGACACTCCACTCATGGGCAGTTTCCCTTCACTATAAAAGGGTCTGGACTCAATGATTGGAAGTTCCTTCCAGACTGTGGTTTATGATGTGAACTTTCTGATATTTACTTCAACTACTTGTCTAGTCACTTCTAGGATATATGATGGATTAATTCCCAGTGTCTAAAGATAATTCCCAGAGATCCCAAGAATTTGCTGAGTCTGTTTTCGTCACAGATGAGATGGTGAAATCGAATTTATGAAAAAAAAAAAAAATCACTGTTACTGTTAATGGGAAACTTCCCAGTGACTCCATGAAACAGAGGGGGCCGCAAAAACACATTAAGGTAAGACAACAGAGAGGGTTCAAACGCCTAGCTGCAGAATGCCTCACATGAGATTTAGCAATGAAAACTTAGGGGACTTTAAGAAACAGAGCTGGTGGGTGGTTGTGTTTTGAATATGGTTTGTCCCCATCAAAACTCATGTTGGAGGCTAATCCCCAGTGTAAGGTACTGAAAAGCAGCAGGGCCTTTGAGAGGTGACTGCTTTTTGAGGGGAGTGATACAGAGAATGGGTCGGTTGTTTCCAGACCACGTTGTTACAGGTGAGCCTGGAACCTCCCCTCGCTCTGTCACATACGTGCACCTGCAGGTGCATCTGTTATGAGTAGCATGAGGCCGTGGTCAGGTACAGCTGCTCCATCTCAAACTTCTCAGCCTTCAGAATTCAGCCAAAGTACAACTTCTTTCTTTATAAATATCCTGGTCTCTGGTATTGTTACAGTAACAGAAAAGGACTTAAGACAGTGGGTGAATTCTAGGGGGGTGGGGTGCTGAGACACTGCAAACAGTGAATTTAGCCTACTAAATCTTGTATTGTTTCATAAAGGGTGAAAAAGTGGGAAGCAAAGAGTATTGGAAGGTACAAAGGTAGGACACAACCTAAAGGGACTGATGATCACATCAACCTGGTGTATCTTTTCATAACAGACACCAAAGTGCAGTGAAGAACACTTGGTGAGTGCCTGTTATTTTAGGAGGAGGTAAAATGCTGTGGTCTCCAAGGAAACTTATGAAGTTGCCTGGGATAATGGATGCTTTGTTGTTTCACCTCCTTATATTAAGTGGCCTGAAAAGTTGATTATATAGATAATTTTATACAGTTGTTTACATGGATAATTTCTATAAAAGATTCCGATTTCTAAGGAAAAGTTCTGGATAATTCTTTGAAAATGAACATTCTTTTGATGAAATGATCCACAGGGTCTACTTTCTTGGAATATGCAGATTTACAATATCGACAACCCTCTTTTTTAAAATCAATTTAGGATTTCAAATTAATAACAAACTCTGGCCCTCTTGCCTAACTTCTCACCTGGGCACCAGAAGCCTTGATCCACGTTCTTCCGCTCCCTCTGACCTGCCAGATGCCCATTTTCTTCCTGAGAGATGACATCCTTGGAGACAGAGGGCAGGTGCCCAGCTCTCCATGCTCGGTCCCCACTGCTCAGGGACACAGGTCCTCCTGGCTGCGAGGCCTGGCTCCCTGGGACATTCAGTTCCTCCGCCTCCTCTGCAGAGTCTATGTTCTTGAAGCTCAGGCACCTCATCCGAGACACGGAACTCACCTCTTTCATTCTTATCAAGCGGTCAGGGTCCGCCCTCCTCTGGGGGGATGCCAGTTTTTCTTGTAAACTTTCAATTGCTTTGGAAGGGTTTCTGAGCCTCTTTTCTGAGCCTGCCACATTTGGGGTCCTTTCTATAAAATGGAACAAAGTGGACCTAAAGGGTGGTTTTGACCCCACATCCTTTGGCTCAAAGGACTTGGACTCCAAATGGTTGGGCTGAGGCTCAGGGCTGGTGGGTTGACTGGTAAGGACCCCATCCACATTCAAGTGCTCACAAGTCTGGGGAGCCCTTTCCCCTACAAAGAGGGGGCTTTCTGTCCAGCCACACTTTCTCCTGCCATAGAAGGCATCAGTGGTAATCAGGGGTGCATCTGATGGCACTGAGCTGGGTAGAGACTTTTCCTTGGAGGATTCTGGGCTGCAGGCACTTGCATCAGACTTGGGTGGTTGGCTCTGTCCTGCTCTGGTGCCCCGCAGGAGAGACTCTACAGCCACCTCAATGCCCAGAATCCTTTCTGCCCTCTCCTGCAGGGACTCTTCTTGGGGGATTTCTATTGCTCTTCCTTTGCCCAAAGATCCGTCTAACTTACTGACATTCTGTTCTTGCCCCATTGTGAGCCCCACAGACCGTAAGTCTGGTGCTGAGAGGCCTCGATTTTTGACAGTAAGGGACAGTGGGACCTCTGTGCCCTTCTCTTTACCATCATTCTTCGGAGAGACCCCTTTGTTCAGCTGCACAGAACTTAGAACATTGGTGAGTTTCAGACTTTCTGGTGGCTCTTTAGATTCAGCCAGATAGGACAGAGGTGCTGGTTTTGTGTCACTTGGTCTTGAAGACATCATTCTTTTCACAGGACCTGGGCTGATTAGCAGCTCATTCATTCCATTTACAACCTTTTGGTGTTGCTTCTCTGTAAGTAGGCCTCCATCTGCCAACTGGAAAGGGCCAATTCTGCCATCTTCCACCTGCAGGGGGCCTGGGAATTGAGGACGGGCACAGGGGTGGCCAGGATTTGGTTCCTCGCTCCAGCTCTCAAATCTACTTATAATTCTTCCCAAATGAAACCCTGGATCCTCTGATGCCGACACCTCTGATGCCGACACCTCTGGCTGCTGCTCCTTGTTTTCGTGGAAGCCCTGGTTCCTCAGTCCGGAGTCAGCATAGTCTTCCTGCTGCTGTTCGGTCTCACTTTCCTCAAGGCTGCTGTTGTAGCTTTCTTCCTCTTCTTGAAGCTCCTTGTTGAAACTTTCTAACTGACTGATCAGATCCCAAGGTCGACGACTAACTGGTTTCAAGAGAAACTGACCAAATGGCTGTTTACTGTTGCAGGGGCCTGCCATGGGTTCCCCCTTCACCACCTCAGGCTTAGGTGCGGGGTGGGCTTCATGTTCTTGGACAACCACACAAGGCTGACTCTGGCCCACTTTTGGCACAGGTGCCTGATTCACAGATGAGGAAGTCCTTGAGAAAGCACTGTTGCTAGATGGGCTGAGGGACATTTGACCTTTTAGGTTATGAGCATCTGGGTTCTGCTTTTGGTCACCAGACACTAATGCTGTGTGCAAGAGAGCTCTGGAGGCAGGGGGTTCTATGGATTGGGGGGCTGGTGCTGTGTTACTCATCCCTCCCAGGTTTTCATCAGGAAGGAGCTGGGATCTTTGGGATTCTTCAGAGAAACTGGTTTGAGTTTGCTGATCTTTGTATTGATGCCCTGGCCATGGGCTAGAATACTTGAACTCTCTGTGTTTTGCAAGGTGGATAAATCTGAGGTCATGTGTTTGTCTGTCTTCTTCTGGTTCCCTCAGATCGTGTTTTGTGAACTCTGTTCTCCCGACCATGCTTCCTGTGAGAGCTTGCAGCTCCAGGTCAGTGGAAGACGTGCTCAACAGACTTTGTTCCTGCAGAGCTGTGCTCTTATCAACCCTGTGCTTTTTATCAGCACTCTGTTTTAAGTCATTGTTGTTCGTATCTATATCTGGCAGATGTGATTCTGATTTAACTGGGATGGAAACCAAACAAAATATGGTCTCGTTCATTTTTTTCTTTGAAGTTTTCTTGGTCTGAATCCCAGTTTCAAACTTTCTGAGTTTGGTTTGGATTTCCCAGGTACTTTCACTCTGTGGGTCTGGGGAGGAAACCTGGCCTTCCTCACGTCCATGCTGGCCTCCTCTTATGCCAGTCCACTGTTCTCTTACAACGCTGGGATCTCTCTGGTCAGAGAAGCTTCCATCTTCCCCACTCCCAGGGCGCTGGCCCCAGAGCCACCGGGGGCTGGGATCAGCAAAGGCCAGGCTCCTCTCATTCTCCGACAGGGGTATCGGGCCCTGTGCACTCACAAGGGCACCATCGCATTTCATTTTCCCATGAGCTGGCTCTTGGGCAGTAACGGGACCAGAGTGATATGGTCTATCATCAAGCTTCATTTCTTCACAGAAACCCATGGGTTTAGCTAGTTTAATATGTCGTATCCGTGGATCATCAAAGGGGATGTACTGAACAGAGCTTTCATGGGCAGTGACAGGACTGGGGAACCGAGGGAGCCCTCGAGGAGAGCCAGGGCTCATGCTGTACTCACTCCCTGTTCCAGCGACATCAGAAGGACGTGGACAACTGGCCCCAGGCTTCTCAGTCAGATGTGGCGGTTGACTGTGTTCACTACTCACATGTCTGGGTGCTGTATCTTCCAGGTAGGGGTTTGGGATATGCTGCGGGGGCGACCTGTATGAAGGCGGAGGCACATAAACTGGAGGCTCCAAGCCCGAGTCCGACATGCTGAGCTCATGCCTGGAGTCATTAGTTTTGGTCAGGTAGGAACCATGGGGATCCGTTTGCTGGCTGCCCTGAAAGTCGCTGTTCTCTCCTCTGGTCTGCTGGTGTGAGCCATACAATGGAGGCTTGAGGGGTCTCCCAAATTTAGGCCGGGAAAAAGGGGTCAGGGAGCCACCCTTCTCAGGGTTCCTTGTGGACTCCAAATGTGGCACACAATTTGGAGCATACGGTGATATCAAAGGAATATCTGGTACATGTCCATCACTTAACGGAATGGGAATTTCCACGCAGCTCAGGCTATCAGGGGAAAGGCCTCGAGGCAATGACCGGGATTTCTTTTTGTTCTGAGAAGTCAACACATGTTCACCTTGAATGAATGGGTACAGCTCTTGAAACAATTTCTCCCCATCACCATCAGACATCTGCTTCCCTAACTTCCTTGGCTGGTTCCAGCTTTCCAGGCTTACGTTTTGCCACTTGGCAGGACCCGACATCCTCAACTCTTCTTCCCAAACTGCCTTCTTCATCACGTCCTCTGTCCTTCCTCCGACTTCCCATGAACCCTCCCTCACGTGGATGGGCATACTGTGGGCTTGGGCCATTCCTCTGACCTCCAGGTCTTGCCGGTCTCTTGGACTCAGCAAGCTACTGACCTCCTGTCCTCCTCTTCTCCAATAGGCCTGGTTGTTACCGATCTGGGGCTGAGAGGACCATGCTAAGGTGGGTCGATTATAAAACCTACAAAAGAAACAAAGAGGCGTAGATGTTATACCGAGAAGAAACATGCCCTTCTCTGCTTCTGTGGCTGGTGTGAAATCAAACTTAAGTTAGTGCCTTTGAAAGATTGCTACCCAATCACAGTGTTTGCCAATTTTAAGGAAAACAAGTCCCATTGATCATAGGTGGAGGACAGCCACATATTTTGCCAGCAAAGGCTGAGGAGTGGCAGCAGCAGGCTGCCCAGAAGAACATAAAGAATGCTGGGTGTATGAGATATCAAGGCCTTTATGTTAAAACCCCCAAGGAACAAGGGCATGCCCTCAAGGTGTGGCCTTGGACAATCTGAGCACATTCCTGGCTAAATCCAGACTTACTGAGCAATCTCTGGGAACCTGCTTTTGATGATGCCACTCTACAGCAGTGATTCTTAATCTTCAGGGGGAGTGGGAATCACAGAAGGGTTGCTAAAACACTGGCTGCTGACTCCCTTCCCGTTTCTCATTCAGAGTAACTGGACAGGGCTGTAGGAATGTCTAACAAGGTTTGGGCAGGGGATGCTGCTGGTCCCAGGACTTTACTTGGCCAGTCAGTACGGTGTCAAAATGATTGTACATCTGAATCGGGAGGGATCTTACAAATCCCAGTGGCCAAGCAGTGTCCTAGATTCATCACATTGTAAATTTGAACATCAGGAGTGATCAGGCATCAGAATTCCTCCAGGTTTCCCCAGGTGTCCCTGGTATGAAGCTGAGACTGAATACCACAGGCATACTTCCCCTATGGTGAGGATCACCCAGTCATGCACAGCATAAGGTTAGTAAATGATATTCACATATCTGACAGTATTCTCGTAAGATTATAAATGGAACTGAAAAATCCCTACTACCTAGTAGTGCTGTAGCCACTGTAACGTTGCAGTGTAACACATTATTCACACGTATGGGGGGAGGCTGGTGTAAACACGCCTGTTGCATTGCCAGTCATATAAAATACAGCACATATAGTTATGTATAGTCATAATACTTGATAATAAATGACTATGCTATTGGTTTATTTATTTAGTACACAATATTTTTGTCATTCATTTAATTGTACTTCTTCTACTTCTTAAAAAAATCTATTGTAAAACAGTGGCAGCCTTGTACATTTAGCCTCTCTCTTAATTGCACCAAGAGGCCATATTGCATGATTGACCTATGCCACTGAGATTTGTACAAGGACAAAGTCACCTAAGTACAATTTCTCAGAATGTGGCTCTATCATTTGGTGACATGTGACTGTATATACATTACCAAATGTCAACCCACGAAAGTTCAAATTCAGTAGGTCTGGGTCTAGCCCAGGCATCTGTGTTCTGAACAAGCAGTCCAGGGGATTCTTATCCTTAAACTATTTGGGAAATACTGCTATGGCTGATTTTGAGATTGATCAGAGAAAGAGCAGGTGCAGATGGAGAGTGGGCTGTGTTTGTGGGAAATTTTGTCAGGCAGGAAATGGTAGTATCAAATGCAGGCTGCTCTCCACTACCTGATAGTACATACTGCTTTCCTAGTAAACCCTCAGAAAATACAGATGCCAGGACCCAACCCCAGACATTTGGATTTAATTGATCTTGTAAGGAGCCTGATAGCACTTTATTTCAAAATTTCTCCAGATGGTTCTAGCAGGCATCTACGGGTTTAGAATCACAGTTCTAATGCAACCAATGAAATTATCCGTGTAACACTGTTACACTGTGCACGAATATTATGATACCAACTACAAATGACCAGATAGTAGAAACATTAACTGGAAGGGAGCCTGGGGGACTCAACTATTTTGATTAACCATGCATGGGCTAAGCAGATGAGAATGTCAACTCTAAAACCATTTTTTGTAGATAATTAAAGTATTTTATATTCATTGTTGAAAATTAATGTTGGAACATAGAAAGTACAAAACAAACATTACTTGTAATCCTGCTATTCTCAGAGATAGTCACTTTAATATGTGTCTTCTAGTCTATATGTATATGAAAACATGGATTTTCAAACAGCCTCAGTATTCTAGGCATCTGGGCTCACAGGAATGTCTCCCATACCCATGCTACATACCACAGCTAACCCACAGTGGCTGCTTCATACCAGGTCCACATTGAGTGTTTTCTGTCCATTTATTCACTTAAACCTCACCAGCATCCCTCTGTGGTAGGAACAATTGTCATTGCCATTTTACAGAGGGGAAAACTGAGACTGGAAAATTGGGCACTTATACTATGCTGTGCATTGTGCTAAGCCTGTGCAATGACTTCTTCCATTTAAACTGTACAAACAAATGAATTTCATGATTGATTTTTCTATTTCTATAAGGAATGACATTGGGATTTTAATTGGAATTGCACTGAATCTGTATAGAGCTTTGGGTAGTATGGCCATTTTGACAATTTTGACAACATTAATTCTGTCTATCTAAGAGCATGAGAGATCTTTCCATTTTCTAAGGTCTTCTTCTATTTCTTTCTTTAGTGTTCTGTACTTTTCATTGTAGAGGTCTTTTGTTAAATTGTTAAATCATTTGTTAAATTGATTCCCAAGTTGTTTTTTTCCTTTGAGGCTATTTTGAATTTCTCTTTCAGAGGATTTATCAGTGATGTATAGAAATGCATTTGATTTATAGGTATTGATTTTATATCCTGCTGCTTTGCTGAATTCATTTATTAATTCTAGAAGTTTTCTGGTAGAGTTTTTTGGATCCTCTAGGTATAGAATCATGTTGTCAGCAAATAGGTTGAGTTCTGCTTTTCCTATCAGTATCCCTTTAATTTCTTTCGTCTGTCTAATTGCTCTGGCTAGAGTTACAAGAACTACATTGAATAGAAGTGGTGAAAGAGGGCATCCTTTCTTGTTCCAGTTTTTAAAGGGAATGCTTCCAATTTTTCTCCGTTTAGAATGATGTTGGCCTTGGGTTTAGCATAGATAGCTTTGACAATGTCAGGTATGTTCCTACTATCCCTAGTTTTTCTAGTGTCTTGAACAGGATCAGTGCTGTTTTTTGTCAAATGCTTTCTGTGCATCAATTGACATAAAGAATCATATGATTCTTATCTTTAAGTCTATTGATGTGATGGATTACATTTATTGATTTCCGTATGTTGCACCAACCCTGCATCCCTGGGATGGACTCCACTTGACCATGGTGCGCTATGCATATGTGGTACGACTCTATGTCATGTCCAGCCAATGAAAAGTTGTGCTCCATATGTGTATAATGAATCAAAAAGCTTTCTGCTGTCATGTATAAATGATTAGAACTAATAAAAATAAATTAATAAACTATATGACCACCTTTACTTCCCCCTGTGCCAGGTAAGGAAACTGAGGCACAGATATGCTAAACAACTCTCCTAAATTACATAATTTTTACAAAGCTGGGAAATAATTAACCACTATGTCTTTACTTTTTCAATGTAATGAAAACTTCTTCAAGTGCTTAATTACCATGGGTGAACAGTATTCCATCATACATACATACCACTGTACCAGTATGGATGTTTATGTAAATTCCATCTAAACACATTTTGAGAAACACTACTGTCCACAAACACTGAATGCAAGCCTCATAAGCTTAGAATAAATCCCTAGTTTTTTAAAAGGACTGAGTAGTCAAGAAGCACACTGTTGAGTTGACCTTACATAAACCACTTCAATGTAGAGTCCCTCCTGCCTTGTAGAGGACAGCTGGCTTTGTTGAACCTTCTCATCCCTACAGGGTATAATAGTTTTTCCTCTTGAATTAAGTGGAAATAACTTCTGATTATTTGAATTTGCATTTCTTTGATTACCAGAAGGTCAATTTTTTTCATGTGCTTAAGTGTCATAAAGTGATTTCTACAACATAGTCCACTTCTCGGCTGGTGGTAGGCCAAATGAAAACTACAGGGAACAGGGAGGGACTCAGAGCCATGCAGCAATGGCACCTAAAGGCCCAGGAATTGACTGGGCTAAGGGGAACCATTCCCAACACATAGATAGAAGGTTACAGCTCTGCAAGGAATGCCAATAAAAAATTATGTTATTATTAATATCATTCTTATTTTGGAATCACTTCTTTGCATTAAAAGATGAGGGTAACCCTGAGTCACTTGTTAAGTTCCACTTTTAGCAACTTAGTGATGGGTAGAAAACATCGGAAATCATTTTGAGGTAAAGCGTGTGGCCCTACGCAGCGCAGATGCTTCTGTACTTACTACTCATGTCAGTACAGGCTGTCAACACCAGGGTGGGAGGAGGTCACGATTTCATTGTTGCTTTTGTTGTCATCAGAATCGTGTTTGGAACAGTCTGGGTTTAGAATGCTTAGCAGGGCCATTCTGGGGTCCGGTATCATTTTGGAGGCTACCGCTCCTTGCACACCTACTCACTCTGAGAGCTGCAGTTTCTTCTCCTAGAGACTCCTGCATGATCGCCCATCCATAGCATGAGAAAAACCTTAGAAGATAAACCACTTACAAGTCTTTAGTACCAGGCTAGTACTGAAAAGGTATTGCTCAGTGGTAGAGAGCTTTAAGCATGTGTAAGGCCCTGGGTTCCATCCCGAGCACAGGGGTGGAGCAGGGAGGAGTCTTCAGTACACACTGGCTACAGGGTATCAGACTCTATAGAATTCAGGGGCAAGACTTAAAAACTGCAACTTAATAAGACATTGCCATTGTCACAGCTTCAACTGTGAGAGTACACAATAATTCATGGGGTATGTGGGGAATGCTTGGCAGCAAAACTATCTACTTTGTTCTACTCTTAAGCTGATCTCATAAGTGGGCTTCATACACCCAAGGCTTTATTAAACATTATTCTTATTCCTTACCCTTATAAACATTTTCAGGAGTGCTCAACTTTATAATCTGGCTCTTTTTCTCAATTGATATTCTGGATTCACAGTGAACATATGTTGTGCTCAGAGAGGTAGCTGAAATCCCAAGGGGTTACTGGTATAGGTACATGCCCACGCACAATCAGATGATGTATAAAATACAACATAAATGGGACAAGATTATAAATAGACTGCCTTTCTATAGATGTTAATGTGGTTAGAATTTCCTCTCCATACAAATGTTATCACCTTAACTTTGTCAAAACTAATCAAAATGGCTAAGTATTCTGGGTTAAAATTTTTCCTATTTGCATAATACAGCAAAATCCCAATTTAAGAAAAAAAGGATCATCTGGGAAATTTTAAATAACCTACGTTAAAATATAGTAGTTCATTAGCATAGAAAACTATAAAGCATTTATTGAACAAACATCTATTCTGTACCTGTTCTAAGCCAGGCTCTGACAGGCACACATGGACTCCACGTGGTGAGAGTTCAGGAAAATTTCTCTTTCAGACCAGTTATCACATGTAGATATTCTACCAGCTGAGATAAACAGCACCCCTTACCATACCACATATGCACTTCCCCATGCGACTTCAAAGCCAAGAATGTTTTCTAATACCTTTAAGAAGATAAGGTGAGATCAAACTCCTTTTTTTGAAAAAATGATTTACATTTAGCAAACATTAACAATAGGATATTTTGCATAAACATACTGGACACATTGATATGGGGTGGGAAAAAGATAAGGCAGCGAACTGGAATATGAAGGGCCAAATGAGTTGTGCTTACAAGTTCAATGGGACAAGCAGAATCTTCACAGAGAATTCCCTGGAGAAAGGCAGAGGGAAAGGCAAGCTCCACATCATATCCCAGAAGACACAGATGAGGTCAACAAAATAACTGACAAAAAAAAACTGCTTGGAAAATATTTGAAATATGAACATATGAAAAATGACACGTCTAAAGAAAAATTAGCAAATGTACTCATTGTATGTATAAGAGCAAATAAAAAGAAAAATGAGAAATTTCTGTTAGTTCATATGACTCATTTCCAACCACAGTGGAAAATACTTTGCTCTTTTTGTTTTCTTTTTTTGTGTGATGTTGAGGATTGAACCCAGGACCTTGCAAGAGCTAAGCAAGCACTCTCCCACTGAGTTACACCCCAGCCCTGCCCTGCTTATAGAACGGCATTATTGAGATGACTTTTAACCATTGTTTCTGTGCTTTAAAAAGATTATCTTCTCAGCAGACTCCAGGGTCCTCATGAGCTGTACCAACTTGTGACTTCTGGGCATGCGACAGCCTAGAACTGTGCCAGGCAGCCAAGGGGCAAGGGATAGATGTGGAGAGGCTTGCTGCCTATCTGACTGAACTAGGAACTCTGTGGGAAATGAAACACAGGCACTGAAGTTACTTCTCCCACCTCCAGGAACACAACCCTACCTCCCATGGGTGGCCCTCACAGTCCAATCGGGGTAATGGACAGAGAGGCTCCATTAAATTAATGTGGGTCCTAGTCCAGTGATTTCTCTCTGGTGCCCCAGTCTGCAGTCTAGCAGATGCCTGCTGCTAGAACACCTTCAAGCTCTAATGTCATGTACTGGGGACCAGCGGACTGCTGCTGTACTTTGCTTCAGTGGCATTCAAAAGCCACTCCCCTTCTAGTGGGGTCAGTTGTTCTTACCCAGCTAAACAAGTTTACAGGTAGTGCAACCTCCTCCAAGAAGAAGGCTTCCTCTCTAGGTTGACATGGCAGAAGGAACTGTGGGCATCTCCTTAGACTGACCCATTCTCACCAGCCAAGATTAGGTGCTCAACACGCTTCCATAGATTCTGCCATCTCTCCCTACAAAGTTCTCTCTGGTTGCCTGGAAGCCTGCAATTCCACTTCTCACTGTGCAGTGGGGTATTCAATGTACCATAATGTACAAATAACCCTCTGACACAAGGATAGCACATGGGCTACTTTTGGAAATGGGAAACAGGAGGTCAGGAGAAGATTAAGAATGAAGTGCAGAGGTTAGCATAAATTACACATCAGTCATAAGAGGAAGCTGCTCAGAAACTTAATGGAGAAACATAACTACTCAGCCCACTTGGCTGAATAAGAATTGTAGGCTGTACTGGCAGAGTTGTAACCAGAAAATCCACAAATGCCTCGTCAGACTGCTAACGTGCCGCTATAACTGATTTCCACAATGTCACAATAAATGTCTGCAGATGACAAATAGTATAGATTAGCTAAAATAAAGTACCTTTAGGAGGTTATTTTTTGGTTATTTAACAAAATACACAAATTTGATAAGGGGTCTGGAAGAAAAAGTAAAATTAATTTTGGGGCTTACAAACGGTGTTAAATTTAGCCATCTGAACGAGGGGCATAGAAACCAATTCAAAGGCAGTCAGGCTGTCAGTGTGGACAGTGGTAAATAAGTGGGGTGTCTTGGCAAAGCACCTGCTCATAAACTGGCCCCTGAAATCACAGTTACAACACAGGCTTTGAACTCCTGAGCTTGGATCTGGGTTCCACAAAGATTAGCTCAGAATAGGGGGAAAAAAGACATTTTGGAAAGCATCTCTGCTGTGGTGCCAACTGGCTCTCTCACAGGACCATAATATTTTAAAAATTCTGATGGTTAGAAATGAACATGAATTGCTCTTTTGAGGGTGCCAACAGCTTTGTGAAGCATCACTGCGCTAGGATCGTAATAGATTTTTGATTTTGCAAGGTCCAATAAAGATCTTTTAGATATGGAACATAAGTCACAGACCCCCCTCAAAAAGCCCTGCTGCCTCAGGGAGTGATGTCTGGGTTTGCTGCTTGCTTTTAATACATGAGTAAATACACAACTTGTGTTGATATGAAAGACTGAGCCATCTTAGAAACTGTGGTGATAATTCTGTAGTATAGATTGAGCATACCTAATCTGAAAACCTGAAATGTTCCAAAGTCTGAAATATTTTAAGCAAACTTTGGATTTCCAGATTAAGGATGTTCAGTCAATAAAACTTAGGCATTAACCATTCTAAAATCCAAAAACATCCTAAATCTGAAACACTGTTGGTACCAAATATTTCGGGTAAGGGATACTCAACCTTTACATCTCTTCAATATATGTAACAAAATCAGGGATTGGAAGAACTGCTCATTGAAAGGGGTCTTGGTCGGTCGGTCCCCCCCACCACCACCTATCTCTCTCTCTCTCTCTCTCTCTCTCTCTCTCATCCCCGCCCCAGGTGCTGGGCATGAATTCAGTGTCTTTGCATGCTAGGCAATTTTGCTCTACCACTGATCTACACTCCATCCCTCAAGGGGATGCATCTGAAGCTGACTCACATTCAGTGGGCTACCAACAAATCTATGCAAAGGAAACAAAAAGAAGAGAGAAGCAGGAGGAAGGAGGGAAATACACATGAAAGAAGTGCCTAAGATCTGCATGGAAGGAGAAGAAAAATCAAATGGAGACAAGGTAAGGTGGGACTTGGGGGACTGCCACCCCAGATGGGCCACTAACTGATTACTGTGTCATCCTCGAAGGAGAGTGCTGCTAGCACCTCTTCTTGTAAAACATGTAATCTTTGAGCAACATTCTTCCTATAAGTGCACTTAGAAGAGAGGAAATCATGTTTCACAAACCCCCTGTCTTTGACTCATGTCAGTTAGTTAAATGAGCCCACTTGTTTCACTGACTAAAATGGCAAGGACACACTGATGACTCTGAATTTAAAATCAAGAAGACACTAGAGTCCTCTTTATTCCAGAAGCAGCCTCCCCACAAGGACATGTGCCAACGTTCCTATCCACACAAAGATCCCAATGACAGATCACCCTCTCCCTTTACATAAAAATAATCCCACACACCATCAATTGGCGGGCATCCTTGAGCCCATAGGGAAGCCACCCAAGAGTGTCTTCTCAGGGAGGGGCATCAAACACTAAAGAAATAGCTCCCCACTTGAGCTACCAGTTAAAGCCCCAGTAACAAAAAGTAGGGGCATCTACCTACCCCTTTTGTGATATGGCCCTTTGCATCTGAATACTTGGTAGCTGTACCTGTATTCAAGAGAGGTTATTAATCACCTTCCGATTTATTTTCTAAGGATAAAGTGTTTAGGTGGAGATAAGTGGGACAAGGAGATGGTATCTGCAGTCAAGCCTAAGACACCCAGAGGGTTGCTCCAGGTCAACAGAACAGCCAAAGTTTGTGGCACCTGCATGGGATCATCCAGCATCTTGTGGCTTTTTAGCACAGCACAGGGAGCAGTACAACAATGCTGCCAGGAGCATGTGAGCAGCAGCCCAGCACCAACAGGACAGCGTGGCTTTAAATGCCAGCAGCACAGCTCTCTGACTGGAGGTCTCCTGCCGTGTCCTTAACTTCTCCCTGCCTCTGACGTCTCACATGTATTGAGGGATGTGAGAACAATGGGAACAATCTTCCTTTTTGGAGTTTGCTGGGAGGCAGTCAATAAAATAATACATTTGAAGAGTTTAGCAAAATGACTAACACATAAAAAACTCTTGTTTTTAGATATATTGCTATTAACCCAATTAAAATAACTCCTCAGTGGATAGGTAGTAGTGGAACTGTTCCCCTGCATGGTTAGGGGAAGGAGGTACAGGTGAACACAAAGGACAGAAGAAGAGAGCTAAGTGTCTGTCTTAATGTAATGATTATTTTGGAACAATTATTTTAGACAATAACGTAATGATTATTGTCCTTCTCTAAGTCATAATCAACAGGCCATCGCAGGAGCCGAAATAATGATACAGCTAACTGTCATAACAAGATGCCCATCCCAGAGATGGCTGAAGTCAAACCCACTTCTACAAAGACGATGTGGAACAAACCAATATTTAGTTTATTAAAGCAAAATAGGAAGAACAAGCTCCAATCCACTTGTTGTCATGTAAATCTAATAGGTAAGGCAGATTATTTCAGAATTTTCATACTTGCTCTTTAAGAGGGATAGAATATATTTTTACCTAGTTAAACTATCTTTGTTAGTGTTGTCCCTTCAGTAGCCACCGTAGACATGAAAGAAAACACCCTTGGTTCTAACCTCCATTCCACATTTCCAGCACCACCATTTTCACTCATGGGTTCATTTATTCAGTGAATATTTTTGGACTGCTGTCTCTGCTCTGATCCACTGTTCTTTGGAAGCTAAGCTCAGAGTAGGGAGAAGCGGGGAAGACAGCCACTAGGGAGCACATGCCAGGAGCCTGCAGAGCTGTGGAAAAGGCCCCCTTGTCCATGCTCTTGCCCCTACACCATAGGAGAGCTACCTACAGCTGGACATGGCAGTGTGAGAAAGTAGACTTCTAGTGTAGTTTTTTTGTTCTTCATCAAGAACCTGGAGAGCCAGTCATCTTGGAAGCAAAGCAATGGGCTCGAAAGACCCACCCAGGTCTTGTTGTTACCACCCAGCGTCTCTCGGCTGGGTATTTCCTAGCTCCTGATCTCATCCAATTCTTAAAGAAGAACCTCTCCACAAGCCACGCTCCTCTTGGTGATGTCAGTCGCCCAGACCCACAAACTCCAGGCTGCAGGAGTCTTCCCACTAACTCTGAAAGTGCTTCCTTATCACTATGCCTCTGGAAGTCTGTGTTCAAAGGATCCAAAGTGCTCCTTGTTGGGAAAAAGCTGACAATGGCAAAGCAACATGAGAGCATGTGCAGAGAGGACGGGGAGCAGGCACTTCTGGAAGGTCATGCTGCTCCTGAACAAGAACAAAGCACCCCCAGGGAAAGGTATCCAAAGGGACCAGGGGAAACAGGAGGTTTCAATCTGCATGTGGGCTCAGAGCATGCCAGACCAGGAATATACACTTTCCCCTGTGAAGAGGTCAAGAGAGCCATGCCTGATGCCCAGGGTATGAAACAAGTGTTAAAAGATAAATAATGTGTGTTGGTTTATAATTTTGCAAAAAGAAAGAGCTACACAGGAACAGATGTTAAACTTGAAGATTCCTTTTTTGGAAAACCATTTTAAGTGGGATATGATTTGAGAGGAGCTTCAAAAGCTCCGGCAAATTAACTGTTTACCGAATCCAGTAGCACCATCTAGAATGGGTGTTTACTGATCGGATAGAAGCCTCCCAAGATGAGGACCCATGCCACCACATCAGAGACTCTCCCAGTTTGCTGAGTCTCTAATTAGTCCAACTGCCACTGATGACAGAAAATAATTACAAGTTACTGCCATGGTTAACTAACAAATATTTTTTTACTAGAATTCCTGGGGCAAAGCAGAGAAGAGTCTATTGTGGTGTGACTTTCAGATTCAAACCTCAGCTAAGTTAAGTCATTTTACAGCTTCCTCTGATTATAATATTTCACAGGAAACACATTAAGGAAACCGAGAATGCCTGATAACAGTCTTTTACATATTTTATGGCAGCTAAGTATTATTCAGTTATGGCTACTGGCATTTGAAATATGTGGTTTCCTCCATGAATAGATAACACACAGCTTTCCCTGATCCGCGTCCCCTAGACCATCATGTGCATGTGCCATGTGCATATTACTTAGGAAGCAAGGCCCGTGGACTCTTTTGTACCATGGAAGTGACCTTCATGCCAAACCTGCGGGCAGTTTCGTGGTTAACCAAGACCGGCCAGGAGTAGGTTAGCTTCTAGACCAGAAGGCTTTCCAGGAGGTAAATGGCTTAAAAAGGGGGAAATGCCAAGTCTTTAGAGTCATTCAATGAATGGTTTGTGAAGAGAGAACATATTTTGGGCACACGGTCAGGGCCCCTGGCCTGGAAACTGTCCTCATCCATAGCCCCTGATGTAGACAAAGTCCCAGCATCCATGTATGTCCATTTCCTCTCCACAGTCCGCCTTCTACCACTTTTTTGTCCCCCTGCCCTCACCAAGACTGATATGCCACTGGCTTCCCAACAACACTGATTCTTTTCTACAAAAACTTAAACTAAGACACAGATGGTAGTTAGCAGTAAGCTCAGAGGTTAAACCCTCACAGAGAATAAGGGAAGGATAAAAGTTACCCCGAGCCCAAGTTTCTAGAAAGTAGTCACTATCAGGGAAGAGGCTGCCCAGCAGAAGGGGATGCATAAGAACAGACATGCCAAGAGGTGAGGAGGGACAAAGACTGAATGGGTCTCCCCTCTGCAGACTGTCTCGAGAGACATCAAGGAACAGAGCAGACCTGGCTTCCAGCACTGTTGCTCCCACATCTGATGAGGTCTGGCCAGTCTTCCTTCATTTCCTGTCCATGGATGGTTCCTGAGATTTCCTGTCCTACCTATCCTACAACAACCCCTGCCTTTCCATTTAGATGGATACCAGCTTCTGCCACCCCAGCATCTACAAAGGAGGAGAGCTTTTTCACTAGGAACTGTTCAGCCACCAAAAGTTTTGCTGGGTCTATGGCAGTTACTTTCTCCCTGCTTGTTCCCTGCTATACATGGCAGAAGCCACTGACACTGCCACCTCACCTGCCTGTCAGGGAAGCCAACACTCTTCCTCTTCACAATGGAACCTTCTCACACAGTCTCACCCTTCTCCTCTTCCAATGTTCTGAAAGACTCGTCCCTTGTACACATTGCCTAGGCTTATGAGTGCAAGGGTTGATTCAGAGGAATTATTTAAGGAATGAACATTCACTAAATGAAAATTCTTTAATAGGAATTAGTCAAGTCAGAGATGACTTAGATATGGGATCAGGCTTCAGGAAGCTGACAATTTTGAAGACCAAGAGAAAATGTTGGAAGAATTCAAAGGAGAGGGTGACTTCCATGACAGCAACCTAAAGCCGTTAGGTAAGATGGGGTTTCCAGTATGAGACTGGGTGGAAACGGAGTGGGGCCTGCATGGTGACCCTGTGTATCTGGCGTCCCATCAATAGGAGGCCACAGGAGAGGCAGGCTGGCTGGGCTTATGTGGCCTGTAGGGCCTGCAGTGCTGGGAAATGAGGGAGCAGAGCCAGGCGGGCCCTGTGCTAGCAGAAGTTACACAACAGGGGCCCAGAGCTCATCTTCTGCGCCTTCCAGCCATAAGATTGATGGTTCCATACATTAATACTTAGTTGAGGAAGACAGTTCTCACTACTCATTAATTTGGATAAACTTTGTACAAATGAGAATTGATTCTTAGTCCTATCTTCACTACTTGAGCCTAAGAACTTTTTGGAAAGTTCACACATCCCTGCACCTCTCTTCACATCAGAATTGTCACTTCTTTACCATCTTGGATGCTCACTATTACTTGATCTAATAATAGCAAAATCTCCTAAGCATAGTATCTTCAGCAAGGTAGGTAACAAGTATTCTACATGTTTGAAAATCCTGCCCAAAGAAGCCCCAGATGAAGGACACCACCTTCCTTTATGGCCCTTAACAATGTCCCTAGAAAAGCAGTATTATACATGTCATCTACAGTTGGTATGAGAGGATGTACTCCTTCTGCAACTCCCCAGACACCTAGGGACACATCCATGCCTGCCAGAGACAAGGAAATGAGAAAACAGTCCAGCACAGGGCAGCTATAAAAGGGGCTCACAGAAGTGAGGCCCCTTTCAAACTTGGCCAGACCAGAGCCTGTGGCTAAGCTGGGCTCCCTCCACTGCTGCCCTGAGTGGCCCTGGACAAGCCATTGACATTCTCTGGGCTTCATGTTCTTCTGTAAAAATTACCAGTGTGCCTTGTCTCTACCACCTGCCAGCATAGAACAAACTGATCTCTTCCATCCAGCCCGTGGCCTTCTAAACTACACCCTTTACCTTGCCCGGGAAATTGGCAGGGTACTGAGGACCAGCCCAAGGTGTCCACCTGAGAAACAGCATTAGAGGAGTCCTCAGGACTCCCCAGTCACCCTGCTGGCTTGGAGTTAGATGGCCATCTTGGTTCCAAGTGCCCCCAAACCTGGAGACCAGCCCAGTAGGGGCCACTGTGTGAGACAGGACAGGCAGCCAGACTACAGCTGCACTTGTCAAGCGATCAAAGGCTGTGAGCTGGCAGAACACCATTTATTCACTCAGATTCAGAATTCACATAAGCCATGGCATGGTTGTTTTGTCTTGTTTGGGGTTTTGTTTTTATGTTTTTTAACTATTTTTAACTTTTACGTATTTATTTCTTCCTAAAGCATGTCAACCTCGGAAGCCTTGCAATCGATCTCTGAGGATCTGGATATTGGAACAGAGTTTTGAAAATATGTAAGCTTTTCTCTTTCTACTTTTTAAGTCAACCTGAAGCCATCACACACCTCCCAAGTTAATCAGTAAACCTCAGAAACATGGAGAAAGATACCAGATTCATGGAGAACTTGGTCAACATCCCACTGCCACACAAAAGCACTTATTTGAGCACTTCACTTGTGACAGAAAGAAATACTGCTTATGGGTCTGATTATGCTACCCACCTAACTCTGGGCAGGTGGGCCCTGAGGGTGCCCAGGTTACCATGCAAGGGTTAGAAAGTCCTGAGTAAGCTGTGTCTGAGCTTGGGGGCTACACTACATACACAGAATTCTAAAGGGGATTCTATTACCTCCTATTCTGAAACCCAATTCTGATCTGGATCCTCAGGTTTGAGGAAGACCCCCATATAACTGACACAGCCCATCTATATGGATTCCACAGCCCTGTCTTTACCTCAGACAGAATTGACTCTTCTGTTTTTCAAAAGTTCCCACAATGGCGGGGAGAACAAATTGAATCCATCAGCATATATTAAATAATATATCATTTACTGTGTGCCTAAAGCTGTAATGAGCTCTGCAGGAAATACAAAAGAAACAGGAGATAAGGTACAAGCGTAATATCTTCAATCCACTTTGGAAGATGGATATACTCAGTAAAAACTAGAAAGAACAGAAAGCAGGAGAAAATCAAACACATGTTTTTCTGATAGTAATTAAGGTTGCCTTCACCTTCAGCCAACTGGTCCATTAGAGTCCTCATCCAAATTCCACGGCAGGGAACATGGCTGCCAAGAAAGTTAAGCCCAAGAAAGTAGTGGACAGAAGTGTGGATGGTGGAGGGCAAGGTCAAAGAGCCATAGCTTCCTGTCCTCTTCCATGCTACCTTTCACTCCACACCTAGCTCCCACCAGTGGGAACTGACTGGTAGCACAGACTTGCTTCACTACACTGTGCAAGGGGTGCTCTTGCTTTTACCCAGTAACCAGTGTTGACTGCTCTGACTGCAGAAATGAAACTCTCCCATTTTTGCCTGAAAGATGTCAAACAATGAGGAAGAAATTTTCTGGGTAAAGGTGACCCCAAAAGGCCAGATGATTCCCATCAGACTTAATTCACATTTCGGTGTACTTTTCTTAAAGATACACCCCTGCCTCCACTTGTTGCCTTTATCCATTCTGGTTGGTTGCAACCAGCTGCATGAAGCAACTGTATACCGAGAGCTCTTCTTCTCCAATCTGTACTAGGTCCCAATGCAGCATTAAAGACAAACAGTTTTATGAAGGGGTGACAATGGTTTTCTCCAAGTTGAAAGTGTTTGGGAGAGAGTTTCAGGGCTCCTATCTCATGCTGGCTTTGTGGCAAGTTCTAGAAATTCCCTTTTGTTAACCATCTCATTCTTCCAACCAACCAATGCTATTTATCTGTTTATTTGTTTATGTCATAGTGAACACCCACAGAGGCAGCTGTGTTCAGATGGGATACCAGATGAAGTACAGTGCAACTGCAAAGGGCAGATGGGTCCGAAGCTAAGGGAATTATATCAGTACACAAGAAGAAAGGTTGTCTTTGTAATAAATGGAGGAGAATACAACTTCTTGTAACCTACAAAGCACTGAAATGTATTAATAAGACAAATGTACCATGAATGTGTGCGTGGTCATGAACTAGCTTTTCCAAAGTTCCAAAATGATTCCTACCTGAAGAAAGTGAACACAAAAGAGAACAGAGACACACAGCATTAAAACACATTTAGCACAGTACTCACCTGTTTATTGAAGGACTACTATAGCCAGCTCCTGGGCTAAGTGCTGCTGGAACACCCCAAATACCACAACGAAAAGAAGTGTTCTTATCTTAGACTCTTTTTTTCCTCCTTGGCCCATCCAGATATTAAAAAAATTACTAAGATGCAACTCAACGCCAAACTCTTAAGTTAAAGGAATATGGCAGGTCAACATGGAACCTTACCCGGCCTCAGCAGCTCTAGAAGCAGAAGTACTTGGGCGCTCCCCGTGGCCCCTCGGAGTGCCGCGGCGGCTTTCAGAGTCACTCACATGTCCTGTCCCTGAGGATGACTGACTGTGTTCAAAGGCTACAGGGCCATCCTCACACCCATTCATCAGGCCACGGGCACCTCTGGTCCTTGTCCTTGTTCGCTGGCGCCCTTCAGGGTTGTCTTCACATGTTTCTCTTGACGGTTTGTATCCATGAGAAATCAGAAGATCCTCCACGCTGTACATGATGCACTGGCTTCATCAAAGCTCAACCACTGGAACCATCATGGTGGCCAGACTCATCACTGAGGGGAAAACAGAGAGAGGCAGTTTGTGACCTGTCCTCCCTGAAGAACTGCAGTTCCCTCTATCCACCAAACCCGACCAGGGAACACCTGCACCTAAGTGGAGAAACGTGGCTTTGTCTACCTGAAATCAACCCCAGTGGGCTCGTGCAGGAGAGATGCAGGCCGCACTGGCTCCACAGGATGTGCGGCAGGTCTGGGGCTCTCACCCTCTGATGACCACCTCTTGGAGAAGAGTCCAAAACAGTGTTTTAGTGAAGAAACGATCATACTGCCCACGGACCTCTAGCCCCACTCATCTAAAAAGAAACGCACCGAAGGAGTCAGGGCAGAGCAAACACAGATGCTCAATTACTACTTCATGCTTCTAAAAAGAGAGACTACCAAGACCCAGCCTGATCTTATTATATGTGCCTGTTTTCATCTTGGACACACACCTTTTGCTCTGAAGGGCAGAGGAGATCTTTAATCAACACGTAGCCACAATACACTCCAGTGCAAGCAATCGGAAAAGCCACTGCCAGGGCAGCTCCCCAGGGAGGCTAACTAGCAGCTGGAAATAGATTTGAAGTGCTTAGGCTCATAATGAGAAAACAAACAACGTGCTGATCCAGCTCACATACTCTACCTGCTGGGCAATATGAAAGTTTCCACGAAAGACTTTAAAGAATAGCATTTTTCGCCAACAACTTTTGGAGGAAAGTGCTGCCTTTCTTGGTCAAGGGTGTCCACACTCAATTCTGCCACTTTAACTGGCAGCAGCTGACCCCAGTATAAGCTGCCCAAAGGCAAAAGGACCAAGAAAGAAGAAAAATGAATAATAAAAGCTAATTTAACAGCAAAACAGGCAGGGCTGCCATGTTCACTCACCAGGTGGGAGACAGATTGTGGTCAGATGGATTCACCACTGTTTCAGCCTCTGCAGAGGCTGTTTGAAGCTCTGGCCTGAGTGACAGCATAAAAAAAGCTGGCTTGGTCAGAGCTTGGCCAGCTCCAGCCCCACTTTGCTGGTGCTTAGAAATAGAGTCACTGTGGCCACCACAAACAATGGCCAGGAAATGGCTGCTGGCCCATGTGCAGGTGTGAGGAAGACGCCTGTGCTTCCTGACAGCAGGAATTCTCCCTGGGGTCCACCATGCTATTCTGCTGGCTGTGCATGTCCTGGCTTTGCATTGCCCACTAGACCACAGGAGCAGGACAGTCCCTGTTGTCAGCCTGGGGAGGACTGCACAGTGTAGGTCTATAATTTTCCATCACATCTCTCCATTCTATGGCAGCTACTGCACTTACAGGAACATCTCTATGGCAACTTCACCATTCCTGACATTTCTCTGTAAGACTCTCCCAGGGCTGCCTGACTTGGGTCATTCACTTAGAAAAGGAAGGACCAAGAGAAGCAGCATTTGTCCTCTGACTCAACCGAGCAAATCACTAGGCTAGAAACTATAGTCAAATGAGATGTTGTTGTAAAATCAGAGGTATGGGGACACAGGCTCAAGGCTCTGAGGGCAAGGTCTTTGCTTTGTTCCATGCTAACTCTCCAGCATCTAGTATTTAGTATCTTCTTAATAAATAAATACCTGTTGAATGAATGCACAAAAGAGAAAGGGGCATTTGAACTAGGTTTTGAAGAATAATTAGGAGTTCACTAGATAAGCTGCATGTGTACACATATGAGAAGGGAACCTGGCACATAAAGTACACTGTGGGTACAGTGATTCCAAAAGTAAAGAAATGCCTCAGTAACGAAATCTTGGGGGCCTAGAAGAGAGTCCCAGACCCTCTGACGCACACCTGAGTCAGCCCCAGAGCTGAGAGTTCAGGTCTGATGACATTTGCACATATGCTCTCCCTCTCTCTCACCATGTCAAGCTCTTTCACAGGAAAACAGCAAGCACTGCACCCCATCTGGCTACCCAATACACCAACGAATGTTGCCTTGTTCCCAGGAATAAAGAAATGGCTTAGCAACAGAATCCTGGTGGCCTAGACTAGAATTCCCAGACCAACTGGCATATATTCCACACAGAGTGGTTGTACTGCAGCTCATTTATCAGAATCGTGAAGAAGCAATAACCATGCCCAAATGTATATGTGGGTCATTTTCCTACTAGGGATGGGGAAGTTGGTCCAATATGACTGTATGATTGGAATTATACTTAGCAAAACCTTAAATGGCCTGACAACCCATACCAAGCCATAAAAATCTTTTGAAAAAGTTGTATAGGTATAAAAGTCATAACCTGACCTTAAAGATTTGAGGTCAAAAGTATTCCGATTGCTAGAAACTGCAAACTCATTTCCATCCCTCAGAGGTGGGCAGACCCCGGGGAGCAGGAGCACAGAGCACACAGACTTCAACAGTCAGGAACTAAAGCCATGTGAGGAGCCCAAGAGGCCAGGGGGGACCACAAGCCCCGCAGTAACCCACGTTGCTGCCCCCATCTAAACTAGTGGAAGACTTCCACTCCCAAAGCTAATGCTCTTTGCCTTCTCAATCCCAGCTCAACTACTGCATTTCCACATTCACACTGATCATCACCCTCTCCCCTCAGAGGTTTCTGAACAGTGTCATATTATTTCTAACCTTTGTCATATTCTGCTTACCTTCTCTAGCACCCTTTATCTATGCAATGTGCTGCCTCAAGAGGTGGCAGGCTTCTCCTCACAAACATGTCGATTACAGTGGCCACTAGGACGATCTGCTGAGGTGTAGGAAACTCAGGTATCTACCAAGTTGCTGCACCGGAAAGATGGCCCTTTAACATTTCTTTCCAGCATTCTAAATCAACAACTTTAATTCTATCACCCAGACACCAACTCAAAAGGTGGCTGTAAAGACAAATACACAATAATAAATAAATCAATAAATGGTAGGAAGGGCGAGCCAGCATGGTGGTGCACACTTGTAATCCCAGAGACTTAGAAGGCTGAGGCAAGAAGATCCCAACTTCAAGGTGTCTGGGAAACAGTCAGACCCTGTCTCAAAAAAAAGGGCTGGGGATGTAGCTCAGTGGTAAAACACCCCTGGATTCAATCCCCAGTACCCCCCTCCAAAAAAGAGGTGGTGGTGTAGAGAATTTCTCAAAATCTATCAAACTATGCTAGGTTTATGTACAAATAGCCTACAATGAATCCCATAAGTACATATATGAAAAATAATAATAATAATAATAATGGCAGAGGGATCAGTAAAACAGAGCAAGTGGACTGGTAGAGGGAGGAAGAGAGGGAAAGGGAAGATATTGAGAAAGGATATTGAGCAAATTATGTTATGTGCACATATGAATACAGCATAATGAATCCCACTAGTATGTGTAATTATAATGCACCAATTTAAAAAAAAAAAAGACAAATGCATGATGAAATTTGACATCAACCTAACTTATTACCACAATTATTCTTAACAATACATTTCACAACTTGGAACTGCCTGTGTACAGGTACACTGGCACAGGATCAGGTGTGATGGCAGCCCTTTGCCCATACTCGGATTCCTGGAGCCAGTGAGTAACCACACCAAGGTTCAGTCCTCTCATGTGCAAAATGGCAATGTTACTATCTTTCCATCTCATCTGACTGCTTAGTGGGCCCAATGAGAACATGCGGAAGTGTAAATCACCAAACACATATAACATTATAGATTTATTGTGCTACAATGTTTTTAGTTTGTCTCTGAGGTTACTTGCTTATGGAAAGATTTCAAATAATTGCTAATTTTACCATGTAGTTCAGACCATTTCCTGATTTCTTTTGTATCATTTGCTATGTTACTCTTGTTTGATTTCCAGAGCCATTCCTGCCTTATATCACCCACATATCTAGTCTTCTCTGAGTGTACATTTCAACTTCCAGCCAAGTAACTAAGAACAAAAGTATTATTTTATATAGTCGAAAACATTCAAACACATTTGCTGAGTGCCTATAATGTGCCAGGAACTATAATTATAACAGTGAACAAGACATATTCTTTGCCCTTGAGGATCTGACTGTCTAGCTGTAAAGATAGCTAGAAAAGAGGCAATTAAAATACAGCATATGCATACATTATGAAGGGAGTTTGCCACCTCCCATAGCCTCATAGCACCATGACAGGGAAGAGATCCTACCCGGTCTCATGGGATCAAGAAGGCCTGGAAGACTGCTTTTTAGTCTATCAAATCCTTTCTCTTAAGGCTGCACTATAATTCACCCTGGTGGTACAATTTTCCAGCCAGTTCATTCAAGAAATTTTTCCTTCACTCCTTTGTTTCTTTAAGTCAAAGCTCATAGTTGATTATCTAGGAAAAGTAATGAAGCCTGTGAAGGTACCTACACAGAATTCCAGGTAGAAACTAGGAAGAGACTTCTGGCATAGGCTGGGCCAGGACACAACTTCGAGAGAAAAATGAGCCCAGGTTAAATGTTGTTTTCTTTCTAGGAATATTTAAATACTATGAATTCAGAGGAAACATTTAACATGAGAACAAACACTTTAGGGGAGCAGTCTATCAAGCAAGGGCTGCCCTGAACATAGGCAATTCCTTGGCCGGGTACCTCTTAAGCAGAGGTTAAGGTAATTGTAAACTATTTTGTTTTTATAGTTCACACTGAACGTGTGAATACACACATCAAAACATGAAAGCAAAAAGATTTACCCTCATATCCTGACATGAACTATAACCTTGTCTACTCTATTTTACATTTTTAAAATGCTGATCCCCAACTACTAAGCTAATTTTGTGACCTATTAAAATAATTGCATGACCCACAGTTTGAAAAGCACCAAAGTAGAGGCCATTCCTATGATGGTCAAAGTGTTAGATGAGATGACCTCTGAAAAATTTTCAAGCTCAAATATCACTCATTATATGAGAAATTCCTTGCTCACTGCTCTGCTCTCAACAGAGAATGAAAATCTGCTTTCCAAGAAAAGTTATAGCTATTAAATGATGCTACTTTCCTAGTCTTCAGAGCATGACATGAAAAAGAATGGATTTCCTTAGGATAAAGTGCCACCTCCTGCCTCCTTCTTCCCTACCTGAGACCTAATGGGGCTTGAAATGGGGGCCTCTGAACACCCAGCCTCTGTCTGACATACAGACCCAGCTGTAGAACCAGGGGGACCCAAAGGGCCTGGGACACGAAACACATTTTCACTGCTGCCTTTATTCTTTCTCTCTCTGGTTTGAGACAACAAAGAAGCAGCCTTTTGTGGCTTTTCATTTCAGTATTATCCTTTTCAGATTTTCCTATTTTTCTTTACACTCTGCATTCTTGAGTTAGTCTACCACTTCTCAGATTCAGACAACATTTATGAAACAGTTTAGTAACTCTGCTATCACAATGAAAACTGACAGCGGATTAAAAGGCCACGTGCCCCGGTGGGCCCATTTCTCTAGGTAGCAAGTGTTCACTACTTCTCTCCTAAGACAGAGCTGCCTGCAGACGTCTACGCCATCCTGGAGAGGGAGCAGGGCACAGTATGAAGAGTGTGGCTTTGACTTCAGAAAGACCTACATTCCACCCTGGCTCTTCCACTTGCTGGTAGCCTTTATCAAGGTACTTATCTTCTAAGCCTATTTTCTCATCTGTAAAATAGATGCATCCACCACTTTTTCCAAAGAAGAATATGTGGTGCCTAGGAACTATCAGGATGTTAACACAGTCACCTCTATTGGGCTTCATAGAACTGGAAATATTTTCTCTTTCAATTAAGAGAAATCAGAGCAGACCAGCAACCTGGCTCTCAGGGACCCTCTCACTCTCTTGGGCCTTCAGCCATATGCTCTTCCCTAGTTTGGTTTTGTATAGCTTGGGTTATGCCAAACAAGGCTTTTGATCAAAACGAACTTTGTAGAACAGCACATACAAAGAAGAAAAACCAGACTGATGAAAATAACCTTTTTGTAAAAGAAAGATTTCGTGCTGAGTGTGCAAAAAAAGAAAAAAAAAATAGATGTAATCTTTTAAGTCCCCCCCACCCCATCTTGTTTTTAAAATGAAAAATAAAATAATGTTAAAACTTGTAATGGAAGAAACAGTGATGGAAACAAGACACAAGAACACTGAGGTAGGTGCCAGGACAGAGTTTAGTCCCAGGCTCTCTGTTACTTTCATGACGTGGAACCAAAAAAGAAATATTTATTGGCATGTAGCCTCTAATTTAGGTAGAGGAATAACAAGGCTGGAGAGCCAAGTTTTTCTGGGTGAGGTTTTTGACTGATCCATGACATCTCTAGATTTATATTCTATTCTTTTCAGCCCTTAGGAAATGCCTGTGACAGGTCGTAAAGTGCTCAAAATACTGTCCCATCGATACACAAATTCACCAAGAATTCCCTTTAATTCAGGGTTAACTTACTTTCTGTGCCTCTCACCCCATGGCCCCTATAAACTCTCTTTACAAACCAGGAGGAAGAACGTACATTAGGAGCCCACAATCACAGGACACATGAACAATCAAATCAACACCCATGAGGATCTGCCATGAGCCAGATACTGTGTCAGTTCCTTGGCACTTTGCTTTCTTTTGTATTCCCAGCAACTTCCCGATGAAGCTGTGGATGTCTCCATTTCACAGATGAGAATACTGAGGCTGCAAGCCCAAGGCGACACAGCTTTTAAGTGGCAGATCCAAGGTCTGCCTAGTTTTGAAGTCCATGTGTTGAAGTTTCACACTCCTGGGAAGGTGCATATAGTTCCTGGAGGTGCGTAAAGGACTTCCAAGAGCATGGGTGAGAAGGGGAATGGGCCATTTTGTATCTCCAGTCTTTAGGAGGGCATCAAAACAGAACTGTAATGGAGAAGTGAAGGCATGGACTAACTAAACACCTGAAAGAATGCACCTGCACAGTGGGCATGCAACCTATCCCATAGATTCCCCTACTTGTAAGCAGGCTCAGCCCTCCAAATTCTCCCCCACCCACTGCCATCTAGGAGTGAGTGAGTAAAAAAACATCCAAAACCTTTCCACTGAGTCCTTCTTTGGAAGGACTTGGGCTTTTTCAGCCTTGGGATTGAACATAGGGCTACTATTTAAGACTTATTCATTTTATATTTCCTTCCTCATCATCAAGTTCCCTAATTTACTAAATAATATATAAACAAGAAAAATAAAAAAGACATGGTAACATTAAACTTAAAACTCTATACTTTAAGAGAAAAACAATTCTCTTTTATTCTCTTGCGTTAGATGGTTCTTGTGGATGACTGTACACACACACACACACACACACACACACACACACACACACACGAGTCAGTGCCGCCCTTGTCCATATGTCTTGATGGCCACACTGGTGTTAATTTTTAAATATTCAGCAATGTGCTTCATTCACAAACATATCATTGTGATCGTCACAGGCATCTTTGGTCATTTTGGGTCTTGGGTCTTTCTAAGTAATGCTGAGCTATCATAAAACTTGCTGTGTGAAACCAAAAAAAAGGCAAATCACATCTAGGAAAAATGAGAGAGGAGTAACAGCAACAACAAAGCCCTAAATTTAACAAAAAAAAAAAAAAAGACGAAACCAAAAAATCCTATATAGAAATGGCCACTCTTATCTGCAACATCAACAGAATTTGGACCTCAAGCAGGTAATGGAGACCACAATTGGATGCATGCAAAGAAAAGACTGCTCAATGGTGAATCTGGCAAGAAAGGGAATAGGAAAGTGGAGAGAGGGACGACAGAGGGGGACAAGTAGTTAGATGTCCCCTCACTATAACTTGCAGGCATGTGAGTAGGGGGATAAGGAGAAAAGGAATAATAAGAGTAATTTTCAAGTGAGGAAGTACAATGGATTTTAGGTTTGGTGTGACTAGGATAATGGTCATTTCTTTTACAGAAATGGGAAATAATTATTGATTCAACAGCATGATAGGTAATTTGACTTTGATTCAACAGAACTCTTCCACAAAATTTTCTTTTTTTTAATTGATTTTATTTTTTTAAATACACAACAGCGGAATGTATAGAGCACAATTTTTCATATATTTGTATAAATTATGTTCTTGCCAATTCATATCTTTATACATGCATTCTGGTTTTTTTTGCATTAAATTCTTATTACAGATATATACCACAATTTTTCATAACACTGTTTGTATATAAAGTAGGTTGACCCCCCAATTCAAGTCTTCATACATGTATTTTGGATAATGGTGTCTATCACATTCCACCATTTTACTAACCCCCCTGCCCCTCCCTTTCCCTCCCACCCCTCTGCCCTATCTAGAGTTCATCTATTCCTCCCATGCTCCCCCTCCCTACCTCACTATGAGTCAGCCTCCTTATATCAGAGAAAACATTCAGCATTTGTTTTTTGGGGATTGGCTAACTTCACTTACCATTATCTTCTCCAATGCCATCCATTTACCTGCAAATGCCATGATTTTATTCTCTTTTATTGCTGAGTAAAATTCCATTGTGTATATATGACACATTTTTTTTTTTATCCATTCATCTACTGAAGGGCATCTAGGTTGGCTTCACAGTTTAGCTATTGTGAATTGTGCTGCTATAAACATTGATGTGGCTTCCCACAAAATTTTCTTTTTCCCCAAACAATGCAAATGGATTTTCAAAGACTAATTATCTGGCTCTTCCAAAGACCACGAAAGAGACCACATAAAGCAATTTCTCTGTATTACTGATTTCTGAGGTAAGTATTAGCTCTATCATTTATATTCAAATGGCCTGGATTATAAAATCAGGAAGCTGTGGTTAACACTTAACTGATACCAAAGGGTGGAGCTGAATTGCTTCCCTCTCCTTGTTTGGATGCCTATTTTACCATGTTGGTGTGTGTGTCAGGTAGATAGAGCCTGGGACTGCAGGGAGAAAAACAACCTCTGGGTCTCAGTCTTCCCCTGCAAGAGAATAACTGGAAGCCTGAACTAGAGGTTCATTAGGGTCCTTCTAGCTCTTAAAAATCTGCTGGGATCTCCAGACTGTGCTCCCTTGTGATGAACAGCATGCATTTCTAAGTCAGCTGGCCACAGGAGAAAGAGAGGGGGAAAAAAAAAGGAAGGGTACAGCTAGTGGCCATGACCAGACAAAGCTAAGTAGGTCATATGCAGATAGACCCTCTGACCTTGGCCCCATTAGCACCAGGGCAGAGGCCACTCATGAAAGCAGAGGTAAATGGCCACACATTGAGAAGAGGAGGACCAGTGAGTCAAACATCTAGCTATTCTCCATCCCAGAGAGCAGGTGTTGCGCACTGAACTCCAATCTAAATTCATTAAAATACTTTTTTTTTTTTTTTTTTTGCACTGGACAGGCCAGATACTGTGTTCTGCGCTAGAGAATGTAAAGACAGACCAGACCTGGTCAACCCCCTCCCCGGCGAATATTACAATCCAGGTGGTGTTTATTCTCATCACTAGCGTGGAGAGCAGCAAATAAATGCCATTTAAGGTGTATTATTTCCTCCTCCTTTTCCATTTATAAAAAAACAATATTTTGATTCCCATAATTACAGTTATAGGACTCCCTAAGACACAGAGAGGAAACAAAATACTAATAAACTCATTGCAACCAGACCTTTTTTTTCTTTTTCAAATTTGCTTAGAACATGAACTGAAAATTAAAACATACAAATACCCAATTGAAAATATGAAAAAGAAAGCTTACTCTCATCTGTAATCAGAGAAATGCAAATTATACCAAAATGCCATTATTCACATACCAGATTACTGACGCTTTAAAAAAGCTGTGTTTGTTGTCATAAGGGCATGGTAACTTATCAGGCCTCTTCTACCTGTGGGCGAAAGTGTGTTTGCAAGGGGCTGTGCACAAATGCATACTCCTTTCTTAAAAGTGATTAGAAGATATAATCCCAGAGACTCAGGAGGCTGAGGCAGGAGGATTGTGAGTTTAAAGCCAGTCTCAGCAAAAGCAAGGCTCTAAGCAACTCAGTAAGACCCTGTCTCTAAATAAAATACAAAATAGGACTGAGGATGTGGCTCAGTGGTCAAGTGCTCCTGAGTTCAATCCCCAGTACCAAAAAAAAAATGGGGTGGGGATTAGGTGATATGTAATGAAATCTTTAAACATATGAAATATTAAGAAGTAATGTCACTTCTTAGGATCTATCCAAATGAAATAATCAGAGGTATATACACATATAAATGTAAGGCTATATATCCAAATTTTATTTGTGATAAAACATTGAAATAAATGTTTATTAGGGATGGCTAAAAAAATTGATGCATCTACATGGAAGACTATAATATGAATACACATGTATAAAATTATGTTTTCAGGTATCTTATGGCACAGAGAAATGCTCATACTACTATGTTAAATAATAAAGACATGATTCAAATGCTAGATTAATGTGATATCAATTTTATTTATACACCTATACACACAGAAGGGGAAAAACACCAAAAGGAAACGTAACAAAATTCAACAATGATACAGGACTCTGGGTTTTTAAAAAAATTTCCCTATTTGTACTTTAGCTGTATTTAATGACGTCTATTATGAAATATATTATGTTGATGATATGAAGTTGCCAAAAGGTCAAAAATAGTCAAATATTGGCAATCTCATATTCTTAACATACTTAATTTCATTAATACTAGCTTAAGCATATATAACTTACTATTGTGTATATGTTATAATTAACTTAATTAAGTTATATTAATATAACATATTTCATCATCAGTAATTTGTCATAATCACTCATAATTAGTATATTAAGTTTGTAACTTAATTTAGTTATAGTAACATAATGATTAATAACTTATAATTAATATACTGTAAAAAATAATGATATAGCTAATCATACATATTTGTCTCTTATATTTTTAGTTCATGTTGCAGGCTCCCTTCCAAAGAAAACTTTTTAAAAAAACAAAGAGTTGCCTAGGTATGATTAATAAAATGTATCTTTGAAAATATACTGCATATTTGGAACTCTGAACCATAAAAGAAAGAGTGAAGAATAAATGAAAAGAATAAATTACATAAGGGTCTAGAATTTGGCACACATATTTTATCTGTCATAGATATGCTTAATGTGTTTTAGGTAAGCCTAAGATCACATGCTCTGAAGAAACCCAATACTAGATTACAATTTATATTTTAAAGGTCTTGATTAGACATTATAATTATTACTCCTCTAAAAAACCTAAAATATCTCAGTTATATTCACTGACATTCCATACTTAAGATGTAATCAGTCCCTCAAATTGTTGGAAATTGAGTGTAAATATTTCTTCAACTGACAACTTTTAGGTCTAATGTTATGATTAATATAGAGCAAAGTACTTTCTTTAAACAAGAGGTAAATAGCCTCTTGTTTTAAAGACATAGAACAAATCGGGATGGAGTATATTGGTATAATACATGAATTATGAATGCTTTCTGAATTTTTTTTGTAATTGTAGAATTATGCATTTTATTATGAACAATAGGATTTCCATTTCCCTTGCTAGTCTTAATTATTAAATAAATAACTCCAAAGTTCTATTTTAAGTTCTGGGACAAGTTCTCACAAACTGTTGTATACCACACAGTGTGAGGACCAGCTCTGCCAGAGCCCTCATGTCATTAAAAACTCATAAGGCACAAAAAGCAGATCTAATCTGTGAAGTAATCATTTAAGCAGAAGAACCACCACTGAGTTTGCTTTCCTTAAGGTGATAAAAAGAAAAAACAAAGGGATGGAAAACTTGGGGTTCAAGATAAAAAGAATCTTGAAATATTATTCGCTGTATTAGACTGGTGATAAGGCATATTCAACAAGAGAGAGAAGGAGAAATAAATTTTCTAATTCCTCTATGTCTCCACAACTTGTGAACACACTCCTGTCTTTTCTTTCACCTCTAAATTCTGTGTCATGCAATTCGTGCTCTGGCTACTTCACCTCATTTTTATAAGACCTCAAGTACCTCATTAACATTTTTCAAAGATTACAAATCATTAAGAAAGGACTGAAATTAGGTATGATTTTTGAGAATCATCTGAAATTTGGGGTTATTTGTAAAAATAACTATAAAACTTATACTAGGTTAGAATTTTATTCCATTATCGTCATCATAACATGTAAAGCCTGCCATGTAATGATTTTTATTAAACTTCTAACATGTTAGTTTTATTTCATACTTTTAAAATATCTTTAGGATACAAATGTTAAAGTTCAAATTATTTCATATAATTTTTACATTTTTATTTATTTTTGAATTACAAGGGTCATGTAAAGTTATTTCAAAAATAAACATTGCAAAATTCAGAGCTTAAGTTAAAAAAAGAAAAAAATTCCTAATGACCCCACTGTGCCAAGAGATAACCAGAAGAAATAGTTGCTTCTATTTCTCCAACTATGCATAGAGGTGCTTTCATTTTTGTTGCTGTTGCTATTTTCTTTCTTTTGCCTCTTTGAAATACATGTCAGTGTCTCCTCATATCAGTTATCTAAATTCTTTCATTTACATATGGAGAAACAAGCTTTATTAGGTAAACTATAAAGAGAGAACCAATATGCAGAAAATTTTAAAGATAGTGGATTGATGATAAACGTTTGCCAGTTTGAGCAAGCTGTTCCTATTCATATTATCTATAGAAAGTTGTTGAGAAATACAATTATAAAAGTCAAGGTAATAAATTTCAAATAAAACACCCTAAATTCAAATCAATATTACTGAGGTTTTAGTATGGGTGTGGGTCCTGGATTTCCTAAAGCAAAGCATAGGAAGACAGATCTACCCTTCCCTGGGCTGCTGGCTTTAGCAAGTGAGTTCTCTCAGTATTCTTCAAGCCATAGGCCTTAGGAGTAAAGCACAATGGCAAGGTTTTCACAAGGATGATAATCCTAAAGGTAAAAAAGCAACATCTTCAAACAACTAGAAGAAACTGCAATAAGGGGCTCAGCAACAGGCCCAGAAGATTCCAGAGATATAGTCTTTGCTTATCAAAATGAAAGTCACAACAGAACAATTGTTTCAATCCAATGCTCTATGTTCTAAACTCTCTCTAGATTAATTACTGTGGAGTCTCGCCAAGCTCATTAAAAGGGAAACTCTGGCCTACTACCATGATTGGTGTTTACTGTTCTTCTAAACCAGAGGCTCTCCCAGCAAGGACAAGGAGGACTTGGAGGAGCCACCAACTCCTGGGCTTTCTTTACTGATGGTAATGAAAGAATTTATCTTTGAATACCATTTTAAAAGCAGACTTCAAGAATCTTCATATTTACCTTATTTTTTAATTGAAAAATTGGTCCCTTTCTATTTTCCTTGTGTATCTTGGATCACCAGTTATATTTTATAGCTACTGAACAATACATTGCAGGCCTCTGGAATCTGTGATCTCTCAGATAAGTTATCAGATAACTCTGATGAGCTCCTCAAGCACTCCAGAGCATGTGGTCACTCAGGCATTTTATGTTCCGAGAGGGTGGAAAGACAAACTTTTTTTTCTCCCCCTGAAACAGGCTTCCTCCACCCACCCTATCCCTCGTGGGCCTGCCAAGGGCCTGACCTCCCAGTCTCTGCAGCAGAGGGTGAAATTTTGCAGGAGGAAGGCCCAACAGATTAAAGACCTCTGTTCAACAAATATTTGCTCACCCACTCCAGCAAGAGTAAAAGTTTGCTACATTTTGCTTGTCTGGAATAAAAGGGAGAGACAGTTAGGAAGCTTATTCAGCTGGTGACAGAATTAGACACCTAATATCAAGGTAAATAATGAAGTCCAAGCACTCAGAACACTAGGAAAAAAACAAAGGAATTTACCAAACCCATGATTTCATATGAAAACCAACACAACTCCCATCAAACAGAATCTCTATATGATTTCCATAGATCTTTCTTCAGTATTGCTTTGCTGGAGGGTCTCAATCCAACTATTTTAAACTCTAGAACTACCTTATATAAGGCACAGTTTTCCTAAGTTTGGCCTGTACTGTTACACTATGTCTGCTTTTTTTTTTTTAACCAGAGCATTTCTGACCACCAGAATCCCACCTCTCACTACCCTCCCAAGAATCTCCCCATCTTTCCATCCTCGCCCCAAATCCCTGGGATGTTCATTCTTTATAAGTCTGAAAACACAAAAGGCCAGAGTAGGAAAACATGAAGCTGAGGGAGAAACATCACATTAAACTGTCACCGACAGGAAAAACCTGGGAATTGTGTGGTCCCCACTGCCCAGACCTCTCCGGAAGACAAGGCCTGGCACCCAGACTTGGGGAGAGGTGAGGGGGAACTAATTCCCTAAAGTCCTCAGCTTCTAGAGATCGAGGATGAGCAATGACTAGGGCATGACCAGGTAGTGCTGGCGTAAAGTTCCCGTTTTTAACTAATTTATTTTCTTCACTAGTGAAATCACAGCTTCTTTTTCAACCCCCCAGAAGAATCCGCGGCAAGCGCTAGGTTTCTTCAACCACTGACAAAAAGCGAGAGTGGAGCTTTTAGCAGTGGGTGCTGAGCAACACTGTGGTCACAGCATCTAGACAAACGCTGGCATTTGGGGATGAACTGAGTGCGACTGGGGGTGAGGAACCACAGGGAACTAGCTGAGATTTGGGCACGGACACCCAGGGCGACCAGGCTCCAGATCCCATAAACGAACTGATTCACAGCACCCCCAAGCGGGGTTCTTTCCCGAACCCCACAAGCAGCCGGGACCCGCAGCTGCACTAGCTGGGAAGCAGCAGCGATTAGCGTCCTAATCCCTAGTCCCGACCGCGCAGCGCGGTGGGCGCAGAAGGCCCGGGCTGAGACCCCAGCAGGGAGCGGGAGCGCGGCGGCGGGCTCCTAACGTCCCGCCGCAGGTCCCGACTGCTAGGGTGCCGTGGGAACCGGGACCTCGGGGACTCGAAGCCGAGACTCAGTTTCTAGGGTGGAGAGGTCCGCGAAGTCAGGCGCGCAGGTGAGGGGGGTTGACTGGACCCCGGCTGTGTAGGGAGACGTGGAGAGGGCGACGAGCGACCCCCGCCCTCCCGCGCCCTCCCCGCTCCCACTGGTGACGCGAGCGCTAACGCCAGCCGCGGCCCTCGGAGCCCGCCCAGGGATTTCGGCGTCCCGTGCCCGGGACTGGCACCTCGGGGACTCGGACCCCTCCCAGACTTGCAGGCGCTCCCCCACCCTAGGGCTGCGGGCGTGGGGCCGGCCGCGGCCCGGCTGCCGGGCTGAGCACCGCGCGGGGGGCTCCAGGCGGGGCAGCGACCTGGGGTTCGGACATCCCCAGAGGTGGGGAAGCTCGGACAGGAGCAACGTCCGGGCTGGAGAAGTTGGGGGGCGAGCGCGAGAGGCTGCCGGCAAGGCCCGCGATAGCGCCGTGGGAGCGAGCCAAAGGGACGGTGGGACTCCGGAGCGCGAGACACGCCAGGACTTACCGAGCGGCTCCCTCATGCTGGCCCGCGCCGCCGCCGCAGCAGCTCCGGCCGGCCGGGCACCAGCGCGACCCGCCCCGCCAGCAGCCGCCGCGGCCGAGCATGCCCGGAGCGCCGCCGCCCGCCCCGCCCACCGCCCGGGATAGCCCCGCCCACCGCCCGGGATAGCCCCGCCCACCGCCCTTGCCGCCTCGGGGCTCAGGCCCTTGGCGCTGGAGGGCAGCACCTGGGCACAGAGCCGGATGCGCGCGTTTCCAGGCCCGACGTGGTGAGTAGCGCGGAAGGCACAGGTGGGCTGGCCACCCTTTCCTCTCTTTTCCTGTCACTTGTGTTTGGGCAGCGTCAATCTTCTGCCAATGTCCACATACACAGATGCTCAGGAACATACACAGATACACACAAAAGCCCTTCTATACAGTCATACAATGATGCACACAAACACATTCGAATAGAGTCACACACAGGAACACAAACATATTTCACCTACATACACGGAACACACACAGCACAAACAGAACACACACATATACAGTGAGGGCATGAGCAGCAGAAAACGGCGATGGTGGCAACAGCTTGTTTAGGATTTACTTCTTAAGCAACATTTTAGAGTCTTAGCTATAGCCTAGAAAGGACCTTAGAGGTCAACTGGTATCTATTCTTTCTTATGGCAGATGAGGAAACTGAAATCTGGGTTAGGATTTGCCTATAGACTGGGAGTAGGGAGAATAGGAGGAGGTCAGTGAGTTCAGACCAGATTGAGCACTTCCTGACCCCAGACCCAGTTCACGTTTCTCTTCAAGCAGCAGAGAGGAAGAAAGATTAGATTGCTAATCTGCTCAGGAGCAAGTTGTTACACTTTGAAGGGCAGAGAAAGACAAAGTGTTAAACTTTTCTCATGAATGGAGAGAGTCAAGGAGTGGGGCTAAGTCCATCCAAACAAAAGTGGATGACACAGCAGGCTGATGTCCCCATAAAACCGAGTTTTTGTAAACCATTTAGCCACACTGTGGTTTTAGGACTGTGCTTACTGATAATAACTAAAACTTTTTTGCACTCTCCCCATATCTGAGCCCTTATATGCTCCTCTAATTGAGAGAAAAAAATACACTATGTAATCTAGTAGGGAAAAAAAAACACACCAGTACAGGAAAAGACAGAACAATATAATAAGTGTGGTACTGTGAGTTATCAGTAATAAACCCAAGAAAGACAGATGGGGGCGGGGGAGCAGACAGTGTTTTAGAGATCAGGTGGCAGGTAACCTGGGTCCTTGTTTTCACTGTTTTTGCTACTTTCTAGACATGTTGCTTCTATTAGCCTCAGTTTCCTCTCTAACAAAATGGAGATAATGACAATGCTCACCTCATGGAAAAGTCAGGACAACTAAATGACATAATGCCTTCTTAGCACTGGGAATAGTTCATGCACTCAGGTTGGTTAGATTAAATGCAGAAAATGGTAGCTACCACTAACACTTGGACTCTGAGTGTTATTTGAGCTGGAACCACCAGGGAATACTGTGGGGACCACCCTAAAGGACAAGTGGGTTAGAGAGACACAAACATCATCTCCAGGATAGGAAAATAGGATGGGGGAAATTTTTTTTTAAAGTAAAATGAAACATAGGAGACTTTTCCCAGGAGTTGGTCAATAACATTTGTATCATTACTTCTTGTCATCAAAGCATCTTTCAGGGTAGGTTGCTTCAATGACATATACAATTCCTGTTTCTCCTCATTTTTCCAACTCATTGAAATAAACTTTTGTTGTTGTTTGACACCTGTATGTATTCAAGACTGTATGGACACTTATGGAGCCAAATGTTTCTGTGAGAACCATTTATTGGCTAGTGAATTAAGATTAGGACTTGTTTCCCCATAGAACAATGACATATTGTTGGGTTTCTAGGTCAACCCCACACAAGTTTTATAATGTAGCTAAAATGCTGTAAAGTTACAGTGGAGAACAACAGTGACCAAACAAGATAAAGTCTAATAGGGAATGTGTTTTAGCAAAGGCAGATTCAATTAGGGTAAAGTAATCAGGTTGAAATACTGGACATTCAAAAGAAGATGACTGCATAATTTCAAAGATGTTTGCGGTTTCTAGATCCTGGCTCATTATCATTTCCACCTCATTTCAAAATGTTTGGCATCCTTCTTTTCTCAGTACAGATATATCACTAGCCCTGCTCTAATACTTTTCAGTCATGACTAAGGCCATTTCAAAATAGAAAAGGAATAAACCTCACCCCACCCCACCCCTGAAAAAAAAGAAAAGAAAGAGACAAGATGCTAGATGGTGGTGGTCAGGGCAAAGGTGAAAGATTTTTCTGAATATCTGGGACTAGAACTATAAAGAGGATGAAGAGAAAGTTGAAAAGATACATGAATATGGGTGGGTAATTATCTGAATTATAAAAGACAAACGAAGATGGAAAGTAATGAGAAAAATCCATTTGATCAGTTTCCACACTGGTCACTGGTCACTGGTACACAGACATGGAATACACACACACACACACACACACTTGTGTGTGTGTGTGTGTGTGTGTGTATGATTATGTTTTTAGAAAAGAGGACATTTCTTCTTAAGTCAAGTCTTTGTAACTCAGAAAACACCTACATACATTTTATTTTGATCATTAAAAGAATTGCATTTCTTATTCCATCCTCCTAGTCTCCCAATGGCCACCTACTTTCCTGAAACTTCAGTCCCTTTCTCCCACCTACCTGAGGTTGGGAGACTTAAACTCAGGGGAATATACCTAGCATTTACCAGGCCCAGTAACACACACTTATAATCCCAGCGACTTGGGAGACGGAGGTAGGAAGATCACAAGTTTCAGGTCAGCTTCAGCAATTTAGTGAGAACTTTTCTCAAAAAAAAAAAAAAAAAAAAAAATGGGGATGTAGTTCAGTGGTAGAGCTCTCCTGGGTTTAATCCCTGGTACTGTAAAAACAAGAAAACAAACAAAAAACACCCTATGATTTATATGATGTAAAATATAATTGCAAACAACATTTCACACAATGATGTTAGATATCTAGCATAGTCTGGGAACATGTGCTGGGATCCAGCCCCGGATGCCCAATGTCCCCTCCTTCCTCTGAGTCCTGGAGAAGGGATTTCACAGACTCAGGAAGGAACTTGGATTATTGAGTCATCAGGGCAGATGTGCAATGACCAGAGAAAGAATGCTTAAGATCCTGCTTAAGGAGAAAAAAAAAAAGACAAAAATCTGTTTCTTTAACTTACTACATTTTCAAGGACCTAGAACTATATGTTAGAATCCTTTACTGGTGACTATAAAGTTTCCTCTAGCTGATTTAGTTGTTCTTTGATTCTTAATATGTAAAAACACCACCAGTACTCAAATTTTTAAAAAATGATTAGTGTTCTTGATAAAATCTTGAAGTCCGTCTTGATTTGTTCTGAAAAGTCAAACAATGATGGTTATATAAAAACTAGAGAGAAATTTACAGCAGAAGTGCTAATAAAAATTGTTTTTAGATATAGGCATTATTTCTATTAATTCAGAGGCTATACTGCATAAAATTATCTTTAACTAACCATGGACCTGAAATCTGTTTCCCAAAGGATACTCCATAGACCACCTATGCCAGGATCAAATGAGGGGATTTGATGGATAGATATCTAGGCCTCATCAATAATGGACATAATCAGAATTTCTAATTCCTGTGGGTGATATTTTGAAATGTGAACTTTAAGTAAATGCCCAGATAATTCTTACACACAGTAAAGTTTAAGAAGTAAGGATAGAGCAGGAGAAACGGAAATAACATATGTCAGGATTATAAGAGAATGACTGGCACATAACACACACTCAAAGCACAGTAGCCGTCAATATCACTGCATGATGATAAAGAGTAGCACAGCAATGTCCTTCACAAATCAAGTGTATTAGGTGTTTATTAACTGTTGACTTAGAAGATTTGACACTAACTGAAACAAAATGTATGGCCCTGGGGACTAAGAAACATTTTTCAAATATACACCTTCACTCTAGGGAGATTGAATCTGTATTGTTATTATATGAGAAAAACCACTTTTAATTATTGGCTATCTTTGTGTCAGCTTTGTCCCACATATGGCTGCACATTAATGGAAAACGGCTTCTCTGTCTCTCTCCCAAGCCCTGTCACCACTCACAGCAAAGGTTTGCTGTTTACCAGTGGTAGAATATCCCAGGCACCCCCAGCCTGCACTCTATAATTCTTTGCCAGATTCATAAAGAAAACCCTTGAATGGAAATGTCCTTTAGGGAATGGCAGTGCCTCTCTGGGATTCCATAGGGACAGAGAGATGCTAGTGTGGCTTCTAGCAGACTGAGATGTGGCCAGCACCAGAGGGGTCCAGGCATGGGCATCCCTGGGCTGTCTCTCCCCTGTTACATGCCCGCTAATCAAGAATTAATCAAAATTAATTCAGGTATTAAAAAAAATCCCACAACAAGGCTGGGGGTGTAACTCAGAGGTGGAGCACTTGCCTATCATGTGCAAGGCTCTGGATTTTATCTACAGCACTGCCCAAAGAGAACCCATGAGCAATTATGAGTTGTTCCAAGTTGGTTATCAACATTAAAAGGAATGCTTCCATTTAGGAATGGACCAATATATCAGGTGTTTATTAAATCAATGACAACTACCAACAAAAATTGATATCAAGTAGTTGGAGAGAAAGGTGAGATATACCTCTCACTTAACTTTTCTATGGGCCAGGCACTGGACCAGGCTCCAATTTACATATTTTCATGTGCATAAACATAGCATTTATTAACAGAGTTGTATGCCTTTCAAATACTCATTCTAGTTAAAGATTGAAGAGGATATAAATCTTCCCTAAATAAAACTCCATCCTATTACTTAGTATGCCTCTCTAAAAATGTCCATCACATTTTGTTGAAGTTGTTTTTTAACAACTGAACAGCTTGTCAGCTTTCCATCACTGTGACAACATACCTGAGACAATCAACTTGTAATGAGGAAAGACTCATTTGGTTCCCAGTTTCAGAGGCTTCACTTCATCATTGATTGGTTCTTGGGCTTTTGAGTCTGAGGTAAGGCAGCACATCATGGCAGGGAGCACATAGAAGGGCAAAGCTGTTCATCTTATGGCAGCAAAAAGAGAGAGAGAAGGCAGGCAGAGGTCTAAATATCCACATCAAGGGCACACCCCCCAATGACCTAACTTTCTCCCACTAAGCCCCACCTCTTAAAAGTTCCACACCTCCCCCTAGCATCACATCCTGGTGACCAAGCCTTTAACACATGAGCCTCTGGAGGACATTTAAGATGCTAGCCATAACAAACTGCCAGAATAACATGTACCATAGATACCTTGGATTTGCTTTATTGGCATACACACTTGGTTTGGCAACTAGATTCTGAGATCCTGGAGGAATGGATTGTTCATTCCTATCCTGTTTTCTTAGGTTCTAAATTTGTCCACTTGGCATTCATTAGTCACAGGGCCAAACTAACAGCCAAAGTTGTTTATACCTCCTGTGATCAGAGCCCAAACTCAGAACTACCTTCTTATTAAACTCACGTACCACACCAAAATTTTCCCTGCACTAAATCAATGCAGGGCCTGCTACCAGACATTGAAGGAGAATTGTGTCCCAAAGATCCCAGAAATTATGTGCTAGCCAACACTGCTGTCTCCCTGATCTAGCCTTGACTTTCCTGCTGAAACCCCACTAAGGGCTGAGAGTTGGGCCTTTGCCTCTCTCCTTCTGCCTCCTGACCAACTCTGGTGCTTCCCTGAGGGTCCTGTGTGACATGGCATGCTGTATTTCTCACTTTAATCTTTTCTTTCAATGGCATTGACCGCTCAGGAATCGTCACTCCATCATACCTTTGTTAATGAAGATCCAGGGCTGGGGATGTAGCTTTATGGTAGAACTCATGCCCTGGGTTCAATCCCCAGCACCAAAAACAGTAAATTAAAAACCTCCATAAATTAGTGTCTGAGTAGGCACTGATTTCTCCCACTGAGTACCTAGCATCATTCCTTTGGACAGACAGATGAAACAAACAACTGTAGAACTGGTTAGTTGAATATTTATGAAGTAAAAAATGGTCACTTAAACCCACATATGGGGTCCTATGGGCTAGTTGAGGGCTGAAAGATTACCAAAGGAAAAGACAAAATACTTTTAGGAGATATCTAGATTTTGATTTCTTTGCCAATTTACTTTAACTCGGCTTGGAATGTTATTTTTGTTCCTTCTGTGTTCTACTTTAAACTCAACTTACTGTCCTGAAACTCTCTATCTGTTAGCCTCTTATGGGCCTGGATGATCTGTATATCAAGTAGATATGGTCTCTTTAAACTAACAAAACTCAGATTATTCTAAAAGCTTGTAATATCAAAACATGCAAATAAGGGAGGCCAAAGAAGATGATTAGTGGTTTGTAGAAAGGCAACTAGTAGACATGAAATGTGTCTAAGCAAAGGTAATAAATCAAATGAAAGTTAGCTTTCATCATCCATAGTTGAAAAATAACAGTGTCAGTCCAAACCCAGGGTCTTATCTAGCTGGAACAATTAAGTAGTGTCTCTAAATTTCTGAGTAACTAGGCAATGTTTCCTTTGCCATATTTCCTCCTATCCTCCCTTGACAAGTTAGTGCATTTTCCTCAATTATCACTGATAAGGTCCTGCAGAATGTCCCATTTCTGTTACATCATCACTAGTGTCCCCATCTGTGGATGGATATCTGTAGCTCCTTCCTGGTGAAAGGATACATTGAATGGAACTCTTAGATCTGCAGGAAACTGCATGTGCTTTTGCTTTTATCAAAGTGGTGAATGTATTGATTATTTGTCTATGTAGTTTTGCAGTCTTCCCTATGGCTCTCGATGCCCACAATGTGTATTAGAACTTTTGCTGCAACCATCAAATACCTGGAGGTTACCATAACTAACTAGTCACAGAGTTAGTACTAAATCCAGCCCCAATTCTTTTTCCCTCTCTATATAGCATACACTGGCACCGTTACATTGTACGTCTTGAAGTAATGCCATTCATAAACAAAATGTGCTTACTTTTAGGGAACAGTGCCTTATTCATGGTCAGGGGCCACCTGTTTATCAATAGATCCATCAAAATATGGAGCTATGATAGATTATACATTTTAAAGGATTAATAAAAAATGTAGAACATTTCCCAGTTACCAATTCTTTGTTGCTTCCTCCCAATACACTATTCCAATATTATTTTTATTTTAATTAATTAATAGTTAATTAATTAATTAATTTCAATGTTCCCATCTTTCCTGTAAGAACAGGGCACTGTCACAGGGGAGAACTCCAGAAAAGATGACACACTAAGGGCTATAAGGACATAATCTTTTAATGCTGAAGCATTTCTAAGTCAAGCACTTTACCACTGAGCAACATCCCCTATCCCTCAATTTTAAGATCTTAATAATTAGGTTTAAGGTAATATATTTAAAACTCAAGACAACCTTCTTACATGTATATTTTAAACACTAACATAAAAGTAATGAAAGAAATCTCACAGACACCAAGATACCATTGCTTTGAGAAAACAGGATATTCTCCTCTTCCTTATGAAGGCAAATGACCTGAGGCTAGTATTATACACACTCGCCTGGCATTCAAATCAAAGGCCTTGAAACAACTTTAGATCACAGCTAATACCCACTGATATTCAGTAATGTATATTTACTTAACATTCCCATTTTCCATGTTACATGATTTATTTTGTGTTCCTTGCTCTCTTAGACACTTTTTCTTTGTACTAATATCTCAGTACAGGTACATGTCTTCCTACAACATCCCTAAATGCACAAAGATCTCTTTTTTATCACATCAGATTGTCAGTTTCCTAATGGCATGATGCCTTAGTGACACCTGCCATTCATAAGATAAATCATTAAGATTAGAAATGTCATAGTCTGTGTCTGTTACAGATTAATCAGTAAATTTATGGACTATTTAGGGAAAAACTAGTGATTAATGGTTATTGATTAGGAATCCAAAAGTGAAGCCCAGAAATCTGCTGTTTTAGACAAGTTCTTTGATTTCAATGTGTTGCAAAGTTTGAGAGCCACAGCTTCTGACCACTCCCAACAATAATCATCAATGATAGTTTCTCTTAATAATACCCATTCACTCTATAGATCTCATTAACCATTAAGGGCACTGGCTGCCCCATTTGGGGAGCTGAATATATTCAGAGGAAAGTGCTTCCCAGTTTTCCTTCTTGTCAGGAGGTGACATAACCTCAAGGGAAAAATATACAGGCTTTGGAGTCAGATTTAGGTTGGATCTCAGTGCTGCCACTTATTGTGTGTGTTTAGGTAAAACAATTCAGTTCTCCAAGCCTCAGTTTCCTTATATAACAAACCACAGCCTGGCTATGATGCTTAAATGAGATATTAAATAAAAGCATTCAGAATAAAGTCAATATTCATTAAATATTAGCTGTTCTTCTTCCTGAAGCTTATGTAAAAATGAGTGAGAGCAATGCAGAGCACCTGGCACATCAGAGCATCCTGCAAACAGGAGGTAGCTTCAGTTTCCGGGGACTAAATATAACTTAAGAGCACAGTTCTCTCATTTGTTGAGAACCAAGGGAGAAAACTATTTCTATATTCATTTGCTTTTTGTAGGAAAAAAAATGTAATAGAGATAGCATGATGAACACATTTTTGGAAGGATCCTTCCACTGAGTCTTTTCTTTGGAAGCAAGAATGTAACTTTCTCTCTCCCTCCCCACCTTCCTTCTTCCTTTCCTTTCTATAGGAAAATTGTATTAGAAATAGCATGTGCATTTTCAGATTGAAACAAAGCACTGGAGTTCCTTAAAGCTACTGAAATACCAGCAAATGTTTAGTCAATATATACCCTGAAAGGCAGGGTATTTAGAGCTACCTTCATTCTTCCAGGAACCCAGACAGTACAAGAATCCAAGAGAACATTGTAAGGAAAAGATTCTTACTTAATGTGAAGTGTGACTTCTCTGAGCTTAATCTGAGCATATGGTTCAGTGTGTGTGACACCTGCACATGAAGACGGCAGTGAAAACTAGCTTTTGGAATTCACAGGACTAGTTTTAGCCCAGTGGTGAGGGGATGAACAAATGTGTTAGGAATCTTGACCAAAATACTATGGACAAAATAGCCATCTGAAAGTCAATGAAGAGTATACTTTGAGGCATACAGGAGCATGATAAATCCATGATGATACTTCCTTTGGACATTGAACACATTGTACCTACGGCTAGGACAGTGCTTTGCTGACTTCCACCCTTCCAAATTTAATTGGAACAGTGCCAAGTGGGCCAAGTTGAAAGTAATTTCAAGTTCAAGTACTCCGTGTACTTTGAGTCAAATTCTCTGGGCTGAACATCCAGAAGAGGCAACTTGGCTATCTGGACTTGGTTGGCTTCCCTTTGTTCTCAGGCTGATAACATCTCCCCACACATGGGTGGGTCATTCAAGGTTGGTACTGATGTGCACAGCTCTCCATCCATCCCAAAGTACAATAACAACAATTTCCAGGAAAAGGTATCAGTATCTTCAGCCATGCTCGCATCTAGCTGCTGGTGATGTCTGCAAGGAAGGAGAATCCAGGAAGGTTGTAAAAGTATTCTTTAGATTCTTAAAGGAGGCTGCTGGTGGGAGAGATCATGTGGCATGTGTCATCTATGCATGCCCACCACCCCCTTTACTTCAGGCATATGACAGCATTACAAATGACTGCTTTCTCATATAAGAAGCAATACCTCCTTTTCATTCCCCAGGTCAGACTATCTTTTAAAGGGCTTAAGTCTTTTTATTTTAATTTCTGATTGCACAAACTAGAAATCCATATAGATTTCTACGAACCCTTATATTCTTCCAGGAGGAAACATTTTTGGAATCTAGAGTGGAATGGGTTGGAGCATCCTAATCTCTGAAAGGAGTAAGTGTGCTTTGATAATGGAAGATATGACACAATCAGAGTTGCCTCCTGAGACAATGAAGAAGCTCATGTTATGCAAGCTGCTAACAGACATGCTGCTTTCAATGTTTCTAGTTGGGTCCTGGAGGAATAATATGCTCTTCCATTTAAACCTATAGTTCTGATGACAATTCACACAGCTTTATCCCAGTTCCATAGAATGGCCTAAGTGATTTAATGTTCATATCGGCACCAATGACCAGGATGATTGTTATTTAAGGAGTGGCATAAAGGTTGGCTAAGGAGACAGAATTCCCATGGTTTGCTCTGACCATTAGCTTTTATTTATTTATTTATTTATTTAGTACCAGGGATTGAACTCAGGAGCACTTAACCATTGAGTCACATCCCCAGCCTTTTTTTTTTTTTTTGTATTTTATTTAGAGACAGGGTCTCACTGATTTGCTTAGGGCCTCACTAAGTTTCTTAGGCTGGCTTTGAACTCACCATCCTCCTGTCTCAGCCTCCCAAGCCACTGGGATTACAGGTGTGCACCACCATGCCCAGCTAACCATTATCTTTTGATCCAAAATTGTACCTTTAACCCACCCTAGGAACTTACAGTCTTTCTGCATAAAACTTCCTGCATAAAGTGAGGCCTGTGTCACATCAGAAATGCCAACCAAGCCCTAAACATAGGCAGATGCCAACCTGTCAGCATCATGCTGTCAGATTATAGAGCAGCACACTGGAAAATCCAAAGTGAGTAGGAAGAGCAAGATGCATTGGAAATTAGGCCAGCTTGTCTTTGTTGTACTAACATCCGTGGAAGGGGAAGGAAGTCCCTCGGAAGAATTAGGGTACAAAGCGGAGGAGCTGCCACGCTCTATGTCTGTTCTGTTTTCCACAGTTGCCACTGCGGTATCCTCATTATATTATAACACTTATTTCCAAGCACTGTCACTTGTTCTGAATCATCTAAACTGAGATGACAAATGGAGTTAGCTTGATGCCTCCTGGGGCATGCATATCTTCACTTCTAATTTATAAATATGGTTCAAATGGGGACTTTTTGAGTTTTGATACCTGCTATAGTTTGAATCTTGAATGTCCCTCAAAGATTCATGTGTGAAAGGCTTGGTCTCTAAAGTGGGGTTATTGGGAGGTAGGACCTAGGTCATTTGGGGAATAGCCTCAAACAGGATGTTGGAAGAGACCTCTTCCTCCTGCTGTCTTTTGCTCCCTGGCTCACGATGTGAGAAGTTTTGCTCTGCCACACATTCCTGCCATGATATGTTGTCTCTGCCTAAGGCCCAAAGCAACGTGACTAATCATGGACTAAAACCTCTAAAACCAAGAACCCAAATTAACTTTTTTCCTTTACAAGTTAATTATCTCAGGTATTCCATTATAGTGATGGAAAGCTGACTAACACAGTGCCTACACAGGAGCCTGTCAATTATTTCTTCCTAGCCTGAGAACAGCAGCATTTTTATTCTATCACTATATTTAAAATATAAAAATTTTAAATATAGTGATATAAAAATTTTAATATAGTGATATAAAAATATCCCTATATTACATGCATTGGCTGACTGCACAGCTAAAGTTGAACTTTAACATTTTAGTCTTCTAAGGCTGTAGGTCACTTACAGAGATACAGAAAGAGGGCTTCCCATTTCAGCAAGGGATGGATGGCAGACCAGGGCTGTTCAGTTCTCCTTTCCTAATTTTGCAATGATGTTGGGAAGGGTCATCTGTGTGTAGCTAGGATGATGTAAGGACACACGTGTAGCCCTGGGTGTGTTTGGCGTGGCACTGTTAATCATTAGCATCTAAAACTCTAGTGAGATAAGACTGACAGCCTGTTATCCTCGACTTCACAGGAATCAAAGTCAGCATGTGAGCAAAGCCTTCATGCTTGTCAAGGGTAGGAGGAAATACAAGACACAATATATGCTGGGGTGAGCCAGCAGGGCAGGCTGCACTGCTTACACCCATGTTTTATTCATTTTAAAAGGTTTCTCAGGAGAGAAGAAGCACATTCCCCAGCAGAGTTGACTTGCCCAGGAGGACAGGCAGAAAAATGGAAAAGTATTGAACAAACTGTGGAAAAATATATGAAGACATTGGAATTACAGAGTATCTTAACGAGGCCACAGCCAGAGAGCCTGAATGGCCCAGGGAAACCCATCTTCCGGATTCTGCATTTCATTTTCTCTGTACCATAACAACACATTTACGACCCCCTAGTAGAAGATGGTAGGTCGAATTGAGCTGCCTAAGCCCTTGGCAAAGAACTGAGCAAATGAAATTGACCTTTCCACTTAAAAAAAGAAATGAAGTATACATTTTAGTAGTACCAAGAACATTCAGTGTTGATAATCATCACCTTTGTCCATTTGTGGAAATCTTTCAACATCCCAAACAGAAACTCTATTCATTAACCCATAACTCTCCAGTACCCCTCCCATTCAACCTCTAATTTTCTGTAAATTTACATATTCTAGGTACCTCATAAAACTAGAATAACATTTCTGGTTTTGTATATGACTTATTTCAGTTAACATAATATCTTTAAGTTTCATCTATGTTGCGGCATGTACCATAATTTTATTCATTTTTAAAGCAGAATCATATCTGTATCTATATATAGTTAGCTAGGTAATATAAGGACACATGTGTAGTCCATATATATATATACACACACAAATATATATATAATTCAGCCTTTAAAAAGGAAAAAATATGCCATATATATTAAGAAAAAAAAATATATGTCTCTTTTGTTGTGTTTTGTTTTTGAACAGTCATCCTAAGGCGTATGAAGCTGTATATATATTATATGTGTATTATATATGTATACACACACACACATGTCTTGGTTGTCCATTCATCTGTTGATAGACATGAATTTTTTTTCCCATTTTTTGGCTATTGTGAATAATGCTGTTGTGAATAGGATGTCAAATATCTGTCTTGAGTTCGTACTTTTAATATATACCCAGAAGTGGAATTGCTGGATCATTTGGTATTACTTTATCTAATTTTTTTGAGGATGTGCCCAACTGTTTTCCACAGGGGCTTCACCATTTTACATGTTCACCAACAATGATCGAGGATTCAAACTTCTCTGCATTCTTGCCCGCACTTGTTATTTTGTTGTGTGTGTGGTTTTTAAGTGATCCTAAGGAGCGTGAAGCAGTGTCTCACAGTTTTGATTTGCACACCATGCTTTTTCCAATTTAGTCATTAAGGACAAGTGTCTTTTCCTCTGAAATTCTGGTTAGCTCCCCCTGATCGAGCACACAACGTGATCAAGCATACAACCTACCCGTGAAGCCTGTTTTCAACAAAATCTCAGGGCATCTCGGCAGGGATTTCACCTTGTCGCTGCTGCCAAGCTACACACAGAGACTGATTGGAATTGTAGAAAGGCAAACTCCTGAACCGGGAGTGTACATTGAACTTCCTATGGAGCGGGATGAAGGGTTTTTTTCTTTCTGTCTTTAAATACAGCAGCATCAGAGACTTCCATTCAGTGAAAACCAGGCAATTCACCCATCAAGCCTGTGAAGATGGTTGAAGCAGACGCTCTAATGGCTGAATAGCTAGACAAAGGCAGCCATGGTGGGGTTTGCTCCTTTTGGCGAAAAAGCTCATTGCTCTGACCTGACATAAAGATCAGTGAATTACACCTGGGATAATTGTAAGCTGGACCTTGAACCATCAGAGGAGTTGTTCCTCTCGTCAGTCAATGACAACAGGCCCCCCTTATGCAACCGTACAAAAAAGCCACAGACAACAACATGTTTCCATTTGAGACTTGCTGTATCAGAGCTGACATTTCTCTTTGATGACACTTAGGAGGTTGGTGCCTGTGATTCTAGGACTGACACTGGCAACTTTAGGCGAGAACCACATAGCCGGTGGCTTTTTTTTTTTTTTTTTTTTTGAATGTTTTTTAAATTGTCGATGAAACTTTATTTTATTTATTAATTTTTATTTAAATGTGGTTCTGAGAACCGCACCTAGTGCCTCACACATGCTAGGCAAGGCTCTAACACTGAGCCACAATCCCAGCCCATGGCCAATGTTTTTAAATACATGTCAGTAAAGGATGGAGAGATGTTATAGTCATTTTCTTTTGTGTGCCCTTGAAGATGGGAACTTTATTTGATGTTATGGGGATGGAGGGCATAAGAGTAGTAGAGGTCAGGGTCCCACAAATCTGGCTCTAGGCTCTAGTGCACATTCTCTGGTGAAGCTATCCAGGTCAATACCAGTGAAACCCACCTTTGCTGGTGATGCTGGCAAAGAGATCTTACCTTATTAGTAGGTAAAAAGGAGTAAGAATCAGAGGAGCTTCTCTTTAACCAGCAACAGCCCACAGATATATATTCAAACTTTGGAGTCATGGAAATATTAATTTCAATTAACTTTCTATGGAGCAAAATTCCCAAGAGAAAGAATCTATTGGTCTACTTAATTACCATTATCTCTGTCCCCACATAACTTCTTTGCAAACCTCTTCCTGGTTACTGGCTATGGACTGGCTACCCTTGGGTCACATGAACACAACATGGTCACTCTGAGAGAATAGAGGGTAGCCAAGTAAGAGAATGCCTTGGAGTTTGTTGTGTGTGTGGTGTTTATCCATCAATAATGGATGCATCCAATATATTCATTCTTAATTCTGAACTTAGGAAAACCAGAAAGCTGGACTTTACATTTCTCTCCCCTGCTTAAAACTTAGAACAGTTTCTATAGATTATGAGGATTAGTTATAAAAAAGAATCTAGGTCAGGTCCTACTTGCATATGGTTATTCCTAATCATTATTAATTATTTAATTTTAAAATCAACTTTCCCCACCTTAAAGAGAGAACAAGAGAACAAGAATGAGAAAGGATATATATATAAAAAACGAGTTACCTGATTTGAGTAACTATTTCCTAGATTATGCCCAGGTGGAATTAATTTTCTTACTCTTCAGTGGTTTGGTAATAGTTAATACGTGAGGGAAAAGAAAATTTTTACTCCTTTGGAATTCTTGTCTTAAAAGAACTACCAAGTTTCAAAGCATTACTTTTACCTTCCTTCTACAAGACTCATGGTTTATCTGCTGCCTTTGCTCTCCTTGCCATCTTCAAACAGTTGTAGTAAGAACAGTCCTCTCTCCAGGCTTGGCACAGTAACAGGCACCTGTGGCCTGAGCTGCTCAGGGGGCTGAGGCAGCAAAACTTGAGTCCAGGGGTTCAAGGCCAGCTTGAGCCACATAGCAAGACCCCAGGTACAAAAACAACTTCCTAGTCACATGTTCCACAGATGACCCTTACTCAGTAGGAAAGCCCCACCTCCCACCACTCTGCCATCCATGCCAGGCCCACTCCCCCATCAATCAATCCTTCACAGGTCACTGCCCCAACAGAATGCTCCTCCTCACCACCCTCCAGGGCTCCATTCAACCCATATCAGCCGCAGTCACCCAGCATGAACCCACAGGTCTGCAGATGCTGCGGGCTTTCCTTCAACTGCCCTCCTATGGCTCAACCAGACTCTTGTTCTAGGTGCCTGCTGCTCAGTTGGCTTCCTAAACTCCTCTTGCATATGACACTAGGAGTCTTCCAAGATTTGTTCTCAGCTTAGAGAAGAGGAAAACAAATTCTCCTTTCCACCAGAGCAGCCCGATTTTATTAGAGTTGCACCAGACATGCATTTATATACCAAAGTCACTGAAAAACAATGGATTATACCCTCACAGTGGATTATACTCTTGCTCTGGCCCAAATCTCCTTACTAGTGACTACTCTTGACCCCACAAATGAAGTCAAATGTTTCCTGAGATCAAGCTTAAAGGGCATCTATGCTGCTTGTGAGGGATAAGCCATTATTGGCATCTAGTAAACCCATACTATGACTAAATTACCAGATTAGCTGGAGAAAAAAGAATAAAGGAATAGAACAGAAGGCAACTATATTTTGGTATTTTACACGTCGGTAAGGAGCACAGTGAGTTGGCATATGCCTGTAATCCCAGCAACTCTGGAAGCTGAAGCAGAAGGATCACAAGTTCAAGGCCAACCTCAGCAACTTAGTGAGACCCTCAGCAATTTATCAAGACCATGTCTCAAAAAAATAAAAATAAATAAATAAAAAGGTCTGGAGGTAATTCAGTGGTAGGGCACCCCTGGGTTCATGTCCCAGTATCAAAAATATGCATCTCAGTAAGAAATATTATGTTACAAATGACAAAAAACAAATTTGAACTATCTTAGTCAGTTTAATCTTGAAAGATTTAGTGGATTACAGAGTTGGAGAAAGGAGGAAACAAATAGGTTGGGTAACTTAAGGCATAGAGCTGAATCAGAGTCTCAGATTCAAAGACCACAGGTACTGGCAACAGCAGAAGCATGACTCTGATTAAAAAAGAAATCATTGTTCTGCCCCAAAGAGATCATGCACATCTGGGTACTGTCATTCCTATAATTAGTAGATGTGTATTTAAAAGTTATGTGTAGTACTATCAACTCCAGAATCTCACCTACAACTCTGCTATAGTAAGAAGGGTTTTTTTTGTTTGTTTGTTTTTAAAGATAGCTATTATAGCTAGAAGGTCAATGGATATATGAATTTCTTAATTTGCTAAAATTTAAACTCAGTTACATTGTTTAAGTGTTATATCTTTTATGTCTAATTGTGCTTTTACCTTTTTTCTTGGAAATGAATAATTATGAATATGTATTTATATATCTCACACAGAATGAAGATGATAGAAACCTTAAAAAGTGCCTTGGAACAGATGGTAGTTTTAGAACAAAACAGATCCATTAGCTGTCAAATCCAGCTTCCCGTAGGATGAAAAATAGTTCTCAGGTGGTGCTAAGAAAAGCTCTCACTTATTCTAATACCTTAGGACATGGATTCTTTTGTAAAAATTTTGGCACGGGAAGACTATGACAACCTACAATTAATGAATGTCACAAAAATAAAATAACAAATGCAAAAAAATTGAAAAGACTTCACTGATCAAATATGAAACTCAATTTAAACTGTATTTTTAAAGATAATGCACTCTATATAGGATCAAATGGTACAAATTTCCAGGGTTTTCCAGATATGCATAGTTTTCCTGTCCCCATTTGTGGAATCTTTTGATCTTTTGTATTTAACTATGATGAGGAAGAAATAATCTCTGATTTTATAAAAGTAGAGATTTTTACCACTAGTAAAACATTAGAAGTCACTATAGATTAAGCAAATGATTGTTCTATCTTGAGCCAGATCTGGAACTGGGAGTCAAGTCCTATCTCCTGTGTCCTTCCTGTCACCCCTACCAATGCTAAGGGATCATTTTCCAAAGGAATGTTTCTACAAATAGCCACTTATTTAAGATTTTTATGTACACATAGATTCATGTTGATAATGTAAACAAATAAATTTATAGGTTTCTTGCTCTAGTCAGTGGAAAAAACTGAGTTCTTTGGGTACCCTGTAATACAGGTCCCATCTAGGAGCACTTTAAGTTAATAGTGAAGCTTAAATTCCTATTTAGTAAGTCATCAAATCTGTATTTAAATAACTCAATCCATGATTTTACATGAGAATGAAATAAAACTTCTGTCCATCAGCATTAGCATAAGTCTGGAATGAATGAGAAACAGAGAGTTAAGCCACAGGAAAGAAACCAGGCAAAAGGGCAAAGCAAATTTGAGAATCTGGAAACATCTGTTACTCATGAGCTGGGAGAGGTAAATGAATTTACTTAATATAAAATCAGTATGATGATTAATTTTATGTGTGAACTTGATTGGGTCATGATGTGCCCAGATATTTGGTCAGTTTTCTGTATTTTTATGAGGATTTATTTATTTATTTATTTATTTATTTATTTATTTATGTGTGTGTGTGTGTGCGTGCGTGTGTGTGTGTGTGTGTGTGTGTGTCTGGATATTGACCCCAGGGCTTCATGTATACTAGGCAAGTACTGTACCACTGAGTCACATCCCCAACCCTGAGAGGGTTTTAGGATGCATTCAGATTCAAATTGGTAGACTAAGTGTGTTTGTCAACTTTACATTGCTGTGACAAAAATGCCTGACAAGAACAACTTAGAGAAGGAAAAGAGAGGTTTCATTTCATGGTCAGCTAACTCCCTTGTTCTGAGCCTGAGATGAGGTAGAACATTATGATGATGGGAGTGTATGGCTCAGGAGACTACTCAGTTCATGGCAGCCTGGAAGCAGACAGTGAAAGAAGTGAGAAGGAGCCAGGGACAAGATACAGTCCCCAAGGGCACACCCTTAATGACCTACTTCCTTCAACATGCCCCACTGGCCTGCAGTCTACCAGCAGTCCATTCAAATTATTAATTCATCAAATGGATTAATCCACTGATGAGGTTGGACTCCTCACAATACAATGATTTCCTATAAGCTCTACCTGTGGACATTGCTGCATTGCCTTCATATGAGTTTGGGGGGGACATTCCTAGATCCAAACCATAACATTAAGTAAAGCACATTGTCCTCCTTAATGTGATGGGTCTCATCCAATCAGTTGTAGGCCTAAGTAGAACAAAAAATTGATCCTTCCCCTGAGTAAGGTAGTTCCTCCTACCTGACTCCCTTTGAACTGGGTCATTAGTTTTTGTTTCATTTTGATTTTGTTTTGTTTGTTTTTTTTCCCCCCAACCTTCAAATTCAAACTGAAACATTGGCTCTTCTGGGTCTCTGAGCGTGTTGGGCATTAGACTTGAACTTACACCATCAACTTTCCTGGGTCTCCAGCTTGCAAATCACACTGAAGATCTTTGGTCCTGTCTGTCTCCATAATGACAAGAGTCAGTTACTACTAATGAATCATATCTATCTATCTGAACACATCTTATTGGTTTTGTTTTTCTGAGAACTCTTAAATATAGAGAGCAATCATTTTCACTCTGGGAGTAATCATAGTCACCCAGTCAATGTCCATTCTGTTTGTATTTTCACATAATTTTCAAATTGGTTTGTCTTCATAGTCTCCACAGACAAAAATAAAGTAACAACCTGATGCTAGAGTGGTAGGTAACCTGCCACTCACTGGTTTCTTTGCTTGCAGTAACGTAACCAATCTTGTTTTAATTTTTTGCCTTCTTTGTGAACTCAAGATAAATTTTAAAATTTTACCTATTTCTGAAGAGCAAAATGAATGTCTTTTTGGTATGATCTATACACTTGGTATTAGAAAATGCCTCAAAATTTGACATCTGGGAAAACAAGGCTTAAATACAAGGATCTACTATAAACAAGCACATATTGAAATTTCATAGCCAGTCTTGATCCGGTGGACCATCTGATTTATCTGCCACTATTTGTATGCAAACTTGTATTGGCCTTGGCATTTCCAAAGCATTTTTATCATTTTTGCCAGTGAGTCCTTACCATAAGATTCGTTCTAGCTAACAAATTCTGCAATAAATTAAAGGCATGGTTTCCTTCTCTTAATGAGTCAATCATCAAGTTAGAGAGCAGATGTGTTGGATTATAAAATCAGAAAGAGACTTTCAGAAGCTCTGAGAAGCAAGAGGCCCAGGGATGTTGTGCAATCATGAGAGGTTACTTGAAGTGGTGGGGGGAATGCCCTCATGTGATGGAAAGAAAAGCAGTCTTTCCCTCTTTCCCAATGAGGAGCAATGTGAGTTATAAGTCAAAGAAATGGGAACAAGTTTCAAGAACTGAAGATGTATGCTGGGAATTGTATGTGTGTTTGGAGTGGGGGGTGTATGGGGGTGGTGAGAGATGAGTTGAGGCCGAAAATTCCCTCCACACACTTTGCAACTGGGCCGAAGCCGTAATATTTAATATCAACCATGACTCAGTTTACCTATTTTATTTAAGAGTACCCATGGATTGAAGGTGATGTTGTCGGTCCATGGAATTCTACCTGCATGCTCCGCACATCTGCATAACAATAATCCATGACATCAAAAAGAGTTTTGTTTAGCCAAATATTAATAATCCAGTCTTCCTTCTAGAAAGTCTACTTAATTAAATGAATGCCTTTGAAATGTTGAAAATTGAAATGACATGACAAATTGGATGTGTTGTAGATAAAATTGATCAAACTTTATATATATATATTTACCAACTCTTTGGAAAGGTGGGAAATTCGAATTTTTAATGAAAAACTGTTATAAAAATAAAGGTGGTTTTTTGTTTGTTTGTTACCAGGGATTGAACCCAGGGATGCTTAACCACTGAGCCACATCCTCAGCTCTTTTTATATTTTTATTTAGAGACAAGGTCTCACTAAGTTTCTTAGGGCCTCACTAAGTTGCTGAGGCTGGCTTTGAACCCGTGATCCTCCTGCCTTGGCCTCCTGACACACTGGAATACAGGTGTGTGCCACTGCACCTGGCCATATTAAAATTTTTAAAAAATAATTTAAGGAAAAATGAACATATACAAAAAAAGTAAAACGTAACTATGTAGGAAAACAGAAATGAAGTCTACTTCATTTATTGTCTGCCTCTTTTTGTATGTCAGTTGTGCAAGAACAATATTCCAAAAGGGAGATTTTACTGGAGAGTGGAAAACAGTCTATTACTGAGTTTGAAGTGCACTGAACTAGACAATCCAATGGAGAGCTCACTTCTTTTTATTTGTAACTGTCTCCAGGATGATGTCAATGGGTCTGAGGTGGGAAATTCTATGCTTGGAATGTGCCATTATTCTTAGCTTTGGATTTTCAACAGTGAATTTTGCATGCTGAGAGCCAAAACAAAAACAACAACAACAAAAAAAAAAAAAAAACCTCAAATCTGACTATTAATTACTACCTTAGCCTGGGTGGGAATCCAATCCCATTATTAAAGAAAGTTGTCCAGTGCTTTGTTCCAACTGACCTCATTTTTGTTTTAGCCATGACATTTCCCATCACTTGTACACTGGAGGAAGAGATGGTGGGAATCTCCACCAACTGTTTTCAAACCAGTCGATCTGAAATCTTTCTAATCTGATACATGTGACTGGAAAATGATTGAATACTGCTCATAAACAAAGAAATTAGATTAGCTGGGAATCAGAAATGGTTTTCTAAAAGGGTTATAGATATTTATCTCTGTGTTTTTAAAGCATAGAGCAAATTTCTTGGTTTCAGTAGGTTTTTAACTTCATGCTAAACAACTTCTGTTATCTGTGAGAACAACAGGATAAGAATAATGGAGGGAACCTCAATCTTGGGGTCCATGGCTGGTATGATTTGGATATAATCTGAGTGTGCCCCAAGACTTTATGTGTTGAAATGTAGTCCCTTGTGAGATATTAAGAGTATGGAAGTGTAAGCTGACTACGAGTGTCTAGGGCTGGATTCTGGGAATTGGTTAGGATTAGATAAGGTCATCAGTGATCATCCATGATGGAATCCTGTTGGCTAGAAGAGGGAGACCAAGCAGACACACATACCATGCATACTTCCTGGCTCTTGCCATGTGATGTCCTGGGCTGCTTCAGGTTTGTGTTAAACAGTTTTACATTACTATGACCAAAAACACCCAACAAGAACAACTTAGAGGAGGAAGAGTTTATTTGGGTCTCATGGTTTCAGAAGTTCAGTTGGGGGTGAGGCAACTCCCTTGAACTGAACCTGAGGTGAGGCAGAACATCCCAGCAGTAGGGCATCGGGGGAGAAAACTTCTCAGCATGTGGCAACCAAGAAGCAGGGAGAAGCCAAGGACAAAATATGATCCCCATGGCACGCGCCCAGTGACCTAACTACTTCCTTTAGCCATAACTTTCCTGCCCACAGTTACCACCCAATAGAGTTGTCCTATCAAATTATTAATCCATCAAATGAACTCATCTACTGGTGAGGCTTTCATAATCGAATCATTTTGCCTCTGAACATTGCTACATTTTCCATCACATGTGCTTATTGGGGGTATCTCATATCCAAACCATAGGAAGGACTCTGGCAGAAAGCAGGCTATCACCAGATGTGAGCCCCCTTGAACCTCCAGAACTGTGAGCTAAGTAAATCAACCTCTCTCTCTCTCTCTCTCTCTCTCTCTCTCTCTCTCTCTCTCTCTCTCTCTCTCTCTCAATGAAGTTTGCTTGCCTCAGCTATTTTGTTGTAGTGATAAGAAGTTGACAGGCACCTTGGGTGGGACTCTTGGTTCTTTTAGGAATGAAAAGTGGGGAAAAGCCTATTCCCTGCAGGTGGAGTAGAGTTCTGCCCAGACTCCTTTCTGCTCCTTCCCACACTCCACCAGGTGAGGAGGCCAAGCAGTATCTGATTGTCAAGTCTGAGAGAAGGAGCTGGCCATAGTTGGCCTAGCGGCTTGCTCCTCTCTCCCTTTGAATCTACCAGTGAGCACACTCTTTTGGTTAGTTTTCAAGGATTGTTCAGCAGTAACGCTGTTGATGGTTGGGAAAATATTTCTAATTTAGGAGCATGGTACTAGCAAGCCCACTTGGCCTGTAGACTGAAGCATCATTCTCCAGGATCATTTTATCAGTAATACAATTGCCGAACTCACCTGATTCTGCATGTGGGAAGAGAAAATGGGGTTGAAGTGGGTAGAGGGGTTGTTATTTATTCATCCCCATTGGGAAAGGCCTCGCAGAGTACCCGGAACCTCACTGGACTTCAATAATTTTTTACTGAAAAGTAGAGAGTGGGTCTAGTGAAAAAAATCAAGTGGCCTGAGTATGAAAATTACAGACAGGAAGTCTGTTTGAGGGTTGATCCAGCTGCAACTTACCTGAGAGATCATTAGCATTAGAATAGAAAACAGGGCAATGATTCTCCCCATGGGAAGTTCAGGGGAAACTGTCACTGTCCTCAAGAGTCCACAGCCTCAGCCAGAGTTGGATGAATCCTCATGGCAGGCCTCTGGATTCGTTTGTTTACTTGGAGCAAGTGAAGAGGTCAGCCAGCTTAGTGTTCAGGTTCTAAACCAAATAGTTGGGGAGATAGCAAGATAAAGGCCCCGATTCAATTTCCATTTCTTTCTCTTTTAAGAATAATAAGATTCAGAAACACATTGACCCAAGGGCAGGAACTGGGACGAAGACAAGCACAGATAACAAATTTTTATCCCGAGAAGGGAGGCAACGTACAAAAAGAATGTTCATTAACCGAAATGGAGATTTATTTTTCCCTCTCCAGGGAAAATCTGAGAAGCTATTGATGGCAAAAGGACTTAAACTCAACTCTCTTTTAGGTTTCATAGGGGATATGATGCTTTGGGGGGGGGTGATGGATTGAGCACTGGTTGCAACTGGAATTCCAGGCCAGACCCTCCTATGATGCATTCTGTGTCATTAATGAAGTCATTTGCCAAGTGTGTATCAAGCCTTCATCCTCTGCAAAATGAAGGGGTTGGGCACCATTTCCACTGGTTACCAGGATATGTCTCCTGCTCCAATTGTTTCTTTCTGGCGAGGGGAACTGAAATACCTTGTGTCAGTGAATGTTTCTGTGAGAGAAAGCAGAGCCCCAGAGAAGAGTATCCGTACTCCAGTATCCTGAACAGCACCTCTTTTCTCCCTGCTTGGTCTGGCTTGCCCCATTTGGCAGCCGCTTGTAAAACTACTGCTGTGTTCCCATCTGCCCAATCTCGGCAGAACATCAGAGATAAAGGGTGTGAAATGTGAATGCTTCTTCGTTTTTTTTTTTTTTTTTTTTTTTTTTTTTAAGTTGCTACTAATGGCTGTCTAGGGACAGTAATGTTGGCAGACCTTTTAGGCAGTCCCTTCTGAAATACATAAAAATATCCAGAGTTCACCAGATTGTTGTTTCATAGAATGCAGGATGGCTGCTACCATTCTTGTAGCCAGTGATGCTGTCTGATTTATTCGAAGGGGGACTAAGTCACTGTCAATGAGTTAATCACTTGGAATAAAGCAGTAGATGCCCGATGTCTAGTGAACAGCAAGGCTTTTCTGTATTTTAAGGTTTTAAAGCACACACACACACACACACACACACATGCATGCATACATACACGTTATCTCTGCTGTATAAAAGTTATTCACAATGCATGGAAACACAATTGTCTCAAAGTAAATTCAGAATGGCTGGTTGTTTTGTTTATAATTGCACTTATGAAAATGGTCAAAAAGAATGTATGTGTCCAAGATGAGGAAGAAGAAGAAGAAGAAGAAGAAGAAGAAGAAGAAGAAGAAGAAGAAGAAGAAGAAGAAGAAGCAGCTTAACTTTCACCAACAACTGGGGAATATGTTGATGTTTTCCTTCTAAACCTATTTGGTGTTTATTTAACTAATTGTTATTATCCTTAGTTTTGAAATATTATTACCAAAAAAAGCTACATAGCCCAGCAACATCATAAATGGTATCCTATATATTTGTTTGTTTCCAAACCTAATGGCACCAGAAATTCCTTAAGATTATGTGAAAGTCGAAAATTCATTGTAAACACTATCTACTTACTTATTGATTGCTTGAGAAACTTTTTAGGAGAAAATATTTGCAGAACTGATAAACAGCTACAGGTTGGGTAGAGGTGGCTAAAAGAAAAAAAAAAGTGAACATTTCTACATCTTTATCTTATCACTTTCTAAATCCCTTTCCACATTCAGTCAAAGGCTCTATAAGACCAGGATCCTAAAAACTGAAAATCACCAAGTTACATGCCTATAATCTCTGCTACTCTAGAGGTTGAGGCAGGAGGATCACAAGTTCGAGGTCAGTCTGGGCAACACAGAAGGACTCTGGCTTTAATTTAAAACATGAGGGAAGGGAAAGGGAAGAAGAAGAAGGAGGAGGAAGGAAAGAAGGGAAAGAATGGGAAAGAAGGAAAGAAGAGAAAGAGAGAGAAAGAGAAAGAGAGACAGCGTGGTGGGGAGAGAGAGAGAGAGAGAGAGAGAGAGAGAGAGAGAGAGAAATTGGTACATCCAGGCCTTTGGGACATAGCTGTACTCACAAGGTGGAAGGACAGGTCATTGTCGGTTGGATTCTGCTCTAATTCACATGTTATTGATAAATAAGCTGGGGGGCCAGGGAGGGAATCAGAGCCAAACCCCATGGCAAGTTTGGCAAATCCAGCCTCATGCAGGCACAGCCTGGGAGCACACAGTGCCCGTGGTCCAGGCTGCGCACAGCCAGGTTGGGACAAGCCCATTAATCTCCTTTCAGGCCCACTGACTTATGCAGACCACAGGTGCACAGGCTTGTCATCATCCTCGTGGCTAAATAAAACCATTAAAACTCCGGAGGAGTAACAATATGGTGACTTAAAGACGACCGACTGGTACATTTGTGAGAAGCTTTGCAATATGATTTCTGACAGTTGTTTGGCATAATTAAAAGATCACTAAACAGAGCTAAGGAAAAAAAAATTTCAAAAATAGATGTGATTCTGGATGAGATTCTAATAGCATAATGGAATTTCTGTTTAAATTTATCTTTAAAGGAAGCTCTTGTCAAAAAACAGGGCTGAGACAGTGGTTAAAGATAGGTGGTACTAACACATGGGAGCTGACGTCAGAGTTCCTCTGAGGGGTGTGGGAGGTAAGAGGGTGGAAAGACGTGAAAAGATTATCAACTACTTGAATTTCCTCATGATAGCAATAACGATATTTTTAACTCTCTTCGAGTTCTTTAAAGTCAATCTACTTCAGGTCTAAAATCAAAGAATACATTTCCTGCAACCTCTAAGTTTCCTCTGGAAGGAGAAAAAAGAGTGGAGGATGAAGACAGGATGAGCAGAGGGTGTCCAGTTGTTCTTGTGTATGGGGCCCCAAGTGAGACCATAGCAGCAGGAAGGAATGAAGATAGTCACAAGCTGGTGTGGAACTGCGTCTCCTGGCGTCTAGTAGTAGGCAAAGCAAAGCAGCTGGGGGATTCCATGAGCGTCAAGACCATAATAGCAACTCCCATTCCCCCATCTGACCCCCAACCCCTGCTGATAGGAGCTAGCTTACCTGGGTAAGTTAGTAGGTTTAGCTTACCAAACGTGGGGGAGCAGTGGACAAGAGCCTCACCTTGAAGCACAAAGACCAGTACTGTGTATCAGACAACCCCCACACAATGAGGGGCCCAGTGTCTTCCAGAAATAAACATTCCCTGCCTGTAGGTAGGATTACTAACAGCACTGGAGCCAGCATGTTGGTGGCTTGGCATTGAAGATATAGTATCCCTGGGTTGTTTGGGAACAACCCCTAAAGCCTGTGCCAGGTAATAATTTGCCCTTCCACTGAGGGACAGGCCAGATGGTTGCAAGAGTAACGTTTGTGAGTGAGAACAAGTCACTGAGCTAGTGAATGAGCCTGTTGTGGTGCAAGGTCCCTGCTAAGGTTTTGATATGGTTTGTTCTTAGGTGCTGGAAGCCTTGTCCCCAGGGTGATGGTGTTGAAAAGTGGTGGGACCTTTCAAAGGCAGGGCTTAGTGAGAGATATTAGGTCTGACCTCCTTCACGAAGGCTAGGTTAGGTCTTATAGGAATGGATTCTTTCCCTCAAGCATGGGTTTTTATAAGAGTGAGCTTGCTCTCTCTTGATTTCTATCCTACCCTATGATCTCTCCCTCTCACATGTGCTCCTTCCATGATGCCATCCACCAGAGGCTCTCACCAAAGGCTGAACTAATGCTACCTGAACATGGACTTTCAGCCTCCAAAACTGTGAGATGATAAATAAACCTCTTTTCTGTATAAAATACCCAGTATTTTGTTATAGCAATACAAAGTAGACTAAGATAGTCCCTAATGAAGGCCTATTGTGCTAATTTTGAAAGTGAGAAAAATACAAAAGGCTCTAAGTAAACCAGGGGGTTATTCAGTAAATAAAAATTATGGATAAATTTTAAAATAATGAATAAACCACAATAAAATGTTGGAAAAAATAACAGATGGGATATACTGTAGAAGTAATTCAAGATGTGCAAGTAGATTCAATATCCTTTTAAACTCGGAGGTGTGAAGAGAGCTGTGTCTCCAGTGTAGAAACAAAGATCATGCAACAAAAGCATCTATCTTCAGGTATAAGTAAGGGATGACTCACATTGGGAGTGATTTAAATAGTGATAAACCCACAGTCGGTCTCCTAGTTTTTCCATGTAGATTTCTATGGTATATTCATTGTTTAACAATGGGTGTTGTGCATATATTAATGTTGTTTACAAGTCTATTAGTATTAGTATTCAGTGTGCACATATTAGTGTCGCTTACAAGATACTTTCCACATCTGGCACCCACATTGGTTTGGACAGTTTGGAACTGGCATTTCAGTGGAATTGTTGGTGCATACAACTGCCTGTGGAGAAGACTGAGACAGATATAAAGCCCTAAACTGGCCCCCTTCAGCACTGCAGAACAGAGAAAGAGGCTTGACAGCTTGCTGAATCGGTGACAAGTATCTGCTTACAGGATTGCTCAGTGCCTTCCATTCCTGAGCTCTAGCATCTTGTTTGTAGCCCTCTTTCATTATCAGAGCAAGAATCTTATATTTAGGGTTTAACTCTGGCAGCAGCACCAAAGCAAAAAGAATCCTGGAGATAAAGTACAGCTTAGATATCCCACAAGTATTTGGAAGTCCAAGTTGTTTTTGCTAGAGTCTTCAAAAATCTTTGTGAAGAATATGGGCTTATTGACTATTGCTTGCAATAGTCAATAAGCCCATATTCCTATCTGAGAACTTGAACATCTTATTATAAAGACTTTGGAGCTCTGTAATTATTGCCTAGAGCTTTGCTACACCCATGAAGATTTTTACTGAGTATGAGATAGCTACTGCCATTTGAAAGGAAGAATGTGATACTTGTTTTGGGGTTGGTTTAGGAAATCATGAGGAATTTGTCTTCCCGTTTTGGTGTTCCTCAGACCAAAGTCAGTAAGAAAATTCATTAGCTACTCTGAAATATGAGAGGTGCAAAAGCACAAGTCAGACTTCTAGGTACTATGTGGAGTTACTGTCATTGCGTATAGAATTTTCACCTTCTGGTCAAGAACAGAGCAGCTCCATCTCCACCCATGTTCTCCTTTGTGCTGTCTTGGGGACACTGGATGGCAGTCTGACAGGAAGAAATCAGTCCTCTTACTGCTGTAAACTAAGGCACCACTCCTGCTTTAGTCGCCAGCCGCCCACTCCTACTTTCTTTTCTCCTTGCCCACACACCTCCCAGATTTAGCCTTCCCATTCTCGGTCATTTTCATTATCCAGTTTCCTGCCCGGATTTCTCTTCCCCTGATTGCACTGAGGTGTGGAGTAATTCCCCATCTTGGCCTCCTCCTACACTTTCTCTGAAACAAGCACACCAACTCCCACATTTGGGAGTGTAAAGGAGAACATCTAGTTTTCACCGGAAAGTCATTCCATTCAAAGTTGTCTATATAGGTTGGTGGCCCCCAAGAGATTTCCATTTCAGTCTAGGGTGGGTACAGGATGGTACCCCACCAGCTGTGGGATGTGTGTTATGATAAGGGATGTTCTCAAAAAATCCATGTGTGAGACAATGCAAGAATTTTCAGAGGTGAGATGATTAGATTATGAGAGGTCTGGGCGGATTGGTGGATTAATCCACTGATAGGGATTAAATGGGCAGTAAATATAGGAAATAAGGGTGTGGCTGGAGGAAGTAGGACACAAGGGATGTGCCTTTGGGGTTTATATTTCGTCCCTGATGAGCAGAACTCTCTCCGCTTCTGGTTGCCGTGGCCTGAGCGGCTGTTCCATGCCCTCCTGCCATGATGTTCTGCCTCATCTCTGGCCTGGAGCTATGGATTTGACTGTCCATGGACTGAGACCTCTGAAACCATGAGCCAAAATAAACTTTTCCTTCTTTATGTTGTTCTTGTTCAGTCTTTAGGTCACAGTGACAAAAAAAAAAAAAAATTGACTTAAACAGCATGGTTCTGGGAGAATTTGATCAACTCATCCCTTCTCTAGCATTCCCTCTGGCCCTGGGAAAACTCTGTGTTCATTCTCTATGTCTCAGAGCTGTGAATCATTTCATCTGTGTCCCTATTTTTCTCACCTTCCTTGAACTTGCATTCTCAATTTTGCCCCTGATGGATGAATCCATGGCTCTCAGCTCTGGAGGTTATTCTTGGATCCCTGACCCACTTCTTCACATCTAGCTCAGTTTTGCTGATAGATATTTACCAGTCAATTTTTAAAGCTGATTCTACACCCAGATGACTGAATCATGACTTTTTGAAGATGTAGTTCTAAATTAATGCCAGGCCTGCCTTACCAGTGGCCCTGTGGCTTTGATAATGGATGTCACATCCTAGCTTCCTTATATGTATGGCCTCCACTCAAGCCAACAGCCTGAAGCTCACCGTCCATCTCATCTCATTTGTAAGGTTGCATCCCCATCAGACCTGCAATAACTCTGAATTTGGAGTTAAAAGCATGCACTTCATTTTCTACTAATTTGCACTTGATATGTCCAAGTTCTAGAGCATTTATCCTGCTGTTTTTCAATTATGTGCTTCTCTGTTGGTCTGCCAGGCCAGACCATAAGCTTCTCTCAGGCAAGGGTGAAATCTTGGTTCTTGGATGCCTGACACATGAAAGATGCTCAGAAAACATTTCTGAGTCACTCTGGTGAGCAAGCTGAGTTCTCTGGAGGAGAAACCTTGCCTCATCCTATAACCCCAGTCTTGCCCTCAATAGTATTTTACCCATGGAACTGTGGTAATGAAAAATGATCAAATTAGTTCAAAACCAGCTCTTCCTATTCATCCTGGAGGCTTCATGAAGGTTTGTTTCTATTTTCTTATATTTTTGATTTTTCAATAAAGTGGAAGTTCTCTTTGAAACTCATGTCACATTGAGTCAGCAGACCACAAGTTAAAAACAACAACAACAACAACAAAAACACACACACACACACACACACACACACACACACACACACACACAATGCTGTGCTCCATTTTCCTCTCATTGTCAGTCAAAGTCAAATTTTGATCCTCCAGAATCACACACCCTCCAGAGAAGTTGGTGTGTGATGGGCTACCCACTAGACCAGCCTTGTACTGGGCTCCTGCTGAACCACAAGCTCCAAAGACCTGAACCTTGGTTTCCTCATCTGTAATGTGTGAAAAAGGCTACTACCTTGCAGAGTTATTACAGGGCTTAGTGCTAATGGATAAATGCTATTACTGTTATTATTATGGAAATCTCAAGGCTCAGATCACATTCTCAAGCTGGCACATAATGAGAATCAAGGAATCACTAATGCATTATTCATCACACCTTGACATGACTTTTATGTGACATTCAGCTGGAATGTCTTCGATCTGTTTCTTCTTCATTTGCTATTCTGAGCTCAGAGCATAACTAGCTCATCCGTTCAGTGAACTGATTTTTCTTAAAAAATGAGCATCTGTTTATGCCAAAGTCTCAGGTTCTTGCATATACCTGGTCTTCCAAGGTTGAGGAATGAATTGACAAAGATTCTGGTCGGGGTGGGGGGTGTCATGGAATTTCTCAAATAGATTAAGGCTGCATGACACGTATGCGACTTGCTTCTATTTGGAGACACTGTGGGAAGGTGAATCAAGCAAGAGCTCAGATTTTCCAGTGAGCAAATGCAGAATTTTAATTAGCTTTGAGTCCATTTCTCTTCTGGAAATAGCAGATCTCTGAGCATTTCTTCAATAGTATTACAGTAATTATAACAATTCCGAAAGAAATAATAATTTATAGGATGTGTTTTTGTATGCTTATGGAACAAGAAAGGCTACATCCAGTTCTGTATTTGGTGCATGCCTAGGGATGCTTAACAGTATTAATGACAGAAATGTAAATTATTTAGTTCAAGCTTTCTACAATATGCTATGGTAGTATTGTCCGATAGGACTTTCTACCATAGTAGAAATGTGCATACCTGTGCTAATATGGTGTCCTTTAGCCACATATGGCCATCAAGCATGTGAAATGCTGCTAGCTGCAACTAAGGGCTGAATTCTTAATATCATTTAATTTTAATTAGTTGATTTTGATTTTAATTATTTAAATAGCCACATGTGACTCATAGCTATTATATTGGACTTCAAGCACTGAGATACCAACTGGAGCCTAACCAAGTCACCCTACCATCTGGACACCAATGGGAAACCCAAATAACACTGAAGGAGCCCCAGAGCTCCTTATATATTAAAGCACTATAGAAGCCTACTAGTTGGGTTCTCTCAAGTTTTATCCCACAATAGATTCTAAGCATCTAGTTCAAAAGAGAGGCAGGTACAATGAATGGCAGCAACATAAAATGAAAAAGTTTGAAAACAAACCAGGACACAAAAAGGAGAAAGAGTCTGAGATTCCTGAACATTAGGACAAGGAAAGCTTATATCGCAAAAGTATAGTGGTAGACGCCATGGACCATCAAAAAATGTTAAGCACTCAGGGAAGCATGCTTCAGGAGGGGGTGGAGAGAAATGAACAAGTATAATCCAGACCTTTATCTATCAAAGGTGGTAAAACTTGGCATAGTTTTGGCATATAAATGGATGAATTTTGGTAATCTGGAGACTCCTGTTACAGGTTCCATCTCATTATTCCCATAAGAAGAATTTGTAACACCCTATGATGTCCTACGACTTTGGGGATAAAATCTCCCTATCACCCTTGAGTCTGCTCCTGCCTCATTTTATGTGATTTCTCCTGACTCTGTTTTCCACCTCTCCTTGTCTTCCTTCTGTTTCCTGAAGGTATCATGATTCCTTACTCCAAAGAACTTCTATCTAGTATTACTCCACCCACCTCCATTCTCTCTCTCCCCTAGCTGGCTCCTGGGCACCTTCAGATCTCAGCTCCTAGAAAAGCTTTCAGATGCCCCAACTCTCTTCACTGTATCTAGACCTGATTCCTTCATTCATGGTGCTTCTGTCTGAATTCCTTTCCCTCCAATTCCTACTTGAATTTATATCTTCATTGGTGAGATTATCTGATTTGTTCACTAATAAACTCCAAGCAAGCAGAGGTTGCATTTGGCTGGATTTATTCACCTTTGTATCAACCATGCTTAGATTATGCTCAATAAGTGCCAAGTGAGAGAACTTGGAATGGAACTACCATTTGACCCAGATATCCCACTCCTAGCTTTATACCCACAGGACTTAAAATCAGCAAACTGTAGCGATGCAGCCACATCAATGTTTATAGCAGTTCAATTTATAATAGCTTAACTATGGAACCAACCTAGATGCCCTTCAGCAGATGAATGGATAAAGAAATTGTGGAGTATATATAAACAATGAAAAATTACTCAGCCTTAAAGAATAATGAAATTATGGCATTTCCAGGTAAATGAATGAAATTGGAGAATATAATGCTAAGTGAAATAAGCCAATCCCAAAGAACCAAAGGCTGAATATTTTCTCTGATATATGGATGCTAATTCACAATAAAGGTGTGTGTTGGCAGGGTGTTAGGGAAAATAGAGGTACTTTGAATTAGGCAGAGGGGAGGAGGTATGGGGGTAGGAATGATAGCAGAATGACATTATTACCTACCTGCACATATGATTACATGGCCTGTGTAACTCTACATCAAGTAAAACCAGAAGAATGAGAAGTTATAATCCATTTATGTATGATGTGTAAAAATGCATTCTACAGTCTTGTATAACTAATTAGAACAAATTTTTAAAAGATACAAAAAAAATGCTGAGTGAAAGAATGAATGAATTCTAGTTTATTCCTTGGCATCTTTTTAAAAAAATCTCTTTAGTCTCTAAGATGACTCATATTCTCTTTAAGTGCCATTCCAAAGTTCTGTCCAATAACTTATTGTCATGAAAACTTCAACCTTAAAATTCCACCCACTTCTCCCTTATTTGCTCCACTTATCACATTGGCTCAAATAACTTCCTGTTTCCCTTAAATCCTTGGAGCGCATGTTGGCAAGCTGATCTCTATCTGAGGTTCTTGCCTTGGCAATGTAATTGTCTTCATGTTTTCACTGTTTCCTTCATTTGAATTTCCTGAGGGCTTGTGAATTCCTGACTTACTTTCCACCAAGATAGCAGCAGCATCTTTTGAGATTTGTAGTCTCTTTCTACAGTCTCCTCCATACTCTTCCTCTGAACTTTCAATCTATTTCTACTTTTGTCTGTGTTAACAAAGAATTCTTAAAACGTGGAGAAAATAAAACAAACCTACCCAATATTCCCAACTCCTATGATCCCCACATTTGAAATATAAAATATCATGACAAAAGAAAGATCTTGTTTAATTATTACTAAAAGCCTTCAAGGAATTCATTCCCAACTTTACATTTTCTGTCTCTTCCATATATTTCTAAAGAAATCAGGGGTAAAAACTCCCATTAGTCCTACTTTCTTTCCCCAAATCCAATAAAATTGTGATGCTTCAGGCTATTTGCTTTAGAATGGATTTCTTCACTGGTTAAACGTTCCTTTTCAAATAGACCTTATAATTCTTGATAAAAGGCAGAAGTCTCTGTAGCAAGTGTTGCTTGTGCACTTACCATGTGTCAGGCACTGTGCTAGGAAAATAGCAATGAGTAAGAAAAACCAGAAATTCCTGTCCTCATAGACATTTCATTTTATGGGAAGAGGTAAACAAAGATGAACAAAAATGATTCTAGATAGTGATAGGCTATAAAATAATGATATAGGATATGTGAACAAAATCTGAAATTATGCTAACATAGAGATGGGTTCATGATTCTTGGTGAAAATTGTAACTTTGTTCCTTAAGCATAAAATCCTGTATTAACATTTTTTAAAAATCTTATTTTTGCTTCAATGAATGGGAGGATTATACAACTCATGCCCATATAGGCCGTTTCTCTATTTTAGATATTGTTCATAATGCTGCAGTAAACACTCCAGGGCAGATATCTCTTTGAGATTTTGATTTCAGTTCCTTGATAGATCCCAAAGTGGGATTTCTGGAGAAAAGAAATGGCAATTCAATTAAAAATAGAACTACCCAATGATCCAGCAATCCTAATTAATTTTTTGCTATCATATTTAAAAGTATATTGAAAGAGGATAAAGGTCAGTGTGTCATCTTTCTTGGCTTGGAACAAAATACATGATCATTCCTACTTAGAGTAGAAATGATCTATTTTAGCTCACATCTTTGGAGGTATTGGTCTATGGTAGGCTGGCTTCATTTTTTCTGGGCTTGTGGTGGAGCAGAACATCATGGTGGAAGGGCTTGGTGGAGGAAGGTTGCTCATCTCATGGCAGCCAGAGCAGAGAGAGGGAGAGAGAGAGAGGAGACAAAGACAAGACATCCCTTCCAGGGCATACCCTCAGCGACCTTCCAACTAGGCCCCAGCACCTACAGGTTCCACCACCTCCTAATAATGCCACAAAATTATTAATCTACCAATGGTTTAATTTACTGATGAAATCAGAGCCCTCCTGATCCAATCATTTCTCAAAAGCCCCACCTTTGAATAATGCTGTACTGGGAAACAAACCTTCTACACATGAACTTTTGGAAGACATTCCCCAAATTATAACAGACCATAACTCAGATTCATATGCTTAGATTTAGAAGGAACTTCAAATGTGATATGTGTATTTTATAGATGATGATTTTTGTACACACATACACACACGCGCGCCCTTCTAGTTCCTTTTCCCTAACAAGCCCATTCTCTATTGACAAAAAATATTAAGAGTCAACTTTTCCATTCAGTTCAACAAAACTTTTCTATTGCTTGGCTATTCACAACATACTTTGCAAAAAAAACTGGGAAGCCCAACAATGAACAAGATCTACTTTCAATTTTCAAGGAATTTGCCATATAACACAGCAGTCTTGATTCCATGTGAAAGCAATAAGTGGTATGGGAAAGATGCGAAGAAAGATCCTGGGAATACACCAAAAGAAATTAACTCCATCTCTAGCTTATAGGCAGAGATGGGAGGAAAGGGCGTTGGGAATGAGGATATTCAGAGGCAAATTGACAGAGGCCTGGTGGTGCATGGCTCAAAGGAAAAGGGAAAGGACTCTTGGATTCCTGAAGTGTAGAACTCAGGGGCTGAGAGGGATAGGAAAGGAAAGCACCCCTTTGAGAGGCTTCACATGCTTCACTAAATGAATTCGATTTGATTTGGCCACAGATTTCTGAACAGAGGATGAATTTCACTAGAACTGTGCTTTGTGCCTAGATTCACAGGAGAGAGAAGAGAGGCAGATTGGTCTATGGCTGCAAATTCATGGCTTAGTTCTGCTATTGGGCAGGTTACCTGGGATTATAAAAGTTAACAATGATTGAATGAGCTTAGAGCTTTGCACATAGTAGTTCACAAAATTATCGTAACATTCCCAGGGCGCTAGGGCCTTTTATTATTTTTATTGATATAGATCAGGAAGCTGAGGCTTACAGAGTTTTATGCTAGAAAGAGGCAAATTACAAGACCACTCAGGACAGTTCTGTTGCTAAATACACCCTCAAAACTGAGAATCTATGTTGCTCTGTATTGCTCAATGCAATTGGCCTTTTTTGTGTGGGGGAGGGAGGTACTCATGGAGAGAGTGGAAATGACTTTTTGACATCCCTGTTGTGGCTGATATTGAAAAGGATGATGACAACCAAGGCAGAGCTTGATTGTGGTCGCCAGCCCTGCTACAGTGACAATTAACCCCAAAGGGCTCCTCTCGCCTCTTCAGTTTCTATGTGCTGAAACAACACAATGTTTAAGAAAATTAAGCCATAGGAAGGTTCAGTTATTATTTTTAAAAATCACATAATATTTTTCATAGCCCAATGCCAGTGGGGTGGTTGTTTTATTTTTATCATCTGTCTCTGGTAGATTAGCATTGGCATTAGTTGATATTATTGCATTTGATAAGTGTAAAATCTCAAAGGCTGATTTTACAATTTATGTGTCAAGATCCAAACTGGTGGTTTGACATCCTGTATCCTGAACTGGCTCAGACCCAGCATTAACCTAACTACGCTTAACTCTTTTAAGCATTTATTTCCTTGAGGCAACATCTCGGAAGAAACACATCACTCCCTTCAGGACAAAATGTCCTCTGGTACTAAGACCCCAACCCCTATTTAAGTTTCATCAGAATTCCAGAACAATAGGACCATTGTTACAAAAGATGCTTCAGACATCATCTGTCATTTTAAAGAGCTGTTTTACTACAGGGAAGGGCACAACAGGAAAAGACACATACACACCCTGTAGAACTTGGTCCCTGTGAGGCCTGCAGTACCACAAAAGGTTAATTTGGATGAACACTGTAGTTCTTTGAGTTCAAATACCTTGCAAAATATTTCACCATTAGAGTTCTCAGTTCTTGTCTTCCTGACAGGGCATGCTAAGGTAAGCAACAACTCAAGTGCAGGGAGCCACAGCTGTATTCAAGGAGCCCCAAGGCCGACCCTCACAGCTACTTTTTAATGCACTTCTCTTACTGTTCCCACAGCAGTTCTGATTAATTTTAAGACTCAACAAACACCAGGAACAGAGTCTTGTGTGTCCTTCCCAGTGGAACTGCCAATGGTTTTTTAGTGAGCTTACTCAAATGTTTGTTATATGAATAAGCAGAGAAATTAATTCATGACCTACCCAATAATATGTAAAATTTGGAGCTAGTTGTGTAGCTCAATGGCAGAGTGCTTATCTAGCATGTACAAGACCCTGAGTTTCATCCCCAGCACTACAAAAAATTAAAAAATAAAATAAAATGTAATATTTGTACATATTAGTCATAAAATAAATTTTTTAAATTATTAAAAAGTAATAATTTTATTATATGCATATTGTATGCATTAATTAAATGATGGCATTAGGCTATATTATTTCTGTAATATTTTATGATTTTTAAGCTCTTTAGATTTAACTAATATATTTTGCATTATACTTTGGATTTTTGCACTGTGTTTTTCAGAATTTCTTTGACTTCCTAGACATAAAATTGTTATATCTCAAAAAAAAAGAGTGGGGGCCCGGGGGTGTAGCTTAGTGATAAGAGTGCTTCCCTAGCATGCACAAAGCTTTGAGTTCCATGCTCAATGTTACAAAAAATGGAGAAGGAAGAGGAGGAGGAAGAGGAGGAAGAGAAAACACACCCAAGGAATTCAGTCCTGACACAACATTATTTCAGAATAAAGACAAACTTATTTGCTTTTGAATTGCCTAAGTCATAATCCCCTGAAAACTTTCTACTTATTTATTTTTACCATACCACTTTACAAAATATGTACCCTACCCTGAAATACCTTTCTTCTGCCTGAGACACCTTGTGCAGCAGGTCATGTTCCAAAAAATGTGTCAAGAGCTCTGTTTTGTGACAAGAGTGACAGCACATCAAAGGTGACTGTCATGGAGTGACAGCAAGGTCTACTTGGCTCTCAGATTTCTTTTATTCTAGCTCAGAACTGATGAAGTATAAGTATATACACATCCTTCTGATTGGAGCACACTGCTTTGCAATGGGCAGATAAAAATTTTATTCGAGAGGAAGACTTTGGGCAAACCTGTTTTAGTCAGCTTTTTCTTTGCTGTGACCAAAAGACCTGACAAGAACAATTAGAGGAGGAAAGGTTGATTTAGCTCACAGTTTCAGAGGTCTCAGTCCATAGACCACTGACTGCACAACTCTGGGCTTGAGGTGCGGCAGAACGTCATGGTGGATGGATGTGGCAGAGAAAGGCAACTCAGGACATGGCACCCAGGAAGCAGAGAGAGAGGGCTCCATTCACCAGGGGCAAAATGAAAACTCCAAAGGCAGGCCCCCAGTGACCTCTCTCCAACATCCACACCCCATGTGCCTACAGTCAGTGGGTCTCATAACTCAATAATCTCACCTCTGAAAATTCTTAAATTGTCTTACATATGAGCTTTTGGCAGATTCCACATATCCGTACCATGATGAGACTTGAAGTGGAAGCTTAGGAGGAGAAGACGTCCCACCATTCCCACCATTCACTTCCTCACACAGGAGTATCTACAGTGTCCACAGCCAGAGAAATAACGGCAGCAGTCATCTTCCAACGGATTTGTCAAAAAGTCTGTGGGAGGAAATTTTAGCCACTAACTTCTCATCCTGAAGTCAAACTTCTCCAGCCTAAATAACAGATGCCTTCTTCAGGAACTCACATTTCTGCCTACACCTCCAGGGAAAAGAAAATTCCCAATGAAGTATTAGGGGCTGGTCCAAAATTCCCAATGAAGTATTAGGGGCTGGTCCATTCTCTCTCTCTCTCTCTCTCTCTCTCTCTCTCTCTCTCTCTCTCACACGCGGGGGAGGGGGAGGGGGGGGAGAGAGAGAGAGAGAGAGAGAGAGAGAGAGAGAGAGAGAGTGTGTGTGTGTGTCTATAAAACTCTTTCATGTTTTTTGGCCAGTTCCCATGAGCATATTCCACAATGAATGCTCTGGGACTTGTTTTCTGTTCTGAATCTTGATGAGGCAGAGCTCAGACTCCTTTGACATGACAGGAGCTAGAATTGTAGACGGAGCTATGGAGTGTCTATCTACTACCTACTCTGGTGCTGACCATCTTCCCGCCTCCTCACGTGCCTCCCTCCCAGGCCTGCAGGCTCATCTGTCTTGATGAAGCCCCATCTGTGTTCACTGACACCAATCTCTACCACCAGTCCTCAAACTGGAAGAGAATCGTGGCTAGAAGAACAGAATTTTGCTTGATGGGACCAAGAAGCCACATAGACTTCAAAGGCAGTATATACCAAGAGCATCATTGCAAACTCCAGAACACATGTGCTTATCAAACACCTCTCACTCAGGACCATGGGCTGCAGGTGGTTGGGAGTGAGGCTAGTTGGGTGGTGCTTTTAGAGGCTGCAAGGGACAGAGGAGCACAGGTAGATTCAGTTTGCCAGATTCTCTTTTTCTCTCTTAGAAATTCTTGCCAATTCTCCGAACTTCACTGATTTTGGGGGGAGGAAGGGTTGGGACCAGGGATAGAATTCAGAGGCACTTGACCACTGAGCCACATCCCCAGCCCTATTTTGTATATTATTTAGAGACAGGGTCTCACTGAGTTGCTTAGCACCTCGTTTTTGCCGAGGCTGGCTTTGAACTCACATTCCTCCTGACTCAGCCTCCTGAGCTGCTGGGATTAGAGGTGTACACCGCCGTGCCTGGCCTAGACTTCACTGATTTTGATGCTTCACTTCCAACTTTCAACCTAGGATCTTCAGTCTCATATCCTCAAGTTCTATTTCCCCCTTTAAGCTGTAGGGCCGTATCCCACCCACTCCTCGAGTATGTAAATTCACATATCTTGTATTCTCAAATATGAAACAACCCTTCTCTTCTCCCTATTTCTTACTTCCTGTCTAAATAATGGTACCATCATCTTTCCAACCTTCCAAATTCAAAACTTGAAATCATCTTTGTTTAACACTCTAGCCATTCTCCTAATCTCAATGGCTTTTTCTTCAAAATCTCCCTCTTATCCCTTCCTCCCCCTCTGTCTCCTTGTTGTTTTGCCTGGTTCTGGTTCTCATTGCCTCAAATTCATTATCCAAACAGTTACTCAGCTGCTTCAGCCTCTCTCCCCACAATCCAAGGGGTGGTGGAGGGTAGAAGGACACTATGACCAATTTGTCTTGGTAGCATCAGCAAAAGATGAGGAGGGTGGGGAATGTGGTATGGACCAGCTGATACAGGGACCAGCATTTATATGGGACATCCATGACTCTCCCTTCAAAATGATGCCCCCACTGGTGATCCACCTGCAAAATAAAGAGGTTCTAGGCCCAAGTCTTAAAGATAATGATAATTTTCTCTTAAATTGCATATTTCATATATATTATGTACACACACACACGTATGCAATTGACCTACAATGCTGAACAGTGTCCTAGGTACTGATATACAATAATGGACAGAACAGAGTCCCCGTTCTTATGGAGCTTATGTAGTCCTAGAAAAAGTTAAATAAAAATTTATTTCTCTAAATAAAGACATAATGTGGCACAGAGTGATAAGTCATATAATTCATGTATAATGAAAAATTATCTCTAACAATAGGAATAGAATGTAATGGTCAACGAATGCATGAGAAGTTGTTCAACATCATTAGTCACTAGGGACATGCCATTCAAATTCACAGTGAGATAGCGTTTCACACCTACTAGGGTGACTGTATTAAAAAAATAGAAAATAAGTGTTGGCAACAAGGATATGGAGAAATTGAACCCTCCTACATTTATGGTAGGAATGTAAAATGGTGCAGCTGCTGTGGAAAATGGTTTGGCAGTATCTCAAAAAGTTAAACATAGAATTACCATATGATCCAGCAATTCCACTCCCACATATATGCCCAAAAGAACTGAAAATACATGCTCATGGAGAAACTTGCACACCAAAGTTTATCATAGCGTGTTCACAATAGATAGAAAGTGGAAACAACCAAAATGACCATCAACTGGTGAATGGATAAACAAAATGTGATGTATAGATACAACAGAATATCCTCTAGCTGTAGACCATGATGGAGCACTGACATACACCTCATCGTGGATGAATGTCGAAAACATGCTAAATAAAATCAGCCAACACAAAAGTATGTATGATAATGTATGTTTCCATACAAAGTGGGAAAATCCATAGAGTCAGAAAGCAGATTAGTGGTTTCCAGGGTGGGGTCTGGGGAGGGCAACAGGAGGGACAGCTTAATGGATAGAAGGTTTCCTTTGGTGGTGATGAAAATGTTCTAGAAATAGATAGTAATATGGGTGCACAACATTATGGATGTATGATATATCACTGAATTACCTGCTTTAAGCATGGTTAAAATGGTAAATTGTATGTTATGTGTATTTTAGCGCAATTTTTAGAGGAAGTTGACGAGAGTGGTTTTGGTTGTTCTTTGAATAGGAGGGTCAAGGAAAGCCTGGTGAAATCTGGGCAGAGCCCTGAGAGTATGAGACTTGGAGTGAGCTAGGCGCAAGCAGAGGTCAAACAAGCAGAGAGCACCCAGGCAGCTCTGAGCAGGATTCATCAGAACTCCACTTCCTCACAGTGGCGCCTCCCATGCCCAACTCCTCTGCCTCTGTTTGTCCAGAACTTCCCTTTCTGCCTCCCAACAGAGCATGCACTGCTGCACTGTCTCCCAGACACCCCAGGCCCTTTCACCTGCCCCTTGCCCACAGAAAAGCTCCTTCTGGCCATTGGATGCCTGTTGACCCCTTCTTCTTTGATGCAGTTTTTGATGCTGCCATAGCCTGAGTGTGGGCCTCACACTAAACATTGGAGCACTCAGTCTACTGCTTGTCATCAGGGTACTCCTGAGTACTTAGCCCCTCTCTAAGCTTCTATTTTCTTATGTATAAAATGAGGGCTGTTGAGAAAAAAAAATGAAATGATAGCAAAGTGCCAAGGGTAGTACTTGCTGCATAATGAGATCTCAACTATGGTAGCCATATGATCACTCCAGCCATACCTATAACCTGAAGCTTGAAAGTTTGCGCTTCATTTTGTACTCTCTAGCAATGTTTGGTAATCATTTAATGAATATTAGCGGTAGTCAAAACACATTGTAAACAACAAGGTTGATAATGAGTCTTGGAAACCATCTTCCCCCTATTCCAGTGGAAAACCTATAGAATGCTCGTGAATAAATGTTTGACTGACAATTGGTGATTAATTAATTTGGCTCTGTCATCAAATAGGAATAAAGTTTTGTTCAAATGAAAGCTGTGAAAGAAAAATAATAATCTCTTGGGAGAGAGGGAGAGTCACAGATTGGCCAATGAATGAATGCCTGATTCAGTAACAATGAGATATATTGAAATAGTTCATGGGCACAAATGTTTACAAAAGAAAATAAGTGGGCAATTCAAGAGAAAATTCAAGAGAAAAGGTGGCAAGTTTTCTGAAAAACAAAACAAAAAATCTTACTCTGCAAGTGAGCTGTTCTTTCAGAAGACCACGGTTATTGGTATTCAAAGAAAACATTAGCACATTTTACAATAGACTTCAGACACATTTTAATGATCTATCACTAGAGAAAGGTGTGAGTTAAAAATATATGAAAATAGAAGATAATACAGCAATTCCACAAACATTTGCAAGTGGAGTATCTAGAGAAAGACAGTAGCACTCAATTGCCTAAAGAGAAGCAGCAAAGGAAAGATACCCAGTTTATATTTATTCAGTGAGAGCATATTGAAGCCAACACAGTGCTGGGAACCACTCCTGTGTGAGCTCTCTCCTGACCAGCCCTAGTGCTGCTGCCCCGGACAGAAAACCTCCTCCATCATCCCTTCCCTCCTCTCCTTAATCCAGACCCCACTGAGCTCACTATGCTTGCTTGTCTCCCAAGCACCCAGCCCTTCCCCACAGAGAATGTCTCTGTGTTTAATCTCTTTATTCCCCTTTCAGAGAAAGGCACAAGCCCTGTTCACCAGGAAAAAGCTAAAAAGCAGCTGGCTTCTTCCAATACTTCCTGACCCTAGTTTCTTAATCAGATTTGCAATAGAACCTTGAAGAAAGGGAAGGAAATATTTACCTGAGGAGGTCCTTGGTTTCTTCAAGAAAGTCTGAGACACAGAATTTTTTCAAGAGCAACTTGGATGCCTCTACTGAGGGTTTTCTAAATCCAAAATCTGCCTCCTCTGATAGCAGCTCTGAGTCTGAGCTCTGAATAGAGGCTGTGTGTTATTTTAACCACAAGGTTTCTAGCTGGGAGGGAGAGGAGGTGGTGATGAGGTGGTTGGCAAGCAGAAGCACCCATCCACCTCCAGTGAATGGAACTTGCAAATCTGTTGGGAGCATTCATTCAGGACCAGTTGAAGAACCCTCAAACCAACTTTCCCCAAACTAGAGATTAAATGACTATGGGAAATTCCAAAGGAGTAAGATAAGACACTTATGGTCTTTTCTAAAAAAAGACATGTTGGTATGCCTGTTGAATAGTGTCTGATGAGAAGCTCAGGGGTGACCTAGGCTGCCTGGCCTTGGTGTCCTGGGCTTGTGGTGGGGAAAATGACACCTGTTGATAACTTTGCTCCATAACACATGGAGTGTTTTAGTATAAAAAATAACAAAAGAGTATAACCAATTCAAACCTTTGGTGTAAAAACCAAACCTGTGTCATGAGAATCCATAGGAAGTTACAGGGCCAAGGAGTAGCTACTCTGGGAATGTAATTATGGAGAATTAACATGTGTATGTGAGAGTGTGCATGTGTGAGTGAGTTTGTGAGAGTGTTCCTCGCTTCAGAAACAACTAAAAAACAGAGATCCAGCTGGGCGCGGTGGTGCACGCCTGCAATCCCAGTGACTTGAGAGGCCAAGGCAGGAGGACCGCGAGTTCAAAGCCAGCCTTAGCAAAAGCGAGGCACTGAGCAACTCAGTGAGACCCTGTCTCTAAATAAACTACAAAATAGAGCTGGGGATGTGGCTCAGTGGTTAAGTGCCCCTGAGTTCAGTCCCCAGTATCACCCCTGCAAAATAATAATAATAATAATAACAGCAAAAATCCAGACTCAGCTTGGACCAGTCTGAGATCTTCCTTCTAGTATTTTGGCAAAGGCAACCAGCATCTTTGGACTTGGAAAAGAATGATTTATTACACACAGAATCAACAGCAAAAACTGGGGCTGCTGAAATAGCCAAGGATCCTTTACAGCCAGCACTTCACAGATGCCGAAGGGGTTTAACTCCACTTTTGGAAAAACTCAGCTCTGTTCCCATTAAGCAGGGTCATAATTCAGTTTTATATAGAGTCTTTCATCTCAAAGAAGCTAAAGGTGCTTCTGCACCAAAATATAAATTATCATGTTCATAGTCACCTCAGGGGCAAAACACAGATCAGCTGGCCAAGGTACAGCCAGGCAGTGTGGAGCCACAGTTAGACAGCAGGACAGGCAGCCCAGAGACACGCTGAGGAAGATTGGTGACCTGTCCTTCTAACATGGGTGCTGTTCTTCCACAGAGAGAAAGGGACCCCTTCATTCTGCAACTCACTTTTCTTCCTGGGTGTGCCTCTGCCTTCCTCTGCTGGCCTTGCCTCCAGGTCCTACCTCTACACATAAACTCTAATTGTGCACTCAGGAAAGAGTTGGAAAACTAAGAGGTAAATGATGGTTTCAAATTTGATCCTGTAGAACAAGGGTGGGCATTTGCTGGGGCCAATCACGCCCACTTCCTGTTTTTGTCTGTAAGGTTTTATTGGTATGCAGCCATACTCATTAATAGTTGTTCTAGGAATTGGTTCTAGGATGCTCCAGTCCCTTATATAAAATAGCACTGTGTTTGCATATAACCTATGTAACTCTCCCTTGTAATTTTAAATCATCTCTAGATGACTTATAATATCAAATACAACATCAATGTCATGTTATTAGTTGACATAATTATTACTTCAGCAATAATGAAATGAAAAAAATCTGTATATATTCAGTACAGATGCAATTTAAAAAAAAAAAAAATTCTTGATCTGTAGTTGGTTGACTTCCACGAATAGGAAACCCACAGATATGGAGGTCCAGGGTGTGTGCTGGCTCTGGCTGCTTTTGCATGACAATAGCAGAGTGGAGGAAAGTAACAAAAACCCAGTGCATGGTCAGGGAGGCCAACTACTATTTACCCTCTGGTCCTCTAAAGGAAAAATGTGCAAACCTTGCTTTGAGAGAATTTGTTTTGTTTTGCATTGACTCTGTTTTTGTACTTTGATAGGTAAAGAAAGAAAGAAACAAAGAAAGAGGCTCTTTCCATAATCCCTGAAGAACATACCATGGAAGATACACCCATTTATAATAGCAACCTCACATGCAGGTCTTCAGTTTCCAATTTCATTATTCCACCATCAGAGAAAGTCTCCTACCTAGATATCCTTGTCCCACCTCGCCAGACTGACTGAGCTTGTCTGGCTTTATCCCTGTCACAGTTTAGATATTAGGTGTCCCCTGAAAAGCTAATGTGTGAGACAATTCAATAAAGTTCAGAATGAAATGATTTGATTATGAGAGCCTTAACCTAATCGGAGGATTAATTCCCTCACAGGTACTAACTGTTGGCAGGTAGGATGTGGCTGGAAGAAGTGAGCCATGAAGGCATACCTTTTGGGTATGTATTTTTTCCTTGGTGAGAGGAGACTCTCTTTGCTTTCTGGTTTCAAGTCCCCAGCTGCTCTCTTCTACCACATTCTTCTGCCATGATGTTCTGCCTCATCATGAGTCCCAAAGAATGGAGTCAGCCTCTGTGGACTAAGACCTTTGAAATATAAACCTCCAAATAAACTTTTCCTCTCCTAATTGTTCTTGTCATTTCGTTTGGTTGCAGCAACAAAAAAGCAGTCCCCAAGCTGTGTCCATCTGGTCTCTCTGGCCTTAGAGACCCTCCTCAAGGGCACCTCATCTACTTTGAATCTCTCTGGTTCTTCCCAGACATCCTCCTCAGGCTCCCACCGTATCTTTTCCATTCTTCTCCTGTAGTTTTTACCCATTCACCTATTTATATTTATATATTAGACTGTGGGTTTCTTCAGAGCAAGAACCATGTCTTCTTATTCATCTTATTTTGTGGGGGCAGGTGGGTACCGGGGATTGAACTCAAGGGCACTCAACCACTGAGCAACATCCCCAGCCCTATTTTGTATTTTATTTAGAGACAGGGTCTCACTGAGTGGCTTAGTGCATCGCCCTTGATGAGGCTGGCTTTGAATTCATGATCCTTCTGCCTCAGCCTCCTGAGCTGCTGGGATTATAGGCATGTGTCACCTTGCCTGGCTGTCTTATTCATCTTTTTATCCCTAGACTCTGACCCAGTAGAAGACAGAGAAGGGGACACTCCATCAGTGATGATTACAAAAAAATAACACAGTCACTCATATTACCAGAACATAATCTCAAAGGAAATGATTAAATTTTTTTCTTATATTCTTTGAAGACAAAGTTCTTCAAATAGTTGTCCCAGGGTGCACCTGGCTTTATCCCTACTAATCCTTACCTCTAACACTTATGTAAATTGTTCATCTACTTTTGAATTTTTGCAAAGACAGCCCCATTGCAGAAATACACATCAGTGGCAGTTATAAAGAATCTTTCGAACAAGTAGAGATTCAGGAGCACTTGGGTGGGAAGGAGGCTGGATGTTCTCTGAGTCTCTTTCTAACTCTAAGATTTGATGGTAGCTTAGGTTCTCTGGCATGAAGCCATCAGAAGACAAAGCTATCACATGACCAAGAGGTGTGGATTTGCCCCATCAATCAAGAGCATGAACGGAACCAGCCCTCATGTGGCAAGTGCATTGACATGGGACCATTTCCTCAGTGGCACCATCACTCCCCTCAATTGTATCCAAGGTTACAACTGCAGCAATACCTGGGAATGTCTGGTAGTAAACAAAAGTTGAACATTTGTCCTATGTGTGGCCACCTGGCATCTGATGAACAATTTTCCATCAATAAAGTTGCACTTCCCACATTGAGTCCCCTGTTTCCTAGCACAGAAGCCAGAACTCTCTTTTCCAGGCTCTCTTTGCAGGCAGGGTGCAGGCAGATATCATAAGCTTCTCAGTCAGATGCACTACAAAAGCCCCAACCTGGTGAAAATCAAGAGGAGGCAGGAAAAGTGAATTCTACAGGACATTGGTGACACATGGCAGGAGATATCAGCTCTCCAAGGCCGCCCCAGAGAAGGCTGGTTGCAGTGTCCTGAATTGTGTCTGCCATACAAATCCAGGGTCCTGGCACTGCCTCTGCAGTGACCGCCTATGCATCCTACCATTGGGTTATGTGGATTCTGCTCTTAGTGCAGTAACTTTCATGTCTGATCTACTGGCATCCTTTAATAAATCATTTTTTTTAGTCTAAACTTGTAAGTAGTAATGTCTGCAACTAAGAACACAGATGTGTATAACTGATACAGGTACTTAAATCTCTCCCCTTCCATAATTGGGAATTGGACCCAGGACTTTGTTTTTGATAGGCAGGGACTCTACCGCTGAGCTACACCCTGGATGTGGGTGTTTAAAATGAAACCATTTAGCTCCCTTTTACTCTCTTGACCAGCTCTTTCAGCAGATTTTATTCCTGACTTCAGTGCTATTTTGAATTACGATTTGGCAATGTGATTCTGTCCTGACCCCTGGCTTGTCTGCTCTTGGGCTCATTCTTCACTCTTCCCTACTTTGCCCTGTAGGAGTTGTGGGGCTGGCCTCTGGGTGTTGTGCATCGCAGCCTCTCATATTTCTGGTTTCTAGCATGGTTCCACCAACAAGAGGCATCCATGGGAGCTTAAAAGGCAGAAGCATGAAGCCAGGGTATTTCTTCAAGCGCTGTGGACTCAGTTGGTGTCCCCACCAGGGTGGCGTCCCCAGCAGGGCTGCATCCCCTCTTTCTTGACTTCAACTTTGCTGGAACAGACTCCCTAGGCCCAGCTTCTGCCAGTTAACTCTGGCTCTCTCCCCCAGTCTAGGGATAGTGGTGACGTCCCACTATTGCTGATCTCTCAACTGTCTTCCCACTCCCATTCAGCTTCTCAGCTTTCCCCTTATCTGGGTAATCAATTCACTGTGTCAGATTCCCTCTGCTTCAGATGCTTGAAGTGATTCTCTTTTTTTCCCAGTTGGACCCTGATTGATAAAGCTCTGCATACCACTTCTGCTCTGGGTTCCAGCACCACCGCACACCCATTGGCTGGCAATGGGATGCTCTGCACAGAGCCTTTTCCCCATGTGATAGAATTTTTCTTATTGCTTTGGACAAGATCATTTCTGCTGAGTGGACTACAATGAGGCAAGTGTTAGCAAGGCCCTACGTAACTCTTCTGGCCTTTTCAGAGAACAAGAAACAGTGTTCAAAGAGATTTGTTGATGGGAAAAGTCATGATTAGAAACAGCAGCTAAATCCTTACTTCACTGACCAGAAGATCCCAAGAGAATAAAGCAAGATAAAGGAAAGATGGGACAGTGAAGGCTGATAAATATTTAGTTTACTGTAAGGAATTTGCAAAATGCAGTCTGGCTTTTAGAAAAAAAATTATAAATGCTCTTTTCTCTAACTCATGATGGGGAAAAGAGGCTATAAATGTAAGGTATTTGTTATGGCATTATTTATTCAATAAACCTAAGAATCCAACAGCCAGAAAATTATGATTTTCATCATGATACATTTTACTCTCAGAAAGTTTATAAGTAGCAGTTAATGATGAAGGGATGTAGCAACTTAGGAAACATTTATAGCAGTGTTAAATAAGTAAAACTAGCAGAACTAGGGAATGTATCTGGGCTGATCACAACTATTGGAAACTCACAGATGCCAGTGGACAAAATGGAAGGAGTATGGGAGAATGAGGGGTTGATACCGGAAGGTAATGTGATGATCAGTGGGTTATTTTTATAACGTTGCCTTTATTTTTGTAAGAGTATTTGTGCATAATAAATATTATTCTCTTCCCTTCCTTCCCATCCTCTGCCAAGCCCTTCCCTTCCCTTTCTTATCTAGGGTTGTATGATACTAAGTGATGACAAGAAAGGACAGTCAGGACTTAGGGACATCCAAACACCAAGCTTTGGGACACACAGAAGGGGCCGTGAGGGTCATCAAGAGTATCAAGAAGAGAAACTAAGGAATTCTAGGAACTGAATAATGTGGACTTTTAGTGATTCTTAGAACCCATGTAGAAACAAGAACAAAGGACTTTAACTTGGGGCTCAATAATATCTTGTGGCTTTCATTTTCAATCTTCGACAAACACTTGGAGTAGATGGTGGAACGCCTATTTCGCCACAATTGACAGGAAAAATAAAAAAAGCTAAGAGAAGTTAAATGGCTGCTGAAATGTACACGACTAGTAAAGGCAGAGCCAGGCCTGGAGAGGATGTCTTCTTGGACCCTGAGTCCTGAGCATTGGCTTCCACGTCATGGTTGCTTCTAAAAAGCCAAGACGGTGGTTGGTGCTTCCCCTGAACCAGGACGTCCTGAGTTGCTTTGGTGGAACACGGCCTTGTGTGCCTGCCTGTTCCTCCCTCTAGATAAAGTTTGTCTCTGAAGTGAGATTTTCGTATCTGCTGCTGGGGAAGCTTGAGGCAGCCTGTTGGTGCTCTGCAGGCTGGAGAAGAGCAGGCAGCTGCCAGGAGAGCTACAACAAGGGGCTGCCGATAGGGTGGGGGGATCATAGGACCTACTTTGAGAGCAGCTGTGGGGTTACATTTTTTAAAAAAATATGTGTATAGGATTTCAGAGTGTCTACCGTATAAAAAGTTAGCTACCTAGAGGTAGAAAGGATTCTACCAGTTTTTAGTAGTAAAAACAGAAACAGAAGGGATAACTAAGAGGCCGGGGTTAGAAGAGCCCTGTGTCAAAATTCCCCTCAGAATTAAGATCAAGAGAAAGGTCTTGTCTCTTTTCTCTCTCAAACTTACTTACTTCTTGGTTCTAACTATCCCCTGTGATTTCTTTTTAGCCCAAGCTCCAAGAAGACTCAATTAATCCCACTTCTATCCATTTTTTTTTAAATTTTTTTTATTTCTGCTCTAATTCTCACCCCCTTTCTATCCTACTTCCTATATTAGATTTTGTAAATGGATTAACATCAAGTCTGCTTTGGAAGGATGTGGGATATAAATTAGTTGATTGCAAAATAAATCTGGTACTTATTGTTCACAGCCAGATAATTGCCTAGACAGCTCACTTGTCTCCCTGTAATACTGTGAATCAATGACTTTACCCAGCAAGTACTTACTCTATCTAATGAATACAAAAATATCTAGTAGGTGCTATTAATTTAGTTACTGCTAATAAATGTTATCACCAATAATGCAAACATTAAACCTAACAAGAGTGCATTATTATGGTTTGGGTCTGCAATTCTCCCCGCAAAAGCTCATGTTTCAAAAGCATGGTCTCCAGTACAGCAAAGTTTAGAGGTAGGACTTTTAGAAAAAGATTAGATTATGAGAGCTATAACTTCACCAGCAGATTAATCCATTTAGTGGGATTAATTAAAATTTGAATGGACCATTGGGTGGTAACTGTGGCAGGTGGAGTATGGCTGAAGGAAATAGGTCTCTGGGGCAACTATGTCCCGGGCCTAGTTCCTCTTTCTCTGCTTCTAAGCTACCAGGAGCAAAGCAGTTTTCCTCCACCATGCCCTTCTCCCACAATGTTTCTGCCTTGGAACCAGCAGACCATTGACTGAACCTCTGAAACCATGAGCCAAAATAAATCCTTCCTCCTCTAAGTTGTTCTCATTAGGTATCTTGATTATAGAGATTAAAAAACACCTGTCTAATATGGGTGTCTTTTCCTAAATTTCTCACTCATGTAATTCCCTGGTAAAACTGGCTTGTGCTTCCTTGATGAAGTGTGTGTGTGTGTGTGTGTCTGTGTGTGTGTGTGTGTGTGTGTGTGTGTGTCTGTGTGTGTTTCTTCCCTGGCTAAGTTCTACCTGTTTTCAGGCCTTCATGTCTTACCCAATCCAGCCGTTTGTTCATTCGTTTGACAGGTGTTCAATGAACCCCTGCTGTACATCAGGCCCTGGGTTGCAGTAGCTTTCCCATTGTTTTCAAGCCCTCCTTGGTCAAGTATTCTTTCAAAGGCTAATGGAAGTTAGTGACTGGCACATTCATTAGGTACTTGGTATTTGCTGTCTGGCCTTGTAAATTGCTTTTTTATGAATGGTTTTCTGTCTCTCTCATCAGAGCATGGTCCTCTCAGGGACAAGAATTTTATTTTATTAATCTCTGAATCCCTAGCACCTACCCAAGTACATCTCCCTACATGTATATCTTCTCAATAAATGGTTTGATTGATATTAACATCACACCACTCTGGAAATTCAAAATAAAATAAGTGGATATTACATGGGAAGTGAAATTTAATACCTTCATTTTTAGAAAAATTTGTCAGGTGGACATATGAATGAACATCAAAGGGACAAGATTAGTGGCTGATGGGACAGTCCAAGTCACATTTGCTGCAGACAGATGTCTAAGGAAAACTGACTGCAGGAGTGCAAAGACTGGATCCTGCCAGACTACAGCTAAGAAATGAATGGACACTCAATACCACATTTAAATATATACTGCCTACATATGCATGATGAATGCAGCAATGATAGTGACTGGGGGTTGTCTTTACTGAGAATGGACAAGTGCACCATGAATAAAACCATCATTAAGCACTAAGCTCAACAGAATCTGTCCTGTAAATTGACCCAAGAAGCATCACCTTGTGGCATAGGAGGGATGGAAAATGAGAGTTGCCAAGCAAAGCCTCGTTTATCACAATGCAAAATTCATTAACTGGTAAGAACAGTGATACTTAATTTGGAGGTAGCTATGTTATAAAACATAAAAACAAACAACATATAAATATCTCTGGGGAACCAAAAGCCAATATTTCAATTTATACAGCAGTATAGCAGCCAAATGTTTTTGTGGACTCCAATAGTATGAACTTGCAGAGCACCATTTAGGAAGAAAGCCCTTTTGTATCTATGAGACTAAATCCAAATCTCAATGGCTCTACAGCTACGATGCAAGAATATCACTCAATATAAACTCCTCTCAGATCTTTTTGGTTGTTCTCAAACTTAACCTATCAACAGATTTACCTTCTTCAATTTGTTTTTTTCAAAAAAAGCAATTGTTGGGTTTCATCTCTAGAGATTTTTGACTCAAAAGATTTTTTTTTTTAATCTTCCGGAAATTGGTAGAGCTTGGGGTCCATTCTAAAGCTTTTTCCTCTATACTATACCAAGGGCTGGAAAAGGAGAGTGGCCCCTGGTTTAACTCTATGATGAGTAATTGGGAGCATGAAACTTGTACATATGAACAAAGAAAAAAATAATGACAGTAAGAAAGGAGGATTGAGGGTGGATTAAATACTGCACAGAGGGACTGGGGATGTAGCTCAGCAGTAGAGCACTTGCCTAGCATGCATGAGGCCTAGGCTTGATCCCCAGCATCACACACACACACACACACACACACACACACACACACACATACACACATTGTATAAAGCGTCCCTAGACTGGAGAAGGCATAGAGTATCCTTGTGGCATCAGCAAAGACTCAGAAATGACACTAAGAAGGGAGCAGAGAGGAAGGCCAGCCAATTGGGGTGGAGGGACACATATGTGAGTTGCTAGAAATAAATCTGTCTTACACATATTTAGCAAGTTCCACATAATTCTCTTTTAAGAACAGTCCTCACAGACTGTGGCCCTGTGGAAAATGGGACGCAAATCAATAATCCCCAACCAAGTTGAAGTTATAGACACTGTAATTATTGGTTTGATTTCACAATGCCCCGCTTTCCCCCTCCATATCTCTCCAAAGAGCTCATCAGAATGGCATCCAGGCCCTAAGCACATCCAGTTTTCCCTTTGTAAGACTTTTCAAATGTTTCTTAAGAGTTTCAAACTCTGAGGTAAAAGAACAGTTGGGTTAAAAATTCAAAGAACCACATTTGCATGTGGGCATTTGAGAGAGGTCACATTCAGACACATTTCACAGCTGTGTCCATTTGGGAATATGGCAGAAGGGAAGCCTACCAAAGAATGTTACCATGGGGCCTACCTACCCTAGCCTAACTATCCCTAACAGCAAGTATTGTTAGGGACAATTAGAGAAGCTAAAAAAGATCATAAAATTGGGAGACTGAGTGACAAGGAGGAGAAAGTGATAGGACATGGGAGAAAATCAACGCATCCCTGTAATCAGCTTTTTGTTGCTGTGACAAAATACCAGAGGAAATAAACTTAAAGGAGGAAAGATTTATTTTGGCTCCTGGTTTCACACCATTATCAGCTGGCTCCACTCTTTCTGGGCCTGTGGTGAGGCAGGATACCACAGTGGAAAGGCCTGGTTGAGCACAGCAGCTCACCTCCAAGCAGCTGGGAAACAGAGTGAAACAGAAGAAGAGGCTGGAGATGAGGTACAACCCCCAAGGACACAACCCCAAGGAGCCCTTCATCTAGGTCCCATCTTCTACAGTTTCCACAGCCTCCAAGAGTCCATTCAACTGCAAATCCCTGATTGGTATATTCGCCAATGAGGTCAGAGCCCCCATGATCCAATCACCTCCCAGAAGCCCCATCTCTGAATTGCTTCACTGGGGAACCAAGCCTTCAACACACAAGCCTTTGGGGGACGTTTCAAACCATAGCAGTCCTTTCCATTGAGGCATGGGAACCACTTATTTGTGTCTTTGATTGTGGCCATGAAAATGAGTATGATGCCAAGATTAAAAGGAAGAGGGATGAGCAATGGATACGCCGCCATCTCCCCACCCGACCTGCGCCATCAGCGAGAATTGTCAAAATATACTCATTTCAGTTGTGCCTTTGGTTCCTAAAAGTGGAGTTCAGAAAATAAGAATAATTCAAGCAGTTAATAGAAATGAGCCTCAGAGAAAAGTTCAATGATTCCAATTCTTTCCAGGAAAATAAAAGCCAGAAAAGGGACTTAATAGAGCATTTAAATAGAGCAGGGTTATTTTAAGGAGAAAAGCTCTTCTCTGACTCAGCATGGCTTTGATGACAGAAATTGGCTATCATTTCCAGAAGAGGTTAATTGACTTCTAAGGAAAACTTTCTGGCTAGAAGGATTGTTGCACATTGGATCACTGAAGAATTTGTGGACCCTCCTTTCTAGAAGACTTTATGATGAGAAGAAACAGACTGTCATCTGAAGTGAGAGAATTCTGGCAAGGACAAGAAGAGATGGGTGTGCAGTACCCTTACAAATGCTGCCGCTCAAGCTCTGCTGTTCTACCGAATGAAAAGAGGGATTTTTATAATAGTTGTGGTAGCAATCCCCATCAGCCCTCATCCAAAGCTTACCCTGGGCCTGTACTGACATCAACTCCTTCCTTCTTCAGAACCAGCCCCGGAGCAAGGTACTGTCTGCATTTTACAAGTTAGGAAACTGAGGCACACGGAGGATAGGTTACCTATTCAAGGTCAAATGTGGGCAAGAGGCAGAACAGCTTTGGGGTCCTGCAGTTGTTCCTTAAGGGTCTCATGTGAACCTACCGTAAGAATGTCCACCTCCATTTCAGTGTTAAACAAAGAATTGATTTCCTTTCCCTACCTCTAACTCCCATACTTCAAGGAGGCAAGAATGAGGAGTTAGAGTGCTTTATTTTAACAATATATTTTTTTCAGTTTTGTTCAGGTTTAGTTGATAAATATAAATCATACATATCTGTGGATGTTTCAATATATATATTAAATGACTAAATCAACCCAAATGACAATCAACCTAAATCATTTCACGAAGTGTGTATGTGTGTGTGTGTGTGTGTGTGTGTGTGTGTGTGTTTTAGGAACATTTAATATCTAATCTCGTAGCAATCTTCGAGTATACAATATATACTGTTAACTATACTGTTAACATGCCTAAAAATAGACCTCTTGAACTTCTATTTCTTAAATGTTGTGTCTTTTGACCAACATCTTCCCAACACCTGCTCCCAGCCCCAGGTCTCCACCCCAACAACCCCCAAACCACCATTCTGCTTTCTTCTTCTGAGTTCCACTTTTTAGGATTCCACATGTAAGAAAGAGCATACAACTTTTGTCCTCTGTGACAGGTTTATGTCACATGGCGTAATGCCTTCCAGGTTCATCTATGTCATCACAAATGACTATATTCTGTTCTTTGTTGATTTTAAAACTTGTGATTAGATGAAGGAATTCTTTGAAGACCAGATTGTTTTCAGGACCTTTGCCTGTTTCTCTATAGTTGAGAGGCAGCGTGGTGTGCCCCAGGACACATAGCTTGTTGGAAGTGGGCCACCTCCTTGCCCCAGCTCAGGATCTACCTACAGTTATGAACTAGCATTTATATCTTTTATTAATGTACATCCCACTGCCTTGTTCCGATGAGGATTTAAGGCAGTTCAAGGCAAAAATCAGTTCTTAGCCCCACTACTCCAGCCCACCAAAAGACTTTCAGGTACATGTACCCATTACTAACAGAGAAAACTAAGCTCTCATCCTGTTTCAGGTATAATCAGACAAGGTGAGCAAAAGAATAAAATATCCTTTTTTTTTTTTTTTTTGTAATTGTTGAGAAATGGCCATGAGCTACTAAAGCAAGGCTGTCTTCAGATTGGGGTGGGGAGGAGAAAGGAAGAAGACAAGAGTTGTGGCACACAGCTGTGATCCCAGAAACTCAGGAGACTAAAGCAGGAGGATTGCACATGCAAGGAAAACTTCGAAGACCCTCAGCCAAATCGTGTCTCAGAAAATAAAAAGGACTGGTGATGTAGCTCAGTGATAAAGCACCCCTGAGTTCCATCCCAATACCAAAAAAATAAAAATTGCTCCCTAACTATTAGGTCCCCAACCAAAGACAAATGGAAAAATTGATGAATGTTTCATGGGTTTTTATTGTGGAGAGTTCTGGAAAAGGGATCTTGGAAGTGAAGGTCCAGGTTTCAGTCAAGGCTTCTCTTAACTTGGACCCCAATAACTTGTTCCCAAGCACTTGTGATTGTCTATAACCCTGAGGGCTTCATTCCTGATGTGAGTTTTATTCAGAAGAAAACTATTTATAACTTAGGAACAGTTGGTGTTTGGGGTTTTTAGCTCTGTACCCCTTATTTTGCCTGAAGCAATGCTGCTTTGGTTAGCTCCATTTGAGAACTTATCTTTAATTCCCACTCTGGAAAATGGGTCAGGAAAACCAAGGCCCAACCTCCTTCCTGCCTTCCCTCACCTTGTATCTTCTGTACCAGGGCGTACAGTCTTGCCCCTGGAAGGCCTCTCAAGTCCAGGTCCTGCCTAACACATGAGGAGAACTTTGAGTGACTTGACATGAAGCTCCCAGGAAGAGGGTAACTGTCCCAGGCCAGGACCCATAGGGCATTGGGCACACCAGCCCCTTCCCACCAGTAAATCTCATTCCCAAGCTCCATGGCCAATAAGCATTTGAGGGACTGTAAGGAACCACTTCCGGTTTGGTGCTCAATAGTCTCCACTTGGAGATGCTCCAAAGTCCACTGAACTTTGGTGGCATATTGGAAGGCAAGTGGCAGCCAGGCAGCTCTGCACTGTGAGAGCCAAGTCCAATGCAGTCCATTTGCCCCACATTCTCACCCAATAGGCTAGGACCAGAGTCCCAAGAGTTTAATAAAATGGAAGAGAGTGGTGACAAATGGGTCAGAGATTATCAAAAAGAAGCCTAGAAGAGAAGCAGACAAGGTAGTAAATTGATATCATCCTACCGCACAATGTCAGGAGTTTTAAACATTGTTATCAACCCCCTTAAAATTTGTTCAAGGGGTACAGAAACACACACACACACACACACACACACACACAGACACCATCTTGTATACAGTTTCAGGGGGATTTTCATGAGCACCCAGAAGCCAAGCCGTAGACATAGGCACAAGGACCTGCAAAAGATCCCACTCAATATAGTCAGACACATTGTCCCAGTGAAGGCAGAGGGCTGATTTGGCCGTGTCGCTACTCCATCTCCCAATGTATACTTTAGAATGTGCAGTCCCAGCAGCAAAGAGAATACTCTAGTCCTGGAGACAGATCTAGTTTGGGTTCCATCTCAGAGCTTACTAGCTGTGTGACTTTGCCAACTGTATAACTTCTCTGAGCCTCAGTTCCAGCTCTGAAAAATAGGATGAATAATAGTGCCTATTCTGTGGGGTGTTTGAAAGTTAAATGGCACACTGCCTGGCACAGTGATAAACATATAGGTGCTCAGAATATATTAACTGGGAGCAGGTTCCACCATCAATCATGCCATCACACAGTGCTATTAAGTGGTCAGGGCTTGAGATGAAGAGACACCATTAGCAGACCCCAGAGATCACAGAAACCACGATACTCATTGGTCACTCCATCTGTTGCAACCTCTGCACCCTGTTTTGTGAGCAATGAGCAGGCAGAGGAGTATGTGTAAGGAAACCTCAATTCCAGGGCAATTTTACAAGACTGAAAAAATATGAGCAACAAAAAAATCTCCATTACATGACAAGACATACACATGGATATGGTAGAAATCCTGAGAGCCTCCCAATAGCTCCAGTTTGCAATTTGCTGGGAGAGTAAATTAAAAGGGAAAATGTGCTATAATGAGATTCTTCTCAGCAAGCTAGTAACTGCATCCCCCTGAGGATGCCCCAAATCCCACACTGCCGCAGTTCCAAGGGGATCATCACAAAACCTCAGGAACTAAAGAAGTTCCAGTATAAACTTTTTTTTTTTTTTGTACCAGAGATTGAACTCAGGGGTGCTTAACCACTGAGCCACATCCCCAGGCCTTTTTACTTTTTATTTTGAGACAGGATCTTGCCAAGTTTTTCAAAGCCTCACTAAATTGCTGAGGCTGGCTTGAACTTGGGATTCTCCTGCCTCAGCCGGTAATGCTGGGATTATGGGCATGCACCAAACCAGTATAAATTCTTAAGGCTTTTTTCCATAGGCACAGCTCAGCAAATTCCACTTTAAAATATTTTCTGGGCAACATCTACCAAAACGAGCCACATTTCTCTTCTTCTTCTCTTTATTTTTAAGACCACCACCAGTCAGGGTGTTTAGAGCAGGAAGTGGAGGGAATTTAAAGGGCCTTGTAGAAGCTGGGGTGCAGATCAGTGATACAGTGTCTGCTTAAGCATATTCCACATTCTGAGTTCCATCCCAGCACCAAAAAAAAAAAAAAAAAAAGAAGTTTTCTATAGAGGGAAACAGGAAAAATACCCCTTCAACTCTGCACGGTCTTGCTATGGAATACATGTTTATAAGTTTGGGCATAGTTATGATTTTGTACCTGTGGTTTTCTAGCTCAAGATCCAGCAGTAATATCCTTGGACTATAAGCACCTATAAAACAACTTCAGCTTGGAATCTAATTAATCCATCTTCGAGTGAGCAAAATCATCACTCCCACTGACATCAGAAACGTGATGAGGCCAAACCCCATTGGGTGGAAAACTTGGAGCTTCAGTCTACAGCTGGCAGCTTACTTGTAGACAAAGGCATAAAACATATGGCTTAGAATTAATAGAGGAGCAGGGCAATCATTCATCAGAAACATGCATTTAGTTCTAGAGTCTTCACTTTAAATCTGCTATAGGCAATCCATTTTTTTTTTTTTTGCTTCAAAAATAACCAAATTAAAATCCTCAAGGCCAAGAGAAAAGAGGTACCTGGCTGCTGAGTTGGTCTATTCATAAGCCTTTGTACTGGTGTTGAAAACTCATTTGGCCAGGGCAGCATTGTCATGCTGGGTGCTTCTCAAGAGAAAATCTCATACTGAATAACACTCTAGCTGTTAGTCCCTAGCTGGTGCTCTACACTGTAAATTAAACTCTGTGGATAAATCATTCAGGAAAGGCTCAGCTGATTCAAGACAGACCTGGGGAGGTTTACCCAGGAGATCCTTTAGTGGGGAGCAGGGCAGGCAAGAACAGGGCCAAGTTCGACTGCAGACCCTCCCACTGCTTGCATGGAGCCTATGGAGTCTGGGAGAAGTGATGGTGGGGGGAGGCCTCAGACCCAGATATCCATGTGACCCAAGCAGCTGCTAAAGAGGTTTAAGTGGGAAAGCTCAAATGCAATCTCTGGATGCTGGAGAAAAAGGAGTCCAGGCTCAGGCCAGGAAAAGGGTGGGGCTTTTTATTGTGGAGCTCAGGAAATGCTGCTTTGCTTTGAAGCAAAGAATCCAGCTGGAATCTTCCTGTCTTGGGGCAAAGTCTCACCTCCCTCTGAGACGCTGACCTAACTCCAAAAGGCACAGGTGCCAGGGGCTAAGGGTGGACTGCTGTACACAGGCATGCACGAAAAAACTCAAGGGTTGCCCCTTCTTTACAAAGCCAGAATAACACACACACATGTGCATATCCACATTCATGTAGACAAGAACACAACACAGGCACACCACACACATGCATCATACATGTCACATGTGCATACACACATGCACACTCTCATCACACATAACACACCACACACAGGCATATATGTGTACCATATATGCAGTGCACATCTATCACATATACACCACACACACACCATACCTCACATCCCACATGTCACACAACATACATGCATACACATCACACCACTTACCACACACACATAAATATACACATCTATCATATACAGTACACATACACACATCACACACATACCTCAGACACATGTGCAACCATACATCATACACATACACACCACACATATCCTGTGCTCACCATACCACTGACACCACACTCCAAACACACCACATGCCACACATATATATGCAACACACACACACACACACACACACACACACACATACACACCCACAATACAAGACTGGCTGATGTTAGAAAAGCAAGGTGATCCATGTTGGAGCTGGGGACCCTTGACTCATTTTGTGCCAGGTTCGCCCCAGTGAGCAGTAACATGGATCCTCAGAGAGGACGCGTTTCACAGGAGAATCTTCAGGGCCTGAGCTTTCAGGCTGAGCACACGGATGTCACCTGGTCCCTTGGGGTAAGTACCATAGCAGACTGAAAGCATGGAATGATGACGTCAATGATATACAATAATATTTATTGTCAGTGTGTTTTTTATCTGTTGAACCTCTCCTGTGGGCCAGGCTCTGTGCGGGTGTAGTACAGAGTTGAACACCAATTCTGTCTGGTACTTCTGTACTCATCTTCAAATGGGGAAATAGAGGCAGGACTTTGTCAGGCAGCTTACCTAAGATGTGGCATAGACAGCAAAAGTAAGTCTCTATCTGATCTATCTAGCTGTAGAGCCCACATTTTCTACTTCTGAACTACACTTCCATTGTGTTGAGAAACTGGAGATGCCCTTGAGAAAAAGATCTATGATAAAATGTACCAGTGGAAGTCTAGGAGGTGAGATCAAGCAGATGAATGTGGAATAAACTTGTTTTTAATTAAATCTGCCACAAAATTTTGAAAATATATTACTGTCTACTGAGTTGCAAAACAAACAAAAAAAGTGTTTCTCAGAGCCAGCCACAGCCACTAAGTTATCAGAGGATTTATAAAAATATAAGCTGCCTTTGTAGACATCTAATTGTAGAAGCTCCGCCACAGAACTGAATGGCCTTGGAGCTCTTAACTGCTCCAGGCAGGAACTGAAGAGAGGTCACTCTCCCTTGTGAAGGCCCCTTACCTGAGAAATATCTGTTTGCTGAAGGATCCAATGAATGGTTTTCAATTAACTGAGAAAGCTGTCAACAAAATGATTTGGCATTTAACTTTATACTCTGTGTTATTGGGGGGATCACCCAAAGATATTGACATCTGTGACAAAGCCACTATAGCATCAGCTCCTGTCACCTGGTTGGCTCCATCTCTCCACCCCCATCTTGAGGCTAATGATCATGTGGGAACAATACTCTGGTCTGCTGCAATCAGATGACAGAGGCAGAGACTTTGGCCAATGACACGTGCAAATTCAGTAGACACCATGTCCCCACGGGTCTTCAGTTCATGACAAACTGTAAGAAGTAACAGGGACAAGCCAGTCAAGGACAACGGCAGAGCAAATCTCTTTCTTAACATTAAAAAAGAAGAAGAAGAAGAAGGAGAAGGAGAAGGAGAAGGAGAAGGAGAAGGAGAAGGAGAAGGAGAAGGAGAAGAAGAAAGCCTGAATCAATGAAGTAAGAATTCCCAAGGGGAACAACTGAACCCTTGGAAGCCTGGCACCTGCCTTCCTGAAAATCACCTTCCTTTCAGGACTATTTTGGGGTTGTCTATCACCCTGCCTATAGTTTGAATGTCTCTATTAAAACTCATGCTGAAATTTGATCCCCATTGTGAGGTATTAAGAGGCAGGACCAGAAAGAACAATTAAGAGGTTAGGAGCAGAGACCTCTAAGTGGATTAACCCACTTATAGATTAATGGGTTAGTGGGTTATTCAGAGAATAGCTCTGCTATAAAAGGGAGCTCTCTCTGGTTATCTTTCTCTGTCTTTCCCTGTGATGTTCTCTACCATGTTATGATGTAGCAAGAAGGCCCTCACCAGATGTGACCACTTGATCTTGAATTCCCAGCCTTCAGAACCATGAGGTGTGTAAACCTTTATTCTTTATAAATTACTAAGTGTGTGCTATTCAATTATAGCAACAGAAAACAAATTAAGACAGATCAGTTCTTTTTTAAAGCTCTGGTCCAAATGTGGAGATAAACTCCTTCCAACATTCCCTATAACACAGTTATGAAAATACTGGAATATTACACTAAAGGTTTATGGATAACAAAAGAGAGAGGAACAAAGAAACTAGCCTTCAATCAGATACTCTGGCATTAAAATACTATTTTCTCATCCTTCCTAGGATGGCTCTTCTTTATCCTGACCTCTTCCTGGTTTCAAGTGGCCAACACCATCTTCAATACCTGGAAGCATCATCAATCATGTTTAGATAGCTGCCCAAACCCATGGGCAGACAATGGAGAAAGAAAGTTTCTCCCCCAAGTTCAAGATCCCTTTGCTGTACTTCTAATAATACATTGATTCCTTCTTTGACTTTCCAGGTATTTATTGAGCACTTACTATATGCTAGACATTCCAATGGGGCTGAAGATACAGTGATAGAAACTAACTCTATCTCTGCCTCCACAGGGTTATAGTTGTTGATCTCTGGGGTTCCTCCTCATGTCACTGGAGGATCATGCTTCTGTCATGAATAATTTTTATGATTTTATAAAAGATCATCTTCTGCTCACTTCAGCTCTAACCCAACAGCTCAAACAATGAGCTTCATTCCAGACTCAGAGGCCACTTGTGCTTTGGTTGGGGTGGGGTTGATGGGCAGCTGCCTTGGATGGCCAGAGTGCCCTTAGTTCTGAGTATCAACAGCACAGACTTTGAGAGGCTAGTTTTCTTTTAAAGGATGTTTTGTGGTTCCTCACAGCAGTGTATTACGCATCATGGCCACACCTGTACCATGGTCAAATCTCTGGCTATTTCAAGGCTTCAGAGGAACTCCTTTGGCCCTGGGAATTTGTTATTGGATGTACTCCGCCCTTGGATATTGATGGGACATCTCTACCAACCCAGAAAGTCCTGGAAGTCTCATTAAGGCCAACTTGGGTCAAGGAGGCACTGGGTCTCAATTCGAGTGGGAGGTCAAGGAGCAAGGCTCTGCTGCTCTCAGATCTTTTGGGTCTTGGATGGCCAGACTCAGCTCAGGAGGTGCATTAGGGGCTAGAGAGGAGCACGTGACAGAGGGAGTACCTAAACTGGAGTGAGAGAGGTCTAGGCTTCTTCCATCTGAGCCATCCTATACCACTCCTTCTTAGAGATGCTCCCCAGAGTCTCGGCTGTGTCCTAGGCCCCTCTCTCTTTTGACTCCCTATCACACAGACCTCCAGAGGTCCCAGGGATGCCCACTGCTCCCACCAAACAGAACAACAAAATGATGGACACCTTGGATTCTATTTTTTTTTAAGTGTCTCATAATAGTTCCTATCACCTTAAAGCAAGTTTGAGCCTGTATTTTTCTGTGTAGCCTAGAAGCGTGCTACATTTTGCAATCTTAATGCCAGGCAGTTAACGCCCCATTGGGCTACTAATTACTATTTTCATTACATTTAAGAGACTTTGTAAAAAAAAAAAAATCTTGATGATTTGTTTTGCCTTGTAATTAGATATTGTGAATAAAAAAGAAAAGTTTTCATGTGATCTTGGGATTTTTCTTGAACAATCACATTGACGTCTGAAAGGATCAAAAAAGCAACAAGAAGCTGGGCACAATCCCAGCTACTTGGGAGGCTGGAGCGAGAGAATTGTTTGAATTCAGGAGTTCAGGGACAGCCTGGGCAACGTAGCAAGATTTCATCTCAAAAAACATACAAGCAAGCAAAAAACAGGAGCTAGAACATCCTGGAACAGGAACTTGAGGCTCAAATGGTGGACATGGCCAGCACCCTGACAATACCAAGATTGCTCTGAATGGTAGGAACTGTTCTATAACATTCTCGGAGCCACATTTCCTTAGTTTTACTTGATGCCAACGATGGCTGGGCCTACAGTTTCTCCTGATGTGCTCTGGTCCACAGTAGAAAGTTTCTATCAACTTCTGCTCTGGATGGAGATATCATCAGAGGCAGGAGTATGTTGCAGAGAGTCAAATAAAATACTTGACTTCCTTTCTTCCAAACTAACCTTTGCCTATAAATGTCGGGCCCAAGGAAGGACTTCCATAGGTTTGTAAATCAGGTACTAAAGCAAACCAAGAGTGTTAGCAACCAGGAGGTATCATGAGGATCCATGTTTTGCCTCCCATTCCACATCAACTGTGTGTCAGTCAGTTTTCTGTTACTGTGACAAATACCTGAGATAATCGACTTATAAAGAGGATAGGTTTTTTTGGAGTCATAGTTTCATAAGTTTCAGTTCATAGTTGCCTGGCCCTGTTGCTTTGGGCCTGGATGGGCAGAGTCCAAAATTGCAGGAGCAAATGGTGGAGGAGACTGCTTATCCCTAAATGTAGAACTCAGAAGCATTGCCCAGAGGCTGACTTCCTTAGCCTTGCCATGTATCCACAATAACTACTACTGAATTTTACTTCTTTTGTGGTTGAATCTATTTTTATAAGTATTTAACTTTAATCTCTCTTTAGCTCCCACAATATAGAAACATTCCCTACTGGGCAAGTGAGACTCACCTTTGCCCTACTTTCTCCTGTTCAATGTTAGAGCCAAAGTCACGAGACACATCCCTTCACACTCATTTCTTAGAGCACCACGAAAAAAGGAGAAGTCTGGTGGCCACGTTGGAATCCCATGGCTGGCACCACACTGTCAACACCCGCCGAGTGCTTCTGAGGCTAATTCATCTTCCCAGCTAGAACTGGTAAGCCCGGCCAGCAGGGCTGAAAAAAAAAGTGCCCAACCAGTCAGATTTATTTCTTCTACTAGAAGAATAATTCACATTTGGGAATCTCCTACTGAGGATTCAGAAATCTGATTTCTACTGGAAGCACAGCCTCTTCTTAGAGAGCCAAGGGCAGAGCATACATTTTCTCCTTACCCTTTCCCTCTACAACACAGAACACAGTGAGGGCTACTCTGAGAATGTCCCAACTACCTGCATTTATGGAAAATCTTCCTGCACTGATGGATTTTGTGGGTCCAAGTCACAATGGCACTAAGGAAGATTCAACTCGAGAGACTGGCAGATACAAATCTTTCTTCTATTATGTGCCACTGATTGTTACTGTGGTTCAGTGTTTGTTTCCATTGAGGCAGACAAATGTAATGGAATATCTAGGATAATTTTATCAGCAGAAGCACCATTTTAAATGCTAAATAAATACACATGCACACCTTAACCCCTCCTGTCAGGTTGCATGTCTGCTTATCACCAAAATCACTGCTAAGAAAAAAATATGTATTGATATATATGATTATGGGGAGTGGGCCCGTTCTTGGTCTAGCAAGACTAAGAACCTTGCTAGGAAACATTGAAATGGCATTGAAAGGGAATAGAATTTAAAACACATTAAAACAATCTGGCTTTACCCCATTTGTCCCTTCAGAGGGAAAACGGTCAGGTGGAGACCACTGGGCACATGGACTGCTGTATTCTTAGTCCACACTCTCCTGTTGAACTTCTGCAGCACCCACAAGTCACCAAGTCCTGAGGAGGAGGAATTTGTCAAAGGCTCCATTTATTTTTTTAAATTAATTTATTTATTCTAATTTGTTATATATGACAGCAGAACGCATTTCAATCCATAGTACACAGATGGAGCACTACTTCTCATGTCTCTGGTTGTACACAAAATCACACCATTCGTGTCTTCATACATGTACTTGGGTTAATGATGTCCACTTCATTCCACCTTCTTTCCTACGCCCCTACTTCCTCCTTTTTCCTCCCTCCCCTTTGCCCTATGTAAAGTTCCTCCATTCCTCCCCTGATTCCCCCCATCCCCCTCCAGATTATGGATCAGCATCCTCATATCAGAGAAAACATTTGTTTTTTGGGGGGATTGGCCTACTTCACTTAGCATGATATTCTCCGTCCATTTACCTGAGAATGCCATGATTTTATTATCTTTTAATGCTGAGTAATAGTCCATTGTATAAATATACCAAAGTTTCTTTATCCATTCATCTGCTAGAGGGCATCTAGGTTGGTTCCACAATGTGGCTATTGTGCAATGTGCTGCTATAAACATTGATATGGCTGTGTCCCTGTAGCATGCTGTTTTTAAGTCCTTTGGGTATAGACCAAGCTGTGGGACAGCTGGATCAAATGGTGGTTCCATTCCAAGTTTTCCATGGAATCTCCATACTGCTTTCCAGAGTGTTTGCACCAATTTGCAGTACCACCAGCAATGCATGAGTGTGCTTGTTTCCCCACATCCTCACCTGCAGTTCTTGTTGTTTGTATTCTTGATAACTGCCATTCTGACTGAAGTGAGATGAAATCTTAGGTAGGTTTGATTTGTATTTCTCTAATTGCTAGAGATATTGAACATTTGTTCATATATTTGTTGATTGATTGTATATCCTCTTCTGAGAAGTGTCTGTTCAGTTCCTTAACCCATTTATTGATTTTTTTTTGGTGTTAAGATTTTTGAGTTTTTTATATATCCTAGAGTTTAGTGCTCTATCTAATGTGCATGTTGTAAAAATTTACTCCCATTCTGTAGGCTTTGTATTCACCTACCTGATTGTTTATTTTGCTGAGAAGAAGCTTTTTAGTTTGAATCCATCCCATTTATTGATTCTTGATTTTATTTCTTGCTCTATTAGAGTCTTATTAAGGAAGTTGGAAGGCCCCATCTATTAAGCCACTACCTTTTGGCAGGATCACCTGTGTCAGATCCAACATGATTACCTTTTTTTCTTTTCTTTTCTTTTATTTCTTTCTTTTTTATTTCTTTATGCTGATACTAGGTATCTGGAGGTCAAACCCAAAGGTACTGAGCTACCTCCCTAGTCCTTTTTTAAATCTTTTCATTTTGAAACAGGGTATCACTAAGTTGCCCAGGCTGGTCTCAAACTGGGGATCCTCCTGCCTCAGCCTCCTGAACAGCTAAGATTACAGGTGTAATCCTAGCAGCCACCACCAGCTATCATCGTGTTCATAAAGGTCTCTATAGAATTATTCCATTTCTCATCTCTTCCCTTTAGTGACACAAAAAAGGATACTTTGGGGAAGGTTTTTCTGGTTCTCCGCTCCATGTAGCACCGCTCTTTTGGGTTGATTATTTGTGTTTTCTCACTCCTGTACTCCAAATTCATATGTTGAAGCCCTACTTCCCACCCTTGACTATATTTGTGTAAAGTTCCTATAAAGAAGTAATTAAGATTAAATTAGGTCATTAAGTTGGGACTCTAACCAATAAGGCAATAGGGTCTTATCTGAGGAGACACTGGAGCGCTCTTATTCTGCCCTCTCCTTCCTGTCTGACCCTCCCATCACATATGTGGGGAAAAGGAAGTCACAGGAGCATATAACAAGATGGTAGCTGTGTACAAGCCAGAAGGAGAGCCCGAACTAGAAACTGAACCCTGCCAGATCCTGATTTTGGAGTTTCCAGTCTCTGAAAACAATGAGAAAATAAATGTATGCTATTTACGTAACCCAGTCTGTGATACTTTGTTATAGCAGTCTTAGTAGACTAAAACAACTACTCGTTGCATATGAGATGCTGTTTAATGAGCCAGGGCTTGGCCAGGTGCAGTGGTGCATACCTGTAATCCCAGTGGCTCGGGAGGCTGAGGCAGAAGGATTGCAAGACCAAAGCAGAGTCTGCAAATTAGCAAGGCCCAAAGCAACTCAGGGAGATTCTGTCTCTAAATAAAATATCAAAAAAAGGGCTGGGAATGTGGCTCAGTGGTTAAGCATTCCTGGGCTCAATCCCTGGTACCCCCCCCCCCAAAAAAAAAGAAAGAGAGAGAGAGAGAGAGAGAGAGAGAGAGAGAGAGAGAGAACCAGTCCTCTTGGTAATAAGTAATAAAAATTGGTTCTTGCTTTTTGAAACATTAAGAGATTGTTTCAAAAGGATGTAATTTGGGGCTCTCAAAATTGGTGTAAAGCTGCAAAACATATTTGGTATAGCAAGAACCATAAAAGACCTGGAGGGAAGAGACATGGTGCATCAAACAAAGCATCAGCGTTGCTTCAGGCTCAGCATGATCAAGACTTCACTGTGGCGATGACTGGCACTACCATGATCAATTAACCTCTGAAAGTCCCCTGCATCACACGCATAGAATTCTCTATGTCACATGTCCCGAATTGAAAGTCCCCAAGAGTAAGCATCTTATGGTCAAGCTTAGGTTTTAACCCACCCAACCTGGCTGTACAAGAGGCCCCCACAGTGGAGAGAGGCAGAGGGAGGTAGGAACCTGAATGCCTTCTTGCCCAGACAAGGCTCAACAGGAGGATGTAAGCCCCACTAAGGAAATTACATACCTATGGGGAAGGAAAATGAGCACACTATGGCTCATAACAGCAAGGTATCAGTGTTGCTCCCAAAAGGATGTAGGTACTGAATATTGTGGTTCTACTCAAGTCATGGCACATACACATGGCATGTGAGCTGTTGAGAGACCCAGGTAAAATTCATGGAGCTCTACTCGTGGAGAGTAGCTGTGGTCCTACTAAGCTTGACTTCCATGAGCTTTGATTTCAACATATCCTTGTACCACCCTTTTCTCATATTTCTCAAGGCAATGAACTGCTTGATATCCCTCTGAACATCATTCATGCTTGAACTTTCACACGTGTTGTACTGAACAGGGTTTTCACTATCCCATTTCTGAGCTTGGCTTTTTATAAGGCTCAGTGATTTTATAAGCATTTATCAACCTAGATCTTAGTGTAGGTGGCTTCTATGAGCGTCCTGAGATAAGAAAGTAATGTTCTGTGGCCACAGATGACTCAGTCCACCAAAGCAGAAAGAAACTGATTCATCCCTTGTGAATCTCTCTGGACTAAGACTCCACCTCATATTGGGAGGACCAGTGGACAACACACCAGAGGACATCATGTCTTCTACTTCTCAATGACCAAGTGACACATATTTCCTGAGAACCATTTTCTATAAGATGTACCATTTCTCAGAAAGAACAGACACTGTGAAGTTATAGGACAATATTTTCTTGTCATGTAGACTTTTTTTGTCTTATGCATATTGAAAGATCTGTTTTAGTCTTATTTAGGCATGAGTTTTATAATGTATCCCCTTCATGCACATCTAAAAAGGAAAACATAAGAGAAACAAATTGCAAACTTCTTCACATGCATGCTCTGACTCTTCTGAGTTGTTTGACTCAGATTCACTGATAACTGTTTTGCTACAAAACCTGTCCTCTGTGCCATGAAGCGTTTTAATGATACAGCATTTCTTAAAAGAATCCATCAAAGAGCTAAAAGCCATTGGTGCTGAGTGCTTAAGCTAGCTCTGACATTATTTAGAGTTTCTTTCACATCCAGGTTAGGAATTGCTAACCCCATGGGATTCACCACTTTTCTCTTTCCTCTTCCCCACGAGATAATTTGTACCCTAGGAATTATGAGTGCTCCACGATTGTCCCTGGGACTTTTCTCTGCTGCTACTTATTCCATAGATTTGGATGCTGACCTTGTTAAAGATTAGGGGATAGCACCTGAGTGACCACTGGTGGCTGACTGACGTCGATCATAAAACACTGAATGTAAGATATATGTAAATCTCAGAAGCACTAAAACTTTAGAAAATGGGATTTTAGAGTCAATTAAATATAAAAGGTAAAAAGTCCTTTTGAAACTTAGCAATCATGCAAAATGAGTAAAGAAAGTTTAATTGTGTCTTATAACAGTTGGTGCCACACAGAACATGGGCAGGAAGAGTAGTTCCATGATAATGAATTGATTTTGAATCCACATTTGTTTCATAGGCTCATCACACCATTAAACGTTAGAGTGATCCCTCTGTATCCTGTCCCTCTCACTGTTTGGGGATCTGATCTTATCCTTCACACCAAGACTTTTCTGAGCTTAAGCTTGGAGAAGGTAAAGGTACCTTGATTTGAAAAGTTGATATCAGTGAGCAGGCAGGTTTGGGGTATCCTTGGACACTTGGATGAGAGAGGACCAGACTGTAGTCTGAGTTTTTAAAGGATTTTTTTTTTTTTAATAGGCCAGAGCATAGGTGGTTGAACCAAGTTTAAGGGCAAAACAGTTAGCATTAGCCAAGGACACATGGGGAGTCCAGAGAGATTTGCAAATTAAGCCACAGGCAACAATATCTGAGCACATCAGCAAGTCTTTGTTACTGATCTCATCTATACTTCCTGGCAGCGCAAAGGCTGGGTAGGGCCTGTGTTGGCCTGTGTCTAAAGAAATGACCAGTAGGTGAAGGGGACTGAACCAGGTATAGAGTTTGACAGGTCCTGAGGCCCATGTGGAGTTAACAGCATCTTCTCGTCTTATCTGGCTCTCAAAAGTATTTCCTGATCATGTTCCATGGTCACACTGGATCACACTGTCTGTTCTCAGGGGACAGCTTAATTCCACATGTAGAAACAACCATGGATGTATTTTCTTCTAATGTTGTTGAACCCAATCAAAGATTATGACAACTTGAAACAAAAATGAACCTTTCTTCAAGGCATGGCCACCCCACCTCCACACACACAGCTGGAGTTTCCTGCTAACATGATCCTTGAGTATTTGGAGGTCCTGGCCAACTGACAAAACAATTTGCTCATGATGGTGGCTTAATGACAAAGAGGAAATCTCTTATGGACTGCTGGGGTAGCAAAACCTGTCCAAAGAACACAGCTTTGTGTTGCTGTAGCCACAGGGAACAACTGGGCTAGGGATTCTTTTATTTTCCACTGTGAATGTTCCAAAGATGACAAGCTCTGCAGGAAATCCTGGGTCCTACACAGACACATATATCCCTGCTGCTGGTGTCATTCAGTCCTAATCAAGTCCTACATCACCAACGGGCTTATCCGCAGTGAAAAGGAAGAAAAACAAAACTCAGGTTGCAAATCCCCGCCTACAACTTGCTTTTGACAGCATTTCCCAGTGCTCTCCAGGAGAAAGGAAGCGTTGGAAATGTTCAGTGCAAGCAGCAGCAGGGCAGAAGTGGCAGGAAGTGAGCTTGTACTTAAAGGATTGTTTTATTTTCATAGCTTAAGTTTAGTTCATTTTGGTTAGCCTTATGGATTGGATCAAAAAGTCAAGTTTTTGACCTGGAAGTCAATCTTTTCTAGAAGTTGAAGAAAAAGGACACCGTGTACTGGTATGAATATTAAATAAGGTGATGGGAGGACATTGTTTTGGACTATGCTTCTGTACTAGACCCCAAAACCAGACCAAACCAAAATGAAGTCACTCATGCTAAATGCTACATCATCAAACTGAAACTTTAAAGAAGCAGATAGATTGCCCAAACAAACTAATTTTTCCTAAAAAACAAAACAAAACAAAAACAAACAGGAGATTTTGATCTACCTGGTTCAATGTGAGAAAAATGTCCCCTTGATTTAATCCTTCCCCCCCCCCCAATCTTATTTTAACCATGTTAATCATCTTTCTGTCACTATGACAAAATACCTGACAATAAGCTTATAAAGAATAAAGGTTTATTTTGACTCACAGTTGTGGAGGTTTCAGTCCATGACCAATTGGCCCCCATTGCTTTGGGACTACTGTGAGGCAGCACATCATGGCAGGGAGCATATGATGGAGCAAACTGCACATCGTGGCAGCCGGGAAGCCAACAGAGAGAAAGGATGAGACCAGAGTCCCACAGTCCCTTTCAAAAGAATGCCTCCAATGACCTGAAGATGTCCCCTTAGGCTCCACTTCTTAAAGGTTCCACCACCTCCCCATAGCATCACGGGTTGGGGACCAAGCTGGTAACACATAAGCCTTTGAGGGACATTTGTCCAAATCATAACATTAACCAATCAGGTTTTCTTTCCCGTATTTTCTTTGTTCCCATATTACAAAATCCACTGTTTGGCTATTGCCCTTGGAGAACACTCATTCCATTTTGTAGAACGGAGGCCGCTCTAATGCATGAATCACAAATGAAACCAATTCCACCTGTAATAAATCTGTTGTAATTTTATCTCTTAGCACAGATACGTATTTTCTAACCTCTTATGACATAAACTGGATTTGTTAGCAGAAATCATCAAAGGCTTATCTACTTTACCCCAGGCCAGAATATCTTCCATGAATTTATTCACAATTTCCTTGCCCCCCCCTTTTCTTGATGGGATGATCTCTTCCTTGAGTACATTATGTGACATAAAGGCGTCTTCGCAGACTAGAGTGAGTGCATCTCTGCTGACCTGTAAGAATGAGACACCGTGCTGGGAGAAGTCAGGGGGCAGGGGACTATGGACAACTCCAGGAGTTCAGAATGTCTCCCTGTTGACAGCCAGTGAGGAAATAGGGACATCAGTCCTACAACCTCAAAAAAACCGAATTCTGTGTGAGCTTGGAAGAGGACCCAGAGCTCTAGGAAGGAACCAACCCCTAGCTGGTGTCTTTGTCATGTTTTCTATCACAATGCAGCAAGGAAACACATTCTCTAGGCATCAAGTTTTGAAGGACATTTTATATACAGTGAATTTTGACAACAAATGTCTCTATATTGCCCTCCAAAGCCATAACGATTCACACTGTCCTCATGATGGGTCACTGTAGAGAAGTTTCATCCCCACCACTTATTAGGGCTTGATTGAGCATGCTCACTAATGAAGGTGAGCATCTTATATTTTTAGGCCCTTGGTTTTCTTCTTCTATAAAATGTGTTTCTGTGGTTTTTTGCTCATTATTCCATTGGGTTATTTAGGCTTTTTTAATTCGATTTACAAAAACTATTTTATAAATATTGAATATGAATCCCTTTTCTATTATATATGCAAATATATGGAATATATAATATATATTCTATATTTGCACCTCATATTTTTTTCTAAAATTTCTTTCTTTGTTTTTCTTGTCATGCAGAAACAATGTGAAGTAAGATTTATAATTTTTATCTGTTTTGTTTTTTTTTAAAGAACTTCCTATTTCAAGATTATATGTTTTCTCAGAATTTTTTTTTTATAGTTTTGTTCCTATGCTTTTTGCTTCCATTCCATCTGGAACTGAGTTTTGGGGCCATCCACTCTCCACCCACCCCAGTCTGGCATCCACTCCCACCATTTACCTGATAGTGCCTTGGGCCGGGTCCCCAGCCATTTCTGTGCTGCTGGATCAAAAAGACAGTACCACAACCTCATCCTACTTCACATCTCAGCAGCTTTTGTTGAGCTGACACAACTCTCTTCTTTCCTTTTTCTTTTTAGACACTTCCCTCTCTTGGCCTGTAGCACAGCATCGTTTCCTGACTTTCCCTCCATCTCACTTGCCTTGTTGACCTCCTTTGTTGGATCATCTTCCTTTACCCCATCTCTAAATGTTGGCCTTTCTCAAAATTGGGTTCTGGACCATCTTTCCTTTCTCTTCCTTGGGGACCTGAGTTTCATATGATCTCTGGTTGATCATGTGATCTGAAGATATTCTGATTCCTCTCTGACGTCCCCAGCACCATGTCTTTCCTGAGCCGAGGTCTGTCATCCCCATACGTCCCTCACACTTTGGATCACCCACAGCCATCCCAAATGGAATGTGCTCTACCTGGAACCCTGGATGCTCGTCCTCTCTTCCAAACGTGTTTTCCCTCGAGGTTTTCATTGCCATCTGCTTCCTTGGCTCAGCCCAGATGCCTGGGCCTCATTTTTGACTTCCCCCTTCCCTCTGCCTCGATATTCCATCTTTCAAATGTGTCAACTTTGTCGACCAGATAGATCTTGCTTGGATCTGCTGCCCTTCATCTCCACAGCCACCTCTTCATCAGGACACCCTTCCCTCTCCCTGAGGCCTTTGCACTGATTTCTGTAGGATGAATGACTTCATCCTCACTTCATAAAATGATTATGTATTAAAAAGATGCCGCATTGCCCCTGCTTTAAGTGGGATTTCCCATTGTACTCACCACAATGCAAACTCATCGGCAGGGTCTCTAAGACCTTACCTGGCCTGGACCCTAATCCACCGCCCTCATCTCAAGCTACTGTCCACCTTGCTCCTGGGTCTTCTTTCAGATCTTGGAATAAACCCGGATCCTCCCTGAGGGGCTGTGTGAGTGTCCTAGGGCTTCTGGAACCAAGCATCCCAAACCCCGGGACTTAAAACAACAGAAATAGATACTCTCACATTTCTGGGGACCAGAAATCCTAAATCAAGTATTTTGTAGTTGAAAAACTGTGTTTAGGAGGAAAAAAAAAAACAAAAACAAAATAACCCACTCCTTATTTCCTGCCTATAAGAACTAAATATCCTCAGTAAGATACGCTATTTGTTTTCTTTTTGTAATAGCAAAATCACTATCATGGAACAAAGACCAGAGGAAAATGGTTGTCATATTTATACTAAACTAGAATTTGAGATCATCTAGATCAATCTAGATGATTGATCTGATGGGTATGAATTGTCTCGTATCAGGTGAATTTTCATTGACCTGTTCGAACATCGTAAGCTCTATTTTTTTTTTTTAAGTTCTATCAGTTCTGGAGGCTTATTGACCAGGGTGAAAAGTGGCAGCTCTTCCTAACTGAGCCGCACCACGGGGCTTGGCCTTCCCCCAGGCCACGTGCCTGTGCACTTGCACTCCCTGTGCTTTGAAAGGGCCTGCTCTTCCTCTGAAAGGCTCTTGGGATCTGGACGGATAGACACTCCTGAGCTCTCTCCCCCTGAGCAGATAAGTGAAGGGTTATCTCCTCTCAGTAAACACAGGGAGCTATCTCAGCAGGGCAGCCAATCACCTCCCAGAAGGACTGGGAAGTCTCCAGTGGGACAGGGAAACCATTCCCTAAATAAACAGCCCAGGGCCAGAACCTCCTGGAGAGGTTTGGGGTCACTTGTATCCTGCCTAATGCCACTTGTGGGTACGACGGCATTGTACCCACAAGTGGCATTAGGCAGGGAGGGCTAACAGGAGGGCAGTCCCCACTGTTCCCTGTGGCAGAGGAGTTGAGTTGGAGGTAGCGAGGGGCTTCACCTGGCCTATCTGGAGAACAGGGCTGAGGTTTGCTTCCAAGGTTTCCAGAACCAGCCCAACCTCACCCCATTCCAGAGGAAAGGGCCTCAATCAGCCGCAGCTGCGTTGTTGAGAGCCACACAAAGGTCCTGTCCCACGCCAGCCCTCCAAATGCTTTCTTTTATTTATTTTTTTCCTCCAAATGCTTTCTGAGCAGCTGGCAGCCCACATTTTCATCTGCTTTTTAGATACTTAGTCTTCGCACCTCCACCTCCTGCTACCTTCATCCCTCAGGACTAGATGAAGCTCTCCTAGCTGGTTCTGTGAGGGTGCGCCACCCGCCACAAAAGAGACCAGTGGGTAGGAGAAAATTTTGTCCAGCAAATTAAATTATTCTTAATGACAGGGCTTGCTTGACCCTCTGACAGGGCTAATTTATATTTTAACACAACAAGAGAAAGCAGAGTGCACAGGAATTCCCACCCATGACTTGTGACACAGGTCTGTTAGTGAGGCAGAGGATACAATTGGTACTAAACCGTACACCTCCTCTGTCCTGGAGGAAGTGAGGGGAGAGAACAGGGAGGGTAATATTTACTGACTGTCTGCTGTGCACGGAAAGCTGCACTGAGCCCTTCCAGGCGCTGTCCTTTCTATCTGCAGTCTCTCAACAACCTGGCAAGGTGGGCATCATCAACCCTCCTTCCTAGATGTGAGACGGAGTCATTTGGTACCATCCTAACGCCCCAATACTAGATGCACCCAGACATCCAACTGCCCCAGAAGTTTTCATCAGGCTCCATTTTAAAAATCAGACCATTGTCCTCAGTGAGAGGCCATCTGCCGTGGTGTGTGGTGTGTGGTGGTGATGTGCTCTGCCTGTTGGGCCATGAACAACGGGTCTGTGACATCATGGTGGCCTTGACCATGAGATAAGGACAGGGTGGGAGTGAGGGGCACCCTTGAATGCGTCACAAATGACTTAGTCAGAAGATACTTTGTGCTGGGAAAATCTCAGAAATTCATGAAACAAAGGTCGTTCACAATTGAGTAAGAGCTACTGCAGATCCACAGGCTAAAGAAGAAATCTCAGAAATGAATGAAGAGAGACGGCCAACGCTGGGGGTTGGGAGCAGGAAGCTGTGTGCAACATTAAAAGAAAGGCACATGCAGATGGATTTCTGTTTTTGGAGAGAGAGCCAATGAGCTGGTTTTGGCTTTCTTCTTTAAAAAAAAAAAAAAAAAAAAAAAAAAGAAGCTTTTTATTTTAGAAGATTTTCTAAAAGTCCCGTATGCCCACCTCCAGTTAATGTTATTGTCGGCATTTGTCACAACTCATGAGCCAATATTGACACGTTATTATTAAAGTCTATATTTTACTAATATGTCTGTAGTTTTTACCTCGGAAAAGAACGTCCTCATTCTGTTCTAGGATCTCTTCCAGAGGACTGTGTAACATGGAGTCGTCTCCTTCGGCTCCTATTAACTCGGGCAGTTTCTTAGACTTTTCTTGGCTTTGATGATCTTGACAGTTATAAGCAGTACACACAAGGATCTTAAAGAATTTTTTCCCTCAAAGTTAGACAGGTGTTATGGGTTTGAAGGAGGAAGACTACCGGGATACGTTTTCATTCACATTACGTCATCTCAAGAGCACATTCTATGGACATGATTGATGCTGAGGTTGACCTGGGCAAGGTGGGGCTGGTCATGTATCTCCGTGGAGACTCCCTCTCATCACACCTCCTCTTCTACGGGTCGGGAGCTATGTTCCACCTCCTCCCAGAGGGAGAATCTACATAAGCGATTTGGAATTCTTTTGCATGAGAGATTTGTATGTTCTCCCCTCTTTATTTATTTATTCCATCATTGATTTATATGTGACTCATGGATACTTACATTTTAATTGGTATAAATATGTATAAACAACATGATGCTATTTATTTTGTTGCTCAAATTATTCTAGCTTTGGCCTTTGGGCATTCTTTCAAATTGGCTCTTTGTCCCTGTAATGTGCCCTGATTATTATGTGTGTGTTTTGCCATTTGGTTGTTTCTGAGGAGGCTGTTACTTGTTTTTTTTGACTCTGTTGATACTTTGTGGCACTACAAAATGCTCTAAGCTTATCTTGCATATTCTCTGTACCAGCCCCAGAAACAGCCATTTGGCTGGTTCCTTTTATTGAAGAATGATATAAATAACCAGGATCTAATCATTAATGGTTATTAAGGGGCATACTTGTTATTACAAGGGAATTGTTATTTCTGCATTTTCTCAGAAAGATGTAACTGAGAAAAGTAAATGTATATAATAACCCATGTGTATAACTATATGTATCTAAATTAATCTAAACAGTTCAATTCACAATAGCCAACCTATGGAGCCAGCATAGGTGCTTCTTGACAGATGAATAAAGAAAGAAAATGTGGTATATATACACAATGGAACATTACTCAGCCATGAAGAAGAATGACTTTATGGTATTTGCTGGTAAATGGATGGAACTGGAGACTATAAGCCAGTTCCCAAAAGTCAAAAATTGGTGTTTTCTCTGATATGCAGAAGCTAATCCAAAATAAGGAAGGACATAAAAAAAAGAATAGAAGAAAGATCAGTGTAGGAGATAGAGGGGAATGAAGGGAAGGGAGAAGAAATAACAGGGAAAGACAGTGAAGTTAATCTGACCTAACTTTCTATGTATATATATGAATATACTCAGTGAATCTCACCATCATGTACATCCACAAGACACTTATTTAAAAAAGGCAACTATAAGTAAATAGCAGAAAGGTCTGTAGAGTAGAGGCAAGGGGGTAGGAGGAAAGGAGAGCAAGGGGAAGTACCAGGGGCTGAATTAGAACAAATTATATTCCATGGTTTTATAATCATGTCAAAATGAATTCTATTGTCATTTATAATTAAAAAGAATCAATAGAATAAGTTAATTAAGCTAAATATAAGTTCATGCTAATGTCTCCAAATTCAGTCTGGTACTACATGAAACATTCTAGCCTTTTCTTCTTGCTTCTCTGTAACCTCACTATCTAACAATGAGAGATCTGGCTTCTGCCATCTGTCAGGCATTTACTTCATGGTTTAATTTTGGTATACCTGTCTAGTGGTTGGGAATTTTTAACTCATTTCCCCATGAGAAGCAACTTTTCCAATTAACATAAAATGCTTATGAGCAGCTTCTATATTGAAATTAAATCTTTAGGGAGTTCATAACCCACTTGAATCAAAGTGTGAAATATGATATATCAAGAACTATGTAATGTTTTGAACAACCAACAATAAAAAAAAAATAAAATAAATTAAAAAAAAAGAAATTAAATCTTTATGTTGTAATTTTCTATGGGCTTTGACAAAGGCATAGACAGTGTAACGTGTCCACTGTTAAAGAATACTTTCATCATTCTAAAAAATTAATCTAGCCCACCTTCCTCCTGTATTTTTTGTGGGTTTTTCTTTTCGCTTTTAAATAAGCAGATATTTTAGATGAATACCAAATAAGAATTTATAGGTAATTAGAAACCAATATAATCTTCAATTGCTTTGCATAATATATTTATAACAAAAGTTTTTAAGAGAAAAAAAGAGTTATTACAAAATATGTTGATTTTGTCCCATACTTATAAAATTTCTTATTTGTGATCATGGTGGTCTTTCAGAGCTAAATTCTAGAAATACCATTACTCTAGGAGGGGTCAATACTGCACCAAGTGCAAAACGGAACAATACTGTACAGGTTTAAATGTGAATCCAATACTGGTTTAAACTGGTTTAAACAATACTGGTTTGATCATGGATCCAATTTCTCACTGTACAAATAAAACTTTAGAACATTCATAAATCTGGTGGCTTAAAACCTTAGCAAAGACCTTCTTCTGCCATGCAAATAACTCTTGCCCCCCACTTCCATTTTTCAAAAAGGGTAAGTCATATTTGCTTACAAACCCAAAGTTTTGCAACAAAGGCATTATTAAGCCCACTTTGCAGTCAAGATGGGAGCAAAATGCAAAGGATAATTTATTTACCCCATGCTAGTAGTCTATTGCTATTTTTCATTGACTACAGTTTTATGGTCTCAGGAGCGAATCTCCTGGTGGTAAAACTTTTATGAGTTACATTAATTCAGTGTCCTTGGCTGTCATGTTTCTCAACTTGCTGTCAAGTCACAAAACTATATTTTTAGGATATTTACAAGGGCAGCAATGTGGGGATTTATTAAGCCAAATTTGTAGCAAGACTTCCTGAGAAACCAGAGCAGGTGGATTCTGCAAAACACCCCCCACACACACACACACACACACTCACATGCCCATGCACAGCCTTGTATGTAAGAGGCTCTGAGGTGAGTCCTTTGGCAAGGCCGCCGTGTCTCAAGAACAGCATTTCCCAGGTAAATGATGATTCCCATACTGGAATTTCCTCCTTTAGGGTCACATCAGCTTCACTGTAGGTGGCAACAAGGACGTTGTAGTAGTGAAGGCAGAAGAATTGGAGGGAAAAAAGGGGGAAGGTGAGTTGGAAGAAAGGAAGTAATGAGGCCCAAAGCGATCGGAATGGACCAAGGAGGAGGAGTGGAAAAGGCTGAGCCAGGCAGGAAGGGAAAACTATTTCTTAAGTACTTGCTGTCTCAGGTCCTGGGCTGGTTGTTTCCCCTCCATTTTCCCATGTGCTCCTCATGGATAGGTGACAAGAAGGGTGACACCAGTGACTACAAATGGGGAAGGGAATAAAACTGATGGGGGAAATCAGGAAGAGTGAAAGCAGCAAATTGCTTCTTCCAATGTGACCATTTTTCACTTATTTATTTTTATTTAACCTGGTTAAAATGTTCTATCTCTGATCATAGACAATCAATGTCTACATTTATTATTGTTATTAGTGCCTAACCCTGAACACTACCCAGGACCCTGGGCTCTTCTTTCATAGGCCCTTCCTCCATTAAAAAATAAATAAATAAATAAAGTAAAACAACAACAACAACAAAAAGTTGAAATTCTACTTGGTGGCCATGTTAGGGCAAAGGTGAATATATTAATATTATACACTAAAACATCTTCTGATTTTAAAGAAAATTAAAGCAGTTTTGTGGACCCTCGACTCCATCTTCTCTGGGCCTGATGAATTCATCGGGCAGCTCCAACAATGCCCTGTGTCTATTGATTGGCACAGCCTGCATGTCACCCACATGGTTACTGAGTCCTGATTCTTAGAGGGGAGGATTCATGCTGTGTGTGACCAGGAGGTTATTTTCTTAATGCTAAGTGCCAGTGGTTGAAACCAGCTGATCTCCATTGGCAAGATCTTTATCTTAAGTTCCAGCTGAGGCTCTGTGCACAATTTACACCACAAAGTTTACAGAAGCAACATTTGTGTTGCTGCAAGGGACAATGCATTTACTCAGAAAGAAGAGTTCTGCTCATGGTTACTGTAGCTCAGCTTTATCCTGTGCACATTTCTGCTCTGCACATAGAAGTCACCACTTGGAGCAGAGCAAAATGACCTGGAATAGATAAGCTATCAGAGGAACAAAGACTTGTCATTCTTTCTTCCCTGAAGATTCTGAGGATGTCCCCATTAAGAGAGAGACAGAGAGAGAGAGAGAGAAAGGGAGAAGATAAAGTAAGATAAGATAAAAGAGAAAGCAAATTCCAAAGACTTTCTTTTCCTTCTTAGGTCTAGAGTTTTTTGTAGTTCTCAGCTTTTGTTATTAGGACTGTCTTCAGAATAAAATAAATCATATAATTACCAAATTGATCTAACGTGAAAATTATTGTAAATCAAATGAGTAGAAAAGTTCACGAAGGAACACTAGGATGACTTATTTGTTAAAGTAATAAAATCCTCCCCTGTGGCCCTTCTGTGGGCTGTGACAGAGGACTGAACACTGTACAGCGAGTGTCCTTCAAAGTAGAACCCACGAGGGAGGCACAGGCAAAAAGACATTTATTTTGCGTCTAAATTGCAAATTACTTTATCCAGATCTTTGCACGACTCGTGGCTTATCTTTGAGGTCTTGGCATAATGTTCCACTCTAGAAAGAGAGGTTCGCTGACCATGCTCAAATTCGTTTTGCCACTTCCCTAATTTATTTTCCTGATAACACTTGTCATCACCTGAAGTTATTCAGATAGTTGTTTATTGGTGGTTGGTCCATTTGTTTGTCATTTGGCTTCCACTACTGGAATAGTGGAAGCACCATAAGAGCAAAGAATGCATATGTCCTGTTCACTGCTGAATTTTCAGCGCCTAGAATAGTCCTGGCAATTATTTATTGACTGAAATATCGACTGAATGCAGAAGTCGAAGTCCGCTGCTGACATCCCTGGAAACACACATCCGCCTGTTTCTGGGGGATAACAAGGAGCCTGCGGATCTCAGTGTGTTAGAGCTGAAGATCCCAGACAGTCACCTGACACCACTCACTGCACAGCTCAGACGATGCAGGGAGGCCTCCAGAGTAAGAATTGCTCGTGCCAGAACCACTCGAGGTTCAGAGGGCCCAGCTGTTTCCAATTCCCGCAGACCTCAAACCACGATTCTGAAATAAAGGCATATGAAAATCAAACAGAGGGCTAAGCAAAGTCATCTCCTCTAAGATAAATAACAGTCTGTCTGCTCTCACGCAGCCGAAATTAATCAAGGCAAGACCATCCCAACACCCAAACAAGCCACTCTTGCTCTCTGAGCTTTCAACCTAAGCCAGGGATATCCTCGTTCTCATTCCTCAACTCAAGGGTGGCAAAAAAAAAAAAAGCTAAAATGTACTAAGAGTTTACCATGTCTTGGGCATTGCTCAGGGTTTTACATTCCTCATCTGTTATCTCCATGTTAAAGGGGAATTTAGGCTTAATGACATTAGATGATTTGCCTGAGGTCACACAGCTACTAATAGCCGAGTGTGGGTACCTTCTCAGGCTGTCTGACACCAAAACCTGTATTAAAAGATTGTTTTTTAACTCATATTTTAAATAGATAATAAATGCAAAAGCTATATATAGGTTTCCTATAAAAACTACCTCCTACCTATAGCCCAATTTCTCTTCCCAAAGGCAACCAATATAATAAGCTTCCTGAGGCTCTTTCAAGAGGTATTTTATGCAGATACAAGAGAGGTGTATGTGTGTGTGGGTGTCTGTGTGCCTGTATATATTTTTGTACTTTTTGCTCTGGAAAATGTCCAACATATGCAAATGTGGACAGAATCCTATAGAGGAACCCCAATGTTCACATGGCCTGTTCAAGGAGTATCAGAACAATCTTATCTCAACTACACCCCACTACTCTATCCCAGGCATCATTTCATTTCATTTATAAATATTTCTGTGTGCGTATGAGAAAGAGGAAGACTCTTAAAACATAACCAAAATTAATAATCACCCCTGAAAATTAATAATTCTTTCATATCATCAAATATCTAGTCAGTATACAAATTTTCAACATCTTGTAAATATCATATTTTTATAGTTTCCTTATTTGGATTGTTTTTAAAATTTATTTTTAAAATTTTTTTGGCAGTGCTAGGGATTGAATCAGGACTATTTTGCCACTGAGCTACATCCCTGGCCCTTTTTAGATGTTTATTCACCATGTTATCTCACTGACCAAGACTGCCTGATTTAATCCACAGCAATCAGTAATCACAAAATATCACTGGTCCAGGACAGATTAGATGAACCTATTTATATTCAGAGACCCAGCCTTCAGGGACCACCTTGACATGGGCATCTACTAACACTAGGTTGTGGCAAATTGTGTGCACGTGCACACACACACACACACACACACAAACACACCTGTACTTAAAGCCTTTTACTCTCATTTTGTTGGCCAAAGCAAGTCCTATAACCACCTGAGTCCAAGATTGGGCACTGCAGTCCCAGGTGTGCCAAGAAGAGAATGGTTTATATCCTTCCAAGCTGGTATCGAATCCAAGGCCTCATGCCTGCCAGGCAAGTGCTCTACCACTGAGCACATCCCCAGCCCCCTTTTCTTTCCTTTTTTTTTTTTTTTTTCTTTATTTTTGAGACAAGGTCTCACTAAGTTGTTGAAGCTGCCTTCAAACCTGTGATCCTCCTTCCTCTGCCTCCCAAGTAGCTGGAATTACAGGTGTGTGCCACTGCACCCAGTAAGAACTGCTTTTTGTTGCCCTCATTTCTATGATTTTGTGTTATACATTTGCAAGTGAAGTAATGCAATACAGCCCCATGTACTAGCAGATCCCTCTGATTGGGCTGTGAGGTCAATTTGGGAACATGAATGGGGCAAATATTCAGTGAGAGGCCATACTTACTCAACCACAAAGCCCCCTGGCCTCTAATGTCCCAGACTTTGGCAGAAGAATCATTGTTCTGTAAGCACAGGGAAACAGACTTCCACCTTCTCCATCTGGAACAAATGCATAATTTGTTTGGTCATTTTTACATAAAAATAAATAGTCTGTATTTCACAGATCCGGTGCAAGGTGCTGTTTGTTTAGACAGTGATTTTTTTTTCTTTTCAGATTTGCGAAGCCAATAGAACTTGAAAGTTTCAACATAAACAATGAAGAGATTAAAATAAACTGTAATGGAGCTTAAGAGATAGGAACATTTTCTTCAACAGGAATTGTGAGCTCATTATGCTTCCTAACAATGTAAACTGATTCATTAATGCCAAGTCAACAGATAGAGAACCAGAGGAATGCAGTACCTGTCTTATGTTCAAATATAGAATGTTTGGAAAACCAGTATGACTCGAGAGGCTGATGTATAAGGATCACAAATTCAAGGACAGATCAGCAATTTAGCAAGACCCTCAGCAACTTAGGGAGATCCTGTCTCAAAATTTAAAAATAAAAAGGTCTGAGGATGTACCTCAGTGGTAAAGTGCCCCTAGGTTCAATCCTCAGCACACCCTGCAAGAAAAGTTTGGAGGTAAGAGGTGTATTCCGTCTTTCTGCTTGCTAGAATATAACCTCTCTCAAGTTACTTCCTGTAATAGGGGTTTCTTTTAAGGAATAAGAGAAACAGGAAACTTACAGGAACCTAGCTTGAAAACCAGTGAGGACCCACACTTCAGTGGAAATGAAACCTTATGCTAAGCATCCCAGGAACCCATCAGCAGCATTAGTGGGGTTTCTCATGGAAGAACCCAGGGGAAGAGTGAGTTATCTATGGTTAGTGCTGAAGCCTTGGTGGGATGGGTAGCGGTTGGGATTTCCTTCATGTCCCGAGATGGAATGAGAAGCTGACAATGTATTGTAAAGAAGCTAATTAAAGTGTCAGTTGTCTTTTGGGGATACAGGCTATGTGCTCACTGAAAAAATAGGGACTGTGAGGACAGATTTGTTAGATAACTTCTTACCTTAGCAAATTATGGCATGCCTCCAGATATAGGTGGTTGCTGTTGTTTTGGGCAGTGCTAGAGAGTTAGACCCACGGCCTCTGGCTAGGCAAGCACTCTACCACTAACTGACACCCTCAACCCTAGCAAATTATAGCATGAAAAAGAGAAATCCCAGTTTGGGATCAGTCAGTTTAAAGAAGTTTTTTTTTTTTTCCCAGCAACCATGATAGATTGTGTTATTTATTTGAAATATTTGCTGTTCATGTCCACTAGTTCACCCCCAGAGGGCCCAGCCCTGGGGCCCCACCAAATAGAAGGAACGCACATCTTGCTTATCATGGTTTATCAAGTGACTTTTTATATCTGATGGAATTTATATAATGGCATTGCATGGTTCTGCCATTGCTTTGTTCCTCTGCTTTTAGACTAAGAGAGGCTGCTCCTTCACACTGTATCATCAAACAAAAACTACAGAGCAAAGAGTGATCCGTTGCTAATAGGCATAGGAGCAAGAAACCAACATTGATGTTGTGGGGTGCTAGGATTTGGAGGGGGCATTTACTATTGCAACATAATTTAATTGAAGTTAATTGGGACCAGAAAGGTGATGTCGATCAGCAAAAATTCTGAAATATGTGGCATGTTGCCTACAATGTGAAATGTGGACCAAGTGAATTTGAGACTTGAGTCAAGTAGTGGGAGAATAAAACATGGGTGTCATAAGTCTTCTTCTATTGTTGGCATATGACAAGAGACTACAAAAACAATGTAAGCTCCAAATAGAATGTCCAGCTTGAAAGCAGAATTGAAAGGGAATTGCAGATAGTCCAAGGATTTCAAAGTCAGAATGGGGGAGGGGGATAAAGAAGGGGAAATAAGGAGAACTGGCTGGAAGCTCTCGGAGAAGAAATCCACCTCTAAATCCCTTTGCTCATGCTGCTCCCAGGGCCACCACTCCTTCCTTGCCTCTCTGGTGAGTGCACAGAGAGTCGTAAGTAGCACCAGGGAACGCCAGTCACAGTAATGGCTTCAGACACAGTCTGTATGTCGAGTGCTTCATGCTGAGACACCCTAGCTTTTTCCTCTCATTCAACCCAATTGCACTGGTGGACAGACCCTTCCTCTCCAGTAGGAGATTCAAAAACTCTCTGGAGAATGAGAGAGAAAAGATCTTAAGATACTGACATTAGGGGCCCCCTAGCAAATGGTTCATCTACAACATCCCAGTATAATGGGAAAATGATCAAAATTATTATGAATTCAGAACTTCCAATCAGCCCTGTACTTCTTGGAGCAGTAGTAACAAAAATGGCATGGTATTGGCACAAAAACAGACTTGTAGACCAATGATACAGAACATAGGACACAGAGACAAACCCACATAAATACAGTTATCTCATACTAGACAAAGGTGCCAAAAAATGTATTGGAGAAAAGATAGCCTCTTCAACAAATGGTGCTGGGAAAACTGTAAATCCATATGCAGCAAAATAAAATTAAGCCCCTATCTCTCACCATGCACAAAACTCAACTCAAAGTGGATCAAGGATCTAGGAATTAAACTCTGCACCTAATAGAAGAAAAGGCCCAAATCTTCATCATGTTGGATTAGGCCCCAACTTCCTTAACAAGACTCCTATAGTTTAAGAAATAAAATTAAGAATCAATAAATGGATGGATTCAAACTGAAAAACTTCTTCCCAGCAGAAGAAACAATCAGTGAGGTGATGAGAGAGCTGGCAGAATAGGAGTAAATTTTTACCACACTCACATCAGATAGAGCACCTAGGATATATAAAGAACACCAAAACAACAACAACAAAGAAACAACAACGAGTAACCCAATTATTAACCCAATCAATAAACGGGCCAAGGAACTGAATAGACACTTCTCAGACAATGATATACAATCAATCAACAAATATAGGAAAGAAAGTTCAATATCTCTAGCAATTAGAGAAATGCAAATCAAAACTACTTTAAGATTTCATCTCACTCAAGTCAGAATGGCAGCTATTAAGGAAACAAACAACAAGAACTGTCGCCGAGGATGTGGAGGAAAAGGCACACTCAAATATTGTTGGTGGGACTGAAAATTGGTGCAGTCACTCTGGAAAGCAGTATGGAGATTCCTGGGAAAACTTGGAATGGAACAATCTACCATTTGACCCAGCTATCCCACTCCTCAGTCTATACCCAAAGGACTTAAAAACACCATACTACAGGGACACAGCCACATCAATGTTTATATGAGCACAATTCACAATAGCTACACTGTGAAATCAACCTAGATACCCTTCAATAGGTGAATGGATAAAGAAACTGTGGTATATATACACAATGGAATATTACTCAGCATTAGAAGAGAATAAAATCATGGCATTTTCAGGTAAATGGATGGAGAATATCATGCTAAGTGAAGTAGGCCAATCCCCAAAAATCAAATGTCAAAAGTTTTCTCTGATATGAAGATGCTGATCCATAATGGGGTTTGGAGGTGCATGGGTGGAATGGAGGAACTTTAGATAGAGCAAAGGGGCGGGAGGGAAAAAGAGGGAGTAGGGGCAAGATACTGGAATAAGATGGATATCATTACCCTAAGTACATGTATGAAGACACACACACACACACACACACACACACACACACACACACACACAAATATTCTTTCTTCTAGCGTTCTTGAAATATATAGTACATTATCATTGTAAATAATCACTCTACTGTGCCATATAACACAAGGACTTTTTTTCTCCTATCTCTTAGTTAGTACCTATTGATCAACCTCTACCCATCCATCCTTCTCCCACTCTCCACAGCCTATTTTTCTTCTAATTGTACATAAATGCTTTCTATTCTATTATGCATGATATACCTCATAAAAATTTATTCTTTTAATTTAAGGAAGAGTCAGTGAATGATTTAAAAAACAAAGAGGCTGAGGCAGCTGTGTGCACTGACGTGGCATGACTTCCAAGGTCTTTTAGCTCAGTAAAAGGGCAAGGACTTTACATATGCAGGGCACCAAAACAGAGATGCAAACCAAAAGTTCAAGGAATTTTGTCAAGTAAAAGGATATGGGACAAAAAAGAATGTTTATGATCTGGTGATTGAATAGAGAAATAGAAACAAAAAAGAAAAACAAAAACAAAACAACATATTCCCCCACCCACCCACCCACCCCAAACACACATGTATCTGGCTTTGAACACAGGAGAAACACATCCTCAGAAGGACACCTTAAGAACTGAGAACACAGAACTGAAAACCAGAGACCAGGGACAAGGAATTCTCACATTCCACCTTCTTATGGTTTTGAATTTGGAAGCATTTGGAAGTTTTACATATTCAAAAACCTTTGAACTTGTTTTATAATAAGAAGCCTGATAGCAGCAGACCAGATCTAATGGAGGATATGGAAGCATCTACTGCTGGGGGAAGCGGGGACAGGGGACAGGTAAACCTCCTTGGAAAGCAAACTGGAAATATCTCTGTAACTTTGCGCCAGCCACTACTCTGGCCTGAAGTGTATAAAAGTCTGAAGTGTATAAAATCGATGAAGATAAAATTCAAGGTGTGCTGGGATGTAGTGCAGTGGTAGAGCACTTACCTTGCATGTGCCAGGGCCTGGGTTATATCTCCAGTAATGCCGAAAATAAATAAACAAGAGAAACTAATTCACAATAGTGAATCTTTAGAAGAGTGGGAAATTAATTATGGGAAAGGTATATAGAGCCTCAGGTCTATGTGCTATGCTTTATTTCTAAAGCTGGGTGATGTGCTCGTGGGCTTCATTATGTTACTCAGACTAACTTCTAAATTATCTGTTACACTTCATTTAAGTTAACAAAATCACCATCAAAATTACTAGGAAAACATTTATGTTCCATTCAGTATAAATAAGATTATAAGAACTAAAGATTAATGGAAAAGACAAATTCTAACCTTGATCTATTTATTGCTTCACATTTCAGGTTTGAGAAAATAATTTTGTTCCGTTGGGTCTTTCTAGGTTCACTAGAACAGAAAAAATACAGGAAGAGAAATGTCCTGAAGTTTTGCAATAAAACCATCAAATAGTTGAAGTCGGGAGAAATTATACCAATTGTATATTTCAAGCCCCTCTATTTTTGTTGTTGTTGTTGTTTGTTGTGGAGGTGTTTGTTGTTGTTGTTGTTGTTGTTGTTGTTTATTTGGGATGGGGTTTCACGGTGTTGCCCAGGCTGACCTTGAACTCCTGGGCTCCTCCTGCTTTGGCCTCCTGAGAAGCTGAGATGACAGGTGCTAGTAGACCTTATCCCTCATTTTTAAAGGAGAGGTTGAGGCCCAGAATGGTAAGCAACCTGCCCAAGGTCATCAAAGGCTGTGATAAGACCACAGATCCTGGCCCCTGGCCAGGTACTTTGTCCTGCACACCACGTTTGTATCAGGGAAATGAGAAGTGCTTTCCCTGGCGGCAGCATTAGCTTGGCTCAAGTTCGGCCACCACACCAGGGAGTTTTTGCCCAGCCAACCGAGCTAACAGTATATCCTGAATGGACAAAGGAAACAGTAGAGTGTGAGAATCAGACGGGAGTACAGTTAGGCTCCCAGGAGGTGGACCCTGTTCATCACTCTGTGGGGCCAACTGCCTGAACGGAGGTAAGACTCTGAGCCCAGGCAGAGGCAGGAAAGTATCACGGGGCATGTCCAGGGTTCCTGTTGACTCTCTGAGCCTTCACACCAGCACATGGTGGAGTGATCAGATAGCTCCAGGTCAGTCCTGCCTAAGCCACTTATTAGATCAGACTCAGACTAGTTTTTACCTTCTCTCGTCCCCTGGTCATCAATAAAAGGAGGAAAGTAACTGAATCCATTTCATATAATTGCTACAGAGTTGGTGGAATTGGTGTATGTTAAATATATATGAACATGTGCATGGCATCTTGTATACAGCATGAGCTCAATGGTAAGCACTGCTATAGAGAGGAAAGTTGCATATTTTCAGGGTCTAAAAACAAGTCTACACTGGATAAGAGAACAAAAGCACAGTTATCATAGAACTGCTGTCTCAGTGCCACAAGTTACCAGCTCAAGGTCAGCAGGGCTTCTCCCTGTCTTGCAGAAGTGATACATATTGATTTGAACACTCCTGTCCCTCAGACCAGCCTTCACTGAGGCCAGGAGGAAGGCAGATGATATAAAATAGGCTGTTCTCATTTTACCCCACTGAAGTGACTCGGGACACCTTGGGCAGGTGTTTATAAGTGTCTTCTTCATTCAATAAAGACATCAGTTAGTGAGCCAGGTAACCCTCTTCACTCAGCCATGTGTGCCTTGAATACTCAGCAGTGCTCATCAGGCCTGGCAGGACTGCCAATCATATCTGAACGACAAGCAAAAAAATTGAGGTGGACTTGGGAACAGGAGGGGACTTCCTGGCACAGTGGTACACACCTGTAATTCCAGGAACTAGGAAGACTGAGGCAGACGCTAACCTCACAAGTTGGAGGTTAGCGTCTGCAATATATTGAGACTGACTCAAAATAAAGAGGAGAAGGTGTGGCTCAGGAGTAGGAGGATTCTGGTTTCAATCCCCAATACTGGGGGGAATTTAAAAAAAAAATGAAGAGGAGGGGACCATCAAAGGCCCAGGGTACAGAAGAGATGTCCCAGTCTTTGAGCCTTTGAGAACATGGGTGGGTTTTGGTCCTCCAGCTGAATATCCTTCCCCAGCCTTTCATTTCCCTCAAATAACACCTTCTGCCCTGAGCAACTTCATTTCAAATTCTCTTCTCTGACGTTCAGTGCTATTTGGTGTCTGGATTTTCAGCCATTCCAAGACCCCCTAAAGGATGGAGTTTCTGCCCTCAAACTGGATTTCCTGAACGGGGGAAGATTAAACTCGATGAGTGACTTGATCCTAACAGGACAGACACTTTCTTTTGTGGAAATACCATCCAAGAGGATCTGAATTGGCAACACTAGGGATGCCGTATGTCTGCACAGATCCTCCACTAATGCAGCCCTGGGTGGCTTTGAGGCTCTAAACTCGTTTATCCTTGTCAAGATTTCTAGAACTTTTTAAGCAATCACATAGATTAGTTTCTCACAAGCTCTTCACCAGCTGCCCACAGTCTCTGCATCTTAACTGACTTGCAGCTGGTCCCTCCCTGCTGCGTCTGGCCAGGCTGACTTCTCCCTCTCCACTGATCAGCTGTACTCCCCAGCTTTCCAGAGTTCCCTACCAGGCCCTGCTGATGCAGTAGAGATGTACTGCGATGCCAGACAGTCACTGCTTGGCCTCCTTGATGGGGAAACCATCTCTCCTCCTGTTAGATTCCACCTGCCTGGGCCTGAGTGCAGCTCATGGGACTGCACATACACCAGGCCCTGCTCCCAGGGAGACTTGACCATGAGCAAACTGACGGAAGTCAGGCCCTCCTGGCTGACATCACCACGGCCCTCCCCCCCGCCCTTGTCATTGGGTCAAAGTTGTCATGCTTGACTTTCTTCTTCCTTAGGATGTGTTTTCTCCCAAGAGGTACCTTAATCCCTAAACCCTCATTTCAAAAAAGAAGAAGTTTTGAGACAGATCTGCCTTAACAAATCATCCCAACTTCTAGTAGGGCTTCAGCTAAAATCCCGAGAACAGGTGCACATAGATAAAGGACCTCATGGTGCACACTCTCCATTTGGCCTTCCAGCCCAAGGGTGGCAATTGCACTGATGTTTGAGGTCAAGGCTGAGGCCGTACATGTCCTTTCATGCCTAGTGGAGCCAGGTGTTTGCCATCTCTGTCCAGGGTGACCAGCATATCCACAAGGTTAGTGGCTTCTGATGGGCAGTGATCACCCAGGAGTCTACAACATAGGCTCTGGGTCTGAATTCTGGAGGTCTGGGGCTAAGGGACTCATTGGGCAACTGCATAGCACCTTTGAACAATTCAAAATTGTCCTGAGGGCCTGGGGCTCTGGGCAAGGTTTCCTGCTTCCCACGCCAGCTTCTGGTGGCAACAGCACAAGAAGCAGCAAGCTCGCTTTGCCTTTTTTGGAGACAAGAGTTTTTTGGAAATCGAATTTATATTCCTGGGAAAGATATGGTAGAGAATATGCTTTTCATTATATTCATGGAGGCAGAGGAGTAGAAGGGTCAGGCCCAGGGCCCCATAGCTGAGGCTTTAGCACCAATTTCCTCTGGAGGAGCCGCTCCTTGTACACACTACTTTCCCAAGAATTTGACACTGTAAGACTCAGGACATGGGAATGAGACTTGGAGAGCCCTGATTTCATCTCTTCCACTGGCTTTTTTTCCTTCCTTTCCTTTTAAGCTCTACCTAGGCCTGTCATTTCTGCTTTGCAATGTCCCAGGAGTCCAGCTTCCTGCCCACATCTTCAGAGCCCTGACACAGCAGTGCCCTGGCCCCCATCCGTGCCAGGGCTGCCCAGAGGCAGACAAAGCAGAAGCATCCCAGCCCTGTGTCTCCCCTTGCACGTCAAGGGACGCTTTCACCATCTGCTTTCAATGAAGTGTGGGTTTCGGGACATATTATGGAAACAGAAACGGAAAAACCATTGAGGTCCCTCCTGCAAAAACCATCATTATCCACTGAAATGAGCTCTCAGGAACTTCCGGGTGTGGAGCACATCACTATTAATGAAGAAGAATTCAGACAGGAATTCTGGCCCGGCTGGACAAAGGAGAGGGAAGAAGAAACGGAATGTTTTGACTCACCCCGAAGTTAAGAAGAGAGTCCCTTAACAGAGCAAACAGTACCGTCCTACAGCCAAGGCTGTGGAATCTGACACCAGCCTGATTTCTCTCCGACTCCAGAATGCAGCTCCCAGGGCTCCAGTGCGGGGGAAGTGGGCTGAATTACCAGAGGAACACCCAGCACTCAGTCAAGGTCGAACCTCAGCCAAGGCTGGAAATGTCATCTGCCCCGATGGCAGCACACTGGAGAGGGGGCCTGGCCCACAGGATCTGTGAGCCCCCACGAGGGCTCAGAACAGACTCATGCTGGGTCTCCTGGTGGAATTTGCTGCCCTTCACATCAGCCCCATTCAACCCTCCTGCTGAGGAGGGGCTGTGTGTGAGACAGAGGCTGAATATGTCTCTGGCTTAGCATGCTAGAAAAGGACGCCTGGAGGACCATGCTGGTGTACACCAGGCACTCAGCAAGGATGGGGAAGAGGGGTGCAAGAGGAATCTCTACAATGTTCTCCCATCTTTTCTCCTCCCCAGAAAAGAGCCACCACAATCCTTGTCAGAGGGCAATGTAAATCTGCATGCTGGATGCTATTACAGGGTTGAAGTGGGGTGTGTGTGTGTGTGTGTGTGTGTGTGTGTGTGTGCGTGATGTGAAAACCCTACCCTTGCTTTCTGATGCTTGAAATTCTGCACTTCCTGCACTTTTCTTCTTTCTCTCTTAAGATATCATTATGTTGGAGAGAAAAACATTTCAAGCTTTATCAGTAAATGCCATCGGGGAAATTAGTTCATCAGATTCTCCTCAAGAGAAGGTCTTAATGGGAAGAAAATGAGAACCCTGAGTACTGATTTGGGAACAGGGCACCAGGAAGGAAAAAGGTGGTCACGGAAAAAAAAAAAAAAAAAGGTGATTTGCTCTGCTTCACAGTTTTGCTGAGAGTGACACACATTTGGTTATAACTTTTGTGTCATTAGGGAGAAGTAACTATCATGGAAGAAAGAAAGTGGCCCTCCTCATCCCAGGGATCACAAATTCCATGTCCATGTTTTTTGTTGTTGTTTTGTTTTGTTGCAGGGAGTGTTGTTGGGTTTTTGTTTTTGTTCGTAGTACTGGGGATTGAATCCAGGGCCTGATGCATACTAGGCAAGTGCTCTCTCAACTGAGCTATATCCTCTACTTTCACGTCACTGTTTCACAGAGAAAATATTTTTTAGTTAGGTAACTGATTTTGGAAATCTGAATGGCTCATACATAGGTCCATTTTTTTTTTTAAATACCTATCTTAGTCTGTTTTTCTCTTACTATAATAAAATACCCCGAACCAGGTCATTTATAAAGACAAGACTTTTTGGCTTACAGTTCTGAAGGCTGGGTGTCTTCAGAGAATGGCACTAGTATCTGCTCGGCATCTGGCATGGACCTTCTTGCTGCATCATAGGGCAAGACAGGAAAAGCATGCTAGCTCAGGTCTCTCTTCCTCCTCTTATAAAGCCACTAATTCCATCAGGGAGGCCCTATTCTCATGTCCTCATCTAATACTAATTATCTTTCAAAAACCCTACCTCCAAATACCATTGACATATGACTTTGTGGGTTGCTTCTAACACATAAAGTTTGGGAGAAGTATTTAAACCATAGCAATACCCCACTTCCAGGTGCTAAACTTTCCTCTGGGCAATTTTTACTGTTGACAAAAGAAAGCAAGGGAGGCACATCTATGAGTCTGAAGGGAAAGGAAAGGAAGGTACACCTGCAGCCCCAGCCCTGCCCTCCATTCCCCAAGTTCCCTGGATGACTGCACAGCACAGACCCACCTGCCGGCAGGAAGGAGCCGCACTTAGCTTCCCAGATGTCACTCTAGCAATGGTAACTGTCATCAATGAGACTGGGAACTAGGAGACAGATGGCCCTCAGAAACTTCAAGGCCGACTTTACCTTGGTGTGGGCGCACACATTAACCTCCAAATTACAATGTTATAGTAAAGATCTTCTTAATTTTTCCCAGGCTGAGAGAAGGTGCTGGTGGCTGTCACTCTTCCCCTCCCCTGCAGAGGACAGGGGCTGCTTGTCCTCCCTGTGGGGAAGCTATTTATTTACTCAACTCTCTGGATAACTCCCCAACAGCATCTGAATGGCAGGCTTATGTAAACCAGAGCATGGTGGCTGCATGTGCTGGGAAAGCAGGCAGCCTGTCCCACCCAGCTCTTTCCTGAGCTCAGAGCCACTATGCACACGTCCCATGGCAGAGGGCCAGGGTTCTAGTAATTCCCTTGCTACATGCAGGTCTGCAGCCTGTTCAACAAAGACAAGACCTTGCAAACTAACGCTCCCCTTGATTCGTTGTCTTAAGAGAATTAAGTATTTACTTACCATATATTGCTCATTCTTTATTACTGAGCACTTGTTCAGTAATATTTTTATTTTGCTATCTACATACTGGCTGGAGCTAATTGAGCCACCTGACATTCTGTGAATCTGATTGGTTACCAGTGTTGCTGGAACTAGTAGGACAGGGTAAGTTTATTTTGGCTCAGCGACTGGCTATGCATTGCTTAGTGACCACAAAATATGACAGAAAGGAAGTAAGCTCTGTAGAATAATACCAACAGCAAACACTTAGATACAGGCTAAGCTGTGCCAAGCATTCTTCTAAACACTTCACATATGTTAATTCATTTACTCCTCAAAGCAACTGGATGAAGTAAGTTCTATTATTATCCCCATTGTACAGATAAGAAAACCCAAATACAGAGGTGAGCAATTTCCCCAAAGTCCCAAATGGACCACATACAGCCCAAGACTCATTCTCTGTCTCATCTTCTACATTGGAAATTGCCCACTTTGGTTATTAATGAACTCTGGTCAATTAAGGGAGCTGATGTGCCATGGCTGGATTTGTGCTGCCACCATGAGGAGGAGGAAGAGCCAGTCGAGCTGGGTCAGGGAGGAGCTCAGGGACTGGGGACAGGGAAGAAGAACCTGGAGCTGAGGTCCAGCTGGTGTCTCCACTCAAGAGCAAGCAGCAAAGAAAGTGACCCTGTAGCCAGCCTGCTCCCTCCCCTGCGGTGACCTGGACAAATAAGCCAGGTCAAAGGGCAGAGCAGGCCTCGCCTGCAGACCCCAGTGCGTGAAACTGAGGCGTGAGTCCTGAGCTCAGAGTCAAGGGCCAAAGGGAAATGGAACGTCAGGCTGCCCTCTGGCTGGGTCATCTGCCCCAAAGGATGAGCTTGATGAGAAGAATGCAGGTATGAGTAAGATACGGAAACCGTGAGCCAGGGAGCAGGTGGAGCTACTGAGGGGGTAGGGTGGGGTGCAGCACGAATCCCCACAGTCTATTGGACATTGCAAGCTGTTTATCATGGGAACCCTTCTGGCCTAGTATATCCCTGGGGTTGGGGTAGGTGAGGGTCTGTTCTTCCTTTCATATCTCTAGCTCAGCAGAACCTGGTTCAGAGGTTAGGGGACGATGATGGAGCTACTAGAACATTCTCAGAGGATATGACCAGGACCCAGATCATACCCAGAAATCCCAGCTCACCCCACCCCACACTGGGATTCAGAAAGACGGGATTGGTTAGTGGATAGATGGAAAGCCCTTGGAGACAGATAAAACCAAGTTTAGACTTTGGCTCTGTGACCTTGGGCAGATTAATACGCTTCCTCCAAGACCCAGTCTCTCCAGGTATAAAAAGGGAACAATATTAATGTCCTTGATAAATGGGGTAAGAAACACAGTAGGCTTTATTCAATAAAGGACACTTGCCACTGTTCTTAGAACCAGTGTCAAGAATGACAAAAGCATTTGACAGGAAGGCAGGCCGGAGGGGACAGGAACAAGGTAAAACTGCCACTCTTCTTTTGGAGGCTCTCCTTTCTCCCCCTCCTTCTAAGTGGGTATAAGCCCTTCCACGGGTCACCTCTCTCCCTTCCCCTCAGTACCCTGAGCAGGTACCAGGTGCTTAAGAAATGACAAAGTGGTAGGTTGGGAGGAAGCCCTCCGTCTTCACCTCCCTCATCTCTGACTTCATCTTCTGCCTCAATAGAAAGTGCCTCCAGGGATGTCTTGATCCAAACAATCATCATAAAACCAACTCCCTTTGATTTCCATGACCATTTTCTCAGAAGGTGTGCAAATCCTGGGGCGTTGACGAGGCCCCCGAGGCCCCCGGAGGCTCGGGATGCTGAGAAGAGGACTGACAGCCAGCACAGAAGGTGTGTCCTGCCCTTCTGACCTCCCCTGGGCCTAGGCAGATGGTGGCCCCTGTGAATGATGATGGCTTCATGCATCGGCTGTCTGGTTTCAAGTCTCTTTGTAAAATAATTTGTAAGCTTCCACTTTTAAAACCATCATGTCAAAAATCTGTTTCTCCGGACAAAGCTTCCATCATCTTGAATAGGTGCCCACCTCCAGCATCACAACAGAGGTGGGCCCCAATACGCACCCCCAGAGACCTTGAAAACCTGGACACCCTAGGGGAGGTGAGTATCCCTCACCCTCGTAGCCTGGCCTTCTCTATCCCATCAAAGAACACCTCTGCTACCTGAAAGAGCTGCTGGGAGCTCCCAGCTCACCCAGCCCTGCCTAGCCAGGCCTGGCCTCAGGATACATCAGTGAACAAAGGAAAATTCAAAGGGAGCCTGATTTTCCCAGCTGCCAAAGAGGGGAAAGGAAGCCAAACTCTGTGAATCATACAATACCATCCGAACAATTCAAGGAACTATCCAAAGGAAGTGACCAAAATAGCCCAGTGGCCACTGCCTGCTGGGGGGAGTAAAAAAATGGAAGCCCATATCTCCATAGCACAGGGCAAGGGCACATTAAAAACAGAAAAGAAAGCCCCCCCCCCGCCCCCAGCAGGGGAAACTGCTGCTTATAAATATTTACTGAAGCGAGTTGTCTGTTAACTCCCAGGCCCAGGAAGGAAAAGATCGTGGAGGAGGCAGAGATAGCAGCCTTGGTGCTAGGGCTGCCTTGCCCTGTCTGACCTGACCTGTGGGTTCTGGGTAGCTTGATTCAGGCCAAATTCGGGCTCCTCTCCTTCACCCTTCAGAGCTGATGCTTCAACATTCATCAGCACACCCTGGCAGGTGGGAGGGCTTGCTCGGGGTACCAGCTTGCATGTGGAAGCAAAGAAGAAGAGCCTGGGGTCCAGGCTGTGCGGCTCTCCAGGGAAAGGACCTCATTTTCAGAGAAGCTAACTCCCGAGTTCTTTTCCCTCTCCCTCTGATCTAACAGAGTCAATTCTGAAAAATCTTTCTCCAGAGTGAAAGAGTTTTAAAGACTTCAAGACCCAGCTAACTAAACACGGAGCCCAGGAGAGGATAAACAATCGTCTGTTATCAAACTCATTATCCTTGGCTTCAAAGGACTCAAACGTGTTTACAAAAAGAACACGAGAGTTCTCTATGTTTATTTTAAAGTATGGACTTTAATAAACAGTCTTAAAAAAAACAAAAAACCAAATAACACGCAGGGGAAACCGCCTTGTCTCTTTGTTTTATGCATCAGTCAAAACATAACACTCCCCTTGGCTTTGGCTTAAATGAGTTTTGTTTTTTCACAAAAGTTCACCATTTATAAAATATATTCACTTTATCGACTTTGATCTCCCCACTGGCGCAGCTGGAGGTTGGTTCAAAGTTCTATAGAGTTAAACACAACCACATGTGACCGGGGAGGCTTGCATGTGCCACTTGCCAACGTTGGCCAAGGCAAGATCAGGATAGGAAACTTTAGATAGGTGGGCGGTGCCAAGATCAAGTGTGGGCCCTACTCTGAGAAGACCCCACCAGCTGCTCCCTCCGGCTGGCCTCTCCTGGACACTTTCACCAGGACGGAGAGTTGGGACAACTGTGCATGGCTCCAAACGCTCTGAGGCCAGGAGAATGCCAGCCAGGCTGGGTCCACGTCAGCATTATTCTTGTTAATTCTCCCAGACTTGGAACACTTTGATAATAATGCAAACTTTGCAATAAAAAAAAAAAACAACCCTCATACTTCTTTATTTTTTTTTCATCCTACATTTATCATTTATTATTAACTAAATGATTTATGTGAGGTAGTTTCCTTTTCAGAGTGTTGGTCTGCTTTGCCTTAATTTTATTTTCTGATTATTCATTGCTAGTACCCAGAAAAATAATTCGTTTTGTATATTGATCTTATACCCTGCTATCTGGATGAACTTGTCAGCTCAGTTTATTTTTAAAGAATTCCTTAGAATTTCCATTTATTTATTTATTTAATTTTTTAAAAATGAACAACAGCAGAATGCATTACCATTCTTATTATACATATAGAGCACAATTTTTCATATCTTTGTATATAAAGTATGTTCATGCCAATTCATGTTTTTATACCTGTACTTTGTTGGGTTTTTTTTTTTTTTTGCATTACAATTCTTAATCCACATATATACCACGATTTTTCGTATCTCTATTTGTATATAAAGTAGGTTGATACCCAATTCGTGTCTTCATACATGTACTTTGGATAATGATGCCCATCACATTCCACCATCCTTGCTGATCCCCTGCCCCTTCCCTTTCCCTCCCTCCCCTCTCCTCATACCTTTTATTACAAGAAGTCAAAAGTATAAACATTTTAAATCTGTGCGTATGTACACGTGTGTGCATGCATGTATGTAGACAGGTGGTGGGTCAGCAGAGAGGGGAGCGAGAGGGAGAGAGAGAGATAGGTAAGTAGGTAGCTAGGTAGATCGATAGATGAATAGAAATTCAAAGTCACCTCTAATTACACTTTTCCCACAATAAAATTCCCCACCTCCCTGCAGATGTCTGGGCTGCCTTCTTCCATACTGCCAGAGCCCTGATTAACTCCCAGAGTTCAACCTCTCTGCCCGAGAACCCCAGTTAAACCTGACTGCTCGGAGCCAGCCGCGGTGACTCCAGGCCCTGGCTGGGGATTAGGAGGATATGATGGATGGTTAGCTCGGGGACTACTGGAAAAGGCTTTTCTTCCCAAAATGAAAGGATATAAGGAAGGGACTCTTCTTTTCCTGTCTCCAGGATGTGAGGCTGCTGCTGTTGTCATAAAATCATGAGGGCAGCTGGGGAGGAAGAGCCAGAGGATGGAGAGAGCCAGGGTCTTTGATGACATGGTTAAACCACTGAATTTACCAACGGCTAAAGTGACCTCACTCTGGACTTCCTGTTACTAGAGAAATAAATTCCCTTATGATTCAAGTACTAATTTTTGCTGACAGCTTTATTAAAACATTCACATTCTATATAATTCATCCATTTAACCTGTATCATACAATGGTTTTAGGATATACAGAATTGTGTGACCATGGCCATAAACCATTTCAAGAACATTTTTACCACCTCCAAAAGAAACTCTATATACCCTTGAGTCATCACCACCTCCACCCTTTCATTCACCCCGCCCTAAATTCCACAAATTTCTGTCTCTGTGGAATTGTCTGTTGTGCATAGTTCAAGACGGAATCACATAATAAATCGTTCTTGTGTGGCTGACTTCTTTCACTTAGCAGAATGTTTTAAAGTTTTCCCATATTATAGCATATATCATGGCTTCATTCTTTTTTATAGCTGAATAATATTTCACTGTATGGCTACATCTCCTTTTGCTTATTTATTCATTAGTAGATGGATGGTCATGAATAATGCTGCTATTAACAAGTTATTATATGGTATTACTCTTGATATAGACCTCAGGGTAGAATTGCTGTATTATTTAGGTAATTATGAGTTTGGTTGTCTGTTATTTAACATCCAAACCATCCCAATCGATACACTTTAAAGTAGGTGACACAAAGAGAAAGCCTTGGTCTCTATAAATACTCGGGCTGCCCGTCTAAGGACTTCTCTCTCCTTGAGGTTACTAGGAAGAGAATACTCAAGTTCAAGGGTAGTGAAGTATTTTGCATCTGATCTATCTTCCTAAAGAATCATCTATTTTTGTCTAAGTCTTGCAGTATTTGAGGGGAAAAGGGCTGGGGAAAAAGTTCCAAATGCTGTCTCTCCTCTACTAAGGCATATCATCTGCTCCAGAGCTCCCAGACCTCCAAAACACTATGATGAGATTCATGCAGTCCCTTGGTCAGAGTAGACCAGTGTAACCTTTCCAGGGTCACTGCAGGTCATCTTATAGTCACACTTTGCTGGTTCTCTTGAGCATGAAAGACTTTGGTAGCTTTAAGAATGTTTTTAAAACTTCATTTTTTATTTTTTTAAGTTGATGGACACAATACCTTTATTTTATTTGTTTACTTTTTATGTGGTGCTGAAGATCGAACCCAACGCCTGGCACACGCCAGGCGAGCGTTCTACTGCTGAGCCCCAGCCCCAGCCCCAAGAGAGTTTTTAAAGAATCAATAATTCCCAAAGATGTCATTCTTTGCCTCTGTCTTCATCAGCTTCCATACCTTAGTGATTGGTTCCTTTTAGAGGTAATTGGCAGGAGAAGGGACCAGTTTGGAAGGAAGGGATGTGAGATTCTAGAGGCTCAGGAGGAAGGAACAGAGAACAAGGAAGGAAGAAAAGAGGAAAAGACAGACTCCATCCTTGGGAAGCTACTGCTGACCTCACTCATGAATCTTCACAAAAAACATCTGGCGTCCTTGTCAATTAGATTAGGATATGACAGAGGATTAATAGATAGGAAAGCATGACTATTAAGTGGGGTACAAAAGTATGACCATAAGTCCAGTTGGGAAAACAGAAATTGTACTAAATATTCCAAAAATTGTACTAGATATTACAGGGAATTGGTTATACAGGTGTTGTGATGCTGGAAGAAAAGGGCGTAAATTCTAGAAGAATCCAGAAATGTCAAACTGCCAGATCACATGGGAGAATAAAATGGAAAGGGTGAGATTAACATACTCTGAGCTGGGATGAGGGAGCCTCCCAGGGCTGCTGTCTGAACCCTGGAGGAGAGGCCTGTCCTGCTGATGTTCAACCATGCGGTAGTCCAAACCTAATGGCTGCCCGTGTTGAAGCAATTCTTAGAGGAACTGAGAAACAGGAAGTCCCTTCTCCATTCTAGTCTACCTTCTAACTCCCTCCCATGCCTTTGATGAACAGGCCTGACAGGAAACTGGCAAAGAAGATTGGGAAATGAAGTTTACAGAGTCTCAACCGTAAAGTCACAGAGCAAAATATGGTCTCAGAACAGAAACAATAAGTAAAAAACCACCTCCTTCGCCAACATCCACACACAACATTCTGCTCTTGCTTGAAATCTCACACAACTTGCTTCTCCACTACAAGATGCAACAATTTTTCCTACAAATGAATACCTATGGAGCCCCTGTGCACTGTGACCCATCTCAGATTGTAGATTCCTCTTCTAAGGAATACCATCTACGTTTCTGTAACCTAGAGACTAGATTATAAAGTCAGTCATCAATAATGCAATGACAATCAAGGAAGACAGGACATAGCTGCTGCAGTCTCAATTTCTAGAAAGGGACATGAGGTCCTTGTTGATTTTTGTAATTTCCTTCTTCCATTACTCAGTCAATGTTCCGTTTCCCCAGAGCCAGCCAGTCCCTCACTTGGTGGGATTTTTTTTTTTTTTTTACTTTGTTTCTTTAACTTCCATCCCTAAAGAAATGAATCTTATATGATCCTACTTCAGTTTTCAGTTTTCCATCCACCCTTGTTATTGAACTTGATGGTATTAAGATTTGCTAGAGAATCTTTTAGACCCCAAGCCAAGTCCTCCCTGCCCCAATGTTGTAATGGCAATTTATTTTCTGCCTGGATGTCAGGATCAATCATCCCAGTCAGAGCAGTGAGCTTTCCTTTGTTTGCTAGTTCAGTGCTTGAAAGCCCGTAATTGTCCAGGCAGAAGTCTCGACTCTCAATTTGATGGAACCATTATGACCCATGGTGGAAGCAGCCACTTATTGTTAACTAAAAGCTATAACTCTAAAGTTACAAGGATAAGAAGAAATTCCACCAGTGAGTCTCCTAAAGATAGGAGCCAAGTCCATCTTTGATCCTTGATTTCTGGATCCTTGTACTGTGGTTATGGAGGAAACAGTACCAAACACTGATTACCACATATTGCAGAATGGTATCCCAACATCTCAGATGCTGTCTCCTAACATGCCCTATAACAGCTCATCAGAAGGCATTCTACTAAGCTGGATTGTTTGGGATGAGGGAGCACCTAATAAGACTAGTGAGTGCCTTAGGCATAACCCCACTATTGCATTATTTTGTTCTAAAATGATTTCTTTGGTCAGAACTCCTGTCAGCAAACGAAATATTCCAGACATCTATGAATAGCGATGGATAATGATGCTGCAAAAGTATTGTACATGAAAGGCCAAACCTCATCTAGAATAAGAGTCTATTCTAGTGAGTATCAATTGCTTCTCCTCCCTTAAGAGAATGGACTCAGTATCATCATGCTGCCTGCAGGTGACCTTCAGGATTGGGGCTCATTATGTTTCAGCTATTGGCAGATTAGACACTTAGCAGAGGAAACACTCAGATTTACCTTGGTGAGCAAAAGTCCATGTTTGGAATAATACAAAGCTTCAAGTAACACAGAGTTTTGAGCCCCACCAACATGGCCACTTTGTACATGGGCCCATTGACACAGCACTAGTGTGGATGAAGGTTAAGCTGGCCAACATCCAGAATGTGTCCTCTTATTCATATAATTGTTGAGAACCTGTTGTAAGTGCCACCGAGTGAGCATTCACATAGGACAGAAGTCTTTTCTCAAGTGGTGCCCATTCTGAGACATCTACCCCCTTAGAGCTCTAGAGACCCTAAACTCTGAAGAAGAGGGATTCTGAAACTTTACAGCATGTCAAGGTTTTATTTTTAAAGTGAAAGACAATTCATTACACCTTGCACTTTCTACAATACAGAATACCTATGGATTCTGGAGACCATATACATCTTGGGATATTTTACCAAGAAACAGTGCTAAGGATTTGGAGGCCTGAGCTTGTCATTTTCTATCTGAAAGTTCTCCAGTGTAGTCGGAAGCAGCCATATGGATTCTCCAAGCCCCGACTTTGATGGGCACTTGGCTGCAAGCAACCACAAGTCATCCTTAATCCTGATGCCACTATATACCATGCTTCTCAGTACCCTCTGTTTCATTGGCAAGCAGCTCAGCATTCATTTCAAGGCTAAGGACAAAGGCAAATCAATCTCAAATTCCCATTTTTGGGGGTCTGTTTCCTGGGACAAGCCTCACTTCTAGTATCCTGAGTAAATCAGTCAGGTTCCAGTCAACAATAGAGAAATTCCAAAAGGTATTTCAATGCACAGAATCAGTTAAACAGGCATGGGAAGGCTGAACAAATAAAAGGTAACTGCTAAGGTCACCCAGAGATGACTCACAGCAGGAAATAATGACCAACCCCAGGACTGGGAGAATAAAAAGGAAGAGGTGTTGTCATCAGGGCCTCCTTGTTGGAAGACGGGAATCTCTGTACAGCTGGCGCTCCAGCCTCTGAAGACAGGGTACCATTAGCTGGAGATCAGAGCCTGAGCAAAAAGCTTTGTGCTACTAGTGCTTAGACCCCCGCTGCCCAAATAGGACCTTCACAGTGACTGACTCTGCTTCAGTCTGGTGGCTGTTTGTACTCAAAGAGGAAACCTCACCATGGTTTAGATCTGCAAGGTGGAAGCACAATTCAGTGGGTACTCATATCATTGGGGCCTCACAGATGCCAAAATAGTCCAGAGGGCCTCTCAGGGTGAAAGCCAATGTAGCAGAGTTGGCAATCTAGCCACAAAGGGGACACAGCACAGCTGCGGCCACCATCTCTAATCAGACCCAACATGGCCAGTATTGGGAGTAGTAGTGAAGGGGGCAGTTGGGCTTTTCCTCTGGGACTATTAGAGCAATGCTGATTGGAACTAGAAAGAAAGAACCCCTTTCACCCTCTTCTTACCCACCAATTTCCCCTCAATGCCTTCAATTGCTAAAACCTAACAGGGACCAGTTGGCAAGGGAGTCTGAGAGTGGAGTTTGGGGAACTCCAGCCCTGAGTATGGAAGGGTGGTCGCACAGTCCAAGAGATGGCAAGTTGACAACAGGGATAAGAGAAAGTGTAAAGCCAGAAAACTAGGTTCTCACACCAGTCTTGTCACTATGGACTGAATACATTTAAGAAGTTGCCCAACCTTCTGTGTCTCAGCTTCTTCATGCAGAAAGGTGGGCAGTGTCACTGGCCTTGAAGGTAGTGTGGAAGGTAAATGGAGTCAAAACAGGCCTAAGAGCCTTGTAAACTGTGGGTGCCATTTTAATGTGAGGCATTACTGTGATAGCTGTTCTGCTGTTGAAAAGCCACAAAAGGGAAGTCCATCTGCCCTGGAATTTGTCATACATGGTGCATGCTCCCTATAGAGAAAACTATGTCAGTGAAAGACAAGGCCAGCAACATGCCAACGGTAGACCAAGGAACATATTAAAAAGTCAATGGCTGGGGTCGTGGCTCAGCGGCAGAGCACTTGCCTAACAAGGGAGCGGCCCTGGTTCGATCCTCAGCACCACATAAAAATAAATAAGGAAAATAAAGGTATTGCGTCCAACTACAACTAAAAAGTGAGCGTAGGAAAAAAAATAAATAGTTTCCCGTCTCAGAACCTGACGTAGGTATCAGTTGCAGGAGAAGAGTCAATAGAGTTCAATGTCTCTGGTCCAAGTCCATTCTGGGAACAAGTTGGGACTGATGTTGGGGAGCCAAGATTCCTGAAAGGCATGATCACACGGAGTATGGGGCTCAGGAACTTGCTGGTCAAGCAGAGGGCAGTTTCTCCACTGTTGGGGACGACATTTTATGGTGTCTGGAATAGTCTGGAAGAGGAAACAGCCACACGCCAGTGATGTTCTCCATTCTTGCTCTTAGATAAGTTTCTTTGGTGTTTTTAATCATTATCTTTCAATTTGTTTCCTTTTTATAACACATTGAGGACAAGTGGCCAAGCTGAATGTCTTGGTGACAAACTAGACCAGGAAAAGAGCCTTTCTAAATCCCTTTTCTATCAACTGTATATTTTTGATCATTTGCAAATATTGGCTTGGAGGGAAAATACACCCTTAGGACAAAAATTCTTCCCATAGAAGTAATGGCATCTCCATATCCCTGATGGAGGAGCAGAGTGCTGAACACTATGATACCCAGAGGTTCCTTTCTGATCTGCTGTGGGAACAGAATGCTTTTAGTATTTTCCAGAGAAGAAATCTTTACCTGAGCTTACAGAGATCCTCTCTTGACAAATTGCGTCACCCACCCCATAAACTGTGTTTTCTCTAAAATCACCTTCAACAACCTCCGCGCAGGAAGAGGAGAGTTGTCCCTCTTACCTAACCCAGAAGTATTGCCTGCATGCGTTGTGTCTGCTCTGACTGGGGACTAGGTTGGCTTATCCCCTTCCACCCCACTGCTTGCTAGAACTCTGCCCTTGTAACTTACACCAAAGTAGCAGATGCCAACTAGAAAGTAGGCTAATGGCTTCAGAAGCCTCCTGGTTTGGGCTGCTGACCAAAAGAACAAAGGCTTCTTGTGGATTCCCAGCAAAGAGCCTATAAATTTTTCAGGCTGGTTGGAAATTTTGTGGCCCCAAATGCATCTCTTTTGAGAGAACAAAGGAATTTTGAAGATAGGCACTGGAAACAGTTCATACCTCTTCCTGACTAAACAAACAAAAGCCAGGAGTTCATACGGTACCTATTGCCTACACTTCCAATAGTCCCATAAGTGAGTTCCCACATCTTCTATTTTTTAGCTAGAAACTCTTAGATGCTGATAAGAAAGTGCGCCAGGTAGAGGGAACTACCTGAATATAGACGGAGAAGTTGGAAGGAGCTGGGGGAGAGATGCCAGGTTTAAGGTGATGTCTTGGACATGCCTTAACTTGCCCTCTCTCCCAAAGTCCCATTGCACTGATAGGAAGTGTGGAAGTTAGAGAGGAAAAAGGGAAAGTGGGGGGAGGGCAGGGATCTCATGAAAACCAAAGAAAGATGAGAAGAAGAAAGGGACCAGAGAGTGGGAGGAGGAGAGGGAGGGAGGAAGTGTGGGGGGTGATATTGGCCAAATTATATTACCATAGTGTGCACAAGTGTGAATAGGTAAGAACAAATCCCATCACTGTGTGCAACTATAATGCACCAATACAAAAATGTGGAAAGAGGAAAAAAATATTGAAATTTTAAGAGAGGAATAAATCCACAAAGTGTTGGAAACAGGAGAGGGGGTCATAAGGCAACTAGAATTTATCTTTTAAGGTTTTTTAAAAATACAATTATAATTTATACTAATTGTCATAAGTGAAATGATGCACAGATATTTAAAGAAAAAGAATCTCCCCTTACTCCTCAAGGTAACCAGTGTTCATGTATTGATGTGTATCTTTTCAACCCTTTTCTAATATATATACATATTTGAATACAAACATAGATGATAAATAAGCTGGTAGGTAGGTAGGTAGGTAGGTAGGTAGAAGTTATGATTTATTTTTATGAACATTGTCTCATACAAAATGGATTCATATTATACTACAACATTTTTCCTGCTTAACACATCATGTGTATCTCTACACGTCAATACAGATAAATCCAACTCATTCTTTTTATTTGTTATATAATATTCTACAACATGGATATACCATAACTTTTTCATATTCTTATAATAATGGACATCCCAGTTGTTTCTAGCTTTTTGTCCCAAAAGTGCACACTTTTTGTCCCCAAACACCCTTACTTCATGTGCTGCAACATTTATTTTGTAGCACAGGTTCACAAAAATGAAACTGCTAGAAAAAAATGTATACATGTGCTTTATCTTTATTAATGGGTATATATAATGTATGTGTTTGCTATACTATTTGACAGTTCACTGCTATCATGGAAATTTACTCCCATATTTTTTCAGAATCCGCTCTAGGAATAGGAATTATCTCACACATAGCTACAAAACCACTGCCATATCTAAAATAATTTAAAACTATTTTATGAGATCATCTAATATTCAGCTCAATTTCAAATTTCTCCCAATTGTCCTAAAATATTCCTTATAGCTTTTGTTCTAGCCAGAATACAATTTAGATTAATGTATTACATTTGGTTTTTATGTCTTTTAATGTCTTGTAGTAAAGAAGAATCCTGGCATCGTATCTCTTTTTTTATGACATTTTATTTAAAGTTGCCCAGCTGAGTTATCTTATAGAATGTCCCACATTTTGAATGTCTTTATTTCTTCCGTGGTATCATTTAACTTCTTTCTTTTCTTTATTTTTTTAAGCATTTACTTGATTTTTATTTTAATTTTTCATGCAATAAACTGTTTAACTTCTTTCTTCCAGTATTTCTGAAACTGGAAGTAAAATCTAATGTTTAGATTATATTCAAGTTACACACAAAATGAAATATATATTATGTGTGATCTTGTACAATAAATACAAATTTTCAATTTTAATAAATAATATCGGATTGCTTCCCCTCAACATTGTAGCATTGTGCAATCCTGCCAGCAATATCTCTTTCTGTATACTTTAGCTGCTGTATATGTTGTTCTTCTAATTTTTGAAAAATGAATGGGGTTTTCAAAAGTATCATCTTTGTTGGTTTGCCTTTTCTTCACTACCACAGTGGCGAAACTTTTAGTCAGGTGTTCATTGACCAATTAGCCATTTGTTCACTTTCATGAATTTTGTGCTCATGTTCTTTATTTGTTTGAGCAATGTAACTTAATAAAAAAGAATGCTCAAACTTTCAGGGAGTAAAATAATAAAAGTTTATTTCTCATTCATGTAACAGTCCAACATAAGTGTTTGGTGGACAGCTTTCCAGAAGATTCAGGGACGTCGGCTCCCTCCATCCCGTGGCTCCACCAAGCCCTAGAAATTCCCTCTCCATAACCTCTTGACCCTGTCAAGGCCACCACGGTTTCCATTGATGAGAACCAGTCACATGACAGCATTTGATGGAGCAGGGGCAAGGCCTGGTAAATCTGTTTCCTGATTGGATGCAGGCTTTCGGCACAAAAATATATGCAGCCAACTCTGCCACATTATCCTTCTACCCATTTCCCTAATAGATTATTTGTCTCTTCCTTTTTATCTTTTTATACTAGGGTATAGGGATACACACACACACACACACACACACACACACACACACACACACACGAGGATTGGAAATTCAAAACCAGCCTCAGCAATTTAGCAAGACCCTAAGCAACACCCTGTCACAAAATAAAAAAATCAAAAAGGGGCTGGGGATGTAGCTCAGTGGTTATGTGGTCCTGAGTTCTATTCTTGGTACCAAAACACAAAAAACAAAAAAAACTAAAAAAAAAAAAAAAAAAAAGAAAGGTTTGCCATACATATGCCGCCCTATGTGTGCTATATTATTTTTGTGTGTATATTATTTGTGTTTAGATTCTATTGTCTTTTGCTATACAATGTTTAATATTTTTATTTCGTCAGATGTATACATTATATATACACACATATATAAATATATAAAAGCACAAATATATACATACAAATACATATAATCATATCAATTTCCTATCATATTGTATATAAATACAGAGCACTCATTGATTCTGTATATCTTAATAAGAAGTTACCCCCCAAATAATGTAAATAATATTTTTAATTTTCTTCTAGTATTTTTATTATTTAACTTTTTATATTGCAACTTAATTCACCTGGCTTTTTTAAATATTAAGTTTGTTTCCTTCTAAATAATTAGCCCATTATCATTATTATTTATTAAATAAGTCATCCTTTCTGACATGACCTGAAATGCCACCTTTGTATACTGTATTAATTTCCCATGTTTTCATTAACCCATTTTCAGATTTCATTTTCTTCCACTAATTTTTTTAGATAATTATCTTTCCACAGAACTATGTAGGGATCATATTTATTTCCAAAACATGGAAGTCCATTGAAATTGCATTAAAATAACTTAGAATGATTGGCAGTTTTTTTAAATTAAATCTTCCTGTACAAGAACACGAACTATTTCTCCATTTATTCATGCTTTGTTTTACATCCAATAGTATTTGGTAGTTAAAGTCATAAGCATGTTGAATCTTTTTCATCAGTTTATTTCTAAATACATTATCTTTTCACATATGAATGATACTCAAAGCTTTTCACTTCACTTTCTATTGCTAGCATAAAGAAAATTTTTTAATTTTATAAATTTATAAATTTATTTTGTATCTAGCAATTTAATTAAGTTGTTATTAATTCTCATGGTAGCATTTATTTGGTTTTCTTACTAATATATGGGCATATCATCTGAAATAGGGACACGTTTTTCCCTTCTACCTGCAGAGCCACAGAGAGAGCCTACTCCAATCCCCCTTCTGGCATATTTCCATATCACAAGTGACTGGGGCAATTTCTCCTGGGGGATGGGAGGAGACAGACAATGAATTTCTAAACAAAGCAGGCACCTGCTTTGGAAGATGGGGGGATTTAGGAAAAGGGTTTCCAACATGGGCAATAGGGTAAGAGAGTGAAGAAAAAAAATAGGAAGGGCTGGGGATGTGGCTCAAGCAATAGCGCACTCGCCTGGCATGCGCCGGGCACTGGGTTCCATTCTCAGCACCACATACAAATAAAAAAAAATGTTGTGTCTACCAAAAGCTTAAAAAAAAATTTAAAAATTCTCTCTTTCTCTCTCTCTTTAAAAAAAAATAGGAAAACAGATGAGCATGATAGGTAGAATGACATCTTTAAATACTGAAAGAAAAAAGAAACCATGCCTATCAAATTCTGTGTTAGGATCAAATACCCTTAAGATATAATGATAAAACAAAAACACTTTCAGATAAATGAGAGTATGTGTGTGCGTGTTCGCGCAAGGGAGTGAGTTCTCATCAGCAGACCTGGACCACAATCAAGGACAAATAAATTTCTTTGGGACAAATAAATTTCTTTGGGATAAAGGGACATGATAACAGAGAGAAACCCAGATCTTCAGAAAACAATGAAGGGCACTGGAAATGGTAAATATGTTCTAAGACCATTTTTTTCTCTTAATTTTATAAAAATGCACAATGACTGTTCAAAATAAAAATATTTTATTTTTAAGTGTTCATCATACGTAATTTATTGCATGTAACAACCATAGCATAACAGATGGGACTGGAAAATGAACTACACAGTTGCGAGTTTCTTCCATGTGTGAACTGGTACAATATTAACTCTAAACAGACCGTGGAACATAAAGAATGCATACTGAAATCTCTGCAGCTTCTTAAAAGTAATTAAGAAAGAAGAGTTTAAGCTTGTCCTTTAAGATTGTGGGTGCAGTAGAGTAAATTTCTCCTCCCCATCACCTTCATGGAAGGAGTAAGCTGCACCATCCAGCAATGCTGGTCTTGGCCATGTGACTTTCTTTGATCACTTACTACTCTGGAGTTTCTGACCTTCACCATGAGAATAACATGCCCCAGGTTGCCACAGCCCCTCCAACAGAATGAAACATAGGGGTCAAACTTGATTCATTCTTGCCAGGCATGGTGGCGCACGCCTGTAATCCCAGCATCTCGGGAGGCTGAGGCAGGAGGATTGCAAGTTCAAAGTCAGCCTCAACAAAAGCGAGACACTACGTTAACTCAGTGAGACCTTATTTCTTAAAAAAATACAAAGTAGGGCTGGGGATGTGGGTCAGTGGTTGAGCAACCCTGGGTTCAATCCCTGGTACCAAAAAAAAAAAAAAAAAAACTTAATTCATTCTCAAACTGAAGCATATGTGCCCCAACTTATCTACATACTTATAAGTGAGAAATACATGCTTGTTGTTTTAGGACTCTGAGGTTTTTATGGCTCTTTGTTATTGTAGCAAAAGTTAGCTAATACAGTAGAATTTGAAAATAAAATGGAATTTCTAGGTTATTGACCTTACCATATATAAAGTCTTACAATCTGAAGCCTACTGAATTACAAAATCCATAACTGCAGTAATTTTAATCTGTCTTGCTCCCACAGTCCATTCTCATTACCTAAAACACTGCTTGGTCCACAAGATTCCCATAATTCATTGTCCAGTGAAAGATGGGATTAAGTTAGTGAATAAAAGGGAACCATTTGGCTGGTCTGAAGAGTTAATGCCCACAAGGGCAACTCCACTCAATTTAGGTGGTAATAAAATTTATGAAAAGACAAAACCAATGTAAGGACCAATGTAAGACTATAAGATCCAACAAGAAATGGTGAACAGGAGAGGTCTGTGAGGCAAGGAAGGTCATTAAGAGACTATTGGAATTGTCCAAGCCAAACCAAAGGCCTCATCAAGGCAATATGGACAGAGAGAAAGGGCAGGAGACATTGTGGTGAAATTATCCATCGCTCCTGGAACTGACGAAGGCACAAGGTGGGAGAGACTGGAGCTGCAGGGTTAGGCGGGGGCCAGCAGCACTGATCTCAGGTAGTTTGAGGAAACATTGATTTTGACACCCCAAATATGGCATCCAGTGGGCAGTTGAACTCAGGAGATGAGTTCAAAGTGGGTATGGAATTTTTTTTTTCAGTCCAGAGAATTAAACCCAGGAAGGCTCTACTGCCAAATATATCTCCAGTCCTTTTTATTTATTTATTTATTTATTTGAGATAGGGTCTTGCTAAATTGCTGAGTCTGGCCTTGAAATTGCAATCCCCCTGCCTCAACCTCTTGAGTAACTGGGGTCACAGGTGTGAGTCACTGCACCCAGCCTCTAAGTGGATATGGGAGTTGGAGATCACTCTTCAATGATTTCTCCAGATCTAAAGTCATGAAAGAGAATGACATCGTCGGGGGATGAATGAGCATAGCATTGGCGAGGGGAAAAGATCAAAAAGAGAACTTGACAGATGACACGTGTACATAGTCCTAACAAGACCAAAAAGAAAAGAATAATAAGAAAACAGGAGATGCACAGGTCCTGGAAAAAGCCAAGGGAATGAGAAGTCAAGAGACATTGAGGAGACCAGATGAGAAAAATGTCCAGTAGGTTTGTTAATTGGAGGTTGCTTTTAAATGATTATTAAACCAAGGTGCAGGAAAGAAATCAGATCACAAAGAGCAAAGCAAAGTGCACGTGAGGAAAAGGCTGTCGCAGCACATGGGAACTGTGGAAAAACATGAAGCAGAGGAATGAGACAGGTGCTGAGGGGGAAGCCCATTTAGAAAAGGTTGGGTTTAGGATGGAGAAGGATCTGAGCACATTTACAGAAAAGGGCACAGCCGGTGCAGAGAGATGAACCAACCATGCCAAAGAAGTAAGATGTGGAGGGGGATCACTGACGGAGGAAAGAGGTACAGGAGTCCAAAAGGGATGGAAATGCAAGCCAGGTGGAATTTTAACAGCCTCCAGGGAGTGGTAGGGAGCTGTGGTTTGTCAACGCTGACGTGTCTTGTCCACACTTCAAAGAGAGGCTTCAAGAGCAGGACACAACTTTCCCAGTCACTTTTCTGAAAAGAATATCCAGCCTTAGAGCTGGAACAAAGGGAGGGGGCTCTTAGCAAAAGCCCTCGATGACAGTGACGGTATCTATTCTAAGGGTCCTGACATACTATTCATTCCTACACTATCTCTCAGCAGAACAGGTATTATTCTATCAATCATGAGGGCCAGAAATGGAAACACAGATTTGGATTTCAAAATTAAAGTCAGGAAAAGGACTTGCATTCCCTACTGTCCTGTATAGAGTTCCACATTGCTCTGCAAAACCACAGTGAGCACTCAGCTTCTCAGGACTCCAACCAGTGGATAAGCTTTCACAGAATATTAACACAACAACCAAAAATACTTGAGATCTTTTCAGTTTCTTGCATCTGATCTTGATTTTAATTTCTTTGAAAAATAAGCCACAGTAGCTCCAAGAAGCTGGGGAATGAGAACAGATGGACAATGAGATAAAGGATTTGGGATTTTCCTGAGAAATATAACTAAACCTTGGGATATCCAAACTTTTCCAAGTGATTAAATCTGCCAATAATGTTCCCAAGTATTAAGATTCAAGGGCTGGGGGTGTGGCTCAGTGGTAGAGCGCTTGCCTAGCATGTGAGAGGCACTGGGTTCAATCCTCAGCACTGCATATAAATAAATAAAATAAAGGTCCATTGACAACTAATTAGCCATTTGTGTCAGTCAGCTTTGCATCAGTGTGACAAAATTCCTGAGAAAAATCCCCTTAAAGAAGGAAAGATTTATTTTGGCTCATGATTCCAGCCTATGGTCAGCTGATTGCATTGCTTTAGGCCTGAGGCAAGGGAACATCATGACTTCAGGAGCATATGGTGGAGGAGGCTGTTCAAGAAGCAGAGAGAGAGAGAGAGAAAGGGTCCAGGGTGAGATATAGTCCCCAAGGACATGACCAAGGACCTATTCCCTTCAAGTAGGTCCCACTTCCTACAGTTTCCACCACCTCCTAATGGTCCATTCAGCTAAGACTCCAGCAGTGGATTAGTCCATTGATGAAATTAAGCCCTAAGGATCTGATCACATCCCCAGAGCCCAACCTCTGAGCATTGCTGCACTGGCAGCCAAGTCTTCAGCACAAGTATCTTCAGAGGACATTCCAGATTCAAACCATCACACGCTTCCTCTGGATAACAATAAAAATAAGGTTTGCTAAGGACCAGGTACTGCTCCAGTCATGTTACATGTATCATCTCATATAATCCTAACAAGAGTCCTGTGGGGAAGGGAGAACTACCTTCAGCCTCATTTGTAAGTGAGGAAATTCTGGCTTGGAGAAAGTGAGAAACTGGCTGGGCTCCTAAGCAGTGTGAGGCTGGGATTCGAACTCAGGTGTCACACACCAGAGCCTGTCTTAACCACTCTATCAGGCAGTCTTGGGGATATGTGCACATCACTTTTCTTCCCCGTACTGGAAAAACACAAAACATAATTTGAAGTTTGTAATAGTAAAAAGCCGTCGTATACATGGTTAGGAGCCCCTGGTAGCACAAATGAGCATGTTTCCTTAACTTAATGAAGAAAAGAGCAGGTAAATCACTTAGGCTAAAAGACTAATTCAGGGGATTACTTGACATGCCAGTCTTGTCCTCGGTATATAAGAAGCAGCTGAGAGAGAAGACTTCTACATGGGCAGAACAGAAAGCAGGAGCTACTGCACATGCCTGTTGTTTTTAGCCTTATGATTTCCACACAAAGCAATGGATTTGGGGGTTCTAGAGCAATTCCAATCTGTGGGCCATGGTTCTCAAATTGTGGTCTGAGGAATCCTTGAGCTACACTGAAAGTGCTTATTTAAAATGCAGCTCCCTGGGCTGGGGCGGTAGCTCAGTGGCAGAGCACTTGCCTATCATGCATGTGGCACTGGGTTCGATCCTAAGCACCACATATAAACAAACAAAATTGTAAATAAAGGCATGCTGTTCATCTACAATTACAAAAAAGGTAAAGAAATAAAATAAAATGCAGCTTCCTGGGTCCTTCCCCAGACCAGCTGTCCCATTCTTTTATTTATTACAGGAAAGACGATGCAACCAGAGACCATGGGTGTTAGGAAACTAAATGTTTCTCAGTACTATGGTTTAGATATGTGTAAGTATGTCCTCTCCCAAGGTTTATGTGTTGGAAACTCCACTCAGTCAAGGCTGTCTCACACCAGCCATAGCCTGGGATCTCAATGTTAGACCTCTTTAGTTCATTTATAATGACTTTTCTCCTGGACATTAAGCATTTCCAGGATGACAGCAGAGAAGGTGCCAGCATCTGCTGGTGGAACTCCTCCAACCCCTGAACTTGGCAAGGAGGCGGATCACTGTTCCGCCTATATCTGCAGTTTTACCATGAGAGCTTCAACTACCCATATCTGTCATGGGATCTCGCTCAGCTCCATCTCAACCCTTAGCAAACTCCATGAAGAGGCTTTGAGATGTAACATGATTATGATTCCTAATGGGCACTAATCTGTCCCACACTGCAGCTATCAAGTTACTTCTGCTCAGTGGGTTTTTTGTTTTGTTTTGTTTGTTTGTTTTGTTTTCTTTTTCTTTTTTTGTTTGTTTTGTTTTGTTTGTTTGTTTTGTTTTGTTTGTTTGTTTTGTTTTCTTTTTCTGTTGTTTTTCCAAAGAAGGCTCAACCACATCAGACGTTTTTGGATACTGGAAAGTCATCTCTATCTTCTAATGACAATAATATTTTAGATTCTCTTTGAAAACGATCCTCAGGAATGGTTAAAATTCTGAAAAACATCACCACAAGAGCTGATACTAAAAAAAAAAAAAAAAAAAAAAAAGAAAAAGAAAAAAAAACTCAAGTCCGTTGCTGAGTGGGGTGGGTAGCCTCTGAAATGATTGTGAATGAATCTCACCTTTTGATATTCATGGCCTTGTGACCTTGTCTAATCCCAGTCCCTTGAGTATAGACCAGACCTAGTGACTTGCTTCTAGCAAAAAGAATATGGCAAAAATGATGGACTGTCACTTTCAAGATTATGTTACAAACAGACTCTGGTTTCCCCTTCACTCTTTGGTCCTGTCCTCCTGCTGCCTCTGTCTGTCTGTCCTGTCTGTCTCTCTCCCCCACCTGTCCTCCTTCCCTGGCTTTGCTCTGGCTAAAGCAAACTGTATGTTGTGCATCACCCTATAAACAGGCCCACATGACAAAGAACTGTTGTCTCTGTCCAGTGACCTCTTAGGCCATGAGGGCTGCCTGACAGCCACATGAATAAACTTAGAGGAGAACTCCAGTGGAACCTTGGGATATCTGCAGCCCTGTCCAACACCTTGATTTCAGGTGTAACAGAACTCTTACTTACTTTATTTTATAGAGAGTGTGTTACAGTCATCCATTTAAACAGTACCCTGATTCCTATCCTACAGAAACTTGAGGCCACGTTGGTGATTTTAATCCCTTGTGTGTTTGGAGGTTTTTATTATAAAGCAATAGATGATCAGTACACGGAATAGTTGAAATACGTGATATTTGGCCTTCTGTAGATTCTGGCTTAAAGAATGTTTGCATTCTCTGAAACCTTTCTCCATATTTGACCATACCTGACAGGTGAAGGAAAGATCCATGAATCTTACCCCAGGAAGTTCCTTTGTGAGCCCCAGCTCTGTAGCTGATTGATCTGATACTTCTGGATTTATTTATCTTTTAAAAAGGCATAATAAGGCCAGGCATGGTGGTACATGCCTGTAATCCCAGCTACCTGGGAGGCTGGGGCAGAGGGATCACAATTTCTAAGGCAGCCTTGGCAATTTAGTAAGACCCTATTTCAAAACAAAAAATACAAAGAAGGGGGGAATGTAGCACAGGTTTAGAGCAAGCCAGAGTTCAATCCCCAGTACCACAAAAAGGAGGGGAAAAAAAGGTGTAATAATTCCTAGTCTACTTTTCAGAGTTAGTACAGCCACTAAATGATACATTTGAAAGCATTGAAAGTGACTCTTGGTACAAATATGGAATGTGTTGTTTTTAAAAGCCAGAGCTGGCTCTGTTGTCGTTTTCTGTTCTGTTCCTTTAAACACACCCAGCCCTGTACAATCCCAATTGGGTGAGAAATTGCCTGAGAAATACGACTGGGTGAAACTGTACACCACCCAGCAAAGGTCAAAGGCAATGCTGAGATGCTACTGGAACACACTCTGTCTTAAAAGTGTCCTTCCTCCTCCAGGGAGTCTGTGGTCAGAGGACATCCTGGCATGTGCCGATGAGCACTTCCTCCCGGGAACTGGGGTGGGGCAGCGGGTGAGGTCTTTCCTGGTGCTCTAAGTTCAACTGAATCTCTTTTCTGTAAAATAGACAAAGTGCCTCATGACTTCCTGTATTCTATTCTCCGGGGTGTCATCCTTGTAAGGAAATACTGAACTTCAAGAGGAAGTGTGTTCACTAAAATAGAAGTAATAACTAAATGATGTAAATCAGAATAACAAGATGTGTGTAGGATTAAAAGAAAACACCAAATAACTTGTAAGCCAAATCTAAAAGTTGGTGAACCAAATGTAAAAACAATTATATGAATATTTAGCTCAGTTAATCATAAGAATTTTATCAAACAAGGTGTCTGAGATATTTCTGTGCTGCTTAGCTCAAAATGTTTTCTGCAATGAACTTTCATGAATTAAGAATGGAGAGGATTTAATGAGAAAAACTTCCAGAAAATAGAGTTTCACATATTTTCTTATTGTTTACAGAAAGAAACACAGGAATGATAGGTTCAGAACTGATGAGTATGCAGGAACAGGATGGGAGGTGGGGACAGAAGTGAGACTTCTCAGAGTACGGTAGTCCCCGCTTAGCCACAGGGATATAGTCCAAGACCCCTTGTAGATTCCTAAAATCACAGATTGTACTGAACCCCATGTATGATTTTCCTGTACATACATACCTACAATGAAGTTTAATGAGATTAACAATAATAACAAATAACAAAGTAGATTGACAATAACTAATAATAAGATAGAAAAATTATTATATACTGTAATAAAGCCTATGTCAATGTGGTCTCTTTTCTCAAAATATTCTATGATACTGTAGGCACCCTTCTTTTGATGATGATGTGAGATGATACAATGCTGCGTGTTAAGATGAAATGAGATGAATGATGAAAATATTGTAACACAGCATTATGCTACTAGATTCCATGGCAGTCAATCTGATAACCAAGACAGCTACTAAGTGACTAAGGAGAGGGTAGCATATACAGTGTGGATATGCTGGACAAAATGTTGATTTACATCCTAAGCAGAACAGAGTGAGATGGCATGACATTTTATCATGCAACTCAGAATAGCATGCAAAAGTTTTGAATTGTTTGTTTCTGAACATATAAATGTTTTATATATTCAAAATACAAAATTGAATCAAATAGATCTTTATATTTAAAAAATTAATATATATTTTATATATATGGTTGATAAAATAATAACACAGAAAAGGAAGTGTTTCAGGTAACTTTTGATTTTAAGAAAATTTTGATTCTAGTTCATTCAAATTACTTTTATCTTTGACTGAATATCTGCAATTAATCAACTGCAAATAAAACAAAACAGTTTCTAAGGCCAAAAAGAACAGTAAGAAAAATCTAAAATTTAATGTACTAGTTTTGTTCATAGTAGTAATAGAGGCATTTGCAATGGTTCATGTTACATGTCAACTTAACTAGGCCATAGGGTGTCCAGATATTTAGCCAAACATTATTCTGGATGTGTCTGTCAGAGTGTTTCTGGGTGAGATTAACATTTGAAATAGAAGATTGAGTAAAGCAGATTGTCCTCCCTAATGTGAGTGAACTTTATGCAATCAATTGAAGGCCAGAGCAGAACCTAAAGAAGTCCTCCTGCCTTCTGTCTGACTGCCTTCAAGCTGGGATATCATAAGTCAATGATATTTTCTTGCCTTTGGACCAAAGCTGAAGTATCAGTTCTTCCTGGGTCTTAAGTCTGCCAGCCTTCAGACTGGAACTACACTATTAATGGCACTATTGGTCTTCTGGGTTCTCCAGCTTTCTGGCTGCAGATCTTGGAGTTTTTCAGCCTTTGTATTTGCATGAATCAATTCTTACAGCAAATCTCTCTCTCTTTCTCCCCACCCCCTTTTCTCTCTTGGTGAGCCTTGACTGATATATTCATTATTATAATTTAAAAACAATTCTAGTTTTGCTTTGAATAGAGTAGATAAATAAATACATTAATCTACTTAAGAAATAAGATTTTTTCTGTAAGAGTAAAGAAATGAAAATATAAACTAAAAGTTTTTAAAGCACTACGCTATGGCATTTGCATAGGAAATATCATTAAGCGCTCCTGAGTATCTTGAGAATGTATCTCCCAGTTTTGTTCAATGAAATGACCTAGCAACAATGAGCACACTGAGTGCCTAGATTTTGGCTTCTAAATACCATTCCCCACTAAGGTACAAGGTTCCCTGGAGAAATGGCTGAGTTCAGTTCTCGGGCAGAGAAAGCACACGAGGAATCTGAGACAACTTATGTTGTCTAAACAGGGTGGAGCTCAAAGACCATTAAAAGAACATGGACCAGCTGAAGAGGTTTTCACTGACAGAATCTAGGATGGTGAGCATTAGAAGAAATGATGGTTAGTGTTCACAACAAATTCATTTGTAAAAAATGCAGATTTGTAATTTATAAATTATGTGTGTACGTAAGTGTGAGTGTGTGTGTATGTATTGGGCGGGAGAGAGAGATACAAGAGAAGAAAAGAGAAGAAGAGGGGACGGGAGGAGACAAGAGAAACAAACTGTCCTTTACAGAATAAGAGCTAATACACATAGCAAAGATTGTAGAATTTTAAAAACATCATTTTGCAGCCCCCAATATAACACTTAATTCAGGCAGGGATCCTTGTGTATTCTTGGGCAAAATATTGTTAGTGACAGGTATTCACACAATATCAAAATCTTCCCTCAGAGAATTATTAATCAATAGCAAACAAAAGAAAAAAAAAACATCCAACCAAAAACCCTATGTTTATATATCTACAGGATATTATAGTTATAACCATAGCAAAAAACCAAACATGTGTCACACACATACATCACACCCTAACCTCATATGTCTCTTTACATGACAAACAAGCCCTCAACATCACCTCTGCAATTTTCTTACCAAAATTTCTTAAATTGATTATGCATTTAGACTTTATTCTGAGTTGCAAGGTCGGGGGGATTAAAAAAAAAAAAAAAACGGGCGCCACCAGGAACAAAGTATAAGGAAACAGATAATCCAGAAGGTAGAATATTGTACAAAACAATCAAATGAACTCTTTAAAAAAGACAATGCCATGAACCACACAGAAGTTGAGCTCTTCTTTAATAAAGTTCTAACAGTGATCTGCAATGCTTGATCACTAAGTTCCTGAGGTGAACAAAGGATATCCATTAGGTATGAGATGATATAATAAAGTCATCAATTTCATTAGGTATGGTCATGATATTATAGTGATACAGGATGGTACCTTAATTCTAAGATTCATGCTCAAGCATCTAAGGGATCTATGGTAATAACAAATTTCTACTTTCAAATGGTTCATTTAAAAAGTGGATGAATTAATTGAGAATAAAAAAAAGGATGCAGGGAAGGGGAGGGAGGAAGAGAAGGAGAGAGAAAGAAAGACAGACAGACAGACATATAAGACCACAGAGGAGAAACTACAAGCAAATGATGCAAAACTAGTGAATCTAGGCCAAGAATACAAGTTTCGTTTTCTGACTCTTTGTTTTTGAATGTTAGGAAATTATCAAAATAAGAAGTTGGAAGGATTAATGATAACACTTAGGGGGAAAAAAATTGAGTTAAGGTGCTGCAAGAAAGATAAATGATTGATCTGAACTCTGAGATAAGAATAGTAACTTCCCCCACAGCTGGGGAGGAATACGCCCTGTGGCTGTCAAGGATTACTCTGTGACTGTGTGTGTGTCTTTAACAGGGCAAACCCAGCCCAGGTCCTCACAGGCAATCACTACCAGAGCAAGGAGTGCTTTTGCAGGACTGCCAAGTGATCCTGGGAGGCAAGGCTTGCAGGATGAGAGGGTCTCTTTCCAAAATAAAGTACAGGGAGGGAAATGAGTGGGCCTTGCCTTTGAATGGGGAAAGAATGCATATGTCAGTTGCACAATCCGGGGGAGAGAGCAGCAAAAGCAGGGGAGGAAGAGGAATGTGTGGCTGAAGGAAGAAATGTGGGCTCTGAGCTGGAAGCCTAGCATGATTTTGTACATGACAGCTCTGTTTCCCAACTTCTGGGAGAAGCCATTGCTAACAAAAGACTTTCTGTGTCTTCTCAGTATGTTTTGATTCTTTGAACTTGTCTCTGCCTCTCCCAGCCCCCAATCCAAGATTACCTCCAAGACCTCTGCTCCCTCTCCTTCCTCTACAGCACTAAAAAGAAATACTGGGGGGCAATTTTCCCAGGTGTCACTTAGGACTTTCCCACCAGTCTCTCATCTAAGACCCTCTTATGTTACTGAAAATTTGCGGGGAAAAAATATGTGAGCCATAGAGTTTCCCCACTGGACGCAGAGAATCATGGTTTCAGAGCATGAACCAGAATTACATCTTTTTTAAGTTCTCTGCAGGATGGACTCTTTTTAACTTATTTATACATAAAAACAATTTCACCTGTTTTGAAAAGTTGTGATCAAAGCTGAAGGCTTTAAAATATATACAGATGCTGGCATTCACCTTTTGGCTAGGCGTCCCTAAACAGGTATCTCTGTGCTCAACAGTGCAAAGAAGGGGCTGGGGGCATGTTGATGCTGGTTGTTCAGCCCATGAGAGAACAGGCCTGAGGCAGAACACCTGGCTAGAGCACCCTGCTACTTCCTTTCCCCCCATGAATCCTATTCAAAATATCCATTGTGATTTCTCATAAATTCATTTCCTTCAAAAGTCAGATTATAAATGTCATTGAGTTCAGGGAGAAGGTGGTTGTTTTTGTATAATCAACAAATCCCCAGATCCACAAAGGTTCCATATGCCTGATGGAGACTAAACATATACAGACAATACAGCCTGAAAGATTTTATGCTCCTTTTTGTACTGAGAATATGACTTTGGCAGAAATCTTATGCCCCAGGCCGCCAGACCTGAACCCAAAATTCAGTATAAGAACAGAAAATTTCTGGAAAACAACTTCCAGTTGGCCAAACCAGTCAATAAAGCTGCCATTTTGGTATTTCATGGTTTATAAACTACAGCAAAGAACAGTGTAGTGTTACATACCTTTGCTTCTAAGGGCATCGTACCTGCATGTATTTTATAAAGTGTAAACTGCCCTGAACACCTGAGAGAAGTAGGAACTCTGATGCACTCTTGATATATGTTCACCCATAATCTCTCTGACAATTCTGCCATAGATCATTATTATTCCATTTCACACATGAAGAAACTGAGGTTCATGGAAAGTAAGTTGACCAACATGAAGTCCTGCAAGAAAATAGCAAAGTGGTAGCGCACTCGCCTGGCATGCGCAAGGCACTGGGTTCAATCCTCAACACCACAAAAAGATAAAATAAAGATATTATGTCCACCTAAAACTAAAAAATAAATATTAAAAAAAAAAAAACACGCTGGGGTAGCTGATTCCAAATTCATGGCTTGCTGTGGCATTGCCTGTCCTAGCCTGTTTCCCCGTGTGTCATATGCATGAGTGTCACTTTTTTGATCCCTGATGAGGCTGCTACATGAAGTCAATAAAGCAGTTTGATTTTTCAGAGGAAAAGAACCTTAAAAACATAAAGTCATGTGGAATGAGGTCAAAGAACCACTGGATGACTGCCCAGTTGGATGCTGGATCCCTGTGAGAACTGAAGAACAAATGTTGAAGAACAGATCCTGCCCTTTGGCACCCGTGAATGTCACAAAAATTCATGAAAACTCCTAGAGAAGTCCCTCTGCCTGTGTAAGACTTTTGTAACCCCAGCATTTAAGTGCTGCCCTGGGGCAGGCTAGCATGGTGGACACAGTGCTGTGCCGCGCCTGGCACTGTCAGTCCTGATAAGGCTCCCTGCCCACAGGTGCGGAAGCAGAGCATCACAAGCCCTCTCCTCCTGCCTCCCTCTCACCTGGCCAATGAAGGTCCCCGTCAGTGCTGCTGGAACTTGGGGGACTGGAGCTCCCTCTGGGAGCCTCTCAGTGAACTTGCTTCAGACCTTGTGCCTTTTACATGGGAGGGATCCCAGGCAGCATGGCCTGAAATATTTATCTTCCTCTCCAAAGAGAATTTGTGCTCCGCTTTAACCAATAAAGCTTGAGCATTCTGCTTTCTGTTGCTTTTTTCCGCCCTCCTGTAGGGATCTGATTGACACAGGTCTAAAGTTCTTCCTCTGCGCCATGTTCTCTCCCATCACCAAGCCTTTGTATAGGCTGTGCCCTCTGCCTGGGGCACTTGGACTGCTCAAGCTCTCTTCCCTGCCTTTGACTTCTGGGTACTTCCAGTTTAAGGAAACCATTGCTTCTGAGAAGGCCTTGGAACTGGGCTTCTGCCAAGGAATCCTGTATGTTCTATACAAGTGGCATGGCAGGTACCACGTCTGTACAGGTCGCTTCTCACTGTGTTACTAAGGCTTGGCTTGGATCAAGTATCCCAGAAATATCTGAGGAATAAATGAATGAACAAATGAACAAATGCACCTCTTTTAGAATGAAAATCTAACTCAGGCTGGTGTTGTGACAATGGCAATAATAAAATATCCTCAGATTTATGTAGGTCTTCAGAGGTCACATACCTATTTTTATAACCCAGTAATGTTTGTATTTCTTATAGAAATCTTGCTTCCTGCCCCCAAGTGTTTTATTAGTGTGTGTGTGTGTGTGTGTGTATAATTTTTTTTGCAAATGGTAGATAGCAAGTTCTCAAACTCACCTCCCTATAATTTTTCATTTAAATAACTAATATTTATTTTTCCACTTTACCTAAGATTTCTTATGTAAAACTCAAAAATATTATGATCCTAATTTTATAAATGAGAAAAATAAGGTCACATCCTAATAAAACTCAAGGCTCACACTGAACCTGGGCTTCCTGTCTCCATGTACATGGTCCTATTAGTACGTTAGCCTCATATTTAAAAATGGAATTTTTAAATTTTACTTCTACTTTAAAAGGGAATAGGTATATTTAGTTCACAGTTTGGGAAGCTGGAAATCCAAACAAAATGGTACAGGGTTTGACAAGTGTTCCCCTTGGCTGCATCACATTATGGCAGGAGACATGTGTACCTCTAATAGCAATAGGACATCTCTTGATGTATCATTCCAAGTTCACATTATCATTGGTAACCAGCCCTTAGGCTTATTCCACCTCCATCTTGCTTGTGCATCCAGGTGACAGGAGCATAGTAAACCACAGACTTGCTACATTTTCAATCCATGCACACCTTCATAAACCAGTGTTCATTTACAATGCCCTTGTTTTCAGCAGAATCCAAACCGACAAGAATGAATGATATGGTTCTGGTAGAGGTGAATGGTTTTGTTGTGTATGGAAATGATCAATTTGCTCCCAGAAGAAAATAGTATCAGTTTTATTACAGAAACATAGCCAGGCCATCCTAAAAGCAACTCCCCAGACCCCAAGCAACCCTCAGACCATACCTTACCTGGTTTAGTAATTTCTCAGGTTGATAAGACACAGGCCAGAATTGAAGTAGCATTCAAATTGCCCCTGTTGTTAAACATCACAGGAGAGACAGCTCTTGTTCCTTCTGATGATGTTGGTGGTGCTGCTGCACATTTGCCACCTGACTTTGGGCTCCACTGTGGGGACAGGATCTCCAGGGCTCACCCTGAAGAGTATTATTTGACCCTCTTAGAATGACCGGCTTTTGCCCTGAGCAAGCCTGCAGGCATTTTCTTGTTTAAACAAATAAATGCTAATTTACTGCATATTGGAAACCAGTGATGGACTAATACCATCTCCAGGTGCCTATCATCCGTGGTGTGGGTTGGCACTTAAGTCACGTTTGGGGAAGCGGAACTGGAGTGACAGTGCAGCAAGAAGGAGGTCCTATCAGTCTTATAGGGTTGGAGCAAATTGGCCACTCCCCACTCTCCTTTTGGGAATTGCTCAAAAAGAAGGAGAATAAAGAATAGAAACAAATTCAGGAATCAACTGTCACCTAGGTTTCTGTCATGAGGCTGTATTACCAAAAGCAATGAAGGTTGAAGAGAGACAGGATACACCAAAGGGCAACCCTGGTCACAGCTCCCCACTAAGATGACAGCTGCACTCTCCAGGCTGGGCCACTCCCACCCCCCTCTCCGAGGAGCACATCCATCAGTCATATATTTGAGACAATGGGAGCAGGTGTTGGACCAGTGGTGGGTCCCACCTTGATCTTGGCTCAGCCTGGAGTCTTCTGAAGCCAAGTAGGGAACACTGAAGGTGAAGGTATAAAAAGACCCAGTTCCATGTTCCATGTAGCAGTAGGGAAAAGTTTATGGGATTCACAGCCTCTGCACAAAGTATTCCTGCTGTAGCCTGGAACAGAATCCCCATCCTCCTGGAGGTTGATGACCCAGGGAGAACTCACCTCCCCCAAACGTGAGACTTAACTGAGAAAGAACCCACCCAGCTGACTGGTGCTGAGAATCTGGTTCTGGCTCCTCTGATATTGGCTGTGATTCACATTCAGGACACACAGTCCTCTGGCAGCCCTAGGCAAGGCCCTGCCTCCACTCAGGAAATGAAATGGCACAGGGAACATTTTGCACACCCAGAGGGCTGTGTCCCAGAGCCAAAGGAAGTGTAGCCAGCTTTCAAGATGACTTTAAGAGGCACAATGTACTTGAACACCTCCCTGGAACCCCTGGGAACCTCCTGGAACTACCTGTCTTTGAACTTGTTGCTACATAAGATAAATCTGCTTTTAAAATAGGGATTTTCTGTTACTTGCAGCCAAACATGTAACAACTAAAAGATGCACCCGATGGCCCACATGTGAAATACAAACACATAAGTATATAATGCCAACAGATATACCTCTGCATGTATAAACTATAGAACAATAAACGAAAAGCTAGAGAAAGTGTTGCTTTTAGGGAGAAAACTGATGTCATTGAGATGAGATAGAAACAGACCCTCTGTCCACTTTGCAGATTTTTTTTTTCAAGTCAAGAGATTCTCATTTGTAAATATTGCTGCTCTTTGCTCTCAGGGGTCCTGGCTGGGCACTACAGGCCGACTGACCCCACCATCTCCATTGTCTCTGAGTGCTTGCCGTCTCAGGCTGTTCCACCTTTTGGAGAAAAGAAGAAGTGAAAGAAAGAAAGAAAGAAATGTCCAGCACAGCTGTTAAACACAGGCTTGTTCAAGACAGAAGCCGGTCATTCTAAGAGAGTCAAATAATCCATGATTCCACCTTGCAAATGAAAGACTTGCTTGGGTGGAGGGTGAATAAATGCAATGTAGAATAGGCCTGGGTGATGACTCCACCCTCATGAGCAATGGGGGCACAGGGAGCTCAGAGAGCTCCCTCTGAGGCCAAAGGCTGAAAGGGAGCCTGGCTCTGCCCCATGCTTGGGAGACTCTCATTTAAAATCTCCCACCTAGCTGGTATTCTTATGTAGTAAATTTCTTCATTCTCTTCTTTTTTTTTATTGGGGGGATGGGAGGGATGAGGGGACCAAATGAGAAGAAAAGGGAGGCCAGCAGCAAATAATCTGGTGTTCTAACAATATTTAACATCCCTGGAGTTAGGTGTCTGCATTGTATTGGAAGAAAATATTGGGTTGTTGGATTCAAACCTAAAAAAATTTCTTAGAATAACAATAAACAAAGTATATCGCTGACAACCCAAAGCACAGTGAATAAGCCCCCCAGGGGAGGTCTGAGGGCTTGATCCAGAGCTGCAAAGGCAAGTTTCAAATCTCTTTGAAGTTTTGGGTTTGGTCTTTGAAATTCATCCAATTTCACACTCTGGCCATTAATGTTTATTTTATTATGAAAATAATGTTCTTTCTTCTCCCAAAATCTCCAGCTCAAATCCAATGCTCCAGGAAGGTGTGGCATAGGAATACATAGCCCAGTTTCAGATGTCCAGGGATTTAAATAATCAGATATCCAAAGTCACTAAACACATTTAGACAAATGCTGGTTGGATATGGGACTGTCACAAAGGACAGTGACAGACAGTCCAGATCCCAGGCCCTGGGTGATGGCCAGGAACACTGCAGAGTTCCTTTCATAAATTGCACTAGGAAAACTAATTATATCCAGGTCATACACACAGGGGTCTCATGGGATTGCTAATATCCTTGGGTCTCAAATATTCTGCATTCATTTAGAGAGGATAGGTTATGACAACAAACAGGCAGTGGCTCAACACCACAGAAATGTGACGGTCCACTGACATTGGGGTAAGTGGCTTTACTCCTTATATGGAAGACCGTATGATTGATGGGTCATATGGCTGATGGCAGCTCTGCTGTCTTCAACATGTGCCTTCTGAGGTTGCCTGAGGGTTGGCAACTCCATCACCCAGAAGACCATAAAAGCATGTCGGAGCATGTATGAAAAGACCAGACCTGGAAGGGGCACCCACATACATCTGTTCACATTCCCATTCATGAACACTTGGTCATGCGGCCATCCTGAATCGACAGGAAGTCTGGGAAAGGAAGTCAGGAAAGGAAACATAGACTTTGAAGAGTAGTAATTTTGCCATAAATAACTGAGGCCAGAAAACTTCATATAGTGTGTGCATTGATTTCAGATAAACAAGGAGAGAGCTACTCCCTTGGGCACCAGCACACATTTCTGGTTGGTGCTGGGCCTCTTTAATATTTTAATTATGTGAAGAGATCTGTCCCCAAGCCAATGAGTTATGGAAAGTTTGCTGGTGCTCTTTCTGAACATTACTTTTTTTGATCCAAATCCCCAGCTCTTTTTTTTTATATTTTATTTAAAGACAGGACCTCACTAAGTTACTGAGGCTGACCTTGACCTCATGATCGTCCTGCCTCAGCCTTGGGGTGGGGGTGCTCCTGGGATTATAGGCATGCACCATCATGCCTAAATGAACATCACTTTTTTTCCCAAAAAAATTTGATCTGATTCAAATTCTATTCCCTCTGTAATGGAATAAATAAAATATTTCTCACTTTTTGGAATTGATGAGGCATACTTACTAAGAGGTCTGGAGAACTAAATTTTCTTCCTAAAACTATTCATGAACCTGTCTTTCATCTTAACCTTTTAACAGTTTACTACTTCACTAGCATTTCTCTAGAATGAAGGAAGTATGGATGCTACTAATTCAAAGTAGCAAACAATGTAACCGTCAGTTATGTGTGATTTTTTTCTGGCAGTTTCTGAGATGAGTGTCTCATACCTGCGTCTCTTGGCCAGCATCCTACACCAGGTAGAGTTTGTTAGCTTCCCTTTCCAAGGTCCGGGATCTGTACCATTTCCTCACAGGGCTTTTGTCTGCAGAAGGATAGGGTTCATTTGAAAGCACTGGGCTCAGATAAGTCTGTCTGCCATTGCTTTTTCCTTCCTCTCGGTGACTGGGCAGCACTGTGTAGAGTCCATGGACAGTATGTCCTGAGCTGTGCCTGTTGACCTTCATCCAAAGCCACCACAGTGCTCAACTCCATGGCGAGTGTGTGCTCTGATCCATGGGAAGGCCCTCCCTTCATCCCAAGAGCTCAGGAAGACTGCGCTGAGGCCAGGCTGCCATGTTGCTGGGAGAACACACAAGTGGTTCTTTAAATTACAGTTGCATTCTACAGGAAAAAAATTGTGTCACCCAGAGTTCAACAAAGAAAGTGGGGGACTTCCATTTTTTAATGAAAAGTTTCAAAAATCAAACCTTTTGATTTTTATCCCGATTAAACTTCAAGATAAAATAGGATAAATATGACTTTCAATACAGCTTGAGGGAACATAAAGGAAATTCCAGAAGACAGAGAGAGAATATCGAAAACTAGTGAGGGCTAACAGTGTGGCTCCCCAGAGGTGGTGCTGGGAGCTTTTTCTTCCTCTTCTTCTTCTTGAAGCAGTGCTGGGGATTGAACCCAGGACCTTACACACGCTAGGTGAGCGTTCTACTACTGCACACCTCCCCAGCCCACACTCAGGACCGTTGAGGCTTCAGTTCTAATGTTCCTGCTAAGACAAGAGGCAGAGTGTTGGTCTCATGCAAGTAAGAGGTAGGAGGACTCTGAATGCAGACCCTTAAAGGACAAAGCTCTCAGTAAAGATTACTACACAAATATCCATGTGTTAATAGAAACTGACAAGAAAGGATATGTGTTACTTAATCACTGGGAATCATCAGGAAAAAAAAAATCCTTGCTGGGAATATATGACCATACTTCACTCGGATTTGGGGTTCAAATTCCCAGTATCAGCATGATTCAGGAAAACCCAATTTAACAAGAGAACATGAAAATTGTTCCAGCCAATAAAATCCTCCAGGGTAATAAACTCGGCCCATACAGGATTTTCACAAAGGATAAGTTCACCATCAAAACCCTTAAAGTGCCTGAGGAAATCATTCATTATGGTTAAGACCCACAGACACAAATAAGCAATAGTGTCAGAACTTCAGAAAATCAATCTTCTAGATTACAAAATTAGAATATCTGACATGACTAATGTCAGCAAAGAAGAATCTGAACAACACATGAAAATAATACATTTTCAAAATGAAACATAGCCCAATAAAATTTTTAGAAATAAAAAAATCTAGTATGTAGTTGAAATGAAAAACTCAGTGGCTAGATTTCACCTGATTAGATACAGCTGATCAGAAATCAGTGAACTGAAAAGCAAATGTGAAAGTCATACAACAGGCAAGGCAAAGATCAAGAGATGGAATGTACCAAAGAGAAGCATATTTGGAGAGCATGAAAACATCCAAACACATCTAATAGAAGATGCAGAGAAGGAGAGTTGTGAGAATGATGAAAGTCAATATTCATAGAGAGAATGGCTAAAAACTTTCTGGAACTTGCTAAAGACACGGATCTGTGGCTCCAGGAAACTCGGCACACTCTATCTAAAATAAAGTTTTAAAAGTCCACACCTGAACACATCATGGTACGATTACAGAACACAAGGCCAAGAGAAGACCTTATCAGCCAATCAAGACAGCATCCTTTAGACCAACATAGATACCCTCTAATCCTCTAATAGACAATGGAATAAAGTCTTCAACAGGCTGAGACTACAACTCCCAATCTAGACTCTTCATCTGTTGATGCTTTTATTCAAGACTGAGGAAAAATTTAAAACATTTCCCAATAAACCAAGACCAAAAGCATTTACAGCCTATTACCTCTCACAAAAAGGAAATGGACCAGATTCCTTTTCAGGAAGCAGTAATAGAGCCCAGAGGAGACAAACATGACCAAGGAAGAAGGAAACTGGTGAACACTCCAGGATCAGCTCTATTAAAAGTGAAGGCGACTTTTAGGAAAAAATAAAATTCTAGATAATAACAACATATTTGAATGAAGCGAGTCAGGAGGGATAGAAGGTGAAGTTTTCTAAGGTCTGTCAAAGACAGGAAGGACAACCAAATATAGATTTCATTAATTCAGGTACAAGTTAAAAATCGGAAGATCACCGCTAAAATAATAGAAATAGAATATAAAACTTCCACTCAGCAGCAGCAGTGTAATTAAAGAAAGGGAGCCTAGAAAATTCAATCATTCTGGTAGAGAGCAGGTGAGAATAAAAATAAGAAATTGTTATTTAATATGTAAATATGAATTATAAACAGAAAACACAGGATAGTAAAAATAAAATTCTTCTATCATATAAATAAAGAATTTGTAAGATGTCTTAAGATATAATAATAAATCCATAAATGGGTTAAATTTACCTGCTAGATTGAATTCATATTCATGGAAAAGAATACAACCCATAAAAGATTTAATGCAACTGAATATAAACGTATGGAAAGGATTCTCAGCTTTGCTACTAATTAAAAAAACAATGAGGGCTGGGGCTGATGCTCAGCGTAGAGCACTTGCCTGGCCTATGCCAGATCCTGGATTTGATTTCCAGCATCAATCAATCAATAAATAAATACTTTTTCTAAAATGTGAATCCACAGAGGAATTTTCAAATGACAGTCCTTAATGCTGAACAGAGTACACTGGCATTTTTTTTCAAATGTTTACTGTAAGGTTAATTGGTGCAAATCTTCTGGAATACAGTTTGCAAAGCAGATTAAAAATATGCACTTCCAGTAATGACATTTTGAGAAAATAATTAAATACTGTGAAAAATTTTATTTAGAAGTTGTTCTAATGAGTTATCTCTAATATCAAAAAACTGATATCTAAACATCCAATAATTAAAAAAACTATTAAATTATTACTAATGATTATACTACTAATAGCAGTAATAAAGGATACTTATTGAGTTTACTATGTGCCAGACATGGTTCTAAACACTTTGCTTGATTGACTCGTTTAATAACTCCTTTATATGAGATTAAAGACAGAAAACACAGGATAGTGAAAATAATATTCTAATATCATATAAATAAAGAATATGTAAGATGTGTTGAAATATAATAATAGATCCATAAATGGATTAAATTTACCTGCTAGATTGAATTCATATTCATGGAAAAGGATACAACCCATAAAAGATTTAGAAATAAAAGTCTGGTATATAGTTGATATTAGAGATAACTCATTAGAGATATTAGAGATAATTCATTAATATGAGATTATATTATTATCCTCATTTGACATATAATCAAAACTTAGGCATCCAGAATTTAGACACACAACAATGCAATAAAAGAGCCAAAGGAGTCTGTCTCTAGGAGCACTATGGCACGTGAGTTCGTTAGGTTATTCAAACATAATTAGCACGTTCTAGGGAACATGATGTATTAAAAACACTAAACATGGAATAAAATGTATCATAAATCCTAATGTTGTAAACACAGCACATAAATATGTTAGTAAAAAAAATCACACAAGGGCATATTTGGAAACAAGAATGGAGACATCATTATGTACTCTCAGGACTAGGAGTAACTCTTCTTTGTGTTTTACTTTTCATACTTCTACAAAGGAATATGGAATTTGCATGCAATTTAAAACAAAGAACATTTGACTTCAAAAATAATCAATGTGGGGCTGGAGATACAGCTCAGTTGGTGGAGTGCTCACCTCACATGCACAAGGCCCTGGGTTTAATTCCCAGCACCACACACACACACACACACACACACACACACACAAGTAATCAATGTGGGGGGTGGGAAGAAGATGTGGGGGAGGGAATGTGATGTTGGTCAAAAAGTTCAGAGTTTTAATTACGGACAAGAAAATCTGTGCAGCTACTGGCTATAGTTAATATCATGCTGTAGACATTTTCTAAGAGAGATCTGAAATGTTCTCATCACACACAAATGGTTAAGTGAGGATATGGATATGTTCATTAGCTGGGTTTAACCATTTCATAATAATATCTATTTCAAAACATCATGTTTTACACCTTAAATGTAATTTTTGGCAAATTATGGCTTAATAAAGATGGGAGTATTCATTAATTAATTTTCAAAAGAAGAAAGGCAAAGATGATGCCTGTTGGCCCAGCAGGAAACCTTTTGTTTATGAGGCTTCCTGGTCCTGCATCCTTGCCACATTTCCACAGGACCTAAGCCAGTCAGGTTCTGAACCCCAGTAATTGCAGCTGCATCTCTTGGCAGCTATTAGTTCTGGGTCAGCTGTCTATCCTTTGTTCTCTTGGCTCAACCCAAGAAGATGCTAAATTACTTATGGAATCACATAGGTATTTCCTTTATGTTATCTGAGGAAATGGGTCCAGGTGTACAGTCAACGGTGAAAGACAATACTTATTCAGTAAATCCATTCGACAAATGTTTATGGAGTATTTTCCATGGGACATACACCATGCTTTTAGGTCAAGCAACATTGAACTTAAAAACTTCAACAGTCTCTTCTCTAACACTCTTGTTTGTTTGCTAAATAAAGTTCACAACAATAAAGTTGCCTTTGAAATAAATATAAATCATAATCTCCTTCTCTGGCAAGATTATAAACATTCTGCTTCTGCGAATAAGACTTCTCTGATCCATAGATAAGTTTGTGCATATAAACAAATGTCCAACCAATTATTTCACTTGCAACTAATTTAGATTCTTCATTGATTTCTCAGTCTTTACTTGAGGCTCAATGTCATCCTTTCCTACTACCAAAATAAAGTCTGGGACCCATAGGAACAGTTCCCTTAGGAGGCCAAGTCCCATTTGAATGGACACATGGTGTACTCCTCACACTTCAGATAGAGCCCTAATATCCAGAGTATACAAAGAACTCAAAAAAATTAAACTATAAGAAAACAAATAACCCAATCAACAAATGGGCCAAGGACCTGAACAGACACTTCTCAGAGGAGGATATACAATCAATCAACAAGTACATGAAAAAATGCTCACCATCTCTAGCAGTCAGAGAAATGCAAATTAAAACCACCCTAAGATACCATCTCACTCCAGTAAGATTGGCAGCCATTATGAAGTCAAACAACAACAAGTGCTGGCGAGGATGTGGGGAAAAGGGTACACTTGTACATTGTTGGTGGGACTGCAAATTGGTGCGGCCAATTTGGAAAGCAGTATGGAGATTCCTGGGAAAGCTGGAAATGGAACCACCATTTGACCCAGCTATTCCCCTTCTCGGACTATTCCCTAAAGACCTTAAAAGAGCGTACTATAGGGATACAGCTACATCAATGTTCATAGCAGCACAATTCACAATAGCTAGACTGTGGAACCAACCTAGATGCCCTTCAATAGATGAATGGATAAAAAAAAAAAAGTGGCATTTATACACAATGGAGTATTACTCAGCACTAAAAAATGACAAAATCATGGCATTTGCAGGGAAATGGATGGCATTAGAGCAGATTATGCTAAGTGAAGCCAGCCAATCCCTAAAAAACAAATGCCAAATGTCTTCTTTGATATAAGGAGGGCAACTAAGAACAGAGCAGGGAGGAAGAGCATGAGAAGAAGATCACCATTAGACAGGGACGAGAGGGGGGAGGGAAAGGGAGAGAGAAGGCAAATTGCATGGTAATGGAAGGAGACCCTCATTGTTATACAAAATTACATATAAGAGGAAGTGAGGGGGAAAGGGAAAAAAAACAAGAGAGAGAAATGAATTACAGTAGATGGAGTGGAGAGAGAAGATGGGAGGGGAGGGAAGGGGAGGAGAGGGGAGGGGGGATATTAGAGGATAGGAAGGGCAACAGAATACATCAGACACTAGTATGGCAATATGTAAAAACGTGGATGTGTATCCGATGTGATTCTGCAATCTGTATACAGGGTAAAAATGGAAGTTCATAACCCACTTGAATCAAATGTATGAAATATGATATGTCAAGAACTATGTAATGTTTTGAACAACCAATAATAAAAAAATAAAATAAAATACGTTTATTGAACATTCTACTGTCATGTATCACTAAAAATAAAAAATAAAAAATTCAATTAAAAAAAATGAAATGAAGTTGAGAGAACATTTCCTGCTGAGAGAACATTTTTTTCATTTCACTTGCCTAGGTCTGAATCTTCAACCTGAGGATGCTGACAGCCATTTCGAGTTCGACTAAACTCTCAGGAAATGCTGTGGCCTTTTTGGATGCAAACCAGAGAAGATTCTTCAGAGAGATTACATTTTTTTCGTGCCTTGGCTTATCTAGGACCTTCTCAACACCTCTTACAAAAACAGTATATAGGTCAACAGTATCCAGAACACTCTGCAATCAAACTGCTTCCCTTAAAATGGAGTTTAGTTTTTTTATCTGTTATGAATTCCGTTACTCTGAATCGTTGAAGTGTGGAGGAGATCTCACCTAATCAAGCAGGGAAACATTTGATCAAGAAGGAATGAATCCGAGAAAATGCAAATAAAAATTTTAAATGACTCTTCCCTTGTCTTTGGCCTGTGTTCCACATTTAATTAATTTTTAAAAATTTTATGCATTTATCTGCTTAATTTATTATTTAGCTATTTCATTTTTATTTAATTTTGAAAGCATCTAGGTTATCCCTAGAATACCTACCCTTGTCTAAATGAAATCAACTTAAGCTCTGAGTGGAGGATTGTTTAACAGGTAGGGTATTTTTCTTCTCCAAGTCATTAAAGGTTTATACAAAGTTGTAGGAAGTATGGGGTTCAAGTTTTTAAAAGTTCACATTTCCCGCCCCCCACAGACATTAGCCAGAGCCAATGTTCCACCCTCTTTGCCTCCTCCATGTAAAAGAGTAGTAAATGAGGCTTAAGAAGGCGTTGGAGAGATTTAGAGCATTGTGTCCCATGTGCAGCTCCCAATAAACATTTGTTTCACAAAAGTTACATGTGTTCTGCTGTGTCACATGGAATTTCAGAGTTGTGCCCCAAACGGTTTTTTTTTTTTCTTTTTAGTATTCCAGAGAAAACAAAAAAGACTGTGAGCTAGTCTTCCAATGGCTGGGTTGGATGGACTGGGAACCCGAGCCACGAGCTGCCCTAGACAGGCCTCTCTGCCCCCTCAGATCACCAGCTGACTTCTGGGCTCTAGGGAGGGGTCTTGATTTTTCAGTCCAGCTCGATTCCCACTGCAGAACGTCCTGGGGGATGTCAGGCCGTTCCTCCCTGACCCGTCTCCAGCTCAGGAAGTTGTCTTGGCATGGATTTCAATGGGGAAAATGCTCCGAACTTTTCCAGTGAAAACCGCAGAGCCTGATTTTTATTCAGTGTCGCTCTCTGTAAGAGACTCAAAGACAAGACTCCATGAGTGGTTAGTTCTGGGTTGGAGATGATGGGCGATCCTTATTTATTTATTTATTTATTGAATGTGTTTTTCATTTCAACAATTTCTACAAGGGGAGGCTATAAAGGAAAGTATAAATAGAAATGGCTCTTCCTAAAGACGCGAAGGAAACTGACTTCTCAGGGAGTCAGGAGCTTCTTGGGGCCCATTCCTATAAGGAAGGTTTTCCAGAACCTTTCAGAAGCAGTACAGCTGCATTTGACTAGAAGTGTTTATGCTCTGAACCCCTCTCCTCCCAGAGTGATAATCCACTTCATAATGGGGCTGTCCAGAAAGGAACCACTACCTTGACATTCCAGATATGTATAGTTCGTAAGCTATGGTGGGATGACGGCCTTGTCCTAAACTCTCACATTAGGAAATGGACAAGCAGCGGGCGCCGGGACGGAAAAGGACCCACTGAGCTCCCCCTGCAGGTCTCTGGTAGCACTAACTGACCTTTCCTTTCTTCGGATTCTAATTAGTTATGCATGCCAAGACACAAGTCAACAAAGTTGCTGATATTTAAGTAAAATGAAAAGTGCTGAGCGGGGTACCCCGCCCCCAATCTTTCTGTTGCATGTTCTATGGTAATAGGTTGCAATGCAGTATTTTGAATAAGTATGTAAAAAAGAAACAGTCTAGTAATTTCCATTTCTTACAAATATTTAGCAGGGTAGGTAAGCAAAATATTATTACCAATTAAAAAAATAAAGATCCAGGGTAAAATCCACAATTTCTAGCTCCTGTGGAAAAAAGGCCTCCTTCACGTTCGGAGGTTGCTCTCAAGAGATAACAGAGGTCACAAAAGCACACAGAATCTGTTTCCCTCTTGAACCTATATTCTGTACTCTTCTCCTCATGAATATGGGGTTAGAACCTGTCTTGAGGTTTCTTAAGCACTAACTGAAAAGAAGAAACATGTGAAAGAAACCATAGGTATTTGTTACCAAAATTCATCTTCAGGTAGATGGCTTCTACCCACAAGTTGGGTAGCAGTTAAAAATCAGAAGATTTGGGGTCAAATTCCTTCTTTACCATTTATCCATGGTGAGATTTAGGGTAAGTCACCTCTCTTAGCATCAGTCTTCTCATTTATAAAAACGGAAATACTCAAAAGAGTTGATTCAGACAGAATGGGAGAAAGACACCATTTTCATAACAGTAAGAAAAAGGATGCTGGATGTGGTGACACACACCTGTAATTCCAGTGACACAGAAAGATTGCAGGTCAGAGGCCAACCTGTCTCAAAAAAAAAAAAAAGAAGCAAATTTGGTATATAACTTAGTAATAAAGCACCCTTGAGTTCAATTCCCAGTATAAAAAAAAAAAAGATAAATGACAGAGATAAACAATAAGAAATGAAATGGGTATGCTTAATATGAAGAAAACTTTAAGAACAGTATCAAAAGAGACAAAAGAAAATGTAAACTAATTGAAGATATCTGAATTCTGAGATAGGTAGACACAATATCATATAGATATTAACTCTTCTTAAATTAGCCTATCACTTTAATACAATTCCAATGGAAATACCAGCCAGAACTTATTGGACATTGGCAAAGTGATTCTAAAATTAATATTAAAAAATAAACCAAAATAACTAGTGAGATCCTGAAAATAAGAGTAATGAGAGGAAAATAGGCCCTTTTAGATATTAAAATATACTATAATGCTATAAGTTAAATGGAGTGTTGACACATGATTATAGAAATCAATAGAGGAAAACAAAACATCAGAAATAGACCCCAATGGCCAGGCATTGTGGTACATACCTCTAATCCTACTGACTTGGGAGGCTGAGGCAGGAGGATCACAAGTTGGAGGCCAGCGGCAGCAAATTAGCAAGGCCCTCAGCAACCTAGCGAGACCTTAGCTGGAAATATAGGTCCGTGGTAAAGCACCCCTTGGTTTTATCCCCAATTTAAAAAAAAAAAAAAAAGAAAGAAAAAAAGAAGAAAGAAATAGTCTCCAATGCAAATTAAAATCTTCTACATACAAGTGGTAAAAGTTAAAATTCATAAGGGAAAGATGGAGTATTTAATAAACAGTGTTGGGACAAGCGGAAAAATACACCAGATAGTATTTTATATTGTATACTATGATAAATTCCAGATACACCAAAGTCTAAAACAAGCAATAAAATCACAAAGTATTAGATGATACAATGAGATAATTTAAAATAATCCTGGTGAGAAAGGGTTTATTAATTCTGAACAGAAAATCGATATGTTTTACTATGTAAAAATTAAAAATTGGATGTCAAAAGACATATGGTGAGCAAGGGAGCACTTCCTCATTGTGTCAAGCAGGTTTCCGTTACTGTAACAAAATACCGGGATAATCAACTGATTTTGGCTTTCAGCCTCTGAAGTTTCAGCCATGGTCTCTTGGCTTTTGAAACTGAGGTGAAGCAGTGCATCATGGTGGGAAGCAAGAGGTGGAAAAATCTACTCATTTTATGGTGATTGCGAAGCAAAGAAAACAGAAGAGATTAGGATCCTGATATCTTCTTCCAGGGCACATCACAATGACCCAACTTCCTACCACCAGACACTATCTCTTGAAGGTCCCACCACCTACCCAATATGCCATTGTCTGAGGACCAAGCTTTCAGCACATGGGCCTGTTGTCAAGAAGCTAACCTCCCTGATCCATTAAGAATTCTTATAAGTAAACACAAAATAGAAGTTTTTATAAAGGATACGAAGAATTCACTGAATAGGAAATTGAAATGAGTCTAAAACTTTAAAAGACACTCGACCTCATTCAAAAAGTAAATGCAAGGTGAAGCTGTGACACCATTTTTCACCTGTATTAGCAAAAAAAAAAAAAAAAAAATGACGCCCTCTGGTGAGCAGGTGAAGTAACAGTCACTCAGGGTCATGAGGGCAGTTTGGAAGAGCACTTAAAGTTGCAAATGTGCAATGTTTGGACTTACAGAGTATTCCTAGTATTCTAGGAATTTATCAACAGATACATCAATGCAGAAGACAAGTGACAACAGCACAAGGACATTATTTGCAGCATTATCTGTAATTGCAAAAGATTGTAAAACACTGACAATGGGAGACTGCTTAAATAAATAATGTATCCATCTGATGGGAATTTTTGTAGCTCTAAAATACGGAGGAAAGAGTTCATATCTAATGCGGGATAATTACCAGGACAATGTCCACTGGAAGGGATCCACAGAAAAGTGGAAAAGGAAATCATGCACAAATGTTTTGCACAAGCATAAAAGATGTGTGGAAAGGTAAACAAGAAAGGTATGTAATTGGGGGCTGGTGGCAGGGAGACCTGGGTGGCATGACATGGGGTAATTGGAAGACCTTTCATTGTGTTTCGATGTTATTAGCCTTTTCGTAGAATTTTGAACCATTTAGTGCCTCAAAAGAATTTAATTTTATTAAAAGGGGTTTGTTTATAGGCAAGCTGATTCAGGAGAGGGGTCAAAGGTGACGATCTACTTAAAGTACTATTGCACACAGCAGGAGGTATTCAACAGAGGGTCTTTATGCCATGAGGACACAGTGCCTTTGGAATGAGAACCCCCTGTCTCGTCACAGTAGCAGACCTCAATGCCACTGGTCCACTCCCCCAAGAGGACACTCAGTGAGGACTCTCATTGGCTTCCCCTCTTCTGCTTCTTCTCACACCCCCCAGCCCAGTACTGGGATTGAACCCAGGGCCTTATTTACTAGGCAAGCATTCTACCACCTCTACCTCGGAGCTACATCCCCAGCCCTTTTTATTTTAATTTGAGACAGAGTTTCACTCTGCCAGCCCAGACTAATCTCTCCTTTGTAATCATCCTACCTAAGCTTCCCTCCTGTAATGGAAACAAGCACTCACCACTATGTCCAGCTCCCCTATCTTTTTGTTTAGCCCTAAATTAGATACAACTTACGCTCAGACTCTACCTCCTAGCTACAATTTTATTAAAAAGACAAAACTTTGAAAAACCTAAAGAAGTTTGTGCCAAAAAGTTGAACCTTTGAGAGACGTCTCTTTCCTTCCTCCCCTCCTTCCGTCCTCCCCCTCTCTTTCTCCTTTTACACACTAGAGATCTCAGGATCAAACTCAGGGACCCTCTACCTCTGAACTACTCCCCAATCCTTTCAATTTTATTTTTGAGACAAGGTCTTCCCAAGGCTGGCCTTGAATTTGTAATCCTCTTGCCTCAGCCTCCCAATTATAGTCCTGTGCTACTCCTTCCCGTTAAGAGGCTTTTTTTTCAAGTCTTGGGAAATTAAAAAACAAACAAAAAATTATTCTCTTGGGCTGGGGCTGTAGCTCAGTGGTAAAGCACTTGCCTAGCATGTATGAGGCACTGGGTTCAATCCTCAGTACCACATTAAAAAAATTAAAAATAAAATAAAAGGCATGCTGGCCATCTGCAACTATAAATTTTTTTTTTCTAAAATTGATTCTCTCAGACTCTGAGAGACACTAGAGAATATGCAAACAGTATTTGTGCTGTGCATGCATGGATTTGAACATAAGGTAAATGAGGGCAGTACCAAAAGTCTAGATGTGGCATCTGAGCCTCAAATCACTAGAGAAAATGAGGCAGGAATTACCAAAACTGGCTAATAAGCAATTGAGCTGTACCTTATTCAAGGTTCTGCAGATGGTCCCCAGTCTGTGAACTATGTATTACTGACCCATACTAAGACAAGTAGAGAAACTCAAAATGAGAGCATAAAATACTACGTCTATTGGATTGGATGTTAAAAAATTAAGCTTGTATTTTTGCATTTCATTTTTTTTTCCAGTTATTCTTTCTTTACTTTACAAAAGCATCAGTCCAAAACAGAATGGAAATTTAAAAACAAAGAAAAACACAATTCTTCACCAGAGATAGTTTGAGATGCCTGGTTCTGATCTGTATTTCTGTCTATGCAGAAATACAATGATGTCCCACTAGACCAGTATGTATCTACTAACCATGAGGTCATTGAATACTACATTGCCATGTGAGGTAAGGGTGAAATACATGTCAGATTCCAAGGACTTAGTATTAAAAAATGTAGAATGTCTCGATTTTTATAAGATATTAAAAGAATGTTTTTGATATATTGGGTTAAATAAAATATATTATCAAATTTCAGCTTTACAAGATAAAACTATTTCTGAAGATGAACAGGTTAATGGTTGCTCTCTATAAATGCATTTAATGCCACTAAATCTCACTTATAAATGTTCAAGATAAATGGTTGAGCAAAATTTTATGTTATAGGGTAGGCATGGTGGCATATGGCTGTAATCCCAAAGGCTTGGGAAGCTGAGGTAGAAGGATCACAAGTTCAAAGACAGCCTCAGCAATTTAGCGAAGCTCTAAGCAACTTATCAAGACCCTGTCTCCAAATAAAATATAAAAAAAGGTTGGGAATATGGCTCAGTGGTGGAGTGCCCCTGGGTTCCATCCCTGGAGCCTATATGTATATATAATGGGTATCTTACCACCATAAAAGTTAGTTAAGATTAAGGTATGCAGGTGTTTCTTTTTACTTTTTAATGTCACTCCTAGAAAATTTAAGTGGGGTGTGAGACTTGTTTGTGGCTCACATCATACTTCTGTCAGATAGTGCTCAGGGTTGCTCCAGACTTTCTCCTCCTGCCACCTTTGATCCAACTTTGTGGTGTCTAGTCTCACCACTACCCACTCAGCTCAACATCCCCTGTTCAGCAAAACTTCCATGAAGGGTGAGCAGGCTCCCAACATGTACCTCCCCCTTTAGCTGAGTTCCTATGGTGTTTGATGCAAACCTTCATTGATATGTGTGTGTGCAATACTTCACAAATTAATAAGTACACTCCTGGGGGGTATGATCATTACTACTTCACCCCCACCACTTAGCATTGCACACAGGAGCTCAGCTGAGCCTTGTCTCAGGTGTTCTTTCAATACAGTTGAGTAACAGATTGAGAAAGCAATCTTAGCTCCAGATACCTCCCCCAAAAGCTCCTTGGTCCTCTTCACACTGGACTTGGAGCTTTGAGAGTCGAGTGCTAAATCTAGTTGTTAGGCAAGAAAGATGGATTTGAATATCTGCATGCTGATGTCACTGTTTAACAGATAACATAAAAATTATCATTCATTCAACAAATATTTAGAGTACTATTTTAGGCACTGGGAAAAGAGCGTAATGAAGTCAGCGCAAGTGTTTAAGGCGCTTCATTCTGTGGGAAAGTGGGGTGGCACATAATAAAATAAAATGATCAAATGAAGAAAGAAATTCAGAATTCAGTCATGTACAGAGAACGAAAACAAAGTGGCGTGGTAAAATGAGAACACTGAGAGGCTGCCTTCGAGTCAGTGGTCAGGGAGGTCCTCTGAGGAGGGGACATTGAAACGGAAATGCTGACAAGGAGGAGGCAGCTCTGCAGAAATGGAGATGAATATTTTAGGCAGAGGGAACAGCAAGTGCAAGAGTCATAAAGCAGAGACAAGTTTGGTAAGCTTGGGATAAGGAAAATGGCAGCATTAAGTTCAAAAAGGAATAGATGCCGAATTTCTCTCTCTAGGAATATAGTAAACTTAGAGACTGAAGGTCCCTCCCAAATGAAACAACAAAAACTTAAATGGGTCGAGTTAGAGAAAATAATCCTAAGTGAAGTTAGCCAATCCCCAAAAAACCAAAAGCCGAATGTTTTCTCCGATATAAGGAAACTGACTCATCATAGTGGGGTAGGGAGGGGAAGCATGGGAGGGACAGAGGAACTCTAGATAGGGCAGAGGGGTGGGAGGGGAAGGGAGCGGGCAGGGGTAATTAATGATGGTGAAATGTGATGGACATCATTATCCAAAGTACAGGCACCAAGACACGAATTGGTGTGACTATACTATGTATACAACCAGAGATACGAAAAATTGTGCTCTATATGTGTAATAAGAATTGTAATGCATTCTGCTGTTATATATAAATACAAATAAATAAATACATACATAATGATACTGCCCAAAATTTAAAAAAAATTAAGAATTCTTTGATGAATTGCTGAACTGGCATGAATGAAGGCAATCATCAGAAATAAAAATATATATATATATAGCAAAATAGGCTTTTATCTTACAGGTTCATGCTGAGTCTCAGACTTTAATTTGTGCCTTAGTGAAGAAATGGGCTTGGGAGACAGGAGGTATGTTGATGAATTTTATGTGTCAACTTGACTGAGCCACATTGTTTAGACACTATTCTGGACGTTTTTGTGAAGATGTTTTTGGGTGAGATTTACATTAAGATCAGTGGACTTGTAATAAAGCAGATTGCCTTCCATAATGTGGGTGGGTCTCAAACAATCAGTTGAAGACCTGAATACAACAAAAGGATGACCTCCGCCTGACCCCCCAAACAAGAAGGAATTCCCCAGCAGATTGCCTTAGGATTCAAACTGCAATTCTTTTCAGGGCCTCCAGCCTACCAACCTCCTCCATTAGATTTTGCATTCACCAAGCCTCTACAATTATGTGAGCCAGTTCCTTAAATAAATCTCTTTGCACACACACATACTATTCTACCCTGTTGTTCTGTTTTTTCTGGAGAACCCTAATACAGAAAATAAAGCCTAAGTGAGGAATCTAGTAGGAGAGCTATTATATAAACTTTGAGATCCTCTGCCATAAAGGGTAGCAGCTTTGACACCAGGTGGTTGGAAGTGTTGTTAGTAGAAAACAAAATAACCTGGGAATTTGTAAGCATAAGCCACTTTCTATGTGAGTTTACATTCCAAATTCATATCATAAGGATAATCAAAGAAAAAAAAACCCTGCAAGGGTAGACTTTTTTAATGAAATAAATTTTTAATAATTTTAAATAGAGTAAAATTCATTTTTGAAGAAAGTTCTGTGTTAAGAAACAGAGTGGTTTATCTACTACTACGATCATAACAACACGAAAAGTTGGCAACCCCTAACCTTTTCATCATTTCTACAGTTTTAATTTTTGCAGAATATCTTACAAATAATAATAATATGTAACATTTTTGGTCTGGTTGCTTTCACTGAGCAAAAGGTATCTGCAATTCATACATGTTCTTGTATGTATAACAGCTCATGCCTTTGTATTACTAAATGGTATCCTGCCCTATGAAAGTGCCATACTATAACGTGTTCCTGAGCTGCATCAAATGACTTGATGAGCCAGTTCCATGCATTTGTTACATCTGCAGTGTTTTTCACTGGTAGTCTTTCTGCTTGATTCTTTTTTATCGTATCTCTCTCTCTATTGAAATTCTCCTTGTGATCTTGTATATTGCTCATCTCTTCCTCAGAGTCTGTAATATATTAATCATGGTGATTTCAAATTTCCTGTCTGACAGTTTCAACATCTGTGTCATATCTGATTATGGCCTACTGATTGCTTTGCTTATTAGCAGTATGTTTTTTTTTTCACATGCTGTGCAATATTTTCTTGTTTTAGTCAGTGGTGAGTGAAGGCAAGTTATTTTTATTCCTGTAAATGGACATGTGTTTCCTCCCACAGTCCTTCAGTCTGGGCTTTGAGTCAATATCATCAGGTGACAAGCTGGGCTGAAGGTCTACAGTGCCCCATGGTCCTCAAAATCTGCTACCAATTCCTTGTGTTTAGGAAGAGGCTCGCTTTCTGGAGGATTTTTCTCAACGTCTGCTCCTTCTTCAACTTTAGAGCATTCTGCTTCACCTCAGAGAAGGTCTTGTGCCTCACCCTCCTTCAATTTCCCCAGCCATCTGTCACTGTTACTTATTGACACTTTTTAGCCTTGTGGCATTCCTAGGTATGTATGCAAAAAAAAAAAAAAACAAAACTGAAAGTAGGGACCCAGTTATTTGTACATCGATGCTCATAGCAACATATTCAACCAGGCACAGTGGTGCATCCTGTAATCCCAGTGACTTGGGAGTCTAAGGCAGGAGGACCACAAGATCAAAGCCAGCCCTCCGCAACTTAGCAAGACCCTGTCTCAAAATAAAAAAATAAAAAGAGCTGGGGATGTGGGTCAGTGGTTAAGCCATTCCCGATTCAATTCCCAGTACTAAAAAAGCAACATATTCATAGTGTCCAAAAGTTGGAAACAACCCAAGTACTCATGAACACATGAATGAGTAGATCAAATGTATTATATACATAAAATAGAGTATTACTCGGTCTTTAAGAGGAAATTTCAATGTTTGCTGCAAATGAACCTTGAAAATATTATGCTAAGTGACATAAGGTAAACACAAAAAGCTAAATGTTGTATGATTGAACCCATATGAGATACCTAGAACAGAAAAATTCACAGAAACAGAAGCAGAACAGAGGTGACCAGGGACTGTTTAAATTTAATAACTGACATTACCAAGAAGGGTTGACAAGGATGTGGGACAACAAAAATCCTCAGATGTCCCTTCCAGGCTGTTGATATTATTTCATTGGTTTTTCTACTTTATACCAGTTCCACATTGTTTCAAATACTGTAGTTTTATAGTGAGTTTAAAAATAAACTAGTATTGTTCTAGTATTCAGGATCCCTTGAGATTTCATATGGATTTTTTTAAAAAGTTATTTCTGAAAAAAAAAAGTGATTTGGATTTTGGCAGGGGTTATGTTGACTCTGTAGGTCACTTAATATTGACATTTCTTTTTAAATTTTTTTTAATATTTATTTTTTAGTTTTTGGTGGACACAACATCTTTGTTTGTATGTGGTGCTGAGGATCGAACCCGGGCCGCACGCATGCCAGGCAAGCGCGCTACCGCTTTGAGCCAAATCTCTAGCCCTTAATATTGACATTTTAACAATATTAAGTCTTTCAATCCACAAACAGCATTTTTCCATTTACTTCTGTCTTAAATTTCTTTCAGCAGTGTTTTATAATTTTCAGTGTACAAGTCTTTCACCTCCTTGGATAGGTCTATTCCTAAGTATTTTATTATTTTTGGTGCTACTATAAATTAAATTGTTTTCTTAATTTCCTTTTCAGATTATTGGCTGTTTAGAAATGCAGTCGACTGTTATGACCTCTAACTGTAATTTCCTGGCTTCTCCTGTATGCCTCTGCCTCTGGAATTGTGCACCTAACCAAACTGGGCACTCTCAATTATTAAAAAATAATCTTCTCAAATTTGGACAGCTCATGAAGATTCTACTTTTTTAGCGGTTGGGGTAGTAGAGTGCTTGCCTAGCACATGTGAGACACTGAGTTCGGGCTCAATCCTCAGTATCACATAAAAATAAATAAAAGCATTGTGTCCATCTACAACTAAGAAAATTTTTTAAAAATTCTGCTTTTTAAACTAGTTTCTTCTCAGAGTTTAAACTTAATTACATTGAATAGGGCTTTTGTGGTAGTGTTTTATGGAAGTGTTTAAGAATATGTCCTTGCCTTGTTCCATACTTGGGAGCAAACATTCAAGATTTCTCCACTAAGTTCGATGTTAGTTTTAGTTTTATCATATGCAACACTTAACAAGTTCTCTCTATTCAGAGTTTGCTGAATTTCCATAATGTATAGGTGGTTGGATTTTTTTTTCACATCATTTTTCTGTAATCTACCATTACGATCATATATATTTTTCTTCCTTCATTCTGATTTTAAAATGTAAAACTCACCTTGTATTTCTGGTATAAATGCTACTTGGCCATGATGTATTATCTTTAAATTTTTACTAAACTCAATTTGCCAATATTCATTTAGGCTTTTATGTGGAAACGTTTTATGCATGATAATGGCTTAAATTACATTGACCAGAAGAACTTAGGCCAAACCTGATTGTAAGGGAGGCAAGAAATATAAACAAACAGCTATTTATGACAGAAATTAAGAGAGATGGAGGACAGAAATCACACTATTCATTAAAAATCTAATCAATCTTATGGAGGGTGTCAAGGAAGCAATACTTAGCAAGAAATGGCTAAGATTTCCTTGAGTTGATTAGAAAATTCAAGAAGCATAATGTATTCCCAGAAGGGAAAAGAATCCATACATCAGTTTGTTATAATGAAACTCCAAAAACATCTAAAAGAAAAGCAGATTCCTCCCCCAAATAATCAACAATATGACTAACACCAAATTTTTCAGTAGCAACACTAGACACCATGAAATGGTCCAAGGGAAGATAGATGCACTTTGAGTATTCAAATGCTGACAGAATTCTATAGATCTGCAATGCAGAACACAGAAAATGACATTTCTGAAATGTTAGCAGGAAAGTAAGCAAGTGAACTAGTAAACATGTGTGTAAATATGAAATCATTATATAAAGCACGGTTTTAATTTGTAGAATTAAACAAGAATCAGAACTAAAATACTGGGTAACAAGGATACATGAGTGGAAGGAGAATAAACAAAGTTAAGCCATTTTGTGTGGTCTGGAGAGTTTAGACTTTGGTGAGTTAAGTATGTGTGGTAAAACTGCAAGTGTAACCACTAAAAGAGTGGAAATCATGTATAAATGCAGTGTGGATAAAAACAAATTAAATTTAAAAGTGAAAAATAAATACTCAATTTAAAAAAGAAAAACAGCAGAGCAGAATGAAAACAAAAACAAGATGAAAGAAACAAGTTCAATTATATCAACAATCCTAGGAAATGTCTATGATCCAAACTCAGGGGATTACAGAGATAAAATTGTGAAAATGTGACATGTGTACTGGTGACAAACTTAAAACACAGGGGCCCAGGAACACTGAAAATGAAAGAATAGAGAATGATGTACCAGGAAAATACCACTCTAAAGAAACCTGAGGTTGCTATAGCAACAACAGGAAAATATACTAGAGTGAGAAGCAATATTACATATAAAAGGAAGTCACTACCAAAGGATAAATATTGTGTAATTCTGAAGTTGAAGCCAACTAAAAAATAGCACCAAAATATGTAAACAAATATTACTAAACTCCTAGAATGTACTGACAAATCTACCATCATAGTGATTCAGCATACCTTTTCGTGATAAATTCAGGTGGGTTAAATTTGGTGTTCTTGTCTCTGGCAAGATCAGTTAAGAAAAAGTGAGAAGATACAAATAATTAACATTGGAAATGATCCAGGGCATTTAACAATCTAGGTAGGTTAGAAACTATAAAGATCATAAAAAATATTATCAAAACTTTTTGTCAAAATTTGAAAATATATAAAATAGAAAAATGTGGCTAGAAAAATATGATTTCTTGAAACAGAATCAAGAAGAATTAAAATCTAGATGGTTTTTCAATGATTTAAAAAATTGAACCAACAGCTTAAAATTTTTTAAAGAAAGAAAATACCAGTCTCATTTGAGTTCTAGCAAATTCATAAGGAATGTATTACTTCAATCTTTATTTTGGGGGTAGGTCCAAGGCATAGAATATGTTCTTGACATTTTAATCAAAAAGAGATTTAATATTTTAATATGTAATATTCCATTACATGGAAGGGCTAGAGAATAGAAGTTGGGGGCAGGGCTGGTACTGAGTTTTTGGGGTTCAAGATTACACCATTCACCTTAGCTGTCATCTGGGAATCAAAAAGCTGCTGACATTGTCATTGCCACAAACACAAATGCCTGACCTCAGGGAGATGGAGACCAGGAATGGGGGTCTATGCAAACATCCTTATCTGCTGGAGCAGGCTCCTGGTAGCCACCGCCTTACACAGACAGCTGCAAGAGAGTTTGGTGGATGTTGTCTGGGGATTTTGAACCTCTCCAAATAGATGTTCTAGAAAAATGGAAATTGATAAAAAAAAAATAGTCTCAGAATTTTGTAGTTATTTTTAGAAATTTGGATAACAAAATCTAACAAACATAGTAAGAAAAAAAATACTGAATATCATTGCAAAAATCCTAAACATAACAAAGTCCAATATCATACAGGTTGAATATCCCATTTCCAAAATGCTTGGGAAAAGAAGGGTTTCAGATTTGGGAGGTTTATTTTATTTTAGTTCATTTTATTTTAGTTTAGTTTGAAATATTTATATAGTCTTTATCAGATGAGTATCCCAAATCCAAAAAATCTGAAATTTTTAATGTTCCAAACTATGAAACTTCTTGACCATCAGATGGTTCTCAAAAAGTTTTGGATTTCAGATTTTAGATTTTGGATTATAAATGTTGAATTTGTATTAAGGAAAAAAATGATAAACTATATCCAAGTTTGGTATAATCCCAGGAACATATGATGTGTTTTACACTTAAAACTTCATAAAATCATTTATTTGATAGGTTCAAAATGATTTACAATAAAATTACTCAACAAAATAGGAATGGAAGGAAACTTTCTTAAACTGAAAAAGGTCATTCACAGATGCATAGATATCCTTTGTAATACATTTGCTTTGAGATCACCAACAAGACCAGGATGTCCTCCACCACCACATCTCTTCAATGGGACACTGAAGGACATTGCCAGGGCCAGCAAGAGCAGAAATAGAAATCAGAAGTAGGGAGACCTGCGACCTACCGGCAGAACAGGCCCAGCGACCTGCCAGCGAGGTAGACACATTGCCCCAATTGGAAGAGGGGCGGAGCAGAACCACCGCCCACGCCTGCAAGGTGGGCAAACCTGCGACCGACCAGTGGAGCAGGCCCAGCGGCCGCCACGTGGTGGACACATCGCCTGCAAGGTGGGCAGACCTGTGACCCACTGGCGGAGCAGGCCCAGAGGCCTGCCGGCATGGTAGACACATCGCCTCAATTGGAGGAGGAGCATAGCCATCGCCCGCCCCTGCAAGGGAGAATTTTCAACTATACAAGAGCAATGTAAATATATAGGGGGAAAATTCAATAACACAACAGTTTCACCAAGCAGAAAGAAACGGGAGCAGTATGAAAAGACAAGGAAAGAAAGGACCACAAGCAATGCAGGTCAACTCAACTTTAGAAGAGGTAATAGCTGCAGCAGATGGAATGTCAGATAAAGAATTCAGGATTTACATGCTTCAGATGATCTGGAGTCTCAAGGAAGACATTAGACAGCAAAATCAGACAATGAAAGACCACTTCGACAATGAATTACATAAACAAATCCAAGAAGCAAAAGATCAATTATACAGGGAGATAGAGGTTATAAAAAACAAACAAACAGAAATCCTAGAAATGCAGGAAGCAATAAACCAACTTAAAAACTCAAATGAGAATACTACCAGTAGAGTAGAACACTTAGAAGATAGAACATCAGACAATGAAGACAAAGTATTTCAACTTGAAAAGAGCATAGACAGCTCAGCAAGACTGTTAAGAAACCATGAGCAGAACATTCAAGAAATTTGGGATAACATAAAGAGACCAAACTTAAGAGTCATTGGGATACAGGAAGGTATAGAGGTCCAAACCAAAGGAATGAGCAATCTATTCAATGAATTAATATGAGAAAACTTCCCAGACTTGAAGAATGAGACAGAATCCCAAATCCTAGAAGTCTACAGGACGTCGAATGTGCAAAATCATAAGAGATCCACACCTAGACACATTATAATGAAGATGCCCAACATACAGAATAAGGAGAGAATTTTAAAAGCTTCAAGAGAAAGGAAGCAGATTACATTTAGGGGTAAACCAATCAGGATAACAGCTGATCTTTCAACACAGACTCTGAAAGCTAGAAGATCCTGGAACAACATATTTCAAATGCTGAAAGAAAATGGGTTCCAACAAAGAATTGTGTATCCAGCGAAATTAAGCTTCAGGATGGAAGATGAAATTAAAACCTTTCATGATAAACAAAAGTTAAAAGAATTTGCAGCTAGAAAACCATGTCTTCAAAACATCCTCGGCAAAACATTACAGGAAGAGGAAATGGAAAATAACAATGAAAACCAACAGTGGCAGGTAGTACAGTAAAGGTGAAAAATAATCAAAGAGGAAAAACAAACCATGTTAAGTAACATAAATACAAATATGGCTGGAAGAACAATCCATAGCTCAATAATAACCCTAAATGTTAATGGCTTAAACTCACCAATTAGGAGACACAGGCTAGTAGAATGGATCAAAAAAAAAAAAAAAGATCCAACAATATGCTGCCTACAGGAGACAGACAGATTTGATAGGAAAAGACATACATAGACTGAAGGTGAAAGGTTGGGAAAAATCATATCACTCATATGGACTTCGGAAACAAGCAGGAGTGTCCATACTCATATCAAATAAAATAGATTTCAAGCAAAAGCTAATCAAAAGGGATAAAAGGGACACTATATACTGCTCAACAAGACATAACAATCACAAATATATATGCTCCAAACAATGGTGCAGCTATGTTCATCAAACAAACTCTTCACAAGTTCAAGAGTCTAATAGACCACCATACAATAATTATGGGAGACTTCAACACACCTCTCTCAACACTGGACAGATCTTCCAAACAAAAGTTGAATAAAGAAACTATAGAACTCAATAATACAATTAATAATCTTGATTTAATTGACATATATAGAATATACCACCCAACATCAAGCAGTTACACGTTTTTCTCAGCAGCACATGGATCCTTCTCAAAAATAGATCATATATTATGTCACAGGGCAACTCTTAGACATTATAAAGGAGTAGAGATAATACCATGCATCTTATCTGATCATAATGGAATGAAACTGGAAATCAACGATAAAAGAAGGAAGGAAAAATCATGCATCACTTGGAGAATGAAAAATAGGTTACTGAATGATCAATGGGTTATAGAAGACATCAAGGAGGAAATTAAAAAATTCTTAGAGATAAATGAAAACACAGACACAACATATCGGAATCTATGGGACACAATGAAAGCAGTTCTAAGAGGAAAATTCATTGCCTGGAGTTCATTCCTTGAAAAAAGAAAAAACCAACAAATAAATGATCTCACACTTCATCTCAAAATCCTAGAAAAAGAAGAGCAAAACAACAGCAAAAGAAGTAGAAGGCAAGACATAATTAAAATCAGAGCTGAAATTAATGAAATCAAAACAAAAGAAACAATTGAAAAAATTGACAAAACTAAAAGTTGGTTCTTTGAAAAAATAAATAAAATCGACAGACTCTTAGCCATGCTAACAAAGAGAAGAAGAGAGAGAACTCAAATTACTAGCATATGGGATGAAAAAGGCAATATCACAACAGACAATTCAGAAATACAGAAGATAATTAGAAATTATTTTGAATCCTTATACTCCAATAAAATAGAAGATAGTGAAGGCATCGATAAATTTCTTAAGTCATATGATCTACCCAGATTGAGTCAGGAGGATATAGACAACCTAAACAGACCAGTATCAATTGAGGAAATAGAAGAAGCCATCAAAAGACTACCAACTAAGAAAAGCCCAGGACTGGATGGGTATACAGCAGAGTTTTACAAAACCTTTAAAGAAGAACTAACACCAATACTTTTCAAGCTATTCCAGGAAATAGAGAAAGAGGGAGAACTTCCAAATTCATTCTACGAGGCCAACATCACCCTGATTCCTAAACCAGACAAAGACAATTCAAAGAAAGAAAACTACAGACCAATATCTCTAATGAATCTAGATGCAAAATTCCTCAATAAAATTCTGGCGAATCGGATACAAAAACATATCAAAAAAATTGTGCACCATGATCAAGTAGGATTCATTCCTGGGATGCAAGGCTGGTTCAATATATGGAAATCAATAAATGTTATTCACCACATCAATAGACTTAAAGATAAGAACAATATGATCATCTCGATAGATGCAGAAAAAGCATTCGACAAAGTACAGCATCCCTTCACGTTCAAAACTCTAGAAAAACTAGGGATAACAGGAACATACCTCAATATTGTAAAAGCTATCTATGCTAAACTTCAGGCTAGCATCATTCTGAACGGAGAAAAATTGAAGGCATTCCCTCTAAAATCTGGAACAAGACAGGGATGCCCTCTCTCACCACTTCTATTCAACATAGTTCTCGAAACACTGGCCAGAGCAATTAGACAGATGAAAGAAATTAAAGGCATAAAAATAGGAAAAGAAGAACTTAAATTATCACTATTTGCAGATGACATGATCCTATACCTAGCAGACCCAAAAGGGTCTACAAAGAAACTATTAGAGCTAATAAATGAATTCAGCAAAGTGGCAGGATATAAAATCAACACCCATAAATCAAAGGCATTCCTGTATATCAGCAACAAATCCTCTGAAATGGAAATGAGGACAATCACTCCATTCACAATATCCTCAAAAACAATAAAATACTTGGGAATCAACCTAACAAAGGAGGTGAAAGACTTATACAATGAAAACTACAGAACCCTAAAGAGAGAAATAGAAGAAGATCTTAGAAGATGGAAAAATATACCCTGTTCATGGATGGGCAGAACTAACATCATCAAAATGGCGATATTACCAAAAGTTCTCTATAGGTTTAATGCAATGCCAATCAAAATCCCAATGGCATTTCTTGTAGAAATAGATAAAGCAATCATGAAATTCATATGGAAAAATAAAAGACCCAGAATAGCAAAAACAATCAGGCGGTATAGCGATACCAGAATTCAAACTATACTACAGAGCAATAGTAACAAAAACAGCATGGTACTGGTACCAAAACAGGCGGGTGTACCAATGGTACAGAATAGAGGACACAGAAACCAATCCACAAAATTACAACTATCTTATATTTAATAAAGGGGCTAAAAGCATGCAATGGAGGAAGGATAGCATCTTCAACAAATGGTGCTTGGAAAACTGGAAATCCATATGCAACAAAATGAAACTGAATCCCATTCTCTCATCATGCACAAAAGTTAACTCAAAATGGATCAAGGAGCTTGATATCAAATCAGAGACATGGCGTCTGATAGAAGAAAAAGTTGGCTATGATCTACATACTGTGGGGTCGGGCTCCAAATTCCTCAATAGGACACCCATAGCACAAGAGTTAATAACTAGAATCAACAAATGGGACTTACTCAAACTAAAAAGTTTTTTTCTCAGCAAAAGAAACAATAAGAGAGGTAAATAGGGAGCCTACATCCTGGGAACAAATCTTTACTCCTCACACTTCAGATAGAGCCCTAATATCCAGAGTATACAAAGAACTCAAAAAATTAAACAATAAGAAAACAAATAACCCAATCAACAAATGGGCCAAGGACCTGAACAGACACTTCTCAGAGGACGACATACAATCAATCAACAAGTACATGAAAAAATGCCCACCATCTCTACCAGTCAGAGAAATGCAAATCAAAACCACCCTAAGATACCATCTCACTCCAGTAAGATTGGCAGCCATTATGAAGTCAAACAACAACAAGTGCTGACGAGGATGTGGGGAAAAGGGTACACTTGTACATTGCTGGTGGGACTGCAAATTGGTGCGGCCAATTTGGAAATCAGTAGGAGATTTCTTGGAAAGTTGGGAATGGAACCACCATTTGACCCAGCTATTCCCCTTCTCGGTCTATTCCCTAAAGACCTAAAAAGAGCATACTACAGGGACACTGCTACATCAATGTTCATAGCAGCACAATTCACAATAGCAAGACTGTGGAACCAACCTAGATGCCCTTCAATAGATGAATGGATAAAAAAAAAAAAAATGTGGCATTTATACACAATGGAGTATTACTCTGCATTAAAAAATGACAAAATCATAGAATTTGGAGGGAAATGGATGGCATTAGAGCAGATTATGCTAAGTGAAGCTAGCCAATCCCTAAAAAACAAATGCCAAATGTCTTCTTTGATATAAAGAGAGTAACTAAGAACAGAGTAGGGAGGAAGAGCATGAGAAGAAGATTAACATTAAACAGGGATGAGAGGTGGAAGGGAAAGGGAGAGAGAAGGGAAATTGCATGGAAATGGAAGGAGACCCTCAGGGTTATACAAAATTACATACAAGAGGTAGCGAGGGGAAAGGGAAAAAAAACAAGGGGGAGAAATGAATTACAGTAGAGGGGGTAGAGAGAGAAGAGGGGAGGGGAGGGGGGAGGGGGGATAGTAGAGGATAGGAAAGGCAGCAGAATACAACAGACACTAGTATGGCAATAGGTAAATCAATGGATGTGTAACCGATGTGATTCTGCAATCTGTATACGGGGTAAAAATGGGAGTTCATAACCCACTTGAATCAAAGTGTGAAACATGATATATCAAGAACTATGTAATGTTTTGAACAACCAACAATAAAAATTTAAAAAAAAATCAGAAGTAGGAACAATGGCTGGGGAAAAACAAAACTACCCTTGTTTTGCAGATGATCTGATTCCTTATATAGAAAAGCCAAGTGAATCTACAGGTAAAACAGGAGAATTTAACAAGGTCACTGAATACAAAATTCATGTGTTAAAGTTAGGATCATTTGGAAATGTAATTTCATATAAAACGACTTTATAAGAGTGATAACAAACGTAACATACCTAGACTAAAATCTTAGAAAAACTCTGAGTTGAGGAAATTATTTTTATTAAAAGGTTAAAGGAAACTGAAATAGATAATATACTATTCTTAGATAGAAAGACTCAACATCTTAAAGGTGTTAGATCTTCCGCAATTTATATAGAGAGTCAATGTAATTCTGATAGAAATGTGAAAAGTGGTTTTTATGGGACTTGACATACTGATCCTTAAAATTACATGGAAGACAAAAGGGCCCAAAATAGTCTTGAAGAAGAAATATATATTTTTATCTGACTTCTAAGCTAACTAAAAAATAGCAACAAAATTTGTAAACAAATATTACTAAACTCTTAGATTGTACTGACAAATCTACCATCATAGTGATTCAGCATACCTTTTAGTGATAAGTTCAGGTGGGTTAAAAATAACTAGGGAACAATACTTGGACTAGTGCCTCCTTCCATTTCCCTTAGGCCCGCCCCCCTCTGGACAAGCAGATGAGAAAACCTGCCTCCCTTTTTAATGCTAGTTTGAGATTCAAATCATGTAAACCACTGTCCTTTCCTTGCCTCCTTTGTTAGCCAGCTTTTCATCACTATGACAAACTACTTGAGATAATCAGCTTATAAGGAGGAAATGTTTATTTTGGCTCATTGCTTCAGAGGTTTCAGTCCATGGTCACTTGGCCTTTGGGTCTGTAGGCACACAGTTCATGGTGGAGGAAGCCTCACCTCATGGCAGCCAGGAAGAGTGAAGAAGAAGAGGAGAAGCTGGGGTTCCAATATCTCCTTCCAGATCGTGCCCCCACGACCTCACTTCCTCCCAGTAGGCCCCATCTCCTAAAGGTTCCGCTACCTCCCAATGGTGACACAGGCTGGGAACCAAGACAGTAAAACATGGGCCTTTAGGGGATACTGAGGATCCCAGCTACAGCACAACCCCGGCACAACCTCCTAACCACAATAAACCCCCAGGCCAGTGTCCTTACCTTGCTCCCTCAAAACACTTCAGATCCATGTTCAGGCCTTTGCCCTGAACCAAAGACCTCATTTATGTAAATAACAGACTTTTAAGGCCATCTTGGTTTGCGTGTGACACCATTAGTCTGCATCTCTGAACCAGACTTTGGAGGGGTGGCCCATCAGCTTCTTTGTGTGACGATAACAAGGACCTTCCTGACTGGACAGAAAGTAGAACGAATGAGGAGTCTCTGAATTATTGTATTGCATGACAACCAAGGCTCCTGGAGCTGTGACAGGGTGGCTCTGGGTAAGATGGGCAGCTGGGGACTAGTTAGAACTTTGTAAGGCAAGTTGAGGAGTCTGGATTTCATTCTCAGAATAATGGGGAGTTTTAATCGGGGAATAAACATGACCGATTTTAGCTTTAAAAAGATCAATCTGTTATGGACTACACTATGGTTCCCCTTCCCCAATTCTAGTGAGAGACCTCACCAGAAACCAGTCCTGGTGTTTCAGAATCCAGCCTTGAAGCCACGCCTGATGGTGCATGCCGATCATCCCAGCAGCTCAGGAGGCTGAGGCAGGAGGATCACAAGTTCAAAGCCTCAGAAATTTATTGAGGCCCTAAACAACTTAGCAAGACCCTGTGTCAACATAAAAATCATAAAAGTAGAAAAAGGGGGGCTGGGGATGTGGCTCAGGGGCTAAGTGTTCCTGGGTTCAATCCATGAAACAAACAAAAAAATTAAGAACCCAGCCTTAGTATGGGACCAAGAACTGCGAGAAATACATTTTTATAGTTTAAGCCCAGTCTTGGTATTCAGTTATGGCAGTGAGGGTAGATAACTCTAACTAGTGTGTATAAATGAAAGGGGGAGTCCACATAGAAGTGGGGAGAGCTGGATGGAGATGATGCCTTGAGCTGGGACATCGTGGTGGAGATGGTCAGTACATAGGTCTGGAGTGCTGCTGGAGAATGGCTCACAGGTCGTGCTGACGGATTGGAGCTGGACAGTGAGGAAATCAAAGAATCAAATTCAGGATTTATATCTAGGTGGAAAAACTTGACATTTTATGGTTTGGACTTCAAGAGAAACTCTTAGCTACAAAATAATGATAAACTGGAAGATGAATCAGAAGGCATTTTCAGACAAAAAGAATCGTGAGATTGTGCAGGTCCTAACTGTTATGTTATATATTTTCCCCCAGTGCTGGGGATGGAACCCGGGCCCTTGCGCATGCTACATCCCAGCCCATGTAGTGCGTTTTTACAATATAACAAGACCCTACAAATCCCAGAGTGAATTAAATCCACAGCACACAAGACACATAGGCCAATTCCCCAAATAAGGCTTCAGAGGTGTTTCCTCTACACAGTGACCAATGACTCATTCTCAGAGTAGAGAAGGAATGTGCACGATGACATGGGCCTGTATTGTTCTTAAATCTTTTGGATACATATGAGAAAAATTATCATTTTAATGACCTTTAGAAATCTCCGTGAAGCCACTATTTTCGTGCCGAATCATAGCCCTAATTTTGCCTTTACATTTAAGGGAACACCAGCCTCTTTAAGACCAAGATTTCTACCTGTAGCAGTAGCACAGCCTGCTTCAGCAGCAGGACACAGAAATCATTGTTTGTTTGTTTTTTTTAACAGAATTTTTCTTACCAAATGCTGCTTTTGTTTTGGTCATATTGAATAGATTTTGTAACATAGATGCCATTCAACCAACCCTCTAGATGCCTTCTTAGCTGACTAGCCTTCTCTGCCCAGAAAGTGAGTATTGTTCTTTTAAGTTTAATCCTTTGTCTCCTGAGGAGTAAAGTGGACACAGAAGAGACTGGGAGATTCTCTTACATGACCAAACTGCCATCTTCTTGGTTCGAATCTCTTGATTTGGCTCTACGTTCACTGGCTAATCTGTTCACCATTCTAAAACCACCCAATCAAAAATCAAAATAGGACATTAACTTCAATTATTTGACAGACATTATAATTCTGATCTATTGACCAATAAGACATTATAATTCTGACCTACTTATTGATCAATATCCAGTTAGACTATCTGCTTTTAAGATGAGCTGTCAAAAGCACAAAATAGCAGAGCTTTGCTGTATCAATATGCTATGTTGTAATTCTTATTAGCCAATATTACTATTAAGTTCACTTCTAAACTTTTCCTAAGAACGATCATGCAAATTGTTTTTTTTTTTTTTGAGAGAGAGAGAATCTTTTTTTTTTTTTTTTTTTTTTTTGTAGATGGACAACACAATGCCTTTATTTTTTTTTTATGTAGTGCTGAGAATCGAACCCGGGTCCCGCCTGTGCTAAGTGAGTGCTCTACTGCTGAGCCACAATCCCAGTCCGCAAATTGTTTTTTAATAACAATTATAAACTCCTTATAGATTAATATTTATGCCAAAAAATATGACTTATAATGAGTGTTTTATTAAAAAGTATTATGGCTTATCAATGCATTTCAGGACCAAGTCATATTACTTTATAATGTCTGAAGTGTTTTGTTTTTCTAGTGACACATCTAGAGTCATTCATCCTTATTGTACTCCCTACTAGCAAAATTAAAGCAGCATCCACCAAGGATTGTGAGTTCTTTTTTTCACATCAGTGTTATTAGGCCATCAGATTTCTACTTTTCTGTCATTTAAGACCTCTTCTCATTTAAATGAGTGGAGTTGGGAATGTATTTGATGAGTGGCCCTGGATTCAAGCCCCAGCACTGAAAAAAATAAATGGATAAATAAATGGAATGTTTTAAAGCCTTTTCAGAGAAAGAGAGCAAGCAAAGACAAGGACAAGCAAATTTATTTTTCATTAAACATAAAAAAATTAAATGTCCAAATTTAGGAGTTTCCTGCTATTTAAAATTATGTTTTAGACTAAAAATTTTATGTTGCAGAAGAAAATCTAAAACTATACTCTGGACATTCTATTTTCAGATTCATAGTTAGAATGCCTTCTAAATTTTCAATCATTGTCACTGTTACTACTGTAGTTCATTGAGTCCACAGCGGCCTAGTGAACACAATGATTTTTTCTTGAAACATGAAAAACAATTTACTAGTAATGAGCACTTGTTAACACACTCAAAATTAATTTTTCCCTCTTTAGGGGGAAAAGAGACAGAATATGATCATTCATTAAGATCAGCCTAAAGCTATTTTATTTTAGAGTGTGCTAAAAAGAAAATGGCTAGAATGCCTTTTTTTCAATTAATACCTTTATTGTCATTAAAATCAACTTTACAAAGTCAAAGAAATGCCTTTTTTTCTTGGATAGTTATAAGGTTACCAATATTTATTTTACAAAGTAACTGGTGAAAAGCAGGGTTTATTAATAAAATCTGAACCTTAGTATGTTGAAAAATTATGACCCCAAACCCAAACAGGGCACTGACAAAATCCCTAGAGTTAACCTCATACATAATGGTGAAAGGATGAATTCTTTCTCACTAAGTTAAAGACCAAGATAATGCTGTCCACCTTCGCTGATTCTATTCTACACTGTACTAGAAGTTTTTGCCAGGATAATAACTCAAAAAAGAAATCAAAAGTATCTGGATTAAAAGCAAAAAACAAAAACAAAAACAACCCCACTGTGTTTATAGATGACATGCAGAAATTCCAATGGAATCCACAAAAATGACTAATATATAAAAATATAGTTTCTATGCATCATAACCATTCAGAAATTGAAATTTTAAAAAGTACCACTCAAAAAAAAAAATCTTAAAAAATACTAAGGGATAAATGTGATAAAATTGTGTAAGGCTTCTTCCTGAAAGGTGTAAAATCATGCTGAGAGATAATCTGTTTACTACCAAATCACAATTGCAGTAGGAAAAAACACTATTATTAGATGAAAAATGAAAATTCCTCTAGTGCATCCTATAGTAATGTGTGGGGAATATATAAAAAATAAAATTTAAAAGTAAAAAACAAAAAACCTAAACAAATAGAGTGATAAACTATGTTCATAAATCAGAAAACTCAATAAGATCTTATTTATAGAGTCAATGAAATTGCAAAGAAACGCCCACCAAACTTGTTTCTTTCTTTCTTTCTTTGGTGAAAATTGGCTTGGTGATTCTAAAATTCAATACAAGGATATAGAACTTATTTTTTTCTTTCTTTCTCTCTCTCTCCTCCCTTCCTTCCTTTCTTCCTTTCTTTCGAAAAAGACCTGGAAGATGAACAATATCTGATTTAAAAATTTATCATAAATTTAATTATATAATATTGGTGAAAGAATAGACATGTACCTTAATAGAAAAGAATGGAGGGGCTGGGGATGTGGCTCAGGCGGTAGCGCGCTGGCCTGGCATGCGTTCAGCCCGGGATTCAATCCTCAGCACCACATACAAACTAAGATGTTGTGTCTGCCAATAACTAAAAAAAAAATAAATAAATATTTAAAAAAATTCTCTCTCTTAAAAAAAAAAAAAATGGAGAGTCCAAAAAAAGATCCAAACATACATGGATAAGTGATTTTCATATTGTGGTAAAATTCAAATAACATAATATTCCACCATATTAATCATTTGTCAAATGCAGAATTTTGTGGCAATTCATATGTTCCTAATGTTCTGACCATCACTACTAACTAGTTCGAATGCTTTGTCACTCCAAAAGGAATCTCATAAAATTAAGCAGTCACATTCCATTCCCCTCTCCGCCATGCTCCTGAAAACCTCTGGTCTGCTTTGCTTTGCCTATTCTGGATAATCGTATCAATGGAACCACATGACGTGTGGCCATTTGTAGCTGGTTCCTTGGATTTAACGTAAGGCTTATCCATTTTGTAGAATGTATCAATACTTCATTCCTTTTTACTGCTGAATAATATTCCATTGTATTGACATTCCATGTTTTGTTTCTACATTGATTAGTCCACTCTTTGGCTACTGGGTGGGATAGCGCTGTTATGAATGTTTAGGCACAAATATTTGTTTAATCAAACAAATTTATTTTCAGTTTTGGGGGGTTTATACCTGGGAGAGGAACTCCTGGACAATACGGTAATTCTGTTTGATGTTTAAGAAACCAAACTGTTCCTATTTTGCACCATTTTACCCAAAATTACTTGTCCAAGAGAAAAGAAAGTGTATGTTCATATAAAGACTTGTACATGAATGTACATGGCAGCTTTATTTAAATAACAGCCCAAAATTGGAAAAAACTCTAATGCTTCAGAAAACAGAATATTATTTAGGAATTAAAAGGATTGGGGCTGGGGTTGTGGCTCAGTGGTAGAGTGCTTGCCTAGCATGTGTGAGGCACTGGGTTGGATCCTGAGCACCACATATACACAAATAAATGAATAAATAAAGGTCCATCAATAACTAATAAAAATTTTAAAAAAGGATTGAACAATCAGTACATGTAAAAATATGGATTAATCTAAAATAATTATGCAGATTAATAAAAGATTTAGATTCTATCTTCTCACATTTTTTAGAATATGTAAATGTCTATAATTAAGAAAGCAGGTACGTGGTTGTCTAGGGAATGGAACAGAGGTGGGGAGGAGGACCAGGAAGGAAGAATTACAAATATGTAACATGAAGCTCTTGGAGGTAATAATTACACTATTTGTAGCTGGGTATGGTGGCATTCACCTGTAATCCCCTGGCTCGGGAGGCTGAGGCAGGAGGATCAAAAATTCAAAGCCAGTCACAGCAACTTAGTGAGCCCTTGAGCAACTCATTAAGACCCTGTCTCTAAATAAAATATAAAAAAGGGCTAAGTGGTTAAGCACACTGGGTTCAATAATGTTTTTTTATTTTGGTGAAGGGTATAAAGTTTAAAAAGAAATTGTAGCTAGGTATGGTGGTGCACGCCTATAATCCCAGTTACTTGGGAGGCTGAGGCAGGAGGATTCAAAGTTTGAGGCCAGCCTAAGTATTTTAGCTAGATCCTATCTCAAAAATAAAATAAAGGGTTGGGACTGTAGCTCAGTGGCAAAGCACTTGCCTAGCATGTGTGAGGCACTGGGTTTAATCCTCAGCACCACATACAAATAAAAACAAATAAAGACATTCTGTCCACTTACAATTACAAGAAAAATTTTAAAACTAAATAAGTAAATAAAAATAAAAGACAGCTGGGCATGTAGCTTAGTGTTAGAATGCTTGCCCAGTATGTGCAAGTCCCTAAATTCAATCCCCAGTGCCAAAATAAACAAACTTGATTTCGGCAAAGTGAAACACTTTAGATATGTTTTAAAAATACTAATATACTTTAATTTAAAAGGTTAATTTCATCTTGAGCAGTTGTTGTTAGAGGAGTTCCAAGAATCATGCTTCAGGCATACTGAGATCTTCCCCTACCCATCATTATGGTATGCTCTTCCAATTTTCTCCGATATTTTAGTCTCCACATCCACCCCTTTGCCCTCTGAATCCCATCTTCCTCTTTCTGGATTTGTTCCTCTATTTGGGTAGAAGACTCCCTCGGTGGCATGCTAGGGTACTTCTGTAAAAGTATTTATTGTGCCAAGCACAGAATTCCAGGTTGGCACCGTTTCCATCAGTACTTTGAAGGCACTGAGCATTATCTTGCTTTGCAAAAGATCAATCCTACTCCTTTGCTCAACAGTATTCTTTCTTTCATTGGCATTGGTTTCTATTTCCCCTGCCTCTAGAGGCCTATGGGATCGTCTAATAGCTCCCATTTAAAGTTCATGGCAATGTGCACTAGTGCGTCTGTTTTTATCCATCACGCTGGTTACTTGTTGAGTACTGTCAACCTGGCGGCTCATATCCTTCCATTCTGGCAATTTGTTGTTGATGATGATGGGGTTTATTGTTCAGATTTTGGACCCCTTGCTTAGCTCCTTTTTCTTACCTCCTTTTTTCCTCTATTATCTTTTGATCTTTATATATATGTGTGTGTGTGTGTGTGTGTGTGTGTGTGTGTGTGTGTGTGTGTGTGTATGTTTTAGGTAGACATATCTTTTTTTTATTATGTGGTGCTGAGAATCCAACCCAGTGCCTCACGAATGCTAGGCAAGCACGCTACCATTTGAGCCACATCCCCAGCCCCAATCTTTTGATCTTTCTGCTAAGTTTCCTTATCTTTATCCATTAATGCTTATGTTGTTTTAAAATTTTATTATATTTCAATTTTCAAGAATTATTGTCTTTTTCCAAGGGTTCGCAGATACATACCTTCACTTGCTCAACAAGTACGTTAGAAGTTTTTATCCTTGAGGTGCTCTTTCTCCTTATAGTTTCTGTCCTACCAATCACTTTTTTTTTTTTTCTTCCATGTAAGAGGTTCCTATCAGAAATCTAATGCATTTTTTCCTGTTGCCTCATCAATTCCAATCAACATTGTGACTTAAAATACACAAAGTTGTTATTTTGCAGTTAGAGAGGTCAGATGTCTACGAGCAGGGTGTTGGCAGGGCTACATTACTTGTGCAGGCTCTAGAGAATGTTTCTCAGTCTTTTCAAGCCTCAAGGGGCCATCTGCACTTCTTGCCTCATAGTACCTTCCTCCATCTTCAAAGTCAGCAATGTAGCATCTTCAAACAGTATCTATCTTCCCTTATCACATTTTTTTCCCCGTAGCTCTGACTTGCCAGACTTTATAAGGACACCTGTGTTACATCAAACCTATCCAATAATCCATCTCAAGGCCTTACCTTAATCACAACTGCAGTGTCCTCCAGCCACATAAAGTAAGGTATCTAGTGTCTTGGCATTAGAATCTAGGTAGAGTTGGAGACAACCTATCATACCTAGTGACCCTGGGTTGTCCACTTATGTTTCAAGTATCTGACCCTCATCCTCTTCCAGTCCTAACACATTTATATTGTAAAATGAATTAAAAAATGATTTGAGTTTTCAAGAGGAAAAGTTTTCCCATGTGTTTCATTTTCTATTACTGTACAACAGATGACCACAAATTTAGAAGTCTCGGCCAATGCACATTTATTTTCTCACAGTTTCTGTAGCTCAGGAGTCAGAAAATGATTTACCTGGTCCTCTGCTCTGGGTTTTGGAAGATTAAAATTAAGGTGTTGGCCTTGGTGTGACCTCACCTGAGGCTCACCGTCCTCTTAAAAGCTCTATATGTATTATCTCAGTCTTCCCCCAATCCCTCTTTTTTTCTCATTAAAATTTGTTTTTAATAGGTCTCAAAATTCTGCAACACATTTTGGGCCAAGTGTTTCCAGTAAAAAGTGCTTATTATAAAAATAACTTATAATGACCACATGCACACACAAAAACAAATTTTCACAAGATACTCTTCTTTCCTCCGGAAAGTTTTATTAAGTATGATCATTAACAAACTTGAGTGGTCAATTGTGACACATATTTCAAGACCATTCTAACACTGATTAAGACCAGGCAGCAAGTACTATGAATGATTTTCATTTTTCCTCCTAGCTTTCTGGACAGATTTTGGGACCTTGTCAAGACTGGCAACCTTTTTGTCCATTGCTTTGATGACCTCTACAGCAGCTGTCTTATATCAAGGAATAGCAAAATGACCAGAGAAAGATAGAGAAAAGCTCAGCACCCGTGGACTTGCTAGAAACCATGTCAATGATGGTAGCATTACCAGGTTTTAAGAATTTGGGACCATCTTGGGCCTTCCTATAGAACAACAATCTATCATCTCTTCAATTTCAGAAAACTCACAGGCAATGTGAGCATCTAACGTAGGTGCAGCGCCAGCACTGACTTGGTTCACTTTGGCCAGATGCTAGCCATTGCTGAGTCATTTTCTCCTGTCATCAACCACATCTGCCATGATGAATATCTTTGAAAGACATACTTTCTTTTTTCAAATTTTTATTTGACATTATACATACATGAAGTATAACTTCCCATTCTTATGTCCGATTCATTCTACTGTCTGAAAGACACATTCTTTACAATGAAACCCATGTTCCCTAAGAAAAGCTTAGGTCAAAGCTTCATGATTCATTTCAATAGACTTTAGTTTGTTCACTTGTATGTGAACTGGGGCAAGGTTTGAAAACCCCAGCCTGCAGGATAGATAGTACCAATACCCTCGGTTTCACAGGCATCCTGGAGGGGCAGATAGAAAGGCTTGTCAGTTGAATGAGCTGGTGGGAAGATGCAATCCAGAGCATTGTGTTCCACTGGCACTGCCATCTTCATAGGTGACTTTCTATTCCTTGAGTCCAGGCATGTCAACACTTGGCTCCAGTATGTTGTTACCATTTTCACTCAAAGTTGACATAAATGCTACAATATTAGAAGTACTTATAGCCCATTTTCTCAGTGTAGGTAATGACTCTTCAACAATTTCTTCATTTCTCTTCTAGCTGTACAGTGGCTAAATGGAATGCATTTTGTTAAACATCAAAAATTGTTTCAACAGGCACAATGGCACACACTTGTAATCTCAGTGGCTCTGGAGGCTGAGGCAGGAGGATCCTGAGTTCAAAGCCGGCCTCAGCAACTTAGTGAGGCCCCCCAAAACCTAGCAAGACCCTGCCCTCCCCCCCAAAAGAAAAAGGCTGGGGATGCAGCTCAGTCGTTAAGCCCCCCGGTTTCAATCCCTGGTCCAAAAAAAATAAAAATAAAAATTGTTTCACAAACTGATAAAAGCCAGAAGGGCTCATGCACAATCCAAATTACCACTCTTGTGCTTTGGGCTCATTTTTATGTAAGAGTTAAACACAAGTACTGTTAATACTCTGATAATTACTCTGATAACCAAGATGGCTGCTAAGTGACTAAGAGCAAGTAGCATAATGTGTGGATTCACTGGAAAAAGGGATGATCCAAGTTCTGACAGGACAAAGTAGAACAGCATGAGATTTCATCAAGGCACTCAGAACACACAAAATAAAACTTATGAATTATCTCTGGAATTTCCCACAATACTTTTGCATCATAGTTGACTTTGGGTAAATGAAACCTCTGAGCCAGACTACAGATAACTACTTGCAGGGACTACTGTTTGCATGTCTCCAATTTCCACAGGCAGATCTCAATGGTGATATTAGGCTCAGTCAGCTTTCAGTTTGTCCATGACTCAGGCATACTTGAAGTAGCCCTTGCCCATCTTAGTAGCCAGTTTCGACTTTTTTTTTTTAGTTCTTTTGTTGATCCCACCACATCTGCATATCAGATGGCTAGTAGCAGTGGACTTGACTGAGTCTACATATCTAATGAGGACAATATTTGAGCCTTTGCTTTTCCCTTTTTGACTTTAACAGTAGTTTTCATGATACCAGCTGCGCTAATCAGCTTTTCATCACCGTTGACAAAACACCTGAGAAAAAACAACTACAGAGAAAAGATTTTGGCTCACAATTACAGAGGTTTCAGTTCATGGTGAGACAGAATATCACACCAAAAGGGCATAGGGAGAAAAGTTGCTCACCTCATGACTGCCAGGAAACAGAGAGTGAGCAAGGAATGGGCCTGGGACAAGATATACCCTTCCAAAAAAATGCCTCCAGTGACCTACTTCCTTCAACTAGGCCCCAGCCTTAGGATTTCCACTACTTCCAAATGCCATTGGTATGAATCCGTCAATAGATTATCCCATTGATGAAGTTAGAGCCTTCATGATCCATTCACTTCTCCAAATCCCCACCTCTGAATATTGTTGCACAGGGGACCAAACCTTCAAAACATGAGCATTTGGGAAATATTACAGATCCAAACCATATTCTGAGAGCAACCTTGTTGTGAGTAAAATTGTGTCTCTTTTTGGTATTTCTGACTTATGATTGGCTGTTGCCAGGAACTACTCTCAGCTTCTAGGGGCTAGCCATGAGGCCCTTTCACGACATGGAGCTTACTTCCTCAAAGCCAGAATGACTATTTTTCCAGACCACGTGAATCATAAATCACAGAGGTAATTATAGCATCACCTTTGCCACTTAATGCAACCAAATCATGGAGTGAGAATTCATATACAGAGGTTGTAATCACATGCAAAAGGAAATGATTACATAGGATATATATTCAGGTTGTCGGGAATCCTAAAGGCCACCACAGAAGTCTGCCTGTAACATTATGCATTAATTCAAAACTTTTAAAATAGGAGCCAACCTCTTAAATTTTTCTTGACACCATTTTCTCAATACCATTAAAATCATGAGCTAAGAATGTGAAAGGGTAAGGGAAAAGAAAGCAGTGTTTATTGATTACTAAATGTGTGCCAGCATTGTGGTCAGTCTTTTACGATTCATTCCACATCAGAGAAAAGTACATTTGAACCAAGGAGGTACTATGTTACCAAATCAAGCATTCTTAAGTACTTGTAAGTGCAGATTAGAAAATTAGATAGTGATGACAATGACCATTAAGTTGAGAGGTTAAAATTAATATTTCAAAAGTTCCCTAAAATGTGTGATTGAGTATGTTTCTGATGGTCTTAAAAAATACTCTACATTTCCCAGTGTAATTTGAACTTTTTTCTTTTTAAAGCAAAACAGATTTTAGTTGAAGAGAATTTAAAACAGACTGTAGCTTATGTAACTAAATTTAATGCCCTAAAATATTTCCTCCTAACTCATGCTCCACATATTTTATTAATCTATGAGTAAAACTTATTCCGGGATGGTACTGCACATATTTAATCATAGTCAAATCATTCTTCATCTAGAAGATCAAATACGGCTAATATTGCTTAGAAAATTGGAACTATAAAAGCTTTAAAATTAAGAAAAATTTCAACCACATTTAGATTCAAACAACTCTCTCATTCTAAAGCATCAAGAAGTCTAAAGCACTGTCTTTGTTCAGAACAATCAAGATAAAACATCAAATAATTCCAGTCTTACATGATTTTATTAAATAGTTCAGTACTTAAAGTCCGGCAATATACTAATGCTAGAATACATACAGAAACTATGAATACAAGTTGAAAACTAACTTTAAAGTTAAAGGATGATATTCTGTTAATTTGTCCCCTAACGTAAGCTAATAGCATAGCTGAAAACTACAAATGTCAAATAATCATACATTATTTAAAACAAAACAAAACAAAAAACCAAAACTAACCCAGTTGGACATGGGAGGCTGAAGTAGGATTGCAAATTCAAAGCCAGACTGGGCAACTTAGTAAGATCTTGTATCAAAATAAAAATTTTAAAGGGCTGGGGATGAAGATAGGTGGCAGTAAAGTACCTTTGGGTTCAACGCTCAGCACAAAAAACCAAAAGAACCCAACTATAATAAACAAACACCTAAATAATTTCATCTATGTAAAAAATACACTATAATTTTGTTGATAAATAAGATATCCTAATAAAAACATACACTTAAAGCCCCAAAGATATTTTCTAAATTCTTACAAATCATTACATTTTCAAGCATTTTAGATCAAAATGTTTCATTCTTGTTCTCAACCCAGATAAATACTTTGAAAAGCTGTAAGAAAATTTGTATTTCCTATTTTGTTTGAGGTGTCTCAATATGCTTGGGAAAAGATATTTTCCCCTTTCTTATTTGGGAATTTATATACATATTCACACATGGTATAAATTTAAGCTTTGAATTGGCATGCACGAAATCACAGACCAGAAATAAAAAGCTGGCAATTTCTGATTTCTGAAGCAGAGCATGGAACAACATTTGCAGTACCCTACTTTCCTTAGTGGTAAACTAGGCATTCATTCTGGCCAGATGTTTGTACTGTTATCCAAAGCCCAACTGAATAAGGCACTGGCAAGTAAGACATCATTGAGAAGTTCCTTTCAAGGATGCAAACTAAATGGAAAGTATACATTTTTGTATGATTTAAACAAAGTTTACAGGAATCAGAAGGTGGAAACAAAAAGAATTCAATGGTTTCTAGTAATAGCAGACTAGATAATCAATACATATTGACTCACTGCAGAAACTAGAAAAACTGGGCAAAACAACAAAAACAGCTGCTTGAATGCATCAGGATGCTGAAGAAGCAGTAAAAAATCTACAGGATTGAGAAGTAAATGCATACAGGTAAGCCTAGCCTTTGGGCTGCTTTTCTCCCAGCGACATCTGCTGATGAGGTAGTTCACAGCAGAGCAGAGGCTGCAAAGGACTCTTTGAGACAGCAGACAAAAATGAGTTTGGGCCCAAGACAGAGCTCCTGTGAATGCTCCAGGCTTAGGAAGGAGATCTTCCCTACTACAATGCAAAACTCTGAAAATAAAAATGGGATAGAATCTGGAACTGAATCTATCTCAAGCCCTTTAAGAAACAGTGACACAAGATCATAAAAACCCCTACCTATCTTCTAGAAGCAAAAATAAACATGAAGATGACATCATCCTTCTTCAAAGTAATTCCTACTATTTTCCAGATACAGTCAACACACAAAATAATTACCAGCACCATCACCAGGTATACTAAGTGAGAATCATTATCATGAAAATAGGCAAACTCACAGGGGAAAAAGATAATTGAGTTATGACATACAAACTTTTAAGTTTGTGTAATAAAAGAACATCAAACTCTTTTGACTAAAATTTTTGACAGAAATTTTGGGGAAAAGTACCAAATGGGAAGTCTAGAACTGGGGAGGGGGGGAAATATCAAATTGAAAATTCAATAAATGGATTTAAAGAATTAAACACAGCAGGAGAAGGGGCACATGCCTGTAATCCCAGTGACTCAGAAGGCTGAGACAGGAAGATCACCAAGTTCAAGGCAAGCCTCAGCAACTTTTCAAGGGTGTAAGCAACTCAGTGAAACCCTTTTTCAAAATAAAAAATAAAAAGGGCTGGGGATGTGGCTCAGTGGCAGAGAGCCTCTGGGCTTAATCCCCAGCACCAAAATAAATAAATAAACACAGATGAAGAAAATTTGGGAAAACTATAATGTAAGTCAGATGTAAATTAACAGAAACTTTGGACTGTGCAGAGGGGAGTGAGGGGAAGAGTGGGGCTGTGCGGATGGGAAGGATGTTAGAATGAGACAGACATTATTACCTTACACACATGTATGATCATACTACTGGTGTGACTCTGCTCCACGTACAGCCAGAGAAATGAAAAGTTGTGCTTCATTTGCGTACAATATGTCAAAATGCATACTATTGTCATGTATAACTAATTAGAACAAATTAAAATTAAATTAACAAAATCAAGACAGAAGAAAGGATAGAAAATATAGGAAAACATGTCAGAGACAAAGGGAATTAAACAAAAGGTTCCAACTAATATAGCTAGAATCTTAATGGAATAAAGGTGAATGAAGGCAAACCTGTACTTGAAAATTAATGAATTTTCTAAAACCAGTTACAAGTATTTTAAATCATTAAGTAATGATGGACATTTTCACACATGATTATGTGCTGACACAATTAAAATCCTTGCTGTAGGAAAATCCATAAGACACACAATCAAGGTTCATAATCCTGCAAGACAAAAAAAGAGGTGAAGCACTAATGGAGAGCATCAGGGATTAAGAAATCAACTAATGTTACTCTGTTACTCTATGTGGACTGTAATTGGATCCTGATTCAAAGAAATCCACTTGAGGGGAAAAAAACAACTGTGATAACCATTAAACAGGTAGGCTCCTGAACAGTAACTGCGTATAATTAACTAAAGGGTTATTGTTTGTTTGATTTAGGTATGACAATGATTTGGGGATTATGTTAGAACTAACATTGTTTTAGAGAGTTGATGTAGAGGAAATGGTAAAGTAAGTGGAATTTGCTTAAAATAATACAAAAGTGGTAATAATGGGATTATAAATTAAAGAACTCAACATGAGTTAACTATCAAATAGGTAATGTATTTATGCAAGTTCATTACACTCTTCTGTATACTTTTGCCCATGTTCAACATTCTTCATAATAAGTTTTATAAAATTATTAGTAAGCCTGCTTTCCTCACAAAACATCAGCCATCTTCAAATCCAACTTTTAAGGTCAGTTTCTAAGATAGTACAGAACTAGCATATCATTATGTGACTTTTCAATCCACTCTTCAAGGCCTGGTTTAATAAACTTATCAAACATTAATTAAAACCACAGTCATTAAACTGAATTACCCTAAGCCAAACACCTATAATTTTATATAATAGGAAAAACTTCAGAAATGTAGTAAGGCTATTATAACAAGTTGAACTTGATGAAGAATTTTGGAGCCAGGAAACATAATGCAGATTTAATTTATCATAATTTGTTTCATTTTATTCTATGGCACCCATTATAGTAAATTTTCAATAGTGCAACTTCAAAATAAACCAGATAAAAATAATGTGGAATTTCATTTTTCATTAACTTAGACTTGACCAATTCCGGATTAGGTGCAGGTTGACTATCCCTTGAGTTTCTCAGATTCTGGAATACAAGCATTCCAAATCAAAACTCCAAAATCTGAAATGCTCCAAAGTCAAAAACTTCATGAACACTACACCATGACGCTCAACCTGTATTTTACCATGCCACATGTTTGCCACAGTACATTATTTACAGCATCAAGTTGTGTCTGAAACTCTCTTTAAAACAGATCTCAGGGGCTGGGGATGTGGCTCAAGCAGTAGCGCGCTCGCCTGGCATGCGTGCGGCCCGGGTTCGATCCTCAGCACCACATACAAACAAAGATGCTGTGTCTGCCGAAAACTAAAGAATAAATATTAAAAAAAAAAAAAAAAAAAAAAACCAAACAAACAAAACAGATCTCAGCACTGCATTTTGAAAGTTTAGAAATTTGCTTATGGGTAGTGGTGATACGGGAAGTTTACATGCATTAACCTATAAGTAAACAGAAAAAGTAAACAATGCCTTTAATGTAGCTTTGACCACTCTGAGCATTAAAAGGTGGGTGGATACACAAAGATAACATAAAACATAAGCAATCACATTTAAGTATGAAATGTATTTTTAAAAACAATCTGTGATTTTATACATCCTGTATCATAGATATTACAGATTAAAGATTCTATCTACAACAGACACTTTCTGGGAGTTGCTCCATGGGAATTCCAAAGGAACGTGGTAATGTTTATATTCTTTGAAATCTGTATCTACAAATAATTGAATTCAGCATGGAAACCAAAATAAGCCTTTCAAGTACTTAAAATAAATTTTCCAACATCATACCAAGGTGAAAAGTGATTTCTAGTCATGTTTTCATTCCTTTCCAAGTATATACTGTAAAGAAGTTCTCATTAACAAGCTTTACATATAAAATCATATGTAAGTCATGACCTGATATTTCCTGTTGATAGCTTTAAACTACTCAAGATTTACTCTTACTAAACACTAAGAAGACGCTTCTGAGGTAAGTAAGGCAGTCAGCTTGGAATCTTTGTGGAAAACTGATGGTCAAATTCTATGTAACTTAATAATGGAACCTATGGTATTTAATTTTGCTTTAAAAAAAAAAAAAAAAAAACCATGATCTAGAACTACTTGGCTCTAACAAATCAAAAAACATTGCTTCAACTTTTATTATTCCCCTGAACAAAATCTGTCAATGGTTTACCACTGAAAATACATTCATTCCCCTTAACTTGCAATTGGCAGTCTTTCTAGAACTTATTCAACCTTAATTCTTGTATCATGGTAAAAACCACACACCCCAGGCATTCTGGACCTCCAGGTCTCCAAACAAGCTTCTTTCCTTCTGATTTCTATTTATACTGTTCCCTTTTCCCAGAATGATAATCCCGGCCTCTCTCCCCATGGACCCATTATTCCTGATCATCCCTGCCAGAAATAGTTCCTTCCTTTCAATAGCACTTGGAACAATCTACTCCTGTAATGTTTACTGAAGAGACTTAACTAAGACCCCATAGCTACTCACCAACTGAATACCAAACTCCATAAAGGGGAGAGTTGTTATATGGACAAGATGCATCTGCCTGGATGTTCTTTCTGCTGGCTTTGCCACCAAGCATCACTGAGTTTGTTTATTTACATATGGCAAATGTAGTTTTCCACAACATGGCACCAGCAGGCTGTAAAGGGGTTGAACATGGCTATACTTTTAAGGCCAAGGAAATTCTATAAACGTGAAATAAACAATATATTTCAGCTTTCACCTGACTATGGTGTAAAGCAAATGAAAGAAGATATAAGTAGTAAATGACAGCAGGGACAAAGTCTTATTTGAACTGTCCTTGTTTTCCCTTCCGTTTTCTGATCACTGGAGGCTTGTGAATGAGATAAAATACACATTGTTTTCTTAGAATACTTAAGCTAATTCTCATTTCCTAGAATGTCTCTGCCCAATTCTTTAATTTCCTAAATATAGGTAACAATATCAGGAATTATACTAGTGGGCTATAATACCTTGATTGATATACAGCTAAAATAAATTTGACTTAGGTAATCGCATATTAAAACTACTTTCACATACTGAAAATAAAATTCATTATAGGTGAAAGTTATTGAATCAAAGCCTACTAATACTAGGAAAAAAACGTGAAAAAATTTTAATTTTAATTAAATAACAGCAATGGCAAAAAAAATTGTTACTTTATTCCTATGATGTAATAAAAATTATGTTTTAAAACTTGGGGATATAATACACTGAAGTTATGAGAAAACATATTTGTCTGTAGTCCATATTTTATGAAACAGAATTCAAAACTGTACATTTAAAAAATCTTTAAAGACTAAAATTCATCACATAATTAAATCTATTCTGAAAAGTAAAATAGATCCACACTATCAAGTCTGTCCTGTAAATTACAAAAAGAAAGCTAATATACACATATTTTGTGTCACTTTAAATAAACAATTTAGACTTAACAGCAAACTACAAAAATGACAGATAAAGTATCTGTGAATAGAAAAAATATTTTAAAAAGCCAGAGACCCTTAAATAGTTGCTTTAGAATTTTTTAAATCAGTATTGATTTCCAGCCCAACAGAGTAAACTTATTAAAAAACAATTTAAAACCTGGTTTTTAGTTTAGACTCCGCCTGCATTAAGAACACTGATTACTTGTTTAGTTTCAGATGTGAAATCCAACAGCACAGCCTCATGGACAACGAACTTACTTGCTTCATAACAATTCTATTACTGAATTTCTTATACCAAGCAGAATACATTATAATTTTTGAATTAAAAATTTCAATGCAAAACCTTTGAAACCCCACCCAACAAGCTCTACACATGATTTTTTAAGTATCGAGAAAAATAATTACACACCCAAACACTTGACAGGAGTGACTCGATAAAAAATATTCAATCGGTAACATATACTCTGTTTCAGGTTCTTGATCTAGCACATTCCTATGTTATCTTACTTAAACTTCAACAACAATCTAGTTAAGTGGGTACTATCATCATTCCCATCTTATAGATAAAACAACCAGGGCCCAAGAAGACTCAGTAATTTGCCATGAGCCAGTATGGTTCAAGTCTGTTTTTAAACACTACACTACTTGTTTCTTCAACTGAATGTTACTCTACATTGAATGTAATAAAAATTACATGTATTTCCTATAAGGAAAAGAAAGTTCTAAATAACAGAAGTGAAGGGCTATTGGGAATACCATATCACATTTTAGTAGAAACAGAATTTTATTTTTTAAAACAGAAAAACTAAATACTATTTAAAATATCATAATATTTTTATATATTTGATTTGGAACACCTTGAATGTAATGATCACAGTATATGGGTTGGGTTCATGTTTAAAAAACATAAATATTCTTGGATATCAGTATCAACTTTTTAATTTATATGTGAATAAAAGTACTTTGTTGCTTGAAATATAAAAAATACATATTAAAGAGCACTCCCAAATTCTGAAGCTTTATTGTATTCATTGCCATACATATATAACTAGAAGTCCTTTTAAAGGGTTAGATTCTAAAACTCATCTTTACTATTTAATTTGTATAGTTTATTTAGTCAAGTACATTCCAACCTTCTTTTGTCCATTCCTTGTAGTTGACGTTGTAATAAAATGCCACCTTAGTGTCAGCTTTGGTCAGGCAGAAAACATCCCACAAAGTTAAGGGGGCAAGTGATAAAGGCTGTGCAAAGGAATGACAAAAGATGAGATCTGTCAACTGTCACATCTGTTCTTCTCGGTAGTCCATAGACCATTATGTATGATAAAATCAGTTCTTAACGCAAAGCAGCAGCCATTACGTATGAGTACTAATTGTTCTTTTCCCATTGCCGGTTGTGTCGTTTTCTGTACTGTTACTTTTTATGGAGTCTAACAAGCTTCTAATTCTTTCACTCGCAGGCCTTTTGTTTTTCTTCTTGGCAAGAGACTTACTATTTGTGACGGATGACAGCAGTAGGGCTGCCAGCCCCCAGGGCTGGTTACTTGATGGAGAAGGTCGATCTTTATCTTCCTCTTGTAGAATCCAGGCACTTTCTCTGGCCAAATCTACAAATTTTTGTAGCTGACTTTGACTTACATTTTTGCTAATGTTGAGAGAAGTTTCAAAAGGGTTCTGAATGTGCAGAGGAGAAGAATCGGGTTTGTTTTGTTCCCTTCCCTATAGATTATGATACAGGAGAAAAACATGTATAAGTATATGAAGGGTTTTAATGACAAAAATACATAAAATATTACCATTAACTTCACAGGGTAAAAAATAAATCCTTCCCTAAGAGAGTTAGGTAGGTATACATGTGATATGAATGTCAATGTGTATACTTCTGTTATCTTTCCCATTTTAGTTTTATGAGTATCTTTAGAGAAAAATAATTAGATTCATGATCTATGGATGATGATGTCACTGCTCCAATGTCAGGTAACTGCACTAGTTTAAAAATAGAAATATATTTAAAATAATGTAACTATCTGAAATAACATGAAAGGAAGAGAAATGATAGAAAATAAGATGAAGATACATGTATCTTGGTAAAAACCTATTTCAGTGGCCACAGAAAAATACAAAATTAGAATCTTCAAATGTAGAAATTAGTTTTCCAAGTATGAAATGAAAAAGAAAGAGAGGAACAAAGGTATATTCATTCTATTACATTCGTAAACATCCAGTAGTAAGGTTCTTGCACTTAAGACCTTACCTCAGAAAAATATAAACCATGAATCACATAAACAGTAGTGAGCCTATCTATTTTTTCCTCCTTCAAATGATACCACAGATATTACATAAATATTCAAAAACCAAAGATTTGGATTCTCCAGACTTGGCAGCACCTATCTATTCCCTAACTTCTCTCACACCACTGCTCAGTGGGTGTCATGCCTGCCTGCCATCTCTGAACCTCAATTAAAAAAAAGAAAAAGAACCTATGTTTGGTGACCTTTTGCTTCTAGATCACATTCCAGAGCTTTCAGTGTCCCTTCCCGTTCCCTTCCTCACACTTTTACTTTAACAAAGTCTCCCAAACAGGAGAGCGAAAAAAAAAAAAGACAAAAAAAGAATATGTATGTTTTTGCTTTATGAAGCCAGATCTAAACAGAATAAGCCCAGAGCTTTCACAAGCATTCCCTAATTGTAAACATATTTTGCCTAGGTTTCTGCTGCAATTTTCTTTCTTAGAATAAAGTCTATCATTAGAAGAACCACAATCATAAATTCATATACACTAAATAAATTCATTCCTAAGGGCTCAAATCAAAACTTGGGACTTCATATTAAATTTGCTGCATGGAAACCCAAATCTAGTTTAACTGTATGTAAAATTACCTTTTCCAGAAAACTTTTCAGGATATAATTCCACATTTTAAAGAATATAGTATTAACACTAAATGATGTCAGAGGTGCCACAGCACTGTGATGGAGGCAGAGTTGCCTTTTGCTCTTCCAATTAACTAGATGAACAAGCTTAGGCAACTTAGACAACTCCTATGGATATCAATCTCCTTACTACTATTACTTTAACATTATAATGTTAGAATACTCTGAAAACTAAATTTAAAATATCACTACAGCAGAACACCAGATAACTTATAATCAAATACTAAAACATTTACCTGTCGAATATTTATGGAATTCTTATTGAAAGCGAAATTTCCAAAATATTCAAAAAATTCCTTCAGTAGTAATTCTGCAAGAAAATAAAGTAATAAGAAAGTTGAACCCCAAAAGAAATAAAGTTGAACCCAAAAAGAAATAAAGTAATAAAAATAAGAAAGTTGAACCCCAAAAGAAATAAAAATAAGAAAGTTGAACCCAAAAAGAAATAAAGCACTTACCTAATGTTTCTGTGTTTTCTGAAGGTTTAATTTTATTCAAGTCACGAATAAATGTACAGTTGTTGCCTTCTATTATACATTTATCTTCTGCATCTTAAATAGAAGTTAAAATATTTCATATTATACTTCAAAGATATTTCCTACCTCAGAAAATAACTGATTAAAAAATCAAAGTTTTATAAATATATGTGTGTATGTCCTATTATTAGAGTTATATATGTTTATAGTTAATAAAATTTAAAACTTGATTTAAAAAGATTTGAGATTATACTACAGTAAAATTAACATTACATTTTTTTCTTTTCTTTTTTTTTTTGAGGGGAGTGGGACTGGGGATTGAATCCATAGGTGTTTTACCACTAAGCTACATCCCCAGCCCTTTTAACTTACTAATTTTAAGACATGATCTAAGTTGCTTAGTATCTTGCTAACTTGCTGAGGCTGGCCTCAAATTTGCAATCCTCCTGTCTCAGCCTCCCAAGATGCTGAGATTATAGAATTATATGCATGCACCACTTTGCCCAGGCAGTACTTCAGAGTGGCTAAAATTCAGTAAATTCAGTAAAACAAATTCAATGACATACTAATTTTAGGCATTCAACTGTTCTACTAGTATTATCTAGAGGTAATCATTTCCTAATTATGATATATAGCCATGATGAAATCCCTTATACACTCTAATCCACCTTCTACTCTATAACATATATAAAAAAGAGCAGTTTTTAGAGCAAGCTCACATTATTCAAAAGTCTAATCAATGGCTACCTCCTATCTCAACACATTTCATAATTCTAAGGTATTGCTCCTCCATTCTTTCAGCTTCATCCTCCATTGGAGCTTCTCTGTGTTCACTCCTAACCTGGGACTAAAGAGCCACTCTACTATTCATTACTGTCCCTCTTCCTTCTCTGTCTAGCCCACAACAAAGGTGTGTACAGCATACAACAGGCATCTGAATGATTACTGATATTTGATTTTGAATGCCTATATTTATACCAAAAAGAAATTAGAAAGACAAACAAGATTCCTTCAAACTTCTGTCTCCTCTTTTTCTGTCAATTTCTGTTACTGATGACTTCTCAAACTTTATTCTAGACTCATACTAATTTTAATAGTGAATCTTACATATTCTTCTACTTTTAGGAGACCTGGGTACATGTTTAATTATTTCAAGTGATCTACAATTTGTATTTTTTGTGACACAGCACCACTGACATATATTGATGATCTTTCAGCAGGTGCTTCTCTTTTTAGGACTATTTCTCCCATTGAAGCTTTACTAACATTCCAGAAATGTACAACCATTAAAAACTAAGACTATAGAGTGTTGCTTGTCACTGAAAGGATTTCAACAGATAATACTGAAATTTGAAAAAAAAAAATTCTCTGATTCAAGATAAGGCCATCTTTATTTTTTCAAAACCTCTAAGGCACTCAAATCTAACAAGCAGCTTTGTTGACTGCTTCACCTTATTTTTTTTTAATTTTTATTTTTTTTTACTGTAACTAACACCCAAACAACATATGTAAGTCCAATCCAACAGCCATTAGCTTCCTACAGCTATTAAAATTTCAGTTCTTCAGCCACATTAACCATCTTTCCAGTGCCTAACAGGTCTAGGTGGCTAGGGGTAAAACTATCATACAGCACAGATACCGAACATTATCACCACCATAGAAGGTTCTGTTGGAAAATGAAATTAGACCTTCTCTCACCCTGCATAAATCTCAACACAAAGTGATCAAGGACCAAGGCATTAGAAGAGACCCAGTGCCTACTAGAAAAAAAAGTAGGCCCAAATTTCCATCATGTTGGTTTAGAAACTAAATTCTTCAACAAGACTCCTAAAAGTACAAGAAGTCAAATCAAGAAGCAATAAATGGGATGGTATTAAACTAAAAAACTTCTTCACAGCAAAAGAAACATGAGGAGAGAGCCTACAGAATGGGAGAAAACCTCTGCAACCTGCACCTCAGATAGACCATTAATCTCCAGGATATATGAAGAACTCAAAAAACTTAACACCAAAAATAAATAAATAAATAAATAACCTAATTAATAAACGGGCTAAGAAACTCAACAGACACTTCACAGAAGAAATGACTGGTCAACAAATATGTAAAAAAATGTTCAACATTACTAGCAATTAGAGCAATGTCAATTTAAACTACACTGAGATTCCATCTCACTCCAGTCAGAACAGCAATTACCAAGAATACAAGTAACAATAAATGATGGCAAGGATGTGGGGAAAAAGCTACATTCATACTTTGCTGGGGGAACTGCAAAGTGGGGCAGTCACTCTGGAAAGCAGTAAGGAGACTCAGAAAAACTTGGAATGGAACCACCAATTCACCCATCTATCCCACTCCTTCGAATACACCCAAAGGACTTAAAGTCAACATACCACAGTGACCAATGTTCACAGCAGCTCAATTCACAATTCTAAGCTCTGGAATCAACCTAGATGCCCTTTAATAGATTGTGGTATATATACACAATGGAATAGTAATATTACTCAGCCATAAAGAAGAATGAAATTTTGGCATTTACCAGTAAATGGATGAAAAGTGGAGACTATCATGCTAAGTGAAATAAACCAATCCCAAAAAACCAAAGGCTGAATATTCTCTCTGATATGCTGATGCTAACTAACAATTAATCAGGGGGAAGGAGGAGTGGGGGTTCAGTGGATTGGGATAGGGAACAGGGGGGAATGGAAAAAGTGAGGGGGATTGGAAATGGGAAAGACAGTAGAGTGAATCGGCCATAACTTTCCTATGCTCATGTGTGAATACACAACCAGTGTAACTCCACATCATGTACAACTACAAATACATTCTACTGTCATGTATAACTAAAAAGAAGAAAATTTTAAACGATATTAAGTTCTGTTGGATAGTAATGCCTTAGAAACTCCATTCTTGCTCTATTCAAAGATGACATCCCATTACTGTTTAATCCTGTGCCATAGATTTTCTTCTTAAAAATGTTGTTTGAAACAATGGCAAATATTCCTAAGAAAATACGAATACTCAGTTGTGAGAACAGTAAACACAGACATAACTTATTTAACGCAGAAATATAATGACACCTCCCATTACATTACATGAACTTAAAAACCATAAGAAAAGTGAAATATATGTACTTATTAAATCCCTTGATTTCTTTGGAAATCTTTAGCTTTTCATAGATTCATACAGTAATCACTTTTTCAGCACAATACATACTAAAAATAAGTCACTGAGTAATATTCTCAGAGACACATATAGATTGATAAACTTAGCCACATTTTTCAGGAAGCCACATGATACTACAATAATTCATAATTTGTTGCAGAAATCACTACTGGCAATAACTGATATTAATAGATTACTAAGGGTTACAGTAAATATATTTATGGGCTGTATAACCATTTATGTTCATTTGTCTGGTCAAAGGAGCAAGAAGCAACATTGTGTCAGATACACTTTTTTTTTTTTTCTGGTTCTAATAAGTTATACATGACAGTAGAAAGCTCAATTCATTATACACAAATGGAGCAAATGTTTTTTACTTCTCTGGTTGTGCATAAAGTAGAGTCACACATTCATGCAATCATACATGTAACCTGGGATAATGATGTCCGTCTCATTCCACCATCTTTCCTACCGCTTTGCTCCCCCCCCTCCTTTCCCCCATCCAAAGTTCCTCCATTCATCTCATGCCCCACTTCCCGTATGGATTAGCATCCACTTATCAGAGAAAACATTTGGCCCTGGTTTTTTTTTTTTTTTTGAGACTGTCTTATTTTGCTTGGCATGATATTCTCCAACTCCATCCATTTACCTACAAATGCCATAATTTTCTCTTTTAATGTTGAGTAATATTCCTTTGTGTATATACACCACATTTTCTTTATCCATTCATCTATTGAAGGGCATCTAGGTTGCTTCCAGAGTTTAGCAATTGCGAATTATGCTGCTATAAACAATGAAGCAGCTGCATCACTGTAGTATGCTGTTTTTAAGTCTTTAGGCTATAGATTGAGGAGTGGGATGGCTGGATCAAATGGTGGTTCCATTCCAAGTTTTCCAAGGACTCTCCATACTGCTTTCCAGAGTGGTTGCACCATGCTGCAGTCCCACCAGCAATGTATGAGTGTGCCTTTCCCCCCATATCTTCGTCAACACTTATTGTTGCTTGTATTCTTTATAGCTGCCATTCTGACTGGTGTGAGACGAAATCTTAAGAGTAGTTTTGATTTGCATTTCTCTAATTAGTAGAGATGTTGAACATTTTTTTCATATATTTGATGATCTACTGTTTATCTTCTGAGACTTGGCTGTTCAGCTCCTTAGCCCATTTATTGATTGGGTTGTTTTTTTGGTGTGAAGTTTTTTGAGTTCTTTATATCCTGGAGATTAGTGCTCTATCTGATGTGTGTGTGCACAAGCACTTCTAATAAATAAGCAGAGGTTGATGAGAACATGAATAAAGGATATAGTAGACATCAAGTTCATATAAAGGCTTAACACCTCTTATAAAAAAAAAAAAAACCCGTGCCATGTTCTGTTTTATAATGAAAATTTACTGTAACTAGAATAGCTAAAAATTATATAAAGAGCTATATTCAAGTTCTATTATAATTACTAATAAGTCTAAACCTTCCAGGATGCCATGAGTCAGCAATCATTAAATGAGAGAGGCCAACATGTGGTTCTGCCCTATTTATTAACAATGCTAACTGTGGAGGACAGAAGCTTAGGCTTAGCAGACATCTAAGGAAAGACTCCAATGTGAGGCTACACAAAATAAAGGGGGAAAACTATTTTTTAAAAAGAGTCTAGACAAAGACCACAGACCACAACATGCATGAATAGATCATATGATACTTCTGAACATTTCTGAGAAAAGATAGACAATTGGTAACAAGTCTAAGATTGAGTTAATGTTAATATGTAGCAAATCAGGAAAACAAAACTAAGAAAACCATTAGCTCCAAACAATATAAAAAGTTGGGCAGGAAAATTTATTTTACTTTATACCATGATTAGATATGAACAGCATTTATATACTCATAATAATGTAATATAATAAGTAAATAGCAAAATTTTGCTATTTGAGGGATAGAAAGGATATGTACACAGTGGGAGTTACAGGAGCAAAAGAGTTAATTCTTCCTCTTCCATAAAGGGAAGTCTTGGGTATCTAAATCTAAAAAAAAAAAAAGGAAAGGAATCCAAGCATTTGATTTAGAAATAAAAAGTTTAATGTCTGAAATAAATTAGTTAAAAGAATTAAAAGTAGTTAGCCACCCATGGAGCAAGATAAAAGAAGTAGAAAGAAAAGGTTCAGAGGGTAAGTTACTGTTACGAAATTTGTAAAATTAGTTTACTCTTTAACTATGTGTCTGTAACTTCAACAAAAAAATGAAACATTTTTAAAATGTTATTTTCATTATTAGATTGTTAACCCTAGTAAGAGTGAAGTCAATACCAGTGTGCATATATTTGAGCATTTTATACACACACACACACACACAAAGAACTCATTACCAGAATATATAAAGAGTTCCCACAAACTAATAATACAAATATCCCAAAAAAAGATGGGCAAAGGCTTACAGAAGCTTCTTATGAAGTACTCAAATGGCTAAAAAGAGACATGAGAAGATGCTCAACTTCATTAGTCAATGGAGAAAAGGAAATTAAAAGCACACCATGATGCCATTACACAAGCACTAAGAAAAGCCAACTTATGTATAGTATCAGATGTCTGCAAAGACAAAGAAAAGCTAGAACTTATATATAATATGCATGGGAGTTTATACTTTGGAATATTATTTGGTAATATCCACTAAGCTGAATATACCCAAATTCTAATATTCAGGAATTCTACTCCTAGTATATACCTGACAGAAATGAATGCCTGTTAGAATCTGTAAACAAGTCTGGATGGCGCCTGACAAAATGCCAGAGGGAATAATTTGTGAAGTAACAAAAGCGAGCCATTAAGTATGGAGATTCCTTATTGGCTGACTGCTGTATCTAGTTTATGCTAATTAGATAGGCTGTGTAAAATGTTTAAATACCACTCTTATTCTAATGTTTACCAAAAGATATGTGCCGGAAAGTTCCTATCAATGGATATTTGTTATAGTTTCAAACTACAAATTACTCAGCTACCCACCAAAAATAGAATTAAAACATTTTTGGCACATCCATATAATAAAATACTATATACCAAGGAGAACTAATAGTTCACAAATACACTAAAAATATGGATGCATCTCCCAAAACTAATGTTAAGCAGGATGAAGACACAAAAAGAATACATACCATATGATGCTATCTATAAACAGTTAAAAATATGTGCTGTTAGGAAGGGTGGGGCGGAGTAGGGTCTCAAAGGAAGCATAGCTGGAATTTCTGGAGCATTTTATCTAATCTGGTGGTGGTTACTGGTGTGTTCCGTTTGTGAAAATTAGTATGTATACATGCACTTCAACATGTATTTATATTTCAGTTTAAAAAGTGTAAGTTCTGAAAAGAGTGTGGGTTTTAATCCTAGCTCTATTAATTACCCTCTAGTTATGTGACCTTAAGAAATTTAGAAAACTTCTCAGTCTTATTTTCCTCAGCTACAAAATGAAAATAGTAATACTGTCTCATAAGTTTGCTGGGAGGACAGAACGAAATGCTGAATACAATTTTTTAGCCAAATGCATGGCATAAAGCTAGCCCTCAAGAAATTGTTACTGGGTCATAAATTAAAGCTCTCCTCTCTGCTGGGGTCTCTGCATCAATACTGATAATAACACTGCCCAGTCATTTCTTCCTCAACCTCTTAATTCATCCCTGAGGACCCAGACTAACAAAACTCTTACCAACCAATGTTTATAAGAGGAAAACATTAGATATAAGCACTATGCACAGAAATAAATTTAACAAAGGTAGCAAAGCCAAAAAAGATGGAGGATAAAAGAAAATAAGACACATGGAGGAAAGTAGTAGGAAACACAAAGAAACAGAAAAATTCAAGAGTAACTAAAATATAAAGGTTCCCATTGTAGTCCACCTTGTTGAATACAAACATTGAATACAAATATTAAAATGTTCATCCAATTAAGTTTGAAAGATATTTACTAAACTTGTACTATAGACTCAATTGTATGCCAAGAACAAAAGATGCCAAGGCAAACAAAGACAGTCAGTCTGCTGTAGTAAAAGCTTTACCCAGTTGAGTTGGGCAGATAAAAGAATAGCAACAATCTAACAGCTGTTCCCCTACAGGTGTGGAGCACTTAGAAGGCAACAAAAGAGCACACTACTTCTCGAAGGCAAGAAGGACAGCCAGGGAGGACCTAACAAACCAGATCTACACTGCACTGGGTTTGTCTGCTTTCTTCCATGGCTAATCTTGTGGAAGCTCTCCAGGTAAAACAGAGGGTAAGGATGTGGCCATCACAGACAAAGGCAGACATTTGAAAAAGCATGAAAGAACTGACATCAGCAAGAAGTTTAGAGTGCTCACAGAAATCAATGTAAGAGATAAAAGAGAAGACCACAAAGGGCCTACATACAATGCTGAAAAGTTTGGGCTTTATGTTAACCTAAGTTCAGAACAGTGCTAGAAGTTCTGGAGGTGTTCCAAGGATTCATGCTGTCCTCTATTAATAAATAAAGACAATTTATTTTTCATTTTTTTTAGTTACTTCTACAGATGGACACAATCCCTTTATTTATTTTTATGTGGTGCTGAGGATCGAACCCAGTGCCTCACACATATGAGGCAAGTGCTCTACCACTGTGCTACAACCCCAGCCTCTCTTAAAACTTATTTTTCAATAGATTAAAATAAAAACAACATGTAATTTTTAATTTGTTCACAAATCACATTTCTTCCAAAATAGTTATTGGAAACATTTTTAAGATTTTAAGCTTAAAAATTAAAATTTTTTTTTTTTTAGTGTCGACAGACCTTTATTAATTTATTTTTACGTGGTTCTGAAAATTGAAACCCAGTACTTCACACATGCTAGGCAAGCGCTTGCTCTACCACTGAGCCATAATCACAGCCCTACTTTAAAATTTTTTTTGAGGGATTTCAAAAGACCTAACACTATCAGATAGGTCTTTTTGAAAAGTTACTTTGTAGGTAAGAACAGATGGTAGGATGCAAACTACAGGGGAAAAGACTATAAGTCCTAAAAGGAGGGACAACAAGGAACTGACTCAGGTAGAGTAGGAAATATTTGTAATACTGGAAGAGAACAATTAGGATGCTCATAGTACTTGGCCCCTAACATAAACCTGTCTCAGTTATTCCTCCATTTTGTAGCTTTTTCTGTTTTTGAACTCAAAAAATTTCATGATTTTTCCCCACAATGATTTATACTAAAAATCAGTGCACACACACAGCAGTAATAAAAGAAGGGTTACTTATAGGTTGCTTATTAGTAAGATTCTACCAGTACTTTGTTTGAGTATACCTTACCTGTTCAGTAGAACATCATCTATATTCCCACTGCTCCAAAAATAACACCTGACACCTAATAATCAACAAACACTAACTGAATAGATGATACCAAGGGATGAAATGAGCACAGGCATGGATGTTGCTCTTTATTTCAACTTCAAAAGTGACACACATGAGTATCACCCTACCCCTCTGAAAACTTCCTACTTTACATTAACTTATCACAGCTTTCTTAAAAGCCCAATTTCAAACTATACTAACACAAGTGTTCACAGGAAGGGATTACTTCTAATTTGGATAATATGGGAAGGCAGCACAGAATAAACTGTTTATTATGAGAGGAGACGTTCCAGGCAGAAAAACAAGTGTGAATAAAAACACTAAGATAAAATGTCATGAGACTAATCCCAGCATTGGTTGGATTGTGGAAACACATGAAGACAAACAGTGGAAAAACGAGACTGGAAAACTGTATTATAGCTAGATATCTAAAGGTTTTAAGTGCCACACTAAATAGTTTAAGATTCATTACAAAGAGAATAAAATCCCCTTTAATGTTACTGTAGACAGGGAAAATTCAAGGATGAACTTAAAATAATTATATGGCAACAATATGTAGGATGGATAAAAGATAGGAGTATAATATATTTCCAATATATACATCCCTTAATTATCTTCCTTTCAGAAATTAGAACTACAATGTTTTACTATAATTCTGGAAAGAATTCATATTTAGAAAGCCACCTCTGAAACTGTGCTCCAAACAAAAGCTGTATTTGGAAATTTTTTTTTTTTTTTTTTTTTAACTCAGTCAACTAAGGGAGAGGCTCTGATTTGTCCCATGACTGTTGTAAACAACCTAGCCAATTGACACAAATAAAACAGAACTCTCAAAATTTGGAAAAGCCCTGGCTCTGTAAATCAAATCTTCTCATGACCCCTGGTGGCCATTAAAAAGAATAAAAAAAGCACTTAACCTTCAGATCCACAATGTAATTTTTGGATTTAAAGATAACATTATACGACTAAAAACCAAATATTTAGGGCTTTAATAATGCATGGCAATTTAACTTCATTCATAATGTCAAAAGACAAAATTCAGAAGACTGCTTGAAGTCTTACCTGCTAGGGTTTTTAGGGAATCTAGTGTTGGAAGTATAGGGGGTGACCTTTGCTGAAGAAAAAAGATGACCATCACTGTAAGAGAGAAATTTGTAATCCAAGCACCAGGAATACTAGTCGTTAAGGAATGTGCTCGAGCCCAACATCGCACACTGAACACCAAGGCTCTTACTCTTGAATCCAAGGCACCATAGATATAAAGGAGTTCAGAACTTTTCAAGGCAATCCTTCCAAAAAGAAAAAAAAAAGAATTTTCAGCCCCCCAAAGTTACTATCCAAGTTTCAAGTAATCATACAAATGTGAAATTATCTAAATATCTTAATACATCTGAATGTACTGAGAACACCATGATGAAATAATCAGAAGCATTAGGTATCAGCAACATAAAATTCAATGTAAATGGTCTAATATCAAATACACTTATTACCATTAAAACATCCTTTTAAAAACTGACAATCACAATGAAATTTTAAAACTCAGATTTTTAATGTTTTTCTTTTTACTTTTTTTAGATACACATGACAGTAGAATATACTGTGACATATTATACATACATGGAGTATAACTTCCCATTCTTGTGGTTGTACATGGTATAGAGTTATCATGTATTCACATATGAACATAGGAAAGTTATATCCCATTCATTCCACTGTTTTTCCTATTCCTATCCCCACTCCGATCTCTTCATTGCCCTTTGTCTAATCCAATGAACTTCTATTCTCCCCAACCCCACCTCTTATTGTATGTTAGCATCTACACATCAGAGCCTTTGGTTTTCTGGGACTGGCTTATCTCGCTTAGCATGACAGTCTCCAGTTCCATCCATCTAACAGCAAATACCCTAATTTCATTCTTCTTTATGGCTGAGTAATATTACTATTCCATTGTGTATATATACCACATTTTCTTTTTCCATTCATCTATTAAAGGGCATCTAGGTTGATTCCATAGCTTAAAATTGTGAAGTGAGCTGCTGTGAACATTAATGTGGCCATATCACTGTAGTATGTTGACTTTAAATCCTTTGGTACATGTCAGGAGTGGGATAGATGAGTCAAATGGTGGTTCCATTTCAAATTTTCTGAGTCTCCTTACTGCTTTCCAGAGTGACTACACCACTTGCAGTTCCACCAGCAATGTATAAATGTATCTTTTTCCCCACATCCTTGCCAACATTTATTGTTACTTGTATTCTTGGTAATTGTTGTTCTGACTGAAGTGAGATGGAATCTCATTCAGTGTAGTTTTGATTTACATTGCTCTAATTGCTAGTGATGTTAAACATTTTTTCACATATTTGTTGACCATTCATATTTCTTCTTCTGTGAAGTGTTTGTTGTTGAGTTCCTTAGCCTGTTTACTGATTGGGTTATTTGGGTTTTTCTTTTTTTTGGGGGGGGGGGTATTATTTGTTTGTTTGTTTGTTTTTTTTGGTGCTAAGTTTTTTTGAGTTCTTCATATATCCTGGAGATTAATGGTCTATCTGAGGTGCAAGTTGCAAAGATTTTCTCCCATTCTGTAGGCTCTCTCTTCATGCTCTTGATTGTTTCCTTTCTTATGAAGAAGGTTTTTAGTTTAATACCATCCCATTTCTTGATTCTTGATTTTAGTTCTTGCGCTTCAGGAGTCTTGTTGAAGAATTCGATTCCTAAGACAATATGATGGAAATTGGGCCTACTTCTTTCTAGTAGGCACAGGGTCTCTGTCTAATGCCTGGGTCCTTGATCTCCTTTGAGTTGAGTTTTGGGCAGGGTGAGAAACTGGAATTTAATTTCATTCTGCTACATATGGATTTCCAGTTTTCCCAGTAACATCTGTTGACAAGGCTATCTTTTTCTCCAATGTATGTTTATGGTGCCTTTATGTTATGAAATAACTGTATTTATGTGAATTTGTGTTCATGTGTCTTCTACTCAAAAAACTCAGAATTTTAAAATCAAAGTTCCTAAACATTATTTAAATAACTTTATAACCATCAATAAAGACACAGACACCTCACACCTAGTTTATTCAGTCCTTTGGCAGAAAAATTAGCCCATACACAGAGAAAAACATTCTGTAAGTATTTAATCTTAAAATTCTTATAATTTCTAAAACAGCCCAAATAAATTCCAATGTTTATAAAAATCAAACCTCTCTGAAGGTAAAATGCCTGTTAAGAAACCAAACTAAAGCTGGGCGTGATGGAACATGCCTATAATCCCAGTGACTCTGGAGGCTGAGGAAGGCAGATTGCAAGTTCAAGGCCAGCCTCAGAAACTTAGCAAGGCCCTAAGCAACTCAGTGAGACCCTGTCTCAAAAAATAAAAAGGGCTGGAGATGTGGCTCAGTGGTTAAGTGCTCTTGGGTTCAAACCCTTGTACCAAAAAAAAAAAAAAAAAGAAAAAGAAACCAAACTCAAACCCTATTTTCAGTAAGTTTCCTAGACAAAATTTTAAAATACAAATCTAAAGAATTATTAATCAGAAATATTTTAAAATTAAGTTCCTACTGATCAAAATGTATCTTGTAATTTCTCAAAGAACCTACAGAGGGCACAAAATCACTTAAGAGTATCAACTTAAACTGTCACTAAATGACCATTACAGCATTTACATCTGAATTTAAAATAGAAGAAATAGCAAATTAGAAATATATGGTGATTGTTTTCTATGTGTAAATACAGCTAAATTAAGCTGAAAAACAAATATCAATAGTGTACAATATCTGGTATAAACAATGCAAGCAAATAAAACCATGAAGAAAGAATATGACTAATTCTTAAAAACCTACAACAAACTTACAAAAAGACATGTCATTCTACATTCTATAAAGAAAAATTTATAAGACAAAAAAACAGACATTTAATTATTAGATTAAAACTTGGCAAGAGCTGGATGCAGTGATGTATGCCTATAATCCCCACCAACTCACAAAGCTGAGGTAGGAAGATGACAAGTTCAAGGTCAGCCTTAGCAATTTAGGAATTTTTCAAAACAAAACAGGACTGGGGATGTAGCTCAATGGTAAAGCAACCCTGGGTTCACTCTCGAATAGTGGGGGGAAAAAGTGGCAAGAAACCAAAAGACTTTATTCTGTGGGCTACTTGAAAGAAATTCAGAAATACTTATAGTTAGCTTTGTTAGTGAACACTTGAGTTTAATCTAAACTGCTCTAGACTGAATTTTCTGCATCTATTTTCAGTTATGATTATTCATGTAATAGACAGTATATTCAAATCAAACTCATCCAATGAGACTAGTAGAGTTAAGAAATAAACTCCTGAATTGAGAAGTTTTCCCTATTTCCAACTTAGGAAGAGTAATCATTATATAAAAAAATTGTCATTCCCATCTCATTTTTTTTTAAGTAAACATCCTGCAGAAGTCTTAAGCTATACAGAACTCTTTTTGACCCAATAGCATAAACCATATTTATTTAGTACACAAAACTGGAGGCAATTCAAAGGTCAAACTCAAGGTGCTACTTTATTTCTAAGTATACTTTTGAAGACTTATGCTATAAATAGGTACATTTTATAACATCAGGCTATACAGTTAGAACAAAGAAATATAGATCTTCTTCTATGATGTTAGGTAAGCTGACATTTTGATGCAATACTTTGTTCAGGAACGCCAAATAATCAATAGGTATAACACAAAAGATTTCCTACTTTTCAATCTCTTTGAATTTTTAAGAAATTAGTTCTGAAGTATGTCCTAATGAATCCAAAGTCACTGTTCCTGTATATGAAAAAATTAAACTAATAACTTACAAAGTTCATATTTAAGATGATAACTTAAGAGATCATACCTATTGTTAGTAGTCAAATCACACTGAAATCCAGAGGCCTGGTGGGAGAATCTCACAAGCGGACACCGAGCATTTAATATTTTTTGTACACCCACACAACTGGGGCCAAAGTGGTCAAGGCATTCTCCTATCACAGAAAGGATCTTCTGAGTTGCAATTCTTTCTGAAGGAACATTTTTCACTTGAAATTCCACCAAAAAATTTCCTATGTTCTAAATAAGAAAAAAAATCTGTAAATAAGGGGTTTTTGTAAGAAAAGTTTACAAAGTTATTTGTAAACTTTTCTTGTAGAAGGTTGCCCTAAATTATATCTGGCAAAAAGGAACCAAATCTACAAAATAAAAGTCTTCATTCAATCACTGCCAAAAGCTGGCTTAAAATATCCTTAGTTGCCTTTTGTTTCTCCAGAATATAAAATACTTGAAAAATCATTGGCTTTTCTAGTTAACTTCTAAAGCAATACTATACATGCAACTACTTATTCTATAAATTCAGTGAACATATATTTGCCCTCTCCCAGTTAGCCATTACATTTTCATAGCTAAAATTATAAGCCTACAAGAGTAAAAGAGTATAAAAGAAAATAATATACATAGACTCAATTATGTATAGGAATTTTTGATGTTGAATAAAATGAACTATAAAGTAGTAGAGAAAAATCCCTCTTCTACAGATGACTCCAGAAGACATTTTAAAAAATAGACTACATCCTTAGTCTTAGAACCAAATTGAATTCAACATGGATCAAAAACTAAAATGTAAAGGTGCATCAGTAAAGTAGCAGAAAATATGAAATATTACAATAGCAAAGGATTCTCTAAGTATGACACTAAATTCCAAATTATACAAAAGAAGTAATACGATTACATAAAAAACTGATAACATATTAAAGTAAAGCATACATTCAATACTAGATAAAACACAAAACAAAGCAGTAATACACGTCACACAAAGCAGGTTAACAGTGGCATTGTAGATGTTGTAATTCATGAAGAGTTCATACAAATGAAGGAGGGGAAGATGCCATTGTTAATGGGCAAAAAAAGATAAGCAATGAAATTTTTCATTTAACCATCTGTCAAAAGCTGACTTCCAGCACTGGTAGGTATAGGGAAATTAATATAATATAGGTGGCAGTGTAAACTCAGACATACTTTTTATAGAAATTGTCAGTATCTATTGAAATGCTGAATGTATATAGGAAATTATTTTAAATAAACAGTTTCATAAATGAGTCAATTCACAAAGATGTTCCGTTCTCTAAAGCACTGTTCATATGGTAAATTCTTTTGGTAACTCTAACTACCTTAATAAGCTTCCCCTCTTCTAGAACACACTTCCCTAAAGGGATTAAGTCCGCAACAACGTTTATCACGGAAATCTACCCAATTCTTCTCAGCTGAGTAGACAAATCATGGAGAGCTAATCTATCTAAGCACTGTAGGAGCATACCATGCATTCACCCAGAGATCTATACTAGAAATTAAAACTAAGACTGAGAGATAACCATGTAGTTGAAATATGTAACTCTGAAGCTTTGGGGCCCATATTCTATACCACAAGCATGAAAAAGTAAAGGAAAATCAATAGAAGTGAGAGGGTAGAGTGAAGGGGGTTAAAGAAAGAGATAAATGAAGCAAATATATGAAGAGAAACAGATACTTCATGGGTTCTTTTTAGTTTATACTTCCTTATTCCAGAACATTCCTAAGACTCATCCACACTATTGACTCTGGGTTTTAGTTAAACTAGCTTGAGCTTCTTTCTGTTGTGTACAACCAAGGAACATTAACTAAAATAACTGGCAATAAAGGTTAGAAGAGAAGATAGCACCCTAATTGTCTAACAGAGGACTGGTTAAGTTAATTAAGATAACAATCATTTAAAAGAATACTATGCAGTAACTGACATGGATGCAGTAGTAGACTGAATTTCAAGACACTATTAACAGGAAAAAAATCAAGTTACAATCTATAGATTAAATTATACTCTACAAATTTTAAGAGTTAGTATTGTTTTTTCAAAAAGCACTTATATATACAAAAGAAAAAAATCCGGTAATAAAACACATTGTACAATTCACAGTAGTTATTCCTGGAGATGACTAGATCAGCAGAGATAGTCACAGTGTATGTTTTTGTTATCTACTAATCTATAATCAGAAAAAATAGATTAAATAAACATACAAATATACATGTAGACAAACAACACCTATAAACATGTTATATTTCTCTATTAATTTTTGCCCTCTAGACAGATTCCTATTTACTAGAATGCTTTTTTATTAAAGGGAATAAAAACACATTTTCCTTAAAAAACATTAAAGTTTCAAAACTCTGGCTTAATTATTTTGGTTTAACATTTTTAATATTTTTCCCTAGTCCACTCTATTTTAAAATACAAACACATACAAATTTAAATAGAAAATAGGACAAACAAAAACAACCAGCAAATTAAGTATGGGGTGCCTTTACAGGAAAACAAAGAAAGAGAAACATTTTCCATGAATATTAAACAGGACCAGAAGAAAAAACCCAATCTGGGTCAAATCATCTCAGGATGGTAAAAGAATATTAATTGGAAGTGGACTATCATACTTGATGATAGAGGAGTAATGTAGGCCTCAAAAGCTCAAGCATAGGAAGAGTTAGACTTACTCCCAAGAAAAGTGATAATTAGACTTTTACAAAATTAATATTATGAAAGAAGAAAATCTTTGAGGTAACAGAAGCGAAAATACTACTAGAAAAAACAGATTTGAGTAACGGAAATACAGACAAAAAATTGGAGAATTATGAACTTAATTATGAATTATGCCTAGAAGTGACAGATGAAGCCTTTGCTAACATTTTTTTGGCCAAAGCAAAACACAGGAATGTGATATCTTACCACATTGACTGTTAACCTCTTGCTGTCACTTTGGTTAACAGTCAATGTGGTTAAATCACTGAGATTTGGGGGTTATTTATTACTAAAGCATAAATCAGCCTAATCTGACATAAAAAAACAAGAGGACAAGAACCATATGGGGTAATTAAATAAACTGACGGTGCACAGAAATAAAACAATGCAATTGTAGAAGATTTAGATGATGAAAAAAAAAACTATAATGAGCAAAAGTAGAATACTCTCAAAAACTATTCTTCAATTAAGAAGTTTTTCAACTTTTTACTTATTTGAGAGAGAAAAATTCTTTAGAAACAGTTAACTCGCATGGATGGTGGAAGGAGACCCTCATCATTATACAAAACACATGTAAAAAAAGGGAGAGAGAATAGCGTTACCTTAGATTAGGTAGAGAGAAGTGATGGGAGGGGAGGGGATGGGAAGGGATGGGGGTATAGGAAGGATAGTAGAATGAAACAGACATTATTATTACTGTGTGTATATATGTGACTGCATGACCAATATGATTCTGCAACCGGTATACTCAGAAAAATGAGAAATTATATCCCACCTGATTCAAATGTATGATATGTCAAGGTCATTGTACTGTAATGTGTAACTAATTAAAACAAATAAAAACATACAAAAAAAAAAAAAGGAACAGTTAACTCAACAGACAATTCCTACTAATATTTGCTATTCCTCTAACACTACCTAAATGCAGATAATCTAATAAAGAGGCACATTGCACATACCACTCATCTATACAACAGAAAAAAGGACACAGCCATTAATTTTTACTTCTATTACATAAATCCTTTAGGAGCCAGAGACCTACTAGAAAAAGCAAGGCTGAAGGTAAAATGAAAGCCAGATTTTAACTTAGGATTTTATGCTAAAATGATTGTTAAATGACACATTTCACATGTACGCATCTCTCATGCATTGAGATAGTGGATAAATCTAAAATCTACTTAGTAAATAACCTTCATTTATTTATCAGCAAATAATCAGTTTGGTAACTGTTGCACATAGGGTAAGCATACACAGTGCTGTAGACATACCAAAAAGTCTAACACACTCTATCTGACTCCTCACAATTTAGGCGGAAGAATAGAAACAAGTACACAAAGAGTTAAACAACAAAGTGGAGTGCCAAAAAAGATAACAAAGTAACAAGAAGCAACAGATGAGTTCACTAATGTACAAAGTAAGGCTTTAAGAACTGGATGAATTTCTACACTATAATTCATTGCAAATGTTTCCATAGCAAAGCTATTATGAAATTGAATTAGCATATATCTTAAAAAACTCTTAAGCACATATTTTCAAAAAATCTTAAGTATCCTACTATTTATAAGAAGCACCCCAAACTAAACAATAAAGGCTGAAACTAAACAACAAAGTGTTTGAATAAAATAAAAATCAAAACAATCAAGAAAAACTTAGCCAAAAATGAGATTTAGAAATATTTCAATAGGAAGATCACAGATAAAAACATTAGTTAAGATGCATACAATGTAACATAAGCAACCTTACCTAAAGGAAAAACGATGCACCATTGAAAAGAATGCTTTTTTTTAAAAACAAATTATGCATAGAATAGTGACAATAAGTGATTCCCTATATAAAATGAATACAAAGACTTTACAATTCCTAAGAATCAATAGCAAATAAACCACATTATTTAATCGCAATGTTACTATTTAAAAATAAAGTTAAAATTTTATTAAGTCCAAAGATTTCACTTTTCTGATTTCCTAACTTTAAATGATTATAGTAATGAAAAACAAAAATACAATTACCTTATGAGTACTGAGTTTTCCAATTTCATCTAAATCCAAAAACATGTCCAAATCACATCCCAATTTCCCGAAAGTGTTCACTGAAGAGCCAAATGGTCTGACTGTACAGTCTGGAAAATATGCAGCTGCTATGTCCTCAATAAGAGAACAGGTGAGGTACCGGAGCCTGGTATTTTCCTCTGTTAGCTGCAATTCCTTCAGGAGAGTGTTTAACTGATCATCTATCTAGCTGGCCAAAACAAAACCCACAAAATATAGAAAATGTACAGGTCATATAAATAATTGTCATTTTACTTCTAAAGATGGCTTTAGAGACATACGTTAAAAATACACTTTTTTAAAAAAGCACTGAAAACACTAGCAAAATAAAAGCTGACTAAAATTAAAACTACTTTTTGCAAGAAATGAGTAGAAAGCTGTTTTAGGAAAACAAAAAGTAAGCAAAGTGCTCCAGACGAGGTCAAAACAATCACAAAACTAGGAAACCAATGTTAAAGAGCAAGAAACAACAGAAGCAACCAACAACTCAAGTCATAAAAACCCAAGGCTTACATATCTATAAACAACCTGTACATTCACCAGAAGATTGGTATTAAAATAATCAGACTTTGAAATTGTATGCTACATTTTAGTATTTAAAGTAAAAAAGAAAAAAAATCATAACTTCAAATTCCCTTACTTAAAAACAATATTTGAAAATAACTGAACTAAACATTCAACTCAAAAAAAGTGAAAATAAATATATATATTAGAAGTACAGAATTCAAAAGTTAGAAAATCAAACCAAAAAATGGCAATATTTTGATAAATAAAACCATGAATTGATTCTTTCTAAGGGCTACAAAACTAGCTAAAAGTTCAAGAGTCTAGAAAAATCAAAATAAAACAATATTAGGACAAAGAAAAGAGACAAAACTAGAAATAAGCACTTTAAAAATTTACATAATACCAAGTACAATTTACATTCATTATTAAAACTACTTTTTGCAAGCCCCCATGTTGTTTAGTTTTACAAACACAGAGAATAAAGACAAGAACTACCATAGACAATAAATAAATATTAATCATCCACTGGCCACAATGTTCATTATGTTGAAAACAGAAAGAAAATTTGAATCATCCAAAAAAGGCCCAAAATTTTGGAAGACTGATTACCTCTGAGGAGTACAAGAGGGCATGGGGTGTGGAATGGAGGATTACTTTCACTCTTCACTCAACATATTCTGTAGTTTGAATTTTTTATATAATCCAATTTATTAACAGTAAAGCTGTAAAAAATTGGCAAAAAAATAATACTAATGCATTTTTTAAAAATATACTTTAAGTTTAGGTTTATTCTGTGAAAGACATAAGGAGAAAAATTGTATGATCTCAAGATCATATACCAATTATCAAGAAAAATAATCTGAAGTGTGAAAAACCTGACATTTACTTGATGTGCTGAACCTTGATGAAATTCCTAGAAAGCTAGAAATGGAAGAAAACTCTTCTTCATGTTGTGCATATGCATCCATTCCACCATCCATCTCCACAACCCTTTCCTTCTTGTAAAACCAAAGCTCTATACCCATTAAACAATACTACAGTGTGCATATTTTGTAAGAATTTCTATAATAATGTCATAAAAATATTTTTAAAGTATACCTATAAACTTACACTTTCTGCATAACAAAGTAATTCAAAAAGCTTCTTGCTTGAAGGAGGCAACTGATTACTTGACTGTATACATGGCTGTTCAGAAGTCTGGTTTGATGGATTCTTTAGCTTTAAATTGAAGAAACGCGACCTGAATGGAATTGCAGCCTCTGTGACCATGCTTGGAGTATGAGTTCCATTCTGCAGTGAACGTATACTTTCCTTTTGGCAAAATTCTACAACAGCGTAGAGACCCTATACCAAAAATACAAAAAAGGAGAAAAACAAAATGCACTTCAGGATGAAATGTTTAATATAGTATCGTTAAAATAATTATCATAATGCTATAAAAACTACTTTTTAAAAATCTACAAATGATATGATTCTAACATGAGCATTTGTTTTGGTCATTATAAATAGATTAAGAAAACAAAGATTTCAGTTAAGAGAAACTTTAAAGAATGCTGAAATTGAAAATTAAAAGGTAAACAAAGATTCCCTCCCATTGCACTTTATCTAGCATATTAGATTATCAAAAGTATTCAAATAAGTGGATTATTCAAATGTTATTTATAATTCTAAAATACTGCTGTTATGAATTTTTATTCTCATGTCAAAAGAAAAACCTAATTAAAAAATTTAGATGAGGAAAGATGTAGGACATAAAAAGAAAATCTAACTTTACCATATTACAAAAAGTCAACAAGAAAAAATATCTACCTTTCAAAAGCATGAACATTAAATTAGATTGTTTTTCAAATACGTACAAAGCTCTCATAGAAGAAATGATTATTAATAGATCCATGTTGGGATAAATACTTGAGAAACTTTTTTTCACTGATTTTATTTGGGCAATGAATTAAAACAGTTCTCTGTGCCTGTTCTCGTCTTTCTTTTTGCACCTCAGTGAATCTCTTTTTCGGACTCCTGTCTTCAGAGCCTATGAATGAAACAAAAACATTTCCATGACATACATATATACTTACATGTAAAATTTATAACATACTTTGAAAGACTAGGCATAGAACCATGATATGACCCACTCCTCAGTATTTATCCTGAAGAATTAAAGTCATCTTAATACAATGATAGGTGCATTCCCACAAGAAATTATCATAAGCCTAATGTATTGAGACAATGAGTTTATAAGTTCAATACAGTGAATTAAGTTTTTAAGGATTTTTTTCTTTGTCAAGGGTCTTGATCAGTCTCTAACAATTAAGTTATTATCTATCATACAACCTATATTAGAGAGAAATTAAAGAATTTAAAACCTAGTTGTTACCCAAGAAGAGCTCATAATAATTTCACTAAGGATTTGGGGCATTTTCTCTCCCCACCCCCCATTTAAGTACCTTTCTACAGACAAGGAGTTTTACAAACAGAGGATGAAGACAAGAACTGTGATAGTCAAGAAATAAATATTAATCATCTACTGGCCACAAAGGGAAGATCAACAAATGAACTACATATATAAAGAAAAAAGAAATCACTCAAGTTCTAAGAAAACATTAAATCCAAACACTAATTTTCTTTTTTAACAACTCATTTTGCCTCCAAGATATTTAACTTCCAGTTAAGTAGCTTAAGTGCTTCTTTTAGCTACATGGAAATCAGAAGGAGTTTTTAGCCTCATTTTCTTTCAAACATCCACAAAACTGATGGATCAAGGAAATATTCCACCTACACTATCACTGAATTTCAGCAACTCCAAGACATCTTCATGGACGAGACAGATAAATATGGGTTATTGACAGTAGAAGCTGGCTGAATCGTGAGTATTAGCTAAAGGGCAAATCTCTAATGGCAAATCAGAAAATTCTTGTCCCTGACCTGCTTATCATTTTTAACATGCGATCAAACCAAAGTGTTTCATATTCCTAGTGTACTAGACGCTGAAAATACATCCTTTTGAATATAAGCCTTTCTCTCCATTTCCAGTATCAATTCTTTAATGCTAAACTCTTATTTCAGTCCTGTATTGTCACAACTGCTTGACTCCGAATTTATTCTCAGTCATTCCAGCTTTGTCCTTCTCAAGTGATTCTCCATGCTGCTGCCAACATAATCTTTATAAAATTGTTTTTTAAAAAGCCTTAATTCTGGGCTGGGGTTGTGGCTCAGCGATAGAGCACTTGTCGAGCACGTGTGAGGCACTGGTTTCGATCCTCAGCACGGCATATAAATAAATGAATAAAATAAAGGTCTATCAACATCTAAAAATATATTTTTATAAAAGCCTTAATTCTTTAATTTGCCTGTTTAAAATCCTTAAACAGTTTCTTCATTACCTTTAAGATCAAGTCCAAATTCCACAGCACAGTTATAAAGTTCCTCACACTTTGTCCCATCTTCCCTCTTTAATGTCAGTTTCTACTATTCTTCCCTTTGCACTTTTCATACACAGCAGTGTAAACACATGATACTGTCACATACTATGGACTCTCTTTTGTCTTCTCCCTCTATTGAAATGCCCATCTTCTCATTTTATATCTGGCAAATTCCCATTCATCCTCCAAATTTTGCTCGGGTCTGTAAAGATTTCTGACTATCCATGGTAGAATCTCTTACATCTCTGTATTACCTTACCTCAGCTTCTATGAAGGAATGTAATTGTAGTGTTGTTTAATACTACAATTTAAATATATATTTAACACTACAGGTCTCAGCAGTTAAATAAATAAACATTTATTTAATAATATAGAAGAACATCTTTTTCCATGTTTAGGACACAGACATCTCTATTCTTGTTCAATCTGATCTCAGTCTACTGATTGTTCTCCTTCCTGCTGGTCCCTATTTCCTTCTCATGCTACAGGCTCTGCTTAGTCCATCTTAATAGTTTTTCAGTTGTAATTACCACTTGTATACATTCTTGCCTCTGATTTCACTGAGTCTACACAGATGCCCACCTGCTTACTATAAAAGTAAAGTCAAAAAGTACAAAAGTTTATAATGTAAAAGTATAAATGCTCCTCAGAACCTCTTACCCTAATGATAACTAACCAGACATTTTCAAAGCATATTAAAACAAAATACACTATATAAATTAACTAGCAGTAGTTCTTTAAGACTTTTAATCCAAGGGATAATAGCATTCCTTTGCTATTTACTGGACAGGACACATATGGGAAATATATTCCATTCTAGATATAATGGATATGAATATTAATAAGCCAGGGAGCACTCAGAAAGTAGTAGCAGAAAGACTATAAACTATAATAGAGAATTACTATATATAAAGGGACGATTTATAGCCTGGGAAAGAAGAAAAAAACAACAAAAAAAAAACACACACAAAAAAACAAAACTAATGAGAACCTAAAAGCTAAGCATTGCCTTCAAATACACTATGACATCTTCTCTTTGAGCAGTACTTGACAGTTTTCCAGTCAGTCACATATATGTTCTCTTCTGAAACTCCTAAGAACCTTTAGATAGGCATAGTAGGTATCATTACAGATTTAACAACAACAAAAAAGTTTCATAAAAACAAACATCTAATATACTGCACAGCCTCTTATAGAATTTAGCTGTTGTTTGGCTGCTTGGTATGCATCCCCACCTGTTCTGATATCAGCACACCCCTGTTTAAAACACACACACACACACACACACACACACACTGTGTAGTTGTAGAAGTGTCAATACAATTATCCTACCCATCACATTTACTCCCACCCCATGAGCCAGGCCAAGATTACCAGGCAATTTTTGGAAACTTCCTTTTGGTCCAAAGGGTGGGCATACCATCAATGGAAAGTTCTTTCATGGAATTTGTCAAATTCAGGTAAAAGTTTACTTTACTCTTTCTTTTGGAATGTGAACAGAGTTGCCCATTATCATCCCCACCATAAAAACCCCATGTAGAAGAATCTGAAATTACAAGGCCACCAAATAATACCTGATGAGGCTCACATGGACTACATTAATCAAACAGACCTTAAAGCAATAAAAACGTGTTTCTGGAGCTGGATTACCTGGGTTGGTATATCTTCTCTATTCTACTTAACCCATTAAGTCCCAAGCTTTCAATTCTGTAAATGTCAATGAAGTTGACACGGGTGCATTAAAATAGGCTGGAAATCATAATCTACAGCTTAGGCATCCCTTACATATAAACATATATACATGTATACATATATACATTTCAAACATATGCACCTATTTTTCAAAATAATAGAACTCTAAAAAGTACAACCTTTATTTCAAAAGCTACCATGGTGGTATATTTGCTCTCAATTTAAAGTTTTACAGGTGTCCCACATCTAGAAACATGGGAATTAATGAGTTAATTTGAGTTAAGTTTTGCCACCTGCATTCAAAAGAGTCCTGAATAACACTCTTATTCTCTTGCCACTAAGTGAAGAGGAAAGCCCTGAAATAAAAAGTGGGTTTTACTTTAATCTGTGCCATATGTAAATGGGGAAGGACTGATCAAGCCAGCTGAACTAGTCTGTCTTCTCAACTGTAAAATGTAGTAACCCTAGTCCACAGGTATGGAAGATCTCAAAGAGCACATGAAAATACTTTCAAACTTAAAGCACTATACAAATATTAAATTACAGAAGCATTTTTGGAAAAATCCTTACTCAAATTTGCAGGACTAATGAACAATTTTCTACGGAACAGCTTCTACTAAATAGAATCCAATCAATATTTCAATGAGATGTTATGAGTATTTGCACTCTGTCCATGAGTCTTATGAAGACAATAACTTATAAAAGAACAATATTCTACTTGTTTAGTATGCTTTTGAACTGTCGCTAGAAATAACTTCATCTCTATTAGCTCCAAGAAATGGTAAAAATAAATACTTCTTTGGCAACTTGACTCAAGATCTAAGTTGTATGTCATGCAAAAGCTATTTAGTTCTTTAAGCCTCTTCCTATTATCTGTAAAATGAAGACAAGCATATATCTGTAGCAAGATTGTTTTAAGAATTATAAATAGCATACACAAGCTCTTGGGCCACAAGATGGGTTGAATAAGAATGGGCTTTTCAATACACAAGAAGCATATACAAATTTAGAACACTCGTCCCACCCACAACAGTGAATGAAAATGTGTTACAAAACAGAGTTTGCTCAAAACAGCCCAAAACTAAACAGCCGAAAATTTTATCAGTAGAGCCCTATTTCTGGGAGCCAGAAGCCCTGGTAATTCACTAGCCTTCACTACATTCGGCCTTCGGCAACATCTTAGGGATTTTGATTAACAGGAGGCATATTATTATGGGCTGGCTAACTGTACTCCAGCTGAGCTTCACTGAGGCTTAGGCAATCTCATTACTGTACACATTAGCGGACCCTCAAAACGTCACACAAGCAACTTCAGCAAAGGCGGCGGCCTTAGGTCTCCCACGTGAAATGAAAGGCGGGCGGGACACAGCCTTAGCTGTGCCAAAGGATCCACGGCCATTTCCACACGCCAACGGGTTCTCCGCGATGCCCAGTCTCCTCCCTTTCTTGGCTCGCGGTGGGACGGATGTATGGCGAACCGACGACCCAGAGCCATTACCTGTCGCCGCGCTCCCAGAGGGCTGCTCTTCTCTCCTGAAGTCTGCGGCTACAGTTCCTGGACAACTGAGAGGCCTAAAAGCAGGACGCTGGCATCGAGCATTTCTTTGGGCACACAGGGACAGGCAGGTCAAGCGCCCCACGCCGCGAACCGCCATAGTTAAAGGAGCGGAAGGGCCAAGCTCAAAGGTCAATTTTTTTTTTTTTTTTTGCGCATGCGTTCTGAGACAAAAACAACGGGAAGCCTCAAGGGCCAAACTAGAAGGAAAACGTTGGCTTATAAAACAAGAAACTGAAGCCAGAAAATCGGCTGAAGTTTCGAGCACATTTATGTTATCCAAATTTAAGCGTTTGTATGTCTCACTGTATTCTTGTGAGGTAAGTAGTATTATTTCCACTTTAAAGAGTGTAACAATTTTTACAGCTCATCCTTATTTTACAGAAAAGGAAAATTAATGAGATTCAGGTCCTATTCCCAATATTATTGTTTTGTCCCCTACAAAAGATGAGTTTTGTTTATTTTCAAAAGCGTTACAATTCTTATCGGTTTGTATATGACTATAAGTTGATTTATATCACTGTCCCCGTTTTCAGTTCATTCTTTGTTCCCCTTCCCTGAATAATTTCTCCTTTTGTTTCTAAGTGCAAATTTCTAATTGGACTACATTTCTTTACCACCCCCTCTCATAAAAGAGGAAAGTTTCAAAAAACTAATTCCTATACACGCCACGAGTGGGGAGAAAAGTAGACAAGACTGAAAATTTCAAAATGAACACAGCACCTAATTTCTAAGATGTCTTGAACGCAGTGTAGTTGAAACTCCTCTTAGGAAAGAACTTCAGAGACTTTGATCTCTGTCATTTATAATGATGGAGTAATGGGAGGTAAGGTATTTGTGCAATGATTTCAAGAATAACTTAGGGTATAGTAAATGGCACAACATTTTTTTAACTAGACACTTTTCTTATACATGTTGTCTCTCTTAATCTTTATAACAATGATGTGAGACAGAAAACATTAATATCTCCATTTATTTACAGGGAAACTAGGCGTAGGAAAGTTAAGTAATACTCATAAAGTTACCTAGCTAGTCAGGAGCAGATATTGGAGTTAAAACTTCCAGGTGGATAGTGTTTATGTTTTCCATTTTTTAATAATAGCTTTATTGATATTTAATTTGTATATTAAGATGTACCGTTTGTGGGTTTTTTAGTATTACACCCGATGACTTTTTTACTGTATTCACAGTTTTACAATAATCACTAATCATTGTTAGAACATTTTCATTACCTCAAAAAGAAGTTTCCTGAAGCTGTCACCTCAGTCACCCCATTCCTCACAACCCTAAGCACCTACTTATATATTGTCTTTCTCAATGGAATTGCCTGTTTTGGATGTGACATGTAAATGCAATATGAGGTTTTTGAGACTAACTTCTTTCACTTAGAATGATGTTGTCAAGGTTCATCCATGTTGTAACATCTATCAGCTCTGTACTTCATTCCTTTTCTTTGGCCAAATAATATTTCATAGTATTAATATGCCATGTATTGTTATTGATTCACCACTTAATGAATATTGGGGTTGTTTCTACCTTTTGGTTACTGTAAATAATGCAGTCATGAAATTTTTTTTTTTTTTTTTTTTTTTTTGGTGGATGTACATTTTCACTTCTCTTGGGTATATACCTAAGAGTAGAGGGCTGGACCAAAGGGTAACAATGTTTAACTTTTTAAGGAAATCTCAGGCAAAATCCCAAATGGGCTATACCATTTTCATTCCTACCATCATGTTTGATGGCTCCAATTTCTGCACATGTTTGCCGATACTTATTTTCTGCTTTGTTTTTAATTTTAGCCATTCAAGTAAGTGAGAGTGTTGTATTATATTTTTTAATTTGCATTTCATTGTGAATGTTGAGCATTTTTAAGATTTAATTGTTGAACATTCAGGTTTTTCTTTTTCTTTTTTGAGAAAGAGCTATTCAGATCCTTTGCTCACTTTTTTTTTAGTTGTTGTTTTTATTGAGTTTAAAGGGTTCTGTATGTATTCTGAACACAGGTCTGAAAGCTTTAATTTCATTTTCTTGCCTAATTGCCCTGGCTAGAACCTCCAGTACAATGTTGAATAGAAGTAGAGAATGCGCATCCTTGTATTGGTCTTGATCTTAGGGGGGAACTTTCAGTCTTTCACCATTAAGTATGATGTTAGCTGTGGATGTTTTGTAGATTCCCTTTACCAGGTTGAAGTTCACTTCTCTGTTTACTTAGAGTTTTTATCCTGAAAGAGTCTTGGATTTTGTCATATTTCCCCCTCATCTATTGAAGTGGAATATTTGAAGTGATTAAAAGAAAATCATCCTACATACTGAAGTTCTTACCCCAGGAAATTTCATCTGGTGGCCTAGCATTGTGGGACTTTCCCTGATTGCTTTTGTGATGAGAGTCTATATTTCTATGGAATATAATCAAATGAGTTATAGACTAGAATACTAAAATTTGAGTTCAAGTGTTGACTTGTTGATTTCCTGGAGACTGTTACAGCAATTATTTTACTTAGAACCATTTTCATTTCACATACCAGGAATCCAACTCAAATACATTTTCATTTTACCATACAAGCAATCCAACTCAAATTCATATGAATTTCAAAGGTATTTTCATGCTTTTTATTCATCATTTCTACCTTTAGGAGTTTACCTTATATACTTGCAAAAGTGATCATGTTATTTGTAGAAGGTTGTTCACTGCAGCATTATTCATAATAGCAGGAAAGTGGAAACACATGATTGATTATGTAAACTAGGATGAAGACATAATATGGAACTCCCTGTTCCTATTCCAAAGGTTTATGTACACATAGAAGATATCACTGACATGGGAAGACTTTTTAATTTTTACCCCAAATAATTTTGAATTATATATTTTTATAATAAACAACATATACCAATATTAATTTTGTCATTAAAAACAAACATGCTGAAAATATCTTAAGTGAAAAATGCTTTAAAAATTTTTAGATAATTAAAAATTCAAGAAGAATAATTGTATTTTATTTTTTAAAACTGTATTGTGGGGCCATGGGTATTTATTAGAATTATTCTGTCTGTACACATATTTATAAATATTGTTTTTTATATACTTCATTTAATAAAAAGTTATGATACCTGATTATTTCTATGTAATAATTACTCTTTTAAAAAAGACTAGTGCAGGGCTGGGGTTGCGGCTCAGTAGGAGAGTGCTTGCCTCACACATTTGAGGCACTAGGTTTGATCCTCAGCACCACATAAAAATAAATTTAAAAAATAAAGATATTGTGTCTATCTATAACTAAAAAAGAAAAAAAACTAGTGCAAATAAATTTTTTTCAGTGAGTTGGAGAACTGACTGAACTAAGGTCAGTTCATTCAAGTTTTTCTCTATCTATCAGAATCCATAGATTCTGTAGATTCTCTCAAACATGAGAAGAAAAAACTCTCAGGTATTACTGTTTATTTGTTACAGCCTAAATTTATTGGTGTACAAAGATAACTTGCTGATATGGATGGTATTGTGTCCCTCTCTTTAAAAAAAGATATGTTGACCTCCTAACCCCCAGAACTCAGAATGTGACCTTGTTTTGGAAATTGGGTTATTGCAAATGTAATTAAGATGAGGTTCTACTGGAGTAGAGTGGGCCTCTAATCCCATGTAACTGCTGTCCTTGTCAGAATATGAACATGTGAGGACAGGAACACACTGGGAGAACATCTCAGATGGCAAGCCAGAGAATGGAGTTATGCAGCTGCACAGGACTTCTGAGACAAGACTGCCAGTCTCCCCACCTATAAGACAATATATTTCTGTTATTTGAAAGCACCCAGTTTGTGGTACTCTGCCTAGGAAACTAAAACTTACAATTATTATAAATATTATCTTGACATCAAATAATAATTATCAGATTCAGTGTATTTCACACCACTAAGCCAACATACTTATCTTCTATTTAAAAGATTCTCTGAAATACAGCTGCATGAGTGGCAGCTCACTGTTTTGTGTATATGTGTGTGCACGCACACACACATTGGAAATGAGAAGGTTACTGTTCACCCTGTCCCCAGTGGCTATAGCTGAGGAGGGAAATTAGAAGCTGAGGTACCTAGAGGGACTTTTAACTTATTGGCTTTTTAAAAAATATTATTTTTTATCATTAAAAAGAAAAAAGAGTTTGTCTATCCCTCCCATGCTCCCTCTCCCTATCCCACTCTGCATCAGATTCCTTATAGCAAAGAAAACATTCAGCATTTGGATTTCTGGGATTGGCTAACTTCACTTAGCATTATCTTCTCTAACTCCATAGACAAACTCTAGATAGGGAGAGTTGTTGGAGGGGAAGGGAGGGGGCATGGGGTTATAAATGATGTAGAATGTGATGATCATTATTATCCAAAGTACATGTATAAAGACACAAATTGGTGTGACTATACTTTGTGTACAACTAGAAATATGAAAAATTGTGCTCTATATGTGTAATAAGAATTGTAATGCATTCTACTGTCATATATAAATAAAGAAAAAAGAATAAAAAAGTGTTGTTCTAGATTGGAAATCCAGTAGAAAAGTAACAAATTCTTGGATTGTGCTCCTATTTCACTTAAAATATTCATTTTAAGATAACGTAGTCCATAGATAAATTGGGAACATGTGATTTAAGACTTGTGTGACTATATATTCAGGTCATGCCCATGTATTTACCAGTAGTACCCACTTTCACTCTCAAACGTGTTCTGATTTGAATGATAAATTACATTGTTATCTAACTAATGGTCTTTAAGATCCTAGTTTTTGCTTGAGTCACTAAGGAGGATTTTCATGTTGAAGGCCAACATCAACTGATAATGTATTTCTGGTCAGCCCGCAGAGGTTTCAGGGTAAATGTTACTAGTAGAATACAGCAAATCTATAATTTCTTGAAGTTTTGATAAACATACGCTATGAAATTCTTTGAAATTGTGCTTTTTATCTTTAAAATCATGGAAGGGAAATGGTTGAATACACAGCCTTTCTGTTCACACTAATGAGGAAAGCTCTCAAGCCCTTTTCACTGGCTTTTTAGACTAATCCTTGTAAAAAAATTTACTTGTATATTGAGTAAGTGGAAATATATGTTGACATTTATTTCATGTGTCCATTCACCACAAAAGCTATTTTTCAGGGCTTAGCCCAGCTCCTTGCACAAGAGCAGCCCTTAAATATTAACTGAAGATCAGGCAGAAGCACCAAGGAATAGTGAAAAGGGCACTGTAAAGGATAGTGCAAAGGAATCAGGACCCCTTGGTTGTAGTCCTGCCTCTACCAGAAACCTAAGTGGCATCAGGGAAGGAATTCAACACCTTTTTTTTTTTTTTTTTGTAGTTGTAGATAGACAGCATGCATGACTTTATTTTTTTTTGTTGTTGTTGTTGTTTATTTTTTTAATATGGGGCTAGGGATTGAACCCAGTGCCTTCTGCGTGCTAGGCAAGTGCTCTGCCATGGAGCTACAGCCCCAGCCCCTCAACATCTTTCTTTTGTTTAGCAAGAAGGGGAAAACAAGATCTCTTTACTCACAACACAAGCACTTAGAATGCAATTAAGACATATTCTGTTAAAATGATGTGCCAGTAACTAGAAAGTTGTATGTATGCAGGTTACATAAAGCATAAATAGTATTTATGCCCCACGGAGTCCATCCTGTGCTAGCTGATAGGTAAGTGTGGTCTAGCTGTAAATGCTAAGAAATGAGAAGACACAGAAAGTATTTATTCCAAGAGAGAGGTGGGGGGGGGGCGGTGAGTGAAGGACAGCAGTAGGAATGAGCCATTGACTTATAAGAGTAGGTAAATGTATACATCTATATGTGTGTGTGTGTGTGTGTATACACACATCAGTACTGTGAGCAGTTTGATTTTAGAGATATGACTTATTCAATCCTGTTTGAACAGCATAGCAGCAGGTTTGCAATACTTTAAATACCTAATCAGGCATAGTGGCACACACCTGTAATCCCAGCAGCTGTGGAGGCTGAGGCAGGAGGATTGAGAGTTCAAAGACAGCCTCAGCAACTTAGAGGCCCTAAGCAATTCAGTGAGATCCTGTCTCTAAATAAAATGCAAAAAAGGGATGGGAATGTGGCTTAGTGGTTAAGTGCCCCTGAGTTCAATCCCTGGTGTGTGTGTATGTGTGTGGGGGGGTATAACATATATATATAGACTAAAATATAAAGAACTTTTGCTGATGACATATGTTCATAAACTTGAAAACATGCTTGATTACTTATTGTCTTTCATTTTAACTTGGTTCAATAGTCATTTTCTTCCATTCAAACAGACTTTTTATTATAATAAAATTTAAAAATATATTAAAGAATTCACTGACATTAGTTCTTCAAGAAATATGTTGATATTCTACCAATTTGGAATTTAATCTTGAAGAGAGATTAAAATTTGCCTTTCATTATTTTTGAAGCCAGGATATGCAAAGAAAATTCAAATGTGGTCTGTGTCCAAGTTTTTTTGAACTACTTAAAGAGGAAGACTTCAAAAATCTTCTTCAGATGCTTTGACAATAACTACAAATTATTTTTATATGCAAATTACAAATGCATATAGCCTTGGGTGCAGAAAGACATTTACAGTGATATATGCTGTAGATATATTTTCTTGATCTTGAAGCTGATTTTTAAAAAGAGATAAAACACAACCTAAAGGAATGAGGAGGTTCTTTATCTGAAACTATCTTCAAGATACATGGTTAAGAGCCCATGTAGTGGCACAAACCTGTAATCCCAGCAGTTTGGGAGGCTGAGCCAGGAAGATTCCAAGTTCCAAGCCAACCTTAGCAATTTAGTGAGACCCTAACCAACTTAATGAGAACTTATGTCAAAATAAAACATTTTTAAAAGGGGCTGGAGATGTATGAAGTCAGTGGTTAAGTGCCATTGGGTTCAATCCCTGGTACAGAAAAAAAATGGTTGACTTTAAAAATACCTATTTCAAATTTATTATAATTCCAACTGACCATTCATACCATATTTTTGTGTTTTATGATCTTGCTGCCAATAATAATTTTCAACTGCTACTTAAAGCTCTATTTTTTTTGTTTTAGATATTCTATTCAATACATCCCTAATCTGAAATTTGAAATACCCCCAAAATGCAACATGATGCCAAAATGGAAAATTTCACACCTAACCTCATTTAGTAGGTCACAGCCAAAATGCAGCCATACTAAAAATATTTTATAAAATTACTTTAAGGCTATGTGCATATAAGGTATGTATGAAACATGGATGAATTTTGTGTTTAGACTTGGGTTCCATTGGCAAGATATATCAGGATGTGTGTGTGTGTGTACATATATTCCAAGTATGAAAAAAAAATTCAAAATTCAATGAAGTTATGGTTCTAAGCATTTCAGGTAAAGGATATATGAAACCTCTTTAAAAAGTAGAAGCTTATTTTATAATCATATTTTCTTCAGGGGCGCAGTTGCTCATGCCTGTAATACTAGTGGCTTGGGAGGCTGAGACAGGAGGATTGTGAGTTCAAAGACAGCTTCAGCAATTTAGCGAAGCCCTTAGTAATTCAGAGAGTCCTTGTCCCTAAATAAAATATTTTTTAAAAGTGGGGACTGGGTATGTGATTTAATGGTAAGTGCCCCAGGTTTCAATCCCTGATACAAAAAAAAAAAAAAAGAAGAAGAAGAAGTCGTATTTTATTTAATATTTGAATAGATTGTAGAAACCATGGAATTGTCTAATAGATTGATATGATGTTCTCTGAAATGAGATTTATTCAATATGTATATGCATCATCAGACAAGCCTCTTGCTTAATGTATTCAATTTTAGCATCACTATCTTGTACTTTGGAGCCTTTATTAAGTAAAATAACAATTACTTGAACACAAGCACTAAATAGACAGCTACTAAGTCACTAATGGGTGGGTGATATACACAGTGTGGATACACAGCTGGACAAAGGGCTAATTCACGTCCAGGGAAGATTGGTGATGGAACCTTACAGGATGGCATGAGATTTCCTCATGCTATTCAGAACAGCACACAATTTAAAACTTATGAATTGTTTGTTTTCCATTTAATGTTTTCAGATGGGAGTTGATCATGGGTAACTGAAACCATGCAGATGGGGCACAGCTACACACACACACACACACACACACACACAAGATCCAAATGTGATGATCATCCTGTTTGATCTTTAAAGCAACCACTTAGAATTGCATATGCAAGTTGGCAGGGTCATTTCTCTCTCCTGAGATGAATCTGTATTAGATTACTCAAGATCCCTGGCACAACTTCTACCATCCAAATGACCAAGAAAAAGAATGAGTTGGGGATTGGGGCTGTGGCTGAGTGGTAGCGCAAACATGTAGTGCCTGGCATGTGTGAGGTGCTGAGTTTGATTCTCAGCATCGCATATACATAAATAAATAAAGGTCTATCAATAACTAATTTTTTTTTTAAATTAATGAGTTGATCAATATTTCTAATAACTCGTGTCTATTTTGTGCTGCTGCAATTTCTCTTATGGCCACACAGAGTCACTGTTGACAACCGGTGGTTTTACACAATCCAATGAGTTCTCATCCAAAGTTGGGATGAAGGGCTGCTGTGCACCCCTCTTGATGTCCCAATAAAACAAATTTACTATGTGGCCAATATTATGTTATATCCAATTACATCATCTTACTTAAATATCAAAAGATGCCTATGAATGTTATTATTATCATTCTCATTTTATGGATGCAAAAACTGAAAAGGGTTAAGTAAAATGGCCAAGGTCAGAGAAAGTGGTGTTTCTAACCCAGGTTTGACTGACTTCCTAATCACTATGATTCTGAGTCCATCCCATAAATATGTCTATGATTTTTGGATTTAGTAATTCCACTTCAAGAAATCTGTCCTAATTAGAGATCCATATAAAGCTGGACATACAAGGATATTCAATGTCATATATGATAGGAAAATTGGAACAATCTTCAGGCCCAACAAGGGGAGGATGAGTTAATTCACAACCTATACACAGGTGAGATTATAATAAAGTGATTAGTATTAGCCAGTCATGGTTCTGAGCATTTTTGTTTCTTGACTCAGTTAATCTCCACAAAACCCTAGAATACAGTGTCATCATATCTATCCTAGTGCTAAGACATCATTAAAAAAAAACAACTCTTTATTATTTATTTTCTGCATCCTTAAGAAAAATGCAGGGGCTGTGGTTGTAGCTCGGTGGTAAGAGCACTTGCCTAGTACATGAGTTCGATCCCCAGCACTGCATAAAAACAAATAAAGGTATTGTGTCCATCACAAAAAAAAAAGGGCTGGGCACAGTGGCACATGCTTGTAATCCCAGCAGCTCTGGAGGCTGAGACAGGAGGATGGTGGATTCAAAGCCAGCCTCAGCCTGTGGCTCAGTGGTTCAGTGTTGCTGAGTTCAATCCTCAGTAAATCCCTCCCCCACACACACAAAAAAGGAAAAATGCTGCAGCTGGGGCTGGGGATGTAGTTCAATGATAAGAGTATCTTCCTCACATATATGAGGCTGCAGTACCACAAAAAAAAGGAAGAAAAAAAGATGCTGTTAATTCAGTTAAAGCACACGGTTTTTTTATTGTAAGTGGTGAGACACATTCTGATTTTAAACATATTAAAATGTGAAATATGTTCATATTAGAATAGATATGATCATTTTATTATAAAATATTTTAAATTAGAATATGAAGTAATTGTAATTATCATCCCTCATTTTATTAGCAAGACACTTGAGGAACAAAGAGATTAAATAACTTGTCCAAGGTCAGAAAGTCTGAAAGTAGAGAAAAAAAATAGTAACTAGTTGACTAAAAGCCCCAATCTTTAAATAAAAGGTAACCCATAAACTTCCGAGATTTGGGGCAGGGCTCAAATTGTGGGAAATATGTCTATTAGGACCAAAAGAAACTCTTCTGTCACAGCTCTGATCTAAAAAACAAAACAACAAAAAAATGTGTTCATTGAAAAGGTTTTGTATCTTCGCTATCCTATGGACATGCTTTGTGTTAACCAGGAGCACTGGCAATTGCTCCTGTTCAGAAAACATGAAGGTTCAACTAAATTTAAAACATCCACCACACCAGGGCTTGAGGCAAATGTTTTTTAAAATGTAGACATTGGCTTTTGGAATGTGACCCCTATGTTCTGACTTCAGTGTTTGGCTCTGCATATTCCAAACTAAGTTTCCTTTCCTGTGGGAGACTTAGGGTTCCTGAATTTGATTCAGGAATCCCATTCTTTTCTTCAGAAGTATCTGGAGAGCTAACGGGGTGAGATTCAGGAATCTGCAATTTTTTTAACAAACTCTTCAGTATGCTAAAGCATGGGAACCATTGCTAACCACCATCATGACATGTGTGTATAATCTACAGAATTCTATAGTTAGGTTTTTATTTACTTTTCCAAAAAGGTGGCTTTTCCACATAAAAAACATCTCACCTAATCTACCTATTGCTAAAACTGAGAGGAAGCAAATGCATTTTATGCTTGTTTACATATTGATTTTTTACTCAGATTACAGAGTCTTACTAGTTCACTTATGTGATTTTTAATTGTGATCCATCTTATAATAATGATTTCTTAAAGTCAGAACCCTGATAAGCTCATGAACTTCGACAGATAGCCACCATTAATGAACCTTTCATTTCTATTCTTGCCACATTTAATACTAACTTATGTTTTCATTTCTTTAAAAGAGGAGAGGAAGACAGAATAGATCTTTGGAGGAAGCAAAAGGTAAGGGAGATTTGCCATTTTTCTTTTCTCTGCAGGCTCTTGTCCTCTCTCAAAGCCACTGGCACCCTTAGGAAATGCTATTGCCACTGAGATGCTGCATTCTGGGCATAGGTGCCTACCAGGGGTTGCAGCAGAGAGAAAACCACCCTACAGTTGGATGGGGACCTGCATATGGGAGCAATCTCATCTCACTTCTCAGGATAGAGCCCACAATTTTTCTCCCTGGGTCCAGCCACTTCTGCTTGCTCTGTGGCATCCCAGCTGGGTTAGGAAAAAAGACACCTGCCTGAGGAACCTCACAGAAGGAATGAAAAACATTAAATACTAGACTCGTTCTTGTTTGTTTCATGTTCTAAAAAATGGGCACTCTGAGGATGACCCTGAGATACAAAAATAGGGCTTTAAGATGACCTTTCTAAAAAGACTTTTGAGATCTCTCCAAAGCCTCTGCAAAGTATGTCATATATTCAACAGTTTCTTAGTTGGGTATTTCCTTAAAAATGTCCTGCTGCTTATCAATTTCAGATTTTTTTTTTCCAAGAACTAGAGGGAGATTTGCAGTGGGATAATCCAGTTCACATGGTAAAAAAGAAACCACTACCGCAAAACTTATGATGCAATGAAGTAAGTGTAATAAAAGAAGGCACTAAAGGAAACCGGAAGGTTTGGTATCTTAAAAAGAAAAACCACAGTGATAAGGCTGTGATCTGCTGCATTGCTTACCCAGGTTTCTCCACACACGGACCCAGGGTTTCTAGTTACTAACTAGAGCCCTGTTTGGTTGAAAGGAAAACCCGACTACCATTAAGCTCCGTTCTATTTCCCCTGCATTGAAGAGGTTAAATTTTTTCACTCTATGCCAATTTTTAACTTTAATCTCTCACTGTTTTCTATATTTAAACATTGAAACAATAAACATGCTTCCCAAGTATCCTGACTTCATAAATAAGAAAACTAAAGCTCAGTGGGATTAAATAGCCTTTCCAAATCTTACAGCTAATAAGATGAAAACAAAAATTGGCATTTATATGTCATGTAAATCAAAAACCCATGTTCTTTTATTCCAGACTTTCCACCAGAGGGAAGAAAGATACAAATACTATGTATTTGATTATAGTATGTTTTTTGGAATTATAGGAGTAACATTTTTTATATCACTTTTTTCTAAAAGAAGTTACAAGGTATGGTCGTAATAGATGGAATTTGGGAGTTCAAAAAACCGGCCTCTGGGTTGGGTTCTGTTATTTGCTAGTAACTGAATCTAATTAAGTCCCACTCCTGCTTGATCTCAATTTAATCACTTTTAAAATGAAAATAGTGGATTAAATCACCTCTAAGATCTTTGCTCACTTTGAAAATTGATCCATATTAGCTAATAAGAAAGTTAAAGTCCCAGCACTTCAACTAGCTGGTAATCTGCAGTGACTTGTGAGTTTTGGCTTTTACCAGATTGCCATAATCTGCAGCATTACCTCCGTTATTTGAGGGTACATTCTCCGAAAGGACTTCTGTGACCTCAGAAGGTCAAAAGCATCCCTCCACACCATGTTCACTTTCCCCACCTTGTTCATTTCCTTCTTGGCACTTGGCGCTACTTCTTCTCTTTTGTATGTTCATTTACTTGTCCAGAGTGTCTCTTTCCCCAACTAAATTATAGGCCTATGAGTTCTGTGCTTGGCTGTTTCCCAGCACTTGGTACTGTGACTAGCATATAATTCAGACTCAAATATTTTTTGCATGGCCGGGTGTGGTGGCCCATGCCTGTAATCATAGCGGCTCAGGAGGCAGAGGCAGGAGGATCACAAGTTCAAATCCAGCCTCAGCCAAAGCAAGGTGCTAAGCAACTCAATGAGACCTTGTCTCTAAATAAAATACAAAATAGGACTGGGGATGTGGCTCAGTGGTAGAGTGCCCCGGTACCCCCCATGAATGGTTGAGTGAGCAAATTATTTCTGAAATGGCATAGTGGTAATTCTTCTCACTTTGCAAAGTTAATTTTAGAAGCAGCTGCCAGGGTTAAAGGTAATAAAACCTTAATGTCTCTGCATTATTAAAAATTCACAACGATGATTACTAAAATATTGACAGCAGTTGTTACTGATATGAGATTCATGATGGGAAGTAAATTTTTAATCTTTCTTTCCCCAAATGTCTTAACTGAACATGAATTGTATAGCAATCAGATTTAAGTGTTTTTGTTTTGTTTTGTTTGTGGTTCTAGGCCTCACATATCCCAAGCAGGCACTCTACCACTGAGTTACATCTCCAGTCCCAGATTTAAGTTAAAAAAAAGTGAGGGGAGGCGGAGTGAACTCTTGGTGTGCTCTATACTTTGGTGTTCTTCTGGGATGGGGCATCTGAAGCTTCCCAATCTTTAATTAACTGGAACTAAGAAAACATCTCATTATTCCACACCCTCCCACCAGAGGTCTGCTCCCCAAGACTGTGCTCAGTCAATCTTGGATCAAAAAGGGGAAACTGGGGAAACTGGCTGGGCAGAGTTCACTTCACCAGTACCACCCATGGTATGGGTCTCAAGCGAGGAGGACCAAAAGGGTAACCTGGTGTGAACTCTGAAAGCAGGGCTGCAGGCGGAAGTGAGGAGGCTGGCTGGCCAGTGGTTTCATGCTCCACAGCAGCCTACCAGCAATGTGGGTGACCCATGACGGTTAACCCCCTTCCTTGGTTCTGCTGTGTGAATAGGGATGAAGTGACAGTAATACCTCAACTAAGCATATTGAGATCCATGATCATACTTTATTCTCCATATGTTATTAAATATTAGAAGGTATGGTACACAAATAAAACTAACTTAAAATTTTAAATGTTGCAAAAGTGCCACAAAACAAATGATGCCTTGGAGGCAAGTACTGGGCAAATGCTTAACAATGAAGCTCTCTGAAAATCCTACACTGATTTGTAGACTTTGCTACTTTCTGTGGTGTAAATATTTCCACCAAGGTGTGTTTCAGGGTTTCAAAAAGCACACCAAACGTAGTATTTCCATTACACAGATAAAGCAGATATAATAGTAATTGTGTCCTAGGTAATGGTAAAAAGTAAGTCAATACTCAGGAAGTTTATTACCTATCTTTAATGTATATTTTACTTACTTTTAATTTCATGTGATTTAATTTTTTGATAATGGCCATGTTCAATAATTAGCTCTCACAGCTTCTGAGAAGTTTGACACTGGCTCCCAGAGCTGGTATGACATTGGGAGTCTCTGGGGCAAGGACCCTTTTTGGAGGGGGGGTGTTGACTTGGAGAACTGTGATCTCTGTGGGAGCTGTCTGAACCAGTGGGAACATCTGCTTCCCCCAGGCCTTTTTGAGAACATCTTAGGAAGAGACCATAAGCCTCCTTGCTTTGTCCTTTTGTGCTGCTATACCAAAATGCCTGAGTCTGGGTAATTAACATAAGAACAAAAATTCATTTTACACTGTTCCAGAGATTGAGGAGTTCAAGATCAAAGTGACAGCAGGTTTAGTTGTCTTGTGAGGGCTTCTCATCCCCCATCACCGCACCCAGGCAACTTCCTTGGAATCTCAGTGTGAGAGAAGGCAGGACTCTGGATCCCTGCCACCTGGAGAAATTGAAGCAGACTGACCTTAAGGAAAAGCCAAACTAGTGTTCTATTTCTGAGGCTTCCTGGGCTCAGCCCTTTCTCGCATCTGAAATTCCTTCAGAGCCCCTCCTCTGGATATTGCAAATGGAAGACCAAGCACTGCCTGAAACCCACACACATCTTGAGGAAGGGCCCATAGGCTAGAACCTGGATAGAAAAGTCAACCTGAAGAGAAGAGACTGGGGTAAGAAACAACCCAGGCATGTCACAATCAGCCTATGGCAGCCCTGTTCTCCTCCAAAGAGCACCAACAAATACCAGCTGTGCTCAGAGATGCCTTTGTTGTGGGAGGAACAGCACGTGCAGGAGGATGTTTAGGTTCATGGTCAGATGGACATGGATTAGAATCTGGTTTCCTTGGACACTTAAATAAAGGTAAATAAACTTCTTTAAATTCATGTAAATCTCACACGTAAATGGAGAGAATAGTACCAGCTCAGAACTGTTCTGAATATATAAGAAGGTAATCCATATAAGGACTTAGCAATGTTCTTGGACACAGTATGCACTCAAAGTGCAGTAACTATGAAAGTCATTTTAATATGGCCAAGGTCTATAATGATGCTTTTTTATTATGAAAAGTCTGATTGGCATTAATCCATAGATTTAATAAAGGAAGGAAAGAAATCTCTCCCTACCCACCCTAAAGAGATTGAATCAGTTGGCAGCTGCTTTTAGTACTGTAACAAAAACTATGATGGTTTGAATGTGTCCCCTTTAAAATCCAGGCATCTGTCAATGTGACAGAATGAAAAGGTGGTTCTTCAAGAAGTAATTGGTTATGAGGACTCCTCCTTCCTGAAGAGGACCAAAGCCCTTACAAAGGGGACACCTTGCAGCATTTGGCTAGCTTGTTCCTCCCACTTTCACAGAAGGACCCTCCAGAGGATGCAGCAAGACACGATTTGGAAACAGAGCAGCCCTCACAAGACAACTAAACCTGCTGTCATTTTGATCTTGAACTCCTCAACCTCTGGAACAGTGGAAAATGAATTTTTGTTCTTTATTAATTACCCAGACTCAGATATTTTGGTATAGCAGCACAAGAGGACAAAGCAAGGAAAGGCCAAAAAAAAAATTGTTTAACATTGATTTTAAACCAAGTTTCACATTAAGGTAAGCATGCCACACCCCTTCAACCTACTGAAGTAATCTCATCAATTTCTTAATATGTTGCCTGTGAAGAACAACATTTTGATAGAGGTTTAGAAAATTATTATTTTTGAAGAGTACAGTAGTCTAGTCATTTTTTTCTCTACTATTGCATATACAGAGAGAGGACCAGATTGTACATATGCTTTTCTTTTTAACCAATTTCTCCCCCACCCAAACAACATGTTGTCAACAGTTCTCTCAGATCATAGGCAGGGCCCTCTCTGTGTTGCATGTATGGTATTGGGGACAGAGAGGACTGTGAAGTTAGTAAGAAAGGTTAGTAGATAAAGGAATAGCAGGAGACATATAAAATGGTACGTAGGTAATCTCCACAAGTCCACCTGGGCTACTCCATAACATCTGACCCAGGCAGTTTGGAGGAATACCCGATAATCATTACTGAGGATAATCATTATTGAGGATAATCATTACTGAGCCTTTCTGGATCTCTAAATATGTGACAAATAAGTACAGAGCCCAGCACAGTTCCTGGGAGTGGGCCTGAGCTGTGTGGTCATTTTGGAAGGCCACAATTGAGAAATGCTACAGAAGTTTCCACTGGGGAGGTGGAACAGAGAAGCTCAGAGCAAACGTTTCTGTTTTCAAAATGTGGTCCAAGTGAACCACACTTTGGGGAAGTCAATACTAAGCAAGTAAAATTCAAAACATTACACATACAGAACAGTGCAGTTTAGGCACTTGGAGAGGCCTAGGTTTTAACTTTCTGCACATGAGAACAGATGGTGTGATTCACACACAGGCCCAGTTTACACACAGCCTTCACATATAAACAACAGCTACTGCTGAGTGCATTCAGGAACTCCCCTTCCCTTCCCAAGGTTATGGGGACTTCTCTCCCCTTCCCACACGTGAAGACTCCCTCTCTGCCTGGGGCCCTGTTTCCCTGTTCAGTTGCTGTTCCCACTTCACATAATGATGGTGAAAGTTTTTAGTACAGTAAAGGTTCAAAGGGTAGGAGGACAGAGAAGACAGATACTTCCCTCCTTGTCTGCATCCCTCCCCTATAGTCCTATTGGGGACTGGAAGCCCAGAGGGTTGTAAGAGCTGAGTGTATAGGATTATACACATTGGAGCCCCAATGTGTTAGAAATACTCCATTCACTCCCAAAGGCAGGCAGGTGGAGCCTGAGGCTCCAGGGCCTTTAATCTTTGCAACTGTATCCAGGATGTCTTAGGAGACTGCTAGAGCAGAGCAGAATCTAATGGTGTACCTATGGTCCCCACAGCTGTGATAGACATCCCTATGTTTATCACATAGAGATAGACATCCAAGAAGGTGATCCATCCAAGATGGTGATCCACCCAAGATGCGGAGACTGAGCAAGTCCTGCATCAACCCATAACTGCAGAACACACTTCTACTGTTATCTAACTCAGGTAATTGGGTCCAGGGTGGGTAGAAATGAAAACTGGACACAGAAAGGATTTAGTATAGGCAAGGTTTTACTATTAGGGGCTTCTGTTCAAGTCAGAAGGAAGACAGCATTGACCAAGAGTTTCAGGTCAGCTCAAGCAAAGGACAAAGGGATCAGCTTTTACAGCATCTATGGGGCCAGCAGGAACACAGTCTCTTTGTGTCATCATGTATGGAATAACCACATCTACATTTTTCTTCATGCCTCTTCATGTGTGGCATGTCTCATACCATCTTAAGACTGTACTTGCCGTGTGTGTTTATTATGCTAATAAGGTAAAGGTAACTGTAGTTATTTTAGTGACTCTTCTCTGTGTGTGTTTGCTCCTCACCATCTGGAGTTGCCCTTTATCATCTACAAAAGCCGCTGGTTTTTTCATAATGGGACAAACTATTGTCCTCCTTAGTAGGCTACTTTCAGTGATTTTTTTTTTTTTTCTGACCCCAGCTCCTTAGCATTTGCTGACCACATAATCTCAAAAGCTGAGCTGGCTTCTCAGTCTCTCATCTCCAGGCATGTCATCTCATTACCAGAGCCTTGAGGACTGATTCACTTTTTGATGCCCAATTTTCTGGTATGGTTCCTGACTCCCTAAAACCAAGATCTAGCCTGGCTGTCCTATTTCCCCTGAGAAGTTTCATCTCTTAATTCTTAAAGGCTCTGCTACTGGTGAGATAGGGGGCCCAGTTGGTGTTAGAGGAAGAAACCTGTATTTCAGGTAGCAGAGGAGCATGATCAAAGCCCAAGAAGCCCAGTCAGAAGCAGGAGTGGGGCATGAGATAGATTCCCAGTCCACAAAAGGGATAGAGCCTTGACTCTCCACCTCCCTGGAATATATTATCCGTGATGCTCTGTGCCCTTTTAGTGGTGTCCAAGCCAAGTGCTCTATTGAAGCATGTGTGTTGTGCACACTAAAGCTTTGTCATTTTCAAATACTTAATGTGAAAAATTCCCATTACATTTGAAATCCATACGCATTATCAAAAGAAACTTATATATGTCAACAAAAGAAAAAGAAGAGTTACTAGATCTTTAAAATCCAGTTTCAACTGCTTAAACATTTTTAACGTAATAATAGATTTAAATGTATTACCTATATGTCTAAAGGATTTCTCCTTAGAAAGTTATCAGAAGTGTGAAGAGATTATTCAAACATCTTAGCAAATGTAGATATAGCTGTTTCAATATAAAGCCATATTGAAAAAAGTTATGCTCATGAAATAAGGTTCAAATTCCTCTTAGCTTTAAAAGTACCTTCATTAAACTTTCTTCAAATTCAGCAATTATCTTCCTTTAACACTTTGTGTTTTGTGAGTATAATTTTAAAGAGAAAAACTACAATTTTCACTAAGCTACATATAAGTACCACTGAGTTTATTCCAGTTCATTTTATTCATAAAATTCCAAATTTTATGATTATGAAGACACTGGAAAATAGTACCCTATATTATATTTATTACTACACAACCACATTTGTGATTATATAGATTATTAGACTAGCCAGATAATTAGTTAATTTTTGTTTCTTGCATGAAGAAATGAGCAAATGAATTCAGATTTCCAAACAATAGAGCATAAACCCATTATTATCTCAACTTGAGTGAAGATAGCCTTTTTAGGTAAATTGCAACCTGTTACAACCCAGTTTATAAGTGCATTTTGTTGGCTGTCAGCAGCTTCAAGAGAGCCATTTTGTAATGTACTTTAAATTGATTTCTCTCATAACCCCCCTATGATGACCCGCACTCTGGTTTAGGTGGTTTCTCACTGGCACATTTAAAACTCATGCTAGCATGTTCCTAAAAGAACAGAATTGCTCTTATAAGCCTGTAAAAAGTCCTAAGAAAAATGTAGTAAGTGGACAAACTTTTCTTTCTTTTGTTTCCTCCCTTCAGTCTGTTCAAGGTGGCCAGCCTCAATCTTTGTTAGACTTTAAAAGTGTTTTAAAGTAAAACCATCTATTTCACCCCAACAGATATGAAATCTCCTATTGCATAAGTCAGGAGTAGCCACCATAAGCAGCCATTGCACCAGCTCCCTAAATGCAGCTATCTTTGGGAGACCTCTATGTAGGAAGTAAAACTAATACTTAGTTCCCAGAAGATTAGGTGTGGTTTTAATGAGCTCATTCGAGGGGGGGTGGGGGTAGGGGCGGAGAAGGGAGTGGCGTGAAGGTTCTATTTTTAAAAAGCTTATAAAGGTCATTCTCTGTTGTCTTCAGTCAACAGATGAGGGAGAGACCTCTCTCACATTACAATTACAATCTGTGCTAACCTGGTTTCCAGCGAAAAAGCTAAAAGGGTACACACAAATAACTTCCATTCCAACGGAGACTGGGATAATCAGCTCCTGAACCAGTGCCAAATTTCACTGAGTGGCGTCTAGGCCAGCGGGGCTTCTCCACCTCAACCTGGGCTCAGCTGCTTCTGCCAAACCAGTGCTGCAGGGTGGGTGGAAATTCCACTCCTTTCCTCCGAGACTAGAAACCCCCGCTGCCCCCCAGAAAGGGTTCTCCTCAAGGTGCATGCAACCGCCTGGACCATTGAGGGGATAGCAAACGTCTTGCGTCACTCCTGTCACAGCACTCACTGGCGCTGGCATTTAAAATAATCTGTTCCCGTCATTGTATTATGCTAGTTGGACTTGCCCATAAGCGAGTTAAGGTCTTGTAATGAGGGCCTTGCTTCTCATTCTGGCTAGCCTATGTCCGTCACCAATTCTCTCAGGACTTACTCAGAAGAGTATTTCACTTTTCAAAGAGTCCTGTGTCGAGCTCTAGTAAGGGTCAGAAGCAGTTTTGAAATTGCGGAGGGAGAATGACCATGGATACCGCACAGAGTAGGAAAGAGAAGTTTTAGGGTGTTTTCATCTAGAATGTGCCTGGGACGCCCAATGCTCTCGTCCGTCGGTAGGACCTAAAGGATGTCTGCCTTACCTTACCTCTGATTCTCTGCCTGTACTGCAAAATGCCTGGTTTCTACTAGGTGCTTGATACTTGGGAAATTTGGAGGGAGGGAGGGAGGGAGGCGTGTGCTTCAAGTACCTAGGTGATGGAAATGCCCAGCAGAGTGAATTTCGTGGAGAGCGGTGCTTTTCCATAGAACTCTCTTCCGGCTTCACCTGAAGTTCATGCTTTTCCTCTCAAGAAGGAAAACCCCTGATTATCAGCTGGTGCTAAAGGTTAAGGGGAGATCAGAACAGGTACATTTCGTAGTGGGGGTGGTACCCCTGAACCACCAGTACCAATAAAGACTATACATAACAAAATCAGGTTCTGCTGGCCAAGTACACAGGTCTCCTTCTGGGTGCTCGACCCCAGGTTCTGGGCTCGCAGTGCCGCAGCCTCTCCCAGCAGAGTCCCTACTTGCGACCACTAATCACCGCCCTGAGCCGAAATCTGGGCGGAGCCGGTCCGCAATGCGGGTATTCCAATAGACTTGGTTCCGAGAAATCCAGAAGCTCTCCATGCCTCCCGCAGTTCGGCCGGGAGAGGAAGAGGTGCCTGGACTCCCTGCTCCGGGCGTGGAGCGCACGAGAGCGTATCCTCCCGGCCGCAGCCTGGGACACTGGAGCAGGCCAGAGCGCGTGAGCACACTGGAAGACACTATCTTCCTTCAGACTGAGCAAGGACACGGTCACCCTTTCCGACGCTGCCTGAGTACGTCCTCTGCTCACAGGGCCGGGAGCAAGCTCATCGGTGTGGCCTAAGTTCCACTAGGGCTGCGGCTGCTATCCAGGGTCCCAGTGGAGCCTGTCCTCAGATTCCCCCCTCCCCTCAACACACACGTCTCCCACGCTGGAGGTGACACGACTCCAGCGCCCAGCTCCGCTCCTCCCTAGTCCCGCCTTCGGCTCCGCCCCAGCGCCCCGAGGGCAAACGGGGGGCGGTGAGAGGACGGAATTTCCCAGCGCGGGGGCTCGGGCTTCCACGGCAAACGGGCAGTCTCTTTCTGTTTACGGAGAGAAAGGGGAAATGGAAAAGGCGGGGAGGCGGCGGCTGGCGTCCGCTGCGCCGCCCCTGGGCTGGCTCAGACGCCGTGAGTCAGGGGCCGACGAGGACGGCCTGACAGCACGGGCCGCCGGGAACGCACTCGCCGGCTCAAGTCTGGACAACGCGCCACGCTCCGAGGGCCGGTCGCCCTGGCTCCCTATCCTGCCGCAGGACCTCGGTGCCCCGGTGTGCCTGGCTCCGGAAGGCCGGCCACCAGCTGCGCACCGAGCCTTCGGGGGAACCCGACTGGAGCGCTGGGGTGGCGGGAGTGCGCGGAGAACGCAGGTAACCCAGAGTTTGGGAGCTCGAGGTGCCATTTGGCAGCCTCCCCTGGGTGCTCCGGGGGTTCACACTCAGAAATAGAGTGTACTGCCCGCAAAGGGGAGAAGTCTGGGGCCAAGTGAGTTAGGAGTGTTGCGGTGAGCCCGTGCAGCTCCGCCTGGCCCTTTGCGCTGGTCGCCAGCTGCAGGCAGGCACAGCTGGAAAGCACCTTGCGCAAGGGTCTCACGAGGTATGGACTCGCGGCTCCTCCCCCTTCCTCCTACTTCCCGGATCCCCGGCTACTGGGCAGTGCGGGTCTGGGCAGTGAGCTGTGAACCCGGGACGCGCTGTCACTGCGCCGCCTTCGGGGGACGCCGCCTGGGCGGCTGCACTCTCCCTTCTGAAATCGGTGAGTGCACCTTGGCGGCTGGAGGAGCCTTCTGCTACTCGCTCAAATGATGGGCACTTTTATAAGTTATTAGCCCTTTGAAGCTTCCTTGGCTTTAAGGATCAGGTAGAAAGGAGTGTGTGTTTGGTGGTGGTGATGGTGCTGTGTGTGTGTGTGTGGGGGGGGGTGTTAGGTTGAAAGACAATTTTGGACCGGAATTAAAGGCTGCTCTTGATAAAAACAGAGAGAGAAACGCATTTGTCAAATAGAGTATATTCCAATTCCAGCGGAGGCCTTCATCCCCCTGATGGGTTGAGGTTTGTGTGCTGTCAGCTCTGGCGTATGGCCCTAAGGCTTTGTCTTTTATGGGAAATAGGATAGTTGTGGTATCTAGAAGAAGAGCGACTTAGATTATACAGGGCTGGAATGTACCATTCTGGGACTTTTTGAGAACAAAAATACAGTTAAGAGATGTGCCCTGCGGGGCAAAGAACCATTTTGGCCGGAAAAATATCTTCTAATTGGGAAGTAACACAAGATGTATTCATCTTTTGTTAGGCAGAAGTTCGTGCCTAACAATCTTGGCCATTTTCATTCACACTTGCCAGGAAACACTCAAGTTTTGTTTATGTCAGTGGCAGTAGCCAGGAGCATTATATTAATGTTTACCAATAGTATTTTCTCTTGATTTCATTGCTGATTTCTGAAATAATTTGAAGTGCATACTTTTGTCTGTATTTGCCCATATCTCCATTTCTAAAATTAGCATAATTTTTATTCTATTAGAAAGCCAAAATTTGATGAGATTTTTATTATAAACTGTATCTAGGTCAGTCATCTTATGCTAAAAGTCTTTATTGCTAAACTAAAATGTATTCACCATCTGTACTTTGTCTAGATAGATGTGTAGTGATCATGCATATCTTAAACTGTTAGCCTACTGTCTGCTTAATTAAGGTGAGAAAGTACTCAATGTCTTTGCTGGAGTGTGTAGCAGGAATGACTGGTCATCAGAGTTGCCAGGGAGCACAGATTTGTGTGACAAGAGTCCTAAGTTGCTAAGGAATGGAGCAAGCTCTGGGGAAAGTCTCAGTGTCAAACACTCCTTCACCTCTCCTGTCCTCCCCTTCAGGTCTCTCTTCTCCTCACCTTAAAGTTTAGGGGTGTGCTTGTGTGTGTGTGTATGTGTGTGTGTGTGTGTGTGTGTGTGTGTGTGTAACCTCTTTGGTTTACATATAAATGCTTGAGACTTTCTGCAGGATTTAAAAACCCAAAGCTGTCTTTCCTCTCTAGATCAACTGAGTAAATTATATAGACTTTTCTTCTCTTAAGTCATCTTAGCATTGGGAACTTTATTTTCTTTCAAGTGATCCATTTAAGTCAGTCCAGGAGGCTTGGATCCTTGCAGCTAGTTGGGCCATAAATTAGACTGGTTTGTTGCAGTTGTTGTTACTTCTGTTTGTCTAGTAAATTCTATGAGGAGAAACTGCAACTAAATGGCTCAGTGAAACTGAAGTCAAATGTTCTTCCATTATCCTGAGAAGTTCCCTTCATAACGTTACAGATGCCGAGAACTTGAATCTCCGTCTCCCCTCAAAAATGTACAAGATCTTGCTGTTGGATCTGTCTGTCTTTATAAACTTCTGAGCTCTTGAGGGAAAAAACAAACATGCAACATCTCTGAGAGGGAGCAATCTCGTTCTCTAGATTTAAGGGTGGAGGTAGCAACCATCAAAGCATTTCATAGATTTCTGCTTTTTCTTTTTTTTCTTTGACTCTTAATTTAGGTAATTTTCAAAAGTTTACTGTGAAGGAGGCTGCGGAACAGGTAGCCACATCCCATTTGCTGATAAGAAAGGTGGCTAATGCGATATCTGCAAAGCCACATCTATGACTTGGTACTTCTCTCTTCATACACATAAAGCAGCTACCCATGACAGTTTATTTACTGTGCACCAGACATGTGCACACAAATTGATTTAATGCTTTCAGTCTTCTCAGGAAGTAGATGCTGGTATTCTTTCCATTTTAAGTTGGGGGAAAATGAGATACCGAGAGATTAAGGTATTTGTTTAACATCAGGCAGGCTAAGGTTTGATTCCAAGTTGCCTGAGTCTAGAGGAATATTAGACTGCAGGATGGTAAGAAACTGATGATACTAAATTATGTGGGGTTTGTTTGAAAAATGAAATGCACTCAGAGAGAAGCAGATGGCTGGGTCATGCATGCAGGTGGCCACGGGTGGAGCATTTCCTAAAGCTTTGAACTGAACCTCCAGGTTGATCGAGATACATAGCATTGGTAGTGCTGTGTGTATTAATTCTTGTGCTTTTTTTTTTCCCTTTTCTTTTTTGGTGTTTGGTATGGAATCTAGGACCTCCTGAATGGTAGGCAAGCACTCTACCACTGAGCTATATCAGGGCAGAAACATCTCTGAGAGAGAGGCCCTACTTTCAGGAATGCTGTGGTTTAAGCAGACAGACAGCTTCAAAGTTTGCTTAGATCTTTTGGATCCTGTTGTTTTTACTTTGGGAATGGAGTTGAGTTGTTCTAACATCCACAGGAACAGCTTCTCTTTTATCCTTGCTTTGCATTCTTTTTCTCATCTACGCATTCCCAAGTTGTTGCACCTGATTGCTTAAAAGAACTGAAATCCAGCTTTGTCTGAGGTAGTCAGTTGATCTTAACCTGTGGTTTGCTTATGATAGATTGGTCTTTCTTGGCTTATTTCTGCTGCTACAACTTCTAGAAGATCATTGGTTTAGATATTAGATTAACCTTCTGGGACTCGCAGTATGTTTGCTTTATACTATTACAGAAGGGGAGAGCTGTATCACAGATTAGACAAATTGTCTCCTTTCTCATACTTACCGCAGGCAGAACTAGGATCTGAGGTCCCATCCCCTTCTAATGAGCTTTTAAACTTGTTTGTGTAAGAATTTTACTGAAACTTGACCTATCAACATCACATTTGCCTGCATTAAAATCTGTTTTACTTTCTTTGGGTTTTCGACTTGGCTTTTATTTGTAAGTTAGTTCCTGAATTTTGTCAAGTAGTTCTTTTTTCATTAAAGTTACTATAAGCATAAAAGACACAGTGATTCTTGCAGGGAGATACTGCTTTGGGGTACACTTGGGCTGTGTGAAGTTGGAAACTGTAAGGAGCAGGGAACCTCAGGACTAAAGAGTTCTGAGCTGCTCTTTAATTCCTATTTATGTTTAGTGAAGTTCATTTTCAGTAGCTGATGCCACAGTGAGTAACCAGCAGAATCTCTGGATCTCAGGTTTCCCTTTGCAAAACTAGCTGCATGAAAGATTATCTAAGGTCTCTTTCAACTGACACTGCCTGTCCACTTGAATTCACACACACTGTTGACAGAGAGCCCTCATTATGAACAAAGGTGGGGAGAAGCCTAGTCACAGTACTTTCAATTCAGATTCCCATTGGTTTCGAATACAAATATCAATAGTAAACTAAGTGGGTTTTTGTTTTGTTTTGTTTTGTTTTTTTTTTTTGTAGACTCTCCAGAAGGCACCACAGTAATGGAGTACATGAGCACTGGAAGTGACAATAAAGAAGAAATTGATTTACTAATTAAACATTTAAATGTATCAGATGTAATAGACATCATGGAAAATCTTTATACAAGTGAAGAGCCAGCGGTTTACAAACCCAGTCTAAGGACCATGTGTCAAGATAGTAATCAAAACGAGGAGCGTTCGGACTCTCTGCTGCTTAGTGGCCAAGAGGTGCCTTTGTTGTCATCTGTCAGATATGGAACCGTGGAGGATTTGCTTGCTTTTGCAAACCATATATCAAATGCCTCAAAGCATTTTTATGGACACCGACCACAAGAATCTGGAATTTTATTAAATATGGTATGTTTTTTCTGATCAGTTGAGTGCTGTGTGTCCGCTTTACTAGTGTGGCTTCATTTAATGCAGAGTGGCATTTGAACTTGGTTTATACTGTCTGCCAGGTGTGGTTTTTGAATGCAATTACTGGTAAAAATAACCTCCATGTTAAAAATGCAAAAAAAGGTCTTCTTGAAAATTTCCACTTAAAGAGTCAATCATAATTTAGTAGTGGCTCTAAAAATTAAGAATGTCTTTTTTGGGGAGTGGGGATGGAACAAGGCCTCCCACATGCTAGGAAAGTGCTATTTCACTATTCCTGCAGTCCTTAATAATGCATTTATTAAAAAAATTTATTAAAAATTTATTAAAAAGTTCATTCATCATTTACCCAGAAGAGAGGTTTAATGAGACTCCTTCAGTCGAGACGTGAATAAACTCTTTGTCTTAATACTTTTAAAGGCTGATTTAGTTGTTCTTCTCTTACCACGTTGTGAAGTGTTATAATACACTAATATTGGCTAAATTCAGTTCTTGCAGAAACCTAGTTTGTAAGTAGCAGATAGCTACCCACAGATCAACTCTGCAATCGCCAGCCTGAAAGACAGATGATGTATTTGCGTAGTCATCCCAAGTATGCAAATAATCCAAAATATTGTGACAACACTTTGTTGCCACAATAGTTCCATCAGGTGACATGTTTAGGTGTAACTGGCTTTCTGCCAGGCTTTTAGTATGTTAGAGGTGAACGTGGGTGCTGGCTAAAGGTGATCTAGTTTTTTAAAAAAAGAACAGTTTGCAAAACAGTAGGTGGTAGCTTGCAAAACCTGCTTATTGATGAAAGTGACTCTCTTTCCTTTAGTATATCTGAATGGCAGAACGGCCAATGCTGAGGGAATATTATCGATAAATGAGCATACAGTCTGATACTATTTAATGAAAAACAACACAGTAATTTAGGTCAACTATGTTGTGTTGTTTTGTTAGAAGCCAATTATGTTCAGGTGAATGTGGAGCAAGATTATATTTTGCATTATTGTGTGGCTTCCTTTGGTCTGGATATACTGGATATAAAATGCTTTTAATAGTTCACTAATTCCTTTGCTTTCAGAATATTACTTGCTTTTATAAATAGGAAGTAATAATTTGAACTGGGAGCAATGACTGATTTTAATAATATAAATGTGTATAATGACGAATAGACTTTTTATGTTTGATTTTTTTTTTTACCTATTTGTTAAATGAAAACATTCAGAATAAGCAAATTGCCCTTGCTAGTAAACATATAAAGAATTAGGTATGATTGGCCATTCCCCTGGCCCATCAGGCTGTTGGAGAGATGGGGCATGTATAGAAAAGAATTCATGAAAGTTACAAGGAATACAAAGAAATAGCCTCCTGAAAGTTTTTAGGAGTGAGGCCAGGAAAGCTAAGACAGAAGAGGTGACAAACTAAGCCATTTCATTCAAAGGAACTGAAAATTTCATAAACAGAGTAAAAGTAAAATCTTGTCATTCTCTGACCAGGGGCCTATGCTCTATAAAGGAACAAATGCATACTAAAGAAAAATTTTAAAATAGGACATTACCATAAAGGTAGGGATCTTGAAAGCTTTCATAATATTTTTATTTCAAAAATGATCAACAATGTGAAAAAACAAGAAGTCTGAAAAACAGAATGGAATAAGAGAAGGACCTCAAAATGCACAGGAATGTGGATCAAGTCTCACAGGCCAGTGGTCAGTGGGTCTGGGGGGCTACAATTGACTTTGCTGTCACTGACATAAAGATTGTCTCCACCTCTGTTACTGGTGGTAACCTACTTCATCAGTAATGGCCTAGGCATTGGGACTTGTCACCTCTGATCTCAGCCACTGTGAGACAGAAGGTTGCTTTTAACTTCCTTTCCTTCTAGCCTTGTGCTTCCTGTGGACCCAGCTGATATACCAGATCTTTTTCTTCTCGTCAATCTCCATCCACTACCCTATCAAAACTTTACACTTGTGGGCTTTATTTGCTGTTTTCCATTTAAAGAGCCAACCCTAATTTAGTAGTGGTTCTACAAATTAAAAATGTCTTTTTTGGGGGGTGGGGATAGAACAGGGTAGGAAATTATCTACCATCTAGATTGGTTCCAAGATAAAATCTATCTATAAATTGTACCTGTATGTCCATCCCTTTGTATTATAGGGGTGGACAACTTTGATTGCAATATTCACCTGTTGATTTGCTAGCTATAGTTGGGACATCCATAGTATATCAGGTTCTTTTCCAGAAGCTACATACAGAACTTTGAGTAGACTGAAAGTTTACTGCCTGGTGCATGCAGGAAACAAGTGAGTAGGTAATTTTAAAACAGTGTGCCACTTCACAATACAACTATGCCCCTGTTGTTCTGGGAATGCTTCAGCAGAACCCCTCACAGAGACACAAGTATGGGAAGGGGAAGAGAGAATGACAGCACAGGCTTCCAAGAAGAATTGGTACCTAAGCCAAGGTCTGAAGCATGGAGTCAGCCAGATGAGGTGGGGAGTGTTGTGGATGAAGAAGGGCACAGCATGTGCAAAGGCCTGGAGGCACAGAGACCAGGTGTGTTCAGGCAGCCAACAACCACAACGCTGCAGAGTTAATTAGGCAGGGTGGAGTACCAAGAGTTATAAAAATAACCTGAAGCATAGGCATGTTGAATGGTACTCTGTGTGTGTGTGCATGTGTGTGTGCTATTTTCCTAAAAATAATATTTGTTAAAGGTTCCACTGACATCCAGTGAGATGTAGGAAAGGAACTTTAGGAGACTAAACTAGCAATTGTTTTGTGTTAGAACGCTACAAGTTTTCTTCTGTTTTTTAATAACCTAGGCTGTCTTATGACTTGATCCAGGGATAGATAACCCAAAACGGGTTTCAAACACTCAACTCTTTCATGGTTATGTGTGGAACTGAAGGGCTCCAAAGAATTCAAAGGTGATATTCCCTGGGGGTTAGTCATGGAGTCGGAGTTTCTCTGGGTTCAAAAATCCTCCTCATGTGTTATAGTGTTAACTTGCCTCAGCATCTGTAGTGGCCTCTGAACTCACACCCCTGCACCTATCTTACAGCCCAGAACTTGAGTGTGAAGGCTCCATGTGTTTTGTGACCAGCAGAGTAGGACACAGCTAGCTTTGCCTTTGTTCTAGATAATCTGTTTCTGTGACTGTAACCCAAATTTACATCATATAGTCATTTACAGAATTTTTTCTTACTAAAATACTTAAGAAATTTTTTCAAGTGCTCTTCCTGGACCCAATATTGTTTAGGATAGATTATTATCTAGATGAGGAAATAGAAAGCAGGATCATAGTGTTTACATTTGAAGATGTAGTGTTTGCACTTGGCAAGTTGAAGAATTGGCAGAGATAAACAGCATGGAGTTCCATAAGATTCTTTGGTGAGGCCTCTAGAAAGAAGGAAAAGAAGGAAGGAAGGAAGGAAGGGAGGGAGGGAGGGAGGGAGGGAGGGAGGGAGGGAGGAAGGAAGGAAGGAAGGAAGGAAGGAAAAATCTCAAATCCCAATAGGGAAAGAACCAGGAACTTTGCAGAACTGTCCATTGGTCAGCATTTGTACATCACAAGTTCAGAGCCTGTCATCAAAGTAGCCATGGGGAACTTAGGACATTCAGAGCAGGGCCCTGAAGGCACAAAAGTATGTAAACTAGGGTTGAAGAGACTTGCAGAGGAGAAGACTAAAATGTGCTCAGTGACATGTAAAGGTAGGCTTTTAATAACTGGGTTTGCATCATAGCTCAGCTTTAATGGAAGCCTTCTAGAACACAAAAGGCTCCTAGGCAGACAATGGGAGCTATGGCTTTGGGGTTAAGACAGAGGTGAGTTTGAATCTTGTCTCTGGAACTGACTGGTAGATTAATTTAACCTCTCGAAGTCAGTTTCCTCATCTATGAAATGGAGATAAAAATAGTACTTGCCTCAGAGGGCCATTGTAGACTTCGATGAGATGATGTATTAAAGTACTGAGTATACTGCCTGGTCCATAATTAGCACTCAATAATCTATTGCCATTAATGTCCTTCATCCTCTTGAACAGAACAAGAGGGTGAAACTGGGTCATAGCAAAATTATTTTGGACAAAAGTAAAATTTTCATGAAGGTGAGTTAAGCCCTGAAATTGTTAACTGGAGGGTGCAGTGAAATTGGGTCTGTTAATATTTGCCATCAAGAAAGGGCCACAAATGAAGTTCAGTTGAGTACTGAGTATAATTCTGTCTACATGTGCACCATATCCTCAGCATGCTGCAAAGAGGCCTCTAGCAACTACAGGCGACACTTGGAGAAAAGAGGTCATGTTTCAAACAAGGCAAGACTGTGGTGTGTACCTAGTCATATTTCCTCCAGGGCCCTGCACAGGGTTCCATACAAGCAGAAGCACTCAGTAAATGTCTGATTTTTAGGTTTAGTGATTTTGCATTTCTCAGGGTTATTCTCTGCTTCATTCCTTGATGTAGCTAAAATGAGCTATAATGGAGGCTGAGGGAACAACCCTTCTGGTTTCTAGAACTATGCCTGAATCAGTGATGAGTGAGGAATCCCAGCCATCTGCAGCTGGGTCAGGTGCTCCTTCCTGCCCTGTAGAGTAGATATGGCAGTTTTTTATGTCCCCCTTCAGGTGCTTCTGTACTTGATATAGCATAATGTCCTTAGATAGTTTCAGAAATTCCTTAATTCATAATCTGAAGCCATAATATTGCTTGTTGTATTTAGGAAAAACTAATTTTTTGAGACTACCTACCTATCCCTTGAAAGAACACTCTAGACATTCTTGATATGTCTTCCTGGTCATGTTTCCCATGGATTACCATATTAATTTGTGTTCATTTTAATAGTTATCTTTTCATTTTTTTTCTCTTTAAAAGGTGGGATATACTTTCTACCCTGTAAAACCCACAGAGCTTAAATGTCCAGTTTGTTGAGCTTTTTTTGACAAATGCCCACAGCCCTGTCACCCTCAGTGCTATTAGCTCTTAATTTTTGAGTTGACTAATTTTGTTTTTATTTATTTATGTTTTTCTTTGCATCGACTAGTTTTGAAAACCGGTTCTAAGTGTTTGCTTGGTCTCAAAACTTCTGAGGTCAGGCATCATCTATCTCTCACTCATGGCTGCCTCTTGAGCGCCAATTCCCAGTGCTGGGCACACATTAGGCATGCAATAGATATTAAATGAGTAGGTGGATGAGAAATGACCCTTCCCTGAGTTTATTTATGTGGCATGGTTAAGTCATTGCTCTGGCATCACATATTGTTTTCCAAAATCCTCCATGATCCTCAGGTAATTTCCACGCTCTCTCTATGCATCATGTGTGAGTAAGAGCTATGCAGACAAACAGGTTAGCACATTTTAATAGAAATAAGTCAATGTGCAGGCATGGTGGCGATCTTCATATTCAGCCTTTGGGTCATCCTCCTTAGATAAATAATTTTGAAGTTCTATTTGACAATTAATCACTCATGCATAGATGGAAATGTGACTAGGTCCGACCAGGGATCTCTGTCTCTCTTACATGCTTTCTCTGTCTTGCTCAAGTTCTAAATATAGTCTCTGTACAATGTTAGGATTACACAAGTCACCATTAATTTTAAATGCAGTGTGTAAGAATGCTTCTAAAATAACCAGCTTTTATTGGGTGGACAACCTTGCTGAGATTCTCACCCTGCTGCATGTTTATTTTCTTCTAGGTAATCACTCCCCAGAATGGGCGCTACCAAATAGACTCTGATGTTCTCCTCATCCCTTGGAAGTTGACTTATAGGAACATAGGCTCCGATTTCATTCCTCGGGGGGCTTTTGGAAAAGTGTACTTAGCACAAGATATGAAGACCAAGAAAAGAATGGCATGTAAACTGGTATGTACATTCAGATAGCATGTTTGACATTATGAGTTTTTTTTTTTTTTTTTAAATTGTATTGATCCAAGTTTCTTACCCTTACACTGGATTTATCTAGGTGTATCTTACCCCAAGGCATTTGTTTTTCTGGATTTTCTTTCTACCTGGTACCATTGAGCCCCTGAATGTCTGCATAGGTGCCTGGTTGATTTTAATCAAATTAAAGGTATGTGATGGTATATTTAGTAACAGCTTGGACAGCATCACCTCCCTTAAAGGGAAGTGAAGGCCTGCTCTCCTGCACTGTAAGAGCAATCTGTGTGTAGCTCCTTTGATCCTGTCCACAAACAAGGGGACTAGGCAGAGAAGCAGACTAGGAAAGCAGAAGGCTTTTCAGGGCTTCAGATTTAAAGGGCTGAATTTAAATAAATATACCACATACTGAAAAGACCAGATCTCTTCTTATTAGTAATAACTGCCAAGGTGTTGCTACCTGGGAACGTGTCTAGCAGAATCTACCTGAGCTGAGCATTCACACATCATGTGACTTAATAATTCCATTCTTGTAGGTACACCCAACAGAAGCATTTGCATGTGGTCATTAAAAAGGTAGAACTAAGTTCTAGCATGTTCATATGAGTACTATTTGTAAGAGTCCCAGACTGGAAACTTTCCCAATGTTGACAGATAGAATATTTATACTCTGGAATACTGTCTTACAAAGAGAATAAATGATTTAGAACTAAAATAAGGTGGATGCCTCTCAAAAACATCATGTTGAGCCCAAGCAGACAGACACAAAATAAGATCCACTATATGAGATTTCTCTTAATATAAAGGACAGAAACAGGCAAAACAAATCCATGCTGCTCCATACCAGGATAGTGGGGAACCCTTGTAGAATGGTGACTGGAAAAGTCAAAGAGGTGATTTCTGGTTTGCTGGTAGAGTTCTGTGTTTTTATTTGGATGGGGATTTCATTTATGTGTTTAGTTGATAGTTCATTGAGTTTGACATTTCACTATCTTTGCACTTTTATATATGTCTGGTTTGTTTATTTTAAATGGACTTTTAAGTGTGGTCAAATAAAGTAAACTCATTTTTTTTTCCCGTGGTGTTGGGAATCAGACCCAGGGCCTCATGCATGCTAGGCAAGTGCTCTACTGCTGAGCTATATCCCTAGACCCAACACTCAAAATTTGGATTAAAAAAAATAATAAAATAAAAACTAATTGCTGAATATTATGTTTCAATCTCTTATCATAATTAAAGGACCAATAATATTTTATCCTCATTCGTTCCTTCTTAAAGATTCACTAGAGTACTTGTTTTGAAATTTATACCGAGAGTTGATATAATGTAGAGGCAGATCAGAGGTAAACATTACTTTAAGGTGGACATACCTTTTCATACAGTTCAAAGTAGCTTTGAGTTTATTTATTGCCCTCTGGTTTGTTGGTTGACCAGTATTCTATACTTTTCAATTTTTCTCAGGTTGTGTAGACTCTTGTTCCAATTTTTGTGTTCTAGATCCCCGTAGATCAATTTAAACCATCTGATGTGGAAATCCAGGCCTGCTTCCGGCATGAGAACATCGCTGAATTATATGGTGCTGTCCTTTGGGGCGAAACTGTCCATCTCTTTATGGAAGCAGGCGAGGGTGGGTCTGTTCTGGAAAAATTGGAGAGCTGTGGACCCATGAGAGAATTTGAAATTATTTGGGTGACAAAGCATGTTCTCAAGGGACTTGATTTTCTACACTCAAAGAAGGTGATTCACCATGATATTAAACGTGAGTAGCTTGGGGTGTGTACCATTTTAGCTTAAGCAGACTCTTGGGGTGGGAGGCAAATGGTCTCTTTCCTTTAACCTGAAGCCTCAGTGGCAGGGAAGACAGCACAGTTCACCTTCCTTCTCTTTGCACCTGAGGTAGGTCTTAGAATTGGGCTGGGTTGATAGCACTTTAAAAGTTAGATGAAAGGATGATAATCCAACAGTCGGTTCAAAGGTTATAGCCACACATCTGTCAGATATTCTGCCTTGGCCATTGTTAACAAGGCTGGAGGTGGAGTTCAGTAGTAGAGAGCATGCTTAACGTGCTTGAGACACTGGACTGGATTCCCCAAAACTGAAAGAATTAAAAAAAAAAAAAATAGTTACTTCTTTAAACACATAAATCAAGAGTTTTTTTAGGAACAAAGTAACTTTTTAATTTTAATTTTGAGCACCAACTATTTAATGATTCAATCAGCCAGGCTTTTCTAGAATTAAGATATGGTGAGGAAATAAAGAAGAAACCCATTATAAACCTTTAATACCTAATGTTGGTCAGGGGTTGTAGCTCAGTGGTAGAGCGCTTGCCTAGCATGTGTGAGGCACTGGGTTTGATCCTCAGCACCACATAAAAATAAATAAATAAAATAAAGGTATTGTGTCCATCTACAAATAAAAAAAATATTAAAAAAATACCTAATGCTAAGTTGGACTAGCACAGTTTTAACTGGAAAAAAAAAAAAAGAAGGATATTGTACTTCCTGTTTTAAAAAAGTGACTTGATAATAGTATGCTGATATCTTAAAATTTGAAACTCAAGCTCTTAAGCATTATTCATGGCTATAATCATCTATGCCAGCATTGGCTTAATTCTTGACAGATTTGAAGTGATTTTCACCTAAACTTTATCAAGGTTCATCTTCCTCTTTTAAACATAATATGCCCTCTCATTAGAGAAAACGTTTCAGTCTGCTCTGATTTGAGACTCATTTTTATTTTAGATAATGGTTTCATTTTATAACATAGGATATATAAACAATTTTGTGCTAAAGTTTTTTCTTCTCATTATAGCTAGCAACATTGTTTTCATGTCCACAAAAGCTGTGTTGGTGGATTTTGGCCTAAGCGTTCAGATGACTGAAGATATCTATTTCCCTAAGGATCTGCGAGGAACAGAGGTAATTATATTCATATGAAAATATTTAGTATCTTTTTTTTTGTTTTTTAGAGAGAGTGAGAGAGGAGAGAGAGAGAGAGTGAGAGAGAGAGAGAGAGAATTTTAATATTTATTTTTTAGTTATCAGCGGACACAACATCTTTGTTTGTATGTGGTGCTGAGAATCGAACCCGGGCCGCACGCATGCCAGGCGAGCGCGCTACCACTTGAGCCACATCCCCAGCCCAATATTTAGTATCTTGAGAAAAAAAAATGTATTCTAGAATTACTGTGAGAAAGGACAAAGAAGGGGATGAAAACCATTACATGAAAGTCATTATCATCGGAACAAATTTAATGGCCACTTGTTTTGTACCCAATTTTTAGTTTAACACTTTAATTTTAATTATTTATTCTCTACTATTTATAATACATTATAATATTTATAATATAATATTATGCATGTACACATATATATTTGTATATATATATAAAACATAAAACACTTAGAAACTATCTAATGCCAAAATAGATTACCAGTTGAGCAATCCTCATCCTAATCTGAAAATCCAGAGATTAGGGATGTTCAACTGGTAAAGTTTATGCAATTACTCCCAAATCCAAAAAACTCCCAAATCTGAAATACTTCTAGTCTTAAGTATTTCATATAAGAGAAATTCAACTTGCACGTTCACAATTCAGCTTTAAAAGCAATTATGGAATTACAGTTAACTTTACAAAAATAGGTTTAACACTGTAAATGAATTATGTTATTTAATTCTGACAACTCTATTATTGGTAATAGTGTTATCATAGCTAATACTATTATTATACTATAAGGAAATAAACTTGAAGAGATTAAAATAAAATACCTGAAGTTGTTTAGCTACTAACAGGTCTCAGACTTGAATTATGTTATTTCTTTAAGCCTAAGTCTACCTACTGTGTAATTTTTTTTTTCAGTACTAGTATTGAACCCCGGGCCTCAAACACACTAAGCAAGCACTCTACCACTAAATAACACACATAGCCCATTTAATATAATAAATATATTGCTAAAATGTACTACTAATATAACTAATATCATTATGTTTTGTTTCAATTATGGTCTTAATTACCATGATCATTACTATTTATTGAGAACTTCCTACAAAGCCCTATTTCTCATTCTAGGTGTCTTATAATAAACCTGAAGTCATTTGCACAAACACATCTCATTTGAAGATATAAAATAGTTACAGTATTTAACTCATCTGTGAATCTAAATGAGTTTCTGGGGCAAACATTTATGGGCTTTCAAATAATATATCTAACATTCCCATCATTAGGCTGAGTGGTTGACTATAGCCAGCGTCTATTGAGGGTCTGGCATGTGACAGACTGTTAAGGACACCAGCGAGCATGTGCCCTTGGTGATACTTCTTGGTCCCCACTGTATAGTTAATTAGATTAATCGATTTTACTTTTTAGAAAGTTATTCTAACATATTATCTATTGTCTAACTAAATTTATTTATTTATTTTTGCATTACTGGGGATTGAACCCAGGGGTGCTCTACCACTGGGCTATATTTCCAGCCCTTTTTTTCTAGTTTAATTTTTAAAGACAAGGTCTTACTAAATTGCCCAGGCTAGTCTCAAACTTGGGAATCCTTCTGCCTCAACCTCCTGAGTAGCTGGAACTACAGGCACATGTACCATATCATGTGGTGCCTAATTACATTTATTTTTTAACTGCATACATAAAGACATAAATTGTACATATTGATGAGTTATCCTGTGATGTTTCAGTACACATATATATCAGTTTAAGCATCTCCCTCCTCAAACTTATATTGCTTCTTCTTGCATTTCAAGAGAGACAGTACACAATCACTACCTATAGTCACAATACCATGCAAATAGCACACCAGAACTTTTTGCTCGTATCTAATTACAGCTGAGCTCTCAGTGATCAACCTTTCCCCATCCCTCCCTCCTCCAGAAGGATCTCTTTGAGATTCACATGAATTATTAAGAGATCAGCAGCTGAGTTCACAATAGGATGTGATGGGAACAGAGCAATGCACCTGGGAAAGGTAAAGGTGACTCTTGGCTACTCCTGCTGCCATGAACCTCCCACACCCATAGTGGCCACTGGAAGTGGAGAGAGTCCTTGGCTACATGTTTGCTTCAAGTTTACCATGTCAGTCTTGGTGCTGAACCAGATGACAGCCCATAGTGTAGCTACTGAATTGCAATGAGAAAAAAAAATATCTTGCTTCCAAACTGAGATTCTGTTATGCTCTTCTTAACTCTCCCAAAGCAAAGACTCCCTGGGCAGTGAAGAAACCCTTGTTTTGCTGACATGCCTGATGTAATTTCTGGAACTTACTTGAGAGAAATTTCTTGATCATCATCTTTGAGCAGAATAATATTCAGAAGAGAAACTGTAGAGTGTTAAAAAACAACAACAACTATGTTTAGTCCTCAGATCTTAAGAGTACTTTGCCAGAGCAAAATCTAATATGACTTGATGCTTATGACATGTTTTCTTTGGAAAATGTTTCAGCATATTTTGGCATTACTTAGGAGTTCAGATATGTGACATTCCACCCTTTTTCCTGGAGCCAGTATGAGAAACTATTTATGGTATTAGAGATGGAAAATACCTTTTGCTTCCTGGCAATGCAGTCAAATTGAATATTTTGCAATGCTAGAGAAAGATGTGTCTTTTCTGGGATTCTCGAAGGATACTTGGATATGACATAATAGCAAACTTCACCACTGAATAGTGTTTAGACAAGTATTTTTAGCTAATGCAAACTACTTTATATGAAGTGCAAAACCAGCTTTGGTGTTTATAAACTTTCTTTTAATCAACCTGCATTTACTATCTGTGCAGTGTTCACAGACTAAAATTTGCTAATAGGGAGTGTGATAAATTTTGTAAAGTCATCAATGAATCCTTTCAATAAACTTGCTTTTATTCCTCATAGCAAATGAGATATATTTAGTCAAAGTCAACTGTACACATATAATGGATTTGCTTTCCTTTAGAACTTAGTTACATGGCTATTGCACAGTCAGATGACTTCTGATCCCTAACACATAATAGGTTACAAATACCAGTCATCTGTGTTGAATTTCTGTCTGTCTGTCTCTCGCTCTCAGCATTCATATTCAAAGCATTATATTATAACCATATAAAACATATAAAGGGTCCATCTGCATGTATTTTTTTTAGTTTCACTTTATATGATAAAAACAAAGATTGCATGAACATAAGTAATAATTTATAATTACATCCATAGTGCAGTCCTTTTTTAAAGTTCTCACTTTCTTCTGAGTCTGGTCTTACCTTCTCTAGGTTGATATGTAATCATCACAGGCACATGCATACAGACAGGCATCCACATGCATAGTCTTTCCCTTAATAAGAAAACAGGTTAAGAGGTGAAGGACTTAACCCTGACATGAGGCTTCTTACTCTGGGACCTCTGCCTGAGGATGTACGACTCTCAGAGAGGGTCCCATTAGTTCTGTTTGCACCTTCTAGGCAGCCAGCCTGAAGAGTGCTTGTACATCATGCCCTGCTGCTCAGTGGTCTGCCTGTTCTGGCTCTTGCAGAGCTTGAGGGAATAGGAGCTCTGAGCCATGAAGTTCTAGGTGTCTATCTGAGGGCCAGCATCCAGGTCACCAGGCTGGACCCTATGCTGCCATTGCCAGATGCAGCCTCGGTGTGCAGTCACATAGAGTCTGCAAAGCCACCTGTGCATGGCCACTGTTGGTTATACCAAATATACAATTGGCCTAATCCTTACTTTACCTTGAGGGGGTTGAAGGAGATGGGTCTCCTCTATTGATATGATCACCCACTCCATTCAATATCTAAATACTCTGTCTTTGTTGCAGAGAAAGTTTGTGAACAGAGAGCTCAGTTTAGCATGTTTGCTGAGAGTGAAAGGAAGTCAGCCTGAAAGTGTTTTAGGACAAGGTTGAGGGCTGCGAAGGGGAAACTGGGTAATTTCCCCTGTTTTTGTAAGCTGGTTCTCTACTTGCTTATTCAGAGCTGTATTCTGGGAACATTACCCTTTTCTCCATATTCACATGACAGACAGCATCAAAACTTTTTAAACCTCAATAATAGCTTTATTATTCCTTGTTCAAAATACTTAATCCCAAAAATGTTTAAGATTCCTGGCTTTTTTTAAATTTTGCAACATTTGCATATACATGATGAGATATCTTTTGGGATGGGACCCGAACCAAAATATGAAATTCACTTATGTTTTATGCCCAACTTATACACAGAGGCCGAAGACAATTTTTGCAATAATTTTAGTATGCCTATGTTTCTGTAGTTTGGAGTTATTTTTGTTTTTGTTTTGAGTTGGGCCTCACTATGTTGTCCTGGCTTGTTCTGTAATCTGTGAGCTTAATTGGTCTTCCTGCCCATGTTTTCTAAGAAGCTGGAACTACAGACATGTGCCACCATGCCTTGTGCACTTGTGTTACATGATTAGCTACATGAGGTCAAGGGTATTATTTTCTACTTGTGGCATCTTCTCAGGACTCAGAAAGCTTCAGATTTTGGAACCTTTAAAATTTTGGATTTCAGATTAAGGATGTTCAACCTGAATCCAAACTTAGGATATTACCTACTATGTCTGTACCTAGGCATAAACATGGATTATTGGCTACTAATGTTTTCTGTTTTTATCTCTTAAAAGTTTAGAAATAAGCACTTCTTAGAGAATTATTTATAAAACCAGCCCTACTTACTCAGTATCTACCTGTTATACCAAATAGAACTTAGACACCATTAATGTGACAGGCATTTCATTTTCAGTCACTGGGCTTACATGGTAGGTGGAAGTAAAAGGTAGTCCATGGAAATGACTCACTGGGGGCTGGGGATACAGCTCAGTTGGTAGAGTGCTTACCTTGCATGCACAAGGCCCTGGGTTCAATTCCAAGCACCACAAGGAAAAAAAAGAAATGACTCATTAGGACCCCTTTTGCAGCATTACACTTTATTCTTTAAAGTTCTTCCCTTCCAAGCAATTGGTGTTAATATTCTATACGTTTCTGCCAACTTTTAACATTACTGATAATTAGAGGTTTGGCAACTAAATAACAGATGAGGAAGTATATTTGTAGATTCACTTAAATATGAAAGGAAGCTGGGAGCTGTGTCACATGCCTGTAATCCCAGCAACTCAAGAGGCTGAGGCAAAAGGATCGCAAGTTCAAAGCCAGCCTTAGCAACTTAACAAGGCCTTAAGTAACTTAGCAAGACCTTGTCTCAAAATAAAAAATAAAAAGGGCTGGCGATGTGGCTCAATGGTTAAGCACCCCTGGATTCAATACCTGCTACCAAAAATAAAAAATATATATATACATGAAAGGAATTTGTGTTTTAATAGAAAAATTAAATATACCCAATCAGTGTTTGCCGAACTCTGATTGGTGGGAGTCCGAGGTGGCTTCTTTATTCTAGGCCCTTTGCTGTCTGATGAAGCATGTGTTCTGTCTGTGGAAGGAGGTATTCTTTGTCAGACTGAAGGGATGCATCCATCCAAATCTGCCTAGTTCCAAGAGAATGTCTGCTACATACTCCTTAGCTTAAGGGAACATAGCAATGACATCACATTGTCTTCTGAAAGGACAAAACATGCAAAAAATATGATAAAGCGAATGAGCCAATTTTCAGAACTGGATTAGAGAAATGGAAACCCAGACAACTGAGAGGAATCAGGCTGATGTTTCCCACATCTTTTCCAGATTTACATGAGTCCAGAGGTGATCCTATGCAGAGGCCATTCCACGAAGGCAGACATCTATAGTCTGGGAGCCACGCTCATCCACATGCAGACGGGCACCCCGCCCTGGGTGAAGCGCTACCCCCGCTCAGCCTATCCCTCTTACCTGTATATAGTAAGTGAGGGTCAATCAGGGATGGGGGTAGTTTCACTTGCTGATGGGGAGGGACTGTTCTACCTCCCATAATACCCACTCCTGAATGAGGTGATGGTGAAATAGTATTCATGAAAGGTAGCTGTGGGTTCCTCCTCTGTGGAAGTAAGCTCCATTTTGCAAAGAAAACATGGCTCTTCTAGTGGGAACATACCAAAATGTCCATTGGGCATAAGTTATATGCTATTCTATTGCACTGTATATGTAATAATAAAATACCACATAATAGTGTCAAAATACTACAAATCTGTCAACCAAGGAAATTTTATATGCTCTTACTTTTAAAGAAAAGGTAGATTATTGGTCTTTGCTCCCGCCTGGCTTATAGTGGAACGTGCAACTCCCATTTTGCTATTGAGAGCAAATGTTTCCCTATTATTGCATGGTGACCTTTGGGCCATCCATGGGAAGCGGTCATTGCTTATTTAAACCTAGCATGTATACCTTTTGCAGCATTAAACCAAAAGATGGGTTTAACTTAGTGCCCTAGAAAATTAAAGGGAATCTTCTTTTAAGAGTATGAACCATATTTGTTGTAAATCGTATGGTGGGGAGCAGATTAATTTCTGGGTCTGGGGCACATTTCCTGTTGAGGGTCTGTTTCCATGCCATTGATACTAAGAACTGGTTTGTTGGTAGATCCACAAGCAAGCACCTCCTTTGGAAGATATAGCTGATGACTGCAGTCCAGGCATGAGAGAGCTGATAGAAGCCGCCCTGGAGAGGAACCCCAATCACCGTCCAAGAGCAGCAGACCTGCTAAAACATGAAGCCCTGAATCCCCCCAGAGAGGATCAGCCACGCTGTCAGAGCCTGGACTCTGCTCTCTTTGAACGAAAGAGACTGTTGAGCAGGAAGGAGCTGGAGCTTCCTGAGAATATTGCTGGTAGGACACCCTGTGGCATGCAGTGCCCCTGGCCTCCGTTCTTTCTCTGTTCATGTCAGATCTCTGATGTAGTTCAGGAATGAATTCCAAAAAACGGGGGAATGACAGGGTGCAATGACACATGCCTAGATGTAGTCCCAGCTGCTCAAGAGGCTGAGGTAGGAGGATCCCTTGAACCCAAGAATTCAACTGGGCTGGCACAGTTCTTGAATACCATGTGTTGTTTGATAAATTCAAGAAAAACATTAACAAAAGCAAGTTTTTAAAAAATTGGCTAATTTACCATTAAATTATAGCAGTTTTTCAGTGTAAGTGAATGTTACCTAACATAATCATTAAAAATTGCCTCTGACTTGCTTTTTTGCAACAGAGACTATTATTTGGTGTTAACAACAAATGAGAGCACGACAGCTTTGCTGTGAGTGCAGGTTATGTTTAACTTAATTAGGGTAAGACCGTCCCATCCTGGGTTAGAAGCCTCCTGGCACTGCTTTGCTCTGAACAGATAAAATACTGAGTTTGAAGTCAACTTGCATTTTTGTCTTTCTGTGCTTAAACTCCCTTTGTCAGCTCTGAATCGTTTCCATCTAGGAAAGTCATTATGCATTCCAGGAGACTGGATATGCACGGAGAGGGACTTTCATTTTTATTAATCTGTGGCATTCAAAGTCCATTGAGGCCCAAACCCAGATGTCAAGTCTGGAATGCTTGTTTCCATTTCTCTGCTTTTTGTCTGATTTTTTCTGTATTTAAAGAAAACCATCTGGGTTGTTGTAAAATGTGCCAGAATTTCTAACAAATTTCTTGTCATCATTAACTCCTGTTTGAACTCTTTGGTCTATGTCATGATCCATTAATTAGCCCATAGTGTATTCAGAGGGCTATCTGTAACAAAACCAGAGCTTAGACCCTGTTTGAGTAGGCCCCAAAGGATCATTTCTTTGCAGAAGGAATATACGTGTGTTATTTCACATGGCCCCTTGTATTTTATTGTGTTTTTGCAATGTTTCCCTTTTCAGATTCTTCATGCACAGGAAGCACTGAGGAATCTGAGGTGCTCAAGAGACAGCGTTCTCTCTACATAGACCTTGGTGCCCTGGCTGGCTACTTCAATCTTGTTCGGGGCCCACCAACACTGGAATATGGCTGATGGATGGCACTATTTGCTCTCAACTAAAGACGGCCTTTATCTCCTGGACTTTGGTTCTGTAGACTCTACAGAGTGGCTCTGGATTCCCTTTATTAAAGGCAGGCAGTGGGGATTCCAGTGACATACATATGAATGTGACTCCAAGTGGCCCCTGTGGATTTGATTTGTGAAGCTACTCTGGTATATGCCAGGTCTCAAGGTTCTCATTACTCATGTGGCGGGAATTAAAAGAAGAAAGGGAAGAGTTGATAGAAGGATCATTTCTGGTGACTGGTTTCATTCAATGTGCATTTTGCTTGAAATTTTAAAAATACCACTCATGAGGAGACTAGACTAAAATTACTATTCTTGGTTCTTATTTAAATGTGGGGTCTTCATTTAACTCAGAATAGTTGTGTTGTATATATTGGTGTATATAGTAGGATAATTCTTTGAGCCTTTGTTGGTAGATTCAAGTATCAATTGAATACATTATATTTTGGGTGAATAGAATAACTTGACTATTGTAGCAATAAGCTTAACTAGTGCCTTAAAAATGGCTGTTTACTTAGGAGCCATCAGACAGCAGGCCACTAGTGAGTCTCTTTTATGTTCCTATGGAAACACTTTGTACTGTACATGCTATGCTTAAAGCATTTGAAACATGATGTTTTGAATGTGGATAAAACTGTGTAAACCACATAATCTCTGTACATCCCAAAGGATGAAAAATGTGACCTTTAAGAAAATGGAAACATTTGTAAATTCTTGGTGATACTACTACTTTTGTAATTCTTCTGAGTATTTTCTTTAAAGCATTTGTATATGAAAATAGCATACTGTGTATGTTTTATATCAAATGCCTTCATGATTTTTTCATATATGTACATATTTGTAGCATTGTAAAGTATGTAAGTATTCCTACTTAAAATATGTTTTTACATTATGCAAAGGAAACCCAACATTTTTGTCCAATGTGACTGATCAAATCAACTGAATAAATTTAATATTTTGCTTAATTATTATAAAAGTGTGCTTCTTGACTGGGACGGGATGGGTCATAAGTTTGGGATATATGTTGAAGGAGAATTAAGAAGGCAAAAAAATACCTAGTAGTTTTGCAAATTGTATACTCTTTTCCCATTGCTGCTCTCTAAAACCATTGTTGTCAACTGACATGTGTTTTATCCTCTGATATGTTGAAGTACAAAAAAAAAAAAATCATAAACCACTGGTTATGGTAAGTGGGGTCCTGTTTTGTATTTTGTTTTTATACTTTTATATTTCCCATGAATGGAGGCTTTCATGTTCTTTACTTATTAATATTTTCAAATTAATAACTGACTTGCCTTTGTGTAAGGCAAATTTAAGACACACCAAATCTAATGAAAATTGTTGAATGGTAATACTATCTTTCATTCACTGAGTGAATAGAATTCAAGACTCTTTCATGTATTAAGTAAAAAAATGCCATCCCTTATGCATTAATCAGTTTTCTGTCACTGTGACAAAATACCTGAGATAATCACCTTTTTTTTTCTGTGATTTTAAAAAGTCTATTTATTTATTTATTCTAATTAGGTATATATGACAGAAGAAGGCATTTTGATTCATTGTACACAATTGCAACACAACTTTTCATTTCTCTGGATGTACACAATGTAGCGTCTCACCATATGTGCAGTCAATCATACATGTACCTAGGGTAATGATGTCCATCTCATTCCACCATCTTTCTTGCCCCCATGCCCCCATGAGATAATCATCTTTTAAGGAGCAAAGTTTTATTCTGGCTTATGATTTCAGAGGTTTCAGACCACGGTCCCTTGGCCCTGTTACCTTTGGGTCTGTGATGAGCAGCACATCATGGCAGGAACGTGTAACAGAGGAAGCTGCTTACCTCATGATAGCTGAGAAGCAAAAGGGAAAGAGAAAGAGAGGAGAGGTGAGGGTCCTAATATCTCCTTCAAGGGGATGCCTCCAGTGGCCTAATTTCCTGTCCATGAGGCTCAATTCCTAAAGATTTATGCCATTTCTCAATAGCACCATAGGCTGGCAGCCAAGTTTTTAACACCTGGGCATTTGGGGGGGCTTAACCACTAAGCCACATCCCCAGCCAGTTTTTAACATTTTATTTAGAGACATGGTCTTGCTGAGTTGCTTAAGATCTTGCTAAGTTGCTGAGGCTGGCTTTGAACTTGTGATTCTCCTGCCTCAGCCTCCCAAGCCACTGGGACTACAGGCATGCACCACAGCACCCAGCTCTTACTCTTTTTTTTTTTTTTTCAGGGAGGAAATTGAAGCATAGTGAGGCAACTTTAAGCTCAAGATCACAAAGCAAGTAAAGAGACAGAGATGGGGGCTGGGGCTGGGGCTCAGTAGTAGCACACTTACCTGGCATGTGTGAGGCACTGGGTTCGATTATCAGCACCACATATAAATTTATAAATAAATAAGTAAATAAATAAAAGGTCAACAACTAAAAAATATATATATTAAAAAAAAGAGAGACAGAGATGGTATTTGAACCTGGACCTTCTGACTCCCATACTCAGGCTCTTATTATGTTACAAGTAGTGAGTAATCACAAGGGAGAGAACATTTCATGGCAGAGGAAGTGCACTCGTCCCTCTGGGTTTCAGTTTCCTAGGAAAGGACAGAGTGCATTTACCTTGAAGCTAATACAGCACAGTCTCAGGGCCCCTTCATAGCTCTAGTCTAGTTTCAAATTACCCCAGATGAGGCCTAACCAAACTTGGACCACCCCCCACCCCTTGGGTAAAAGAATAGTTCCTGATAAATTTTTTTTTTAATGTATATAGTCAATAGGAATTGAGTTCCACTTAATTAATTCCATTTGGAATGGAGAGAACTATTCCTTTTAAATCAGTTCGAGCTCTGGGTATGTTTGTTAAGAGTGGGTTTGAGGTGGTGGTGTGTGAGGAAGTGGTCATGAGAAAGAGCTAGAAGGGGAAGTTCACGGTTGAGTCCTGTGCACCAAGGACTTGCAGAGCTGTACACTTGCAAGGCCAGGAGTTGCAACCTAGCATGGTCATCAGGCAGAGATTCAGCTTAAGAGAAGTAAGTGGGTTCCTAGGGAATCTGTCATTTAGCTCCCCCTGAGAAGATGGGCACTGAGATAGTTAGATTGAGTGTAGCTAGGATAGAATCCTCACCTCTTGGAACCAACTTCTGCCCACAGTTGGTATATTAGCTCCAGGCAGCAGGAGATGAGGGCTTTCCAGTTCAAGGTGGAGAGAGTGTCTAGTCTAAGCCCCTTGCTACATAGATGTGTAGTTGAACAAGCTCAGGGAGGTCATGTGGCCCATCTGCAGCTTCATCTTCTGATCTTCACTACCCACCTCATGTTTTCCTTGCAAAATCTATAAAACAACCAGAAGGCAAGCGCAAAGACTGCCTACCAGGAATTTGCTAGACTTAATGGGAAGTTGCCTAGCCTTAAAGTGATGATTTCTATCTGGGTATCAGCCAGTTCATCTATGTCCTTTGAGATAAGCTTCCACTGAACGTCTGCCATGTCACTGAGTATTAGAATGGGACCTGAAAGGGATTCTGTCAGTCCCTGGGTTCTTTGGTCCTTCCCTGGTGGGATCTCACTGCAATTTGATCTTTCATGGATAGTGCATTTCTGTGGTTTAACTCAACACTAATCTTCTGGAAAGCCTAAGGGATTTTCTTTTCTTTTTGTAGGTCTCCAATGTGATTGGAAATAAGAACTGCTTGATGCCATTTCCCTTGCCAGGTGGAATGTGCTCAGCAGGACAGCAGATTTGTTAACGGAGAGTTGAAGCCCTAGGGCAACCACTCTGAGCATAAAGAAAGCAAAACTGTGCTGGGCCCTTTAGGGAGCACAAATAAGAGAAGGTCCTGGCCACTCATACATTCAGTTCCAGCTGAAAAGGAAACACATTTGGAATCATCAGAAGATTTTTGCTTTAATTTATATCCTCATTTATTTTCAAAAAGAATTTTTTGGTCAAGTATTTACTTGTAATTTTACCTTTTGCCTGAGAGCTGGCTTTTTAAATGTCAACTTAACCTCAAATGCATTAAAAAAATAATGCTTATAAAACATGACTGAGACCACTATCAGGTTTCAAAAGTCACTTTGGACCAGAGAAAGGAAAAATGTGAAGCAGCTGTTTACCAAGCATTTTTTTTTTTTTTAAACTAATCTGTGTACACACTCATCAGGATTTGTGCTTGGCTTCCTCTGGGGAGGGGAGAGTGTGCAGGTAAGAACGTCAAGAAGAGAAAGAGAAAATCATGTCCTACATTGCTGCTAAAAAGCTCTCAGCTCCAGGAGCAACAGCTGACCTTCAACAGTTGGTACTTGGACTGTAGATTTCTTCCCATATTACCTATGCTTAACCTCATTGCCAGAAATTGGTTTAGTCTGATGACCATTCACAGTTATCACCCAAAAGAACAGAGCTTGAGCCCCATTTATTTTCAGTGCTGGGATAATTTCTGAGTACTTAACCAGCTCAGGGACATCTGCTTCACCATATATGACAGATGTTAATAACTGACTAGCTGGTTGCCCAGAAGGCAATGAATGACTTAATGAGATCCTGTTAATTCTGGTGACCGTAAAAGGGAGGCCAACTGGAAATACAAATCCATGAATAATCGGTTAAGAACAGAGCAGTCTCTCACTACAGGTCTACAGGGAGGTATCCTGAGTTGGCCTAGTAATTATATCATCACAGAAATAACACTAAGATTAGAAGAGATATGGAATTGTTCTACAAATGTTGGCTATTATTTTTATTTTTTAAGTTCATTATGCTACATGTTCTATGAAGCTTAATACACTTCAGCTTTATCTTTCCCACATAAACGTAAAATTTCAGATGGCAATTTATTGGAACACATATCCATAGTGGTCCATCTGTAAATCCAAATGCATTCAACTATTTGAATTTAATTAAAATTTTTTTTCCCCAAGGCATCAAGGGAGATGGAAAAGAAGAAGAAATTTTTCAGCAAAAAGAGTATTTTTCCACCACACCATACTGCTTCTTGCTGCTCACTTTCCTTTTTAATATTGATGGTCTGGGAAATCCCAGAGCAGAGGAAGCAAGACAACAGTTTATACTTAGGTTAGCTTTTGGGTATGAGGAATTGATAGGAACTATCTGGCTAGACTGACTCAGTTCCCTTTTATTGATAGCAAGACACCGGATTCTGTCTCAAGTTGATATCATGAGATATAGTGCAGGTGGATAAGAATAGGCTCTGGGATAAAGAATGGAAAGGAGAAAAGATTCTACATCAGAGGAAAAATCAAAGTGATATTGAAGGGAAAGAACTGTGAGAGAAGAACTGATAGATTTTCTTGGTGCAAGAAAGTAAAGTCATGGACTTCTCACTGAAATTAATTTTGAAGTTGCTATAGTGGCTGTGTGCCCAAGAATTCCAGAATGCAGTTGTGGGAAGACACAAAGTCATAGTCCCTGAACTGATACTGTGGGACTCAAACTACTTTTCATGTGAGCCATATTATGTGTTTCTGGTTAGGAACAGGATCTCAGTAAATGGTGAATTCTGCAAAGTGATGCCCTATGTTCTAAAAGCAAAGCCCTTCCAAACTAACACTAACTCTGGAGTTGGTAGATGTGTTGGGAGTATTGGTTTCCTCCATCATTTGTATTGATAACTGAAGCTCAGAAAGAGGGGGTACAGATTGGGTCAGACCTGTCCCTTGTAAATCAGAGCCCATGCCTGGGCAGAGAAGGGCTATGCTGGGGATTTATAAAGTCTGTTCAATTAGTAATGGTCAAGGTATGGCTTGAGCCCTTGTCCCATGAGGGTATTTTCTTTTTATTTGTTTATTTTTGCAAGCAGGAGAACAACCTCAGAGGAAAGGAGTTGTTTACTGAGGGATTATTTGTGGCAGCCATTTTTACGTATGTTAGGGAACGAGTGTGAGAGGTCCGGTAATCATATGAGCACACACCACTAGAACACGGCAGACCTGAGATATAAATACAGGTCCATCTGACTCAAAAGCTCACGCCATTCCCAGTAAATTCTACTGTTTCACAATGTCACAGAAGGGAAGGATAAAGAGAAATTTCCTACCCAAGTTTGCAAAAATAAGCCTTCAAATCCTATGACTATTATATTATTCCTATTTTCAGAAATAAAGTTATTGAATTATATATAGTGTTTGTTAATGGAACATGCTCTCTTCTTTACCACACACAGAACTGTAGAGAATGTGGTCTTTACTCATAAAGACAGTAAATGATAGCAACCAGATCATTCATTGTAATTAAGGACGTCCTTTTGTTTCATACATAGACTTCTGTAGGAGTATATGCAGGATACAAAGTGGAGGCAGTGAGGGTTGTATTAACTCATGTAACTGGTAAGAATTTGCCTCATTATGTCTTTTTTAGTCTCAGCTTCCTAAAAACAGTGCACGAGGCAAAACTTCAGTGAAATGTTTTATGAGAAGTTCAGTTCCAGGACCCTGCAAATGAGAGAAATGGGAAGTGGGAGAGGGAAGAGCAGGCGAGGAAGAAAAGCAAATAAAAGGAATGGACGACTGCATCAGCTACAGCTTTAGGAGAAGACCCAGTAGGTTGCTTAACCATATGGGGTCCATTTGGAGAGGTCGCAGTGTCCTGGAAATACCCTAGTGAAGAGAAAAGGGAAGAGGAATTCACGTTCTCTGCCTCCCATATCTTACCTCTCATTGGCCAAGGGCTTTCCATGAGCATGAACACGCTCCTGTCCTTCTGGATCAGGACTCCACACACCTTGAGGGAGTTGCTGCAGTGTTCAGTGCAGTGGTCTAACACTTCCTCCAAATCTGTAAATGAAAGGAGGAACCAGAGCTTCCAGATCCAGTCAGAGCAACTATGGGGTTGCACTGGAAGCCATGTTGGCGCTGGGCACTTCCCTTGGTGGAAGCTTGAAGATCATCAATGTGGGTAGCGACGGTGGCAATGGGCAGCCATGTGTGTGTGGGAGGAGTCTACAGGTAGGCAAACAAAGGCACAGGGGCAGGTGGAGACAGGCAAACCTGAGGAGGTGGATACATTGCATCTGATACAGAATTCTAAGGGAAAAGAAATTTGACTCCCAAATTAGGGTAATTTCAGAAGAATCTATTCCAAAAGGCTTTTTTTTTCTTTCTTTTTTTTTTTTTTCTGGAGATAACCACATAAGGAAAACATGGAGGTTAATTTGGCATGGACAGAAGAGCTCTTATCAACTTCAGGTTGGAAGGAAGCAGTTACTGGACTCCAGACATTCGTGAGGATGTCAGGGATGTCAGTGACCTTTGGTCCAGGAGCACCACCAATCCAACACTGTCTCGCAGAGAAAAGAGTTAGAGGGTAAGAGCAGCAACAGAAGCCAGTCAAAGTTTATTGAGGTAGGTCGTACAGGTAAGCCTCCCAGGGGTCAGAGCTGGGTGGAGAAGTTAGGACAGTGGATCTGGAGGAGCATATGAAGATATCTAGCATAGGTTCTTAAAAGGAATTTAGTCCAGGTCTTTCTCACTGCATCCATGGCTTTTTTGTTTGTTTGTAGCTCGATGGTGGAGCATTTGCCTAGCATGCATGAGGCCCTGGATTCAATTCCTGGTGCCGCAGTAAATTAGTAAATTAATTAAATAATTAAATGAGAGATGAAGTCAAGCTTATCCAAGGTTATTGCACCTAGAAAGACCTTTGCAGGATGCTATAGTTTGGATCCCCCAAAGGTCTGTGTGTTCAAGACTTGGAACATAGCCTGGAGCACTATTGGGAAGTGGTAGAACCTTTAGGAGTGGGGCTTACTGGAAGAAAGTTCGGATGTTGGGGTGTGCCCTGGAAGGGAAGGTTAGGACCCTGATCCCATTCCGTCTCTCTCTGCTTCCCAGCTGCATGAGGTGAATAGGCCTCTCTGGCATATGCTCCTGCCATGATGTACTTAGGACACCACAGGCCCAAAAGCAATGGGGCCAAGCAACTGTGAACTGAAACTTCGAAAACTGAGAGCCAAAATAAACTTTCCCTCCTTATAAGTTGACTACCTCAGGTACTTTGTCACAGCAATAGAAATCTGAGTAATACACAAGGTGAGTATGATATGGCTGGGCAGAAGGAAGGGAAGAAGGTTGAACAAATGAACAGAAGCAGGAATGAGGAAGACAAGTTTGTGGAATATCAAGGGGGTGGTCCTGACACAATAGAAGTTGAAGGGTTGAAAGAAATGCTGGTAAGTGGGTGGGGTCACACTTTGAAGGGCCTGGAAATAATGCAGGTCACTTTCCCCTTAGTGTGGCAGGAAGTAGCTTGCTATTAAGTTTGGAGAAGAAAGCACCAGGAAATAAGATTAGCTTAAGAAGAACAAAATTCACTTCATAAACAACAGAAGTCCACTTAGTTCCAAGAGTTTACCTTAAGAAGCTATTAAATAAATTCAGAAGTGGAGTAGTGTAAGCCTGAATTTTGATTATGGTAGAGAAGATAGTCTAAGATGTTTTCCAAGGAAAAACTGGTAGGAGAGTCATGTTGCTTGACGTGGGAGTGAAAGAGAAAAATGAGTCAATGATGAACATAAGCTTTTAAGTGTTGATGAATGGACAGATAGTGATGAGTTTGACAGACAGAGGCTAGGTGGTCATTCAGGGAAGGGTTGGGGACTGGGTGTTGACTGGTTTTGGTTGGGACATGTTGAAACTGAGGAGACCCACAACTTAATCATCTCCTAGTCTAATCTTGCCATGAAGAACCAAGTTTCCTAACTATAGAGGGACAGGACAGGAGTGTACTGAGAGTGGGGCAGTGGAAGGTGTCTGTCAGGGTGCAGATAATAAGAGGGTGCCTACCTATAGAGAATTCATACACAATAAAGAGCGTCTGAAGTGTAGCTCAGTGGTAGGGCATGTGCTCAGCATGCATGAGACCCTGGCCTCAATCTCTGGCCAGACACACACACACATACACACACAGAAAGAAAGAGAACACCCAACTTTATAACTGGCTTTGAAATCTGCCAGAAGTTATTTCTTGAAGTTCTCACATATAAGAGTACTCTGTCAAATCTTTCCTGCTAAGAAAAGTGAGAAATTTTGGACAGAAACTCCTAAAACTACGGATAAAATTCATCAGGTGAAAATAAGTTAAGAAACTGAAATAGGGAGAAATTTTATAGTATCATTTGTACCTTATGTTTTTAGCCAAACAAAGACTTTGTTTTTGTCGTATATTAGCACATGAAAGGATGCTTTGTTTCTTTTGGAGGCCAGTAAACACACTGTTACTATAGAATATGGTTTGATTTCATATGCTATTAGTTTTCCACTGCCATAACAAAAACCTGAGATAATCAAATTAAAAAGAGCAGAGATTTCTTTATTTGGTTCAGAGCTTTTGGTACATGATCAGTTGGCCCTGTGGCTTTGGGCCTGTTGTGGGACAGTTTATCATGGTGGCCAATGTGTGGTGGAGCAGGCTGCTCATCTCATGGCAGTTCAAAAAATAGATGGGGGTGGGGGGTGGGGGGTGGAATTCTAAAATCTAATTCAAGGACATGCCCCAGTTACCTAACTTCCTCCCATAGGTCCCACCTTTTAAAGGTTCTTCATAGCACCACAGGCTGGTTACCAAGTCTTAACACATGGATTTTTGGGAACATTTATCCAAATCATAGCATGTACCCATTTCCCCCCCAAAAAAAATATGCAAAATTAATTTAATCATCTTCTGGGAAATTGTATCAACACGAGAATCATGACACATTTTAAAAAAGTGAATTATACGGTTATACTTTTTGATAATATTCTTAATATTAAATATTTGAAGTGATTAGATCTAGTCATACGGAAGTGGGACAAGTTAAAATAATCATTTTGGGGTATTTCTTTTATTTATGGAAATATTGCTGCTGAATGTATCAAACATCCATTGGAACACTGCATATGGATGGGTTGAGCATAAACTTCTGGAGTGGTCTAGTAAATAACAATCACAGAATCACAACCAGTGTTCACAGTGGTGCTTGGCAGATATGGAAGAAATTGATCAAAGTCCTTATTAAAGTGCTTTCTGAAAACCATCCTCTCAACCTTTGCGGAGTCTATGCTTCCTGACATGTTTCTTCATGTGTGACATTTTTGGAACTATGAATTGTCTTCATTATTTGTAATCTGTTTTCTTCAATGAAGAGTATTGCAGTGAAGACAATCAATAAAAAAAGTCTTTCCCAGACAAGATTGAGTGCCTAGAATGAAGCTGTGTATTCCACAAAGACTAATTTTGAAATTTGACACTGAGATCTAAGGTTGAGAGGATCAGTTTAGATTTTGGTCTCTATTTCACAATTTTAATTTTATAAGTTATTAGATTTTTTACCCTAGTGAAGTTTTAGATGAGGTTAATGAGACCTAAAATGCCACCAACAGCTGGCCTCAGCCTTAAATGATTTTCATACAGTAAGCATTGAGCTTTAAAATTGTTCCTTGAAGACTGTTGCCCATAAATTACGGACATGACCTTCAACTTTGCAAGGACCAAATATTAGCAAGTGGGCTGGGGTTGTGGCTCAGCGGAAGAGCGCTTGCCTAGTATGTGTGAGGCACTGGGTTCGACCCTCAGCACCTCATAAAAATAAAATAAGGGTAGTGTGTCCGCCTATGACTAAAAATATTAACAAACAAACAAACAAACAAACAAACCCATAGTTCCTTGAGATTGGTAACAGGAGCTGCGAGAAGTGAAGGTCCCAAATATTAGCAAGTGACATTTATATAGAAAATAAATTTCAATTTTGAAGCAGAATGCAGGAAAATGACACAAAACTTGCTGGCTTCACAATGCCAGAAGAAACTCAGAGAGTGATATATAAATGCCCTATCCCTTTTCCCCAAGAACTGAAGACTCATCCTCAAGGGATAGATCAAATAATATTAATGTTTTCTCTTATTCTGCCATTATTGTACCTTTTTGCAGAAGAGAAATTTTTGAAAGTTTTTATCAAACATAGAAGAAACACATGAAGATTTTTCTGGAAAAGATATTTGGAATATAATGGAAATTTTTGAAGGTGAAGTCTTTTGAAAACTGTTGGAATCACTTAGAGAAGTAAATTTATGGGCCATATTGTAAATTCTGCAATGTATTTATGAAATGGCGTTTAAGTGAATCTCTGCTAAACTATATCCCTTCTCTATTAACTCTGTTGTCTCATGTGAAGGGAACTTTCGAGTTTAAAATTGGCGTAAACTGCTCTTCAGTAACTACTAGTGAAGACGGGCAAATCCGAGCATAGAAATTGCATATGAATATGTAAACACTGATTTTCACAAACTCACTGAGAGATTCGCAGGAATTATCGCTGGAAAACAGACACTAACTTTTTATTCTTTCCTGACACAGAAATAAATATACTCTGATTTTTTTTTCTTTCTTAAAATACATTAATGCAGTTAAAATAATTATTTGCCTTTTTGATTTTTTTGTATTATAATATTTTTATTTATTTATTTTTATTGTCATGATTATGTTTTTGAAGTTCAATAAAATAATATTTTGTTGTCTGTTTCATTTTTGACCATAACTATTATTTAGTTCATTTCATGACAATGGCTGAAAACAATTTTGTCATGGAAAGAAGGGAGAAAAATGATCTCCTTTAGGTGTGCCACCACAATGGAGTTTTCTTTGTAAGTTTATGAAGAACTCTTTTTTTTTTTTTTTTCCTGGTGGGGTGTTCAGGAAATGGAATAACTTCTTAACTCTTGAGCATGGTTTGAATCTTGTGCTGGAACTTGGCTCCTATTTGATTTGGCCTAGTTCCTGGTAGAGTATATATCACGAAGCGCATGCATCATGGAGATTTTCATAAATATGTCTTGCAACAAGAAATGAATAAATAAGTTCATGGAGTATTCTATGGTCTGGCATTGCCCCTTCTGCATAAAGGAGCTTAGGCATTCTTAACAGGACTTAGGATTTTAAAACACACTAAAATGGGACTAAGAATGAAATGGGCTGTAGTGTGATATTTCCAAGATATTTATAAACTATGGCATGAGTTTTTATATCTTGGTTATACACAGTCTGGTTAGCAAGAAATTACCAACCATGAAAACAGGGTGTTTCCTTAATAAAGAAAATATAGTTTAAGAGGAAGCATATGGTCAAGAAAGATGACTGAATAACAAGAGTTTCAAAGAGTAGAAAATACTAGAAATGGAGGGATACTACTTGCCCCAAATAGTTATAGAGTATCCAGCACACACTTTGGCTCTTTGAAATCCAACTGAAGCAATGAGGTTTAGTGATTTATGATGTTGGTGGGAAGCTTAGTAGAACTTTTAGAACGTTTCAAATTGTGGATCCATCACATGTGACTGAAAATAGCACAACCACTCAAGAAGGGTGTTATTTGCTTCCTTCCTCTTCTACACTCACTGATGGTAATTAAGAACTGATCTGGGATAACTAAAAAAGGGTCTGAGCAAAAGAGGAAGTGTTTGAAAATGCTTGGTGGGTGTTCTCAGTATACTTTCAGTAAGTGCATACACGGTTTCTCCTCATGCTTTCTCCTACTAGATCTCTTGACTCTTTGCAAAAATACATGCAATTCAGTCCATGGAGTCTCTCTTTTGGGTGCAAAATTAAATGTTTGAGTGTCTCTCTTGCTTTACCAAATGTTCCAGTGGAAGTTTAGTAGTGGATGTAGGTAGATAAACATCATCAATAATGTTTGAGTGGAGCTTTGTGTTTCGATGCTATTCCTTTTTAATTTTATTTTAATTTTTAATAGATGGTATGTAATTATCAATTACCATATGATTTTTTTGGGGGGGGCAAGGGTAATGGGGATTGAACTCAGGGGCACTTAACTACTGATCAGCAAATATGATAATGCACAAAAGTAATTCTCAATTGCTCTTATGATAAAATATAAACTCAACCCCTGGCTTACACAGGCCTTCATTGCCTCTCTAGACTCAAAACAGCCCTTGGTTGCTTCCCTTCCAGGCTCTATCTCTAGAGCAGTCCTTCCTTACTGCCCAAATCCTACTAATTCTTCAGAAACTGGCTTGGACCTTTCTCCACTAAGGGAAGCCTTCACTGACTATCCTCCAAGACCAGTTTGGAGGCTGCAGAACCTTGTACTTTGTGCACAATATCACAAGCGTCTGATCACTTCTGACACCACACCATTATCTCACCTAATTCAATCCTTCACACATAAAAATGCTCAGTAAATATTGGATGGATGAGTTTTAATATTGAGTGAAAATGGAAGGATCAATTGTACGTATAAGATTATCTTTTTAAAAAGTGACTTTTTAAAAAACAAAGGAAATAACTGAACAACAAAATGTTATTTTCTTTACCAGATTTTGTGTTCCAGCTGTGTATTATTTTTGCAATTGTCAAGAGTCACTTTGTGACTTTAAAATGCAACAAAAAGAGGAAACTGTCTGAATTCAGCATTGCAGTTGAGAAGAGTTTCAAGCATAGTGCTTTATACAGCCTCTTGAGAAAAAAAAACAAAACCAAAAATCAAAAATGGCTGGGGTAATCTTTGGGTGGAGGGAAGTTACATTTGTATAAACTAACCATATGCAGGCCACAGCAGAGGCAGGCTCAGGTTGAGAGGGGAAATGAAATAGGCCGGTGCCTATGGTGGTAGGGAGAGAGAGAAGGGGTATTGTGTTAAAGAAGACAAAGCCTGTAGGAAAAGTCGTAGTCAACCAGGCACCATGGCGCATGCCTGTAATCCTAGTAGCTTGGGAGGCCGAGGCAGGAGGAGGCCCTAAACTACTTAGCTAGGGACCCTCTCTCAAATTTAAGAAAAAGGGGCTGGGATGAGGCTCCATAGTTAAGCACCCCTGGATTCAATTCCTGGTACTAAGAAAACAAAAAGAGAAAGGAAAAAATTTAAAAAAAAAAGAAAAAAAGAAAAGTTGTAGTCAGGAAGGGGAATGGAGGGAGACAGACAGATCAGAGGATGGTGCAGACCTGAGAAGGAATTCTGAGCAAGAAGCTGGGGTTAACTCAAGAGGCAGCAAAGGACAGCCAGAAGCAGATGACCCCCCACTATGGTCTTGCTCATTTAGATGCATAAGGTGAAAGAGAGAGGCAGGCAGGGGGGACTCCCTGAAAAGCAAGCGGTGGCAGTGGTGGGGTGTGCATGTATGTGGACATGTGGATCCAAGAGTACGTGGGCAACAGGCTCTAGAAAAAGACCCCAGGAGAAATTAAAACAAGGATGCCTGCAGCTCAAGAGAAAAGAACATCAGAGTTTAACTGGAAAAATTGGAGAAGTCAGGAGGAAAGGGGTCAAAGGTGAAGGAAACTTTGGAGTACGGCTAAGATGAAGAAATCTACCCACGTGGCGAAACCCAACTGAAAGTTGACACGCATGTGACTAACCTAGTAAGCAAGGATGCTGCCTGGCCCCAGGAAGAACTGGAGGAACAGGCGAGGGGGTGGATGTGAGAAGTTGTTTGTTATGGGGAAGAGACTGGGTGGAGGTGCTTGTCAGGGACAGCTTCTGGCTTGGTTAGTGGTAAGCTGGGGCAATAATGGAATGACAACACGTAAGGACTTAAAATAACAATAATAATAACAACAAACTAGGAAGCTGGAGTGAGTTTTACTGATAGAGTGTGGTCTGCCGGGCAGGAGACTGAGGATGACTTGCAGGATGGAAGATGGGAGCACTGGATGGTGGAAGCATCGATCTAATTGGTTCCAGGGCTTTAGAAAATTCTGTGTAGAGGAATCTATGGAACCCTCAGCCAAGCAATTCTATTCTCCTAGAACCACATCCATACTTTTCTCTGTGGTTCTGATTGGTTTAGGAGAGGCAGATCCAGGTAGATTCCTGCTCGGACTTTTAGACCTAGGATTTTCCAAGAACCAGTGTACCGAAGTCAGTTGTATCTGTGTCAAATGCACTAAGTTGCTCCAGGCATTCCACTGAGCCTGTTGATGAAACAGAAGAGTTCTTCCTTATCTAGTCATCAGCAGTAACTGTCAGAAGAATTAGAAATGAGGCTTCAACTCAGACTGCCCGTGTGTTTGTGTCTATCATCAAAAACCTGTTTCCTGCAGAAGCCTTAATAACCAAATTGTCAGGGGATCTCTCCCCTGTATCCAATCAGTGCATCTTGTCAATGATCCAGACAAGATGTTTGCCAAGACCTACTGTGCCCTCCAACCAAGGGCGACCTCAGGGGCTCCTGGTTATTATGCCACAAATTCGTACATAGGAAATGGTGAAATATACCCTTGACTGCGTGCGCACATACACCTGCACATGCACACATTGCTGAGGTGCAAAACTTGGTTGCTTAGGAAAGGCCACCCCTGCCATTATGAGAGTGATGTCATCAAGGAGGGAGCCTTCAGCTGACACCCAGACAGAGAACAGGTGATACAGACAGGGTCTGGAGGGGCACTCAGATGTCTGGTTCCAGTCTTTCCCCAAGCTCAGCTGCATGCTTGTTCCTCTCCTTGTCAAATTCTTTCTTGGATCCATGAGTTAAAGAACTCCTTTGTGCTAACTTAGTTTTGAGTTGCAGACCTGACACACACCATCAAATTACTAGACAAAGCCTGATAAAATTACACTGTGGGAATTTGCTAAGAAGAATCTAGCAGGTTGGGGAAGAGAGGCACAAACTTCACAGCAGAAGCAGATAAGTAAGGCTCTAGATGTTCAAGGCCCACAAGTTCTTGCTCCTGGCTTTGGAAATATGTTGATGGCTGTTTCTGTAAGTGCCAGTGAAGGGTCTAAAAAGGAGGGAACTGAGATTAAGCTGCAAGGCTGGAGCAGGGTGAGTAAGGGTGGCTTCAAAGAAACCAGGGCAGGGCGATGGGGAAGCCAGCTGCTGTCTCAGCTGCAGTTCTACTGCCCATGACCATGAACATGAGGTCAGGCTTAACCACTCACCCAGGGAGCTTGTTATTTTGAGGACAGCTTTAGCTGATCAAAGGGACAGACTTGCAACAGATGTGACTCAAGAGACCCTCTGAATATGATATGTTGTCATATGTAGTGCCTCCATTCTTCGAGATTAGGACATAAGTGTGTCTCATAAAAGAAAACTGTGTGACACTTCAGGGGCCTGGTAGGTAGGTCATATATCTGGAAACAGTGGGGTGACCATAAGTCCTCATTTAAGACAGTCCTAGTTTATATCTGCTATTTTGTTGTAATTATTACAGCAAATTTCAGTTTCAAACTGAAAATTGTCATGGTTTGAATGGTAAGTTCCGTGGTTCCCCTAGTGGAACAACTAACTTGATGTTGTGCCATAATTGAAGGGAATCTTGGGTTTCATGATCCCTGCATAGAATGGGAATGGTAATTGCTGACCAAAGGAGGAGTGGGAAGAGGGAATTGGCAGTTTGGAGAAGAAAGAGAAACCAAATGAAATTTCTCTCCAGTGCTGCTAAGAAAAAAGAGGATTTTACTGGGAATAAACAACATGGGAGGGAAAAGAAATCACCAGCCAGAAAAGAAGGTGCTGAGGCCAGAATGGGCGGATCTGCGGATGAGGCCTGTGAGCTCAGAACCACAAGGATGCGTGTTCCTGAGAAGAGCCAGGGTGACTTTGGAGGCTCCTGAAGTGTCACAGATGGAGACAAAATGAATCATGGAGGTAGAACCAGACTGGGTGGAACTCAAGCATGAGTAATGTGCTGCAGGCAATTGGGTCAACTTTTGTCATGGTCAGACACTAGAGCTGTGCATAGGTGTTAAAGAATGAGTTCAGGGTAGCAAGGCCTGTTCAAGGAGGGAGACTGACACCAGCCAACCCTCCAAGGAAGCCTTTACTCTGATGAATTTGTGACTTTTTACCTTGAGAAATTCAAGGTCATTAGTCAACCCTGACTCTGGAATCCTAAACATTTATACATCTTAGATGAATCCTTTCACTTGAGCAGACAAGGAAAACAAGACCCAAGGGAACTGAGTGGCTTGGAGTGTCCACACAGAAGGCAGATCCAGGTCTGGAATCCCAACACCCTATTCCCAGGGCACTTCTCAGGGTGACTAAGGCCTAGTTTGAAAAACACCATTCCAACACGGTGGCAAATCCTGCTTGTGGAAAGTAACCGTGAACACAAAGCAGTAAAAATCTTGGTCAGATGCCCTGGCGCATGTCTGTAATCCCAGCGGCTCAAGAGACCGAGACAGGAGGATTTTGGGTTCAAAGCCAGCCTCAGCTATGGCGAAGCAACAAGCAACTCAGTGAGACCCCTGTCTTCAAATAAAATACAAAATAGGGCTGGGAATGTGGCTCAGTGGTCAACTGTCCATGAGTTCAATCCCCAGTACCAAAAAAAAAAAAAAAAAAAAGTGTCAAGAAACCCGGTAGTGAAAAAATCAACTTACCCTTCAATTTTCTGAACTCTACCATGGTAGCCATTTTTTTCCATGCAACACAATTTTGTTTTGTTTTCTCTTTGGAAAGAGAAAAATACAGTTCTCAGCTACTTTGACCCAATTTTGCTGGGGTTGAAAATGACTCCTCAGCCTCCAGTAACCTTTGCATTGTGGGTCTGAACATAGCAGCCACATATTCTTGGTTGGTAAGTTCCCACTAGGAAATTCCTTAGGTTTTGGGGGGGTTTACTTGGTTTTATTGTCTGTGGGCTGTGGATTCTCCATTTGCTTCTCCAGAGTCACTCTCCACTGTCCACACCTTGCTTTCTACAGAGTGGGTCAACCTGTATGCAACACGTTACCAGGCTTGGGTTCCCATGCCAAATCCCCCTGCACCAATTTCTAGATGTATTTGAGCAAAGGGGACTTACCACCACCTGACTGTTTGCAGACATATGACCTATCTACTAGGCAACTGAAGTGTCATATACTTCTTTTGAGAGATGCACTGTATCCTACCCCTGCAAAACGGGTGCACCAAGTCTGCACTAGTTCAAAGGAAAAGAGGTGCAGCCTGAGACCAGGACATTCAGTTTCTTGGTTCCTACCCTCAACGCTGAACCCCAGGTGCTGTCTCCTTGAGTGCTCCCTCTGTTGGCTTGGCAGTTTCTCCCTCCAGGACCCTTGAAGCCTAGAGATGCTAATGGAACTTCCACTGTCCTTCATCCTGTGCACTGCCCTACGCATTCCTGTGGTTCTCAATACTCTGACCATACCTTTATGAGCAGCTCTTTATTACACTCTCTTCAGTTTATGTTTGCCATTCAGACTTTGCTGATGTAGTTCTCTTTTATGGAGAAGATTGTGGGTTCATTCTTCATTCATATTTTTTTTCAGTAAATATTGATTGAGTGCCTGCAGGTGTCAGGCATGGTTCTGGGGTCAGGGATACAATGATGAGAAGAACAGACCAGGTCCCTGCTGCCTTGAAGCATAGTGAGGGAGACAGAAAATGAAGAATGAAGGAAGTAAATCAACCACGTGTTGTCCTGGGCTTAGGAAGGAAGGGAGGAAGGTGGTGCTGTTATAGAGAAAGACTGGTATTCTTATCCAGCCAGGAGGGCCTCTCTGAAGAGGTGCCACGTAACAACCTGAAAAGATGAGGGAATGGAAAACTAAAGGAGAGTTTTTCAGGTAGAGGAAATATCAAGCACCAGGCTCTGAGGTAGGAACAAGTTTGGCATGTGCCAGGAAGTGGCAGGAGAGCCATAGGAATAGGTCAGGCGTAGGTAAGGGCCAGATCACTCAGGGCTGTGGGCTATGGAGGAAGAGCCCTGGGTTCACTTTGTCTGCCACCTGCTACCACCTCATACCCGAGACTCCTAAAGCTGTATCCAGCCCAGACTTCCTTCTGGAGCTCCATTCACTCCTGCCTGATGCCCCACATGAATCCAAAGGAAACTCTCCTTTTCTCCCAAGCCAGCTTCCCCACCACCTCCTCCGCTTATGATGTGTGCCAATGTCAAAATTCTGAGGGCCTTTTGTAATGGTCTATCTTGGTTATTAACTTGAATGGATTGAGTTAATTGGTAAAGTACACTTCCAGATGTGTCTGTGAGGATATTTCCAAAGAAGATTGGAATGCGAGTTAGCTAACCCAGTGGGGAAGACCTGCTCCTAATGTGACAGCACCATTCAGTAGGCTGGGAGTCTGGAAACAAGGAAGGAAGGGCAAGCTCCCTTTGTGCACGCTCACCTCTTCTTGAGTGGGTGTGGTTGCTGCTGCTGTCACCCTTGGATGTCAGTCTCCAGACTCTTCAGCCTTTGAACGTGGGCTTGCATCAGCCGCTTTCCTGAGAGGTTCCAGTCCTTCACCTCAGACCATGGCTGCACATTGGTCTTTCCTGTTCTGAGGCTTCCAGCTTCTCCGACTGAGTAGTTGCTGGCTTTCTTAGCTTTCCAGCCTGCCAATGGGTCTATTCAGCCTCTGATAATGTAATAAACCACCTCTTGTAGTTATGTATATCCTATTGGTTCTGTTCCTTTGGAGAACCCTGAGTAATGCACAATTTGAGGACCTCACTAGGCCATTTGCTCCTCAAATCCTATTCTCTCTCTCCAGGAGCCACGCTACTTCCATTTTGTATCAACCCACCCTTCCTGCCTCCCTTCTCACACAGGGGGATTTCCTTGCAAGACTTATAAGCATGGTCTTTCTAAATATACTAAATTCAATGGTTCTACATGTATTTTGGTATTGGGGATTGAACCCAGGAGTGCTTTACCACTGAGTCACATACCCCATCCCTTTTTATTTTTTTAAATTTTGAGACAGTGTCTCACTAAGTTACAGAGACTGGCCCCAAACTTGTGACCCTCATGCCTCAGCCTTTAGAGTCACTGGGATTACAGGCATATGCCACCACATCCTTTTAACATAAAATTCAAACATTATAATCCTACACACAAAGTCCACAAAGAGCTTGCCTCTGCACTCTCCAGTCCTGTTTCTGCACACTCTCCCTCAGTACTCTATTCACTCCAACAATGCTCAGTGCACCATCCAGCCTGGTGCATGCTTTCCTTTGCCTCCTGCCTTTGTACACTCTTTTCTCTGCTTCAAATGTCCTTCCCACCATCCAGCTCCGTCTCTGCCTAGGATGATGACTTTTGGTCCTTTAGAAGTGTCAACTTCTGGCAGCCTCCGCCTCTCCTTTGTGGTATGTATTACACCCATAAAGGTTGGCTTACCCAACTGTTCCCTCAACTGGATTCCCTTAAAGAAAGGCTGTGCCCTTCATTTCTGGTTCTCCTGCATTCATTTATGTGTTAAGCCCGCAATGTATGTTCAATGCATGGATGAATAGATCACCATTTCAGAAACTGAAGGGAGACAAGCATTAGCAAGAAGTAGACATACAGCTAGTAGGACCAAAAGGCAAGGAAAAGTAGAAAGGACACAAAACCAGGAAACTGCCCCCTGCCCAGAAAGCCTTGACAGAAAGGGAAATGAAAAGGGAACAGTGTAGGTACCATGAATGCTCAAGGCACAGGCTGCAGGGTGGGAAACCTGAGAAACAGAGTCGGGGAAACAATTGCAGGTTGTGCCTTGGGAATTTAAACAAAATCAGTTGGTGAAGGCTTTTCGCTTGGTGGGATCAGTGAAGATAGCAAGTTTATTCCATATGTATGGAAACGGTTTAAAAACCAAAGAGGAAACAAGGAAGGTCTATTTCCTTTGAAAGGATAAAGTACTAGGCAGAAGTATCATGGTGTCGTCTGAGCAGGGTTGTGCAGTTAGAACGCTCACACGTAGAATGGTTGGGAATTTTTGTGACAGTAAATAATGTGTAGGGAAAAGCTTTATTCCAGTGCCTTCTCTATAACATGAGTATTTGAGAACCTCACTGTTCTGCTGGCTCTTGTGAGCTCCCACCTGCAAACCAAACAGAATAAGCTGGAATTAGCCAAGGTCAAGTTGACCAGCTACAGGCACCTTTTAATATCCAAGCAGTAGTTCCTTCTTGAAGATTGATTTCCTATGAATTTTCTTTAGAATTTCTGGTCATTTGAGATCTGAAACCTATACTTTTGGGGAATGTACTTAAAACAGGAAAAATTAACACAAAAGAGACACTGAAGCACGAGGAAAGAAAAGAAGGGATATTTACTGAGCACTTACAAAATGACAGGCACCATAAAGAATATTCAATGCTGTTTTTCTCATTTGATTCTTTTCCTTGGTCCATTTTTTTTCAAGTCTAGATCATCTTAGGAAGATGCTTTAATGAGTCAAGAAAACCCACGCACAAACGCAGATTTTCCCTTGTGGAGGATATGAAGTGTGTTTCACAGGGACAGGCTGGTCCTAGGCCAAACTGTGACGAAGGACAAGATTTTTTCCCCTCTGTTGAGACAGCATCTTTTCATCCTATCTCATCTCCATTCTTGCTGACTTACCCTGTTTCTTTGTACCACTTAGTTGTTTACTCACAGTAAAGTTTCAAGGAATGAAGGTCATGCATTTCCAAAGAATATTTATAATTTAAATGAAAACTAAAGCAAGGGTATTGTTTGACTAAATGGAATAATTATTGGATGGTGAAATCTCAGACATTGCAGGGAATAAGTGGCATGGTGATCCTTCTGACCCCCCTCCTCATATACTGTGCATGTGACTGTGTGCTCTACCCCTCTGCAAATTCAAAACAGGATGAAGAAGATGTTGCTATGATCTTTTTGCATCTCAGACCATTTACCAGTCTTAATATGAGTTATTTAAAAGAAACTTCCAGGCACCTAAAAGAAAGTGAGCTCCCCATTAGCCTGGAACTTGGCTGGTTCAATGCTATTTAGAGTTCTATGAATTTCCTTTTCTTCATCTTCCTCATTTGTCTATATTTTCCCAAAGTAAAAACAAAACAAAACAAAAAACTATAAACTAAATGCTAATTGTCTCCCCCAAATTTGTATGTTGAGCCCTAATTCCCAGAACAATGGTTTCAGAAGGTAGGACATTCGAGAGATGATTAGGCAATAAGGATATAGCCCTCACAAACAGGATTAGTGTCCTTTTATATAAAAGAGACTATAGAAAGCTCTCTTGTCCCTCTGCCAGGTGAGGACACAGCACAGCTGCCAATGAAACCAGGAAGTGGGCCCGAGTCTGTCAGTACCTTGATCTTGGATTTTCAGCCTCCAGTACTATGAGAAATAAACTTCTGTTGTTTATAAACTATCCGGTCTATGAGATTTTGTTATAGTAGTTCAAATGGACTAAGACATTCGTGCATCTTGAGAGTAGTTTTGCTGGATTAGCCAAGGAACACAAAAAGGCACCTGAGATAGCTGAACTCTGAGTGGACTAAGATGCACTTAGAGGCCAAAAAAATCCAAATACCTTGATGCACTGTTACTTTGGAAGGTTGATTTGTTTGCATTTTTGAAAGCTGAAAGTTCAAAAGCGGATGAGCTTGTGAGTTTCTGCTCAATTTTTTTCAGTTTTATTGCGTGGAAAGCTAAAACTCCATTTCAAATAAAGAGAAGAAAAGAGAGAGTGAGACCAGCTCTCTGGCCACCCAAAGTAAACTATTTGATCAATCAAGGACCGCAACCATGGCCCAGCCAGAGAGTAGCAGATGGCATCAACAGAATTAGTGGCTGGGGAATCACTCTAGCATGCGATTCTGTTTGCAGGGCAAGGGAGAGAAATTTCCCCAGTCCTGCAGTGCCTGTTTGAGTGGACTCCAAGGGCTGTGCTCTAACCACTTCCTTCCCACACCTTCCCTGCCAGTGTTGACATGCTCAACTGTCAACACCTAAGCCTTTGTATTAACACCTAATATAAAAAACAGTGTTAATTCTAAACCACTGTATTTTATGTAGCCATTTAGAAATAATAACCATCTACAACTAAATAAAACAATTTAGCACCATTTTTTTGGTCTTGTGGCTACAAAATTCTAAGCAGTGAGTTGAGAGTGGGCTATAAGGTGAAAGGGTCATTCCATTTCAAATAAGAAAGAGACTTTAGAAAAGATTTTGTAGAAGCCTATTTTTTTTCAGGACTGTAGACAATCTTCCAGGAAGATAAATTGATGGTTTAAAAGACCCAGGGTTGCCAAGAGTGTGAACCAGAGCAAGAGGCTGGGTTCTTGGTTCTTGGGATTGCTAGCCTAATCCTGTTTCTCCTACATCATGTGCAAAAGAAACGGATTTATGTATCATGTTTTAGAATGGGATGATTCAAATGATAGATATTTTGGAAAGTGAGATATAAGAAATTTAAGATGTATTGGTAAGCACTAGGGAAGCCATAAAGCTTTTAAACTGGAGTATTTGTCTTTAAAATGCAACAGAATGCATCCTAAGCAAATGGAAACCTATTTGGCCAGAGAATATAAGACAACAGTATCATCCAGAACACTTAGGTGCCGTGCCAATCTTTGGATGTTCAAAGAGCAGTAGATCAAGGGAGCCCTTGTCTAGGACACTCTGATATTCAAATGCAGGATTTTTGAAAGACAGTATAACTTTCCTGAATCTCAGATACCTCACTAGTTAAGTGGGAGTAAGAGGGTTTACCCAGAGTCATGATAATAAAAGGGGATGATGTGAGTAAATGTAACAGGCATAGAGTGAAAGTCAGTGTAAGAGAATTCCTACCTTTTTGACATTTTAAGGTGTAGAACTCAAGGAGATGCTGAGAGGAAGGGACAAGTAAAAAAATATTATTATCTGGCATGGGAATCCAGTGGAACAGCTAAGAGGAAATGGAATGAGATAAGCAGGACCAAAGTGCAACCAGGATAATTTTAAAGATAATTTAATTTATTCCCTTCAATAGACACGGGTCTTGCCTATGTCCTAATCTAGACCACATTAGACTAGGCTTCATGTGATGGGTGAGACTAAGGTTTGCTTCAAATTAAAAATAAGTAGTCTTGTATATTCCTTTATGTAAAACTATAATAAGACTTAACAAAGCTTCCAAAGCCAAATATTCAGTGTTAATCCTTATGTACTCAAAAATCTGTTTACAGTTGATGAAATTACTTCCAAAAGATATTGTTTCTTAAGGAGCCTTTGGTATGATAAAGATTCAATCCATTTATTAAAGAGTAAGAAGGAAGGAGGATGGGGGTAGGAAGGAACAAGAAAAGAGGGGACGAGAAGGAGAGGAGGGGAGAGAGATTCTTTGTGCATTTTCCCCATGTAGAGTTAATGAGGTGGCAAATGAAGGGGCAGGGGGGGAAGCTTCAGGAAGGGAAATGGGGGGCCCTGTGGGAGGCGGAAGTTCAGAACAGGCTTTTCTCTGGAGCCATTGGAGCCTTTTGGGAAATTAATATAGAAAAGGACTTTTAAAAGATCTACATATTTAAAACTCATTGTTCTAAGCCTAATGTAACGTAGCATTTTTCAGATAGTGGAGTTGAGATCAACGAGTGGCTTCCGAAGTCAGTTTGCTGGTTTGCAATGAGCTTTTGCAAAAATCTTTTTTTTTTTAATTTGTTTTAATTAGTTACACATGACTGCAAAAATCTTAATAGAAGACAATAGAACAAAGTGCATCGCTCACAGGGCTGTTGGGTATGGTTGTGCAGGTTGCACAGCCTGCATACTCTGGGAATAAGTTATTTGCATTGCACTCTGTGTGCCTATCACACTTCATTCTTTTTTCTTTTGGAGCTTTCTTTACGTGTAGGGAATACCCAGTTCTGTGGGTACTGATGGCAGCAGGATCCTGTCTTCCTCTTCAGAACCAAAAATGGGGAACTCATTCTGTCTCCCTTTCCCAGGAGTCAAGGGTGTAAGCTGTTGGCCAAAATAGGTCAATTGGATGTTCTCATCAAGAACTTTAAACCCTGAGGAGAGAAGGAGAGATTCCGGTGGAGATTATTCATGATGGCAAGATGGGGTTGAGTGGCACAAACCACCAATCAAAGATGGAGGGTGACCAGTTTCTGCTAACCAAGGATAGGGGGGTATTCTAATCATCATTGTCCTTTGGCATGTCCAGCTGCACCCCCGCGTTTTTGGCTGCTACCTGTTTTCTGATCCAATAGTGTTTCAATATATTTACAGTAAATTTGCTTATTTGCATAAATTTGTCAGAGTTAATTTTTTTTTGTTTGCAACCAAACACTGAGTAATATTCATGTATTTTTTTTTTAATTTTGGATGTGATCCACCTATTCCCTTTCTCTAAATTCTGAAGCATCAAAATATTATGATATAAATGAAGAAGTAAAGAAATAGATGAAGAGAGATGTTCTTGTAGTTTATTTTTTAATAATTATTTAGCAAGAAAATAATTTTTAGTAAAAAATTATTTTACTAAAAATTCAAAAGTTTTTTTTAGTAAAAGACGTGAATATTTCCTTTTATTGCAGCAGATGACCATATAAAACCATTGCCTGTAAAGTCAAAACCACCGTTCTGTGATTTTTCTGATGCCCTACTTTGCCTTTGATGGGCTAGTGTCAAAACATTAAACATTAAACATTCTTTTAAGGTATTTACTATTTATTTATTTAGTATCAATAACAATCAGAATATATGTTTGTGGACTGTACCTATATGGTTCTTCCAAACTCCCAAAAGGTGTGCATTCACTATGTTTCTTTGACTTTTTTTTTTTTTTTTTTTTTTTTTGCTAAAGTAAAAAAGTATAATGTCTTCCCATCATGTTCTTTGATGTTGTTTTATTACACAGAGAAAACCAGCAATTGATAAGACCGTTTCAACAAAGAGGTTATTATTTCCAGACTTTTAAAGTAGGCATTCCAGTTCGGCATAACTTTATTCAGTTACCCTTTCAAGAGAACTTGTGTTTATATTTTGTATTTTACCTGAAGAGAAAAACAGCTCATTTCTCGTACTTAGGAAGTGGTTTCAGCAGTTGGAAAGACCTCAGTCACACAGTGTGATAAGCAGTCATGGCAGGACCGGGACTTCTGACAATACATGCCCAAGGCCACCCACTGAGAGGAGGAACCTCCCAGAAATGACACATTGCAGTGGCTGAGCTTAAACCAGAGGAGCATTGACATCAGTCTGCCCCAATGCACGATGGAAAGCAAGGAAGTCACACCATCTGGTCTTCACGCATCAAACAATTTCATGTAAACCATTGGTGACAACTCTTGGCAGGTGGATAGACAGTCTCAAAACTCCCAGAAGTTTATCTAATTTCTTGTCACAGTAGTTTTGTGCTTTTCCCTGTTTTTTGTTTTTCTTCACCTTTTGAGCTCTCCTGTAGCCCTGGCCTCCTTCAGCTATGGTAACTGGGGTCACACCATGTTGAAGTGTTTCCAGTAGTGGGGACTCTGTCTTCTGCTTCTACCTATAGTAGTCGTGGTGCTCAGTCTGAAGCCCTCTAGCCCGATTTGTTTTATATTTGTCGACTCTGGAGGCTCTTCTTTCCGTGTGGCTGAACTCGGGTGCTGAGACATTTCTACTTGAATATCTGAATTGGGTGGAGCTCATGGATCTTCACTGGTTACACCTCCTGCAGTATTCTGCTACCTTGCCAACTGGCTCTGTGGGGTTCCACAGGGCTTGACCCAAAGTGTTTTCATTGTAAACTCTCTTCCCAGGCTGTCTCACCTGCTCCCCTGGGTGGGCTTTGCAGGACCTCTCCCGTCCATACTAATACATCTGGGCCACTCGGTTCCCCTACGCCCAGGGCCTGTAAATCTAACTGCCCACTCAACATCCTACCATACATGGGTTTCAGACAGTTCAGACTCATGCTCATGAAAGCTGAATGTCTTCATGTCCTCTGTCCTTAAGTCTTCTGTTCCTCAGTGTGTTTTATATGCTTTGCTGGTAACACCCAGGGTTGGTGGTTATTCAGGACACTCCCCCTCCCTTCTGCTACTCTCTCATCTCCCTGAACACATTCTCAGCTCCCTAGAAAGTGGGCTCCTTAAACGTGAATCTGGGGGCTAGGGGTGTAGCTCACTGGTAGAGTGCTTGCCTAGCATGCATGAGGCACTGGGTTCTATCCCCAGCATCACATAAAAATAAACAAATAAAATAAAGGCATTCTTTCCAACTACAACTACCAAATAAATAAATAGATAAATAAAACAAAAGACAAACAAAAACATAAATCTGGGACATCTTCCCAGGGAAAACCCTCCAAGGCTTCCTTGGATCCTCCAAATCAAGTCACAAGATAATGCAGCTTATCTTGCTCTGGGGGGTTCCACAGGGCTTAACAAGGCCCTCTATGTCCCATACCTGTCCAGGCTCCTGTTGCACCTTGTCATTACTGCTCATCAAATTCCAGCCACAGAGACCTTGCATTGGTTACTCAGATATTTCAAAGTTTACGAATTAATTCTTTTTTTAATAAAGCCAACAAAAATTTAATAATTTCCCTAAAACATTGCTCCTCCATTTTGTGCACCTCTAGAGATGACTATTTTCAACAATTTTGATTCTTTGAGTATTCATCATCTCATCACTAAATAACACGCTCATATTGCTACTTCTTCATTTTCCTGTTTTAAGCATTATCTATTTATTTCTGAATATGAAAGATGAAGATTTAGTTCCCCGTCATGACCCATCTCCCTACATTTGTGGATACTCCCTGTCTCCTATCTTTCTTACACAAACTTAATTGTAGTTAGATTAATATATATTATTATTATTCTACTTTGAGCTGAGTCATGTAGTAAACTAAACCTCCCCACCCCTAAGTGTGTGTGTGTGTGTGTGTGTGTGTGTTTGTGTGTGTGTGTGTGTGTGTGTGTGTGTGTGTAATGCTGCAGATCAAACCCATGGTTTCAAACATGCTAGGCAAGTGCATAAGCTGCACCACCAGCCCAAAGTTGTCTTTTTAAAGGACAATTATGTTCTTTATATGTATCACTAATTACTCCCTAACTTTTTTCTACTTATATTAATATGACCCAATAAAATCAAACGCAGGTATTCTAATAATTTTATCTTCTTAAAGAAACTTTTCCAGGAGACTTCCTGTTTATTTTGGATTAGTACTGGTTTGGGTCCTCCAGAAAGCAAGACACCATAAAGGGCAAGAGCGTTATCAGGGAAAACACCTGTGGAACGGAAGCAGGCAGAGGCAGGGAGAGCATTCACAGGAGCATGCAGTTCTGACTCCCAGGAAGGAAGAGGTGGGACACAGGAGAAGTGACAGGGGAGGACCAGGTAGGAACATCCTCAGATTGCAGTGCATCTCTGATGAAGCCTCACTACAGCTTGTTCGGAGCCTCATTAGACAGCCATGTTGGGTAGAGTGGCCCAGGCCTCCTACCCCTGCCAAGCTCAGTGCTGACTGTGGGTAGCCCCTGAGGACTGTGGTGCTGGCATGAGACCCATGTAGATTCAGGAGCCACAGCACTGGAGGCTAGTACAGCTTTCTCTCCTCCCAGCAGGTTCTCGCCTGCAGGGAGAACAGAGCAGTATGCCCTGTGCCACCACAGGCTGGTGAGCTCAGCTTCTGCTCAGTTTTGTGCCTTCTCCTCTATGGGGGAGCTATCTACTGAAACTTTTACCATCACAACATGATTTCCAAATTTATTTCTTTCCTGTCTACTTCTTCCTTCTGGTGGAGCACTTTCTGCATAACTTCTCAAGACAGAATGCATGGTAGACAATTCTTTTTGCAAATTTGCATCTTGGAAAATGTCTTTATTCTACCCTCATCTTAATTGAGGGTTGGCTGAGTATAGAAGTCTAGGTAAGAAATCATGTTCCTTCAAAATGTTGCAGGTACGCTATTTTCTTCTGTCTTCTAGTACTGCTCCTGACCATTTTAACATTACTCAGAGACTTGATCCCTGACTTCAGTTACGAAATTTCATGGTAAAAATTTCTTAACACAAAATTCTGCACCTGGGATTCTTAATCTAAAAACTCATTTTCATATTTGGGAATTTTATATGTATGATTTTTAAATTTTATTTTCCCAATTAGCTTTTTCTGTATCTTTTTTATTGCTTTTTTTTTTTAAAAAAAAAGTCTTATCTTCTCTTTTTTATCTTTTGCTGTAATTTCTGAGATAGTTCTTCAACTTTAACTTCAAAGTCTTCTTGAGCATTTTAAAAGATTTCCCCTGCTGTATTTTTTTAATATTTTATTTTATTTTTTTTAGTTTTCGGTGGACACAACATCTTTTATTTATATGTGGTGCTGAGGATCGAACCCAGGCCACATGCATGCCAGGCGAGCGTGATACCGCTTGAGCCACATCTCCAGCCCCTCCTACTATATTTTATTTTAAAGCACATTATTGTTCTCAGAAAAATCTCTTTTAAATGCTATTCACATTTCATGGACAGAGTACCTTGTCTTATTTTTCCTGAGGAAATTAATGATAATTTAAAAAAAAAAAAACAATTTATTATAATTTTCCTTTTAAAAATTCTGGTTAGTTTTCTTCTTTGCTTTTTTTTTTTTGTTTTTTGGTACTAGGAATTAAACCCAGGGGCACTTAACCACCAAGCCACATCCCCAGACCCTTTTATGTTTTTAAAAGGGTCTAACTAAGTTGCTTAGGGCCTTGTTATGTTGCTGAGGCTGGCTTTGAACTTGTGATCCTCCTACCTCAGCCTCCTGAGTCGCTGGATGGATTACAGGTGTGGGGCACCATACCCAGCAAATGCTTTTCATTTTAAAATCTTCAATGTTGGCAATCCTTGGATGTCCGCTCTTGTTTAGCAGTTGGATATTCCAAAGCTGAATGGAGAGCTGGGATTCACTGAGTGGGCACGTGGGATTCAGTGTAGAGGGATCTGGATATGCTGTATTTTGGGGGAACATCTTGAGTTTTATATCTCCCTGCCGCAGTCTCTGGCTGGGCACAAATCACGAGTCTCCACACAGCTTGTAGATTCAAACAGCAATTCTTTATTCCCGAACTCACACCGGCCGTCTACAAACACGCTCTGGGGGAATCCACGTTCTCTGCCCAAATCCACTCGCATGGGCTTCTGTCTCCCAAAATATACTGTCTGACCCTAAGCACTCAAGAGGAACTCAGCAGCAGGATACGCCCTATTCTAAAGGGGAACACCCTAATCTCCTATTATGCTAAACCGCCCTATTCTAAAGGGGGAACACCCTAAATACGGATCCTGCCCTGGTCCTTGAGCAAGGTCACCTTTCAGAAGTCCTTCCACTAGACAGCATGGGAGTAAGCTGGCAAGGAATTTGTCATACCTACTTGGCTGATGGCTCCCAGCATCTCCCCCCTTCTGATTAATTAAACAACAAGTAATGTGGCTTAAGGACCGTGCCTGGTAGGTTGTCCAGTTCAACATATGGCTCTTACCCGTCATTGGAAAACTGACCTTTAGGCGTCAGCCTCCTGTCTTAGGTTGATACCACTGCAATTGGATCATACCCGTCACTGACTACCGGTCCAGCATATAGCCATTGGCCCCCAAATTTAGACCATCACTAGCAGAAGGGAGGAGGATACAGAAATGCCACGACACCAAGCCAATTGACAGTTCCTTTGGGAAAATTGCATCATTGGTGACACCATCAGCAAAGATCACTGGTGACACCATCAGCAAAGATATGCCAGCATTACCACAATTTGCTGCACTAAACGTAGTTACATAGTCCAGGCAAGTTCTGTAAGCAGTTCAAAGGGGAGGAATCTATCAATCTGTCCGTCTCTTCCCAAAGTCCGTTTCCTCCCAAAGTAAGTTGACTCCTTGATTGAGCATACTTGTTGAGTTATATTCATTGGGATGAAGATAGGAATTCTGGCAATGATGCTAAAAAGACATTATCCTGAAAAGAATTATTAAATATAATGAAAAGGAAAGGTGAAAGTAAACAAACAGATCTGTTAACCTCCTTAAAAAACAATCCTTAACAGCTGTTTACCTGATTTAAATTAGTAAACAAGCAGATCTGTTAACCACCTTTAAAAACAATCTTTAACAGCTGTTTACCTAATTTAAATTAAGCCATTTAAATCACGTGAATAATAAAAAAAATAATTCGGATCCATTTTCTCATGAGCGCTCCTCATATATGAAATACACACACACAGACATACAACACAAAACACAAATGTGCAAACAAACGTACAACACATAAGATAATAATAAAGGCCTTGTAGCTTTACCTAGGTGAAATCTCCATTGCAGTGTTTAAAAACTCCACAGTCAAAAAAATAAAACTGATCAAAAAAAAACATTAACCTAGGTTTGTATGAGCTCAAAAAATAAAAATAGAACCTTATGATGTGGAAAAATGCAATAATAAAATAGATATTGAAAAAAGCATCCTGGTTAATCACAGTCGCAGATGTAAGAATGGCCAAGCTGGAGTTCTGGATATCAGCTGTTATGGATTTGAGTCAAATCATCTTCTTTTCGATCTGTAGAAATCGTTTTGGTTAGTCTTTCTGGAATCCAAATCGGCTGCTGTTCTCCCTGTGGAAACACGCAAACAGAGCCCCGACTCCAGACAATCACTGGGTCTGGACCTTTCCATTGTCCTGTTAGAATATCTTTCCAAAGAACTTTAGGCTTATGCACATTTTTTGGATACATATGCCTTTCCGCAGCACTAAGTCCTGATGAATCCAAATTTAAAAAGTTTAGAGTAAAGAGGCTTATTTTAAGTTTATCTTTGGGGGATATATACCCCTTTCCAATTCCCTCCTTTTGTTTTAATAAGTACATTTTAATAGTTTGATGAGCTCTTTCAACTATGCCTTGTCCCTGTGGATTGTATGGAATTCCTGTTATGTGAGTAATGCCAAATGATGAGCAGAATTGTTTAAAAGAGGTAGAAGCATAACCAGGACCGTTATCTGTTTTTAACTGTTTTGGAACGCCCACAGTGGCAAAATTTTGTAAGCAATGAGCTATAACATCTTTAGTTTTTTCTCCGGCATGAAGGGAGCCCATCAAAAATCCAGAAGAAGTATCAACTGTAACATGCAAATATTTTAATTTTCCAAATTCTGGCAAGTGTGTGACGTCCATCTGCCAAATATGGTTAGGTATCAGTCCTCTAGGATTGACTCCAAGATTAACTTGTGGTAAAAATGTCACACAATTTTGACATTGTTTTATTATATGTCTGGCTTGTTCTTTAGTTATTTTAAAACGTTTTTGTAAAGTATTAGCATTGACATGGAACCTTTTATGAAAATTTATAGCTTCTTCTATTGTGGAGAAAATATGTATGTCATGTGTAGATTTATCTGCTAATTCATTGCCCAAACTAAGGGCTCCAGGCAATCCTGTATGTGCCCTGATATGTCCTATAAAGAATGGATCTTTTCTGTCCCAGATTAGACTTTGTATAGTGGAAAACAAAGAGAAAACAGTAGAAGAAGGGGAAATCCTACCTGCATCTTCAAGGGATACTATAGCATTAACTACATATTGACTATCAGAAAATAAATTAAATACAGAATCTTTAAACATCATAAAAGCTTGTAATACTGCATTAAGCTCTACCTTTTGAGCTGATTGTTTGGGTACTAAAAATGTAAAAGTTTGATCAGGGGTAACTACTGCTGCTGTACCATTATTTGACCCATCAGTGAATATATTTGGAGCATTCATGATAGGGGTCTTTCTTGTCATTTTTGGAAAAATTACAGGATGCTTAGACCAAAAAGACAACAAAGGATTAGATGGCAAGTGATTATCAAATGAAACATTAGATTTACACATGATTATTGCCCAAGTATTTAACTCATTGGCTAACTCATCAATTTGATCCATAGTATATGGAGTAATAATTTTATTGGGAGAAATCCCAAATACTCCCTTTGCTGCTTTTATTCCTTTGAGTATTAATTGTCCTACAGCCTCAGGATATCTAGTAAGAATAGTATTAGGAGAATAAGATAAATGTATCCACAATAATGTACCTTCTTGCCAAAATACTCCTGTAGGAATATTTTTTGTTGGTAGTACAATAAATAATAAAGGCAAACTTATATCAATTCTATCCAAGTGCATATTTTCCATATATGTTTCAATGATTTTTATTGCCTTTCTTGCATCAAGTGTTAACATGCGGGGTGAATTTGGATCTGATGGACCTTTTAGGATATCAAATAAAGGTCCTAGCTCTCCTGTTGGTATGCCTAGATAAGGCCTTATCCAATTTATGTCTCCCAATAACTTTTGAAAGTCGTTAAGTGACTTGAGTTGATCTACTCGTATTTGAATTTTTGGTGGACGGACCATGGTTGAGGATAATAGAACTCCTAAATAATTAATTAGAAGATTTAATTGTACTTTATCTATTGCTATCTCTAGATTATAACCTTTTAATAAATTTGTAAGTGTGGCATAACATTCTAGCAGTGTGTTTTTATCTTTATGTGCCAATAACATATCATCCATATAGTGAAATATTTGTAGTTCAGGATTTTGATTTCTAAGTGGTTGGATTGCTTTGTTAACATAAATTTGACACATAGTTGGACTATTAGCCATCCCCTGAGGGAGTATTTTCCATTCATATCTCTGATCAGGACCTTCATGATTTAATGCAGGGATAGTAAATGCAAAACGTGGACTATCCTCGGGATGAATTGGAATTGAAAAAAAACAATCTTTAATATCTATAGCTAAAACATACCAGGTTTTTGGTAAAGCAGACAATTGGGGAATCCCTGATTGAGCAGGTCCCATAATAACCATCTCATTATTAATGGCTCTTAAATCTTGTAATAATCTCCATTTACCAGATTTTTTTTTAATGACAAAAATGGGAGTATTATGGGGAGATATGGAAGGTTGTATATGTCCTTTCGCTAATTGTTGTTTGACCAGATCATGGGCTACTTGTATCTTTTCTTTAGTTAGGGGCCACTGAGGAACCCACACTGGTCTTTCTGATTTCCAAGTAATTTTTATTGTCTCAGTGGCCCTTTCTGAAAATCCAACCCATGTCTGTCTGTTCCTTGATCTATTTGAATTGGTGCTGCTATATTTTGTCCTTGTTTTCCTAATCTTTTTTCTTTTTTAAAACCTTGTCTAGCCCTAGTAGTGGGTGCATTAGGATTGATGTTATTTGTTAACGTCAAACCTAATTGATCTAGGACATCTCGTCCCCATAAATTTATAGGAAGATGATCCAATACATATGGCTGTATAGTTCCCTCACATCCTTCAGGATCCTTCCAATCTAATACCATTGCACTTCTATGGGGATTAGTAGCCACTCCTAGGCCTCGAAGCGTTTGAGTGGCTTGTTGTAATGGCCAGTGTTTTGGCCATTCCTGACTAGATATGATGCTAAGGTCTGCACCTGTGTCCAGTAGCCCATTAAAGTCATGTCCTTGAATATTTAGTTTTAACATTGGGCGAGAATCTAAATTTAAAGACAACATAGCCCAATCTACACCTGTGGAGCCTAATCCCCTGGAACCTCTTTTTACACTATGACTAGGAAATTTATTATGTAGGCTGGGTATTATTAACAACTGTGCTATTCTATCTCCAGGTGAAATTACTGATATACCTCTTGGAGAACTAGCTATAATTTTTATTTCACCTACATAATCGGGATCAATTACCCCAGGACTTATCATAAGTCCTTTTAATGTAGATGAACTACGTCCCAATAATAAGCCTACTGTCCCTTGGGGAAGAGGTCCTTTTATTCCTGAAGGAATGATTTGAACTCCCATCTCTGGAGTTAGTGCTTCTCTGGCAGAGGCGCAGATGTCCAACCCTGCGCTCCCTCGGGTTTGTCTGATGAGGGATTTAATGGACAATGTGTCCTGGGCACTACTCTGATGGTGTTGCTGGGTTCCTCCACTGCCCCGTATATTTGTGGTTGTGGGCCCTGGAGCATTGGGCCCAGCTGTCCGTTTTTTGGCAATGGAGCCTGATGCCTTTCTCCACGATATCGTGGGTAAATGCCTGGTCCTTGTCCGTTTTTTGATAAGGGAGTACCCTCTATGGTAGTTTGAGAATGGCATTCATTACCCCAATGTCTCCCTCTACGGCATCTTGGGCAAATACCCGGTATTCTATTTCTTTGATACCTAGTTTTGTTAAATCCTCCTCCTATGGGGCAACTCCTTTTAAAATATCCTGTTTGTTCACAATCATAGCATGTTTTTGGCCTGGCACCTAAAGCCTGTTGTACTGCAGCTGCCAAGACTTGCCCTTGTTCATTAATATCTCTACATAATTTAATATATGTGTTTAAATCTTCATGTCTCCATGGTCTAATAACCTCTCTGCAGCAACGATTTGCTTGGTCATAAGCCAGTTGTTTTATCAATGGCATTGCTTGTTCCGTATCCCCAAATATTTTGGCAGCCGTTTGAATTAGCCTATCTACAAAGTCAGAGTAAGGTTCATTAGCTCTCTGTATTACCTTAGATAGCTGACCTTGTAAATCTCCATGTCCTTGTAAAGTCTTCCATGCCCTAACTGCGTCTGCAGCAATTTGTGCATATATAGCAGGATCATATTCAATTTGTTGCCGCTGACCCTCATAAGGTCCTTTCCCTAGTAACATTTCTAGATTTCTTTGAGGGTAACCGGCTGCTGCATTTCGCCTAGCTGTCTCTGCGCAAAATTCCTCATTGGCAACCTTCCATAACAAATATTGTCCTCCATTTAGCACAGATTTACACATGCTAGCCCAATCTGCTGGCGTCATGTCCAAGTTAGTAATGGACTCGACCATGCTTACCGTGAAGGGAGCTTGGGGACCATAGGTTGTTACAGCCTCCTTTAACTGCTTCACTGTTTTAAAATCTAAAGCACGGTGAATTCGCTGCCCTCCTACCTGTTCAAGTACAGGGCATGCTAATCTTTGAGGTCCTGTCTCAGGATTCCATTTATCAACTACGGGGTTTGAGGGCCACTCAGCTGTCTGTATCGGTGGGGCTGTTGGTTGAATTAAACCCTCTTGTGATAAAAGGGAGTTAGTAACAGCCTCCTGTTGTGGCCTTTTTCCTAACAACCCCTTTTCCTTTAAATTTTCTTCCTCTGTCTGACTAGCTCGAGAGACCTTCTCTTTTGCTTGATCTAAAATGTCTTTCTCCATGTTCTGAACCTCTAACAATTTACTTAACATCTTTTCAGTTTGTTTTAATCTACTATAAAGATAACACAACCCAATAAGATAACACAAAACAAAACTGAAATTGAATGAAGCAAAAACGGAATAAAAAATCGTTCTATCAATTTTCTCTTCCTCAGGGCCAACAAACTTCAAGCCTTTAGTCAACCATTTTTTCCAGTTTGCCTGAGAAATTTCTAGGGATAGGCAGCTTGAAAGAAAAACAAAATAAATCAAAAGAAGAACACATTGTTTTTTGAAATGGTCACCCATTCTCTCGCCTTCCCTCAGGGGCGAGCAATTTCACTTACCTCCAAGTTTCAGACGTTCCCCGTACGGGCCACCAGATGCCGCAGTCTCTGGCTGGGCACAAATCACGAGTCTCCACACAGCTTGTAGATTCAAACAGCAATTCTTTATTCCCGAACTCACACCGGCCGTCTACAAACACGCTCTGGGGGAATCCACGTTCTCTGCCCAAATCCACCCGCATGGGCTTCTGTCTCCCAAAATATACTGTCTGACCCTGAGCACTCAAGAGGAACTCAGCAGCAGGATACGCCCTATTCTAAAGGGGAACACCCTAATCTCCTATTATGCTAAACCGCCCTATTCTAAAGGGGGAACACCCTAAACACGGATCCTGCCCTGGTCCTTGAGCAAGGTCACCTTTCAGAAGTCCTTCCACTAGACAGCATGGGAGTAAGCTGGCAAGGAATTTGTCATACCTACTTGGCTGATGGCTCCCAGCATCTCCCAGTCTTTTCTTTGAAGTGGATTTTAGATTTTCTGGCCCCCTGTCTGGAGAAGCCTGGCTGGCACCCTTCTGATAATCATGTGTGGAGGACAATGAGGTCTCAATGACCGAGAGGTTGTCATTCAATCCCTTTTTCTTATATCTCACCCCCCCCCCCATGATGTTTGGTTTCCCCCATTCAGAGATCCTTCATTTTACTCTTTCCAGACAATAATCCTCCATTCTTTCACTAAGGCAGGAAGGGACAATCCAAGCTGAAAGACTAGATCTGGGCATCTCAGCAACCACTTATACGGACTTTTAATCAAATCTCCAATTTTTAACTCTTCCTGAAGAGCCTCAGCTTTTAGTGAGTCTATAATTTATATTAGGTTCTTTCTTGACTTTTCCTAGTACTGGGAAAGTGTTCCATTTTCATGGGTTTTCTAACTCAAGTACCATATATATTTTCAGTTCCTCCATTTTTCTGTTCTCTGTCTCCATGTGTCTTCACAGTTTATTTTAAAACTCCCTGGTATCAGAGGTCCTTAGGAAGGAGTGAAAGCTAGCACATATGCCTACCTACCATCTTTAACTGGAAGTCAAGTGTAATGTACTCTTACAGCCCAATGAATCTCTTCTTTATAATAACATAACTCTTTATAATTTAAATAAAAAACAGATCCTTATATAGTAAAAAAATGACACGTGTAAATTTTATTTGCTATCAGTTTCACTTCAGAAATGGTAAAGGAGGCATTGGAATGAGGTGGAGAATCAGTGCACTGTACTATATAGAATGTGCTGTTTATTATCAGTGCTCTGTTTGTAAATGATTACTCCTCAGGTGAAGCATTACTGAACATACAGTGGACTCAGCAAATAATTATTGAAAACAATTTCATGTTTAGCCTGGAATCTTTAATGCTATGAAAAAGTAAAAGTTCCACATTTATTTATTATTTTTTTATATTTATTTTTAGTTTTAAGTGGACACAACATCTTTATTTTACATTTATGTGGTTCTGAGGATCAAACTCAGTGCCTCAAGCATGCTAGGCGAGCACTGTACCACTGAGCCACAACACCAGCCCCTTCAAAGTTCCACATTTATGTAGTAATTTTTCTCATTTTCATTTCTACGTGTAGATCAGAAAACTGTCAGTATTGCTAACTCCGTGCATTGTGTCCAGTCACCTGAATCTGCAAAGTACACCAAGCCCAGTGTGACTGGCTGTGCTTTGGTTAAGAGCTAAAGTTTTAGAGTAAGATGATATGATTCCAAAAGTGGATTTAGTTGGTTGAACATTTTTTTTTTTTTTTTTTTTTTGGTGCTGGGGATTGAACCCAGGGCCTTGTGCATGAGAGGCCAGCACTGAGTTGTATCCCCTGCCCAGATTGAACAAATTTAGATTCTCCTAATCTCACATGTAAAATGGGAGTAACAATGGTGTTAATTCACAGGACTGCTGAGGGGATTCGTGAGATCATGCTTGTCAGATGCTCAGCATGGCGGCTGCACAAAGCATTCCACCATACATGGTGACAACATGGATTCTGGGATGGACAGCTTGGGTTTGAATCCTAGCTGTACCACTCATGGCTCTGCAACTTGGGAAGTTACTTACCCTCTCTGCGCTTTGGTTTTATTCATCTGTAAAATGGGTTTATAGCCGGGTCCATCCCACCACTGGCAGGCACTGGCCGGCTGCACAGGACCACCTCTTCCTAACAGCAGACCACCACAGGAGCCCAGACCCACCTAGATCCCCACACACCAACCTACACAGGACCCAGGCCAAGAGTAGGTCTGAGTTTGCCACTCCCCCCCCCCACACCCCTACCTGGGAGCCCAAGCCTATCTCACTTCCATCTTGGGACACTGCAGACATTGCCATAGCCTCCCTCATGCAGTAGCCCCTAACTTTTTGACAACAGACAGGGCCCAGAAGCAGCTGCATTTCAGAGCAGGCATCCCAAAGACAGTGTAAGGCCCACCCTTTCAGCCCCATCTCTGTAAGATGCTGCATCCATCTTGGGGTACCCCCACTATTATCTTAAGTTACCTTGGCTATTGCCACCACCACCTTTAGATGCAGTAGCGTCCATTGAGGGACACCAGCAGGATCTGGAAGCCCAACATCAAGGTGAGGTATGGACAATCTGCATGGGTACTACAAGAATATAGGGTAGAAACTGTAACCCTCAGACCCACACTGCAAGGAAGGAAGACACATAGACAACATGAAAAAACAAGGAAGGAAAGTGGCCCAAACAAACCAGGACACTATAATAACAGAACCCAGGGACAGCACAGTTGATGAAATGTCAGAGGAGGAGTTCAGAAAGTTCATAATTAAAATGATCTGTGAATTGAAGAATGACCTAAATGAGCAAATACAGGCAAAAATTGATCACTTCAACAAAGAGATAAGAGAGCAAATAGAAGTAGCAAAAGATTACTTCAAGAGAGAGATAGATTTGTTCCCAGGACGTAGGCTCCCTATTTACCTCTCTTTTTGTTTCTTTTGCTGAGAAAAAACTTTTTAGTTTGAGTAAGTCCCATTTGTTGATTCTAGTTATTAACTCTTGTGCTATGGGTTCCTATTGAGGAATTTGGAGCCTGACCCCACAGTATGTAGATCATAGCCAACTTTTTCTTCTATCAGACGCCATGTCTCTGATTTGATATCAAGTTCCTTGATCCACTTTGAGTTAACTTTTGTGCATGGCAAGAGAAAGGGATTCAGTTTCATTTTGTTGCATATGGATTTCCAGTTTTCCCAACACCATTTGTTGAAGATGCTATCCTTCCTCCATTGCATGCTTTTAGCCCCTTTATCAAATATAAGATAGTTGTAATTTTGTGGATTGGTTTCTGTGTCCTCTATTCTGTACCATTGGTCCACCCGCCTATTTTGGTACCAGTACCATGCTGTTTTTGTTACTATTGCTCTGTAGTATAGTTTGAAGTCTGGTATAGCTATACCGCCTGATTCACACTTCCTGCTTAGCATTGTTTTTGCTATTCTGGGTCTTTTATTTTTCCATATGAATTTCATGATTGCTTTCTCTATTTCTACAAGAAATGCCGTTGGGATTTTGATTGGCATTGCATTAAACCTATAGAGAACTTTTGGTAATATCGCCATTTTGATGATGTTAGTTCTACCTATTCATGAACAGGGTATATTTTTCCATCTTCTAAGATCTTCTTCTATTTCTCTCTTTAGGGTTCTGTAGTTTTCATTGTATAAGTCTTTCACCTCTTTTGTTAGGTTGATTCCCAAGTATTTTATTTTTTTTTTTGAGGATATTGTGAATGGGGTGGCTGTCCTCATTTCCATTTCAGAGGATTTGTCGCTGATATACAGGAATGCCTTTGATTTATGCATGTTCAGACAGAGTCCTAATATCCAGAATATACAAAGAACTAAAAAAATTAGACAATAAGATAACAAATAACCCAATCAACAAATGGGCCAAGGACCTGAACAGACACTTCTCAGAGGAGGACATACAATCAATCAACAAGTACATGAAAAAATGCTCACCATCTCTAGCAGTCAGAGAAATGCAAATCAAAACCACCCTAAGATACCATCTCACTCCAGTAAGATTGGCAGCCATTAGGAAGTCAAACAACAACAAGTGCTGGTGAGGATGTGGGGAAAAGGGTACTCTTGTACATTGCTGGTGGGACTGCAAATTGGTGCGGCCAATTTGGAAAGCAGTATGGAGATTTCTTGGAAAGCTGGGAATGGAACCACCATTTGACCCAGCTATTCCCCTACTCGGTCTATTCCCTAAAGACCTAAAAAGAGCACACTATAGGGACACTGCTACATCGATGTTCATAGCAGCACAATTCACAATAGCAAGACTGTGGAACCAACCTAGATGCCCTTCAATAGACGAATGGATAAAAAAAAATGTGACATTTATACACAATGGAGTATTACTCTGCATTAAAAAATGACAAAATCATAGAATTTGGAGGGAAATGGATGGCATTAGAACAGATTATGCTAAGTGAAGCTAGCCAATCCCTTAAAAACAAATGCCAAATGTCTTCTTTGATATAAGGAGAGTAACTAAGAACAGAGTAGGGATGAAGAGCATGAGAAGAAGATGAACATTAAACAGGGATGAGAGGTGGGAGGGAAAGGGAGAGAGAAGGGAAATTGCATGTAAATGGAAGGAGACCCTCAGGGGTATACAAAATTACATACAAGAGGAAGTGAGGGGAAAGGGGGAAAAATATAAGGGGGAGAAATGAATTACAGTAGAGGGGGTAGAGAGAGAAGAGGGGAGGGGAGGGGGGAGGGGGGATAGTAGAGGATAGGAAGGGCAGCAGAATACAACAGACACCAGAATGGCAATATGTAAATCAATGGTTGTGCAACTGATGTGATTCTGCAATCTGTATATGGGGTAAAAATGGGAGTTCATATCCCACTTGAATCAAAGTGTGAAATATGATATATCAAGAACTATGTAATGTTTTGAACAACCAACAATAAAAATTAATTTAAAAAAAGAGAGAGAGAGATAGAGACTCTGAAAAAGAGCCAATCAGAAATCCTTAAAATGAAGGAAACAATAAACCCAATAAAAAGCTCAATAGAAAGCATAACCAACAGACTAGATCACTTGGAAGAAAGAACATCAGATAATGAAGACAGAGCATACAATCTGGAAAATAAAATTGACCACACAGTGAAGATAGTAAGAAACCATGAACAGAACATCCAAGAATTATGGGATAGCATCAAAAGACCAAATCTAAGAGTTATTGGGACAGAGGAAGGCACAGAGTTTCAAACCAAAGGAATGTACAATCTCCTCAATGAGATACTATCAGAAAATTTTTCAACATGAAGAACAAATTGGAAAACCAAATATAAGAGGCTTATAGGACACCAAATGTACAAAATTACAACAGATCTACACCAAGGCACATTATAATGAAAATGCCTAGCATACAGAATAAGGATAGGATCTTAAAATCCCAAGAGAAAGGGATCAGATCATGTATAGGGGGAGATCAATTTGTATCTCAGGAGATTTTTCAACCCAGACCCTCAAAGCCAGGAGATCCTCGAACAATATATACCAAGCTCTAAAAGAAAATGGATGCCAACCAAAATATCCAGCAAAATTAAGCTTTAGATTTGATAATGAAATAAAAACCTTTCATGATAAAAAAAAAGTTGAAAGAATTTACAACTAGAAAGCCTGCACTACAGAACATCCTCAGCAAAATAAGAGGAAATGAAAAACAATGATAAAAATCAGTATAAGGAAGAAAAATTAATCAGAGGAGAAACCAAGTCATGTTAAATACCAAAAATAAACAAAAGTGGCTGGGACTATAAATCATATCTCAATAATAACCCTGAATGTTAATGGCTTAAACTCACCAATCAAAAGACATAGACTAGCAAATTGGATACCCAAAAAAAAAAAAAAAAAAAAAGACTCAACAATATGCTGCCTCCAAGAGATTCATCTGATAGGAAAAGACATCCACAGACTGAAAGTGCAAGATTGGGAAAAATCATACCACTCACATGGACTGCTGTGGAGGCAAGCAGGGGTTTCCATCCTCATATCAAATAAAGTAGATTTCAAGTTAAAGGTTAATCAAAAGGGATAAAGAAGGACACTACATACTGCTCAAGGGAACCACACACCAACAAGACTTGACAATTATAAATATATATGCCCCAAACAATGGAGCATCTGTGTTCATCAAACAAACTCTTCTCAGGTTCAAGAGTCATATAGACCGCAACACGATAATTCTGGGTGATTTTAACACACCTCTTTCACCACTGGATAGATCTTCCAAACAAAAGCTGAACAAAGATACTATAGAACTCAATAATACAATCAATAACTTAGACTTAACTGACATATATAGAATATTTTATTCTTCCGTGAGCGAATACACTTTCTTCTCAGCAGCACATGGATCCTTCTCTAAAATAGACCATATATTATGCCACAAAGCAACTCTTAGCCAATATAAACAAGTAGAGATACTACCCTGCATTCTATCAGATCATAAGGGAATGAGATTAGGAATCAATGATAAAATAAGAAATAAAAGCTACTTCAACACCTGGAGACTAAATGATATGCTACTGAATGAACAATGGGTTGCAAAAGACATCAAGGAGGAGATTAAATAATTTTTAGAGGTGAATGGGAACACAGATACAACATATCGAAATTTCTGGGACACTATGAAGGCAGTTCTAGGAAGAAAGTTTATTGCATGGAGTTCATTCCTTAAAAGAAGAAAAAGTCAACAAATAAATGAATTAACATTACACCTCAAAGCCCTTGAAAAAGAAGAACAATCTACAACAAAAGCAGTAGAAGACAGGAAATAATTAAAGTCAGAGCTAAAATCAATGAAATTGAAACAATAACAACAAAAATTGAAAAAGTTGACAAGACAAAAAGTTGATTCTTTGAAAAAATAAATAAAATTGACAGACCCTTAGTCATGCTAATGAAGAGAAGAAGAGAGAAAACTCAAATTACTAACATACAACATACATAATGAAAAAGGAAATATCATAACTACAGAAGATACTTAGAAATTATTTTGAAAACTTGGACTCCAATAAAATAGAAAATATCGAAGGCATTGACAAATTTCTAGAGTCATGTGATTTGCCCAAATTAAATCAGGATGATATACACAATTTAAACAGATCTATTTCAAGTGATAAAATAGAAGACGCCATCAGAAGCCTATCAACCAAGAAAAGTCTAGGATTGGGTGGATATACACCAAGTTCTACAAGACCTTTAAAGAAGAACTAATACCATTACTCTTCAATTTATTTCAGAAAATAGAAAAAGAGGGAGCACTTCCAAACTCATTCTATGAGGCCAATATCACCCTGATTTCAAAACCAGGAAAAGACACATCAAAGAAAAAAAACTTCAGACCAATATCTCAAATGAATACAGTTGCAAAAATTCTCAGTAAAATTCTGGCAAATCAAATACAAAAACATATCCAAAAGATAGTACACCATAATCAAGTGGGATTCATCCCAGGGATGCAAGGTTGGTTCAACATACGAAAATCAATAAATGTAATTCATCACATCAATAGACTTAAAGATAAGAACCATATGATCATCTCAATAGATGCAGAAAAAGCATGCAACAAAATACAACACCCCTTCATGTTTAAAACACTAGAAAACCTAGGAATAACAGGAGCATATCTCAACATTGTGAAAGCTATCTATGCTGAGCCCCCGGCCAACATCATTCTAAATGGAGAAAAATTGAAAACATTCCCTCTAAAAACTGGAACAAGACAGGGATGCCCTCTTTCACCACTTCTATTTAACATTGTTCTTAAAACACTGGCCAGAGCAGTTAGATGAAAGAAATTAAAGGGATTTGGATAGGTAAAGAAGAATTTAAATTAGCACTAATTCTGATGATATGATTCTCACCTAGAAGACCCAAAAAATTCCACCAGAAAACTTCTAGAACTAGTAAATGAATTCTGCAAAGAAGCAGGATACAAAATCAACACCCATAAATCAAAAGCATTTCTGTACATCAACGGCAAATCCACTGAAAGGGAAATGAGGAAACCAAAAACCAAAAAACAACATGGGAATCAACAAAAGAGGTGAAAGATCTCTATAACAAAAACTATAGAATGTTAAAGAAAGAAATTAATGAAGACCTTAGAAAATGGAAAGATATACCTTGTTCTTGGATAGGAAGAATTAATATTGTCAAAATGACCATACTACCAAAAGCACTATATAGACTTAATGCAATTCCAATCAAAATCCCAATGAAATTCCTCATAGAAATAGAAAAAGTAGTCATGAAATTCATCTGGAAAAATAAGAGACCCAGGATAGCCAAAACAATCCTTAGCAAGAAGACTGAAGCAAGTGGCATCACTATACCAGACCTTAAACTATATTACAGAGCAATATAACAAAAACATCATGTTATTGGCACCAAAATAGACTTGTAGACCAATAATACAGAATAAAGGACACAGAGACTAACCCATATAACTACAGTTATCTTATATTTGACAAAGGTGCCAAAAACATACATTGGAGAAAAGATAGACTCTTCAACAAATGGTATTGGGAATATTGGAAATTCGTATGCAACAAAATAAAATTAAACCCCTATCTCTCAGCATGCACAAAACTCAACTCAAAGTGGATAAAGGACTTAGGACACTGTGTCTATTAAAAGAAAAAACAGGTCCAAGTCTTTATCATGTTGGATTAGGCTCCAACTTCCTTAATAAGACTCCTATAGCACAAGAATTAATATCAAGAATCAATATGCTTGAATTCTGAATGCTCAAACTAAAAGGCTTCTCCTCAGTGAAGTGAATAGAGAGCCTACTAATTGGGAACAAATTCTTACCACACCCTCATCAGATAGAGTACTAACCTCTAGAATATATAAAGAACTCAAAAATCTTAATACCGAAAAAACAAATAACGCAATCAATAAATGGATTTAGGAACTGAACAGACATTTCTCAGAAGAGGATATACAATCAATCAACAAATATATGAAAAATTGTTCAACATCTCTAGCAATTAGAGAAATGCAAATGATTCTATACCTAGAAGACTCTTAAGATTTCATCTCACTCCAGTCAGAATGGTAGCTATTAAGAATACAAACAACAATAGTGTTGACAAGGATGTGGGGGAAAAGGCACACTCATATATTGCTGGTGGGACTGCAAATTGGCGCAGCTAATACGGAAAGCAGTATGGAGATTCCTTGGAAAACTGGGAATGGAACCACCATTTGACACAGCTATACCATTCCTTGGTCTATACCCAAAGGACTTAAAAACAGCATACTACAGGAACACAGCCACATTAATGTTTATAGCAGCACAATTCACAATAGTTAAACCGTGGAATCAACCTAGATGCCCTTCAGTAGATAAATGGATAAAAAAAATATGGTGGATACATACACAATAGAATATCATTCAGCATTAAAAGAGAATAAAGTCATGGCATTTGCAGGTAAATGAATGGAGCTGGAGAATATAATGCTAAGTGAAGTTAGCCAATCCCAAAAGACCAAATGTTGAATAATTTATCTGATTTAATAATGCTGATCCATAATATGCTTGGGGGTGGGTGGGGGAGGGGGGATGGGAGGATTAAATGAACTCTAGATAGGGCAAAGGGGAAAAGGGAAGGGAGGGGAAGGGAGGGGGCATACAGGTAGGAAAGATGGTGGGATGCAATGGTCATCATTATACTAAGTACATGTAGAAAGACACGAAGGATGTGACTCTACTTTGTGTAAAACCAGAGAGATGAAAAATTGTGCTGTATATGTGTAACATGAATTGTAATGCATTCTGTTGTCATATATAACAAATTAAAATTTTTTCTCCTTTTTTCCCATTTTTGTCTTTTATTAGTGCATTAGAGTGGGCTTATATTGGAGCTTCCTGAAAAACTTGTTTGGAGGATTAAATGAATAATACACATGGAACATTAGGAATACTCTTGACCTCACTGAAAATCAGTTGCCGTTGTCATAGAGGGTGCACGCCCACCACACCATTTCCTTGTTTGGGGATTTTAGCAGATGTGTTTGTGGAGATTTTATTCACATTCTTTTAGAGCAAAGGTGTATGTGGTACAAATGTTTTTGTTCAGTCAATAGAGCTCTGTTCTTCAAAACAAACAAGATCTCAACTGTTACTAAAGACTGTACTTTAAAAATAAATCTGTGGTCAGCATTGCTTAAACTTCAATATACAATTTAAATTCCCGATCCTCATTAGCTGCTTATTAACCCTCACAAAATATACTAGGCTAAGAGGTCTGTTCCCAGCTGGTTCTATCACTCAGGAGAACCCAAGTACTGCGTCAAGTAATTGTTTACTAAGCTCAGATGAGAAAAAATGTCTGTTTTGAGCCTTTGGAGCAACAAGAAAAGATAATTGATGGCCATTTTTTGTTTTTCCCACTAGAAACACATTCTTTTTCAATTCTTGATCTGATCAGGAGCAGTACAGGGTCTTTAGTCAGACAGCTGGGGTCAATCCTGGCTCATAGTAACTGGCTGAGGAACTTGGCACATTACCTGGTGTCTGTGTGCCTCAGGTTCCACACCCCACCATGGAAAATAACCCTCCTTCTTAGGCTCGTTATGAGGATCAAAACATAGCTGAGAATTGGAAGCTGCGTTTGCTAAAAGCATTGACTCTTCTTTTGGGCCTGCAGATGCCCAGTCGGTAACAAGCAGGATCAAGCTTGGCATTCCTGCCTTCATTATTGAATCCATCTCCAGATTCCTGCTCAGTTCTGTAAGTAAGCATGTTAATCATCTGAAAACTGGTAATATAATGTTTATTAGTCCTAAATTTACCTAGCCTCTTTTGTCCCTCTTCAAGACTGAGGCCACCAAGAAAAAAATAACTAAAATATTTTCAAGATTTGCAGGGACACCCCCCGCCAGCTTTTACAACGTCCTGTTCCAGATGTTGCCCCTGGAAGTCTTCATGCAGTGCCCAAATCTTTCAAGGTGAGGCCCTGAGGATTTTGACATTCTATTTTAAGAAAATCAGCAGGGAGTGTCCCTCAGAGCACTGGGAAGTGAGAATTCCAGATGGGAACAAGGTTGGATAGGAGGTATAGAAACAAGGGTCAAGGTCTGTCAAAGACTTTCCCAAAATTCCTTGCTGCCATGATTTCCTCTACTCATCTCAGAACCTTCCAGGGCTGCTTGGATGAAAGATTGACATCTTAACTCCATCAGTCGATTCCCAAAGGAGAAACTGTGTTTTATGTGCCTGAGATTGGTAATTTTACTCTAATTTAAACAAAAACTCCCCCCAGCCTATCTATGGAAAAAAGCTAGGTGGGAAAAAAAAAAAAAAAGTTTAAAAATCTTGATTTTGCAAAGATCCTCAGAAGACTGAAAAAAAACAAAAGCTTTTCTTTAAAAAAATAATAATGAGTTTGACTTTGGGGGCAGGGTACTGGGTATTAACTCAGGGGCACTTTACCACTGAGCTCCATCCTCAGTTCTTTATTTTTTATTTTGAAACAGGGTTTTGCTAAGTTGCTGAGGCTAGCCTCAAACTTGGTATTTTCTTGCCTCAGTCTCCTGAGTCACTGCAATTACAGGTATAGGCCACTGTGCCTGGCTTAATTATGACTTTTTAGAGGACTCATTTAGGTTAATCTGTCATTAGGAAGTCACTATAATATATGAAACCCTAAGTTACTTTAAATTGTGATTTCCGTAGACATGGGGTGGTTTAGAATTATATTCAAGGTGCTTCCTGCAAATATCATGCAAGAAAGCATGTCTTAATAATTATAAATAAAATTAACATTTCTACATTGATACATGAGGGAATTAACATATGCATTGTTTTTCAGTGTGCAGAATGAATGCTTTGTTTAAAGGATGACTTCAATTTACTGATGGAGAGATCTCAAAATAAAAGACACAGGTGAAAGGATGGGGGATTTTGTAAAAGTGTAAAAAAAGTGTGAAGACAGTAGGAAACAACAGTCCAATCCCCTCTAATCTTTTTGCACTAGTGGAATTGTGTAGGAGACTTCTGGAATGGTGAGGGAACATTCAATGAAGGTTTTCTCTGGAACTATAGGAAATGTAATCCATCCCTTGCATTTTTTTTTTTTTTAACCCTCTGGTCTTTTGAGATTCCTTTTCTCTTCCCTACTAAGGTTCCCTCTCAGACAGAGTTTTATCTGTCTGCGTTTCAAACATCCCAACAGACCCTTTCTACAGGGGTGGGATGGATTAAGCTGCATATGAATGGCCTTCAGTAATGCAGAATTTCCTATGGGACCTCTCATTATCTCTAGAGAACACTGCATCTTCTCAGACCTGAAATGTCTTACTAGAATATGAATTCCTGGTAGTCTTCCACAGGAAGAGTCCTTTGTATACCCGTAGGTGTCCTGTAGAGTTTAGGTTCTGATATGTTGTTTATTCTCCTTAATGGAAAACCTCTCACCTTTTTCCCCCTGCCGGCCAGGGAGACAAATAATAACTGACATTTATTTGTACAATACTTTTGATATTTGCAAGCACTTTTGCACATATAGCCTCTATTGGAAGGAATGTGATTCTGAAGTGAGTTGGAGACTTTTTCCTCTCCCTAGGAAAAATCTGAGAAATTTAGTTGGCTGTTCAGAACTTGATTTCTCCCTTTATAAAGTATGTATGATAATACTCTTACAGGGCTATAAGGAAGCTTAAACAGGCTTTGTATATTGCAAAACACTATTCTTGTGTAAGTGGTCATTCTGAACATAGCAGGTGCTTGATAAAGTATTTGCTGGGCCTTTTAGGAAAGCTAGCAGTTACCTTCTCATGGTACTTTGGAGAAGATTCCAAGGGTAGTTAGTTCATCTTCCAGATGGAGCTAGATTTCCTAGGCTTGAACCCCACTCTGTCACTAGCTACCTGGGTGGCCTAGGACAAGTGAATATCTGTAAAAGGGGAGTAATAACAGATGGATTGACCAACCTGCATGGCCGTTGCTTGTTTAACTAGAAACACGAGTTTAAAAATTCCACTGAATTTAATGATAAAATGATCTGAGGTGTAGGATTTCCTTTAAAATCACCTAGTGGGATGGGGTGTGGGAGGGAAGTGGCAGTATAGATGCAAGGAGATTGTTCATGAATTCATAACTGCTGAAAATGAGTGATCAGTATACAAGGTTTATCTTATTTTTCTACTTCTGTGCATATAAACATAAAGATCTGTGTGTATATATATATATATATATATATATATATATATATATATATATATATATATATATTGTTTTTGTGGTGCTGGGAATCTACCCTGGGGCCTTGTGCATGCCAAGCATGTGCTCCACTACTGAGCTAGCTCCCCAGACCTTGCTTCTGTGAATTTTTGAAATTTCCATAATAAAAAGTTAAAAAAGAAATAAAAGATTTATTCAAAGCAGTTCGGGATGCAACCATTTGGAAGTTAGCATCTGAAATTTCATTGGTTGGGTTGGTGCCTTGCTTTCATTTGTTTGTTTTTTTCCTGAAAGGAAAAGCCCTTCTGTTTCTTGAGTGGAGAAGGGGGAAATATCAGCTCACCATTCTCAAAGGTAGCTGTTGTCTGACTCATCCTGCCCCATCCCCCACTGAGGTTTGCCTGTCAGTGGACAGGGTATTCCCCGGTCCCATCCTGGGTTACGTTGACTCATACCTGAAATCAAAGTTTCACATCTAACTGTTATGGGCATCGATTATCAAAGCTGGAACCAAAAGGCCAGGCTGAAATGAGGAGAGGCTACTCACCACCCCTCTCTAAAGGTCAAAACTTTCCTCCAGAAGAGATTCTTCTCCATCTGGAAGCTTCTGTATGACATCACCCTAGATATGAACAAAGGGGACGTTTCCTAAAAGTACACTTAGCTCTTCTGTGACATTCATTTTAGGGATGAAAACAGCCTAAGCCAGATACTGACTTGTTTACTTAAAGAAAATGCCAGATGAGCAGAGAGTTCACCATGCCCACTGATGACTTAGATTGGGACAGATGCAGCTGTCTCACCTGGCCTCTGTCTTCATAGGAATTTAGAACAGGACACAGACTGTCCACTGGCTCATAGGACACTGACCAGTTTCTTGTTGGCCAGAAACTTCTTTCCATTAGAAGCTAAAAGCTAAAAGCAAGAATCAAAATCTTGCCTGTTGGATGTTCCAGGCAGTCCTGCACCTGGCTGGAAGCTGACAAGTGAGATGAAACCTATTCACCTACCTCTGGTTCAGTCTCTTTCTTGCTTCTCCATTGAAGAGACAGAGGTTTAGTGAGGCAAAACAACTTCCCTAAAGTCATACCCATTTTGGATGGCTTGACTTTGGGATCACCTTTTTGCTGAACTCAAAGAATCTAGAAATTCTATGTTCTACCTAGAATGTAAAGCTAATGACTTAAAGGTAAAAATCAAGTCTTTGAGACAAATGTGGTAGGGTTAAGAGGGCAAGAACATTTGCCCACATTTTTCATGCCTTGAATTAACTCTTTGGAGGTGACTGTGGCCTCTCCATTTTCCAAGGAAGAGAATGAAGTACAGTTCAAGATCATAGAATCAGCGAATGGCAGAACCGCAAATCAAAGCCACTTTTCTCCATCCTCAAAAGCTGTGCTGTTTCTGTTTCACTGGAGAAAATGAGTAGAGCCTATTTATGGCAGAGATTATTGTAAAAGAGTGGGGGAGGTAGAAAGACCTACCACGTAATTGTGCATCATCCCCTTCATTTTCCCAGCACCCTTTGTGGCTCCTCCCCGGTTCACTCCTCTGTGCTTTTGCTGAAGATCTCTTCACCCTGAGTAGTAATATCTTCCCTTCTCTACTCAAGGCTCATCTCAGATGTCACAGGCTTTTTCTGATCTTTGCAATTACAGTTAGTCCTTTTATCCCCTGATGGTGATTTGCACATACATTTTGTATTATAGTTTTTTTTTTTTTATGTTTATCTCTCGGCAGATTGTGGGTAGCTTGACAGTGTTTAATAATTGTCAAAAGACAGTGTTTAATAATTTATATTTTTCACTTAAAAATGATGAGTTTAATATCATTAGGTATTCTGTTAACCCCACCCCCTCTCAGGTCCCACGCCCTCCCCTATCCTGAGCCCTAACTGAACTGTGCACTATTTGTTACTTGGAGTTTTTGCCATGCTTGTATGAATTCTTATATGTAGTCAGCTTTCTGTTACTATAACACCTCAGGTGATCATCTTGGAAAGTGGAAAGTTTTATTTTGGCTCATCGTTTTGGAGGCTCCAGTCCATGATTGGTTCTGTTGTTTTGGGCCAGCGGCAAGGCAGCGCATCATGAAGAAAGTCCATGGCAGAGCAAAGCCGCTCACCCCATGGCTGGGATTTGAAGGGAAAGAGAGAGAGAGATCAGGGTGCCACAATCCCCTTCTAGTCATGCCCTTGATGACCTCAAACCTCCCCCAAGGCCTCTTAAAAGTTATACCACCTCTTAATGGCTCCATGCTGGGGACCATGCCTTTAGCACAAGGGCCTTTGGAGGACCGTCCTGATCCAAACTGTAGCACTGAGCATTGTTTCCCGAGCTTGGTTTCCAACTTCATGGAAACAGTGAGGCTGTTTGTGTAGGCACTTATCGGCTGCTTGCTTTTTAAAAAATCGAGGATTCATTTCATATTAACATGTAATTACACTTCATTTCCTTTTTGTTATGGTCTGATAATGCATAGTATTCAGTGATAAGAATACTGAGATCTGTCCATTCTCCTATCAAAGGACCTGTAGGTTGTTTCTGACCTTCTTGCTTTCTTAACAGTCCTGTGTCAAGATTCTTCCGTGTCCCTTGGTACACAGGGATGAGAGAGTCTCCAGGCTCTGATTATATGTGTATAGTTTTCTAAGTTTAAAAAAACCTTTCCTCCTGTTATAAAAACAGTCCTTAAACACCTGTTATTTTGCTTCTGATGTTTGAGATTGTGATCTACCTCAAATTTTGTCTATAGTATAATGTAGTAATTCATTTCCTCCTCCATAGAGCTTAAATACCAGCCCCTCATAATGAATGGACATCTCTTCATGAGATCTGCAGCTTGTCTCTGTCATATATCAAGTTTTCACTTGTTTGGTTTGGGCTGTCTTCTGCACTGGGCTATTTTTCTAACCATGTGCTAAGACCGCACACTTAGATAATTACCATAGGTCTATATATTATAATAACTCTGGCACAGCAAATACTTTTCCCTTGTTTGTCTTATTCAAGAATGTCTTAGCTATTTTAAAAGATCTCATGTAATATATTTTAGAATAAACTTCATGTTTCATGATCAAACGTGATTTCATTGCAAATACTTTCAGTGTATAGATGAGCTTGGGAAAAGTTATCTTCATTTTGATATGAAGTATCCTAATCCTTGAACACATTTCTCTTTCTTGAGTTAGGTCTTCTTTGATATATCAATATTTTATGACTTTATGCATAAAGGGTTTAGAGATTTATATTTTTAAAACTTGTGCTTACTTTACAGTGTTTTCTTTTAATAAAGTCTTTTTTCTAATTCTTTGTTATTGGTATAGAAACATGTACTTGATATTTGGATATTAATCTTACACACAAAAAAACAAATCATTTGATAATTTCCAAGTGTGTGCTTGGAATGGACATGTCTAGCAGAAGATAGAAAGTTCACCACTTGTTTCTTAATTTTTAGAGTAAGAGAGGTCATAGTATGAAAAGATAAATAGAAGGCCCTGAAATCATGAGGTGAGAGGTGATCAGTGCCCGCTTCAAAGATGTACAGAGTATAAGAATAGTCCCCACGCTGTCCATTTACTTCATCAGTCAAGATTTTTTTTAAAAAAGCCTAATTAATAAATGGGTGAAGGAGCAGAACAGACATTTCTCAGAAGAAGATATACATTTGATTAGCAAATATATAAAAAAATGTTCAACATCCATAGTAATTAAAGAAATGCAAATCAAAACTGCTCTAAGATTTCATCTCACTCCAGTCAGAATGGCAGTTGTCAAGAATACAGACAACAATGAATGTTGGCAAGGATGTGGGGGAAAAGACACACTTCTACATTGCTAGTGGGACTGCAAATTGGTGCAACCAGTCTGGAAAGCAAAATGGAGATTCCTTAGAAAACTTGGAATGGAACCACCATTTGACGCAGTTATCCCACTCTTTGTCTATACCCAAAGGACTTAAAATCAGCATACTATAGTATTGTAGTATATGTTCAACGTTCATAGCAGCTCAATTCACAATAGCTAAACTGTGGACGCTACCTAGATGCCCCTCAATAGATGAATGGATAAAGAAAATGTATACAAAATGCAATATTACTTAGCATCAAAAGAGAATAACATTATTACATTTGCAGGTGAATGGATGGAGCTGGAGAATATCATGCTAAGTGAGATAAGCCAGTCCCCCAAAACTAAAGACTGAATGTTCTCTGTGATAAGTGGAAGCTGATCCATAATGAGGAAGGGAGAGACATGGGAAAAATGAGGAACTGTGATTGGGCAAAGGGGAGGGAGGGTGAGAAAAATAATTAGATTACTGTATCTGTATGGGTTTTTCTGTTTCTTCTATTGTGTTCCTTTGTAGCTGGTTGTTAGGGGTTTGTTGTTGTTGTTGTTTGTTTGTTTTGTTTCTGTTTCTGTTTCTTGCCAGTCTCTTGCTGTTTTGTCCTTATGTCTCTGTAGTATATTTTGAAAGTGGTATTATGATATCTCTAGCATTGTTCTTTTTTCTCAAGATTGCTTGAGATACATTTGATATACTAACAAATAATAACATCAGTAATACATTATCAACCAACTAATAAAAATTGGGCAAAGTGAACAAAAAAGAGATAGATAGATGGATTATGAGAATGACAGTGATCTATTGCAAACTTGACCAAGTATAATCACCAGCTACAGTTGGAGGGCTATGTGCAGGCTCTGTACTAGAGTGGATTAACACATGCTCGGTGTATGGTGAGTGGCTATTGATCTGGCAGATGCCATATCTTTGGTGAAAGGAAGCCTATGCTACTGCAATCCAAATATTCCATTGAACACTTCTGTTCAATGAAATACTATTCAACTTCAAGAAGGAAGGAAACCTGACACATGCTAGAGAATGGATGAGCTTTGAGGATATCATGCTAAGTGATATGCCACAAAAAGATAAATACTATATAATTCCAAGTAAGTGAGGAGCCTAAAGAGACCAAATTTAGTGACTGAAAGTAGAATTATGATCTCCAGGGGACTGGGGGGAGGAGTGGAATGGGGGAATTTATTACTTAATAGGTGTAGAGTTTTTGGTATAATATGAAATGAGTTCTGGAGATGAATGGTGGTGGTAATTATACAATATGAGAGTCCAATCACACACTGAACAATCAAATAGTATTGTATATTTTAATTATTCTTTTAGTGCAGGAGATTGAACTCAGGGCCTTGTGTATGTTAAGCATGGGCCCTATCACTGAGCTATATGCTCAGCCCTGCAAATTTTGTGTTAAGTATATTTTACCACCATAAACCAAAAGAAAAATTAATGTGTTGAGTTATTGAATCAATTCCTTTAGAGCTGTGATAGGGAGCATTATTTTTTAAATTTATTTATTTTTGCCATGCTAGAGATCAAACCCAGGGCCTAGCACAGGCGAGCACTTACCACTGAACTATAGCCCCAGACCTGGTTGCACCAGTGATGACAGTTTTCATCATGCTCTTTTTCAAAACGTTTTCCAGTTTCACAGTTCTTCCCAAAGAACAGAGTACGCTTCTCCGCCCCTTGTCAAGCTTAGCCTAGATTATTATTAACTGATTATTAATAATTATTATTAATAATTATTATTATTATTAATTAATGTTCAGAAGATCTGCAAATTCCTGAGTGTTTATAAATGACTTGTTTAATATCACCGAGTTTTGGTGTGGTGTGTTTCTCAAAATACCCAAATGAATTTATGTCTCATCACCCTGCAAGTTTTAAGACAGTATCACTAATGCCTATGTACATTTTAAATGAGACTAATATTAAAGCAAATTAAAAAGCATATCTGCATTACCCTAACTTATGAAATAAGCATTAATAAACATCTTTTCACATTCCTTTCCCAGAGCTGATTATAATTTGAAATTCATTATCACTTTCTTACCCTTATTTAGAATTTTACCAAAGTTTTATATATCCCCCCCAAATAAATGTATTGCTTAGTTTTTTCTAATTTTAAATGTTTATTGTACTGTGGGAATTTGTTTTGGTACAAAATTATATTTTTGAGATTCCCATATTGATTGAGAATTTTTTTTTTTTTTTTTGCATTTTTCTTTCCCTGGTAAATTATCTTCTATTTCTGTTCTTTTATTTGTTGCTCTTCACATAAATAAAATCCAGTGACAATGCATAAATTTCATTCTCCTTCCAAATCAAGGAATCCTAGGATGCCTTAACACTAGTCTCTCTACTCACAGTTCCATGCTATTGTTGTCCAGCAGTTTTGTTTGTTTATTTTGGTATTAGGGATTAAACCCAGGGCAATTTACCACTGAGCTACATCCCAACCCTTTTTATTTTTATTTTTTTATTTGGAGACAGAGTCTTTCTAAGTTTGTGAGGCTGGCCTGGAATTTGGACTCCTCCTGCCTCAGCCTCCCAAGTTGCTGGAATTAAAGGTGGGTGCCACCATGCTGAGCATTGTTCAGTAATTCTTATCTTCACACATTGCACATTGTCTTGGTTCCTATAGTCTGATGTTTACATTCCGCCCACCCCCCAGGATTTCCCACACTTATTCACCAATTTTTCTTGTATCTCAGACCTTCTCACTGTGATTACTTCCTTCTTCTCAAAGTCTATATGTTTTTGAGATTCTGTTCATGGCGATCCTCTCAGGTTTTGTTTTCTCTAGAAACATCTCTGTTTTACTTTTTTTTCCTCAAAGATAGTTTCTCTGGGCAGCCAATTCCAGGTTAATAGTCGTGTCTCCTAGCATTAGTATTGAAGATATTAATCTATGGTTTTCTGCCTTTCACTTTTACTGCCGAGAAATCAGCTACTCATTTTATTTTCATCTTTTGAAGATCATCTGTCTTTTCTCTGTAGCAATTTTCAAGATATTTTAATTTTGATATTTTGAAGTTTAACGGTTATATAAAGATGCATTTAAAAATTATTCTGCTTGATATTTGCTGGACTTGCTGAATACATTGTATCAGTTCTCAAAATTCCCAGACTTATCCTTTCCAGTCTTGCTTCTCTCCTGCATTCTTTGTTAATTGCTTTTCTGATCTCTGACTCACTGTAACTCTATGTTGGACCCTCTCTGCTATGGGTAGTTTCTACTATTTTCCTTTAAAATTTTTTGCCCTTCTATGATATACTTGGATAATTTATTCAGAAATAGCTGCCATTGCATTAATTTGCTCTTTAATTGTGTCAAACATGGTGTTTATTCTTCAGTTTTTCTTCATAGCAAGTATTTTATATGATAATTGCAATGGTTGACATGTATTTTAGATATATTTCTATCGTTTTTCTTTCTGAATATGCTTTCTCACAATGCATTTATGATGCATTTTATAATTTTTAAATGTCTGCTCATGCTAATTGAAACTCTAATGTAGGGATTATTTAAAATCTAGTTGGTTCCAGAGTGGATATTTCCAGAAAGTATTTGTGCTTGCTTCTGCCTGGAACTGAGAACATTATCAAACCAACTCCATTTTAAATTAAAAGTCTCTTCTTGTGGCATTTCAGACTGAGCAAACATTCCCCACTGATTGGTCAGTAGTCATGAATATTCAGGAAGAATTTTAAAAACTGACACATAAAAATCACACATATTCATAGATACAGTGATAAGGATAAGGATAAGCCTCTTTATTTCCTCAAATATTTATCATTTCTTGCACATGCTAGGCAATAGCTCTACCATTGAGCCATAGCTCCAGCCCAGTAGTTGTACTATTGATGCCAGTATTTTACTCGTCATTTTGAAGAAATCCTTCCTCCTAGCTTTTTAAAAATATTCCCTACATTTTCATTATCTATAGACACCCTTCTGTGCAGTAACACACCAGAACTTATTTCTCCTACCTAACTGTAACTTAGTGCTCAGAGATCAGTTTCCTCTCGTTTTTCCTCCCCTCCCCAGCCTCTGTGAGATCAATTTTTTAATTGGTTTTTCTTAGTTATACATGACAGTAGAGTGCATTTTGACACAGTTATATAAATATGGCATATATCTTATTTTAATTAGGACTCCAGTCTTGCGGATGTACAGGATGGTAGGTTTCACTGTGGTGTAAGATCAATTTTTTTAAGACTCCACAAATGGTGAGATCTTACGATACTTATCTTCTGTGCTTGGCTTACTTCACTTAATGTAATGTCCTTGGGTTCCATCTGTGTTGTCACAAATGGCAGTGTCTCTTCAGGCTATTGTGACTGATTCTGCACTGAACATAGGAATGCAAGCAGATGTTTCTTCAATATACTGAATTCCTTTCCTTTGGATATACACCCAGTAGTGGGATAGCTGGATGCCTCCATAATGTTTTCCATAGTGGCTGTATCAGGGAGAATTTTTAAACATCCAGGGCTGGGGGTGTAGCTCAGCAATGGGGTTCATGACTAGCATGAATGAGGCCCTAGATTCAATTCCCAATGCCATACTGCCATACAGAAGCAGAAACAAACTTTTTTTTTTTTTTTTTTCTCTCGGTACTGGTGAGGTAGACCTTTGATTAGTTTTTTGCTTTTTCATTCCACCCTTCTCTGGAGCTGTGTTTTGGGGCATAGGGGAACTCATTGATTTGACTCCTTTTCAAATGGTGTACAAGCTTATTTCCTATGTCCCTAAGCAAAGCTGTTCCAATATGGTTAAGAGGATGCTATATATTTCTGCATCAGCCACAGCATCATGGTTGACTTGCCTCCTTGAACTTAAACTTTGTTTTGTTCTTGTAGAAGCTTCTTAATTTATTGTAAACATATCCATTTATGTCAAAATATTAACTTTCATATTTTATCTAAATTTGAGGGGGTTTTATAACAGGTTTTCCTAGAAGTTGAATTTATTCGATTTTATAATCTGCTCTAGAGTCTTGCATGGTGCCTTTTGTTTGGGAGGCCCTTACACATACTCAAGGGGAATGTGTGATCCTGTTTACCCCTGTGTCATGTGAATTCCATCCCTCCAACCAGCCACTATTTTGCATTTCTTTTAGCATCTATCACAGTTCCATACGCTTGTTTTTTCTTCTCTTTTAAATTTTTTTTCCTTTTCTTTTATGGTACTGTAAATTGAACCCAGGTTGCTCTACTACTGAACTGTATTCCAAACCCTATTTTGATACAGGGTCTCGCTAAATTGCCAAATATGGCCTAGAACTTGTGATCCTCCTGGCTCAGCCTTCCAAATCACTGGGATTATAGGCCTGCACCACAGTGCCTGGCTCAGCTCTATGCACTTGTAAGGGACTATTTATAATGGTTGTTGAATGAATATGCAGGTCATTTCCATCTCTCTCTGTTGAGGGAAGTTTTGTACAGTAATTGTTCTCAGAAACCTGTTTTATATACAGTCATCCTTATCTATTTTTTTCACAATTTGATAGGTACATTATAATTATACATAATGGTAGGATTTGTTGATACATATTCGTACATGCACATAATATAACAACATAATTTGGCCATTATCATTCCCTTGGTAGTCATCCCTATATTAACAAGCACCCTTTCAGTCTAATCAACACCTCTTCTCCAAATGTCAACCTATTTTCTTTATTTTGCCCTTTGTGAATATGGGGAACAGTTGATTGACAATTTATCGTTTTAAAAAAATTACATTTTTAGATATGTAATAATATGTTAACATGGCCCTTTAACAGCTCTTTTCCAGCTAAGCAACTTCATTCCCCAAGTGATAGAGATTTAAATATTATTTTAAAGTCAGATGTGAAATAATTAAAGCTTTATTTCTGACAGTTCTTTGTCATTGAATGTATTCTGGTAGAACTCGAGTTTGTGCTTAGTAAAGACTTGGGTGGGTGGCTTGCCTGCCAGGCATCATTGTGCGTCACTAACTCCTAGGCACCATGGTTCAGGTAAGCCAGGAAAAGAACACGGGCTGCTACTGCTCTGTGGTCAGCCCATGACAAGAGCTGCATCCAGATTCTGTGAAATCTGTGAAATGCCGCAAGACTCTTACCGTTGCTCACCGCTGAAACTTCCTGTTCTCCTGCCCAGAATGCACATCTCTGAGACCTCAAGTAGATGGCATGTGTCTGGCCCTGAGTCCTCCAGCCCTGGTAAATAAGGAACTTGGCTAGGCAGAGGCTGAAGGAAAAGCCTGTTTGAATTTGCACTTATTGTCATTCATTGATGAGTATTTGAGCAATGGTCATGGCATATTGGGGGGCCCTGGCAGCTACCATATGTGCAGAAGTTCTATAAAAATATAGTGAGACTTCATCGAATAAAAAGAAGGTCCATTTAATTTTGCCAGTTCAATCAGATAACCACCTGGCCCACTAGCAAGAATTAGCTCCTTTGAAGTGAGTTAGCTTTTTGCTTTGTTCCAAGATGAATATGAAAAAAAGGTCCAAGCATTGCCTTCTGGAGAATGCTTTTTGATAAATGAATTTCTGAAAAATAATTCATCCATTAATTCAGCAAATAACTATTGGGTGCCAACTATGTGCCAGGCACTGTGCTAGGCATTTAGGATACTGATGTGACCCCAAAAGACATAGATCACTGCCCTGGGCAACATTTATTCTAGTTGAGCACAAATACACTTTGCTATTAATGGAATTAGGGTTTTAGATGTTATTTAAGGAAAACTGGTAGTGAATTCTTTTGAAGAAGAAAAGGAGAAAAAAGAAAGACACACCCTTCCCAGGCCTGTGCCAGGCCTCCACTGGTGGTGACCAGCAGCAGCAGGTGCTGGACAGGGGCCAGGGTTGGGGGAACAGGTGGTTGAGAACTAGGAATTCAGGTGGCATCAGGGAGCCAGGCCATGGGGAATCTGAGGCTCTAACCCCAGTGTGTGTTCCAGTGCCCCAGAGGACTTCACTCACAAATCACAGACTCAAAGCTTAATGAAACCCTAAGCGCTGGAAACTTCTGAATATGTGGGGCCCAGCATTGACCATCCTCTTCATATACCCAAGAAACAAGGCCTGCCCAGAGCTATTTGGTTGTGTATTATATGGATATAATAGCTCTCCTGCTACCTCACAGCTCTATTTTGATGGCTAAATGAGGAGTGAGAGGTACTGTGAACACTGGAAAGTACAGTACTGTATTGATGTAAGCCGTCACTTAAGTCCAGTTGTTTTTTGGTCCTGGGAAATGAACTCAGAGGCACTCAACCACTGAGTTGCTCAGTACCTTGCTATTGCTGAGGCTGGGTTTGAACTTGAGATCCTCCTGCCTCAGCCTCCCGAGCTGCTGGGATTACAGCTGTGTGCACCAAAGTGCCTGGCTTAAGTCCAGTTTTGCACATCCAATATCATGTTGGTTTACCATGAATCTTATGTGTGCATAGGATTAAATATTCCATTTCCCAATTATGAAAACAGGTGCCATTACACAGTTCCTTTATCAAGAGACCACAGAACAGAGAGACTCTAGAGAAATTCCAGGATTGGCCTTGACTACTTAACTCTGTGTTCTTCTTTTATGTATTATAGGAAAACTCCCCAGAGAGGTTTAAAGCTTTTTATTGAAAGTTTTTTTCATCGTGGGGAATGGCATGATGTATTAGTTAGACCTGGATTTGAATCCAGATTTACTAGCTATGGGGTCTTGAAAAAGTTACATAAATAAATCTATCTTCATTCAGCATCAAATAGGTGAGATCCTAATAGGACTTTTTTCAAGGTTTTCTATAGGATGTAACAGGGATGCTAAGGGCTTTATGCATGGGCTTACTTTTCTCTTTGTAAACTGGACAGACTTAAAGAATAAATGAAATTGGGCTGGCTGTTTATTTGATGGCTATCATTCTCAGCATCCAAGACAATGAAAAAGGTTAAGTCTTTCTGGCTGCCTCATGCACTTGAAATTTTCCACTCAGAAAAAAGTCTATGGGGAGGGAGGGAGAAAGTACATCTGAAACAATAAAATATCTTATTATGACCCAGTTGAAACTAACTTTCTATTGTTACAAAAAGGCACAATCTGAACATAACACTGTGGTTCTGAACTGAATTTTTCTCACTCTTTCATTTGCATACACCCTTCTTCTCTTAGTCTTTGAAGTTTGCCATGAAAGTAGACTGCGTAGGAATTTGATAATCGTGGTCTAGGGAGAACTGCTTCTTGGCCAGGTTGTATGTAGAAATCATAGTTTGCACACCTGAATGTGCATAAGATTCTCATGCATAGGCTTCAGGATTAAATGTTACTGATTCAAGAATTATCTTTGAAAAAGAAATGGTAACAGGGTACCAACCAGCAAAGACAATGCTGTATCAAAAATTCCAAGTGCGTTTTATTAGAGAGAACTAAGGAAAGAGAAGAGCCAAGTTTTCCGAGTGCCTTGACAAATAAGTGTTGCCATCTAGTGACAAGTTTTCAAAATGCAGGAGCATGTCTTCACCATCCAGATCTCTTCTATGGCTAAAACAACATTGGAAGATCGTCGTACAAAATACATGTATGAAGATGTGGAAAAAAAAAAAAAAAAAGATACAAGGATCCACTGTAGCCAACATGAAGCGCTTTGCATAACTGCTGCCCCTGGAGAAGTCATGTGGTACATTCTTGTTTCATGTACTGCATCTTAACCTACCCACGCAAATGAATAGCCATGAATGCTTTATTTGGAAGTTTTAATCATTTTGCAATTCACACAATACTACTAAAAGGTGAATGAATCCTTGACTGATATGCTTTTTTTTTCTGCATTTGAGTTGTGATTAAGAACCTTGAATATTTTCATTTTCTACCAAAAACTTTTCAAGAAGTGAGGGAATGGGAAGATAATTGGAGAATGGGAAACCAATGTCAAATTTTATTCTTTCATTCTTTCCTCCTTTTTTTTATTTTTGGGTCTATGTGTGTGTGTGTATTGGGGACTGAACATAGCATGTCCTCTGTCACTGAGCTGCTCCCCCAGCTCCTTATCCCATTATTTTTAATGCATAAGGCAGGGCAATGTGCCACTCTCTTGGCTTTTGAGTTTGAGATGACATTGTGTGGTTTTCACTCTTGTTCATTCATTCCTTAACCACAGGCACAGCCCCAGCCTAGGTATCTATGATAAATGGGAGCAACATCATCCTGGGCAATTTTACAACAGATCCCTCTTTCAAAGGGTTGGTTGTGAAGTCATGTCATGTATTGTGATGGGCTTTGAAAGAGTGAAATAGAACAGAATACAAAAGCATGGCCTTGAAGGAGGATATGGAGAAATAGCTGAAGCATAATGATTACCCCAGGAAGGTGAGGCCAGAGGAAGGGGACAGTGGAATGACTTACTTTGGCAAAGAGAATGGGTTAGGAGAAAACACCAGGGTCCAAAATGAAAGTTGGAGCTCAGAGAGGTGAGCAGAGCCAGCCTATTGAGGAGGGGTGATGTGACTACCCGCAGAGATGTTGGGGTTCCTCACGACTGGAGGAGATGAAAATATGGCTCCCCCAAATATAATTTTTTGGTCTATTTTGAATTTGTTATTCTGAGACACTACAGACAGGCTCAGGTCTGAACAATTAGTAAAAGAAATTTAGAACTATAAAGGAAACCTACTTTAATACAAGTATGTGTATCAGGAAGAGGGCTGTTCCGACAACTTTTATTACCCCAGAGACTTTTATATGCCTGACAGGATAACCTCTATGCACCAGATATTTCCTCCCTTCACCCTCACATAGCCTGTGTCTTCCCCACCCCACAAAAATACCAAACCTCTGTTATGGTTTTTTTTTTTTTTTTTTTTTTTTTTTTTTTTAGTTTTCAATGGATTTTTTACTTTACTTATTTATATGCGATGCTGAAGATTGGACCCAGGGCCTCACACATGCCAGGCAAGTACTTTACCACTGAGCCACAACTCCAGTCCTCTGTTATGGTTTTGATATTTTGTCCTCCAAAAGTTCAAGTGTGAGACAAGCAAAATATCATGCCTTTTTTTTTCTGACCTTTGGCCTATTTCATTTTCTCTTTCCCCAAGATTTAGAGGTGAAATGATTGGGTTATGAGAGCCTTAACCCAATCAGTGTGTTATTCTCCTGGTAGGGATTAACTGCTAACTGGTTGGGTGTAGCTGGTAGGGTGTGGCTGGAGGAGGTGGGTCACCAGGGATGTGCCTTTGGGGTATGTATTTTGTCCTCAATGAGCAGAGCTCTCTATTTCCTTTCTGGTGTGATGTCTTGAGCTGTGTTCCTTCACCACACTCTTCTGCCCTAATGTTCAGCCTCACCCTGAGCCCCCAGGAATGGAGCCGGCTGTCTATGGACTGAGACTTCTGAAAACATGAGCCTCTAAAACACCCTCTTCCTTTCTCTAGCTCAGGATGCTGCCTAGCTTTAATCATCTGACCCTTCTTCAAGTGCATGTATCTAATTGAAGTGGATTTTCTCCTGTTAATCTGTCGTATGCCAAGTTAATTTATTGCAGCCTATTCAAAAATCTAGAAGGGTGGTTTACAGGTCCCTGCAGAGACTTAGGAGTTGAAGCAGAATAAATTCTTTGTTCTTGGTGCCATGAATAAAAATAAAACAACACTGATTTGGAGTACTTGTGGGAGTAGGAATAGTACAGAGGGATCTTGAATTAAATTTGTACTATGGCAGTTCCCTAGTATCCATAGCTTTAGTTACAGTCAACTGTGGACCAAAATTATTAAATGGGAAATTCCAAAAATAAAAAAATTCACGTTTGAAATAGATTTTGTTAGAATTAGAATATATAGTTGCAATTATTCTATTTTATTATTAGTTATTATTGTTAAGCTCCTCTGTGTCTAACTTAAAAATTAAATGTTATGATAGGTATGTATGTACCATATAGGAAGAAAACACCGAACATACAAGGTTCAGTACTATCTGTGGTTTCAGGCATCTGCTGAGGTTCCTGCAATGTGCTCCCATGTACAAGGAGGACTATATTTTACAAGCCCTTGGAAAGCCAATTTTACTAAAATTTTGGCTTCCCTATTTTCTCTATGAATCATACTCATATTTGTTCTATTTAACTTTACCTATTTCTTCAAGCAAAAATCTCACGCCTTTTCTTGCTGACCTTTGACCTATTTCATTTTCCCTTTCCCCAATAATGCTTCGTCTTTATTCCAAACAATGTAACATGGTAGAGTTCATCCTGGCAAGAAGTGGCATACCTTGTATATCAACAGCTAGGGAGGCGACAGATTCTTAAAGAATAGGAATCAGGAGTCTATGAAACTCCAGTGAGTCACCCGATTCATTGATGAATTGTGAATTCATTGAGGAAGAAAAAGCAAATAAGGATCTCAGAAGGCTCATTTCTTCTTTGGAGGGCCAGCCTCTGCAGACCTCTGTGGCATGGGCTGCCTAATCCAGGGCTGGCTACAGAGCAGGCCCTTTATACAGATTGTTAAATGAAGCTCTACTGAAGGATTACATGCCTGAACAAAAGGGCATGGGCATTAGGGTAAGCCAGCTCCATTTCAGCTGATTCTTGGTGGGGTAACCTTAGGCAAGTAATTCATCTTTCTCTAACTTAATTGCTTTATCTATGAAATGAAGATAATAAAAAATAATAGAGTGGTGTTAGGGAGCACAGAAATAATAAAGAAGTGCCTGGAACATTTTAGACACTTCAACAAATGGCATTAGTTATTCTGTGGAATTTGCAGACTGGAAATCTCTTTTAATTACTATTAATTGGGAGTAACTACCAAGATTTCCATCTTGTGGTAAACTAGAATCCCCCTCCACACCCCAATCCTGGGACTGGAACCCAGCACTTCATGCATGCTAAGCAAGCACTCTGCTACTGAGCTGCATTCCCAGCCCTCTGGTGCAGATTTTTAAAAAGAGGATTATGATGAAGGTATCTAAGCTGATTCACTCATCTACTTAGTGATTCTGGTTATCAGGAAGCATCCGCATTTCAATACCATTTTATTTCCTAATAACAACAATTACAACAAGTAACATGAATGGGGTTTTTACCATGTACTAGCCACATATCTATGTATTTTTGTTATCTGAGCCCTGGGCCAGAGGCCTGACTCTGAGGGTTCTAAAAAATTAGGTCTAGCCATTTACCCTAAAAATAAAACAGAAAAAGTAAAGGTGAAAAGCAAGAAGGTAGATTTTTTTTTTTTTTTTGTACCAGGGATCAAACTCGGGGCTCAGGGACATTCGGCCACTGAGCCACATCCCCAGCCCTATTTTGTATTTTATTTAGAGATAGGGTCTCACTGAGTTGCTCAGCGCCTTGCTGTTGGTGAGGCTGACTTTGAACTTAAGATCCTCCTGTCTCAGCCTGGGAAAGGAGCTTTAATCATCATGGTCGTATTGTGAAGGCAAGGCAAGATCAAGTGTCTCAGTCTCAGTGTGTGTTCAGGGCACTACATGAGTTTTTTTATTTCAATGGAAGAAGAACCAGAGCAGGGAGTGAGGTACGCATGATGACACAGTCTTGGTCAAACTGTGATCTGGTTGATTGTTATTTCAGTTCTCTTTCAGTGACGTGGCTACAGTGAACTTCTTATCACTTGAGGGGGCATTCTCCAGTTCTTGTTTAGAATGTTTATCTATGAAACCTGTAATCCTGGAAGGTGGGCAAGTCAGTTTCCATGAGACTACTGCTCTTGCTAAGGGGGATAGTGTCATCCTGGGTGATACGCTGCAAGGCTCTACTATTCCTTAAGGGACAAGACAGGTTAGGTAAATTTAGAACTATTAAACATCGTATTACCAGTTTTTAGGTGAACTTTCCTTAAATGATTAATATGTCAACTTTGCAGAACTGAGCAGGAATCTGAAAATAGATTTAATAATGAAGGCAGAGATGCCAAGCTTGATTCTGCTTTTAGTTACCGACTGGGCATCTGCAGGCCCAAATGAAGAGTCAGTGCTTTTAGCGAAAGCAGCTTCCAATTCTCAGTTATATTTTGATCCTCAAAACAAACCTAAAAAGTAGGGGCTGTGATTCCCTGATGGGACACTGAAGCTGAGGCACAGAGACACCAGGTAATGTGGCAGGGCCCTCAGTTGGTGCATATGAACCAGAATGAACCCTGGCAGCTGGGCTTCAGGCCCACACTTTTCCCTGCTCCTGATCGGATCAAGAATTGAAAAAAAATGTGTTTCTATGTGGCAGGGGAAAAAAAAAGCCCATCAAATTACTTGACACTGGATGTTTAAATGGTGGTTTGAGGATCTACAAGAAAACTCGATTCTCATAGAAATGTCACCTATGATGAAGCTCATCATCTGTGCAATTGTCATTTCTCTTTGGGGATCTGTGGATCTTACAGTGATATTACTCATGGATGGCAATGGTCTATTGTATTATTGTTAGTGAAAGAACATATTTAAATCTTATGCTGTCTCCAACAGACATCCTCCCATTACCATGCAAGGATTTAATCTCTTCCGAACATATTTGAAAAATCCCATTGAAAAATTTGGCCAATAGGTACTTGTTATAGGAATCTGAGACTCATGGGGGTGGGTATTGAAAGTTTGCTGTAATGAACAACCAGTTTATTTATCCACAGAAAAAGAACTTAGTAAACTTTGGAGTTCAGCTCTTTGGCAACTTCTTTTTTTCAGAAAGTTTCTCTAAATACCTGTATCACTAAGGATTTCCTGTTTCCAAAAAGGGTGTTTGCAATTCCTGATGAGTTTCATAGTTCAGGTTTCAGGATGGGAGGGGGTGGGGGGTTGGGGAGGGGTGGCCAGGGTGGGGGTGGGGGGGGCCACTGGGGTGATTCTACTTGACTCCCAGACTGGTCCTTCTAATATAAACTAATGGTATTGTTTGTACAATTATTTAGTGCTTTCTAAATGGCAGATAATTTGACATTTTATTGTATGTTATTCTTTGTAACAGAAGAAAAAAACTAAAGCAGAGAGAAATTATAAATTTGTTCAGGATCATCAACTAGAAAACGGTGGCTGCTAAAGGCTAGGTCTGGAATGTCCCCCAAAACTTGTGTTTTAAAGGCTTGGTCCCTACCTTGGAATTCTTGGAAAGTGGTGGAACCTTTAGGAGGTGAGGTCTAGTAGAGGTCTTCAGGTCACTGGGGGAATGTCCTTGAAAAGGGCAGGGGCACCCCACCCCCTTCCTCTTCCTCTCACTTCCTGGCTGGGAGGTGAGAGGTTTTGCTCCACCACATGTTCCCAGCACAATGTGCTGTCTCACCACAGGCCTAAAAGCAACCGGATCAACTCATGATGGGTGGAACTTCCAAAACTGTAAGCCAAATGAACTTTTTCCTCCTTATAAAGTGACGGTCTCAGGCATTTGTCAAGGTAGGTGGTAGAAAGCTGACCAACACAGTAAGGCTGGGGTTTGCGGGTGGGCATCCTGACTCCAGAACCCACTCTCAACAACCCCTTCGCCAGCCCATTCTAAGGGGCACTGAGCTCTGATTTGGGGCACAGATGATCATTGGCAAACAGGAGCTGATGACTGACAGCATGACCAACACTGTAGGGGGCAAAAATGTCATGCCGGTTAACACAGTGACACCTTTTTGGACACCCACTGTGTGCCAGTCTCTTTTCTTACTTTGCAGTAATCAAATGGAGGTGGGTCTTCTTAACCTCACTTTTCAGATGAGTAACTGAAACTCATAGAGTCTGAGGAGCTTGTCCGAGATTACACAGTTGGTTACCAGTGAATTTCAGGTTTGAAAACACAGCTGTTACTGACTCCCAAATACCAGGTTCTTTCCATTGTGATGTGCTATGAATTTATAGGAGATGATACAGGTAGATAAGCCTGGAACTTTCCTGGAGTTTCCCCTCCCACCTTCAAGCACTATCAGAATCCACTCAAAGAGGTCGTTTGAAACTCACAGAATTTCTGTTCCAAATACAAAGACTTTCTACTCTCTCATCTATGTGGTATCTGTGGGGTCTCTCTGCTTTTCTAGACTGGTCAACCAGAGTGGCAGGCCAAGCTGGTGTGAGATAGTTCTAAGTGTGGTTTGGGTGGCAAGCTTGCTGCCGTGGGTTTGTAGGGATCCTCACAACATGCCAGTTTGGGGTCTCCTGTTGATGTGCGTGCTCTCAGCACTGGGCAGTGTAGACAGCATGGAGTTCAAAGACCACACTGAGCTTCCATTTGAACCTCCAGGTGAAGATGAAGAGAAAGGACGGCTTTAAGCCTGGGGGATCCCTAGCCAAGTAATTTACACAAAGCGGGCAATAAAACAAACACAAAATAAACATGTCTTTTAAAAAAATGATCATCCCTGTAAAAGATAAACAGAACAGAATGCAATTGATGAAAGCGTTCTTCTTTCCTTTAATCATGGTTGTTCTTTCCAGAGAAAATTGCTACTGACAGTTCCTTCAGCGTGCTTCCAGAAAGTTAAATAGGTTTTAAAGGTGAACATGGATTAAACAACCCATTTCTTTGGTTTAGGAGAAAATTTCATTGCACAAAGGTAAGACTATCTTTTCTGACAAGGACAGAGATCCATTCATGTACATCCTTCCAATGGACTATCTAGAATGTATTTGTTGTATATTTGCAATCTGTTCTCTCCTCCTGTTTTTAACACTGATATCTTTGATATTGAATTGGTTTTTGTATTTTTCTAGGCATGGAGAAAGTGTTAAAATATCATCCTTGGGTAATATTGGGTGAAAGGGGGGAAAATAGAGTATTTTGTCAAAGAATAACCATAATTGAATGGGGGTTATGGACGGTTCATAAGACTAAAAAAAGTTGACTAGGATTTAAATACCAAATATTATCTCAACTATCAAATACATTAAAATGGGGCCAATTTATACACAAAACTGGTTACTGTGTATAAGTGGAAACAGTGGTTTTTGATGGGTTTTCCATGGGTTCTTGTGTCTGCACATTTTGTCATACAAGTTCTAATTGCCTTTATTTGGAATTATGTACTCAAGGATGTTTATATAACAAAAAGTTTTGGAAAAATTGAAAGTGTACCTTTCTGCAGGAAAGGGGAGATTTGTTTATTGTCCACTCTAATAAAGAAAAAGTTTATTTTTCTGGAGCAAGATCAGTTCCACTTGGTGGGATAGGAAGTTTCAGATTCCTGGAAATCCCTGGGACAGGAGGGTGGCTAAAGGGAAGATATCAATAGAAACAGAAGCCAGGCAAGCATCTTCATAGTATGTGAAATTCAAAGCAAACTAAGGTAAATGGATAATAGACTGATATAATTCCTAAACACATGTCACATATAAAATTATGCTCCTAATCAATTGAGGATTCCAGAAATGTCTTGTTTAAGGGATTATAGCTCTTCCTATTTATGATATTAGCAGTAAAAATGAGAAATTAAGAAATATTTATTAACTCATTAAAAATAATAACACTGTCACATTATCATAAGTAAAGTTTTATGATAATAATGCAGTTTCAAAACAAAAAAGTTACTATAAAAAGTGGCATTATTTTATGATTTTGAAAATCTCTTTAATGTCTGGTTTTGTAGAAGATAGCTGGAGTCTCAGCTCTGCTTTTTTTATTCAAACTCTTGTGATATCATACGACAATTAACCTCTGGGGGCAAAACACTAAGAGTTGAGAATGAGAATAAAAGAGGGTAAGAATATAATCATATTTTCATGAGAACAGCTTTGACTTTGCAGACCTCCTGAAGGATCTTGAAAACTCTTGGGGTCCCTGGGTCACGCTTTAAGACTCAAAATAAAACAAATATGCTGGACTGAAAACACAATCCATGAATTTTGCACACCTTGTCATACTGATTTTATGGTAGGGATACAACCAGTTCAGTTTCTGAAATTCCTAGTAGAAGTTTCAGAAATAGTCCATGAATTCTATTTCTTTTTGATTATTAGGAGACCAATAAATTTTCAGCAGAGTGGCCTATGGGATTCCATCATATGCTTGGGGAATGATTGAGTCTCATACTTGAGAGAATTTTATTTTAGACTCCAGGAATGTGATGTTTTGATTATATTTTCAAATAATTTTCTCCTTTAGGGATCTGGAATCAAGCCCTATTTATCATATATGGGAAAAAGCACTGGATTTAGAACCAAAGCAACCAGGGTTTAAATATAAGCATGTAATAGTTGAACAACTCTAGGCAGATCACTCAGCCACTCTGTGTCATCATCTGCAAGCCTCATCTGTACAATGGAGGTAGTGATGATTCCCAGGCTTATTGTAAGGATTCTGTTTATATGTCCAAAGGTGTTAGCCTGATGCCTGGCATCCAGGAAGGCACAAGGCAGAATTTCCAGTCATATCTTCATCAGGGGTTGGAGGCGCCTTGGCAGTCATCATGATGTGCATCTGCTTCTACTAGGACATAGTCATCAGCAGAAATTCTCTGTTTCTCCAGGCAGCAACTTCCATTTCAGAAAGGCCTATGTATCAGTCAGCTTTCCATAACTATAACAAATACCTAAGATAATCAAAATAAGAAAATAAAAGGTTAAGTTTGGCTCACGGTTTTGGAGGTTTCAGTTCATGATTGATTGGTCTCATTGCTCAGGGCTGTGACAAGGTTGGACATGAGATCAGGGAGTACATAGTAGAGCAGAATTGCTCCCCTCCTAGCCAGGTGGCAAAAGAGAGAAACAGAGGGGAAGAGACTTGGGTCCCACAATCACCTTCAAGGGCATTCCCCCAGTGACTGAAAGATCTTCCACGTAACCCTACCTCTTATAGTTTCCGTGACCTGCAAAAGGCTTCTCCCTGAGGAACCAGACTCCAAAACATGGGTATTTGGGGGACATTGAAGATCCAAAGTAGGAAGTCTGATTACTACAATATGTAGAGAGAGAAAATCTTCCTCCATCTTTTCCCATTGGACCCTGCTCTCTTCTTGGAGTACAGTCCAATTCTCTTTCCCATGACAACTCTTCAAATACTAGAACAACTCTCCCATCCTGTCTATCTCTTCTTTTCTCTGGATTAAATCATATCACAAGCTTCAAGAGTTTTTTTTTGCATGACATTTAAGCCCTGCTCATTTTCCTTTGGGTACAAAGAGGGTCAAGTTCTGGATGTCAGAGGACCAGTTCAAGCCCAACCACAAAACAGATATATTTTTGCTTTCCATTTCCCCCTTTCATTGTGTGGGGGATTAGTTTATTATGCCTGACTTGTACATGTCATCCTTGTGTACACCACTGTCATTTAAATGCTTTTGTTTGCTTGTTACTTAATCTGCATATCCACCATCAGTTGTGCCTATTGCCAGCTGGGTAAACCACCCTAGGCAGAAAGCAATGCTCTGTCAACTAATAAGTTCTGCATTTCTCCATTTTCCAATGTTACATCAGATACCATGACACTGACTTCCAGCTTTAGCCTAATGGAGCAGATGTAACTCTTTTGCCTTAAGAAGTGCCTGGTGAGTCTCTGTCTTCCCTCTGGTAAACCAGCAATGTACTCCCTTAGTGTCGCAGTAAGCCTTGGCCTTTGACCCAGATTGCAGTCAAAATGCTGACATCTTCCTGATGCTGTCTTTTCACAATCTTTAGACATCTTAGTATCTAAGAGGTCAGAAGAGTCATTAGTCAGCCCCAGAACATTTCCATTTCTGACCCAAAAGCCTACAGCCACTTCCCCTTTTAAAGTTCTTCCCTTTTGCATTTTCAAATTATATACTAGAGATAGCACCCAGATAATTTTAGGTGCGACAAACTTTTCTCCAACTTTAAAAACTCCCAGGAATTTTGCTAGTGATTCCACTGTCTTCTTGCTCTTCCGGCTGGAAGTCAAAATGAAACTCTTGGTCATCCCTACCGGGGACTGTATTTTCTATCCACCTTTGGGTGTCTTTCAATGAGGGCTTGGGAAAATACGTTATATCATAAAGCTCCTCCAGTGGAAGTTTGGAACAAGGTCACTCAGTTCCTTAAGAAGCTTCATGAAAACTTGCACTTCTTTCTGAGTTTGTTGCCCTTCTACATGGGCAGGAAGTGGGATGTGCTGGTTGCTGGAACCAGTTGTAAATGACCATGGAAGGAACAAGTCTATTTTTGCCAGCAGGAAAAATATATTCACACTGTGTGAGGGCATCTTAACTGGACCTTTCTAGTTGTGGACATGAGACCACCTACCCAAGTGTTCTTCCTCTATCCAGGACTATGGTCCTGGGACAGGCAGAAGCAATGGTCCCTCATAAGCCTGCACAAAAAGGTCTAGGGGGGAGCTTGGGTGGGACAGCCAGGGTGTTGTCAGCTGGACCTCATGCCTCAGATACCCTTGGACCTAAGAAGGGAGCAAGACTGAATTTGGGCAATGAGATGTTTCACCATTTGAGTCAGCCCAGGACATGCCCTGGTGAGATACAGAAGTTCATGCCACCATTAGGAATCCACTGGATGGCTGGCATACTCATTCTAGGGCAAGGAGCCAATCTTTGAAGCACTTCTTCAGCATTTGTGGTTTAAAAATACGTGCCTTCGTTTTGCTGAAAAACAATGCACATTTTTACTAAAAATTTTGGAAAGTTCTGAAATGCAAAAAGAAGAGAAATGGAAAAATGATACCCAATTCAGGTATAACTTCTACTATTAATGTGGTAGCTCTTTCCAATAATTTATATATATATGTGTACTCATAAATGATAATACTAAAATATTGTCTTAATGAGAATAGTGTCTCAATGTTGGTTCATAAATAATAATGTACTGGTGTTCATTCATTAATTGTAATAAATGTACTGTATTCATGTAAGATGTTTATAGTTTATAGATGTAGGATATATGTACAAGTTTCTAGAGTTTTCTACACATTTAAATCTATTTTAAGGACTAAAATTTATCTTTAAAAATCTATTAAAATGGCGAGGCATGGTAGTGGATGCACATCTATATCCCAGCCATTCAGGAGGCTTAGGCAGGGGGATTTCAAGTTCAAGACCACCCTCAGCAACTTAGCGAGGCCCGTAAGCAACTTAAGAAGACCCTGTTTCAGAATAAAAAAAATAAATAAATACAAAAGGCTGAGGATGTGGCTCAGTGGTAAAGCACCTCTGAATTCGATTTCCAGTACCCCCCCCCAAAAAAAATCGATTAAAATCGATAGAATGGAATATAATTAGAATGCAGCCTAAAATGTTAGACCTTATTGAAAGAGACATGACTTTAATTTGTAGCCATCAATATGTTATATATTATTGAATATGCATATATTTTTCTTTATATATTATGTTTACATGTTTTAATTTATGTATCATAATATATATATTTTAATACATATTAATAAATGAGAAATTTATTCATTTATCAGAAATGACACATACAAAGAGGCAAAGGGTGTACAGTCTTTGTCTTCAAATAGCTGACGGATTCATGGGGGAATCAGGAAATAAATAAGTAGACAAATAAGTACTTAATTACAAAATACTGAGTGCTGTGAAGGAGCGTGTTGCCACAATAGACAAAAACAGTCGGGTGAACTGCTTCTGTGGGTGATAGGAATACGGGCTCTTGGCGAGATGGCTGAATCTAGATCAGGGAGAGGGAATCCACAGATGAGCCTGAACTCTTGTCCTAGCAGAAGAAAGGAAGCTACCAAAACCATGATGCCCTCTCAAAGAGACTTGTGAGCTAACTTGAAGAGATTGCCTCTGGTCAAATACAAGACAATTTAAGCATCAATAAGAATAATGATTATAGTGCATTGAAACATATCAACTATATTTAAATTAACAAGTTCACAACTGTACTAGAAAAACCCTCATTAATCACAGTTGGAAGATGCTAGGGAACGAACTCATTTTAGAAATCAATAAAGGGAAAAAGGAAACATTTATCTTGTGCCTCTTTTTCAGAAAACAGTTGGTGAGGAAGTCTTTTTTTTTTCTTTCTTTCTTTTTTTTTTTTTGTAGCTTTCCAGAAGGAATGGCATAATTAGAATACCATTATTCTGCAAATACTTAAGTGAGCTAATATAACAGACAATGATAGTCCATGACTGAAAACCTCACAAAATAGAGACCTCTAGGCTCTGTGTTCCTCCAGTTGGAGAATGTTGCAAGTGTGCAGTATTGTCAAAAAAGCAAACTTGAATAGCCTCAAAATCTCATCAGCACATCTAAGTACCTGTTTACAAGACACTCAGGACAGAAGAACGTGTTAAACATGGAGGGAGGAGAGGCAATAAGCAAACTCTAGACTGTGGGATAAGATGACTTTCTACAGTCTTATTCTGAGGATTCAGTGAGTTCATTATTTGCAAAGTGATTAAAACAGTGCCTGGCTTTCAATAAATGTTAGCTACCATGATCACCACTATTTTCAGTACTATTAAAATTGAACTTAACACTTCAAGGACAGTCTTCTTCTACCCTGAACTAAAAGCAATGGATGCAGCCCAGGAATCAGCAGTATCCAAGGAGCTCTGGGCTGCCATGAGTGGAATATGAGATCATTGCTTCTGCCAGTAGTCCAGAGTGGTGCCGGGCTGGGGGTCTAGCCATCGTTGGCAATGATACCCTGCAGCCAACACGACCCTCTGTGAATGGTCAGATTTTTCCAGTTCTTATTCCTAAGGAAGGAAAGACAATTTCATGATTATTGGATGGACACTTGAGGTTCTGAATTTGAATATTAAAAGAGATATGATCTTAATTTGTAGTCCATGTATTAGGCTACACATAATTATATTCCATTCTAAATATTTTAATACATTTTAAAAGATGGTTTATTTTGAGACTATTCTTAAATTTATAGAAAAATGAAGATGATAGAACAATTTCCATATACCATGCACCTAGTTTTCCCCATTACAAATATCATACATCAATATGGTACATCTGTTACAATGAATGGAGTAACATTGATACATTCTTATTTACTAAAAGATTTCGTTAGTTTTTACTTGATTTTTTTTTTCTGTTTCAGGATTCCATCTAGGAAACTACATTACATTTTCTTACTATTAATGTCTCCTTGTAATTCTTCTTGCTTGTGACTATCTCAGGCTTTCCTTGTTTTGATGACCTTGACAATTTTGAGGAGTACTGGTATTTGGTAGACTGTTCCTCTGCTGGAATTTGTCTGAAATTTTTATTTTATTTTTTTCTTATGCTTAGGCTGAAGTTATGGGTTTCAGGGAAGAAGACCACATAAGCTAAGTCCCATTCTCAGCCATCATGCCAAGAGCCCCACCATCAGCATAGTCAGTCATTGTTGACGTTGACTTTGATCCCCGGGCAGTGTTCAGCAAGTTTCTCCATTGCAGCGTTACTCTCCCCCTGTCCCTTTCCACCCTGCACAGATGGGAGCGAGGTCACTGTGTGCAGCTTGTGCTCCAGGAACCAGAGAGTGGCGCTCCACCTCCTTGGGAAGATAGTGTCCACTTAAATTATTTAAATTCTTCTGCCTCTTGTGTCCCAATTATTGATTCATTCTATCACTTTTTTATATTGGTATGAACTAAACTTATTATCCAATCTTTGAATTTTTAACTCTGTAAGAATGAGTGTTTTCCCAACTATATATTCAGATTATTTTTCATGACATCTTCACTTGATTATCTGGAACCTGTTTCTAGAAATGCAGTTGTGAGGCAGAAGATATGAACATTTTAATGCTTTTTGTATGTACTGCCATGTTGTTTTCTGTTAGGGTCTGTAAACAAGTCTGGATGGCGCCTGGCATTTTGCAGAGGGAGTGGTTTGTGAAGTAACGCCAGCGAGCCATTAAGTGTGGAGATTCCTTATTGGTTGACTGCTGTATCTAGTTTATGTTAATTAAGATAAGCTGTGTGGAATGTATATATACCCCTCCGGTCCTACAATAAAGGGCTCCCACTCCTGCTGTATCAATCTACACAAGTTGCTCGACACCCCCCCACCCCCCCCACCCACCCACCCCCGGTTATTTTGCTGCAGCCGGACTGCGGCAGTTTTCTAGGTATGATACTCAGCTTTTATTTCTATCTGAAGATTGTGACAACACTTGTCTCAACATATCTTTATAAATATTAAACATTAAATTTGTTGAAAGCTTTGTCAATTTGATAGGAAAAAAGTCACACCCTTGCAGCATTGAGTAGAAATTTGTAAATACTTGCTGTTAGAAAAATAAGTATTGATAATTTAATTTTTTTACCTCAATGAGGGAAGAAGCACAACTGAAGTGGTCTTCTGACCTCGGTCTCACTACTAATATCTAGCTTAGGTTCGACGGCAGAGTTTTTTTTTTTTTTTTTGTGTGTGTGTGTGTGTATGTGCTAGAAATGTAGGGTTTTCCAATGTAATGATCTCTTTTGTGTTACTGTAATAAGGCTGGGTGTTTTATTTTCTAAAGAAAAGTTATTTAGCTCACAGTTCTGAAGGGCATGGATATGATGCTCATTCTGTCTAGGGCCCCTTCACTGTGTGAGGAGAAACATAAAGGAACCAGCCACACATAGATAAGATCAAGCATGTGGGTGACTTTAGGACGATCGGCTCTCATAAGAACTCACTCCTCAAAACCAAGGGCAATGACCCCATGTCCTAATTACTTGCACTAGGTTCTACTTAGTGAATAGGTTCCACCATTTCAACACTCCAACTTCTAGCCCATGAAACACTCAAGCCATGTCATAGCATCCAGATATGAAAGAATATGAAGAAAAGGTATGTGGGATATCAAGAGATGCAAATAGGTATTGTTCTGCCACGATGCTCAGAAATGGTAGTTTCAATCCTTCCATGATCATTTTCCCTATCATGTGACTTGGACAGCTAGACTACCACTGGATGGGAATGCTTCAGAGGGAGTGGCATTTTTGATTTGCCCGATGGCCTGAATTGGAAGCTACACCTGTATTTATTGCTCAACAATTTTGTACTTTGTCTAGACAGTAAGCTATGCATTTGCTACATAAAGGCAAATATTGCAAACAATATATAATTCTCACCCTGAATGATCTTTTCATTTAGTTGGAGAAGGAGATACATGAAAATTCAGTACATAATCTGATTTAGTGATGGTAAGGACAGAAAGTGAGTAACTTTCTAGAATATGGGAATGGTTTCACTGGGAAAATGATAATAGAATTGGATCTTAATTAGTTTATCAGTTGGAGAAAATGGAGGAGAGGATTTGTGTCTGAGATATAAGGAAGCAATGGGTAATTTGGAATGAGAGCAATGAGGATTTATTCAGTTAGCTACATGACTGAGTTCTAACCAACAGAGAAGTAGAAGTGATGTGTTCCTTTTCCAATCCTATCACATTAAAACAAAACAAACAAATAAAGAAAAGAAAAGAAAAACATGCATGCTCTTTCATGCTTTGTTGCCCTTCAGATGGTTGGAATGGAGACAACTCCTGATAGATAGGGAAGATGGCCGAGTCCCTACGACTTTTAATGATTTCATGAAAGAGGACTGTCCCATCAAGTGTTTCACCTCCAATGCTTATAAGTAAGCAAGAAATAGCTTCTATTGTCTTTGATTCATTGCATATTAAATATGCTAGCTTTGCTGTATAAGTAAACTAAGTTAGTGTAACTAGTAAACTAAGTTATTGTAACTAGTAAACCATAGCTAGGTAGGGAAAAGTATTGAAAAGCCTTGAATGCTACACCACGAATTTCATCTTACTACTTCCACAGTAGGGGGTCTGTGTGACAATGTTAAGTAGAGGAGTAACAAGATGAGTGCAGGCAGGGAATGGATAGGAGGCACCTTCAAGAACAACATCTTGTACTCTGAGCTCTTTGCTCATTTTGATTTCCTCTCTAAGCTTCCAATGGACCTCATCCATATCTGGAAAGATTTGATAAAAGTTCTACTGACATTTTTTGGGGAGGAGGGTATTGGGGATTGAACCCAGGGTTGCTTAACCACTGAGCCACATCCCCAACCTTTTAATGTTCCATCTTGAGACAAGGTCTTGCTAAGTTGCTTAGGGCCTTGCTAAGTTGCTGAGGCTGGCTTTGAACATGTGATCCTCCTGCCTCATTCTCCTGAGCCACTGAGATTACAGGTGTGTACCACCACATCTGGCTCTACTGGCATCTAGGGCATCTGCAAAACCCTTAGAAATAAATCAGAGGATACTAGAGGTAATGCATTCAATGACCACAAATCCCTTCTCTGTCCCTATACAATGTGACTTTCCTGCTCAAAAATGTGACCTTTCTATCAAGAAATGGAGGGTGTTTTTCCTCACTTGAAACAGGGTCTTGCTTTGAATAATGGGACATTAGCAAACACAACAAAAGTAGAACCTCAAAATGAACTTCTATACTCTTGCTGCCTAAGTCCTGTGTGTAATGAAGTCTAGAATGGCTGTCTAAACAATGAAAGAATATCTGAAGAGAGACAGCCACCACCAGCTGCCGGACATAGGAGCCCATCTTGGATCATTCATCAGGCAATTCCTTATAGGACCTTGACCTGGTGAGTAAACCCAGGTGAGATCAACAGAAGACCAACTGAGTCCAGCCAAGTTGCTCACTAAGTATTGCTGTATTTTGTTACACAGCAATAGATAACCAAAGAGAGCTCACTGTTAGAAGACCATAGATCATGCAAATGCCAAAAATCAGCAAGAGAATCCGAACAAAGCCTTATCCACTCACAATTCCTAATGACCCAACAGGGATGAGCTAGATCTTTGCCACACCAAGTAGATGTTCGAAGATATGAAATTAAAAGTTCTAATACATAAAAAAGATTCAACAGTATTCTATTTTAACATCTGTGGATTTATTTTTAAAACACAATGAAGAATAAAAAGTATTTTATTAGTCACTCTTGTTTTTTGTTTCTGGTATTTCTGACACTTCTTGTCCTATTTTTTTCTTCTCCTGTTCTATTTTTTTCTTCTCCTTCTATTTTGTCCCCTCTTTTATTTTTAGTTTCTCTGATAAACTTCACTTTTTTGATATTTTAACTCAGCACGAATTGTTTGTACCGGGGTAATGCCAGGATGTTGAAATTTCCTTTGCTCTGTGGACACTCTTGTAGTTCTTCCAAATGTAACTCTATTATTTCCTCTTTTTGATTTCTTAAAGATATCCCTTAATTAGGAAAGGATAACCTTCTTTATATTTCTTACTATTTTCCTTAATTAAATATATGATCATTGTCTAAAATTATAAATATCATTTATATACTCTATCAAACTCTTCCATATGACAAGAACTGGTAAAATGAAAAAAAAAATAAGAATCACATAATGGAAAACCTCATTAACTATAAAAGGAACTTGTTAACTATAAATAGAAACTTGTTAACTATAAAATTGATCATTCAATTACCAATTGTCCTTTAAATTACATCACTAAAATATGTCCCTCACTGAAGTTTTATCTTTTCTATTTGAAAAACCTTATATATATTTTTTTTATTTTGGTACTGGGGATTGAACCCAGGGCCTTGTGAATGCTCAACATGCATTCTACACTGACCTACACCCAGGGCCTCTGAAAAATCTAATTAGGCAAACTCTTATATCATGCAGTTCTTTGACATTCATGAATGTAGTCACTAAATATTCATCATCGACAGTTTTCAATATATTTAGCTCTGTGCTAGGCCAGGAAGATATAAAGAGATTTTGCCTAAAAACAGCAACATAGTAAAATAATATTAGTTAAATATCCTAAGTATAATAGACATGTGGCATTGTGGGAATTGAAGGCCCCTTGAATGTGTTTGGGGTACATATGAACAAGGAAAGCCTCTCTGGTTTCACTTCTCAGTATAGTGCTAAGGAGCCTCTGGCCTGGGGCAAACATAGCCCCCTGGCCAGTGGTCAAGGGCTCTGGGGTACCATACCGAGCCTATGCACAGTGAGCCGTTGGAAGCTTCCAAGCAAAAGAGTAATGCTGTCAGATGTGGTGGTGGATTTGAAGGGGCAAGAAGACTGCTGGAGAGACTATTGCCTTTATATGCTCGATAGAGAATAAGAAACTGAACTAGGATGGGGTCAGCAGGAAAAAGAAAATAAGTAAACGAGGAAGCATTAGAAGGCTAAGCTGGCAGATATACACATATTTTTCTCTTTGTAAGATTAAAATCAAGATCCCATTAAGGGTGATTTACTGTTGGAGAAAACCCAGGTGTTAGCACACATTCTTTACTGTAACAGTACAGAGGTGTGTGAGTAGTTTCAATGATGTGCCACCCTCCTGAAGGCCCTCAAGTGCTAAGCATTAGACTAGGCATAAAGAATGTGAGAAGACAAAGTCCTCAAGCTGTCTGATGTCTGGAGTTGTAAGGTCTCACTGTATTATAGGTTGTACGTGTTACTGACATAGCCATCTATATCATGGACTAATTTCCCCCGGTCTACATTTTATTAAGACTTCAAGACTTAGATTCAGACTAACAGCCATAGATGCAATTGCAAACCATTTAGCCACATTTTATGGAACACATTTTATGGGCACTTAACATCATGTTAGATACTAAAGGGAACAAATATTTGACTTAGCACCCTTTAATGTAAGAGAGAGATAAAAGAAATCTAGCTTTCAAATTTATAATTAATTGGTAAGGGAAATAATGAAGAAGGAGTTAAGAGTGACTTCCAGGGATCTAGCTAGTTGAGTAAATGTATGTCGGATCCCTGATAAGGAGGATATGAAGAGAAGCAGGAGACAGTTAACAATGGAAGAGCCCTTTACCTCGCCTGGTATAACCCTCTTCACTCTGTGGTATTATTCCTACAGCACTGGCCTGGTGTGTGCGGAGATGATTGGCTAAATTTATCTGCATGGAATTTGTCTTCTTGGCCTCAACCCCTTGATTCATTGCGCCAAGGAAAGCTCTTGGCTGGAGAATGGGGAAGAGAACCAAGTCGGCTAGAGATAGCTGAAATGTGACATCATACCTTGCAGATTTGATTGGAGCAAGTGATAGATACATTCTTCTGAGTAAATTTCCTGGACACTCTTATCAGAGTTGGGAGGACAAAGTCTGACTTTATATAGTGGCCGAAGAGGTATCTGTCCCTGTCTGTGAGGGTGAGCTATCTGTCCCGTTGTCCTTGGACAGTGGTCACTGGCACAGTGGACTTTGTAAGTTGGCTTAAAGATTTATTTTCACAGTTTCTTGTGTCTTATGAGGTAGAGAATTCTTCATGTAAAAACTAGTCAGAAGAGAGGGGTGTGTGTGTGTGTGTGTGTGTGTGTGTGTGTGTGTGTGTTTAAGGAGCTGCTTTAATTAAATAAAGGGCAGGAAGTTCCTTCCTGAATAGCTAAAATCCTGCTGATTATACTAGCAATGTGCTGATTACAAACCGCCCCTTGGCCAGTTCTGCCAAAGTTACCAGAATCCTTATTAAATAACCTTTTCCCAAAAATGATGTGAGAACATCAAACAATGGAGCATACAAGTAGTGAGCAAAGAGAGAGAGAAAAAATAAATATAAAACCTTTAATGCTTCTTTACTTGCTGATAAAAAGTGTATGTCTTTCTGTATAAAATACAATTTTAAATTTAACAAATCAGTTTCACTGAAATTGTATTCTCTTCACATACTCCATGCCATCTTTTAACAAAGGCACAAAGGTATTAAATAATGTTCATCTTGGAGAATATTTAGACAATACAGATAGATGAAAAGAAAATGTAAACTCTCATTCCACCACTCTGAGTTAACATGTTAAAATAGATTTTCAGTCCTCTTATAGCCATGTGTAGCTGGGGGAAGGGAACCATTTTCCTCAGTGTTCCTTGTGGGAGAGATCGTCCATGTCTAGAAGGATCATATTATGGAAAAGGTCTCAGAGAATATCCTCCAACTCCAGTGTGCTGAACTCCCACTGAGGAGAGACAGTGCCCATGACCTGTGATGGTACTTATGTCGTACCTGTGAGTTGTGTTAGGTGGGGTGTGCATTTTGAGGATCAGAGTTGGGGCCAAGAATTCCTTTATGTAGTAGAGGGAAGAGGATTCGTAGGTCCATTTTGGGGAGGGGCAAGATGCCAAGATGGAAGTAGAATAATAGGATTCAAGTGGTAGGCATGACACGGGGGTGGGGAAAACAGCTTTTAGGACTGTAGAGCCTGGAATGGGCTTCCTGTCTTGTTTAAGGAGGGATATGTGTTGTTCACCAACTCCTTTGCGATTCTTCAGAAAAATTCAAAAAATTACTCATCACTTGGTAAGGCTTTTTAGAAAGTCGATTCTTTACTCATAGACTGAGTATCTCTTATCTAGTCTTTGTGGCTCAGTTGGGAGAAGTCCAAGCTAACCAGCATAAACATGTTAGCTAATGCATTCGTCACTAGTACAAATCAGTTAGTGCTAAATCATCTCTCCCCACTTTCTATTTCACAATCATGTTTTATGTTGGCCTTTTCTCTTTATCGAAAAATGAAGCAGCAGAATTAATCCCCACCCGTTGTTTTGTCTGCCACCCTTTCCTTGTTGTTGAAGTAGTAGGCATAACAGGCAGCATGGCCCAGAAAGAAAGCTCATTACTACAAACTGAATTTCAAATCTTGCAACAGAGACAGGGTTTCATGTACGTGTTGAAAGTCACCTTGAAGAACCACTTGAAACATCCGCAAAGTCATTGACAGATGATGATCTGGCAGAGTTGGACAAAGTCAGCAAGAGAAGGAGAGAAAACTCAACAGGGATGATGTCATACACTGTTTTAAAGAATGTGATTTTACTCTTAAAGGATTACAGAAAGTCTGTGGGGGAAACCAATGAGGTTCTCTGGTTGAGCCAAACAGGGGCTCCTATTTCTGGGTTTACTGTGAAAATCAAAAGCACAGCAAAGGATGTTATAGATGCACTTACTGTTTAGCTTGCTTTTTGTTCTTGTTAAGTTCATTTTTTTTTTTAACAGTAAAGTGATGATAGCAGCCTTGATAGTGCATCGCTCCATATGTCACAGGGATTTGTAAAATGATGTCTGCCTTCCTTTCTTCCTCCCTGTCCTTTCTTTGCCAAAAGATGTCTAAAATGAGAAACTTTCCCTCGTCAAATATTTGGCTGCCTGATGGACAATTTATAGAGGACATGAAGAATAAGTGGTTGATTCTTTCCCTCTAGTTACAGTAAAATAGAAACCTAGCATTCTCCTGAAGTCACTATTGTGGACTGCAGGTAGAGAGGGCTCTGAACTGACATTTCTAGAATCCATAGTCTGAAGATTTTAATTACATCTGGCAGAGGGAGGCAACCCATTACCCAAGAACCTGATCAGGAAGTGTTGTTGAATAAACATTTCAATTTGTAAGAATGCTATCATTTACTGAGCGTGGACCATGTACTCTTATCTTATGTGAATTTATCTAAAAAACACTGTGACAATGTGAACTCTGATCTCTATCTATAGATGAAAAGAACGAGAAAGAAGGAAGCAGTGCTTGTCTAGATCATGTGGCTCCTCAAAACCTGAGCAGTCTCACATCCATTATGGATGATTCTAGACCAAGGTGGGTCAAGATAAGTACTGATTTCCCCTGCTCATGGCCCCCCATGTTGGACTTTTCTGGAGCACTAAAATCCTTCTGGGTCCATAAAACATCGGGAACTGGCTTAGGATCTACTATCCCACCCCACAGACTTGCTCTTGATCTGCCTCCTGTGCCCTGGCCCAAGTCTCCATTATCATTCCCACCTGTCCTGCCCCCGCATATCCTGACAGTCTCCTGGATTTCTCCTTGCTCCTCTTTATAGTTTATTTTCAACAAGGCAGGCACAGAGAGAACTTTTCAGAATGCACATCAGGCCATGATCTCCAATGGCCCCATCTCACTCAGAACAAATTCTCCTATCCTTGCTGTGTCTACCAGGCCCTAAAGGTTGTCTCTGTTACTCCTCTGATCTCAGTCCTCCAGCCCCACCTCACTGGCCTTTCTGGTGTTTGAGGACGCTTCCCGTGGGTCTATGTCCCTGGCCTTTTGCCCGGCTGACCCTCTGCTGGGGATGTAGTGCTCTACTGGACCCCTAGGTAAAATTGCAGACCTCCATGATCCCAGTTCCTCCTTCCTGGTTTTGTTGTGCTTTGTAGCATTAGTACTTTTGTCAATATGAAAACATTTGCATATTTATTTTATTGTTTGCCTCCCCATTCGAATTTCATCTCCCTGAGACAGGAGTTTTGGTTTGTTAGTACCTAGAACAGCGCCTCAAGGCACAATACAGGTTCGCTCTTTCGACTGTCCTAGGGGCTGCATTGCTGTGTTCTGGGCTGCTGGCTGCCTTGTCCCTTGGCACAGCAGCACCGTAGTAGAGTTTCTTCCGGGGTTCTGCGCTCACGTCCAGAATGTCTGCATTTCCCCTTCCTGCCAGGAGGTGGCAGTGTGAACACTCGGCCTGAGATGGCTGTGGTTAAGTCTATGAGCACTGCGAGGCACCGAAAGCTTCACGGGGCTGCTACCAGGAGAGAAAATTCCCTGTCATCCTGGCCACGGAATGATTTGTTCAAGAACCAAATAAAAAGCATTTTTTCCTTCCCTACTGAAACCAGAGCAAATTGGTAATAGTGTTTCAACCTAGAAGATTGGTTAAGAATACATTACGATTCCTGCAAGAAATTCTTGGAAGATATTTTTATGTCTCTTGGGTTGCTTCTTTGTTATAATTATTGAAATATTCCTGTCTCCCCCCAAGTCCTCAAGAATCTCCGTATTAGCTGTTTACTGAGGTAAAGGAAATCTCTTTTTTCCCCTCATGTACCAGATAATTTTGAAAACTAGAATTTCTTTTGGAATTTTAATCATTGAATCCCTATAAAAACAAACACAGGGGTGAGAGCACAATTCATACGGCTTTCCCAGGAATAGATATCTGACACTGGCATGTTTAATAATCATGCAAAAAGCATTCAGGACTAAACAGCAGGACTATTCAATAAACATCTCTGGGGCGCCTTCTGTATGCCTGGCAATGTGCTAGTTTCTGGGAAATTGAAAATGGATAAAATGAGCTCTTTGCTTTCAAGAACCTCCACATCTACTTGGGGTCAAAGACATCTGCTGTAAGGGTCCAGCGAAGCGTCGGAGAAAGAGACCACCAAGAGACTGCTCATGCAATTGCAGAAGGGGATTTATTGGGGATCTATTCCAACTCGCTGGGGCTCCTGGCCCACTCAGGAAGGGAGAGCAGCCAAGAGCCCCCGGGCAGGGCTTGAGCAGTGTTTAAGTACACTTTCTGGGGAGGGCAGGGGCTTTGCATACATCACAGTCTCCTTTAACAAATCATCATACACCGCTGGAAAATTGAACAACAACTCTAATACATGATTAGCACATTCACTGGTGGGAACAGATTGGGTGGGGGTGATTGGTCACTCCTAAGCGGGGTACACATTCAAACTGATTGGTTCGGGCCCTGTATGCCTACATGACAAGCTGCACAGGGCTCTAGGCTATTAATCAACTAAATGGCCAGTAGGGCGTTGTCTAAACTGCCTCAGGAATTTCAGGTCCTGGGTGTAGCAGAGGAACTTAACAATACCTGGTCCTTCACTTTTTAACTCAGGCCTTGCAACTTAGAAACTTTACCCTTTCACTGCAATGCAAATTATGACACTAAATGGAAAAAAAAAAAAAAAAAAAAAAACTACAATGGTAAAGGTACAAAGTTACCAAGGAATTTAGAAGCAGACAGAAATAATTTTGATCAGTTGGGGAAGATTTAGTGGAAAAGGTGGTTTTTAAGGCACATGAAAGGTGAGCAGGACTTAGGCTAAGAAGAGAAAGAATTGTATTCCAAGCCAGGACACTGGCCCATCCCAGAAGCACCACCCACCCAAGGCTGGACTGTTAATCCTGTGTGGTTGGAGTGTGGGGGCTGTGCATGGTTAAGTTCAAGACTGGGAACAGCTCAAGTCCTACCTAGATGGCAGGTGTTCAGTCATTCTTGATGAAGCAAGGCAGTCAGGAGGGAAGTAAAGAAGATGGAAGAAGCGAAGTCGGGAGGAAAAGAGGGCCCATAAGCCAAGGGCAGACCATTAGATGCCCAATGTGTATCATGATCCTAATAAATAAATCAGACATTGGACTATCTCCCTGATTCTAATATTTATTGGAGAAATAAAAAGGGAGTAAAAAAAAATTCTTCCTTCTTACCCCATTCCTTGACTATATTATGTTTAAAAAAGCAGTTTTTAAAAACACTCTGCAACTTCTTTAAAAAGTTACTATACCCATCATCCTGTCCCTGAATGACATAAAGTTCTTAGATTTCATACATTCTCCATTCTTTTTTATCCATAGCTTTATTGAGGTAAAATTGAAGTACAGTAAAATGCACATATATGCACATATTTGAAGTATGCAATTTGATCAGTTTTGATATGTATGTAACCAATACAATCAATGTAATACACATTTCCATTCTTTTTTAAATTTGAAATCATGCAGACTATTTCCTGCATGATTTATTGCATTATAAATCTATCACCTTAAGATATACAGAAGCCCACCCCTGCATGTCAACTCTTTCAAAATTAGTGGCACACTTATAAATATCTCAGAGGTTAAGGAAGAAAGCACAAGAAAAGAAAAGAAAATCCACTCCTTATCTATATTACATACCTTGTTGTTGAATTTTTATATAGTTGTATATAGTTTTAATATTTGTGTAATTTTATTTTTTAAGAAAATTATAATGATGCATTCAATTTAACAGTTTTATTAAGATGTAATTCTCATGGCATACGATTCACCTATTTAAAGTGTACAACTCAGTGGTTTTAGAATATTCAGAATTGTGCAATTATCACACAACTGATTTTAGAACATTTTCATCACCCTGAAAGAGATTTTGAAAGCATTAACAGTCACACTCCATTTTCCCCCCAGTTCCCTCACGATAGGCCATCACCAAGTTACTTTCTGTCTTTATAGATTGACGTATTCTGTATGTTTCATTCAAATGGAGTCATATAATATGTGGCTTTTGTGTCTGGCTCCTTTCACATTTCTTTTAAGCTTAGTGAACTTTGTAGCATATATTATTTTTTATTGTTAAATAATATAGAATTATTTGGATTTATTACATTTTTTTATTTGTTTATCAGCTGATGATTTTTTGGGTTGTTTGTACTTTGGGGCTATTGTGAAAATGCCATTCTGAATATTTGTGTTTGAATCCCTCTTTGAGGAATGACCAGACTGTCTTCCAGGACCATTTCCATTCCTGCTAGTAGTATATGAAGGCTTCATTTTCTCTACCTCCTAGTCAACACTTGTTATTATCTGTCTTTTGATGGAAAGTCATCCTAATGGTTAAAAGTGGTACATCACTGAAGTTTTAATTCTCATTCTTCTGATGGCTTGTGAGGCTGAGCATCTCGTTATGTCTTATGGGCCATGTGTAGAAACATCATGTAGACCTTTCACTCCCCTGTCTTTCCCTATCCCTCCCTCCTACCTTCCTTTATTCCTTTTTGTCTACATTGATCTTTCTTCTATTCTTTCTTTTTTTTTTTTAATCCCCTACCTTCCTTATTTTGGATTTGCTTCCACGTATCAGAGAGTCAACCTTGACTTTTTGAGATTGGTTTATTTCACTTAGCATGAGAGCCTCCAATTCATCCATCACTGGCAAATGCCATAGTTATTGTTTTTTTATGGCTAGTTTTGCTCAATTTTAAATCAGGTCAAGACTTCTTTGTATATTTGGATAACTGTCCTTTAGCAGATGTGTGTTTTACCACCAATATATTTTTCCAGTACATGGTTGGCCTTCTTCTCATCACATTGTCTTTCCCAGAACAGATATTTTAATTTAAAAAAGAATACCAGTTTAGGGCTGGGGTTGTGGCTCAGTGGGAGAGCACTTGCCTCACACATGTGAAGCGCTGGGTTCGATCCTCAGCACCACGTAAAAATAAATCATAAAATAAAGGCATTGTGTCCATCTACAAATAAAAATAGTAATTATAAAATTTTTAAAAAATTATGTCCTTGACTGATCATGCTCATCACTATCACCAAGGTCAACCCGATTTTCTCTTACGTTACCTTCTAAGGGCATTAAGGTTTACATCTTGAGCATCTCCCCAAAACCCATGTGTTAAACAGGTTTGGTCCCCAGCTCATGGCATTACTGGCAGGTGGCAGGAACTTTAGGAGGTCAGGCCTAGTTGGAGGAAGTTGTGTCGTTGTGCCTGTGTATTTGAAGTTCTTGTTGGCACTAGAAACCCTTTCTCTCCTTGCTTCCTAGCTGCCATGGGGTGAATAAATCTTCCTCTGCCACATGCTCCTGCCACCATGATGTACTGTTCTCCACAGCCCAAAGCAAACTGGTCAAGTGACTGTGAACTGAAACCTCTGAAACCATGAGCCAAAATAAATCTTTCCTCCTTTTAAGTTGTTTATCTCAGGTATTTTGTCACAGTGACAGAAAGCTAACATTAGAGTTTGGCATTTTATATTTAGGTCCAGAATCCACTTTGAATCATTTTTTTGAATAGGTGTGGGGTCTGTGTCTGTATTTTTTTTTTTTTTTTTGGTATTGGGAATTGAACTTGGGGGCACATAACCACTGAGCCACATCCCCAGTTCTTTCTTTTTTTGTATTTTGTTTAGGGATAGAGTCTTACTGAGTTGCTTAGGGCCTCACTAAATTGCTGAGGCTGCTTTGAAATTGCTATCCTCCTGCCTCGGCCTCTTGAGCTGCTGGAATTACAGGCATGTGCCACCGAGCCAACCTCTTTTTTTTTTAAATGTGGATATACAGTTATTCTAGCATCATTTGTTGGGAAAGCTATTTTTTTATCCACTCAATTACCTTTGCTTCATTGTCAAAGATCATTCAACTTTATATGTATAGATTTATGTCTGGGCTCTTTATTTTGTTCTTTTACACTGGTTTTATTACTGTACCTTTACATACTGTTTTGAAGTCAGTGTCAGTCTTCCAAATTCATTCTTCTTCAATATCACATTGGCTATTCTGGGTCTTTTGCTTCTCCATATACATTTTAGAATCAGTTTACTGATAATCACAGTATAGTTGGCTAGGATTTTGATTGAAATTTCATTGATTCTCTTGATTAAATTGGAAAGAAATGACATCTTGAAATTATTCCTATTCATGAACATGAGCTCTCTATTTTTAAAGTTCTTCTTTTACATCTTTTATCAAAGTTTTGTGGTTTTCCCCACATAGGTCTTGAACATGTTTTGTCAGATTTATAAATAAATATTTCATTGTGAGTGAGATGCTGATATAAATGGTATTGTGTTTTTAATTTTAAATTCTGCTTGATTCTATATAGAAAGTGATTGGCTTATATAAACCCTGTATCCTGTATCCCTGATATAGTGGACAATTAGTTCCAAGAGGTTTTCTTTTTAAATTTTCTATTTAATCATTTTATTTCTTCTTGCCCCATATGTACACCTTTTATTTCTTTTTCTTATATTCTCTTATTAATGAGGGCTTCCACTGCACTGTTGAAAGGAGTGGTGAGAGGGAACATCCTGCCTTGTTTCTGATGGAGTTGATCTTTAAATTTGATTTTTGGATTGCTGATTATAAGCATATAGGATCAAAAATGATTTTTTTATATTTTTATTGTATCCTGACCTATTCATTTTTATACATAGTTTTTATATTTATCATTTTGAGGTTGCATACAATTCCATCAAATAATATCCCAAACTTTCTTGAATCTTCTTTAATTTTGGATCTACACAATTGTTTATCATTCTTCATGGTAATAAGTACTTTTATTGGAAATAGTTTTGTTTATTCGTTTTATAATTATTTCTTTGGTTTCAATTTACAAATGCAGTCAAAGGAAATAAACAATTTGCATGGTTGATGTTTTATTGCCAGATTATTCTTCAACAGTTTGTATCAACATGTAAAACCTGAAGTTTGCTTGCATGTATTTAAAATAACATATAGTTTTTTGATCATTCCATCGTTCTTTAGTGGTGAGGCTGCTTTTGAACTAATCAAAATATGAGGGAATTAAAAATAATGGATGGCAATTTTACATGATGGAATGCTGTTTTGTGATGGGCCAATAATATGTTTGCGTACCCTCAAAATTCCTAGGTTGAAATCCCCAGCCCCAGTGTGATGGTAGTAGGAGTGTTTGGGAGATGTGTGCGACCTCGTGTTTTCATTATTGCCTTTTTTAGAAAAAGGCCTGAGAGACTCCCCATTTCTACTACCACATGAAGACAGGAGACATTGTCCCAGGGGAAGTGAGCTGTCACATTGAATCTGCTGGCAACTTGATCTCTGAAATCATAGCCTCCAGGATGGTGAGAAATCAGTTTCTCTTGTTTATATATGACACCCAATCTAGACATTTTGTTATAGCAACCCAAATGGACTAAGACAGCTGCTTTAACTACTGCTAGGGATTCTCCTGCAGACATGAGCAAGGGGACAACTCATTGGAAGTTAGCATCACTGACACCAAAGTTGGAATCACAGTTTGGAGCACAAGTTCTGTTCTTGGTAGGTTGGTGTCTTGGTGGGTTCTATATGTGAAGTAAATCCCCATCCTCATCCTCATCAGCACCTCAGGTGGTGCTTATGGTATGCTCACTAGGTGCTCGGTTGTTATGGTAGTCAGCTTGCCATCACTGTCACAAATACCTAAGGCAATCTACTTAGAAAGTTTATTTTTGGCTCACTATTTGGAAGGTTTCAGTCAATGGTTAGTTGGGCCTACAACAAGGGAGCATATATCATGGTGGTAGTGATACTAATCTTGGCGATCAGGAATGGTTCTTCTCTCCCCTAGTGTTGAAGATTAAACACCCGAGAAATGCAGAGGCAATTTGTGTGTGTGTGTGTGTGTGTGTGTGTGCGCTTTTTAAAAAATTTATTTATTCTAATTAGTTATACATGATAGCAAAATGCATTTTGATTCATTGTACACAAATGGAATACAGTTTTTCCTTTCTCTGGTTGTAGAGTTATACTGTGCAGTCATACATATACCTTGGGTAGTGATGTTCATCTCATTCCATCACCTTAAGTTTTACTTAAGACAGGGACAGAGACAGACTTCTTCTGAGAGAAGTGGGGCCCAGAGCTGGGTACCTACATCAGTGGGTGCGTCTTGCTCTTTTATAGTCTCCCAGAATCCCCCACCTTCTTTTTCTTCCCTGTGTATGTGCCTAAGGGCAGGAGGGGGCAGCTCGGTTGGGTAATCGTTAGCAACTCCTTGTGCTGGGAAGTGCAATCTGGAGGTTAGCTGTTAGCAGCCCATTGTCTTTTCTTTGATAACCAGCCCTCGTCTTCTCAACCCCCATCATTCATTACCTACACAGACAGCCCAGCCTTCTGCCCCCTGCCTCAGTTTGTTGAGGAATCTGACAATTCCTGTCCTCTTAGGCCTGGTCAAACTGTAGGCAGATTGCTTTTTGGCAAAGAAAGCATGTGGGAAGTCAGTACAGTGGGCTCATTTCATATAATTATTCTCTTTTAACTTCGTGTTCCCACCATCCTCATCTATTTGTCCCCTTACAGTAGCACAAGATGAAACTATTTAACTTGCGTCTGGGGCAAAAATAGGAAAGAGACCAGGGTCACACCATCCTCTGTGAGGGCACACCTCCAAGGACCTCGACCTCCTGCTAGGCTCCATCTCTAAGAGGGTCCACCACCTTGCAATAGTGCCAAACTAGGGACCAAGCTTTGACACATAGGCCTTTGAGGGACATTTAAAATCCAAATTACAGCAGTCCTAAACATCTCCCTTAACCTGAACAACTCTGTGAGGTACAGAGCATTACTATTCCCATTTTACTAATTAGCTAATTTGGTACTTGGAAGATTAAATAAAGTGGTCAAAGGCTCTCAAGTAGCAGGTACAGGAGCTCAGAGCTGAATGCAGGCTTATGAGCTCAGCACTGATGTACTCAAGCATTCTATTTCCTCATTGTTATGTGTATGAGGAACTGAAGGACTACACTTTGCTCAGATGATAGCAATATAAAGGTACCAATGTGGTGAATCCTTACCTTCACCTGAAAAATGGCCATCCACAGAAATAATAGTCCTATAATCAAATGATTTACACCAGATAAAGAGCTCAGGACTAGTAGATGAAATTACTCACTGACCAAGTAAGGTTGTAGCCAGGTCTGTGCCATTGACCATCTCTAGACACTCCATTGAGCTTTCTGCTCATGGCTCTGCCCATGTTTAGCACAGTTCCTCTTTGAGTCTTTACTTCTCTCATGCAACCTTCCTGTGCAGATATGGAAGTGTGGTTCTATAAATTCTTTTATTCTAATTTAAGAAGAGGACATAATAGGCCTGTGCTGAAAGTTTATGCAAATGGCACTGGTCTTTACAAATGGAGTTGGTGGGGCTGGGGTGGTGGCTCAGTGGTAGAGTGCTTGCCTACCATGTGGGAGGCACTAGGTTCGATTCTCGGCATCACATATAAATAAATAAAATAAAGGTCCATTGACGACTAAAAAATATTTTTAAAAAAATGGAGTTTGTTTCTAAAAATGGAGCTCTTGCAAGATGTGGTTACAGGAGTAATGGCGATGAAGGAGTCTTTCACAAACATGAAGCAAAACAAAACAAAAAGAGCATCCACCAATCAAGCAGTTCAACTTCGCTGGGAGAGAACTATTCCCCTGTTGTTATTTCAACAAGTTGAGTGAGCAGAGACCTTTCAAAACAGAGCAAGCCCTTACAGATTAGTTAGTGTGTTAACACCTTTTTTTGGTCCAGATTTGGCCTTGAGCAAATGGGGAAACCCCATTCTGTTCTGGGAAAGTTTCCACAGCTTGACTTTCTCAGAACTAGGAGAACAGACTGATTTCCTCCTAACTTAATTTGCCAGCCTTGTTCTAGGCACTGTGGCAGGATACAAAGATACATCTGATATGGACTTTGAGGAACTCTTAAGGATTCATCCAGGAGGATACATATGGGTATAATGTAATAATTCATGTGCTTAGAGTATAGTACAGTCCACATGCTGAGATTCAGAGAAGAGATGCTCCTACAAGATGAAGCAGGAAGAGACTTCATGGAGAAGAAACAGCACTGTATCATGAGGCTGGAGCCTCTGTTGAACCCAGGTTCTGGGGCCTGTTGTGCTGAGTTTGGGGCTTTCATTTCTTTATCTGTGAACGGAGCGATGGTCTCCCTAATGTTCTTTCCCACCTTCAACTTTCTCTATAAAGTAGGATTTGATTGAAATAGCTGCTATTTGTTGAGCTTTCCTGGACACAGAACAATCGTTCATCAGAACAATGTAGCTACAGCTATTATTTCCATTTTACAGAGAAAAAAATTGAGGCTCAAAGAGATTCCAGGATTTGTCCTTGTATGTGCAAACTCAGATCTGATGGGACCTAGAGCCTTAAGTCACTGAGCTACAAGATCTCTTGAGACAGGACAAGCAGCATGGACCTAAGATATTAGTGACCAGACTATCTGTTTTGTACTCAGGGACAGCAAGCTGACTTCACTGGCTGGAGCAAATGCATAGAGATCTAGGTCAACATGCTTCTCTCTCATCTTCCCACAACCTTTCCCACGCCCTACCTTGGAAATAGCCAGAAGTTTTGTTCTTGTAATGTGCAGAATGAGCCTTTAAAAGGCTGGCTCCTCTGGGAGATGTTATATGGGTTATTTAAAGTAAGATCATTATTTATAATTTTTTTCCAACCTTCCGAACTGTAGCAAACAATCTACAGTTTGGAAGTATCTTTTATTCAGAGATGGAACAAAACTTAGGCATCACAAGGACTCTGGTGGGGTGTCCGTCTTAGGAGAGCCTGTGATCTGTCAGAGAAACCCTCCCAATTAAAAAAAAAAAAAAAACAAAACAAGTCTTCACCAGATTAAGGCTAGAATATGATAGGGAGTACGGCTGCTGAGACTTGGATTTGGTGGTGGATCTGAGCAAGGGTATGCAGCAGGGCCCTATCCCCTCCTCTGAACTTCCCAGCATGAGGTCTGTGGTTTACTGGCATGATCATGGTTTAGAGATATTGAGTTTTTCATTTCTTTTTGTTTAAGTCTATTTTTATCATAGAAATATATGCACATTATTAAAAAGACAAATAATATTAAAAGGTCAAGTTCTCTGGATTAATTTTCTCTCTCTTCAGGAAACCCCTTGAAAATGTCTTCCTGCCCTGGCCAAGAAATTAAATCAATACCAGTGTCACACTATATTGATGACAGACTGATGGAAAGTGGCAAGGACAAGGAAGTCTGATGTACCTTGTCTTCAGATATGCTTGGGGCGGGGCTGTGTTTCAGGCTATAACAATGGGAAGGCCTGTTACCAAAGGAGAGAGGGGACACTGGTGTTGGGAGACTACCAGCATTGTAGCCACAACAAATCAGTTCTATCTTATGTTGGTAACACTTGAGGATATTTTTAGTGCTTAAGTATTTAAATTCAAGGGGGTGGCAGTGTGGCTCCGTGGTAGAGCACTTGCCTAGCCCTTGTGAGGCACTGGGTTCGATCCTCAGCACCACATAAAAATAAATAAGTAAAATAAAGGTATTGTGTTCATCTATAACTAAAAAAACATTTTAAAAAATAAACCCAAAAGCCATCATTGAGAAGCAACTACATGCCATGCCCTGGGCTAGGCACTGTGTTTGCATGCAAGGCCATTTGAAACAGCACTGACACAATCAGGATTGGCACCTGCTCTTCTGAGTACTGGCCTGGTGCATCTCCTTGGCCTCTTTTCCCAGGTAGGGGAACTTGGGCAGCAGAAAAACCCATCAGCAAAAGAAGAGGGCTATGCTTCCCTCACCCCCTGCACCACCACCAAATTCCTGGCTTCTTGTCATCCTAATGTTCTTTATTTGGACACCAATGTGGTGTGTAGTCAATCCTTCACCATCTTTCCTTCACTCCCATATCTAGCTTTGCCTAGCTTGGATAAACTCATGAATAAGTGATCAGTGGCATATTAAAAAAATTAACCTTTCAATTTTGCAGGATCTATCAAGTGGATCCCTAAAAGTGTCATAGGTCCAGATGTAACTGAACCTTCAGAGAACATGAAGCTTTGGCTGCCCATCTGGGTACAGATGACAGACTGGACAAAAAACAGCTATAGAGGAATAAGGGACACATGCAGTGCACTAAGGCCTCTGGCTGGGTCTTAGGTTTGCTGGTGTGTGTATGTGTGTGTGTGTGTACACACCTGTATATATCTGGTACTTAGGTATACACATATGCACACATGTTGCTATAGCAAGTATCCTTTAACTAAAAGTTATACATCTCCTTTTGTGACGGGTATTTGGAATCTTTATTTTGCTTTTGGCCTCTCATAAAAGGAAAAGCAGATATGGAGGGGAAGCATAGATTGAGTAATTCTGATCTGGGTCTAATCCTTCAGCAGCCAGCAGGATTAGGAAATGAGGCTAGCCCTGCAGGAGAGAGACAAAATAAGGCTCTGCAGTGCGTACCTCTGGTTCTCCCTGTGAGAAGAAAGCAGGCTGAAGGGAACCTTCATGCTCTGGACCCAAGTGGTTGTTTTGGCTTCTTAAGTGTTCACCTGTTAATACCTTAAGAGAAAAACAGAAAGGTCTGATTAATTACTAATTTCTTAGATATTTTCCTTTGAAAAAGTTGCTGGTTTAGAGGGGCCTGGCTATTTGGGTATCCCTAGAGCTGGAGGAGCCCAGGGCTGTGGAGGGTCCCAGGGTGGTTCCTTGATGAGAAGTGAGTTGTCGAAGCATCTCGAACCACAAGTCCAGGACACTAATCATCTAAGCCCATTTTATGATGTAGTAACAGAATACCTAAGACCGGGGGATTTATAAAGAACTGAAGTTTATTTAGCTTATGGTTCTGAAAGCTGATCCTGGCATATGCTAAGGGCCTTTGAATTGTGTCATTCCATGGTGGAAAGGTAAAAGTGTGAGAGAGAGAAAAAGGAGGATGAATCCCCCCTTTTCATAACCAACCCACTCCCCTAATAATGGCCTTAACCTATTAATAAGAGCCACACCCCCATGACCTAATCACCTTTCAAAGGTCCCACCTCTTAACACCGTTACAATGACAATTATATTTCAACCTGAGTTTTGAGGGGCCATGCAAACCACAGCATTCATCATCCCCATAGATCTAGATATAGCCCCCACATGATGTTAGCTATTATCATCATTACTCCCTTGATGGGCTTTTTTTTTTCTCAACTCTATGGTTTCTTTTTTAAAAAATTTTGTTCTTTTTAGATATAAATGACAGTAGAATATATTTTGACACTGAATACATACATGGAATATATTTTAATCCTGAAGGGTCTTTACTTATGTCAGAAAGGAAGACGAGAATTAAATCCTAACCAGAAAGATTTCAGAACTGCAAGGAATTTATTGATCATTTTCTTTCTTCAATGAAAAATCCTGTGAAAGTAGTAGAAAATCAACTCAGTATTTGTTATATAAACACATAATTATTTACGTACAATATTTTATGAGTAAATTCATAAAGGAGAATGAGCTTAGATAAGAAAGGGCACTCTGTTTTGTCTGTAGTGTTGCTATTTTATTTGTGTTTTTTTTCTTTTTAATAAATAAGAAATATTGCAACAGTTGAATAGCAATCAGTTCCAGGTGGTAGGTATAGGAGTGTTTGGATAAGAAATTTTAGATTTTAATAATATTTTCTAAATTTCTTAAAATCACAAAGTGGTTTTTTGTTGTTGTTGTTGTTTGTTTTTTGTAAATAGGGGCTGGGGTTGTGGCTCAGTGGTAGAGTGCTCACCTAGCTCTTGCAAGGCCCTGGGTTTGATCCTCAGCACCACATAAAAATAAATAAATAAAGGTATTATGCCCAGCTGCAATTAAAAAAATAAATATTAATAAACAAACCAACCAAACAAAATAAACCAAGGTATTAATTCCAGAAGGCAAGTGATTGATCAGTGGTTGACAAGAACAGTGAGGACAAGTTGGAAGGAATCTTGATTTTCTAGGAACCCTTTTCATGCATTCATTCCAGAAGACTGACATTTGCAGAGGTGGACAGCTGTGGACTCAGTTGAGAAGAGATGGAGGGGTGCTCTGCCCCTGAAGACGGCCTCTGCCTCACTGGTTTTACCAGATCAGAATGCATTTCTGATAATTTTTACTCTTTCTCATTTGACTTGATTAGCCATGTCAGTTTTCCAGACACTTCTAAGAAAGCAACCTTCCCAAGGGACTTTGAAAAATCAGGAATTAGTTAGGCTTTTCTGATTTTTCTCTTAAAATTTTAAGTAAGACTGGTCCCCAATTTACTTCATCAGCAAAAGTCAATTGATTTGAGTATTTTGCAGTCTCTCTTAGTATAATTTACCTTTTTGATATTATCTTCGTTTTTCATTTTCAGGAATTTTATCAAAGAGAGCAAAATGATCTAGATTAAGTGTACCAGTGAAATAGAATTTAAAAGAAATATCAGAACAGTCTTCCTTATAATGTAGTCACCTGGCCTTTTTTCAAAGGACAGGGATTTTGCACCTCAGGATAGGTGACAATGCAGTGAGGGAGAGACATTGGTCACTGGGTCAGCTGCATGGATCAAGTCCTGACTCAATTGTGTGACCTTGGGCAAGCGACTTACCCTCTGGTAAATTGATGGGCTCAAACATAAAACAGGACAAAAACACAACAGAGAATTGCTGTGAGCAATAGCATAAGGCGATATAAGACTTGAGGAAATACTTTGGAAATTAGAGTTCTCCAAATGCCAAGTAATTTTGTTCCATGCTTCCCTGTTTCAACTTGCTTGAGCAGTTATGTCCCACCTGCTGGGGTACTAATGTTCAATTTTTTTTTCCAATAAGTTTAATTAAAAGTCCCTGTTGATGCAGCCCTTCTTAGGGGTCTCTCACTTGGTGCCTTTTACTTGCCCCACCAGGGTACCAAGCTGAATAACATCCTTTTAGTTAAGATAGTATGTCTTAGGTTTCTTCTGGATAAAATTACTACTTTTCCCTGTCTAATTAAAAAGAGAGCCAGGTGTGGTAGTTGCACAACTCAGAAGGCTGAGGCAGGAGGATTGCAAGTTCAAGGCCAGCCTCAGCAACTTAGTGAGACTCTATCTGAAAATTAAGGACTAGAGATGTGGCTCAGTGGTTAAGTGCCCCTGGGTTCAATCCCTGGTACAAAAAAAAAAAAAAAGAAAAGAAAAGAAAAGAAAAAGAGAAAGAAAAGAAACAGTTTGAGACTATGTAAATCTCTTGTTCCTTTCAAACCTCCACCCATTAGCTTCAGCACTAATGCATTTCCAATTTGCTTCCTCCCTCTACATTCATGGCTGGTTCCTTGTTATATAAGAAAGCTTACCCTTCCCTCATTTATTTCTTTGTTCATTTACTCACCGGCATCAGTGTGAACTCATGGGCCATGGATTGTTATTCTATACAGTGGTTTATAGTTCATTGCATCACTTTGATGTTCAAGTTATCCCACTTGGTCAGTCAGAACCCAAAGCTGGCTCCCCTATCCTCTTGCCATAGCCCCATCAATTCTTTGAGTTTTCCTTTCTGGAAACACAAGTCACATGTTCTTTTCTTTCTCTGACAATCCATTTTATCTTGTATGATTTTAGAATTGTCTGTAGATTTCAACAGACAGGAAAGGAATTTTGGTCAAAGAAAAAAAGACACTGTCTCTGGGTAAAAATGATAACCAAAAACAACTCTTTTCTGGCTTTCTGGCAAACAGATGGAAAAATATGAAGAAGAAAAGTACTCCATCACAAGAGTTGAAAATCAAAGAAGAGCTCTACTTGTGGATTAGGAACTTGGTTTTTCTTCTTGAGAAACAACTGTCTTCGGGGAAATAGGTAGGAGGGAAGGAACAAGGGTAAAAGGGAAAAACAGGACATTTATTCACTCAACAAGTATTTAATGAATACCTACTATGTGCCCAGCAAGGTCCTGTTCAGTAAATGGAAGAGATGACGATCTCTTCCCTGAAGGAACTTATACTCTAGCAGGGAAGAGAGGCACAGGAAAGGATGTCCATAAGGATAATCCCTCAATGAACACGGATTTGAAGTGGGTAAAGGAGTGAGCCTAGGATTGCCTGGAAGTTGAAGGAACCAAGACTCTCAGGAGCAAGAGGTGAGTATCCAGTATAATCTGAGAACCATGAACAAGGGGGAAGAATCTCAGAGGTTGAGGGGAGAGTGATGGTATAGGGATGAACATGTAATTTCTATTGAGTCAGAAAGAAGGGCAGCTTGCCATACTACAGTTTCAGAGTAAGATTTGACATCAGCTGCACTTGAACCTTCAGGATGCTTATAGTTGCTGAACCCATTTGACTGACTTTTCTTCATATCCATGAAAACCCCAAGTATGACCAACTCCAAAAGCAAAAACTGTGTAGACATAAAGGTGGGATTGCAGAACTTGGACCACAACACTCCACGTGCCCCAGGCCCAGGGTGGTGACAGCAAAGGCAGGCAGCTCCTTCACTTTGCACCTGACTCATGATCTGTGACAGCAAGCCATGGTGCCTCTGGTTTCCAGAGCCTGAGAACACATGATCTCCTGGAATATTCCCATCAGGCCATCAGGCCCTTGGAAATCTGGTGAGTGATTAACTTTTGGAACTTCTGTATCATTTGTCTTCAGTTGAAGTGTGCCAGAAAGGGCCCCCCGCCCCATCACCATAAGCAGTGCAGTACACCAGCATTGTAAAAACATCTTTCACATGTTTCAGGCTCCAGAGATCCCATCTCTCTGACCAAACCCCAAATTTGCATTTATTCCACAGCCTGGGGGAGGGGGAGGGGTAGTGGGAGGTGGGGGGCCAGGACATGGCCCTCTCTCTCCTGTGCCATCTGCTTCCACAATGCTAACCTCAACGGATGTTTGTCTCTCTGTAACAGAGAATTGTTGGGTTCTGTAAATGTGTGGTTTCCCACTGACACCTAAGAAAAAAGAAACAGGGTCTGGGAGGCAGTTTATACCAAATTCATTTGGTCTCTCCTCCTCAATGGACTTTCCATGAAACTTCTGCTTTTTTTTCCTTTTGGTTTCACTGTCTATTGACCAGTGCTTCCGTGACTAAGACCTGTGAGCACGATTGGCAAGGATCATTGTCACTACAATGGATCCTTGGGAAACACAAAACAAAACAAGAATTGCTTTCATTTCCCTCCCTTCTTCCTCCTGGAGCTCTGCCTGGTCTGTAGGGCTCTTTCTGAAGCTGAATGGGAAGCTCAGCTTCTCCCAGCTTCTTTTACCTGGTGTTAGAAATTAAAGTACCAGGTGGGCCAGTGCTCTCTGGCTGGTCTCTGAAACTCTGAACCCTAACATTTCTCTGCTTTTCCAGGAGCTATAGTTGGCTAGAAATCGGACTGAAAGGGACCCAGAACCCAGAGGGGGCTCTTCAAGACAAGAATCTTGCCCACAAAGCTGAGGCAGGCGACTTGTCCTCTACCAGTTCCCTGCCAGGTCTCTTCCCCTCATTAATCTCACTTCTCAGCTCCAGAAGGAATAGAGTAGGGTTTCCAGAGAAAATACAGGATGCTGGTTAAATTTGATTTTCAGATAGACAACTTTGGTTGTTGCTTTGGTATTAGCATGCTTCAGATATCGTGTGGTTCAGCTGAAGTATGCCTCAGACACTGAGGATCTATTTGCTATGTCAGAAAACTCTAGTGAGAAGGAGAAAGAAAGGAGCAAATGGGGAAGTGGGGGCCCAGCAGGGACTGCACCACAGCATTGGACTTTGTCCCTGGCTTCCCTGATGCTCTTCTCTCAGCGACAGGGAGGGAAGTGGAAGAGGATTGGCTTCTCATAGGACCAGCAGCTGGGGGGATGGGGAACGCTAGGGGATTCCCCAGGGGATCTGAGGGGAAGAGGCTCACATTCAGAGCTCACTGGAAGAGGGTTGCTTCTAAGAATCAAGGCCTGATGCCACTTGCGCATTGAGAGAGGCCCTCTCAGGGCAGCCTCTAGGGTTCTCCCAGTGAAGGGGCTGCTCCTGCAAATAAATGAATGGGGAAGAGGAGACCAAGGAGAGCCTGGGAGGGCTGATTGGTTGGGAAGCTCCAGTTTTTGCTGCACAGGCAATCAAGAATGTCAGACCCCATGCCCACCTTTTGATTATAAATATAATGCTTTTAAAAAAATACTCTCCTTTTATTATCCTGAAATGAAAGCACAACGTGTACTTCTAAATTTGCCAATGTGCTGTGACTGTAACAGGATGAATCAGTGGATTCCGTGACCCACCAGAACTTAAAAAGCCATGCTATGTACTGATTTAGGTACGCCATGTTCATTACTGGTGGACTTCTTGTGACATTGATGGTGTTGATGTGATTTTACCCAAATCATCAACAACTCTTGGCAAAGTTACAAACATCACGAAAGACAATCTATCCTTGATTGCCAACAAAATATACTAGTAAATTTGGCTTACTTATAACCATGTGAAAAAAAAAAGGTTTGCATTTTTATGCAAAATGGAGTTAGTTATGTTCTGGCTGAAAGAATTACTTTCTAGGTTCATCACCTAGGTGAATGTTCAGCCGTATATTTGGAAATCATATGGAATAGGGGATGACTTCTTTCATTTTGTGGGGCTGAAGTGAGGAAAGGGGAATATCTGGTATCCTCGGTCACTGAATTTTGGAAGTACTCCCTCAATTATTATGATAACCCAACCAGTTTCTCACAGGAGGATAGAAAAGAAGGACCAAATACTGCTTAGTTAACTCTGGCAGCCAAGCTCGGTGGTAGCTATTAATGTGCCTCTTTTTCAAGCTTTGCAACACCTCTTTGATGCTTATTCTGATGCTTACTTTACAAATGGAGAAAGTGAGGCTCTGAGAACTTAGTAGCTTATCTAAATTCATGTAGCCAGTATTTGGAGGAGTTCGAATTTGAATCCAGGTCTGTCTCAATCCGCATTAACAAAAATGGGATAGAGGCAAAATCTTGGCCAGATCTCCTCTAGAAGCCCAATGAGCAGGTTTTTCAGTTTTGTTTTGATTGACATGTCTTAAGAGTTGCTCTGCCAGGAGGCAAAGACAAGATGAGGTGATTTCTTGGGGTTCATTCCAAATCCTATGAATTTAGGTTTTTGTGAAAGATGCTCACTTTTTTTTTTTTTTTAAAGAGAATTTTTAATAGTCAACACTTTGGACTGCCAAGTTTATTTTTTTTTTTCCTGCTTGAGCTCCATATGATGTTTTAAGTGGACAAACTGCCAGGAAGAGAATTCATCCCTATAAATTGGAAGTTTGTCATTGGGACGGTTGGTCCCTGTGCTTGCCAGATTCCTTCCTGCATGGGGTGCTGGTTTGCCTCAAGTTTGGTGGCCTTGGATGTGAGGTCTGCTTTCTATTTGTTTCCATATTGGTTCCAAGAGCCGTTTGTTCTCCATGTCTGATCACTGGGTCCTGCACTGAAAGTTCCTGTCTCTGGGGACGTGGGCGCTGGTGGGCCAAACTGTATTGCTGGACTACAGATCAGGACTCAGGGAGAAGAAGCCTTTTGCAGTTCAGTACTCTGCATCCCCTAGAAGCAGATCTGCAGTCTCATTTAAGGACCCCCAGGGCACAGGTCCCTCCACTGCAGTCAGCACAGTCCACACAGCATCTGCAGGACACCTGCCCACTGTCACCCATTCTGGCCAGAACACCAGCCCAATGTAAAGAGATAGACCCATGAACAGGTTCTCCTCTGAACCAACAGATAGAGGAAATATCACTGATCTCATTTCAAGTGTTAGGAAACTGCTGATGCAAGCAGAACGATCAAAATGAACTGTGTTAAAATCCATTGGAAAATACAATTCAAATTGCAAACAATCAATTTGCATCCCACTTTTTGGTATCTTCAGGGACTCTTTAGAACTTAGGGGACTTTGGAAATCACCTAGCACAATAACATTTATTGCATAAAGTGAGGCACATGTATTGACATTGTAACTGGGAACTATTAAAACCATGCCTGAGTAAGCTATAGCTTTGGTATATATGGTTTTAGAATTCTAAATAAGTTGATTTGAATGGGATTTCTTCTAGAGAATTGGTTAGATATTATATGCAAGAATACTATTTTTCTTCTCATTTTACCTGTTTACCCTTATGATGCTGTGTTTTCTTTAAAAAAAGATATCTGTGTTAGTTGCCTTCATTTAGCTCTATTGGTTTTTGTAGGTCTCCCCTACAAAGCTGAGAATTTTATTTTTCTTTTCCTTGACTTCCATCTAGTGGCGGACACGGACAATTACCGACATTAGCTCTCCAAAGGAGGAAGGAAGAGAGAAAGGAGTGGTGGATTACTTAAGTAATCAACACTTTTCCAGCTTTACTTTCTAAGGAATGCTCAGGTGCATGCGCATTTATCTCTTCACAAATACTTTGATAAGAAGGTTGAAAGAATAAATTGTCCTTCTACACCCTCATTTGGCTTCTCTCATTTATTTAGAGGCTCACAGCTTGCATTTTATATTTCCCATGTGTGTGAAGCCCCTGACCAGGAATAAAAAAAAATAAAAGCCATTTGTCTCCTGAGGAAGCAGCCCCCACCTGCAGGGAACCCAGGCTTTAATGTTTTAGGTAGGTTTGCTACTGGAGGAGGGAGGTGCCACTTTGTTGAATCTGAAACACTTAAAACTGGAGGGGACCTTAGAGACTGTACAGAAAGTGATTCTCAGCCAAGAAAACCTTCTTGTGGCCAAAGTTGCTCCAGAATTACTAACAATTCATGGCTGATCTTCACCCCAAGTCCAAAGAAAAAAAGTTAATAAGCAAAATTTTCTCAGTTTTCAGTTTTCTCCCATGTACAGTATTTTTCTTGAATCATTGTACCTACGACTCCTGTCTAACTAACTAGGCAACAAATGACCCTTAAGTGAAACCCTGGGGACTGATGCGTGGACCTCTCTCCCCCTCCAGTGTCCGTGTCCATTGTGTAGTGTTAGATGATAGAAGTGAGTCTCCTTCTTTCCTTCTTTGCTTTCTTCCTTCCTTCGTCTCCTCCTCACTTTTTTTTTTCTTTCTTTAAAATCTTTTTTATTTCTGTGGTAAAGTCAGGTTGATCAGAAACCCACAATGTTCTGGGAGGGTTATGCACAGAGTATTAAGTGGGTCTTCTATCATCCAGACAGCATGAGAACCTGTCAGCCAGGGTCTTCTTTCACAGTCTTCCCTATTTAACACCCCCTTCTTCCTCCTTCTGGAACTTTCCTCCTTGGCTCCCTCTCTTGGTTTTCTTCCTGCCAACTGATCCTTCTCTGCTGCATTTCTGCTGCTCCTCCATCTGGTTGTATCAATGTCCTTGGCCCCATGCTTCTTTGAGGTTTCTCTCTGTCACTTGTCTTTAAATATAGCTGTACATTACAACTCCCGAATGTCTACCTTCAGCCCAGGATTTTCTTTTTTTAATTCTTTTTAAAATCTGTTCTTTTTAGATATACATGGAGTGTAACTTCGCATTCTTGCGGTTGTACATGATGTGGAGTTACACTGGTCATGTATTCATATGTGAACACAGGAAAGTTATGTGCGATTCATTCTGCTGTCTGTCCTATTCCCATCTTCCCTTCATTCCCTTTTGGCTAATCCAGTGAACTTCTGTTCCTACTGCCCCCCTTCCTGTAGTGTGTTAGCATCTGCATATCAGAGAAAAGATTCAGGCTTTGTTTTGGGGGGATTGGCTTATTTCACTTAGCATGACAGTCTCCAGTTCCATCCATTTACTGGCAAATGCCATAGTTTTGAAAGGGTAAAGTTTTTAAACTACAAAGCCTAAGTTAAAATGTAAAGGATAAGATTAAGATTTGTTTCAAGTTCTGTGAAGTTTTTAAAGTTCTGTTAAGTTGCAATTTCCTGAAGTGAAATTAAGTTCTGTTTTCCCAGAACCTGCAATTCATGTAGAAGCTAAAAACAACCCCCTCCCAGAAATCGTGCAGTCCAGCACAGACACACTTCAGGGCCCAGACCAATTAGTTTGAATGTGTACCCCGCTGTAGGAATGACCAATCACCCCCGCCCGACCTGTTCCCGCCAATGAATGTGCTAATCATGTCTCAGAGTTGTTGTTCAATTTTCTCGCACCTCATGATGATTTGTTCTGATGTATGCAAAGCCCCCGCCCTCCTCAAAAAGTGTACTTAAGCACTGCTTAACCTCGGCTCTGGGCTCTGGGCTGCTCTCCCCTCTTGAGTGAGCACGGAGCCCCAGCGCGCTGGATTGGATCCTCAATAAACCCCTTTTGCTATTGCATGAGTTAGTCTCTTGGTGGTCTCTTCCTCCGACATTCGCGGGACCCTTACAGTTTCACTCTTCTTTATGGCTGCAGCTCAGACTTCCTGAGCTGCACCCCTGTATAGCCAAGCTCCTGTTTGAAAGGTTCACTTGGATATCCAGGACACATCAGATTTGATGTCTCCAAATTTCCCCCAAATCTGCTTCACTCTGTTCTCCCATACACCAGGTATTGGTGGCCTTGTTTTTCTAGTTTCTTAGGCCCAAAGTCCTCGACTCTGTTTTTATCACACTGCACATCTAATCTACAGGAAATCCTATTGGTTCAATCTTCAACTATACCCAGAGCACAGTGGCTTCTCCACATCTTACTGCTGACACCTGGCCTGATGGCCTGTGGCCTTGTCATGTCTGGCCACTGCTGAAACTTCCACCTGGTCTTCTTCTTCCATTTTTGCTTCTTCTGCAGCTTCTTCAAAGTTTCATCTTGAATGATCCTTTCCTTCCTTGCTCCACCCTTCTCACCACAAGGTGAAGCCATTGGCCTTGGCCTGCTGTGCTAGCCTGGGTCTCCAAGCCACAGATGCCAAGTTGGGATTCAACAAGCTCAGCTTTTATAAGACCTGCCTCTGGCAGGAAAATCAAAAATGTGCACAGGAGGCTGGGAGAGGCGTTGGGCTGTGATGCAAGTCAGGTGTCAGGTGCGGGAGAGAGCCCGAGAAAGTTAGGTGGTCAAGACCCAGTCCGGTGTCATCTCAGGAAGGAATCCTGGAGAGGAGTGTGTGTTTCCCAGACGGGATCTGGCTCCCAGCCCTTCTTCACTCCATCATGGGCTGGGAGCAGCTGACCTCCCATGAACTACCCATCACAGCAGCTTGTCTTTGGTTCATTCCTCTCTGGAGGGTTTTAAGACAGCTTAGGAGGTCCTACATGGTCTTGTCCCTCTTTTTACCTTTTTGACTTTCACTCCTCAGTCATCTCTCCGGGTGGCTTGGTGGTCCCCCACTTATTTCATGGGGGTGTACACTCATCTCTACGACCCCTCCCTGGAGGTGTCCCAGCCTCCTTGGTGCTCCTGCAGGTGTGTAGTTCTCTCCACAGTCCTCAGGGGAGTTCTGTGAGGCTAATAGAACATGACAGAAGTGATGGCATGTCATTGCCAAGGCCATTCTACTAAAGGTACTGTGGCTTGACTTCTTGCTCTTTCTCATATCACTCACTCTGAGGGAGGAAGCTGGTTGCCATATCATGAAGTCATTTAAGTGACCTGTGGAAAGACTCTAAACATAAGGAACCTAGGACTCCTGTTCCACAGAGCTATGAGTGCGCCATCTTGGAAGCAGGTCCTCTGGCCCCAGCTGAGCCTTTGGTTGACTCCAGACCTGGTCAACATCTTGACTGCTGTGGCTTTACAGTGCCTGAACCAATTAGTCTGCTGCTAAAGTTCTGACTCCTGGAACTGTGTGTTATTATACGGGTTTGTTGTTTTAAAGAGATAAGTTTCTGATAATTTGTTAGGTAGCAAATTGAAAAGAATACAGTGAGCATTATTTTCATTCAATTTTAGAGACCACAGACCCCAAGTTCACAGACTCTCACTTGCCTAAGGTCACTCAGGTAGGTGCAGAGCTTCACACTCCAGAGGTGATTAAGTTCACTGGGCCCCAAAGCCATTTCAAGTGGATGTGTAATTCTACACTGTGTATACATCCAAGGTGACAGGTCGGTCAGGGTCACGGGAGGGGAGGAAGAACTTGTGTTTGTTAATCTAATCAGGAAGATGAGATTCATTTTCAGAGACAAGAGATCAGGTTGTTAGGTAACAGGACTTCCAGAACAGCTTAAAAACAGAACCACACGCTTGGTTTGATCTGACTCCATATGCCTGGGATTGGAATGTCCAGCTGCCCATCTCTTTAAAACGACATCAGGCAAAAAGAATTCAAATGCTGTCCATTCCAATGAGCCCATCCCTCTACCCGTTTGCAAGGAAGCCAAGATTGTACTTATTTCAAGTTGGGTAGAATTTCTGTCCAGGTTTGTTGCTGTGTTTGCTTGCAGTAACCAAGGATTGAAAATCTCAGTGATGCAATCTTTCCTGTTGAGCCTCTTATTTTTAAATATAAGTGTATATGGCAAAGCAATTAAGTCATTTTGTTTCAGCTTCTGATTTACTTCTCCGAGCCCAACACTTTGGGAACATTCACTCAGTTGGATTAAAAAGCAATCTCATCGAATCATCTTTAAAATAAAATAGTCCCAAACTTCCTTTTGTTGTGCGTTATCTGGGAGAGTCAAGGTGAGGTTTCATGGGCTCAGCAGGAGATGGAAAAGAATGGAATTTCTCTCCCTCTGTACCATGGCAACTTCCATTTCAGTGACATTATTTCTAATAAATGACTGCCTGAAGGTTTATGGGGTGTTTCTGGCCCTGGCTCAGTGTAGCCAGCAAGAGTTGGGGGTAGGGCTATTTCCTGTCCCCTCTCCCCGGTGGTTTCTGCTTCACCATGGAAGATCACAAGAGTATTTGATGTTGCTTCTTGGAACAGCAATTGGTTAATTAAAATCACTGAGTGTTTGAGCAAATTGAATGCAAGCCGCACATCCTTGGCAGCCTCCTGGTGTCAGGAAGGAAGGCAGAAAGCAGCACCCAGAGGGGCAGAGACACAGGAAATTCCTCTTCTCAGGGGACCATTCATCTTCAGCAGTAATGAGAGGTGGGGGTGGGGTGGGATGAAAGGAGACAGAAATATAGCCACCATTCATCTTTTTCTTCTAGTCAAATATCCCTGACTCACCTACCAACAAATCTCTTAAAGACTAATTGTGGAGATAAAATACCCCATCTGATTTCAGCTCTATCTCTGTAAGCACTTAAAAAGCAGTCCAAGAGGATGGACCAAGGTGGGAACAGAACTAGGTGGCGGCTGGGAGGAAAGCTGAGGGTCTGCATAATCTTAGAACTTGGCGATTATCCTACTAATGGAGAAACTTGAATTTTGTCCCAAGAATGGAGGTGTGAATGATGTTTGAGATGGAGGCACACGGTCACCAAGTTTTACCTTTTGGAGAGATTCTTCTCCTGAAAGACCTGCCCTCTGGGTAGGGCTGATCACTGTGTGCTGTCAAGTCAGGGACCATCTGGCAAGAACCAGATCGCAGCCTTACTTATTAGATCGTGGAAGGGAAAGGGAGTGTTTGCTCATCATGCCACTCAATCCAAAGATGCTTAAATTCCTGAGGGACTTACAATAGCTAATGTTCTAGATGCAGGGCAGAGGGCTAATGGAAAGGTATATAATGATATTCAAGATATATTTGCATCCAGAGGATGAACAAGGTTACCACTTACCCACCATCACTGGGGAATCAAAGAGTCCTGTCAAAGGCTTCATGAGCTCAAGTCTGTGACATTCATGAATAAAGAAATTGTGTCTCTTTGTTGAGTGCTACGGTATCTTGTGAGGATCATAGTCAAAACATTCCCTATTGGAAAGGCAGGAGACTTAACGGAAGTAATCTGAACATGTTTCCTCTAATTCCCACGATGTATTTCTCTGAGTGCATAGACGGTTTATTTAATTTTCTGTGGGCCTGAATATCTTCCCATGCTTTCAAATTTCTTTATTTTAATTGGCCAGGAAGTCCAATTATAAGTGATCTATAAGTCCAAGTGTTACCAGGTGTCTGGAACAGTACTGTGCCAAGATCATACTACCTGGTACTGAAGAATGTAAGTAGCAACAGGCCTCATTTGACAGATCAGCTACAGCACAGGATAGACAGGGAATCTAGGGATGATGTTGAATGGACTTTGCATTTCATGATACACATTCCTACAGTGATCCAAGCTCCTTAAATTTGGCTTCTATTCAAAGAAAATTATTTAAACACATTTAACCTGTATAGTATTTCTCTTTTAAGTTCAGATAACTGAATGATTAAAATGAGGAAGTAAAATTATTTTTAGAGCTGGGAGAGGACATATACATATATAGCCTGGGCCATATATCCTGGATTCCCATATATATGATCCACCTTTTTACTCTGTATTTCCATAGTCGAAGAATCTCAGGATGGAGTGGTCAGGCAATGATCCAAGGGTGGCAGAGCTTATATGAGACAAAGGGAAAAGGGGTGGGGTGTGGAGAATGTCAGTCTTCCTAATTGTACTACTGGCTTTCTTATCTCTCCCTACTTCTCTTTCCCCTCCATCTATAAATACCACTGAACCTCCTTTTCCCAATGCAAATAAATAAATAATAGACACCAAAAACCCCTCCCAAGCTATACTCCCCATTTACTTTCAGCCTTCCTCTAGGAAACATCCTAATTCTACTCTTCTCATCCACATTTTTTAAAAAAGCAGCCTAGGTTGGATCTCACCACACACACTTCCCACTCTGTCACCAACCCACTGTCAGAAGGCTTCTCCAAATTTTATCCAGGGGGCATTCTGGGTGATGCTGCAGCCTTACACCTTTATGCTTCTGGTTTCTTTGACACTACCTCATCTTGCTTCTGCTCACAGGTCCCTGACTTTCCTTCTGTTCTTGGAGGGTATTTTTTTCTCCCTGGCATATCCACAGGATTCCATGCCTGATTACACAGTTCTTCCCACTGTAAACTGTGTTCTGGGCCATGTTTTCTGCTCTCCTGATCAACGACAACTAGGTGTGATGTCTCTCTAATGAAAATCTACATTCTGGGCGTCCCTTCTGAACTTCAAACCTGAAAATCCAACTTCTTGTTGAAAATCTCCACTTGGAAGTACTGCATGGAATCAACATGTCCAAAGCGGAATTCACGATCCGGACAGGCACTGTATGTCATTCATCTTTGTATGTCCAGCATTTAGTAGGTGCTCAATGATTGTTGGTTGAATGAGACTCTTGGAAGGTGAGATGAGGCAGAAATGTGCGGAAACTGTAAGAGTAGGAGAAAGCTTCAAAATGATTCAAGGAATGCAGGTTGACAGGTTTATCAGAAACTGCTTTTGATGGACTGAGATAACACCCTTCTTTGAAGACAAACACTTCCTTGTCAGGCACTGTTTTCTAGCACCACCTAGTGGATATCCTGAGTCAGCAAGCGTGCCGTCTTTTAATTAAAAATGACAACTCCTTAGAGATTTGCAGTATAATATACCTACTAAATGTTTTACATAAATGGTCTCATTTAATCTCCACAACAAGGTGGGTATTATTTCCCCCATTTTACAGGCCAGCAGACAAAACCAAACAAAGAACGTTTAAGGAACTTGCCAAAGTTTGCCCAACGAAGCTTCCAACGTAGACTCCAGTGCCTTCACAACTTTTATTCTATTTATTTGACTGTTGCGATTTTAACTCATCTGTTAAATAACAAGAGCTGTTGATTTATAAGGCTCCTAGATGCTATAGGACATTATGATAGCAAAAAGTAGTTCTATCAATTGTAAAATAATAACAAAAACAGATCACATGCAACGACTGTGCTTGGTTCTAGTGTTTCCATGTGCTATCTCTTTTAATTCCTGTGATATCGCATGAGGGGGCACTTTTATCACTTCTCTTGGAGAGGGTCACCAACTATAAGGACTGGAGTCAGAACACAACCAGGTAGTCTAGCTCCAGGATCGGGTTTTTATCCTTCACTAGGTGAGGATATGGTTTTTGTGATAAAGACCGTGTATGAATGGTGAATACAGAAATACTTAGGCGTGAGCTTAGAGCTCAAGTGGAGTTTGGTTTTTCAATAGTAAATTATTCTTTATCATGAGAATCAGATAAGAAAAGAATATTGCTATGAATTGAATTCTGTCCCTCCTCTCACCCCTGTGTACTTGGAGATGGGGTCTTTGAGAGACAATTAGGGTTTAATGGGGCCATGAGTATGGGGCTCTCTTGATGAAATTAGTGGCTTTATAAAGAGGAAGAGGAAGAGATTTCTCTCTCCCCCACCATGTGAAGACACAGTGAGAAGATGGCCATCTACACCACAAGAAGAGGTCCCTCTCCATGAACCAAATTGGTCACCACCATCATATTGGACTTCTCAGCTTCTATCAATGTGAGTAATAAATAGCTGTCATTTAATCCACTTATTCTATGGTATTTTATTATAGCAGCCTCAATGGACTGATGATTACAACAAATATTCTTAAGATTAAATTGGATGACTAAGAGGGTTATTAATTGCCTTTTTCCCAGTGATTTTAAGCACATGAGATAAAAATGACACTTTGGCTTTTTGAAAAGTAACATGATATTTTTCCCCCTTGTGTTCTCACGGAAAAGAAAGAAATTTTGCATTTTGACCAAGTCTTGTTTTGGTTGGGCAAAAACCTTTCATCATCCTGTGATAATGGCAAATTACATTCTATCAATCTGGCTGGATTCAGTTTAAGGCAGGAAATAAGAGAGCAATACCAGGACAGAAAAACTGCTTTTGCTCACCTTCAAATCTCTAGCATCCAGAATAAAGTCAAGTCATAGCAGATATTCAAAAACTATTTGCTGAATAAATGGGTGGAATGAAAGAATGAACTCCCGGTGTGGGTAATGGAAAGGACATGGGCTTGGGAACCAGAAATGCTTGGGTCAAGGTCTGGCTTTTCCACTGCCTGACCATGGGCGAGATAACAAATTTCTCATAGCCTCGATTCCCTCCTCAAAACAGAGATCGTGATACTAATGTTGCAAGATTGTCATGAAAGATTCAAGACAATTAACAGAAAGTGCTTGCTCAGAGCCCAGATGCCTGTAAGACCCTCAGTACTATTGGATCTCTTGTTTCAAGGGAAGATGTGCTGGATTTGGCAGAAAAAAAAATTTCATGGGAAGGGTGAATCTTCATGAGGGTACTAAAAGAAATAAAAGTGAATAGCAAGATGGAAAGATGTCTATCACATGCTAGTAAGGAAAAGAGATAAGTCATAGTTGTTTTTTTTTTTTTTAAACCCTGCTACTGTGAACATGAACATAAACATACAAATATTTCTGATTGCAATGACCTACCATGGGCAATAATCTAACTCTGGATAAAAATGGAGATTTTCAGTTTTATTCCATATATTATATTTTTATATCTTTTAAAATAAAAATGCTTACTTTTATAAAATGATGTAAAAGAACAACTTACAAAAGAAAGAGTTAGCATTATACTAGATGGGAATAAAGAAGGATAAATTAAGGATTTACTATAGACTTGATTATCCATCACCAGCAGAAATGCTCTGGTACAAGTAAGTCAGAAAGATTTTCCTAATTATCATTTCTCCCTTTTACCCCACAACACTAGTTAAGGGAGGTTTCCCCAACTCCCCTTTTCTGGATTTATAGTTTCAATAAATATAAGTCTTATATCCTGAGATATATGATTTTGACCTTAGGTTGGAAAGAGCACCTGAAATATCCAAAAATGTTTTTATCCTTCACTAGGTGAGGATATGGTTTTTGTGATAAAGACCATGTATGAATGGTGAATACAGAAATACTTAGGTGTGAGCTTAGAGCTCAAGTGGAGTTTGGTTTTTCGATAGTAAATTATTCTTTATCATGAGAATCAGATAAGAGAAGAATATTGCTACGAATTGAATTCTGTCCCTCCAGAATTACCAATAACTTGTCTACACAACGTAAGACTGTTGTGAAGAGTGTGAAGTCTCTTTGAATACTGAATATGAGGTTCCCTTCTCTCCCTCACTTGGCCAATTAGCCACAAGAACATGAAGGGAAGAACACCAGCTCCTTTGCCATTTTCCAAACATTAACAATTCTTGTTTTAGAAACTTTGTGTACCCCTCTTTTTTATCTCAAATCTCAACAATATTAGAGCATTCACCTCAAAGCTTGTAGGAGCCTTTTGGAAGGCCATGTAGCCATTAACCCTGGACCCAAAAGGAACTGGTACTAAAAACAGATGGAACCCAGATCTCCTAATGACCAGTAACAAACAAACAAACAAACAAACAAGAACCTCCTCTGCTCCCCTTCCTTGCCTGCCACCCCTATGCCTAATAGGGACAATGTCACATTCTGCTGCCTGAGCACAATGCCTTTATGTCCATTTTTGCTTGTTTTCAATCTGTGCATTGTGTGAAAACATCATCCCCCGCTCCCAACAAGCCATCGCCATTAGTTATAACACCCTGTAATGTCTCTTGGAAGTGGGACAGACATCAGTCAGAGTTGCCCTCTGGCAGGGTTGGGAGAGGCAGACCCCTCCAACGTCTGTTAGTTTTGAACCAAGATATAATATGAATGTGATGCTATTTCTGGACTAAATAAATCCTTGGGGATTCAGGGGGCATACAGAGGGTAGAAGAGCTTATTTTATTGGAATGTCAATCTATTGCATTTTTGATCCCATTTGGCATTTCTCTGAGCTAATTTCCTCTACAAAGTGTGGAGCTGTTGTGATTTATGTGGACAGAGGGGGCTCCTAAACTTGGGTTGCATAACCCACAGAGCTGCCCTGGAGTCTGACTCGCCTGCCGGGGCTTAGCATGTTAGGTTTGGCATCAAAGCTGCAGACATTCAGATGACGTGGAAAGCAAATGTTTTTGCTCTTTCAGAGGAGGTATAAATCCTGGGGCTGATCTGGTTTCACTGGGAAATGTTCCCTTGGATAAGTTTTTAGTAGCTCCCTCTCCGTAACCCAGCCAGTTAGTTTCATTGGCAGTAGCTGTGAATCTACTTGCTACCACTTAAAATGCAATTTCTGAAAAAAATAAAACAATGGGCTTGAGAGAGGTTACTCTGAAAATGAGAGAAAGCGGGCCTGGCGGTCTGTACAAAGACAGAAGTGCTCTCCTCTCTCGGCCTCTATCTGCCTGGATTTTTCCTACTTCGTCCAAACTGCCTCTTCCAGAGCAGCTTTTCTTTATCTCACCTTTAAAAAAAATGTGTAAAAAATTTAAGGGCTGCAGTATTATAATTTGAAACATGTATGCAATGTATAATGAACAAATCAGGGCAATTTGCATTTCCATCTCAAATATTATCATTTTGAAGTGTTGGGAACACTCCAATTTTCCTCCTTCTTATATTGAAATGCATCTTAAATAGGTGTTGTAGATTGTGGCTGCCCCACTGTGCTGTATGATACCAGAACTACTTTCCTCCCCTGAAACTGTTTGGATTCCCATTAACCACCCTCTCATTACAGTTCTTGCCCTCTTCCTGGCGTCTAGTGGCCTCTCTTGTTCTCTACTTCCATGTGATCAACATTTCTTTTTTTTTTTTTAAGGGAAGATTTATTTGATGAGTTTCACTTAGCACAATACATCTAAAAAGAAATCGCAATATATTGAAGATTTAAATAAAAATTATCGAATGCTACACAAATTTGCATGTTATCCTTGGGCAGAGGCCATGTTAATTTTCTGTCTTGTTGCAATTTTCATAGATGTGCTGCCCAAGTGAGCACTATGTGATCAACTTTTAAAATGTTCATCATCACTATTCATCAGGGAAATGCAAATAAAAACCACAATGAGATATCATCTCACTCCAGTTAAAACAGCTATTATTAAAAAAAAAGACAAAAAATAACTGATGTTGGTGTATCTGTAGAGAAAGGAAAACTCTTACACACTCTTGGAGAGAATGTAAATTGGCACAACCATTATGGAGAACAGTATGGAGATTCCCCAAAAACTTAAAAATAGAGCTACCATATAATTCCCTTATCCCACTTAAAATTATTATAATAAGAGACTCCTGTAGGTGCAGGTATTTTTTCTTTGGTACTGTGGATTGAACTCAGGGGCACTAGACCACTGAGCCACATCCCCAGCTCTATTTTGCATTGTATTTAGAGACAGGGTCTCACTGAGTTGATTAACGCCTTGCTTTTGCTGAGGCTGGCTTTGAACTCTCAATCCTCCTGCCTCAGCCTCTGGAGCTGCTGGGATTACAGGTGTGTGCCACCGCGCTTGGTAGTTCCCCCCACATTTATGGTGGCACTGTTCACAATAGCCAAGATATGCAGTCAACCATGATGTCCACTGATGGATAAAGAAAATATAGTATGTATACACAATAGAATATTATTCAGACAAAAAAAGTGAAATTCTGTCATTTGTAGCAATGTGGATGGAACATTATGGATGGACATTATGTTAAGCAAAATAAGCCGTGCACAAGACAAAGACTGAACATTCTCATTTGTTTGTGGAAGAATCCTACCTTAAAAAAACAGAGCTGCCTAAGGTGTGCCTCAGTCCTCTCTATCTGCATTAACCTCTGCTCCCAGTGCTCATCTGTAGCAAGAGCCACCACTGGCTGAGTGTTGCTCACTAACAGCAGTTGACACTTAAGATCTCACTTAAGCCTCACCACCCTCCAATAAAGCATACTGTTACTTCCTTCATCAAAGATGGGGGAAATTGAGGCTCACAGAAAGTTAACTAAAGATATTTTCACAGCTGAAAAGAGGCCATGCTGTTCTGGGAGCTCAGCTCTGTGTAGTTCAAACTGTGAGCACAAATGTCCCAAAAAACTCATGTTGGGGACCTGTCATTTGTTAAGTCACTTACTCATGAGAGGAAAAGCTATACTGTTCCCAAAATATGATTGGGAACGAGGTCACTCAGCATCTAGTTCTGGCTTGTCCCACCACACTCAGCCATGTGGGTGTGAGAATATTAATGTTATTTTTTCTTACTGCTATATCCTTGGTACTTTTTAAGTGCTTTGCAGGGATTTTCACATTTATATTTACAAAGGTCCTATGAGATGGGTATTAGTACTAGCCTTATTTGACAGATCATGACAGTGAAGTGTAGACATAGTAAGTGACTTCCCCTCCCCCTCTTTACTCATTGGAAGAGATTTTGCTGGATGATTCTCAAATGTCATTTAGCTCTTTTGAATATCTTGACTTGCCATTTACTTTGTTATATGGGATTTTTTTTTATTCTCTTGAATTGATAACATATCTTTTCATATTGTTTATGTCGAGGGACACAGAAGCCATGGTGTCTCACTCACTTGACTCATCATCTGAAACAGACGGATCCAGATAACATTAACTAATGCTGAGAAACAGGTAATGGAGAACGTGAACACCAAGGAGCTTAAAGGTGGCCAAAAGTTTCAAGTTCATCTCTAACATTTCTTTCTTGGATTTTTAATTGAAGCTGCTAAAAAATATTGCAAATTGACAAGATGGAGTTTGATTTTTTTTCCCCTTTCTTGCCAAAGGGAGAAAGACTACATGCATCATAAGTGAAATGGCAGGAGAAGATAAGCCTGTAGAGGAAAAGAACACAGAACAAGAACAAGGATGTGATTTTGAAAAAAAGTTTCTTATGATTACATTTATATGTCTCTTTAAATCTCTTTTTCTTTCCCCCCCTTTTATTTCTTTTCTTTGGGGGTGGGCATTGACATAGAAAAATAAATATTGAATGAAATAAGGATATATCAAATTAAATTGCGAATGTCAAGAGAGTTAAGCCATCAGGGGGTGGGGGTGGGGTAGGCCTGGTGTGCACGGAATTCTCGGATCTGTAGACTTTGAGCAGAGACTGTGGCCACTGCCTTCAGTGTGCTCTGCTCATTCCTGGGCAGTGCTAGTTGGTGAAAACTTTAATGTGCCAAACTTCCCTATTTCATTATTTCTTTGATGAGTTTTCATTTTCTCTACATCCGAAAACACTTGACTTGTTGGAAGAAAAAAAAGAGGGGAAAGAAGACTGAAGTTTTCTTTTGTACATATGCAAAATGGCTTTAATAATCAGTTTTCAACCCTCTCCACAAAACAGTCCATGTGCATCGAGATGGTTTTCAGTTTCATGCACCAGTTTGTTAATGTGCTTCACTTTCTAACTTACATGAGCATTTGTTAAACTACGTGGGATTTTTTGGATTCCAGGATTACTCTGTGTTTTCTTTAAATTAAGGATGTCTTATTTTATTGATTTTTTAAAATTGATTTCCTTCTTAGAAGGATCGAAGATTTCCTTGGAATATTTTAGCAAATTTCTAACTTCCCAGTGATTGTTTTTAACAGAAACTGGAAAAGAAAAGCAGAAAATTACATTTTTATTAATTATAAAGATATGCTTAGAATAATGAAAGAGGACAGACAGAATTTTAAATGGAAATCAAATAATGGTATGATGGGCCATAAAGCATAGACTACAAAAATCAATGAGGATAGGATCTGTGTTCATCATTGATTCCATTAAAAATGATGAATTTGATGCAAGTTTATAACAGCTCAATTCACAATAGTCAAGTTATGGAACCACCCTGGGTGTCCATGAAAGATGAATGGATAAATGAAATGTGGCATTCACGTGTGTGTGTGTGTGTGTGTGTGTGTGTGTGTAAAACACAGTGGATTTTATTCAGTTATAAAGAAGAATGAAATTATGCCATTTTCAGGAAAATGGATGGAATTGAAGAATATGTTAAGCAAAATAAGGCAGACCCAGAAAGTCAAAGGTCATATGTTTTCTCTTGTATGTAGAAACTATAGAGAAAAAAGAAAAAGGGATCTCATGAAACTAGAAGGTAGACCAAGAGAATAGAGGAAGGGGACAAGGGGGACAGAAGAGCAGAAAGAAAGGAGGAGTATTGGGGAATGAGATTGACCAAGTTAGGTTATGTGCATCATGTCAAATATGTTAGAATAAATCCCACTATTATGTACAATTAAAATGCACTATTTTTTTTACTTATAGAGATAAAAATAAAATGAAATAAAATCACAAAGAAATAAGTAAAAACGGTAGATTTTAGTTGTACTAAGGTGACCATTTGATTATTTTTTTCTCAAGTAAGTACCAGCTCCTGTAGTTGCCATCTGGTTGACTGGGGCTAGAATTATGTGCCAGGTATGCCAAAGGGTTGTCAATGCAATCAAAACAGCCTGCATGTCATCCTCATAGGGATAATGATCCCATAGATGCCGCTGTGATTGGTGAATCTGAGGCATAGTAGCTTGTTATTAAAAAAGTAATGTTAGCCACCTTGGTAGCACCCTCCTGTAATCCCAGCAACTTGGGAGCCTGAGGCAGGAGGATCCCAAGTTCAAAGCCAGCCTCAGCAATTTACTGAGACCCTAATCAACTTAGTGAGACTCTGTCTAAAAAAAAAAAAAAAATACTGGGGATGTGGCTCAAATGTTGAGTGCCCCTGGGCTTAATACCTGTTACCAAAATAAACAAACAAACAAAAACAAAAGAATGTTGTGTACACTATCCCATAAGTATCCAACTACCCCCTGGAATATAGCTTCCTTAAAGAAAATCTGACTTTTTAAACACCCCTCACTATATAAGCCTTGGGTATAATGAATTAACTTAGAATGGTTTATTTAGTTCAAGGTGGTTCTGAATATTCCAATCCAAGACCAGCCAGCCCCATGCTTTGGGCTTCTGACAAGAAGGGCACACCACATTGGTGGTAGATAGAGGTACAAAGTGCTCACTTTGTGATCCAGGAAGCAAAAAGGGAGAGGAAGGGGCCAAAGTCCCACAATCCCCTTTGAAGGCATGACCCCCCCAGTGAACTTGAAGCAGGACAGAAGAGGCTGGACACCTGAGGAATTTTCAGGAAGCAGGTTTATTGACTTCAGGGTTCAGAGGGGGCTCTTGCCTAAGAATTCTTCCTCTGAACCACGAGTATAGAAATTCTTTGAACTTTATACTCAGTAGGGGGGAGGGGACTAGGAGGTTCATATGACAAGTGAGCTTCATTTCATCTTCTAGACAGAGGTTTCACAAGTTTTTTCTGCAAACCTGGCATTAATAAACAAAGAGGAAGCTACAAACCACAATGCCTTCTGCAGATTTTTGCTGATAGCCAATGTCCTGTGCAAAAACAATCTCTGATAAGAAAAGAAACTTACATGCCACAAATATGGTGGGGGTTTCCTGCTTCATTATGGTAATTGTCTTCTGGGTGGGGGTCTCTGGCCTGCTTCAAACTAACAACCTCCCACAAGGCCTTACCTCCTACGTTCACAGTTCCTTCCAATAGCACCTCCAGGGACCAAGACTTTGGCATATGGACCTCTGAGGGGTACCACCTATATTCAAACCACAGCACTTGGGATGTTGTTCTATGTCTGCTCTGGAATGACTCACTCATCTTATCCCTGGAAACAATCATTTCTCTACAGCCACAGGCCCTTGGGAGGTGGGTGGGTCACCCACACAACCAATACCTGCTTGAGTCCACTACTGCCACTCTCTCAGGCTCAGGGTAGGGCAGAGAAGTTAGTCTTTCCTTTATATAAGAAGAAGCAGATACTTCATTCCCTATAACACTGATGAACAAGGAGTCAACCATTGACAAAATTTATTGAAAACTGGGGGGCTGGCTTAAGAGAAATACTACCGAGAAGATGTTAGGATTGCTACTGGGGTCCAGGTCTGTCTTTGCTTCTGTGGGTCAGTGGCCTCCTGTGCCCACCACTGAGCATGTATCATGGATGCTGTGGGCGCCATTCTCCAGGACTTCAGCACTTATTCCCCTAGCTGCTGGAGGCTGGCTGTCCAGAGACCTTGGCTCCCTAGGTTTTGCCTTAGGGTTCTCAGGCTTCCTTGTGTCTCACAATTGCCTGGAGGCACGTTCAACCACAGGGTTGCTCTTCGACCACATCCTCAGTGTATGTGATTCAGCAGGTCTAGGTGAGGCTCAAGATTTTGTATTTCTAACACTTTCCCAAGTGGTGCTCCAGTTCAGGTACTGAAGACCAACCTAGACAGAGGAGAGCTGCCCTGTCCAGAGTTCTGCCCCTCCCCGGGGCAGCCCCCATCCACTGATCCTGGGGCAGGCCAATAGGGCCAGGCCTTTTTCTGTAATTTGGAACAAGTCTTCTGGGATCCAGGTCTGTCTTTGGGCGGCTCCTTCCTGTGTCACTCCTGATTTGCTTCCTTGAGACAGTGGCTATACCACTAGGAATGTCCTCCCTGGTCCTAGGAGTGTCTAGGATCCACTGATGTCCTCTTTGTGATGATTAAAAAATCTTCTCTACTTCTGCCTGTACCCAGTCCTCCTCGCTTTACCCCCTCACGGTGTCAAAAGACTCCTCATCCGCAAACCTCATTTCAGAGTTGTTGTGGGGGGTGAGAGGGAGATTAACCTGCTGTAGCAAGTCTCCTATTGGGAGCCAGGCCCAGGAAAGGGGACGATTTTCCTCCCACCCATCCGTGTAGTTCTGCCACTCAGGCCATCACTTTCTGGGCCTGGGTTGGTGGCTTCTCAGGGAACAGTTTCTCTCTGGCCTTCAAAAGGAAATTTCTCAAAAACACAACTCCAACCCAGTTCCACCCTTCCTCGGATGTTGAGTTTTAACTCACAGGAACGGGAAGGGATCAGCAAGCTGTTCTTCCAAGGGAGGGTGGCAGGGTGAGGAAGGTCCCCTGCAGGCCTTGACTGGCTCAAGTCCTTTGTCATGCCTCTTAGGAACCATTAATTGAAACTCTGTAAGGATAAGGGAGATAGGACTTTGGGGATACAGAAAAAGAAAGCTACACTGAGTCTCAAGGGAAGTGCCCTGAACCATTGGCATGCGGAACATACCCAAGAACCTCTGAAAACAAAACAAGCACCTTGTGAGCACCTAGCATGCATCCTTCACCCTCATCCTTGACCCACGTCCCTGACCAATATCCTCACCCGCAAAATGTAACCTGATGTGGGTAATCCGCAAGGGCAGGGAACACTGGCATGGTCTGTGTAGCTGCCCCGACTCCATCTCTGGTCCAATCCTTAGCTCCATAAGTATCACACCCAGGTCCAGGGGTTGCTGACTCTCCCTCTGGAGATGGCCCTCAATGCATTCTGCCTTGAATGTGTTTCAGCTTTCTTAAGTAAGTCTGTGTCTCTGACAGGTACGTGCTGAAGTTCCATGACTCATGTGAGGGACCATCTTGTTCTGAGTCGAGGTCTCCCCTCTGGGAACTCCTCCAGTGACACAGCGACCCTCTGATGTAAAATGAGTACAATTTCTTTTTCCACTCTCACGTCAGGTTCTCAGAGGTCTATACAACTAAGGGCAATCCCAGAACAAAAGAAATATCTGCCTTAAATGTGATCTTATGTCTTTATCTCTTAGAGTTTAAAAAAATACAGATGCAGCTTTCAAGGTTTGAATAGTTTTGGAATCAACTTATCAAAAAAAAAATTTTTTTAAAGAATATCTTATGTCTAATCTTAAAAACAACAACAACAACAACAACATCAACAACAACAGTGTAGTTACTATGCCAGTGCCAGTTAATCACCTCGATAAAGAGAGTTCTTCTGGAAAACTGGAAAATCTTCTCTCACGTGTTATTACTATGAAAAGTTGTAAGTCCTCTGAGCAACCTCTCTGTTTTCATCTTGTGGATACTCTATCCAGGTCGAAGCATCCTGGGAGATGACATCAGAAACACAGTTGCATGGGGCAACAAAGAGGTAGAACCACAGACTCCCAAAGCTACTTTGGGATTTGAGCTGTCTGGAAGGCGTGGGTGTGGGGAACTGCACCTCTGCAGACCTCAGGTAATAGATGGCATCCATTCTTCCCACAGGAGGAGATGAAGGGCCTGTGGGTAAAGGCCAGTATCCTCCCAGGGCAAAGTGCACCCTGGGAGCCTGGTGAGAGTTCCAGTGCTCTGGACACTGTGGAACAGGTCACTGTAGCTCAAGTTGAAGGTCACACACAGAACCCAATGGCCCTGGAGGAAATGGTTTAGAATAGCATGCCTCCCAAGCCTACTATCCCATCCTGTCTTAAGAATGAGGTTTTCATTATGGGGGTTCCAAGAAAGAAAGGAAGGAAGGAAGGAAGGAAGGAAGGAAGGAAGGAAGGAAGGAAGAGCTAAACTAAAATAGATATATTAGAACCAAGGAAATGAAATTAGCATACCAACAAATTGACTGCCTATGTTTATTGCAGCACTACTTACAATAAGGAAGGTGTGTACTCAATCTAGGTGTCTATCAATGGATGAATGAATAAAGAAAATTTGGAATATATACACAATGGAATATTATTTATCCATAAAGAAGAATGAAATTCTGTCATTTGCAGCAAAATGGATGGATCTGGAGGACATCATGTTGAGTGAAATAAGCCAGATGCAGAAAGACAAGTACTGCATGTTCTCTTTCATACATGGAAGCTAAAAAAATGTCCACTTAGAACAGTGATTACTAGGGATTTGAGCAAGGAAAAGGTTGGATTTGTTTAGTGCATGCTGAAAAGAGTACATTGAATCCTATTAATATGAATAATTAATACATCCACATGTGCATCTCACAGTGTTCTGGGTAGAAGTTGGTGAGAAAATGAAGTTAGACCAAGATAATTGATTGATTGATTGATTGATTTTTAAAAAATAAATGACAGCAGAATGGATTACACTTTTTATTACATATATACAACACAATTTTTCATATCTCTGATTGTATATAAAGTATGTTGTCACCAGTTTGTGTCTTCATATTTGTACTTTGGATAATGATGTCTATTACATTCCACCGTCCTTGCTAATTCCCTGCCTCCTCCCTTTCCCTCCCTCCCCTCTTCCTTGTCTAGAATTATCTATTCCTCCCATGCTCCCCCTCCCTACCCCACTATGAGTAAACCTCCTTATATCAGAGAAAACACCAGGCATTTGTATTTTGGGATTGGCTAACTTCACTTACCATTATCTTCTCCAGTGCCATCCATTTACTTGCAAATGCCATGATTTTATTCTCTCTTTTTGCTGAGTAATATTCCATTGTGTATATATGCCACATTTTTTAATCCATTCATCCACTGAAGGGCATCTAAGTTGGCTCCACAGTTTAGTTATTGTGAATTACACCAGATAATTTAGATGAATATTTTTAATACAATGCAGAGGAGTTCTTGGTATGTTTGACTTTGCTAATAACAAGGACAAACACCTGAATGCCCTGTCAAAGGTTGAAAGGACATTTTCCATTGCCCTTCAGCACAGTCTTGTTACCTAGTAATGACCCAACATAAATGTAGTGACCAAACAGCACAGGGTGGTCAAACTAGACAGACCAGCGTAAAGTCATGTTGTGGAAGAATTATCTTCAGTCTTGGTGAGTATGTTGCAATAGCAAAACTCCCAGTGACGTTAATTTTATTTCAATGTTATTAAATATTTACTATCAATAATTTAACTTAATACTTAAGTCATATTTGTCTCTAGGTGCAAATCCTATATAAAATCATATTATGTACTGTTGACATTAACATTGAAATCTGAAATATATGCCCAAGTATTAAAAGAAGGAGAAAAGGAGAAGGAAGGAAAAGTGTGGTTTGTGGATGGAGAGAAAATCCTTTCTTTCTTCTTCCCCCCCCAAAAGAAGCACAAAAGTTGTATTTAGTCCCTAAAATCTGTCCCTCCTTCTCTATGTCCCTTCTGGTTTCCTTCACACACTCATAAACACCTGTATTGTGTCAGGCACTGTATTAGACTCAGGACAGGACAGCCAAAGCACCATGCCTGCCTTTGAGAAACTCAGTCTAGTGGGGGGTCACAGGTTGTGCTCCTATGGGTGTTCCTAGGAGCAAGCAGTTTTGTAAATTTTATAAATTGGGTGCTTCCTGGGAATACCTTCCCTAACGCTCATTAAAGAAGCCCATTCTACAAATACATTTAAAAAAAGAATTTGTATGCCTAATAAAGCTTGGATCATATTATTTTATTCTAATTCCAAAAGTAGGGGAAAAGAAAATGAAGTTGTGTTCATTATTTTTTTAATAGTCAGTGGTTTTTAATGCATTTGCAAAAACTGAGTGTTGTGGGAAAAGATTCTCTTTTCCAGACAGGGGTAATTAAATGCCGAGGCCTAGGCTCCACACACACTCATCAATCTGAGATTTTTATTGTAGTTTTTAAGAGGAAGATTATAACTATTAGAGTTAATATTAAGCTTTCATAATTGAACGAACCCTAGTATAAATTTTTATGTAAGTGTACAACCATCCCACTTTTTAGTTTCTAAGACTGGATTTTAGTACGAGATTTTTTAAAATATCTTTCTTGTTCTGAAGGAAAGGGAATATGATCTCTTCAGAATACTCAGCGAAAATGGATGACTTCTATTCCCAAGGAACACATTTCAAACGATTCTTCTTTTTTTTTTTAAGAGAGAGAGAGAGAGAATTTTTTAATATTTATTTATTTTTTTTAGTTTTCAGCGGACACAACATCTTTGTTTGTATGTGGTACTGAGGATTGTACCCGGGCTGCACGCATGCCAGGCAAGCGCACTACTGCTTGAGCCACATCCCCAGCCCCTCAAAGGATTCTTCATTTGATGCACAAGTCTGCAACTTAGGGCAATGCATGGAATGGCAAAGAAAAGCGCTGCTTTAGTGAAATGAGAAGGGAATGATTGTGAGAGGGAAGGAGAAGAGGAGAACTAGGAAAATGCAGGCATTCTTTTAGGTAGTTTTAGGGAAAAGTCCATGTAGAAGTTGGGAATCTGGAAATGGATTTCTTTGAAGTGTCCTTCTGTACAAACCCACTTCTGAGATTCTGGGTCAAAGAAACTATTAGACTACAGTCCATAGGTGGACTCTCCCTCTTTTGCCTTCATTTTCCCAGGGAAACAACTTGTTTGAAAGGTGTAATTTCAAATAACAGGGATAGAATGAACGTTCAGGTTTGTTGGGCAAAGGAGGTTTTCTTTTCCCAAAATTAATTTGCAAATGTATTTTCCATTGAACTTTCATATATACACAGTGTATGTCAGTGTCTCTTTGTTGAATGATTTTGTATCTGTTACCCTAAGTATACTTTCTATTCATCCCCCAAACAGTACTGGTTTGGTCCATGACCAAGGACGATGGGGGAAATCCATGAGGATTCCATTCCTCACTCTGGCCTCTGTGAAGCAGAACTATTAGCTGGATGAGTTGACCTTCACAGTTCTGCAGGATTTGCCTGGTACACTTCAAATATGTGACAGTAGGACAATCTACCCCATTTCATTTCAGAAGGAAAAAAAAAAACAGGCGAAATAACAAATGTGCAATTTTTAATAAAATACTGATATAAGCTCTTAATCTAAAGTGATTGGGTCATAGTTGAATAAATAATCATCTGAATATAATTCATTTTGAATCATAAAATATGTCACGTGAATGGTGCATAGATGGAATATGGTAAGCTTTGAAAAGCTATCCTGTCAGTTCTTTTCCGATCTATTGTTTTTAAAATTGGCTTTTCTTTTTTTATGTGTCAAGACAGCATTTATATTCTTCTGAGCATATCACCTAGAATAAGTAATGTTGATTACTTGTCAGTCAAATAATGAACCATGAACAACGTATCAGAGTGCTAAAACATTGGGTTATATCATGGAAAATGAAGCTTTCTAGAGTAAGAGTCATATCAAGGTTGTGTTGATTGTGTACCTTAGTTTATTCAGGCTGCTGTAACATAATGCCTTAAGCTGGGTTTTCATAAACAACAGAATCATTGCTCACTGTTCTGGGGGATGGCGAGTTCAGAATCAAGGTGCTAATGGATTCACTGTCTGGTGACTGCTCATTCTGCCTAAGTGATGCTTTCCCTGTGTCCTTCCATAGAGGGGGTGAAGGGGCAGACCAGCTCCTCGGGCCTATTTATAAGGGCATCATCCCAGTCATGAACATGGAGCCCTAGGGACCTAATCACCTCCCCAGAGCCTCACCTTGTAATCCTACCACCTTGCAGATTACATCTTAATAAACAAAATTTGAAGGGACCCATTCAGACCACAGGGGACTGAGAAGGTGAACCATACTATCCTTCTTGCTTTTCCACTCTTCCCTGGCTCAGCAGCTCTTTTGTTCAAGGTCACTCACAAAGCCATGAATTAACTGAACTTTGTTTCAAGGTCAATTGATCCATCATCTAGGTTTTGGCATGAAAGGCTCTTTTCTTTCTTTTCCTGGTAGAATCACAGAGCTGCAAAGGGTTCAGGAAGGGGAGACAGAGACATTGATGATAGTGGCTATAAGACTCGATGGGGTGGGGATGTTGTCAACTGAGGTACACATGTTAGCTGTTGGCTGGGTTGTGTTTTCTCCCACTGGGGAAAATTATCTTGAGGTGGAGTTGAGTGGTTTGGCACAACTTGTTTGTTAAGACTGAGATGAAATGTATCCAATGTGTTTAGTTTCATATTGGAATCCCCCAAAAATGGTGAAACAGGAATGCCAAGTAGCCTGTTGGAGTAAGCAAAGATTCAAAGACATAATTAGATTTTGGCTTCTTCTAGTCTCCCTTGGACTGAGTCGGACTGGGGATATTAAAGTATTTTACTACTTTTGTTTTTTAATCTTCTCAATATAATAGCTTCTCCAGCGCCTTGGTGGGATTCCTGCCACTTTGCGTATAGCCACATCTCAGGGGAGAGTGCACATTTCTGTTGCCTGTCTACATAAACTTTCCACAGGATGAAATACAATCTGGTGGAAAAATCTGAAACTTGGGAGTTAGAAGCCAGAACTCTCAGTTCTTTCTCCAACTGTCTAGCTGACCTTGGGCAAGTCACTTCGCACCTCTGATCTTCAATGTCTTCATCTTTGGAATGAGAGGGAATCAGATGATCTCTGAGGTCCCATTAAACTTTGAACTTTTGGGGAAAGAACTGGAAAGTTATTTGGTTGTTTTCAAAGGTGCAATAATGCTTTATGAAATTTCAATGTTCAGACGCACACACTCTCAATTATAAAATGTTGTTAATATGTCAGTATGCGTGGCTGGAAGAAGAGTGAGTCTGGGTTTTGTAATGGGCAATTGAAATCTCAACACTTGGGGTGCTAGTTGGCTAGGGCTGTCATAACAAAGTACCACCAACTAGAAAGCTTCACATCAGAATTTATTGTCTCACAGTTCTGGAGACTAGAAGTCTGAGGTCAAGGTGCTGGTAGGGTTATTTCTCTTTTACGGTTGTTGTGAAAGACAATCTGTTCCCTGCCTCTTGCCCACCCAGAGGTGTTTTCCTGGAATAGCTGGAGATGGTTGGCATGAAGAGGCTTCACTTCTCTCTGTGTGTGTGTGTGTGTGTGTGTGTGTGTGTACCTTTCAATTTCCCCTTTTCATAAGGACCCCAGTCATATTAGATTAAGGGCCCACCATTCAGAAGTGTGATCTCATTTTAATTCAGGCATCTGCAACAACCCTATTTCCCAATAAGTTCACTTTCTGAGGTCCTGGGGGCTAAGACTTTCAGAGGGATACAATTCAACTCATAATACTTGTTAACAACAAGGTGTGAAAACTTGAGTTTCCATATATGACAAAAGGTTTCTATTATTAGAACAAATTTGCAGTGGGCTTGAAGGTGGTCTCATGCCTGCTGTCTTCATTTCTGGATCCTCCCTCTGATGCATACCTGCAAAGGGGAGTCAGAGTTCGCGGCCTACCCTCTTCCCCTCTCCACTCAGCCATTCTTCCTAATGGGACAAAAGAAGCTCAAAACATCAACAAATCAGCTCATTGACCCACACACCCATCCAATTGGCAGCCATGAGCTCAGCTTTGAATGCATTGCCTCCAGTGTGAAAACTGGAGGTATCTCAGCAAACATGTTTATCTACCAAAAAATAAAATGGCATTCCTTTTGCCTGGCTTTCAAGGACAATACAGAACAAACCATTGTTTTTAACAAGCTTATAGTTCAGTTGAGGAGTTTAGAGTTACGTGTGTTCAAAAATATTAACAATGAAATGTCATGCAATAGCCCTTCTATGATTTGAATATAGTTTGTCCCCACCAGAACTCATCCTGATGCTTATCTCTTCAATGCAGTAGTGTTGGGAGGTGAGACCTAGTGGGAGTATTTGGGACATGGGGTTGGAGCCCTCATGAATGAATTAATGCCATTTCCTGGGATTGGGTAAGTTCTCACTCTTGGGGGACTGGCTTAGTTGCCACAAGGGTGGTTTGTTGTAAACTCTCTTGCATATAATTCTTCTTGCTCTTTGCTTTCTGCCATGAATTGAAACTGTACTAGCCCCTCACCACAAGCTGAGCAGGTGCCAGAGCCATGCTCCTAGACTTCAGGCTCCAGAATTGTGAGCTGAAAGAAACTCTTTTCTTTAAAAATCATTGAGTCTCAAAAATGTGGCAATGGAATATTACTCAGCAGTAAAAGAGGATAAAATCATGACATTTACAGGTAAATGGATGGAGTTGAAGAATATAGTGGTAAGTGAAGTTAACCAATCCCCAAAACACCAAATGCCGAATGTTTTCTCTGATATAACAAGGCTGATTCATAGTGGGGTAGGGAGGGGAAGCATGGGAGGAATAGACAACTCTAGATAGGGCAGAGGGGTTGGAGGGGAAGGGTGGGGGCATGGGATTAGAAATGACGGTAGAATGTGATGGACATCATTATCCAAAGTACATGTATGAAGACACGAATTGGTATGAATATACTTTGTATACAACCAGAAAAAAAGAAATAAAAATTGTCGAGTCCTAGGTACTCTGTTATAGAAACAGAAAACAGACACAGGCTCTTTATTAAAAACCTTAGCAGATTCCGTAATTTAGGAACAAAACTTTAGCTTGTGTCCTCTGTGATCTAATTTCTGTTTATAGGTACTGGTTTGCCGTAGTCTCTGGCTGGGCACAAATCACGAGTCTCCACACAGCTTGTAGATTCAAACAGCAATTCTTTATTCCCGATCTCACACCGGCAGTCTACAAACACGTTCTGGGGGAATCCACGTTCTGGGGGAATCCACGTTCTCTGCCCAAATCCACCTGTGCCTAAATCCACTACTCTGCCCAAATCCACTTCTGCCCAAATCCACTACTCTGCCCAAATCCACTCCGCATGGGCTTCTGTCTCCCAAAAATATACTGTCTGACCCTAAGAACTCAAGAGGAACTCAGCAGCAGGATACGCCCTATTCTAAAGGGGGAACACCCTAATCTCCTATTATGCTAAACTGCCCTATTCTAAAGGGGGAACACCCTAATCTCCTATTATGCTAAACCGCCCTGGTCCTTGAGCAAGGTCACCTTTCAGAAGTCCTTCCACTAGACAGCATGGGAGTAAGCTGGCAAGGAGATTGTTATACCTACTTGGCTGATGGCTCCCAGCACTGGTTCTTAGCTCTCCTTTGTTCTGGTCCAATTCTGTAGCAGCTGGCTGACTTTGGGGTCTTAATTTTCTCCTCTGACACATTATTAGTGCATTAGTAGTGAAGACCACCCGCCACTCTCTTGTGTCTGCACACATACCTAGAGAACATGGCTACAAAACTGGTGAACGATGAGATTTGTCTCCCGAGGATTCATGCATGTTGGAATACCAGGACTAGCGGTATCGCCACAGCTTCCTCAACTGCAGTGCAGATCTTATTTAAAATAGGCCATCCCCTGGTAGAGCAGTGATTCCTAGGCACTCTTGCCCTCTTCTGATTGGCTACTGTAAACACCATGGTAAAGGCAGAGGAAGAAGCCAGCCTCTGCCTGCAGCCATGGCCAGAGCCCCAGGCAGGGAAAGTGAGGGATGCTGGTGCAGATGCCTTGGCACAGACAGACTGGGCAGATCCTGCTCTTCTTTTCCTGGGTTTCCCATCCTGAAACTTCCCGTGGTGAGTTTCCTAGTCTTCATTTTATGTAAGTCGATTCCTCACATTTAAATAACTCAGAGCTCTGGAAGACACCTGAGCATGCAGCTGCTCTGAGGATCAGAGTGGATCCGTTCCCCACCTGCAGGGGATCACAGGATCACAGGACTGACATTCCTGCTCAGACCAGAGCCTTTGTTTTTGCTCTACATCGTATAGTTTCACCTAAGGGGATATATGTTCCCCGTCCTAGGGTCGATCGAATCACTTTCTCTTCATGTTGTGGTGAACACCTGATAATAATGTTTACTTTAAGGCTTGATTGCTGCTCTGTGCTAGAACGTGAGTTCCATGAGAGCAGGGATCCCATCCCTCAATCACTCCATAACTACTTTGAAAGGACAAGTGAATGACTGAGTGAACCCTATATTAGACTAATGAGTAGATATGAAAGGAGCATTGTATGAGGAAGAGCCACAAAGCAGTGAGTGGAAGGATAATATTGAAGCTATTATGGAAATTTTTCTATAACTAGAGAAACTAAAGGAGATGTCTCAACCAAGAAGTGTCTACAATGAAATGATAAATGAAAGCAAAACACTTAGTTGTTCAGCAACTTCATACTCTAGGGGTGTTGGTATGATAGCAGGATGGGTGGGGTGGTTTGAAAAGCTGGAGAGATCATCTCTTTTCTTTGTGTTTGCCTCTCTGGAATGCTTTACCATGACGATGGATTCAGAAACAGGCCAGGTGAGGTGGCCCACGCCAGTAATCCCAGCCACTCAGCGGGCTAAGGCAGGAGAATCACAAATACAAAGCCAGCCTCAGCAATTTAGTGAGGCCCTCAGCAATTCAGCAAGACCCTATCTCTAGAAGAAGGGCTGGGGATGTGGCTCAGTGGTTAAGTGCCCCTGGATGCTTAAAACTCATTTTGTCAGTCTAAGAATCAGAGCATCAAATAGGGAACCAGACTTCCATCAGTATGATAGCTGGAATATTAATTCCTTGGGTATATTAAGAACTCAAAAAGCTAATCACCAAAAAACAAATGGCCCAATCAATAAATAGGCCAAGGACCTGAACAGACACTTCTCAGAAGAGGATACACAATCGATCAACAAATAAATAAAAAAATCTTCAAAATTTCTATTAATTAGAGAAATGCAGATCAAAACTACCCTAAGATTTCATCTCATTCCAATCAGAATGGAAGCTATTTATAATACAAACAACAATAAATGTTGGTGGGGATGTGGGGAAAAAGGCACACTCATACATTGCTGGTGGGACTGCAAATTGATGCAGCCAATATGGAAAGCAGTATGGAGATTCCTTGGAAAACTGGGAATGGAACCACCACTTGATGCAGTTATCCCACTCCTTGGTCTATACCCAAAAAACTTAAAATTAGCATACTATAGTAACACAGCCACATCAATGTTCACAACAGCTCAATTCACAATAGCTAAACTGTGGAAGCCACTTACCTAGATGCCTCTCAATAGATGAATGGATAAAGAAACTGTGGTATATATACACAATGGAATATTACTCAGCAATAAAAGAGAATAAAAACATGGCATTGGTAGTAAATAAATGGAGTTGAAGAAGATAATTCTAAGTGAAGTTAGCCAATCCCAAAAAATCAAATGCCAATTGTTTTCTCTGATATAAGGAGGCTGATTCATAGTGGGGTTGGTAGGCGGAGCATGGGAGAATAGGCAAACTCTAGATAGAGCAAAGGGGTGGGAGGGGAAGGGAGGAGGCATGGGGGTAGGAAAGACAGTGGAATGAGATGGATATTAGTACCCTAAGTATAGGTATGAAGACACGAATGGTGTGAATATACTTTGTGTACAACCAGAGATAAGAAAAATTGAGCTTTATATGTGTAATATGAACTGTAAGGCATTCTGCTGTCATATATAACAAATTAGAAAAAAAATTTAAAAAATATGATAGATGGAATTCAGGAAAAACTCATATTGAGAGCTGTTCTGTCAGAAATAAACAAAAAAATTCTTCTTTAGCTTTTTAGCTACTAGAACAAAAGTTAATTGTTAAGAAGAATGCCTTTTACCATATGGCCCAGCTTTCTACTGAGAAACATCATTACATTTTCTTTGGAAAATTCTTGTTTTAAAAAAATGGGAAATGAAAATATTTTTTCACAGGCCCAAATCTTTAATTTTTAAGATATATACGTACATATGTGTCTCTCTCTCTCTCTCTCTCTCTCTCTCTCTCCATATATATATTATATAACTTATATGTGTATGTATAATAAATAATTCATACATTTATTATATATGTGTGTATATATATATATATATATATATATATATATGAAAAAATGTACACGCAACAAATCCCATCTCTCAGTACCTTCATCTCAAGATCTCAAAATCCATGGATATTCAAATACAAAATAAAATGGCATAGTATTTGCATATAATGTATGCACATCCTCTTGTATACTTTACATCATCTTTAGATTACTTACAATACCCAACACAATATAATGCTACATAAACAGTTGTCATACTGAATGGTTTAGGGAACAGTGACAAGAAACACTGTCAGTACATGTTCCGTGCAGATGCAATTTGTTTTTTCATATATTTTCAATGAGGTCGGTTGGATTTGTGTTAGAGGATCTGTTTGGGAGAATGTCCTTGGTCACTATTCCCTGTCCCAGTAGAAGCAAACTCAGGGAGGGGGCTTGGTGAAGTAGCCTCACTATCCTCTTGAATGAGAGGAGTTGCCAGAAAGCACAGCCCCTGCTCTCACCTCTGAGAAAGTGGACCATTTGTTGCCTATTGGAATCTAGGATGGTAGTCGGCATTTGAAAAGATCATTGAGGAACCTGCAAGGATAATCTAAAATTCTACCTTCTGCTAGAAAATTCTAATTTGCATTTATCCTAACTTGAATAATTTCCTATGGACATTAGTTGAAAACCCCCTTTGTTTTAACAATCTACCGGATTAAATCCGATCCACCCCTTTTCTTGGCACCCTGGTCAGTGAGGAGCACTGACCATGTTCTCACTGTGCCCAGGTGTGAATGAGGCCCTGGGAACACTAGATACTTACTAAAGAATGACCTTGCCCCTGGAGCTTGCCCCTGTGCAGGGAAGGATGTGTAAAGACCTGTCAGTGTGGTTAGCTTGGGAAGCCCTGGGACAGAGGCGGGCACAGGGAAATCCCAAGGGTTCCTCTTCCCTCCACCTTTTGTAAACAAAGTTGGTTTTCCTTTGTGCTACTGCCTTCTCACACCCCTCTGTTTTCTTTTTTCCCCTGTCTTGTTTCATCCTTAGGGAGGGGAGAGGTGCAATTGGCCAACAGGTTATAATCCCACCTCATGGAGTTATCCCAGGAGCAAATGATTGGCAGGAAGGTGCTTTCTGCCGGGGGGCGACGAATAACTTATGTACATTGATGCAGCAGGAATAGGAGCCGTTTATTGTAGGATCTGAGCGGTATTTATACATTTTACATAGCTTATCTAATTAGCATAAAATAGATACAGCAGTCAACCAATAAGGAATCTCCACACTTAATGGCTCGATTTTGTTACTTCACAAACCACTCCCTCTGGCATTTGGCCAGGCGCCATCCAGACTTGTTTACAGACTTTAACATTTCTCTGGCAAAATAACAGGTGCCAATCTGACTTGTTTACAGACCTTAACATTTCCCCCTTTTGTTTAATTTAAATAACGACCATAATGTCTTTTACAGAAACACCATAAATAACCTGCTAGAAACAGAAAGGGAGGATACAAAATGTTACAATACCAAGCCAATTGATGGCTCCATGCAAGAAGCCTTTGGAAAAATTTTACCAGCAATGACACCGTTAGCAAAGATACCGAGTTAAAATTTGTTGTAGATTACAGTTTGTTGTGTCAGTCCAGATAAAGCAGTGTCTCAATAAATTAACTCACGGTCCAGGTAAATCACAGTCCAGGTAAGTTCTGCAGGCAGCTAGCTTAAGTTGTAGCAGCAGAAACAGCAACAGCTCCTAAGTCTCGTCGGGTTCTCAGCCGAAGTTTCCTCCGGTTCTCAGCAACACTGTAAATTCTTTCACCTTTGTTTTCACCGGCACTGGGACGAAGGCAGGAACTCCGGATGGCTAAAGAAAATCCTGTAGCATTTCACTAAGAAAACAACCTTCTGAACAATTTAGTACATTATCTCAAGGTTTTTTACATTTGAAATAAGCCTTAATAGTGCTTATTACTCATTAGCTTCCAGGTGTGGGAGAACCATTGTAGCTTAGTTATTCGAATTGAAAATGACCAAACATCATGGACGCCATGTGTGTCCTACGCCCAGCTGTAGCATCCTCGGACAGCCCAGAAGGGGGAGGGTCCAGGACTCAAATTGCCACCGGGCACAGGGAGCAAAAGCCTGCGAGACTGTGCCTCCAGGTCAGGTCTAGATTTGGGCTCACAGTGGCGATCCGCTCCCCTGGGCAGGGGGGCGGGGAAGAGCCGGCAACTGCCACTTGGAAAATTCTTGCTGCGCCATGATCGGCTTGGGCAGGTGGCAGCTGCCTTGTCGATTCATGCACCCTCCGGTATCGAAAAGTATTTAGTAATAGCCTTTTGCTGCAACTTTTTTCCTGATAATCCTTCTTCTTCTGAACTTTCTTTTTCTTTCTGACTAGAGTTTCTGGGCTTTTATCAACACATGCCCTAACTATTCTTGGTTCCACTGGGGTGCCTTTTTCCCTTATCAATTTACTTCTCACCCCTTCCATATTTTCATCTCAAAGACAATACAACATTTCAAGACAAAACAAGACACAAACATACTGCATCAATCTTCTCCATTTTCTTGAAATGGCCATTTTTCTTCTCACCCTATCTGCCTAGGGACGAGCAGATTGCTCCTGTCCTATCTATGGACGGGCAGCTTTTTTCGTCACTTACCCCCGAGTGTCCCCGGGCTCCCCGTAAGGGGCCACCATCTGCCGCAGGTCGGCTGCAGCAGAATAACCTGGGGGGGGGGGGGACACGAATAACTTGTGTACGTTGATGCAGCAGGAATGGAAGCCGTTTATTGTAGGATCTGAGCGATATTTATACATTTTACACAGCTTATCTAATTAGCATAAAATAGATACAGCAGTCAACCAATCAGGAATCTACACACTTAATGGCTCGCTTTTGTTACTTTACAAACCACTCCCTCTGGCATTTTGCCAGGCGCCATCCAGACTTGTTTACAGATTCTAACAGGCCACCATCTGGCATTTGGCCAGGCGCCATCCAGACTTGTTTACAGACTTTAACATTTCTCTGGCAAAATAACAGGTGCCAATCTGACTTGTTTACAGACCTTAACAGCTTTCAGAAGCATATACAGACCCATTGCTTTCAAAGTTTCCATGTGACACAGGTCTAGGCAAATTCATAACCTCCTTGCCAGAGTCTTTGGGGAATCCCAGCAAGAGGTTGATTTGCTTTCTGTGAATGTGGGTATGTAGTCAGGGTGAAGTCAAAAGCTTGGGGGAGACTTCTTCCAAAATTCCTTTTTTTATGAATCTTATTTTATTATGGAAATAAGTTCCTTTGAGGTATAGGGACCCTCTGCAGTGGCCCAGGATGAAGACTCTGGTCCCTTGGTGAATGGTGACTTCCCATAATATGCAAATGAATTGGCCACTGAAACCTCTCTTTCAGCTCTATGACCTATTATGCAATTCATGCCACTAGTTCCCACTAGCTCTACTCTTACACTGCATGCTACCTTTAAGACATAAGCTGATAGGACACTAAGGAGTAACAAGGGCTTCACAGTTAGCCCACCTGGGTCCCATGGATATCCTAAATGGGGACTTGGCAGCTGATCCTATTAATTAAAATGTTCACCCTTATGCAATTTTGCTTGAATCTGTTTTTTCCCCAAATCATAATGAAGTATAATGGCTATGACCTGTCTAAGTCTTAGAGTTAATCTTATGGAATCTGGTTTTGATCAGATATTAAGCATTTAAAATATTCATGTAGTTTTTACATAAGCTAGTCTCAGTGTTGTTAAACTTTCCAGGCACTTCATTTTGCCCCAAATAGGATCTTCCCCTCGTGGGACTGGTTGCTATGCAACAGCGACAATCAGATTCCTCACACAGTGGTAAAGCAGGATTTAGCATTTTTTTTCCCTCAGGAGTTCAAACCCTGACTCTTGCATCCTGGGATCTTGTGACAATTGAAGTTAATCCACAGCTTGACACAAAGGGAGATAATTAAATTCTTTTATAGCCACACTAGGAACTGTGCTGGGCACTGTGCTGTTCATTATTAATACACAGAAACATTTTTTTTTTTAAAAAACCTGATAGACTAAAGCTTATTTTCCAGTATTGAAAGCAAATCTGTTTTCAGAATTATGTTGGCTGGGCATGCAAGTCTCCTTATAATCAAATTAAGCTTATCTTAACATTCTTTAGATGGGAAGGAACATGGAGTAAATCAATTGAGTCCATAACTTAGGTCTGCATTTCTGAAATTTTAAACTATCTTCCTGCCCGTTTTTTAAAAAACAAATGTAAGTAATATATTTCTGTGTGGGCACCTTAGACTTGGCACCTTAGACTTAGACCCCAGTACTGTTCAGTTACTGAAGGTGCTTAGGGAAAAGAGGACTTCTGATTTCTCTTGGTGACTTTTGAGTTTGTGGACCTCAACCTTTTTTGAACCTGTGGACCCCTTTTAAAAGTAAAAATAAAAGTGTATACAGGTCTTACATTATAAAGTTGTATTCTTCATAGCCTTTGACAGAAAAATTCACATGTCATGGATTCTAGCACCCTTTGTAATAATTCTGTTGCTCTCCACACTCCTTGGTCTTTGATTAAGAAATCTGGTGTAGGAGATTAGAAACCAAATACTTACTAGTTTAACTAATTCTGGGCTGGGCAACAGGAGGGATTTCAAAGGAAGTCTAGCTCTGGCTTCTTGGCCTAAAAGATACACACACCCCCAATGAGCAGATGAACCTGGCCCTAAGAAGGGCCTTTTTTCCATGGCTGAGGTTTTCCTCCCATCTTTGAAAGCCCCTGGGTCCTCACTGAAGACCGTGGGTGGCATTGTTGGTGGGATGTGCATGATATGCACACAAATGATTCATGTCCGGTGTGGGTGGCCCCTGAAGGCCCTTTCTGAAGACTTGCAATTGTTTTAAAGCTTCATAAATGAACCGGCACAGGGCTCCCCAGAGGTCTATCTGGAGTTGACTCTTTCAGCCACTGCAAGCCAAGTCCTCATTACTAAGGTGAAGCCAAGGTTAGGTTGCGCTGGCTTGCTTCTCAGCAGTAGAGGAAATGATTGGTTTTTCAAATGTAGACCTCCCTGTGGCCTTTTGGAAGGCGCTTTGTAGTCATTGGAGCCAGAATCGCAAAGGGAAGTAGTAAGCCACATCCAGCCCAGGACGTGGGACTGACCATGGAGGTGAGGGGGGCATGGCAAGTGCCATTCTGCCTCTTCTCCGTCATTTGATTACTCACATCTGGGCCCTCGGGACACACTCTCTTCTTCCTTTTGTGGTATTTGTAAAAGGACACTGAGCGAGCTTTCCCTCTGTGGTCAGGGCCACCTACGTAAGGCCGGAGGCACTCTTTCTCTAGAGGTACATGGGAGAGTGGATAAGTGAGGAGTGTTTAGAAACCTTCTCCCTGGTTATGTCAATTCTCAGGGCGCAGAAAGAAGAGAGCAATTCTGCTGCAAGCAGGACTTGTGCCAGATGTGGAGGCCCGGCCTGTCTTCTGGGAAGGGTAGAGGGTGCGGCTGTCCAAGCCAACAAAGGCCCCATGGTTAGAAGGAGAAGACCCTGGTGGACTCTGCTTTCCAAGGTCTAGCCTTTAACCCACAGAGTGGTATTTGCAGGTCCAAGCCCTCCTCATTATGTACAACAAGCCATTCGCCATCACTAACCCCAGTTTCCTGTTTTGAAGCGCCAACATAATGGATCCTCTGTAGTTCTTTTGTTTGGCTAAGGAATATAATTCTACTGTGTGGCTCCCAAAGTGGAAAGATAACATTCAAATGGTCAGGAACTGTCAGTTTTTTTCAAACCACAGGAAATGGAATTGAAAAAAAATACACTTCTTTAAAGTTGGCTTTAAATATAATTTTAAGTAAATGATCAGAAAGACTTTACAAGCCAAGTCTAGACCCAGGAAGATGAGAACGTACTCTGTCAAGTAAGGAAGAGACCTCCCGGGAAAAGTGCTTGGCTGACTTTAAACTTGAGAATGAATTTCTCAGAGGCATCAACTTCTGCATGTCAGAGAGGAATCAGCTATTGCTCAATAGGAAATTGAATATTTGGGGAGAAGAAATAAATTAGCCTTGGTACTACTACACTTTGATTTTTTTCTACCCAGGCTATAGAAAAAGTCTCAGTGAACGAGCCAAGGATTACAAATTGACCTGGAATTAAGAAAATCAATGCTTTGAAAATTCAAAGATGGTGGTATGGCTCAAGATCATCAACAGCTTCATAGTCACAAGTTCATTATCAATATAGTCACAATATCATCATGCCCCATTTATTTGCACGTTTGCTCTTAATCTTAGCAAGATAAAAATTGGTTTGAAAAGAGACTCCAGAGAATGTTCAATGGCATCTGCAGTTAATATTCGGAGCTGAGTCACGTGGACAAACACAACAGTAGTCAGATTACTATCCTGTATCTTTATCAAATTACAATTCCTATGTATTGTGAATCATGGAGAATTCAGGTGTCATAAGAGCTGCCAAGAATCTCTCAATCACTGTTCTCTGGGAAACAGGATGAGTCAGAGGCACTGAGGATGGCCCCTGATACTATGGCGTTTCAAATCTCACCAATTTACAATTTGCAGTTGCTCTCAATGGATCTGCAAGGAGAAGAATTATCTACTGGGACACAGGACCCATATTTCATGCATAATTCATTAAGCTCATGTCCTTCGAAAATCTTGGTGATAGCCTTAGGATAATATCTTTTCCAGAGCAAGAAGCCATCCTTCTAATTGTTTCTTACTTTTCTACCATGGATGCTGTGAACCCAAAGAAAACTTAAGTCTGTCTGTCAGTGACAGAGCCCAAAGAGCCCAGTTCTCAACCCAGGCAGACACCATCCTGAGAAGCCTACAGACAGACCTCTTGTTCCTGTAGCTACTCTCTCGCCAGGTGAGAAGAGGAATATACTGGAAAATGACTGCATTTGGAGTCATAAACTTGGGCTCTGAGTGAATCATGTTTGGTTTCATATTAGGGGTCTTCACCATTGTGAAGAGAATATCCACAGATATTTTGCATAGGCTGGTGAGTAGATTTTCATGAATGTAAATCTTGGATGATAGTATCTATATTCTCTATGGTTTGGATAAGTGTCTCCCATAGGTCTCTGTGTTAAAGGCATTGTGTTTGGCCTCTGGGGCTCTTGAGGAGGCAGTAGAACCTTTAAGAGGTCTTCTTGGAGGTGTGCCCTTGGAGGGGATTGTGGGACATCAATCTCTTCCACTTTCTCTTTCTTTTTCACTCTTGACCATGAGGTAAATGGGCTCCTTTGCCATGGGCTTCTACCATGATGTACTGTTTCATCATGGGCCTAAAAGCAATGGAATGAACTGTCCATGGACTAGAACTTCCCAACCATGTACCAAAATAACTCTTTTCTCTTTTTAGGTTGATTATCTCAGGAATTTCATTACAGTAATGAAAAACTGACTAATACAACATTGACTCATGTTTTTCAATAATAATTCACATTGTAAATGAAATGTGCCTCATTCATAATCTCCCTTCCATCCCCCAACACACACAAAATTGGCAAAACACGGGAAATAATTCTTCTGCAAGAACATGACTTGTAGCCCTCAGTGTTTTATACACATAATATTAGTTGTGAATGAAACATTTATTTTCTTTTTTCTACTCTTGAGTGAAATTCCATGATCACAAACCATGCCTTTAAGAAAATGTGCAGATGATGGATCACTAGGACATGGTAAAGCTTCTGCCTCTAACAATGCCCCTCTTTCTCTCATCCTTGAGACTTAACAAATACAAATGACTAATTTTATTTATTTTTTATTTGTTTTATTTTATTTTTCCATATTTTTATTGGTGCATTATAATTATACATAACGGTGGGATTCATAGATACATATTCATATGTGCATACAGTATAGCAATAAAATTTGGCTAGTATCATTCCCAGTATTTCTCCTTTCCCTCCCTTTTTTCTGCCTTCTGGTTCCTTTCCTCCATTCTACTGCTCTCCCTTTGATTTTCATGAGACCCTCCTCACCCCTGCTTTTCCTCTTGAGCTTCCACATTTGAGAAAAACCATATGACCCTTGACTTTCTGAGTCTGACTAACTTTGCTTAATGTTGAGTTCTATCCATTTCCCTGCAAATGACGTCATTTCATTCATCTTTATGATTGAATAAAACTCCATTGTGTATAGATATCACATTGTCTTTACCTATTCATCCACTCTTGGGCACCTCGGCTGGTTTCAGTTTGACTATTTTAAATCATGCAGATACAAACAAGTTTATGCTTGTATTACTGTACTGTGCTGACCTTAATATTTTAGCTGGGTCATATGGTGGTTCCCTTCCTTGTCTTTTGAGGAACCTCCATACTGATTTCCATAGTAGTTGTACTAATTTGCAATTCTACCAACAGTGTAAAGGTGTTTCTTTTTTTCCCACATCCTCTCCAGCATTTATTATTGCCTATATCATTCATGGCTGCCATCCTAACTGGAGTGAGAGAAAAATCTCAGTAGTTTTGATTGCGTTTTGCTGATGACTGAAGATGATGAACATTTTCCCATATATTTGTTGGCCATTTGTATTTCTTCTTTTGAGAAGTGTCTGTTTAGATAATTTGCCCATTTATTGATTAGGTTATTTGTTTTCTCAGTGTTAAATTTTTCAAGTTCTTTGTTATTGTCTCCCATTCTGTAGGTTCTCTCATCACATTCCTAATTGTTTCCTTTGCTGTGCAGAAGCTTTTTAATTTGATGCCACCCCTTAATTAACTCTTGGCATGATATTCTGAGTTTTAAGGGTCCTTCTGAGAAAGTCATTGCCTGACCTGTATGTTAGAGTGTTGACTCTATGTTTGTCTACTAGGAGTTGCATAGTTTCTGGTCTAAATTCTAGGTTTTTGCTCCACTTTGAGGTTACTTTTGTGCAGGGTAAGAGATAAAGACCTTTTTTTTTTCAATCTTCTACATATGGATAATCAATTTCCCAGCAATATTTGTTTTCTGTAATGTATACTTTTGTCACTTTTGTCAAGGATTGGATGTCTATCTGTGTGGGTTTGACGTATCACTAATTTTAAAGTCAGATATTGTTCACCTTCATTGCTCAGGTGATATTATTGTATTACTTCCCATAAATTTGTTTGGAAGTGAAAATGATTCCATCACTCTTAAACTTTAGCAAAGAATCAAAAATGAATTTTGAATAATGACATAAAACATGATATTGTGGTTCAAACAATTGTAATAAACATAAAACTACTATGTTAGCATTAACTCTATTCCCTTTATGATGCTATTGGCTTATAATATCAATTCTGCTCTAATAAGAATGGGGAAAATCATTGACCCATTGTTGGTATGCATGGTTTTATTTTTTTCCTTCTCCAGAGGCTAAGATGGCAGCAAAGATCTACTAAAAGGATTTGATTTATTTAAGTTTTTTTTTTTCTGGTAAGGTATTTCCCTAAGTCTATTTAAGGAAAAAAAAATTGCAGGCTAATATTACTTTTGCAGATTCAAAGTAAAGATTCAATATTCTAATTAGGACAATGAAAAATGAATGAGAAAAATCTCAAGAAGAAAAAGTAAAATGATAATTGTTTAAAGGTCATCTTCCTTTAGAGGATGTGAAGTAATTGCAATGTTTTCATAAGATCACAAAACTGTAAAACTGTAGAGATTATTAAATCCCCCGACTGCATAGGAACTTGAGTCTTAGTGGCAAAACCCAGCACCAGACTCAAGCCTTCTTCAAAGATATGATGGCCTGGGAATTCAGCCCACAATATAAGCACACAAAATATTCTGGCCGCAGCAAAACTTTGATTTCAGTTTTGGAGCCCTGTAAGGTTGTTGTATTTATAACTTCACTATACTGCTTCGTCTTTTTAGGGGTGTGTGTGTGTGTGTGTGTGTGTGTGCATGTTTCTCCTTTAAAAAATATTCTAGGAGGGCAAAGATCATTCTTGAACATTTTTCTTCATCATCCCCAAGTTTCAACTATTAATATACATGCACTTACCATTAAATGCATTTGGATCCGTTCTCTGCAGGGCCATGCTGCCCATTACAGGGGCTATTCCAAGGAGCACAGAGTTTACATAGAGTTTACAAGCTGGTTGGGAATTTGACTCTTGACAATAACGTCTTCAAAGAAGATGGTGATGTTTCACTATAGCGGCAAAAACTAAGTGCCAGGAGAGGCTCAAAGAGAGGAACAATCATATTTGTGAAGATGGGGCTGGAGATGGAATCAAAAGCAACTTCACAAAAGAGACTGCCTTTGCCATGACCTTGAAGGGTGGGTAAAATTTCAGTAGTTGGAGATGAAAGGAGGGAGCTGCTGATGGGAAGGGAGGCATGGGGATGACACTGCCTGTCATTACAGACTTTGAAAGGGAAGGTGTCTTCTCATGCTGCAGGCAGTGAATAAAGGTGTGCTGATTGATTGACACTCTGGACTGGGTCACTGTCATTCATTTCTGTCTTTGACAGGCAAGGCCCACAGAGCTGTGGAACTTTACAGACTCGGCAGAAGGGCAAGAACCTCCTGTTCGTGAAGATCTTTGCTGCCATGTTATGCCTCTACAGTGGACTTAAATCCCTTGACCCAGAGAGATGTCTTTACTCCCCTTCTCAGAACACACTTAGCTTTCTGGCCCACTTAAGCTGTGGTTTCGAATGGGGGTGGTTTCCCATTTGTCTAAGCAGAATTTAAACCCAAGTCCTGGAGCTTTTAGCATGATTCTTTTGACCACTGGAACTTCCTGATTCCCCAGAAGATTGCAGATCCCTTGGGTTTAATCAGAATGTCCCCTGGAACAGGCTCATTTTTGCCCGGCTTCTCTATAGCAGTGCATCTGGGTTGGCTTTCCTAACTTGGATAGGCTGTGCCTCTCCTGACCTGGAGTCTGTCCCAGGAAACCTTTGTACCAGAGTTCCCTCAGCCTGTGTCTAACCCTTCAGACAACAGCATTGGAAATTGATATTATTTATTGGAAATGGCCAGGGACCCTCAATTCAGAAACAGAGTGCAGCCACTGTGTACGTGTCAAAACTGACAACCATAGTCTCAGGACTCGCTGGCAAGACTTGTCAGTTAGAAGTTTTGTTCCAAGAACCAGACCTACAAGCAAAAGAGTACTTGAATTAGAAATCACTCAGCTGAGAAACCAGATGGATTCAATGTTTTTCCACAATGTCACACTTGCTTCATGTGGCAATGTGCTTTCTGGCTGAGGGTAGAACAGAATAAACTTATAGGTTATCAGGCTGGGAACACCACATGACTCCACCCTGGCTTGTGGGCTCACAAAAGGAAGGTGACTCAGGGATTCATCAGCCAGCATTTCACTGTGGGATGAAAGTGTGGTATGAACCACAACTGAAAAAGGTTCTGATAGATGGAGCTGAGGTTGGGGAGCCATCTGTGTGGTTCTCAGCAATTTTCCTTGTGGTCTTCCACTGAAGACCTCCAAATCTGATCAGCCACATACCCTGTTAAGCTAGGTTTAGACCGGGTGGCCTCTCTCACTTAACTGTTACCTTTTAAGCCCTATGTGAGTGTGTGGTATGCAACAGGAACGAAAAGACCCAGTTCCTTCCTTTTATTGCTGTGGTCTAGAAAGTTTCTATGTCCTGTAAACAGTGGCTAAAACTTTGCGTGACGTGGGAATGCAGGATGTAGGAGATGTAGGCATTTCCATTTATAGATGACTTCATCCAAAACCAATTAGAGACAGTGCGATAAGATTCTGAAGTCTTGGCTCACTGGAAATTTCATAGTCAATGTCTGTTTATTAATGAAACTATATGGCTTTAAATATTTTGAGGAGTTGCTTTTTCCACATAGGATGCATCTCAGTCCTCTGTGAAGAACCCTGGGCTGGGATCAGGAGGCTTATCCTGGTCATTGACTTATCACTGAGGCAGAGATAACTATCTATTTGTGTCTTAGTTTCTGCATCAATAAGAACAGCTAATAAACATTTATCCCTATGTTATTAGTCAAGATTCTTGAGAGAAACCAAAACAATAGACTGTATGTATGAGGGGGTTTATTAGATTGACTCTCAAGATCAGAAGTTAAATAGTCCTATCATGGTTGGCTGTAGGTTGGAGAGCAAGAGAAACAGGTAAATGCTCAGTCTAAGAAGCTGGAGTCTCAGGAAAGATAGAGGAAAATGATACAGCCCTATTTAGAAGGGCCTGGAAGCTTCTGGGAGAATCACTAGTGTATGTTCAAAGGCTTAGGAACCTAGGGTCTGATGTTCCTGAGCAGCAGCAGCAAAATGTACCCAATCAAGAAGGACTGAGTACATGTATGACTGTCACCCTGTTTTCACTGTTTGGTTCCATCTGGTCCCTTAGACTATTGGTCAGTGCTACCCAAAGTCAGGGTAGGTCTTCCCCCCTCCGTTGGCTGACTCATATGCCCATTTTCTCTGAAACACCCTCATAGGCACATCCAGAAATGTGCTTTACCAATTTTCTAGGCATCTTTTAATCCAGTCATGCTGATATCTATGCATAACCATCACAGTCTTTTCCCTCATCATTGGGGTGTAGCAGATTCATTATCTGGTTTCTTGTGAAGGCAAGTATATTGGTTTCCTGGGACTGCTGTCACAAATAGCCATAAATTTGGTGGCTTCGGACAATGGAAATGTATCCTTTAAGAGTCTTACAAGACTACAATCTTTTTAAATTTTGAGACAGTCCTGCTAAATTTCTTAGGGCCTCACTAAGTTGCTGAGGTTGGCTTTGAATTTGCGATTCTCCTGCCTCAGCTTCCTAAGCAGCTGGGATTACAGGCATGTTAAATCTAGGTCCTGGCACGTTGGTGCCCTCTGGAAGATATGCAAACACTACACTCTGTGTCTTTCTCTAGATTCTGCTGGTAGTCCTTGGTGTTTCTTGGTGTGAGGATGTATAGCTCCAATGTCAGCTTCTGTTTTGTATGACCACCTTCTCTCAGGGTGTCTGTCTTCTCTGTCTCTTAGAGTGTAGTTGTCATTAGGGTCAGAGGCCACTGTAATCCAAAATGATGTTATACCAGGGATCACCTAGCCCAGATCCTTATATGAGATCCTTACTTTAATTACATCTGCAAAGATCCTGATTCTAAATATGATTCCATTCTGAGGTGGTGGGAGGACCTATCTTTTGGGGGTCATAATTTTAACTCACTAAACAAAGTTAATGATCTTGAGTGAACTTCAAGAATCCACATTGTAGCAGTCCCATCTGGAGGTTTAATAGTTGGTGAGCATTTTGAAAATGCAGAAACGGATGCTACATTCTGAGATCAGATCTTAGACGTAAAGGAGTCAGTCCCTGTCCCCTTCCCTCTCCCCTACTCCCACCCCTCGTTCTGTTAGCAACTTAAGAAGGGATTCAGGGAAATAAATGCTCTTTTCCCCCATTCTCTTCCCTTTTCTGTCTCTTGCTCAGTGATCTAGAAGAAGAAGGAACATGGTTCAGGTCTCTCTTTGTCCTAGACCACCTTCCCTAAAGGAGTTATTGGTGGCTCTTAGCAGTTTTGGTTTCCTTCTTGCTAAATTTGACATTGTCTTAAGCAAACTACACTCTCTTCTTAGGGATCTTAAAGGTTATAGGTCAAAGAAGAGCTTCTTTAAAAAAACTGAAGAGCAAAAGTGAAAATACAATTGTGAATCCATTAACTCAATTTAAAAATAGGCACACATAATGAAGGGAGAAAATGTTTCCATGATTTATTGAGAGATCAGCCTTAAATGTGCTAGGAATGTTCTCTTCTTTCATAAAAAAATATGAATTCTCTCTGAAATTATTAATATACATTAGGATGTAGCTTACAAATACAATAACAGATAGAAATTTGGAACCAGTCCTCTGTATAGAGCTTACCTTTCTTTTTATATCTGAATTCTTGATTTTTCCAATAAGCAGGCTAAGGTTTAGGTGTGTTATTTTTTCTGTTCCATGAAAGACCAGAAAGAAATACGATACATTTTGAATTTTTACTGATATCAGGCATTACTGGGTATCAGGCAAACACTTTATGTACATTGGTTCATTTTTTTCCAAGAATAATACTGTGGAGTGTCGCAGTCCGGCTGCAGCAAAATAACTGGGGGTGACGAATAACTTGTGTACGTTGATGCAGCAGGAATAGGAGCCGTTTATTGTAGGATAACAGAGGTATTTATACATTTTGCACAGTTTATCTTAATTAGCATAAACTAGATACAGCAGTCAACCAATAAGGAATCTCTACACTTAATGGCTCGCTTTTGTTACTTCACAAACCACTCCCTCTGGCATTTTGCCAGGCGCCATCCAGACTTGTTTACAGACTCTAACATTTCTCTGGCAAAATAACAGGTGCCAATCTGACTTGTTTACAGACCTTAACAGTGGAGTAGGTCTTATTATCTTACTTCACAGATTCATCAATGGTAGAGGTTAAAAAATTTCCATCATGCAACTAATAGGTGAATGAATACAGATCTTAAATCCATGTCTTCTGGTTCTGAAATTCAATGTTCATTTCATTAATATTTTATTAACATCTATTTCAAATAAATGTGAATGCATTGCATGTAAAATTAATTTTCTCTCAAGTGGTGGTTATACAGCCAAGCAAGACTGATCCAGGGGGCTGGGGCTGGGGCTCAGTGGTAGAGCACTTGCCTAGCACATGTGAGGCACTGGGTTTGATCCTTAGCACCACATAAAAATAAATAAATAAAATAAAGGTATAAAAACAAGACGGATTCACAATAGTGTAGTAAAGGGGTTTTGCAAAGACTGGAGGAGGCTTGAAGGCCAAATGTGGGTCTCATTTGCTGTAGCAGGTAGAAGGTGCTGGTGGACTTTCGCAGAGAGAATTCTAGGGGGGACACAGATCATACACATGGCAGCTCACCCAGACACACTGGAGTCCTTCACTCTGGGGCGTTTCTTCTGCTCTTGGTGTTACTCTTCGGGGTGGCAAAGCATGCTGGTGGGATGGCAGCTTCCAGTTTCAGGTCCCGACTGCTTCCCTGATGAATATTATGATAATTTATGTGTCAAATCATCACTTGATACTGATGCTAGAAAACAAACCACTTTGACTCCAGGATGAATCACATTGATTCTACATCCACTAAACAACTGTTAGAAAATATTCAGGAATGTTTTTTTTCTATTGAGATGAAGATAAGTAAGACTGGGAAAAAAGAAAAGAGTAGAGGGTGGATGTTTTATACCATTCATGAGGTCCAGGTAGTCAACAATCCTGTCTACAGACGCAGTGTGGCCCACAGTGAGGTGGGTGGGCTTCAAAGTCAAATGGACACGTGAATTCAAGTTCTGGTTCTGCTCTTTACTATCTTGTGGGGATTTCTTGGGATCCTCACTGTGTATAGCCTTCACTTCCTCATAGGTAGGTTGAGTTCTCTGAAAACTGGAGATAATGTATGAAGAAATATGACAATTTCTTTATACATTATCCTGCATGAAATATGACAAGGATAAAACCTGCAATTTCCCCCATTGCCTTTTGGTAAGGAAAGGCCTGGGTATTACTTATAGGTAGTCAGCTGCATAATCTATTAGTGACTCAAAGAAGAAAACTGTTTGTATGACTATATTGGAATGGAGATTCCCAAACTGAAGTTTGAGATAGCAAAGGGGAAATGTGCCTGTGCCCTCAGATCTATGTGAACATTCTCTCACGGCCAGTTGACCAGGGGGGATTGTGAAGATGCATCTCTCTGTATGGTGCTATCAAGGATGATTGGGCTAAATCAACAGTCAGAGAAATATATAGACGTGTAAATCAGAGAGAAGCCATTGAGCTGTGTGGTTTGTGTGGGCTTAGGATGCTCTTGACTTTGAGATGAGAAAGCCGACCCTTCATGGAGCACTCCCTGTGGGTATGGGAAACCAGAGGCTTCGGACAAACAAGGACCTGCAAATAATTTGGGTTATTTTTTTTCCATACCCTGATAAGTTCTAGCTTTAATTCCATCACATACTTGCTCCTCTAGATTTTTACTACCGGTTTTGCTCTGAGTGCCCATGAAACACAATGAGCATGCACATGTAATATCAACAACGAGAGCCCAAACCATTGCTTGTGCAGTGAACTGAAACCAAATGTCCCAGTAGCTCGCCACTCCACATCTCTTGTTTTCTCTTTTCCCACTCACTTAAGAATCTCTCTCCCTGAGATAATTTTCTCCCCTGTTCCCTCCACCCCAAGCCCCACATGTCTATTGATTTAGAGGCCTTTGGTCAACCACTCTTAAAGACTTCCACCTCCTTGGGCTGAACTTGCCTGCCTTATTTCATTACTTGCATGGCATTCCTCACAGACGGGGACGTTGACCTTCTGAAATTCCTGTTGAAGATTAAATACCAAACCCAGCAGTCCATAAGAGAGTTAACGGACAGTTTTAGTACTCACGACAAGACCTCTGGAGGGGTCATATTATTAACTCAAGGGAAAATGTGGATCGAATGGTCAATTGAAGGATGTTACTCACATGCTAATCGGCTTCTGGCACTGGGGTCACTGAGTTCTGAGGAGGGAGTGGCTCTGTTTTTGGCTAGTAGGAAATCTCCAGTTTGGACTTTGTGTGTGTGTGTGTGTGTGTGTGTGTGTGTGTGTCCCTGTGCACGCAAAACACACAAATGCAATTGATTCCTTCCACATAGAATTTTAGAAGCTTCAGAGTTGCTACAGATGACATGCTCCTGGCCCTCATGTGTGTGTCTCTTTTTGGTGGTCTCACTTGGTGACTGAGTCAGAATTACTCTCCCTTCTCTCCTCCTCCTCTTTGGACTTTTTACAACTCAGTTTCAGACTTCTCTAGAGTTTAAAATATTATGTGGCTGATCAGTAAGACAAGTTAGAAATCAACTTGGTGCATGAGGTACACAGCTCATGGCTGTGGTAGGGTTTGGCAGATTGGCTGGTAGGGAAGCTGGGAAAACAGTTGAGAAATTTCTGTCTTTTACTTGGTATGAAAATTGGCTAACCAATATATGATTTTGTAATTGAACAGAGACTTTTTTCTGAAAACTTTTTTTTTTTTCTGAAAACTCTGTGAATTCAACTGAAGGTGCTTTGAACAATTGTCTGTTCATCAATTCAGATCTCTTCATGGATCCCCTCTTTCTGTCACCTGTCTTGTGTTTATTTTTTGTTATTTACTCTCTGAAATAAGGAGACTAGGGTCCTGGAGAGGAGGACAGAGAAAAAAAAATATGACTCTTTATTCTTCTTACATTGGGATCTGTTAATATTTTCTTAGGAATAGGAGATTAAATTGTGGGTAAAATGGGTTTTGGACATATAATTCTAAGGTAGTATAGTACAGCCAGTGCAGTTGGGGTTTAATATCAGAAAGATTTAGACGTACTTAAATGGAGTTACAGAACTTGTGTGACCCCGGGCAAGTTCATTAAATTCAGCTTTAATCTTCTCATTTGTAAAATGGGAACACTATTCATTTCAAAGGATTGTTAAAGTATTCAGTTAGCTGATATATGGAAAGTCCTCAGCTATGTCTCCAACATATAGGGATCTTTATTGAGTGTTATCATTATGTCATTAGTTCATTTGAAATGCCCCAAGAGTCTGACGTGTGGAACATTTTGATTGTTCAACTGATGCAAGTGCTCCAAATAGTGTAGCAAGATAGTTTTTATTTATTTATTTTTCTTTTGGTACCAGGGATTGAGGCCAGGTGCTTAACCACTGAGCCACATCCCTGCCCATTTTAGTTTTTATTTTGAGACAGGGCCTCTCTAAGTTGCTGAGGCTGGCTGTGAACTTGGGATCCTCCTGCCTCACCCGCCCGAGTCACTGGGATTACAGGTGTGCACCACTGCTCCTAGCATAGTCGTATTTTTCTAGAATTTAGTTGACGTTTCTCTTCCTTTCTCTATTCTTTTCTTTCTTCAAATTCTCTCTCTCTGCTACTACTTGGATGCCTGTGTCTGTATATACAAACTATGCTATGCCACTAAAGACAACAAAATTTCATGAGTGGATGATATCAGTGTCCTAGAAAATGGACAAATTTATTTATATCAGATCAGGGAGCTCCATGATCCAAAATTTCCTATTCAGTGACAGCTAGATATTTTGGAAGCTCAGTTGCTTTTTCAGAGTGCATTTGGCAGTGTTCATAGGAAAGACACAAAAGAGAAAAGTTTGAAAATTTCTGCAGTTTCAGAGCTAAATATATCAGACCTGTCACATTGTGTAATCCCCACTGCAGTGCAAGAACATTTAAAAATATCCAAATGATATAGTGCACACCTGATTTGTTTTTTTTATTCTCATGAGACTAATTCAATCCAATCACTGATGTTGCCTTTGAGTCCAGGCATTCCTCAGGCCCCAAGAACTTGGCTTTTACTCAGCCTCATATGAGAAAGCAGCTATAAACCATCATAAGACTGCACGGCCAACCTGTGCTGGTCCTTGATCTCACTGGGGTGGGACTGTTCCAGAACTTTTTTCAACTTTGGTCTCAGAGGAACTTTCTGTAAGTATTAAGGGGGCAGAAAGAGACTTCTCTTCCCAATAGCTCTGGAATTAGCTTCAGCCAATAATCGTACCTCCAAATTATAGTACTTTCTGGTTAACTCAAGGCTGAATATACGAAACCGTGTGTCCTCACAATGACTCAGTGAGATTTGCTGGGCTGAATCCTAATAGTAATGGTGAAAACTTACTGACCGCATGCCATGCACTAGATTTTGTGCTAGGAACTTCAGTGCTCATGACAACCCTATGAGATGATACCACTATACTATTTGAAGATCAACTGAGGCCAAGATGGTTTAAGTTAGTGGCTGCACTACAGAGAGATGGGGTTTGAACTAAGGTCTGCCTAATCCAGAAGGCTGTGCACTTGACCTCTGGTAGAAGAGGCAGGCTTTAAGGAGTGGGAGACTTGGCCAAGGCCACATAGTTGTTAGTGTGACCATGACCCTGACCCTACATTTCTCATTCCCTGGCTGGTACTCTTCCTGTTACATTTTGCTAAAAGCACTCTATATTTTGGATTATTAAACTTTAAGGAGCTTATAAAACCACCCCATTTAGTCTAGCCTACATCTGGGAGTGATTAGAATAGCAAGTGCCCTTGAGTCAACTCACCTGTGTAGCAGGATGGTGTCTTGGGGGAGCTCAATCATGCTTCCCTAGCAGTATTAGACGACAGTGGGTCTCAACCCTGAACAGACACTGGGTTACTTAAAAAAAAAAAAATGCCTGTGTTCACTACTGATTACATAAATAAGGATCTCTAAGGGTGGGGCCCAGGCACAAGTGTTTGCTATAAGCCCCCAGGTGAGCCCCTTGGGAGTCACAATTGGGAAGCATTGACTGAAGGTAAGGAGGAGTGAACTCTGAAATTCAAAAGCAGTTTATTTGCTGGAACATCACACCATCTTGTTGGCTTATATCTCTGACTTCCAGAGAGAGAGAGAGAAAGAGAGAGAGAGATGCGTCCACAGAAATCAATTTATGCAGCTCTTAGCCCAGGGCCACACATGAGGAATCTCAATATTTGAGGTATGCTAATCAAAATAGATCAGGAATTTTAAATTTAGAATCAATTAATAATGGCTTCTCAAGGGTGGGAGGGGGCTGTGGGATTCCTGAAATGCATGATGTGTTTATCAAATGAGCATTTTCTTTCATTAAAAAAAAATGGATCTTCTCTTTTCTTTGTGTTTTCAAAGGCTTCTATAATCCAAAGATTAGGGAGTTTACAAAAATGTCTGTATCAGTGACTTCAAGAGCAGCTGAAGAACAGAGTCCAGAATATCAGAGCTAAAGTATCCAGGGTTCATGACTGTGGCAGCAAATGACGATGGCCTGGGAGCTGTGGGAAACCCTTTGTTGATATCACAACCTCCCACATTAGGAGTTCACAGTACGTGAACAGGGCTGGGAATCACCATTTTAAAGAAGTTCCTCTGATGACTGTCATGAGTAGCCAGGAGTAAAAACCACTGGTTTGGTGGTTGCCTGGCCATGAGGTGAATGCGCTTCCTCTCCACTGCTCCTGCCATGATGTACTGTGCCCATTTGTCACAGACTGAAATCTCCAAAACTGGGATCCAGAATCTATTAATTAGCCTTCCGTAACTGTGACAAAATACCTGGGATAAACAATGTATAATGAGGAAATATTTACTTTGGCTCAGGATTTTAGAAGTTTCAATCCCTTGTCAGTTGGCTCCATTGCTCTTTGGGCCTGTGGCAAGGCAGAATGTCCTGGTGGGAGCAGGTGGGGGAGGCCTATTTACCTCATGGTGGCCAGGAAGCAAAGAGATGCAGAGGTTCCAATATCCCCTCCAAGGGCATGCCCCCAATCATCCAACTTTCTTCCACTAGGCTTCAAGTAGTAAAAATTCTACCACCTTTCAATTTTGCCACAGACTGTTTACCAAAATTTTGGCAAATAGGTCTTTGGGGGACAATCTAGATCCAGACTGTTTTTAAACTAACTATCTCAGGTATTTGAAAACCATAGAAGACCTTGGGTTTTCCAGCGTTTGCAGAGTAAAGGATTGAATGTGATGTCCTTGCAGTATCTTAAAGGGGCCTGTGGCCACAGGTGATGTATGGGTGACTCTTAGCATTGCTGTCAGCATAACCAACAACACCTGGAATTTCTGGGTTGTTTGTCTAGATTCTAGACTTTCTTCTGTACTGCCACAAGAAACCGGGCTGTTTCTTCTATAGTCTTGTCACCTTTATTCACTATTAAGAAAAATGATTTAAAAAAAAACTTGGAAATAAGATAAAAACTGGACAGCAATCATGCCTTTTCAATATTTTATGGGGGCAAAGGTACATTCTTGATTCACTATTTACTATTGTTTAAATTAGTTATATGCAGTAAGGCGTAGATTTTTATTTGGTAGAGATACAATAATTTGTCAGAAAACAAAAAACAAACATCCAAGGTGGATAGTTTATTTCCCTATAAGATATTAATGCATTTGTGCCAAACCCAGTTATCTCACCATAACATTCATTTAGTAAATTGTCTATAAATAGAGATCTCCTCAAGTCTCTCCAAGTTGGTCTTAACACTTCTCTGATTCCCTCACTAATGAATGGACTGGATAAAATGGTTGACATGTGCTCATTTTATATTTGCTTGAAGAGTCATGAATTTACCTTTTGGAAGATGTACATGAGCTGTCTGTACACATGGTCCTCAAGGTGTGGGAGCTTCTGCTGTCCCTGCCTGCGTGGAAAACCCAAGGGAGCAGAATCAGCCTGCCTTTGGCCAGTGTCCATTTGCATAGCATAGTGCTGTCACACACTTATTCAAATATTTGTAGAAAGCTGCATGTTTCCTAAATTCCTTTTGTCCCTCCCCTCTCTGCTTTGTGTGTGTGTGTGTGTGTGTGTGTGTGTGCGTGTGTGTGTGTGTGTTTAATAGGATATTTTTGTCAATGTAATTTTATTTTTTTTATTGGTTGTTCAGAACATTACAAAGCTCATGATATATCATCTTTCATACATTTGACTCAATTGGGTTATGAACTCCCATTTTTACCCCAAATACAAATTGTGGAATCACTTCGGTTACACACTCACATTTTTACATAATGGCATATTAGTGACTGTTGTATTCTGCTACCTTTCCTATCCCCTACTATCCCCCCTCCCCTCCCCTCCCATTTTCCTCTCTACCCTCTGTGCTTTGATGACAAGGTTCAACTCCTTAGATCCTTGATATTTGATCTAAGCCATCAAGAGGAATGAGTGACTTCTTGAGAAACTCGGGATCTAGCTTGAGCCACAGATGGACACATTGATACTCTTTTCCCAGGGGCAAGACCCAATGAATGCTTACCCTACAAGGGCCCCTTTAAGTCTCTTGCTTAGGGTTTATGGCCCTGGCTTCATCTTGGAATTAATTGGGAAATTATAAAAGAAAACACCCCCATCAGGGTCCCACCTTCAGGGAGCCTGATTAAATCAAGTGAGCTAGGCCAGGCATTAGCAGTTTTTGAAAAGCTTCCCACTGACTGTTCTGTGCAGCTAGCCCTGAGAACCACAGGTCTGCATCTCCCTGAACTGCCCACAGGACTGCAGCCTGTGAGTCCCTCTTCCTCCTCAAATGTGTAAAGGATTGAATATGAGCTGTGTTCAAAGGGCCCGGGGGGTGGTTTTCTATGAAGCACCCCTGCTAGTCTTCACGGTGGGCCCTGAGCGGCTCCAAAGTCCACAGAAAAATCCAGAGTTCCTCAAAGATTCTCATCTTATCAGCAATCTCTGCTGCCTGCTTGGATTGCTCTCTAGTAGGAGGTCCTCGCCCTCCCTCCAACCCCCGCACCCCCATTTTCCTATTTTTCCTCTTTTAAATTCCAAGTTCCTGGCAGCCACCAAAATATCTCAGAGGCAGAAACTAGCTTTGATAGACTGTCAGCAGAGTTAAGACTGCAATTTTTAGCAATTTTCCCAAATCTCCCTTTTCTCAAGTACTTCTTTGGCACTCACTGGCAGGCCTTTGGGCTGCTGATGTGCACGGTACCCACTTCCCTGGCCTCCACCCCAGCTCCCCCTTGCTTCCCCCTCCTCCCCTTCCCCCTCCTCCCCTTCCCCCTCCTCCTCTTCCCCCTCCTCCTCTTCCCCCTCCTCCCCTTCTTCCTCCTTGGCCTACAAAGGATGGCTGCAGCTCTGGGCTCTGAGGGTGTGCCTCTCTGGCCTCTCTGCCATCCCAGCCTGGCAACTTCAAAGCTCCTGTCAACCTGTTTCTGTCTGCCCCTGAGGCCATGTGGCCTGGCTCCACTGCACAGGTCAAAAGTGCAGCCTCAGCACTCACCAGCCCTGCAGTGACCAGAGCCCCTACATGTGAGGCCCATCCCCCCACCACTCTCTCCTGTTCTCTCCCCTTCTCCATTTCCTCCATCCCCAAACAGTCTTTCTTTTGGAAAGATAAGGCTTTCCGCTTAGCTCTCTTTCTCCTGCCTCCCCTTTCTTTTTATTGGGGACTAAGGCGGCCCTTTGCGAAGGGTTGGGGGAGGTGGGAGGGGAGGTACATGGGTTTTTGCACAAATATTTAATCTTTTCCAATCTGCCCTTTTGCACTGCCTGTCAGTTCCTGGGGTTGAAACCACTCTGTTTGCTTTAGCTAGTAACAGGATACTGTTTTGAAAAGTGATGCAGAAGTCAGATTACTTATGAATCTGACCTTTATTTTTGCATGAATGCTTTTCAAGGTAACTATAGATTTATTTTTTTCTTCCTCACCAAGAATTATGTTGCCAGTGGGGGTGTGGTAGGGAGCAGGCAGGGAAATCTAGCCAGGATTTTAACTTTTTACCCTATAACTTTGGAATCTCAGCCACAGCTATCTATTAAAATAAACTTAGCCACAGTTTCATGTGGCGTTTCTTTCTGCCACGATCTGCCTCTTTCCCTGTAGAACGTGTCATTATTTCACACAAAATGTGGTTCATCTTGTTTTGTGTCTACAAGAGCTGTGAGAAGTCACCTGTTAGAACATACTAGAGAAAGAAAAATAGAGAAGTAGAATATAACCAGTAGCTGTTAAAAAAAAGCCTGGTTTGTGCCGGGTGCTTCTGATATTGTTGCTAGTCCTTACCATAACTGTGTGGCACATATTGCTCCCGTTTTTTGGGGGGAGGGAGGGTACTGTGGATTGAACTCAGGGGCACTCAACCATTGAGCCACATCCCTAGCCCTATTTTGTATTTTATTTGGAGATGGGGTCTCACTGAGTTGCTTAGCGCCTTGCTGTTGCTGAGGCTGGCTCTGAACTCATGATCCTCCTGCCTCAGCCTCCCAAGCTGCTGGAGTTTACAAGAGGAGAAACAGAGATATTCAATATCTTGTCTGTGATTCAAAGGATATGTCACAGAGGGATTAGCCTTTACCAGGCTCTGGTTAGATCTTCAGGATGCTCTCCTCCTTGCTCTGTTTGTACAACTATTGGCTTTGCTTTATGAATAGAGATGGAGGACCTACAGTCATGGTATGTAGTTTGGATTTGTCAGTATATTACTATTTTTTCCTCTCTCAATACCAACCAATAATAGATAATGGAATCCTCATCATTTGGCCTCAACATCCCACTTCTAGTTTCAATTCAGGTCATCTCCAAAGTGTCAAGAAATCCATGGAATGATGGGACACATAAAGAATACACATTGAGGACTTTTGATGAGGTTTGGAGCAGAATAAGTCATGAGAAGAGAAAGGGCCTTTGCAAAAATTCGCTCAGAGTTTTAGATCTGAAAATGCTCTCAGTGAACCAAAATATGGAATAACAAGAAAAAGAGGAAATAAATTCTGGGACAGCATAGTAACTATCATGGTCTTCTTATATATCGTATTTGGGAAAGTATTAATGTGATGAAACTTTTGTCCTACATAAAGTGAAATGAGCACAATGTAAAATTAAATACTCTGTTTCTCATGTTTTATACAAAATAGGAAAAAATGGAAGAAAAAAATCAAAATATTAACAGTAGTTAGTGGTGAGACTACTTCATTTTTAAGTTTTGAAAAATATTTTCTGCATGCTCTACAGCATGTAAGGGTCATTGTCATACTCAGGGCCTAACTGGTGAGGTGACTAAAGCAAAAGAAAGGGAAAGGCCACCGCTGAGGACCGAGCTTCCTGTGGGTCATGTTGGGTGTCGTCAAAGCCTCACATGAGGAAGCACATGGTCATGCCTGTCTTTTCTGCTCTCTGGTGACTCTGTGGCCTTCTGACTCCTTTTCCTCTCTCTCTTGCTGTTGCTGTAATGTTCCCCAAAGGTCCATGTGTGTTGGGATGGCCTTAGGCCTGAGCCATTTTAAAAACTCCAGTTGAAACCTGCAGTCTCACCAGGCACACCCACAGGGCCCTCCAGTGTGGCCTCAAACAAGTCACTTCCCCTCACCCTGATAAACAGGGAAAGGCAGAAGATCAGGGTGGAGACCACAGACCAGATGTTTCTGGCCCCAGGGTAAATGGTAGCTGATAAGGATTGAAAGGGAGATCAAAAGCCCCCAAATTTAGTACAAATGGTTGAGTAAATACATGGATGCACTCACTGGAGAGCCTGATGAGGACCTGACATCCCATCACTTGTCATTGTTCCTGATCCTCTGCATGATCCTCACCACTCTCAAACTGTACCGCCTCATCTGGACCTTGGTGAGAGCCGCAACTCCTCCCTACAACCCTCTCCTCAACCGGTCGTCCACTCCACGCCAGGAAAAGCCTGCCTTGGTTCCGGACCTAGTCACTACGGTCTGAGTGAGTGTGCATCTGCTGAACTCAAAGCCTAAGATTTAAGACTTTTGAAATTCGCATGCAGAGGGAAGGTCTGTCACTAGCCTGTCCTGATTAAGTGTGTTTTGCAGTGCTTAGCATTAATCTAGAATTGTTTGCTGTGAATTAATTAATCTAGAATTGTTTGCTGTGAATTGATTGTGTCTATTGCAGTGCCTAGCATTAAGGATTGTCGTTTTCTTGATTAAAAACCTATAGAAATTGTATTGAGTAATTTGAGTGAATAAAGCATTGAAAGGGGCAGAAGCGTATGGACATTCTTATTTCTCCCCTTGACTGTATATGTCGCAATTTTGCCCCCTCACAACAATGTGCTAAAGACCTAGTTCCCAGAGGTGTTGGGAGGTGCTGTGGACCATTAGGCAGTGGAGCCTAGTGGGAGGTTCTTAGATCAGTGTGGGCAGGCCACGGACAGGGACTGGGGGATCCTGGACCCTTTCTGTCTCTCTTTTTTGATTCCTGACTTATGAGAATTAAGGAGTTTTTCTTCTCCATTTGCTCCCACCTTGAAGTGCCACCCTCTCTAGAGGCCCAAAGCAACAGAGGCCTGATCTTGGACTACAACCTCTAGAACAACGAATCAAAAGAAACATTTTCTCATGATAAGTTAATTGCCTCAGTTATTTCATTATAGTAACCTAAAGATGACTCATGCCCTATTTCTAAGGGAGTTCCATTGTGGTCTATATGTTACGGTTTAGATATTAAGTGTCCCCCGAAAGCTCACAAATGAGATAATACAAGAAAGTTTAGAGGTGAAATGATTGGGTTATGAGAGCCTTAATGCAATAAGTGAATTTATCCCCTGATATTGATTAACTAGATGGTAATTATAGCTAGGTTGGGTGTGAGTGGAGGAGGTGGGTCAGTGGGGGCGTGGCTTTGGGATATATATATTTTGTACACAGTGAGTGGAGTGTCTCTCTCTCTCTCTCTCTCTGCTTCCTGGATGCCATGTCCCCAATATTTTCTTCTGCTACATCCTTCATGTGCCATGATGTTCTGCCTCATCTCAGGCCCCAAAGAATGGAGTCAGCTGTCTATGGATTGAGACCTCTGATGCTGTGAGCTCCAAAATAAACTTTTCCTCCTCTAATTGTTCTTGTAAGTTCTTTTGGTCACAGCAGTAAAAAAGCTGATTAAAACAATATGCTTCTGCTCTATGCAGGATTCCTCCCTGATCAGAATCTGAAGCTTTCTCAGGCAGCCACTCTTGCCAACTGGCTCTATGAAGTTTTGTGACTTCATTGCATATAAAGGGCTACTAGCCGCTTGAGGCTCCATGCTGAGCCGTGGAAGACATGCAGCACTCTGCCTCCTCAAATGATGTACGCTCTTCAATACAGAGGCACTGCAGAGGGCTCGCAGGTCCTGGAAGTCCCAATATGAAGAAGAAAAGGGAGTGGGTCTGTAGTGGCCAATTGTCCTACAATGGAAGAAATTATATTCACATTTAAAACATCTTATGTTTAAAATGTGATTTTTTTTTCTAATTGAAAAATGTAACATTTTATTGTGAATTTCAAGTTTTGGAAATCTAGATGATTTTTCTTCCATTTTGGGAACACAGAGGAAATGTCTAAGCTTCCTAATGAAGTCTTTGTTTTTAATTCATCTTGAAGATATTAAACTGTCCCCATAGATCTTTTGGGATTTGTGCCAAGGAAATAGATGTATGGAATACAGCTGAGCGTCTCTGCCACTCCCTGTCCCCAAAGAAACTAAGTCACCTTCTTCCCCTGAATTTTGAAGATTCCTTTTGGGCAGCAGAGTTTTCTTAGACTCCCATCGGGTATACTATGACCCCTGGGGAAATAGTTACCCTTTTTGTATCTCAGTGACCTGTATAAAATAAAAATTATGTTACTCAAGATTATTACAAAGAGTATTTTGAAAACAAAAATGTCCTAAATACAAAATGTTGTTCACACTTCTTCAAAGATTCCTCGTGTCCAGTGGTCCCAACAATTAACAGCCAATCTTTCTGAATGTAACTATTAAGTGCTTAGCATTGCAAAAGGGGTTATGGAAAATTACAAAAGGGTGCCATGTGCCTGTGCTCCCAGTGGCTTGAGAGGATGAGGCAGGAGGATCACAAGTTCATAGTCATCCTCAGCAACCTAGCTAGACCTTGTCCCTAAATAAAATATATTTTAAAAGGGCTGGGGATGTGTCTCAATGGTTGAGCACCCCTGGGCTCAAACCCTGATACCAAAAAAAAAAAAAAAAAAATGCAAAACTAAAAGATGTGGTTTATAGACTAGACCCCAAGGAGCTTACAGACTGAGAACACTAATCCTGATTGACCTAATCCTAAAGAACATACAAGCCATGAGTTCAGAGGAAAGATCTACTGGAGTTAGAGGAGCAGAGAGCTTCACGTGACTGGGCTGAGCTTGATTAGGCCACAGGGAAGTGTCGCAAGTTTCCAACATTGGAAAAAACCTGAAACAAAGCTACCCAGGGGGAAATGGTGTATTGGGTTTAGGACGCATCAAGGAAAATGGCAGATTGGACCAGAGAGTGTTATAGAATGAGAGAGAACAAGTTGGGATATGGAGGGACAAAGATGCTGTAGGAGGAGGGTTCTAAGAGTCAGGCAGCTGAGTCCCCAAAGAAAGGACACACCAAAATAAGTTGCTCCCTGTACCCAAATATCCAGCTGTCTGCACCCAAATAGTCAACTGTCCGATTAACAAATTTGGTAACCAGCTGATGAAGTAGTTGTGAGGAGAAAATAAAAATCTATTTCCAAATGTCTTGGAAACTACAATGAGGGAAATAGATATGGCTCATCATTTTAATGCACTTTTGTTAAATAATGATAACCCAGAGATAGAAGTGATCTTTCCCTCTTGAATTTCTGAGTACATTAATTGCGGAAAATTATCCAGGAAAATGCATTTTTCATTCTTACTATTTATAGATATACTGAATATATAAAACATTTGGGAAAGCAAATAGTAGGGTTGCCTGCTTAGAAATTTTATGAATTTTGTTAAAAGATGGATCAATCAAATTGTAGGGTCAGCCAACTTCCCATTATCTTGAATTTTTTGGAGTTGGGATTCTGGGTTTTTTGTTGTTGTTGTTGTTTTTAATCTTTCCCCTAGTCTTTGAATGGCCGGCGCCAGGCCCATGCCAACCCCACTCATTAACTTGGTGCCATCAGTTTTAATGAAGCAGGAGGTTTGGCTAAGAATGGGGACCGCGAGACAGATGGATGACTGGACAATAATAGTGAAAAATGCATATTTATGGGCTTCTGCAAGCACAGATTATTGACTTAGTGTAGCTTAATGGATTCTATATTTTTCAAAATTTTTTTCCTAGTCATCTTATAGAATTATTTTTCAATTCTTATATGAGCTTCAAAAGCTTTCCCCCATGGTTCATAATGCCTGTTAAATTGCTGGAGGATTATATGATTTTAATGTACTATTTGTTTATTTATTTTTTGACAAGTGTCAGTTAAGATTTTTTAAAGTCTATGCATGCAAGTAAAGCCAGCGGGAATGAAGTGAACCCACAGTAAAACCTGGGAAGTTGTCAACAAGCGTGTGTGGAAAGGTAATTTTGGTGCTATCACGGTATCCATCTCTGATCAATGGGGACTTCTAAGTGATAAGCGCTTATTTGTAGGTGTAGCCATTTCTCTAACAAACCTCCATTTAGTATATTCTCTAGGTCTGATTCCATTCAATGTGAGCCTACTGTTCTCACCTCAATTTAGAATAAGCTAGCTTCAAGCAACTCTGCCCTAGGCCAGAGACATATGGACAGAGAAAACTGGACAAGAGAAAACCCAGGAGCAGAGCCACCTTACCATGTGGACCATTGGAGGGAGACATCCATGAGTATAGCAAATGACATCTTGAGAATCTCTCTTTGGGGTCTGAGATGCTCAGCCCACTGCTAGATGTAATCAGACAGCAGATTCCTGGCCAAACTAATAAAAACCTTCAGGTTTAAGGCTGAAAATAATTTTGTCATGGGAATGCCTAAGTGGTTTTTGAACTTGACAGGTGTAATTGAAATGGATGCTGGGATCACATGGGGAAGTCTCTGGACGCTGGGTTAACAGCGCTATTTCATCTGTTTGGTCCCCTTAGAGTTTCCATCAGGACTTCCCTGAGGAAGCAGAAATACTCTCTCTGGCAGCGTTGAGCTGGGATGTACTGTGTATCCAGGACTAGGAAGGAGTGGCTGTATGGAATATAGCTTGGCAAACTGTAGCCCACAGGCCTCTTAAAGTTGCTCACCGAGTGCGTTTCTTGGTTCCAAAGTCTCATTTTTGAATGAACAGCCATTTCAGAGCCTTAGGAACCAGGCCTCTTATGTGGAAAGGGGAACTCTTATTCCTTCTAGGACTGGAACATTCCACGAGTGATTTTTCAAGTCTCAGCGTTGTGCTCTTACAACATCGTTGAAACCAAGTCAAGGTGAAGTGAAGACATTTAAATGGAAATATTTATTTTCTTAAAATAGAGCTTAGTTTTCCCTCTCCAACTTTGAGAAGGAATTTGGGGAGGAAAAGAGACAAGACGACAGGAGAAGTTGGACATTCATTACAAATCTGGGGAGTCTGTGCAACGCATCCTGGTCCGGTTCTGGTTCAGGAAACCTCACATCCTTTTTTCCACTCAGATAGTTCTCTGCCCTCGCAGTGTTTCTTCCAGCCTTGCCTAAGGAGGAGGGGGAGCAGGAACAACAGACAGAAATGTGACAACCCAAGTATTCTTATACGAAAACTCCATAGAGAAACTTGGACTCCCCAAGTGGGTGGCCTGATGAGCAATGTTCACTAGAAACATTCCTCATTGATGACAGCGAGCCCTACCTGAGCACATGGCTCATGCTTAACCCTAGGGAAGAAGTTCTCTGCTGAGTCATCATGTAAGAGACATGCAAGAGCCGTTCTCTCATTGATGCTCGTACTCAAATTCCTGTAAAATGTTACTTTAGCCCTCCAAAATCTTATCCAAATCTAGAGAAAAATCAAGCTCCCTCTTGTCGGCTGGGCGAGCCTTCCTGGTTCACATTACAAATTATCTCCTTCTCCACTATTTGGACATCTTCATGTAAAAATGCAAGCTTCCCTGGCTCAGTGGATCTCTCCTTCCTGCGCTCGTGCCTGCTTCTGTGTTCCCTGAACACCCAGCCACACACTGATGGAGAAGAGTCACTTAACAGTGTCGGACCACGCTGCAGAAGCCGGTTAGCAAAGCCCACCACAGTCGTGATGAACAGACATACTACAGGTTTTTCCAGGGAAGCCCAAGTTTCCTAGGGAAAGGCTCTTACCAATAGTCCATCCCTTGAGTCTCTTTAGCAATTTTCTTGGCACAGATAATTGCATCTGTGAGGTCGTCAGTGATTAAGGCTGCAAAAAGAGGAGATATGAGAGTCAGGTGAGACAATTTTTTGGAGGGGGACTTTACATCAGGTTTTCTTCATGTTCCTCATTGTTTTGGGAACTAGAGGGTTGGAAGAGCTATGGCTTCAGCTACAGAGCCATGCTAATGTTCTGCTTCTTGACCGATGAAATACACAACCCCCCACCTCCAACACAAGACCATACCCATCTTTTGGGTTGCCTAAAATTTCAGAAGGATTTTGGGGAAATGCTTTAGAGACAACAAAACAAGAGAATGGTTTTTGCATCTTAATGAAACACACAAGTAAGAGGGGACAGTATCACATTTTTCTCTATTCAAGTTAGTCTGACATCTAAGAACTCTTTATAGTTAAAAATTAAAGTTTTATCTATTGCCATTTAGATTTTTTTTCAAGGTGTCTCCAACATGCAGGAAAGTTGAAGTTTTAAACCAAATGCACCCATCTTTATTGCTTCTTCCATTGCTTCAAACCAAACAAATCTTTCAACAGACATGTATGCATTGACTTCAGTATCATTCCTCCTTGCCTGGAAGGGGTCTCAAAATCCTCAACACAAATATGACAGAAAAAGTCAAATAAATGTAAAAAGTTCCTCATCATATCTGTTGGAAGCTGGATTCTCCAGGGGCAAAGGCTGGGATGGGATGGGGGTGCAAAATCTTTATTAGATATTCACACCTGTGAAAAAATAAAGAGGAAGCAGGGCCAGGCAGGGGGACAGGTCCACTTGTGATAGGAAATCAGTGAAGCTAAGGGCCACCTGGCCAGGAGCCCTGGCGGGAATATCGCCCATCTGAGTTGCTCATGTGGGACCCAAAAGTCTGTGTCGATCCCTCTGCCTCCCTCAGTCCCAGTGTGCGCTCTCACCTTAGTTGAGGGAGCCCTCTGCAGCTAAAGCAGACCCCAAAGAAGGAAGTAGGTGGACTGTCTGCTCATCACACAAATGCAGCTGGGGCAATATGTCTTTTCTTACAGTGGGACCATCGCTAGGACCACCATGACTGCCCATCAAGAACAGAAAAATCCAAAATCCAACTCGATATCATTTTAATTTATCAATTAAGCAATTTTTTTTTTTTAAGAGAACTAGATAATGAGTGATGTGGACAAGGGCGCAATGAGAAAGGCACTCCAGAGCACTGGCTGGCGAGAAGAAAACGGGGACTCTAAGATTTATCTCCAAAGTGGTTTGCTGTCATTTTATTTATAAAAGTTCGGATGGAAACATCTAATTACCTCATACTAAGGTTGTTGAAATTAATAAAAATTACTTCATATATTGAAATAAGGAATGATCAGAATCAGGTGTTCACAGGATGGTTCCTAATAGAGGGGAAATGTTCCCAGGGTAACATTAAATTTCCAGTACTGTAATGATATTTGTTGAGAGTTGCACTACCTAATATGTCAGCCACAACCACATCTGACTGTTTAAATTCAACTCATTTCCATTAACAGATGAAAGGATAAAGAAAATAGGGTATGTACTGGAATATTATGCAGCCATGAAAAGAAGGAAATCCTGACATATATGACAACATGAATGAATCTGGAGGACATTACACTAAGTGAGAGAAGTGAGACACAGAAAGAAAAATACTGGTGACCTCACTTTGGATTGTAAGTGTAATTACACTTGTAAGTGTAATCCAAAAGTTGAACTTAAAGAAGCAAAGAATAGAACAGAGGTTGCCAGGGGCTGGGATTGGGGGAAATGCATTGATGGTTCAGAGTTACCAACTGTAAATCATAAGGTGAATCAGCTCTGGGGATCTAATATGCAGCGGTGAGGACTGTGGTTAATAATACTACATGTACTGTATACTTGCAGTGGTGAGTAGATCTTAAATATTATCACACACACACACACACACACACACACACACACACACAGGGTAACTATGGGCGGCGATGCATATGTTAATTGATTTTAGTAACCATTTCACAATATACACATACACCAAACTATCACACTGTATACATTAAATATATAGAAATATGTAATGTCAATTATTCCTCAAGAAATCTGGAAGTAAATTTTAAAGTAATACATAGTAAATTTAATTAACCTTAAGTACAATTAAAATGCTATTTCCTCAGTTGCTGTTTCTACACATTTCACTTGCTTTATAGCCACTCATAGCTAGTGACTCATATTGGATAGTGCAGATGGAGAATACTGCCATCATTACAGAAAATGATAGTGGAAAGCACAGGTTTAGGAAAAAAAAAGATAGTCATAAATTTACAGCATTTTAAAGATTAGCTCTTACGAGATCATTAATCCTCTTAAATCTTTGCTGTGTATTTTCTAAAAGATTTTTATAATAGAAATGCCTTATTCTTATTGTCCTCCCCAAAAGAAAAACCTCACACCAGCCTAAATTTTTTTTCATTTCACCAGAGCACTGCAATACCAAATTATTCTGTGAACTTAGTTCAAAGTGGGATTTTTTTCCTTGGGCATACTGGTTTAGTTAAGCAAGGGTTCCTGCATACAGGATACTATAAGTTAAGGGAGTTAATAATATTATAAACATTTTTATTTACCTATAAGCAGATTCAAATTTGTTTGGCATGGGATTCAATTCAGATTACTTAGAAGTACTGTATTTTGCATGCATTAGCACCTGATAGGTGCCGAGATACTGTAGCTCCTGTTTAGAAATGGTTGGGCAGAAGTCCTAGGAAAAGGAGGATCCGAGAGATCTCAGGGAGTGGAAGGGACATGGATTGTAGTCAGTGAAGACGCAGCAGATTGTATTCTGATATTCCAGGACTGGAGCACATCCCAGGGCTTGGACCTGGGGCAAGGCAGTTTGCTTGGCTGGAGACGCCCTGTAACGATTCATGGGCGGCTGCAGGGATGCAGACCCAGGAGGAGAACACCACAGTGTGAAGGTTTTTTGGTTTTTTTCAGTGTCCAACTTTGTTATAGCATTTCATTATGCAAATGAGATGTTTTTAAAATGCTACTCAGGTTTGACTGGATTTTCTTAGGAAAGTGCATTAAGAAGATGGAAACCAGGAAGGAAATGAACCTAACACGGTGCTGAAATGTTAAAACACAATGAAATCGCCACAGAGGGGCAGCAGAGGGGCAGAAATGAGCTCAGACAGCAGGTTTTTATAAGGGTTCATGCCAGTAATTGTTTCTGCTCAATTTACTTTAAATAGACAATTCTGCCTAGTCAAAGATGAATAAAGAAAGGGTTCTGCTGGAAAGCTAAGCAGTATTAGAGAGAACAGTTTATTCTCCCACATCTAACAACAGAAAACAGCAACAATCTATTCAAAAAGAACTACTTTTATTTTTTTTTTCAGTTAACTTAGTTCTATTTCAAAATCTGTCTCTCCCCAGCATTGTCTTACCTCCCAACCAAAATATAGTTACCCTGCCCATGATTTACAGCTCTTTCTCCTCTCAAAAGTCACAAACGCCAAGTCTTACACCATACTGATAAGAAATAAGATTAAGGTAAGTGGATTAGATTAGATAGATGAGTCAGTAATCTCCTTCTTTTTTCTAAATACCTCTTATTTTAACAAGGCCTGTGGCTGTTTGGAGAAAATAAAGATTGCCATTAGGCCAGGAATTTTGTAAACTGTGTGTACATATATTTATGTGTGTGTACATATGTATGTGTACGTGTTTAATTTATACATACGAATATTGGCTTAGTCTGTCTTCTGTGACTCTAACCAAACACCTGAGACCAGGTAATTATAAAGAATAGAAGTTTATTTGTCTCATGGTTCTGGAGGCTGGGAAATCCAAGAAAAAGGTGCTGGTATCTGAGCAGCATCATGTGAGGGTCTTCCTACTGTATTATAACGAGGAGGAGGGCATTACATGGTGAGACAGAGCCAGCATGTAGGCTAGGATCCCTTTGTCTCTTCTTAGGAAGATGTTAATGCCATTATGGGTACCCTGTCCTCATGACCTCATCTAATTTTAATTATCTCCCAAAGGCTCCATCTCCAAATACCACTCATACATGAATTACGTGAACATTTGGGAAACACATTCAAACCATAGCAAACACAGCTTTTCAATATCTGGCTAAGCAGTTTAAAGAAGGTAGATAGGAATTTTAGGAATACAATTTGGAAAGGGAAGATATATAATTTCAGAAATGGGCAGGAGGTGCTTATATACTATCCATACATTGATGCTGCCATTTCTTATAAACTCACCCTAATGCTAACTGGTTCTCAACGATCCAACGATCTTAATTTCCTAGAACCAAAGACCACCTTGCAGATGATCGGTAATAAAGAAGACCATCTAGCAAAGATCATCTTGCAGATAAACATTTTCTCCAAGCTTCCTTCATTTGGAATTACCCTGAACCAATGATAAGTTAGTAAACTGCGTGTAAAGTCAATCATGTCCATGATGGAGTAACTGATTTTCCTCCCCTCTGGACCCAGCTAGAAAAATTGGAAAAAAAATCTAGGAAAAGAATATTTTTAGATATTGAACAACTGACAGTGCAGAGCCATGGTCCTCGAGAGACAGAAAACAAATGAGGTGACTCTTGGGTTTGCCAGGACTTGCTGCTCTGAGGAGACCCAGGAGGTAGACCCAGGCAGGGGAGGGCAAACTAGGTGGAAACAGAGGTCAGAGGCCATGGCGGCTGGGATTTGTGGAGAAGAAGATCTTTACAAAGCTGCTCCGAAGAAGAGCATGGGAAACCTGGCAGGGGCACCACCGAGCCTTTGGCAGAAGGTTCACTGGGGTATGTGGGGGTAAGGCTCCATGAGCCTAGGCAGAGCCCAGTTGACAGAGCTCTCACACAGGGCTGGGGGACGTTTTGATTTCTGAGGAGCTAGAGGGAGGAGACCTTCCTGAACCCTTAGAGCATGCAAAAAAGACACAAGACGAGAGCCATGTGTTTGGTAGTAGGACCTAACTCTCCATACTGTGAAGACTACTCTAGGATTTCTCTAGTGAAGTTTAAGGGCTTATCAAAATAAAAATCAGCTGGGCTGTCTCAAAACAAAACAAAAAAGGCTGGGGATGTGGCTCAGTGGTTAAGCACCCTTGGGTCAATGCCCAGTACCAAAAAAACAAAACAAAACAAAACTGATTCCCTGTCCTTAACCAGGCAAGCCAAGAACAATGGGACATCTGTAACAACTTGAGAGGAAAATAAAGCCTATCAGCATAGAATTTATACATATTAATTTATACGTATTTTAAAAAGACCTTCAAAAATGAAACTGAAATAGAGACATTTTCAGGCAGCAAAAGCTGAAAGAGAACTTACCAGTAACGACAACCAAATAGCTAAAGGAAAATCTTTAGGCTGAAAGAAAATGACATCACTGAACTATCTGTCTAAATGAATCCACCACAGGAATTAGCAGAGTTGGAGGCGGTAAATATGTGACAAATAAAATGAAATCACACTTGTCTAGTCACCATTTTTAATTTGCAAGTGCCTGCTGGCAATTTCTATGCTAATGAGATTGACCCAACAGAGAGGGGATGCAAAGTCACCCAGTAGGAAGACACCTTTTGTTCAGCAGACTGGAAACTGGAGATCCCAGCCTTTGCAGACGCTAAATAAAGTTTCCATGTATAAAAAGGAGCAAATCTGTTTTGACTAAATCCAGAAGGAAAAACTGAGATTTAAAGGAAGAAAGTGACGAGGAGATAGATTTTGGCTCCCAAAACAAATATTCTAATTAAGGCTTGATCAATACTCTTATGATCTGCCTCAGGAGTCATGAGCATTCTGTATTAATGTAGGAGTAGGAACAATTTCCTAGATAAATTAATGTATCGTTCAATCATTCATACGTTTAAACACATGAACTAATGATTTTATATGTGGCAAAGAGAAATTAAAATACAATTCATTTCCCATTCCCAAAGAATTTGCATAGAATATTTTATGACTCTCTGACTTTACCATTGTTCCTCATTCTTTATTCACATAAATATTTATTGAGCACCTATAATGGCCAACCACCATTGTAGGCCGTGAGGATGTATCAGTGAATGAAATAGACACAACCCCTTGCCCCCATGGGGCTCCCATTGTAGTGAAAGAGTAAGCAAGAACATCATCCTCTGAACTCTTTCTGCCTCTTCAGTGGCTCTTATATTTGGCCCTTTCTTCCCACCCTCCCAGCCATAACCATCTTTCAATTGCAGTGCCATTTTGCTGGCTTCTTCTTTAATCTATTTTATGCCCTTGTAGGCAGATGAATCTCTCTTAGGCAGGGCTTCCTTGTCTAATCTCTACTGCTTCCTATTGCCGGAAGAAGTCAGTACAAGCTCCTCAGCCCGGCTTTCAGTGCCCTAGACGATCAGGTAGCATTTCCAACCATTCTTCCTGGAATCCTCTTCTACATTCCCTTTATTCCAGTTGAGGAGAGTGTCGCACGACTCCAGACCATACCCCAGCCCTTCCCACATGTTGCTCTTTTCATTCGGTTTTTCCCTTTGCCTAAAGGAACTCTTTTCTAACTCTGAACACCCAACTCTTGTCTTTCTTCCAGTTCCAGGTCAAATAACATTTTGTCTCCAGAACCTTCCATGATTTTCTCAATAACACTTTCCCGTGAAGCCTACAGCAATCAATCCACACCTGTTTACAGTCATTTCTTTAACCCTGTGTAAGCACAGATTCTCTTTTCTCATTGCCTAAAGCTTTTGTAAAGCAGGACTCGTGCCCAAAGCATCTTAACATCTTCCACGCTGTAACACAGGTTTCCTGATGGACTGAGGCGGAAGAGTCAGAAGTGAATTCTGGTTTAAGTTCCGTTGTTTAAGAAATGTAGAGAGCGTTCATTTGTTTCCTTCCACACAAAGAAGCTCAAACTGCCTTCTTGGGGAGAATTGTTCATGAAAGGAGCTGGCAAAGACCTTTCTCTTTCTTACCCAAAATATAAGATGTCTTTATATAGAAAATGGCAGAACTGTGGTCTGTCCATTCCCCAGATTTTGTGCAGGGCTTATTAAAAAAAGTATCTTAGAAAGAATAAGTCACCTTAGGACCAGTAGGTCACAGGGTCTTAAGTGACACCTTGGGGGACTAGTGAATAATTTACCAGCCTAGAACAGATCTCTTGGCAAATCTGAACTCCAGATTTGTAGTTAAAGTGGAGAATGGGTGGCTGTTCTACCATCAGCTTTCCTGCCTTTGTCTAGGAGGATATTTTTGGAAAACCAAAACTGTACCTGAGCAGGCAACATGACAGTGGTTCTTCTCCTGCAGCTTTGCATCTCGGCACCACGTGAAACTATTTATCTGAAAGATGCCATAGTCAATGCTGCCGTCATCCAGGCCAGTCTGAGCTGTGGTGTTGTAGCGGCTCTCATAGTACGCCATGCAGATCCCTGGGGGGAGAGATGTCCAGACAGGCCAGTCAGGGGAACAGCATCTAATCACCTCCTCCTAGTGACCTTGGGGGACAGGCAGGGCAGGGGGTATATGTGAGGGTCACAGGAATGGCACAGGAGGTGCAGGGATGCTGCACTTGAAGCTGCACACCCAGTCAGTGGCTGAGCCCAACCTATCCCCAAACCCAGGTCCTCCTCACACCGTGCCAACAGGGGCGGCATTATTCTCCCCTTCCCTTGCTGACATTACAAATACAGGCCTCCAGGAACAGGGAGGGGAGCGGGGAGAGGAGGCCGGGAGAGCAAGCAAAGAATCTGTGAGGACCTAGCTGTCACCTCCAGGAGGGGCAGAGCATGAAAACCCTGGGTGTAAACAGAAGGGAGTGAGGATGGCACCTGCAACAGCTCAGGAGAGAGGTCAAGGATAGAAAGAGAAGAAGGATGAAGAAATCTCACAGTTTCCCAGGCTAAAGCCCTGGTAATTGTCCAGGCCGGCCCGCGCGAATACTTTTGCCAGTTTGCAGCGAGTGTAGATTTTGGAGTCTGTGACTGTGACCAGACAGCCAATCAGGGACAAGATGCCAGCAGCCTTCATCCCCAAGGCTGTTGGAGGCAGAACCTGTCAAAGATCAGGAAACCAGTCAGACAATCGGGATTTATCCTAAGATCCCACCTGCCACCAACAGGAACTTTCAAAATCTAGCAGCCACGGCCATGAACAGCCCCAGCTAGGCACCTCCTTTCACTCTTAGTCGTTCAGAACTTCCATCCCCGGGAAAGAAAGAAAATTCAGGGAAGGAATAGGATTGCAGGGTCCTGTGCTTTCCTGCGCAGTTACTTTCGGGTCAAGGCTGTGTTCCTAGTATCTGACGAGCAAAGAAATGAGCCCTCCTTCATTGACATTGGGTGGAAATCACAGGGGTCGTTTCCAGGATTCCCATTTTCTATGAATAGGAAAAATATAGAATACAAAGTGTGAAGCATTCCCTTTATATGCAGAAACAGATGCCCCATTGCAGCCAGAGAGGAAATAGGCAGGGGCCTGTGTGGACAGCCTTTAGATTTATCATTTGGGGTTTACTGAAAGAAGAAGATCAAGTACCTTATCTTCATTCCATTCTCTTTGCTTGATGCCTTTCCAAATGTGGAAATGCTGCTTCAAAAAATGCCAGTCTTTTGCCCTCTATTGCAAATATAATGTTTCTTTTTTGGTTGGTGATGGGGCATTCCTTTACTACTGCCCCAGTGGGGTCTGCAAAAAATTCTGGTGTCTGCTGGGTGAGGTGTAATCCCAGAGGCTTGGGAGGCTGAGGCAGGAGGATCTCAAGTTCAAAGCCAGCCTCAGCAATTTAGCCAGGCGCGAAGCAACTCAGTGAGACCCTGTCTCTAATAAAATACAAAATAGGGCTAGGGATGTGGCTCAGTGGTTGAGTCCCTCTGAGTTCAATCCCTGATATTCAAAACAGAAAAAAAAAAAAATCTGGTGTCTGGTGAACAAGTGGGGAGAGATGACAATAGGTCATGAGAGAGAGGTGTTGGTTGGATGGGAGGGGCTATAAAGAGACCCTTTATTTAAGATGGGAGTAGGACCAAAAGCTCCATCTGTTGCTGGCTACAAGTTTTCAGCAAGATCTTCCTCCCTTGAAATAACATGTCTTCCCCAAAATAACAACCTTGCTGCAAGGATGGGGAAGCGAAATGTCTGCCAACTGCTCAGGACACCACCTTGGTATTCATGCAGCTTTTCATCTAGAAATATTTTCTGCACTTGGCTAGAAACTTCTCCAGTTATTAGTTTCCATCACTGGGACTAGTCTCCCCAGCTGAGCAGCTAAGCTATAAACAAGAATGAGTATTTTAAGCAAGACCAACCAGACAAATATAATATGCGCTTTAAAGTCGCTGAGCAATAAGGTAACATATACTGTGAATAGCAATTGTCAGTAAACCAGGCCTGCTTTGGCAAACAAAGTTTTATTGGAACCTAGCTTCACTCATTTGGTAATAAAGTGTCTATGGCTGCTTTTGCACTGAAATGACAGTGTTAAATAGTTTATCAGAGACCATTTAGACCCCAAGACTAAAATATTTTATTATCTGGCTCTTTACAGAAAAAGTGTGCTAGTTCCTATATACTAGTCTATAGCATCACATTAGGGGCAGTTAAATGTGGTTTAGATATAGAGGGTATGAATAAAGTTAGTTTCCATCTCCTGCCTTAGAATTTTACTGTTCTTAAATAAATCAAAATCCACAGCAATCCACACAGTAGCCCCAAGCATAATGTTCTACATCCTTCAAGCCAAGGTCAGGGTTACCATTGCTGTTCTTTGGGACAGGTGACTTCATCAGCGTAATTTTGGTCTTTTTGAAAAGGCAGATTCCTGGTGCCTGCCCCAGCGACTGATTTCTCAGGTGATCTGGTGGAAGAATCTGGAGTCTACTTACTCAATCAGTGATTGGCAGCTCACATGAGCTTCCTGCATCCCCTGAAGCCATTTCTGATTCTTGCCAGGTAAAGTGATCCTTTTCTCACTCAAGGACCTTTCTCTAGAGCCTTAGAGAAAGAAGAATTCTTAACTTCTTTGTTTCCTGTCTCCTAGAGATTCTAGAATTCTACCTTAAGGAACTTAAGGTTGCAACACCGGCTACTCTTATGTTCTGAAGCCAATGTAACTACCTTCTCTCTTTTTTCTTCTTCTCCTTTAAAAGTCCTCTTCACACAGAATTTGGCCAGGGCCTTCCATACACGTGAGAGCTCGCATCTAAAGTAGTAGTCTCCAAAGGATATCACAAATCCCATCAATAAGGAAAGCAAAGCATGTACCAATAGCAGGTGTGTACTAAATCATAAATCACACGTCTGCACTTCTGTATTAATATGCTATATAAACTATAAATATACAAAAAACTAAAATTTGAAAAAATGAGATAGAGGTGAAATTGACATTGAAGTTGTATTAATAGTACAAAATTTCATCACTACAATTAAGTTGCTGTTAATAAAATATTGAATCAGCATGCTTTCATCATTTTGAAAACTTTGTTGTAACACTTTGTTAATCAGTTATTAAAGGGCTGGTTTCATAGTTCTTTCACTTCTGTGCTCAAATTTAATGCCAGATTTGGAATTAATTCTGATTGGGATTTGTAGATCTAAGTAGAGGATTATTGGCTGCACGTAACTAATCATTCTATTCTCTTAAATTCCATCAGCCAATAAGGCAAAGATTTTGACAAAATTTATTTTTAAGTCTACATTGTGCAGATGTAACATAATATTGCTACTTTTTATTGGTACATGAAATTTAATTCTCCTATTGTAAACATTATAATTAATAATCTTGTGATATGTCATTTGTTCCTTTGTTAGAGCCTGTAGAACAAATTTCCCAAAAATTTAATTGCTGGGTCAAAGCAATTGTGTAATTTTTCTAGATATTGCCAAATTTCTTCCACCTGAGCTCATATTAGGAAGATAGATCTCTCTCACCACTATTTGGCAGGCACACTGTTAATGACAATTTCAATATTACCAATCTGAGAGATGAAGCAAGGTATCTCAGCCTGGTTTAAATTTCTACTTTCTTTATTTCAACTTGACTGAGAATCTTTTCTTTTATATAGGAGACATTTATGGGTCTTCTGTGAAATGTCTGCAATATTCTAACATGTATAGACTTATTCTTCAAACACCTTTTTCAAAATGCTTTGAAATAGATACTTTACTAGTCAGTCAAAAAATAAGAACAGATTAGGTGCCTTTTTCAAAAGCACATGTTTAGCAAGTTTGAAGCATTCAAGTTAATATGCAAAAACCATTCATATCTTTAAAAATCAACAATAAAACATAGATTTGAGATTTTTAAAAAATATTATACTCAGGCATAAAAGTCAAGTACTTAAATTTAAACATGTAGGATCTGTATGCTGGAAACTGTAAAACAGATGAAAAGTTAACAAAGATCTAAATAAATGGAAAATACAATGTTTGTGGATTTGAACATTTAACATTATTATGATTTGATCTATAAGTCCAATGGAATTTGAGTCAAAATCCCAGAAAATTGTTTTTAAAATATAAAAAAAGATGATCCTAAAATATATATGGAAATCAAAGAGACAAGAATAGTTAAAACTAGTCTTAAAAAAGCACAAAATTGAAAAATTCACCCTACCTGATTTCAAGACACTCTAAAGCTGTGATAACCAAGACAGGTTGGTATTTGTGGAAAGTGGTACAGAGATCAATGGAACAGAATAGAGATACCAGAAACAAGTGCCAGAAATAGATCCACAGGCATGTAATCAACTGAAGTTTTATAAAAATGGAAAAGTGATAGTTTGTTTGATAAATGGCACTGGAATAATGACTGTATGTAGAACAACAACAAAAAGCAACAAGAATTTAAAAAGACACATTGAAGGGACTGGGGTTGTGGCTCAGTGGTAAAGTGCTCACCTAGCATGTGTGAGGCACTGGGTTTGATCCTCAGCACCTCATAAAAATAAATAAAATAAAGGTATTATGTTCATCTACAACTAAAAAATATTAAAAAATGAAAGACACATTGAAGGACACATACCTCATACTTCAAAAATAATTCAAACTAATCAAAGACCCAAACATAAAAAGCAAAACTACAAAACTTCTAGAAGTAAACACAGAAAATCTGCAGGATATTGGGTTTGGCAATGAATTTTTAGATATAATAACAAAAGCACAATACATAAAGAAAAATAAAAGATTGAACTTGATCAAAATTATAAACTTGCTCCTTAAGAGACAATGTTAGGAAAACAAAAGACCAGCCAGTTTGAAGGAAATATTTATAAATCACATGTCTAAAGGAAGCCTTGCATCCAGAAAATATATGTATATGTGGACACACACACACACACACACACACACACCTTAAAATTTTAATTTGAAATTTGAATTTAATTTTAATAAGCAAAAAACCAACCCAATTAAAAAAAAATTGGCAAACCATGGGAACAGACACTTCACTAAAGAAGCAGTACAGATGGAAAATAAACCTGATGAGTGAGCAACATCAATTGTCACTAAGAAATTATAAATTAAAACTGCCATTTTAATACCAATTAGAATCGCTAACATTAATCAAACTGATAATACCAAATGTTGATGAAAACAGAGAGCAGAAAGAACATCCATTCATCAGTGATGGGAATGTAAAATGGTACAGCCACTTTAGAAAATAGCTTGCCAGTTTCTTACAAAGTCAGACATAGACTTATCATACAAACAGCAACCACACTCCTGGCATCTCTCCAGGTAAACTGAAAATTTAATGTTCACACAAAAACAAGTTAACCAATGTTTATGGTAAGCTTTGTTAATATCACTAAAATCCAGAGGCAACAAAAATATTCTTTAGCATGGGAATATATAAACAAACTCTGGAATACAATGGAATACGACTCAGCAATAAAAATAGCAAACTAGTGATTATCACAACATGGACATCTCAAATGCATTTTGCTCAATGAAAGAAACCGGACCCTGGAGATATCATGATTCCATTTACGTGCCAATATGAAAAAGGCAAAACTATAGTGATGGAAAATAGATCTGTGGTTGTTAGAGGTTAGCAAAGGATTTGAATACAAAAGGACCACACAAAGGAAATGTTAGGCCAGTGGAATTGTTCTCTATGGTACTGGGTAGTGGGTACATGGCTTTATGAATGTGTCAAAACCTGTAGAACCATTTGCCCAGAGAATGAATTTCATTGTATGTTTTTTTTTTTTCTTTTAATCAACCAGGATTCTGGGTGTTTTAGTTAGGTTTTTTTTCTTTTTTTTCATTGCTCTGACAAAAAGACCCGGCAAGAATAATTTTAGAGGAGGAAAAGTTTATTTGGGGGCTGATAGTTTGAAAAATCTCAGTCCATAGCTGGCTGAATCCATGGGTCTGGGCTCAAGATGAGATTGGATATTATGGAGGAGGAAAGCAGCTCAGGACGTAGCACCAGGAGGCAGAGAGAGAGAGAGAGAGAGAGAGAGAGAGAGAGAGAGAGAGAGAGAGAGAGAGAGAGAGAGAGAGAGAAAGGAAGGATAGGTTAGAATATATACCCTAAAGGCACATCCCCAGGAATCCATTTCCTGTAGGTCCACTCTACCTGCCTGCACTCACCACCCAATTAATTCCTATTAGGGGATTAATATATTGATTAGTGTAAAATTCTCATAGCCCAAACATTTTACCTCTACACTTCATTGCATCATCTCACACATGAGCTTTTGAAATACACCTCATACCCAAACAGCAACACTAAGAGACCTCAAGATGGAATTCAAACTGTGACAAGAAGATCTACTTGTTCTATAAATGTATGGTGTGCCTCATTGAAGGGAAGGTGGGGGGAAGAGTTGATGATCTAGGTTTTCTTTCCTTCCTTTCTTTCCCTCCCTCCCTCCCTCCCTCCCTCCCTCCCTCCCTCCCTCCCTCTCTTTCTTTCTTTCTTTCTTTCTTTCTTTCTTTCTTTCTTTCTTTCTTTCTTTCTTTCTTTCTTGTGCTGGAGATTGAACCCAGGGCTTCATGCATGCCATATAAGTACTCTACCACATGCCCAGCCCTAGGTAATTTTTGAAAAATGATCTGTATATAAATATTGTACTTCAGCTGGTAAGTGTATTTCTTGCAGGGATAAAGGCTAGTGATTTTGAAATTTTTTTTTGTAAACTAAGGTTAAATAAATACATTGTAGATAATGTGAGCCAGATTTCACAGTCAGAGAAAGAAATTAGAAACAACCAAAAAAGGAAGATGAGTACTGTGGTGCTAGGTTAGAGTCAGAGATATTACTACGAATCTATCAATTTATCTACTTATGTTCAAATGGATAGATACAGGAAAAATATGGATATTTGTGCATATGTGGATTAGTATATAATCTTTCTGTCTTAACTCTATTAAGATGACCCAGACTCAGTGGCATCCCAGTGGCAATGAGTGCATTTAACACCCAGGACGTGATTCTAGTAACATTCTCCAACAAAAGGAACCAGGGCTCTTTGGAAAGTTGATTTTAAGAATAAGGCAGGGAAACATTTAAGATGAGCCTGGATCTTCTTGCTAGTGTAATGAAACCAAGGAAGTGCTCAAAAAGAGGAGAAAAAGGAGGTGGTCGTAGGATAGTTCAACACACAAAGGGACAGAAGAGCCAAACTGAAAGAACTCCCGGTGGCCAAAGTTGAGAGAGTCTGAGTGACAAAATAAATAACTATATGATTATATTACAACACAGAGACTAAAATAAATACTATAAGTACATACTGTTATAAATGCCTGATAGAACAAATAAACATATGCAGAAAAGGGACAAATCTTACTTACAGAAAAATTCTAAATAATCTGTGCAGATTATTATTAAGCTCCAGGAAATGGAATTTAAGTCTCCTCTCTCTGAGTCAGGGCTGGACTTAGTTATTTGCTCTTAATGGATACATGAAGTTGAAACGGTGACTTTAGGGTGAAGAAACCAGTAGACCTCACCTTAACCAAGTGATCAAGGTCAACGACATCAGTACCCCTGATACTGTGATGAGAAGATACTTCACCCTGAGATTGTCTTCCAAGTCCATAACCCCAGACAAATCACGAGAAAACACTGGTGAAACCCCAAATGAAAAGACATCTATAAAACATATGTGTTAATGTCTTAAAAAGTGAGACTAAGAAACTCTTAAAGACTGGAAGAGACTAATAAGCGTAATTAAGTACAATTTCCGACAGTGGTTGGGATCCTAGAATAGAAAGGGAACATTTAGAAAAGCTGATGAAATGTGAATAAAGTCTGTAGTAAGTACTTTGTACCAATGTTAATTTCCTACTTCTGACCAATGTGCTGTGATATGTGAGGTATTACGAAAGGGAAGTGGGGAAGTGTCTGTGGGGGACTTTGTTACTCTCTATGAAACTTTTCTGTAAATGTAAAATGACTCCCAAATAAGTTAAAGAATCTGCTAGTTAGTATACTGCCCATATCTACTTATCACAGAAAAGGTGAACAAAATTGAAATACTTTATTATTGTAAAATAAAAAAGATTCATCTCTCTGTTGGACAATCATTTTAACTACTTTGCCAGTGAGAAAATCCGCAAACAGGCAGCACAAATTGCTCTCCCCATTGTTATGAATTTTTGTGAATATTCTATTATTCAAAGGCCTCACTTTTGTGAAGTTGACCATGTTAACTATGGCTATGGTCTGGATCTTGAATGGCTCTCTGGGGCCCATGTGTTGCTCTTGGGAGGTGGTGGAACCTGTAAGAGGCAGAGCCTAGCAGGAGGTTTGGGGTCATTGAGGATGTGTGCTTGAAGACTGTGGGACCCTGGCTCCCCACTCCCTTTTGCTTCTTGGCTATGAGGCTATGAGATGAATCATTTTGCTTTACTGTGTGCTTGTACCATGATGTGCTGCCTTTCTATAATCCCCAAAGCAAGAAGACCAATTAATCATGGTCTGGAATCTCAAAACTTTGAGCCAAAATAAACTTTTTTTTTTTTTTTTTTTAATAAATTGATTAGGTTGGACATTTTGTTACAGAGATGCAAAGCTGACTAATACAGTTAGTAATATAGTTTTATCCTGCTTGTATTGTCTGGTCCTACTGATTTTTTTTTTTTTTTTTGTCTAAAATGGGACCAAGTTGGTGATATCCTGTACCTGTATCCTGCACCTTCTAAACTGACATATGTTGTAATAAGCTAAAAAAAAAAAAAAAAAAATTGATACATTATTTTCAACTCACTTGTCTTCTAGTATTAAAAAGTAAGACAAGGACAAAAGATCCATACAACAAAAGTATATAAATATTTAAACTGCTGAACTGACTTACATATTTACCTATTTGGAACAACCAATGCAGAAACACTAAACAAAACGACTTGGTCATTTAATGATAATAATGGCAGCAGAAGTTTTGAATGTGTGTAGTATTTATTTATCATGGCAAGATATTCATCACAAAATTTTCTATTTTAACCATTCTGCAATCCAGAAGCAGCTAGCACAGTCACAACATTGTGCATCGTCACTAGTGTTTAGTTCCAGAACTTTTGCATCACCCCTGCTCCTATGAAGCTGACACTTCCTGTCCCCCACCCGCTCCCAGCTCATGTAACCAGGTATGCTCTGTCTCCAAGGATTTGCTGTTTTGGAGTTTTCCTATGAAGGGGTCTGCAATGGAGTTGAGTGGGATTCTTGGCATCTCCTCACATGATCAAAATGCCCACCAAAGGGGAAGAAAATTTGACACAGCTAGTCCTCTCCCTGTCTGTTAACCTTAATGTTGTGGATAGTTCACCTCCTTTGATCTCAGCTGGACAATCTGACAAATGAATTCATAACTGAGAAGTTGTCACTGAAGCTGACTCAGTGGATAACCTCACCCAAAAGAATTGCAATAGGGCTGTACATTGTTTCCTTTGAGGAATTGATTCCATGAACCCCTTTGTGTACCAAAATCTGCTAAGGCTCAAGTGGTTTATATAAAATGGTGTAGTATTGGCATATAACCTACATATATTCTCCTGAATACTTTAAATCATCTTAGATTACATAAACAGTTATTATACATTGTTACCAGTTATTGTACAATGTTACCAATCATATGACAGTTATTATGCATTGCTTAGGGAATAGTGAGAAGAAAAAAATAGTCACAGAAAAGATGCAGTTTTTTAATTTTTAAATTTTTGATTCACCATTGGTTGAATCCATCTATGTGGAACATGAGTACAAAGGACCAACTGTATTGAAAGATCTTCAAATCCTTGAGACACTTTTCAGTTTTAAACTGTGTTCTTTAGAGCTTAATGGCCACATGGAGGTGCCGTGGGATTTATTCCTTCAAGACCCAGAATGGGGGAGAAGGCTGAATGGCCCTGCAGGGTGGACAGACCCTCTCCCATCCCCAGGGGAATCTGTCTTGCTATACTTGGTATGGGGAGAGGGATATTAGAAGGAGCTTGATAATTGGGTCTTTGGATCAGATTACGTTTCAAATATGTTTAATAACAAAAAGACACCACTTTAGCTCAAATCAATGGTGAGATTTCTGACACTATCATCACCCAGTGGGGGAGCCATTATGCCACTAAGTGAGTGACATCACTTAGTTTGAGACTACCTTAGGGAGTGGTAAGGACTGCGGCACATGCCCTGAATGTGCCCACAGGTGATGCATTTCTAATACAAATAAGGTCCTCTTGATGGGCAAGTTCTCCAGAATGGCTAATACTGTACCACCAGATGGATACAGCAAAAGAACATTTCATAAGATGCCCAGGGGTAGATGTGTAAGAAATAGAGACTACCTCCCGCTGTTGGTTTTCATTGATATTTTCCATTTCCTCTTCCTGTAATATTTTGCCAAGGATGTTTTGAAGAGATGATTTTCTAGCTGCAAATTCTTTTAACTTTTGTTTATCATGGAAGGTTTTAATTTCACCTTCCATCCTGCAGTTAGAAAAATACTCAACTTATACAAGAGTTCAACTCATATTGGTGATTATCAACATTAGTAGAAATCACTACCATGATTATTATTACCATGGTAAAAGAAAAAAAAAATGAGTCTTAAGCAAAAGCAACAGATTTGATAGTTATTTTGGTGAAGAAATATGAGTTCTTAGTTCGAAACTTAAGATAATCTGAAAAATCTCCTGGAGTTTCAAGCAAAGTGAGGGTATCCATGTGCATTTTTCCAGGGACACATTTGAAATCTGACCAAATTCTCAAAGGAATCAGAGACTTTCAAAATAGTAAGAACTGCGGGCTGGAGTTGTAGCTCAGCGGTAGAGCTCTTGCCTCGTACATGTGAGGCACTGACTCAATTCTCAGCACCGCATATAAATAAGTAAATAAAATAAAGGTTCATCAACAACTGAAAAAAAATGAAAGAAAAAAAAAGTGCTGGGGATATGGCTCAGTGGTTAAGTGCCCCTGGGCTTAATCCCTGGTACAAATAAATAAATTAATTAAAAAAAATAGTAAGAACTCTTATGTTTAAGCCTGCTAAGCTAAAGTTCAACAGCTTGTCTGCCAGGGGTGTTCTGCCCGGCCTGGAGACAGGTAGGTGGATATGACAGGAATCCTTCATCCCACCCTTCTCTTGTGTTTGGTTTTTTTTTTTTTTAAATTATTATTATTTCTATTTACTGATATTAGTCAAATGCAAAATGAGAGTTCTTCAAAGGGCCAAACACTTCAAAATACTTTGGGCACACAATTTGGGACAGTCACATAATATTCATTGTTGCATTGAACACAAATTTATTACCATTTGTGGTACCCTAGGAATTTTTAAGTTACTTATTCTGTCACCTTGGAGAATGTGGGGTGCATGTGTGTGTGTGTGTGTGTGTGAACATTCAGTTTGCCTGCTACATTTTTACTACTTTTTCCCCCTCAAATGCCTACCCATTGGTAAACCTCTTTTTTTCTTTGCCAACATCTTTATAAATGTTCCACATTTTTATTTGCACATGTCAGCATGTCATGTTATAGCCATTTTCATTTTTTTTTTTTTTAGTCCAAGATAAATGCAGAAAGAACTTGCACTGTGGCTGAACCCTTAACTTCTTAAAAAGAAAATGTCTGTGTGGCATGAGTTTTTCCATCATTTAATCCAACTGTACACTGCCAGAATAAGAAAAATCAGAATTTAGCAGGCTGCACAACTCCTGGTTCCTATCAATGGCAAAATAGTGGTTACTTTGAGCCAGAAAATAGGGGCAGGAGGTGCCAACCAAATCACCTCTAGCCTTCAGCTCGGCCTCCAAATGAGTCATCTCTGCTGGAATCCTGATTAGGCTGCCATTGTCAAGTGGGAAGAAGTTTCATGGGAATGTTTCTAAGGATCCTGTTTTCTCTGCTGTCATTTATTTATTATATCTGAGGTTTGCAGTAATTTGTAAGCATGTGTTTAAAATTCCAGTTATCGTTTATCTCCATTCTCAGTGCTGGCAGGCTCCAATGGTGAGAACGGAATCGTCTGGTGACCTTTTGAATGTACAATTTAGATTGAGGAAGAATCACAATAACGAATCTGGATTCTTGGAGTTTACAAATTAAAGACAACTATTTATAAACAAAAATAAAACCAATGAAAATAAGATTTTTTTTTAAGCAGGAGGAATCCCCCAAAATGTAGTAGTACAGTACTTTCATTTATAGATTAGGAATCTGAAGCCCAGAGAGTTACCTCATTGCATTTGGACATGCAACTCCCTGTAAGTACTCAGTAAGTGTTTGTTGAGTGAATATGTGTGATCAAGTAGCTTGCTCTAAGCAAAAAACTCCTAGTGGCTGGTTTAATAGGATGCATGTACTAAGTTAATAGGACATGACTATGAAAGCTCAGTTAACAAGTGAATAAAAATAAACTACCAGGCTGTTGGTAAAGTGCTTGCCTTGCATGCACAAGGCCCTGAGTTCAATCCCCAGCACCACATAATAATAATAATAATAATATTAATAATAATAATAATAAAACTACCAATTAATCCAGAGATGAAACTTTCTACAAAACAGCCCTGCTCGCTGTAAAAGGAAAATCCATCATCATGTTCCTTTCTGAATTTAATAGTCCTCCAGCACAATTCAAACAACAATAGCAAATTATTGCTCTTACTCAATGCTCTTTATCCAAATTAATTGGGAAATATACTTCTGTTCACAGTGGCTGATCTTGATTAAGGGCAACCCATCACATTCAGAAGTTGTCATTTCTTTCAGTCTCTGAGGAGGGATGGTGGTGGGGGGAGAAGTTTCTTTATCCAGTTTAATCAAAGCCTCCTTGCCCCTCCCAAGGGTGTTCAAAAGCCTGGGTCCTATTTTTCCTCTGCTCAGGGATTCCTCTGCCTGATTTTGTAAGGTGCTCACCTAGCCAGATCCTCATTCTATAGCTATAGCCCACTTGTGCAGGTGTGGAATTTGACACTGTGTCTTACACATCTTAACAATGACAAAAGATAATGCTGTTTGCAAATCTGGGTCTTCAGTGGCAGATTTCATGATATTAATGAGGTGGCATGAGAAAAGTCCAGGATCCAAGATTGCATGAAAATTCTGCTTGCTAACCCGGAAGTGGTAATGATATTTGATATTAATCGCACATTCCGCAAATGTTAAAAATCATGGGCACTTCCAGGCGGTGATTATTTCTAATTCCATTTGGGGGTTTGGGAAAATCTTGTCCCTTTAGATTTTTGTTTTGTCTGGTAACTTGGTTTGTGGAGCATTTCAAACTCTCATCTCTGGTTTCTGCTCAATGCATGCATTTTCCTGGTTGTTGGCAAATATCGGCAAGGGTGCAGCTCAAATGGGCTCATTTTGTTTACTGAGGCTACTCTTGTGAGAGATTTCAAGGGAGAAGATGTTAAAATGATGGGCAGAAGACGAGGTTTGAGGTTCCTCTGGGTTTGTACTTATTATACTTTTCCTGTGTCCTGCTGCAAAGGATCTTCAGATTTAATTTGGTTTTTGGTGTCAAGAAACCAGCATCTACCTTTAGGATCTTTATGGGCTTGTTTTGGAGATTCTTGGATCAAAGGAAAATCTAGTCCTTTATGTTTTAGACACTGCCTTTAAAATTAACCACACAGAAAAGAGGAAAATATGATTTTATCTATTAAAAATTAGTACAACTTGATTATATTTCCCTGAAAAAAAGTAATACTGTGACATTTCTACAAAATCATAGGCCCCACTTCTGATGGTCTTAGATGACTCTGGTGTGGATTTTCCCTCTTCATTTGTTTGGAAATACACAATGTTTGTGATTCTGCACATATAAGATCATTATGAAGTGAAGGGTGGAGATATTTAGAAGTCGAGAATGTGCAGTATTTGGAAAGCTGGAGGCTTTTTAAATGTAAGAATGTTTTGAAAAGCTGAATTCAGTTGGCATAGAAAATTCAAGGACCAAATTTGCATGTAGGGATCACCCCTCCGCCTTCTGCAGCCCTGTCTCCTGGAGCAGAACCAGGCCGGCCCCAGGCTTGCTTTCCATATCCTCAGGGCAAGGTAAGGAAGAACCCAGCTTCTGAAGCTGCCCCAGAATGCAGAAATGGAAAATCTAAAGCTGGCCTCACCCCCTGCCCTTTAGGAAAATATGCATAGAGCTCAGAGTCATTGCCCTGTGGGAATATTCCTTGCCTAGGAGACAAAGTGCAAGTGGTGGCTTTATTTTTAAAATGCCTGAAATAAATTCACAAAGGTCCTTCAAAAGAAAGGTGATTTGAATACAAATCCTTCCTTTCTCTTTTTTTGTGTGCAGGTCATACTATTGCCCTTTTTGTACTTCCCAGGTGTGCAATAAATCATTTTTTGATTTACATTCTTGAGGACTCGGAATATTAGAGACTGTCTTGAATTGTCGATACCACTAATAATCCCCCCAAGACATACACTGGAAGATACTCTCTGACATACAGGTTTCTTCTTTTGGTGAAATAGATATGAATATGGATTGGTTTCATTTAAGGTCCAAGCATCATGGAACATGAACAATATATATGACACTTTTAGATTCATGATTCCCTGCTTGGAGACAAAAGGACAAATGGCTTGGTGTCAAGAACTGTCATGAGAAGCAATGTGGATTAGGTTTTTACTTTAGTTTGTACCAGCCCTTGATTTGTAAGGGGAAAAAATAAGTTCTATTAACGTCCTTTTATGGCTGCCAGCAGGGTATCCTGGAGAGAGCATATCTTAAGAGTTTTAAGGGCCCAGGATCCAAGGGGATAAGTAACAGCCGGGAGCTTTGTCAGAGCTCACTGCTTCCTTTCCCCTCATAAAACTGCTATCTACATCAATCTATGTTTATTTTTCTCCTTCATTTTAATTTGCTTAATGGACTTCAGCTGAAGATTTTCCTCAAGGTCTGAGGAAAGGAAAGTCTAATAAACCCCTAAGGACTTAGCTGTCATAGTTCAGCACTTTTTGGATTATTTTGTCTGACTTTCATCTTTGCTGCCACGGGAACAATGGCTGGAGAGCACCCTGGACCTAACCCCCTAGCTCAGAGCCTGGGAAGCAATAAACCAGACGCGTCACACTTGCCTAAATGTCTCCTCTCCTCCTCTGCCCTCTCTCCCTTCCTATAATCTTTCGTCTATTTTCTTCCTCTGACGATATTCTATCTTTTGTGTGCATGTGAGCTATTTTACCTCTACTCTTATTTATATTTTCCACCATTTCTCGCACTTATCTATAGATGTCAACCTAAATAACAACAGAGTGGCTTTTTAACAACAGCAGCGGTCATTTATTCAGGGTTGAATGACAGGGTTGCCAGGGACACAAAAGTTAAGATGAGTCACAGGCACATCCAGGGAAGCAAAGGAAGACAAGGGTTTTTGCAGGTAAAATGAGGAAGGTTGCATAAGCTGCTTTGAAGCAATTGTGCTTGGCTCCAAGGATCAATAGCAAGGATGGCATGTGTCCAAGATTAGAATGGGCTGATGTTAAGCAGACGTCCTCACAGAGGTGGCCTCTATGCACAGGTTGCAGTTCTCTGGGTGATAGTTTCTCTTATGTGTCGAATCATGAACAACGGCCAGCCCCTCACAGCCTCCCCCGCTCCATTTTACCAGGGTCTAACATAAGTGACTCCATTTTGGTTCTGAGAAGTTTAATATCAATGTGGGTTAACATGATCATTGAAATGTTCCTCAGGTCTTCAGTAAGTCCATATGCTAGAGGAAGTGAGCATTGGAGGCTTGTGGGATGTAACAAGCATACAATTTCTTAGGGGATCAGGGAAAGTGAAGTTTAGAGAATTAAATGTAGCTGATGTGTTAGTCAGTTTGCCTTCACTGCGACAAATTACCTGTGATGAACAAGTTAAAGGAAGAAAAGTTTCTTTGGCTCACAGTGTCAGCAGTTTCAGTCCAACACCTGTGAGCCTGTGATAGCGTAGTGTGTTATGGTGGGAGCTAGTGGCAGAACCGGCTTCTTACCTCATGGCAGCTTGGAAGCAGAGAGACAGGAAGGGGCCAGAGTCCCAATATTCCCCTCCAGGGCACCCCTCAATGACTAACTTCCTTCTAATACCCCACCTCCAGGGTTCCAGGATCTTCCAATCAGGCTGAAGGTGGAAGAACCTGATGTTCTATGATATTCAGACCACCACCAACTGGCTTACCTGTTAATCAGATTATTGGTTTAGAGACCAGAATTACTGAATTAATACTTCTATGTGGAACCCAGGAATTTTTTTTTTTTTAACAAACCCCTCAGGGCATTCATTAGAAGTTGAAGAATCAGGCCTGATGTGGTTGTGCACATCTATAATCCCAGAGGCTCTGGAGGCTGAGGCAGGAGGATCACAAGTTCAAGCCAGCCTCAGCAAAAGAGAGACGCTAAGCAACTCAGTGAGACCCTGTCTCTAAATAAAATACAAAATAGGGCTGAGGATGTGGCTCAGTGGTCGAGTGCCCCTGAGTTCAATCCCCAGTCCCCCCTCCCCAATAAAAAAGAAGCTGAAGAATCACTGACTAAGCAGATAACCAGTGGAATAGGGCAGTGATGGATGTCCCTCCTGGGATTGCATCACATTGTGGTAAGCCTGGCCCCGGAGTCTTGTTCTCTCCTTGATGCTTTGAAGAAGCAAGTAGCCATGAGTCTTACGACTGCCAGGAAATAAATTCTGCCAATAAACGTGAGTGAGCCTAGAATCAGATCTTTCTCCACTTGACCTTCCAGAGGAGAACCCAGTCCTAGCTCTTGAATGCAGTGATGCAAAGAATCCAGGTACACTGTGCCCAAATTCCTGACCCAAAGGAACTATAAGGTAAGAAGCGTGTGCTGTGTGAAGTCGCTGTGTTTGTGGTGGTGTCCTATACACCTCTACTGGTTCCCACTTGTGACTTCTAAGATGGTCTTTTCCTTTGTTGTCCTATAGTTTCACTATAAATATCTAAGTAGGACTTTTTCTTTATTCTGTCTACACTTAGCATATACTCATACATTAGGACTTTTCTTCTCTAATGCAAGAGAATCCTGAGCCATTTGTTCTTCAGAAATTGCCACTGCACTATTCTGCCAAGGAATTCCGATGAGACCCACCGGGGAGAGGGCCTCTGTGTGTGCTCCATGTTACCCGGCTGCTCCTCTCTACACATCTTGATCTATCTGTGCCTCGTTCTGGGTCACTAATACAATACTATATCTCTAATTCTGTGGCTATGACAAATCTAGTCTTTACTATCCCTTCTGTTTAGTTTTAAATTTCAGTGAATATGTTTCTGTTTGAGATGTCATATTTGGTCTTTCCCAACCTTCCCTGTTCTGAATCCATGCATTTTTGTTTGTTTCATAATATCTTGCTCTTATTTTGGTTTAAAAGCTCCCCTTGAGAAGAATGTGTATAAGTGTGTGTGTGTGTGCGTGTGTGTGTGTGTGTGTGTGCGCGCATACATATTTTATCTTCCTTTCCCTATGTTAGAATCTCCATGTGGATATTTCTCTGTTGCCTCCATCTCAACAGCTCAGAATGGTTCTTCCATAGGATGTCAGAACTCCCATTGCTAAGCGTGCAAGGCTTGCTCACCCCCGGACTGTACCCTACACCCTCCTACTACATCAGGAAGCGACTCCATATGACTTAATAGCCAGCATGGAGGCCCATTCACACTGGGGAGAACCATCTTCAACTCTGGTTCTATATGTATTTTAATCGTGAAGTCCGCAGGAAGACTTTAGTTCCCATGTCCTGCTGTGTATTCTGTTCTGTTTATGACCCAAGAAGTCATTCATCTTGGGATATTTTCTTTGGCATGGTTATAATTTTAAAAATTAGTTTATTTTAACCTAATGGTGCTCTATGTTTGGAGGAGAGGCAAGGGATTAACATGTAAAGTCATAGCTCTTCCTCTGCTGGAAATTTCACTGGATTAAATTTTCTTACTGTCCAAGTTGATTAGTATAGAACATTTTCATATCAATGACATGCATCTTTGAATCCCCGACTATCTTATCAATTTGGGGTTACTGTAACAAAGTAACTTATACCAGGTAGCTTATAAGCAGAAGAAATTTATTTGTTATAGTACTAGAAGTTGGGAATTCCAAGATTAAGTCATCAGAAGTTCGGGTACCTGGCAGTGTTTTAGTCAACTTTTTCTCTGCTGTGACCAAAAGAACTGACAAGAGCAATTTTAGAGGAGGAAGAGTTTATTTTGGGGGCTCATGGTTTCAGAGCTGGCTCCATTCCTTGGGGTGTGAGGTGAGGCAGAACATCATGGAGAAAGAGTGTCGCAAAGAAAGCAGTCGGGGATGTTGCATCTCGAAGCAGAGAGGTGGGTGGGGAAGAGAGAGAGAAAAAGAGACTCTGTTTTGCTTGACAGGGATAAAATGTGTATCCCACAGGCAAACCCCCACCATGAATCACATCCTCCACACTCTACCTGCCTTCAGTTACCACTAAATTAGTCCCTATCAGGGGATTGATTCACGGATTGGGTTAAGGCTGTCATAACCAAATCATTTCACTTCTAAACTTTCTTACTTTGTCTACACATGAGCTTTCGGGGGACACCTCATATCTAAGCCAGAATACGCAAGGACCCCTTAGTGTCCTGATTCCTAGGTGAAGCCTTGTCACTGTGTCCTCCTATAATAGAAGAGGCCCAGGCGTTCTGCAGAGGATCTCTTTTATTAGGAAGAAGGCTCCACCCTCATGAACTAATCACCTCTCTCAATTCCTACCTCCAAATACCATGACCTTGAAGGTTGCAACTTATAAATTTAGACCATAGCACTGACCAAACTCTAGTTTTGCTATGTTTTTCAGAGATAGTACATGACAGGCACTTGAGGATTCCCCTGTTATGTTGCAGACACACCTCACCAAGTTCTGAGTTTATCATCTACCTTAAGAGGCATATATGATATTGAACTATGTCTGGCTTTCAAAAAGAATGGTGTGTCCTCAGAGGAAGTCAGTTTCAAACTAGCTCATGCAGGCACCAGATGTGTTTCTGAAAACTTTGAAAAATCATGTCACCCTGGAAGACACGAGACACAGGAGAGGCAGTTGGAAGTGTAGCTTTGGGGCCGTGACTGGCTGTATTTGAAGCTCTGCACCTTGCTTTCTTGCCTAGTCTTGAACTTCGTGCCTCTGTTGCCTCATCTGGAAGATGCAGAAAATAACAGAACCTCCTTTTCAAAGTTGTTATGAGGATCGAATGAGGCAACCTGTGTGACGTGCATATTTTCTACCAGGAAGTGATTGCTTAGTGAAGTCCAGCCATGCTTATTAGAACTGTGAGGATGACTGAATTGGCAGTTTTCATGATCACCTGAGCTAATTCCTTCCTCCCTTCCGTCTTTCCTTCCCTTCCCTCCACTTACCTGCTTCCTTCCTTCCTTCCTTCCTTCCTTCCTTCCTTCCTTCCTTCCCCTACCTGACTCCCTCATCTCATTGGTCATGTCTCTCTGGATCACTCTAGAGCGCTCTTTCTCTGCTGGCTGGACTTTGTGTGTACAAGTTCTGTAGCAAGTTTGTGACTGCATGATCATCCGTCCTAGCTTTTGACCACACTAATGTCACATGATATTATTATTAATATCTATAGGCCAAAAAATCTTGGAGTTTGTCGTGGTATGTTCTCTTCCATCACTGATTTCAGACATGAACTATGAAACGGTGTGAGTCTGAGTCGTTCAGAAGCCCAGTGGTCCTGATGCTTGTTCCTATACATTCTTTACCTTTTCCTAAATTCTTTCATCTCGGTTTCTGGACTCAGTGGGTCTGTGCCTTTCATCCCATGACATATTTGTAAAATCATAGAAGTACACCTTGTCTCAGGGAGATTAAGCCCTGCAGACTGCTCAGTGACCAGGTCCACCTTGAGGGAACAAGGCTCTGCTGCTATCCTTCCCCAGGTCTTGGAGTGGGTTTCAGGAAAACGCAGGAGTAAACCAATCCTTCCCTCTTGCAGTTATTTGATTCCATACTTTTTTTTTTTACTTTCCAAAAGGTACTTTTGTTTCAAACTGACTTTTCCACTTAATTTTACATTATATCAATGGTTCTCCATCTTTTTGGAGTTGCCTCCTCTGAATCTAATAAAAACCATGGCCTAAGGACAATGTCTATTCACACATAAACACTCAGACACTCACAGGGACCCCGCCCGAAAAGCCCCCTGGGGACCCACCTCAAGAACCTCGACATGGGCTGGTGTCAGGACACTTCAACTTGGCAGATCCTGCCTCAGTTCTGTGTCCCAAAAGGAGCAGACATTATCCTGCCGTCACTTACTCCTCTGTCCCAGGAGATTGTGAGATCCTGAGGTGTCTGTGTCCATCTGTGGAAAGTGTTTTCTTTGCTAATTAAATGCCAACTGAAGAGAGTCAGAAGTAGATTTTGTGAAATTAAAAAAAAAAATGCATTTGTCACCTAATTCTCCAGAACTATCCCACCGATTGAAAGACAAATGTGCTGGATGTAACAGGCTCTGTCACCTTAGAGAGGAACTCAGACCGACTTCAAACACTTCAACATCCCCTCCAAAAGCACACAAAAGCTCAGCTCACTGTTGTCCTTTAGAAGACCATTTAAAAAAAACTGACATATTCTTTAAAATGGGAAGATTCTGACATAGTCCCAGGGATACTGTTTTATGAGAAGTATACAGTCATTTTATCTCAGATGTTTTCTTCCAAAAGTTTTGTAACAAAAACATTTATGGAAAGACCCATTATTCTGAAATCCAGTTTGAACAAGGAATGGATGGAGGGTATAATATTAATTTTTCTGTTGCCTTTTCACGCTAAGAGGAGAAATCTAGAAACTGATCACCGTATTTATGATAAATGCTGGAAGATGAAGGGTGGTGGGATCATATCCGTCTTTTTAGGCCAGATGTTCCCAAAAATGGAGATAAATAATCATTATTTATAAGAATCTCAAAGACAACTTTCTTATGAAGACAACATAGGCCAAGCCTGTTCCTGGGGGAACGTTCTAGTAGGCAGCCTTCTGACTGCCTTGCCACCCATCTCTTCTTCTAGTGGTACCCTTCTTCTATCCCACCCACCTGTGAGTATCCGGCACCCTAGCATGACCTTGTTGCCCCTGTCCTCTGTAACAGTCAGGGCCCAGGAGCCTTAGCAGAGCCATGGTCTTTGAGATTTTTGCCTTTGTCTCAATACTTCAAACATTTGACTGCCCTTGGTTCTTTCCTCCAAGTGCTGTTCTCTGTTCTTTATGGTCAAGTCTAGGAAAGGTTTGCTAGACCTAGTCCCTCTCAAATAAGACAATTATATATTTTTAAAAATCTTCTGTGATCTAACCCTGTAGGGAAAACTAGCAAAATGAATTATAGGCTCTGCACTAGAGCAGTGTGGGAGAGATTTCGATTATCAAAGAAATAAAATTACTCCACATATAAAAAGAAAATAATGCTATAGATGAGCCTTTTGGTGACATACATTTCTTAAGCACCCACCTTACAGACCAAATTTTTCTTAGTCTTGATTAGAATTTAGTCAAAGCGAGCTGAGTACTGGTAGCAGTTGGTAACAGCAATTATAGCAGATACAGGTTAAGTCCAGAATTTAGGGATGAAGATGCTCTTGGACTCTGAGGACTTATCCTAGATTGACAGATGAACATAGTGCAACATCTGATGTTTCCAGAATAAAAGTAGAATTTTTATATCTAATCACATATAAGTGGACACATGTGCTAGCATGCGATTTGTGGGAAGTATGGAGAAAAAGATGACCAGTGTGGGAAGTTTCCACCTACTCCTTGTGCATATCATCCCTGCTCTAATTCTTGTACCAGCTTTCTATGAAGACGGATTAGCATCGGAGTCCTATTTAAAAATATTCTTTAGTCTTTTTTGGAGAAAAGGTTGCATACTCATGGGTCTATCCTTTTTAATGTAATCAGAGATACCATGACTGTGTTGATCATATAGAAAGTTCTGGAAATTTCCATTAAAATCTAAATGCTTTTGCAAGGAATTTTTTTTTTTCTTAAATCCCAAAAGAGACCTCTAAGTGCTACTCTTCTCTTCTTTACTTAGATCTCAGAGATTCCAACTTCATTAAAAAAAGAAAAAAGAATATTTTGTTTTCTGGGAACCTGTAATGAATATCATTGTATCTAATAGGAGTTGGAAGCTTCTTTTGTGGGAAATCTGTTAGTTTCCTGTGGTCTCAGTGTTTGTAAGGAAGGACTTTGTGGTGTTCCCAGGCAGAGAGTCACAATTTGCATTTTGGAAATATAAACAAAACAAGTACAGAAAGGATGATGGGTCCCAGGACTAGGAAACAAAAACAAGACAAATGCACACACATGCACACACAAATGAGAGCAAGTCAGGCTGCATACCGCACTTGGTTGGCCGATTCCAGCCACTTACGACTATTGTTTGCTGCTTTGAAAATGGGTGATTAGGGAGTCTGGTAGGCCAATGGTTCATCAGTTAACTAGTGAATGCTCCCCACAGTTAGTTGCTTCAAAGAATGAGGCAGGCAGTGCTTACCCTCCTTCAAGTACTTTGGACTCACTTTTCACATGTTTTTCTCAATAAAACTTCACTTGCTGGGTCAGTAGTGGAGCTAAAAACATCATTTCAATTGTTGAACCAAGTGGTCAGATGGCTTCAGAGGCAATGCAGAGTAAGGGATTCATTCTAATTAGACTAATTATGCTTCCAAAACACTTTTCTGGTTTTTATTTGTTGAAATTTTCTTCTTATCCTCTAGTGTTTCTCTGATTCTCACATTCACAGGTGAAATATTTTTCAAATGAATAAAAATTTTATGTGTATCATTTCAAAGATATGGAAAAAGATTCAAAAGCATAACCATTCCTGTTGCAAGAGAGAAAAGTTATAGATTCCTTTTGCAAAATACATACCATTACATTTCTGGATATTTCAGCATGTGATATGGGCCCAGAAGCTTCTTTTCTTTTTTTAAGATCATACATTGAAACCAATATACCCTCTACCCTAGACAGCTGTATATTCCTGTCTGTCCTAGAATTAATTAGTGCAAACTATCAACCTCTTTTTGCATTTATCTTTGTTGTAGATATAGGTAGACATGTACATTAAATCATTTATACCCCCATACAGATATTTAACTGTAAAATATTTGTGTGTATCAGGTGTGATAATAGTCTGCTGCTCTAATGTTGATTTCTTTGGTGATTAGTGAGCCTTGCTATGGGTTCATCGACTCTGAATTCCCTCTTTTACGAACTGCTTATTCATCTCTTTTCCCATGGTCTCCGTGTGATCCATGGACAGATATTTAGTTTTGCACTCATTGGTCTTTATCCCTTATGGTTTCTACTTCTTGTGTCATGATTAGGGAGGTTGTCCCTTCTCATAAAACAATTATATAAACAGCTACAGCTTCTTCTTTTACGATTTTATGTCAAATCCATCTGGAATTTCTTTTGGTATAAGCCAAAGAGGCGAATCTCTAACTTTATGTTTTGTTTTCCTCTGTTTTGTTTGCAGTGCTGGAGATGGAATCCTGGATCTTGTGCATGCTAGATAAGTGCTTTACCAAGGGGCTGCAATCCCAGCCCTTGACTGTGTGGTCTGAACAGTTAGCCACGCACAATTTGGTAATATGTGCACAAAATACGTTTAGTATACATGCACAATTTACTAACAATTTACTATCTGTTCCTCACTAAATGGATCTTCTACCCTTTTTATATAATATTGGACATTTTGGATCTGCTTCTAAACATTCTACTCTGGACCTTTGACTTCCTTGTCCATTCGAGTACTAGTGTTATGTTAGATTAATTATTATAACTAGACAAGACAGTCTGTTTTAGCTCCCAGCCCTGCAAGTCTACCTGTTTGTCATGTAAAATGCTTCATTGGGTTATATTCATCTGTTAAGTGTTTCTCATTATTCAAGGTGTTGGTTTGAATCATGGGCAGTTTAGTGAAGGCATTCTGAGTAGCCCGGGACCCCAATGAAGCCATCTGGTCCTGTGGCCTTGGATGCCATAGATGAAGGAGCCATTCCTGGATTCCTGTCTCCGTAGCATTTTTACAAAGTTGAGATCAGAGGTGAACTCGTGGACAATCCAGAGAAGGTAGACCTGGAGTCTCAGAGCATCTGGGGGAGAGCTGACAGATAGTTCTCCTCCTTGATGAATAGTGAGTTCTCTCCTCAGTATTCACAAAGGATTAATTAGTTCCTTCATTTTCCTCCCTGAAATCTTGTCTGAGAGCTCCAGGTTTCACAGGATCACAGAGACACACGGCCAGGACATCACGAGATGCTGGAAGGCACCGGTCATGTCTGCCCTGGTCAGTACATTTTCCCTCTGGCTTCTTTTGTTTTTAAGAGTCTCTATTTTTAGCACAGGACAAAGTTTATTTATAGCCTCAGTTTTTCAAAGCTCAGACGCTGCCAGGTATGTGGTGGAGACAATGGGGAACCCGCCTGATGAAGTGCCACACATTCCCAGGGGCCCGTGCAATTTTCCTCTAATGACATGTTCCCAGTGGCTTCCCTCTTCCATTCCATCATTTTGATCCATGTGCCAAATTCCTGAGCTTGACACATGTAAAGAGATAATTCACATGATCCCCAGCTTGTTATTGACTTGGTTTTTAAAAATGCAATAAAATTTTACAGTATGACCAGCATGACTCAATGTTGTTTCTGGATTTCAAAATATTGAGGTTAGATGTGCTAATGATTTGCTCCGGAGCTGCTTTTACAAGGCAAGCCAGGTCCCCTATTGCCAGTGCATCTAAGCGAGGACGGCCTTCCCCTTTCCCTCTTTTCCCCAGTGCATGCCATGGTCTGCACTCCAGGACCCAGAGGCGGCAGCCGATCCAATTAGGAGTCACCCAGAAGGGAGGAGCCACCACCTCTAATACACAAATAAAAATAAAAATGTGATTCTAAACACTCTCGCTCTGTCCTTGTGATACAGTTGAAAGCAAAGGAGAATGCATCTTTTAGCCTAAAAGCATGTGGTTAGATTAGAGTTTTCCAGAAATATTAAAATATCTTTTTCATTTTCCTCACACATCAGCTATCTCCTTCAGTTTCTTGCTCCCTCTTTTATTATCTCATTTACCTTCATGGCAGGCCGGGTCGAAGAGACTCAACTCAGTGGTTAGCAAATAATCTCCTTGTTATGACAAGAAAAGTCTTGGCTTCTCTGCAAGTTTTATTTTCTACAAATGTCATGGCCTTCATCTCACAGAGAGAGACCATTATAGATCCCCCAGAGTTCACCTTATCTTTTAAATAAAACCTTTTATTTATGGAGAGAGTCCTATGACATGTCTGGACCCTGCTATCGAATTTTTCTTTCTTTCTTTCTTTTTTTGTTTAATGTAAAGAGAGAGGACTTTGTTTCAGACCTTAAAGGGTCTTTGCTCAACTTGCTTGGCAGTTGCTCACATGAGCATTAATGAAAGTGGCTGGTTTGAAATCCTTGGCAAAAATAACCATGCAAAACCCACTTATTAACTTGGGGCTCTCTGTATGTTTCTTCATTTGAAAACTTTATTTAAACTCCCTTCCTATTTGAACCTGTTTGGAGTTCTTGTGTGGGCATGAGGAAAAGTGGGTAAGGGTGGTGGTCATGGAATTATGTGCTTTGAATTAATGGGTCACATGCCTAATGTACCACGACTGTCCACCAGCAAGCCACGTGCCTGTCTCAGTAAGCAGCTTCCACTGGCTTCACATTTTGCCTTCAAACTTTTATGAATGCTCCTGTTTGCAGACAAGTTTCAGTGTGTTTGAATTACATGAATGACCGGGACTGTCCTTAAAGCAAACATTTCATGACATTTAATAAGGCTGAGTAGATGACATGGGGGCTAAAATCCTCTTTAGCTTTGCCATCCATTCACAGGACACATGGTCTCCTAACTGAGCAATTTCATTGGCTGATGGAGAGGATGGGGTTAAAAAAATAAAAAGGAGTTCAGCTACATTAACCCCTGAAATCTTTTCTGTTAATAAAAATTGAAAAAAAATTCCATGAGTCACAACATTCCCTTCTAATCTGATTCAGAAAATCCACAAGATCTCAGTGAACTTCAGCGATTGAGCCTTGACCTCAAATCAGGGGAATCTAACTCATTCCACTCCAGCCTCTCACCCTCACTGAACTCTCTTTGCCTCTCTCCTTCATCTCCTTGAGAGAACTGGAAAAGGTAATAAGTTTTTCCGTATGCCAGAATTTGTTGTTATGTCCATTGAAGTCAATGTCTCAGGAAGGAAATGAGGGTCTTTGATAGGGTGACTAATGGAATTCATATTCAATGGGGTGTCACAAAATGAGACTTCCCCAAGTGACATGGGATAGACACCTCATTTTTATGGCCTCCAAATTTTCACCTCTAAAATGCGATAAGTTTTGCCTCTTTATTATAGAAAATTATTTGTGAATAGTTCAGACTTTTCTTTTTAAGAACTGTTGTTGAGTTTTTTATAGCATGATTTTAATACTGGTCTATCTTTTTGGGAGAGAAGCAAACATTTGTTTACTGAAATTTCTCATCCAAGAGAGCTTTGAACTTTCATTTATTATCCACTTGATTTTCTTTGAGATATCTACTTATCCCAGATGAAGCAATATTATTCTTATATCATACCAGATGACCCAAATGTTGCATTAAAAATTATAGAGGAAGCTCATATGTCCTCCTCTGAGTTCATAAAAGTGGGTGTGCATGCATACACATACCATTTAAATCACAAATGGTTTTAGTTGGCATCTAGAGAGGAAATGGCACTGTTGATGGTAGAAGAAAGGATGGAAACAACTCATTTGCATGAAATGATAGAAACAACTCAAATGCCTTTAATTGAAGGTACTCAATGCTTCTGATAGCTTTTATTTATACCACATTTTGGATGGATCGGAAATGCTGTAACTCTTTGAAGACCCCATTGTCTGAGAGCTTGACCACCTCTCTGAGCCTTCAGTCTTTGAAAAGGAGCTGAAAAACAGAAGCCACTGGGCTGGTGGCCTTACAGCAGGGTGGAGAGAACGTGCACCCCCCCAACAACCCCCCCATCCCCTCCTGCCTCCCTGATCCTGCTTCTGTGGTCTGCTCCCTGCAGCCTCTGATGCTATCAGCATTCTTGTCAGAGTCTGTCTGGGTGATGGATGATTAATGACCTGTAACTACAGCTATCTTTGACAAAAAACAGCGGCTGCAGTGGTTGGGGAGGCTGGGGGGGTATGGAGGTAAAAGGAGCTCATTTTATCTGGACTCTGATCCCCATAAAAATGTCTTAGGAAGTTCCCCACAATGCCAGCAATCTAACTGCATGTATCAGAGCATTCTGAGGCAAAGCATTTTTACCACAGGCAAGTTGTGCAGAGAATTATGATGGAGGAAGGGATAGTTGTCTTCCTTCTCTCCTCCTTCTCCTTTCCTTCTCCTCTTCCCCCCTTCCTTCCTCTTCCAATTCCTTCTCCTCTTTCTCTTCTCCTTCCTCCTCCTCCCCTTTCCCCTTTCTCTCCCCATTCCTCCTCCTCCTCTTCCTCCTCCTCCCCCTTCTCCTCCTCCTCCTCCTCCTCCTTCTTCTTCTTCTTCTTCCTCTCTCTCTCTCTCTCTCTCTCTCTCTCTCCAAAGTATAATCAGCTTTCTTTGGTGACTTGGGCTGCTGTGCTGCTACTTGTTTAAAATAGCATATGTGTACAGACCCAACAATGGTGTCAGAAACTGTGAAAGAAGAGGAATGGGAAGTTTGCTTTGAAGAAGTTAATTGTCAGGATTTATTTGCAATTCAGGTTCTCCTCTTGCTGGCCTGGGCAGTATATAATTTGTTCCAGTAGAGAGCTGTTCACTCTTTAATCAGATTGTAGCATGCTTCGTTGCTATAGGTGTCTTACTGAAATCCAAGCTGGTCATATTTCACTGCCAACATGAGCAATTACATTAGCCTTTTAATATGTACTTTTGTCCACTAAACTACGGCTGTAAAAGCTCTTGTGTTAGGAACAGGTTGTAAATAATCTGCTGCCTGAGCATTTAACCTGCTGCGACTTCTCTTGAAACCATAGCATATCTACTTAGGGGCGAGGCCAAGTAATGTGCTGCACAGCTTAGGTCAATCCAAGGTTTGGCAGGAATGATGTCTGTTTCAAATGACATCTCCAGGTGACTTCGTGTGCATCAGCCCAAATTCCATTTCTTTTCCCTGTGGCTGAAATGGTCAGCTGTCTTTGCAGTGTGTGCAAGCAAGTTGTCCCCCACTTTTCTATTGCAGCAGCCTGAACACTTCACAAAATTGGCAGCAATTTTCCCTCATTCCACACAGAGACAGAGTGAAGTGCAGGACCTGTACAGTGGGCTGCCTGTGGGCTCCTTCCTGATCTGGAACAAGGCATTGGCAGGCTCCAGAGTTAAGGTGAGTATGTGTCTCCCCAGGGTGTCTCATAGTGAACTGAATAGAGCCAGGAGACGCTGACCGGGACATTGCTGTGACCTTTGATTGCCCTGAGAAGAAGCCATCTGCCTCTTCTGCAGTAGCAGACAGGGCTAAATGATCCCCCAAGGAAATGTCAGATCCACTCTCAGGATGGAAAAACCAAAGCAACACTTGAGATCATCTCTGCTGTCTTTTAATCATCTGCCAGATCAATAAATTGCTCCTTGAGCCTGGATTCTTCAAGACAGAGTCTGGTATGGATTCTCTGCTTGGTATGAAGTACATTGGCTGAAACCGGTGAAGGCTTGTAGCGGGCTTTCCAGCCCAGCAGGCCAAGGCCCTGGGCCAGGCTTTTGATGTGACGCTGTCAGAGTCTCCAAGAGCTGCACCCTGGGTACATCCACTCATGAAACTGAAGTTCCTTAGATGCTATTGCTAAAGAAAATGAACAGTAGAGGCCCCAAGGTGACTTCCAGACAGGGGTTCACCTCAGGACCTCGGATGATAAAGTGAGGCTCAGCTACCTTCCTGCACTCTGTGACAACACCCACTGTCCCCTATTTCTGAGAAACATCCAGGATACCATTCCACTGGACGTCTGGGGATCAGTGTTCTAATCTGCAAAATAGGTCTATTAACACCTGTCTCATAGGATGGGTGGGGGAATCGAATGAGACCATGACCATGGACCACTTTATTTATGATGGGGCAGGTGGCCCACCACACGGAAAAGTCTCAGCTGCATGAACTGTTTAGACAGCTCTGTGAAGGATTGGTGCTCAGTCAAGTTGGGAGGAGGGCAAACTTACCATATCTGTTCTCCTCAGAGCATTCTCCTCTTAGTTTCTGAATACACGGGGCCTTTCATTTGACTTCATTGTTTTTGGACTACTTCAACCTCTTCCACTCTTTGTTCCCTATTTTTAACTAGCTGTCCAACTGAAACAGGCCTGGGCTGGGGACGTGGCTTGCCCAGGTTTGACATAATGCTCAACCTGCTTTGATCTCTTTTTTAAAGCTCCAGGTGAAAAAGACTTCTTGACGAAACATCACTATGGCTCCTGAGAGAAACTCACGGATGCTGCTACGAAATGACTTTTCTAATTAAGGCCTATTCATTAAAATAATTAGGGCAGAGGATTGACTATTAGAGTTTCTGTGACTTCCTCTCATGGATGCTGTTACACACTGGGGTTTGAAAGACAGATGGCTCTTGTCCTGACCTATTCGGGATCATATATGTAGAAGCCAGGATTTCCTTCTGCATCTATGAAATTCCTGAGGGCAGTTGGATGCTGCATTCCACACACACCCAAGCCAGGCACATGTATTCAAAACACACAGGGTGGAGTAAAGAACTGTACTGGGCAAGAGGGGTTTTATTGTCAAGTCTTTGGAATTATATTTTTTGGTTTAACTAAGTAAGGCTGGCTAGATCTTTTGGACTACTTATTTGCATACTTAACAGTAAATTTGCTTTAAAAGAGCCTTTGGAAACGCAAATATTTGTGTTTAAAAAGGCAATCAGTTCACTGTTTCTAGACCTGTGGAATGTCAAATGGATAGCTAAGGTGGGCTCCCTGCCTGATGCATCATGGGAGGCTCAAGTACTACTGATTTTCAATGATCTGTGAGAGGGAGGAGGAGGTTGCTATTATGCATGGTCTCTGAGAGTCATAGGTTTTGGAGTAGAAAATTTCTGAGACTTATCCATACATGTAAATATAGAAAAATACACATTTAGTGAAACACCTGTAACCCAGGGCCCACTCTGCTATCATTCTGATTGTACCTTTCCCTGTAGTTTGCTTCTGTATCATGTGTTAGAACATTTGTTTTTGTTTTGTGGCTTTTGCCATTGTTGTATTTGTTTGTTTGTTTCTTTATTTGCAGCGCTGGGGATGGAACTCCGAGAGCCTCTCACATGCCAGGCAAGCGCCCTACCACTGAGGCACATCCCCAGACCCTTGCTGGAATATTTTTTTACTTTTGTTTTTTGGTACCAGGATTGAAACCAGGGACACTTAACCATTGAACCATATCCCCAGCCCATTTTATTTATTTATTTTTTTAAATTTTGAGACAGGGTCTTGCTAAGTTGCTCAGGGCTTGGCTAAGTTGCTGAGATGAGCTTTGAACTTGTGATCCTCTTGCCTCAGCCTCCTGAGTCACTGGGATTACAGGCGTGCACCACTGTGCCCAGCTGCCGGAACATTTTTTGATGGCTTCCAAGGTGGTCCTTATGTCTGAAATGAGAGACTACATTTTTCTTAGCTTTCCAATGCATCCTTTATATACAGCACCAGGATTAAGTGTGTTCAATTTCTTTGTGCCTCTTTTCCCCCTATGATTTGGGAAGGGCTAAATATTTTTCCACTATAGTTTCAAAAAGAATCTCAGGTAAATGAAGATTTTACTTGATATTCAGGACAAAATATAAAGTATTCATGCCTGTATCAGTCAGTTGAAAGAGGCTCTTCATCAAACTATCCCTGTATTTGGGGAGCATTTTCATCCTACAATTTCTTCAAAATGTGCCACATATTACTTTGTATAGTGTCTTCATAGGTTATTTACAAATGTTAATAGATTAAAGTTCCATGTTTCTACATTGACCAATAGTGGGGTAATTGTGAAAGGGTTTTGTACTTCAGTAAGAAGTTTTCTTTGAGCAGGATGACTTTGTCTGGATTTCTCTAACTGCAGTGAGCACATTCTATCATGTGATAGTATTATTAGAATCGAACATGGATAACTTCCCTTATTGCAGATTATAGGTGTTTGATAGAAAGATGCATAACACACTAATCTTTTTTTTTTCTTTCCAGAATGTATTTCTTTTCTTAGAGTTTTGTCTAAAGAAATGTTCTGAAATAAAAAAAACAGACAATTCATTAAAATCAAATGAATAATTTTTTATCTTCATTTAATAGATGCATTATAAATATCTTCTGAGATTCTCCAATTACCTTTGACCCTTCTTTTCTTCAGGAATTAAACAGCATAGTATAAAAAGAGATACAGAAATAATGGAACAAATTAGAAATTGCTTCAGTCAGTATTTGAATATATTCACTTAAATGACAGATGAGAAATGCAGAAGAGAAAAATGGTTTGGAACAGTTGGTCTCCCAGTAATGAGGGAAACAGACCTCAAACTCTATCCCTATAAAAAAATTAATATAGTCATGGACAAGAAGGTTCCTAGCAACTTTGTTCCTAATAGCAAACTGGAAATAACCCAAATATTCATCCACAGAGAAAGGGATCAACAAATAGTGCCACATCCACACAATAGAATACTCTTCAATAAAATAGAACAACCCATTGATACCCAAAACAACATGTACCGACACAATGCTGAATGAAAGAAACGAAAATCAAAAGAGTATATATTGTTCAATGAAACTTCCAGAAAGTTCAAGAGTAGACAAAATGTGCATATGGTGGTAGTTATCAGGAAAGTTTTTTTCTCTGATAAGGAGATAGATATAAGGAGGAAGGGGCATCATGGAGAAATCTGGGGGTGCTGTAAATGTTCCATATTTTGATCTGGGTTATGTCTGCACGTGTAGAAATTCGTCAGAATGTGCATTAAAGACTTATACTGCATAAATACATACACACCTCAAGTTGAAAAAGAAATTTAACAGGATAAAACACTGCTATTTATTGAGTGCTTACTATGTGCCAGGATAAGTGCTAAGTGTGTGAATGTTTAAAAATATTAAGCAATTTGCCACAGCTCACAGATTCTGTCAGAGAAGCCATTGCTCGTGGACTCTAAATCCCAGGCTCCAAATCTCTGTGCTCAGTGGTTCCTGCTCTGCAGCCTGAGAGCTAATCCTCTGCCTTGCTGGGACTTGGCCCTCGCAGCCTGAGGGGCCTCCAAGCAGAGCAGGTGGCCTTGTGGAAGCGGCAGTGGCTTTGCCTTAAGTGTCAGTTTGATAACAATAAACCTCTGTTGCCGTATTAACAGAGCTGTTAAAACATTTCCCTTGCTCTTGGTTATGTCAAAGACCCTTGCCAAGTCTCAGGGACAGTGGCCTGATTGTTGAAGGAAGGAACTTACTGGAGGAACAGTGAATGGTGTTTTCAATAAGACCTGGAGGTAGAAACAGCAAATGCATTATTTGTGGTATTTCTTCACATTTGAAGTTCCTTCTGGCGGATGCCCTTTTGGGGGAAAGAAAACCAGACGTGAGGTTTCAGAACACATTTCCCCTCATCTACGAAAGTTCTCTCCACTGAACTCAATGATTTTATATTAATTTGTTAGAGGCATGAGGTTTGATTCACAAAGCTATTATTAATATTAATTAAATGGACATTTAGTTACTACTATCTTAATATTTAAATGAGGGGTCAAATATATGAACTCATTACAGGCCTGGCCAATGTTCAATATAGCCTTCACCTGGGCACCTCTCCCCTGTTTCTGTCCAGGATCTGTGGAGCCTTCTTTGTGTTTGTGGTCCACCATCTTGGGTGAGTAGGGGAGAATTTCTATCATGCTGCTCTTGCTGAGGAACATTTCCCTGAAGAGATTCCAACCTGGTCCACCACTGACAACTCACAACTGCATTTAGTTAAGCCAAGCCTACAGAAATTCTTTTGCCTTCCTTTCAAATCCTGAAATTGGACTCCACATCCAGGAGACAAGGCAGAATAGCAATAAAGCCTCCTCTGTTTACGAACACTGTTCCCTTGGGCAAGTCACTTGGCTTCTCTGAGTTCCTCAGGTCTTTGAGTACAAAATGAGTACAGTAATGACCTCAGAGGACATTATGAGGATTAATCTAGAAAGCTAATTTGCTTAGCAGAGTGACTTGCATATGGAGGAACTCTCTAAATAACAATCATAATGATAGTTGGTTTAATAGAAATAGAAAGCCTGACTCTTTCCCCCAGGAAAAAACGTCATTAAGGACCTCAGTGCCAGGCTCCCACTCACAAACTTATTTTCTTTGCTGGGTATAAATTAACCCTCCAAATGGATAGACTTTAAGCTCTTCCATATTTTAAATTTGTTAAATGTGGGGTTTTAAAATTAGAAATCTAATTAAAAATAAGGGAACCTTAGTAAAGATGAATAAAAATCTAATTTTCTGACCTCTGAATTGATTCATGTCGATCATTACTTTCAAATCTTTGGGACAGAAATTTTGCGATACGAAAACATAATAGTAAGGGCTGGACGTGGTGGTACATGTCTGTAGTTTCAGTGGTTTAGGAGCCTGAGGCAGGATAAAAAGGTTAAAGTCAGCCTCAACACTGGCGAGGTGCTAAGCACAGTGAGACCCTGGCTCTAAATAAAATACAAAATAGGGCTGGGGATGTGGCTCAGTGGTTGAGTGTTCAATCCCTGGTACCCCCCCAAAAAAACAAAAACAAATAAACAACAACAACAACAAAACACACACACACACATATATGGTAAGAACTATTGGCTTTCCTTTATACAAAGGCAGGCTTGGACATGGGGACCACAGAACAAAATTCCTCCCTCCCTCCCAGTCCAGGCAGGCTTTCCACACCGCTGGGGAATTCTCAGACTCTGTCTTTTTGACTCCCAGGCAGCTCTATTCAGTCACTAGCCTAATGAGCACTAATTTCTATCCCTGGTTTGTCACTGATCCAGTCCTGGATCAATATTGTTTTGCATCTGATCTATAATAACTTTAAAAATCAAAATAGAACCAACTTGGTTACACCTGGGCCCAAGTGAAGCATCTTAGAAAAAGGTCTGACCAGAAGTTGGAATTAGGAACAAATGGCTCTGCTCATCTTTGATTTCTTTAACCCTTTTTTCTGCCCTTTCCCCTTCATCCAGTAGGTGGCGCTCCTGAGTGAGGTTGAGGTGCGGAGTCAGCCTAAACCAGGTCAGCTCCTGTCTCTAGCGGGTATGGATGGTGTTCCTGACATCTGAGGTAGGCAAAGGCAGGCAGACAACAGGAAGCTCAAGGACACCAGGTGAAACTGGTTATTTCAAGAGAGAAGCTACAATAGTGGAGAGTGTGCACTTTAAGCTCCTGTGGGCAGTATTTTTGGTTCTGAAAATAATAACAGGCTTATCCATAGCTTTCTCTATTCTCCTGTTGCTAACTAATATATCTAAGCCTTGGCTGCCTGGGTCACCAGTTTGGTCTGGCCTTTTTGTGAGGGGCAATTGAGTATGATCTGGGACTTTCTCCAACATTCCAACAGGGCGTATTGCTTTAGACACCCATACTTGCCAGACAGGCTCATGTGGTCTGTCTCATGGGGCAAGTTGCTGCTGATTTCCTTATTTCCACCATTCCTGGCCTTCTCCTTCTCTAGGGAAATGATTTTAGAATGACTTCAGAGAGCCACTATCATGTACCTCATCTTCAAGACTGCACTGTTTGCTTGTAAACTCAAGGGATGCAGTTGCCTGGTAGGCATTTTATTGCTCCTTAAGAGAGACAAACAACATTGGAGAAGCTGACTCTGTATATGTGCTAGTCAGACTTAAAGACAGATTGATCAGGAAGCTATCAGCTTCAAGAGCCTATGGCAGTCCGTAAAATTTTGCTCTTGGTGACTGTGAAAATACTAAAAACCCACCAGGCATATAGTGCTATATCTTCCAGTTGTTTTGTCTTAGTTTAGACCAGAATTTCTCAACCTCAGTGGTACTCAGATTTTGATCTGGATAATTCTGTTGGGAAGGGTATTGTCCTATGCAATGTAGGGCCATCAGCATCCCTGGTTTCCATCCATTAGATGCCAGTAGCATCTAGTTGTGACAACTAAAAATGCCTCCGGACACTGCCACATGTCCCCTCGGGGAAAAATCACCCTTCTCTCTAGTTGAGAACCATAGGTTTTTGATCAATTTCTACAGTAAATGACTTGTCCATCCCTTTCTGTATCTTTAGTCTATCCCATAAGGACACACTCATTTGCTTATACCACTCAAGTACATTTCTTTTCCAAAGATTCTAATTAAAGAAACGGCAGAAATTTGGTACTGGGAAAAAGTCAAGTACTGACTTCCCATCTGAGCAAGATGATTGTTTATGGGTGTAGTTCTTTTTTTTTTTTTGAATTTTTTAATATTTATTTTTTAGTTTTCAGCAGACACAACATCTTTGTTTGTATGTGGTGCTGAGGATCGAACCCGGGCTGCACGTATGCCAGGCGAGCGCGCTACCGCTTGAGCCACATCCCCAGCCCCAATGGGTGTAGTTCTTGAATGCAAATCTTCTGTGATGGTTGACCTCTCTGTTAGATCATTTGCTCTTTCTTGTTTGGTCTTGCTTGCTTACTTTCTGGTTCTGCATCCTTCTTTTCCTTTCTCTTCTTCCCTCTGTATTCACTAGTTTCCCACCTCTTCTTTCTCTTAATAATTAACTCCATTGACGATCGGCTTCCCAATCAGTGGACCCCTACACACCTGGAGACTCATTGGGAGAGATTTTTTTTTCTCAGTGTCCCAAACCTTTCTTTGCTATAATTGGGGTGGGGTGATGGGGGGAAATGGGGGGGGGAAGGGGGTCACCAGGCTGTGTTTATACAAACCAACCAACTTAGTGAGGAAAAGTTTTAAGTTAGTCAAACTCCAGCCTATTATATAAACGACTTTAGTCCCACAGTAAATTGTTTTCAAATTCCATAACTGGGAGTGATCTTGCAGAAAATCATGTACAGGAAGCTCATGTTGCAAAGGGATAAATAAGGCTGTCAAGATAACACTGTAATAACGCCTAGTCATGATATCCACTCTGTGCCCTGCATGTTGTTCCAGGGCTGCCACGAAGAGCGAACGAGAAGGGACAGAGCAGAGCTTAGCATTCAGATCTCCTGAATTCGGTGCTGTGTAGTGGGGTCACTGTCAGGAAGCAGCAGTGCCCACTATTTTTATCTCCAGGGAGGGAAGGAGCTCCACTCCTTAGACTCTCATCCTGGCCTCTACGTTACTAATCAGCCCTGGGGAAGTGAGAGCTCCCTCTGACTGTACACTGGGCCAGAGCTATCCTCACCCTGCTGGGACTTGATTCTCCCCAATCCCCCAGTGTCTCTGCCTGGGCAGGGGACAGCATCTGTCCCTTCCAGCATTGCAAAGCTGCAGAATCCTTCTACCTACATCTGGGGTTCAGCATCCTAATTTAGGGCAGATATATAAACACCCACAATGAGTAATACTCAGGCAAGTGTGTTTGCGCGTGCGTGTGCTCAGTGGCAGCCGGGGCTGCTGCTTGGCACTTGTAATTTATGGAACATTTGGTTGCCAGGCATTTATATGGTTAGGAGCTAAAGTTGGCAGAGAAACTACTGTTTTCAGTGGTTTCTCCCTCCTCTGAATTACTTTTCTTTTAAAAATAAGTTTTTAAACATAAGCCCTACATTTCATGCCAAGCCACAGAGTTCAATTTAGCATTTTGGGGTAGTTATTTTAATTTATTTTTACCTTGTATTCTTTAGCATGCAATCAGGAGCATAGCACCAAGAATTGAACATTATTCTTTTATGACAGATGTGAATTAAAAGAAATAAAACATCTTTTAAATCTTACTTTTGTAGAACCAATGGCTTTTTGTCTTTACAATAGTTGTATTTATTTCAAAATGATGCCATATTTTAGAACATCTCTTGGGGTTTTCACGGGCCTGTTTATAAGCTAACATGGGAAAGGTGTTATTATTTTATTATCTCACTGTTTTCTTTTAATAGATAAAACTCTCATGTGTTCCTTGACCACCTTTTCCCCTAACATAACTTCAAAAAATTTAAAAAAAATTATTCTAGAACACGCTTAACAAAGCAACAAGACATTATCTGACAGCAGTTATCAAGAAAGCAATATATAAGTTCTTAAGGAACCCACAATTCTGTAAGAAGGTTTAGGGATCTTCAGGTTAAAATACATGTCCATGACCTCATAGACGACATTCATAAACTTAAACCATTCTCTTTCAGTCATAGCGGCGGAACCCCTACTCGTGATGAGTTTCTGGTTCTGACTACTTTTACCTGAACACCAGAGACACAATCCAAAGAATAGTTACGTAAATTCTCTTAAATCTGTTAAGGAGAAGCTCAGGATAATATTTAAATCAACAGTATGGGACACTTTTCGCGTACGGCTTTATATTTGTCAGGAATGAGATGGAGAATGGGAATTGGTGAGAAGTAAAATTGGGGCCATTTGGCTTTCTTCACTTCAGGTCCAATGTACCATTCTGCAGCTTGTATACTGCACAACTTTATGGTGAGTGGTGCGTCCTATAGTTTTGTGCAGAACGACTGTGGCAGCAGCCCTCGATTGTCTGGAAAGTCATCTCCAAAATAATTCCATTTTAGAGGCGAATGATGGCAATGGAAATACTAAAAGTAACAGGGGATGGTTGGGAAACTTCCTTTCTCATAAAAGTAAGAAAATGTCTTAGAGTTTGACTGTTGAACAGATAGTGCAGAGACACACACAAGGGGCCTGGCTGGGTGATCTCCATAGCTTAGTGGCTCAGAGCCTGGGCTTGTGGATGACACAGACTGAGTCTGGCACTTAGTAGCTGCATGACTCCGTATGAGCTGCATCTCTTCCTATCAGTACTTCATGGGGCTTCTGTGAGGATCAAGAGTGACAATGTCTGCAAAGCCGTGGAGGTGTACGTGGCTGGCACAGCACAGCTGTTTATAAGTTTAACCTTTGATAATTTTTCACTGATTGGAGGGTTTGCTAACAGCCTGGTGCTGAGCCCTTAAGCTCCTTCAGAGCACCCAGGATCCTGTCAGTTCCTCCTAAGATTCCAGTTTTCACAAGATACTTTCACAAGTGCATTCATTAAAATCATCTTCTTAGAGGTGATAGGACCAGAAAATTACACCATTCCTGGTAATTCAGGCTCCAGTACAGAATTGGAACAGCTTTCCCTGCTAATAAGGCTCCAAGGTCCAACCCATGTGGTTGGCATAGCAGACTGGGATGTAAAACTCAGTTCTGCCTGAAAATCTAAAGTCTTCCTACACTACTCAAATGATCTCTTTCTTTTCTAGTTTTAAACTATCACTAGGGGGGCCCTTAGAGAAATAGAAAGAAGAGGTCACCAGGGTTGGGGGAATGTATGGCAGAAAGAAGAGATATAAAAGTGCCTTATCAACATGTCTTGCCCAGGCAGCCAGAAGATCTGTCTGAGCCATGAAATAATATTTATCCTGCATGCCACTGACCAAGTTCATCTGCCTTTGATCTATTTCTCCACTGCAGATACTTTTTTCTTTTTATTTTTTTTAAAGTTTTAATTCCTTCTGCCTAGAGGGTAACAAACAAGCTCTGAACTTGGTGATGAATTCCAAGAGAATTCAGAAGAGTAACTATGCCCACAGGAGTCTGAATCCCTTGGTCCTCATCCCAGATCTCCTCCACAACTTGCTTCCCCATCTTTAGCACAGGAATACAGCACCTCACTGGGTCCCAAGTAATTGCTCTCAAATCAAGATTGTCTTGTGTTAAGTATTCAAAAGCAGTTTGGCTAAATCTGGATCATGACACTATTATTTTAAACATTTTAATATTATATTTTATTTAATCCAGTATTTAAAAAATATCTTCATGTAGTCAATACAAGTTGAGCATTCCTGATTCAAAAATATGATATCTAAAACTTCTGGAGTGCAGATATGATTCCATAAAAGGAACATTCCACATCATGAAACTTTGTTTCATGCACAAGATTAGTAAAAATATCATATAAAGTTACCTTCAGAACTCGGGGTGGTGGCGTAAGCCTGTAATTCCAGCATCTTGGGAGGCTGAGGCAGGGAGAATGCAAGTTCAAAGCCAGCCTCAGCAAAAGCAAGGTACTAAGCAATTCAGTGAGACCCCGTCTCTAACTAAAATACAAAATAGGGCTGGGGATGTGGGTCAGTAGTTGAATGCCCCTGAGTTTAATCCCCAGTATTAAAAAAAAAAAGTTATCTTTAGACAATGTGGAGAAGGTTTATTATAAAAAACATAAATGAAATTCATATTTAGACTTGGTTCCTATCCCAAAGATATCATGCATATGCAAATCTGAAGAAAAAAATTAAGAAAACCCAAAACACCTCTGGTCTTAAGCATTTTGGATGAAGGATCCTATATCTGTACTGAAACTATTAATGAAAATATATTAATTATATATGCATGATAGTATTAATGATATGCTTTACAAGCTGGGGTTTTTTGGTGCTAAATCTTTGAAATCTAGTGTATATTTTACACCTAAGGCACAGTTCAGGCAGCTAATGTCTATCATATTGGCCAGCAGTTAAAGATAATAAATGGATCTTCAGAGATTAAAACTACTTCCTGCCAGCAATCCTGCAGCTAGAGCTCTTTAGACAAAATTCAAACACATCAGTCTGGCACCTAGGCATATGAAGACCTGAATGATATTTTATTTTTAGGCTCCTTCTGAAATATTTCTTATCTCAAGGAGGTGTTTTTGTTTTTCAGGTTCCTAAATGTGTTTCTTGATATTTTGGACATGGGAAAGTGGTATAGATAGGACCTTAGTGTAAATGAGATTCCTCAGCTAATAACTGTAGGCTCTGGTTGCTGGTATGTCCTGGGCCACTTATCTCAAGAGCCAAGTGCCTGGAGGGATTGAGAAGAGCCTAAGGAATTCTCTTTTAAGCTCAGCAGACAGGACCTGTATAAAAGGCTAAGGTTCTGCAGAAACACATGTTGTTGTTCTTCTAAGAGTGATTAGACAGGTACCAGAGATTCTTCGCAAGCTTTGTAAGAAGTTGTAAAACTCAAGAAATTGGAGCCAAACTACCTGGACTTACTCTAGTAAACCCGCAGAGGTTTAGCTTTTATGCTGTGTTGGGTACATTACAGCACTGACAGATGAGTCTCCAAAGGGAGAGTGGTCAGAGTTGCACTTTCTTTCACAGGATGGTCCCAAGTGTCCATCAGAATGCATGGCAAAAATGTTGGTGACTGCGTGCCAGAGACAGATGTAGTGGAGATGGATTCCCCTTAAAGACGAGGTGTGACCTTGAAAAGTTGCCCTGGCACTCTGTGCTTTGATTTTTTTTTTCCACTTGCCAAATGGGGATGGTAATATATATCTCATAGAATGGTTGGGAGGATAAATAAGGGAATCTTAATCACTTGATATAGTACCTGGCAAATTAAGAGGCACAGAGCAGATGTCTGATATTATTTTTACTGTTGCTACTACCATTTCTGTTACATTAGTCACCAAATATCATTGTGTGCCTGCTCTATACCTGCAAATGTTCTTGGCATATAGAAAGTTCTCAAAACGTGTTTTTATCAGTCTGACTATGCTAGGATTTGGTACATATAATTAAGTGGATCAAGAGGGTTCTATCTTGCCCTTCGACTTTGGGTTTTTTCTGTGGACTTAAAACAATGTCTCTACCAGGCACCTTTCTGGAAGGTAAAACCTTGCAGGGGTGAATCAACAGACAGGTGCATTGTGGACTCCTGTACAATTGGTCAGCTCCTCTCACTCTTAACTTCCTGCCTCCATTCTAAATCGCTAGCATATGACTCTAGTGGCTCCCTCACAACTTGGTCACGTTTGCCTGTGTATGGGTAAACCCACTCTCTCACCAGTTTGGCCAAAACAAAGTTGCAGCTTTTCAAAAGGAACTGGAAAAGTGTTTTGGGTTTTTTTTTGAAAGCCTTTCTAAACACTGAGCAGCAACATCATGGCAGCCCTGGTGACGAAGTGTACAAGAGCTGAGAAAATGGGGGACTCTCTGAACCTCTCCAAGTCCCTGAGGACCAGAATCCAGGAAGTAGTGAAAGGCAGAAGCTTGGGAGTGGACCTTTCTACTTTCTTGAGAGGCATCTTCCCAGTGTTAATGATGCTGCTTCCTCAAGGGAAGAAGGGAGCAGGGGACATTGACCGTTGGAGCCAAGCGAGAAGAGGAAAAACTATGGCCCAAAGCCCTGATGGTGAGTGGAGATTCAGACAGACAAGCACACATCACCCAAGAAAAGTGGGGCACTTTGGAGGTGACCTCTGACAAACCCTCAGGTGAACACACCCTGCCTTGGCAGTTTGGGATAGCAATGTAAATATGGTGTCAATAAACTCCCAGGCTGGTCAGAGTGGCCGAGAGCTCACCTCCATTGAGTAGGGTGAGTAGGGAGGACAAGGAAGGTCCGTCCAGCAAAAGCAGACAAACTTTAAAAAAAAAAAAATAAAAAGATCCTCACTTTGAATTCTATGTGGTGCTGGACCTTCTGCTGACTCCTGGCCTGGTAATTTGTTCCCCTTCTTGTTGGCATTGATGCTGGTGAAGTCAGCAACCTAGAGGTGCCTTAAAAAAAGCAAAACAAAATTAAAAAGGAAATACCATAGAAGTTACAGCATGTAGCCTAAGATCTCTAAAACTCAGTCTAAAATTATCTTGGTTACTGTGGCTTACTGGTCACATAGACCCAGAGTTCCTCTTTTATTTTGTCCACCGTATTTTGGGTTTAAGACGGGACCAAGTCACCAAGACTCCAATGGAGACAAATTGGCAACACTGCTAACGCAGATAAAAATCTCTCTTCACTGCTGGAATCCAGGGAATCCTCCTGTAGATTTGAAGCAGAGTGTGTTTTGGAGTCAGACAAATCTGCTTTCAAATCCCCACTCTGCTGCTTATTAGCAGTCTGACTTGGGTCAGTTACTTAGGCCTCCCAGACAAAGTAGAGTGAATTTAGCTAGTAGCTGTAATTTAGCTAGTGGTCAGGTTCTGTCTTAAGACTTGTGTTGTAGTTCTGCCTCCGTCACTTACAAGCAGGAGAACTCCAAAGCTTCAGCCCCAAGAGCACAGGACCCTTTCTGGGCCCAATGGGACAGCATGGTCAGCACACACACTGCCCAGGGATGTGGTAGGAGCTCTGAAGGTGTTAGCTCTGATTATGCATCAATAACACAGCTTGCCTATAAGAAGTATTCATGAAACTTAGTACCTTCTTCTGTCTCCTGTGCATGCTCTACCCCAGTGTGACCAACACCGGTGGTTCTGGGTCAAACTGGAGTGCCTTTTTGTACTGAGTCGTCTTCCTATTTTCTCACTCCCCAACTCAGGCCTGGCCCAAGAATTATATACCTGAAAGAAAAGGACATCAGCCGTGATCTTCAAGGATGAAGGAACCCAAACTCTGAGAACAAACAATGCATCTAGAGCTGATACTGCTGCGTCGGGGGCTGCGTCCAGGTTTAGTCAGCAACTCCTTCCTTCTGGCTGGGAAATATGAAGGAATTGTGTCATGCTACTGTTGTTAAAACAAACTCCAAACCAAGGGGAGGGAAAAAAAAAAAAAAAGAAAGAAAAAGCTTGTTCTGGAGTCTAAGGAGAAATAGTTGGAATCATTTATTTATTATAAAATAACTAGCCCCACATGCTATGAATTACTTTTAAGATTCTGAAATTAGGCAAGACTTAGTAATAGATCTCCTTCATTATCAACATCAATGGAAGGTTTATTATTTTAAATTGAGTTTTGTTTTGCTTTGAAAGTACTGTCTAGCATGCTCAGAATATTTACACCAGGAAACCCTGTGTTTCTCTCCATGACGGAGAGAGTTTATGTTAACGTCTTTGGGAACCAGCATCTACACTGGTGGGTGAGACCAGAGTGAACAGGAACTGAATGACCTGCTCACCAGTTGTTTTGAAGGGCTTCTCGCCTGGATGGAACTCAGCTTTTTGGGTAATTCTCTGGACTGAAAAATATCGTGATCTTGATCTCAGAGGGTTGTCAGTGACCTCCAAGGCAGCCACCACCATTCCTAGAAATTGGGTCCTTCGTGTCCTGTCTGACACACTCTCAGAACATGCTCATGACATTTAACTACTCAGAACTGGATCGTTCTCTCTGGAGCTAGCTGCTTGGCAGAGCCAAGATGACTAAAATTCTGAGCCAGCGAGTTGCAGGCACAGTACTCTTGTCTCCTTCTCTCCTTAGGGATCTCAAGGAGGTGCCCTGTGTGGGATGTTGCAAAGTTCTGGTATCAAAGGTTAGTACTTAATTTTCCCAAATGAGAAGCATATATGCTCATGATAAAATATTCAGACAGAGGGAAAGCAATTTTTCAAAACTGTCTAATGTTTTACTTGAATCCTGTGATAAACTTTGAAGCACTGCCTGGAATGTCTTTGCTGTTGTTTTGACTGTTACCTCTTTCGGTTGTTTCTAGATTTTTTTAAAATAAATAATGATGTGATTGATGAACATCCTTGTAGATATATACATTCCTGTAATTTTTTCCAGGTCAAAGGGCAACACAATTAAGCTTTACATATATTCCAAATTACCCTCTGGAATGGCTCTAGAAATTGCTACTGTCACCAACAATTCGTGGGAATCACAATCATAGAATTTTTTCCACTAATTATGTTATAAAAGGGTGAAAGGAGCAGGCAATACCCACCAACAGAGAGATGAAGTTTACCTCCAGGCTTAATTCTTCATTTGAATCTTCCTTAAATCCTTCTTCCAACTTAGAAATCTGGCACGACATGGTGGAATCAAGATAAAAAGAATTATCATAACATGAACAATGAAAGCATAACTCCTCACCATAGATGGAAAGAAATTGGAAAACAGTATCAGGGTGTAAAAAACAAAAGAAAGAGAAATATGCCAACAGAAAGCAATGAGAGAGATTACATATAAGTAAAAAGCTCTTTTGCCTTGTTTTGTTTTAAAATTATTCTCTGAAGGCAGGAACTTCATTAAAGCACTAACACTGATAGGTTTAATTATCATTTTAAATGCCATATCTTGTAGGGTCTGGATGATACGATAATAATCAAGTTAGCTTTCCATCATACAATTATCTAATATATGATACATATTTAGCCTTGTGAACAATACCAGAAAATTCCTTTGGGAGTCTTAACAATGATCAGAAAAAAATAAGATTCTAGAAATAGAAGGGTTTAGTAGATGGACGAGAAGACTAATAATGAAGTAGTTGGTTCATTTTTTTAAATGTGCACAAGAAGTTTTTGATAAGAGTCATAAAAATGATACCTGAGATGTGGGTACTGTTTTAATTTTCCAAACCGTCTTCACATGATTCAAGAAAAATATGGAAGGACAGTACCCTTGGGTGTCTCCTGACATTTAGATAGGAAGAAAAATGCCATCTGTGTGATAAAGAGCTTGGGACCGCCTTTTAGGGACAAAGCTGCTGGACCTTGTGGGATCTTTCAGAGCCTAAGTGAATCCAGTGATAGCAGCGATGCCTTTGTGTCCTTTGAAAGTGTCACGAGGAGAGTGCAGAGGTGTTTTCCCACTGAGGAAAGCTTCTTCAGAGCTCGAGGGAGGACTCCAGCGTGAGGCACTCCTTACTCCTGGAATGTAGACACTCCTTGGGCTTAATTCCCTGGATACTAACACCTGTGTGATAAACCCCTGATGTATCCGGGTAGGTTCATGAAGATGATAATCTGTGCCCGCAAGATAGAAATTTCAGAGAAATTCCAACGTACATTCTGACCTTATCAGCATAGGCTAAGTGCAAGTTGGAGGCCATTTCAGAGTGTTCATAGACTCTTCCTCTGCGCCTCCACCTCTGCTTTCCTTTGCAATACTTGAGGCCGACCTATGAATCAGAGTCACCTCTATTTTTAGATTCAGGTCACCTGGTGCCAGACACCCACTATTCCATCACATATTCTCCTTGATCCCTTCACCTCAAAATCCATTTTTCGCCCTTTTGCTTCATATTCCTAGAAGCAAATTCCAGAGCAAGTTCATTTGCACGCCCATGTCAATAAATATTTATTAAATTCTCACTACTTGCTAGGCATGGTGCAGAGCTCTAGGGACAGTCTCTTCTCTAAAGACAATCTAGTCAGTGAAACAAGCACATATGCAAATAATTATAATTATAAGTAGACTTGAGCTGACTGGGCAGGTTTATATCATATGGGTGCCAGCATTCCCAGGGATCATTGGTTCCAACTTTTCCTGATTAGAAATTCTAGCTGTATCTCCCTATAGTACAACTAGCTGAAAAGTTTGAGCTTTATCTTGTAGTGATAGGCAGGTAAATGGCAGGTCAGATTTTAGTCATCCGTCTATCTGGCAATGTGTAATGGATGGGTTTGAGGAGGACCAAAGTGGGTGTAGGAAGGTGTGTTTGGAGTCTATTGTACAAATTCTCTTGGGATATGATATGCATCTAAGCTACGGTGGGTGTGGTCATCAAGAAGGGACCCAGACTTGAGATCTACTTAGGAGCTGAGTCAAAGCTGTTGGCGGCTGGTCAGCCATGTGGGGTGGAAGGAAGAGTAAAGTTTATCTGCAAACAGATACTGCAACCAGAGAATCCAGTGCCAGCTCTTGAGACAGAACATACGAAAGCAGCACAAATCAAGGGGAAGTTTTAGACATGCTGAATCCAGCATGTTAATCAATACTGAAGTAAAAATATCCAGGGCAGTTATATGGATGAGTCTCAAGTTGAGGGAGTAAGATGTGAAAGAAAACTATGAAATTACTCATGCTTTGTGTGATAGTGACCCTCAAAGCTATGAGACGAGATGAGCTTATCCAAGGAGAGTGAAGACCATCCCAGAGAGAGGGATTGGGGAAATAGGCACCCACGGAGGAGGAGGAGGAGGAGGAGGAGGAGGAGGAGGAAAACTGGAGTTCAGAGGTGTTGCACCCAGAAAGGGCCACAGAAAGCATTTTCAGCATCAGGGAGTGGTAGACAGTATCAAATGAGGCTCATTCAGTTGTTGAGAGCCACAGCAGAAGCAGCCCCAGCAAACTTCCAGCTGATTGACTCACCTGCAGTGACGCTCATTGGGCTGTTTCCCCACCCTTTCAGACCACGGAGCTGCTCATTGGGGGACTCTTTTGGCTCCGCCCACGCGACCCAGCCAATCGGCCTCAAGAGCGGGAGGAGTGCCAGTTGAGGTGCTGGCAGGTGGCAGTTGGAGAGCTCGGGTGGTGCTGAGTGCATTCAAAAAATAAAGTTTGTTCCTGTTTGACAAGTGGCTAGTGAATTGTGCCCAGCCAGACTGGGGCATTCAGTAATATGAAGACTCATTAGCATGAGGTTCACCAACGTCCTTAGGAAAAAGAGGAGCCTCTGGGACAGGAGACAGTGAGAAGGTGTGGCCTGAGGAGTGAGTGAAAAATGCACAGAGGGAGACAGACGTGCAGAACTGTGCTTTTGGGAAGTCATCAAGAAAGAACAAGAAGGGCTGGGATTGTGGCTCAGCGGTAGAGCACCCGTCTAGCACGGGCGAGACTCAGTTTCCATCCTCAGCACCACATAAGAGTAAAGGCATTGTGTTGTATCCATCTACACCTAAGAAAATATTTATTAAAAAAGAAAGTCGTGGAACTTATTATTTTCTAGAGAATCATATGGAAACTATTTGAACAAATATATGGACCATGGAGAAACTCAGGGAGGTTGAAAAATGGGAGAGAGAAGGAGAAATGAAGAGGGTTAAACCCATCCAGGAGAGCTGGGTCTAAGATCTGGGGGTTATTCACCTTCGATCAGGAGGAAGCAAACCTCATTTTCTGTTGCTGGAAGTAGGCCATGTGTGGATATGGGTGGCCAGAAGCCAAGGGAGTTCATACCCATAGGCCTCAGTTTCCCCTATGGGGGGCGATGGTCAGGTTGAAAGAAGGCACCAAGAGTGTGTCCTCAGAGTGTGGCACACACATAGGATCTTGACTCAAAGGAAGAGAATTTCAACTCCAGAGAATCTGAGAAGAGTAGATGATTGGGAGTAATTCCTCTGAGCATTGAGGACAGAGCTGAACAGGCACAAATCATGTCCTGGGCCTAGCATGCATTCTGGAAGCTGGAGACCCAGGGTCTTGCTCCAGGCTACTGCCCAGAGCCTCCTCCACAAGTACCACAGGGAGACAGTGGATGTTTCTGCTGCTCCAAGGTTCGGGGCTTGTGGATAGGCATAGAGGGCAAGGAAATTCAGATTCCTTGTGAAGACTGATGTGTAGAGAGAGGGGGGGAACAAAACATGACACTGAGCATCCTTGCCACTAAGGCTCTTGCTTATCATACTGTGGGGTAGAGCAGAAATAATCAGCAAGTCAATGTTTGTTTCTGTTTTGTTCATGCTAGTCAGGGTGAGTTAGAATTCATTCTCATAGAATGTTAAAATCAGAAAAAAAAAAAGAGAGAACCTGCAAATCTTGTCCTCTACCCCTTAAAGATCTGCATTACAGGACATTCCTGGCCCTCCTTTGTAATACATTCCATGGTCTCACAATCCTCCAGGAATTTTCATCCTAATGTCAGGCTTCAAAAGAACAACGTTAAGAAATTATAGAGTTCAAAAAGAAAAAGAGAAAGAGAAGGATTCATTTCTTTCTTTTTTTTTCCCCCGCTGCTTCAAAATTTTCCCTGGGCTTCCAATTGGACATGCTGTTCCCCACTGCCTCGAGGCACGTCAGAAATCCATTAAGCAGTTTTGATGTACCCCGTTTAATGTCGATTATGTTTCTCCCCAGACCCAATTCCTTTCTAGAGGCCAACATACTCAGCCTTCGTGGTATGCATGTCTTTGCACACAAATCCATGTAAATATGTGGTGCGATATGTATATATTCCACATGCTGGCTAACTTTTATCTTTATGAAATTATTTGAAAACTCTTAGAAGATGAATGTCATTAAAATTGAGTTTCCATAAGCAAAGTCAGCGCTGCTAATGATGAGAACAGATATATGAGTCAATGCTAGTGACCACATTTCTGTAATGATAATTGAATTTTGTGATTTCATGGCAGTTACTGTTATTCTCTGCTTAAATCTAGGAAGATGCTGAGAATCGTTTAATCTTCACAGCACTTTCAGTCCCTCTCAACAATGTCATTCTACCCAAGTCAAAATAGTGTGTTTCAGATTTAGGGGGAAAATACAAAGATTTGAGGAGGAGCTTTTTCTTTGGGTGCCTCTGGTGAATCATGTGTTTTGCTTCTGTTTGTTCTGATCAACATGTGAAAAAATATGCATCTTTCCAGAGCTGTGTTATTGGTTATAGTCATTGAACCTCGGCTTCCCTTTTATCCCTGTGATATTAAAACTAAGAATGTGCTTTACTCTGGATAAACATAGAACAAGAGAATAGTTACCTCTATGCACCAGGGATGTGAAAACTGCAGAGAAAGTCGCATCTCCTGCCAATTTGTCCAGGGTCAGGGCATATACCAGTGATTCATACAGTTCCAAAGCCATCTGATGTGTTTAAAGTAGAAATTTCCTACAGTTCACTGTGATTTCTTTAGGCATCTATATTCTGATTTCCATTCCTTATTATTAAAAGAACCAAGTAGGAATCTAGCTAATTGCATTTGAACTCCATCAAACTGGGTAGAATTTTTGGACCTTCAAATAGATAAAATTATTTAATATGAATTTTTTTTTGTACCAGGGATCAAATTCAGGGGCACTCAATCACTGAGCTACATCCCCAGCCCTATTTTGTATTTTTTTTAGAGACAGGGTCTCACTGAAGTTGCTTAGTACCTCACTTTTGCTGAGGCTAGATTTCAACCTGTGATCCTCCTGCCTTAGCCTCCTGTGCTGCTGAGGTTGCAGGCATGCACACACAGCCTGAAATTGTTATTTGCTTGCTTCCCAAAGGTACCAAGGAAGGAGGGCCCAGGATCTTGCTTGTTTGGTCATGTAGAATTCAGTGAGTATAGTTTCTCCTTGTGGCCTCAAGATTGCATAGAAACTTAATCCAGCAACTCAGCCGGGGCACCAGGTCAGCTTCAGCATCAGCCATTTATTCATTTACTCCACAGATCTTGAGCACCTGCTATGCTTGCAAATGAACAAACTCTTCTCCCTTGGCTTCATCTTACCTTTCAACTCTCGAGTTGTTAAGGTTGAAGTTCACATCCCCTTAAATCTACCAAGATGATGGGATTCATTTATCTTCACAACACTCATTTACCAAGAACCAACTTAGTTGATCCCCTTGGGGGCTGCTGTAAGACACTCTAGGCATGCAAAACCCCACCGTGTCGTTAACCCTCAAGGAGCTTACACCGGATGAAGAGCGCCCTCTTTTTCCAGTCATTTTTTTATTTCTTTTCTCTTTAAAAGGGAAATAATTCATCCTCGTCTACTTGGTGGCCAATGTAATTTTTTTCTTTTCGTCTTGACACCTTCTCACCCATCTCTAAAAGTGGAGAAAGTTCTTAAAGGAATTCAATGACTTAGTTTTTTTGATTTGGACTAGCAAGAATACATATTTGATGACTAAAGTTTGGATCTGGGACTAAAACGCTCATTTTGAAGACTGCACTAACATGACTCATTATTAGATTAAGCTGATTCTAATTAGATCAGCCATCTCTTGACATAAAGAAGAAAAATCTATTTTCTTTATAATGTGGCAATTTCTAGGAAACTGGCCCCACCATCCTAAATTAAAAACAGGTTTCCACAAGTTGGATTCATGCCTTCTTGAGCCTTTGGTATTATATTTGGTCTGTTTAGTTAGTTAAATAATGGTAACAAAAGAAGGCAGAATAGATTATATTAAATAAAGGGAAATTTAAGGGAATAATTATGGTATTAGGCTGGGCCAGAGGTGAGGGTTGTAAGTAATAAGAGATCTGATTTTTAAACAAAGTGCTACGTCTTCATTTGGCATGATCCTTCCTGGGTAAGTGGAATATTTTATCCCATTCCCAAAAGCAAGAGAGAGTGAATTCTGCAGAGTGTTGGGTGAGACATTTATAGGTTCTAAAATATCTACTATGAATTTGCTTAACTTCTTGCTTTAAATGAAGGCATTAAAATTCCAATGAAATAGAAGATTACAATAAGGAACCAGGTGTAGGTACATACAAGTTTGGAAATTCACTTCTATGAGCCCAATGCATGACTAGTCCACCTGATTATTCAGTGGACATCTTATATGGAAAAAAAAAAAAAACAATCATGAAAAAGAATCTTCAGGCAAATAAATCCTAGGAAGTTTTTATTTTACTTGAGAGACATGGAAAAAAAATGGAACTCCTTTGGCAATGCTGGCAGGAGCTGCTTCCAATGATGAGTGAAATGATTGCTCATTAGAGAGCTGGTTTCTGCTGGGTGCCGTGGCACATGCCTATAATCCCAGCAATGCAGGAGGCCAAGGCAAGAGGATTGATCCCAAGTTCAAGGCCAGCCTCAGAAACTTAGTGAGACCCTGTCTCAAAATTTTAAAAAAAGACTGAGTGTGTAGCTCAGTGGTAAACTGCTCCTGGATTCAAGCCCAGTACTATATAAACGAACAAACAAAAAACCTAGAGAGCTAGTTTATGACCTAAACTTCTACTCAATGTTTTCTAATTAAGTGGACTTTGATAGCCCATCCCTGCATTTTATCTTTCCTAACCCTTTTCTCCAACTCAAAGACTCAGGCTAATAAGACAGTGATTAGTTTTGTGCTAACTTATTCTATGACCCCCTTGACATCGGATCTCTTCGATCAGCTAAGGAGACATTTGTCAACAGTGATGTATAACCTATCACTGGTTTCCTGATTAGGTGCCAAGATTTATTTATATATAATGTAACTAACTTATTATGAGCTCAAATTGCGTTAGCCTTTATACAAATGTTCTTATTTAATAATTTAAACATGATTCCCATGAAGAATATACTGTTATAATCCCTATTCTTTGGAGATGAGCAAATGGGATTAAAAAGGTTAAATCATGTATCCAAGCTGACACAACAGGTAGGGGGAGAGATTAAGATCAAAGTAGGAATAAACTGATTCCAACAGCCCATACTCACAGCCACTACGAGTGGCTCTAATATCTTCAGGATGTGCCAAATTGGAATTTCAAATGATCTCATTCATCCTTCAGGAGAAAACGGTAACCAAGGGACTAAATGGTCAAATATCCATGAGCCTACACCTAGTTTGAACCAACACTGAGTCTGTCATGCAGACCTCTGAGGGTATCTGATGGTTTGTTTCCTTGGACTATATTTGGCTGGACTGAACTTGTGTACATTCTTGGTTCATACATTGTGATAACACCACTGATTATGAATCAAAGAAGTGTGTTTTTGCCTATAACTTCCTTTGGGCTTCTTTCAGAGCAAATCAAGCCAGTTTTCTTATCCTCTCCTGATTTCTCAGACTGATGAGTTTGTGGACATCTCCATCTGAAATGAATTCTTCTTTCATCTCAAATCCTGTTTTAGTCAGATTTTCACCACTGTGACCCAAACACCTGCCATGAATAATTTAGAGGAGGAAAAGTTTATTTAGATTCACGGTTTCAGAGGTTCAGTAAGAATGGAGTCGGCTGCCTCCCTAACTCTGGAACTGAGGTGGTGCCGAGCGTCATGGCTCAGGACACGGTAAGCAGGAAGTCGAGAGAGGTCTGCTCAACAGGGACAAAATATAAACCCCAAAGTCACATCCCCAATGACCTACTTCCTCCAGCTACACCTCACTTGCCTAAGTTATAACTGAGCTCCTCTACATCAGTGGATTAATGCACTGATTAGGTTACAGCTCTCACAATCTAGTCATTTCACCTCTGAATATTCTTGCCCTATCTCACCCAGGGGCTTTTGGTGGTCAACTGACATCTAAACCAGAAGAATATCCTTGTAGCTAAACTCCTCCCATCCTGCAAGTTCCCTCGCAGGTATCATCTCTTCTATAAAGACGTTCTTGATCTACCTGCCCTCCTCTTTCCGACATTTCCTACCTCAACCAGGTAAAAGAATTTCTATCTTTTCTGGCCTTTTATTATGTCTTTCCTTGTCTTCTTTGTGGGATCTTAGAATTGTTGAAACACATTTTTCTCCCTGGTACTTGGATGGTAAGTTCCCTGAAGGCAGGATCTACATGGCAATCATCATGGAATCCTGGTTCATTCCCTTCTCTCTCTCTCACTAGGGGCAGTCAGTGGTTGATAGGTGAAGCAATGGGTGCCCAGAGTGAAGGAAGATGCACACTCTGAATCTCAATCTCTGTGTTCCGGTGACCATTTCTTCATGACCTTGTACATTAGATGACCTCGATGACTTAAAAAAAAAATAGCTTCCTATAGTCAATAGATGTGCTAGAGGAATCTAACATGTTAGGTTACACATGTGCTATGACTCCTTTGGAACAGAAAATGTTTTTCACTGAGACTTTTCATAGGCTTCACCTGAAGAAATTCATGCTCATTAGTGGAAAGAACATTTTTGTTTACGTAGTCTTATCCTTCAGAAATTAGATATTACCTCAGTGTCCAAAAACTTTCAGCTCTGCTTTTATCAGGATGGTATAGTAATGTTTTGTTTTTGTTTTTTGGTGGGGGAGAGCTTTGTTTCTCACTTAGAATAGAAAATATAATTTCACTTCTTTTACTTGAAAGAAGAAGCTTTGCATTCTTTTCTTATTGGTCAAAAAAACCTTTTTTTTTTTTCCTATAAAACATGAATTCCTTTTGCTTTTTGGGCCCATATACCAAATATCAACCATGCACCTCCCATTTCTATCAATAGATTAGTACATAAATTTCTTGCAGAAGCAGGAAACACTCAATCCAATTGAGCTGACTGGTTTTACCAAAGGGATGTTAGAGCCAACTCCAGTGCTGCACCTCAGGTGAACTTGAACTTGCATTGATCTGGAGTAGTTCCTTCACTTCATGGGCATGGAACTTGCCTCTCTTTGCCATGTGTTTCCCACTGGCATGTGGCTTAGGAGTTTACAAGTGGCTGATTACCATACATACAAAGAAATCGAATAAGGCAACAGAGAGAGAGCAGCCAGGGGATCTTTCCTCTCGGGGAAGTTCAGGTGAAAGCCAACATTCTAACCACTATGGCTGCACAAGGTCCAACAGCATTTTCCACAGCATTGAGGTTTTGAACTCAGTATGTTGGATGAATTATAAATCACCATCAGCATCCTGCCAGTCCACATAACCCCAACTGCTCTAGCAGTTCTCACTTTTCTCCTGGAATTTTTTTTTTTTTTTTTTAGCAACTGCATAGTGTAGTAAGAACAGATTTTTTTTTTTTCCTTTCTCCATTTTGGGGGCAAGTTTTCCAGCCATGTAAATGTTCATTTTTTTTCATTCACCTATTCAGTCAATAAATATCTGCTGAGAGCATAGACTGTGGGAAGTGTTGTAGGTGCTAGGGACACCACAATCTTATCTTTTTGAGGTTTTTATATAAGGAAGAAATTAAATAAATATACAATAAATTATGAATGAATAATAGAAATATTATTAATTTATCATCATAATATATATGACTTAGGAGTGACCTGTGGTGGGGAGATGATTAGTTTGTCATAAAATGTCTCTTAAGGAGATATGTTCAGGATTAAGATCATGTTAAGGTGGGAGGAGCCTTGAGCTCTTGTTGGGAATGGATTTGGAAGGCTGAGAATGGAAGCCACTGGAAGCCATAGGAACAATTAGAAGACTTCTTAATGTGATCAGATGGGAGGGTTTGGTGAAAGAAGAAAAAGTGGAGATGGTGGACAAAGACAAATGTAGAAAGGGTGATTTTTCTTTCTAAAAAAATTTCCAGAAGATATTTCCACAAGGAATTGAGAGGTGCCAAATTTTTAAAATTCCATAATGGATCTTGATCTCCAACACAATATCGAATCTATTACTAATTTTTCAAGTGTGGTACACCACTTTACCGATGTGTAGAAATTTCTCAATTTTATCTTTTAGAAATTCCATTCACAACTTACCAATCTCATGTTTAACTGCAGATCACCTTCTCAGAAGACATTGGAAGGATGAAGAAAAGTAGAGTCTGACTGAACAGATCCAATCTCAAAAGGTCTGGTACTGTTTGACTTTGTTTGTGGAATATTCTCTAAGTGAAACGATTGCAGAAATAGAGATCAGGGGTAGCCAGGGATTAGACAACAAGAGGGGAAGGCATAACTGCAAGGTGACCCTGTGAGTATTCTTTTGCACGATGAAGTGGTTATGTACCTTGACTGTGGTGATAAAATCTGATGTAATCACACACACACACACACGCAGACAGCATGTAAAAATTGGTGGAATCCAAATAAAGTTTTGATGATGAACTATGGTTACAAAAGATAGCATTAGGTGGAAGTATCAGGGAAAAGGACATGGGAACTCTAAGTGTATTTTGTAACTTTGCATGAGCCTAGAATTATCTCCAAAATATTTCAAAATGCAAAAATATAAAATCAAAATGAATAAAAAATAACATAAATGTCTATAAAATGAGTTTGTCTATCATCTTTATTGTCAAAGTTTAGCATAATCATGCTCAATGAATGATGAGCATGCATTCTGAGGAATGCGGTAGTGTGTTAACATCACAGAATGTACTTATGCAAACTAAGGTGACTTTGGTGCAGTAGACAATGCCATCTGAAGGAGCCACCATCAGTCATAGGTGTGCCCAACACTTACTGAACTGCCTTTATGCAGTGCATGAGTATATACAAAAGAGCCATTAATTTAAAAACACTTTGGGGCTACAGTTTTCTTATTTCACAAGAATGCCTAGGTAGACTTTTGGATGGCTGTAAAATGAGAGTCAATTTAAAACTAAAATGATTTATCCAGATAGTTTCAAAAGCAAAGTTATAAAATTCTGCCTTTAACAAAACACAGCAAAACAAGCATTCTTAATCTAGACCAGACAAATTTGTAAAGACAGAAAGTAGATTAGAGAGATTAGAGGTTATCAAGGGCTCAGGGAGGGGAGACCAGAGGAAGTTTTCTTAGTGGAAACAGAATTCCTGTTTGTGGTGATGAAAAATATTTGTAAATAGGGGTGAAGGTTGCCCAACTCTGAATGATATGAAATGCTGCTGACCTGGAGACTTAAAAATGGCTAAAATAGCAAAATTTATATTATATGTATTTTACAAAATAAAAAGAATGACCCCTCCCATTTTAAAAAAAAAAGAACATTTACTTTGATCCATGGATGCTTGTGAATATGATTATCTAGACCTACACAGCTCTAAAAATGGTTTTGGATGTTAAAAAAATGATATTTCAATTTCTGAAAATGGATGAGCTACCTAGGGAGGGACAGAAAGGAGAGAAAGAAAGAAAGCAGATTGAATCCTTTACATCAATGCTTAATTAGAATTTAATAGGGAGAAACCAGCAAAGGAGGGTGGGAAGGAACATCCAGTGAGACAGGAGAAAGACGTGGAGGGCAAGTGGTCCTGGAATCCAGGAGCGTTGCTACGTCTGAGGGCTGAAGGTGGGAAGAACTGAGCACAGAGAGGGATGTGGCAGCACAGAGATCCTCAGTGATGGGACTGGAGTGTCCCACTATGCCCTGTCCCACCTATTTGTGGTGGGACAAACCCAGAGAGCTGTGAGTTGAGGGGGGCACAGAATCAAGGTGGCAAGGCTGGCCATTCTTGGCACACTTTTAGAAATGGGGAGGCAAAGTTGATAAGGAGAAATATAAGGTCAGAGAAGTAGTTGTTTAAGCTGAAAGATAGCAGAGCATGCTTGTGATCCATGGGAATAGTCTAGAAGAGAGGAAAGGGTAGAGAAGTGGATGAGCCACAGTACTTGATATTCACTCAGAGGCACCCATGAATCATCCTGTCATCTGCTCCTCTCCTCCTGGATGCACATCAGCAAGGTTCTGGGCTTCAGATCCTCACAAAAACTCACAACCTTATTGCCGGGTTTCTGTTCTCACGACTAAAAGGCTCAGGGGTCACTCTAGTTAAACTGGGCTAACTGGGCTGCATGAAATAACCACACAAGAGACACAAATACCTTTTTCTTTGGGGTCGCTGTGACGGCTCCTCTGACCTTAAGGGTCTGCAGAAAGAGAGAGAGAGCGAGCACACACGCGCTGACCCCTTTTATTGAGGAGAAACTATTCAAATGAGGCAAGGGGTCAGGTTTCAGGGGGCTGAGTCTATCTTCATGATGTCTACTGTCAGCAGGTTGACTGACACCTGGGTAGGCCACACCCTAGGGCACAGTAACAGGAGGGGACATACACAAAGCACTTCCATGGAAGATTCTATCCTAAACAGGGCAAGGGGTTATATTACAAAGGAACAGGTGAGCATAGCTTCACCCATGGGGCTGTAGCAAGACACACCCATTTCTGTGACTGAGCGCCTCAGCACCCAGCTGGGGAGTGTAACTCAGTCACCCATAAGGTTGGCCTCCCACACCTTATGTCCCCTCCCTGTCCTGGGGATACCAGCTCCTCCAGGAGGGTCAACATTCTTTCCTCTTCAGGCTGTGGCCTCCACTGCCCTCCTTCCAAAGGTCTGGAATCTTTAAAAATAATTTTGTTAACTGACCTCTGCACATGGAAGTCCCCCAACCCTCTTGATCCAAAGCTCTGCCGACTTCCTTGGGATGTGGAGAGAAATGTTCTCTTTCATTCTGTAGCAAAGATCCTGTGGGGGGGGGGCAATAGAAGTCAACAGAATAAATATTCCATCAATTTATTCTCTCCCCTTAATTTTTTAATACCTCTGAAGTCACTTTTTTTGTAACTAATTTTATAACTTACACATTATTAATTAACTACACTATAAACATTTTCCTATGTCACTAAATATTCTTTTGCTCAATGGCCATTCACGGCTGCAGAGTCTTTTATGTTTTGGACATACCATAATTTGTCTCACCATCATATTGCCGGAGAGTTTCCAATAAACTTTCAAATTTTCCACCATGCTAAATGAAATGAAACTGCTCATTAATCTCTTTGTGTATCTCTGACCATACTGTTAAGACCATTTCCTAGAAGCTGAATTTGGAGGATTAGAGGATAAGAACATTTTAAGTATTCATAAAAACATTGTCAATAGAATGTAAATTGTATGCTGGTTAATTTACTTGGGTAACTTCTGTTTTGTCCATCCTGTTATTAAAATCGTTTTCTCTTCCCTGGGGTTTTCAGCCGGGACTTTTGGATTAGGAAAAGGAGCAAAGAATTGGCAAAGTTAAAAACCTGTGGCTTTGACATTCCAGCCAGACTTGAACGTGGTTTAGACTGTGACCATCCTTTCCTCCTGTGGAAGGAAAAGAAAGATTATGAGATTTCTTGCACATATGGATACCATTTCCCTTGAAATACTCAGGGGCTAACAAAACAAAAATAAGGGTACTTGGGAAGGTGTCTGGAGGTTTTGTGGGGATTAAAATGACTGAAGATGATCTTAGAAAGTATCTGCACAGCGGTAAGTAACACATGAAGAACCATCAACACGGATGCATCTCCAGGTCTGGAATCGTAAGTAATATAATGGTGACAGACTGTTGACAAATTCTCAGGACCCTCTTGTGACACATGCTGGGCTACAGCAGGGTGGGTCTATGGGGACAGAGTCACTGGCAGAGAGCTAGATTGAATCACATGGACTTGTTAAAGGGAGGCCAGAGAGCATGTGATGCAAATGATTCAGAATTCAGGCTCAGAGCAGTGCACTTCCTTCAAATGCCGTTGCTTTCTCTTTCCAGTCAATATAATCATGGTGACATTGACCAGAAGGGGTGAAATCTGGTAGAAATCCTAAGCCTTATAATCCAAGCTTTTGTCTATACGAAAGGAAGTTGCATTATGCTTTGTTCCACTTTCCCATTAATCTCTTCTGCCTCCAGCCTTCCCCAGGGAATATCATTTGCCTGAACCTGGTGAATGCACTTCATCAATTATTTCTGTTGGACCTTTACTACTGCATCAACCAGAAAATGTTTCCCGTTGTTAAATACTCTCATAGAGTTGTAAAAGCAAAGCAAAATAGAGCAAAACCAGCTCCTCTTATGCTTCATACATCTATCAATGTTAACTCCAGTGTTCTTCAGAAGCCCCAGGACATTCCAGGCAGCAAGTTTGAAGTGAGATTTCTTGAGTCAGAGTTGTTTTGGGAATTAAACAAGTTAATATATAAGAGGCTTAAAATTATCTTGGTTTATGGCAAGTGTTGGCTTCGATGCAAGCTCCACTAGGGCAGGGGTTGCATTTTGCTGTTGTTCATTGAACAATAGCAGTGACTGGCACATAGTATGTGCTTAATAAGTGAATGTTATCGATTGGATCTAGAATGTCCTCCAAAAAGCTCATGTGTTAGGCAAAGCAGCACTGTTCAGAGATGAAAGGATTGGATCCACTCAACAGTGGATTAATCCATTTGATTGATTAATAATTTGAATTGGCTACTGACTGGTAACTATATACAGGTGGGACATGGCTGGAGAAATAGCCCCTTTTTCTCAGTTTCCTGGCTGGAATGAGCTGAGCAGCTTCTCTCTGCCATGCCCTTCCACCATGGTGTTTCTGAAATGGAGTGTGCAGACCATGGACCGAGACCTCTGAAACTGTGAGTCAAAGTAAATCATCCCTCCTCTAAGTTGTTCTTGTCAAATATTCTTGTCAGATACTTTGGTCACAGTGAGAAAAAGCTGACTAACAGTATTTGTGGCTTAGTTGTACATTACAGCTGTTATTGGTGGGGTTGGAGGAGCATGAATGGTAGTGATATTAACAATGACAAATGTTTATTGAATGCTCCCTATACACAAAGCACCGTGCCTTGAGCTTTGTTTTTTTTTTTTTAACCTTCTTTATTTCTCATAACAACTCTATGAGTTAGTTATTACTGTCAGACCCCTTGAATAAATGTGCAAAATGAGGGCAGGAGAGACTAATTAAGCAACTTGCCCCAATCCACACAACTAGTAAGTTAACCACCTGGATTAAAACTTGGGCAGTCCAGTTTGAGGTCCATATCAGGAAATAAGGTAATATTATTTTCTGTTCTGAAAATCAGTCTGTAAAAGATTAAGATTTTGCAAAAGTCTTATTTTACAGTATCTTAAAGGACTAGCATATAAGCTAGAAAGATATTGGCTAGCTCTTTCTAGGTGGTTGTAGGGATGTGAACCACTTGAACTTTGTAAGGAATGAGGCCACTGTCCTTCCTCATGCATTTGTGAGGGGACTATGTCTGCTGAGATGAGCTCTGTACTTGCATTTAAAAAACACCACAGCATATCTGCTTTTACACCCTCTGACTACATCTCTTTCTCCATAACGTGTGTGTATCTATAGAATTATGTGCACTTTTAGGTATGTGTGTATGTAAGTTTAACCGTTTGAAACTAAGTTGCAGATGTTATGATCTTTCACCCCTAAATACTTCAACACATGTCTCCTAAGAGTAAGGACATTTTTTAATTGACTTTAAAAAATAAATATTTGACAGCGGAATGCATTACAATTTTTATTACACATATACAGCACAATTTTTCATATCTCTGGTTATATATAAAGAATGTTGGTACCAATTTGTGTCTTCATACACGTACTTTGGATAATGATGTCCATCACATTTCACCATCCTTGCTAACCCCCTGCCTCCTCCCTTCCCCTCCCACCCCTCTGCCCTATCTGGTGTTGATCTAATCCTCCCATGTCCCCACTCCCTACTCCACTATTAATCAGCCTCCTTATATCAGAGAAAACATTTGGCATTTGGTTTTGGGGATTGACTAGGACATTTGTATATACAATCACAGTACCGTTATTGCCTCAAGAAATTTAACACTGGATCAATAATATGATCTATCTATAATATACACTTGATATCTTTTCTAAAATTCAAGGCCCAAAGACCACAGATTGTATTTATTTGCCTTGTCTCTTTATTTTCCTTTAATCTAGAAAATTCTCTTGAAATTCTTTTACTTTCGTGACACGAACAAATTTGAAGAATCCAGGTCAGCTGGTTTGTGGAATGACATGTAATTTGGATGTGTCTGACTCTTTCTTCTTTAGTGGAATAGGCTCATGTATGTTGTGAAAAGACATGGGTAATGTTAAATCCCTCTCAGTGTATCAAAACAGAAAGTGAATGAAATGTGTTCCTTTATTAGATTTAAATTTAACCACTTTTCCAACAGACTTATCCATGGCGAAGACCCCTTTCTCCTCTTAAATAATTATTTGGGGATAGCTTTTTGAGACCCTGTGGTTTATATTCTCCCCAACGATTTTCATCAAGTGGTTTTTCTATCCATGGGTCATACTCTCCTGGATTGTTTATTACATTTGTAATTGCATAATACTTCACTTAAGTTTTACTTTTTGAGGAAGGGTCATTTGGGAGTAAAGCTCACATGTGTTCTAGACTAGACCTCTTCTCTCCCTGCCTGAACATCCTTAAATATTGATGGAAAATGGGGCTGAGATCTTTAAAAAAAAAGTCCACTGGAATCTCAAACCATTTTCACAGCAGTTCTGTAAACAAGTGGATAAACTCCATTCAGAAATTCATGTATTTTCAATACAGAAACATATTCTTAGGTACCTATGTTTTAAAAAAAATTAATTGATACAAGAAGGTGCTGGTGGTCAACCACAGAAGACACCTGCTCTAGTGTAAACATACTATTCAAACTTATCTTTGCATTTCATTGAGAATTAAATGTTAGCACCCACAGATAAGGTAAAACCAGGCACAGAATTATATCAGATCATTTGGTAAAATACACTCTCTGTCTTAATTGTGTCATGTTTTAATAAAAACTTGTGATTTCAGATGCAGAATTGCTCTTTAACACTGTTGAATGAGAAAAAAGAAGGTGAAAAATCTACTTATTTATAAGGATATATATATATATATATATATATATATATATATATATATATATATGAGAGAGAGAGAGGAGGAATGTTGGATAATGTAAAACTTTTTGGTTAAAAGAAAAATATAGAAAATATCAATCTTCAGAGAAATTCATTGTTATCCTGCAAGATTAGATTTATCTCAGGGCAGCAGGCATCAATCATTCGGTAAGTTTGAAGTCTGGGGATTTGATTTTCAATTGAGTTCTTTTCAGAATTTTTCTCTTAGCCAAATGATTTTCTTCTGCATCATTCAAAGAAAAATAGTTCAGGTCTAATATTTTAAGAAGAAAATTTCCATTTGGATGTCATTTTCCTCTCCCCAGAGTTCTCAAATTCAGCAATTCCATTCATTTAATTTAATTCAACGTTTTTAATGTGCCTATCTCTCGGTTTGATGTTGTGCATACAAATAGAGTAAGAAAGAAGAGAAAGAATATTCAAGTAAACTTCGTGGCAATGATTTGTGCCTTCTGGGGAATTAGCCTAATCCAAATCTGGAACAGATGGTTCTTGGATTTAGGGCAACTTCTTGAGAAGGCTTGATGAGCTCTCTCGGGTAAGAAGGATAAGCTTCCACACTGGTGACCCACTGATTCTCTGTGTCTGAGTCTAGAGCTGCCTCCAGCCAAAGCAGCTGCCACTGGGAGATGTGTTTGGAACAATAGCAGCTACGGCCCTGTGAGTCTTATTGCTCATAGATTTCCAGCTTTCTCTGTCATCCCCATGAGAAGCCACTTGAATGTCAAGGATTAGCAGAGATTATTGGTTTCTCCATATTCTTCTTAATGAGAAGATAAAATCGTAGCAGGTCTTACACTGGGCTGAAGGTTGAGAAGCCCTAGATAACTTAATGGTTTCAATCATACCACAGAGCCGCTGGGTACTGGAAAGAAGAAATTGTCCCAGGCTTTTCTGACTCAGAGTGACTTTGCCACTGTAGCTGTCAGAGAAAGTGACAATAAGACTCAAGACTTTTTGGAATAGGGACTTTCTCAAACATCAGAATCTACAGCTATTAATTTCAGAGAAACTGATAAATATATACATCATAAGAAATTAATCAATGTATACATAGAAACATACATAAAACATACATATATGCATATATTATGCAAATGTTACATACTACACTTAAATACACATCTACATGTGTAATGCTATGAACAAAATGTTTAAAAATTCTCAGTGAAGGGAAATTGCATGTAAATGGAAGGAAACCCTCAGGGGTATACAAAATTACATACAAGAGGAAGTGAGGGGAAAGGAGGGAAAATATAAGGGGGAGAAATGAATTACAGTAGAGGGGGTAGAGAGAGAAGAGGGGAGGGGAGGGGGGAGGGGGGATAGTAGAGGATAGGAAAGGCACAGAATACAACAGACTCCAGAATGGCAATATGTAAATCAATGGTTGTGCAACTGAAGTGATTCTGCAATCTGTATATGGGGTAAAAATGGGAGCTCATATCCCACTTGAATCAAAGTGTGAAATATGATATATCAAAAACTATGTAATGTTTTGAACAACCTACAATAAAAATTAAAAAAAAAATAAAAATAAAGTTAATAGATGACAAAAAAAATAAAAAATAAATAAAATAAAAATTCTCAGTGAATATTATTTTAAATTCAATGTATATTCATTTCTTTATACATTTTTTACTCCTTAGGAGCAATAGTCATAATATTGCACATAGAAGCTAGACAAGTTTGCAACTAACATGAGCTCTAAGCTAGAACTCCACAATAGGATCTTGGGAAAGGGAATAAAGAAGCAGGATGGAAATTGAAGTAGTTCAAATATGCTACTCAAAGGGAACTGTCAGCAATTAGTGGAAGCAAGAATATGGTCTGACAATTAAATGCATCATTCACTTAAAAATCACTTTTGGAATACTCTGTCTGCACAAAGTGCTCTATTAGGAGTGGATTACAAAGCTAAGACATAATTGTTGCCTTCAAAGGTCTCCCAGTGTAGTTGAGGAAGAGATATAGGAACACACTATTTAGCACTGTGTAACGAGGGGCAAGGCAAAAGCTGGGTGAGGAATTATGACAATACCAAAAGGAAGACTCTAACCCAAGCAGAGTAGAGAGAGAGCAGGGCAGAGAAGACTCTGTGGAAGCCCAAAGAAGAAGTTATGGGTCAGAGTTCTTCAGAGAAATAGAACCCATAGAATAGATAGATGGATCAAAAGAGAGATAAATATACATTAGAAATAGATTAATCTAGATACAGGTGCACATATATCTTTGTATCTAGATAAAGATAAGAAATTGGCTGAAGCAATTATGGAGGCCAACAAGTTCCAAGTTCTACAGTTGGTAGATTGGAGATGAGGAGAGCCAATGGTGTAGTTCTACTTCAAGTCCAAAGAGAATCATGAGAGCTAATGACGTAATCGCAGCCCAAATGCTAGCTTCCTTGAGGTCCAGGAGGACGCACTGTTTCAGATCAGGTCCAAAGGCAAGACAAAGGTCCCAGTTCAGAGGCGCCAGGCAGGAGGAGTTTCCACCTATTGGAGGGAGGGTGAACCTTTTGTTCTATTTTTTTAGAGTGAGGTGGAATTAGTGAGGATGCTGAATGAGGAAAGTCCTCTAGGACAGGTGAGAAGAAGGAACACAGCCCAATGGAAACAGGGACTCACTAGCAATTCTGGCTGAGAATCGTCAAAGCCACTGAGAGATTTTTGAAGATAAGAACAAACCGCCATGGGTACATTCTTCATTAGCATAAGAGGAGGGGTAGGGAGAGTATCAAACAAACATGCAAATACTATCTTGTCTCATTGCTTAGAACCTACATAGTAATTTCAGTGGAGAAGGCCCACCTCCTAGTGATGCTGTGTTTTGCTTGCATTATGATAGTTATTATCATACTCTATCCCTTGGAGGGAGTCTAAGTTTGGGTTGATTCTTTCTTAACCCTTAAATCTCCTCTGTCACAAATGTGTCTCGAGTGACAATGTCGTCTTTGAATTCACATTTTTAAGTGCTTCTAATACACAAATCTTTGCATACATAGATTATTTTCCTAATCTTAACTAAAATTCTATGATATTTGTAATATTATCACACCTCTTCCACATGTGTAAAAAGATGATGTTCAGAGATGTCAGATTCCTTATCCAAGTTCATTTAGCTAATTCATAGTAAAGCCAAGATTCAAAATAAAATGGGTCTGAGTTCTCTTCAGCCATGTCTCTTCACTATTTAGTACAATATGGAGAGACAGCTCATATGCTATGAAAAGATCCCAGGACTTGGAATCAGAAAACCTGGGTCTGAACCTAGTGGGCACTTACTAAGTAGGGGACCTTGAGTGTACCCCTTCTACCATGTGCTTGCTTTGTAAAACAGCAGTAGTCACAACATCAGGTCTGTCTATGTAGATAGTTGAGGGATTCTATGACAAGATGCATACAAGTGTTTCATAAACTAAGAGCCGGGAGACAACTGTCAAGCTGTATTATTTATAAGGTGGAGGTTGTTGTACCAACAGGTGATAGTAGAGGAAAAATTACAGCGAAGGGCTTGGCAAGCGAGAAGTGTCCCGCATCTCATGGCAATCACACTTCTTTTCTATAGACAAGCAGAGGGGCTGTCTCCAAGCCTCCAGCATTTCTGAAGAAGCAGTTTCAAACGCATAATTTTTTCTAGTAGGTTTGGTATTCTCTAGGTTTTCTGTTACACTTATAATCATATAAAATCACTTCTAACAACTTGTAGGAAAGCTACGTTCATAAAAACAGTAATTGTTATAATCTAATGTTATGAATAATTGTACTAAAATATAAATATATATTAAGTACTTGTCCCTACAGGAAAGAACAAGAACTATTTTTCCATTCTGAAATCACATTCGGCCTCATTCTAGGTGACTCACTCAGCTGATTTCCAACATACACAGAGGAATGAGTCAATTTTGCTTATGACATGACTCTTCTCAGGATAATGGGCTTCCAAATGGGGGTGGGGAGGGTCTAACCATGTCCAAATGATGCTCGTTCTCATGGAGTTTGAATGGTTTAAAATTCCCTCGCAAAAGAGTAAGTTCTTATAAGGTTAAATCCTTGTCATTCACCAAAATACTTGTCCATGTGCCAAAAGACCCCCATCACATTGACACCATTAGCATTAATAGATATATATATTAATTGGCTCATCACTACTGCTGATATGAATACTTGAGATCTGAAATACAGGTCATGATCTACCCTTTAAACCAACATTTGAGACTTTTTCTTTTCCCAAATAGGAGAAGATGTGAGGTTTTCTTCAAAAGTTTAATGATATGATGATGAAGAAGACAAGAACAAGAAGAAAAACAAGAAGAAGAGCAGCTAGATTTATCTAGTGCTAGGAACAGTTATATTTTTAATATATTAATTTCTTTAAACTTCTCAATAAGTCCACATGAGATGGTGTGTCAATTAGCATTGACTGCATAATAAATCAGCTCAAAAATTAATGACAAAAAACACGTAGCTTCCTTCTTTTCAACCCACAATACTACTGCTCAGTAAGCTGGTGGCTCTGGGGTCTGAGTAGTGTTTCTGGTCTTGACTGGGTTCATTTACACAGATGTGGTCAGATGCTGTTTGACTGGGGACTGACTGGTCTATGTCCTCAATGAAGATGGCTTATCTCTACCCTATGTGTTCTCTCACTTCTGAGCCTGGCAGGTGGGCAGGGTTCTGAGAAAGTAGGAGCATTTAAGTTGTCTTAGGACCTTGGCTCAGAATGGACACACTGTCACTTCTGCCATTGTTATTAGCCAAAGCAACTCACAAGGTCAGAGCAGAAAAAGACACTTTAGCAATAAAGCTTATGGAACCAATGGACTTCATTTCTTGAAGAAAGAGTCTGCGAAGCCACATTGAAAGAATGAGAATAGGAGGAGTAATGATGCAGACATTTTTAAAATCTACCGTAAGTAGCTACTCTTAATAGCATTTTTTTTTCTTCCAGGGAGGAAGCTGAGGCTCATAGAGGTTTTAAAACTTATTAATAGTCGCATAGCTCTCTGATTTTCATTTCCCTCTTTGGTCATAGTTATATCCTTGCCCCTATAGAAAAGGATTCACACTGAGTTAAATCTGAGTGATAAAAAAAATTAAACAAGCTTAAAACTAACTTAAGGTGAATCTGCAAGTTTTATTCAAACTTTGATCAACCACAAAGAATCCAGTAGTACTCCCTGCACAGGAATATGGTATTACCCTTTTGAGAAGAGAGTTCGTACAACAATTTATCACACTTTGAAAGGAGTTCATAAAGATGGTTTTCTTTTAGTTTTTAGGAAAAAAATAAAAAAGTTTGCCATCTGGCTTCTCTTGTATAGCACAGGAAACCTCATGGCTCATTTGGAATGAAAAACAGAGTGCTCTTTTTCTAGATCTTTCTAGGAGTTAGAACCTTTGAAGTATTTAAACTAGGGTTGAAAGTCATGGCCCTCCCATAGCTCAGTCTGGAGTCACTGGTCACCTTGCCACATGTCTCTCCATCCTGGGGTTTCATCTACCAGCCAGCCAGCTGAACGTGACTTGGACAAAGAAGCTCCTGGTTAGTTTAGGGCAACTTTTTGACACTGAGTCCTGAAAGTACAGAATGGGGCCATTGGGTCCTTGAAAAAAATCCTCCGACGGTTACTTTTTATGAACATCCTCATGCTTTGATACAATGTTTGACTTAATCAGAGACAATCAGAGAGGCAAATACCCAAGATGTTTAATTGGTTATTTGGAGCAATGCTATAGATGATTTTTATCTTCTCTTCAAACTAAAATTTCTAATACAAAGGTGACATTTTTATCAGTAAGTGTGCACACAGACACACAATTAAAAAAAAAACCAAAAGATTTAGAAAATCTGTTAGTAATGGAAGCAGAGGGTGAAGATAGAATCTGAAAACTGCAAAATACCATCATCTCTAATTCAGATAAAGAAAGATAAAACAATGTTCCTCAAACTCATCTTGAACTGCATATGTACTATACTGGTAATGGAAACTCATGTTTTCCCAAACACCAATCCTCAAGCTGCAATGGTGTCCTCAGGATGGGAAGTCAGTGCCTGCTCTTTGGCTGGATTTGGCGCGGGGAGCTGGTCTTCAGTTGCTGAAACAACTCTGAGGCTGAGGATTAAAGCAGATGTTTCTTAAAGATAAAAAAGAAAAAGAAAAATTGGACTGGGTATAACGGTCATAAAACTTAGATACCCTAACATCCCTTATTGCAAGCATCCATGCTAGGTCTTAATCAGCTGAATATTTTCATATTCTTCCTTCCTTTTCTTTTCACCTTCCTTCTCTGCCTAGAAAATAATGTAGTTGGTTGGTGTGAGGGACACTCAAAAGCAGATGAGAACTGTCATCCCTTGGGTCTCAGGTGACTTCCTTTCTGGACTTCTTCAAAAGATTCCCCTAACTCTCTCTTTTCCATTCTAGTTGGACTTGGGCATTCTTCCTTAATTCCATGATACACTGCATTTTATCAGTTCCAAACTAACCACCCTTTTGATAATGGTCTATCTCTGCAATTATCTTCTCTGATAGAATGTAAATTTTTCAAAAGTAAGGACCAGGGTTGGGGATATAGGTAGCTCAGTGGTAGAGCACATGCTTAGCATGTGTGAAGCCCTGGGTTCCACTCCCAGCACTGCAAACAGTCAAAAAGAAGAACTGAGCATTGTGCATATTTAGAAGCCCAACACTGGGACAATGTGTAGCACATAGTACACGCTCAATTAACAATTTTTGAACAAGAAGTGAGTGAATGAACTTGCTGAATTTTCAATTGAGTTAGACTATCTATAGAGGCAAAACCCAAAGAGTCATGTAAAGAGATGGGGCTGGCCCTCTTGCTACCTTGCATGATCACAATTGGCCTGCAAGTGTTGGGCAGGGAGCTGTTCACAAGGTTGTTCTCATAGTTCTCAAGCTGCAAGTACAGAATGTCACCATTTGGGCTCCTAGGGCTCTTAAGTACTACAAGCATAGTTTTGTGATGCAAAGAGGGAAAGTGCTTCAGAGACTCATCAAGTATTTTAAACGTCAAAACCTCCTACAAATAACGTTTTGATGAGTGAAAGGTAAATTGGTAGGAAATAGATGGATTAAAAGCACAAATGGGTTGAGAAAACCAAGGGGCCGAGTGTCTGCCTTCGCGGGACTGGAGCTTCTCACAGCAACACATTGGAGTCTCCCTGGAAGAAATCCCAGGGCTTCCTCTCCCACAGGCGGGCCAGTTAGGTCCTGAGTGAACTCCACACCTGACCTGGGCACATCGGTGAGCCAGTGCCCACACATGTGAAAGGGACAGGCCTTCTGGGGAGTTCCTTTAATGTGAGGCTTCGCCAGGGACCCTGGTAGTATCTGTTCCTTCCAGATTGGAGCATAGACTCCCCTTTAGTGGGAGCCTCTTGAAGAAGACAGTTCAGGTTCCTCCAGGGGACATATTTCTGAAGCAACAAGTTCATAGGAGTGGCCAGAAGACTGAAGGGTGGGGAAATCAAGCCAGGGACAGTGGGGAGTGAAATTGGGCTCATAGAGGAGCTTGGGGTTTGGAGAAGTGGCACCCACCATGAAAGGCCCTCTGGGCTGATTTCTGGTCTCCAGCATCTGACCCATGTGTTCACCATTCTTTTCTCTGTTCATCCCCTTCCCAGAGACCCAGGCTCCTCACCTGCATCCTCTCTGCCCTCTTGACATTTACTATTACATGACAGTCCCCTTCCCAGTCCTCCCGACAGGTCATCTAGTTTCTGCTTGAATTTTCTCATGAAAGAGGACTTCATTCCCTTCCAAAGAAGCCCATTGTTTTCTTTTTTCTTTTTTTGAGAGGGGGACACACCGGGGATTGAACTCAGGGGCACTCAACCACCAAGCCACATCCCCAGACTTATTTTGTATTTTATTTAGAGACAGGGTCTCACTGAGTTGCTCAGTGCCTTACTTTTGCTAAGACTGGCTTTGAACTCCCTTTCCTCTTGCCTCAGCCTCCTGAGCCACTGGGATTTGAACAACTCTAATTACTAGGAAATTCTTACTTATGTAGAGGAGCTAAGATCTAATTCCCTGTAACAGTGACCCCGTGGCCTGGCTTCTGTGTTCTGCAGGAATACACACTGTGAACCTAAGAGTGTGACTCCCTTCTGTCCCCCCAGTTGATTTCCAGACCCTTCTCCCCTCTGTTCTCATCTTAGAGAACATTAGATTGACAAAATCTCATAAAACTGCAACACCCCAAGCCAACCACTACTCTAATGGGAAAACTATGTTCCCCAAACGCTTCATATTATTATTTTGAAAGTACATTTGCTCTGGGTTGTTTCCATGGGGAAAAGTTGGTGGTAAGAGTGGAAATGGTTAGAAGTTGCGTCTCAGGATCTCAAGGACCAAATTATTTACTTTTAGCTGGAATTCAACAACAAAGATGTCTTGGTAAGCTTAATTTTTATTTTTGCAAGCTACAAATAATAAACGAATTTGTCAAAATGGCCTAATGCGAAAGGGACTGAACACTGAGCAGATCTTGAATTGCATAAAAGCCTGGATAAAAATCAAAAAACATCCTAGTTCGAAAAGTAAACAGCAGCTGACACTGACAACAACAGTAGAAATCAAAGGAAAACAGTGGCTCCTGGGTGTCACTGTGTGGCCTGGCCTGTCCTGTCCGCTGTACTGGGAGCTACTTCCTACAGGCCCTCACACCGTTAGCTGAGACCGTATTTGTAAGTCACATAAAAATGCTCCACAGTGAACTGATTCCTTCTATCTATTTCACATGATGGAAACTTCCGAAGTAGGGAAGCTGTGATTTGAATATTGAAGATACAGAAATCATCATGTCCCCCATTCTAAACCCTTTTCTGCCAGTGAAGCATGCTTGCCAGGTCATTGTGCAAAGGCAAAACTTCCTGTGCTTCCCACACTTGACCTTCACTCAAGGTCCTCCCCTTCAGCCTTGACCATGCTTTAGCACACTGGTGGGAGCCAGGAAGAGACTGAAATTTCCAATGAGGCTCATTAGTGCAGTCAGTTATTTCTCTGTACAAATGGATTCCATGAAACTTGGTCAAGTGAAGTGGGGGCACTCATCTATTATTTGTAGGTTGCAAAATAAAAATTAAGCTTACCAAGACATCTCATAAGAGTAGAGAGAAGGGGAGGAGTTTTCCCATCCTCCCTGCCAGGGAGTAGCTGTTTTAGAACCACACCATTTCTGGTTCCAGTCTTAGCACCTCCCAGATCAGATTATTCCAGAAATCAGGAGCTGCAAAGGCAGATCATGACTTGGGGAAGTGACACCAGGCTGTGAAAGGACACCTCCCTCCTCTTTGCTGGAGAGAGTCCTGCCCACATTCTGCAGCTTGATCCTCGGGGTCCTCATTTTTCCCTTGGGGAGTGATCCTTCCTGGGGCTGAAAAGACATAGCCCTAAAGATGAAAATGCTGTCGAATGAAGTGTTGCTTACATCTCTCCAGACGGCCCACGGCTCCCCCTCCCTGCCCCAGCAGCCCCTCCTTGTGTTTGGATGTGAAAAAGCAGTCTCCCCCCTCCCCCTCCCACATTCCTCTCCCGGGACAAACAGCAGGGATGGGAGGAGGATTCATTTCAAAGACAGAGTGAAAGATGTGGCCCTTAACGGGTGTCACTTAATCTGTGGTGGTATAAAGCAGACCCTTCAATGTTTACTGCATACTGATCAGAGATAGGATGACAGCCAGGGAATAGGAAATGGGAATCGTGAGAACCAAGCCAGGGGGGCTTCTCTCCCAGACTAATATTATTATTGCGTTCCCCTCTTATTGGTCCTGGGAGTGATGAAAGCTGCACTCACAGCTTCAAAGCATCCTTGGCAATATTTTACAGGAGACAAGGAGCACAGAGAGAGAGAGAAATGAAGAACCCTGGTTCTAGCCCATCGGGGATCTCTTCCCTGGGCTCAAGCAGGCCTGACATCCTTGGTTGGGACCATTTACCAGAGTGGCCTTTCCTCTTTTCTCTGTCATTGACTGTGACTACTTGGGAAGGTTTCAGCCCAAACTATAAATCTTTCTTCCAGAACACAAGAGTTTGGGTGTTATGATTTAAATATGTGGTGTCCCCCCAAAGCATATGTGAGGGACAGAGCAAGATTGGTTGGAAGTGAAATGATTTGATTATGAGAAATTTAATCAGTGGATTGATCCACTGATATGGCTTAACTGAATGGCAGGTAGGGTGCGGCAGGAGGAGGTGGGTCACTGGGGACACATCTTTGAGGTTTATATTTTGACCCCTGTAAGCAGAGTATTATCTCGCTCTCTCTTTCTCTTTCTCTGCCATGTCCTGAGCTATTCTCCTTTGCCATACCCTTCCACCATGATGTTGTGCCTCACTTTGGGCCCAGGGCTATGGAGTCAGTTGTCTATGGACTAAAACTCTGAAACATGAGCCAAAATAAACTTTCCTTTTGAAAGTTGTTCTTGTCAGGTCTTTTGGTCACAGTGACAAAAAACAAACAAACAAACAAACAAAAAACTGACTAAAACAGTTTGCCTAAAACCCTAGACAATTTCTGGTAGCAGCTGCAATTTTTCAGCTTCATTCATTCATTCATGACGTCATGTATTCATTCACTGTTCACCAGACGTGGTCCTGGTCATTGAAGAATCAGGATTAGCTTCTACTCTAGGCTCCATGGTTCTCATTATTTTCTTTTCTAGGTGTCAGGTGCTCAAATGCAAATGCCTGGGAAGGCAGGCCCAAAGGCCTGAATTTGAACTGACTTTTGGGGCCAAATTATTTGTTAAAAGTAAAACTGTTTCTAGGGAGGAGTGCACCCCACAAAATCATCAGCCTCATTCTTGGTGGGAGTTATCTTGGAATTTTAGTTCCAGTATTAGGATGGGAACAACCAGGCAAATTTAATGTGGGTGCAGAGAAGAAAACAAAAGATCAGCAGGTACAGGATCCCTGGGTGCAGGAAAGACAGTGCTTAGGGTAATCGTGGTGGTCTGCAGGCCAGGGGTCCTGGGCAAAGCTGGAGGCCATAGAGCTCCCCACTATTCTGAGGGAGTCAGTGGCCCTCTGACTTAGCTAATGGCAGAGGTTCTTTTTGCACTTCTTTTGGAGTCTGAAAGAATAATATCATCTGCACAGACCCATGTGCCTCATTTCTAGACAGGAAAAATCCCTCTTATTATCTTCTTAAATTATTTCCTGTAGGTTCTCCTCAAGTAAAACCACTAAGCTCCCGCTGAGCCAGTTCCCACTGACACATGGAGTGGTGCCCTCAGTAAGGGAAACTCAAGCCCCCCAAATTTGGCACAAAGTGGTAAGTGTTTTGGTTTAGGCTGATTGCACAGAAAATGGAAGCATTTGCCTGCAAAATTCTGAGAGGAAGAGGGTGTGGCCAGTTTACAGCACCCCAGGACACTGGAAAAAAGGCTGCTTCCCTGCCCTTCTGGGTGGGCCCCACGGTGAAGTTTGTCTCTCTCTCAGGAACAGCCAAGTCCAAATCCCCACCCAACCCATCTTCAACCCACAGTGTGGAGGTACATCTCAGGACCACTCAGCCTTTCAGCATTTCATGTTAAATGGCATCTACACTTTCTAGAACAGCTTGATACGTAAATGAGCTCATTTATCAGATGAGGGATCAGTAGGCTCATTTAACAGATGAGGAGACCAAGGCTCACAGCAAAGTGACCCAAGTAGGTTCACATGGCCCCAAACAACAAGAACAGCCAGGTGGAAGTCCAGGATTGCTCAGTTCTGTGGAGATCTGCATGGTGCTCTGAGTTCCTCACTCATCACCACGCTCCTCCTGGAAAGGGCAGCTCCACTTGTGCAGGGAATTTCACCTGCTCAAGGACAAAGCATCTTCCTGCCAGAGACCAGAATTCCACACTCTGCTTGCCTCGTGCTCCCTTGGTTGTCTTGGAAAACTTATAATCTCTAGGGAAGGAAGAAGCAGAAATGCTGTCAGGACAGGAAGGGACAATGTCAAGCTCTGGGAGGGGTAGGATAGGGGCAAACTCAAGGATACATGCCCAGAAGGGCCCCAGACTGCTCCAATATTTAGCAAGAGCTGTTTTTGTCATCTGCTCCTTAATCCACCCTTAACCTCTCTCCCTTTCATGATGCAGAGGCCGTGAAAGCACCATGATAGGTCCTCAGATACATGGGGGTTCCCTGGCGAGGCTGAAACCACCCAAGGGAAGACCCAGGAGATGATCTGCATTCATTGATTGATCTAGAAAGTCAAAACCAGGTACTGCAGAGAAAACTTGCTGTACCCCAGCTGCTGTGGCTCCTGGGTGGATTTGAAGAGGAAGCTTCTCCCCCACTCTACCCCTCTTTCAGGAAGCCTGCTTCTCCTGAGACTGCTCTTTTTCTCCCCAGGTTGCTTTTGCTATCCACCTTTGTTCTGCAGTATGCATGTGTCTGGATCTCAAGAAGGGCTGGGGCCTCTGTGCTCAGCTCTGAACCACCTACATGTTTTTGTTTTAGAGGAAAAGAGGTCTGTGATTTCACCATTGTCTCTGTCTCGCTGTTGCCCTGAGCAAGGTTGCAGAGCATTCAGGGGTTCACGTTGGTCTCACAATTCAAAATTCACCCTGGTGAACATTCTGCTTGTGGGACACAAAGATCCCTGTAGGACAGAACAAACCCCAGAGAAATGAATCCAGCTCGTCCAATGTTTTTATTTTGTTTTTTTTTTTAAGGCTTCGAGAAGCCCAAAGTTTGTTTTTACAAGCTTCTCTACCATCATCTGTGTACTAAAGCTCTTTGAAATATGTTTCTGTGATAAAAATCTAAAAAGCTAAAACTATAATCAAAGTTAGATATCTGCAAATAATCTGTAATGTAAAACCAGACACCACCACATTGTTTATCGTTTCGTTTCCCAAATAAGAGCTGAGGGGTGGCTTTTTGCCAGAGTTGGGGAGAAATTTCCATTTGTTGTCCCCCCTTCGCTTAATATATTGGTGCAAATTAGATATTGTATATTATGGTATACATACATGCATATGTTTTGAAACTGTATTTTTCCTTTCAAAATGTTGTTCTTAGACCTCAAAGTATTAGAAATCATTTCTAACGTAATGCCTTATACTTTATGTGAGTTTTAACCTTAATGTACTCTCTGGGTTACTTTCCTAGGTTTATTTATTCTGCTTTCTTTCCAAGCAAAGAAGGCAGAATCTCAACACTGGGGCATTTGGCACAGCAAAAGAAGTACTGGTCACACTTTAGCAGTAGCTTATCTGAACTAATTAGAGCAAAGTAGAGCTATTGAAGATTCCAGACAGCTAGTAGGTGGAAAAACAGGCAAGTCCATGAGGCTTTGGGGAGTGTTTCTGAGGTTGTCTTCCAGATGAAATGGTGAGGTCAGTCCGGTGGAACCGATCCTGGAGCCCAGCACTGGCCTGCTTCCCTACTGGGAACTCTGAGCGGAGAGGTCCCCTCTTAGCTGCTGGACAGAGGGTCAGTGCAGCCACTGCTCTGCTCTCCTTCCAGGACATGGTTTCTCCTCAGCAGTCTCAGGATGGGGCTCTAGTCACGGGGCCTATGACAAAGGGCCTTCTCAACGTGCACAGAGTAAACAGAGACTGTGGTGTCGGCAAACTTGGGATGAGGTGAAGCAGGGAGAGCTGGTGAGGAGAGTGCTAAAACAGAATCCCAGCCTTAGTCATCCGGGGCTGCTGTAACAAATACCACAGACGGGGTGGCTTCAACAACAGAAACTTGTTTTTCACAGTGCGGAATCTGGACGTCTGAGGTCACAGTGGCAGCACCATGGGGTTCTTGCTGAGGACCTTTTTCCAGCTTTTGTCCTCACATGGCCTTTTTCTTGGAGTGGAGACAGGGAGGGAGAGAGAGAGACAGAGAAAGAGAGACACATCTCGTGTCTCTTCCTCTTTTTACAAAGGCATTAACCCAAACTTGGGAAGGGGCTCCACCCTCATGGTCTAATGTAATCTTAATTACCCCGCAGATGCCTGCCTCCATGAAAGACCATGCGGTTGGGAATTCGAATTTCAACATGTGAATCTGAGGGGCAGAGACATGGACACGGATCCCATAGCAACCCTCGTGGTAAAGTACCTATGGTGAAGTATATTAAGTTCTATAGACTTTAAAGTACTCTGACAGAATTTTATAGTACTGAGGTCAACAGGACCAAGGCAAGCAAGACATGAAGCAAAGAAGCCCCTCTGGAGAGGCCACCTGGACTCAAGAGGGCTGTGCACATTTCAATGGTCCTGGGTATTGAAGGATTCCTCTGAGGTACTCCTGTCCGTTTTGCAGATTGACATCTGAGTAAGGAAATCTCACCTGCTTCCCTTCCACTAAATAAGGTGTTATACGGGGCTAGGTATTTTCTTCCCTTCTGCCTCTGTGTCTTGCGTACATGATTTTTGCCTTGCCTACATATCTTTTATGTGATTTATTTTTAATATTTTTTTAAATTATGTGACAAGTATAGATACAAGTGTGCCAAAATAAAGTTGGTTAGTCTGTGGAATTAGGAAGTAGGGCAATGAGATACTTCTGTATTTCATTCTTGTTTCCTTTATAAATGGATTTTTTTTTTAATAAGTTGGTTTCCTTCCTAAGATAAATTTTAAGAATAATTCACCAATAGCCAACCAGCCCTTACTCTTTCTTGTTTCATTAACTAAAGTTTATGTTTTAATTAGAAAGTTTATTTTGCACTCAGGGACCTCCTAAATCCAAGGTGGTCACCGTGTGACTCTATCACACCTGAGAGAGGTGCTCATGTAGTTTTGGGAAACCTTTTCAAATGCAGAGGGAGTCCACTTCCTGAATTTGGAGGGTTTTACCTTGAGTCCTGCATTAATAACAACTATGTCTCTTATAGAGCTCTCTGGTTTGTTTGGCAACCTACATAGTCTTGTTGGATTTCATTCTCACGATACCTTGGAGTATAAATATTGATTTTATTCTATGACTTGAATCTTGAATAGCCTCCAAAGGCTCATGTGCTGAAGGACTGGTTCCCCGTCGAGGTGGCAGAACCTTTAGGAGGCGGGGCCTAGTGGGAGGCAGTTAGGTGCTGGGAACATGCCCTTGAAGGGGATATTGGGATTCCCACTCCTCCTCCTCCTTCTCCTCTGCTGCTTTCCTCCTGCTGCTCTTCCTCTTCTTCCTCCTTCTCCTTTGCCACCGTGCTGCCACCGCCTACTCCTCCTTCCTCTCCTCCCCGTCTCCTTCCCTCCCCCTTCCTTTTCCTCTTCCCATTCTTCCTCCTTCTCCTCCTCTTCCTTCTCCTCCTTCTCCTCCTCCTCCTCCTCCTCCTTTCTCTTTCCCTCCACTCCCCACTCCCCACCATCTCTCTCTCTTTTTTTCTCTCCCTCTCTTCCTTGCTTTCTGGCCACCACGAGGTGAGCAACTCTGATGCAGCATGTATTCCCTGTCATGTGGTTCTGCCCTACTATGAGCTCAAAGTGATAGGGATGGTCAACCATGGACTGCACCTCTGAAACCATGAGCCAAAATAATCCTTCCCTCCCTTGGAGTTGATCATCTCAGGTATTATTCACAGTGACAGAACACTGATTGACCCATTTGATGATCTTTCCTTTAGAAGAATGTAGCGATTTTCTTAGGGCAGAGAGTGAGGAAGAGAACTCTGAATGGACGTTCTTCATTCGCATGCCCTGACCCTCAGGACTGCTGAGAAGCTTCACATGGAGATACCCCTCCACAGAGTATCAAGTCTGAGGACACAGTTGTCCTTGGTCAGCTTGGAATGTCATAGCCTCAAGGCAGCCTGGGATGACCAACAGAGAAACAAGGAAGAGCCCCTTTCTGTGTGGAAAAGAACTGACCCTCGGTGCAAGCTCATCACTTCAAACGTTAGTATTTTATTTTTACATCATCCAGTCGTTTAATTAACAGTTGTTTGATTAACAGGTTTCAATGAAAAGATGGTTTCATTGCTATTCCAGCATTATACTAAGTGCTGTGAAAATTTCAAAAAAGTCACAGCGTGTCCTTACTAAAAAAAGAACTTCCTATTCTGTTATCAATTCTGAGCTGCAAAGATATTGATTTAGAATTTAATTATTAAATGCTCAACATCAATAAAAAGGGGGAAATGTGATAAATCATATGGGGATCTACAAGTACCTGTATAACGCTATTAGATATTTTTTCATGGCTTTACTCTCTTCTAGGAACAAAAGGACTGGGTTACAATTTATGATTCCTCATACAAAGTCAGACTTTCTCAGTGACCAGGATCTTACTTTCTAGGGTGGGAGCCAAGAAAACTCAGCCTCAGGACAGGAGGGATAGAAAAGGACACATTCAGGCATTAATCAAAGAACCCCTTCCAAGGTGCTGTGATCTTGGACCCACAGCTCTTGTAGAAAGTGGCTGAGAAGGAAACAGCAGGCTGTAGGCACAGTGGTGTAGGGACACAGAACAAGCTTATTTGCCTGAGGTAGAGGTAGGGGGCTGCGGGTGGGTCCAAGTCCTGAGCTTTTCCACCAATTGGTTGTAGAATTTTGTTGATTTGCCACCTAACCTCTCTAGATTGCAATTTCTTCACTAATAAAATGAGGTGAAACAAAATGATCTTTTAGTTTCCCTTGGGCCTCAGTGCTCTGTTATTCTACATAATCAATTAGTCAGGCAGTTAACCAATCAGGGTATGAGGTTGCAGAGGGTCTACACTTCCCTGACCTTGGTTTCCATCAAGTCCATATGAGAATCCGTGCATACACCCATATGTAAGCATGGAGAGAACTTGTTATCATACCTATTCTTATTTTGTTCTGCCCAATGACAGCGGTCTCACCTCCAGCCTTTAAATGCACCAGGGATCTCATATATATATATATATGATGTGAAGATGACTGATCCCACACTTTAAGAATGATTGCTCTGTAGGGCTACGAGGAGACTCCTTTTACTGTTCCCCAAAGGCCACAGGGAGACTCCACCTGATGCTGAACACAGCCAAAGTGAGAGGCCTAGCCACAGAGAGGTGCTTGTCTGCAAGCTCTGCTCAGCTGGACACCCGGGGCCAGTGCCTGCAATGAATGCTTCATGTTCGGGCTGGAACATGGTTACTTGGAACTGACTTTTATTTCTGCCCTCCCAGACCCAGTGAGAAACGTCGGGAGCATTTATTACTCATAGGCACAAGGGCTCCGGCAGGTCAGCCAGAAGTCGAAACCTGAGGGAGAGGGTGCAGGTAGGGCTTGCATGGAATACTGGACCCAAGCATTAATTAGAAACACTGGTTCCCTTGACAGAGCCAGCTTGTATAAGCTGTTGGGGCCTGTGTTCACTTCATAAAGATGTTTTATATGGTATTCCTGGCAACAGCTGGACACTTTAAAAGAAAAATAAAAGAAACATTATTGGTAGCTCAGAGGGGAGAAGAAGTTGCCTTCTCTGCCATTCAGCTTTCTAGCCACCCTCCTTTCCCCTCTAAAAATGTGAGGATGAAGATGGTCAGAAGAATAGTTTCTGCCTTGTTAGAGTTTCTGGGGAAGTGGGTTAACATTTCTGGATTCTGGTTTGCTCGTCTGTAAGGAGGAAACTATAGTATAGTCCCATCTTGCCTGCTCAGCTGGGGCTGTTTAAATAAAGCAGAGAGAGAATTGCTTTCCAGTATATTTGAGTCATAGAGGGAAAACGCTATTACTATACTAATTCTCAGGTCAGAAATTCAGGGCAACAATGTCAAGGAGTGAGCAGAGATTCTCACCTTCCCCGGATATACTAGTACTATAGGGAGATATTTTTGATTGTCAGTTTGGATTGACTATAGGTGGGGTGGGGACGGTATATGACTGGAATCCATCAGGATACTAATCAACATCTCACAATGCCCTGGAAAGCTTCCCATAACAAAGAATTATCCAGTACTAAATGTCAGTAGTGCTGAGGTTGGAAATCCTGGGGTAGGAGCATGCTGGTGTCTTTCAGATAATGTTCCCCGCAATCCACTTTCCGCCTAAGCTTAGTCATTTTAAGGCAACAAGGGATGAGGGATGTTCCACAGCTTGAGATGATGGTCCAGGGAAAGGAACAAAGCAGGCCAATAGCAATGAAGGTATAGAGAACTTATTCAAGCATGTAGTTATTAAACAGTTGTCCCTCAGCTTCAGTTCTTTGCTCTCCATGCTGGAGCTGGGTGACGCAAATTACGGTCCCTCCTTGCCAGTTGCTCCCTGCTACATGCTGCCAATAGGGGGCGCTGAAGAGAGGCTTGAGGAGGAAGAAGGCATATACTTTTATTCATCCAGTGCTTCCTGTCTCCTCAAAGTGACCCAATCAACACTCCTTCCCCCTGACGGCTTCAGTCTGTCCCAACAGCAGCATTCCAGTCTAGTTTTTATTTTCCTGAGCACCTACAAAAACAGGCTCTTATCCCTGGAGGAACATTTCACTAGCTGGATGGCATCCTCTGACATCAGTTTCAGCCCACGGATCCCCCTTTCAAATTCTGAGTCTTAATCATTCCAACCTCCCCATTTTTGCCCTCAGCCTTTGGGTGACAGCTGCTTCTTCCAGTTCCTATCTCCTTGAGACCCTGATGTTTTGTTTCTGCCTTTTCAATTTTTTTATAGGCCTAATTATTCTTTAATTTCTCTCTTAAGCTAACTGGTATAGTTCCTGGCTCCTAAGTGGACCTTGGCTAACACAGATACAAAGCACAATCTCCTTAAAAATAGTGAGAGGGCCTCAGAAAAATCTGTGGATGGCATCTTGCATGGCAGTTTTCTCTGCAGGGGTAGGCGTGTCAGATATTCTCATTTCTTCCTAGGTTTGTATAGAACATCACGATGCGGAGTCACCGTGGACGCTGATAGTGTATTTCACCTCTTAAACACACTTTGTAGGGTTGAGGTGCTGTAAATAAGGAAACAGAAAGCTTGTACGATCTTGGGTTGAAAAGTGCTTCTCAGTGATTTCCTCCTGGCCAGGGTCTCATCTGGATTTTGCCGAATCAGCAAGACAGGGAGACTCAGAGGTAACTTCCATGATAACACCCATCTCCCACTGTGCTCATCAACAGCTGTTTGTGTTCTGTGTTTTCCCTCGATGACTCAAATATACTGGAAAGCAATTCTGTGCAGAACATGAAGGCTTCCCTCCAAAAAAAAACAAAATGTTTAAAAAAGTAAAATAAAAAGAATCAGTAATAGAAAAGTGTCCATCTGTCAGAACTATAAAGACAGTAAGAAATGACCCAGTTTAGAAACACAAGTCACTTGGTTTATGGGAAGAAACCATGAGATACCTATCTTTATTTTTGATGAAGTAAATATTTTTTAAAAATATATTGCTTGTGTATATTCCTCTGTCCCAGCTGGAAACAGTAGTTGTAAAATAGTCTCCGCCGAGCAGCAACCAAAGAATGGCAGGGAAAACCACGTTGCTCTGCTGTTGTATAATAAACAGCCACTAGTTATTCCTTCCTGAGAGGATAAAAGAAGGATACATGTAGTTGAGGATGTGGAAGTGCCAAGTGTGTCCCATTTCTTACAGCCTAGAGTGGCTGTGGATGAGCTGGCTCCAAAGGCTATCACGGGCTTGTCTTTTTGCTTCTGATTGTGGCAGGCAGACAGCTCCCAGAGTCATCTCCACTGACAGTCCTAGAGCCAGAAAAGACCAGAGTGGTACCTTGAGGTGTAGAACTTGGAGTCTAGTATTTTTCTTCCCTGAGCAACTGTCTTTGCATCCTGCAGGGACTTCTCTGATTTCCAGAAAACCTTCTGCTGAGTGATCTGGCAGCTCCCAGACAACACAGGTTTAGTCAGTATCAGAATGTGGTCATGTGTGCACACCAGATACAAACACAAAACACCCCCAAAGTAGCTCTCTAACTGAGCTGTAGTTAGTCCATGGGGTTGGGGGCTGAGTGCGACTGCACTGTGTCACAAACAGAGCTCTGTCAAGGTGCTAGGCTAGTTTTCTCTCCTCATTCTTCCTCTTCCCCAGAGTGCCATTCCTCAGGCTTTCTGAGAATCCTGAGAGTTGCCCTGTATGCACCCGCATCCCAACTTCTGGGTAGAGTCTCTTGTTGGCTCAGATGTTGTTCAGGGGGAAAATCGCTCTTGGAGCTTTGAAAGTCACTTTCTCCCCTCCCTGAGCCAAACTCTAGTGACCAACTGGGAAACTTCCACCTTCTTCTCACCTCACCCACACTTCCATATGGTTTCGCTAGAAGCTAGAGAAGGACAGGCTGGGAAGGAATGGCAGCAGGGAGGACTCTCCCTCCTTCTGCCCAGGTCTAATGGTTGAAAAATCCTGCCTAGTCCCAGTGACACGGTAAATCTGGAGTCCCTAAAAGCCCCTGCACCCACTCTCCTGAAGCAGCTACTCCTGTCAGGTTAGAAGATGCTACAGACTGAATGGTGGGGTCTCCCCAAAATTCATCAGTTGAAACCTCCAAGGTGATGATGTTGGGGGTGGTCTTTGAAGAGGTCATTAGGTTATGAAGGTGGAGTTCTCATGAATAGGAGTAGTATCCTTATGAAAAGATCCCAAGTTGTTCCTCATCCCTTTCACAATGTGAGGACACAGCCAGAAGTGTGCCATCTGTGAACTAGACCTGAGCCCCCACCAGACACTGCCTTTGCTGGCCCTTTGGTCTAAGACTTCCAGTCTCCAGAACTGTGAGAAATGTATGTTGTTTCAGCCAGTGGTCTATGGTGCTTTGTCACCACAGCCTTAATGGATTAGAACACTATTGTGGCCTAGTGTACCAGGAGGCTGGGAACAGAGGTTCTCCTGGGAAGCTGTGCTCAGGGGCCAAGCAATGATCCTGCTCACTCCAAACCACTTGGCACTCACCAGTTGGTGATTTCTGCCAACCTTGTGGCCAATTTGGCAGTTACTGTGAAGTCTGGAGATTGCTTCTTAGATTTTGGTTCCAGTTTCAGCCTTTCCCCACTGAGAATGGGTACTGGTGCAAGATGGCTTTATGGGCTCTTCACTTGTCCCCTCCAAGGTCAGATACTGAGTCATACTCCAAATGGAAGGTGATTGCACTGTCTCCCATCACCCGAGCCTCCAAGACACTTACATACTGTTATCTCCATAGCCTGTTGGTCAACAAAGGCACTCAAAATAAATTAAATAAATGAACAAAATCACACTTTGGTTCTAGGATCCCAAAGACAGTTTATACAAGTTATGTGTGAAGAATGTACCCATTCTTTAAAAGAGGAGAAGGTAAAGCAGAAATATGTTCATATGATTGTGTGTACCCCAGGGCCACACAACTACCCCTACCCCCTTCCACTTCTCAAAAACAAAATAAATGTTTATTGATTTATCAAAGCAACTTTATATTCATAATTTCACATTATTTCCCATATATGTTAGATTGGTAGGATAGATACTATAATACCTTCTTAACTGGACATATACAGGGATTCAGTGACTCCCAAATGTGGATTGGTTCAAAATGGTGGTTTAGAACTAATTCTCAACTCTGTTTCCCCCCCCCCCCCCGACTACATTGCAATTTTTGCTTTTTAGTTTATATATTTTTGCCTTTTAAATTATGGTCAAATGGATTAGAATTGTCCTGGTATCAGGGGTTAAGAGATCCACAGAAATTGTATGCCCAATATCATGTGCATGTCACGGAAGCAGATAGAAACTGCCGGAGCAGCCCCTTCCAGAGCAGCTGGCATGCATGCTTAGCCCCACAAGGGCAGGTGCACAGAGGCTTAGGACCTTGGATCCAGGAAGATCCTTATAGACCACCTAACCTGGAGATCCACAAAACTTGTCACATGATAAAATTAACTGGGGAGCTCTGAAAGCAAACCATGTCTGGGACCAGTACCCAGAGATTTCTGTTGTTCTAGGATGGGACTCTGGCTCTGTCATTTTTTAAGCCTCTTAGTTAATTCTCTTGGATAGCAAGAGTCCAGAACCAAACTAGTAGTTCTTGATCTTGGACTTGCATTGAAATAACCTGGGAAACTTTAAGAATTCATTTTTGCATAAGCCCCATTCCCAGATTTTCTGAATTAATCAATCAATGACGTATCAACCTCAGGAATTTAAACACCAACCTCACATGATTATCTCATGGGCAACCGAGTAAGAGAGCCACTGTTGGAGTCTAACCCAATGCTTCCTGCTACAAAGAAAATCAAGCCAAAGAGAAGTGGCTCAAGGCCATAGAACTATAGTAGAGATAGGATTAAACCCTGGACTCTTTCTAGAGTCAAATGATGTTACCTTAGGTAATTACTTAAAGAAGGGGACTCCCAAGGGCCACTTTCTCTCTTTCTCTCCCTCTCTCTTTCTTCCTCTCTTTCTCTGTTTAGAGAAGAAATCCATTTTTGTAATTCTGATACTTCTGGGGCTGCTTTGTTAGCTTAAAACACAATTGCTTTATTAGCTAATAACAATAGTCCGTGTTTACTGAGCACTGATTACCTGCCAGGCACTATCTTACATGTTATTAGTTCCAGCTCTCTTAGATTATGTTTGGGGAAAGAGAGGCCCCCAACCAAATCACATGCCCAGCCTTGCAAAACAGCCATGGTTTCAACCTGGAACCCACGTTCAAGACATAATATCATAGTCTGTGAGGCCATTCTATATTGGAGATAGAAAATGGACCCAAAAAATCATGTTTAAATAAAGCTTTTGTTTTTAAACAATCCTGGGAAGGGAAGTTTGCTGGGGGACTCCTTTTTATGAACGTGAACCGACAGGGGTTAAGAGGCATGCGTATTGCAAAGAAGGGACATCACCCTGTGTTCTGAATCAGAACTCGAAACTTGTATAGAGTTCCTTATTTTTCTCGGCTTCCCAGAACTTCATCCTGTCCTCAGGACAAGGGGACTAGATTACCAGCTTCAAAGCTCTGAGAACCCAAGTTAAAGTGTGCATGAGGTCTTTGGGGCTCCCAGTTTTCTTTCTGTCCATTCTCTGGGCCTCTGTGCTCTCTCTGGGTTACCTCTGCAGAGGCCTCTTCTTCCAGAGAGGGAAAGAAAATCAGGGGCTTGCAGACACTCCAGATGCCCCTCCTGGAGTCAGGACCCCACATGCAAAGCTGAGAGCTGGAATGGATAATTCTGATAGGGACAGTCACCACTGGTCCACTGCTGGAACACAAGTCCCACCCCAAACTAACTGGATCTACATCATGACTCTAAGTGCCGTGTCACGGAGATGGTCACAGACATCAGGACTAATCCTCAGGGGTGCAGGGAACTTTGTACCTCTTCACACTACCCCTCTGTATGATGTTTCTACATTCATCATGATTCATTCAGCAAATATCGAGGTAAATTAGAATAAAGGCTTATGGTGACATTTAACATACTGAGCTCTATAGTTTATAAAGCCCCTTTCAAGTTTTATCTTTGTTCCATACTTAGGAATACTCCACAATCAACATTAACATCCCAACATTCAGTGGGTAGGCACTGACCCCAGTGGACGCCAGAGGACACCTGCGGGCAACTAGCTAGAACCCTGACTCCATATCCAGGGGAACTGTTTGGCCTGTGCGGCCTTGCACTTGAAAGTCAGTGTCCCTCTGATTCTGTTCAGCTTCAGGGACATGAACCATCTCAGTCCAGGGACAGGGGTGGGACAATGTCCATGAGGGAGATTATTAAAAGGTCTGACATTCAAATAGAGGGGCTGAGTTCAGACTGGTTTTTTTTTTTTCCCTTGCCTCTAAGACTAAAAAAAGTTCATTTCCAGTCTCTGATGTTTGATCTTTGATCCTTTAGTAAAATGCTCTGAAATGGTTTTTCTTAAAAGAACACTTGTCATTGTGGAATCCATTTAAAACACTGGAGCTGTATTTGTTGTTTTACCACTTATAGGCCAATGTTCAAACACATTTTGGACAAACCTGTATTAGAATGTGATCCAAGAAACTTCCCAGAGCTTATAACAACTGCATAGGAACTGTGATTGCTCCCAATTTCCTTCACTTTCTTCTCCCTTCCTCCTTCCTTCCCTCCCTTCCTTCTGTCTTGGAAACAGAATTGTGAAAATATTATATAGTAGGTGGTGGATAATTTGGATAGCCTAATTTTCATTTTCTAAATGATACTACTTTTCTAGTCTTTCCACTGGGGCACCAGAAAAGTGACAACAAATGTTGAATGACTTTACTCCTTAGCGGTCCCCTCCCCTTCTTTTGACTTGGGACTTTAGGGAAAACACTAGGAAGTTCTTGGGGAAAATTGCATGCACTTTGTAAAATTAATTGTATGATATGTTAACTATTGTGAAAAATGACAATAGATAAATCAGTTCTAGTAGAAGTGTCAACTCCCATTTTCTGTGTATTGGTGAATTAATTCCTTATCTGGTTTACTTCCTGTTGGGCTGAGTCTAAACCTACTCCCTTCATTATCCTTGATCCAGGGCCTTGATCAACTTTGGCTTTTTATTTTGATACAATCTTTTGCCTGATTTTCTAGCTTGAGGGTCTAAATGACCTAAAAGGTACTGAAAATTAAATCTCTATGCTATCCAGAGCATTCTTTCTAACAACACAAACTTCAATTCTTTTCTTGCTGATGTTTTTCTGTTTCTAATTGTTTGGCACAAATCACTACAAACTCTGGAAATCCCAAGTGGGTCAATCTGCCCACTCATGTTATTGGTCTGAGAAGACCATTTACTAAACATGTTGGGGACACTTTAAAGTCACCTGCATCCTTCTAGCCTCTCCAAATTTAAGCCTGAAAATAAGGGTCCTTCTGATGACCTATATCTGGGACAAACACACACACACACACAGACATACAAACACATGAAATTCAGAAATCACTGAAATTATCCACCATTGTTTACAATGTCACACTATCAATCCTTGATTGCAGTAAATGGTGTCAAATTTGCATATATTCATCAAAAGGGTGCATCACTAAATTTTTCTTTTTCTTTCTGGCACTTGGGATGGAACCTGGGATTTCACGCATGCTCCATTGAGCGATACCTCCAGCCAGTGCTGGAATTTTATTTCATCTCCATTCACTTGTGAGTTACTTTCTAGTAATTGTTTTTATTCAGTTTGCATATATTAATTTAAAATATACATAATTAAATGTTATACTACGCAAACATATACTCCATCTCCATTTCAAGTCCCAGATTTTTGTTTATTTCCGTCAATCTCATTTTAAACTAGCGTGTGTAGTGGATCCTCTCCAGGACTGGCTAATCCTTCCCTCAGCTGCTGGGAGTGTGAGCTGCCCTGGGCTCCCAGCCAAGTTCCTTGCAATGTTCCTTGCAGGGAATTACCCTCAGCTTAAAAGGAATTGTGTTGTCCAAGATTTCTCCCTTTCTCCCTGCCATTAAGGCATCCCAGGAACAGAGAAATGGGAAAGGAAAGGAAGGGATTATAATACCTGGTCCTCATGTCACAACTTGTGACAACTCTTATGGGCCATCCTTGCCTTGGTGTTCCCTGTCTGCTGTCAGATCAACTGAGGCCTCTGTCACTACTGTATTGTGGCTCAGCCGCTCCTCTGCCCTGTCCTTCCTCAATCTCTTACAGGTTCCCTGAAGCACTCCCCCAAATACACTATTTGCACACAAATCTCCATCTTGGGATTTGTTTCCAGGAAACCCAACTGATGTCGGAGTATAACTTGATCCTCCATCTGTGTTATATATGTGTCTCTGCTTTAATTTTACTTAATACGTTCATTTAAGTTATTTGGTGGTTACTTTCCAATTTTCAGTGAATGCTCTCAGCTTTAAAACCTATGCAGTTGGAATCTATGTCAAAAACTCTTCCTTTGACATCACGAGTTGACACTCCCAAAATATGGTAAGATGCTGAAAAAGAATCCTTCTTGGCTTGGCTGCATAGATGTGTAAATCCATGGGGAGCCCAGTTTTCCAGGACTATCACCTTCCCCTGGATCACTGTCTGGACTGAGGGACTGCAGGAGAAACGCTCATGTCCCTTTCGTCACTCTAGACCTAACAAGTCCCACTAAAAGAATGTTCTGTCTTTACCAGAACTTTTATTATTATTTTTTCTATTTAGGTGGCTCTAATATGTTTTTAAAGTATTGAGGCACAAGTGCGAGGGAGGGGATGGCTTTATTCGTGCAATCTCTGAGCCTGCTCACATTCCATAGTTTATGTTCCTGTAACCAGGACATGTTTTTTTGAAGAAAGTAATACTTGACTAAATTGTCCTCCTGACGTAAACCTATAATTTAAAAATTACATATATTTAGAGAACAAGTCAAAACAGGAAGCACATTCCCAAAGTGGATAAAGATATTTATGTGCTAAAATACCTACTGCTACCATGGCAGACCTGTGTCTCTAGGCTTAAATAGAAAAACTCTGAAAAGAACGGAAAGAAAGAGCAAAGGAGCCAGGCTACACCATGTTTCTGGACAGTGCTGAGGATGATCTCTGTGGTTGGTCATGCTGTCCTTTGTGGGGTAGGCTGTGTGTCCCTTGTTCTGTATGTCAGGCTGTTGCAAGAGCAGAGTCCAGAGTTAGGTGGAGCCCAATGGAAAGGAATATATAAGTTCATGGAGAAAAAAAAGGAAAGGGGCAAGAAAAATGAATCAAGATTCAAAGAGAAACTGAGGGGAAGGAAGAAATTTTAAAGATGAGGCAAATGCAAATAAGATTAAACCTCTAACAGCCTCTCAGCTAATGATCTTTAAAATGGATCTTCCTAAACGGGTTTTGTCTATAAATTAGGCCTTTCTGAAAGAAGCATCTGAGCATAAATCACTTATTGCATTTATTCTGTTATTGAAATGTGACCATATGCAAAGAAGGGTAAGAAGTGACTTCTGTTCTTAGAGAATGCACCTAGTTGGGGGATCGGGACATATGGAAAAGTCAGGTAAGATGCCTAGATCTAAAGAACAATAGAATAAGATTTTTTAAATGGCAGATTTTGCCAGGAGAGATCATTGTCTCCACTTTTCAATTCCCAGGAATTATAGCCCACTGCTATTTCCTGGGGGGGGGGGGGAAGAATCCATAAATATTGGCACCTAGCAATAGGAGAACATTGAGAACTTCAGATAAGTTTCCCCCAAAGTGGCAACAGGCAGGCCAACCATCTCTTTGCCATTATAGAGCCTTTTCCAATGTTTCAACTGAGAGGAAAGTAGCTGGGGCTGTGCAGGCTGAATATAGCCCTGTTCTACCTCTGCCCTGGTACAAATCTGGTTGTCATTGCACCTCTGCCCTCACACAGATCTGGCTGTCACTGCATAGTGTGTTACATTTCAATGAAGGCAAAGACTCTATTTTCAAAGGATCTTTTGTACTGTTTAAATTATCAACCCATTTAACTTTGTCCTTTTTAAAGCACTTCTCACAGTATCTTGTAAATAGCAGGTAAACAGTAAATATCTTGAAATAAGTAAACAAATGGATTGTTTAAATGAGCTTAGAAATTAAGGAAATGAGTGCCGGTTGTGCTGAGGGGAAAGGGTGAGCCCTCGGTTGTCCTCTGGCCTAGGTGCATGGTTCCCCATAATTTTTCAAATGGGCAGCTAAGTTCATGGGAGGAAGCTTCTGAGGTGAACCTGCATAATTCCTGTCTTCTGTATCATACACTTATGGTATCTCTGCCCTGGAATGTAACTGGGCCCAGAGATTTGCTTCTAATGAACAGAAGCTGGTAAAAGAGATTGGATTCGATTCTGAATGTAGGTAATAAAGAGATAGTAGCTTCTTTCTGCTAATCCTGTCTCACTACCTCACTGGCTCACTGTGAAGGAAGCCAGCTGCCAGGCTGTGAGCTGCCCAGGATGGTCACTGGCCCAAACCAGCAGAGAACTGAGCCTGGGAAAAAAGAAAACTTAGAAGTAGATCCTTTTTCATTTGGGTCTTCAGATAAAATGGCAGCCCCAACTGATATCTTTATTGCAGCCTGTTACAAGACTGTATGGAGCTTACCCCATAAGTCACATCTGGATTCCTGATTCCAGAAATTCTGAGATAGTATATTTTGTTTGTTTGTTTTTAAGTCTCTTTTTTTTGAATCAATTTATTATGTAGTAATAGACAACTATTACGGAGTCCATATATTAAAATACAAGATTTTCAGTTATTTTATAAGTTGTTGAAACTAAGGTATTAATAGGCTACTTGTATTTTCCATGGCCGTCCAGGGAGACAGTGACAAAATAAGAAATGAAGTTTAGATACCAGGTGATTTGAGACTTATTTTCTCCTAGACAAAAGAAAGTGACAATATTTTGCATGAAGAAATGCTAATAGAATCCATGAGGTTGGTAGTCATATATTGCCTCCCTTATTTCCCAATTTTCTTCTTTCTTCATAGAGTGATCATTCAGTGCTTGTCTTTTCCAAAAGAAAGAGACTACCATAGGCATTCAATGTACATTTGAATAAAAATAAATGTTGAAACATGGGAGGAAAGTAACTGACAAATAACCACACAATTGTCAATAAAGCTTCTCTCTTCCTGTCTTGATGAGAATCATGTCACAAATCTTTTACTCCTGAGAATCGTGTCCCCAAGTTGATAATTCTTCAAAAAGAATGTTCTTGATCACACATTACTCTTGTTTAATCAAGTGGAAAGAAAAGCTGTTATAAAAGTAAGAGGAGTATTTTCACTTCTAGTGATGTGTTTAGCTAGGACACCCAGAATTCTTTCCACGGAGAAATAATACAGTTCTGAATTATCACTCATGGGCTTTGTGTACAGCACTTGGATATAAGAATGCTTCACATCAACCAGGCTAATAAAAAAATTCCTTGAAAAAATTTAACATACACTTAAAAAAAGAAAAAGAAGCATCTCACATTGTAAAATTCTAAACTTCTGGTCTGCATAGATTAAGTGTGCCTTTCTGAAAATCCCTTAAGTATACAATAAAAGAAAAGCATTAGAGTCAGGATTGGACCTTTGTATTTGGTGACCATTGTTGGTAAGTTAGCTTTAGAGAGGGCTGCAAAACAAAGGGGTTGTACAAGAAAGACTATGATAGCAAGACTTTCATATACTGAATGTTCAAGAATGAGGAACAACCAAGTCTGGCAGAAAAAGAACCTCACTGTTTTAGTCGGCTTTTCTGGCTTATTTGACTAAAAGATGCAACTACAACAATTGTAGAGGAGGAAAAGTTTATCTGAGGGCTCATGGAGTCAGAGGTCTCCATCCATAGGCAGCAGGCTCTATTCCTCGGGGATCAAAATGAGGCTGAACATCATGGTGGAAAAGTATGCTACAAGGAAATTGGTCACGTGGGGATCAGGAAGCAGAGAGAGATTAAGATCAGCTCACCAAATGTATAACCTAAAGGCACACCCCAATGACCACCTCTTTCAACCATACCCTACCCACGTTTAGTTACCACTCAGTTAATTTCTATCAGGGGATTCACTCCCTGATTGTGTTAAGACTCTCATAACCCAAACATTTCTTCTTTAAACCTTCCTGTATTGTTTCACACTGAGCTTTGGGAGACAGCACACATCTAAACCATAACACTCATCTTTTGGGAGAAAATGCCAACTCTAGTCCAATACTGTCATATCCTATTATTTAAGGTCAGCTGAATGTGTGAGTTTGGTTGATATGACAACCACCATACCAACACTAAGCAAATGCCTTATGTGAACTTTTTATGGTAGATACTTGCCTTTATCCATCATGACAACCCTACTATGTAAATATCACTTTCTCTATAGTAGAGGGGGAACTGGAGATCAGAGAAACTGAATAACGTGGCCAAATCCATTTAACTAGTGAAAAATGGAAGCAAGATTCAAACTTGGATCATTTTGATTCACTAGAGGGTGAATTTCAGATCTCTTAAGTCCATAGCTTTGACCAGTGTTGGTGACATACAACTGCCCTTGGTAAGAGACTGTGCACCCAACTACAGTGATGTAATAGTGGAGATGACTTTCTGGGGGAGATGAATATGAAAGTAAGACTTGAGTATATTGTTTTCTGAATAATGATAACTCGGAGGAAAGTCAAAGAGCTATTTGTGGAGGTGCTTTAACTGGAGTATTTCTAAGAGAGAAGCCTCGCCCATTTTTCAGTCTTTCCAAAGAAATGCACATGAAGGTTTAGAAAAACACAATAAATCCATATTTTACTGAAAGGCCTTAGATGTACCAAATGTATATTCCTTTTTATTCCAAATGCTGAAAATTTTAACATTTTCTAGTCTAATTAAAAAATATTGGTTTTTTCCTCCCAATAAGGACACTTACCATGAAGAATTATAAATAGCAATCTGATATCTTATGTGTCATTTTCCCATCCAGACTAACTTGTTTTCCCCCAAAATTGTTAAGATATTCTTTTTAGGGCAGATAACACTCCTTGGACACTAAGAAGTGGGCGGGGGGAGAAAAGAAAAAGGTAATACGCACTTGAACGTGTTTCAATTTTCTGCAGCCATCTCAGCTCCACTTGCTCATGTCCTCAGAGTGTTTTATTATCATTGGACAGAAAGCTAATCTACATACAGGTATTTATTTACTGTCTACTAAAAATCACATTATGGGCATTTTACCCTGTCAGCCTGTTCTATTTATGGTGAATGTCTAATATTTCCTGTCATTCTTCTGATGATTTTCTCCCTGTAGCTTCTATTTTCCCTCATTAATCCTTTAAAACCCCCTGGGAGGTAAGACTGTGCATATAATTTCCTTCTTATTCTAAAATACTGTTTGGAGTTTTGCTTTGAAATTGCTTTTAAGGCTGAATGTTTGGCTCTCCTAAGTGAACCTGCAATAAACACTGTTGAATTCTCTCCAAATTACCTCGAAGAATTACCTGCTTATCTGGAGGAACCATCAGTGTAATTTTAAGGGATTTTGTTTTTATTCGGCGGCTCTGAGTCTTTGAACTTCTCTGCCCGAGTTTTCAGTCTTTCCACAGGAAGGGCTCTGCTGAGAATGGGAGAGCACTGTGCAGCACTTTTCCTCATAAATGCTGAAGAGAGAGTGTTTTTGTTTCTACTTTGGTACATGTGATTCTAGCTCCAAAGGAAGCAAGATTTCCAAGATTAGGACAGTTTAGTCTGGAAAGGAGACTAGTTAAAGGGGGTGTGATTAAAAGCTACTTAGGGTTTGGAGAATGCTTGTGAAAACTAAATGATCCATTTTTGACCTTTCAAAAACACTCAACAAGGAAATGCTCCATAAACTAAAGGAACTACAGCCTTAAATCCAACGATAAATTTCTTTTATGATTTTTAGAGGTATGCACCATCAGCCTTATTCCACAGAGAAGGAAACTGAGATGCAGAAAATTGCAGTAACTTACTTATAGGTTCACAGAGTCATAAGCAGTGGATTATGGAATCAAATGCACTTGGTTGGATTCCAGAGCCCAAGCTGTAATTTTTGTGTTATATTTCTATGGTATCTCAAACCTTGAAAGTGAGCTAGTAGCTACCATAAAGGCTTTTTTTAAGTTACCAGTTGCATGAGAAGAACTTAGCAAAACCTCCTGCTGATCCAGTAGCTTAATACGGTGAAGCAGAGTCAATGTACCACCCAGGACAGCATTTGGTGCTGCCCTCATGAATGTCATTTCACCTGGAAGTAGCTTAGGGCAGAGAAGAAGTCTCAGCACACTGATTTTAAATCCTACCTCTCACAGCCTTGTAGATTCAAACAGCAATTCTTTATTCCCGAACTCACACCGGCACTCTACAAACACGTTCTGGGCAAAATCCACACCTCCACTGGGCTCTGTATCCCAAAATACTCTCTGAATCCCACGAGAACTCAAAGGGAACTCAAGGAGTGGGCGCGCCTGAGGCAGCAGGATACGCCCTATTCCCAGCAGGATACACCCTAAACCTGGATCCGCCCTGGTCCTTGAACTAGGTCACCTTTCATGCAATGTCACTGAAAATGACCTGGGTCATGTCATGCGTCATACCTTCTTGGCAATGGCTCTCAGCATATCTGATCTCTCTAAAACCCAGCTTCTTTTTGTGTTAAATGAAGATATTAAGAATCACTATTAGAGGATTCTATGGGGAGTTGAATAAAGGATGAGTGACATGTTCTCTAAATATTAACTATTAAAATTATTTTCCCAGAAAAGGGAAATAAAATAATAAGAAAGCATTCTGATGCTAGCAACTGGGTAGTTGAGACAATAGAGTTGGGGATATTGGATTGACTCTTGTCAATATGGAATTGGTGGGGAGAAAGCAAAGATTTTTAGGAGTTTTTCCTACTTGATGGGTTTGAAAATAGTAGTGAGAAAATTATGATACCACTTTAGAAACTTTTTGCCAGACATTGATGACCAATGATATGAAATCATTATACACTGGTTCTTCAAGCGATAAGGGTAACTCTAAAATCAAAGTCAGGTGGGTCAGACTGGAATCAACAGCACAGGATTCAGGTGCATGTAGAAGCAGATGTAGCAAAGGGGATGTGAGCTCAAAAACAGAGATTAGATCTGCATCCCACCCAATAATGTACAGGAAAAGCTCATAGAGCTCTGCTGGCCAAAGCTGGCAGAAATAAGAGGTATCAGGGTGCGAATCAGACTCATGGTTCTTAATGGAAAGTTAGCTGCCCTTAGCTTCCCTAGGCCAATGTTCCTTCATATACCTGATGAAGATCAGATAGCATTGACTGCTAAAGGTCATGCATAGTGTTTTGCTCACAGAACACACTAAAAAATATAAGGATGAGAAGTTAGGGACATTGTGTTTACTTTCGTCAATATGAAATTGGTAGGGTAGAAGGCAAAGACTTTTACAAAAATTTTTCCCTGCTTGATGAACATGCAAATAACAGTGAGAAAATCCTCATACCACCTTAGGAACATTTTTCCAAACATTTCCACCATATGAGTATCATAGTGACAATAAAGTAAAAACTGCCTCGATCACCACTGAATCCCAAAGCCTGACACCATGTAGTTACTTGGTGAATATTTTTTGAATGAATGATTAATCTTTAAAGAGATAGAAGAACTTAGTTAAAATGAACATCAAAGATGGTCGTGAGTGAGGAGAGATTTTGGTAAAGGAACTTATGTCACTAAGGAGGTTGGCCTGTGTATAAAAGAGGAGGTGGACCAGTGTTGCCAGCAATCTTCACGTGCCAGCTGCTAATGCTGAGAATTGGCCCCACGGAGAATACCAGAATTTCTCTTCTCCAACTGGCCTTCTCTCAAAACCCCTAAAATCCTAGTTCCCAAAGCAAGAAGTGATCATTAGAGTTGGGAATAGTGGTTGCCCAACTTTTCTGCTTCTCCAGAGACTAGAAGGGGGTCCCCTGCTGGACTGTTATAATTTGTTTGTTTTCTGGTCTGGAGAGCTGACCATTCTGACTCGAATGGCATTTGCACAGCAAACATGTCTAGATTGGCCTCAGATAATGTGTTGACTAATGAAGAGTGTTAGCAAAACCACCGTGAACTGTTACAAATGTAATGTATTTTTCACTGAAAATAAGTTTTCCAGTGAGAAAAGTTTCTTTTAGGAAATGGATTTTGGCTGTCTTTTAAAAATCAGGTGGAAGTTAAAAGTATAATTCATACTTTCCATTTTTTTTTATATTTTAGGAAGAGATTTTTTAAACTAAGCTTTCTATTTCACAATAATTGTAAATTCACATATACTTGTAAGAAATAACATAAAGAGATTCAAAGCAATTTTTTCCCCAGTTTCCTTCCATAGTAACATCTTGCAAAACTCTAGTACAATATCACAACCAGGATATTGACATTGGTATAGTCAATGTTGTTGTCTCAAGAATCCCTTTTAGAGTCATGCTCCCTTCACTTCTGCTAGCACCCACTCCTAAGCCCCCTGGCAACCTCTAATCTGACCTCCGTTTCTATAATTTTGTCATTTTTAAGAATGTTAGATAAAGGGAATCATACTAGATGTACTCTTTTGGGTATTGCTAATTTTTTTTTCACTCAATGTAATTCTCTAGAGATTCACCCAGGTGGTTGTGTGTACCAATAGCTCATTCCTTTTTATTTCTGAATATAATAAAATAGATTACTAGGTAAGCCACAGTTTCTTCAATTCTTTACCCATGGAAAGATATGTGGGCCATTTCCAATTTGAGGCCATTATGAAGAAAGCTTCTATAAGTTACATGTACAGATTTTTGAGTGCACAAATGTTTTCATCCCTCTGGACTACAACATGAGTGAAAAATAAACTTATTTACACCTTTGAATATTTGGGTCTCTTTGTTACAGATATCCGTATTCCGTACCTACTTGTTCTACATGACACATATCTTTTCTATATTGGACACTGCAGTGGTGATAATAATAGGAAAACTCCACTGAGGAAGCCAAGATGAGAAAGAGCAGCCGATCCACTTGAACAAGCTGCCTGATAGGAGAGTCACACACAGTAAGCAAATCTCAGAAAAGCTTTCAAAACCAAGGCAGATCTACTATGAGATGAAGGAATTCTCAATCTTTTTGATTAATTTCAACCAGAATTGAAACAGGAAAAATATATGTAGAACATCTATTTTATAACATTGAAATGGAGGTGTAACTGACTCTCTGTAATCTCCTTCCTTCTTTCCTCCCTTCCTTTCTTTAACAGAAGTTTGCATGTGCATGCACGTTTATATGATAAGAAACATCTATTTTACAAAAATTAAATCTATTCTTCCAAGGAGGTAGTTAGCTGCAGCAAGTCTTTTGGTTGTCCCTATTCTCCTAATTGGGACACCGATTGTCACCTACAGGTAATGGAGCCATCACTCCTAGAAGGGAAATACCCATTTGTGGTTATGTGTTATAAATCTGAATTGATGTTAGACATCAGAACAAATGTTGAAAAAAAATGTAGCCTTGAGAAAGTAGTTTAATGTGGAACCTGAAAAACTTCTGGAAATGTCCCTGAAGGAATAGGAGTATTGAAATTCAGTAAGATATGGGGCAGAGTAGGCGATCCAGTGCTCAGGCCAGGAGACAGGAAGAGTAAGGAGGCTCTACATACCTCAAGTTCATCTTATAGCCACCACTTTTTTTTTTCTGAGATACTGTCATTTCATAATTATTACTTGGGTATTTACAAAGAAATTCTCAGAAGAAAGGAGGGAGAAGATCTCACAGTAGGAGGAAAGATCAAAGTTGCATTTACATATATGCTATTCTTAACTACATACATTCTGACTTTGACTACATCTTCATCACAGGTAACATGCAGAATCAACTGCTTCAAATGTAGTAGAAACACAGTGGCCAGTTGAAGCTTGTTCTTTCCTGATGTAGACAAGTCATATAAGTTGACTCAGACTACTCTGCAAGAAGAATCCTAGATCTGTATTTCCAGATCTGATGCACACAGCTTGCTTAGCCATAATTTTGATAAGGGATGCTAAGAAAGAAAGGAGCTTGTGAGGGAGAAATTTAAAAAAAATGAAAGCAAGCAAGAAAATAGAGAAAAAGAGGAGGAGAAAGGGAAGTATTAGGAAAGGAAGGGGAAAATGAAGGAAGAAAATCACTAATTTGATTATTGATATATTGGGTTTAAACTTACCATTTTGAATTGAAAATACATTTATCTCATGTGTTTCTTTTGTTTGGTTTTTGTTTCTGATTCTTCTTTCCATTTCTTTCTTTCTTCAATGAGTTGACTTTTTTTAGTATTCTGTTTTGTATTCTTTTTTTTTAAAATTTTATTTATTTATTTGAATTCTCTATTGACTTTTTAACCCTGTGTATTTTTAGTTGCTCTAGAAATTTTGATATGCATATTTAAGTTCACTGTCAATTTTCACATATTTTAGTACTTTATGGACAATTTAAGAAACTTACAACATTATATTTCAATTTAACTTCATGCCACAGCTCTTGTATTATGTTTTACTTTCACATATGCTGTAATTATAAAATTAATTATGTATGCATATAAACATTGCTATGGTTTGGTTATGAGGTGTCCCCCAAAAGCTCATGTGTGAGACAATGCAATTTCAGAGGAGAAATAATTGGACTGTGGGAGTCTTCACCGGCTCAGTGAATTAATCCCTGATGGGATTAACTGGGTGGTGAGTAGAGGCAGGCGAGGTGTGGCTGGAGGAATTGGTTAATTGGGGGCGTGGCTATGAAATATACATATTTTGTATCTGGAGCTGGAGTCTCTCTCTCTCTCATGATCACCATGATATATGGGCTGCTTTCCTCTGCCACCCTCTCCCACCTTACCTTGAGCTCCAAAGAAATGAAACCAGCCTTCTTTGGACTAAGACCTCTGAAACCGTGAGCCCTCAAATAAACTTTTCTTCCCCTACAGTTGTGCTGGTCAGATCCTTTGGTCACAGGAGTGAAACAGCTAACCAAAACAAATACCAGTCATTGATATTTATCCAGGTATTTATCCATTGTGGTGGTCTGCAATACTTCCGAGACAGAGTTTCATTTGAAGTTATGTTCCTTCAGCATAAAAAACTTATTTAACATATTTTGTGGTGTAGGTCTATTTAATGTGAATTGTCTCAGCTTTGTTTGGTGTGAAATTGTCTTCCTTTCTTTGAATAAAAGGTCTTTTCCCTGGATATGACTTTGACACTTTAAAGATGTAATTCTAGTTTCTTCCTGTTCCCAGTGTTTCTTGAAAAAAGTCCCAATTGTTTGCATTACAGTTCCATTGTCTATAATACATCTTTTTTTCTCTGGTTGTTTTTAAATTTGTTATCCTTTACCTTTGAGAATTTGACTACTATATGCCTTTGCATCTATTTATCTATACTTATCCTGCACTGAACTAACTAATCTTAAATATGTGGCTTATGTCTTTCGTTAATTTGTTAAATGTATCTACTGTATCTCAAATATTTATTCTGTCATATTCTCCCTTCTTTTTTCATGGATTCCAATTACATGAATATAAGATAGCTTGATATCATCTCACAGATCTCAGAGGCACCCTTCTGTTTCTGTTTTTTTTTTTTTTTCCCTCTCTCTCCCTTGCCTTATCCTAGAGGGAAATCATTCATTCCACCATTAAGTGTACTGTTAGCTGGAGGCTGAACTTTATCAAATAGAAGAAAATTTATTATTTTATGGTTAAGCATTTTTATTAGAAGTGGATGTTGCATTTTATAAATATATATATATTTTGGAGATAATTCTATGATTTTTCTTTTATTGTTAATATGGCAAATCACATTGGGTGATTGCTGAATGCCAAACCAACCTTGAATTCTGGGGATAAACCCTACTTGATCACTGTGACAGACAGATATTAGTGTGATTGCTAGGATTCCTGCCTCTTGGAATTCACTTGCTTGTGTCATCTGCTCCTTTGACTGTAGGCATAAACTGTTAATTGCTTATAATTAAAGAAATACAGCAAAGGTGATGAGCTATATATGATTATGTTTACATGATTATGTGAAAAATATCACATACACTCATAACACTTGTCTTTCCAGAGTCTCTTGGCCATACTTTTGATAAGGGTTGTTAATAAAGGAACATCCTTGGAAACATGCAACATCCATGGGAAAACAGAATGGCCCTTTCAGGAAGCAACGGGCTGTCCTGATTTTCTATGTGCCTGTGGGCCTCTAGGAGCAGAGATGACTTCCAGGCAATGGCCATCAAGAAACAGAATTTTTCAGTCTGGCAGCCACAAAGGATTGAATATTGCCAACAAATCTACAGATTTGGAGCTTTATTCTTTCTCAGATGAGAACCTAGCCATGACTGACCCTTTAATTGCACCAAGCCCCATTAAACCATGCCCAGATTTCCAATGTACAGGAATCTTCAGCTCGTAAATATGTGTTGTGTTTTAAGTTGCTAAGGTTGTTATGATATTGTTATGATGCACAAGATAACTAGTACAGGTTTGGGTACTGGAAGTAGAGGGCTATTATAACAAATGCCCCCAAATATAGGACTGACTTTAGACCTGAGCAGTAGACAGAAGCCAAAAGAATTTTGAGGAGAACTGTTGCAAAAGCTTAAATTGCCTTGGACAGTTTGCTAGCAGAAACCCAAACATTAAGGATGCTACCAGTGAATACAAAAGGAAATCAGGGAATATGTTACTGGAAACGGAAGGAGGAAGAATCTGATGAAATAGTAACACAAAGCAAAACTATCTCTTGAAACTGTATGAAAAGCAACACTTTTAAGTGATGAATTTGTTTATCTAAAAATAGTTGCATGCAAAATGTTGAGGGTGCCATTTGATTTCTTCTTCCTGCTTAGAATAAATTGTGTGAAAAGAGGAAAAAAATAGGGAAAAACTGTTGAACTAAAATGAACCAAGATGTGATGATTTTTTAAGAAATTCTCAGCCTTCTCCAAATGGCAAAACATGTCAAAATTGAAAGACAGCTTCCAAGCACATTCAGAAAAGTGCGTAAATGGGAGAAATACAAGAGTGTGACAACACAGGTCTTTTACTAAAATCTCATGAAGATCAAAAGGCCAGCATATTCAACCACACAAAGGGACTTTTTAAGAGATTAAGGGTATGCTTCCCAGATCTTCTCAAACCACAGGAAACTTAAGAAAATTAAATGCATCATTCCTCAGCTATCTCAACAAAAGCCCAAAGCAGAGAATTACTTCTTTAAAAACATCTGGGGATGAAGATTTTTAAAGTGAAGAGAACATCAGGGGACGGCTCATTAAGTTCTTGACAAAATTATTTCACAAAAAAAAAAATTAATTGCCAGCTTGGACTAAAAGGGACCAATAAAGGGCAAAATGAGAAGAGACCATTATAACCTCAGTTCTACTGGTAAGAAGCAGGTTAATAAAACTACTTAGCTTCAAACGTGTGTTAAATTTCATTTTTAAAAAAAAGAATCACTCAGATGGCAGAAGTAACAAACCAGAAGACTGATGCTGGAGTCACAGAAAATTATTTCCAAAGTTTGAGATCAAATCAAGGAACTCTCCATGTTTTCCTAGCTGGATTTCAGAATTATGGTGGACAAAAGATCCCTTTATACCTTCTATGTTATGGTTTGGATGTGAGGTGTTCCCCAAAAGCTCACATGTGAGACAATGCAAGAAGGTTCAGAGGAGAGATGACTGGGTTGTGAGAATCTTAACCCAATCAGTGAATTAATCCCCTGAAAGGGACTAATTAAGTGGTGAGTGAAGGCTGGTAGGGTGTGACTGAAGGAGGTGGGCATTGGGGGCATGACTTTGGAGTATATATATATTTTTTTTATCTGGTGAGTGGAGACTCTCTGCTTTCTGATCATAATGTGAGCAGCTTCCCTTGACCACACTCTTCAGCCATGCTGTTCCTGCCTCACCTGAAGCCCAGAGGAATGGAGCCACTGTCTATGGACAGAAATCACTGAAACCATAAACCCTGAAATAAATTGTTCCTCCTCTGTAATTGTTCTGATCAAGTCTTTTAGTCACAGCAGTGAAAAACTTGACTAAAACACTTATACTTTCCCCTGTTTTGAACAAGAATGTCAATAGCTGTTTCCCTATGCCTCTCCCATGATTTTATGTAAGAAGAAGGTAACCTGTCTCTTTTGTTTTGCAGATTAACTAATTAAGAAGAACTATGCTTAAGGACAGAGTTTTTCTTTTCTATAAATTTTCCATAAATTTCTTTTCCATCAACTCTCTTTTCTTCGCCCTATTTTCACCTCACTTGCATTGTTTCTGGTGAGAAATCTGCTGTCATCCTTACCATTGCTCTCTGCATAAAATTTGTCTTAAACTAGTTTTGTTTTGTTTGTTTGTTTTTCCTGGCTGCTTTTAAAATTTCCTCTTCCTCATTGTTTTCTGCAATTCAATTATGATGTGTCTTGGAGTTCTCTTTAAATAATTTTGCAATTAGAGCTTATTGAGCTTTTTGGATCTGTGAATTCCGATTTGGAATTATTTTGCTGTTAGTTTTTCAGATATATTGTCTGTTCCTCATTCTCTCTTCCTCCCCATGGATTGAAATTACAAGTACTATATATTAATGAACTTTCAGTCTTCCCATCACTCATTTATTATTATTATCTCTTTTTATTTCATTTTCTATAATTTCTAGTGGTGTGTCCTCAAGTCTACTAACCTTTCTTCTGATAGGTCTAGTCTGTTGTTCATACAACCCTCTGTATTATCATTTAAAACACTGTAGTTTTCATCTCTAAGAGTTTAAGACATTTTTTATATCTTTCATATCTCTACATTATTTTTCAAGCTATATAATGTATTTTTAATGTTCTTGCCTGCTAATTTTCTGTATTTTTTCTGGGTCACCTTTAAAAGATTGATTTATCTCTTCACTTTGATTCATATTTTCCTACTTTTGTACAAGCAATTGTGATTTTTATGGCATGGATTATGAATTTTATCTTGTTGGGTTCTGAAAATTTTTGAATTCCTTTATTTTGGGCCTTAATTTTGGACTACAATTATGTTGCTTTGAATTATTTTGAACTTTTCAGGTCTTCTAAAATTTATTACACGTGACCATACTTAGTTATTTCTCACTACTAAGATGCAATTCTTCCAAGGTGCTATGGACTGACTTATGTTTTGCCCCCCTGCCCAGATTCATATGTTGAAGCCCTATGTGACTGTATTGGAGAAAAGATATTTAAGGTGGAAATTCAGGTTTAATGAGGTCAAAAGAGTGTTCTTATAAAACAAAAAGAGACACCAAAGATCAGCCTTTGTTATGTGAGAACACATTGAGAAGATTGTTGTCTGCAAACCAGAAAGAGAGTCCTCACTAGAAACCATGCCCTAACAGAGCGTTGACTTTGGTATTTGGCCTCCAGAACTGTGAGAAAACAGTTTGTTTAATCTATTCAATATGTGGTGCTCTGTTATGGGAGCCTGAGCCCATGAGTAGACACTTTGATTTATAAGGTTTTCTTCTCTAGATAGTTGGGGAAAGCATAATTTTCATCCCTGTGTAGATACCATCTGTTTCCTCTAATATTTTGGAGAGACATTTTATCCAAGCCTTAAGAGGATGCCTGGAATGCACCAATTATTACTCTGTTGAATACTTACTGGGGAAGATATGCAGGTCTCCACAGTTGTTATTGCTTTTTTAAATTTATTTATTTATTTATTTATTTTTTTGGTGCAGTTTCCTCTTTGATACTCTGTCCTACAAACTCTAACCAATGTGGTTTCCTTAAACTTTCTGCTTCATCTCCCCAACTGAGGAGTCATTTTGGCTGCAGCTGGACCCTTTCCCAGTGTCAGAGCCTGAAATCTCTTACAAGGCAACATGCTGCAGAATTCATAGGATTCACTTTTTTCCTGTATCTGAGAAATGACTGCTCTTTATTGTCTAGTGTCCAGTGTCTTGAAAACCATTGAATAACTGGTTTTTATTGTTGTTCATGTTTTACACAAAAAGATCAATCTACTCATCATTTATTCTGTCTTAGAAATGAGAACTCATTAGCATTGATTTTACTTTTTTGTAATTTTCAACCCTCCATTGAAACTTTTATTGCTTTCACTATATTGTTTACCTTTTGTACTACAACCTTTGGCATACTTACCACTATTATTTTTAACACTCCAATCTGTACTATCTCTAGGTGTGTTTCTTTTGGCTCTCTTCTTTTTACTATCGGTCACTGCTATAATTTGGTTCTGAAACATCCTGCAAAGGTTTATGTGTTAAAGGCTTGGTCCTCAGTCTGGTGCTATTAGGAGGTGATGGAACCTTTATGATGTAGGTCCTAGTGGAAGGTCTTCCCATTATTGGAATATGCTCTCTAAGCAGATAGTTGGACCCTGTCTCTTCCCATTGCTCTCTTTCTTTCACATCCCAACCGTGAGATGAACAGGGTTCCTCTGCCATCTGCTTCCATTATAACGTGCTGCCTCACCACAAACCCAAAGCCCCAAGATCAATTGATAATGCACTGAAACCTCCAAAATTATGAGCTCAAATAAACCTTCTCCTCCTCCCTTCTCTTCCTCCTTCTCTTCTTTCTTCCTCTTCTTTTCTTTTTTAACCAGTGCCTTTGCCCATTTTTACTTTATTCTTCTCATATTTTTGAAGCATTATCATTGTACATAATGTAGAATTTGCTCTTATGTATTTGCACATGCACACAATATAACAGAACAATTTAGCCAATATCACTCTCCAGCACTTACCCCTTCCTCCTTGCCTCTCACTCCCTGGTCCCTTTCCTCTATTGATCTCTCTTTGATTTTCATGAGACACCTCCAAACTACAAACTTTTCTTTTCCTTTTTTCTCTCTAGCTTCCCCATAGAGAAAAAACATATGACTCTTGACTTTCTGAGTTTGGTTTATTTCACTTAACATAATGGTTTCTAGTTCCCCGCAAATGACAATATTTCCTTTTTCTTTATAGCTGAATAAAACTTCATCGAGTAATATACCACCTTTACTTTTTCCATTCATCCATTGGTGGACACGTAGGCTGGTTCCATAGTTTGGTTATTGTGAATTATGCTACTGTAAACATGGATTGGCTTGTATCGCTGTAGTATGATGACTTTCATTCTTTAGGATAAATACCAAGGAGTGGTATAGCTGGGTCATGTGGTGGATCCGAGCCTAGTGTTTGGAGGAACCTCCATACTGATTTCCATAGTAATTGTGCTATGGATGTAATTCCTAAAGTGTTCCTTTTCTCCACATCTTCTCCAACATTTATTATTAGTTGTATCCTTAATGACTGCCATTATGACCCCTGTGAGATGAAATCTCAGTTTAATTTTTATTTGCACTTCCCTAATTGCTAATGAGGGCTGGGCATATAGCTCAGTGGCAGAGTACTTTCCTGGCATGCATGAGTCCCTGGGTTCCATCCCCAGCACCACAAACAAGCAAACAAGTATTTCCCCTACCTCCTCCTCTGTTTTCCCCTACCCCCTCCTCTACTTTCTCCTCCTCCTCCTCCTTGTCTCCCTTCTTTTTCTTCTTCAGGATCTAACCTAAGGTCTTTTACATGGCATGGTTAACAAGTGTTTTACCACCAAGTTACATCTTCAACCCCCTGCCCCCTTTGAAGCTAATTATCTCAGTCATCTTGTTACAATTTGGAAAGGAAATTAACATGGTAATGTTTATTCTTCATCTTCAAAAGTCCCTCTAATTTTATTGTGCAACAGACATTTTATATAAAAGATATAAGAAGATATAGATAAAGAAGTAAATAATAAAGAAAGAATAAACTAGATAAAGAAGTAAATAATACTTCTAGTAACGATCACATCCCTGCTTCTGTAGGCTTCAAGGATTGGAGGGCTGACTCCACCTGACATGTGTCAGCCTGGGTCTGAGCTTGTTTTCCATTTAGTTTGACTCAGTTTCTTATTGGCTTCAAATGTTTTGAGAGACAGGTCATTTATTTTTTCTTCAGTAGAATTTGAGCCCTAGAAAGGGTCCAGAGATTTCTTTATGCTTTACCTAAGGCTGACATTTTTCAAAATCAAGGATGATGTCTCTCTGCCTTAGAGTCGAGCTTCCAGGATCATTGATGAATTCTCATTCTTTTTGAACCTGCCCTTGAATTTCTGTGCTGATGACATCAGAGTGCTCCTGCTCTCTCCTCCCAGTTTGGGTCATTGAAAGTCCATATACCCTGGGTGATTTTCTCTCTGCTCTCCTGCTCTGTCTTGCACTTAGATGTCAACAGTCTTGTACTTGGTGCAACTGTCTTGCACCTCTCATACATCATGGGGAGTCTTTCAGGTCTTTCACCAATATACCTTCTGCATTTGGTCATGAATTTGGTATTGAAAAGCTAATAGCTGGGTACAGATTAGTCCCACGCTAGGGCTCCTTGACATTCTTTCACTTCATATTACACATATACCCATGATAATTTCTCTCAAACTGGGTGGGTTTCTCTTGACCATCTGTTGCTGATTTCTCTTCTTCCCACTGATTCATCTCATTTTAGGTTGTTAGGGAAAGAGTAACAGTATCTTTTGGCTTTCTCCATGATAGCCAGAAACAAGGGAACTCTACACCTTTCTCTTAACCCCTTTCTTTATGAAAGTCACCTCTTTCTGCCCCTCCCTTCCTTCCTTTCCTTCTTTCCTTTCTTCCTGAAGATTGACGCCAGGAGTGTTCTACTTCTGAGCTATATCTCTAGTCTTTTTTATTTTCTTTTGAGACAGGGTTTTGCTAAGTTGCACAGGCTGGCCTCAAACTTGTGATCCTCCAGCTGTAGCCTCCTGCGTCACGGGGATTATAAGCATGCACCACTGTGCCCAGCAAGTTCCTCTTTCTTCCAGATGATATTCTGTCTGTCATTATGTTTGCTTGGCTTTCATAAGGGTGGGGAGCGCCGGGTTGAAAAAATACTGAGAAATTGCAGATTTGGAAGGAAACTTAGTGGTCAGTCATCCTGTCCAGCTCTCTGGTTAATGCTTCTTGATTGGGAATATACTCACAAGGCTGGTTTTGCTTTTGTGTTTTAGGGTCTAAGTGTGCTCTTCACTTTGTCTGACTGTAGTTAACCTGCGTATTCCTACTGTACAGGGCTCCCCCACTTTAATTCATTCTAAAATTTGAAAAATCAGCTAAAGCAACATCTGGGAAATATTCCATTTCCCAACCAGCATTATTTGGTCAGGTTCACACTTTGGATTGGAATTTTGACAGTATCATTAGTTTTTCAAAATGAATCAATCCACCTGAATCCAGTATCCCTGGTCTTATTTGAACATTAAGTTTCTCACCTTAGATATAATACTTTTTGTTCTTGGTTTTGTTTTGTTTTGTTTTTGAACACTTATATCCATTAGTTTTTGTTTTGCTTTGTTTCTTACTTGGTAGCTAGTGTGATAATAAAAGTTCACGCAAAGCCCAGTTCAAAATAACAGAAAAACACTCTTTAATAAGGACTTTTTATATTCTTAAAAGCAGCACCTATTAATCCCTAAATAATTCATCATTTTATTGGCCAAATGGAAATGTACTGTGGTTAATTCAGTTATACAAAATTATGTTAGTTGTTTCTTCACAGTGGCAGGAAGTACTAATAGGAAACATGTGATTTTGCTTATTTGTAAGGCACACATTCGCACATCCTGTGACTGCTATGTAATTTGCTGTAGTATACAAGAGTCTCTGACATATTATTGCAAAGCAAGGGAGTGTCTTCTCTGATCTTGGTAGATCTGCTGACCATGTTGAGCTCTTTCCCAAAACAATTTAAAAGAAAAATATTTAGTAAGAATTATAATTATCTGGCAGCAATAATGAAGCTTGTATCTTGTAATAAACACCTATTATGTGTCAGGTACTATACTTGGTCTCTAATTACTCCAATGTTGGTAATAGGAACACTAGAAGCATCCTAAGATCACAGAGCTAGCAACTGTGGGTGAAATTTAGGTTTGTCTAGTCCCAGCATTTGTACTTTCTCTGAAGCTACTTCCTACCCAAGGGACAGTTTTTTTCTTCCTATCTTCCAGGGCCTCTTCACAAATCACTACTTAATCAAGTAAAATTTCTGTCTGCATTAATCAGCTTTTCATTACTATATTTAAATAAAAGAGGCAAGATACTTCATAAAGCAATGAAAATTAGCTTAAAATGGAGACTGGAAGTTTAAACAACATTGTATGGGTTCTGGTGAGGGCTTGCGTTGGCTGCATCACATCAGATTGGGAGTGTGGATATACCAAGAAAGGAAAGAAAGAAAGGAAAGGAGGGGCAGAAAGAGGTGACTTTCATGAAGAAAGGGGTTAAGAGAAAGGTGTAGAGTTCTTGGTGTCAATGTAATTTCTTTCTCTTTCCTTATAAAGTCATCATGAATCAATATTGGAACTTTATTGACTCATCAATGACCTAGTCTAATCTAATTCCACTTCTAAATGCAGTGGTCAGATTTAGTTTCTACCTTCTTAATATCTTAGTAATTCTGTTAACATAAGACTTGGAGAATTAATTCTTCCTTGAGTTGAGCAACGGGGCATATTCAAGCCATATTCTTGTTCCATCCTGGTGGTTGGTCACCTGGCTCAGTGCCTGCCTAGAGCAGATCACTGGCCCTTGAGTTCTTCTCGTTTCCTCTTCTGCTACTTGGTCATCTCAGCCTTATCCTTTTCTACAGCCTGGTGCCCAGACAGGTATATTCAAACAACTGCCCATCGGGCAGGGAAAGGAGAGAGGACCAGTTCTGGGATGGGATATGACAGTCTCACCGTCTGAGTCCCTGCCTGGGGAGGAAGAGACTGTCAGGACAGAAATCAGAGCAATGACACCTCTGGAATGTGACAGGGGGCCTGGCAAGGTGAGTGGAAACCTTCAGAGTGGCGGGAAAGTTCTAACTCTTCTTTGGGACCATGATTACATGGACACATATATTTGTCAAAATATAGAACTCTATGCCGAAGAGCTTTTTTACCCATAATATAATGGCTCAATGAAAAACTTAAAATGATAACATTCTCTTAGAAGAATGCAGGTTCCATGGCATCTACGTGGCCACCTTTTAAGTGGCATGGCTTTTGCCTCTGTTGGCCCCTGCATTCCCACTGGAGCCCACCAGGTGTGTTCTTCAGCTCTTAAACTAGCTCACTGGTTCCTGACCCCACTGGGAGGCTGACAGGATTTGGGAGCTGAGGTCCAAGGACTCCAAGCCACAGAGACCCTATAAGGTAGCACCTGAGTCTCCTGAGGAGAGGGAGGCCCCGCAGGGAGCCATGCACAGGGCATCCGCAGCAGGCCGAGTCAAGAGAGGAGAGGCCATCCCTACCTGTGCTCTTTCAGAAACCAGAAGAGTCTTAGGCCTGTGGTCCACAGCCTGCCCAGACAACTGGTCACAGGACTGGGCTCTGAGGACACAAAATCTCACGGCTCCTGTCTCCTCCCCTTCTTATGAAATTCTAAGTCTCGAACACTAGAAGTCCCACCTTGGAAGGAGGAAATGAACAGCATCTTCAGACTCCAGAAAAAAACCCATATCCCGGAGCCCTGGCAGGAGAGGCCCTGGGCAAGCTGATGCCCAGGCTACTGAACAAGGGCTGGCATCACTGTTCCACGGTGGGCCCAGCCCTGACGCCAAACAGTGGAAGTTCCAGGAACACCCTGTCCTGTGCCTGCTGGTCCCCCCTCTGTCTCCCCGTCACCACCCGCCATGGGCTTGCCTTTGATCTCCGCACAAAGAACTCAGGCCCATTATAAACCTGTTTATACTCTAATGACAAGAATACAGACAAAAGTAATTAGAGATGAACATTAAATGGCCTAGCCCAGCTCCCCAGCAGAACCCGGAAAGGCAGACAAAATGACTCAACCAGCTCCAGCAAGAGGAGTTTGCTTCGGGCTGTCTGGGATGTGGTTTTGTTGTGTCCAAGCTTCTTTCTTTGTAGCACAATACCTCCATGAAGCCACTGCAGGGCTGGGAAGCCTCCACCTGTCTCTAGTCTCCCCTTGCTTCCCATTTTTGGTACTCTACAAGGGAGGAAAGGATAGACAATCTCCACATAGACAAGTAGAAGTAGCTGCTTCTTTTTCTTCTTCTTCTTCTTCTTCTTTTTTTTTTTTTTGGTATTGAGGATTGAACCCAGGGCCACTTAACCACTGAACTCTATCCCCACCCCTTTTCATTTTTCACCTTGAGATAGGGTCTCACTAAGTTGTTTAGGGCCTCTCTAAGTTGCTGATGCCGGTTTTGAACTTGCAATCCTCCTGCCTCAGCCTCTCAAATTGCCACAGATACAGGTTTTAAGCAGACAATGAGTCCACAGGATGAGCCCCAGGCTGCTTCTACCTCCCTCTCCAATTTCAGGAACAAATTCTTCTATCAGACATTTTGCCTTAGTGAGAATTGCTTTCTACCAAATTTACTTGGTGTCTAACGTGTAACAACCATTCAGTCAGGCTCCAAGAACTGAATGAAGCAATCCCTCCCCAGAGCAGCACTGAGGAAGGAAGCACTCCACAGCCACACGATTCAAACTCTCTTGCTGGGTGAGAGCTGTAAAATTCATGTTCTAGAAAAGGCAAAACATCAATTTCCCTTACACACCAGGGCGGGTGTCATTGGTTTCTGTCTGCAGGCCTGCTATTGAGCTAATGTATTCTAACCTTTGTCTGATTCCTTCTTATATGACAGCCTGTTATTTTGTAATCTGAACCATATTTTCCTAGGGCTCCGAGAGCTTTTATGTTTAAACTGGAAGGAAATAGCGAAAGCAAGGAATTTCTTTCTTTTTTAAAAATAACCAAGCTCAACAACATTACCAATGATCCCCATCAGAGTTGCTTTCAGTTACCAGAAAAGAGATTAAGTAGCCCCTACCAACTTTGCAGTTCTTTGCTTAGAAGCATGAACCAAGACCAAGGTCGAGCACACAGGCGGCATCTTTCATTACCGTGGGGCAAGCCTCCAGTCAGAGCCATCAGAGTGGAGCCTTCTGGTCTCCAGCAAGTCATTATGTACTTAGGATTATCATTAATTTTCTCTCCCTGAAGTGCCTATGATGAATGTGAGGGCTGTGGGCTAAAGCCCTCTATGCATTCACTGATAAAAGTTTCTATGTTCAATTTTCTAAAAGTGCCCTTAGAGAATCCCCAATTTCCTGCCTCTTCCTAAGAAGGAACTGAATTTGTGCTGCTTTCAAAGGAGAAGAACTGAGCCCTCTTGGTGTAAAAGCTTCCTGAAGTTTGGAAGGAGAGGCTCGGGGGACATTTTGGAGACTTGGAAGCTTTGGGGGAATGAATCTGTAGATAGAGCTGGCATTATTTACTGCAAACTGAAGAACTATACAAGGCAACATCTGTGTGGCTTCTGTATCTCCATCCCATTTTCTAATAGCACAACTTTGGCTTCCCTCCTGGGAATTTTACACAAGCTCCTATAAGTCCTGCTGAACCCAATCCTTAATGCCCATATAGCTTTCTATGATGGAGTCCACACTGCTCAGGGGCCACTTGACTTAGCCCTTTCACTAGGTGATGTCCTCGGGTGTCACATTTGATTGAGGACATCAGCTGTCTCCACACACTGGACACGAATCTGGTGCATTATAACAAGAATCTGCCCAGTGGGATAGTAGTGTCTATGTGGGAGGGAAGGACACCCGGCCTCCTAGTAGAAGTGACTTTGAGCAGACAGTAATTCCACATAAAAAGCTCTGAAGCATCATCTTTTATTAATCCAAGGGGACTCTGGAGCATTTGTTGTCAAGCTTTTAAAGTTTTTATTGAGTTTTTGTCATGAGCTGGGGTAGGATGTAGATGTGTCCAGAGTGTTGAGACAATGGCTTCTCTATGAGGCCTTTGTGAAGGAGCACTGCAGGGCTCCACGCACAATGACTTCTTGTGTCCCACAGCTCTGCTGTTTCCTGTTTCTCCACCTCTATGTGGGCCACTCCCAGCTGGGTTGTGGTGTTTTCAGCCACTGCTCTGAACATTTGTTGGAAACGCTCTTCTCATGGAGCTAACAAAGGCCAACCATGTAGACGGCATTGTCCAACATGTGCCTAAATGCCAGGCTCTACAGCTTCAAATCACACTGCAGACGCCCAGCGTATCCAAACAGAAGAGTTCTGAACATACCCCATGAATCCCTGAGTCCCCAGACATTCCAACATTGTGCAAAGGTGTCCATCACCCCAGGGACCCAGCAGAGCCTTCTTTTTATTTCATGGTCCAAGTGAATAATTACCCCTGGGGCACCAGAGTGTAACAGCTAGTTCTCAGCCCAATATTCTGGGCATAAAGGACAAAAGGAGGCTCCAGAGATACTGCATGGTAACAGGAAGGTCTCAACCTCAAGGTTACTTCAATAGCATTCTCTGTTACTACTGTGTTGGGTAAGATTTGCTTAATAGTGAAAATGGGCAGCTCTGGGCTTGGACAGAAGTAAGGAGTTTCTTAAGGAGAGCTCATAGTTAAATAGGTAGATAACAGAATAGGCAAAGGAAAGACAGGCCCTGTTCAGTTGATGACAGCAGCACAGCACTCTAAGTCTTGGTGAGGTACACTCTGAGTTTGAAATTGGCATTTTGGAAAATTGTTCAATAGTGTCTGGTGAGTTGTTGGGGTTTTTTGGAAGAACACTAGGGATCTAGGAATCAAGAGAGAGGGTGGATGAGACTATTTCAACCAGAGCATCCATCAGAGCTTTCTTATAGATCATGGCTGAGAGGGTTCTTAGAGCTGAAAGATCAGCACCATAGCACAGCTCAAAAACGTCTCAAAGGTCATGGCCCACTTTAATATTCTAATATTTTGGGACTCTGTAGCTATAGTACTCAGGAATTTAAAGCCCATAGATTGAATTTTCACTGAGGGACAAATAAATACCTCCTGTGCCTGTGGCTAGGGGCAGGCAGAGGCGCCAGGGCAACAGCACAGGCTCAGTCCTCTGAAATGAACCCTTAGGCCAGGCAGGGTTGGAGGCAGAATAAGGCAGAGCTGAAAGAAGACTATTGCTAAGGAAGGGAGGCATTCAATTAGACCCCAGCACCTGGAAGAAACTTTAGTTTCCCAGAGGAGAAAAATAGAGGGCTTTTGAAAGTACAGCTAAAGAGTTTTTGTTATTCTTTAATCCCAGTTCCCTACCTCTGCTAAAAAAGCCGTCAAAATATTCTAGTAGGTTTGGAATACTCAAGGAGAGATGTGCTGGATGTTGGTCAAGGATTTGTGTTCTGTATTTGTCTAACAATCTCAGAAAAATCTCCATCATTTTTTTTTCCTGACTAGGTTTTCATCCCTTTAGTAACCTGGACAAAGCAGCACTTAGTCCAATGATCATAACTCTAGAATTTTTACCTCTTGAGGAACAGTTTGACTTTGCAGTAGTGTTTATGATTTGAAAAGCAGGTTTGTTTTATTAAAACATTAGCTTCAGGAATCTCTTTGTCATATACAATATTAAACAATGAATTCATTGCCTTGAAACAATTTTTTTTATCAATTCTTTTCAAGTTAGGTCAATACAACTTACGTAGGATAGCTTTCAAAAGTGCTGTGTCATTGAGGCATTGTGTATTCAGTACTGGGTTCCATATATAAAAATTGGGGGCACAATGGGAAATCTGATGTGCCTTTTAAAAAGGAACAGGTAGAATGAAACTGCTATGATTTACATGTTATTTCTATACTATCATATCTTTTTCATTATTGTAATTGTGGTCCGATTCAAGATACATCTCATGAGATGTCTAAACCTGCTTTAAAATAAGCTCATCTGATTTTAGCAGGGAAAGAATCATGACTCAGAGGATGGTAAGGTCTAGACCCAGATATCACTGTGTATCTGCAGAGAGAATTGCTCAGCTTCTGTTGGTTGGAAGCCTTTATTAAATATACTTGGGAGCACAAGTGTGAAAGCAAAGAAAGTTGGCTTTGCATTTCTTGTAAATTGAGTGATCATGAGCAAATTAGTTAACCCCTTCAAGTCTTAGTTTTATCTTGTACAAAATGGGCATAATAATTCCACCAGATGCATTTGACCCTGTATTATGATTTAGATATGAGGTGTCTTCCTAAAACTTTTGTATTGATATAGTAATATTCAGAGGTGAAATTATTAGACTGTGACAGCTGTAACCTAATCAGTTCATCCTAGTTTGAAAGGACTGACTAGGGGTAACTGTAGGCAGGTGGGGTATGGCTGGAGGAGGTGGGTCATGCCCTAGAAGGGTTTACCTTCCCTTCAGCCACTGCCCTTTTCAATCTACTTCCTGACTGCTATGAGCTGAACAGTTTTCTTTTACCACGCCCTTCCGCCCTGATGTTCTGCCTTACTTTGGGCCAAGAGCAATGGAGTCAGATGACCATGAACTAAACCTCTCAAAGTATGGAACCAAAATAAACTTTCCTTCTCTAAGTTGTTCTTTTTCACACACCTTGCTTTTCAACATTATGATGAATTCATATAAGACTACCTCTAAGATTCTTTTTGATTTTTTTTTTTCAATTTTAATGTTCTGTGCTCCTTGAGGTTGTGGAGTTCAGTCTTCTTCCTCTAGAGTTCAAAACATGTAGTGGGTCCCAGGAGCCATGTTGAGAACAGCCCAGTTCTCTTTCTTCTCACTGGGATGACCACAGCATATATTCATGAACCTACCTCCAGACTCTCAGATGGGCCAAAGGCACAAAAAGGGAGGCTGGAGGCTGGAATGGGGAGTTCTCAGTAAGATACCAATGGGGCCAAGCTGAAGGAGTGGTCCATAGGCTGCAACGGCCAGGAGAATCTCTACAAAATACTGAATAAGCCACAGGGAGGCCAGGAGTCAGAGAAGGGTAGGAATTGAAGAAGTAAGTTGGGTACTCTGATACTATTTTTGGTTAGTGGGAGAAGTGAATTTGGATGAGGGTCCCATATGGAGGAGGTTCAGAGTTATGACTTCCAATGTTTGCAATTTAGTCTGGCAAGAAAGACAAGGGTGCCCTGCTACTCAAAGTGATTTGACCTGTGGATCAAGAGCAGCAGCATCACCCAGGAATGGGTTGGAAATTTAGAATCTCAGACTGAAAGAGACTGCATTTAAACAAGGCTTGGGAGGGGTTGAATGTCTGTGTCCTCCCAAAATTCACATGTTGAAATCCTTCCACCCAATGTAATTGTATTGGGAGATGGAGGCTTTTGGTATGGAATAGGATAAGATGAGGCCCTTGGTGTGGAGGCCATGTGAACCGGCTTAGTCCCTTTATAAGGGTCACAAGAACCTTATTTCCCTCTCTGCTCTCTAACACATGAAACTCCATCAGGACATGAGCAGTTTGCAACCTGGAAGAAGGACCTCATCAGAGTGTGGACATGCTGGCATCCTGATCTCAGACTGACACTCTCCAGGACCATAGGAAATAAATTTATGTGTTTACAGACCACCCTGTTGATGGCATTTTGTTATAGCAGCCTGCATGGACTAAGACAGGAATCCAAGAAGCTCACTGATGCCTGAGAAGCAATTATTTAGTGGATCCTGGTAAGAAAGCATCTCTTTTACTTTTTCCTCCATAAAAATCAAGATATTGCAAGAATAAATTGCAACCCAGGATATATGCATTTAGAATTACCTTGGAAATAAGAGACTCTGGTAGCTCAGCATCAGCTAGAATGTACTTAGGGCAGGAAATCTCCTGGAGTGCAATCCTTTTCCCTCCCATTGATGACATGATTGATGACAGTGGAAAGTGAGTGGGAATTCCACCTTCAATCTCCTTCATGAACAGGGTGAGGTACTAGAGTGTGGGTGGGGAGTGCTGCATGAACTTGGCCTATCATTGTAATTGAATGCTTTGAGGCTGAGATGCCTAAATTGGGATTAAAAAAAAAAGAAAGAAAGAAAGTCAAGTGGGAAATATTTTCAAAGTAATAGGAAAAAGTTCAGCCAAAAAACTTAAACAGGGAAATCTGGTTTTAGTTTCATTCATCCAAAAGCCCAAATGTGTCTTCTAAATACAGTTTAATATTTAGATTTAGATTTTAATTCATATTCAATATTTTTACATTGAAATGTGTCTTCTAAATATATTTTTTCTATGCAGGGTCAGGTGGATATTGCAGGATCCAGCCTGTATCAAGTTGTTTGTGATTTCAACATGTTCTCTTTATTTACCAAAGGGGTAGAGATTCCCCCCAGAGAAAAGTCCAGTGCATCTCTATCCAATGAGCCCCAAATGAGCCCTCCTCTTTCTTACAAAAAGCATTCTGTAGAACATCAAAAGTCAGATTCTCCTCATTAGCAATTGACAACCTTCAGTGCCAGGATGCCCCATGAGGACCCACAAAATGCTTGTTGCAAGTGAAACAGTGAGGTATGCAAGTCTTAACTCATTCTGACACCTGTCTTGCCAGTTCTTTAGTCCTCATGACCCAAGATCAGGGAAGCTAAGGTAACTTGCCTATGTGACGACTCTTGTGGGTTCCAGAATGAGTACAGGAATCAGGGTCTCTGTTTCCACAAAGACTTGAGCTTGCCTCCCTGATTTACTCCTCTGACACTGTTTGCCCACTGGGGGTTAAGTGAGGTGGCTGTCCTCAAAAAGCTTAAAATCCTTATTCCAATCGTTGCTCTAGTTTTAATAGAATGGACATTTGTTTCACCCCACGCACGTCAGCATGATCCTGTAACCACAGGTGGACACACGCAGTGACCAAACCACAAACTCCTGAGAAAAGATTTATGGAGCTTATGCTTAGAGACAAGGAGGTCCTTTGAGGTAGAGATGCTTACACTTAAGGAAAACCATCCAGTGGGAGACATTTTCAGAGTCATGAAAACTTAAAACCCTTAGGATCTAAAAAGACCCTCCCATCCAAAGAGCCCAGGTCAGTTCATTGTCAATCATAGGTGTCACAGTGAGAAGCAGACATTCCAGAAGTTTCTGGGTTGTATCAGTTTGTGCAACTTGACTTGTCAAGGGCACGGAGTCTCAAGACAGATAAATCTTTTATGGCCTGGGCCCTCAAGGAGTTGTTCCCAACCAGCAGCACCACACAGAAGCTTATTAGAAGTGTAGACTCTCCACTCCCACCTGAGACACACTGAGTCAGAATTGGCATTTCAAAAAATCTTCAGATTACTTGTAAGCACCCCTAAGGTAGAGGAATGCTGTTTTAAGATATTGTTCACTACGAGTACTTAAAACTGATAGACCCAGGTGATATTTGGAATCATTCTTCCTGCTTCTGATTAGCAGCATCCTTTATGTTTTAAAATTTGAATGTGAGCTATGTTTATTGGGTGATGTGATTTAAAATAAAATGCCCATTGTATTTGGTGTATCTCATATATGATGCCAGTTTTCAAAGACCTAAAAAACAACATACACCCGTATAAACCACAACAACAACAAAAAATTGCATTGAAAGTGGAAACTGTGATGGGCATTGGGATCAACTGAAACTTGCAGAGGATCAAAATCATTTTATGAACATCAGCTTTGTTTGTGCAGAAGCTGTGTGTGGGGGGGTGCCAAGTGGTAGAACATCCCAGCGGCTGGAACACCCCGCTGGCATGATGTGGGTGGGCAGTGGAGTGCCCATGGGGCGGCCAGGGCTTCAAAGGCTGGCCAGGTAGACTAGAGGAAAGAATGGGGGCATTCTTTTCACTGAGATGGGCTGGTTTCTCTGGTTAGATGAGTTGGAATTGATGGCCACCAGGAATTCAACATAATTAGGGCCAAGTCTCTGAATAGGAATTCCTTCACAATTTAATTCTGCCCGCAGGCTGAGGATGGGGGATGGGATGGTGAAGGAGGGGAGGATTCCACCTTATAAACCCTCTGTTCTGGGGCTAGCATGTAGTTCAGGGGCAAAGTGTCTGTCTTGCATTTCCAAAGCTCTGGGTTTCGACCCCTAGTTCCAAAAAAGATAATAATAATAATAATAATAATAATTAGAAAAGAACCCCACCAAACTCTGTTCTGAATCCTGCCAAGAAAACCCTTCTTCTAGTGCTTTCTGTTATTTTCTTCCCACTTCTGTGGACTTCAAGATGGAGAAATGCCTAGATTTTTCTGAGCTTACCTGATCCAGTATTCTAAAACCACTTTCCTTCTGTTCCATGATCCATGATTGTAAAGAATGAAAGTAAAGATGAAGACTACCCAGGATCATTTCCTACCTCCACGTACCTTTTCTGTGCCTGTATTTTCCCATCTGTGAATGGAACTGAGCATGTCCTTGCAGATGGACCTATTGGTTTATGAGTATTAAATGAGTTAATATACATTAATGTGTTACGACATGCAATGTGCTTAGGACAGTACTAGGCACATAGTCAGTTTAATTATAATTTTTATGACATCACATTTTGAACATAAACTCTGGTACCTTTTCTCCCTTTAGGGGAAAAGGTAGAGTTTGACTCCTGCTAGGGAATTGGGACCATGCGCCTCTCTATCCTGAATCTAAGGAACCCTAGAAAGTCCCAAAAGAACAACCAAGTTTTTGTTTTGTTTTGTTTTGTTTTTAAATGAGTGCAGACCTGGATTTTGGAGTCCCTGGGATGTTCTGAAGGTGGAATAGCACACATCAATTCTTCCACAACTAAAGTCAGGAGATTGTACTATTTTGCTGTTTATAAACAAACAAAAAGTTCTCTTGAGGGAAGGTTGTAAGTTTATTTTAGGTGGTCTCCTGATTGGCCCAGAAGGCTTAGGCTTGTTGTAGTTGCTTGGCTCTGTTCTGTGTAGCCTGGCAATGTGGAGTTCAGCTTGAGGTCAAGTTCTGCTGAAGTTGGCAGTGTGACATAATGTGGGCTGTTGGAGCTTGTGATAACCCCAGGGCTTCCCTTGGAATTCACTGCTGTCCGCTCTCCAAACTGGCACTGCACCCTGAGAAGTTTATCCTGGGATTGGCTAGGAATGGCAACATCAATGCCACAAAGTTAAAACAAGCTAGTACTTCAGGGAGAGAGAGTTGCTCTAGCTACAGGATAAACTAGCCTAACAGCAGAAGGCCAGGTATATGCAATGACAACATTTCCAAATCTACACGTGTGCTGATGATGTCTGTGGTATTTTCTGCTTTTTGTTCATATTTAGCTGAGTCTTATCAGGAGCCAGAGACACATTAAACCTTTCTTGGACCACTCTGTGTGTGTTGTGTGTGTGAGATAAATACTGTTGGTATTTATGTTGAAGCCCAGAAAAGTACAGAAACCCGGAATTGCCTCCCTAAGTCAGACCGTGGAACTCCACATAACGATGGACAATATTTACAAGAATCTGGCAGCAGAATATCACTCAGAACTTAATCAGAATCCCACAGCTATTTTCAGAAAGGAATCTGACAAAGCAATAGTATAGTCTTTTACATTAAGAACAACAACAAAAAAAACCAGCAGATAGAATATTTTTGATTCTTAGGAAAGAATCCAGCAGTTTGGGAGACTGAGGCAGGAGGTTTCATGGGTTCAAAGCCAGCCTCATAACTTAGCAACTTAGTGAGACCCTGTCTCTAAATGATATTGTAAAAGAGGGCTGGTGATGTGGCTCAGTGGTTGAGCACCCCTGGGTTCAATCACTGGTACAAAAAAGAAAAGAAAATTAAGGAAGAGCTAGTTTATTCTACTCGACCATAATAAAAGGAGCACCAGAAAATAATTCTTGATTGGGACACCCATGCTGGATAATTATCTCTGAATAGAAAACTCCTCAGTTAGAACAATATGATGATTTCAATCAAGGCTTGGACTAGATGTGAAAATCTGGATCATCCAGAGCTCCCAGAGAAAGGTAGGAGAAACAAAAGAGAAAGGTCTTGCAGAAGACCTTTCTTGCTCTCACTAGACCTGTTTTTATTCTACTCCAAATCTAGGTAATCTAGATGAAATTACACAGAGTAAAGATACTTCCAAGTAATGTAAGTCATTTGCATTCTGATTTCTTATTGTTTTTACCTTAATGATTTACAAACTTTTTAAAAAATATTTATTTATTTTTAGTTAGACATGATACCTTTATTTCTCTTATTATTATTATTTTTTTATGTGGTGCTGAGGATCGAACTCAGGGTTTTGCACATGCAAGGCGAGTGCTCTTTCGCTGAGCCACAACCCCTGCCCCACAAACTTTTTTTTATATTAGTTGTATGCATGACCACTTACAAAAGAAAAAAAAGGGGAGATGCCTTTCTATGTGCTAATGATACAGCACAGAAGGAACATAAACTATTCTTTAAAGTGACTCAATTACTGCCTGAAATATGGCTAATGTTAAGTATGACAGAGTTCAAATCCTTATCTTTTACATGTATTCTCCAAACGCCATCACCTCAGTACTTCCAATTGCCGCAGGTACATTTTGCAGTCAAAACACCCAGGCAGGCTCCACCGAAGGTCATGGTGCTCAGAATCAGACATTCCAGAGAAGCAATTTGAATCCCCTCCCCAGAAATACCAAGGTTGGGGGTGGCTCCTAACGGGGGTCTTGAATGCACTCTAAGGACCCCATCCCACCCTGGTATTTCTTGCCACATGCTTATGCTTTATGCTTCTGTTCCACAACTTGTATGTCTGTAAGCCATTTTTAATTTTTCTAAAGATAGGAGAAACATAAAATAAATTACTAATAAAATCTTTTGAAAAAAAAAAGTTCAAGTACAAACCTTTGCTGTCAAAACCTGAAATATGAATACCTAGGAATTCAACTGAACATTTACACAAGTTCTGGTAATTATAGAAGGTTGTCTCCTGTGAAATACTGTGGAGATGGTAGTTTGGTAGGTAGTATACCTTGAAAGAAAAAACACAAGCTAAACAACTTGACTCACTAGCCAAAGGATCATTTGGGGCTCAAAGTAGAGGTCTTTGCCATCAAACACCAATATGAGATCCTCATTGCTGTACAAAAAGCTGGAGACTGTCTACTAATGATCACCCACCAAACTCTATGAGAGAGGGGAACTCTGATCATGTTATCTTCTCTGCTTAAAACCATCAAGCATTCCCAGTGCTCTATGGATGAAGGCCAAACCTCCAACACAGCCCACAGTGCTGCGCCTGATCACATTCCCGCCTGTCTCACTAGTATCTTTGGTCACCTCTCTGCCTTTCATCTTTTGCAACTTTCTCCAACAACTCATACTCCTCTTACATCTGAGCCTTTGCACCCCTATTCCTTCTGCTTTGATGCTATTCTCTGTTTCCTGTGCATCCTTTAAAACTGACTTCAAAGCAAAAGTCTCAGGAAAGTATTCCCTCAATTTTACCCCAGAGCAGATTCCCTGCTGAACACTCCCAGTGTTGCCAGTGTCTTTCCTGGTGGCATTGTTTGTCACTATATATTTGTGTACTCAGTTTATTGCTCTCTGTAGTGTTTCCAGGTGTATGTGCCTGACATGGGCTATTCAATGGATAAATGGAAAGTGAAGATTATCTGACTTCCCATTCTTGGAGAGATTCTAAATTCTCTCCTTGGATCAAATCAGACCACCCCCAAGTTTGCTCTAGAAGAAAAAATTCTTGGCTTTTATGGAGGGTACTATAAGAAAATTTTCAGGTAGCATGCTTCACCTACCATTAGGATATTCTCATCTCTCCAGGAAAGGAGGTGTGGATGGTTCTCCTGCCGGGTTTGGGATAATGAACAAGGTGTGTGTAACCCAATCATTGCTCAACCTTTCTCTTGAAAGTGGCCCTGTCACTTACATCTGCCCTTGTGGTTCCTTCCTAGGAACAGGTTGGCAAATGTGGAGATCTGCATTGACCAACACTGCCTGTGATGAGGTAGATAAAGTTCTCAAATTTTGAGGTTTAGAATTAGGAACCCAAAATATGTGCAGGTGAAAGTTGCATTTTCCAATATTATGTTTATCAGAAACAAAAGTAATATTTTAGTCTCTCTGCTTCAACTCTTTGATGTCAGAATCCAGCCATTTATTTGGGCTACTGTATCCCTACCAGAAACACCCTTAAGAAGTCCTCATCCACAAGCATTATAAAATAGAACTGAATCTAAATACGATTCCCATTGCATCATTCATATCCAGAGATAGAATTCTGACTTAAAAATTCTTCTTAGAACTTAGTGTCAGGAAAATTTCATCTGCTCCAAAAGTGCTAGTATCCTTTTCCCTCTCTGATAAAGAAATTTGAGAAACTTGGAGTCTAGGATGCCAGGAAGAGCAAAGTCTAATTTTAAACTCAGTCAAGGCAATCAGCTAACCCCTTCAGCTAGAAGGTTTGCATTCTCTTTTGCTTTAACGCTTTCTAGTTTTTATTAAATAATTTAACTTTTTTTATTGTAAGCCATAGGTGTCTCAAGTCCTATCTGTAAAAGGATACGTAAACCCACAATTTAAAAACATGAGATAATGTGAGTTGACAGTCAAAGAAAACCAGGATTTACTGGTGATATGTAAGAGCTGTGCTAAGAACTTTATAGGCATTGTCTTATTTGATCTTTATAATAACACAATGGGATAGTACCTTTATTATTATTCCCATTGTAAGATAAAAAAAAACTTATGGAGGCACAGATGCATCCCTTTACCTAAACTCAAAGAGCACCATGTGATGGCATATGAAGATTTGAATTCCTTTGCCCCAGGGGCCTGATCTCATAACTATTGTTCTGGACTATCATTGATATGAAAGAAGATTCAGCTTTAGTAACACTTACTGAAGTCTAACTGTATGAAAAGTAATGGAACCACCATTTGACCCAGCTATCCCACTCCTTGGTCTATACCCAAAGGGCTTAAAATCAGCAAATTATAGTAATGCAACCACATCAATGTTTATAGCAGCTCAATTCACAACAGCTAAACTGTGGAAGCAACTTAGATGCCCTTCAATAGATGAATTGATAAAGAAAACATGGTATATATACACAATGGAATATTACTGAACATTAAAAGAGAATAAAATCATGGCATATGCAGGTAAATCAATGGAGTTGGAGAATATCATACTAAGTGATGTAAGCCAATCCCCCCCAAAACAAAGGCTGAATGTTCTCTCTGATAAGTGAATGCTGGGGACATGGGAAAAATGGAGGAGCTTTGATGGGGCAAACGGGAGGGAGAGGTGCGGGGTGCGTGGGGGCAGGAAAGATGGTGGAATGAGATGGACGCCATTACCCGAGGTACATGTATGACTGTACATATGGTGTGACGCTGTATGGTATACACCCAGAGAAATGAAAAGTTGTGCAGCAATTGTATACAATGAATCAAAATGCATTCTGTTGTCAAATATACCTAATTAAAATAAATTAAACTTGAATTGGGTGTCAACATACTTTATATATAAACAGAGATATGAAAAATTGTGATATATATGTGCATTAAGAATTGTAATGCAAAATAAACCAAAGTACATGTACAAAGGCATAAATTGGCGGGAACATACTTTATATACAGAGATATGAAAAACTGTGCTCTGTATATGTAATAAGAATCATAATGCATTCCACTGCTGTTGTGTATTTAAAAAAATAAAATCAATAAAAGATAAATAAAATAAAATAAAATAAATTAATTAATTTTTTAAATAAAATAAAATAGTTAAGAGTTGAAAGCTGAAAGAAAAGAAAAGTCTTTGTGTTCTAACTTATTATTTTGTGTTTATGACTTAAAGTAGATTTAAGTCTTGGGCAGTCATTTGGAAAATGAAGGTACTCAGTGTTATCAAGTATACTTCCTAAGTTTTTAATTGTCAAAATAGAGTCTTAAGAACTGACTCCCTCAGATTATCAGAATCCAAAACTTCATTTCGATATGAAAGTAGCAAAGGATAAGAAAACAGACCCATTTTCGTGAACTGAATCAAGAACTTCTGAGTTCTGGAGAGGTGAGTAGAGTCAGGCAGACTTGACATCTTCTTAGGTTTGGTACTGGACAATATGTCTTATATAAGAGCCACTGCTTAAGTGCAGGGGACAGAACGGTGGATAAGGCAGAGATGCTGTCCTGATAGTCAAGCGGCAGAATGGGGAAAGAATGGGAAGAAAACCAGAAGTAGACAAGCAAACAAGTGAGCGTATTATGTGTCAGTCTCTAAGCTCTATGGAAGACCACAGGGAGGTGATGGGTACAGCAGGCCAAGGTAGGGTGATATGTGCATAGGTTGGTCTGGGAAGATCCGACTGCTGAGGTGACTCTGAAGCAGAGCCAGAGGGAGAAAAATGTGGTATTTGTCTTTCTGTGTCTGAAGATGTCAATCAGTAGATGAGTGGATAAGGACAATATGATGTAGATATGCAGTACAATATAACTCTGCCATAACAGAAGAAATCCTGGGGTTTGCATAACATGTATGAAACAATCTGACATTCTTAGACCACTCTGGTTGTTGCGTTGTGAGGAGGTGAGGGTCGGGCTACGGTGTAGTAGGGACACCTCAGGAGGCTTCTGCAACAGTCCAGGAAGAGGTGAGCATGGTTGCAGAAGAAGGGCCAAAGCTGTCACTTTCAGCAAAGGTTTTAAAGGAAGAAGAAGTAAAGGACTTCACTGTTGCAAACCCAAGCCACCAGAAAGATGGAGTTGCTGCTTAATGACATAGGCCAAAAGGTTGGAGAAAGGGAAATTGTGGGTGGGAGAATCAGGAGTTCAGGTGCAGGCAGTGAACCCAGGTAGAGATGATGAGCAGCTGCATAGATATTTGAGGCTGCAGTTCAGGATAGACTACGGACACAATGAAGATCTATGTCATGAATGACAACCTGATGTCTTGAATTGTTATAAGCAAAAATGGATGCATGTCCTAGCAGTAATGCATGCTTATCTGTCCAAGAAAATATTTTAAAGGGGAAAGCTGTAGAAGCCAATAACGTCTGAGCACTTTGATGGCAATAAACTTGTCTCACTCACCTGTTTTCCTCACACAGAGTACATGATATATCAATATGTATAGGACAACCAGGTGAAAAGAGGAATTCATGTTTCAGCTCCAATATATAGTAAATCCAATCAACCAAAATACCAAGTTTTTAATTCACAACACATATTTAAAATTAATGTCTTGGACCAGGTGTGGTGGCATATGCCTGTAATCCCAGTGGCTCAGGAGTCTGAGGCAGGAGGATTGCAAGTTCAAGACCAGCCTCAGCAACTTATCAAGGTTTTAAGCATCTTAATGAGACGCTGTCTCAAAATAAAAAATAAAAAAGGGCTGAGGATGTAACTCAGTAATAAAGCATCCTTGAATTCAGTCCCTAGTACCAAAAATTTAAAAAAAAGAACAGAAAATTAATCTCCTACCCAATTCAGCAGATTTTTCCCTACCCATTTTTTTTTCAAATTCAAACATTATATTGTAAGTTGGATAACAAGCTTTCACTAAAAGAAGGAAGTAGGGACTTATTAAATTAAGAAACCTTACTGTGATGATATCATAGGCTCATTTTTTCCCCCTCAGACTTTTTAAGCATGTAGTATGTTTTAGACATAGAACAATGTAAGAGACTAGAAAGTACAAATTTTAAAAAATTATCTCTACCCTCAGGAGACTTTACAATCCAATAGACCAAGTTAAATCAATTTAACTGAAACCATAGCACAATGCATTCCTCAGAGCGGCGCCTTATATTTTTCCCCTTAGCAGTCCTTACATCACTTTCCTGGTATCTGATGAGTAGGAGTAAAACAGTAAGAAAGAAGTCGCCAAAAGGAAAACAAAAATAGAAAGTGTCTCCAGGAGGAAACCAACTATCCAGTTCAAGATAAAAGGACCTTTGTGCAATATCTTTCCAGACACCGCTGGCCTCTGGAGACAATTGCTCTGTGTCCACCTTGAGTTTCCTGCTACCTGTGTTGGTCTAAAACCTTTTGAATCTAGCTCCAGTAGTCTCCTTGAAGTCTCCAAGTCCTGGACATATTCCAGAAAAGGGAAGTCCACAGTTAGGAGCTTAGATAATTGTTTCTAAACTATGTGGTCCTTCTCTCTAAGAAAAACAAAATAATAATAAGAAGAAGAAGAATTGTTCTTTAGAACAATGCACTGGTGTTATTTGTATTTCAACTCTTTACGTGATCAACTAAACCATCCTATTTGCAACGAAGCAGGCAAGCATCTGAGAGTGGCCTTCTCCCTCTCTCTCTGATGGACCATTTCTGAGGTACCATCAGAAGGTGAAGAACTTGATTAACTTACGGATTTGAAATGCATCCTGAAAGTCACATGACAAAGGTGGTGTGGACACAGCCCTAAAGATGAGGAGAGGGAGATCAGAGGAAAAGAGGATATGGACAGTGGGGTGATTTTAAAGGTTCCCAAGGGAGGTATTTCTTAGGGGCTTCCTGAGGAGCTTAGGTGTCCTTGCCTTTCTTGAATTGCTTTCTTCTCTCTTTGCTGTTCCCCAACTATATCCGTCTAGCTCGAGGGAGTTTTTACCTTCTCCACAGAGGCTTGTGTGTAGCACGCAGGGCCCAGACATGATCTCTGCAGACTTTCCCCCAGTTTGTCCCTTTCTGCCTGCAAGCGAAGCTACGCTCATCCCAAGGCCTAAAGAAGCAGAATTTCTGTCCTGAGACAGTATCACTCACCAATCATTGGCAATGGCTCCTGGAATAGGCATGAAGTGGGCCTTTTCACTTTAGTACCTTGGGGACCAGACACTTTTGTATTTTTTCAACAGCGTTTGGCCTCAAGGACAGGAATAGCAGGCAAAGACCTTTGAAATACAAAAACTTTACATTATGCCTTGAAAATGATTCTTCTAGGTAGAAGCAGAAAGAAATGGAGAAAGCCTGGATTAGGAGCTCAGTGACCGGAAGTCTTTGTTTAAGTTTTTCTGGAACTCACTGCTGAATGTCGGGTAAATCAGCTCCATTTTCTACAGATGGAAAAAGAACAATGTTGGACCATATGACTTTGGTGCATGGTGCCTGTGATTCCATAAAGGTTCTGTGTATCAAGTGTCAGTAAACTGAGTGGGGTCTTACATCTATTGAGCAGAGAGTGACAGGCACATCAGAGGGGCACCAGGACTGGTGATCCATTATATAGACCATTATATTGACTTTCCATCTTTTGCTACAACATGCCCAGTGTGAAAAATTTGAGAACCAGCTTCTCAAAACAACTACTGTTGCTACGTGGGGACCTCTCTTCTAGGTCTTGCTCTACAATTGTGACTTCTCCCTGAGGTTGCACGATGTGTTTATAGCTGCGTGCTCTGCTAAGCTTCATATTGCAAGGAATGGGAGTGCATTTCAGAACAACTGTTGAGTGCAATAATTCAGGATGATTTTGCATTTAGAATGAAGAACAACCCAGGCAGGCTATTAGCTGTAGGCTGGTACTTAACAAGTTGTTTAAAAACTTCTGTACCTCAGTTTCCATGTGTGGAAAACAGAGATGCTAATACTCACCTTCTAGGGTGGTAATAAAGGTTAAATGAGATAATACATGCAAAACATCCTGCACTTAAGTGTTCAATACAGGATCTAATTAGCTCTTATTAATTTCCCCTGTATTTCAATATTACATATTATGCTAGACCAAGAGAGAAAGGGAGGAATCAGATGACTTAATGGAAATTCTATTTATTGACATTTTTAAAAGAACAGCTATTCCTCTTGCCCTATACAGCTTCGTATATGTGTCAGAAATAGATAGTAAACAAAAGTGGTAATAGAAGAGTTTAGTGGAAGGTTGTCATACAAAGGTGTGAGCAGGGAAATAACAAGGGGTGGTGTGCACCCCTGGGGCTGGCTAGAAAGGAAGTCACTGTTACCGCTAAAACTCAAAAGAAGGGCAGAAATGGTACAGAGCTCAACCAGAGCTCCAGGACCACCAGATAGAAGCTGTGGCTTTCTGCTTCTGGTGGCTGTCATTGAATGGAAGGCAAAGGGCAAGGGAACCTAGGTGATGGAGTCTGCATAAGTCAGCTTCCTGGGCACAGGGGTCTGGAAAGGGCATGGGGAAAGGGTAACACATCATGGTTCCTAGGACATAAAATTCTGGGAATCACATTGGTATTGATAAATTCAGCCATCAGATGCCACTAGCAAATGTGCCGACTGTGCTTAGGGAGACAACACAGACTCGGAGGTCCTGTCCTACTGTCCAAGTGTCACAGCACATCATGAGCCCTCATCCCAGGCACATCTGTGCAGCGATCTAGGCCACAATGTTAAGAGCCATCAGTCCATCATCAAACCAGACCTCCTCAGACCAGTGGAATTCAATCGACTCAAAGAAAAAGCATTTGTTGCTTTATTGCATTATATTATGCATTTTTGTGCCTCTATTTATAAATAAAATAAAACTTTTTTTGTCAGCTGCTCCTTTGGGTTTAAGGTAAGAAGGATGTTATTTCATGGTTAACACTCCTGGGGAAATAACAGAAGAGAAGGTGATAAAGAAGGGGCCTATCTAGACTTTATTAATATTTAATCAATTGTGATAAATACTAACCTGTTAATTTATAGCTCTTCCCAGCTTCTGTTGTTCTAAGAAGGTGGCGGTAGTCTGGCTGGAGAAGACATGGACACTGGTCTGTGTGGAGTGACAGGGACAGGCTGAGTAATAAGCAGTCAAAAAAATTCATTTTCAGGCACAGAAGATCAGCCATTTTTCTCCCTCCCTGTGCCAGGAGATAAGCTTTCCATCATAGCCACAGATGCAATATGACAATAATTTAGTATTAGAAAAATATATTGTGTTTGAAATTTCCTTTGCTAGCATGTTTAAATATTTCTTCCTAAAGACCTAATGTTCTTATTTTTAAAAAAAAAAAAAAAAGAAAGAAAGAAAAAGGAAAAAAAGCTTACAATTAGGCTTTTCAAAAGAAACTCAAATCTCTGGCAAGTTACTTTTGAATTATTAAGTCTGTTAATTTAGACAGGACAGGGGGGAGTCGAGCATTTCAGGATCTTGTTTTAATTTGATTTCTGGTTTCTGGTTTTTATTTCATCTATATATTTATGGCCAACATCAGTAGCCTCTGCCATCTGGTAACCCTGCTCCTTAATTTCCAGTTTGGGCCAAAGTAAAAGATGACAGATTTGGTAGAAAGCACAAATTGTAAAAGATAAGAGTCTTAAAAGAGGTTTCTTCCTCCTCCTGTTGCCAGGCTGCCCTCCAGGGCTGGCAGATAGGCATCAGGGATTTTGTGTGTTTTGGTGTGTGTTCAGAGATAAGGAGTGCACTGCCACAGTGTAGGAATGAGTGGAATTTAACCATTTTATTTATTACTTGGGTTTCAAATAACTTCGTTCTATGTTTATTAAATTTCCAAAATATTCTCTAAGTCATACTAAATTTAAACTACCTCTCTCTCTCTCTCTCTCTCTCTCTCTCTCTCTCTCTCTCTCTCCCCACTAAAGCTTTCTAATTGGTTACCAACTCCATAAATTCCTGTGTGTCCTTTCTTAATTTTTTCCCAGGCTCTTAGTTAAAAAGAATGATTCACTGACTCTATTTTTTTTTTTTAAAGGAAGTATTGGGATTCAGCATCAGCTCCTAGTCATAACTCATAAAAGCTTTTTAAAAAGCTATTATTTACCACATAATTACAAGGTGCTTAAGAACCCCACTAACATGGGCTGCTGGTCTAAGAATAGGATTCAAGGTGGGCAAACTGGTTTAATTTAAATATTTTTGTAGATTCTTCCCTCATTCCCAGGCCTCTACCCATGATTGAAACAAATGTTTATTTTTAAAGATTTAGAGCAATTTGGTTGGCTTCCTTTGACAGAATTTTTTTTTTTTTTTTTTTTTTTTTTTTTTTTAGCTCTTTGGAATTTGCAATATCAGATGGTGGAGTATTAATATCAATACCGGAAAGTCCAACTCTTCAACGTTTTATCCCTCACTAGGAGCCAGCTAGAACTTGTATCTCTTGATAAAAAAAGTACTTAAATAAACCCTGTGCTCAGTTTTTTCTCATATCCAGAACCACATATGTCAAGGCAGGGATCCATACTGGCTGCTGCTGGGGTGGGAGTGGAGTGCTCTTGGATTTAACACATCCTTTGGGAATCTCTTAGGGAAAAAAAAAAAAAAAAAGATGAGAATGAGGTGAAGGTTTTCTGCTCTCCATGTCCAGGGAGTAAGTTCAGTTAGTGAATCAAATAAGGAGGTAAATTTTCATCAAGAAGTCAAATTCTAAACAGCCTTTCCACTTTCTCAATATGGTGTTTTTATGAACAAGGACACAGTGAATACTAGTGGAGATCATTCCCCCAGCTACTTAGGGATTTGTGATTGTCCTGTGGATTTGCATCTAAAAATAACCCACACATTCCAGTGTAATTAGATTGTTTGTTGTTTTTGTTTTTAACAGCAAATTTTACTCTTCCTTCTTCCAGAAAATATTGTGGCTAGGTTTCAAGAAAATGTATGTACACAATAAGGTTGTTAAAATAGAAAATCAAAAAGCATATAAGAAGACAGGTTTAAAATAGTTACTGTAACTGAACATTAAATGTAATTCTGAGCTTCCTGGCAGTTTACAGAAAGGGGAAAAACAATGGGTTATATTGTTTTCAGCATCTAATGAAAGGGAACATTTCACTGTTTCAAAAGAAACTTGCTTTTTTTCCTGATTTTTATTTTTAAGAGGATTGTATCCAATGAGCCTTTATACACTTTACAGGAGAGACAGAGAAAGGGGGTGGGGGGAGAGAGAGAGAAAAAAAAACTTCATTTATGACTTTTTCATTCCCAAACAAAATTTGGCAACATAATCCTAAAAATAAGCCTAAAGGAAGAAAAAATACTGCTACTCAGAAGGGAAAATGAGATTGGTATGTTCTTAAAAAATCATCTCAAAACAGCAGGCAGCATATCATACAAGATAAAATATCTTTAATATCTGTTTTTAAATGTATACAGGTGTTGGTTTTGTTTGCTTTGAGTAAAAAATAATGATGTTCACTTTCTGAATTGCTGTATTTTAGAAATTCTAAGGTTAGGAATTTTAAAATAAAGGCATACAAAATGAGTTATGATAGCATGTCACAAAACATGAGTTCTTCAAATGTGCTTAATTTAATATGGAAATGAGTTTTCTCTTGTAGCTCATCACGAGAAGTATTTTTTGTTTGGTCTCCTTTGATTTTCAGAATGCAGTGAAATAATGAACATCATTATCCAGGATTTGTTGACATAGAACAGGAAAGTGCTAAACTTATGAGTGGTCAGAGGAACTTAGTGATCTCAGCAGCGCTCCATGCCACAGGAGAGATAATTTGGATTTCTATTCATTAGAAGTACATGATATCTAGGGATCAAGATGGTTTCCAGTGGGCTCAAGCTAAGCCCTAAGGGAAAAAATGACGAGGTCCTCCAAATTTAACTTAATTGGCATTGTGGGAAAATTTCTTTTCCACAACCATCTCAAACTGTATGCCCTGTGTAAACCAAGTACTGTTGTCAAGAGAAATACCAATGGATGTGCTTTTACACCACAATTCCCAAGATCTGCCATCTTGTGTAACAAAGTCACTCAGCAAAAGCCAGCAGAGACCCTGCGCCAGGACTGAGCCCTAAGGAAAACAAGAATTCATGAAAAGATTGGTGTGTTGCTTTTAATCTCATATATATTTATCTGATTCCATCATTTTTCCTTTTAGGGTTGTTTTATCTACATTCACAGCTTTGTTATTTATATTTCTTTGACAAATTCCAAGAACAATCACTTTTCTAGTTCTTTGAGGTAATCTCTTAGAGCATTACAACTTCCAACATTCCCAATACTTTGCCAATTAGTGAAAGATTTATTAAAGCATTTGTTCTGTAAGTATTTATTAAATACACTTAAAATGGTTTCTCCAATATTAATTCCTGTAGGCTTTTCTCCACCTCCTTCTGTGGCCATTGATTACTCTCCACTGAGCCCCCTTTGCTGTGTTTTGTGAATTCTAATGAAGTCTCAGGCCTTTATTACTGAACATATCATTTTGCTAGTTTTATTGTCCGACTGTGATAAGTCCTGAACTCTGTTATACAATACAAAGGTTCCTCATTCATTATACCCATTTATTCACTCTTCATCTATTTATTAGATATTGATGATGTGCTTGACATATTTGCTAAATGAATTTTATTTTAAAAATATTCATTCAAATGAAAACTGAACCCAAAGGCAAATCCATTACGTGAGCAGTGGCAGATCACCCTCTCCCTGGTGCTTCTACTGTCACCTGGAATCTGGAATTCATCAGCAGCAGAAAGAAAAATCACAAGCTTGACACTCACAATGACTTGGGTTTAATTTTCATATAATAGAAATAAGGAAGGAAATTATTTTTAAAAAAATACGTGTGTGTGTGTGTGTGTGTAAATATATAAAAATGGCAGTAGAATTATTAGGAAGGCAAGTGTCCTTGTGCATAAAAATATTTTGGTGACCTCTCTGGATGTTGAATGAGACCGTAGTAGGTCAGACTATCTCTGCAGTGGCCCAGGGAAAAACAGAGGAAAGCTAATTGCTATGCATAAAGCCAGTTGGTTAGTTAAATGTTAGTTTTTAGCAACAGCCAATAGAGGAGTGAAGTGAAGTGTACAAGGAATTCTAGACTAAGAAGTTGGACAATATTGGCAGGAGCTTAGGGCTCATGGTGACAGTGAGAAATTGCCAGGTACAGAAATGACTTAGATATTTTTTTCAAACAATATTGTATCATACACAAATAAAAATGATTTCTCTTCTGTGTTCTTCTCATTAGCCTCAAACCTTCAGAATGGCTGAAATACATTCAAAATAGGCTTGCATTGAACAGAATTTTATAGAACCAATGAAAAACCGGCTGGAGTTATATTCACATTAGGGTAGAGTAGGAGGAAAGAGGTGATCAATAACAGAAGACAAGATCTGACTGATCAAGAATTAAGTAGAAACAGGAAATTAGAAGAATGGATAACTGGGAAAATGCTAAATCTTCAAGTCTGCAGATGTTGGATTCCTCTTACACATGGAGGGTAAGGTTTGCTAGTTATCTATATTTAAATTTTAAAAGAAGACTGACCTTGAATGTTTGAAGATTTGCAAGATCCTAAGGATGATTTTGTTTCCTTAGCTGTAAAAAGGGGCATGAAACCTTAAGAAAATTCAAAGGATTAAATGAAATTTTATAGATTCATTTCTATCAATAAACAACAATAAGTTATCAATAAATAAGTTTATCCTTCTTTAAGATACATTCTAAAATCTTCACATACAGATAAAGAAAGCCCAAATAGTGTCTGACATCTACAATATTGTTAATATTTTTTATTTGGATAATGCCTGAGGGGGGAAAAACAGTTCAGTGTAGCTTACCCTATTGATGTCAGTGATTCTACCAACATTTATATATTTAGGTAATTTTGGAATTTAGCAATGATGGATTAAAAATGGCCCCAAATTCTTCTGTATACCTCCCACAGGGAACACTTGGCATCTGTTTCCTCCCTTTGAATTAGGATAGGCCCGTGGTTGCTCTGAGAAACATAATGTGGTAGATAGGATACTGTATCAGTTTCCTGGTCCAGGTGGTAAGAGACTGGCAACTTCTATTTCCTGTCTCATGGACACTTGGTCTTGAATCTCTGAGCTGCCGCATAAGAAATGCAACTAGCCTGAGACGGCCATATTGTGAAGAAGTTCAACCTTGCCGTTTTGGGGACACACACACACACACACACACACACGCACACACGCACACATACGCACACACACATGCACACACACACAGAGATACAGAGAGAGAGAGATACAGAGATAGAGAGAGAGAGACAGAGAGACAGAGAAAGAGAGAGAGACACACACACACACACACACAGAGACAGACAGACAGAGATCCCCTTCTATTTCTCAACTGTTCTATTCCCCAGTCATTTAAGTCTTCCAATTTGAACTAGCAAGCCATTCCATAATGTTCTGCTTGAGTTTGTGACCCACCAATTCATGGTTATAATTAATAATAATAATAAATAAATTATAATTTTTAGGCTATTTAACTTTGGAGGTCATTTGTTGTATAGCAATACATAACCAGGGCTTAAATGTTTAAATGTTAATTCCTAGTATGCCTAACTTTAATTCCCAGTATTGTTTTAGTTACCTTCAGGATTAGGTGGCTAGTAAATCTAACTTTAATAGCTATTTCAATTAAAAAAAAAATGTTTGTGAAGTAATCAGATAGGTAGACCATTAGAAGGAACATGAGTTGACTATGGAACTAATAAGAATTTTTCAGACAAAGAGACATACAAGGAGCTAGGCCTGTAGCTCAGTGCTAGATAATGTGCTTAGCATGCATGAAGCCCTGGGTTCAATCCCAGCACCAAACAAACAAAAGACTTGCAGTTCAAAATCTATGCATTATATATGTATAGCCTTAGAAAAATCACTTAAAATAAGAATTTCAGGCTTTTCAACAGAATCACTGGGATTAAATAAAATAATCTGCATCAAGTGGCTGCACAGAATAAGTGTTCTTTGGAAATATCTATTATCATTATTATGATTCATGTCAAGTACAAATGCTAATAAAATTATGAGCTCAAGCGTATGTTTAATCATGCTTTAGAAAACAACATCTAAATCATTTCATGCCTTTTCTACATGTTTTTCATCCTCGTACAATAAAAAGATGTTACTCTATATTCCAGTACTGTATGGAAATGCCATCTCTTCAGAAGCTGCTTTATGACGTCTATAATATAAATATGGATGTGGGGCTTATCTCCCCTCTGAGTCTACCATAAAGAGGAAGGAAAAAACTACTTTCATCAGCTCTTTTCTTCCTTCTATTTTTGTCTGTCATGACCAGTGTCCTTTCTTATCCCAACATCTCAGCTCAATTTTGCAAACATGTTTCTTTTTTTAACCAGGGTAGTCCATAGATTTTTAGGACACAATGGATGGTGACATTTCCTCTCCCTCACACACACAAAAAAGGCCATCAAATAAGGATGATCAAATACAGACTATGCAGGCTTTCATGTGTCATCCTTTGGGGGAGGGGATTTGGCAGGACAGAGAGTCTCTATCAACCCTTTGAATAGAGTCAAATGCTTTGTTTTGAAAAAGCTTTAGAAATCTTGCAATTGGCACAAATAAAGCAATGAACAGAATATTCTTCTTCATTTTCTAGACTGGAGATGGTGCTTTAAAGGGGCACCCCCAAGTTCCTTGGGGAGGATGTTGGGATCAGTATGAGACATGCATTGTTTCATCTGTTTCAAGGGTTGACGTGGAGAATATCTGCCTTCTTCCTCAATTTCCACTCTATATGCATCGGTCTTTTTGCGGGGTGGCGGGGGGATAACCAGGCGTTGAACTTAGGGGCACTCAACCACTGAGCCACCTCTCCAGCCCTATTTTGTATTTTATTTAGAGACCGGGTGTCACCCACTTGCTTTGCTCCTTGCTTTTGCTGAGGCTGGCTTTGAACTCATGATCCTCCTGTTTCAGCCTCCCAAGCCACTGGGATTACAGATGTATGCAATTAAGACTGGCTATATGCATCCTTAAAGTTGTGTCTTCCTGGAGGAAGGTAATCTTCTCCAGGGAATGTGGAGGGCTTTTCTTTTGTCAGAGGTATACACATTCCTGTGATCCTCTGATAGAACCTTCAAATCCAAAAATCCTGCACACCCCAGCATGGAAACTGGAGTATATCTAAGGTATGGCTTACAATAGGTTAGGTCTTACTGAATGTCAATTCTCTTTTTACCTACTCTGAGCCTTTCCTGATACACCTTTCAACTCATTTTAACCTCACGGTGAAAGTGTGAAAACTCTGCAGGCATAAAGACTGAGTTTGTGTCCCAGAATTGGCACTCTGCTTGCTACAGGAATGCTTGAACTTTTAGTTCTTGCATCTGTAGAATAGGAAATTATAAGAAAAAAGTGAAATAATGTATATAAAGTTCTAGATATAACATCAGGCATACATTATGTATTCAATCAACATTAGATAAAAGTTAGGCATCAGACATTATTGATTCCACTTGAAATATGAGAAGTGGATTCAGAAAGTTCCAGTACTCACCCAGGTCATACATCTAGCTGGAAATGGGGGGAATCTGGGTGATGTTTGGGGATCTGGAATCTATTGACAAAATAGCCAGACCAAGTTGTGTCTCTGACTTTCAGCTGGAATAGAAAGTGCTTCCTTCAATATCTCAAAACCTGGGAATTGATATTTATTTTTGCTTTATTCTCTTCTTCCATCTTTCCTAAGCTCCACATAACCTCCCTGCTTACTAATGGGATCCCAATCTGTCAGCTCAGAGGAAGAAAGTTTCACCCTGAAGGTAGTTCAGCATGGAATATTCAATGATATGCTGACTCTTTCTCCTGCCTTCTTAAGAAATTTAACAGGGTTGGTAAGATAAAAGTTGACCAACACAAGATGGAACCATTTGTACATCATCCCATGTTGACTTTTGTGAATCCAATCTATAGGAGTCCTTGATTGCGTAAAGAAAAAGGACTCATCATGGATGTCCATCAAATGCCTTTGAAAACAACAGGAATGGGTTGAAATACACATGAGTCAGAAACATCCGGATTCCATTTCCAGGGAAATATCCAGAGATTTAAACATTTAGAAGAAGGGAGGATTGGCAGCAGGCATTCTGCGTTTCATAAAAAGCTTCCCAACCAATTAGATGGTGGCCCTTGCCTTGCCCCCAAATAGCTCATTAACTAGTGTCAATTAGACCCAGGTGATGGGGCCATAATTGTTTCAAGTCAACAATTCATCATTCAAGTCTTTGTCCCTACTGTTGGTCAGCATGGACTGATGGGAAAGAACCTCCTCTCCCCTGAGAGGCAGCTCAGAGTCTCCTTAGACTTAAGTGCAGGGCCCCTATTAGTTCCCTGAAGGTGTCCTTTGTTGATCTTGCTCTTTTAAGACAAAATTATCTTGGAACAAATTTTCTTCTATTTTTAGGTACCTTGTTGATTGTGAAACTGGAGTCTCCAGTGTTTGTTTCATAAACATACCAGAGACTGTCTCACGAGACCATTCTTGCCATGGGCAGTTTATGGTGAGCTCAAAGGAATCTTGAAGAATCTGACCTCTTTGGGGATGTTTGGAAGGAAAAGGGTAGAATGTAGAACTGACCTAGGAGTCTATGGACTCTGTGGATGTCCCTCTGATGGTTTTTATTCTCAGTAATCCAGGGAAGGTATGGGTGGCAGGAAATACAGATCTTCACAAGGTACATGAGCAAACCTGCAGACAAGGCTCTGGTTCTATGAGCCTCCTGAATGTCGGGCCAGCCACTCCTCTGATTTCAGGTTCTCACTCTATTGTGCCTTCAGAGATCCTTGTGGAGGTTAGAGCTGCTTGACCAGCCACCGTGGTCCTCCTACTGAAAGAAGAAGGCAGACAAATGAGGTCAAAACGGGGGCTCTCCACCACGTCCACTCATGTCCCTCTTAAAGATGTCTCATCTTCAGCTTCATTTCTTTGCTCAGCCTGTTTGTTCCTGTAATTCAAGGGAGTCAGCATACAGCTTGTCTTTCATCCATGCACAGATTAAGCTGCAATGGTCCATACAGGAAGCCCCAATTTAGCTCCTGCTTTGTAGGGGCCCTGACTTGGGGCCCAAGCCAAGTGTGACTATCTCATTCTCTTGGCATATACTGTGAGCTCAGGCTGAGCTATGATTTATAGGCAAAACTCCTGCCTTCTGTCCAGATCTTAAAGCTCAAGCTTGGTTCCCTGTCAACTCCACATACCAGGATAAGCATGCTTATCTTGGAAAGATTCCAACTTGGAAAAGTCAGTGCTCACTCTGACACCCCAATACAATGTATGTTAGAAGAAGGAGCCATGTTCTCTGATTCTGAAATCCTTTCTTTGGCAATCACCCTGTGTGGCAGAAGAAAACAGGCTGTCCGGGTGACCAGAACTGCATTGGAGAGCAGGCTACTTTGCAGATGAAAACTCCAACTTGCTATTGGATTCCCTATTACACTCCCACAGTCAGCTGCCTTTCAAGATGAAGCATTGAAGCTTAAAGGCAAATCTGCAAGTTAGAGCATGATAAAAACTTTGAATAAAACCTAGAGATGACAACTTTAATTATTAGGAGGATGCGTCACTTTTAATTCTACATTTCTTAAATCCAATTACAACCACCCAGCATACAGTGCTTTCCTTCAAAGTTATTTCCACAAGGTAGCAACCTCTTCAAAAGAAAGGAGAGGCCACCTGCCCTCAGCTGAGACTCGGCCCTGATCTGTTCTATGCATCACAGCCCCAAAAATACTCAGGACAAGTATACTTATGTGACCATCCCCAATAGTCTTTTCTTGTGTGTGATAGTGTAGAATCAGGAGGATGATATTTTATAAAACCTGCTTCATTACATTTACAAAGTCATTGATGTTTGATACATCTGTGCAACAAAGATATCCCTTATTAAATGAGTACAAGTAGAAAAACAAAAACAAAGGGAAACTGCGCGGTGCAAACTTCTTCTCTTCTTCCACTAGAAGATAAATTGGATACTAGATGGAGGGTTGGGTAGGCATGGTCAGGAGTGATTTTAGTTATATCTTCTTTTTAAGGTAGGAAGTAGGGAAGCAATACCTGACTAAAATAGGTAATAGTAAGGGACCTCAGGTTTCTTATTTTCATTCTACCTTACTTTTGCTGATAATTATAACTCGACCAGAGCAATCTTTCTGAGCATGCATCACTATCATGCAGTAATTAGTTTCAGGGTCAATACTCAATACATGGCATTTTTAAAATTTCTTTAAGGCTTTTGAACCACCATAAAATTAGAGAAATATTAACTTGTTGAATATGACAAGCCCAGTTCTAACTGAATATCCCATTTTGGGTAGGAGCAGCTTCTTTTTTTTTGCTCTCAAAGTGTCCATTTAGAGACCTTCCTCTCCAACTAGGAGAGAATTTAGTCAAATGTCCCCTAGTGGTCTTAAGGGGTTACTGCAATTCCCCCAAAATACACTTAATCCATCACGGGTCTCTGAACTCAATAGATTCCCAGTATGTTTATTAAGGATAATGCACTTTTTACACAACAAAGAAAATAAATGCACCTGGAATTGGTACATTGCATTGATTTAGCAGTATCACTAGGAGGAGCCCTTGCTTCTTAATAACATAAAAAGTAAATGATTATTGAATTCAAGAATAACTTTAATATATATATAAATTAACTTTGAGCAAACCACTATCAAAATAATAAATTTATATATAATCTTGCCTGTTTAGAAAGATTTTTATGGATGTTATTAGAATATTTAAGTAGAGAAAGATGTGAAGACAAAAACAAGAAGGATATAAATTGAAATTTCTTTTCCTGTCTGTCTCTCGCCTTCTCCTTCCAATGGGTAACATGCCTTCCTGTTTTAAAAATTTATCTCTGGGGTTATAATTTTGCTACTTATTTTATGAATTTATTGAGTGTCAACAGATTTACCTCAGAAACGAGGCACACAATTATGAATGTTCTTTTCCACCACCCATTTAAAACACTTCCCTGTTAAAAAGGAAATAATGACACTAAGCTTCATAGTGCTCACAAAACTCTATGGTATAACAAATTAAAAAAACAAAGAAACAAAGCATAACAACAAAACCCAAAGTAGCCTTCATTTCTTTTTCATGTCACACATGTTAAACAGAATCATGGAGGCCGTTGTTTTGGATCAAGCTTTTACCTGAGGCCCCAACAGACCAAATCAAAGCAAAACAAGAGTTCCTCTTACTAAATGCTACACCCTCAAATTGAAAGGAAGCAAAGACATCTCCAAAATAGACCACTTTTTCATGGAAACAGGAGATTCCAGTCTACCAGTCTACCTGAGTCAGCATAATAAAGAAGTCCTCCTGCTTTAACCCTTACAAAAAAGTAACTTTAGTAGCCTGATATTAACCAATAACCTGGCTTCTTTTTTCCTGCTGTTCTTCCCTTGCTCCCATCTTACAACACCCCACGTTCTGCTATTGCCCAGGGAAGACACTCATTTCATTTTCTAGAGTGGAGTCTGCCCCAATGCATGAATCACAAGTAGAAGCCACTTAAATCCATAACAAAATTTACTGTGATTTTGTCTTTTGACACAAAAATATTAGGAAACCTTAAGCTCATACTTAGTCATAGTTAGGCTAAAGATGAAATGAAATCCCCCTTTCACCTCTTCTTTCCAGTCACTCATGTATTGGGCAAGGTTATAAATCCATATTTTTCATTTTTCAAAAAGAAAATCACAAGAACAGCACTCAAATCCAGAATAACAAGAAAGAGAGGATGAAAGTCAAATCGCAGAGCTTAAGAAGCCTTTGTGACCCTGAATTCCTAGGATCTCTGAAGTTTTCCTTTTAATCAAGCAAACCCATCTATTCACAACTTTTTACTTTGACCCCAGATTTTCTGATTCCAGATTACAGGCAGCCTTTCTGACTCCTATGATTTTTTTTTTTTTTTTTTTTTTTTGTCCCTCTTAAGAACTTTGATCATGCACAGTGCTAGAAGACTGGTTGACTTTTCAACGTCTCTTAAAATAATTGTCTCTTTCCAGAAATGGGTATTTCTGTTCTTTGGTATGACACTACTGGATTCTCTCAGCTGGCTTCTTGTGAGTGTCCCACGGAGAGCAAAAGTTGCATTTTGTCAGTTCACTTTTTTCTCCAACTTTCTCCTCTTTTCCATATATCTGTGTGACTTACAGCACACAGATTTGAGACCAATAGTACAATCTGTGCCTACGCACAAACCCTCGAGGCAGTAGAGGGCACGAGATGGCATCTCTTTGGCCAGAAAATTGAGGATTGTGATCCTCACTAGTTTTTTTAAGTTCCTATTGGGGTCACCAGCATTTCAAAGCATTTTTTGAAGAGATATTTTCTTTTATTCATTTTGTAAGGAACAAGAAACAGGTTTTGATACTAAAGTAATTTTTAGATGATGGTCAGCTTAATCAAATTTACTGACCCTATTCACTCACAGGAATGACATGTTGGTTAAAAATAAACACACACACACACACACACACACACACACACACACAGAGCTATGTCACATGAGACCCAGAAAACTTTGCTTCAGTTTCTAAAAATGTTACCTCTGTTGAATTCAACTCTTGAGTCTCTCTAAGTCCATCTGAAAGGCAGACAAAATCAATTAGCAACCCTTTCACCCTCTGGCAAAAAGGGAATTTCTGCAAGAATGCCTTCCAGAAGCAATTGGTTGTTTGACTCTTGGCTGTTTGGCTGTGTGAAGGCTTTAGACACAACTTTTGGGCTTCCCCAGGGGACAGGAACTGGCTCCATCCTGTCTCTCCTCTACCTTTGTCGGCTCAGTTCTACACCCCCAGGGTGAAGACCATTGCCTGTCCCTATTTGGGGTCAGCTGTCAGAAGACAGATCTGTTTAATATTTAGCTTTGAAGGAAATTGGCTGAATCAAAGATGAAAGGGTTCAGCTCTAAGTGATGGGGAAAAACAAAAACAAGTCTCAATTGTTTCAATATTTCTATAGAAAAAATAAAAAGGTAAAGATAAAGCCAATGCAGAGAGAGAGAGAGAGAGAGAGAGAGAGAGAGAGAGAGAGAGAGGGAGGGAGAAAGAGAGAGAGAGAGAGAGAGAGATCTCCAAAAGGTCCAAATACCACATCAAGCTGATAGACTGACTATTCTGGTGCAAACCTACTATTTAGAAACACAAATGATATTCAGGTGCTAATGCCAGTTCTAGAACAGAGCTTCTCAGCCTTAATGTGCTTGTGAACCACTGGGAATCTTATAAAAAAAATTGGAGATTCTCATCCAGTGGGACGTGTGGTTCCACATTTCTACCAAGACCCCAGGAGCTTTTGATGCTACTGTCCCTACGGAACAGACTAGAGCATATCGGCTTCCTGCATAGCAAATGCACTCAGAAACCTCAGCTTGCACATTGGTACCTGTTTAAAGCCATGCATACAAAGAGAGAAATAAAGGGTAAAACTGCACATGTGAGTATAATAAAGTAGGAAAGAAAAATTAAAAAAAAAAAAAAAATATATATATATATATATATATATATATATATATATATATATATTGTAAGTTTTTTAAGAGATGTAAATTTAGTGGGGGGGGAGAACAAGTTCACCATGTTTTCACTTATCTAACATACTTACTTCTCAAGATGGGGCAATTTTTATTGTGAAGCAAATTGAAGTAGATACTGATTTTGTTAAATGTTAAACAGCTGCCTGTTCTCACCTCCACCCACAGGAGCAAATCACAAGCATTTTAAATGTAAAGTGGATTTTCTATATAATCAATTAGTAGACCCAATGCCAATTTGCAAGAAAAGGAAATAAGAATCTCAGAAAACAAACCCACAACCTACAGCCCAGAATAATGCATAGTTGTGTACAATTTTCAGAGAAAAGAAGAAAGGTAAGTCCATAGACACAGGGCAAGCTGCTTGGAATTTCACAACCACTTTGGCCATTCTTCACTGAAGGGCAATGAACTTGTCAGTTCTAGCCTGAGACTTCAGGTTTCACTGCATCCTGACTCCAACCCTTTGCTGCTTAGCCCTGACATCCCCAAGTTCCTTGAAGACCATGAGGCCATCTCAACCAATGCTGAAATTGGTGTCATAAGACCCTGTTGGTTTTCCTTCACTGTGTTATAGTCCTTAAGCCCATAATCCTTAGGAAAATTAAAACTGAACAGGATCCCTAAGGATTTAGCCTAGTTTCAATTTAGCCTAAATGCATCAATTTATCAATAAAAATTTGATTAAACAATTAAATTACGTAAATAATACTTGGCTAGATGCTTGATATAAATACCAACTCCTTAATTTACACTAGCTAGAATATTTTCCCTGTCTTGAAATCGCGCATGACCAGACTCAGGCACTGTAGCTGTGGGTCTCTGTACCACATGGTACCAGCTCAGGGCCATGTGTGTGCTGGTCATTGACTGTCAGTCATCTTTCAAGTTCTTGGCGTGGCTTGAATGGAGCACAGTGAAATCAATGGTGCTTCCTGCATCCCCTTTCTCACCTCCAATACTTTTATGCAGATTAAACAAGATCATAATAAACACTTTGGGAAAACTTTTTTTTAAGAGAGAGAGAGAGAGAATTTTTATTTATTTTTTTAGTTTTCGGCGGACACAACATTTTTCTTTGTATGTGGTGCTGAGGATCAAACCCAGGCCGCACGCATGCCAGGCGAGCGCGCTACCACTTGAGCCACATCCCCAGCCCTCTGGAAAAACTTGAAACGAATAAAGGAAAGGACTGTCCACACAAAGATGGCTGTGGTGGGTAGTCTCTAAAATGGCCCCAATGATCCCAGCTTTCTGGTACTTATACCTTTCTGTAGTTCCACCTCACATTGTACCAGGGTTATTCAGTGAAATGAATACAATACCACAGCTGTGATGGCGTGTCATATCCAAGATTAGGCTGTGAAAAGTCTTCAGCTTCCTTCCAAAGTGCTTCTCTCTCTCTCTCTCTCTCTCTCTCTCTCTCTCTCTCTCTCTCTCTCTCTCTCATTTCTGTTTTACATGAGGAGCACACTGCCATGATGTGAGCAACCCTATACAGAGACAGAGGCCTATTTGATGAGGAACTGAAGCTTTGGGAAAACAACCAGTGAGGAAGGAAGACCGCCCACCCCAACCACGTGAATGAGCTGAGGAGAAGATCCCCTTCCATCAAGCCTTCAGATGAGACTGTAACCTGGCCAGCGGCTTTACTGTAACCTTCTTCAAGATCTTCAACTAGAACTACTCAGATAAACCTCTCCTTAATTCCAAAGGCACAGAAACTATGAGATAGTAAGTGCCTGCTGTTTCAAGGCACAGGGTAGGGGGCAAATAGATAATGAATACAATGGCAAGGGAGTATTTGGAGATGTGAGAGAAGAAGAAAGGATTCATGTTACTAGTTGATTTTCCTCTATCCCAAGGTGACTTGTGGATGACTTGTGACCCTACAAGGGTCACCTGTCCTAGATCTTTCTTATCTGGCCCACTGCCTCCTTGAGCAATGGCCTGTCTGCCAGCTCCTCATCCCTGTTGTGCCTTAATATCCATGGAGGCTATCACACGGACTCTCAGCTCCACTGTTTCCAATGTGTCATTTACCTGGTAAACAACTGTACGCTTGTATGACAGGAAGAACTAATTTGTATCATATCTGACAGCTTTATTTACTTTTACAAATGTTTATTTGGAAACTACTAGGTCTTGGGGAAGAACCAAGGCAATTGGCTAAGATGACTCCTTAGGGAAAAGGAGGATATGAAACAGAATCAGGCATCTATAAAGAATCTGTGCCCTGACTTGGAAATAATGGGAATAAATGATTCACATGGTAAGAATAAGTAATTCGTTTAGATCAAACAGATATTAAAGAGATTAGCTCAAATCATAGAATTTAAAGTAAGGAAATACATTTTCTATTTTTAAAATGTAACTTGAATGGGGACCGATTTAAATCACCCCACCTCAGATAAGTAAAACGAATGCAAATTTACTCCCTGTCTAACAGGAATTCTGGATTTTGAGTGTATGTCCTTCTTGATCATCTCATTCACCCTCACTCCTTCTCTAAAACTGATACTTATATGGTGCTTATTACATATTGAGTCATTTTTAAGTGCTTTATATATCATATCTTACTTCTCATTAAAACAGACCTGGGAGCTGGGGTTGTGGCTCAATGGTGGAGCGCTTGCCTAGCACGTGTGAGGCCATGGGTTCAATTCTCAGCACCACATAAAAATAAATTAATTAACAATAGGTTTTGTGTCCAACTACAACAACAAAAAAAATAAAAATATTAAAAAATAAACAGAGAAGTGGTTTCAAGTGTGGATATTTTAGTGTCCATCACAATCACCTGTGAAGCCTGTAGAAATGCAGGTTGCTGCTTCCTCTGCAGGGATTCTAATTAATAAGGTTTGGGGGTAGGACCTGAAAATGTGCATTTTTTCATCAACACCTGGAGATATTATGGTTCACATGCTCAATACTACACTTTGAGAAATGACGGAGACAACTTCCATTCTCTGTGATTTGACAGTACTTTAAACACTTTTTTTAGGTTTGAGAATTCTCTACCTTTGGCATTAGTGCCTTCAAGACTTGCTCTTTCGGCCTTTCTTATAGGGAGGGACACACTTTTTCTAGTTCTTCAAACACAGGGGATGTGATCTAGAGGCAGGTAATGAATTGAAGCCCCCAAAGGCTATATCACAAGAAGATGCATTCTGAACCTATGGTGAAGCAGATGCTTTCAGGGTTCTTGAGACCAAAGTGCCAGTCTTTCCGGTATATCTAACAGGAATCCTGGATGGCAGCTACTGAATTATCACTGGAGGAGTTCTAGGGTGTTGATTTGGGCATTATTCTTGGATTCATTGCTTCGAAGACTATTTTTTCTGTCCTTCTGGGAAAACTGTGAATGCTTAAATATTTTTTGGAGAAATCTTAACTTAAACTTAGTGAAGAAGGTTTTATTGATTATTGATACCATTGAAGAATCCAGATAACAAACTGCTGGTAGAGAACCTGCAATGCCTAAAATTCTTTCTCCTTATTGTCACTATCCCTAAACAGCCTAACAGCTTGCAACATCTGTGCTTCAGATGGCTGGTGGCTTTATGTTGATCAATGTGAAAATATATTTCGATTCATGGATGTTAGTACCTGGGCTGGTTATTTTAGGTCTAAATTTCTAAACAGGGCTCTCACCTCTTTAGCTGGTTGTAAATAGCCTTGAGCCCTCTACCATTTATGAATGACTTATTTACTATGAAATAAACATCACAGTTACAACTGGATCTCACAACAAGCATCACACAATAGGCCAGACTCGGTGCAGCTTGAAAAGATGGTGTGCTGGTTATTAAAACACAGTCTGCCAAGTTTAAATCCATCCTTTATAAAGAGCTTTATGTGGATGGGGTAGCATCTCTCCTTTGCCAACTGGTATTGTAAGAGGCTCTGCCAGTTGAGGGCAGCAGAGAAAACCTGCAAGGCAGGATGAGGAGGAAGAGATCTAATCCTTCCGGTTTGTGTCTTTCCCTGGACAGCAACAGTTTGTTCCAATAGCAGCCACTGATTCTAGTTGCCAGTTTTTCCAGCAATCTCAGAGCCTTGCCTTATTGGCTGTCTTAGCAACACCTGATAAGACTCTTCTCAGAGCAATTTCAGCCCCTTGGGTCCCTTTGCCAATTTCCTAAGGTATCAGCACTAGCTGAGTTTCCCCTCTTCAGAGGCCCCAGGGTCCTTCCAAGTTTATACATTTTAGCAATTTCATTCCTTTTTCTTTGATCTTTCATCTCCAAGGGTGATAGCTGCAACAAAATAGTAGCATTTCCTTTTTGGCCTTTAGAATTCTCCAGTACATAGCTAACAATTCCTTATGCTAAAATCTTTCTTCAAAAAGCTGGTGTGACAATGGAATATTACTCAGCCTTAAAGAAGAATGAAATTATGGCATTTGCAGGTAAACAGATGGAACTAGAGAATACTATGCTAAGTAAAATAAGCCAGGCCCCCAAACCAAAGGCTGAGTGTTTTCTCTAATCAGCAGATGCTAATCCATAGTGTGGGGGGGTGGTGGCGGGGATGTAGGAACTTTGGATTGTGCAGAGGGGAGTGAGGCTATGGGGATGGGAAGGATGGTAGAATGAACATACATTATTACCCCATATACATGTATGATCATACTACTGCTGTGACTCTGCACCACCTACAGCCAGAGGGATGAGAAGGTGTGCTCCATTTGTGTACAATGTGTCAAAATGCATTCTACTTCATGTATAACTAATTAGAACAAATTAAATATATATATATATATGTGTGTGCGTGTTCAACACTTTTAGACCACTTAAACCCCCTCAAGTTAAAAAACCTCTGTTCTCAATGTATTATATTTTTTTCTTTGGAAAATCCTGAGCCAAGAAATCATAAAAATTGCAAAGCTTTATGGGACTCTAATGATCATCTAATTAAATTTCCTGGTGTAGAAGAGAAATGGGATTCCAGAAAGCTGAGCCTATTTTCCCAAATTTATACTGCTTATTAGTTCCAAGGGTAGAAATCGTGCACAAATTTTTCAATTATACCATGTATAGAACCCCAGGAAGATGTCTCAGTGGAAAGAATAACAGATAATAACCCAACTAAGGATAATTTGGACAAATTCTCTTGCTGAAGAAAACCAGAAATTATTGGGGAAAATATTTTACAATCTTCTTGAAGGCATCAGACACCTAACCAAGATAAGATTGAATTGACTAAAAAGAAAAAAAGACAGAAGAATCTTGAGTATTGGAGGGCAAAATTGGGTCCTTATAGAATCTAAAAGGACACCTAAACACAGATATCTCAGGTTCACCATATATGAAAGAGATCCTGGGAAGCTCTTTGATTTTTTTTTTTTTTAATTGAGATCCAGAAAGATGTACACAGGGAGAAAGGTAAATCAGTCCTCACATGGATTTTCACTCAGCTTCAAATAATCTCAGTGGCATAGAAAATCTCAGTCCATCAAGTCAGATTAAGGTGATCTAAGAATACTGCTATACATACATGAAAACCACACCCACACACAAAAAATGGAAAACTGACATTGATACAAGAGACTTTAGAAAATGGGATCATCAGTTATTTTCTTTAGAATAACTACGCTTACTATGTTTAAGAGCAATTTAGACACAACTGAAGAAAGTATCAGTGAAATGGAAGGTAAATGATAAGAAAATACACAGAATAAAACAAAAGGATATAAAATATATAAGTGCAAATAAGACAAAAAAATAAAAAATAAAAATCCCAAATAGAAAGTCGGAGATACAAGAAGAAATGAAGAAGTACATGAAAATATGTGGGTAAACCTAAAGTAAAATGGACTGTACAAAACAATATGACTAAAGTTTGGTAATCTTTAAAATGTGTGTAAAACTATAATTTCCACCCTCTCTGGAGGAGAAGGGGGAGATAAAGGAGGAATAAGAGGGTAAAGAGAGGGGTAGAGGGAGGAGGAGGGGAAAGGAGAGGGAGATGAAGAAGGAAAGTCTATCTAAAACATAGATCAATCATGTATTTCCTCGGGTTGTCTTTCATGGGAAGAGTTTATGGCCTTCCTTTTTCATCTGCAAGTGACTCGTTAGCAGAATTTAAGATGAGGTTCCAGAAAAAATCTAGTAAATATAGAGAAAGCTAAAGAGTAGAAGTGGAGCTATTTCCTTCTCCTTAAGAATAATAAAAAGAGAGTAAGTATTTTATCATATTCCAGGTAGATAGGCCCTATTTTCACAGTTTGTCTTATAGATGAGGAAACTGAGGCAAATAAAGGGTTAGCAAATTGCAAAAGTGACTCAGCCAGAGTGGGAACGAGGTCTAGAGTTTGTACTGGTGCCCCTCACAAATCTCCTTCCAACTTCACCCCTCACAATTCCTCACGCAAAATGTCCCTGGTAATCTCTGAAATTTCAGACCATATAGCTGTATTGTCCTCATAAGAAAAGGGCTCTTCTGACTTACACTAACTTTTACATGGGGGCACCCTAAGTGGATCACTAGCATCGGACAGCTGGGTGCTGTAGTTTGAATCTGGAATGTTCCCCAAGGCCCCATGTATTGAAGGCTCAGTTGCCAGCATGTGATGCTAGTGGATGATGGTGAACCCCTTGGGAGGTGGGGCCTGGAGGAAGGAAGTTAGATCACTTGGGTCATGCCCTTGAAGGGGATATGGGAACTCAGCCACTTCTCTTTTCTCTTTTGCTTCCTGATTGCCATGAGGTGAACCAAATTCCTCTGCCCAGTGCTCCTCCCATGATATACTGTGCCACCACAGTTTCAACCAACTGGGCCAAATGACCATGGACTGAAGTCTCTGAAACCATGATCCAAAATAATTTTTTCATCTTTAAAAGTTGATTACCTTAGGTTTTTGTCACAGGAGTGCAAAGCCAACACATTGGGGGCTGCCAGCATCTATCTGGTCTTCAGGCGGAGGCAGATAAATGATCCCCAAAGGAAGTTAGGAACTTTCATGGTGGTCATCCTGTCATTCCTTTCATGCTAGATGAGTCCTGGGAAGCAGACAAGGGGTGTTGGTGGCTTCCCCTCGTGTGATGATGAAAACCAAAAGGAGACCACACTTCTGTCTGTTTTTATCAGAAGTTTGTTGCTCTCTGATGTAAAAAGATCCTTGGTGTTGCATTCAGATATCGTGGAAAACAACATGTGCCCTTTGCTATGATATCAGGAGTTATTTTGAATAATAGCTTAGATCCAAATTGAGTTGAACATTACTGAAAATTAGATGACAGGAGGAAAGAAAATTTGATCTAAACGTTGACCATTTGGGTGGGATCCCATTCCCCACCTCCGTCTTTTAAGCTGGCTGCTTAATATATTTGCGGTTTTGCTTGAGACCATGCAATTGCTTGATCATGATCCTCACCACTCAGAAACTCACCGCTTCTTCCCTCAGGTAGGCTCTGCCCTGCCAGGATAAGGCTGGCCCTTTCCCTCTCAGTGTTCTCACAAAATAAGGTGCTCAAAGAGATAGTGGATGTTTTAAGACCAAGAAGCTACTGATGAAAAGGTTGCAAGTTTATTGGATATTTTAAAATGCACTTTGGACTGGGGATGTGGCTCAAGTGGTAACGCGCTTGCCTAGCATGCATGGGGCACTGGGTTCAATCCTCAGCACCACAGAAAAATAAAGATGTTGTGTCCACCAAAAACTAAAAAATAAATATTTTTAAAAATTCTCCCCCGCCTCTTCTTTCCCTCTTTTAAAAAAAAGAATTTTTACTTCTTCTTAATTTCTCTAAAAGAAAAATGTACTTTAATAGGAATGAACATCTGGAAAGCTCTTTCCCAAGGCAGGTGTGTGGCTGGAGCCCTCCCCTGCAGTAGGTGCTTGTTCAAATGCTTGCTCTAAATTCCTATTTCCCCATCCCTCGCACACTCTATACCCCAGCCTGGTTTAGTTCTCTAAATAGAACATATCACTGCATGACATCCAAGATGTCATACTTGATTATTTGTTTACTTATATCTACTGCCCCTGACAAGTAAAACATTTTAGTTTTGCTCACTCTGGTGTCTTCACTGAATCATGCCTGGAGCTTTATAGACACTCATTAACTCTTTGCTGAATGAACAATTGTATACTGTTCAGAGATCCATGTGCATGCACGCACACATAGACAGACACACACCCACACACACATTGAAGTGCAAGGATTTTTATATCCTAGCATGATTTGTACTTTCTGCACATAGATACAAACATTTCCTAACTTTCAATAATTCAACTTAAAATTGTTCAGCTTTATGATGGTGTAAGGTCATATGAATTTAGTAGAAAGCATACTTCAGATTTTGAATCTGAATCTTTTTATTAATTTTTTTAGTTGTAATTGAACACAATACCTTTATTTTTATTTATTTATTTTTTATGTGGTGCTGAGGATCGAACCCAGTACCTCACACGTGCTAGGTGAGCGCTTTACCAATGAGCCCCAGCCCCAACCACTTGAATCAAACTTTTCCTGGGCTGGTGATGCACAGTTGTGATACTGGGCAGCAGCAGTGAGCCTGGCTCCCAGTCAGACACAGGATCATGATGGTGAAGAACCAAACGTGCTGTTGCTAAGCTAGGATGGTCAGCAGGTTAGGAGTATTACATGCATTTTCAACTTAGGATATTTTTCACCTACAAGGGGTCCATGGATGTTCTTTCATTGTAAGCTGAAGCACATCTTTACTTTTTAGTCCTAGAAATAGTGCCCCAGAATAGTAAGGGATATACTTGCAACTATGGAGCCTCATCCAAGATCGTCTCACATCATAAAAAGAGCAGGTTGGCCCCTTTTACCATGGCCTTGATGTCTGGGAAAGAAATATAATCACCTTCTCTTGCTCATTCATCCAAGAATCTATTTCTGCCCTTCCTGACCCAAAAAGTCCTTGGCTCCTAACCCTGCTGATGAAACACAGGTCAGACTTTACAGAGAGATCCAAAGGCACAGACCTCAGGCTGGGAGGCATGACAGGGCTCAGACTGAGAGGGTTCAGGGATGCAGGAAGGGCTGGGATCCTGCCAGAAACTCAGCACGGGACTGGACTTTGGTCCAAATGCCCTCCACATTAGTCTCAGCACAGTCCAAGCAGAGGCTTTGAGGATCCAATTCCATATTCATAGATCAGCCTTGTTTATAAAGCGGTTCACAGTTCAACAGTCACTCCTCCCCTGGAGAGGTGTGTCGGGCATGAATAACCGCGTCTGGCAGCATGCGCCTCCCAGAGCAATGAAAGCCTGAAAACAAAAACAGATGACAGCAACAAAAATGACGTCCTCTTTAGGGAAAGAGCCAGGCAGCAATTGGACCATTTCAGAACGGGTCTGGTATCCGCTGTGCCCAATTTTAAGCCAACAGACACATCAGCCCTTAGTTGTCCCTATACCTTTCCCTTGGAAACTCTACAAAGCGGGGACAAAAATAAGTCCCCGCTGAATAAGGACCCTGCAGTTTCAAATATAGCTCTTCTAGGAATACCACTCTCTTTCTAGTCCAATATTTTCCCTGGGTTGAGAGTATTTCTCAGTGGTAGAGCACTTGCCAAGCATGCATGAGGCCCGGGGTTCCACCCCAGGCTCTAGAGTGGAGAAATACACACACACACACACACACACACACACACACACCATGTCTAATAATCCAAGAAACTTCACATCAAAACCTTTGCTCCTTCTTCTATTGGTGCCCAAGGTGTGGGGGTCGGGGGGGCACCCGTTCCTGAAACATCCCTCCCCGCAGCCAAAGCAGGGCTGTTCTGGAGACTTAGGAGCACAAACTTTGTCTGGGGTTTATGGTTCAATAAGCAGAAGTGACTCAGAGACATAAGAAGTGGCACAAATCCGACAGGGGTGCAATCAATATGGATATTTTTGGCCCTTCTTCATGGTTCAGCAAATACCCCGGATGCCCCGTTATCTTCCTCTTTGTTCACCCTTATTGTCCCGACAACTTCACAATAGAAACTGCATACACTTCAGATCCAATCACAGTTTAATAAGCCCACCCTCCCCTGCCAGGCCCTCGAAAAGTGTATACATGGGGACAGAAAGGCCTGTAGGTTAAGCTCTGTGATAGGAGAGGGGAGTGGCGGGGGGAGGAAAAGTCATTTTTCTTATTATCTGCTCTTGCTCCTTTTTCTCCAGGCACCCTCGGGCAATCTCAGCTGAAATCTGGCTTCAGAGGTACTCAAGCTAGGCTCCATTTCCTCCTGGTGACACATCCCAATAGCCCTGCCCAGTGGCAGGCCGATTGAGGGGATTTTAGAAATATTGTAAAATATTTAATTTCATACTGAGTTTTTTTTTTTTCTTCCTGCCCCACTTCCTTATCTAGCATTTCCAGTCTCTCTCTCTCTCTCTCTCTTTTTTTTTTTTTTTTTTTTTTGGTACCAGGAATTGAACTCAGGGGCACTCCACCAGCAAGCCACATTTTGTATTTTGTATTTTATTTAGAGACCGAGTTGCTTAGCTCCTCGCAGTAGTGGAGGCTGGCTTCGAATCCACAGTCCTCCTGTCTCAGCCTTCCGAGCCCCTGGGATTACAAGCCTGCACCTCAGCACCAGGCTCCAGCCTCCTTTCCATAGATTCACTCTCGTGTGACTCTGCTTTGCCCCCAAGTGCAAGGCACATGTTGTGCTCTTGTCAGTCCTGGTCGCTGTCCTTGAAACTGACTTCCTAGCTCCCCAGTGGTGTCGCTTCCTTCCTCCAAGGAGCCTTTTTAACTTCTCTTTGCTCTGTGTCACTTTTTGCTTCATCATTTGGGGATTCTAGACACTCATCCATCTTCCAGAGTGTAAGCCCCTGGAGGGAAGGCATGGGGTTTGATTCATCTTTGAATCTCCCAAGTTCCTAACAAAACATCCTGTTCACTAAATGGCTTTGTTGATGGCTGAACATCAACTATGAAACTTCCTCCCCTTTTCTTTCGTTGACCTCTTCCTGGCGCTCTTCAGCATCCTCACAGAGGGAAACTGGCAAATTGTAAGGAGGGAAGATTTGTTCTGATTTGGTATAAAGGTGTCAGCGTCTCTGATTACATATGGTATTTATCTGATTATTGTTCCTGTGGCTTCATCAATGTTATGGCCAGTGCCTACCCTGATGAAACCGATATTCAGAAAACCTGTGGAACCAAAGAGCAATTGTGGGACAAGGGAACTGGCTTTGTGAGCTTTTTCGGGGGAAGAGGGCATACTGGGGACTGAACTCAGGGGCACTCAACCACTGAGCCTTTTTTATATTTTATTTAGAGACAGGGTCCCACTGAGCTGCTCAGTGCCTTGCTGTTGCTGAGGCTGGCTTTGAATTTGTGATCCTTCTGCCTCAGCCTCCTGAGCTTCTGGGATTACAGAGGGGCACCTCCATGCCTGGAAGGGAACTGGCTTTAATGCCAGCTCCCCACCTTGCTGCCTGGGTGGCTTTGGGATGAGGCGCCTCTCAAACCTGAGTTTTGTAAGTATGATAATGCCTACTTTCCAAAATAGAGGTGAGGATTAGAACTGATATATGTAAAATACCTAGCGTGACTTTTGGCACAAAGTTGGCCCTTAATAACTGAGATACATTTTCACTTTACATATATATTGTCTCCTTTCCCATGATCTTGGGCAGTAAATGAACTACTAAAATGCTGGAGTGAAGATAAAGAGGCAGGGCTGTACAAAAGTTCTCATCTGCCTTCATCTTTCCACTGATATCCAAGTTTTGTTACTAGAAGAAAATGCTAACTTTTCCACAAGTTTGGGAGAGTTCCTAAGGCTCAGAAGTTAGGCTTGAACTTACATTTTAGACCTGACAGGTGGTCCCACACATCGAAGGGAGAGGTGCAAACATTTTCATCCAGCGAAAGACTTCCAGAAATAATGAGTGCTTTGAGGAACCCTAGTTTTGAGGAATTCATGACACTTTACCAAACTTGCCTTCACACTTTCCAGAAGATTGTGCTCCAGCTCAGGCACTTGCTCTGAATGGCTCCCTTTTCTCCTAGGATGCTCAATAATCATAGGTCAGACCCTCTGGGTAGGCTACCTTTGGAAAATCACACCACTGGCTCCCACCATGCAAGGTAAGGTAGGGATGGATCATCTCTTCCAGTCTCCACGAGAAAGTCTCTCTGCACCACAAGGAGAATCAACAAGGAAAAGGATGTAAAACAGGAAGAAAAGGGGAATAAATGCCATATCTTTTTGTCAAACATGTATCAGGCATTGTCTATGTTGCAGGCACCTCTTTGGGGTTCACCTGGAGAAGTAAAGTAAAAAGCGAAGAGACCTCATCATTGAAGAAAGCCCAGGAAGGAAAGTCTTCCAAGAAGAAAGGACCATCAGTGATGCTGAATTCCAATGAGAAGGCAGATAAAAACCAAGGTGGCCATTGGATTTGATGAAAGACAGGCACCTCCATTTGTGGAAAGAAGAGTTCCTATGGAATCATAGTAGCCGACACAAAACTGAAAGGACAAAAATCAGAAAGGGAGATGAGGAGACCAGCATTCAGTTCATACTGAGAATCTTGACAACAAGAAGAAAATCAGAGTCAGGAGGTGGTGGCTAGAGAGAAAAGCCCGGTCAAAGGATAGGTGGGTTTGCTTGCTTTTCAGGTGGGGGGAATCTGAACAGGTCCAAGTGCAAGTGAGAAGCAGGGTGAAAATACAGGAGTAGGGTGAACGATGATTTGGGGTTCCTAAGGGGGAGCAACAGGGTTCAGGTTGGCCACAGACAGAGGGAAGGACGCACATCTTATTGCAACCTAGGAGGGAAGGGAGTATGGGCAGGGTACGGGGACATTCACAGGTGGGTGAGGAGGAGTACACTGGAGTTTGGGGGTCCCTGCCCAGTGGTTTTTGTGTCTATCATGACACTGAAACAAAAGAGAATGTTGGGAGAGATGGCAACAAGGGACCTCGAGTAGAAAGGAAAATGGGGACTGGAAGAGATCACTGGGAAACCCTAGAAGGATCGCAAGACCGAGCTGTTACTGGAGACTGTGAAAATAGAGTTATGCAACTTTCTCCACCAGCATCCAATGGAGGAGTCAGATTTACCCAACATGGAAGATATGGGATTTGAGAAAGAAGGATGGAATAATTCCGGGTTGAGATTTTATTGAGTGAATTTGACCTAAGTACAAGAGCAATAATATTGATATTTCACAAAAGAATAGCAGCCACAGAGAGAAAAGCATCTCACAACAGCCCGTGGCATCTTCGTATGATAAATCCATCTCCAAATCACGTCCCCAGAAGCAAGAAGTTTTCTGGAAAACCTAAGCAGCTGCTTACGTCTCCTACAGATCTTTTCCTACCATTCGCAAATTCCCACCAAGTCCAAGACCCAGAATTTAGGACAAGAAACTCTGGGCTAATCAACAGTGCAGTCACAAACACACGAGTCAAGGCCTGGGTCCTTTGGGGGGCATGTTCGTTGCCAAGTTCAGACCATAAGTAAACCAATTGCACTCTATGGCTAACCCCACCGTGGCACCCTTGAACCACAGAGTGACCTGTCTGTCGCTAAAACATTTTTCCATCCAAGTGCTTTTTCCACATAAACTATTCAGAAGCCTCTTGGAAGTTTAATTTTTTTTTCCTTTTCAAAAGTGTTAAAAATATGTTCTGAACTTAGGCATAGACTGTCATTGCTGTCTTTAATAAGCATGCCTCAATTTAGGGAAAGCAGAGGGAATTCAAGCCAGCTGAAAGGGAAGTTTAAAAAAAAAAAAAAAGCAGAGGAGGGCAGGAGGAGGTGGAAAGGGCTGTTTGTGGCTAAGCAGGTAGGTAGCCCATAAAGACTGCCCCTGACTTTGATAATTTAGTGCTTCTGTGATGTGTGAATGAGGCCCTACAGGCGGGAACTGCTCTGCAGCTTTTTGGGTTTTGATCTCTGTCAGTAATGAGATGCCAGCAGCCCCCACTTCAAAGCCTGGACTGCTGCAGATAATCGGCTGAGAGGCCCCCAGAATTTCAAGTGATCTCCCAGACTAAAGTATGAAGGATTATGCAGACAGCAGAATGGATGATGGAAGAGGTATTGCTTGTTTGATATTTGCTCTTTGATTTCTTTTAAATGTCCTCATTTTCAGTTTCCAAAGGGGCAGTTTATGGTTCCACACTCTTAACACCAGAGATTAGCATTGTCAGAGATTGCTGCTGTCTGGGCACCGTGAGCGCCACAGGACATCCATATATTTTATCTTTCCTTTTTTAAAAAAAATCTTGACTGTCTGCAAAAAACACTGCCACTCCAGATTCGGTGACAAATGTGGTGCAGGGTAACAGTATCCAGCCTGTTCTGGAGACAGAGCTTTCCTGACGAATCCAAATGTCCAGAGATTACACTCAGATTCTTTTGAGGTTTTAATCTCTTTTCTGAAACAGTTGTGCACTCAAGGGGGGAAGGAGGACAAAAGGCCACAGGCTATGAGAAACATGTTGTAAAATAGCATGAACCTTCGTTTCTTGTATCCAATTATACTTAGAGTTGAAAGCGTATAATCTTCAAGGCATGTCGTACCAGGAAATGTATCTGGAGTAATTCATATTGGACAGACAACCTCATACTCCGGAAACGAAACAGCAGGGCAAGGTCATATCTCATGACTTTTCCTATCCCCACACATGAAAAAATGTAGCATTTCAATGTTCCCCCAAAACACTCAAGATCTGAAGGTTAAAGGCAGCCATGGATTAATCTGCTGAAGGAGGGTGTGAATGCTTGAGACTCTTTTCACATACATATAATTCACAGGAGTTCTTGAAGTTAGAAGACCTTTCAATATATTGTATAGGTCAAGCAGCCCTAATCAGAGAATCCAGAATCCAAAAGGTTTTGAGCGCAGATGTAAGGCCTCAAATGGGAAATTCTGAACCATAAGATGTTTTCATATACAAAATTACTTTGAAATATTACATAAAACTATTTTCAGGCTATTTGTATAAGACATATGAAACATGAATGAATTCCATGTTTAGATTTGGGTCCCATCTCCGAGATAGTTCACTATGTACCTGCAAATATTCCACAATCTAAAAAATGCCTTCCATCTGAAAGAGTTCTGGTCCCAGGCATTTTGAATAAGGGGTGCTCAATTTGTCCTCTCTTCTGAGGACGGGATTTCTGTTCATCTCTATTGAATCAGGGACACAGCCTCTCTGGTCCATAGCTAAATTCCTAGATCAGCGTGGTACCTCAAACAGGCTTGTTGGGTGGCTGACTGTTGTGACTGTGACAGTATGTTACTAAAGTGTTCCCAGGTCACAAAGAAGTATGAAGGTGCTTCATACAGACAGACACAGGAGTCCTTGTTTATCAGTCTCAGATACTGCAGTAGCGCCCAGATTTCACAGATTTGGTATCCTGGCTGATCCGACCTTGCTGGTATGGCAGAGATTGATAGCACTCACCACCATCCTCTGGCATCCAGGCAGAACCACATGCCTTGTTGTCACCTATGGAGAGTAAGCAGGAGAGATAGGAGCCACCTCTGGATAGAGGCAGTTTAAAAGCAAGTGGGTCTTCCCCACCATCTGCCTTTCCCTGTCTGTAACTTAATGCTGAGGAAGATGAGGCCCTGGAATAAGAGGATCCATATAATCAGGATGAATTACCATGTGGAGCAGAACAGACTGAATTGCCCCTCGACTATGTTTGGAGCAAGAAGTAAGCATTCGCTGTGACAGGCTGTCGAGAATTGAGGGTTCTCCCCGACAGCAAGTAGCTCATCCTGATCTAGGAAGATGGTAAGCCACAGAGCTGCCACTTTGAACCTAGATCTCTCTCACCCTGTATCTGAGTTTGACTGAAGAGTCTATAAGGGTCACACCAGGTAAAAACAAACACAGAAACTCCAAATCAGCTGAAACATTGGAATCACCTTCTCCAGATAGTTACTCCTCTCTGGGAATTGTTTTGAACCTGTTGTCCTTGCTCCTATTGCTCCTTATACTATATTTTCTGTAGCACCTGCCACATGAGCATTAAATGTATATTTTGCTTGTGTCAACCCCCAGAGGCAAAGTAAGTCTAGCAAACAGTAGTTGCTCATTTAATATTGATTTATTCAAATGAAACTAAAAGTACTCTTCCCCTTGAATTTTCTGTCAACTGGGCTGAGACAAAACAAAACAAAAAGCAATATATATATTGATTGTTTAAAAAAACAAATATATATATATATTCACACAAAATGAGGCAAAACAAAAGTATTACAAAAAAAGAAAATAGAGAAGAACCCTTTTGTGTCCACATCTCTGGTATTGCAGGTTTCACTAAAATACATTGCTCTATGAATGGAGCTCCGGGAAATGGATTTCAGTGTTTCTTTGAGGACTCAATACATGGCTTGGCTTGAGATTCCCAAGCTCAGCTCTATCCAGCTATGGAGTCTGAGGTCACCCCATTGGGAAAATGTTCCCTGAGTTTGAACCCATCAAGAATAAGTCATTTGAATATGCACAGAAGTGATATGAGTGGCCAGTCCAGCCTACACTGTCAAGATGGGAGGAAGAGGAAGCGGATCCCATCTGGCATGATTTGGCAACAGGGCAATAGAGCCTGGTCCTGAAGCCAGGAGGGGCAGTGGGCAGTGTGTCCTTGATCCCAAGAGCTGTCCTTGAAGAAAGGCCCAACATGCAAACGCAGGCCTCTGATGAGTCCCGCGCTTTCCCTGGCATCAAGAACTATTTAACGCTCTCCACATCACACCTCCCTCTCTATCTGATGAAACTTGGGTTCATTTTCCTTCTTCATCTACAGCTCATTGGGGCCATGGATAGTGGTGTGGGTCTTGGGTCGATTTCTGACATCAGTGCAATTTGTGTGATGGGTCCCCTGTTGTCTACAGAGTATTTCAGACCTTCTCAGAACATCACTGGGTAGGACAGTGGAGAGAAGTCATCTTTCTTGTTGGACACAATGACAAGGCAGCACAGGCCCTGAGGATGCCATGGAGCAGATAATGTCAGCTTTGACTCTAAATTTGAGAAAAGACTATTTAAACAATTTGGAACTGATTCTCAATTGCCTTGTGCTGTTTCAACAGTGATTTCAGAGAGGAGACAATGGTTTGGGTTCTATATATTTTTTTCTTCTTTTTTATCTCATCCATACTGCACACCTCTCTGATGAGCCAAGCCAGCTACCATGCTCTGTGGGTACAGTGAACCGCTGGGCTTCACACACAATATAAGCAGAGGGACAGACCACGGTGCTGATTCCCTGGAACTACTCTCCTTGCTTCTGTCAGGTGGAGACAGTGGGAACGTCAGACCTCGAGCTCTGTCATTTTGTAAGAGATGAAACCTATTTCTAAGAAGATTGCTCTTATGGCAGATATTCTATCTCCCCTGGGCCCTGGATCTTCACACAACCCCCTATACACACACACACACACACACACACACACACACACGAAGCAGCAGCATCTAGATGAGGAACGTGTCATATTCAGTGATAGGAATAATATTTGATGTTCATCGATGAGAGGAATGTGACTTCTTTTTTTATTTGTTTATTTGTTTTGGGGGGTACCAGGTATTGAACTTAGGGGCACTTGACCACTGAGCCACATCCCCAGCCTTATTTGGGGTTTTATTTAGAAACAGGGTCTCACTGAGTTGCATAGGACCTCACTTTTGCTGAGGCTGGCTTTGAACTCAAGATTATCCTGCTTCAGCCTCCCAAACTGCTGGGATTACAGGAGTGCACCACTGCACTCAGCTGGAATGACTTCTTAAAATGCCTAAATAATTTGGTCACAAAATCTTCTGAGTTTCTCTTTTTCCTCCACTTTATTTTATTGATGGGATTGTTCTTAATTGCATCACTAGAACTGTTTGGGAAAACCATGAAGCCCTCTGGACCATCTATAAAGTTCTTCATAAGCATTTACTATTAATGCTATGATTGGTTGCATTCTATATGAAGTAAAAAAAATCCTGGATTACTAGTACTGGAAAAATGAACGGTCGGTGACATTTAATTCTGAAACATTTACTGATCATGTTTGTAGAAAAGCGCTTCATGGGAAAACTTAGTGAGGTGGTAAAAACATTCTAGTACCTTCCTATTTTCTCTTCATCTTCTCCTTAGGCTTTTCTTCTCTTTTCTACCCATTTGCAATATGCCTTTCTCTTCTTCCAAGGCTTCCTGGAAAACCCTGGAGTCCTATGATCCCAAATATCTTCTAATTCCAATAGTATTTCTTCACACAGCTAACTTCAGCTAGTCCCTATCATCAAGTGGAATAAACTTACACTCAATGTTCGCATCATTTATGGATTAAAAATGTTGGCCCTTCCAGCATGGGGCAGGGATTGCAGCTTGCTGAAACTTGTATGGTGAAATCACTGTTCAGTTTGGCTTCAATACATCTCACCATGTGTTCACCCAGGGACATACTGATGGAGCGCCCTAGTCTGTATCAGAACAGCTGTAGAACAGTGAACCGCTGGACTTCACACACAGTATAAGCAGAAGGACAGACCATGGTGCTGATTCCCAACAATGTGCAAGACAGAGCTTCCTGAAGTTTACATTCTGTAGATGAGACTGACAATAAGGAAGCAAACAAACGAATTCAGCTGTCATTTAGGATCTTACATGCTGCTTTCTTTTCAGCAGCCTCTTGGGCTAGAGGAGTTGGTTCTGAGTTGCATATTCTGAGTTGTGAGAGTATTTAAATGTTCAGGGTTGATTGCTCAAGAAGGTGACCAGGCAAATGGAGAGAAAAATATCTTTCCAGATACATCATAAACAGGTTGCCTTTGGATTTCCTTTGACCTTGCCCTTGCAGGCCATTGGTTCTGGACCGAGCTCCAAGCATACTCAATCCCACACTTGCCAGTTGAACTGCAGTCTATCAAATATTTACACTGACATTTCAAATATATACATTATTTACATTAGATTCCATAAAATATTTACATGCCATGCTAAATATACACCATATTTATATTGTACTGTGTTTTTCCTGCTACAAGTCAGAAAGAATGTTTGGAACATTCCCCAAATCATAAAGAAGGATTGATGTCAAGCGGGTATCAAGGGTGGGCACATCAGGAGACAGAAGCAGTAGCTACCTGAAATTCAGGGAGGGTCCTCCCTCCCCCACCAACCCAGAAGAAGCAGGATGTTAGAGATATGTCAAAAGAAAATAATTGCGCATTTGATGGCCTTCATATTTTTTCACTTCATTGAGTTTCTGGTTCATAATAAGCACTGATATCAAAGCCATCCTGAGTTCAGACTGACAGAAGCCCTGAAGGTGGAGATATCAGCCCCATGCGTTGGTTTGGTCAAATAGCAGGACAAGGAGCTCAGGTGCACCTGGTAGTGTGCATTCATGGTCCATGGAATGCAGTAGAAAATCTCAGCTCTCCCACTGTGCTACTCACCCTTAGAAGGGGCCACTACACCCACCATCATTCTCACACCACAGGCAAAGTCTAATCATGGTAGATAGGAAGCCAATTCCTCTGAGTCTCTGTTCTTTTTGAATCGCATCATGACATTCAATCTTGAACCTTCCAATCTCCATAACTATGAGCAATAAATAGATGATATTTATAAATTGCCAGTCAAGGTACTTAGTAACAGCACTACAAAAAGGATAAGACAGTATGGTTGTCTTTTCTGTTACTAGTCTGAAAGTTCCTTTATGGAATATAAGAACTCTATTTTAGTCTTCTTATTATCTTATGGAAAGATTGTCCTAGAAATCAAAGAATCCAGCTGTTTTAACAATGATCTCAATTCTTGGACTATTCAGGCAATAAACAATAAACTGGGTGGATGGTAAGCAACGGGAATTAATCACTCACAGTTCTGGAGGTTCAGAAGTGCAAGACCCAGGAGCTGGCATATTGAATACCTGGTGAGGTTACTTTCTGGTTCTTAGGTAGAATCTTCTCACGAAAGGGGCCAGCTAGCTCTTTGTGGAGCCTCTATTAAAAGGATACTAATCCCATTCATAAGGGCTCTACCCTCATGACCCAATCACCTTTCAAATTCAATATATGAATTTTGGATGGACCCACACTTTGCAGTTACTCTACATTTAAAGCAAAAGTAGAGAAGCCTGGGTGGTTAGAGACTCTTGCTCTCTCCCAGACCTCAGGCCAGGCTTAGACAGACCCCTTGTTCATGGTAACACTGCAAAGTTGTGCTTGCCTAATCCAGATCAGCCAGAGCATGGACCAGGAAAGGCCCCTGGTGCCTGCCTTTCTCTCCTTTCCACAGCCTTTAGCCTGCTCGCCTGCTCTTCTGGTCCTCAACTGACCCCTGGGGTTACCCAATACCATCAGTCCCTGTGACTTAGCCAGGTACCAACAAGCCCTGCTAGGAGTGATGTTGAGGTGCACTACATCTCGCTCAGTACTGGGCTTTTTATAGAAAACTCCAAATGACAAAACATTGAAGATTAAAGAAAGGTCCAAGAGAATAAATGACTGAATGCCAGATACAATGACAAATGACAGGAGGACATATTTGGGGACAGATGACGATAGTCTTCTCGGGAGAGAGGGTGCCCAGTCAGGCAAATGCCTTCTCCAATGTGTTAAGTGGAAAGCAAAACTTGATTCCCAGCATCCTGGGACCCTGGATCTCTGCCAAGTTCTTCAGATTTGCTGAAGAATGGCACAATTCACCCGGCCCCGAGACTTGTCTGCCTGCAGCTTAGGGGCAGGAGGGGATGGTGCTGGAGGCTTGCAGGTGGGCACTAGGATTGGAGAGAGGCAAGAGTCACAGAAGCAGATGCTCTCAAAAGAGTTTATTGACTTGATTCATTAAGTTCAGCAGCTGCGACAAAGAAATCAGCCTCCTGGAGAGTCACTAGCCAAAGAGCAAGGGGACTTGATGGAGAGCAAGATAAGATTTGCTTTTAAGGTATCATGCTCACCTTAACTAGGATTCCTTCCAAAAGCAGGTGTGTGTGTGTGTGTGTGTGTGTGAGAGAGAGAGAGAGAGAGACAGAGAGAGACAGAGAGAGATAGAGAGAGACAGAGAGAGAGAATACCAACAGGGACCCAGCAATACCAGCAACGCTGGTGTACAATACCATGGTTGTTATGCATTCCTCTTCTCCCAAAGTAATGCCACCAAGACTTCAGCTGGGGACTGTGATTAAACGGAGCTTTTCTGGTCAGTCTCATTCATACTCAGCAATTTAATTCTGGAGATAAGGGTCAGAAGCACAAAGCTTCTGGAAACTGCCCAGAACTCACCCCTCCCCAGTCCCCCAACTCCCCACCCCAGCCAGGAGTGACTGGGCTGCAGTGTTCCCACCCAGGCGTAAAAGGGGTTCAGTGTCCACTCAGGGGAAACTAACTCAGCTCACAGCTCTTAAGACAATTCATCTTTTCACTCTTTCAAGCCTTTCTATTTTCTTTATTAAACTAAATACAGATGAGTGGGTAAGACAATGTGTTGTTTAAAGAATAATTAGAAGCAACTCCTGTGCAACCATCACCCCATCATGAAAGAGAAAGAACTGTGCGCAGCTTTCAGGAAAGCTCCTACTGTGCAGCTGCCTGTCCCCTCCCACCTCTCATCTCCACCCCCAGGGACACCCAGCCCATGCCACGTCAGGGCTCCATTCGCCCTGTCCCATCCAGTCTCATAGCTTACAGCTTCCCACACCTGGGTAAGGTGGCAATTTTTGTCTTGTGTGAAAGGATTATTTAAGCAGCATTTCCAATATGTTGTTTGTATTCTGGTGAAGTGGTGTTAGAAATGATGTTTGGGGCGATAGGGTGAATATCATAAATTTGAATGATATATTCATATTAATGTACATAAGGGGAAATAGTATCACAGAAATGTAATTTTACAGATAAAACCAGTGTTGTGTGTGTGTGTGTGTGTGTGTGTGTGTGTGAGAGAGAGAGAGAGAGTATTTAACTCGGGATGATTTAAGGTAAAACATCCTGCTCATAAATTCATGGGGGATACAAATAGGGAAACTCGTGGAGGTGACACATAATGTTTGCCATTAGGAAGCCCAGTTTTAAGGCGTAGAAGTAGCATCTACCAGAACTGGGAGACACTTCAGTCTTATACACCAGCATTTCCTAATAAGAGAGCTATTATCTACAACTATCCTAGGCTCCTTTCCCAGCCTACAGGCCCCAGATCCCTAGCAGGGGGCCCAGGTATCTGAATGATTGACGTGCAAGAACCTCAGGTGACTTGTGACCAGTAGAGATGAAGGAGTTGAGATCAGGTCTAATCCCCACTTTTCCAGCGCAAACCCTAACCCTCACTCTAAGACAGGAGTCCTTGGACCTGGATTTTGACTCATGTAGGACCAGGATTCGCTGATTCCCAATATAGAGTCTTTCCCTTTGTGCCTGGTGAGGAAAGGGTTTCTACAGAGAGAAGGTAGACTGAATACAGAATCACAGGATCTGGAAACCACAGTAACTCAAGGCTGAGAAAAGTCAGGACCAAGAGATGAATGGACCCGAGCAAACACGGAGAGCGTGCAACCTGGGGAGGAGCATGGGCAAGCTGGTCTCCCCTGGACTCTGGCCGTGGAAGTGCTTGGCAGTTGTGGAAGGCTCAGGCTCCTGGCCCTTCTCATGTCTCGTTTAGCTGGGGTCCCCTCCAAAGCAGGGTACTAAGGTCTCAGAGAGACAAGCTCCTGTGTTCACAATAGGACCAGGTAGCAGACTCAATTAATCTATCAGCAATGTTTAATTAAATTTCCACTGTGTGTAGTGCAGGGCTCTCGGGATGGAAGAGTAACAAGAACAGGGCACAGTCCTTTTCTCAAAGGGCCCACTGTCTATCTGGGTACAAAATAATAAATATAACACACCACTGTTAGCCTCTGACCCAGGTGCCTCCTTTCTCTATGGGTAATTTAAAAGCGAGATAAGTGCAGGTCAGGGTGTCTGGGAAAGACTTCAAGGGGGCTGAGTATGATTTTAATAAGGGAGGGGGTGGCTAAGGCTAGCCCTACAAGTAATCAAAGGTAGCCCAGCTGCAGCAGGGCATTCCCAAAGGATTGGGGGTCCTCCAAGAAGGGCAGGAAGGGGATTCCAAAAACTGAGCTGGGTTGCAAAACCTGTGGTCACAGACTCTTCTGCCGTTGATCCGGTCTGCGACTATGACAATGAACAGAACCATCTCTCATTACAAGAGTTCTGCATTCCTGTTGCTTCATAAACTGCATGTGAAACTGGGTTTGCAGGTTCAGTAATTTGCAAGTGACTCATGCATGACACTGATTTTTGGGAAAGGCTATGGTGAATTTTTAATCCTGGTTTCTGTCCTTACCCTCCAGCCACCTTTGTTGAGATGAGATCTCACATTGTTGCCCAGATGGAAAATATAGAGAGAAGTCCTGGCAGGCGAAAGAAGTGAGGAAGAAAGAAAGAAAGAGAGAGAGAGAGAGAGAGAGAGAGAGAGAGAGAGAGAGAGAGAAAGAGAGAGAGAGAGAGAAAGAGAGAGAGAGAGAGAGAGAAAGAGAGAGAGAGAGAGAGAAAGGAAGGAATGAAGGAAGGAAGAAAGAAAGAAAGAAAGGCAGGCCTGATGTGGGCACTTGGGTACTAAGTGAGAGAGATCCTGTGCACATGCGAGTGTGTTGAAACCAGTTCTTTTCAATCATCACCTCTTTTTCCCAGCTTCCTGGGAGGGGCCACCTTTCCTCAGTCATAGAATGGTTCCAGGTACAACTGTCCCCCAGGGGAATGGAGACCTACTCTGTGCAGCTATGGCACTCATGTTATTCATCCCTGAGCAAAGGTCTGTGCTGAAGGAATGACTTTCCCTATGGAGAAAACGGAAAATGACTGGCATCTATTTTTTTTATATATTTAGCTCTTTATAACTGAAATAAAATTAAAGTCATTTCAAAAACAAAAATGTTTGTTTACATTTAACCTTATTTTAGCTGCTCCAGGATATTTGCAAATATATGTCTTAACCTGGAATAGTTCACAAAAATAGTAGTGTTTTACAATGAACATTTAAGTGAGTACATATAAAAACACCTAAAATTTGAAATTTCACAGTGTGACATAGAATTTGGATATTTTAAGAAACTATAATGAAAAAACAAAAATTCTGAAATTAAAGTATTAAATTATTGAGAGTTTCTGCTTCCAGAACTGGTTATTACTTTTCACATGCCATCTATTCTTTGATAGATGAAGAGTAAATTTTTAAAAAATTTTATTACCTCACATTTTTTTAAAGAATTTATTGGTTCTTTTCAGTTATACGACAAAATAAAAGTTACATACTGGGATATAATTATAAAAGCATAGAATATAATTTGTTCTAATTCAGGACCTAGTACTTCCTTCTGTTCTACTAATCTTTCTGCTGTTTACTTACAGTTTTTAAAATTACTGTCAGTTTTAGTGGAAAGACTCAAAGTATGGATATGCAAGCCCTTCTTAATACAAGTATTAAGATATAGATTCTAGATTTCTGGGTTGCCACAATTCCCAATATTACTTCAATATAAATACAGAGCCAAGGAAAGAAATAGAGAATATGGGTCTCCTCAAATGTTATGATACCAAAACATCAAGAGTCCAAGTGAAAAAGAAAAGTTATGTGCAATGTATATTATACATTCCAAACTAATGGCACCAGGGAAATTCCACAATTCTATGAAAATTAATTTTTTTAAATTTTTTTAAAATTTTTATTATTAGTTGTTCAAAACATTACATAGCTCTTGACATATCATATTTCATACATTTGATTCAAGTGGGTTATGAACTCTGACTGGCATCTATTAAAGACAGATTCACACTGCCTCCCTCTCTTCGGGGGCTTTGCCCCCACCGATCTCTCCTTTTTGTTTTAGCTCTGCATCTTCTCCTGCCTCTGAACATGAAACCTGGTCCGATCTGACCCAATTCAAATGAACAGCAAAAAATCGTCCTCAATTCCGTCTCCTTTACTTTCCATCTTTAGTTTTGAACTTCATTTTTTGAAACACTCTCTTTGTCCTTCCTGTTGAAGGAACGTAAAGGAGGGAGGAAGTGGGATATGGAGGCGGCAAGGAGGTAACAGACATTGATGAGCCACTGGCGACAGCCACCATCATGACTAGGTGTGACACACTTTTATTTCCACATACTATTTGATGGCCATTCAGCTAAATTGTTCACACTCATTATTATTTCACTTAATCACCAACAGTGTTTTGAAATAGATAATGTGATTCTCCTCATCCTTAGTTGAAGCTGGAACTCAGAAAAGTTAGGCAACTTGTTTTAAGTCCCACCTCTATAAAGAGTGTAATCTGAATGCAAATTGATGGGTTCTGACTGCAGAACCCCCAATTAGAGATCAACCATGGATTAGGTCTATGGTTAAAATGGTTATCTAACCATCTAATGGTTAAAATGAATATCTGTAGCAACGAAGATGAAAGAGATGGAAGTTTTTGATAGGATTAAAGTAGGAAAAGCACAAAGGTCAGGAAATGAGCAGACCAGAAGTGTGAGGATGGGAGCAGCCAGGTAGAGAAAGGCTAGGTGCAGACAGTTCAAGGTGATCAGGTGTCCAGTGTGGGCCTGAGTCGCGTCAGCTGACAGGGTGGGAAGATAGCAGTTGGAGCAGGTTGAAGGTCCTGAGCCTTCAGGACTGGGTCGTACATGGAGCCTCCTCTGGTCTGGTTTGCCTTCTCCTCTGCGGTGTGGTACTCTGTGAGGTAAATGAACGTAGAATTTCTGAAATAACTGAGGCACGTGGGGTGCTGGAGAAGACAGCATGTGGCAGGTGCTAAAGAGTTTGATGAATATGAGAAGATGACCAGGCAGTCCCTGGTTAACTGCTGCCAAAGATGATAATGGGGGTGTGGGTAGATGCAAGAGTTTTAAAGGAATGGGGTCTTGTAAGTGCAGGTGAAAGAGTGCTGATCTGGAGGCAGATGTGAGGGGCAAAAAGAAATCTACTGTCCCCAGGAGCTCTCAGGAAAAGGAGTATCTTCCCTGCAGTGAATTTCTGGGTAGGTCCTTAGGAAAGAGCCAGGTTAGATAAAATACAAGAATAGGGATGAAACCCTTTAAAATATTTGTTTAGGAAAAGGAAAAAAAATAGACAATGATTCATCTTCCTTTGGTCACAAGCCACCATTCTCTGTGATGGGGACATAAAGTTTATTGAGCATGTATGATCCCAGCTCTTGTGGATTTTCAGTTTAGCAAAGGCATTCAATAAGCCAAAACATGACCAAAGCAGCTATTTAAGTTTTGTTGTGACGAGTGGTATGAGAAAAACTCTAGTGTTAAATGTGTTTGTGTGTGTGTGTGTGTGTGTGTGTGTGTGTGTGTGTGATGTCATCTGGCTCAATAGGTAATGGAAGCTTCCTTGTGGCAATGACAATTGAGCATTGAGTTGATTTTAGCAAGATTGCGAAAATATTTCTGGAAAATTCATCAAGTGACTTCTTAGTGGTTTCTAACAGGTATCAACCGAAGAACAGTCTTCATTTTATTATAACCTTGTTGTTCTAACCTCTCAGGAATATCACTGCTGCCACAGTCCACTGAAAATGAAAAATTGCAATCAACCAAAAGGGCCTTGGTGATAAGATCTTACTCAGCCACTTTGAATAACCCTTTCACTGGACTGACAGTTGTTTGAGCTGTTATAGGCCCAACTTGTACCATATCTGCAAAAGCCCTCCAACACCACAAACAGGTAGGTCCAGGGGAAGTGTAGTTTCTGAACTGGGACAGGCCGTGTGGCTGGCCTCCCGTGGGGATCATATCACACTAATAAAGGTGTTCTTTCAGGCTTCCCCGGGATCTGTGCCCCTCATTCTGCATTTGAGTGAAGAGTGTTTGTTTCTTCTGCCCAGAGTCCTACTTTCCTCTTGCTTTTCTGCTCCTCAGACTCCTTTTCTTATTAGTACAAAAAACATTTACTGTTTTCAGGTTATGATTGACAGTCTGAATTGCTAGATGGGGAGTGAGAAAAATGATCTCCATCAAGTCAGACCTGTATTATTGATTACCTTTAAAGATTATTTTCAAAATAATTTCATCAGTCCATTTAGATTGGCATAATAAAGTTTCTGCCAATAAAAATGGCACTGGAAAATACGCTTGCCATAGAGGACCCCAGCCAGGATCTCATATCCATACCCCAAAACAAACCTAAAAGGAGAGAAACTTAGATGGACATGTTACGTAAACAGACATAGCCAATTTGAATCAAATTTTCCTTGTGGAGTTTCAATATCCATGGACTGAGTTATGGGAACTGAATGGGGTGTTTGAAGCCATAGAAAGATGATTCTAGAATTGCATGGAATAATTTGGAAGCCAATTTCTGGGATAGAATGTGACTTGGAAAAAGGAAAGGAGCTACAGGGATCATACTTCAGTGCCCCAAAAAGTCTAAACAGAAGATCACTCACTTGGAATCTGAAACCTGGGAGCATCAGGACGCCCAAGGAGAGAAGTCTACAGCTTCTGTCAAAGAATATGTTTGAAAACAGATCAATGTCTTCCTAATGTTAAAAAAAAAAAAAAGAAAAGAAAAAGAAGGAAATAAGCCCCTTGCCTGACTTGATCTCTGTTAGGTTCCCCTGTATACTGGTAGCTATGATAACAACTCTCTAGATTTTTCCAAAGATGTCCTTCATTTGGTCTTTACTGAAAAAATAAATTTAGTTAAGGTAGCTAAATATTTTAAATTTTTAGAAATAGACACTAAAAAATACTGAAAAGAGATTCTGTGTTAGATTGAGCTAAATATTAAGTAAAAAAATATTGAAGGATACTAAAAATTGAGACATGGCTTTGCAATTTTGGAGAGTGGCATTCCAGTAACAGGGAGTGAAGGAGAGACTTACCTGGTTGCCTGGGAAGAGCACTCCAAGAAGAGAAGCAAGCGCAAGGGTCCTTAGGTGGAAATGGCCTTGGAATGTTCACCATCAAAGAAGATGAAGAAGTCCAAAGAGCAAGAGGAAAACCAAGAGGATCATGTTCTAGAAGCCAAGGGAGGCAGAGTGGGGAGAGACATCAGATGGTGCCAGTGCTGCTAGTGGGTTAAGAGAGTTGAATGCTAAGAATTAATTGGAGGATTTAACAAGATGAAGGTGACGAGGATTGAAGGCAGTGTCATTTCAATGGAGTGATGAGACAACAAGGTGATTTCAGTAGTTTGACAGGAGCCTGAGAGGATGAACACTAGGAAAGCGGGAGGGGGGAGAAGAATCCTTGACTTAACAAAGGAAATGAGAGAGATGAGTCAGTAGCTAAAGAAGTTAAGTCAAGGATTCTTCTCCCCCGTCCCGCTTTCCAGCGGGAGAAATATCATTGTATCTGTAGGAAAACCCAACAGAGAAGGGAAACTGAGGATGTAGAAGAGATACAGCATAGCAGCTGGGGCAGTGCCCTGGGGTCAGCGAAGAGGCTGCTGGCCTCACCTGGGAGCGAGAGCAGTCCATTCACAGCAAGGAGACGGGAGACAGGTGCAAAGATGCACTGACGAGGGGTGGTGGGAGTTCTTCTATTCCTTCTGCTTCCCAGAGGAACAGAACTTCAGCAAAGAGAGAGAACTGAGAGGGGTTGCAAGTTTGAGGAGAGAAGAAAAAATGATTTGCTTATCTAGGACACAGGGGATGGCAAAGTACCAGCAGTGGTTGTGCATCTGCCTAAAGCCGGCAGCCACTTTCAAACTGGGACTGTGGAGTTGAGTAATTGTTACACAGACAGCGTGACCCTCAAAGTGGAAAAATATTGACTGTGTTTCCCTTTACAGAAAAGGTGCACCGATCCATGATAGTTTAGTCAACTTGGGCTGCTACAGCAAAATACTAAGGACTTTATGGCTTAAATAATAGACATTTGCTGCTCACAGTTCTGGAAGCTGAGAAGTCCAAGTTCAAAGTGCAGCAGGTTCAGTTTCTGAAAAGGACCCTCCTCTTGGCTTATAGACAGCCGCCTTCCCACTGTGTCCCCATAGCCTCACATGATGTGGTCAGAGGTAGAAGTAAGTGTGTGTGCGTGTGTGTGTACAGAGGGAAAGTATGTGTGTGGAGAGAGACAGAGAAGGTGAAAGAGAGAGACAGAGATAGAGGGAGACCGCAAGAGACTGGGATAGAGGCAGCGATAAAAAAGAGAGAGACAAAGCAGGCTCTGATCTCTCTTCCCCTTCTTACAAGAAAACAGATCCCTTGCTCCTTGCTGGTCATGGTGGCTCAGGCTGAAACAGGAGGATCGCAATTCGGAGGCCAGCCTCAGTAACTTAGCTAGGCTCTAAACAACTTTAAAAAACACTGTCTCAAAATAAAAAATAAAAAGGACTTGGGGTGTAGCTCAGGGTTTTAAAGCACCCTGGGTTCAATCCCTAGTACCACAAATTTTAAAAAGAAGGAAAGAGAAAAGAAAACTAATCCCATCATGGGGACTCCATCCTCCAGATCTCATAAACCTAACTATCTCCCAAAGGGCCTACTTCTAAATACCACCACATTGGGGGTTAGAGATTCAACATGTGAATTTGGTGGGGCTCGGGGGAGGGGCGGGACAGGACCAACATTTGTTTACAACGTGATTTAGGAGAAGAGGGCAAGGAATAGACCTGGGACATGTAGATTCATTACCTGACTCCTCTAAGTGCTCAGGCAAGGTGAGTGGTCATAAATTTCAAGGGAGAGAAGTCAACATGCTGTTGCTTTTCACCAGGAATGTTGAGCCACACAGGGGCAGGTACAAGTAGAAGAGCAGCATCTGGCTACGCTTGTGACTTAGCCAGGAGAGTGAAAGCTAAGCAGGCAGCTTGGTGGTTTATAGAAGGGAATGTGTGGAATTTAAATTGGATTGGAGGGATGTGAAGACAAGAGGGTAAGAAAAGGCATACACAGAGTATGGGATCCAGGAATCGTGGTTCCTTTTGGAGTAGAAAAATTGTTGGAGTTGGGAAAGTAGAAGGATAGGATTATGGTGTGTGGGAAGCAGGAAACTTGATATGGAGATAAAGGACAGGTTTTGGTGATGGGTCATATGTAGCCTAGGATGAGAGCTGGGGAGAAGAGGTGGAGCCAGGGTAAATGGAGAAGATCACTGGAGGACACTCAGGCAGAGGCTCAGGAGCCTCCGTGTGAATGGATCATCCTTCGTGAATGTGGGAAACTTTACCTAAAACTTGGACTTCAGGTGAATGGGGTGGGGGGACTTATCTCTTCAATGTCCTACCGAATATATCCTACAGGCCCACTCAGGGATCATTTAATTATCTAGGAGAACATGCTTGGAACATGTGTTTGACTTTGCAGTTTATTGTTTGATTAAAGCCCAGACACTATAAAGTTGTGTTTTAACTTGTAGATTCTATTCAGGAGAGAAAGACCTCAAAGATTTTAGTTTTGCAGCCTCAGAGAATAGTTACCAGTTTTGTATTTAACCTAACAATCTCATTCTTTTTTCTTTCAAAAATCTATATAAATATGACTAGTTCCTTATGGTATTTTTTTTGAATCAGCTTATCATCTTACTGATTTTTTCATTAACGAATTACAAAAAAAGCCTTTTTTGGTCTTGGAGATTGAATCTAGGTCAATGAGATTGAGGAGAGTGTGCTCTGTCATTGAGCAACTGTCCCACCTTTCAATTTATGGTTTTCGATATGGGTTCTTTCAGTAATTCTATGAAAGTCATGTTCTTACCTTTTCAGAACTTCTAATTAGAGGAGTATTAAGATCAACAATAATTATAATGAGAGTGGTGATGGAAAGAGACAAGATCCAAAATCTTATAAATAGAGTCCAGTGTAAGTGTTCGTACGTGAATTCAAAATATATACTAAAGCTTGGTAGGATGGACTCAGAGGTGGGTGTCCTTATGGAGAAGAGAGTGACAACAGAATACAGTGGCAATGAGATACAAGGAGGATCCCTACCCTGTGCTTTAGGCTAGCTATATGTAGAGGGGACAGCTACTGGGGAGGTCTACAAGAAAATGTCTGTCCTCAAGGGAGACCCAGGCTTCCAGAAGAGACTGGCCCATTCAGAGGAGAGAGTCATATGTTGAAATCCTAACACCCACTGCCTCAGATGGTGACTGTATTTGGATATAGGGTCTTTGTCTGAGTTCATTTGTACTATAAAATAAAATAACTGAGATGGGGTAATTTATAAAAAACATAAATTTATTTCTTATCATTCTGGAGGATGAGAGACCCAAGATCAAGGCACCAGAAGGCTTGTTGTCTCTAAGGTCTGTTCCTGGATTCCAAGATGGCACAGGTCACGTGAAGTCAGGAAGGTGATCAAGTCTGTGTCCTCGCCTGGAAAAGGAGATGGAAGGGGGCAGACTTACTCCCTCAAACAAACCCTAAAGGCAGAGAAATCTAATCCTAATGAACATGGTATGTTCATGAGAATCAAAATTCCAATTTGAACCAAATTTCCCTTATGGAATTTCAATATCTAAGGACTGAGTTATGAGTTAGGATCTTTTTTAAGAGTCCTGATCCTTGAAGGACTCAACCACTTCCTAAAGGCCCTACCTATTAATGCTCTCACACAGTGATTAAATTCCAGCATATGAATGTTGGGTGGCACATTCAAACTATTGGCTCAAGGGGGTAATTAAGTTGCTACCATCAGGGTGGGCTCTAATCTAACATGACGGATGCTCTTAAAGTGAGGAAATTTGGACACAGACACAGAAGGAAGACCAGGTGAAGACACAGGTGGCCATCTACAAGCCCAGGAGAGAAGTGCAGAAGAAACCAGTCTTAGACTCCAGAACTAGAAGGAAATTAAATTTTGCTGATTAAGCCACTCAGTCTGTAGTACTTGGTTATGGCAGCCTGAGCAGACAAATAAACACCACCTCCTTTTCCTTCCCTTGGTCAGGAGGATCACTGTGAGAATCAGGTAAAGAGAATTTCTTTCCGTGATGTAACCACTTCATTGAATGAGATGGGGGGAAAAATAAAGTGTTCTTTCCCAATTTTCTCCATCAAAGTCATCCAGAGGATTAGTTCTTAAATGTCCCTAGATGGAATCTTTAGCGAATCTCATAGCTTTTCCATACCCTGTTAGTCCCATGAATAATGTCATTTCAGCAATCAAAACATTTTAACTTATGTAATAATAATCTAAATTCTGATTAAAAATTCATTTAAAGTTTTTCTCCTCCCCTGACCTGGAGTGAAGGCTGTGGATGTGGCTGGCTGACTTCAGTGTCTGCTGATGATCTTTTATCCCTCCTCCTTCTCTCACCGGCCTCAGTTGCTGGCCCTTTCCAGGGTTGGCTCAGTAGGGAGAGGATTAGGTTTTAGGCCGTCTTCCACATAGTTCTCCTGTGGCACCTGGGCCCCCAGACTGGCCGATGGAAGGTGTTCACCCTTTTCTGGCCCCACACTTTCATAATCTGCCTTCAGAATCTCCAGCTGGAAGCTCCCACCTGTGATTCAGGCCGGCACTGGACGGCTGGATTTTCACTCCTCTCCCGAATCTCAGCAGAAGTCGTCTTTTAGGCACATTCCTCTAAAGATGTCTCCAAGTCACTTCTTTCCCATAGATTTATTGAACCCATGGGAAAACCATAAGTGTTTTGGTCATGTTGTGGATGGAAATATACTCACATCCCAAAGAAATCCCTCTTTGTTGGTTCTGTTGGACACCACGGTATTTGACTAATGGGGATGATCAAATACCAATGCATCAACTTCCAGGAGACAGTCATCCAAGTCCACAAGGGCCCCCCTGGAAGCCCCTCGTCTCATTGCTTGCCTTGATTAGAGGGGAAAATCCATTTTCCTTCCTTCAATTTGTGGGACAGGTACTGGTACAACTGTTTTTTCCTACCAGATCTTCCTCTCTCGACTCTTTAATGCCTCATCTTTCACAGGCTGTAGCTTGGTTTCCCCTAATACAGCTTTACACGCCCCCAGAACGTGGGGACACTTGGCACCCACTGCATTGCCAAGGGCCTTTGTACTTTCACAGTAGATTCCTTTGTTAGCCTTCTTTTACTCTAAATCTATACCAGGTACCTGAGTGTAAGCGTCTAATCCATGGGTCCAATGTGGATCCAGCTTCCTTGCAGCTAACTAGCAGGACCAGTAATTTTTTTTTTTTTAAAACTGGCACTTTTCCAGGTCTCAAGAGCCTGTGGATTCCAACAGAGAAACATCAACCATAAAAACCCACATCTCATTGACTCATGCCTCCACCTGCTCAGGGTGTTCTCTCCCTCTCTGAAGAGCCCCCTTAATGATCGGAGAGTCTCTGGAAAGTTCATGCTTGTGAGAGAAAGCATGCTTGGTCCTGCCGGGAACCACAGCTGCCCTGCTGCCCCTTAGTGGGAATTTACAAGTGACTCTTACACACCTGAGACACCTCAAGATAACCAGGGCACATGGGCTACAAGAAGAAACAATGACTCTTACTTGGGGGATGTTCATGCTTTTATATGTGAATCTCAGCAGGGTGGCTTTTCCCCATTGTTTTAGTGGAATTTTGATACGTATCCCCTACGCACTTGTCGTAGAACTCGGACAGCAATTCCACATCTCCCTCAACTTCAGGGTTCTAAAATTGAGTGGAACCCTCACTTTTCCTCAGCTCTCTTTACTCAGCCCTGATAACCCTTGATCTATCTGGCCCCGCCCCTTCAGAGGATGGTTTTTAAGGGGTCTGGAGCAGATGTATCTTGAGGGACATCAAAACCACTACAGCCACAGAGCCAGCAGGGACACACATGTGCACTGACAGTGTGTGTCCCTCTGGCCCACGCCTCACCCTCTCACCTTAGCCATCTCTCCCATGTGCTGCAGGAATCGTCTTTGAATGACGAGCTCAAAGGGATGGGAGCTGCCCGCCTGGGAGGCTGATGTGGTGAGGCAGGCTGCCAGGCGAGGACTGGGGCCCCGCCACGGATCCTGAATACAGCTCTATACTGGGCAGTCAACTTCACTCTCTTTAAACATCAAATCTCAGTGTTCTCCAGCTGAAGACATCCTAAACCTGTCCTAGCATGCAGGCGCAAAGGAAACCACATGAAAAGAAACTCCCTTTAACCCAGGCTGGGCTGGGCTGAGTTGTTTATTTGTTTTATGTGTTGTTTTGTTTTAATGCTTTTCAGGATCAAAGCCCTTTGCTGGATTTTTTTTGGTATAGTGGTGAGAAATTTTGTCTCCAAGCAAAGGTCATTGGACCAGGTTTTTGGATTTAGTGATGATGGAGGCTATAATTTTTTCTTGCTGGCAGCATTCGGCCACTGGAGAAAATTATAAAAGAGACTTTGTACCTCCCTGGTGCATAGGCTGAGACCAAGGAAATAGATTGAATGGAAAGTGACGCCTATCCTACTTAGGCTTGTTTGCCCAAATGAGGGCAAAACAACTTTTAGGGCCAAGGAGGATCATGAGGGCAATGAATTAATGCTGCTGGAATTTTTCACCATATTCATAGAATGTTTTCTTGCATCTTAATGCTAAAAAACATCCCTATGATAATGTTTTGCATAGAAATGTGCTTCAACAGGTTGGGCAGAGTCACTTGGCAAGCTCATGTGGCCTTAAATGGTGACCCTGGCACTGCCATGGTGGTTCTGGCATCTGCATTCTCGGGACTCTGAGCTGGCCTGCCCACCGCTGGCCTGCACTGGGTTGGGTTGGGCAGGCTTGGACTGTGAGGGACTGAACATTGCAGCTCTCTGGTGAGAGTCAGGGATCCCCAAATAGAGGGGACTGAAAAACTGTGACCTGGATGACTACAGGGCACAGCAATGGGCAGCAGCACCAAGGGACCAGCCTGGCCTGCTGCATGCACTTGTATGGCCCAGGTATGGGCAGGCGAAGATGCAAGAGGGGTTCCCCTCCCCCACAAAAAGCAGTCACTGTGCATCTAAAGGGTACAAGCCAGGCACCTGACCTTCTGAGATTTCAGTGGCAGTTCCCACCACAAAAGGACAATATCCAGGGTCTCTTTGTACCGATTTATAAGTTAGAAAACAGATGTGGTACCTGCAGGACTTTCCAAGCTACATTCACAGTTGATCCACAGCCCCCAACCCCAAGATCAAATGACTTACACATAGGCCAGGCAAATTCTCATGCCAGCAGCTGCCAAGGATCATCAGAGGCTGCCAGCCGTCGCTGGAGGCCTCTTCTAGGTGCCAAGGGCTTACAAATTGCCCTCTTTCCTGACAGAACACTGCTTTCCCTCCCATTACCAACTCAGTGTTAATCCTAGCTTCCAGATGAGGAAATTGGAGCCATGGGGACTTCATGCCCTCACAACAATGGCTCCTCCGATGATGTGGTGAGCTGGAAAGGGCAGCGGTCTGGGAGCCAGATGGCCTGGGCCCTAGTCCTGGCCATGAAACTGGCACCACTACATGGGAACCTGCCTGTATGTCCCTTCACTCTCCAGGCCTGAGACCTGCCTGCAGGAGACGGGGGAACGGGCCATGTGCTCCAGTCACTGGCAGCTCCACATCTGGTCACAAGTGTGAAGGGGGGGACTCACGGTGGCAGCTCATGCAGTGTCCACCCACATTTCTTGAAGGCTATTAGAATGAAGTAGCCATAGCCCCCACTGGGTCCCAGGTCTTGTTAAATAAGAAGGCTGACCAACATAGCAGTGCAGTTTGAGTCTTTTGCCAAACATCTGTATGAATGGCATTTGTGTGATTCTATCATCCTTATGTGACAGATATGAAAACAAAGGCCCCAAGATTTCAAGGCCCAGGCCCAAGCTTTAGGGAACCCCAGTCTGAGGCCTAGCTCTGTGCTCACTGTCCTTTTTCCTTCCCCACCTCTGCTCCCTCACCTCACACCCATTAGGCCTAAACAGTATCAAATATATGACTTTTCAAAACCCCCAGGAAGTGGGAAACTTCTTATGTTTTACCTGCTGGGAAACCACAACCAGAGAAATATCCCAAAACTCTTTTTTTTCTGAAACTGAAAAAAAAGTCTATAGCTATACTACTCTGAATGTGCCTGCAAAAAAATAAATAAAAATTATATATATATATATTTTACATACAGTGATATGAAATTTATTTTTCATTTAAGTTCAGAATTGAAGTATCTTCTGGACTTAGAAATGATAGGTCTTAGATTCTGATTCTCTTACCTTATTATCAAGGTTTCTTTCTTTCATAGTTAGAGAACTTTTAAAGCCACAGAGTAGAAATAATTGGAGTCACTAAGAGATGAGAATTTAGCATAGTTCAAGGGGTATAATTAGAAAGCACACATAATGGGCTGGGGTGTAGTTCAATGGCAGAGCACTTGCCTAGCATGCATGAGGCCTGGGTTCAATCCCCAGCAACCCAAAAACAAAAAACCCACAGTATTTCTGGGAAGGATGAGGTGACTCTAGTGTCACATGGCAGCTATTCACTGACTTCAGAGGTTGGTGGCCCTAGGACTGGGCAGGGCAGGTCCCTGAAGGACTGCAACTCATCCGTAAACATCTCCACAACTCCAGGAGCAGCGGTCTCACTGGGTTTCTCTCTACCCCACCTTCTAGGTTTTTAATTTTTATGTTTTTGTCTCAAATGGAGCATTATCAGGTGAAAACTCTTCTAGCTCCTTATTTCCAGAGCATTTGGTAAAGAAAAAAAGAAATAAGTTATAAGCAGAAAATGTGTTCATATATTCAGAGATTTGTCTAATAAATTCAACTACTGCATCTCCTTTTTTCCTATTTATCTACAGATAAAATTCCCTCTAAACAGGATGGACAAAAAGTGTGGGGAAGGGATATCTTCCCATAGACCTTTTAGGGCTTCTATTCAGCTTGTCACAACTCAATCCCATTTTCCTGAATGGCTTGTTTAACTTTCGGGGAGTATCAGATGTACTGTAGTGTAAATAATATTTGAACAAGAAGGAGATTATTAAGTTGCCAACTAAAAAGGCACCTTAAAGATACCCCATTACCCTGTTTAAATACCCCGAGCATTAGTGCGCTTGGAAACCTCTTCATATTAAGTAGTCATTTTAAAACAACACTCATTGTTCAGCAAGAGGTGCCCAATTCCAGCTTGACATTTAGCACTTAAAGGAGTTTTAAAGACTCCAGACAGCCTTATCAATTCACAGACAGGGGTACTCAAAGTCAGGTGGGCTGCTTCTGCCTGGAAACCACAAACAACAGCTCAGAATGAACATGGGCTCAGTTAAGTGCTTAAAGTATTAAGAGAATCTGAAAACAAAATGCACGCCATTAGCTAAATGGTGCCAGCTTTTGATGATCTGTAATGTATTCTTGCAGCTTGGTCTTTGTCAAAAGTTTTTTTAGAAAGTGGGAAGGTAGGGGGGAACGACTTACTTCCACAGACAAGTTGGTGACTGAGGGGCCTAGCAATGAGCATTTCTAAATATGGAACTTTCTCCCCTTAATTAAATCAAACTAGGCAGCAGAAGCCAGGGTGGGGGGGAACACAAAACAGCTCTAAAACTAAAAAAAAAAAAAAAAAAAAGGATTTATTAGATGACTAGAAAGTACAAATAAATGGAGGTTAGGTGGGTGAGTTTTTTGCAAATTTAAAACTATACAAAGTCAGTTTTTGGTCTGCAAGAATAAGAAGTAGAAAATTATTCATGTTTTGTCAATTAACTTAGAAAATTATTTAAATGGAAGGAAAAAATAATCTTTCACTTGGAACAATAGAATGGTTTTCAAAGTACTTTTGATCCCCCTATCTGACATGAACCTCTTAAGAGTTCCAGGATCGAGGAACAACTGTGTCCATTTTACAGATTAGAAAAGAAAAGGATTCAGGTTCAGTGTCCTAATCATCTGCACACTCTTTAAATGTCCATTTGCAAAAAAAGTTTTTGGGGTGAAGCTAGAGGTAGAATGGAAATCAAAACACGGGTCACCTAGAATTGCAAAAGTGGAAAACAAAGCTATCAAAACAAACACTCCAGACACTGGAGATATCTGTTGCTTGGTCATAAAGTAGCATGGACCCCAGCAGCAATGCTCCCCAACTCCCAGGAATGAGAAACACTTTTCATGCCTTTATTCTGATCTCAAGGAAATGTTCTGGAGCCAAAGAGCTTTTGCTGAATGCTATGTGCTGTGTGAGGCAGACAGTAGTGCCTCTTAGTGTCCTCCTTTGAGAAATGGAGATAACACCTTCCTCTTAACAAGCACAGCATGTCTAGTTAAGACCCAGTGAACAGTGAATGCAAGCCTGAGGAGGGGACCCTTAAAGTGAGAACTGAAGAACATTCACAAATTCCTCCTTTTGTGCCAATTCAGAGCTTCATGCATGTACCAAACAATTGGTTTCTGAAATCCAGAAAGGATTTGGCTATTATTTCAACTTTTACAAACAACACACACACACACACCACATACACACACGGCTTTTAAATACCCAAACACTGTTTCTCCTTTAAATCATGAACTAATAATTCTCTGAGATGATGTTTTATAATGCAAAACAAATGTCAGTTAGGGCCCAGGACTGTCGAACACCACATCTTTCCAAAAAGTCCTTTCTGGAAAACATAAATCATCCCATTTGCTTTAGTGGTGGATGGTAACATGGCAGGGCTTCATTCTTTACCTCAAGCCCAATAATTCTCAGCAGGCTCCTCACTACCTTTACATTTTCTGTAACTCCACACAAGTTTTAGAGACCTACAGAAAGTCACCTAAGACACTGTGGAACTCCTTCCATGCTTAGAAATGACTTGGCAAGAATTTCCCCCAAAGGGATTAAAGAATGGAGGCAGAATCTCCCGGTTCCCCATAACTTTGACAAGGGAGCCCGGGGAAACTTCCAGAAGCTGTCTTCTGAAATTGGACTCCATTTGACTACACAGGCTGATGATGGGGAAGAAGTGTGATAGGTTCACAGATAGACCAAATCGGGCCAAATTCTACAAGCAGAAATTTCTTTAGGAGCTGTGCTCTGAGCTTAGGCAGATATTTTTCTATCAAGACAGTGAGGGGGAAAAAAAAAAGAGCCAATAAAAATTATATTACTGGGGCGTCTTCTTTCGCTGCTATTAGTGCATTTATTCCATGGAAATTGTTACCTTTAGGGTGATTATGCCCACACCCTGACATAATGATGGACACACCTACATATGAAATATCATCACTTTGTATGTGCTCTTTGAAAAGACCAGCCAAATGTGTGGAAGGCCCTTGTGTATGAAGAACCTGATCTCTTTGGGAGTTCTAAAATTATTGGATTATTCCACAGGGAAAAAAAGCATGTGTCTTGTGCTTTGACATTGAATGAGAGGAAAAGATACAGCTAATTTTGTTGCAATATTAGATTATCTGGGAATTGTTTATTTTCCATTGCTTCTCTGACAAGTCCAAAAAGATCTGGAATCCTGGTTTTCATTGAGTGTGTCCATGCTCCATTCCTAGACTCTCTATAGTCTGTGAAGAGTATTTTTGCCCAAAAGATTGGTGTATTTTGCCCTCAATGGAATCTCAAGCTTCCAAACAAGGATGGAACTCTTTCCCTGGACTGTCTCAGCATTCAGTGCATGTGACGTGCATGACCTGGGCGTTTGATTTGATCTTCAGATCTCCTGGACTAAAATACCACTCCCACTTCTTGCCTCACAGATGGAGTCAATGAGCTTGTCCTCCTGCCCTATCTGAGACTGGAATCAAGTCTGACGTTCAAAACAAAGTTAGTCATCGTGATTCCTATAGAACAACTCAGGCCATTAAAAGTTGAAGGAGGACTTCTGTCGCCACAAAGGGCAGGCCGGTTTTCTAGTTCTCCGTCTTCCAGAGGACACTCTCAAAGCTTGGTAATTGGGACATGGTTTATTTGGCTAGAGGAGGTAAAGTGCTGAGTCATCCCTTGCAGGGGCTGAGGTTTCAGGAAGCGGGTGCAGGGAATCTGACACCGGCGGTCCTTCCATTTTGGGGTCACATCTGCTGAAACCTCCTCGTCATATTCTCCTAGTTTATGGGCAAACCTTACACCTCCAGTGATTTCAGATCACCGCAGAGTTATGTGGTAGTGGGAACTGAATCAAAACTGGGATTACCCCAGGCGTTGAATGAGTCTGAGGTTGGGAGGCAAAGACATTTGTTTTCTTGTTCCTGTTTCTCAGCAGTCTTCCCATAAATTCTAGATGGAAAAAAAAAAAAACAAAAAAAAACACAACTTTTGTCTCCTAAGAAGGATGTGATGATTAGATCAGATTTCACAATAATTACTTGCTTTCCTTCTCCTCCACCCTTTTCTCTCTCACTTTTCTACCTTCCTTCTTCCTTTTGGAAAAAAAGAATTTGGGAAAGAGATTGTTATAAAAATACAACTTGGAGAGCTAGAAAATAGGTGAATTCCTTAGAATCTGCTAATAATACTTCTATGTTAAATGTCTGTTGTGTTTTTGATCCTTTGCTTACAGTTTCTCATTTACCCTTCCCAATACTCCTGCAGTCTGGGTTTTAATCATTGCACTTTACAAATGAGACAATTGAGTCTCAAATAAATTCAGAGACCTGTCAAAAGTCTTGACTTTGGTTGCTGTTGGGTCCAAGATTTGAAGCCAGATGTATCTCATTTTGGCATTTATATTCTTACCGTAGGTCCAAGTTCCAATGGGTAAAAGCAGGTTGTATGTTCTAATTAAAATCTGAAAAAGAAGTAAGGTTGGGAGTCATGTATTAATGGTTTCCAGATGTCTGCATCTAAGAGAAATTTGGGATTCCCTGCTGATGCTGACTCTGTTTTTTGTTGTGGGTTTGTTGTTGTTGTTGTTTTTTGAGAGGAGATGGGTAAAATCTGTATTTTCATGAATGCCCAAATACCCTAGGAACTTTGGTTTAGGTGATTTCAGCGTCACAATTTAAGAAAGCACACAAGTGGACACTGTTTACCAACATCACTCTCCTACCTCCAAGGCACAAAACTAATTATGTACCCCAAATCAGTTTGCTCCCTGGGAATGACATTGGTACTAAGGACAGATAGCAGCCTTGGTGCTGTTTTCTAACTGTCTGGACACCCATATCTTTCAAAAGTTAAGTTCCATCTCTGCCCTGCCATAGCTACCATGTTTGGGGGCACTTCCATAGCCTCATTTCTTAGAGTCGTAAATAACTACTAACAATCAACACCAAGAACTAAATGGTGGACTGAAAAAACTAACTAGATTCCCACTATGCGGCCACCAGATCTGCCAAACTCACAGTTCCGGCGAGGGGCAAAGGGGGATTAGAAAATAAAGTATGTATGCATGAAGATAAACAGCTAGATCGGGTGGAGTCCTGCTCTCTGATGGAGAAGCTGATCTAAAGAGTTACACCAGCAATCTTTACTTATGTCTCATTACTAAAGAAAGACTATGCAAGCATTATTCTTTAATTTTTAAATTTGTTTTAAATAGTTATAAATGACAGTAGAATATATTTATGCACTTTGATATATATAGATGCGATATAATTTCTCATTTTTCTGAGTGTACATGTTGTAGAATCACATTGCTCATGCAGTCACATATATACATAAAGCAATAATGTCTGTTTCATTCTAGTATCCTTCCTACCCTACATCCCCTGCCTTCCCCTCCCTTCACTTTCATCTACCTAACCTAAGGTAACTCTATTCTTCTCTAGTGCCCCCCCCATTGTGAATTAGCATCCACATATTAGAGAACACATTTGGCCTTTGCTTTTTTGGGAGGAGGGGGACTGGCTTATTTTGCTTAGCATATTCTCCAACTCCATCGATTTACTGGCAAATGCCATCATTTCATTCTTCTTTAAAGCTGAGTAATATTCCATTGAATGAATACATGTGTATGTGTGAATATATTAATTTTCTTTATTCATTTATCTGTTGAAGAACTTCTTTGTACTCAAGAAAGTTATAGAACTAGAAACATCTATGCAGCTTTTCTTCAGTTGCAATCCACAGTTGCAATGTGCAATGTTAGGAGTTTTGTGTAGCATTCAAGAAGGTCCATTGTTTAAAGTTACTGTTAAGCAGGCAGGCTCAGGAGAAGCAGAGCTGGTGAAACATTGTGGTTGTCTGGCATGAGAATTCCTCTATCCCCAGGAGCTATGTGCCTAAGATCAAGGTTGAAGCTGATAAGACTCTTACACAGAGCCTCCTCAGGCAGGGCTTTATTATAGCAGCTAGGCATCCCATGCCCTTGAGCAGTAACCTTCTTAGGGAACAGGTGCCCCACAGTCATGAGGTCATCAGAGACCCCCAGTCCCAATCACTGCTCTCCCATTCTCTGTCACTGCTCTCCACATGACTGTCTTGAACTTTACGTATGATTGGAGTTTTCTTTTTCTTTTTCCTAGAAAATATTGGGAAGAGTGTTTATCCTCTTGAACTTTGGAAGCTGTGACCACGGATAGTATGTTCTTATCACCAGAAAATCTGGGATGAGGCTAAATTAACCTTGGAATCAATAGTGTCACAGACCCTGTCTCTAAAGTGGAGGCTTCATCTGATTTGTTGACATTCACTGGCAGCAGCCCCAGACCATTTCCTATAAGAGGATCTGTTTTGATACACAGGTTTGGGGGCTGGAAATATAGTTCAATGGTAGAGTGCTCACCTTGCATGCCCAAGGCCCTTTATTCCATTCCCAGCACCATGAAAGTAAAATAAAATATAGGCACTAAAGACTCTTCTCAAAACTGCAGACTGCTCGGACAGTGGTTCTCAACTCTGTATCAGAATCTGCTGGAAGCTTGTTCAGAGAATGCTGGCTAGCCCACACTCCCAGTTTCAAACTCAGTGCATCTGAGAGGGGGCCAAGGCATTTGTACTTCTCACAAATTTGGGGTCATGCTGATGCTGATGGTCTGGGCATCTCGAGGAACATTGTTGTAGCCATTAATTCTGCTCTGCAATCAAGACTTTTGGACTCTCACAGCTGTGATAAAATATGAATTCTTTACTTTAGTTCTACCTTGGAGAGAAAAGGCTTAACCATTTAACTTTTGCTAATTATGTCCCTTAAAAAGTAGTCAAAGGATTTCTGGTAATATTTCTAAGCATGCTTAGATAATAATATTTTTTTTAAGTAAAAGTGTGAATAAATGGAAGGGCATTGAGTTCTTAAAGTATTCCACTTGTGTCACACATTGTCACTCCAGAGTTCAGAAGACACTTTGCAATGGAACATTGTCTTCACTCCATGTCTGGTTGCAAGAACAACCATTGAAAAACAGTGACTCTCTTTAGTCTGAAAACCAGGAGGTCTCAGTTAATGAGACATTGCACATTTTGAAATTTAGTTCTTGGGGGACTTCTCCATGTGTCTCTTATTTAATATACAATAGTACTTAAAAAAAACTTATACTGGATTTTGACAAATCTTTCAGTGTTTCCTAAGTATACAGTTAAGCTAATGTGTCTTTAAAACTCAGAGATCAATCTTTGCTTCATTTGTGACCGAGGAGATTCTCTGGTCATATTCAGGTCTTCTTAATTTTGCAAATTAAGAAGTGCAAATAGAAAGTAATGCAAATTTCTTCAGTGACTCTGGTCAATTCTTTAAACAATGTAGGATAAATACATGTTGTTCAAAGCTCTAAAATATTTAGACTTTTAGAAAATGTTTGACTACTGGTCTGCTAAAAGTGTAACTCCTCTTTACCCCAAGACTGATGGTGGGTAGCTTGTCTGGCCCTTCATAATAAACATTTTCTGCTAGCTACTGCTGGCTTTTCACTTGGAGAAAGTAGTGTGAAAACCAGATTTAATCTGTTTACAGACAGCCTCTGGGAAGGTGATCATTTCAAATTTTGTGCCAGACTTTGAAATCCCATAAGGTGACCACTGGTGTAGCAGACAATTCTGCTTGAAACTGCACAGAAAGGTCACATTTCCTGCCCACCTGTAGGCACTGGGCCAGATTCAGAAGCTGGAGAGTGGACAAAGGGAGCTTTGGTCTCTGTCTCATGATTAAAACTCCATCTCTTATTACAGGTACAGTCCTGTGAACGTTATGTGTTCAGGAAAATATTCTTTCTTAATTTGCAAGTAGCCTACATTGCCGTTTAGTGTGTCCCAATAGTTTATCAGTTAGTATTTCCTTTGGTTGAAAGTGACAGAAAACATTCTCCTCTACTGAAACTGCACTTAAAAAGCTCCAAGGGTAAATTCACTAATTCATGTTACTTTTTAACTCAAGGGCATTCTGGGTTCCAATCTGGCTTGCTCAAGAGCTCAAATACAGTCATCAATATGATGTTTCTATCATTTCATTTACTGGCCTCATTAGTGGAAGAGCTAAGAAATCTTCTGATTGCAATAGGCAAGGTGGCACCTCATGGTGGGAGCATATGGTAGAGCAATGGCCAGGAAGCAGAAAGAGAGAGAGAGGAAAGAACTATGGTCCCACAATTTCCTTCAAGGGAACATTCCCAATGACCTGAAGACCTCCCACTAAGCTCCACCTCTTAAAGATCCCACAACCTTCCAATAGCACCACTCTCAGGAACAAGTATTTAACCCATGGGCCTTTGGGGCACATTCTAGATCCAAACTATAGCAGATTCCATCTTCCAGTGACTTTTAAAAATTCACTCTTAAACAGATAGAGCTGTAAATAAAACTCAAAAGAAATGTCCTACTAAATAGCTGTAAAAATCTATAATTCAGAAGAGGAAGAGAGACTTTCTTTCCTTTCTCACTGGGAAGCAATGTCATGCTGAAGTCTTTAGGACATGTATTTGAACTAAATATGCAAAATAACAAACACAAATCCCTGTCTTTAAAAACTTGCAAGAAGATTCTGTAATCAACTTCTGATCTTCTGGTTAAAGACAATGGATTGAAAATACACAGTTAACTCTATCCCTTCCTAAAACATCGCTAAATTGACAGAAGGGAATTTTGTATAGGCCCACAAGTTCCAAAGAAAAGAAAAAAAAGAGGAAATTATAGGAATTTAATTTTTTTAGCTGAAAAGTTAAATGGTAACTCATTTAGAAAACCAAAGAACACTGAACCCTAAGCTGTAGCTGGAAAAGACAATCATATTTTCACCACACAATGCCCCTGCCCCCAAATGGCTCAGAAAAATGATGGCATCAGGTGACCCTAGAAGCTTGGGTGGAGGTGAGACTGAATAAGGACTGGTTAAAAGTGTTTAAGACACAAAACCAGACTCTCTGCTTCATCCTATACCAATGGGCAACCATCTGTTTTCTATCTAGCAGAACATTGGAAGTTCATTCTCTGCATGGAGTAACAAGTTGGAGGGACATGAATTCAGTAGAGAGCTGGGAAACCCTACTGAATATTGAAACCCCACAGCCATCCTCACCTGGCCAGCTTCCAATGGTTGGGCAGCCAGACTTGCCTTCCAAACAGAAGGAACCTGACCAGATGAAAATTTACAGATACTGATGTTCAGCCATGCAGATGTTTTTAACCTCCAATGTTAAAGGTAAGCAGAAAACCTAGCATCACCAGACATCCAAGTCCTGCCATTCAACTCACAGTTATGTAGCCATTTATAAACTTCACCCCCCCCTCTCTCTCTACCTGAAATTACAAACTCCAAGAAAGCACCCACCAGGATTCACCAATGTACATTTGTTTAGCTCAGAGCTACTCAATAATGGGTATTTGGTACAGTCTTGCACACATGGATGAGTGAGTGAGTGCGTGAATATTGGCTGAAATCTGAAAGAAACAATGTGGCAAAAGCTGGTTGGTGAAACTAAATGACCCACTAATTTGAGTGATTATGGGGGACTTCCAGAAATATTCAGAGGTGAGGGCACTTCCAAGTGGATTGGAGGTCCAGTATGAGTAGAAACATAAATTTAGCTACATTGATGTTAACAAGACTTCATTTTAATATTGCACACAAGCTACTGAATGAGGTCACATTTGGGGTGACTTTGATAGCATTGTTAGTTTCCTGAATGGTTTCTATGTGTCAGCTTCTTGGCAAAGCTCAGTTATGATACCTTGCCTCTCCACACCTCACACCCGTGCTGGGAATAAAACCCAGGACCTCATGCATACTAGGAAGTGCTCTACCACTAAGCTACATCTCCAGTCCTGTGTACATTTTTCTAGTTATCAACTTTACACCAATATGGCAAAGCATTTATTATTCCCATTTTATAGGTGAGGAAACTGAGGCTCGGAAAGATTAAGTAATTTTTCCAAGCTAACCAGTGAAAAGGCTGGGATTCAAACACCTGTCATCTGACTCCAAAACCCACTCTGCCTTCCCCACCCTACAAGGTGTCCTTTCCACTTATCAGAACGTATACAGACTCCCACTTACTAAGTAGTCACGAAAACATGACTTTTGTTTAGCATTCTCTTTTGACCTATGAATGTACTGTAATTTATTTAACTGGATTTCTAATGTTATGGAGTTAACGATTCCATTTTTTTCTTTTTAATGTTACAAATAACACTACACAGAACAACCTGGCACATAAAAATCTTGCGTGCTTCTCTAATTATTTCCTTAGGATAAAATCCTGGAAGTGCTCTGACTTCAAAGGCTATAAACATGTTTAAGGCTTTGATAGGTACCGTCAAAATGCCACAGGGAAAGTTTGTACACATGTACACTCCCGGCATCTCTGTATGACACGCTATTTCATTGTGCTCTTGCCAACATGAGGAATCAGTAGTTCTTTTTGGTCTTTGACAGTCTGATGTAAAACATGGTGCTGCTCTTTAATTTGCATTCCATTGATTGATAATGAGGTTAAAAGCATTAAATACATGTTTATTAGATTTTTTTTGAGACTCATTGGCATGCCCTTTTGTCCCTGTGTTCCTTGAGTTATTTGTCTTTGCTCATTTGCAGTAATTCTTCATGTAATAAGAATACATTTTACTTATATGTAAAAGAAAATGTCATTTCCCCTCATTTGCTACTTGTCTTTAAAGTCTCCAACTCTAACAATCTCTGGGATTTACAAGTCTCATGTTATAAAAATGATTTGTTCTCATGTTGTGTGGATAGACCTAATAATGTTGAGCTTGAGAAGACACGTCTGTCAATGAGAGGGCAACATGGGCTTTCTGGGAAATGGAGTGGAGATGTGTGTGTGAGTGAAGGCTACAGATCAAAGGACTATCAGCCCATTTTTGTTGAAAAGTACAGAAAAGAAATGGACTATGTATAACTGAAGAGGGCAGGATGGTGGAATAGGGAAAGAGATAAATAGTGTCAAAAGACCATGAATAACCTTGTTAAAATCTTCATATCTACCAGGCCACAAATTAAAACTCTCAGGGTTCCAGGATCTCCCACTGATACCAAAATCCATGGATGCACAAGTCTTATATGAAATGGCATTGTGTTTTCACATAACTTACACATATCCTCTTTTTTAGCAGGGGGAGGCAGTTACTGGGGATTGAACTCAGGGGCACTCAACCACTAAGCCACATCCTCAGCCCCATTCTGTATTTTATTTAAAGATAGGACCTCACTGAGTTGCTTAGTGTCTTGCTTTTTGCTGAAGCTGGCTTTGAACTGGAGATCCTCCTGCCTCAGCCTCCCAAACTGCTTGGATTACAGGCATGGGCCATGGCTCCCAGGTGTACATATCCTCTTGCATACTTAGAATCATCTCGAGATTATGCAATGCCTGGTACAATGTAAATGCAATGGAAATCGTTGTTATACTGTATCAATTAGGAATAGTGGCAACGAAAAAAAAAAAGTCTATACATGTTCCATCCACAGTTGGTTGAATCTGCAGTTCCCAATAAGAGAAAGGACTGACTCTATAGGGCACCAAGGAAAGAAAAAAGAGAGAGACAACCATTTTCTTAATTTTTATTTGACTGATATAGAATCAGTTCCTTTGAAAAAATCTTTAAAAGGTAGCTTCCTCCCACTGTGGGCCCTCTGCATGGCTTGAGCAGTTTACAGATTTGTATAGGTAACCCCAGGGCAGAAACAGCACAGGCTCCTACACACCAATAGGATGTCAGTAGCTTGTGACCCACTCGGGGCTGCACATTCTCAATTGCAAAATTCTATTTATTTAAATCAACTCATTTTGGCAACACTAAGGGAATTGTTTATATTTTATTTTATTTTATTTTTGTTCTTAAACTTAGAGCTTGCAAAGAAAGCACAAAAATCATCTTAGAAGAACTGAACCATGCATAGAATGAACTATGTACAACTTACTAAGTAACCACAGATAATAGAAAGGTGTAGTGCCATACTTACTTACTCTTAACCTTTGCAGAACACGTAGGAAAGGCCCAGATAGTGTTGTTTTCCTAAGTCAACATCCTCATATTTTCTTCATCCACACATCTATCCCACACTATTTCCTCCCTCGATATGAGTTCGCACTTTAATGTTCCTGCCTTTAATTGCAGTCAATTCCCATGCTTTTAATTTAGTCTCAAAACTGAAGCATATGTTTTCTGTCCCAGCAGCCATTGATTTGGCTAAGAATCTTTTCATCTGCTACTAAAATGCTAAAATTCTGGATATTCCTTTTATTCCAAAGCAAATGTGTTCTGCCTTCTTAAAAAAAAAAAAATAGCTGTTTTTCTATTCTGTAATGGAAAGAATTTTATAAATCTTCTTTTTTTTTTTTTTTTTTTTTTTTTTAAGAAAGACAATACACTTTAGCCTAACTTTTTCTCCATCAATTGTGTAAAAATTATTTCTCTGGTCGTTTCCCAAGCTCCACTGTTATTTTAACTTTATGCAATGCCTGGTACAATGGAAATCGTTGTTATACTGGATCATTTAGGATTTAACTAAATGATACAGTATAACAATACAGATGATTTAACTATTCTGGTGGCTACACTAGGATTTTTGTTGTTGTTGTTGTTGTTTTGGGGGGTACCGGGAATGAACTCGGGTACTCAACCACTGAGCCCGGCTACACTAAGGGTTTTGTAGAGCAAGTAATCTTTCTTTTCCTTGGCTTGAGGATTCTTATTTATCAAGGTGATAAATGAGAGCATGAAATTGATTTTATGACTCCCAAATCCTTCAGACAAAAGGTTGTTGAGACGTGAATAGACATTGGATTGCTCTGTTCTGATCCAATCTGAACCTTTCTTCTTCCATTAGGTGGGATGATACAGAGGGTTAGTGTGACACCGTGATGCCATCTTTCAGGCATTCTCCAGACTCAGACAAAAGGAGAATGGACATTTAGGAATGGGCACTGTCTGTGTGGAGTCAGACATATCAGCGATCTGTGGGGTTTGGACAAAAGTGACTAGCCAAAAGAGGGAAAATTGTCGCTCAGTGACGGTGTCCACGCTTACAAAACACTTCTGGAAAGATGCATTGCTATGTTGCCTAAAATTTTATGAACCTAGTCAGTTTCTTAATCATGTTCTCATGATTAAATTCAGACTACAGAAAAATGAGGGGGAGGCTTTTTATAAAACGAATCAATAGGGAAATTAGATTTGCTTTACCAAAGCTCAGCTTTGAGCCATGAGCAAACAGACAACGTATTTGCTCCATGGAATCAGATCATCCTGGCACCCAGGCTCCAGCTGAAATCAAGGTGGCACTGATTTTAATGACTAGTAACTTTTTTTGATGGTCTGCTTTTATTTATTATTGACTTCGCTCTTGAGACCCCCTCTTCAACCTGCCTTTCACCATTTCTTTCTTGCTAATAGAAAATCTATTTTGCTCACCTTCTTCTCAATGATCAGAACCTTCAGGGGAGACTGAGACCTTCTTCAGCCTCAAGGGTTGATCAATGTCAGTGAGTCCAGGTGCTGGCAATTCCTTTGGCACTGGAATATTTCAACAGTGAGGTCTGAGAACTTTCCTTATAATTTGAGATACTTTTCATTAATGTTCTCTTATTTTCAACTGTAAGCAACTTTCTGCTACAGTTAGTCTATAGTTTAAATACTGTCAATGAATAGACTCCTTCACTATTTTATTATATATTTATTTCGTGGCATAAAAAAATTACTCAAATGTATCCAGTAACATGAAATTTTTCAGTGATCTCATTAACAACAGAAAACTTAGCCCAGGGCTATGGTTATCACACAGTCACTCAATTTCAAGAAAGTGAAATTTAGTCTCTTTTGTGTGCTGAGATCAAAATTTAAATTTTTATTTCATGTTCAAGTCTGGAGTTAGCAGCACACTGTGATCTAGCTTACTCAGCTTATTAAATATTATTACTGGGATGTTTGCAACATCTGATATAATCATCATGTATTTAAGAACTATCTCATAAATGAGATTCTGTTCCTGGTGGAAGAGTCTCATGTGGAATTTGTGCCATCACCTTTTTATGAGCAACCAATGAACTTCTTAGTGACTATTAGGATGAACCCAAGTGAAATGGTCAATATTATAGGTTAAAAAAATAGCTGAGGACCTCAATTTCATATGATTCAACCTATAAGATCTATACTTACTCTTCATGTCATCACAAACCACTCAGAAAATTTTGAAATGTAAAAACCTTGCCTTAATAAAATTGATCATTTCTATGCCATCAATCCAGTTTTTTAAAAGTCTATCCATCAATGACTCAATAGGTTCATTTCCTTAAGTTTTTATCAAGGTCAGTGGTCCCATGGTTTTTCCCTGATATTGTGCTATGTCTGTCACATGAAAGCTGCATTTTTTGTTTAAATTTCTCATGTTATAAAAGCAATATGATAGTAATTTTTGTCACATTTACCTGAACTGACCAGGTCATAAGTATAATTATAGCCCAAACCTTCATTCTCTCCAACAGCTGAATTTAGATGTCCCCTGTGTCAACCTTTGAATGTATTCATTGAAGCTGAGTGCTTGCTCACTTTCAGAATCTGCTCTGAACTGAATTTTCAGACAAGGGTACCATTATCTTTCCATTAAAGACTGAATAAAGTTTAATAATCCTTTCTCAGATTGTCTCTTTCTTCATTACCTGTAAAGGCACAACTTACATGTTGCTTTGGGGGCAAATGATCAGACTTAGGTTTAGCTTGTGGAAGGTTCTGTGAAGTATGTTCTGGTAGATGGGAAGATCCATAAGGTGAGCCCCTGCTACTAAAGCTAAGACCCTGCTAAGTTCTTGGGAGAGAGTTGTTATGGAAACCTGAGCCTCGTCCTACTCACCCTGTCTGACTGCCTATTTGGTGGCATGCTTTCTTTCTCCCACATTCTCCTGCCATTGTCATCTGCCATGAGGTGACAGCCAAGGGGGAGTCCTTTTCAGATCCTGTGCAAACTGTTCAAATGTTTTTTCATTTATTATCTATTTATTTATGATACTAGGGATTAAAGCCAGAGACACTCTGCCACTGAGCTATATCCTCAGCCTTTTATATTTTTTAAGACAGGGTCTCATTAAGTTGCTAAGGATCTTAGCTGAGGCTGACCTCAAACTTGCAATCCTTGTGCTAAACAAACACTATTTCTTCATAAACTTAGCCTGCCTCAGGTATTGCATGAGAGGAACATAGCTCCTGAGATTGTTGTGTTAACCATTAACATGTACAAAACCTAACTTAGGGCCTGATAGAGTATAGATATTTGATAAATATTCATTAAAAATGAAAACAAGTTCTTTATTGTGATCAGGTCAACTCTCTTTCACATCATTTGAGCCACATGAAATTGTTGGGGTTGGGGGATTTTTTATTAGTTCATTATAGTTAGACATAACATGAGGGTTCATTCTGACATTAATCATACAAGCCTGGAGTATAATTTGGTCTAATTCAGTCCCTGCACTTCCCCTTTCCTTCCCTCCTCCCTCTCCCTCTTCCACTCCCTCTACTCTATTGATCTTCTATTTGTTTAGTGTGTGTGTGTGTGTGTGTGTGTGTGTGTGTGTGTATTAGTGCCTTGTAGATACATGAAGGTGAGATTCAATAGGGCTATATTCATACGTGTACAGAAAAGTTAGGTCAGATTCATTCCCTATTCTTCCCTTTTTCTGGTCCCTCCACTGCTCTCCCCTCTGAAATTGCTGTTTTTGTAGATTAAGAATTGGATGTTGGCAATTTCAGACAATTCAAAGTAATAACAAAGGGAGGCCCGACAGATTCAAGGCCATACATTGAAAAATTGGGTTGCTTGCTCTTTGCATGTAGCCTATTTATCAAGAAAGACCAGGTCCACGCTGTTGCTATGGCAGTGGCGGCATGGCTGATAACCTGTGCTATCTGCAGTGTACCTGATAGCATGCACCATGTGACGGAGAAGTCAAGAGTCCAACACCCCTACCGACAGGCTGCCTGACAGACTGGGCAGTGCCAGACACAGTCCCTCTTCTCAGGTTGGCCGCATGCCAGGTGCGCTCCCCTGCCCTGAGCCTGGAGATAACACTGGCAGAGCCGACATCTGGTTGTGACATGCTGTCTGCAGTCTCGTCTCTGGCCTCCCTCGACTCATAGACCTTAGGGGTCACCTGTCCTTCCTATGCCTTCATCTTAAAGATGATGAAATTGAACTTTGAGTGGTAATTGTTTGCTCAGGGTCACCCAGCTGGTCCAGGGTGTCAACCCCTGAAATGACACATTTTGTTGAGGAACTCAGACTCTTCTCAGATCTTTCTGGGTATGAATTTCATGCCCTAAAGGTCTAAAGAGATATTGGCGCTGAGCATGTTCTGGTCAGCAGGATCTCTCCATTTCAGCAACAGCCTGCCTGTGGGTGCTTTCTTCTGACCTGGACACAGTACCGAGGGGACCTTCCTATTGCTTTTGCAGCTGCATTTAAGGGAGGCAAGTTCTCCCTGGGAGGCATTGCCTTCAGGGTCAAAGTGTCTCATTCTGGGATTTTTGAGCAGTTCTCTTATTTGTCCTCACCTCAAGCTTCTGTGGGTCTCCCCGTTCCTGACCTGGGTCTTCCAGCTCTCTCTGCAGATTGATCCATGTATCCACAGTTTGCTTTCCGCCTGACTTTAACTTCTTCACCGGACTCACCTTTTCTGTCTGTGCCCAGTTCTGAGTCATCATCTCCCCTTCACACCCACTGCACCCTTCAAGCTTTGCTTCTGATTTCCTGTCTCGATGGCCTCGGCAACCTGAACCAGGAAAACAGCAGAGTGCCCCTCCCTGGAAAGCCTTCCTGTACTACTCACCCTCACTTCTCCTGGGTTGCCAACTCAGCCCTCAGAGAACATGTGGTAACATGGAGGTGTTGCTGATCACTGACTGCTTCTGCCACTATACCAAAATACTTACATTTTCTTTCTTACAGTTCTGGAATCTGGGAAGTCCAAGGTCTAAACACCCTTATTTGATGTCTAAGAAACCCCTTCTGGCTAAGTCCTCATATGGCAGAAGAGATGAAAAGACAGAAGAGCCTAATTAGTCCCTTGAGCCCTTTTATAAGGGCATTAATCCATTCTGGAGGGCAGAGCCCTGGTGACTTTGTCACCTCCTGAGAGTCCCATTTAGTCCCTTTTAATAAAGTCCCATTGGGTCTAAAGTATCAACATATGCTTAGAAGAGGCAACATTCATGCAAACCACAGAGCCAATAATTTATTCTATTTGTATCACCCTCTCTAGTTTACAAAGCACTTATCTAAACACACACACACACACACACACACACACGAAATGAAAAGCATCTAGGGTCCTGAAGTCTGAAGGGTTGTCTGGAGGTGATTCCCTAATGTTAACATGCAGACCAGTACTGGGTATGAGATAATTTTAAATTATCATGGGCTGGGGTTGTAGCTCAGTGGTAGAGCACTTGCCTACATTGTGTGAGGCACTGGGTTTGATTCTCAGCACCACATACAAATAAATAAAGTAAAAAGGTCCATCAATAACTAAATATATATATATTAAAAAAAGAATAAAAAATTCATTCAATTAAAAAAGACAACACAAAATGAAACATAAAATAAGTTTCAACTTATTGGCTCCATCCTAAAAATCTGATTCATTAGTTCTGCAGCTTGCAAGAACCTGTGTATTACCTGTACTCCTCGTGGTTTTGATGAATGGCCAGGTGTAGAAACCACAGTCTATCTGCATCTCAGAAGGGTGGTTAACTAGCTCCCAACTAAATAACTCCTATGTCAATTAAGTGTCACCTGTGACCATTTTGTTGTTGCATATCTCTCATTGTTAGAAAGTTTATCCTGGCCTGAGCCAAAACCAAATATGAACCAAATGATTATGAGTAGAATTCAAATAAGTATAAAATGAAATGGTTCCAGGGCTCTTGTCAGCACCTTGGGAAATCTCAACAAACGTCAATCATCTCTCTCCCAAAATTGTACTTTCTTTTTATTTGGGGGGATTTTAATATTATAGTTGATCAAAAGACAATGAATCCATAATTTTATTGTTTATGCAGCAAGAAAACTGATGTTTAGAAACAGGAAATGAGGAAATGAGAGATTTGTATTTTTCTACCTCCTCATTCTTTCTTGATCAGGTGTTCATAGAGATCAGTTCCTTCTTCTACAGAATGGAATAAACATTGGTTCAACCAAAGGCAAAGTCCAGTTGGCATCACTGAGAAAAAGCTAAACTGGGTGCATTTCAGTCACATGCCACAGTGCTCCCACAGGAGGGCACTGAGCGTCACAGAACACAGAGGTCACCATGGAATAGAAGGTACATCCAAACCTATCTGATCAGAGGAGATTAAACTGCTTGCTGCAGAACCAGTAAGACAAGTCACTGTGGGGTTTTATCATGTTTATTTCTGTAGACAAAGGGAAAAAGAATTGAAAAATACTTGGAAACTTTTCTCTTTTTCTTAATAGAAGAAGCTTAAGAGAAGCCCCAGTGGCCTGTTGCTTCTAAAAGTATATTCACAAAGAACAGGAGCTAAAATGAGCTTCATTACAAAATAATTCTCAGATGTAGTTTTGATTCTGGTAGATTCCAGTAACCCTTCGCTGTACCCCCAAATACCCTGTTCCCCTCGGTGCAGGAAGCACCATTTTCGTGTTCAGAGGTGCTCGACTTGCAGTGTGCATATGAATGAAGTCTGGATTTTTTAAAGTGTAGCTGCCCCCAGCCTACCCCTGGAACTTCGAATTGGCCCTAGTGTAGAGATGGGAGCTAGCTTGTCAAAGCAAACAGGTGATTTTTTTTTTTTTTTAAATGAACAATGAGTGTGGCAAAACCCTGCTCAAACTCCATATTTCCAAGATTTGTCTAATAGCGGAATTGCCTAGGATGTTTGGTTAAAACATGAATTCCCATGCCTACTCCAGATCTACTGAATCAGAATGGGCCTTCTGGTCTGTCGTATCGCCTGGAGTCTGTTAGTAATGCAGATGCTCAGGCCCCACCCCAGAACCGTGATATCGGAATCTACCCTATAACTGATCACGGGGTGACTTCTGTGCATTGGAAAGATGGAGAAATGAGGCTGCAGGCCTGGCTGCACATTAGAATCACCTGTTTGTAAAATACAAGTGCCCAGGTCAGGAGAGCACATGGAGGCAGGTTTGTTGTTATTGTTGTTTTTAAGTTATGCTAACATGCTGCCAGGGTTGGGCAGCCACTAATTAAAGAAGATGAGTAAGAACAAAACTCCAGGGAGACACAGGCCACCATCAGGCAAGGCTGAGGCTGTTTGTTACTTCAGCTGCCACCCACACCTTCTTCACACTGGGTGAATTCATCTCCTGTTTATGGTACACATAGTCTATAATAAGCAGACTGAAGTTCTGTGCTACACAGAGGTGCATAAGTTAGAGAACTTAGGATTTACCAAAGAATAGTGCCAGGAACACAGAACTAATGGAAGAGAGAATGTGACATGTACCAAAAGGTTTTTGGCAAGTTCAGACTTATACATGCACGTGTACACATGGCCACACACACATGCACATATATTCATGCATGAGTGCATACCCCTACACACCGTTTTTTTTTTAACAGGGTGCAGTACAATTTAACAAAGGTTCTTATCTAATAAACTGAAAGGCAGTGTAGAATCTGGGTAAGTGAAGATGGGAAAATGGTTGCTCATTTTATCAACAACTAAATATAAAAACCGTAATAAGCCAGAAGGAGTCAAGTATTCTTCGGCTTCAAACTCTCATGAGATTGTCTTTATGCACATGTACACACACACACACACACACACACACACAGCACTTTTAAGCTGTCCTGGATGAATCTTCTCTCACAGTGAAACTTGAATCAAGTCAACTTGTCGACCTCCACCTCAATGACCCCCAGCAGAACGGGCAGCAGTGACCAGGCAATTATAAGCTACACCAATCAAACCTGTTCCTAACCAGAGATCTCTGGGGAGAAGAGCAAAAATCTCAATAAAAATAAGCGTATTCACTTAAGCCACCAGGGTTTGGGTCAAACAGAAAAGATTCACCTTGGCAGGTGCACCCTGAAGAGAGACGGTGCAATGCAAGGCAGGCAGAGGAGCCTCTTGCCCTCAAAGAGGAGAAAAAGAGTTTCAGGGAATCTAGAAATGCACTGATAGGCCAGTGCCCACTGCAACCCCAGATAAGGACAAAAACCACAAAGAAACCAGCTTCATTAGAAAATACAGAAACATGAGGTTGGGTCAGAGACCTTCAAAGACAAGTTACAAAGCAGTCTGGACTCAAATCCTTGCATTTCCTGTGCCTTCTGGAATCAGGAAGGACAAGGAGTTTCAAAAGCAAGAGAAAAAGTTTTAAGTAGGTCACCCCCATACAGGACCTTGAGGAATTGTGGCTGCTGGAGGCCGGTGGCTGGTGCCAGAGCCCACACCCCTCTCCATTTGATCTGAATCAGGTTGCCTTTTTGTACTATCAATGAAACCGGCAGACTTCCACCCACAAACACTGCTGGACAGGGCGCCAGCCAATGCCTCTATACAGGGAATCTACACTCGCCAGCAGAGGCAGAAGCACAGCAGGCAAGCGACCAGGTTTCCAATCCAACTTCCAGTGACTGTAGACATCCTCTTAACATATTTCAGTTGGGAGTATAAGTACAGTTCCCACTTACTTCCGGAGTCCCTTTTCCGCCTCTCCTTTCATGGCAGTGGTTACGTGCCAGCTGGAGTTGAACTGGGTAGGAAGTGGGGTTCGTGGGAGGGGATGGTGGAGGAGCCCTTGGGAGTTTGTTTTCCTGGAAAGGGAGGCACACATTTTTTCCCATCCAGAGTTAGTGCCTCTTCTACTTAATTCTGTTTATCTCCACACTGCACTTACTTCAACCTTCAGACTTATTTAACGTTTTAGGTTTCAATTTGCTCAACCCTTTGATCTTTATTGAGTACTTCCCATATCCCTGGGGAGTTAGAGGGAAAGCTGTTGGGCTTAGTAGTGCTGAATATCAGACATAATGGTATTCAAGTGTCCACATCCAGAGGCAAATGAACCTGAGTTTGGGGTTGCTATATGTGGGTCCGAAGAATCCCCAAAGTCTTGGTCCCCAGCATGATGCTACATAGGAGGGGGTAGAAACTTTAAGAGGTGGGACCTCATGGGAAGTCTTCAGGTCATTGGGGGTGTTCCTTTAAAGAGGATAGTGGGACATCATCCTCTTCCTCTTCCTCTCTTTCCCCTACCAGCCATGAGGCGGGAGGTTTTGCTTCGCCATCCACTTTCACCATGATGTGCTGCCTCACATGCACTGGAACCTCTAAGACTGTGAGCCAGAATAAACCTTTCCTCTTTATAAGTTGATTATCTTGGATTTTTGTTATAGTGATGGAAAACTGACTAACACACAATTTATTTTCAGGCCTTGGACACTGTGCCTTTTTATCCTTATGGTAGAAAAAGAAAACTTGATAAGCCAAAGTTAAAAAGGTTTTGAGACTTCTGAGTAAGAAGTGCCTTTATATCATCAAAAAAAAAAAGTGTGTTTTATATAAACTGGTAGACCATCTGCATCCTTTCCCAGCATTATATCATTAATCCTCAGCCAGGCACAGTGGTGCACACCTGTAATCCCAGTGGCTCGAAGGCTGAGGCAGGAGGATCACAAGTTCAAAACCAGCCTCAACAACTTAGCAAGGCCAATCCTCAGTACCCAAAACAAACAAACCAACAAAAATATCATTAATCCTCATGTTAGTATAATAGGTATCTCACCCTAACAAGGACCTGGCATGTTAGGTGTGGAATCATGTAGAGGGCAAGCTGTAAGGACTGGATAAACCCCATGTCTGAAAGAGAAGAAATGAACAAATCAATAAGACCTGAGCTTGTGTGATAACTAGAGATCATGAATCACCCATAAGGAAGAAGTGCTGCTATGCTAAGGGTTCTTTTATATTAACATTTACTCTCCATGCATAAAATGTGCTACTTCTTTAAAATATCGCTTTAAAAAATTGCCACATTTGCCAACAAGTGGTGACTCCAAGGGCACAGAATTACCTTCCGATAACAATTCTTACCCTGTATGTTCTCTACCCATGTAGGACTCTCGAATATTTGTTTTGGAGGGTGTCCTGAATGAAGTTGGAGCCTAGTCAAAGAACTCCAAGCACAGACGGAAGAGGGGCAGCGGTTTACTTAAAGCCCGAGATGCCCGGACAGCTGCCCTGCTCCAGGGACGTCTCTCACTGTCTCGGCCCCCTGTGGCTGTCCTTCCCTGGTTGTTGATCACCTGTCCATCCCATCGCCTCCCGATTGTCCTTACAGAACAGAGTCACCTTGAAAGGACACGAGTCAACAACCCATTCATTCTCCTGGTGTCAGAATGTCTCAAGGTCATGGCAGGAAACATCACAGCTGCTCAGTGGGACTCGCCTTACCTGGTCCTTCCATCTGAAATTCAGTGTCCCCTCCCTTCCTTCATTTATATCCCCCTTTTCCGATTTATTTTTCCTTTTAGTATGAATCACTGTCTAATCTACCAAGACCGTGAACTGAACTGGGGGCAAGGGCAATTTGTGTCTGTTGTATTTCCTTCTGCGTCTCCAGCATTTAGAACCGCCTGACAATAAATATTTCTTGTATGAATAAATACATAGCCAACTTGATCGTTTGTAACGGATCTCATCTCCTAAAAGAATGTTCCCTGGGGAAGCTTCTTTGGACAGACTCCAGAGCAGGACCACCCAGCAAGACCCCACAACCTCAAGTAGCACAACACTGGGAAGCAAATTAAGCCCGACCTTTGAGAAAACTCATTTCCAAATCTTAGGGACACAGCCAAATAGAAGAAAGGGTAACGGGCCTTCTACTGCTCTATCTTGCACCAACAGCCAGCATCCTGGCCAGAGGAGAAAACAGAGAGCCATTAGCACGGGCTTCATTACACCTTGACCACTGCAGAAGGTTAACAGGGAAATGAAGAAAGAGCACCTGTCAATCTAACAACCTGTGACGAACTTTGACAATGCTTCTCAATATCAAATGCTTAATTAAGATAAATTTATCTTACTACTGGTATTAACAAAAGCTATTAGAAGGAGGAAATTCATATTGAATGTGGAAAACCAGGAAAATACAGAGAAAGATGCAAAACTCACTCATAGTATCACATCAAAGAGAGGAAAATTGCTAAAATGCTAATGCTTCAACACTGAGTCAAATGTGTCTAGAATCTAATGTGTCATATCCAATGTTATTTTTTTGCTGTTCGTTGGATATCATCAATGCACCATGAACATTTAATTGATTCCATTTTCTAATGATAAAATTGGGCAAGAGTAAAACATGCAAGTGCTGGACAAAGTATAAATTGGTATAGATTGTTCAGTCTCTATGTAAAGTAAACCTTAAACCAGTTTATAGCATTTGATTTAATAATTTAACTTCCAGAAGTGTCCCCTAAGAAAGCAATCTGAGAGAGAAAGCAAGTGTGTGTGGCGGGGGTGGAGATATGTTCACTGAAAATTCAAGTATAATTGTGAATTGGGGATAAATTAAATTCATTAACAAATTATAGTGCTTCCCAATAATGGAATATCACACAGTCATTAAAAATGTTGTGTGTCCCTATTTATGCTGTAAACTGCTTCTTGCTTCATCTACCTACCTGACCTCCCTTTCCTGCTCTACTTTTTTACCCCATATCCTTAATCCCCCAAACATAATTTCTACTTCACCTGTTCATTATGTTTATTGTTTATTAATCTGTGTCCATCTGCTAAAAGGTATTTACAGAAAGGAAAATGATAAATATCACTCTTCTTCAATGAATTTCAAATGCCCAGAAAGGTTCTTGACACACATAAGACACTCAGGACATAAATATTTATTGTAGGATAACATCATAGAACTAGAACTTCTTGGTAAAGAGATATAAACATGTTCAAAACTTTTAGAATATCCTATAAAATTATTTCTACAAAGATATATCTATACCTATATCTATCTATATGTATAGATATATAGAACTTCGCATTTTAAAAGTGACCTTTAAAACACCAAGAAACAAGCTTTAGGATATCATCAACACTTCTCCCCGTTGAAAATCCTCTTCTACTATGAGAACTTAAAGCTTTTTTGCAGGGGGATTGAACTCAGGGGCACTTGACCCCTGAGCCACATCCCCAGCTCTATTTTGTATTTTATTTAGAGACAGGGTCTCACTGAGTTGCATAGGGCCTCACTTTTACTGAGGCTGACTTTGAACTCGTGATCCTCCTGCCTCAGCCTCCTGAGCCTCTGGGATTACAGGCGTGTGCCACCATGCCCAGCTGAAAGCTGTTTTTAAAAGTTAAACTTCTAGAATTTTTCTTTACAATCCACATAGTTCTACTGCATGATCTAAAAATCATTCTTCAGCATAATCTAGAAGTCATGATGAAGGGTTATTTGAAACTATTTTTCTGTTGTCATTTTACATGTGTTGTATGTATGTATGTTTTTTTTTAAATGGGTGTTGTGTTTTAAGAAAGCATCTCACAGAAATGGTTTGTCAAATAAGAAAAATGAGACCTACTAGCAAGATTCATTTACAGAAGATACTCTTAGCATATTAGTTAGTCATAATATGCCACCCGATCCCTTCTCATAGTGATGAAGTGTCCTGTTCCCACGGAGAACTGAGACAGTCCCCCACTGGTGGAAGGTTTCCACAAGGTGAGTAGGCCCCAGTGAGTATCCTTGTGAGCCCCTTTGTATGCCAGAGCTGGGAGGCAAGGTCAGGAGGCCAGGGTCCCAAGAGCAGAGGCCCAGGAGAGTTAGACCCAAGAGGGCAGAAGTTTAAGGGCTACGGACATGGAGCCAGCCAGCAATTTAGAGAATTCCTACTTAAGAAGCACATGACAGCCAACTCCTGATGCTGCTCAAGGCCAGGCCTGTGCTGGGCTGAGCGACAGAGAGTCCTCTTCTGAGCTGAATCCCCACCCGCTAATTCTAGGGCCTGGCTGAACTTGAACATTTCTCCTGCAGAGTGTTTGGAGGGCACTGGTGATACTGAGCATGTGCAATGTTGTTCAGACCCGAGCTTTGGAGACTGCAGTAGTTCTTCTTAAATACTGGGGTTTTCTAGAATCTCCTTGATATTGGTTTCTGGGACTCCTCAGAGAGGATCTATGACAACAGAAATAGTACTGTAGTTTACATCTATGGAGTTTTATATTATGATACACCTGTACTTTTTAACATAACCTCATTTAATATTTGCAACAGAGTCCAATTATAGGTGAGGAAAAATAAAACCCAGAAAGGTTAATTGACTTATCCAAAGTAGCACAGCTAACAAAAGGTGGATCCAGGACTTAGATGTCAGCTAGGATTCAGTCTTTGTACTAGATAGCTGGCCCAAGTTAACACAGGTCATTTAGAACTGGTGTCATTTTCTACTCCTTGGGCAAAAAGAAGACCAGGAACAATGACTTGTCCATCGGCCATAATATAAGGAAGCAATTGATGTTTCATAAATAGTACTTGCCTTAAAGCTCTGAGTTTTTTTGTTGTTGTTGTTGTTTTTTTTTTTTTTTTTTTTTTTTTGTCTTACCCTTTAAAAAAAAACAGTCCTGAAATTTCAATGAAATTAAGAAATGTGTATATAGGTTGGCTCCCATCCCTGAGACTCTGTGAGGGATGGAGTGGTTTCACCATTCCCCATTGTTTAGTCAGTTATCTTTTACATCCTCAAAGAAAAGGTCCTTTTTCAAATGGACCTTCATTTCTCACATTCTCGTTTGCCAAAATGTACTGCTATTCTATTAGTCGCTAGTGAACTGAAAGGGTTGTTTAAAAAAAAAAATGTGCATAAAAACACTGATAGGGTCTGAGATCAAATAAAGCTCTCAGAATGGTCCACTGTGGTGCCAGAGCTGGGAGTCGTTCCCCCCACAGGCAGCCCAATAAAAGAAACATGACCACACAGATAAAGCGCAGGCCAGTGCCCGTGCGGCTCCTGGGATCAATGAAGCTGGCTCTCCCGGTGTCTGGCCCTGATGGGAAAGAGAAAAGTAGACCTCGATTATCCTGAAATTATTCTTGAGGCCTGCTCACATGAGCCAACTGATGCTGCTAACAAAGAGGGTTTGTTAAACTGGGACCTGTGCCATAATTTTTAACAGTAGATTGGGCGTGGCGAGGGAGGGAGGTGACTTAGAGGGGACGTTCGCAGGGGCAGAGAATGAAGAGCTATTATGCGACCAGCAGCGAGGCATGGGATTCTGGGTTGTTTCAATACTCTCTCTGCACTTGGTTATGTCCCAGCGTATTTATTGGCCTTGGGTTATCCATAGTGCACATTGTTGCTGTCCACTGAAGTCCTTTTAAAAAAGGAAGAGTTCAAGGCCATGTATCCAACTAAGCTCTTGCTTTTGCTCGAAAAGATATCCCCGTCTGAGCCCGGGCGTGTGTTCTTTATCACTGTCCAATATCTTCTAACATATTTTGAGAGCAACAAATCTTCCCAGCAATGTCAAAAATAGTGGGGATGGTCTGATCAGTTGGCTTTACCTTCTAAATCCTCTTTGAAAGATCTCATGGTCCATTGTCTTTCGACACACAATCCTAAGAGCCACTTGAGGACTTTTCTGTTATAGAAGGTACCCACACCTATAAAAAGCATGGTTTTTTTCCCCCATTATCCTCTCTTCCCATTTCCTTATCCAAACAGGCTCCTGGTTAAAAAAAAAAAAAAAAAAAAAAAATCTACTCTAGCTATCTCAACTCTTCCATCATATCACTTTTGTGCGCATTGCAAATCAAGTTTACACTCCACTTACCCAGGAGAAACAACCTGGCAAAGATCCCCAGAGACCAACATGACCATATGTCTTTGTTTGCCCAAGACACATGCTGTTCTGCTGTAATTATTAATAGCACCTCTGTTCACCCTCAAATGTGCCCTAGTTGGAAGATAAATTAATGATCTCTCTACCAATGATCTCCTGGTTGTCAAATCTGAAAGACTCTTCCCCCCCCCCACCCCCGGTTTTTGTATTTCTTGACACTCTGAAGAATTTGATAGTGTTATTCAATCTCACAATAATAAAAAGCTTCTCTCTTGGTGTCCTGTACCATTTCTCTGCTGTATCTCTGCTCTAATTTATTGTACAGATTTTCTTCCTTTCTACAACTCTCAAATGTTGGTATAACCTAAGGTTTCATGTTATAGTCTCTTGTCCGTGTGTGTGTGTATGTGTGTGTGTGTGTGTGAGATCACCTTGGATGATCATATGTTCCTTTGTCTTAGTAAAGTTTATAATCCAGTGACTGTTATCTTTTTCTCCCTAGCCAAGACCATTCTCTTAGTTCCATGTCTTCTCTGTCTGTGCAGTGCACCTGCAACACCAAATCAAGGTATCCAAAACTGAGCTCTTCACCTCTGGCCCCAGGTTTGATGTTTTTCTGCCTTTTCATGAATCCTGGTGGACCACAGGCATTCTGCACCTGCAGTGTAGCCACAGCCTCCCTGTGGCCAGCCCCACAATAGGACCAGCCATCTGCCAGCCAACTCTCAGATACATGTAGATAGATAAGTGTCATCTTAAGACACTGAGTTTTGGAGTGACATTGTTGTAGCAACAGCTAACCAAGGCAGATATTCAGCCTGGCAGCAGAGTATTCACATAAGAAAAACTTAGCATATATAATATCACCTTTAGGACAATATTGGATCACAAGAGATGAAATTGTTATAGGATGCTTAAACAATGGCAATAAAAGTGTATGAGGTGGCTAGAACAAAAGTGACCTATTGTCCATGGTGGTAACAAAATTGGTAAGACTGTTACCTATGAAAACGTGGAAGATAGACAACGTGAGGAGGTTTCAAGATGGCGGAATAAGAGAAGGTCACTTCCATGGCAGGTCCGTGGTATGAAGCCAAACAAGCAGTTAGGCAGCTTCTCAGCAAGGTGAGTGAACACAAGAGAGCTGGGGGAGGAACATCACTGGAATTTAATACTGGACATTCAATGCAGATTGGGGACTCAGAAGGTTGGATATAATAACACAAGGAAGTTGGACAAGGAACTTTATTAACGTATAGACTTGGGCAAGACAGTTTTTGAAGTATCAAAAACATGAAATGGTTCATTTAGTTATTTACTGTGTACCAGTAAAGATCTACAGAACAGCTGCTGGCTTAGTTAAAAGAGACTGAGGCTTATCAAAATAAAGGTTCCTGACCTGCTCCAGGAAACTGCTCAACCACCAAAATGGGCCTATTTTCAATGCTCTCTTCAGAAATGGCCAAGAAGATATCCTAAAATGGAAAACAAGGGCCAGGAATAACATGGGACTTTGAAGTCATTCTCAAGGAGAAGAGTCTGGATCTAATCAAGGACTATTCCTTAACAATGGTAGGAGGACCTGGCAGTTTTTGCTGGGAGAGATTTCCAAATTGCTCTGGGTCAGTGCTCTGTGTCTTCCTTTCTTTTCCTTTCTCATGGGAGTGTTGTTCTGTTGATCTTATCCTGTTTTTACTATTTTATGTTGGACACAAGTAGAAAAGATGAACTGTTGAGTTTATATATCTCTGAAGTAAGAAGAGCCACCTTTGGAACTGATACATACAGATGATTAAATCTTAGACTTTGAGCCTGATATCAGGATTCAGTGAGTCTTTTGTGGTCCTGGGTGCTAGCAGGTACATTTTGCATATAGGAAGGATATTAAGAATTGTGGTCAGAGGGCAGTCTGTTGTTGTAGTACTGGCCCCAGTTCTTCGCCCCTTCTGCATCCATCCCACTGTCACAGCCTCTATGGGAGGAGCACATTCCCCTGCCTGTTGACCTTGGACATAGTCATGTGACTTGCTTTGGCCAACAGAAATGAATGGAGTGAACCATGCCCACTCCGAGCATAGTTAAGTGGAGGCTTTGTGGGGTTCTGCTTGCCCCCCTGCACCTCTGCCATCCCCATCAGAGGGACATGACCTGTGTAGTTGGCTAGCTTGAGTAGGATGAGAAACACAGGAAGCACCATTATTTCATCCACTGAGAAGCACAGCTGGACCCGCTACCATAGGCTGAGCAGAGCCATCCAGAGAAGCCCAGCCGAGATTCCCTGGCCACCACCAACCTTCAGATCCATGAAAACATATCCTTTTTGTTTTCAGACACTAGATTCTAAAATAGTTTGCTCCACAGCATAATCATGGCAATAGCTATTTCATTCACACCACCACCCATGCCGCCCTTCCCAATTCAACTCCTCCACGTCCTTACTTCAAAACTCAGCCGTTATGGGCCCTACAAAACCTTCTCTATATCCACTGTCCTTAGTCTCTATGTCATTTCCTACCTGGTTAATATGAGATTCTCTTTTCTGGGTTGCTTAATCCCTCTCCCCAGTGCCACTAGGACAATGTCTCTCCAATACAAAATCAGGATTATCCCTCAACTTAAAACCCTTGAATTCTTCTCCTTATGTCACAGGAGTCACACTCTTGGAACTACATGAGCCCATTCTGTTTGCTGAAGGTCATATCTTAACCGTGTTCGGCCCTGAGGACCACCAGTTTCTTTCATTACCCACAGCAGCCTCCACTACCCAGTGTTTTTACACTTGGTCCACTTGGTCCATTTCTTTCACAATCCCTGTCTCACAGGTGGTTATGCAAATACATCACAAATCATTGCAAATTTGGTGGCTTTTTACAACAGCAGACATTGACTCTTTGACGGTTCTGGAGGCTAGAAGTCCAAAGCCAAGGTGTCGGCAGGGTGACGATTGCTCTGAGACTCTCAGTAACATCCTTCCTTGCTCTCCCTAGCTTCCGTGGTGACTGTATTAAACCTGACCTTGCACTTGTTTGGTTTGCAGCCACGTCACTCACCCCCGTCTCTGCCTCTGTCTTCACATTACATTTTTCTTTTCTCTTAAGGACACTAGTCACCAATCTGGGCCCACTCTAACTTTGACTATGAAAGACATCTCAACATGCTAAGGTCCCAGCAGCCCAAGACTCTTCTCTCAGTCACTTACCTTTACAGTTCTTCCATGGGAAACAGGGTTCTAACAGGATAAATTTCACCCAATTTCTTTTAGATACAATTTGTCCTTAACATGCCAGAAGTCTATTTTTGAATTATGTCACTGGTCATCTTGTCAAAACACTGAGACTACTCAGTCCTCTACTATATTCTCTGTATATTTCTTTCATTAGAAAATATAAGCTCTACTTCCCAAGGGAGAGAATTAATTAAATAAATTAGACTTGATGAAAACATTACCAAAGTGCGCTTTTACAAAAACAGTCTGCAACCTTAATATCCCCAGAATTCACAAATAAGTCTAGGAATCATTTTCATTTCAATTTTATAAGAAGATTGAAACATGAATCAAAGTTGTCTATTTACCCTGGAACATAATTATCAAGATTTCAAAAGTATAGGTGGTTTTTTATCAGGTTCCTGTGCAGATCTTTTTCTATCAAAATGTTCATTGAATTCCCATTTGTTGAATATATGAATTACCTTTTAAAATCCAAGCTGGAAAGATTCTCAGAACCCTTCTTCCACAAGTGGAAAAGGACAAAAGAAAATTTAATGAGTGATATTTTTACAAAGAACGAACGAGGGCAGAATGAAGGAAAACCAACAATAAGAGATGGAGAAGTATTAGTGGTAGCATCAGCAGGAAATCACATCACCCCCAGACACGAGGAGAAGAAAAACAGGAGCAATTCCCAGAACTAAAGCTATAGCAAGGCCCCTGACAGATCTGCGAAAAGGAACTGAGTAATGCAGCCCCTGCCACCAAGAGGTCTCAATGGAGACAGACCTTTCTACCATCTTCTGATGTCCTGCTAGTGCCTCCCAGGGTTAATTCTAACCCAAATCCAGAGGGCAATGAAGCCTGGTGATGTACTCCTAAAAGGTCAGTCACTGGGGGTGAAGAAAAAGGTGAAGAAAGGTGGAAATGGATCCAAGGCTCATACAGCGAAATCCAGTACATATACTTTAATCCAAAAAGGATTGCTTCTCATTAGACTGTCAGGCTGAAATGCTCTATCCCTGCTCAAAAGAGGAAATGAACTAGGTTAAAGATTTATAGATTGTGAGACCCGAAAGAGTGTTAAAGGGTCACCTAAACCAGTCATCTCACTTTACAGACTGATGAAATGGAGGTCCTCAGAGATAGAATGACATGCTTAAGACTGCCTTCGAGTTAATAAGAATTGGGGTAAGACCCAGGTTCTTGTTTCCCTGTCCAAGGCTGATTGCTCTGTTCATGCAGCTCAAATTCTTTCCAGCCCTGTGAGTCTCTAGTAATAGATTTCCTCCGGAAACATCAGTATGAACACCCAGCAAAATGCATAGATTAAGGAATTTCAGAGAAAAATTCTCAAAGGATCTCAAAAGACTTGAACTGGATAAAACATTCTAAAGACTCATGTTGTTCCTACCAGTCATTAAACTAGTAGGTCAGAAAAACACCTAGTCTTAAATTTTTTTCTTAATTTAAATATGAAATATATGAATCTGGAAAGAAAGAAGTATATATATATATATATATATATATATATATATATATATATGAAATTATGAAATATGTAAGATATATATATATATTTTACTATTCTTGCTATGTGTCTTAAGGAGCTAAGCAATTGCTTTCTAATTTTTCCCCTAAAGTATGTAATATTGCTTCTGTTTTTTACATGCACCAAAATGCTTGATAATAAAGGATTAATCTATCCCAGAAGATTCTACAAGATTCCAGAAAACTGTAGCATCTTACAATTTCATTTTTTTTCCTGGTTTATCGAGAACCTGCAATTTGCCAGGCTTTGTGCTAAGTGCAACAGACACAAAAAATGAGAGAAAAATACACTCTATCTTCTCAACCACATTGAGAAGCAAGAGAGGGAAGTACCATGCACCCATTACCAAGTGGGCGGACTGGGGCTCTGATTGAGATGTTCTGATAGTGCAGCACAATGGGAGAGTTGGTTATTACCACCAGATGACACAGTTTCCCCTGAACAATGTTTCCTAATCCTTTATGTGCCATGGACTTTGGGACCCTGGGGGAAGCTAGGAACTTCTCCCTGGAGAAGCACTCACTCACACACAGGACTAGATTTTGGAAACCACGGTGGGGAGTTTAGGAACCTCATCTTACCTGTAGGTCTTTACTGTGCACTGACACGAAGAGAAGACGTAAGCTTTTGGGTTTCTTGTTGTTTTATTTCCTCCACTCCCCCTAATTAAGTACAGGTCAGTGGGTAGACCTCCATACTGCCTAACAACAGAATTTATTTTGAACTTCATGGTACATAACCTTACTATTTTCAGATGATACTGATAGGAAAATGAGTCAGGGTATTTTATGAAAGGCATCCAATTTCTGGCACACCCTCCTTTCCTTTAACTGGCCAGATACTCATTGGCCAATGTTGAAATACAACCTAAAGCCAACCCTAGATAAGATAGATAATACTCTGAGAGTATTCTCCTTTGTGCTCAGCTAAGAATGGAAATACAATGCATTCATTTATGCAGAAAATATTAATCTAGAATTTACTATGCAGAGGCTTTGAGCTAAGTGCTAGGGGTAGAGTGAGACAAAGAACACTAGAGACTTCTACTAAAAGGGAAACTGACCAAAGTCAGATGAATAGATATAGTAAGAATACACACAGGAAGAAAGAGACAGCAAAAAAGGTATTGAATTCAACTGAGAGAACTGTTTATTTTTTCAGAGTAGAAGAAATTTCATAGAATCTTGAAATGTTAACTTGAAGTTGGGCTAGTCTTGACCATATGGAATTGCACAGCAATTAAGAAAAAGTAGATTCTGTTACTGAACTGCGTGAACCTCAATGCTAGCCTCATCTGTTGTGTGCATGGCCTTAGTACTCTGTGCCTTGGTTTCCTTATCTGGAAAAGGAGGATAATAATAAAAAGTGCTTAGCATAGCTAGGCAAAAGCAGAAAATTCATTCAGTTATCAAATCAAGTTCATTTTGGTTTATGCAAATCTCTAGCTGAAAAGATTTTATTCCACCCAGAGGTTGGCATTGCGTACTTGGCTTTAATCTGATTGCACAGGTAAGGACCACTTTAAAATTTTGATAGGCTACCAAGTGTATCTTCCAAACTGTACATATTTTTAGACCCCTAAGGCCAAAAGAACCCTAGAGTTTTCTCATCACTGTAATATCATTATTCGGAACATTTTGCTTGGTTTGGATTGTTTTAATAACTGCTCTAATTACTTACTACTTGTTTTAATTGATATTGTCATTCCCCACCCAGCACTCCATAAATTATGTGAATATCACAACCTACAAATAAAAAGAATAATATTAGGGTGCATTGGTAAATTTAGAAAAGTATTTGAAATGTTATCCACATGAAAATTTCCAAAAACTAGACCACAGAAGAAAGTGTTGAGTACTCTATCCACAAGTCTGACTCAATTTTCAAAAATATTCCTGTGCAAGTCCCCAAATATTATTTCTCCTAAACTGTATTCATTCACAAAGGGTTTGAATTTTCATTGGTATACTCAGATTACATCTAGTCCAGTATTTAATATTTGATCATTTCAAGATGGTGGTGACTATCAGTTTGACAGTCTAAAAACAACTTAATCAGAGTCATCAGAGAAATCTATGAAGTCATTTTTCAGTGTATAAAGAATAACAGCAAATCTTGTGCTTTATGACATTCCTGGGTAGTAACTCTCTAATTTACCACATTGAAACTCTTCACAGTTTGATAAGATACAGATGATATGGACTCCTGAACAAATATACAAATGTTAACTTGGATAAAAGGAGTTTTTTTTTTTTTAAAGAGAGAGTGAGAGAGGAGAGAGAGAGAGAGAGAGAGAGAGAGAGAGAGAGAGAGAATTTTTTAATATTTATTTTTTAGTTATCAGCGGACACAACATCTTTGTACGTGGTGCTGAGAATCGAACCCGGGCCACATGCATGCCAGGCGAGCGCGCTACCACTTGAGCCACATCCCCAGCCCAGATAAAAGGAGTTTTTAAAGGACCGGTCTTATTATTTATATCTTGAAAAGCATTATCCACATCATATTTTTAAAAATATGTTCTCTGCTCTTTTTGAGGTCTGAAATGAAATGTATTGCTCGGATCATAGATTAGAGAATGAATCCTTTGGATTTTCAACATTTATTTATATGTGCACTTTTGCAAACTATATTGAACTCAGGAATAGTCACACAACAAACATAGGCCATGATTATCTTGTTCACTCTGTGTAATTATTTCAAGAGGAATGCACATTTTAAATTTTCTTTTAGGACATCTAAAAGTATATGAAAGTAAATACTTCTTTGAAAACATTTATTGGTCATCAGTTTGCTTCAGGATGATAAAAAGTAAACTATGAAATGCATAAATTTTACTTAAGAAATATTTTACAAACCATTGTTTTTCTCTATCCCCCGTTCTCTCAATCTTTTCTTTGATAGCACCAAATTTTATTAATTGAGTTGATTTTCCTTGCTCAGGGAAGAGGGAGAGGGTAGTTTATATTCAATGGCTTCTCTAGAACTTGCCTTCAAATTCCAATGTGACTTGAACTGATTACAAATGCAGGTTCAAGGCCTCCAAGTTAGATCTTGCTGATTTTAGTAATTTCAAAAACCATTTTGAGGCTTGGCATGGTGGTGCATGCCTGTAATCCCAGCAGCTTGGGAGGCTGAGACAGGAGGATCGTTAGGGCTGAGGTTGTGGCTCAGTGGTCCAGTACCCCTGAATTCAATCCCCAGGACCCTCCTCAGCAAAAAAAAAAAAAAAGTGTTTTGAATGAATTTGAAAAGAAGAGGTGACGACTCATTGTCTGAAACCAAGAGTTTCAAAATTTTAAAATTACAGTCCCACTGAACAAAGCAAACTGCAGTTCTAACTAGGGTTTGGGAAAGCCCAGAGTTCAAAGATTAGGTGACTTTCAGAAATTGAAGTGTAAATTCTTCATTCTCTCTTAAAATGTTACATGATAGTTTCGTATTGTATCTTTTTAGTAGCAAAAATTTGAAAACATTTTATATGTAAACATCTAAACAAAAATAGAAGAAATGGAATATATAAGCAAATTCCTATGTACCTATCACTATTTTCAACGGTATCTACTTTCTGTCCTACTTGCTTCATCTAAATTTTCCCTTTTTCAACTTTTTTAATTAGAGAATTCTAACTTAAATCCCATGTATTATATGATTCCCATAAATATTTCTGCATGTATATCTAAAGATAAGGACTTAAAAATACAATTATAACACCACTGTTGTGCTCCACAAAATTAACAGTAGTTCCTCAATAATCAGCCATGCTTAAATTTTTCCAGTTGTCTAAAAATGTCTTTTTGCAGTTGGTATGTTCAAAACAGAATCTAAATAAACTTATATATTGCATTTCATTTTTATGTCTCTTAGGCCTTTTTGAATCTATAGCAGTCTCCACGTCTTTTATTTCCATACCATTTATTTATTGAAGACATTGAGTATTTTTCACCCTTATGGTATTAGCTATGTTCCTCTACCTTCCATAATTTTGTAAACTAGTACTTATATTTAATAGCTTGACTATATTCAAGTTTAAGTTTCAAATGAAACTATTCCATAGGTGATGCTGGTGCTGGGTACTTCTTAATGCATCATATCAGAATGAACATAATACATTATCCCAGTTTTAGTGGTGTCAAGCTATATCAGTGGGTCTATTCTACTATAAATTAAAATTTCTATTATTATTATCATAAAATGTGCCCATCAGTATTTCACTTAACTGCTTAGCTATCATTACTGATTGTTGATAGGATCTGTTATCTCATTAAAGTTGAAAATATAGTCTTTTCCTCATGCTCTTCTTCCCTAACAACCAATAAAAAAAAAAAGTTGAAAATAGTGATTTTTCTAATTATATCAGTCCTTCTGCAATTATTCATGGTAATTCTTCTCTGAGGAAGAAATCTTTCCTAACGACTATTTGGTTATTTCAAAGTTTAGACCTTATGGGAAGTTAAGATAAATACTTGGGTTTTTTTCTTATATAAAGTTTCAGAATAATGAGTTGATTCCCTTACAACCTTCAAATGTAATCAATGAGTTTTCTTTCTAGATGACCATTAAGTCACATGAACTTTCATATTTATTATGAAATCCAACCTTTGCCGTCACTATTCTCTTGGATTATACAATTGTATAGCCAATCAATGCACTCTTTGACCAGTGAGAACCCCTTCAAATTGGTCCTTCTGCTTTCCCCAACGTCCTTTGGACGTTACATTCATAGCAAAAAAGCACCAAGTTCAAGTTGTAAACTTCCTTCCCTAGATCTGACATCAAATTTTCCTTCTCCTAGGAAGAAATGGTTTTTAGATTCACAGTCTGAACTAAATAGGTACTCCTTATTCCTGAGCTGTTTTTCATTTACAATTTTTTTCTGTTAACATGGTTCCTAATAACACTAACAAATGACACATCTGCTTTATCCTATAATTAATATGTACTAGTTTCAAAATCATAACATTACTAGTTGCAGTTTAAAATTTCTTTGTGGTTGCTTATATTCTTCATATTCACCAAACTAAGAATGCATGGTCACAAACTGTTTTTAAGATTTCTTGAAATATGGCTATGCCAGCAGTATTCTAGAATTGTTTATTTTAGTTTGACCTTTGAGATTGTTCGCTAAATTTTGTTTCAGTGTTTTCACTTTTGCAAAGTATTTACATGGTTCTAAAGTTAAAACATAACATTCTAGCTGCCATCCTCTTCTTTCATCCCTGTTATCTCCACAGAAAACAAGTTTAAGATGTACAGCTTCATCTTTCTGTTTTTGAAAACATAGGCCAATAAATATTTATATTCACACTTAATTCCTTTTTCTGCATAGAGGAATGTACTATATATGTTTTTCTGTAGCTAGAAACATATCCCAGGGATCACTTTATGGCAATATATGGAGATCTTTCTTAATCTTTTATACAGCCACATAGTACTCAGTTTAAGAATATGTTACACCCTTCACGGGGTAATGTTATTTGCTTTCCCACAACAACTATGAAGTGACTATTTCTCCAAACTTGCCAATGGAATATGTTTCTAGAATTTTAGAATTTTGCTGACATGATAGGAGCATAATTTTAATTACTGTAGTATAATTTTAATTCACAAATCTCTTATTATGAGCAAGGCTGAAAATCTTTTATATTTTTGAGAGAAACTTCCATTTCTTTTTGAGTGAACTATTATATCTTCTGTAATTTTTCTATTGGGTTATTGGTCTTCTCATTGATTTTTAGACACTTTATATAGATATATATCAGGGCTCTTAGGCCATTTCTGCAAAGTAAATTACAAATACTTTGTTAGTCTTTTTTTTCTTTTCTTTCTTTCTTTTTTTTTTTTTAACTTTACAATGTAATCACTCTTTTCTTTGTTCTTTCTTTTTCTTTTTGTACTGGGGATTGAACCCAGGGGTGCTTAACCACTGATCCACATCCCCAGCCCTTTTCTTCCTTCCTTCCTTTCTTTCTTTCTTTCTTTCTTTCTTTCTTTCTTTCTTTCTTTCTTTCTTTCTTTCTTTCTTTCTTTCAGGTTAGGGTCTCAGTAAGTTGCTTAGGGCTCCTAAATTGCTGAAGCTGGCTTTGAACTTGTCGGCCCCCTGCTTCAGCCTCCTAAACTGCTGGGATTACAGGTTGGCACCACCACAGCCGGCAGCAGTTATTCTTGTTGTTGGTCTTTTGTTTATTTGCTCTTAGTTTCAATCAGCTTTTTCACTGCTGTGACTTAAAGACCTGACAAGAATAATCTTAGAGGAGGAAGAAACTTATTTGAAGCTTAGTTTCAGAGGTCTCAGTTCAGAGATAGCAGGCTCCATTCCTCAGGGCTCGAGGTGAGGCAGAAAAATATGGAGGACAAGTGTGATGGAGGGAAACACCTCCCTGATGAGGAGGAAGTGGAGAGAGACTCCACTGCCTAGACAGAAAATATACACCCCAAAGTCATGCCCCCGGGACCCCTGTCTTCCACCCACACCCTACCTAGGTCCCCACGCAGTTAATCCCATCAGGGAAATGATTCACCGAGTGGATTAAAATATTTTGATATCTTATAGGGATAGTCCCCTCATTTCTCCTTCTTTGTCACAGTTGTTTATCCTCCTAACAGGGCTTTAAAATCAACTTCTCTAACTTCAGCAAAAAGAAGAACAACTTGTTGGTAGCTTTTCTTGGATTCCATTAAATACATAAATTAGCACTGGGAGAGTTGACATGGATTACATCTTGCCCTACAAGAACACAGTGTGTCTTATTTCATTAAAGTTTACTTTTGTGGCTTCCAAGAGAGCTTCATAATCTTTCTAATATGATTTGGATATTTCTTATCGGTTGAAGTCTAAGTATTTTGTACTTTTACTACTTTAAGTGTGGTTTCTTTTTATTCTTTTTCTAATTATTGTGTGTATATGTCCGTGTGTGTGTTTGTGTTTCTGTGTGCGTATGTATGATTTTTGAATTCTATGGGATAATTTTATATCCTGCTTCTCTATTAAATTTTTAATTAGATTTCTCACTAAATTCTTTTGCATTTCAAGATATATAATTATATCATCTGCAATAGGAAGAGTTTCACCTCTTCTCTAATTTCTATCCTTCTAATTGCTTTGCTTCTTCTAATTGCATTAGCTAATACCTCTAAATACATGGTTAAATACTAATGGACAGAGTGAGCACTCTATCTTGTTCCTGATTAAAAGAAAAAGCCCCCAGTATTTCCCAAATAGAATGCAGACTTTGGGGCTGGAATACCACATATTTTATCATGTGAAGAATTAATTTTCTCAATTTCTGTATTTTAACATAGATGGTTTGGCAAGTGTGTTTTTGAACATTGTTGGAAATAATCATATGACTTCCTGAATTATATTCATTTACACCAAGATTTTAGAGTCCTCTGGAAATAATCACTTCTGAATATTAATCCCCTTATCTTTATCTGGCATATAAAGAAACTAAGAGGGAGGAGACATTTTTTAGCTGCTCAGTATCAGTAATCACTCTGATACTCTGCTCAGCTTCTGGCTTATTTCCTAGATATGTAAGCAAAGATGGAATTGTTTGGCTAAATGTAACTCTATTTTTACGACTCTTGGTAAAACACCATATCCCCCACTGCTGACTCCACTCTCCTTCTGGCACACGCACAGTCAGGCTCAACTTTTGAAAAGCAATGGCTTGAGATCTCCACGTCTTAAGAGACCTGTAACAAGTTAAAACACTCCTCAGCCAGGACTGTAGTGCATACGTTAAGCCCCATTTCTCATCGGACAGCACAGACCCAGAATACACGAGCAGATCCAAATTAAATGCAGACGTGTTTCAGCTTGGGAACACAATCCAATTCCAGAAGTGAGAGATCAGCTTTATTAACCAGCCACCCACTATCCCAGGAAGATGGCAAGAATCAAAACCAGACTTTCCTGATGTTATAAATTTGATTCCTGTCAGCAGGGGCAACCATTCTCTGAAAAATCCAACTTCTTCTTTCCACAGTCCATTTAATGTCACACTCAAGAACTAAGTCCAATGTGGTTTCTCAAGTTCCCTTTCAGGTGAGAAACTCAAAATAAAAGGCCGAGTATTCTGATGCCTGAGAGGACTCCTTTTCTTCACTGCTAGAGGGAAAACCTTTGCGGGAACTCTGGAAGGGGGAAGTGCTGTTACCAAGGGAAGACTCCATCCCTCATCAGTTGTCTTCTCCAAAAACCTATTCAGGCAGGTGCTGTTGGCAATAAGCCTCTGCTCTTAATTCCCTCAGAGAGAAGAATAACCATGAAATGGCCAGACATGGGCTATGAGCCTCCCTCACTTACCCCTTGAAATTAATTAAGATGCAAAATGGGCATCCAGCATTCAAAAACACCCTTTCCTTAAAGACACACACACACACACACACACACACACACTCTCAGGCACACATGCTTTTTTGTTAAAATGAAATTCCTCTCTTTAATAGCTTTTATATCTAAGGCATGGGAGTGATTCTAAAAACATTTTGGTTTAACCGATACTACAGGCCTCTGACACGAGACCAGGAGAAAAAAGATAAAATTATCCAAGTCTTAGAATTTCTCATGTCTCTAAATAGTTCGAGAGGCCAGACTTTCCAGATCATCATCATTGCCATATCTAACCCCCTACTTCCTCCATCTCCGTAAGCACCTTAGCCATCTTCTTCAGTATTTCCAGTGTATCCATCAAGATCGCCATCATCCCCATCATTCCCTCCATCAGTCCTATCACCTCCTCCGTCAGGAACTCCACTGTCCCCATAAATACCATTACCTCCACTAGAACGAGCAGTCTCCATCAGAACCACTACCACCTTCATCAGCGCCTCCCCCATAGTCATCAGTACCACAACCACCACCACCTACCACCTGTCCTTGTGCTTTCTCTTGCACTTACCTCTCATGGCAGATGGGATGACCTGGGCTCTATGGCTAAGGCCTTCGTTCCAAATTGTCAGAAATAGATAAAACAATTGCTATTGGTGAAACAAAATGACTTTTTTGTTGTTGTTATTTTCAGAACCACAGAGGTATTTTCAGGATAAAGTTAAAAAAAAAAAAATATTCTGGGCTTCAGGCCCTGGGACCTGGGGGAACTGTCAGATTCTTTCCCCATACACAATCTTTGTTTTTATTGTCTATTTATTTTATGCTTGACACAGTCTTCATATTGCCATTTGAGCCCACTTCCTCTTATTGTGTCATCTTTGATAGAGATGGAACCCAGCTGGTGACCCATGTTCTCCCCAGAGATCTCTGTATAGAAGAGGCTTCTCTCTGAATACTGATAAGCTGTCCTTCAAACCCTGCCTTCCAGCTTTCCAGCCTACAAGTGTTCTCTAACGACAGTGATAAACATCACTCCTTCACATTTAGGTATGTTCTGTTTTTCTGATTTTGGACATGGAAATTTCTTTCAAAACCTTTGTTGGAATGGGGACCAATGGGACCATGGGAGAAACACAAGTAATAAAAAGATTTGCCTTGCCCCTCTTTCATAAGTAGCCAAGAAGATCTGTTCAATGCCAGAGCTGTCTATGATGCTGTGGTGAGATTACTAAGGATAAATCAAAGTGAGGGTGTCACCTGTAGGCATTATAGACATTCCAAGTTTCTCAACACCACACACACATGGATGCTCATCCTCCTCATCAGGATGACTGCATGCTTTCCTCCCTAACATTCCCTTCTCTCTCTATCTCCTTGTCTCCATGCCCCTCTCCCTGCTTTGTCTCTGCTTCCTCCCACATCTTATTTAGTTGTCACAGGGAGGTCATGAGCCAGAAGGGAACCAAGCAGGTTTACACCCATTCACTAGGGGAAATGATTATGTATCAGGCATCAAACTTCTAGAGATCTCCAAGGAACCCCGTCCGAATGATCTTACCTTTGGCAATGTTTCCGTCTCTGGCATTAACATAATCCCTGACTTGAAACTCCTCCACAAATGAAAAGCCCATTCTAAACACAAAACAGATGGGAAATTTCTTAAGGTCTGGTTGGCCAGAGTCTCAGGTTCACTCGTGGCTTATAAACTTCATCCTCTAAAGAATCATCCAATGGACTAAAAATCTAAGTGTCCTTCTCTGCCTACGGCCCCTCTTTCTGGCCTTGGTACTACCTGTTCACATTTTCTTTTTTTCTCCATGTTAGAGCACAAAGGAAACCAGATTCTTTTATAGGGAGAACAGCTACTGGTCTGTGGCATGGAGGGAAAGTAGCAGAATGATTGGTAGAATCTCCTGAAGATTTTATTCTGATAGAGCTGGGTTGGGGTCTGTTTAAAGGTTAGATTTGACTGAAGCAGTTCATAAGTCCCTAAGTTGGAAGAAAGACATCCACCTGCTTCTTCATCCATTAATCTGCTACTCACTAACTCTGGCCCTCTTAACTGCAAGTTGCAGTAAACCACCACTTAACTGCAAGTTGCTTGACTGCTGTGTGCCTTGGTTTTCTCATCTATAATGTGGGGATAATGATAGAACTTACTAATACTAAGAACAGTGCCCTGGTAAATTCTCAACAAATAAGTAGGTCAAGTTCAGGTCAGAGACAATGGTAGCTCTCAATGAAGCCGGGAATTGAGGGGATATATTTTCAACTAGTGCATATGTCATTTCTAAAGTCTTTATTTTTAAAATGAAATAAAATTGACACTAAGTCCTTAGAACATATTACAGAAGAGACGAGAAAAAAGGAAATTGCCGTCAAATAACAGAAATGTAGGAAAGTTATAAAGATTACATTAGAGCTGCTTTCCAGTATATAATGTGGGACCAAAAAGTGTTGGAGATTAAGAACATTAGGGAAAGGTGGGTTTTAGGGTCCCTTGAAATCAATAGAGGGAAAGAATGTCTTTTCATTTTGTTTTGTTCAACCCCAGGGCTATACACAGAGCCTGATATGGTACCCAATACACATTTATAGAATGGCAGGACAGTCTCCCCGTCCTTCCCCTATTCTCTTTCTAGAGATATTCACTACAAATGAGTGGTGTTCTGTATAGAGAGCATGCAGGGGAAGAGGGACGGCGCCATCCCAGGTCCTTTCCTGTTCCCCACCTCCACCAGCATCTCCTTCCTGGGTTCTACAGCAGCCTCCTAACTGCTCTGTCTCCGTCCTCCTGCCTTCCAGTACAGAGCCAAAGAGCAGCCGAGGTCATCTGTTAAAAATTCATGCCTAATTAAATTAAAACCTTTCATGATTGCCTAAGGTCATCAGCATAAAATCCCAAATCTTTAAAATATTCTGTAGGAATATGTCATGTCTATCTGCTACCTTCACTGACTAATAAGCCTTCTTTCACTTCCTCTAATGTGACAAGCCTCGTCTAGCCTTGAGGCCTTCTTGCTGCTGTTCCTTCTGCCCAGACAGCTTTCCCCCTTTCCACTTTAGCTGATTACTATCAATCTAAGTGTCTCTTTCAAAGGGAAGTGCAATATGATCAACTATCCCTCTTGGTTAGGGTTCCTGTCTTATGCTGTCATAGAACCCCGTCCATCTCCATGATCACGAGGTAATTGACAGTGTATGTAACAACTTATGTAACCCCACTTTCCCTCCTGGTAGAAGCTCCATGTAGACAAGGACATAGCCGGCTAGTTTGATGAGATATCTTTAGTACTTAGCACAGAGCCCAGCAGAGAGAAAGCCAGTGCTCAATGAAAAATTATGAATGAACAATGATTTAAGGAATGAAGGGATGGGCCCAGCAACCCAAAAGGCATTTCATGTTTGGAAATTTGAAAATCCAATGTCTTAGATCTAAATCACTCAATTCATCAATGAATTCAATCATCTGCTAATACATAAATTGCATGACATTTACTTATTCATTCACCCATCTGGTATCTTGTGTTGATTTTTCATCTGGAAGGTGACAGGACATAATCAAGTCAGACTTTGCCTCTGTGGCTTTGTTTTCAGGGTTTCACCAGCCTGAGAGGCTGCATCCTGTAGGAAAATGTATCAATGTATCGATTTCTTTGACCGTGGAGGACTCTCCCCTCCTATGCCTGAGTGTCCTTTTCCACGTATGAGAACGAAGGGATGGATACAACCACCACTTAACTCCCTGGGGAGGTAAACAGGTGCACTGAGTATTGAGAGCCAGTCTCTAAGTCACTGATGAACTAACAAGGACCTGGTGACCACAGTGAGCTCCAGCAATGGTGGTCCTCTGCCCTCCATAAGAAGTGCTCACTCCAGTTATATTCTTAACACTACCTTCTTTTATGGTTTTTTGGTTTACTTTCCTGAGGGGCAATTGTGCTCCTGTTCATACGAGTCTCTCCTACTACTTCCATCCAGGAGCTTAGCAGAAAACCTAATTCCCAGGGAACAGGTACTTACTTATGCACAGGAAGTGTTCCATGTACACCACATAAGGACACCAAGGAACTTCAAATGAAGAGATGGATGCATTTTCTTTCCAAGTTCTACTTTATGAAACCAAAAAGGAAATGAGCAATGGACAAATTGCTATGAGAGAAGAATTTTACACAATTCTGCACTCAAATAGATTTCCCATCGTACCTGTTCTCTGAGCTTTCTTCATCTACAGCATGAGGTTTCTAGCACTGCCCGTGAGTACCACAGAAAGGCAAGGACCTCCTAAATCAGGTGTGCAAAAGGAGGATTTGGTGGAAATTTTAAGGTATTTTGTATGCCTTTAATTCTTTGAAATTGGTCAATGCTATATGGTGTGCACAGAAATTTTCAATTAAGTAAAATATTTGAACAACCTGTACCTTCTATTGACAGACCATTTAAATAAACAGGAATCTATCCATCAGGGGAAAACACAATGCACAGAGCAAAGACGGAGTGAAATCATCAATTTATTTAAGACAGAGGAGTTGTATCTACAAGTATGAAGTATATCAAATCAATTTGTAACTTTAGACATCAATACTTTTGAGTTCCTATTGAGGTAGAAGAGCTTAGTCCTTACATTTTCTCAATAAAATTGCCCTTGATGTTCTGGAATGAGGTTTCTACAAATTTAATATATTGCTCCTGAAATAGCCTATTAAGAATGATGACTTGTTCTAATCTACTGCATTTTCTGGCAGGGAATGTGATTATGATCAGTCGAGCAAAGGTCAATAAGAATGAATGGCATCTGTTCTCAAGGAGGCTATGAGAAAGTTTTCAAAACCAGATAAGAATTTAATATAGGAATTTTTTTGTCTGCCTAATCAAATTTAGATGCCCCAACTCTGCCTGGAATTTGTGCTGTAGATTGTAATCTGCAGGTGGTTTATAAATGAGTCATGTGTCTTGGAAGGGAGTTCTTAAAATAGGAACTTCTTTTTTTTTTTTTTAAGATGGTTCAAGGTTCTTATTAGAGGCCTGCTTCTCAACAAAAATAACTGTATTTATTCTCATAGTCTGTGTGTGTCAGAAATTCGGTAGGATTGGACCAAGTAATTCTATTGCACGTGGCATTGGCCATGGATGCTAGGTGGTCATCCAAGATAGAGGGCCCAAGATGGCGTCATATGTCTGCCTAGCAGGGGGCAAGGGTGTCAGGAGAGCTATGCTGGGCCCCTCGCCTTCTCTTTTTGGTGTCCTGGCCTTTTACACAGCCTATCCAATATAGTTGGACTTCTTACATGGCAGTTCAGAGTTGCAAAAAACAAAATGGCAGCTGCCAGGCCTTTAAAACCTGGGCCTGAACGCTGGCACGGTGTCATGTCTGCTGTATTCATTTTGTCAAAGAAATCACAGAGCCCACCCAGCTTCAAGGAAAGGGAACACTGAAACAATCTCTCATTAGAAGTGGCAAGAAAACTTCAGCCATCTTTCAGCTGTTCCCCAGGAGAATGGAGAGAAATCATCCAGAATCAGAATTTGGAGGTGCCTTCAGGCAACCAATGAACAATCACCAAGGTATCTTATCACAATAAAGTCCCCATGTAAATCATTTTCTAAAAAAAAACCTACCTCTGCTTGCAACATGATTATTAACAAAAACTCTTTAATTTAGCAGGAGAAGTCAGAGAGAGATTGAGCTTTAAAATGCAACCTTCAGAAAGGAACCCCATGTCTGATAGCCTCCTATTCTTTTCCCTTTGAAACAAAGAACTTTCAGAGATAGTCTCTTGTCCTTGAATATAGCTTTGTTAATTATGTTAAAAATGCTCACACAATTCACCGAAAAAGAAAATGCAATTGTTTTCTAGTACAGATGTCGAGTCCAAGTTGAAACTGTCTTTAGTTCCCCTACTGTGCCAAATGACTTCAAATTGGGGCCAGTTTTTCACTCTGGGTACAAAAGAAAAGGAACTAACCCATAATTTGTAGCTTTCCCAGCCAGAGTTGGAAGGCCCCCTGATATATTATTGTTGCTCAATCACATTGCCAAGGTATGAACTGGTGAACCAGGACTCAAGTTTCAATCTAACTTTGCTACTTCCTCACTCCCCAATCTCCCTTTGACATTCTTCCAATGTTTGTGACTATAATATAGGCTGCGTGTGACTGCGAGAATTTCCTTTTTGTAATTCCAGCGTCAGTCCAGGCCTATCAAGAAAACTCTCAAAGTAAGCAAAGCAGACGAGAAGTTACGTTACTATTCTGCATCAACATCACCCGGCTCTTGAGTCAGAGGTCCACAGCTTCAGACGCCTGTCTCCAGAATATTGTCCTCAGAACACATGCTGGACCTTTGGGCCCCAGCAGAGCCATGAATTAATAATATTGTGAAAGGATTCTTCTCCTATGGTAACTTCCTAATGGCTTTAAGTGTTTTTAGATCATTAAATTCTTGACAAAAAAAAAAGAGGGGGTGGGAGAAGCAGAGGAAAAGGAGGGGACAAAGAAAGTAAGTTTTAGTCAAAAATATTAAGACCCATTGTCATTAGAGAGAACATTGGGATGAATCATCTCTGAAGTGAGAATTACTATTGAAGCAAAGAACATTACTTGGTTTCAAAAATTTAAGAAACACATATTGTTGCAGGAAAGCATCTATTGTAAAAGCAAGGTGTCCATTGATTGTGAGTGTGTCTGTCTGCTCCTTTTTGATTAGGTTTTTACAAAGGATCAATCAGATTTGGATGTGTTAATCACTGGTAATCAAGGAATCATCAGCAAGAAGTAATTGATATCCTATGCAGTTCTCCCAAAGATGTATAAATTCTGTAATGAACCCTACAATCAGCGTTGTGTGTCTAGGTGGCACAGAAACTCTATTTTGATCATAGGATATGGTTTGCATGAGATTTAGTGATGACAACCTCAAAGGTGACATGGAAATTATGCTGCATTGGCATTTGCCTAACAACCAGCATGCAAAGAACCCTAGACCTGATTCTCACGCAATAGCTATGGATCTTAGCAATGAAACTTAAACCCACACCATCACTTACTCCCTCTTCTCTGCTACAGTGTGATGACTTTGCATTCTCTAGCATTAATCATCAATATTTGAAGAGTGATCTCAGCACCTCCTCTGTGTTAAGTCATTAAATCCTTACAACCCCATTTAACAGATCAAACTTGAAGTGAATTGTCTAAGATGACATAACTGAATGGTGGGCATGGTAGCCAGCATCCAAGATGCTCCCCAATAAACTTCACATTCTAGTATCCAAGACCTTGTGCTGTTCCCCCACACACTGTATCAGGTTTGGTCCATGTGACCAGAAGAATACTGCAGAAGTAAGAGGTCCATACGGAAGGAAACTGAGGTGTCTTGTCAACAGCATGTTCAACATGCCAGCCCTGTGAGCAAGCCACTTTGGGAAATGATCCGCCCACCCCAGGTGAGCCCCCATGGCTACAGCCCTGGCTGACATCATGACTTCATTCTTGAGAGAGACTCAGGAGAAACATCATTGATGATCCCCCAGGTTCTGGGACTCTTACACAGCAAATAGATCATTAGTATGGTGTCTCTGGAATTCAACTTGAGTGAACTGAGGGTATCGTCCAGGCTCTGAAAACTGTACTGAATTACCTCCCCTGCACTAAAGCTTATCTTCACTTTCATCTTGCCTTTCTTTCACATCTGGCCCCTACAGATGCAATTTCTCATTACCACGAGAAAGAAGATGGCACATAGTGGGGTGAGGGGCCAGGGGAAAGGATGATGACTAGAAGCTCCTCCTTTTCCCACTAGCCCAAAATTTTTCATCAAGTCCCTGTGCTAGGTGTCAGAGATTGTCACGGCCTGAACCCAGACTGAATGTGGCCAGAATTGGATAGGCCAGAAGAAGCCCTGCCAGCAGAGGCAGCCTGGGCTTGAGGGAAAGTAGGCTTTGGCTGGGCATTAAAGCTAAGCAGTGCCAACGGGAGAGAGGACAGAGAAAACAACAGGGAGGGGTGGTGTTAGCAATGGATTCAGGGATACAAGTGAAGCTCAAAGCAGGAATATGCCATGGTTTGGCATTATTATGCAGAGACCAGTCTTTCTGGAACATTAGATTCCTGGAGCAGGTTGAGGGGAAGCAGGCTGTACCTCCCAGTGGCCAAGACCACAGATGTAATAGCCAACAGCTGGTTCTGCCCTGTACCCACTCCTCTACTCTATGGCCATGTGACTGTGAAAGTCACTTTGTTTCTTGGACTCCCAAGTTCCTCACTTATAAATGTCCTTCCTTATGTGTCTGTCATGAGGTATTTTCATTCATTAGCAAATATATTCTGAGCTCCAACTCTCTGCCTGGCACAGTTCTAGGCTCTTGAGTTTCCATGGGCAAATGATTTCCATGTGCACATGTATCACGTCATTAACAAATTTTGACATATTTTAACCCAGAGCAGTTCCTAGAACTAAATTAACACTCAGTATGTTGAATAAATTAATTAGTAAGATTAAAAGGAGTTTTGGGACGGAGTTAGAGAGTGTCCATAATAATATGTTTCCTAAATGAGTGAAATTATCAGATTTTTTGCCTGAGACACTCAGTATAGAGGATAAATAAAAATACCAGATCTTGTGCCCAGAGACTACTTTGCTCCTGGATAAGGCAGAGGCCTTGAAACTTTAGCAGTGAGTCACTCAGAGGGTCAGTAGAAACAAAAATTCTCAAGAGAGCCCTGTGGGAAGCCTTGCCATCTAAAGCACACAGGGACCAGACACCACCATTTTAGCAAATTACTGTTTTGTTTTTACTTAAGGAAGAACTCTGTGCTCTGGCTGTGAATGAATCACAGACACTAAACTGCACCAGATTTCCCAAGTTCCATTATCTTTTCACTCAATAGCTCTGCCCTAAATAGAGCTCTTTGCTTTGACCTGAATGTCTGCCAAGTTTTTAAACTCTACTCTCTAAGAAATGTCACTCTAGAGGATATAGCATCTCTATTCTAGTGCAAAAGAGAGGATGCATGTATCAGAGAGACTGCAAGAGCAGGGCAGGAGGAGAGGATGGAGAAAAAGATTGACTACAATGCCAGGTCTCTGTGTAGATAAGATATTTATATAGAGGGTTAACCCAACAGTATGTCTATCTTCAGAATATGAACTTGAACCTTGATGTGTTCCTTGAAATGCTCCTCTTCCTCTTTCCTAAAAGTTACCACCTGTGATCACCCTGCCTCCCTCCCCAAATCCTTGCAACTATAAGGACAGAGTAAAATATAGCCAAACATTGAAAAGATTTGGCCAAGAACATTATTGAAAATACAAGAAAAAAATCTAAAATGTTTCTAGCCTGAGTGGGTTCACTTTTACGTGCCAAATTCAGGGACCCACATGAACCTTTTCCTCTCTGTGATTAACAGCCCTTTCTGGACCAAGAATGGATCTGAAAAGAAGTAAAAATATGACACATAGATATAAGGTTATGTTTCTCTCTATCTCACCTTCAATTAAATTATAGTATCAGAAGGGAGCAGAGAGAAAGAGAAGAAAAGCCACCTGGTCAATGATGTCAATGAGAGGAGTGGGCCTGGTTAGTGACACAGTTGTCTCAGCCTTTGCCATAATAAAGTGTCTGAATGAAATTCCCCAAGGAGGAAGTCACTGCAGGAACAGGAACCTAATACGGATACAAGGGCTTCTCTAGTGCACAGTGCTAGACTGGTCTCGTTGCTAGATGATGTGCCTTATTGGGTGCGTGGGTTAATAAAGTAAATGACTACAATTCTTTACCCCATTCCACTTTTCCATTAAAGGCTACATGATAAGACCACATTTATGTCCATCTAAGGCACTTATGTACATTCCACAAATACTTAAATATAACTCATTGATTTATACTTATATCCGCTGTTGGATCTAAATTCCAGATAGGACTAAGCACTCTACAAACATGAACGCTTCCCCAGAGGTCCCCAGGGTTGGTAGTATTCTATTGTACAAGTGAGGAACCAGGCTCAGAGAGGGTAAGTGCATTTCTCAGGGTGACATGTCTCACTGGTGGGTGCACAACCAAGATTGGTAGCCAAGCTCATCTGGCCTAATTCCCTGGTCTTTCTCCACAACTGCCACCACCTGCCTCAGGATTCGGGGTTATGAAAAATGAATGATCAGGCCTCCCCTGGAGCTAACTTTAACTGAGGGTTTCTGTACATGGGGTTTCCTACATGAGTGCTATAAGGCATTCATTCTGGATATTGTCTTCATTTTATAGATGAGGACACTAAGGGTCAGAAAAGTTGAAACTCACCAGAGTTCCACAGCCTACAGCAGGTGGGTCCCTACCTGCTCAATCCGAAGCCACCACCCTTGTGCAGCTGGGCTCCATCTGCTCAGGCTTCTCCAGCATTTGGGTGCATCACCTCCACGGACCTGAGAAGGTGGGAGTTTAACTTCACCTCTAATCATCCGAAACACCAGGATGACTCACATAGCCAGTTATCTTTAGACGACTATCCAGTGTTTCTGGGAGGAAACAAGGCCTCCGGTCCATCTCGTTTCCTTTCAGTAGAAGAGAACTTGTATGCAAAGGACTTGTCCATGAAAGCTATCTGTAGTGAACTTGAAATTTTTCTAATTTCCCTTATTTTTTTTTTCTTTTTGCTCTTATTTCCTTTTGTGATCCTAAGAGCTGCTCTTGTTTCTATCCACTTTAGCTGGTCCTCCATGGTCCCTTTGTGAATTCCCCGTTAAAATTTTAATAAATGCCTTTTCTGATTAACTAAGCCCGAGTAGGTTTCTGTTGCTTGCAAAGCACCCTGGTACTCTACATGTCAAATATTGAAATATAACTCATTGATTTATACTTATCCAGAAACCGTTTAAATATAAAATTAAGGTATCCAGTTTTCATGATTTTTGTGAGAAGAAAGACAAAGGACAGGAAACCACAAGTCTTGCTATTTTTGCTTTTGTTGTTTATTTATTTTTATGTACCTTGGGTATATAGACCACAATGTTACATTTTTTTTTTGTCATGAACACCTGTTCTGTTTATCATAGCCCATGCCACAAATCTTCTTCTAGAAATAAATACGGAGGCATTATTGTAAGACAGTCTATGTGTATATGCCCATATCCCCTACACTTTCCTTATGCCCATTAGAATGAAAATATTTAAGGTCTTCATATCTATGACGGGACAGAAATATTCAATTTTTGCAGCAATAATTCTGCTGTGAAATTCCAAGGTGACGCCTGAATCAAAGAAAGATGGTATGCATTTAGTATTTTATTAATAACCCATTGCCATAATGATATAGGGCAATAAGCCTCCCAAAACTCAGTGACAAAAATAATAGGTTTTTATTCAGCTCATGAGTCTAGGGATCAGCTGGGCACTGTCTCTGGACTTGGTTGGGCTTACTCCTACAATGACAGTAGCCCAAGTTGGCTAGACATGTCTCTTACATGCCAGAACTGTCTGTCAGCTGGCCTGGGATGGCTTCTGTGGGGACAGATGGGAAGACGTCTCACTTCCCAGCATAGGGATGTTATCATGATGAAGGCAGAGAGAAGAAACAGAAATGTACAAGCTCCTTTTTAAGAATCTGCTTATCTCTGCTTTTCTCCGATCTGCTAAGACCCCTTTAAACAATGCAAGTTATATATGTCCAAACTCAGAACTCAAGGGAACTCAATGTCAGAAAAATACTGGTTTCTTTTCTTTTTCTTTTTTTTTTTTTTTTTTTTTTTTGATCCTTTCTTTCTTGGGTGCTGGAGATGGAACCTAGATCATTTATGCCAGGCAAGTTTACCACCAAGCCAGGTCTAAGCCCTACATTCCACTGTTTCATGGGAAAAATTGCAAAGTCATATCACCAAGAGCTCAGATGCCACATAAATTGGGACCATTAGTTCAATTAATCTACCACAAATACAGTACTTTGCAACCTAGGACCTTATATAATTTGGTAAAGTGATAGGCAGTTGTGCTTTCTGTATACAGAATATAACATCTCTATTCTTCAAAATACTTCAGTTCCAATAATATTAAGTTTAGTATCTACTGTGTGATCATCAGTAGGAAAGGGGCTGTAGGTGATTTTGAATAGGTCTGATATAGAGAAATAAGGAATAGTATAAGTTTCTTGAATATGGCATGGTTTCTAATCTCATCAAGTATACAAAGACATAGTTTATTTGAACCTGTTCTGTTCTTTCAGAGACAGGTTTTAAGTCATAGCAGTTAAGATATTTATTAAAGGCAGGTTCGACAGTTTGGTGTATTTTATCGAAATGGGACAGAGCGTGTCCTAGGACCCATTCTCCATATCTCTCACCACAGAAGCACTTAGTGGTGAGGGATAAAGGGGCCCGTTACAGAGTCAGACAGCAGAGACTGATTCCACAGTGTCCTTGGTACTCAGGCAAGCTCTTCCAGTTCCTCAAATACAGGGGTCAGCTTTAGACATAGGTCCTCATGAGAAAACACTTTCACTGTAGCTAGGATCTTTTCTGTCCCCAAAGGCCCATATCTGCCAGAGTAGCACTATTAGCAGATGGTGAAACCTTCAAGAGGTGAGGCCTTATGGGAAGTCTTAGTTACTGAGGATGTGTCCTTGGAGGAGATTTCTCTTTGCTTCCTGACCACGAGGAGAATGGTTTTGCTCCTCCATGCTCTACTGCCATGATGTACTGTCTTACCTCAGGTTCACAGAAATGGGGCCAACTGATCATAGACTGAAACCTGCAAAACCAGGAGCCCAAATAAACCTTGACTCTTTGTAAGTGGATTATCTCAGGTATTTTGTTATAGTGACAGAAACCCAACTAACACAACTGTCCTGGAGAATTCAGATGGGACATCAGCAGCCCTAGATCCTTCCTATGAGTCCAGCCAAGACAAAAATCAATACTGACTGAAGCTCAGGTCCAATGTCAAAATGGGACACAGACATATGTGTGCATGTATACTTCCACAATGAGGATTAGAGAAAATAGCTAATTCAAAGACAGATAAAAGTACTTGAACTATTTTTAAAAGCAAAAGGAATTGCACCACCACATTTGCCATTTTTATGTCCCAAGAAAACCCTCCTTCTGAGCTGCTTGGTGAGTGATGGCATTAGGACAGGAGATTCATCTTAAACACATGGCAGAGAAGACAATAGTGGCAAAGGGCATCTAAACAAATTAGGAGGCCTCCTAAACAAATTGTTTTTATGACTGATTCATTTGCAGCTTTCCTAAACACAATCAAAAAGATTTTCCAAGTGAAGCAATAATATGCTCATCTAATAATTGTTGAGTAGAATATGCACTCTTACTACTAAAAAAACGGAAGTCGAATTAATAATAATAATAAAATAGCAGTATACAATTTAGAAATTCCCCCAAAATCTCAATACTTTTGTGTCCTAACATATATTGCCTAAACTAATTGAGGTACCCCTTCTGAGTCATTGGTCATTTATAATTTTTGCTGCATAAATTAATGGAATACAACTGGATTCAGAATCAAAACATGGAGGCTGCCATGTCTACTCTGCTACACTTTGGGCACCTCTTATTATTTCTTTGAAACCCAAGTTCCCCCTCAGTACAACTCCTTATGCAAGTTTTTCTTTGTGAAAATCCTAGCAGTTTGCACCAGAAAGTCTTTAGAATGAACCAAATACAATTAAGTATATTTTTCCAACATATAATGTTGCAACAAAGAGGCAAATAGTAGAACCATTTTCCCCAAACCATTTAACAGCCTCCAGGGAGGCACAGCTTCCTTTCAAAGTTAACTATATTTCAACTCATAGAATGTTTTTATTACCCAAATTGGACTAAGAAATTGACTGTTTTGGAACTGATTCCTCCATTGTCTCAATAACAATCAGCTAATGAAATATTGCATTATAAAAGGATAACCTGAAAAGATTCAGGTAACATTTCCTGAAATCCTCTGCTATAAAACCAGTTTGCCTTCCCCAATTACTCTTTGACTACTCAAGACATGATCACTATATTTAAATTGATCCTTTAACTGACACACATACCAGCTTGCTAGTATACAACGTTCACTCGAATGAAACAGAGCAGTGGTGATATTTTTATATTGCAGGGATATATTGTAGGTACATTCTAGAACAGTCCACAAAGGGATAGAAGGTAAAAGGTAAACTCTAATATGGTGCATTTTTTAAATATTTAATTTATAAATGATGGAGTTGAACACTGTCTTTTTCTTCCAATTCTCAGCTTTGTCTCTATTTTTTATTATTCCAATCATCACCCATAAAAAGCACTCACTAGCACTTTGGGATGCCAAGTACCATACTACAGAGAACTGCAAGACATTGACCATTCTCTTAGGAAGCAAACAATATTAATAATGATATAAGATATGAACATATGAATATAACCACATAGCTATCAGTATGTATCACAAGCAGTCAATGGCAGGGTCATATTCATGAACTCCTGCGTTAGTGTGCTTCTTATAACTAAGCAAAATACCTGAGAAAACCAATTTATAGGAAGAAAGGTTTATTTTATTTGGGCTCATAATTTCAGAGCTTTCAGTCCATGGTTATCTGAATTCTTTTATGTGGGAGTATCATCTCTGCTATCCCAGAGGTGTGAACCTAGTCAAAAACTAAGGTAATCTTGCTTAAAACACTGGATGCTGACAATAAAAGGATGTGCCATTCCATCTGGTAGAAGTATCAACATTATTTTCTATGCTCCACTTGGCCATAGCAACCAAGAACTGCTTTGACACCATCATGTTGCCTCAAGCTAAAAGAACTCTTCTTCTTTTAAAGTTGGTATACTTTTTAATCTTAACTAATATAGATAATTCAGAGGTATTTTCTTTCTAGTCCCCCCAAACACAATATATGGTCTTGGTACCTTCTTGTAAGACAGAACTCATGCTGAATAATAACTGATGTTACCAATACTGGTAGATACCACTTGGTTGGACCTTATGCTATGTTGTCCTAAGGCTGTACCACATGACCAGTACACAGCTCTCTTATTCAATGCATTAGCTGAGGAAGACTGACAATCCCTTATATTTCTACCCAATTCCAAAGACTCAGGTTCTTAATGATTTTAAAAGACATAAATCACTTTGAGGAAATGGGGAAATATTAGTAACCAAAGCAACAAATATAAGTGCTCTTCTTGGAGTCAGGAATATTCAGAGTATACAGATCAAAGGTCATAAGTCTGTTTTCATTCAAAATTATGTAAAACACCCTAGCAATAAAACATATAACTGCACCTGAGAATGATTGTCAACCCTGGTACATGTTGTATTGTATGGAATCTGCCAGTGGCAGAATAAAGAGTGTGGAGTTCTCTTGAGTTTCTTGGAGGAAAGTCATCAGAAATGTCTGAAGTAAATCATGGACATTAAGCAGCTAAAGGGCACTTTGTGTTTCCAGAACGCTGTGCACCTATGAACTAATTTCCCATATTGTTTTCCTGGGTGGCAGTACCCCTTGAAGTTTCACCTTTCAAAGAGAAAATAATAGAAAAGGGGCAAAAAAAAGTAGACTCCAAGGGTAAGTTACACGGACCAAAATAAGAAAAACATGGCTGGAAGTGACCAAAGGGGTTTGATTAAGGTAAAAACCCCACCTCCATAATTAAAGCAAATAGACTCCACTCTACCTCAGATCTATATGTCAAAGTATAGAATTCACCAGGTTTTTCATTTAACTGTGTGGTTGGAAATTGTTAGGGTCAAGGATGGAGACTTACTGGTTCAAGCAAAACACAATCACCTGAAGACCTTTGTAATGGACAAGACTTAGTGAATAAGCAGTAGAGGTGCATTCAAATAACTTCAGGCCTGAGAAGTCAAGGCAAATCAAAAAGGCAAGGAAATCAAATGCTACTGGTCTTTTGACTGCAACTCCCTCTGAAAGGGGGGATGAAAAGCCGAATCTGAAAAGAAAGAAGGCTTCATGGGTGTTCAGGCAGGCAACAGAGATGAACAGGGGCTTCACCTGAGCTCTGCAATGTTGCATGGCCACAAAGGAATTAGACTTAGGAGGAAAGATATATATCCCTGACCTTACGGTTTAGCGTGAAACATCACTCTCCACAGACTTGGGGGGCATGGAACTGAGAACTGGATGACCATCAAACCCAAAGTCCTTTTCTGTGTTTTTTCCAACAATTTTCCTCTTAGGATTTCCAGCCATATAATATATAATAAGGCAAGAAAAAGAAAGCACTGGCATAGAGATCAGCAAGGAAAAGATAAGTGTCCATATTTGCAAAGAACATGATTGTGTACATAGAAAATCTCAAAAAAAATCTGCCAAAAAATTAGAATAAATAAGATCAGCAAGCTTACATGATACAGAATAAAAATACCAAAATCAATGACTATATACTAGTAACAAACATGTGGACATGTAAATTAAAAATAGAATACAATTTGCAATTGCTCAAAAAGTTTAAATACTTAAATATAAATCTAACAAAACTTGTATAGGACTTTGTATGACTGAAAACTATATAATGTTGATGAAAAAACATCAAACAAGATCTAAATAAATGAACAGATATACTATGTTCAGGAACTGGAAGTCTTTGCATAGTTATCAAGTATCCTCAAATAACATACAGAATTAATGCAATTTCTATCATCTTCTCAGTGAGAATTTTTTAATTTGTTTTAATTAATTCTACATGACAGTAGAATGCATTTTGACACATCATACGTAAATGGGGTATAACGTCTCATTCATCTGGTTGTACATAATGTAGAGTTACACAGGTCATGTCATCATATATGCACATAGGTAATAAAGTCCAATTCACTCTACTATCATTCTGACCCCCATTCCCCCTCCCCTCCTTTCACTCCCCTCTGTTTAGTCCAAACTATCACTATCCCCCCACTTAGTGTGAATCAGCATCTGCATATCAGAGAAAACATTCAGCCTTTGGTTCTTTGGGATTGGCTTATTTCACTTAGCATAATATTCTCCAGTTTCATGTATTCACTGGCAAATGACATAATTTCATTCTTCTTTAGGGCTGAGCAATATTCATTGTGTATATATAAACCACAGGGGTTTTTTATCCATTCATCTTTGAAGGGCACCTTGATTGGATCCATAGTTTAACTATTATTAATTGAGCTGCTATAAATGCTGATGTGGCTACATCACTACAGTATGCTGATTTTAAGTCCTTTAGGTATAAAGTGAGTGGGATAACTGTGTCAAATGGTGGTTCTATGACAAGTTTTTAGGAATCTCCATACTGCTTTCCATAGTGGTTTCACCACTTTGCAGTCCCACCAGCAATGTATGAGTATACCTTTTTCCCCTCATCCTTTCCAACATTTATTGTTGCTTGTATTCTTGATGAATTGTCATTCTGACTGAAGTGAGATGGAATCTCAGTGTAGTTTTGCTTTGCATTTCTTTAATTGCTAGAGATGTTGAACATTTTTTCATGTTTGTTGATTGATCATATTTGTTCTTCTGTGAAGTGTCTGTTCAGTTCCTTAGCCCATTTTTTGATTGGGTAATTTGGTTTTGGGGTTTTTTTGTTTGTTTGTTTTTTGTTTTTTGTTTTGGTGGAGGGGGGGAGGATTGGTGTTAATTCTTTGAATTCTTTATATATCCTGGAGATTAGTGCTCTATCTGAAGTGTGAGTGGTAACAATTTTTTCCCATTCTATAGGCTCTCTCTTCACATTATTGATTGTTTCTTTTTCAGTGAGAATTTTTGTAGATACAAACAAAACTATTCTAAAAATTATATGGGAAGGCAAAGGAAATAAGAGTTCACACAAATTTGAAAAAGAATAAAGTGGATATAATTAGTCTTCTCAATTTCAATACTTACTAAATAACACAGTAATTGAGACTGTGTGGATATTTGTAGAAAGATAGCCTCACCAACCAATGGAACAGAATATCTACCTCAGAAACAAACTAAAAAAATACACACAATTGATTTTAGTATTTTGCTATTCAATAGTAGAATAGAATTCTCAAAAATAAGATAGGGAAGAAGGAGGAGGAGGAAGAAGAGGACAACTACAGATCTAAATCTTATATCTTATACAAAAACTAACTCAAAATGCATCACAGGCCAACATGTAAAATTATAAAACTTTTAGGAAAAGATCTTCAAAATTCAGGCTTTGATACAGAGTTTTTGAACTTGATACCCAGTGCATGACTCATGAAATTAAAAGTTAATAAATTACACTTCATGTAAACTAAAACTTTAGCTTTATGAAAGACTCTAATAAGAAGAAAAGACAAACTACAGAGTGAGAGAAGTGATTTGCTGGGAAGGGGTATATATTCCCCAAAGATAAACTTAAAATAACCCTTTTTACTCTAAGGTGGGATGGTAATGGAAGAAGAAAAGAAATAATCTAAAGTTCTCATTTCACTTAATATTTTACCCAAAGCATTTATTTTACCCAATCTTTGGTGCTGATAACGCCAAGGTCGCGAGTTCATTCCCCGTACGGGCCACCAAATGCCGCAGTCTGGCTGGGCACAATTCAGGAGCCACTTGTCAAAAGAAAGAAACTTTATTTTTAGAACCACACACGCCAAACAAAACAGCTCCTCCGGAAAAAACCCTCAGAGCCCAACTGCCACCACAGGCTTCCCACAAGCCACACTCCCCAACCACCAGCCTCCATACCTCCCACAATCCTCTTGCTCTTGAGGCCGATTGGCTGGGTCGCATGGGCGGAGCCAAAAAGTCCCCCAATGAGCAGCTCCGTGGCCTGAAAGGGCAGGGAAACAGCCCAATGAGCTTCACCGCAGAGGAGCCAATCAGCTAGATGTTGCTGGGGCTGCTGTGAGCCAATCATCAGCTGGCAGTCTGAAAGTTTGCTGGGGCCCCTTCGGCTGTGGCTCTCAACAATTTGCAAACCACACAGTTGACAAGGGACTATTTAGAATATAGAAAGAATTTCCAAGCTCAACAGGAAAAAAGCATGAATCATCCAGTGAGAATATGGCAAAACACATTCACAAGAAGAAGATTCATGGTTCATGAAAAGATGTTCAATATCATTACCCATTAGGGAAATGCAAGTTACAACCACAATGAGATATCACCACATTCCATTCAGAATGGCTCAAATAACAAATAGCAACATCACCAAATGCTGGAAAGCATGAAAGAAAACTGAATCATTCATACATTTTTGGTGGGAATATAAAATTATACAACCACTCTGGAAAAGTCTGGTAGTTCTTTAACAATGAAATATGCATAACCATATGACCCAACAACTGTGCTCCTGGGCATTTATCCCAGAGAAATGAGATCTGCATGTAAACAAAAATTTGTATGTAAATGTTTATATTAGCTCTCCTCATAAGGACTAAAACGCTAGAAATAGCCCAAATGACCTTCAGTGGGTATTTGGCTAAATAAACTGTGGTATATCCATATCATAAAATACTAGTAAGCAATGAAAAGGAATAATCTGTTGATACACAAAACAATCTGGATGAAGGGCTAAGTATGTTGCTTGGTGACAGGGTACTTGCCTAGCATCTTGAGGTCCTGAGTTTAATACCACTGCGAATAAACAAACATAACCTAAATAAATCTCTGGAGAATTGTGCCAAGTGAAAAATGTCAATCAAAAAAGGTTACATACTGAATGATTCCTTCCATATAACTTTCCTCAAAAGTTATAGAAACAGGGGACACATTTGTGGTTGTTGGGGTTCAAGTAGAAGTGGGGACAAGAAGTAAGTGGAGTGGCTCTAAAAGAGAACCCAAGAGATATTGTTGTGGAAACATTCTGCATCTTAATTATTAATGTCAATAATAATTGGTTGTACTATGGTGTTACAAGATGTTGCCATTGAGAAAAACTGTTGTGTGCAGGATCTCTTTATATTATAGCTTACAGAGCATGAGAATCTACATTATCTCAAACTAAAGGTGAAATTTAAAATAAAATATATTTGTCATATAAGAAAAACCTTCCCGCACCTGGGCACAGTGGCACACAACCATAAACCCAGTGACTTGGGAGCCTAAGGCAGGAGGGTCAGAAGTTCAAGGCCAGCCTCAGCAACTTAGTGAGGCCCTAAGTAACTTAGCAAGACTCTGTCTATAAATAAAAAATTTAAAAAAAAAAACTTGGGATATAGCTCAGTAGTAAAGGACTCCTGGACTCAATTCCTAGAACCAAAACAAAAAACAAGCAAACAAAAGAAAACAAAAAAGAAAAACATACTGTGAAAACTAGGACACCATCTCTCCTCCCAATCACCTTCAAAACTCGAAATTGCATCCTGGGAATATGGTATATCCCATAATAAATTTGTTGGTAGCATCCTCATATTTGTATTTATTTCAAGGAACAGTTTTTGACTAACTGCAAATACATTAACGTTTCTTCTAAACATTTTTTAGGTGAATTTTTAAATGACACACTTTGAAATGGGTTGTATCTGATAACTATAAAATAACATTTTTGAATCATAGGGGAAAAAATCAGTTATCCTCAAAGCAAGTTTAGTTCTAATAGAAAATGCACAAGTATTAAGTAGTGAGCTCTTGGAGTGGCATTTTTATTAATTCTTCATTTTATGTAGATGGGAATTTACACACCACAGTTTTATACTGGAGTCTTTGCCAAAGTTTCCCTCTTGTCTGAGGTCCAAAGTTTCTGGCTGGAGTTTCATAACAAAATATGCATTGTTTCCACTGGGGTTTATACCAGAAATAATTAGGTAAAACGGTGCTATAATGGAAACAATACAGCTTTTGTAATTCATTATTACATTGTTGCTAAAATTCACAACTTTCAGTGTTAGAAGAACAGGATGGTTAGTTGCTGCAAATTCCCAGGAGGAACCACTAGTGATATATAAGCATCTTTATTTTATTTCCTTATCATGATTTCAGAAACCTTAACCCAAGACACTGTTGATTTTTGCAGACTCTTAATATTAAAAGGGAAACTTCATGTTTGTGCATTAATGATGTGCAAAGTTCAATGCTTAATTCAAAAGTTGCACAAAGCATCTCTCACTCTCTTTGACATCTTACGTTGTGTCGACAGACTTCTGTTTAACCAACCCCTCTTCCCTCTTCCGGCTCTGTCAGTGACTAGTATTGCTTTATCTGGATCTCAAGTTTTCTATTCTTCATATTTAATTTTTTATTCACTGTTTCCCTGGAGGAGATCTGAAGGCTAACAATATGCTTGCAAAGCACTTTTAGGTTTCCAAAGAAAAGTAGATGAGATTTTAATGAGTGATGATTTAAGTATCCTCTAAGTATGAAAGGCCTTGAAAACTTTTGGACTCTTTTTTTTTAAAAAATTAAGTTTATATTATCTTATATTGTCATTTTTTAAAAACTGGTCTCCCAAATACATCATATAATTCAACGCTACTCAAAGTATGGCCTACACACCAGTAGGAGCAACATCACCTAGGAGTTTTTTAGAGATGAAATTTGGGGGCAAAATTAATTTAATAAATTCAGAATAACTGAATAAGAATCTCTGGAGCCCAAGAGCCTGAATTTCATCACTCCCTCCAGATGATTTCTATGCTTGCTGAAGTTTGAAAATTATTAATATTAAATCATGGCAGCTCAGAGGCATTCCTCAGAGGCAATGTACATGCTACAGACTGAATTGGCCCCGTCCCCAAAAATCATACGTTAAGGTCCTAACACTCAATACCACTATATCTGTAGATAGGGTCTTTGGTAGGTAAAGTTAAATGGAGTCATAAAGGTAGGGCCCTATCCCCAAACTCCCTCTCTCTCCCCACCCCCATGTCTTTCCCTCTTTCTGTGCAATGTGAGGACAAAGCCAGAAGGTGACCTTCTGCAAGATAGGAAAAGGACACCCACCAGAACCTAACAATGCTGGTACCTTGATCTTAGACTTCCAATCTCCAGAATTGTAAATAAATAAATTTCTGTTGTCTGAGCCACTCAGACTATGATAGCCCAAGAGGACCACAGAATGCATGATCGGGGAGAATCTTGTTCTGATTTCATAAGTCAGAGGCCAGAAGTGGGTCTCCTAGAAAAGGCCATTTTCCCGATTCATGAACTCCACCAAGACTAACAAGGAAACTTCCGGTATCACTGAGATCAAAATCCAAACTCCTCATTGTGACCTTCAAGGTCATAAGACCAAAGGCTCCCCTATTTCCCTGGCTTCAGCTGTACCTTGTTGGCTCCCTACCACCATCTTCAGCACTCCCTCCTCCTACCTTTTTCTCAAACATGCTACATTTCTTTCTTCCTTCTTCCTGCCCTAGGACCTTGGCATTTGCTTTACCTTGTGCTTTTGCCCCCAATTCTTTGAAAAGTGAATTCCTTCTCATCTTTTCAGCCTCAGTTCAAATGTCTTCTTAGAAAGACCATGACTACCCTATTTAAAGTGACACATTTCCTGTCCCTATTGTCATCATTCAGCCATCCCTACCCTTTGTCTCAGTCTGAAACTTTTTTGCCTTCTCCTGGTTTCATGATAGCAAAATCATGTCTCTCTTGTTTACCTACAAGTACTTGTTGGTTGAATAAATTTTGTAATGTACCTCTCCCTAATGACCCAATAATAGTGGCATTAAATTCCACCATATGTGGGTAAATTAAGACACTGGATCTATTCTCTGGGTGTTAATTAAAGTCTTTATCCAGCCTGGGTCCTGGTTCCAGAGTCTCTGATGTTCTGCTTCAACCAATTCCCCCTTGACCGTATCTGAGCCAGAACTGAGCAAAAGAGAAAGGACAGCCATGGTTCTGAAGGTGTCAATCACTGGGTCATGATATATCTTTTGAAACTGACCTGAGTCAAGTGCTGAGCACCACTCCTCCTCTCTGAGTTAGCCCGCCTCTATCCCCACTGCCATGACTGAAATTTGCATTAGCTTAGCATCTTATCATCAGGTGTCATTGCCTCTAGGCTGAGCCCTGACTCCAGCTTGTTAAGCTGAAGTCCTGACTAGACCTCTGCTTTATGCTCAGATGCTGGATTGTGCTCCCCTCTGGATCTACCTCAAAAAGTAGTTTTCCTGCCATGATGAATGAATAAACAAGGGAACTGAATAGAAATGAAATGAGTTCCCACCCGCTCAGGAGAGCACAGGGCACCATCTCTTCCCAACTCCACATGCAGTGACTGTCCTCCCAGTGGTAGCTTACTGGCACCCACAGCAATATTTATACCACAGAGATCAGCAAACACTTTAAGCCAGGACTACGTTGCCCCAGAGACCCAGTTGTTAACATTGAGCAGCACCCCACTGGCTAAAGTCCACCAAACCTGGAAAAACTCTGGCTCCCTACATGTGTCCTACTGCTTTGCAGAACTGTCCAGAGGGATGCTTCATAGGCTTTCCCTTCCCATCCCACATACCAGGCCCGAGTCACCTCAAGCAGCTGTCCAAGTTGGAGTTTCTGTTCCTGATTCCTACTATGGTCATTTTAACTGTTTTAACTATGGTCATTTCTCCCTGTCCCTTTCTTCCAAGTTTCATCTAAGTTTCAGCTGCTATAATGAAATATCTTACAAATCTATAAATCATAGAAATGTATTGCTCACAGTTCTGAAGGTTGGGAAGTCCATGACCAAGTTTCCAAGAGATTCAGTGTCTGCTTTCTGCTTCCAAGTTGGTGCCTTCTTGCTGTGTCCTCATGTGAAAAAGGGCAGAAGAGACAAATGGCCAAACATGCCTCCTGGATCCCATTCATGAAAGCAGAGTCTTCGTGACCTAATCAGTTCCTAAAAGCCTTTCCTTTTAATCCTATTGCCTTGGTCTAAGATTCAAGTTGGATTTGGGAGGAACACAAACATTCAAACTTCCACCTGGCAAGGTCTCATTGACTTTGAATCTTTAAAAAACCTTGCAAAATCTGAAAAATGTGCTTGGCACCCTGAAAGGTATCAAGAGAGTCACAAAGACAAGTGGGAGCTTCATTCTTAAGTACAACAAGATAGAACTTCAAAGCTGCAAAAAGAAAATCACTGGAGCTAATGCTCAGTTTTACTTGCCCTAAATTCTTTTCTAGATGCATTTCTGGGTTTTTACAAAGCAGAGAAAAACACAATTTATATCACTGATATCATCAGAAGTGCTGGCACAAATATGCAGTCAGATGTCCAGAGAAAGGAAATAACTCAGGGATGTCAGGAGGGGTAACCCAAGTGCATTGTCACACTTGCATGCCATTAATCATGCACCACCCAGAGAGGCTTTTTATTCCTGTCTGCGCTGATACTTAACTCCATGGTCATCAATCAAAAGGGTGGAGAATGAGGACCAGCAGTGTTAAGGGGATTCTCTAAACTCTATGAGAGCCCATCTCCTATTGGCAACCCCATTTCTTTGCAAAAAGCTGTGATTTTAAATATTCTATCACTTATTTTGCACCTGTACATGTTTATCTCTAATTCCCACATTGAATTGCAGGTTTTTTAAAAACAAAGATAATAGCTTACACAGTTTTTAAAATTTTTTCCAGGATGTTTAAGCAGTTCTGATAACATTAAGATTTACATTTTCTGTATATAAAAAAAAGAAAAAAAAATACTATAAATACAATTTGAGGTCCAGTGACAAAATGCTAGACGTCTTTGTAACAATATGGACTTAAAAACCTCTAATGAGTAACTGGGGGAAAAAATACATTTCTCTCCCCCCAGGAATAACAGGTAAAAATCAATAAGTGATCAATAAAAAATAAAAATAAAAAATATGGTCAGCCCTACAAATCACCAAAAAGGTACAATTTGGTGCTAGAGATATAGATCACATACTTAGCATGTGCAAGGCTCTGGGTTCAATCTTTAGCACCTAAAAAAAAAGTGTAATTTAAGCAATATTTAGATAACTATCATCTACTAAATTGATATAAAAATTTTTAAAATTATTACATGCTTTATAGATTTTTTTTGAGGAAATGGGTTAAGCCTATGTTGGGGGGATAGGTGTAGATCCTGTGATATTACTAGAAAAGACTATATGTCATTGCAGCATTGGAGACAGCATGAATGTATGATAACAGGAAATTAACTCATTAATTGGGTTTGGTAACATGCACAGAATGAGATATAATAAAGCCATTTAAAGTATTATTACAGAAAAATATTTAATGGCATGGAAAATGAAATGCACTAATAAGTAGTATTATGTAGAAAATGTAAAAACATATAGGAAATATAAACATTGTTTAAATGATAAGACAAAAAAGGCAAATGTTTAATATTTTGGGGTCTAAAATAAAGACTACTTATTTCATTTATCCATCTTCAGTGAAAGAAGATCACAGAAAGTTCATTTTCTTTCAGTGCTCTCATATTAAGTAGGAATTCTTTATATAGCAGGTAGAGATTTCCTCATGAAATTTGTGCCAATGGGCAGATAAAATGTATCACTAGAAGATCAAAATATGGCTTTGTATATGGAAGTCACAGAAAGGTCCCATTAGAGACTAAGGGTCTCTTTGCCATGGATTTGGTTATAGAGAACGTGCTCTGGGGTGTTGATTAAGGGTCCTGTAGAGACAAGTGGAGATGATAGAGTGCTTCCCCTGCCTACAGGAGAGCCGACATTCTCTGTCTCCTGCTCCTCAACCCAAGGAGGACAAGCACCAGTGACCTCTGACCCTGGAGCAGCCTTCTAGAAAGTTCTCATCTATCTCCTACATAAACCTCCTTAGAAAGCCACATCCTCAGGCATTCAGACTATGACGCACACCATTTGTTTCTGTGCTGTTGAAACAAGAGTTCAACATCAATGTTTGGAAGTAGGATCCAGAATATATTGAGTCCCTGTGGTCCAGGCTTCCTCAGGGAAGCTGACCAGCAATGTTGGAAGGACTAAGAAGGTGTTTCCATGTTGCTGCTCAGAGCCTGTAATATGAGTTTAAGTGCATTTCTGAAGCATCAACATTTTTTCTATCCCCTCCAAAAAAAGGGAGCATTCCTGCTTTTCTCCCCATCCAAGATCCCCTCCCTACCACTCCATGAATCCCACCTGGACTCTAACACTTAGGACAGTGCTCCACAAAGCCCACAAACTGGTCTCTAGACAAAAATCTGCTTGAACATTTTACCTGATTAACACACATTTAACCAAATGGATGGTCTAAAATATCCAAATGTCTAAACTGGAATGGGTGTGGAAATTGGACAGGCAAACCTCAGTCCTCAATGTGCAGTGTTTCAGTGTGGATCTTAGATGTTCCCCCCAAAGACCTACCTGGTAAAGTTTTGGTCCCCAGCTTGGTGTTATTGGGAGGTTGTTAGAAACCCTGAGAGGCGGGGCCTAGTGGGAGGCATCATTGCTCTGGGGGATTATGAAACCATGGTAATTAGTTCACTCCACCACACACTCCCATCATAGCGTCCCGCACAGGCCCAAACCATTAGGTCCCACGCATAATGGACTGAAATCTCCAAAACTGTTGAGCAAAAAGAAACCTTTTCTCTTTATAAATTGATTACTCCAAGCATCTGTTGCAGTCACAGAAAAGGGACGGACACGCCCAGCAAGGCAGTGTGTACCCATAGCCCAGGACCTAAAAAATAAAATAAAATCATGCAAAGCACATGCCCACCACAGCAGGCAGCTCCTTTCCCTCATATTGTGTGCTGTGCTTCTCCTGAGGATGAAGCAGACACAGATTTGAAGTGAAAACTACTCTCCACAATACTGTTAGGGTACCCAGCACTATAAAAGACCCAGGGTCCTCAGGGACCCCAAAGATGATTTCTTACCATTTTTCTTCCAATGTTAGTAGCTTCTCTCTGACATCCCCTTGGAATAATGCAGTCTTCTACTTTCACAGCTCATTGACAGAGTGTTCAGTACCCTCCACAATGGCCAGGCCAGAGGGCACCTCCGATGGTTAGACAGGACATCACTCTGTTGAGGTAAAATCCATTTTTCTAAGTCTCTCCCTCTGCTTCTACTTTCACCTCCATGGAAGAAGAGGTCAAAAATCTAATTTCCATTTGTGACATTAATTATAATGTCAGTTTGGTTTTATGGAAAGGAAAAAGTAAAGAAACATCAGAAGTAGGATCACTCGCTTGAAAACCCATTTACTTACTAAGCTCTTAACTGCTTGGGGACAAAGGCTCACAAATGAGAGCAAACTGGGAAGAGGCTATGAAAACTGGGCCCTGACTGCAAAGATTTATCATCTCACAACACTCCAAGTACACTGCTTTGCTCTTTCAGCAGTCATTCCTCAAGATGCGAAGGTCCATAAAAATTTAATTTGTACAAATATTGTTTTCAGGCTTTTCCTCTCAAACAGGAGAAACATTATGGCTTATAAATTTTGACATGATTAATGAACTATTAAAGGGAGGTATATATGTCACCGCTTCACATTTACTGCCTCAAAGTTTTCTTAAAAATAACTGTGGACATATAGGTAACTTATGCACATTATGCTTCTTAAACTCTTTATAGACACAGAGGAAAAGCAATAGGTAAAAATTCACAACTGCTAGAAAAAGTTTCATTTCATCCCAGAGAAAAAACTAGGCATCAATTGGACAGAGCAAGATTTTGGCTCTTTCTTTGTAAGCTTTCTCTTGATGATGTTTGATCTCAAGGTCAAGGTGATTCTTTCTAAATCTGAATGCACACAAGCATTCAAAACAAAACTACATAAAGGACAGAAACACCCTGGCCCACGCATTTGGCCCTTTTTATTTCCAGGTTTTATTGTGTCACTCCCTAAAAAGGTTCAAGGGCTGGGGATGTAGTTCAGTGGGAGAATGCCTTGCCTACTGTGTGCAAGGCCCTGGATTTGATCCCCAGCACAACATGGGGGAAAGGTTCAGGACAGGAAGGTAGACCCTGGATTCTGTTGGTCTGCATTTTCAAAGTCTGAAAAGTAGCTTAAAGAAAAGTCACTTCTTATCCCAATGGAAAGGCTCAGACGTTTTCTGAGTTTAGACTAGTTAAAGACATTCCAGTGGTACTCACTTCTTAGCTCTAACCCATGTAAATCATAAATGAATTTCTGCTAATCCAATATTTTGTGGTCAGACCATTTACTCAGCTTCAATGGGGGCATGAAGCCTCGGGGCTGGAAAGTTGTTTACTATTAATATGGAGGTATCATTATTAAATTTGCAAACTTTGGAGCTTAGTGCTTATATGCAAATATCCCCTCAGCAACATTTTTATTTCTTTTTTTCCTTTAGCAACTTTTTAAGGACACGGGGGTCTGACTATAGACGCCTGTATGCCCAGGGTATGCACATGGTGCCCCACAGAGTGGACAGTCAATAAATATTTGTTACATGAACAAATTCTTGAGGACGGGAGCATTTACACAATGGATGTTATGAAGGAGGTGCAAATACTTTCCAATGAAATATATACTAGCAAATTCTTCCTGGGCAAAGACACACACACAGGGCTGCCATGTTGCTAATATGCATAACTCCTGAGGACCTCATTCTCCTAGATTATAAACTGTTTGGCTTTCCTTACTTTAAATAATAATAATAATAATAAAAACTTGCTTGGATTAACTGACAAGAAAATGCAGAATTTTTCCCACCCTTCTGTAGGAAAGTTCTTTGGCCACTGCAACTCTAACATCAACACACTCAAATTGCTCAATCTATGTCCTCATCATGAAATACCAAAGCAAATACATGTTTTTTTAAAACTCCATGCCTCAATTGGTAGACCAGATGACCCTTGAAGATCCAGAGACTATTGACCTTGTGAGAACAGTATATTCATCACACAGTCATTGTCAATCCCTGAAAATGCACACAGGCAGGAAATGTCTAAGTAGGACCTTCATGAGTAGGACCTGGAGACATTAGTTGAGAAAATCCATGTTAGAGCAGAACACAGAGATAAGGGAAACATTGCAAGACAGAATAAACCGAAGCACAGTGTCTTCACGTAGGTACTGGTGGAGGATACTTTTTGGGAAAGAATCACTACGTGCAGGAAGACTGTCTCAACATGATGGCTCACACAGATGGGCTGAGACAAAGCACAGCAATCCCACAGCAGGAAGGACCAATGAACACATGCAGACATGCTCAGAACAGACCTGGCTTAGCAATGACACTGGACATAAGCACATCTGAGTGAAGAAATGTTCCTCTCTTACTTAATCAAATAAGCACCCCAGGCCTCAAGCATGCTTCTTAAGGATATCACGATATGAATACTTCATCCAAATAACGAAAAGTAATTATAACATATAAAATATACATGTATGAAATTAACTCATGAGAAGAAAGTATCCTTGTGATTAAATGAGAATGCCAACAATGCTGTAGTAGCATGAAGTGGTACAGCTTTACCAAACCAAGAGAATGATGTCTTTTTTATTAGAGCATTACAGTGAAACATAGAAGATGGGTTCCTTTTAACAAAATCATATGTGCATGGATTTTGATTTACTCCATTTCAGATCCCATTCCCCATTCCTTTTTCCTGGCCTCCTCCTCTTCTCTCTCTCCCTATTCTCCTTCCTCTACTTCACTGAATTTACTTTGGCTCATTTATTTATTTTTTAGCTTTCTATAGATGCATAAGTTGGAATTCCCTGTGGTATGTTTATAAATGCACATAGCATGATCGTGTTAAATCCATTCTGCATTTCTTTCCCTTTCTTGATCCTCTCTATCTCCCTCTCCATCTCCTCATATTCCACTGATCTTCCCTGTATCTTTTTTTTTTGCTTACCAGAAACTGAACCCAGGGGCTTAAGTACTGTAGTCATATCCTCAGCCATATATATATACTTTTTTTTTTTTTTCTGTGTTGCATAGGGCCTCCCTATGCAGAGGCTGGCTTTGAACTCACAATCCTCCTGTCTCAACCTCTCAATCCACTGGGATTACAGGTGTGCACTACTGTCCCCATCCTTCCCTGTATCTTTGTGATATCTGATTCTACACCCCAGCCATCTTTCCCTTTAGAATAACATCATTTAACTGTTTTAGGAAAATTTCAAGACATTTTGCTCATTCTTCTTAGGGTCTTAAAAAAGTATCTGGCAAGAAACATATGGGGTTTCTGCTAAAGAAATTTTCTCAAGTTGCTAAAGTCAGGACATTCTTGTGAGACTCTCTTTACCAAACACTCCACAAGAAACACAGACAACTTACAAGTTCAAAGGGAAGTGAAAGAAACGTACATTTTAGGAACAAAAATATGTTCGTCAGTCAATTTATATTTCAACATATCCCTTCAACTTAGGCACAGAGTAAGAAACATCAATAGGAAGGATGCCACTTTGGTATGTGACCACAAGATAAAACCAGCAATAAATTTAGAATCTTGGTCTTCTAAAGTCAAGGAACTGAGAAAGAAAGTTGAACCTTTTAAAAAAGATATTTTCAAATTTGGCAGTGTACAGAATGCCTTTGATTGTTTGACCAAGAGTATTGTCTACAAACCCCAACTCAGCTGATTCTATTGCCTCTGGTTTCCCTTTGACTTCCTCTTCCTCCCTCTGATGAAGCAGCAAGCAAAAGCAAGAGATCTACACTTACAAGCTCATTCAATCAAGAAATAAGCCAACTTAGGAAAAGGGAGAGAAGTTGGCCTCCATCTGTGTAAAGCTTTTGTGTTTAGGACAATGACCATCCAACATGGAATTCAAAATGGCCAACCATGGTAGTGAGGGATTAGAAAATTAGGCTGATGAGAAATGGTTCCCTAGAGCAGGATTTGTTGAGGTTTTTCCTTTTCCTCAGTTCCTATCACACTTTTAACTTTATTTAGTTAGTTAGTTTGGGTGTTAGGGATTAAATCCCGGGTCTCTGACATGCTAAGCATATGCTCTAGCATTATAAAAGATTTTCCACAATAGTTTGGCATTGGGGTACTCAAAGGAACTTTCTTTCTTAGGAACTTTCTTTCAAAGCATTTGAACATTTATTTCTCATTGGATCTTTCAATATCCTTGAAGACCAGGGAGAAGAAGGTAGTAGATATGGAAATATGAGGAAGCAAGGGGAATAACTGATAAGATTCCAATGAGATAGAATGACGACACAAGTGACAGAGATTCCACACTCTAAGGTATGTACCCAAGAAAAGTAAAAACTGGCACTCGAATACATGCAAGTGACTGTTTATAGAAGCACTATTCAAAAATAGCCAAAAGATGGAAATAACTCACATGTCTACCAAGGGATGAGTGGAAAAGCAAATTGTGGTATATGGCTTCTCTTCTGACACTTATTTAAAACATATGTCTGGCTGCTTGTTGAGCTGAATTCCTCCCAGCCCGCAGAATCTTTAAAAATGCACAGTCTTGACTATTTTAATTATCAACTAATTACTCAGCACCTATCACATACTAGGTGCTCATTGATATTGTTTTATTCTGATTTCACAAATGAGTGTGTGTGGTGGGGATCAATAAGCATGGCTTTGTTGTGTTCAAGGTAATAAGGAGGGCACACAAGGGGAACAGTTTGCGGAATTAACAGAAGTGGGAGGAAGATTAAAGGGGATGTGAATTAACCAAAAGCTGCAAATGACAAAGAGAAGAAATTAGAAAACTCCCAAATCTGCATTTGCTGGTCACCTGCCGCAGCTCTCTGGAGGTCGTCATTCTTCACCTCTCAGGGGACAGAAGCAGCTCTCTGGGCAGAAACTTAGGAGCCTCTCAGGCCCTCTATGCCTCAGTCGCAGTGGAAAGCTCCCACATCTTCTCACCTTTGACATTTGCCTGGAAAGTTCCCTCATCAGATCCCACTGGGCAAACAGTGTTCTTCCATCTCTTAGCTCACACCCTGGCTCTCTGTGAAGTCCCTACTGATCTCCCCCAGGCAAACATAGGCTCTCTTCCTCCGTCCTGATCCAGGTTTTACAGGGTCTTAAGTCCATACAGTAAAGAATGCAAAAATATGGGAAAATTAGGCCTGAAAGGGAACATTCATTAAGAATAAGGGGAAAAATATTCATAACAGTTTATGATAATATCTGAAAAACACCACAGATATTACAAAATCTACCAAAACCCTGATTGCTTAGGGACCTCTATGAGACCTGTCTTTACTTTACTCTGATCACTTCTTTGCAGGACAATTTTATACCTTCTTTTTTTCTCTATGGAGAATAGAAAAATTCATCCTTTTTCCTCTAGCATAATTTATGCTAATTTGCTTCAGGTTATAGATTACGAACATTTCTCTCAGCTTTACCACCCAGTATTGGTAATATCACATACAATTTTAACATCAACGTCAAATCTGGGCAAGCCTCTCCCTTCTTTCTCTGTAAGTTAATCCGCTGCTTACAAAATGACATGTCTAATCATCTGAAGAACATTCCACAGACTAGCTTCTGGCTCCATACATTTAAATCTCTTCTGTCCTCCATTACTCACAGAGTTCAGGTACCAGGAGGTAGAAGACATGTCTAACTTGTGATAAAACCTCTGCTTGTGAAGCTTTTCATCACAGAACTGTTGAGTTAAACCAGGGTGTGATGAAGAGTATTTCTGGAACTCCAGCAATAACCTAACTATGACCCATATTAAAAATATCTCACAAAGCTCCAACAAAATCTACCCCCAACTTGACCGTCCCTTAGCCAATTTCAGAAACACCTCTAGCTGCTTCCATATTACCTACACAAGGAAAAACGTGACAGAAAAGGTGAGAGTGGAAGAAAAGAGATATCTTAACTGAATTCTTTAAAATAGCTTACTTGTGTAAATTTGATATAAAAAAAAATATGAATCCATTATTAGGATTTCAGAGGGATCAATACAAATGAGCAGACCCTGAAGTGTTAGGTTTATTAGCTTCAAGACTAACATGGTTTCCTATTGCCTCTGCAGCCCCCTGTATATACTCCTGCCATGGCACAGTCAGGGTATGATTACAATCCCTGTGTCTCCTCATGAAGCTGTTTCTCTGTGAGGGCAGCAACCATATCGCTTTTATTGGTATCTCCAGAATCCATCATAAGTCCTTGTGGATAACAAATAAAAAAAATGCTGAATGAATGACAGGAGCACATTCCTATTGCGGGACAAAGGAAGGAGTTGGTATTAGTGTGAGGGTCAAGGAATCTCTTTCCACACCGGCCACCAGGTGGAGGTGTTGGGTGGTGCGGAATGGTGGGTAGCTAGGGTGGTGTGAAAGAGGGTAAGGAGAGTAAGCTATTGGTAATTCTTTTAAAGAATCCTTGAAATCAATTTTTTTTTTTTTTTTTTTTTTTTTTTTTTGTAGCTCTGGACACTACTAGAAAGGCAAGATGGGCCTTGTACAATCAAGCAGAATGAGTCAAGAAATGAAAGTTGGAAAAGAAAAGGCTTCTCTGCTTTGGAGAATCATGGAGTTGGCAAACCACCTCCATTTCCAACTTCTCTCTGACCTGAGCCTTTGATGATGGCTAACATTGGGAGCACTCTGGAAACACCACGCCTGCTCCTTATATTTATAGGGCTTTTAGCACAAAGGCATTTTCATCAAAGCACTTTAAGAGCTAGGCACACCCTGTCACACACATGAACCCCATGAAAGGATTGCAGCTCCACAGCAGCCCTGAGGGCTGAGCTGGCAAACAGGAATGCTTTGGAATACACTCCCTGGCCACAGGCAAGCAGCCCAGTTTGAAACTGGTGGGAAGAATGACATCAGGTAGGGCCAGCCAAATCCCTGCTGAGGGGCCCTGACCTGTGCTTCTGGAAGAAAACCTAGATTTGTGAATGCCGACCACGTGCCACTTTATTAGGTACTTTACATATTCTATCTCATCTAATCCTTACATTAGACCCATTGTACAAATGAAGAAACTGAGGCTGAGAGACAAATAATTGGCTTTGGGGCAACAACTACTGAAGGCCAAAGTCAAGATTACAACTCAAGTCCATCTCAACAGTCTTTTTGCTGCTGTCCTAATACATGATCTAAGTATGTCGGAAGAGATGCAAAATGTAAGATCAAGAGGTGGTTCTGGGTAGACCCAAGTCTCTTGACCAAATCTCATAACTGACTCAGCATATTCATAGGCAGGCCTAGAAGACAGCCACCTAAGTCCACATTTTAGTCAGTGATTCAACCCTCCTGAGGTACCCACAAGCTTTCTGTTCAAGCTGTTGTGTGATGGTTCATGTCACCTTTTGTCATAACTACCCATGGAAAGAAGGCTGACCCCACTCCCACCTCCCCCATCCCCTCTCCACACTGAGAAACCAAGAGAAATCACTTCCAATAATCCAGTCCAGAAGGACAGCACTTTCTCTCCTACTTCCAAATGTCTGAAGCATAGGAAGTCTTATATGGACATCCTGACTCTGGAAAAGTCATGATACCTGTTTTAATCTCTTTACCTGGAAAACCAGGTTGTCTAATTTGAGCACCTCCATGATTCCACTAGAGCATTCTCCAAAATCATGTATAGTTGCCAAGAAAATCCCATCCATCAGTCATTTTCCTTCTGTAAAGTCAACTGAATTCCTCTTCATGAAAATGTGCAGGTTTAGGTTTCAGCTCTGAACCAACCGTGATGGTACACACCTATAATCCCAGGGGCTCAGGAGGCTCAGGCAGGAGGATCATGTCTACAAAACCAGCCTCAGCAACTTAGCAATGCTCTAAGAAACCCTGCAAGACCCTGTCTCTAAATAAAATACAAAAAAGGGGCTGGGGATGTGGCTCAGGGGTTAAGCATTCCTGGATTCAATCCCTGGTACCCGGCCCCCAAAAGAAAAAGTTTCAGCTCTGTCTCCTACTAACTTCCATTGGAAATAATATTGTTTACCACATGGACTGCTTCGTAAATGAGTGACATAAATGACAAAGTAAAAATGTTAGCTCTGTCAGATGATTATACTGATGAGTATGCCTTTAATACTCTTTTCACTATTATTGGTAATATTGTCCTCTCCTGGGCCAAGTCCTTAGTCTTGAATTTTGCTATGTCCTTATTTAGCACTTACTGTATACTGACTATCCTATCCTTAAAAAAATACAGAAACAAGTAGTGTTGAAACAGTGGAGCAGTCTATGGAATTAAAGGGGTTTGAAAAGGAGATAAATTAAATAGGAGGAAAACATTGTCATGGAAGTGAGCCTTTAACTGGGCTTTTACTATAGTATTTGTGTTAGCTTTCTGTTACTACAACAAAAGACTTAGTAACGACCTTAAGAAGAGGAAGGGTTTATTTTGGCTCACAGTTTGGGAGGTTTTAGTCCATGGTCAAGTGGATCCATTGCTTTTGGATCTGTGGCAAGGCAGCATTTCACAGTGGAGAGCAGGTGGTAGAGCAAGCTACTCACCTCAAGGCAGCTTGGAAAGGATAGAAAAGAAGAAGGATCCAAGTTCCACTATTCTCTTCAAGTGCATGACTTCAATCCCCAGAAGACTTCCAGAGGCCCCACCTCTTAAAGGTTCTTCTATCTCCCAATAATGCCTAGCTAGGGACTAACACTTTATTTTAACACATGGGCCTTTGGAAGATGCATAAGATCCCAAGCTGCCATGGTATTTAACAGATTAGATAAGATATATGTTGATAAGTTATAGGATAGATGAGGACTTCGGCTCATTCAAAAGGAAGCATCCACAGTAAATCTTCCTAAGTATTGACTCCACTGATGTTTAGATGCTCCCCAATTTCCATAGTGTTAATGCTTCCACCATAGCTGACTGCAGGTGCTAATAAGACTGAAAGCAAAGTTAGGAAGAGATGGTTCTCAGCCCACCATTATGTTGTATTTCTACCACACACCTGCATGTCAGTAACCTCAAGAGTAGAGAGAATAACGAAATCGAGTAAAACTAGGAACTGATGACTTTTCAATATTTGTATCCTTGGTTTTTAATATAATTAATGATGAATTTGCATTATTTAACTTTTAATCATGACTTTACTTAACAATGGACTCGCAAAAATCTCTGGAAATTGAACAGTCAGCTCTTATGATGACACAAGCTGGCTCAGGCAGTTGCAAAAGTCCAGGGGGTGATTGTCATGGCTTAGACCAAGCTGCTAGTGGGGAGGTGATCAAAAAGGGTCAGATATGGGACACTTATAAAAATAGAGCGGAAAAGATTTATTGGTAGACTACGTATGAAAGAGGAGAAAAAGAGAAATCAAAGATGACTTATGGGTTTTATTTATCTTGGAGGAAGGTGGGAGAGGAGGTGAGCTCTGCCCTGGGTTAGGGCAGCAGTGCAGGTATATGTGTTCCAAGCCATCAATTGCCCTTTCACGTTGTCTTCTCCCTTCTCTACAAATATTAAATTCATTACAACAAAGATGTATTCATATTTGTATAATAAACATCTGATGGAAAAAGAAGGGGGGGGTCTAAAATAGAAAATATATTCTCTAAATTCTGCCTTATAAGAGAAAGTGCCCTCTGAAGACGAGGAGGCCCTGGCAGGGATGAGTGGATCAACTGTAGCTCCAGAGCAGGCTACTGGACATGGCACACGGGATGGAACGAGAATCAGAAGACCAAGTTCTGCTCCAAAAGACTCCCAGTCTGGGTGAACCTGGAAAATCCCTTAACCCTTTCTGCCCTGGATGAGGAAATGCTCATATGTCAAGTGGAACTAAAATTACCACTACTGCACTTCCTATCATTGTATCATGATGACAACCAAATGGGGAGACGAAAATCAAGTATGTGTTAAGTCTGGAGAAAAGGATTACACACTTCACATGCGTGAGCCTTGGGAGGTTGCCACAAGTGCCTACAAACACCAGTGTTTTTCTTTTTAAATAAACAGAAAAATACCAATAATTCATAGTTCTCCGCTTACCCGTGTTGGAATGGATCCTAGGGCTGAACTGTGCGCCCTAAACTCCAGTTGCCTTCCTGTCAGTCTTTCATCATTGTGACCCTGAGTCATTCTGACTCAGCAGACTTAATTTTGTACTTGACAGATCTGACCAAAAATAATTAGAGAGGACCTACCCATGATCCAATGGGGAAAGGGAGGTTAAAATGACAACCTGAAGCTGGAACACATTGATTGGTGTCCTCTCCCTTTCTACAGCCTCCTCCTCGGGGCTTACTTCTTGAAGAGGTAAGACAAGGAGGAGACTGTGAGACAGGTCCTGGCCCATCGGGCAGAGCACTTAAGTGATTAGAGGGCATGGGTCCCCTTTTCTGGGGTCAGCAGAGTGTCCTTCAGGCTCTGGACACTGCCAGGCTTTGAGCTGCCACGTAGCCCCAGACGAGACATCTCATATTGACAACATCGAAGGGCTCCTGCGTTGATCGATAACAGCGTTCCTCCTCTGCCTCTGGCTAAAAGCTAAAGAGACGGGTTGGTGCATATGTGATCACTAGAATTTAATTATACATCACATTGATTTTTAATTAGAACTCTGGTGAGGACCTCATCTATTAAAAATATTTTTTTTCAACTAGTAAATGGGTTTTACCCAGTCCATCAAGTAATTTGAAATGCACTTCTCCTTATGACCTTTGGCTGTCTTGATGAGGAGGAAACCTTTCCTGCAACCCTCTCCATGAGAGCAAAGACCCTAAAACCAGCTATCATTTCTCCAAATTTTTTTTCATGTTCAATACTTCAGCATGTAAGACAGACCCCAGGAGAAACAACAGTTTCTGTTGTTTGTAATGAATTCCAATTAACACTGGAAAAAGTCCCATTGGCTCTGGTCCCTGGTCTAAGCTCTTTGAGGGATAGGTCCAAAGACACAGCCTGGCTCTTAAATCACATCTGGCACCAGAGCTTGCCTCATTTGCCCCTCATTGCCCCTGTCAGAGTGAGATGCTCCAGAGCTGCCAGCACATTTTTCCCCAGGGTCTCAAGGCTACAGGACAGAAGTTTTACAATCTAAAGCAAGACTTCAAGCCCAGAGCCAAAAACCTATTCCTTAGAAATAGGCCTACTGGTGCTAATACTTGCACAGAAGGCCTAAAAGACGTCAGCCTAGCCCTCCAGAATCTCTATGCTTCTCTTTAAAGTTGCTCCGGGACCTAGGAATGACGACGCATGCTGGCTTGGGTGTCAGCACCAATCAGTACCGCTGACTAAGGCACAGCCAGGCACACAGCATGGTTCCCTCCAATGAGGAGCCTAACCATAAATATACAGATGCTTCTAGATTTAGGATGGGGTTGCAAGTTCTAAGTTGAAAATATGATATAGAAAATGCATTGCATAACCCTAATGCAGCAAACCTCCTAGCTTAGCAATGAAGCACACTGGTTGTCTCCCCTCTTGATCACATGACTATGGCTCTGTCCAATTGCCAACTCTCCAGAGAGTATTGTGCTACACTTCACTAGCCCAGGAAAAGATTCCCATTCAAAATTTGGAATGCTGTTTCTGCTGAATGCCTATGGTTTTCACACCATCATAAAGTTGAAAAATTGTAAGTCGAACCACTAAAATCAGATACCATCTGTAATCACACTACAATTACATGATATACATTCTGTGCTATGCTCTTTCCATGGCCCTTTTTTATTAGTGACAGATCAGAGCTGCTGGATGTATCTCTATTTTTTAAAATTGTTGATGGAACTTTATTTATTAATTTACTTATATGTGGTGCTGAGAATCAAACTCAGCATCTCATACATGCTATGTTCTACCACTGCGCCACAACCCCAGTCCTGCATCTCTATTTTTTTAAAAAATAATAGATATCACTTTCATTTTATTTATTTGTTTATTTATTTATTTATTGGTGCTGGGGATTGAACCCATGGCTTTGAGCATGTGAGGAAAGCACCCTACCAACTGAGCTATATCCCCAGCCCTGTATCTCTATTTTATAGATAAGAAAACCATGACTTGGAGAGTCTAAGCAATGCTCTAGAGTCACACAGGTGGCAGAACAGGGACTAGAGCTGCAAGACTCATGTGCCCCCGACCTTTCACACTACCTCCCAAATCAGTGGGCTTCACACTGCCAAGAGTGGCCTGCCACCTCTTCACACCTGCCAAAAACAGCCACAGGAATACTGCCAGCCATGGTGAGAACAGAGGAGTCATTTCCTCACTTCTTTTCTACTAAACCGTCCCACAAGCCAAGTTAGTCACTGCCCCATTTTTCTCATATGATTAGCATGATATTGACTAGGGCAAAATCCCCCTGCCTCTGAGCATTAGCTTGGGCCAGCCACGAACCCAGAATTTCCTTCTTTCTCATTCATTCAACCCCATACTTGTTTATTGAGTTTCTATTGTGTTACATGCTGGGATATGTGAGTGAACAAAACTTTGTCCTTAGCCTAGTTAGGGAGATCACACAAACAGACTGTGACAGTTAACATGAGGAAACTGATGACAGAGAACAGCAAAGGTAAATAGATACCGAATAATATGAGAGGGGTCCTCTAAACTAGTCTTGGGGAGGAGAATCCCTAGGTGCTAGGATGGTCATGGAATGGTTTCCTAAAAATGTTCTTCCTCCCTAGCCCAACCCAAATGCCATCTCTTGCCATTGCCATGTCCCATGTTCGCCTTCTCATTTTCCTCTCCCCTACCTTTCCCATGACAGGCTGTGCATCTTTTCTCATGCATGGGTCTTAGCTCCACAAAGTTCCAGACACAGTGCTTCATTTCTGCCGCAGTCTCTGGCTGGGCACAAATCACGAGTCTCCACACAGCTTGTAGATTCAAACAGCAATTCTTTATTCCCGAACTCACACCGGCCTTCTACAAACACGTTCTGGGGGAATCCACGGTCTCTTCCCAAATCTCCACTCTGCCCTAATCCACTCCTGCCAAATCCCTACCGCATGGGCTGCTTCTCCCAAAATATACTGTTTGACCCTAAGCACTCAAGAGGAACTCAGCAGCAGGATACGCCCTATTCCAAAAGAGAAACACCCTAATCTCCTATTATACTAAACTGCCCTATTCTAAAGGGGAAACACCCTACTCTCCTATTATGCTAAACTGCCCTATTCTAAAGGGGAAACACCCTACTCTCCTATTATGCTAAACTGCCCTATTCTAAAGGGGGAACACCCTAAACACGGATCCTGCCCTGGTCCTTGAGCAAGGTCACCTTTCAGAAATCCTTCCACTAGACAGCATGGGAGTAAGCTGGCAAGGAATTTGTCATACCTACTTGGCTGATGGCTCCCAGCATCTCCCCCCTTCTGATTAATTAAACAACAAGTAATGTGGCTTAAGGACCGTGCCTGGTAGGTTGTCCAGTTCAACATATGGCTCTTACCCGTCATTGGAAAACTGACCTTTAGGTAACTGACCTTTAGGCGTCAGCCTCCTGTCTTAGGTTGATACCATTGCAACTGGATCATACCCGTCACTGACTACCGGTCCAGCATACAGCCATACTTGTGGATAGGTCTATGCACCAGTGGGGGGGTGAGGTTCTTTGCCTCACCTCTGTTGGCCCCCAAATTTGGCCTTGGTGCCAGTGGGGGAGTGAGGTTAATGTGGCTTAAGGACCGCGCCTGGTAGGTTGTCCAATTCAACATATGGTTCTTACCCGTCATCGGAAAACTGACCTTTAGGTAACTGACCTTTAGGCGTCAGCCTCCTGTCTTAGGTTGATACCATTGCAATTGGATCATACCCGTCACTGACTGCCGGTCCAGCATATAGCCATTGGCCCCCAAATTTAGACCATCACTAGCAGAAGGGAGGAGGATACAGAAATGCCACGACACCAAGCCAATTGACAGTTCCTTTGGAAAAATTGCATCATTGGTGACACCATCAGCAAAGATCACTGGTGACACCATCAGCAAAGATATGCCAGCATTACCACAATTTGCTGCACTAAACGTAGTTACATAGTCCAGGCAAGTTCTGTAAGCAGTTCAAAGGGGAGGAATCTATCAATCTGTCCGTCTCCTCCCAAAGTCCGTTTCCTCCCAAAGTAAGTTGACTCCTTGATTGAGCATACTTGTTGAGTTATATTCATTGGGATGAAGATAGGAATTCTGGCAATGATGCTAAAAAGACATTAACCTGAAAAGAATTATTAAATATAATGAAAAGGAAAGGTGAAAGTAAACAAACAGATCTGTTAACCTACTTAAAAAACAATCCTTAACAGCTGTTTACCTGATTTAAATTAGTAAACAAGCAGATCTGTTAACCACCTTTAAAAACAATTTTTAACAGCTGTTTACCTAATTTAAATTAAGCCATTTAAATCACGTGAATAAAAAAAAAAATAATAATAATTTGGATCCATTTTCTCATGAGCGCTCCTCATATATGAAATACGCACACACAGACATACAACACAAAACACAAATGTGCAAACAAACGTACAACACATAAGATAATAATAAAGGCCTTGTAGCTTTACCTAGGTGAAATCTCCATTGCAATGTTTAAAAACTCCACAGTCAAAAAATAAAACTGATCAGAAAAACATTAACCTAGGTTTGTATGAGCTCAAAAAATAAAAATAGAACCTTATGATGTGGGAAAAATGCAATAATAAAATAGATATTGAAAAAAGCATCCTGGTTAATCACAGTCGCAGATGTAAGAATGGCCAAGCTGGAGTTCTGGATATCAGCTGTTATGGATTTGAGTCAAATTATCTTCTTTTTGATCTGTAGAAATCGTTTTGGTTAGTCTTTCTGGAATCCAAATCGGCTGCTGTTCTCCCTGTGGAAACACACAAACAGAGCCCCGACTCCAGACAATCACTGGGTCTGGACCTTTCCATTGTCCTGTTAGAATATCTTTCCAAAGAACTTTAGGCTTATGCACATTTTTTGGATACATATGCCTTTCCGCAGCACTAAGTCCTGATGAATCCAAATTTGAAAAGTTTAGAGTAAAAAGTGTTATTTTAAGTTTATCTTTGGGGGATATATACCCCTTTCCAATTCCCTCTTTTTGTTTTAGTAAGTACGTTTTAATAGTTTGATGAGCTCTTTCAACTATGCCTTGTCCCTGTGGATTGTATGGAATTCCTGTTATATGAGTAATACCAAATGATGAGCAAAATTGTTTAAAAGAGGTAGAGGTATAGCCAGGACCGTTATCAGTTTTTAACTGTTTAGGAACACCCACAGTGGCAAAATTTTGTAAGCAATGAGCTATAACATCTTTAGTTTTTTCTCCGGCATGAAGGGAGCCCATCAAAAATCCGGAAGAAGTATCAACTGTAACATGTAAATATTTTAATTTTCCAAATTCTGGCAAGTGTGTGACGTCCATCTGCCAAATATGGTTAGGTATCAGTCCTCTAGGATTGACTCCAAGATTAACTTGTGGTAAAAGGGTCACACAATTTTGACATTGTTTTATTATATGTCTGGCTTGTTCCTTAGTTATTTTAAAACGCTTTTGTAAAGTATTAGCATTAACATGGAATTTTTTATGAAAATTCGTAGCTTCTTCTAGTGTAGAGAAAATATGTATGTCATGTGTAGTTTTATCTGCTAAATCATTGCCCAAACTAAGGGCTCCAGGCAATCCTGTATGTGCTCTAATATGTCCTATAAAGAATGGATCTTTTCTGTCCCAGATTAGACTTTGTATAGTGGAAAACAAAGAGAAAACAGTAGAAGAAGGGGAAATCCTACCAGCATCTTCAAGAGATACTATAGCATTAACTACATACTGACTATCAGAAAATAAATTAAATACAGAATCTTTAAACATTGAAAAGGCTTGTAATACTGCATTAAGCTCTACCTTTTGAGCTGATTGTTTGGGTACTAAAAATGTAAAAGTTTGATCAGGGGTAACTACTGCTGCTGTACCATTATTTGACCCATCAGTGAATATATTTGGAGCGTTCATGATAGGGGTTTTTCTTGTCATTTTTGGAAAAACTACAGGATGCTTAGACCAAAAAGACAACAAAGGATTAGATGGTAAGTGATTATCAAATGAAACATTAGATTTACACATGATTATTGCCCAAGTATTTAACTCATTAGCTAACTCATCAATTTGATCCATAGTATATGGAGTAATAATTTTATTGGGAGAAATTCCAAACACTCCCTTTGCTGCTTTTATTCCTTTGAGTATTAATTGTCCTACAGCCTCAGGATACCTAGTAAGAATAGTGTTAGGAGAATAAGATAAATGTATCCACAATAATGGACCTTCTTGCCAAAATACTCCTGTAGGAATATTTTTTGTTGGTAGTACAATAAATAATAAAGGCAAACTTATATCAATTCTATCCAAATGTATATTTTCCATATATGTTTCAATAATTTTCAATGCCTTTCTTGCTTCAGGAGTTAACATGCGAGGTGAGTTTGGATCTGATGGACCTTTTAGAATATCAAATAAAGGTCCCAACTCTCCTGTTGGTATGCCTAGATAAGGCCTTATCCAATTTATGTCTCCCAATAACTTTTGAAAGTCGTTAAGTGACTTGAGTTGATCTACTCGTATTTGAATTTTTGGTGGACGGACCATGGTTGAGGATAATAGAACTCCTAAATAATTAATTGGAAAATTTAATTGTACTTTATCTATTGCTATCTCTAGATTATAATTTTTTAATAAGTTTGTAAGTATGGCATAACATTCCAGCAATATGTTTTTATCTTTATGTGCCAATAATACATCATCCATATAGTGAAATATTTGTAGTTCAGGATTTTGATTTCTAAGTGGCTGGATTGCTTTATTAACATATATTTGACACATAGTTGGACTGTTAGCCATCCCTTGAGGGAGTACTTTCCATTCATATCTCTGATCAGGACCTTCATGATTTAATGCAGGGATAGTAAATGCAAAACGTGGACTATCCTCGGGATGAATTGGAATTGAAAAAAAACAATCTTTAATATCTATGGCTAAAACATGCCAGGTTTTTGGCAAAGCAGACAATTGAGGAATCCCTGATTGAGCAGGTCCCATAATAACCATTTCATTATTAATGGCTCTTAAATCTTGCAATAATCTCCATTTACCAGATTTCTTTTTAATGACAAAAATGGGAGTATTATGGGGAGATATGGAAGGTTGTATATGTCCTTCTGCTAATTGTTGTTTGACCAGATCATGGGCTACTTGTATCTTTTCTTTAGTCAGGGGCCACTGAGGAACCCACACTGGTCTTTCTGATTTCCAAGTAATTTTGATTGTCTCAGTGGCCCTTTCTGAAAATCCAACCCATGTCTGTCTGTTCCTTGATCTATTTGAATTGGTGCTGCTATACCTTGTCCTTGTTTTCCTAATCTTTTTTCTTTCCTAAAACCTTGTCTAGCCCTAGTAGTGGGCGCATTAGGATTGATGTTATTTGTTAACGTCAAACCTAATTGATCTAGGACATCTCGTCCCCATAAATTTATAGGAAGATGATCCAATACATATGGCTGTATAGTTCCCTCACAACCTTCAGGATCCTTCCAATCTAATATCATTGCACTTCTATGGGGATTAGTAGCCACTCCTAGGCCTCGAAGCGTTTGAGTGGCTTGTTGTAATGGCCAATGTTTTGGCCATTCCTTACTAGATATGATGCTAAGGTCTGCACCTGTGTCCAGTAGCCCATTAAAGTCGTGTCCTTGAATATTTAGTTTTAACATTGGGCGAGAATCTAAATTTAAAGACAACATAGCCCAATCTACACCTGTGGAGCCTAATCCCCTGGAACCTCTTTTTACACTATGACTAGGAAATTTATTATGTAGGCTGGGTATTATTAACAACTGTGCTATTCTGTCTCCAGGTGAAATTACTGATATACCTCTTGGAGAACTAGCTATAATTTTTATTTCACCTACATAATCGGGATCAATTACCCCGGGACTTATCATAAGTCCTTTTAATGTAGATGAACTACGTCCCAATAATAAGCCTACTGTCCCTTGGGGAAGAGGTCCTTTTATTCCTGTGGGAATGATTTGAATTCCCATCTCTGGAGTTAGTACTGCTCTGGCAGAGGCGCAGATGTCCAACCCTGCGCTCCCTCGGGTTTGTCTGATGAGGGATTTAATGGACAATGTGTCCTGGGCACTACTCTGATGGTGTTGCTGGGTTCCTCCACTGCCCCGTATATTTGTGGTTGTGGGCCCCGGAGCATTGGGCCCGGCTGTCCGTTTTTTGGCAACGGAGCCTGATGCCTTTCTCCACGGTATCGTGGGTAAATACCTGGTCCTTTTCCGTTTTTTGGTAAGGGAGTACCCTCTATGGTAGTTTGAGAACGGCATTCATTAGCCCAATGTCTCCCTCTACGGCATCGTGGGCAAATACCCGGTATTCTATTTCTTTGATACCTAGTTTTGTTAAATCCTCCTCCTATGGGGCAACTCCTTTTAAAATGTCCTGTTTGTTCACAATCATAGCATGTTTTTGGCCTGGTATCTAAAGCCTGTTGTACTGCAGCTGCCAAGACTTGCCCTTGTTCATTAATATCTCTACATAATTTAATATATGTGTTTAAATCTTCATGTCTCCATGGTCTAATAACCTCTCTGCAGCAACGATTTGCTTGGTCATAAGCCAGTTGTTTTATTAATGGCATTGCTTGTTCCGTATCCCCAAAAATTTTGGCAGCCGTTTGAATTAGCCTATCTACAAAGTCAGCGTAAGGTTCATTAGCTCTCTGTATTACCTTAGATAGCTGACCTTGTAAATCTCCATGTCCTTGTAAAGTCTTCCATGCCCTAACTGCGTCTGCAGCAATTTGTGCATATATAGCAGGATCATATTCAATTTGTTGCCGCTGACCCTCATAAGGTCCTTTTCCTAGCAACATTTCTAAATTTCTTTGAGGGTAACCGGCTGCTGCATTTCTCCTAGCTGTCTCTGCACAAAATTCCTCATTGGCAACCTTCCATAACAAATATTGTCCTCCATTTAGCACAGATTTACACATGCTAGCCCAATCTGCTGGCGTCATGTCCAAGTTAGTAATGGACTCGACCATGCTCACCGTGAAGGGAGCTTGGGGACCATAGGTTGTTACAGCCTCCTTTAACTGCTTCACTGTTTTAAAATCTAAAGCACGGTGAATTCGCTGCCCTCCTGCCTGCTCAAGTACAGGGCATGCTAATCTTCGAGGTCCTGTCTCAGGATCCCAATTATCAACTACGGGGTTTGAGGGCCACTCAGCTGTCTCTATCGGTGGGGCTGTTGGTTGAATTAAAGCCTCTTGTGATAAAACGGAGTTAGTAACAGCCTCCTGTTGTGGCCTTTTTTCTAACAACCCCTTTTCCTTTAAATTTTCTTCCTCTGTCTGACTAGCTGGAGAGACCTTCTCTTTTGCTTGATCTAAAATGTCTTTCACCATATTCTGAACCTCTAACAATTTACTTAACATCTTTTCAGTTTGTTTTAATCTACTATAAAGATAACGCAACCCAATAAGATAACACAAAACAAAACCGAAACTGAATGAAGCAAAAACAGAATAAAAAATCGTTGTATCAATTTTCTCTTCCTCAGGGCCGACAAACTTCAAACCTTTAGTCAACCATTTTTTCCAGTTTGCCTGAGAAATTTCTAGGGATAGGCAGCTTGAAAGAAAAACAAAATAAATCAAAAGAAGAACACATTGTTTTCTGAAATGGTCACCCATTCTCTCGCCTTCCCTCAGGGGCGAGCAATTTCACTTACCTTCAAGTTTCAGACGTTCCGCGTACGGGCCACCAGATGCCGCAGTCTCTGGCTGGGCACAAATCACGAGTCTCCACACAGCTTGTAGATTCAAACAGCAATTCTTTATTCCCGAACTCACACCGGCCTTCTACAAACACGTTCTGGGGGAATCCACGGTCTCTTCCCAAATCTCCACTCTGCCCTAATCCACTCCTGCCAAATCCCTACCGCATGGGCTGCTTCTCCCAAAATATACTGTTTGACCCTAAGCACTCAAGAGGAACTCAGCAGCAGGATACGCCCTATTCCAAAAGAGAAACACCCTAATCTCCTATTATACTAAACTGCCCTATTCTAAAGGGGAAACACCCTACTCTCCTATTATGCTAAACTGCCCTATTCTAAAGGGGAAACACCCTACTCTCCTATTATGCTAAACTGCCCTATTCTAAAGGGGGAACACCCTAAACACGGATCCTGCCCTGGTCCTTGAGCAAGGTCACCTTTCAGAAATCCTTCCACTAGACAGCATGGGAGTAAGCTGGCAAGGAATTTGTCATACCTACTTGGCTGATGGCTCCCAGCACATTTCCAGGAGACTGGATGAGATTTCAATTGATTGTAATTAACCCACATTGTTCATCTCAAACCTGAGTCTCAGAAATCCTAGTCCACATCATCATTATGCCATAATCTGTCAGGCTGACCTGAGCTCCACAACTGTCAAACTGTGTTCATCATTTTTTTGGAATTAACTACTCTTTAGAGAGATGAAGAAGTCCACCTCCCTGAAATCTAAGTACCAAGGAAACAGTAAGTGTTATGGGTGCTGATCCCAGCTCCTCGGGAAGTCCACACCCTAATCCATGGGACCTCTGAACATGACCTTATGTGGCAAAGACTTTGCGGGGGGATGAAACTGGGGATCAAAGAAGGGAGAGATTATTCTGGATTATCTAGATGGGCCCTAAAGGCAATCACAATTTTATAAGGAGAAGTTAGAAGAGGGAGAAGGCAAAGTGACCACAGAGGCAGAGAGTGGAATTATATACCCACAAACCAAGTAATTCCAGCAGCCATCAGAAGCTAGAAATGACAAGGTACAGATTCTCCCCTAAAACCCCTGCAAGGAGCTCAATCCTGCTAACATCTTAATTTTGGCCAACTGAAATTGATCTTGCACTTCTGACAAGAGAATGAATTTTGAACTTCTGCTAGAAAATTCAATTAATTTGCACTGTTTTAAGCCACTGCTGTGGTATTTTGTTACAGCAGCCATAAGAAACTAATACAGCTGTCATGGAATACAAAGGCAGTAACAGGAGGACTCCCAGGCAGCCTCACCCAGACATGGAAGGGAAGTGTGTCCCTTCTTAGACTGCAGTTTCACCCTTCAGCTGCTGAGACCCAGTTAGTAGCATTTCAATGGAAAATGGCAAGGCTTTGATTTGTGAGTTGTTCTTTTCTACCTGATTTTCCTCTCCATATTGCCTGAGGTCTTTGAAGTAGCAGAATTTCTAAATAACTTCACTGTATTTAGAGATAGCTAACCTAGTCAGAGATGGAATCAAAGCTCACTAAACCAAGCAACAGAATGGACAAAAACCACCACCTTGAACTTCTTCAGTGTCCGTGTCCTGCTTCCTTGTACCCACTTCTCTTCTCCTGATTGGCTCTTGATGGAGAGGGACTTTTCATTTTCCTGGTAGGCTTCTTTGTTGTGGGCTGGCTGCTACAGGAAGATGCTACTGGAAAGAGATGGAAAAGAAGGTAATATTGATGAAAATTCAGCAGGGCCTATGCACTTTGGTGCAAGAATTAGAATACAGTAGGATCTAAGGGTTTTTACAGCCTTAAAGCAAAGGTGGTTTCAGCACAATTTCTCCTAGAGTCAGTTTTCTTCCTTCCCAACTAGAGGTGATTTGACACTCGTTCTTATGTTGTTGAAGAGACACTTAAAACAAATGAGCCAAAAATTGAAATAGAACATATTACTGCTATCTGGAACATGAGACCACTGACGCAAAGCGCTCTGCCAAGTTCTTAATGAGACAAGAAAAAAAAAAAAAAAAAAAAACCTCTTAAGTGTCATAAAAATAAGGAATAAGAGGGCCGTTAATCCCATTGATTTCCTAATTCTTCGCACTTATTCCCGAAGTATGCATTTAAAAATGAGCCTTAAGACTGGGAGTGCTTTTCACAGTCCTCATTAAGATGGGTGACTTGCAAGTTCTCCTCCTTCATTATCACCTTGCACTGTAAAATGTGGACATGAGTGATATGACCCTTGGGGAAACTTTCTAGGCATGTGTTTAATAAAGGAAGGTATTACGCTGTGGGAGATGAGGACATAAAGGAACTGGAGTGTGCGGGTATTGGGTGACACTAAGGCTGCTCTCTTTAATGCATGCTTCCTCTTGGGCCGCCCTGGCATCAGCTTAGTGAAGGGGAAGGGGAAATGTTGTCCTTGGGTTTTCAGCTGAATCAGGGATTGGCGGCACAAAGCCATCAGTTTGTACCAACCCACTGGTCCTGAAAATTTAGAAATATACATCAAAGAGGTTGAAAGCTTGTGTAAAATGCAGGTGATTCCATTTAGATGAAAAGTCCCTAAAATTTATGTCAGGAGCTTTCAATGTGCACATTGTTGTTAAGGCCACACAGGATAGGGCCAGGACTCTCTTGTAATTCTCTTCTACAAGAAATTCAGATGTTCTGTGAGCCTACTTTTCACACAAAACTCCTTTAAACTTAATCCTCTTTCCTACACTGCAAATAGCATGGTCAAGGTCATCTTTTGCCCTGTAGCTATTCGGCCATCTTTTTCTCCAGCTGTTGAGTGTTTGGAACTTGATTTCACTATATAAGTTCTTCTCTGACTCCTGGCATCCCCTCTGAGGTGATTTCTCTTTGGGGTACGTCAGCTTTCTTATCTGAGTGCTCCTATGGTCAGGAAAATACTAACATCTCCTTATAAATGGCATATTTTTGTGGATGCTTATCCTAAAGATTCCCAGGAAAGAAGGCAGTAACTATGCAACTCTTCACAGTGGAGACTCGGAAGATCTGATGGGGTCAATGATAAAAGTGGCAAGTGGCAGGTACACATCAGAACCTGTGAAACCTTGGAGATTCTCCAGAGACAAATAATTTAGACAACTGTCTATATCAATAGTCTTTTTCTCTCTGATTTTGGCCTAGTTTCAAGGCCTTAAAAAATTTTTTTTTACTTGCCCACTTATTCTTTACCATGGAATGCAGTAAGCAAAATTTGGATATTTCCCCCATTGATATCAGCCTCTGCTTCTGGAATTCCTTCTTTTTTTCAAATCTCCAAGCAGATCTTCACCCACTCTCTCACCCCTCCAACATCCCTTTCTGTGAGGAGACATCTGGAGAGTTTTACTGCAACCTGTGATTACTACTGAGAAGCCAGGAGTGTGAGCTGTTCTAAGCCCTCCCACGACCTGTCCTGAGATGCACATGTTCGGTGGTGGAGAAGGTCAATTATAACTCCAATATATTATTCAACCCGGGTTTAAAACACAGGTGCCTCATTTGTTACAGCGCTAAGCCATAAATAATTTTGAACAGTTTGTTCTCCTAGCAACACTGAAAGCATTACATGTACTGCTTTGCTTATTTGTTTGCAATTTCTGCAGTTTGTCCTTTATAAACAGGCACATAGATCTTATTGTGATTTCCTTCATTACCCCGGATATAAGCCACAAATTACCAATTTCATTAGTTTTCCAAAAACATGGACGAGGACAAATCCTTCATTGAGTGGTAAGCACTAAAGTCTTTAGATCTATAAAGGGAATCTAGCCAAGGGTTTGGGGCTTTTTTTTTTTTTTTTTTTTTCCCTCTCTCCATAAGAGCTACTTTTAAATCACAAGCTCAAGCTAAAAAACTTCCTGGCATCATTAGTACATTAATTAATAACCAAAAAGACTTAGGAAGATTTATATGTAATATGTGCTCGTAAGTGTAATATAATTCCTTGATTCACAACCCAAACTTTTCAAACACGAGTATTGAAAGTAACAAAGAAAATAGTTTCCCCATTTACAATGAAAGCTTGCCTTCCACTTTATTTATGATACTGACTTCTAGCCTGAGCAATAATATAAATATGATTTTGAGATAATGATGAAGAAAGGTTTTGTAAACTTTTTTTTAACAACGAAAGAATATGAATTTCACAATGAACACAGTTTGCATATTTATAACTGTGGTCAGTTCTCACATAGGAACAAAATCACCATTGCAATTGCTATTAGTCCACAGAGGGATTTCAAATAACAGGAATATTTTGCTAAATTCTACTTTGATTCAAAAGGATCAAATCACAAGCATATATTTTACTTTTGAGATTTAAAAAAATATATATATAAAACATGTCCATTAGCACATATTCATCTCTACTTTCTACATCTGAAATGAGAACGAATCTCCCAGCCCTTGGCAATGTTCCAGCCATAAAAGTTGGTGCACAACTGTGTACTCTACTTCCAGTGACGTTTCCATTCCTGATTCAGTGGGATTATTATGGTTCATTTAATTTTATGATTTTCAACTAACTGCTAAATGTGATTTGTTTGTACACTTTTGTAAGACTTTTGATCTAAATAAATCAACAATTTATAAAATAATCCTTTTGTCAGACCATGAAACATGTATTTGGTTTGGAAAATACAGCCATTGCAACAATGCTAGATGCAATAATTCAGGAAAGGAAAAAATTTACTATAAGTCCAAAAAAGTAATCAAGAGTGTAGTTTGAGCACACACTAAAACCCCTCCACCTTATGCTCCTAATGAACATAAATGCTTCCTATGCCAAATATATGGACAGTTTAGAAAATGTCAAACTATCTCAAGGAAGAAAAAAATAGTTGACTTAAAACAGAAAAGCAAGAAGTACTCATGGCTATTTAGGAAAAATACAGGTGCATTAATTAATGGACTGAAAGCAGTTGAAGAAAAAAAAATCGAAAATTGGAGGTTAGACCAGAGAAAATATTCCAGAACCTGTGAGATAAACGAAACACAAAAATTATTTTAAATAATAAATTTGAATAAAGCCTCAAAACACCCATAAATAAGAATGCAAGGAGCAATGGTGAGAAAAGAATGTTGAAAACCTGGTAAAAAAAAAAGCTAATTAAGACTGGGGATGGAGCTCAGCAGCAAGGTGCTTGCCTAGCAGGCACAAGGCCCTAGGTTCCATCCCCAAGATCACAAGAAAGACCAAAAAAAAAAAAAAAAAAAAGGACTAAAAACCTAATTAAATACCTTAAATTAATTACAAAGTAGAAGTGAAAGATAAAAATGAAAAAAAAAAAGGTGGGAAAGAAAAAGAAAAAATGTTGGTAGGATTTGATTAGTCTTACATAAAATGTAGGTAATAATGAGGCACTGAGATAAAGAGTATTCGTGGGCTCAGTGTTCTGGGGCTCAGTGGTAAAGCATTTGCCTAGCATGTGTGAAGCACTGGGTTTGATCCATAACACTGCATAAAAATAAATAAAATATTTATTTTATGTGCTAATTATATTACCTTGTTAACAGTTACATATAAGTATGCGGATTAAAAATCTGTTATCACCAAAAAGACAGAAATGCAATGAATAAAGTCCAAGCCAATATAAGAAATGACGCATTGCATAGATATCCACTACTTTACGATGATAGGGCCTCTAGGGAGTGGAAAGGGAATAGACACAGACCTAGGGCTGGTTGTGGTAGCTAAAGATCTCTAACATTGCATTGCCTTTTAAAAAATATTGCAAACAAGTAGGAAAAAATTGAAAAGTTAATATTTCCAGAGAGTAGGAATATAAATTTGTTATATTATACTTTATCCTTTCTTATAATCTGTACTTTCCTCAGAACAAAAATAAATAAATTTAAATTCTGTGTTGATTTGAGCTGCAATGTAAGTGTGAGTAGAAAATGAATGCATTCCAAAGCAGTCCAGGGTAAAGCCCTGACGTCCAATTCAGTTCATGACTAGGGGAGATACAGGGCTGTATCACATACTCCATCAGTTATATGCAGGTGAGGAAAATTCTTAATGGAAGAGAATGCCAGTGAACTTCAAGGGTCATTGCCTTTTAAACACAGTTCATGAGAGCTCCATTATCTTATGCTCTCCATTGGTTTGAATTACTTGTCTCTGGCTTCGGTGTGCAAGTAGTGGAACAAAGATATCAATATAGAAACTACCATAACCAGGGGTCAGCAGGGGGCTACCCAATTAGAGAACCCTTAAGAAACCACAGGAAAGAAAATAACTTTTCTGACATAATAAGGACCCTCCCAACATGAGACAGAACAATCACTTCTGTGTGTTAGTTTTCCCTTGCAGTGGGTAAATTGTGGAGCACAATGAGAAACAGTTAAGATTGTCTTCTTTGAATGATGGGCAGTGGCCCTGGTTGCCCATGGAACTCTCTGCTCACTAAAACAGCTGTTTGACAGCACTCCACCCATGCAGAAGGAAAAAGCAATTCTAACAGAAAACACAAAAGGCAAATCAGCAGATGGGCTGGATTTACATTTCCCTCAATGGATATTTGCATGAGAAACTCTCAAATGAGCTTCATGATTCCTATTTGAGATGACAGAAATCCAATCCAGGCAATGGTAGAGAGTATAGAATAGCTTATAAATCAGAGATTTTAGGAGTAGACTATAGGAATCATGGCCAGATACTTTATTGGGGCTATGAATAGAAGAGTAGTAGAGGATAATCGCTAAACTTCTACAATTGATGGAACTGTAATTCAATCAATTAACATGGGCTGTGAGAAACAAAAGAGGTAAGTAGAAGAGTTGAAGTCTTAGTCAAAGCTGGGCATGGAGAGGCATGTCTGCAATTCCAGCTACTACTACAGAGACTGAAGCAGGAGGGTGATAAGTTCGAGGCCAGCCTGGGAAACTTAGAAAGACCCTATTTCAATTTTTTTTTTAAGTTCTTTAGAAAGGGTCGGGGATATAGCTCAGTGGTAGAGTGCCACAAAGTTTAATTTCTAGTACAGGAAAAAAAAAAAAAAAAAAAGACTTGTCCAGGAAGATCTCAGGGTGAGGTCAGACAGTTCAAGGAGAGTGAAATATAAGCTGCCAAGTTATTTTGGGGAGAGTCAGAGCAAGAACATGGCAAAGTGTGAGGCTGAGTGAGTAGGTATGTTAGTTTTCCTTGACTGTGACAAAATACCTGAGTTTATCAACTTAAAATGTGAAGTTTTATTTTGGCTCACAGTTTCAGAGATTTTAGTCCATGGTCACTTGGTCGTGTTGCTTTGGGCCTGTGATGGCGCAGAATATCATGGCAGGAGTCTTTGGAAGAGGAAACTGCTCATCTCATCGAGGTCAGGACATGGAGAGGAAAGGGGGCCAGGGTCCCCATACCCCTCTTAAGGGCAGCACCCACAATGACCTAGCCTCCTTCCACTAGACCACCAAGGTTCTAGTTCCACCAACTCCTAATAGCACCACATTGGGGACCAAACCTTCAATACATGAGCTTTTGGGGGACAGTCAAGATCCAAACTATAGCAGTAGGTGAGTTGGAACTCTGTCCTCGGTGTGAGAGTGTGTGCTCTGTTGGGCACAGTGTGAGCAGAGAGGCACATAGCTCTAAGCAACTGAGCTACAGAACAGTCTTTCTTACTCCAAGGCAGAGTGGGTTGCGTCGTTTAAGGGACTCTGAGAACTTCACTTGGTCAGGAGACAGAAACTTTTCACCTACTGTCTCTTAACTAGGAAATGGTGAGGGAACACCTTCCGTTACAGTTACTTCACATTTGACCTAAAGAAGGCTGATGATCACCTCCTAGAAAGAGATGGGAGAACTAGAGGATGTTAAACTCATACCTTGTCATTTCCCACCAGGGATTGTCTTTGATCTGAGAAAGTTCAAGGACAAGTTCAGAAAGCTTGAAGGGAGAAGGGCCAGAACAAAACAAGTCAGGTGAGTAGGGTTGTAGTTGGAAAGACAAGCATTTCTGCCACAGCTCTGTCCTGAACCAATCCAAGGCCACCAACACCATCAACACCATGCCCGAGGCTACAAATCTCTTCTAAATCAGAGTCCCAGTAACCAAAGTGAAATCTCTGTTTCCCACACAGCCTTACCTTTTTCCTTTTGGGAAAGCTCTGAGGTTAGCAAACTTGCTTTTCAGTCTGTTCAGAGTAATTATCGCTGCAGGCCTCCATATGCCTCGACCTCGTCACCTTGCCCTCCACCTGGGCTCACTCAGCGCTTCTCGACCTCAAGTCTGCTCCAGTGGAGGCAATAAGAACCCCATTCTCTCTGGATCAGTCTTTAAACCTCTTTTTCAATCCCCTTCTACCCAGATACTTTATAGCCTCCACTCTTTGTCTTTTATGGACCCCTTTTAGGAATCCCTGCAAGTTAAGTATTGTCATTCTATAATCCTCTTTCTAAATAAAGACATGCAAGAAAGGACCTGGATAAGCCATGGATATAGTACCTCCAACACAAAAAACAAAAAACAAACAAACAAAACAAAACAAAACAAAAAAAAACTAGACCATGCAACATTTCAAAGCTTCTAGAAAGAAACACCTGAACAACTATACTCAATATCCTATTTCAGTGTTCAACACCCTATATCCTAATCTGTCTCTCCTCCGCATTTCTATATTTCAACTTATCTGATATTGTCTAGATCCAAGTCCTGGGCCCCCAAATTCATTACTTCTTTTGTATGATCTTTTAAGTCTTTGTCTCAATACTTTTTATCAAAAGATGCAATATAAAAATTAATGGCCTTGTATCATGGGAAGCCAAGCATTTAAAGTGTTGTCAACCAACGTTATTACCATGAATGTGATAATAAAGTTTAAGATGAGTCATGTAAAGCAAAATTGCAAATGCACTCAGATGAAAGAGTATGCAGGAGTTACAACCCAGCCTCCTAATGAAGGGAGAGAGCCGATGACGACATTCTAAAAATCCCATTTCTCTTTGGCCAGATACAATTTGAAATAATGATAGGTTTATCTAAATCCAACCAATCTAAATCTCTTATTTCAGCTCGTGTGATAAAGACCCTAAGATTCACATATCTTTCGCCTCTATAAATATTTTAAAAATGGGAAAGAACATTGGAAAGTGGCCTTTGTAACCTAATGATGTATCTCCCTCCAACACCTGTCAACATAAGCGATGCTTGCCAACTTCTTTTCCTAGTCATCAGAAAGGAGCATTTTGCTAATGAGAAGATAATGATATACAACTCCCCCAAGGAAGCATGCCTTCATGACGGTTGGAAGGAACACTTGGATTGAAGTCAGGTGCTCTGGGTCTTGGTGTTGGCTCTGTTGTAAGGATACTTTGGTCAAATCGTGTAAACCCGTGTCTCACTTTCCTCATCCAACAAAAGAAATTAAAGCTCAAAACGCTTGCCCCATTTATCTTGTGGATTTACTGTGAGCATGCCTCCAGAAGTACACCGTGTCCTTGTTTGGTTCTTACTCTCAGTATTATTTACAGCTTTCTGGCCCTCTTCACCTGGGCAGATTACCTGAAATTTCCTCACCTCCTCCCTTAAAAGGGGCAGTGTCATAAATTTAATGTATATAAAAACAATCTGGCCTGACGTGACTGAACAGGAATTAAACGTTGAACTGATTTAGGATTCACTGTTCTCTCTGACTGAACCCTGTAATTACAATGAGCTATAAACCATGCATAGGGTATTTGCTATGAGCATTCTAGCAAATAACATAGAATTACAGGGCTGGAAGAGACTTCGGAGCTCATCTACTCCAACCCCTTCATCTTACAAATGAGGAAACTGAGGCCCAGGAAGGTTAACAAGTTTGCCTGTGGTTATACAGGTAATTAATGATGATGCTAGATTGGGATCCAGATACCTGATTCCTTGTCTTGTGGGCTTTCTTGTTGGAAAGCTACCCATTGACCTCACATAATTCAGTTGACCTGATGACAAATATCCATTTAGAGATTCCTATCACAGTGACTGCCCACTTTCTATTGTCTCACACACATCTATCACTTAAGGGTGGCAGGAATTTCTCTTTTCTTACTGACTTTCATTATAAAATTATAGAGAAATAGTTTTCTTGAAGGTTCCCATGGTAGGTTGAGCTGTTGATGTCTCCCCAGTGATGCTTTTTATTCCTAGGAGGCAGACTTCTGAGGGACATTCCAGATCCAAATGATAGCACCCTGTTAAGAAAAAAAAAAAAAAGTGATTTATTGGAATGGCACTAGAATGACTTACAGAATCGAAGAAGTTCCCTTGTCAGTCATGGTAGCACATGCCTGCAATCCCAGAGGCTGGGGAGGCTGAGGCAGGAAGTTCACAGGTTCAAAGCCAGCCTCAGCCACTTAACAAGAACCTGTCTCAAAATAAAAAATAAAACGGGATGGGGATGTGGCTTAGCGGTTAAGCACCTTTGGGTTCAATCCCAAGTACCAAAGAAAAAAAAAAAGAAGAGGTCCCCTTGTTGAGACCTGGTATTAAGGGAAGAAGCTCAGGTTTATCACGCAGACTGGTTAAACAACTCAAATGTAATCCTTTAACTGTCAACCAAAATATCTGCTTCAGAGAAGGGAGTAGTTTTCCAGAAGCTTTGCATAATACTAGACAGGTAGTCAGAACAAATAGATATATACCACAGTTTTTTATGGCCTTGTTTTTTTCTCCTTTAAACACAGAACTCTTCACTAAAACAAATACATGCAACCACCAAAGATCAGTATCTCCAATCTGATGATTAAGAAGAATGAAATCACCCACTTAGAGTCAGATACTTTTTGTATTGATTTTTCCTCCTATCAATAGCTATCAATCCAACAGCCATCCTGTGCAAGTGAATCAGGGTAAACTCCCAGGAAGAATTAGAGCATGTTCACTACTTTTCCTTCTATCTTGTGTTTATGTTACCTATACCCTCCCACAACCAGTGAATCAGACACATGTTTGAAGATTTAGTCACAGTTCTAAGACCGCACGTAGAATTACTGCCAAAGTCCTTGTAGGCAGTTTTCCCTTTCTACTAAGGAAGAGTGGACTTTGACTTTCCTTCCAAACCAGAGGCTTTAACATGCATAAGAATTACCTGGACAGTGTGATCAACTGTGGACACTCTCACCCGGTGGTTTCCAAAGCTTGTCTGCACATTGGGACTAACTGGGAAACTGTTGAACATTCCAGAGCCCAAACCACACCCCAGATCCATGAAATCCCAGTCTCAGTCCACATAGTCCGCACAGGCACCAGAAGCTTTGGAAGTTTGCCAGGCACATGCAATGTTCAGACAAGTTTGGGAACCACTGCCCAACCCAGAGTTCTCAACTCTGATACACACTAGAACTGTTCAGAAGTCTTAAGGAAATAAAAGTCCTGAACCAACATGGCCTATACTGGAATCTGGGAGGGAGACAGAGAAGATGATCTTAGATCTCAGATCTGAGATTCTCTAAGAGTCTAAGGTGGAGCCCAGGAATCTGCACTGGAGTAAATACCACGCCCATATACTACCCCCTCCAACAGCACTAGCATCTCTCTGGTGTTTATTAGAAACACAGAATCTCGGGTCCTACTCCTATGGAGCCCCATCTACTGAATCAGAATCTGTATCTCAACAACATCCTGGGAATTCTTATGCAGATTAGAATTTTAATCTCATCAGTCTTAAGGTGTTTGGGAACTACCTTATTTAACCTTGATTGCACATTGGAAACACCCCAGAGCCTTAAAAACTATGACTGCAGGACCCCACCAGGGCATATTTAGTCTATTCATTGGAAGTATGACGGGAAATATCCAGCTATTTTTTAAAGCAGCCAAGATTGAGTTCCACTTTCAGAACTTCTGCTCATACAATTGATGATAAGTCCATTCTTCAGTGGGACTTAAAAGATTTTAGTATCAGGTTCATACCATGAACCTCTTGAGATCGCACTGAAAAGTTCTGTATCAGTTACAATCAGTCAATGTCATGGCTGAGACTTGTCTAAGTCCATTGCAGCAAAGCATGCTGCTAATGCCAACAAATAAAGTATCTCAATCAAGGAGTTTTTGTTTACCTACTGTTATTCCCTTATTTGTACACTTTTTTGAAGATTATCTCCTTGTCTCATTAAGTACCCATGTGAAGTCATTAGCAAAAAATCATAAAAGGCCAAAAGTACAAAAATTTTATGGAGAATTTTTGCAATGTATTTCCAAGTTCTAATTCTGTCTTCTGAAAAATGCATAAAGGCCTAGTCATGGAACAGAACTAATGAGAAACAAGAGTTTAGCTGGTCTCCCCCTGTTTGTTCTGTAATGGTAATAAGATTCCTGAACCATGTCATCAGAACTAAAAAAGACTCAGATCAACATGCACATGCAAGTACATTTCTCAGCACATAGTAGATGCTCAGTGAATTTTTCCTTCTCAAAACCCTATGTTTGTGCTGGGCATGGTGGCACATGCCTGTAATCCTCTCAACTTGGGAGGCTGAGGCAGGAGGATCACAAGTTCAAAGCCAGCCTCAGCAACTTAGGAAACCTCCGTAAGCAACTTAGTGAGTGAGACACTGTCTCAAAATATTTTAAAATTTTTTAAAAGTTGGGGAGGCTGGAAATATGCTTCAGTGGTTAAGCACCTCGGGGTTCAATCTCCACTAAAAAGAAAAAAAGAAACAAAACAAAAGCCCTGTGTTTGTGTCTTTTTGACATATGTTCCCTTCAACCCGAATCTCTCTAGTTGGCATGTGTCTTACTCTGCTATTCTAGGTTGAAATTATAGGTTTCTTGGGAAGAATGAACATGTTTTATTTATCAGTCCCACCCTATGTGCCTGAACAAATGCCTAGCATAGAAATCAAATGATTGCAAGAATATTGAAGGCCAACTATAATTGCATCCTCAGATTCAACCAACTTTAGATCGTAAATATTTTTTAAATGTTCCTGTACTGAATATGTACAGTGTTTGTCTCTTGTCAATGTTCCCTAACCATATAGTGTAACAATTATTTACATAGCATTTACATTGCATCAGGTATTAAAGGAAGTCTAGAGATGATTTAAAGTATGCAGGAGGATGTGCATAGTTTCTATGCAAATCATATGCAATTTTATAGAAGGGACTTGAGCAACCTCAGATTTCCGTATCTGTGGAAGGAAGGGTCCTGTAACCAATCCCCCATAGACTGAGGGATAACTGTTAAGTGTAAGGACGGGGCATGAGGTGGATGAAATGTTCCTAATGTGTGTATATGTTAGTTTTTTATGAATGTGACTAAAATACCTGGCAATGACAACTTAGAGGAAAGATTTATCTTGGCTCACACTTTCAAAGGTTTTAGTCCGTGGTCACCTGGCTCCCTTGCTTTGGGGCTGAGGTGAGGCAGAACATCAGGACAGAAGGACATGGTGGAATGGTAGAGGAATGCTGGTCGGCTCTTGACATCCAGGACGCAAAGGGGGAAGGAGGAAGAGACAAGATATAAGATATAGTCCCTAAAGCCACACCTCCAGTGAAATACTTCTTCCAAACATGCCCCACCTGCCTGCAGTTCCCACACACCCCCAGCCAACAGTCCATTCAGCTATCAATGGACTAATCCACTGATGAGGTCAAAACCCTCATGATCCAATCACTTCCCCAAAGCCCCACCTCCGAACATTCCCGTTTGGGGACTAAGTCTTCAAAACATGAGTCCTCAGGGAAAATTTTGTCACCAGCTGGCCAGGCTGGCAACTGAAAAGCCACACAAACACAGAAATACTGAGATCAAGGACAGCTCGCAAACCTCAGGTGTCAGCTTCCTTGCTGGAGGGCAAGGGAAGCAAAGGAGGCAAGAGGCCAGAGATTGGCCCACCTGAAACTCCCCTATTTATTGGGGAAAAGCCACTCATAGGATATTCCACCCAAATAAGGCAAGGGACTGGGTTTCACTGGGTGGAGTCTGGCTTGGTGATGTCTTGTGGTCAGCAGTTTGACTGACATCTTGGAAAGCCACACCCATCTCAGGTGCTGTGTGGGATCACAAGGCGGAGCAAGAGAAAAGGCACACATAATTCACACGGCCCAATCACGCAGTAACGTCAGGCCAGTCCCCTCGTATGCTCAAAGGTACATAGCTCACACACAGCCCACGGATGGCTCATGACATTTCATACACCAACCATGACCATAGGTGAGCCGACATTTTCCCTACAGAGGAATTCAGATAGTTTTCTCAATGCCTCCTCTGCCCTGCCGAATTAATCCTATTGAGCACCTTTCCATTGTCCATTTGATTCAAGCCTGGGAAGCCTGCTGCATGTCCAGCTGCAGCCAGACTTCAGACACGTGAAAATCTTTCTTAGAAATTTCACATGGCAAAGAGGTTCAGATTCCCACAGACCCACTGAGATAGAGCAGGGCAAATCAACTCCTGCCATGCCAGGTACTGAGGCTGTTCCCAGGACCAACCACACTGCTGGTTGCTAAAGCTTCCTCATATTTTCTCCCACTTCAAACTTAAAATAACACTGGCAGTCTTACAGTACACCAGGGAAGGTAGGAAGATTGTGACCTTGATCGCAGAGCAGCCTATAGAAGGAGCATCAGGGAGCACAGAAGAGAAGGAGGTGGTATTTTTCCTTTAAGAGAGGGTGATCTGGAAAAAAGGAAGTGTGGATAGATGTAAAGTGATGATTATACTGTGTCCCCTAAACAGGAAAATATTCCCCTGCTTCCAAGGCTGCTGCTAAACAGATTATCCAATGCAAGCATCGCCACATTCTCCATCCATTCCATAGGGCGATTCACCAAGTGGGTTCAAACCCTTTGTATGATCAAAAGAAACTAAAGTGGAAAAGGAGGATCATAAATTCTTCAGACCAAAAGGGAAATAAGTTAGCTATTTTTGATTTCTCTCTGAGCAACTGGCCTTCTCTCACTCTCTTGAGAACAACTAGTCTTTTTTTTTGAATAATGCAATTAATTTATAGGCTTCTACTGAGTCTTTTATATTATCCCTTGGATGATCAGGGCAGGCACTTTTTTTTTTTTCATTTTGCTTTCTTGCTTTAAGTAAAAGTGTAAATATATGTAGATTTAAAACAACTCAGAGTAAGATGACGATAGACACAAGCCCTAGAATGCTGTACTCCGAGTGAGGTAGGTTTATGGTAAGAGAAGGAAAAGTACACAGGGACATGGCAGTCACAGTTAGTACTCCAGGCTTGAGTTCTGGTGGGAATTCACAGGTGTTCGTTATATGATTAAAAATAAATAACAAAACAAGCATTATAAAAACTACATTTTCTCCTATTCCATTTCTTCCTTGGGACAGTTCAGCTGCTAAATCTACTCTGAAAGTTATTTAGCTTCCTGCTTTTCCCCCTGGATCCTCTCCCATGAGTCTGAGTGGGTAGATGGAGTCAAGACTCAGCTTGGGACCCTGCAGCCCTGACCTTCCTCACCCATGGCTGAATGCATGACGGTCCCTCAGCTGGACTCCCATGCCAGCAGCTTGCCAGACAGTGGGGAGATCCCAAAACATGATTCTTATACCGACTCTTCTCTACTACTGAGCCAGTCTGCTAGGAAGAAGTCGGGTTGATCTTTTTTTATGCATTATGTGCAGGAGTTAAACTTGTCCAAGTCTACTGAGACAGAATACTTAACCACATATATTACATGAAGCAGATTTATTACTTCCAGATACACAGCAAGGGATAAAAAAAAAAAATCAAGGATCTGTGCTGAGTAAGCCCCATATGACCCAGATGAAGCCTCCTCTGTGGGTGATCCACCTGTACTTAACTAGTGAGGAAGGGGGACTCCTGGGTCACTCCAAGGTCACCTCAAGAACTGTCTTGTGGAGAACTGACCTATCTTTCTCAGAAACTGTTCAATAAGGAGTGATTCCATAGGTGGATTTGGGCATTCTGGCACTGGCTCTAATATCATAAAACTGTAGAAGCCTTCCCAGCCCACCCACTTGATCACCTCTGGATGTAATACCTGGTCCTTCCCATTGACCCTGTAAGACAGAGTAATACTCTTAGTTTTGGATTGCTGGGTGTGCTGCCTAACCTCTTCTCTTCTTACTGTTGACTTGAAAGCTCACTTAGAATTAGCTGACTTGTTTATAAGAGCTGTATTAGTATAATTCTGTGATTTAATTTTGAGTTAATTAAGGACAATAAATATCCACAGAGGATTGTTTCTATATACTAAGGTGAGTATTCTGGAAAGCTAAATAAAAGTAACTGTTATCAAATGAGGTGGCCCTAAGACAACCAGAAATGAGGAGTAGAAAACTACAGAAATCTACCAGGAGTCTGTGCTCTGGTTGATTTGCAAGTGTCCCCAGTTTTGTTTTAGTTTAAAGAAAGCCAAACTGGAGATTGAACAGGCTGCTTTACAGAATGGCATTTGCCAGAAGGAGGACAGGGACTCATAATTGGAGCAAAGTCCTCAGCTCTTCATCAAAATCTTGGTGAACGAATACTTATTTGTTGATTCCAAGTTGAAATTGTTTTAATGTATGTATGTAACATTTTTAAGGTTTCCTGCTCCATATTAATTTCCTTACTTTTAATAACTGATGTGCTAACAGTTTCAATTTTACTTGCTAAGAGGGTTTCTACTGTGACACCCAATAACTTTAAGTATCTGGGAGGATTAAACAAAACAACAAGAAAATGTCATGTTTTCAGGATTGTCTCTTTTATCCTTGGAGTTTTTGTTTTGAGTGAAGATTTAAAAGTCAAGATAGTACTTATTGAGGACTGACTTCTCCGAGGGTAGGAGTTTATCTTACTCAAATTACACATGGTATTCATCAAACCCTGTAATAAAGATTTGTTATTAGTGACACAATATAATGCTTAATCAAGTTTCTTATTAACATTAAATGTATGCTTTATACTCTTCTTTATGTCTTGGAGATCTTAATGTAGTATGAATTTATTTCACTCAGTAATCAATCAGTGGTGATTTTTACTGTTGTCAATTGTTTATATTAATATGTTTATCTATTATATGATATATTTATATTAATATAAACAATACTACTGTGCACTTCCTTGCTGGTAATTCCTTATGTACACTGGCAAGTATTCGTTGGGATCGATACTGAAACAGGAAATGCTAGGCCTTGAGTATGCACATATGACATTTTAATTGATAGTGCCACATTTTTTTCCTAAAAATCTGCACCAGTTTATACTCTTATCATTTCCCACAACTTCTCCAGTTTCCATATATGAACCATCTTGCCACTTTAACAAACCCTAGCATATGAAAAATTATCTCACTAATCAGCTTCTCATTTTTATATTGGCTTTAAAATGCCAGATCTTTCTTGAACAGCTTCACCCTTTTCTTTCTGTTTCTATCTCATTTTATATTATTCTGTTTTCTTTTTGTTGTGTAAAATTCTTTGAAGTGATATTTCATCTATGTTGGCAATATTTTTCACTCTTTTTTTATCATACAGAAACTCTTTTGTTATTGTTTTCTTGTGCTTGATTCAAATATATGATTCTATATCCATTAAAGCTTGATGAATTTTAAGAATTCCTTCTCTGCTTTAAATATCAGAGATGTACTTATCTATTATTTCTATTAATATTTTATATTTTATTGTATTTACATTTAGATGTTTACATCTGCATAAAACTTATGTTTTTTAGTTAGGATGAGTATAAACAAATTTTTATTTCTTTTTTAAAATTTTTGCCAAATGAGTAGATTGCTATTTTGACACATAAATTCCTTTTGGGCTTTCATTTAGATCACATTGAACTTATAGATTCATGTGATGATAAATTTTGAAATCTCCATGATAATGAATCTTCTCATTGATAAGAAAAATAATTTTACCATTTATGCAGATGTTATTTAATGATATTCAGCTAAATGATATATTATTTTGCTTGCTTAAAGATCTAAGATTTGATGATTTCTTGTTAAATTATTTTCTAAATTTTAGTGGCTTGTATAGGAATATCTTTCCCATTCTTTCTCTTTCTCTCTTGTCTTCCTCTATACACACACCCCTTTCTTAGTTTTAAACTGTTAGAAGTGGTGTATAGCCACATCAGTAGCCTATGTTCCCTGTTGATTTCATATTCCTCCATAGTGCTGAATTCTCATGAGTTCTAATATCTTGTCCTTTGATTTTTCTTGAAAGTCTAAATTGATGGTTCTTATATTTAGTGACCTGCTGTTTATTAAGTTGTTTTACTGTTAATTTGTGTGTGTGTGTGTTCTGTTTCATTAGTTAACGTTGCTTCTAAAAAGCAGAATAAAAATGATTGACAGAAAGCAGCCTAGAACTTTTCCTGATTTTACTACTGATAAGTCTAATATTTTGCCCTTAAATATAGTGTTTGCTGTAAATTTCTAATTGATATCTATTATCAGGATAAGGTAACATCCTTTTATAAACTGATTTGATAAGGTTTTTGTTATATTCTTTAAAACTCATGATTACACTTTAAATTTTATAAAAATTTGTTTTGATATATAAAGATAGGATTATATTTTTATCTTTAATCTGTTAATGTAAAGAACTTTATGGTTAGATTTTCTGTTGTTGAAGCTAGTTTATATTGTTGGGATAAATGTTATTTGGACATGGTGCATGATTTTACTTTATTATGAGATTTGATGTCCTAATGTTTTACTTAAAATTTAGAATCCATATTCATAAGAGATATTAATTTTATATGTATAAATTTTGCCTTTTAAATTTTTATCTAATTCATATGGTCTTATAGAATAAGTTAGTTCTCATTCTAATTTTTAAAAGTATTCTGAAACAATTTGTTAAAGATGGCAGTTATCTATTTCAAAATTTAATGTATTTTTATCTTAAAACCCAGTTGAATACAGAGAGAGGCTTACTGTCTAATTTTAACCTATTTTATTGTTCCTTTCTTGTTTTCATCATTTCAATAAATTTCTTTTTTCTCCCCATTTTTGTTTAGATTCCCAAATTTATTGGTATAATATTTTATTTTATTATCATTTTTAAAACTTCTTGTCTCTGTGTCTTTATTCTCTTTTTCATGATTAATATTACTTACTATAATAATTTCTATGTATTCTATAGGGAAAGAATAGACCAAAGAAATTGCAAATCCTTTCACAAAATGGCAGGAAATCAAGAGGCCAGAACAGCAGAGTGGTGAGATTTTATCACCCTGGGTATCAAGATAGGAGACGCTGTCATCAGAAGAAAGAACATAGACAGAGTGCATTGGTGAGTGGGTAGTTAGAATGAGGAGATGTCAAGAACAGACATTCTAATGGCTACAAAGTTTGGGGGCACTGGTGCAGAGGGCAAGCCCAAACACAGTGATGTTAATTGAGGAATCCTGTTCAAACACTTAAAATATGCCTTAGCACTTATGGCTTTTGGGTGTGGGCTGGTTGAAATCTGATTAGTTGAGGGCAAGGAAAATGTTGGTTAGAAACCAGTTTTAATGGCTCAAATGCAAGCAAACACCATGAAATCCATAGCTATACATAATGAAAATATATTTAAGTCAATGCTACTCCAAATGGCTATTCTAGGAGATAAAATCTCCTTGAACTAAATCTACTAGAGGAAAGTCAAACATCATATGGATGGCTGAATGAAGCACTTTTAAACTTTTCATAAACAGCTGAATGTCTCTGAGGCTTAAGTTGAGAAGGAAAATATAAGAACATGAAAAAAAAAGACCACATTATTCAGAACAATCAAGGCTATCCCTTAACAATCAATAAATCCAGAAATCTCAATGGCTTAAAACAAAAAAGTTTGATTCTCACTCATATCAAATCTGATGGGGAAGATGACTCTGTGGCTCATCTCTCCTCCATCTGGTGAGTAAGGGATCCAGGTTGCCTTCATCTTCAAATGAATACAGTATATGGCTTCCATGACTGTGAGTCAGGGGAAGAGTAGATTGTATGCTCAGATATAATACTTATAAGGATTAGATCTGGGAATGGGTTACAATTCTTATGATTCTCACCCCATTGGTGAGAACCAGTCACATGGTCCATATCTAACTAGGAGGCAGGCTAGGGAAGATAGTCACCCTACATGGACAGGAAGAAGAAGAGTAAATGGAATTTAGTAAACATATAGCGCTGTCTTTGGCACAGAGATATAAATTACATCACATAATAGGAAATGCCAATAAGAACAGGTTTTCAAATTACTGCATTAAGAAATTAATAATAGTTTCTTCATGACCCTAGTGCAAGTTTTGTTACATTAAAACCTCAAAAAAAAAAAAAAAAAATGAAGCCTTGACCACCTGGAAAGTTCCACTCCATTAACACCTAAGACTCCAGATACTGTGGGAACAATTAAGGCAGAGAAAGCTCTTTCTCCTATGGACTTTTGTCCAATCATTTGGAAACACTTTGGTCCCTTAAGAGACAGCAAATATAAAAATCTATTTATGACATTCCTCCTCCTGGGCACATTCTACTGCCTCTCTAGGGTCAGGAAAAATAAGTGGCCTGTCTAAAATCATCAGCCAGGTCACTGTGTCAGAAACAGGATGAGAATCGGTGTGTGGCTGCTAGTGCTTTTCCTATTCACACATGAGGTCAAGAGATCTTCCCATTAGACAATGGGTCCCTTGCAGGTATGCTTTGGATTGGGGTTAGGGGTGGCTAAAGCAGGTCAAGCAATTTGACTAAATCTCCTAACCCAGAATTCTTCTTTAAGCCAAATCAACAAAACAGATGTGGTTCACCCATTAGCCTTTATTTGTTGTAATTACCCACTAATGTGCCTTTTAGGGATTTAGAGACATATTAGCCTTGAGTCTTGCAAGAAAACCAACAAGCTGGCCTAGCTGCTGCACTCTCATGATACCAAAGATTCAAATTTCCAGCCTGCATGTTTTTTCAAAGACAAACTAGTTAGAATTCCATTGAGGAGAAACCTGATAGTGGATTTACACCCTATGAATTTAGAGAATTATCCTTGATTTCTAAAATCCAATCTGCTTTAATTCTAAGGCTTTTGGGAAGCAGTTTTATGTTGTAGAAAGAAAAGAACAAGATATAGAGATGCACATATATTGATTTTACTCCTGTCCCTGTGACTTACTAGCTAGGGACCTTTCAGAAATCTCTGATCCTCTCTTGCCTTCTGTTTCCTCATCTATTCAATGGGCTGATGAGGAACTGACTCCATCAAACATTGATGTTGACCATTAAGTGGGATCACAATATAAAATACCTGGCACATAATAAATGCTCAGAAAATTTGTTTCCCTTCCCCTACTCCCATCTGACAAACGTGCAACAGGATTATTGTTGCTAATCTTCTTCCACCATCCAGTAAATGAATTCTGTAGAACACCAAACATTTGAATAAGTGAAAATGTCATCATTACTAGCTTCAGCTCTCAAAGGTGAATTTTGGTTAAACTAATTGGTTCATATTAACAAATGTTCATGCATAGAAAATTTGTGCTTCTATTTATTTCAGAACATCTACCTTAAACAAAAAAAACTAAAATGTTGAAATATTAGAATATTAATAATCATATTCCATCTTTTAGACTTTCTTGCTTAAACTAATATACCAGAGAGTCCTCAAATGTAGATACCTAAGTGTAAATAAATTTGTTGAGGAAATGACTGTCCTGAGTTTCTTGATAGCCACTGGATATATATATGACCAGAAGGGTAATGATGTGGCAAAAGGAGAATCCTATAGGCAGCTTTGACCAATAGAGCTTATATATATATCAGGCACCAATAAATCTCATCATTTATATGAAACTTTAAATTTAGGGATGGAATTTTCTAGTTAATTTCATTAATGCTTAATTGAGCCTAAACTAGGAAAAAAAAAAAAAAAAACCTTAAATTTTGTTTTACTTTTGTTGCTAAAAAATCTCCCTAAAATGTGTGTAACAGCCTTCTAGTGTGACTTTCCAGAGAATATTTTCTCTAAGACAAAAAAGGTAGCACACTAGAGTATTGACACCTAGCCCAGAAGACATCAGTCTAGATATGTATGTGTCTTAGATCCATCATTTTGGCTCTAAGAACCTCAATTTCTACTGAGATATATTCAATTATGTATAATGTGATATTCAGGCATCAAATTAAAAAAAAAAAACTATAGCAAAACAAGGGTATTTCTTGGACTGACAGCTCGTGAGGTTCTGCATGTTCAACAAGCAATTATGATTTGTATTGTCATTCTTATTCCCTGTGACATTCTCCCATCGGTGAGGTTATGAAAGACCCATGCAAAAATTAGCCACAGGTCTGTTTACTGTAGGATAATTCATGTTAGTTGAATTATCAAGCCATTAAATGTCCTGTATATTTGGATTATACAGGCCTGGATCTATCTATGTTTCTCCCATCCCACAACTCTTTTTCATGTAAAATGTAATATATTATATTATATATGCCTTCAAATGTGGTCATAATGGATCAGACTTGGCCATGAGCTATGACAGACCAGACTTAACTTGTATAGATGGTCACATTGGAGGCTAGTATTCTAGAACATGGGTTGGCCCAAGAGTCTGCCTATACATGGGCTCCTTATTAAATGATATAAAAAACTGATCCATGCCAGAAAATGTCATGAAGCACAGGATGTCTGTGTCAAGAAGATTAAATGACACAGATGAAGGAGGTTGTAGTGCCTTAAGCTGACTTTGTGTCCTGAAAATGAGCCTTTTGTTCTAATTGTTCTAAAAGCCTAGAATCCAAAGTGTCTGAACAACCACAAAAACAGTTTTTCCTGATTCCCTCATGTTCTAAGCTTAGCTTTCTCCCGTAAGTAACCCAGCTGTGTACATCATCTTTGCAAATGAAAAGTGCTTAGCTTAAATAAAAGATTATATATTGACTTGTGAGTATGTTTAAGATATGTTATTGTATAAATAAGTTACAAAATCTGATAAGTTTTAAAAATTACAAATATATAAGATCTGAAAGGATATACATCAATGTGTAGATCTCTGTGAGAATAACGATATTTATTTTTACTTCCACCTGTTCATTTGTCTTTGTTTTCTGATTTTTTTAAATATAAAAAGATTGTTCTTGTTAAAGGAAACATAGTCCCCCCCACCTTTTTAAATTATAAGTTTGATGTGATTCATGAACAAGAAGGCATAGACTTATTTTTCCCTGCTTTTCTCCTTTAAACGTAACTAAATGTTCTAAAACTAACTCATTAATCATAAAACAATCTCATAAGGTAGAAAAAGGAAGCATGGTGGCTAGAGACCTCACGCATTGAGGAATAACATCATAATGAGTCTTAGGAATCATGACTCTTTTGACTACTTTCTGCTCTTACAGATCCTAAAAGAGACTCTATTTGGATCAGTTTTTAATGTCACTTAAGATGCATCATATGTACTGGGTCATCCCACATGATAGAAAGCCTCCAGTGTGACCATCTTATACAAGTTCTTCCTTGTCTCTCCTGATCTGACTTAAGTCTAATGTACTTTCTTTTTATGTCCCATCCATTATAGGCTGCAGCCACCCACAAGTATACACAAATAAAATGCTCTTTCTCTGACAGACAAAAAAAAAAAAAATGGGAAAGAGATCTAATGACAAGATCCACCTCAGTTCATACCTCCATATCATAGGCAAAGGCAGGTCCAATGAGCTATAGCAGCAACCAAGATTCAGTGCTTTTAATACCACCCATCCATTTACAAATGGAAAACCCAGCAGGGGTGGAACAAGAGCCCAGCAACAAAGAAAAAATAAAGTCAATCAGAGTAACATTAAACAGTCATTGAAACAACAGCTCACAAACAGGCCAAGCTGAACCCAAACAGGGTGACTGCTTATTAGAAGTGGAAATAGGATAAAAATTCTCCAAACATCATATTCAAGATATTAAGAATGCAACATAAAATCACTCATCATATGAAGAACCATGAAAAACACAACTTAAAATTGACTGACACTGACAGTGAGATGGATCAGATGTTGAGATAACTGACAAGGACTTTAAGGAAGCCATCATTACAATGATCCTACAAATAATTACAAATTCTCTAGGAATTAATTTTTAAAAATGGAAAATCTTGGTTAAAAAAAAGTTTTGTTTTGTTTTTTAAAAAGAAACAAGCAAAAATTATAGAACTGAAAAATACAATAACCAACGTTTTAAAAACTCACTGGGGAAGCTCAATAGTAAACTGAACATGAGAGAGGACAAGAATTACTGAACTTGAATTTTCTTAAAAAAGAAAACAAACTTTAAAATTTATTTAAATAAACATCTTTAGAACTCATAGGAAAAAATGTTTAAAATTTATGTGCTCTAGAATAAGAAGAAAAGTTATGTGGGGCAGAAAAGGTATTTAAGAAAGAATGGTTAAAAAATTTTAATTTTGTTGAAAGACGTAAGCCAACAAATTCAGATTTGGGTAATCCCAAATAATATCAACCCAAAGAAATGTCCACCAAAACACATCGTAAAAAAATTCTGAAGAGAAAAGACAAAGAAAAAATCTTAGCAGTCAGAAGAAATGACATATTTACCTATAGAGGGATATCAACTTAAATGAAAGCTAATTTCTATTTTGAACTGAGACCAGAAGGAAGTGCTAAAAAAAGCAAACTGTCAACACCCAAATTTAACTTGTTAAAACTGTCTTTCACAAATGTAGGGGAAATTAAGACATTTTCAAATGAAGGGAAACTAGTAGAATTTGTCACTAGCAGACTTACCTTTAAAGAATGGCTAAGAAGAGCATTCCAAATAGAGTAATCCCAACAGCTCAGGAGGCTGAGGCAGGAGGATCGGGAGTTCAAAGCCAGCCTCAGCAAAAGCAAGGTGCCAAGCAACTCAGTGAGACCCTGTCTCTAATAAAATACAAAAAAGGACTAGGTATGTGGCTCAGTGGTTGAATGTCCCTGAGTTCAATCTCTGGTGCCAAAAAAAAAAAAAAAAGAAGAAGAAGAAGAAGGCTAGACCTACAGAAGGGAACAGTACCAGAGTGGAAATTTCAGAGGTAAATATAATAGACTATCCATCATCTTATTATTTTTAATCACATTTTTTAATTAAAATAAAACCATACCACCATCTTATGTGGTGCTTAATGTATATAAAACAAATACTGAAAAAAAATCGTATTTTTAATTGGGGAGAGAAAAAGGATCTAAATGGAAGCAAGTATTCAATATTTCATTCCAAGTAGTAAATCTAGTACCAGTAGGCTATGATGTTTACATTTGTATTTTGTAATACCATTACAAATTCTATACAAATTGAGATACTAAAAGATATCATAAATAAAGCAAGATAGAATTTTAAAAATGTTCAAGTAACCTACAATATGACAAGAAAAAGAAAATGAAATAAGAAACAGAGAACCAAAAAAAATGTTTAAAGAAGATGTCAGACTTAATAATTATTAAGTAATAATTATTCTTTAAATGTAAATCATCAAAATATATCAATTAGGAGATAATGATTGGCAAAGCATATTTCACAAACATAGGACTGAGGGTGTAGCTCAGTGGTATAAATGTGAGCATTAATTTTTTAAAAAATCAAGAGTGGCTATATTATCAGATAAAGTAAACTTAATAGCAAAGAATATTATTAGGGACAAAGGGACATTACATCTTTTGATTACAAAAGAATCAGTCTACCAAAAAGATATAGCAATACTAAATTTAGTTGCTGAGATGGGCTATGAATTTGTAATCCTCCTGTCTCAGCCTCCCCAGCAGCTGGGATTACAGGCATGTGCCATCACACCTGGATGGAAAGTATATTCTTTAGCAAGAATGACAAAGATAAAAAGAAGATACAATAACCACGACGAGAATGAAACAGGAAAAACCACAAAAGATCCTAAAGTAATTAAAAATAGAATAAAATAAAAATACTACATATAAATTTGTGTTCATAAATTCAACAATTGAGAAAACATAGACCCATTCCTCAAAAACCATGACCTATCAAAACTCAGACCAGATGAAGTAAACAACTTGAATAGTTTCATAATCAAGAAAAAATTGAATTTATAATTAAAAGCTCCTAGGAGATAGTTTCACTGGAGACTGTTATCCACATTTACAGAATTAACCAATTTTATACAACCTTTTCCATGAAATTGAAGAGAACAGGTTCCAACTCATTTCACAAGGTACATATTATCCTGATACCAAAAGCCAGATAAATACAGGACAAAGAATTAAAACTACAGATCAATATTTCTTATCAATTAGAAAAGTCCTCCACAAAATATTAGCAAGTCAAATACAGCAATGTAAAAAGAATAGTATACTACAACCACACAGGATTTCTTTTAAAATGCAGAGCTGATTCAACACTTGGAAACTCATCATTGTAATCTACAATATTAATATACTAAAGAAGAAAAATGATATAATCATAGTAATTATTGCAGAAAGATGATCTGATAAAATTCAACACCCAGTAATGATAAAAATCTCAGCAAACTAGGAATAGGGAACAACTTCATAAAGAGCATCTACAAAAATTTTACTACTAATACCATGCTTGACAGTGAGAGGTTGAATCTTTCTAGGATTCAATCGATTGGATCTTTCTAAGGTCAGGAATGGAGCCAGATGTCAGTTCTCATCACAGTGTTTAACCGAAGTATTGGAAGTTCTAGCTAACACAGTAAGGCAAGAAAAAAATTAAAGAGCATAAAAGTTGTAGAGGAAGAAATGAAACTATTGGCAGAAGCAATGATTGCATACATGGAAACCCCCAAGGAATCCACAAAAAGATTTCTAGAACAAATAAGCCAGTTAATTAAGGTCACAGGACACAAGATCAACACACAAAAAAAATCAATTTCATTTCTATATACTAATAATAAACAAGTTCAAAATGAAATAAAAATGCAATATCATTTGCAATTACTCTGAAGAACTGAAATATTTAGATATGCCTAACAAAACATGTAAAGGATCTATAGGCTAAAATTACAAAGTACTGATTAAAAAAAAAAAAAAACATAAAAGAGCTAAGTAATTGCAACTACATACCATACTCATGGACTTAGAATACTCAACATAGTAAAATTTTCAAAGTTCCACAAACTGATCTATAGGTATAATGCAATTCTTGTCAAAATGTGAGGCGGGAAAAAAGGTATACATAATGAGCTTATTCTAAAATTCTATGAAAAGGAAAAGATCCTAGAATACTCAAAATAGTTTTGAAAACAAAGAATAAAGAAAGAGGTATCACTCTTCCTGCTCTTTTTTTTATTTTATATTCTCATTAGATCTCATGAATATTATTTTTTAAATTTTTATGTGTTTTAATTAGTTATACAGATTACTTTTTAGCTATGGTAATCAAGCTGTATGCTACTGGTAGAGCATAGTCACATAGATGAGCAGAACAAAATAGCCCAAATATGTGCTTGTTTTATTTCTGACAAAGGAGCCAAAGCAATTCAGAAGAATGGTAGTTTTTCTCAAAAGTACTATTGAAAAATTAGACATCAATTGAGAAGAATATGAATCTCAACCAAAATCTCACTTCTTATTTTTAGAAAACTCAAAATACCCAGTGGACTTAAATGTAAAATATAAATATGTAAAACTTTTTAAAAATTGGAGAAAATCTTTAGAGCTTAAAGACTATACATAGAGTTCTTAGACTTGACCCCGTATTTGTGATCCATTAAAAACAAAAATTTACAAATTATCCTCCTCAAAACCTTAAAACTTGTACCCCATAAAAGACCTTTCAGGAAAAAGAAGACAAATTATAGACTCAGAGAAAATATTTGTGACTCATATAACCAACAGATGATTCATATCTAAATATATAAAGAATTCTAAAAACTAAACATAAAATATCCAGTCAAAAAAGAACAAAAGTCGTTCATAGATTTTCACTGAGGATTTATAGAGTATATAGGTTCTTGAAAAGATATTCAACATCATTAGCTACTAGGGAAATGCAAATTAAAATCACAAGAGAATATTACTATATACCTATTAGAATGGGTAAAATAAAAAACAGTTACAGGGGGCTGGGGTTGTGGCTCAGTGGCAGAGTGCTTGCCTCACACATGAGGCACTGGGTTTGATCCTCAGCACCACGTAAAAATAAATAAAATAAAATAAAGGTATTGTGTCCATCTACAATTTAAAAAAATGTTATAATAACCAAATGCTGTCAAGGAGATGAGGAAATCAGATCACTGTTAACATTGCTGGTAAGATAAGTGGGCACAATCACTCTTAAAAACAGTTTACTGTTTCTTTCAAAACTACAAATGAATTTATCATACAAGCTGGCAATAATACTCTTGGGTATTTATTCAGTGAAATAAAACTCATTTTCATGCAGAAATTTGTAAAGGAAGATTTATAGTAGCTTTTCTCATAAGAGTCCAAACTGGTAACTTATCTCAGTGTCCTTCAATGAATGAATTGAACAAACTGTGATATCTTACTACTATGGAATGCTACTCAGCAATGAAAAGAATAGACTATTGATAGATGCAATGAATTGGATGAATTTTAAGGAAATTACATCAAGCAAATTTCATACCACATGTTCCATTCATATATTAGTGAAATAATGTAATTATGGAGATGGATAACAAATTAATGTTTGCCAGGAGATAGGGATCGGTGGCTTGAGGAGGCAGTAAATATGTCTATGAATAGAGAACATTGGAAGTCTTGTGGCATGAGCCAATGTCTTATGGCAATGTCACAGTTTATAGTTCCTGTTTGTGGCAGTAGTTACACAAAGTCACAAGTGTGATAAAATTGCATAGAACTACACATATACACACACACAGTGTACATATATAGCTAAAATTATACCAATGTCAATTTCCTGATTTTGATATTCTTCTATAATGATGGAAAATATTTTTAGAAGAGATTGGAGGAAAGAGCACCAGAACTCTTTGTACATTTCTTTGCACCTTCCTGTGAGTCTATAATTACCACAAAATAAAAAGTTAAAAATAGTAGCAAGTACTATTTAATATATTCTTCTGAAAAAGTACATATTCTTTTGCACATATATTCACTATTTTTCTCCAAGAAGAACAGCTATGTCTAGAACAAAAATAGGAAAAATACCACAATGAAAAGGAAGACATCTTGAAATTATTTGGTTAATAATAACCTTTACACTTACCACTCGATTGATAATAATTTATCAAGGCCCTGAATAATAATAATTTTGAAACACATAAACATTAAATGAAAAAGTCTTCAAGGTATTGCACTAGTCCCTTTTTACCAGCTGCATTTTAAAGGTGGAACAAATTTCTACTAAGGATGGCACAATTTGTGTTTGAAGAAGCAAGGCCCATAGGTTGGGGTGTAGTTCAGTGGTAGAATGGTTGTCTTGCATGCAGAAGGCACTGGGTTCAGTCCCTAAAACCTGTTCCCCTCAATTTTATTTTAATTTTAAAAAGATAAATATAAAATAAAAAAGAAGTATGGGCCAGAGCTGGGGATGTGACTCAGTGGTAGAGTGTTTGCCTAATATACACAAGGCCCTGGGTTTGATCCCCAGCACTGCAAAAAAAGAAGCATGAGCCAGTGTCTTCAGAGCAAACAGATAAACAGATGAACACAAAGAGGTTCACTCATACATCTGAGATGAACTACTCAAAAAAGAGAACAGCCGCAGGGCGTGGTGGGTCACGTCTATAATCCCAGCAGCTCAGGAGACTGAGACAGGAGGACCATGAGTTCAAAGCCAGCCTCAGCAATGGTGAGGTGCTAAGCAACTCAGTGAGACCCTGTCTCTAATAAAATACAAAATAGGACTGGGGATGTTGCTCAGTGGTCAAGGACCCCTGAGTCCAATCCCTAGTACGAGAGAGAGAGAGAGAGAGAGAGAGAGAGAGAGAGAAACAGCCAGCTCTCAGTGACTATTTTACATTCAACACCACACCTGGTCCTACTAGGGAAAAAGAACAGAAAATGTAGGAGGAGGAAGAAACACACAAGAAAATCTCCAGTGAGACTTAAGAAGTCCCAGAAATTCACGAATCAGGAAAGCCCGCAGAGCATAACCGTGATGTCAGCCACCCAGACACAAGTCGTAAGGACTGATACCATCTTACTCCATGTAATATTTGTCTTCCAGTTGGAGACAGAAATAAATATAAACTACTCTAAAACCTGGATCATGTTACCATTTAATTGTTTGCATAGAATTAAATGGCTGGGGAAGAGGCCATCCCAGAACCCTGTGCCTTTGTACTCACTGTCTTAAATAAATTGTCCTGTTTGCCAATTTGCTTTTTCCACAAAGAGAGGCTCCGTCCTGTCTCTGAATTTTTTTTTTCAAAAGCTTATTTCTGCATGTTAAAATTCATTTTCAAGACTCCATTTAGCTGAGACGAGAGTAAAACCATTTAATGACTAAAATTTTGAATCTAAGTAGATGAAATTATTTATGTAGATCATTAGGAATACATGAGTGGCTGCTCTGGTTTCCTGTCTAGGGAAAGCTTATCGTTAAATATGCTTTTGAGCCGTTACCGAAACTGAAGCAACACCCAGTTCAGAAATCTTCTAGATTTAATTTATATTTCCAAAAGTAACAGCTATTTCCTAGGAACAAAGGAAAGACTTGTTAGAAGTTTAAAAAAAGAATTCTTCATTTGAAATTTTTGAATATGAGAATATTCAGGAAAAAAAAAAAAGGAAGAAATCTGCCAAGGGTTCAGCAAATAGTTGCATAACCCTCTTTTTATCTGGGTGTTGACCCAGCCATTCATTCTATGTTTGCTATGGTGAGTTCAGCAAAGCTGGTTCCCAAGGCAACTGTAATCCTTGAACAGAGCTGGCTCCATTGGTGGTCAGTTACAACACGCTTTGTCCTGTCCGGTGTCCTGTCACTGAATGAACAGAGACACAGAAAACAAGCACCTTCAGTAAACATGACCTAATGAGGGTGGTGGCCTTCAACTGCCTGGGAGGTACCAGAAGAACCCTACAAGGAGCCAGGGCTCTCACATGGACAGGCAACACCTGCCAAAAAGTCTCTGAAATATTCTTTTAATTGACATAAAACTATCCTGTTCACCTTTGGGGGGCCAAGGAATTGTCTTTTGATTTATTATCCTTTACTAAACACTGTGTAATTAGACGAATTCAGAACTCTTTGTAAGGAGGACAGTTTGTCTTGCCCAGTAGTTTCCCACTGGTCTCTGGAGACTGGCCTGCAAGAGGTAAGAGCAGTGAGCTCCCCTGCTGGACCCTCTGACTCCATCTGGGCAGGGCAGGCTGAGCTAAGCAGGGACCATGAACATGCCTCTCCTGCAGCTCCAACAAATCCCCATCCTGGGAACAACCTTCGCCATGCTCTGCAAACCACACCTCAGGAGCAGTACAACACGGGGACCCTGGCACCCCATGAACTTTCAGAAACACTTTTTGAAAGTTCAGAGCTCAGTGACAATTATGACTCTACCTAACTTATTTCTAACTTATTTCTTTAGCTCCTTTTCAATTAATGTTATACTATGTTGAGACACTTTTGGCTTCCAGTGTCATTAATGCGTAAATCTAGGTTGACAAGAGAGAGGTATATATGGGATGTCTAGCTGAAATGCTTAGATTTCCATAACCACTTAATTAATTGATTTCTTTCCATTTAAATTAATTAATTTCTTTAAAATGCCTTTTGCCAAATATTTCTCTTCAGAGATTGTGGGAAAACATTAATTTTATAATGTGATTTACTAGCAGAAAGAAATGGACGTCAGCATGAAAGCAGTTCCCTTTGTGATTCTGTATTTCATTCTGCTTGACTAAACCAGTGTGGCCTGCACACTGATGAATTGAGAGTAGTTCCCACCTGGTTTTGTGCCTCAGAATCATCGGGCCAACTTGGTAGACATGCAGAAGCCCACAGAACATCACCAACATCCGCGGGAGAAGTATTCAGATTCTGTTGTTTCAATTTTTTTTTATAAAGTTTTTCTGCTATCTCAAACAATTACATTGAAAATTCGCTAGATTTTTAATCAATCTAAATAATGCCTGCTTTTTCAATTCAATTCATATAGAGTTCTACATTTCCTCCTGTTAACTTTACTAATCTGAATGAGATAGGAACTCAGTGTCAGAAGAGGAAGTACCTGGGCTTCTCAACAAACCTTTGTTCACTCACTTGTCTCTTTTCTATGAGGGACAAGAGACTTGGCACTGATCAGTTTATTAGTAATCCCATTGCTTAATTCAACTTTTTCACCACTGTGACCAAAGACCTGATTAGAACAATTTTACAGGAGAAAAAGGGTTTGGGGTCTCACAGTTTCAGAAGTCTCAGTCCACAGAACAGCCGACTCTGTGCCCGACGTGAGCAGAACATCATGGTGGAAGAGTGTGATGGAAGAAAGCAACTTAGAAAATGACCTCCAGAAAGCTGAGGGAGGGAGGGAGGGAGGGAGGGAGAGAGAGAGAGAGAGAGAGAGAGAGGGAGGGAGGGAGGGAGGGAGGAGGGAGAGAGAGAGAAGAAAGAGAAAGGAGAGAGAGAAGACAGAGAGAGAAGTGGGGGGGAGAAGAGAAAGAGAGAACTCCCCTCACCACAGACAAAAATATAAACCCCAGGCCAGTGCCATGGCATACTCCTGTAATCGCAGCACCTCGGGGGGCTAAGGCAGGAGGATAGATAGTTCAAAGCCAGCCTCAGCAAAAGCGAGGCACTAAGCAACTCAGTGAGTCTTTGTCTCTAAATAAAACACAAAATAGGACTAGGGATATGGCTCAGTGGTCAAGTGACCCTGAGTTCAATCCCTGATACCAAATACACACACACACACACACACACACACACACACACACATACATATACATATATACCCCAAGAGCATGCCCCCATTGACTAACACCTATTTGCCTACCCTATCAGAGGATTAGTGCACTGATTAAGTTAAGGCTTTCATAACTCAATAATTTCACCTCTAAACTTTCTTGCACTATCTCACACATGAGCTTTTAGAGAACACCTAATATCTAAATCATAGCACCCAATAAATGCAACTTCCTCAGGCAGAATATTAGGGCCCAATATAGTCTCAATGGAGATGAAATGAAAAAAAAATAGATATAGCTATTGAGGTTAGTATTAAGGAGAAATAATAATAAATACTATTATTGCCAAGTATTTACTGTATGTTAGGCATTTTTTCATTAGTTTTGCAAATTACACTCATTTAGCCCCACAATTACTCAGTGTTGGCCACAAAAAAACAAAAAAAAACAAAAAAAAACAAAAACTGGCAGATTCTATTATTGTGCCCATTTCATACATACTGAAAAGGAGACATGAAAAGGTCTAGCCCTTCACTTACCATCACATAGCTAGTAAATGATAGAGCTGGGAATAGAACCTGGGAGAACAATTCCAGAACCATCTCTCAGCAATTGCAAATACCTGTCCCAGTGAATTGTCTGTCAGGAAGATCAGCCCTTTATGACTTCAGTAAGAATCTCCTCACTCAGCAATGCTTAGTCTTGGGTTTATCACCAGTCGTTTATGAATTTATCACACAATCCTGCTATAGAAAATTCCATCAGAATACTAACTCTTTCCCTGAAAAACACAGAATGAAAACCAGTTCTTTCAGTTAATTAGAGACTTGGAGGACCATTTTAATGTGTATTCTGGGGCAAAAAAAATGGGTGAGTTGATAGGGTTGGAGAACAAGGTACCATTAGGTTGCCCTGACCCTAATACCTTAGTCTACATCTACTATTGTGTCTGGCTAAGTGAGAAAACGTCCCAGACCTAGGTCTGGGTAAGAGTATGACCATTCAACTCTTTCAAGAGGTCTCTCTAACTCCAACCCTAACGTATACTGGCCACATCTACTCTCATATCTATAAGTCAAAAATCTGTTTGTTTGTTTTTTTGGTACCAGGGATTGAACTCAGGGGCACTTGACCCCTGAGCCACATTCCCAACCCTGTTTTGTATTTTATTTAGAGACAGGGTCTCACTGGGTTACTAAGCACCTCGCTTTTGCTGAGGCTGGCTTTGAACACAAAATCCTCCTGCCTCAGCGTCCCAAGCTACTGGGATTATAGGGATGCGCCACCATCCCTGGCCTCAAAAATCATTTCCACATCATCAAACAGCCATCCTAAATAAGATAGGATCTCTTCTCCCTATTACATTTAATATTATTACTTATAATAAGCATCATTGGTAAAGCTTAAAATATATTTTTTTATTGTGATAGGGTTTTGTTTTGTTTTGTGTGGTATTGGAAATTTAACCCAAGGCCTTGTGCATGCTAGGCAAGTGTTCTACTATTAAGCTACAAAGTTCACCCTGTGATAGGCTTTTTAAAAAGATACACAGGATGTAGAAACTTATAATATGCATGTGCACAACCATAGGAATGGCCATCGTCAATCATGCGTGAGTGAGTTACCATCATCCTGCCTTCCCTTAATTATTTGAGAGTTTGTCACAGCCAGCTCTCTTTCCTATTAAGAGAGTCAAAAACAGTAGTGTCTGCTTGCCACAGGAGAAAGAAAGAGGTGGGGAGGAGAGAAAGAGGGAAAGGAGGGAGGAAGGGAGAAAGAGAAAGCAGTAAGCTGGCTCATGATGTTTGAGGTCCTGCTGCAATTGCCACTGTGATGGTCCTGGGGAAAGCCATGGGTGGGTCCCTCTGGTCTCACACAGAGTGGCACCACTTGTGGAGGAATGGCTGTCATCCTAGCCATCCTCAACCCTGTGGCCTGCCGGGGACTCCCACTCAGGAGCTCTCTCTTGACCTCAGTGATTTTTCTAGAATTGCTGTTAATTATAGTACAAGCAAAACCTGAAAACTGTCAAGCTCATTCCTTCGAGAGTGATGGCTCACCTCGGCTCTACTTTAGCCCACACAGCACCTTCACCGGAGCCTGAGGCCCACTCTAATTGGCTGTATAAATTTACATGTGATTTTAATCAAAAATAGATGCACAATCCAAGTGCTTGCCGGGGCTTGCTTCATATAGCACCCAGAACAGTGCCTTGTGACACATGGGTGCTTCATAAGCACCATCTGATGAGGATTTCCTCACAGTTTTCATGGTCAACTTCAACCATGAAAACCCTCTGGTTGTCCAGCTCCCTTCTGACCCCAGAGAGCAGAGGGCCTGAAGGTCACACAGGAGCACTCTGTGTGCCCACTGTACCTTGATCCTACCTTGAAGGGTTCTCTGTATATTTGCAGGCTCAGATTTGACTTCCTTGGGAGAAGTTTTTAAAATCAGAAACATTTAAGCAGGGCTTGGAATCATTCTGCAAATCATCCCACACACTTGTCCCTAGCCCATTTCAACCCTTGCCATGGGGGCCCCATGGCTCACTTGGAGCCACCAGTGCTTGGTGCTTTGGCTGGCCCCTATTCTTCGTGAAGGCACTGATGCAATCTTGTGCTGAGGAAGAACTCCCGGGGAGATGAATGCCATTACAAATCTTGCCCTCCACATGAAACGCCAGTGATTGTTTATTAAATTGCTCTTCAAAGAGAAAACACTGGCAGGCAAGTGTCATTAAAATGGAAGCAAAGGGAACTGCTGTAACCTTCAACACACACTTTTCTCCATTAACCTCAGACCAATGCAACTGAAAGGGCAGTAGGAACTTCTGGCCCTGAGCCCCATCAATTACCTTAATCTCAGCTCAGGGAGGGGCAATACCAACCATTCAATTTAAGTACTTCCAAACATCCAAACATTGCATGAGACAAAAAAAAAAAAAAAAAAGAAGCCCTTACCCTAACTCCACTGTCTCAACTCCAGTTCAGGACAAATTGCATTATACATGAGTAACATTAAAACATGAAAGACATACCCTCCAGTGAAAACCTTGCACAACTTTCCCTGAGTAAGCAGAACTAATCACAGGGAACAATTACCAGCCCTAGTCTGAATATTTATGACATAACAGAAAGCCCATTTAAAATACTCAGTGGCTCATGATTGTAAAATAATTACAGGGAAAATGAAAGGTTCTAAGTTTATGACGGAAAGGAAAAAAAATACAGCATCTTCATCCCTCTGCATTGGGTGCTATTCACAATCTTTTTCATTCCTCTGCCCTCCAGAAGAAATCCCAGTTACTTTCACTGCCATCTTTGCAAAAAGGGTCTGCTGGGGAGCAATGCGAAGGTCAGACATATTATCAGCACTGAGGCCTCTGTTCCCATTATTTCCCTTTTCCATTCCAGGTGCTTTTGTGTTCCTCCCACCTACTCGCTCTCCAGCAGCTGTACATTGCATATTGCAATTAAAGTTAACACTGGGCCATGAGTCATGGTCATGGCCACAAACCTATGTGTCATTCTAGACAGTGTGACCCACAGTGCTGATCTGTAAAATGGAAACTTTGGACTGGAGAGCTCTAGGTTTCCTTCTACTTCTGTCTGTCAATGAATGAATTCTGTGATCCAAGCAATCATTCAGATGGACACATTCATTAGTTCATTCATTGAACAAGCACATACTGAGTGGTGAGTATATACCAGGCACTGTCCAGGTCCCAGAGTTAAAACAGTGAACAGGGGAGATGTTCTTCTGTCCTCAGGACCCTTACACTCCAGTGGGGAAACTTACACAACCACCAGGTATATAATTGAAAATAGCATAATTTTAGGTCATAAATTCTATAAGAATAGTGGAGGTCTGCCCAGGACAAGGTTATGGCTATTTTAAGTAGCATGGTTCAGGGATCTGAATAAAGTAAGGGAGTGAGAAACTTCTAGACTATTACTCAAAGGGAATAATCAGAGAACCTTCAAGTTATATTCAATATTTCAGAAAGCTCAACAGAAACTGTGCATTCAAGCCTACTTAATTAAAATGATTCTGGGAATACAGACATTTGATATGTTATTAATGATGATCTCATTCCTCTACTCAGCCAAATTAGTGATCCTCATCAACTTAATCTGATTGAACTACAGAAAAATGAGTTGTTACTTAACAAGTCATTGGATGGTTGGGAGTGGCAGTTATTGGAGATCACTGCTGCCATCTCCAGAATGCATCTGGTAAGTATTCCTACTATGCAAAAGAAAAATAACAGTTTTGACATGAATATTACTAATTTTCAACCATAATTCCATGGCCTATGATTTCTCTCTCTGCACCTCTTTCCCCAGAAAGATTATTTTCTTATGATCTATTATGTTAAAAGACTGTGCAGGAACACAGAAAATACAGTTGGTGAAATTTTAGTCTTGGGAGCCATGCTTTTGAGAACAATGTAAGAGAAGAAGCTGAAATTGTCAGCTTACATAAAATTTTGAAGAAACATTGGATTTTACTTACTTATTCTCTTTATGTTTCCCTGTGTTTTCAGGAAACCAAAATTCATACAACAACTTTCCTTGAGAAATGTCATATATCTTTTCTAGATGCCAAGAAAGCAAAATGAATGCAAGCCCAGTTCTGTCCCAAGGTGCTTATGGTATAATGGTCCAAAGAGTATACTAAATAATATAGATGGGATATGTATTTGAAATGCAGTTGGGTCTTAACATTCTATCAGTCCAATTGTATGGAAAGTTACCAAAGTTTATTTTTCACTCTGCCACATGTCCATTGAATGTTAAGTTAGTAGGAAGGTGGGGAGTGTTGGGAGGTAGGGTTCTGATCTTTCTAATATTTGAGTATACAGGTTGATAAAGGTATCATCATGAACATGACAGGTTACCAGGCCAAAGAGAAAAGAGAGCTGTGGAGGATCTCAAACAGGAGGCTGAGCTTTCCAACACAGAAGAGACACATGCTTTCTAGTCTAACTCATTGGCCAGACTGATCTCAGGACACCACTTACCAAAAAGGTACTGGGGAGTAGAATCCTACCATGTGCCCAGAAGAGGAGACAACTGGAAATATTTCATAAACAACAATAATAATTTTGGTAGATATAAAAGGATCAAAAAATCTTGTCTCTGACCTCAAAAAAAACTTTCCTGCTGGAACAAAATTTGCTTCATCCACAAACAAACTAAAAGTTCTGTCTTCTCTTTAAAAGACAAGTTTAACAATTCCTTGGGGAAGTATAATTATTTAGTTATTTACATCATCATGTTGAAACTTCCTGTTTAATTGGAAAGTATGCCCTTGATTTGCCATCCACTTCTTTGTGGAGCATTTCCAAATTAGAGAGAAGGAAGGGTAGGAAGGAGAATAGATGTTCTCATCCTCTAGAAGAACCCAATCCAACAAATATAAAAATAAGATTGTCCAAATCCATTGACCCTCTGTAAATAAGAAGTTGTAGTAATTCAGTCTCCAGTATCTCCCATTAACCTCATTCCAAGAAAGAGGGAAAGCCGCCATCACCACCTTTTCCCATTACCAGCTGTGCAGTTTCCCAGGTTCAAGAGCAGCATTGGAAGAATCAAGATGTCAGCCTTTCAGAAGTCTCAGAAGAGAACTGACATTTACACCAAAGCAACTAGTCAGCAATTTTGGCATTTGTGGTAATCTTACAGAGCCAGCAACTAAGCCAGAATGCTTTTCTAATAAACAAGAATCTGGTTCAACTAGAAAGTACTCCTCGCAAAACAATCACTCCACAACAGCAATTTTGCATATGTAAACAAACACTGGACTAGTTTTTGATGAACTCTATCTGGGTTAGATAGTATCAGTTTGATTAGATAAATGGTTAACCAGAGGATGGTCATCCAACAATTATGGGGGCCCGGAGAAGGCAGTCTGTTGTACCAAGTTGTGCTGAGCAGTAGCTGACTTGATTTCCCAGTTTAACCAGAGTTAGTATTGCAGAATCTCTTTGTTTAGGATTCAATAAGAAAAGAGAGAAAAGTTTGGGGAATTTGTTAGTTTTCTATTACTATAACAAATACACCTGAGACAATCAACTTAAAAAGAAAAAAAAAGGTTTACTTTGGTTTGCAGTTTTAGAGGTTCCAAACTATGATCTGGAGAATCCATTGCTTTTTGGCTTATGGTAATGTTGCTGGATTGCAATGATAGGCAGCAAATGGCACATCGAAACTTCTCATCTCATGGCTGGAAGATAAAATAGAACAAGGAAGGGGCCAGGGTCTCATGATTCCCTTTGAGAGTATACCCCCAATGACCCAACACCCTCCTACAAGGCCCCATCTCTCAAAGGTTTCACTGCCTCCCAGTAGCTCTACCCTTCAACCTGTGGCCTTTGAGGATATTTATCCAAACCATAGCAAGGTTGAAAATATTTTGTTTTGTAAGTAATCTCAACATAAACTCTTTCTACATGTAATCTCCAAATCACCATAATTATGACTAACAAACGCAATAGCAATTTTGTAATAACCAATGGAAAAGATGCCTTTTTATGCCCTATTTTTTAGACTAGTGAACCTTATCATCATGTCTGGGTTTCTTCAAAAACAGATCTCTTTATTAACTTCTCCTTTTCACTTTACTTTTATACTTAACACAACACAGACTTGAAACACTTCTCACAAATGATTTCCTAATCACCAAATGCAACAGCTCTTTCTCACTTGACAATCTGCATCATTCTGTGTCAGGAAATTATCCCATAGCTAAACAAATAGGCTCCAGGAGCAGTGAGACCCTGAATCCTGGGTGTACTCTCTGAAAGCTGCTCTCCTTCATTAGAAAATGTAGGTAATATGATGGCCTGTGTCGTGGGTTTCATGTAAAAACTGTGTTAGCATTCCATCACTGTGATAAAAGACCTGAGATAAACAACTTATAAAGAGGAAAGTTATATTTGGCTCACAGTATCAGAAGGTTTCAGACCCTGGTCACTTGGCCAGGTCGTGGCACAGTACTTCACGGGGGGGATCACGTGGCAGAAGTGGGCTGTTCATGGCATCTGGGAAGCAGAAGGACAGACAGGAAGGGGCCAAGGTCCCTGTATCCTCCTCAAGTGCATGCCCCCCCCCATGACCTAACTCCCTCCTCCTAGGCCTTACTTCCTAAGGGCCAGCACCTCCCAAGAGTGCCAAGCTAAGGACCAAGCCTTTAACACATGATCCTTGGGTGGACATTCCAGATCCATATTATAGAAATGTTTAAATAGAATATTATATATAAACAGATCTAAGCTGCCTGGGGCACAGAGCCGGCTCTCAAACTTTGGTTAGTGAAATTAGTGATGATCATGAACATACTTCCTTCACACTCTCTTCTCACCTCCTTTAGTTTCTGTGATACATAATTTCTGGGTTTTCACTTTAAAACCTTCATTGTATTCTCACTAAATATACCAAATCTTCAAATCTCCTCCTGTGAAACCACCAGTTATGGCATATTTCAAAAGCTGATCATTTCTCACCTGGACTATTGCAATAGTCTTTATGTCTTAGAGAAATCTTCGCTCACTCCAATCCTTTTTCTATACACATCAACAATTCAGAAGAAAAAAAGAATTATAAACTCAGAGCAAAGCACTGTCCTAATCCAAAGCTTTTAAGAGCTTCCTGGAACAAAAATTCAAAGATAGCTATCTTGACAATCGTGCTCCTTCCTAACACATCCTTTAAGAAACCCCTTCAGACATTATCTCCTAAATGTTCTGCACATGCTATATAGGTATCCTCCCTATATTTGATTCAAATTTTCCTGTATTTAGCAAAATTATCTTCATACTCTGTATCTTTGGTTGTAGAAAGGTCTTAATTTCTTTTAAGATGGAGTTATTCTATTTTAGGTTGTATTGGGAAGATTTTAGCTACAAATAATAGAAATACAATGTATCTTTCTACTTCTTGGTTGCTACAAGGTGAGCAGCTTTGCTCCACCATGTGCCTTCACCATGATGTTCTGCTTTGCCACAGGCCCAAAAGCAAAGGAGCCAACTAACATGGACTGAAACCTCTAAAACCACGAGTTAAAGTAAACTAATTTTTGGCTACTTTCATCACAGTGATGGAAAACTGACTGACACCAGTGGCTTCAAGATTGGTTATAGGTGACTCTACAATGTCATCAGGAACCTGAGCTCTTTGTATGTTTCTGTTTCACATCTTGCTCATAAACACATGGTTCTACTTCTTCCAAGCATCAGAACAAAGAGCTTTGCTCTGGCAGTTTAAGAGTAGTATTTACAACTAATGTTTTACTCACACTCTGTAAGATCTACCATCAACTGTCATCAGCTAGAGTCAAATTGCCAACAAGCATTGATAATGTGCATACCTTCCAGAAGTATGTGTAATTTCTTTTTTTGTATAATGTCTTAATTTTTCATTTCAATTCAGAACACAAACTGAGAATGTTTTCCCCATAATCATGGTGGGATCATGTGGCAGAAGAGGGCTGCTCACCTCATGGCATCTTAGTTTATCAATGAATTATAATCACACATTCACACAGGTGTGTGATTATAATTCATTGATAAACTAAGGCCAAGAATGTTTAGAAATCTTTCAAAACACATGCAGCTTTTAAAACACAGAAGGATATCAGAAAACATCACAAGGACCTCCTGATATGGTATTCTTTCCCTGAGGACACTTAAACCAAAAAATTACTTTCATTCAAATTAGCAGAGATCATAGAAGAATCTCCTCAAGACTTTCTAAGTAACACACAACAGTGTTCTTTCCAAAAAACAGAAATTGCTGCAGGGAGCATGGTTCACACACACCTCCTAGGCCCCACAGTGTGGCAAGAGAACTTGTATATCAACTTCTCATGTCTCCTCCAGGCTTCCAAGGCCCACATCCTCCCGCCACATTTCTACCTAGGTGGGCACTGGACACATGTAATAACTAAGAGAAAATAACTTTTTTGGGATACAGAACATGAAAGAAATAGGAATTATTTATTTAAAATATTTAGCTTTCAAGGTTGGTGATGAAGTTCAGTGGAAAAATCTTTGCCGAGCATGCCTGAGACAATGGGTTTAATCCCCAGTACAACAAGATGGTTTTTCAAATTAAAAAAAAAAAAAAAAAGCTTCCAAAAGAATCACAAAATAATTAAATTATGAAATACTCCTTCCAACACACACAAGCAAATTTGCATCCTGCCAGCCTGAATCACTTGACCAAGGGCTTGTAAAGTAAATAGAGAATTATAAGTAAATAACTCAGGTCTTATCACAAGGGCAGGTGGCAAGAATTCAACAGACTCCTTGAAGTGTATGTCTTATTTTTTTTTTTTTCCAGTTCTGGAAATCAAATATGTCTTGATGCCAGATTGCTCAGGAACATAGCAAATCAGATCCTCAGCATCTTGGACCCTGATCTTGAGCTTTGAGAAACCACACAGCCCCAACTGTAGGCTCTTCCTCTCCTTCTGCACCTCAGAAGCTCAGGATGGTGTATCTTGCTTCACATTAAACCAAATGAGAAAAGGGAAAGCTGGCAGAGCACCTTTCTCTCACTGAGATAGTAGTTGAGTTCCAAGTCCCTCGGGGGTCCCTCATTCACCCTTTGGAGGGCCTGATTTAAATGTCCAGGGATCAGGAACAGGTTTGCTTTGATAATTTTGGAGCAATAATTTTCTGAAATAAAATGGTGGTTGGACAAAGGCTTGGTAACAACCTCCCAGTGACACAAGCGGATGAGAACATGCATGTGTTCCTCCTTCTGATGCTGAATTTTCTCTGCAGAAACCTTTTAGTTAGAGGTGTCGTGTCCCAAGCCAGCATGAAGCCCAGCCCACACGTTGCTGCTGTATTATCCTTCTCTACACATTCCTGTTGTAAATAGCATGTGCATCCCAGCAGGGCATGTGCTTGCATTAACATGCTCAGACACACGTGTGCATGGGAAGGATGCAGGGAGACAGGAAGATGTGGTGCACATGATGTTCCAGTAGCTCATGGTGCTGTGCATCTTCAGACCTCTGCTCTGAATAATATGAGCTCCAGGGATAATTAGGGTACTTCCCTAGAACACTCATAATACCTTTCTTAGAATCCTCTGCTGGCAAGCATGTTTTAGCAGTAGGGGCCAGTTGTCTTTCATTGCCAAAATCTGCATTATCCTCTCCCTGACTGGCTATGGTGGCCAAGGGAGATGACTGGTTCAGGGGACTGGCATCAGGTTGTTAGGAAGGGAACTAAAAACATCCTTTGGGGGCCTCCAGGGGATCCAGAGAACTTAAGCCAGTGAGCGTTTTTTGTAGATAACCTGCTACCTTTCCCGCCTCCCTCCCATGTATTCTGCTTTCATCCAAAGCACCAGGTTAATTCAAATCCCATCCAAAAGAACACATGACTTAAAATTACCTTAAAAATATATAGAGAAAAAATTTAAACAAAAGTAGTTCACTTGTTGGCTCATCAAACTCTGTAGGGCCTTTCCTCTAGGTCTAAAACAGGATGGCTAATGCAGGTATTATAACCTCAGGTACATGCCTGAAAGGACAGTCCTGTTCAATGGAAGCCCTTTGATTTTGCTGAGCACCCTACTGCCTGGATGTGTGTACCAATTATTAAACTTTTGTCTCTGGGCGCCAAGCCCTCTCTGCACTCTGCTCTGTAATGCTGGGGCCAGCCCTCAAGACACACTTCCACTTGGCCATCAGCTCTGGGTTAGGTTCCACCAAGGAAAGGACTCAAAAGGAAGACCACAGAGCTGAGAAAAAGGAGACTTGTTCCTTTCTGTCTGTTTCCTACTCCCACCAGCCTTGTTGTAGCGACACTACTTCAGGGTAGCAAAGGCAGTTCCCTCATGCAGCAGCAGCTAAATCGAGCTGAGAGCCCTTCCCAGCACTTGCAGAGGCAGCTGCATCCCACCTCCACCTCAGAGACACCAGATAGATGATGCTCTCTCCCCTCCCGCAAGTCTGAGTCCCAGCCCTGAAGACTTCTCCTAGTTCAGCATCACCAACCCTCGCTCAGAAGTTCATTATCCTCAGGGGACAGAGTCTCAGCTCCACAGGACCCTGCTTCCAGTATCTATGTTTTCACAGTTCACTCTTCCGTTTGTTCTCCCAGCATTAGGGGTGGTAGCTGCTCCCTGCATTTGCTACTCTAGGATATGTTAATGTGCACTCTGCCATTTTGGTTGACTGATAATAGCCTTCTTCTAGTTAGTAATCCCCTATATTAAGTTTTCTATGTTAAAATCACTATGTGGTTTCTATCTCTGGCCTGGACCCTGAACTCTTAGTCAAACTTGAGAATTCTAATAGAAGAGCCCTAAATTATTCTGCATCACAGAAGGAAGAGAATGTGAGCCTTCTAGAGCACTTCAGGACACAAGTATGCAAAGAAGCAGCTGTGGGAGAGAAGAGGTGATCCAGGAGACAGGCAGACAAGGATAGATTTTACTGTATTGTGTATGTGTATATATATAGAAGCTGTTAAAACAATCTTTTAAAAAGCTTAGAGACTAACATGAAACTGAGTATTGTATTGTTAATTTTTACACTTTCTAGGAAATTATCATAATCCTCTGTTCTAGCTATTGAGAAAAGGCTAAATGAGTTTTGAAGAGCAAAATGACTTTTTCATCCACCAAGACTTCAAAGCAATGACTACCAAAAAAAAATTCCTAGAAGTCATATAACTTTTCTACTAATGAAAAAAAATTTTATTATCTCTTATTCACTTTAAGGCAGAGAGATAGCATTAGTAATGAGATGTTTATCACAATTAGGTCATGCTGAAGGAAATTTTATTTCTGCTGTCAAAAATGAAAGATTAATTTTTAAAAAATTATTCTTCCTAAGGATAACACAGCTCACAAAATCTCATATACCTTCTTATAGCATGTGTTTTACTATTTAAGGAAATTGTTTTTGAATTTATGTCTTCCTATATCTCAACTCATCTTTTTTTAAATATATTTTTATTAGTTATTGATGGACCTTTATTTATATGTGGTGCTGAGACTTGAACCCAGTGCCTCACACACGCTAGGCAAACACTCTACCACTGAGCCACAACCCCAGCCCTCAACTCATCTTTAATAAAGTGTCTTTGAGCTAATTTATGTACTTCACACCTTACTATTATCTAACTTGTTCCAGGAAATCAGAGGAGCATCTTTTGATGAACTGAACGTAAGCCATAGAGGAGGGAAAGAGGGACATGGATGATTTCAGACACTGCCTAAATTGATGGGGGCACAGCCTGCCTGGGGGAAGTTTATTAGTCTATCAGCTCCTGCTCCCAGTCCTAACACCTGCATTTATGACATCATTACAGACACAACAGGATGCTAGGCAAGATGGAAGAAACTTAAAGGAATCAAGCCTATAGTACTAGCAACAACTTTAACAGGATGTTTAACCAAGTTTAAAATAAAGGTTTTTTTTTCTTCCTCCACTCTTAGAAGTGTATTTCCATTTCCCCCATTGATAAAGGAATGTGATGCAAACAGACCTTTTTTAAATTCTCTGAAGCCTACATACCTGTGGGGCTACTATATTAGCGCTCAACCAGGTGTAGACATTGTTATTTTGAGCCACACATTGTGCTAAGCACTTTACATATATCATCTCTCATTCTCTTCTCAAAAACATGGTAAGCTAGGTATTACTACCCATATTACACAGATGAGGACATGGTGGTTGAGATGGATGTTAAAGAACTTCCCAAGGGCTCCTAGTTACTGAATAGGCAAAATACCTGAGATAATCAACGTGAAAGGAGAAAAGGCTTATTTGGACTCATGACTCCAGAGACTTCAGTCCATGGTTGGCTGGCTCTGTTGTTTACGGCCTGTGACAAGGCAGCATGTCACTGCAGAGGGCACATGGTGGAGCAAAGCTGCTCACTGCCCAGCAACTGGGAAGCAAAAACAAGAATGAAACACGGGAAGGAAACAGGGTCCCAATATCCCCCTTCAAGGACACACCCCCAATTACCTAACCTTCTTCCACTAAGCCCCACCTCCTAAAGGGCCCCCCACTTCTCAACAGCACAATGTGCCAGAGACCAAGCTTTTAACACATGGATTTTGGGGAACATTTCAGATCCAAACTTCAGAACTTCCAGAACCATGAATGCATAAATTTCTGTTGTTTAAAGTCCCATTTGCAGTAATTTTTCATGGAGGTCCTCAGAAACTAGGCATCATATTGTTAATAATGGCCAGAAAATGGACCCATCCTTCAGAGAACACTGTGGAATATTCATATGATGGAAAAGTCTACACCTCTGAAAATAAATGAACCAGAGTTCCACACAGCAGCTAAAAAGGATGCCTTTATCTTTTCTTCTATGCATTGACATTCTGATCATTCTCAGATTCATGTCAAGACCTACAGCTTCCATGATGAGCACTAGCTGTCATTTATTCACTCTTGCTTTATATCAGACATCATGCATGGCCCTATTCACCTCATCCTTTGTCCCTAAAACAATTCTTCAAGGTATGTATTGTTCACCTTAATGTAAAGAGGAAGACCACAATATTAGAGGTCATTAAATGACTGACCCTAGGCCAATAGCTACACATGTCAGTCCCTTTCTGCTCTGCAGCACACTCATGAATCATGTCTCCCCAAAAGTACAAACAACTAAAGAAATAATATTTGGGGGTGTTCGACAATGAACTTGACTCATGATGATCTTCAGTTCACTTTCTTTTCATCTTTCTAATCTGGTTCATTAAATGCCTTATGTCTCATTATTTTATTTGTATCCATCATCTCCCCCCAAAATTAAATAATTAAATAGTGTAAGTGCCTAGACTTCTCCATATAACAAAGGAAGGGGAACCAAGCAAATGTACATCATTTAAATGTCATTGAGCTCCTACCAGGACAAGCCCTGTACTTGGTGGTTGAATTGAATTGAATCTCCTAGAACCTGTCACAGCTAGTCATCTAGTGAACAAATGGCCCCAAATGCACAGTGAGTGCTTCTTTCTATACATTTGTCTTCTCTTCCTGAGGAAATTTTGTTCACACAGCTGATTTAAGTTCAAATAGAATGACAGGGCAAACCACGTGAGCAATAAATAACATATTTGCTTACCATCCAGGCACAAGCTAAGTTTCCATGCTTTTCTCTAGCAACAGGGTAGAATTAGCAGCTCCCAGGTTGCTGGGGTTTATAGGCTGTGACAGATGCAGAATAAGTAAGCAAACAGATTAATATGTATTAAATTACTGTATTAGTGCTCATTATTTCTGAGTTCAGTACTTGTGTGTACATGTGGAAATGGTATTTACTTCCATGGCTCCTACCATGGGAGCTGAAGAAAATGGAACCACCCTCAGCATAGCAGTTCAAGTCAGCATCAAAACTATTCCCTCTCTCCCACCCTGCCTTCCAAGTACCTGGCGTAGTTATTATTTGACTTAATAGCTCGTGGATCTGTGATTCTCACACAATTCAAAACGAACTGTGAGTGGTCAAAAGCTCCAAAAATGTTCCATTTTGTCCTGCAAAAAAAAAACAAAAAAAGACTTATAAAGTCTTTTTATCCTAGACTTCTGACAATGGCAGGACCTCAGAACAGAAGGGGTAGGAGCAAAACATTGATATAACATAAAATCATAGTGTTTACACCTCTGGAAGCTCCTTCAATGCAAGCTAAGGATACCAGTGAAGGGGGAACATGTTGGCAACATGCATATTCCCAAATTGGGACAATCTTGAAGATGCCAGGATCAAAGGCAAAACACCGACCACTCAGAGACCACGTCACCTGGTCTTTCTAGGTATACAGACATGATGAGGCTTTGAATATGCCAGAGCTGGGAGTAAATTCTGGCTGTGCCAACATCCAGTGATGTGTATTTTGTTTAATATTGCTCAGAGCATCTGTAAAATACTGATAAGGATGCTTGTCCCTGTGGGTTTTATGATCAAAAGAAAACACATAAAGCCATGTTACAACATATGAAAGCAATGATAGTTTTCCTTTCTCATTTCACTACCCATCATTAAATATCTAGGATGGCTACTGTCTTGAAATGCACTTACTATTAATTCTAACATAACTTCCTGACTATTGTCTGCCTTCATCATTTGCAATGTCCCATGTGGCCTTTGGGACTATAGTCATGCATTTTATAGATGCAATTTTCTTATGCTTCATAACTTAATGAAAATACCATGGAAATTATTTTCAGGTAATAGAATTACATAAAACTTCATGGACTCCTTATCTTAAAGATCTCACCCAAGAAATTGAAATACTTCAAAAATCCATGAAGTATTAATGCAACAGTATATAATCTACCATGGTCTTCTCTAGGGTAATTTAGATTAAAACATATGACTGCTAACTCTGAAGATTTTCTCACTTGATAAGTTTTTCCTTATTTCTTGTACCTTCTTCCTGTGACCTATAGCACTGCTCTAGAAGAACTGAAAGCAAGATATATTGGGTTGAACTCTGTGTATGGAAATGGTGATCTCATAAAAATTTAGTCCAACAGAATTAGGTCAAGGGTAAAGGAAATCAGAGCAGATCCTAGAAATGTGATTGGGTTTATTCCCAACCACAAGGAGTCCTTTGCTTCCCAAACACAAAGTTATAATCTCATTGGTGATGTCCATATTGTTTGAGTCTGGTAAATTTGACGTTATTACTTGAGTTCTCTCTCCCCGTAGGTAGGGCAGGTGCTAACCAAAATGATGCATAATTATGACCACAATAAAAGTCACTGATGGAGGGGGTAAACCCATTATCTCCATGCCCAGACAGACTGAGAACAGCAGGCAAGGTTTGCAGAGATCTTAAAACACATTCTGCTGTGGGCACTATCCCCTCTCGGGAAGTTGTCATCCCATCCCCAGGCTAATGACATTAATCATTAGCCAACTTAGAAAGGTTAATGGGCCGTTTGAGTGAGAGGAATGTTTTTATGAAGCTGGTGTTCCTGGGAATCAGAACATAATAGCAGAAGAGTATGACATCACCATTAATGAGTCCCTCCACCCACCTCATTCCACATGGTAGGACATTTGGCCCAACCAAGCATTTCATCCAACATGTCAGAAGTGGGCTGGCCAGCAAGAGCCCGGCATCAGTCCAGACCCAGCTTCCTAATCCTGCTCCAGGACACAGTTTTCTCAGAGTGTCTTATAAATTACAAGTGTGTTAATGTCTTTTATCTTGGAATAATCAGTATAAGTAGGGCAGACAATTTTCAGTTTAGTAATGTGATCAAACCAATAAGATGATATAAAAACTGCCCCTGATTGGGACTCTATGCCTTAGAAAATTGATGGCAGTTCTTCCCAATTGGTTCTACCAAAAATGTAAATTAATTGTACCAAATCATTTTCCCTGGGTTCAAGGGGAGAGAGAAAGTGCCCTGATAAAACTCTCTCAGCCCTGCCAGGTACACTGAAGATTCAGAGAAGTCAACTATGTCAGATGATGTTTGTGAAGCACCTTGGGAATGACATAAATGTTTACACAACTTAGTGAAGACTAGGTTATCATCTTTGAGGGACTTCAAGTTTTTTGTCAGTGTGATGATGGATGCATCTTTCACTCTCATTTTCAATGATCCATGAGGGTGTCTTTTGTAACACAGCTTAAGAAGGACAAAAGAGACAGACTGGGCATAATCACAATTGAGAGTTTCTAAGTAAGAGTTGCAAAAGTTCAAAGGCCATACACTGAACCTGAGCAGAATGGAAAGTGGCTGTCCTTCACCCCCATCTTTCTACAAACAACATATATCTGAGCCCTAGTACCCTTCCACGGGGGTGAGCAGAGGAAGAGATTGGATAAAATGGCTAAGAATTCAATCAGGAGGCCAAAGATAGGAAGAGCTAGAGTGACAAAGGCAATGGGCAGGGGACAGGGTGTGGGCCAGAAGGGTTTACATACTGAAGGACCCATGGGAGAAGCCATCTGATAGATCCAGAGAAGCAAAGCCCCATAGAACTGAAATAAGGATCCACATTGCCCACTAAGGACGAAGCAAAAGGCCTGAGTGGCGGTAATGCAGAGAAGGAGCGAGAGTGTGGGGGTTCAGAGGGGCAGGGGTTCACCAAGAGTCTTCTGAGAAAAAACCAGGGTTGTTTTAGTTTCTTTTCCCCAAGACCATGTGGAAGCCATGGGAGGTTCTCGGCAGGAAATGACATATGATTCACATTTTTCATAAAATCTCTCTGGCTGCCCTTCAAGGTCTGAATTGTTAGGATACTTTTACAAGAGGCCCAGGAGGATGCTGCTGCCTCAAACCAGTGTGATGGCAATAGAGATGGACAGAAGGTACAGGTTTGAAAATCTTTGGAACATACAATACTCACTGATGGCCAAGACCTGGGAGAGGGAGAAGTGTTGAGGGCAGAGTAACAGGGTATAGCTGATAACATGAAAAATAAACTGAGACCTGTACATTTCCATTCAACTGTGGCTGCTGCCTCCATGCATGCAGAATATGGAATCTACTTGTTTTAATTTTTAAACTTGCCTTTGTTTAAGAGAGCAGGTACATTATGGACAGCAAAGGAATCACCTTGGAAAACCGTCCACTTATTCCAATTAGAAACAATGTGTTCCCAGACCTCACCCGTCTGCAATGACCAAAAAGATCATGTTTCTTTAATTATACAAATGACTATAACTTCAAGGCCCAGTCTTGTGATTTGAGAAAGTTATTTCCTGATTTTCCTCCATGGACATTTTGGAGAATTCCCGAGAGATGCTGGATGTGCCAATCCATCCATTCTAGGAGTCATCTCTCCAACTGCTTGACACCCCCCCCCCCCCAGGACTGGTGCTGAAAGGCTCTGCAAGTCCCCTGGAGCAGGCTCCAAACTGGCTTCACCAGGCTGCACCATCCTGCCCATGCAAGCCACTCCAAGTACAGACACAAGCTCTGCCTTTGATTCCCCCAACTACAGTGAGAAACAGTCACATGGTTTAATAAAATTTTACTGAAGGCTTGGGGTTGACACAATTACAACCCAGAGAAACATTTACACGCTTATTAAAAGTGGTTCCTCTAGAGAGTCACAGCTCTGAAAGCCAACCTCCAGTCCTCTCTCCTACTCCTAGCTGACTTCACCTGGCTAAGCCAGTGCAGATCCCTGCTCCCTCAGGATCCAGGTCTCCTTCTGAATCCAGTTCCCACCCCTACATCCCAGACCTCAGTGCCAGACCTGCTGATTTTCAACCCAAGATGATTAGAATGAGGAAACTCCCCTTCTTCTCAAACCACCCACCAGCTGCAGTGCAGCCTTCAAGGCCCTGAACACCAATCACAAGAAATCAGTGGTTCAATTCTGTCTACTGTCCGTTAACACCACACCTGAGGTTCTAAGCAGATAGGAGGCCAAACCTATTTCCATTATTTTTTCCCCAATCTTTCATCCAATGTGAAGATAAGATTAGGATAACTTCTGGGTCAGCTAAGTTTTGCTGTGTCCTAAAACAATCAAGCAAAAACACACAAATGTGTACACATACACATACACACACACACACACACACACACACACACACACACACACCTTCCCAGAACAATTTCAAAGGTAACCATTAAAATCTAAGTCCATATTTAGAAATAAAGCAAGGACAAAATCCTATTTAAAAAAAAAAAAAAGTTGCCATTTTTATTAAATAGAACACATCACAGTCTATGCTGTCTGGTCACATGAATGATGATGTTCATTACATAAATTATTGTTATTGAACAATGTGAAAAGACTCTTCTGCTGAATTTTTCTTGAAACAAAGGAACTTTTTCCCGTTAATGAATTCTTTTCTCAGCTTCTACTAAGTACGAGCCACTTTTAAAGAACAGTTCTAATGCTTTAAAAAAATATATTTTTCCACTGGGCATCACTACACAATGATGCAGTCATAGCTCAAAATATTTTGGAAATTCCTCTTTTGGAATTGCCTCCTGAGCCAAGAGCACATTCTTTTAGAATAGTCTCAATGGTTATAAATCTTTATACCAAGAAGGTGTATTTGATTCTTAAAATCAGGCAAAAATTATTTTAAAATAAAGCTGGTGAATACAGCTGATCTAGCTGATAACTGCTTGACTATACAAAAATGTAACTGTCAAATATTCAGCTTGGCTTCTTGTGTAGGTCGTAAACTCTCTCTGAAGGCCATGCACTCAACACACTGGGGTTGGGGGGATGCTGAGGATTAAACCTACAGCCTCGTGCAAGATAGGCATGTATTCTACCACTCAGCTACATCACGAGCCAAATTTTTTTTTTTTAACTCTGTACCAGGCTGTGAATCTACATGGGACACAAACCCAGTAAACAACTAATTACAATGTTAAACAGGAATATTTACAATAATAAGGTACACAAAACCTGAAGCATCTCAGAGGAATAGTACACATTACAATCTGGAGAAAATAGGGGTTGAGGAAAAAATTTCAAAATGGTTTAAGCAAACATATGTTGCACTAATTCAAATTTCATCATGGCAAGTTTGAAGGCCAGAACATACACTTAGAAGTATTCGTTCACACATATTTGTTGAGGCACTTACCCCATTACTTTATAATCATATTTTTGAATAAAGGACATGAACTTCATTTCACCCCTGGAGTAATCATAGCAGGCACCAAACAAGACTTACTTTTGCTGGTGGTTTTTGACCTTTTCTTGCCTCATAACACACTTTCAGTATGATCTTAGGCTTTCTTTGAGCAAAAACCTCTTGGCTGCCATGCACCATAGTCATTTAGGAAATCCCTTATGACTTCCAAAACATTCATATGTTTTTCCTGGAATAATAGTGCACACATTTATAAGCAATTGCATTTTCCTGCCCCATGCATGTTTATGAACCCCAGATCGTTTTGCTTGAAGTCAATCCCCACTGTTTACTGATGTTGTAGCATCCATTGAACAGCACCCCACTATTAAAGCCACTGCACCCTGGCCAGGAAGGAAAGCATCCTAAATATTGGCTGGAGAAGAGAAGGAACAAAACCATCATGTGTCGACTCCAGATGAAATTCCACCAGGGCCTGGCTGCTTGAATAAAGAGTGTCTTGGGGCTTTGGGTGGCAGATTTTACTAGTCAGGCCTCTGTTTTATATCTCCGCTAAAATTCTGAAACACTCATTGCAGCTCTAGATTTTTCTCATGCACAGTGGAAAGTGGCTCCACAGCCCTTTCCCAGGAAAAATTCAGAAGAGGTAATGACCTTAGAGATTTTAGCTATGGCATCGGCATGAGTTTGGACTGTCATTTTTCATCAAAATAGTCTCTTGAGTTTCCAAAGTAAACACCAGGAAGAAAAAGAAAAGAGAAATTTTAGAGCAGCTGTGGCAATCACACTATTTTCAGGCTATGGAGTGAAATAAGTTGAGATTTCACCAGGTCCAGAACCTATACCCTTATGAATCAAAGAGCAAGAGAGGTCAAAAGGAATTTCAGTCACGTCAAAATTTCACCTAGACTACTGTTTTATACTTTTCTTTGACTTGCTCTATAAATATTTTACTGCAACTTTCAAAGTTTATAGGATCCTTAAGACTTGTAAAAAAGTTGAGAAACTGGAAACCAATGAGTGATACCTACCACAGGGATCTTGATTTTTATTTTTTTTTAAGATTCCATTGAATAAAATTTATTCTACCCAGCATTCCTTGAAAGGTGACTTGAAATTCTCCCAGTTGAAGTTGTGAATCCACTGGGGAAAATGAAAAATGGCTTCCACTTATCAACTCCAGTTGATTTGAGGCCTCTCTCTACAGCATCAAAACTCAGTGGTTTTGGCCCCAGACCTGCAGCTTCCAGAGCTCAGGCACTTCAGAGGCCAAGGATATGTGGCAGCTTGCTATTTCGTCCCAAAGAGACCCTGGCACTGGCATCCTGCCCAGATTCCCAAAGCAGGGAAGGCCTTGCACTGCCCCTCCTCTAGCCTCCCCCAACAGCATTCTGGGAATGACAGGCCTCTGGTTTTAAAGGAAAGTGTTTTCAGTGTGTCCTTCACCAAGCTGCAAGTTTTATATGTATTCTTGAGAACTAATCACAAACCACTTCTGGTTTCCAGTGATCTGACTTTTGCTGGCTCTTGAACAAATTATCCTAATTTCTAAATTCTTTTTTTAAATTTTTAAATTTTTTTTTTTAGTCGTTGATGAACCTTTATTTTATTTATTTATATGTGGTGCTGAGAATAGAACCCAGGGCCTCACACATGCTAGGCAAGTGCTTTTCCACTGAGCCACAACCCCAGCCCCTAATTTCTAAATTCTAAAGCACTTCACACCATGGTTATCAGTATAGGAAAAGTTAATGCATCTACATAGTTGGATACATGTTCTAATGATTTAATCACACATGTGAATTTTTCTTTAATAATAAGGAGTTTTTTAGATTAAAATGTGGTTCCTAAAATATCGATTTAGAGTTTCAGACACAGGCATTCATAGACACATAAAGCAAACAAACGAAGCAGAATGTTATGGCTGCTTTGATTTGTAAGTTTTTCCAAGGAACAGTCTCTACTATTCCAACATCACGTGTAGATGTGCCTTAAACAAAATTGAAACTGAAACCAACATTAAGCAGAACTGAATGGAAGGAATTAATAGAAATTAATTACCACATATCAGGAAGACAAGCATCCATTTCAAGCTTTGTTACAGAGCAGCCTTTTTGAACATAAAATCTCCAACACATATATTTTAGAAATAGTTTTGCACATCAAGGAAATAGTTCTTTCCTGCACAAAGGCGACATCACAGAATGCTTTTTTAAAAGCAAAGACATTTAAAATATGATTGCAATTACAAACACTTGGCTTACAAAATTCACTGCAAATTTTTCTGTACCCTTTGGAAAAGTATTTCTGTAGAGATTAGCCATGTTTTGATAGGGTATTTGATCACCCATTTGAGTAAATTGTAGATAGTTACCTGCCTTTTCAAAATGCTTCAGTTCTCCCTTACTGCTGTTTTAGGATCCAAACTTCCAGAAGCTTTGAATCGCGAGGCTTATCTAAAGTACTTTCTTGGGCTTTGCTACAATGTTCAGCATTAAATAGGAGATATGAGATGAAAAAGGGGAAAATCTAATGCTATTCTTGCCAAATTAAGCATGATTTCTTGGAGGAAAATGTCTCTGCTTGCAATTCTTTCTTCTTATTACTCAGGAACATCCTTCCTTTGTATATTTTATTTAAAGGAACTTTTCTAGGTTTGGAAAACTCTGTGCCTATGTTTGGCTTCCTTGTTTAATATGGGATGGGAGGAAAACACCTACCCCTGCCCCGCCCCCCACTGCTGGGGCTCAAACACAAGGCCTCAAGTATGCTAGGTAAGTGCTCTACCACTGAACTATATCCCAGTCCTAAAAAGATAATTTTTGAATATGACATGTGCTGTGTCCCATGATAAAGATTCTACTTGCTTAGCAGAGGGTGATAATCATGTCTTCCTAGACTGTTTTGTTTTCCCCTTTTTAATGTAGGAAATTAGTTCAGGTCCCTACACATTTTGACTAGGTAACTAGGACACGGATATTTTTACATTTTTCTGCTTCAAGTAATAAAATCATACTCCACATTCAGGGACAGGCACAGCTTGGCACCAAGCGGGACCTGAGGGTGAAGATCTGGGTAGGATATGTCAGAGAAGCGTCACCAGACTGCAGAGACGGCTGGTCCTTTTGAAAATAATCACGGCTTCATCTGTTGTCACCTGCCTTCGCCTGGGCTCCTTTTGATAACTGCCCTCCTTTCAGGGCTGACTGAATAAGAGCTATTGATTTTGTGCTTCAAGATCTCACACAATTCAGTCATGAAAATAAGACCAGGCCTTGGGAAGAAACCACTTCCTGCCCAGAGTGGAGCCCAGGCAGGGACAGTGGTCGGATCTGTTCCTTGCTGGTTAACAAGGTAAGGTTGCCATTTATCAAAGTGCAGGACCAATGTGGTAAGCCAAACACAGAGCACAAAAATAGATCTTTCTTCTGAAGTTCAGATGTGAAATATTTTCCATGTTTCCAAAAATAAAATGAATATAAATTCTTAAAACCTCAACTTGTCTTCCAATCAAATGTGGACAGGAGGTTTCCTAATTAGAAATGCTGATGGGTATTGATGGAGCCTTCCCATAAGGAAGCCAGGCACTTAGGTCAAATACATCTCATAATTTCATGAAAAAGATCACCCGGCATTAACATGCCTTTGATGAGACATCCGTTTATTATTTTTAGTTATTTCTCAATAATCACACAACTGGCCTAATCACACAATGGGCTTTAGAATAATGAATTTTCAAAAGAAAGCAAATATTTCCTTTGAGGCTATATTCTCCGATGAATTTGGCATGCCCTGGTTTGAAGACTTTCATCTCCAAAACAGGCCAGGGTTTCTCTTTAATCTAGCTGCCTGCCTTGTTGAAAACTTCCCTGGCACACAAAGGAAAGCCTACAAAATGTAGTCCAGTCTTATCCAAACTTCAGAAGTACTCAGTGAGCCAGATTAAATCTGTCCCAGGATTTTCTCTCTCCCCAACAAATATTTAGAAAAATCTCTTCTGAGTTCAGGGGTACTTGATTAGAACCAAAGATGTGGATGAAAAGTTGTTTCACTTAGGAACCTTGAATGAATAGAAATTAGAGACATCTCTTTATGCAAAGGCCTATAAATGTATTGTACACATACTTCACCAAGACCAGTAAAGCCATTTAAATAACTACATGTCAAAGGATAGACTCTAGGAAGAAAGTTTTGACCAACCTGGTTGACTGTGGCATCTTCTAACTCAAACATTAAAAAATTCTTCTAAAAGATAAACATGAGGTCTATGAGACTTTGAAACACAGCGGTTGTTAGGGTAGGATCTACAACCAAAGGCCACTCAAAATGCATTCCCAGATTAAAGTAATTCTGACAATTGTCTTTCCACATCCTAGATTTGGGTCTTCTTCCCCAATGATGGTTATTATTGAAACATACAATTATTAGCTTTTTGGGTCTGGAAGCTGAGCTGTAAGATTCTGCCCCCTATTTCACCCACCCACCACTCTATTGCACATCTTAATTTATTGGCTTAGAATGTACTTGCTTGAAGGCAGAGATGAGACCAGATAACCTTTCAACTCTCTTCCAACACAGATTATACTCCTTTTGTGGATCTGTAGTTAAAAAAAAAAAAAAAAACAACCTAATAATATGTTAAAAAAAAAAAAAAAACTACGTGAGAACATGAATTATTCCAGGATCAGAAAAGTAATAAACAATGAACAAAATTTACTGAGTATTGTTAACCTTCTGAAGAGGAAGATAAATTTACCTTTTTTCCCCCTCAAGACAAAAAGAGAAAAAAAAAACTAATTAATATCATGTTCTAAGATATACCTTTTATTTGAAAGCTTTGGTTTTATTTTTAATTGGTTTAATAAATGGCAATGAACACTTTTTCTTAGTTAATTCCCCAGGCTGTAGAATCATTGTAGGAAATTAGCTCCATTTCAGTCTTTGATCCTTGAAGACCAGGGTCTGTGATTTTGTTGAACTGGTGTCAGTTGTTTGTAACAACTTCTCTTCTAGAGAAGAAAACACTTTAATGTCCCTTAAAACCCCTTCAAATATGTGAAAATGCACAGTGTCAGGGGAAAACAGCCCCATTCACATTAAACAAAGAACAAAGTTGAGCATTACCCATAAAAGGAGGGATTTATATTAAATTTTTCCTAGCTAAAGAGAAGGGGGAAAAAATTTAAAGATTACATTGTGCTTTCTGGAGAAATCTTGGAGTCTCCTTTTGTACCTAATAATCTTCAACTCTGAAAAGACTTAAGTCTCTTCTTGGCTTTTTAGCTAAATATATATCTCAAGTTGTCTAAGCTACCTCATTAAAGTAAAATAAGATTATAATATGAATTTATTATTCTTTATAATAAAAGAACTTTTCCAATCCCAGCCTATGACTTATTTCAAGCTATGCAATAATGGGATGTTCCCTTAGAGTTTGTTTTATTGCCTCTTGGCTTGAGGTTACCATTTTCCTGCCCCTTACTTATTTTTTCTGATGCCATTAAAAGGTAAACTTACTCATGCATGATAAAACCACATTATAATGAGTTTTTTCCTTAAACCCTATCCTTAATTCTTTTATTTGGTGGAGTTTCCTTGTTTTGCTTAAAACAAGTAGACCACTGTCGGACTTTTATTTTCCATGACTTTTATTTTCCACTTTTATTTTTCATGTATTTGAAAATAAAATACATATATATGTATTTTATTTTCAAATACATATTTATGCTTTAATAGAATTTGACCTGATAGTTTTGTTCTGAATGTGCTGATTATAATTTGAGAATTGCCTCCTGTCCATATGCAGCTAAAATGGTTTGCTAAACACTTGCCCTACATTATGGATTTATGATCTGCTTTGGTTCCTCTGTGGCCCCTAGTTTTCAGCCATATTTCCACATAATAATTCTCTCCTCTCTACACAAGTTTGAAATTCTATTTTCCCCAAATTCTTCTCAAAGCTCAAAAAGTATATCAAATTTCCACTTCAGCATAGTGGGACTATCTCATACAATCTTTAATTTGCAATCTCATATACAATGATATTTTAATTGTGTGTCTTATTTGCAAGATATCTGATCATGTAGCATTAACCAAGTTCCTATATTTACTTTGGAGCAGTATTTCTTTCCTGGGGCTCATTTGGCTAGTTTCACATTCTGGTGTAATAATATATCATACACAAACTTAGGGAAGAAATTAGAAAAACAGTCTATTCATAAGAAGTTAAATACTAGGTCTACTGGATTTGAAGCCTTTCTCCCCTGGTTGAGATCATTTTAATTATCTTTTTTAAAGATTAATCTATATATTTTATCCTAAGGGAAAACATCGTAGTGAGAATAGTGAGAACCTTTGCACTCTGTGTAGCAGGGCATCTCAGCACCTTGTGAGAACAATTCTGCTCTTCAAGATGGTGGGTTCTGGAGGATATTTCCTGCCTCTCAATGACTGGGTCCCACTTTGTGTTGGGAAGATGGACATTCTCCCTCCTGTAGCTTCAGGGACCTAATTAGGCCTGGGTAAAATACCCCTGGTTTTAATTCATCGATGCATTCTTCTCTTGCCAGATCTCAAGAGGATAACCTTTACCACAGTCCATATAGAAAACATTCCTCTGGAAAAATCTTGGCTGGGAAGCTGATCTATATCTCTGAGTTTACAAAAACAGAATCCGCATCCCTGAAACTCTGGCTCTTATAAAGAAACTTTTGTTGAGGTACATCACTGATGAGTTGACATTGCATTTATTGTAAGTTGACTAAAAATGGCTGCCTAGAGCTGTTGGCCACCAAAACTTCATATCTCCTTTTTTCTTCCCCTTGAAACTGATGCTTTTCTAGACCTTTATTCCCTAATCTTCTTCTTTGTCCCAGTGTTTGTTCAAGGTCATAGCAACAGTAGCAGAAAACGCAATAAAAAAAGGGGAAAGGGAGGCTAACATTTCATGCTAGCTGTTTCTCCCCACTTCCCCCAACATCACTGTCCCCAAGCCCCATTACTCCAGTTACTATTGCTAGAGAACAAATCACTCCCAAAACATAGCTGATCAAAAAAAAAAAAAACAAAAAACGCTTCTTTATGGTAACACATTTTGTGAATCAGAAATTTGGTTAGACTACATGAAAACTACTTCTTCCTTCAGTGATATGTACAACCTCAATTGGAAAAATCTCTACATCTAGGTGATGAGGCATCAGCTGGGGACTGGAATCTTCTCAAGACATCTTACTCACATGTCTCCTAGTCAATGCTGGCTGTCAGCGGGGACTTCAACCAGAGCCCTTACATGTGCCCTTTCCACATAGCCTGTACTTACACACAGAAGAACCAGATAAGGGCTGGGGATGTGGCTCAAGCGGTAGCGCGCTCGTCTCGCATGTGTGCGGCCCGGGTTCGATCCTGAGCACCACATACAGACAAAGATGTTGTGTCCGCCAAATACTAAAGAATAAATATTAAAAAAAAAAAAAAAGAAAAAAAAAGAACCAGATAAGAGTTCCAATTTTGAATATCCCAGTGAAGAAGATGAAAACTATATCACCTTTTCCAACTGAGATGTGAAGGTCATGTAGCATCCTATTTGCTACAAGCAAATAACAAGCCCAGTCAAATTTAAGGAGAGAGAACATAAAGCCTACCTCTCAACAGTAGTGTCAAGAAATCTGTAGTCATTATTTTAACTATCACATTACCAACCTTGTCAGTTGAAGGCAACATTTTCAGTGCTTTCAAACTTATCTCTTCATAAATTTTCTTCCCAATACACATATACCCACACACATCCTAGAATCTTCTTTACCCCAGAATACTCACTTCATGTCTTATTTTCCTCTTAAATACACCTGAAGTTTTCTTTTCTTGTCCATGCAAAGTAACAACAGCAATAACAACAATAGAAAGATTTAAAAATTTTTAACCTCTAGGAAAAAAAAAAAACAAAGTCTGGATCCAAAGGCAGAAGAATAAGAACTGATGGTATAAATCCCAATTTGGGTCTGAGGGCAGAAGGTTATGTTAGTCAATTTTCATTTACTATTTAAAATTACCTGAGAAAAATAAACTTAAAAAGGGGAAAGGTTTATCTTAATTCACAGTTTCAGAGACTTCATTCCATGATTGGGCAGATCCATTCCTTTGGTTTGAGGGTGATAACATCATGGTAGAGAGCAAGGTCCCCATCTCATGGCAACTGGAAAGCAAAGAGAGGGAAAGAGACAAGTGTCCCACAATTTCCTTCAAGGGCATATCCCCAATGACCTAAGCCCTCCCACTAGTCCCCATCTCTTGAAAGTCCCACTACCGCCCAACAGCACCATGGGTTGAGGACAAAGCCTGCAGCACATGTACCTTAGGGGGGATATTCCAGATCCAACTCTAGCAGCTACCAATGTCCCAGCTCAAGATCAACAAGCAGAGAAAGCAAATTGTCTTTCACCCTGCCTCTAGTCCTACTTAGGCATCTAATAGATCAGATGAGCCCACTCACACGGAGAAAGGCAACCTGCTCGACTAAGTCCCCAGTCCAAATGTTTAATCCCATCCTGAAACACCTCATAGATATACTTTGAAAAACGTAAAAACGTCTAACCAAATATCTGTTCACCCTGTGTCCTAGTCAAGTTGACAAACAGAATTAACCATTTCATTCACAAAGGCATTGTAGGAACTTCTCAGATTCATACATTCATTCATCTAGTCACTAAACAAATGTTTAGAGAATTTCCTCCATGTGTCAGGGACAGTGAAATGAGTTGGGAATACAATTAAAAAAAAAAAAAACAGACAAAGCAAGAAAAGAAAGGTGTGTTTTCTATCTATATATATTAACAGTTCATTTATAATGTCTAGATTAAAAGTGTGCAGTAATTTAAAAATAAAATTTTATTGCTTTACCCTACAAATTGGGCCTTCCTATAAGTTAAATAAGACATTTTCTTTCACTACCTTGTCTCAGAGACTGTCTAGCAGCTGTTCTTTCCTGCTATTAATAGGAAATTTTGGGGGAAAAATATGAATAAAATTCCCAAATACATATTCATATTCAATTCATTTTGCAGATTCCCTTGTCAAAGATTTAGTTTCATTTCACCTGATTACAATTGAAAACCTACCAATAAGTGGCGTGGTTTACAAAACATAATGAACATTGTATAATTATGTACTATTTTTCCCAATTCTATAGTGACATATCTGGGTAAAGACTTTTTAAGAATCAAATCTATAGTGAGCATTAAAATAAATGAAAACTTTTATATTTTAAAAGATTTCCCATTACAGTTTAATACACATTAAGTACCACATAGACATTTCTACCTTTTAGATACCTCATTAATAGTATTATAGTCATCATTGTATTTAAGTGTGGTTATATTGACTATTAATATATATAATGCTAGGTAACTTTTTTCATTCTCAGTCAATTCAGGAACCTGATGATCAGGTTTTGAACTCATCTATATTCATAACTGGTATGAGTATACAGGAAAATTGTCTAATTGTCAATGTATCCATGGAGCTTTATTATATATTATATAAACATAAAAAATTAATACATGTTCAGAGGGAAGGAAATGTTTAATAACAGTTATATATAATATTTGGTAAATATGCATTTGTTCTTATTGTGGGGGGTGCTGGATAAGATTCTAAAGATTCGATTTAAAATGTTCACAATTTACACACAAAGCAGCTAAAGACTTTAGAAGTCAAACAACTTGTGTTTTTCCTCATCTGCTGCCCTTCCTACCACGCCACAATAAATCTTTGCACCCGTAGATTTTTCATTAAAAGAAGATACGAAGTTTACTTTTAATTAATCACAGTGTATACAGTATACACAGTAAACAATATTCTCTCAGCAGTAAGTAACTTGGATTTTGCCCCATATCATTTCAAATTACCCCAAATAGAAAAGTCAATGTCAAGGTTAAAAATATCCATTATCAAACCTCCCTTCAGAACTGAGGGAATGCAGGCTATTCTCCTTTTGGAGAATTCCCAGAGATGATTAAGGTCTATTCGGACATAGAGAAAATGGGGACTCCACCCCAGAGCCCTCTTGGCCTTCCCTGAGCTTCATTAAGATTTTGCTGCCCATCAGCCAGGTTCCTGGGAATCCGGCCTGAAGGACGAGCCTCATAGATTCAATATCAGTCGGCAGAGCATGAGTGTGAAACGGAAGCCGAGTTCACTTAGTTCCCTTTACAAAAGTGTCAGCTCCACTCAAAAACCAACTGTCTTCCCTGCCAGCCAAGGAGAAGAAAGCGCTTTGTCTCGTTCGCTTCATCACATAAGACCATTTGATGGGCTTGACAGCTGCTGCTTGCTAATTACCAGGCAAACTTCTCAGCACGAGGTTTGTTGCATCAACAGGTCTCGGAACAATCCAGCAATTGTTTGGGGGAAGCTTGGGCATTCGGGGTTGAGCACTTTCACGTCAATTAGCCCCGCTGGTTGTCACGACTCGGAGCTGCTCTAGTGGAATGAAGGGAACAAAACCAGGAGGGACGCGGAGGCCTGCGCGCAGCTGATTGGCTCTGAAGAACCTTCTGGTTGCATCTGTTTCCGGCTGTTGGCTGTCCCTACCTCCCCCGCCCCAGGGACACAGGGCATCCTCCCATTGGAGACAGTCTAGCGTTTAGATAGAAAGGGTTCATTTCCGACATAAATGTAAGTATTTTCAATAGAGCGTATGAATAGAGTATGTTTGGCGATCTGTCGTTTCTAAAACAATAACCAAAAGTTCTGAAAACTAATGTGGCCAGGTGCACGGGGTAAGCCCAGCACTCAGGAGGCTGAGGCGAGAGAATCACAAGTTTGAGGGCAGTCTCAGCAACTTAGCATAAGTTGTCTCATAAGTAAAAATAAAAATAGTGAAAGGCCGTGGATGTCACTCAGTGATATGAGTATTTGCCTAACATGCATGGGAGAGGCCCTGGGTTCAATCCCAGTACCACCAAAACAAACGAAAAACACTAATTCTCCTCTCTTATTCTAAGATTTTTTTTTTTCCTCAAGAGGTAAAAAGGGTAGTAGTGAACAAGAGAATCCTTGGTGGATGTGGAATTTTGATGTTTAGAAGGGTAATAAGCATATGGAGAACTGAGGAAAGAAAAGTACAATGGAGAGTGCCACTGGTCAGCCATAACCCGTTTCCCACTTCTTCCTGAACTCAAGTCCAGACCACATTTCCCAGTATCCTTTGCAGCTAGGTGTAGTGTCCAGTCCAGCCCACTGTGAGCAAAGCTTTCAGTTACCTTCAGGGGCCAGAACTTCAGAGAGTGTGCATCCTCCTCCAAGCCTTCTCCCCTTCTCACAAGTGGAAATTTGGACATGCCTATAATCAGTTTCAAGGGCACAGGCAACAAATGTCCTAGAGAGGAGGGTGATGAGGAAGAATGAAATAATCACTTGGAACTATCCTACATCTTTCAATAATTGTGAAACAGAGCAGCCTGCATCTGGAAACTTGGATTGTTCCAAGACGGAAACTTGTCTTTTAAGCAACTGTAGTGGTGGGTCTCTTTGTTACAGCAGCTTAACCTTTTGCCCCTCCTAATCCAGAGGCGATTCTCAAATCAAAATCAGAAAGGATTCTGCAGTTCCCACTTTTTTTTTTTTTTTTTTTTTACCAGTTCTTTTTTGAGAAAGCCAAACCTTTGCCAAGACAGGGACAACAATTTCCCCAACCTCTGAAATCTAGCTTCAGGAAAGCAGCTCATTCTGTGCCTCCATTATGACTGTCAGCACTCCTGAGGGAGACTTCATCACTCTCATCACTGCAGCCAAGGGTTCTCAGGCTTGTGGTGCTCCCTTCTGAGCAGAGGAAATACAGGCCATGATCCAGGGAGTCTGTATTGCCTACCAAAGTCTACTGGAGGAAGTGTGAATGCAGGAGTCCATGAAAATATGTAGAAAATGCTAGATAGCTGTTAAGACTCATATAGGAGAGGGAAAAAAAAATAATCACTTCCCAAGGAGAATTCTGTGTGGTCAATTATTCATAGAATGAAGTACACCCTACTACCCAGAAACAAGGAGTTTAACTCATTCCCTGTTGTATTTCTTATCTTTGATTAAAAATAGTGATAGAGCCAGGTACGATGGCACATGCTTGTAATCCCAGTGACTCAGGAGGCTGAGGCAGGAAGATTGCAAGTTAGAGGCCAGCCCAGCCTCAGCAACTTAGTGAGGCCCTAAGCAACTTAGCAAGACCCCTATTAAAATAAAAAATAAAAAGTGCTGGGGATGTGGCTTAGGGGTTTATTTATCGTGGGTTAAATCCCCATTATCCAAAAATAAATAAATAAATAAAAGGAAAAAAGTGATAGAGATCAAATAACTAGATGTTTGGTTTGTGAGCAGATTAAGTAAAAAGATTATTACAGGGCTGGGGATGTGGCTCAAGCGGTAGTGTGCTCACCTGGCAAGCACAGGGCGCTGGGTTCAATCTTAGCACCACATAAAAATAAAATAAAGATGCTGTGTCCACCAAAAACTGAAAAATAAATATTAAAAAATTCTCTCTCTCTCTCTCTCTCTCTCTCTCTCTCTCTCTCTCTCTCTCCTCTCTCCTCTCTTAAAAAAAAGATTATTACATGTTATTAATTAATACTTAAGTTTCAACAGAACTTTCTGCAATGATAAATATCTATGCTGTCTGATATGGTAACCACTGACCATAAGGTCTGAAATTGGGTTGGTGCAAATGAAGAAGTGAATTTTTAATTATATTTTTTTCAGTTTTTTAATAACTGTTTTATTGAGATAAAATTCACATGCCATATCGTTCACATTTAAAAGTGTATGAGCCAGTGGTTTTTAGTATATTCACAGTTGTTCAACCATCACATAATCAATTTTACAACATTTTTGCTGCTCTTAAAACTCATGCCCATTAGTAATCACTCCTGCTTCTCCCCTCTCTAAAGCCCCTGGCAACCACTAACTTCTGTTTCTATAGTTTACCTGTTCTGGATAGTCCATCCAAAGGGTTCATACAATATGTGGCCTTTTTTGTTTGATTCTTTCACTTCATGTAATGCTTTCCCAGTTCACCATTTTGTAGCATGTGTAAGCGCTTCATTCCTTTTTTTTTCCCTCCTCACATAATATCCCATTGTATGGACATATCTTATATTTTATTTATCTATTTATCAGTTGGTAGTCTTTTAAAATTTTCCCCGTTGTGCTATGATTAATAATGTTGCTCTGAACATTTGCATATGTTTTGGGGCATGCTTTTATTTTTCTTGGGTTCATACCCATGAATGGAATTGCTGGGATCAATTGGGTTACATTTGGTAATCCAATGTTCAATCATTTGGGAATACCCAAACTAATTTTAAGATATTGATATTTGACTAGTCTTCTGTTAGCACAACTTTGGACAAAGGGGATTTCTTTTTCCTGTAAAGGACCAAATAATAAATGTTTAGGGTTTTCTGAGCCATGCAGTCTCTGACAAACTACTTGATCCTACTAGTGGAACCATAGCCATAGACAAAGTTATAAACACAAATGAGCATGCCTATATTCTAGTAAAACTTTATTTATAAAGACAGGGGGCTGCTCTAGACTCTAGATTGTTGACAAGTTTGTAAATACTTTTCATGATGCTTTCAGCTACTAAGGCTGAGAAATAGATTCACAACAAAGTATTATTAACAAAATATTTCAGCATCTGAATTTTTTCCCCTTCCTCTGGTTAGGATTCATAAAAAGAGTCCTGGAAGTGGAAGATGGAATTTCCAATGCCAGTAATTCAGACCCTTTCTGACTGGATATGAAAAGCTTTGGGGTCAGAATTGCTTTTCTCCCTCGGACCCTCACAAAGCACAAACAGCCCCTTCATCACACGGCCCTGCTTTTCAGCCCCAGCACTGCCTTTGACCTTCGCAGGGTAATGGCTCCTATCAGGTCTTTATCCTCATACAACCCAGAAATGGATGAGGAAATGCCCTGGCCAGTTTGTCTTGCAAAACCAAATATCTCCTTTCCAAGTTCATTGCCACCTTTATTTTGTGCCAAGATTTGAAGATTAAAAGTATAAACAAATTAAAATGTCTTTTTACCACACAATAAAGACAAATCAATGCACTCAATTTCCCAGAGTCTCAGAGAAGCCATGTTTCATTTTTAAATTTTACCTCAAAAGCCATAACTGGTGAGTATAGGATACACCATATCCTTCTCATTAGGCTCAGTGGGGAAGAGAACTGCAAAAAGAGAGTTCCAGGGCCAAAGAGCCACAGCAATTGAAGAATCTGGAACAGTCTCAAAAGGAAATGCTTTGCACAATTAGACTTTTGGGTTAATAGTAATTAAAGAAACATTTCATTTTAACTCATATTTGCATCCTAAAACTTTGCTATACTCTTTAAAGAAAGACCTTCTTCCCCTGCCCAAGAGTGGTGGCAATAATTGTAGCCTGAAGAATGCTGATTATTTAAGAACACTGAATAGTTTTCCTATAAGGTCATTCTGGAGGGAAATGGGTCTTTCTATGCAGCTATAATAGTGTCAACATTAAACACAAAATATTCACATACATATGACACCCAGTAATGATTTTAAAATAAAGTTAATGGTAGAACTCTCTCTCTCTCTCTCTCTCTCTCTCTTTCTCTCTCTCTCTCTCTCTCTCTCTCTCTCTATATATATATATATATATATATATGCTTTTGCCTTTTCTCTGGCAGGTTGTATTGTCTCCTAAACACTGTGTCTGTGTCTCAGCATCTCTTGTCTTTCCAATACTTCACACTAATGCACATCCCAAGCTCCACACCACTTTAATCAGCAAGGCAACTGCAGCTTCTGTGAAATGCATTGCTAATTAGTGGGCCTGCCTCCACAGGGTGGAGCAATGCACTAGAAGCCAATGATGTAACTCCTGGGGGTGAGTCACCCGAGGAGGAGGGAGGGCTAAAGGAGGAAGTAGGAAAAAGAGAGTACTGAAGACACCACACTCTTCTAACATTCTGACAAAGAAAAAGGGAGAACACAAAGAAAGAAAAGGAAAAACTCAGGGCCAAAGAAACCTGAATTGCTTTTTGCCCCTTCCAAACTTGCCTTAGGAGGTCATTTAAGAATGTTAGTCACCAGTTAGGTCACCTGTCAGAGGCATTTGTCTGGAATATTCCATAAAGATTTTGAATACACAATTAAAATCATGCCACTTCTGTTTATGCAGGCCAGGGTCCACTTGAGCACTCTCTCTCTCTCTCTCTCTCAGGCTCTGGGAATCTCTTCTGCCCTGATTATTACATCTGCAAAGGCCTTTCTTCATCAGAGCCACAACATGTTCAACTACATTCATTAAGAGGGGCAACACAACATCTCCGTCAACCCCGGCTAGGGAAATACATTCCCCACCTTATACTTAAGAAGGGCCAATTGGGGCATCTTGGGACTTCTCATGGGTAATCTTGAATAGAAGAGATACAGAGGATGGAAGCAATAAGAGATTTGGTCAGTCCTGCTCTGAACAAGAGTGACTTATCACATTAAATGGGGAAAATTATAGTTCCTAACTCACAGAGTTGTTATACGAGATAAGAATCTCTTAGATAAGAATTATTACATCAACTGAGTGACTTAGGAACTATTATTTATATAATATATACACCATATATATTATAATATGTATATTATATATATATGCTCGCACACACAGTTTACATGGCCCATAACACAAATTAAATAGTCAATCACTGTCAGCTTTTATTTTTGCTGTTACTACTACCTCTAAGATAAGACTTAATTCAGCAGCGGGGAGGAACATTCACCCACAGTGATCACATCCCCATTCTACTCACTAGAATGAACAAATGAGAGAAACTCCACTTTCCTGAGGCAGGCTTCCTCCAAATCAGAAGTGGAGGATGGAAGTGGAAGGGAGGAAGCCGACAGCACATGAAGAAAGCAGAGCCACAGTCAAATGGTGGGACCAGTTGGATGCATACTTGAACTTTCAAATGAATTTCTGAAACTCAACTGAACCCTAAATTTTTTTCTTATAAGACCAAATAAAATATCTAGAACATGGGAGCTCAGAAGAGGTAAGCAATGGCCCAAGGGGCATGGACTTCTCAAATCCAAAACCTCCACCATCCTGGGGAAGAAATGCTGAGGTCATGAGAGTAGGGAAGAATGGGAAATTTGCGGGGGTGGGTGGATTTTTCCTTCTTTCATTAATAGTTCTCACTTCTTTTTTGAGGAATACCAGCATGCTTAGATTGCACTAACCTTGAACTAATCCAGAAATTGTTATACAGTAATCACTTATATTAATTTGTTGGCACACATACCTATTTACACAAAAAAAATCCACAGTCTTATTGAGCTTTTAGTTATAGCTATTAAAAGACAAAGAATTCAGAAGGAATCCTTGACACAAGCTGAGCAACTTAAAGTCAATATAGAGATGTAATGTACAGTTTCATTATTTATCAAACCATTACTTTAGATGTTTAAAAAAAAAACTTGTGTTTGGCAACGCTTTTCCTAACAGGTTAAAAACTGACTTCAGTAATGTTCCTAAACTTTAGATTCTTTAAAGTCTGCAGACATGTTCTTGAGACTACCAGGGGCCAAGAGCCTACTTGAATCCAAGTGTTAAGTGGTAAGAGAAGTTTAAACTAAATACTTATTAACTAAATTGTTAACAGGGAACAAGATTCCATTTTAAGAGGCAGTACTTCTACTATTTGAGTATAAATAAGGAAATGCTGTAATACCTTGGTCATATTTACTATCTCGGAAAATAATAAATGAATATGTGTTTACTGATAGAATTAAGTTCTTTAAGCACTGTCTAAGTAAGTTCATTTTCTAAAAATTCAACATGTTCAGTTTGGGGAAGCATTTCTAATAAGGATTTGCTGTTTGTTTTGTATTTAGTATGTGCTGATAATAAATTTCAGAGAGCAGAAGAATTGAGAATCATTCAACTAAACTCTTTCAGAAGAACTGAATGTACACAAACTGTTCATTAACAAGAGAGAAATATCCCTTGAGGTAAAATTTGGATTTAAAATATGTGATTTTTATAATATTCAGAGCCAAAACACAGTAGGAATGCAAATTAGATTGTAATAAGGAGATTCAAGTACTTGCCATGAAAAGTTCATGGGTACACCTTTCAAAAACACATAAAATTAATATAATGACAACTTGGAATCACGTTACTATCAGAATAAGATATCTAAGGAATATTTCACTCCAGTGACTTTTTCCATGGAAGATTAGTTATTCTGCATATAAATAATTCCAGACACAATGTTTAGACAAAGCATGAAGCTTTGATGAAAGATAGCTTGAGTTCCTTTCCATTCTTAATGTTTATCAAACACCCCTTTGTCCAGCAGTATACCAAACACTGAAGGGATATGGCCAGGATGTTTGATATATTATACACTTAAGGACTCTGGGTTGCATAATGGAAAACAGGACAGACGTAGACAGCTAGTGACACATAAATAGAGGATTGATACACTCTGAGAAACCTCTACTACCTTGAGCACAGCAAGGAATGCCAAAATCACACCTCTTAAGAAACTTACAATATTGCTTGAAAAAAGACATATGCACGAGCTAATTATTTTCATGATAATAACATATCGACATCTTACAGGCAGATGAGAAATGAGAGGTAATAGACTAACCCTTTAGTAGACGAAGCCATGAATAAATGATGAAAGAAAGGAGCCAACTAATATTTAAGTAATGGGTATAAAATGAACACCAGGATGGCCCATTGTTCATTATCTCACTACTTATGAGGTACCAGTAATATCCTCCTTTACAGAGGTGGGAACAGAGGATTAGAGAGTTGGATGGAGCAAGGTCACATAGCAAAGAAGATGGACTAGGAAGTAGCCCCAGATTCTTTGGCCCATCTGTGGTGTTCCTGCAAACCATGGAGGGTACACAATGTGCCAAATCACAGCATGGACATGTATGCCCATGTCCAAAGATGGTAACAGAGAAGTCTTCCTAAAAAAGCTATTATCTGAACTAAAATCTAAAGAAAAACATAAATGAGACCAAGTTTTGAGAATAAAGCGAATAGTAGATAAGGTGGCCTTTACCTCCAGTGTCATTCATTAAAGTTAATGGATTCCTGTGTCATCCATTAAAGTTAACTCTGGGGCTGGGACTGGGGCTCAGTGGTAGCCCACTTGCCAGGCATGTGTGAGGCACTGGGTTCGAATCTCAGCACCACATATAAATAAATAAAAAATAAAATAAACAAAGATCTATCAACAACGAAAAAAATTAAATAACAAATAAAATAAGTTTTCTTTAAAGTAAACTTTGAAAGATACTGAACATGGTCTTATTGTCCACAGTATTTGTAGCATCTAGCACTGTATGTGGATCACAATATACTTAAGAAGTCTCAATTGTACTAACAAATACTGGGAGACATGGATACGATCAGGAGAAACCAAATGAATTAACAGAGGAACAGAGAGTAGATTTGCCCAAATGAACAGCTGGGAAATTGGAAATATGAAAATGTGACAGATTTACCCAATAAAGACATCCCTTCTCCCTCCCTCTTGTCCCACATAGTAAGCGGTCGCTGACCAGAACCAGAAGTGTATTCTCTCTTTTCATGAAGCTCTGCGGAGCAAAGGTCACACCACTGGCCCAAAGGTTGAAGATGATTCTCCCCACTATGTCCTAAGAAAGCCACTCAGAGGGAAGGCAGTGTCAGGATCTCCCCTGCCACCAGCAGAAGAAAGACCACACTAATTACCAACAAACCAGTCAGTTTCAGAACTTTGGCTGGCAACCTTCTTAGGGGAAGAGGGACCACCAGAAAAGGACCAGTCAGCAGCTTAGAGTCAATCTTAGTTTTGGCAAATGCTGAATGGACATGCATTAGTAACTGTGGGACCGAAGGGTAGCAAAGAAAAATCTTAAAATTGAGAAAACCACCTGTTCTATGCAGAGTAGTACAAATCCCAGTATTAGAATAAAAATACAAATGGCTCCTTTGCAGAGGACACAACCAGGTAAAAGACACAAAGAAGTGCTGTCCTACAACACTGCCAAAGCATTTATGGGTGTTGTGCTCTGACGGCCATACTGGGGATTGTTTTCCAGGAGTTGGAGAAAATTTTTCTTGAAAAGCAGCAACAGCTTGTGAGGGTCTGGGAGACCATCTTCTTGTCATTGGTGGGGAATAGACTCAAATGGACCCATCTCAAGAGTGGAGATTTCTTAAAACTCCAGAGGTATGATAATAATAATAATATTTTCTAAACTGTCCTCTTGGATATACTCCAAAGTTATCTCCATGCCTCCACTAATAGAAAACTCTGTCTTCGTTTCTTTAATTCTGTACTCAAAAAATTGACACCTGTCCAAAATAAAGAGCTATTGAACCATACTGGGATTGTTTCCATAATGGATGAGTTCATTTATCATCCTTGTTAACACTGACAAGCCGACCACTTTTTTCCACCATTGGAATGAGTTTTAATTGACCAAATGTTTTAATGGGGGTGGGGAAGCTTGTATTTAGAATCAGGAGCCCTACTGGGAGAAGCAGGGTAAACCACACAACCTCTTTGAGCCTCAGTTGACTTCTCCGTGAAATGGCCTCATTAGACAGAGCACATGAGGAAGCATGTAGGCCAACGTCAGCTCCCAGAAATTGTATTTGCTGTTTACTGGGAGCCCTGTCTGACTCTCCCAGTGCCTGCTCAGACATGGGTGGTCACCGTCAAGTCCACACATGGAGGACAGGGAGATGGAATGACAACAATTCTAAGAGGTTAAGAGAGAAAACTGAGGGGCTGGGGATGTGGCTCAAGTGGTAACGCACTCGCCTAGCATTCATGAGGCACTGGGTTTGATTCCTAGCACCACACAGAAATAAAATATAGATATTGTGTCCACCTAAAAAACTAATAAGTAAATATTTTGTTAAAAAGAGAGAGAAAAAACTGATCTAGAGGAACTTGAGACCAGAACTGTGTCTGTGAGGACCCTGTGTTTCTTTAACTTTTACCTCTTGTATCATTGGATCTTTTCATTTTGAAGTTTTTCTGTTAATGTCTGCAGGAAAACAGACAAAAGTTTTTATAAAAATTCCATTCCCCTGTGAAGTTCAGAGAAGAAACTCAGGAAAGCAAATTCAGAAGCACAAAGAGAAGGAGGGTTCATCTAGTCTCCGGTGAGAGGAAGCAGAAGAGATCAGATGTATACAAATGAGAATGCCAAACTGTCTGGAAAATGGCCATTCTGCAACAGAATGAAATATAGTGAACAAAAGTGTAAGGGCCTTTATCGGAAAGAAAAAAAAAAAAAGGAAGAAGGAAGGAGGAAGAAAGGGTTACAAACATGGTTGAAAAGGAGCCCTGGGGTGCTCCCTTCCTTGAGAAGTGTACTATATACCACACCCAGTGCCTGGGCGAGGCAGCAAGCAGGACCCGAATCCATCCCAGTTTTGGTTGCCCAACTGTGGCCATTGCTTGCAACAGCCCAAGAGGGCAGCTTCTAACAGTCCACCTGCACAGGCTGATGTCTAATTCCCATGGCAACACCATAAAGCAAGGTATGGTCTAGCATAGGTACCACAGGGGAAATGGCATGCCCTCACAACACTAAACCCAGGTCAGTATGAGAAGTCACTTACCTAAAGTTAGCACCATCTCAGTGATTACAGATACACAAACATCTAGAAGGATGGAAGGGCTTCCATTCTGTAATGCCTGGGCCCTGAAGCATTATGGATCTTCATTTTAAGAGGCATCTGCACCAAAGGGGCAATAATGATCAGAAAAGTTCTCAGAAAAGAAAAGAAAGCACAGCATCTGAAAAAAAAAAAAAAAAAGTTGAAGATATAAGGGAAGTGGGGCCTAGACAAGAGAAGCTGGGAGCTGGGTGTGGGGGCACATGCTCATAAATCCTCAGCTTCTTGGGGGGCTGAGGTGGGAGGATCACGAGCTTAAGGGCAGCCTTGTGAAATCCTCAGCAACTTAGAGAGAACCTGTCTCAAAATAGAAAATAAAGCTAGTGCATAAGAGACAGGCCCTCCCGTGACTGCTGCTTTAAATCTCTACAGTGGAAGAGACTTGCTCTTTATGGTGTCAAAGTCTAGTGCCAAGAAACTTCAGGAAAAACAAATTTTGGCTCAATAGAGGAAATTACTTGACACAAAAAAGTTCTCAGAAAAGAAAGCACACATCTGAACAAAAAAAAGTTGAAGATATAAGGGATGTGGGGCCTAAACAAGAGAAGCTGGGAGCTGGGTGTGGGGGCAGCTATTCACCTGGAGATAGAATAGGAGGGAATTGAGTCTCCCTAATTAGTGGGATCTAAACCAAACTACTTACAGGACCCTAAACAAACCATTCTTTCGTTTTGTTTTCTTGCCTTGGTCCTTGCTGTTTCTCTCTGTACAGAGAGAAGGGTGCTCCCCTCCCTGCGCATCCTGCACATTTATCATTTCTGTGGCATCCTATCACCTGCCATGTTCCCCCAACTGCTAATTTTTCCTTTTTATATAGTATTAGTACATGCAGATGTATGTATACAAACACTACTCTACGCAAATACCCTTACATGACGCTTCACCTCAATAATCAGATAAGGCATTCTGATATATGCGATAAGTCCCTCCTGTTGGAGATCATTAGGAAAGGAGAGAACTGGATGGTGGGAACTAAAAGAAAGGCAAAACAGTGAAGTCTAAAGAGAGATGAGAAAGCACAAAGCAGTAACCCCAACTTCAGAAGTGCTCCAATGACCCTGGGAAGTTGGAGGAAGTGGAAATATAAGAGAAGGGAGAAGGTGTGTATGTGAGCATGCAGTTATGGTGGCTACTGGTGACACAATTCACCTTTCTCTATTTCAAATATCTGGGGGTTTTGTTGTTGTTGTTGTTTGTTTTTTGCCAAGAAACATACACCAGTGGAAAACAAAGAATTTTAAAATATTAATCCCATGGGATAGAGCTCAGTGGTAGTGCATGCTTAGCCTGTATGGGGTCTTGAGTTCAATCCCCAGCACCTAGTAAACAAATAAATAATTATTAATCACAACAGATATTGAATATTTGATGGAAGACCAAAGTCTAGAAAACATTCCCTTCAGGATTTCTGTCTTATAAGCAAAACAAATTATAAACTGAAGATTTTTTAGCATATAAGCAAATATGAATGAAAAATATTAACAGAATAGCAATGGTTATAATTTATTGTTTCATATTTTGCTTTTTTCTTTTCTTTTTTTCCCCTTAAGTTAAACATATTTAGTGGTATAATATTCCAGCAATTCAGAAAAAAAAATAACAGTTACCAATAGTTACAGGATCTAAGAAATGTTTTCCTGAACTAAATCTTTGCTGTAGGTATCTTTTTTTTTTTAAAGAAATTAAATATTTTAGCACCAGTTGAAGCACCCCCACTTCATCACTAAATCTTCACCATCAAAGATGGACAGTAACTTGATTGGGTTTTCATATTTTACTGACATAAAACTGTAAGCAAAATGTAGTAACATTTATATATCTTTAAACATACGGATGTGGAAAATTACATTGACAGTTTCCCTAATGTAAACCATCTTACAACACTGAGGTCAACACTTAAGTAGTCAAAAATACATTTTAAAAATGTTTTTATAAATTCAGTTTATTAATTTCATAGATAATCCTTGCCACTTATGTTCATTGTTCATAATTGAACTATAATATTGCCCTTTTTTACCTTACTTGTTCAGTTTTTTGGGGGGTACTGAGGATTGAATTCAGGGGCACTTATCATCAAGGTTACACAAATAAAATTATTTGGGGAGTTATCCTTTCTCTTCTTTGAAAAAGTTTATACAAAGTAGTGCTTATCTGTTCTTTGAAGATTTTATACATTTGGCTGTGTCTGGCCCATGTGTTTTGGAGGGAGGGGGAGTCTGGGGAAGTCTGTAAATTGTTAACTCCATTTACTTTGGCTGATGGTAGGTGTGTTTGGGCTTTTTGTTTCATCAATTTTTATAATTGATGTTTTTCTAGGAAACTGTCCATTTTCTCTGTTTCCAAATGCATCCTCAGAACTTGTCCGCAGGATTCTGTTAACAGGTTGTAAGATTTCCATCAGTGGACAGTTTCTGTTTCTCTTCCACCCAACCCCCAGTTCCACCCACACCCCCACTCCATGCTTGGCCTTTCTCAACAGAAACTTGCTTTATCACTCTTTTCAAGGAACCAGCTTTAAGTTGAGTTGATATTCTTTATTTTTACTTTGTTTTCTAGCTCATTAATTGCTGTGCTTATCTTTATGATTTCCTTCCTTCTGCTTTCTTTCTGCTAGCTCTGTGGTTGTTTTTCTATTGTACTATGTTGAACACTGAGCTCATAAATTTTCTGGCTTTCTCATTTTCTCAAATACATAAATGAGATCATAAATGTTAACTTAAAGTAGCATTCAGGATGCACCCTACAAGTTTCATTCCTGTTTATTTATTTTATAACATGTATTATCATTTCTGTTGATCTGATAGTTTTCAATTTTTATTACGGAGCATTTCAAACATGTACAGAAGCAGGCACTGCTTGACATTGAATCCTCTGGACTGTTCCTGCCTCAATCTCACCTGCAAATGGGTTTTCTAGTATATGCTTTTGGGTACTAAAGTTCCCTGAAATTTACCCAGACAGAAATTCATGTGTGTGTCTTATTTCTTCTCCTCAAAGACACAAACTGTATCTTAAATCATCTTTGGTCATGCAAAGTAAGGTCTCAAAAAAACTATGTCTGAGTGAATATTTTTTTAAAATTCCATGTGACCGGATTAAAAGTAGCCCATTTGCCAAAATGCAGCCTTAGCTTCGTACCCAGTTAAAAATAATTTTAAAAATACAATTCGCATTTTTTATGACTACAGTTTCCACATTTGAACTTCCAACCAAAGTTCAGGGCAGTGGAACAAGCACCATTTCAAGAGCTATACATGAAGCCTGTGGAACCCCAGTGCCACTTTTTCCTCTTGGCTTGCCACTGATCCTTGTCCTCCTGCTTCATTTCCAAAAGGCTCTGTGTTGTGCACTCCCAGGGAAGAAGCCATCCAAGCCGCATCAGCCGCACTGCTGAGCCCAAGAAAAGCACCACCCAGCCTCCGCAGGAAAAATAACTTGTTGCCACACGAAGGAAAAGATTCCAGAGCCTTCAGACACCCCCACCACTGGCCCAACTGCTTCTAAGAATAGCATAAACTGTGGAAAGGAAAAAAAAAAAAATACTGGCACTACACTTTGGTCTTTAATTGTCTCCAGGCTTTAAAATAGAAACAAGCTGAAACGGAAGTGCCCCTGGAAACTGTGTCCAGGCCTCGCTCCGTGTGGACCAGGATGCAAAATGTTGATGCGGCTCCCAGAGACAGACTCCAGAGGGCAAACCCTGTGCGATGGTGTCACTGCAGAGCATGCTCCCAGGACAGGATGGTCACTTCCAAACTGGAGGATGGCCAAAGGCCATGGGAGGCCCAAACCTCACCCCCAGATTCCCAGAGATTCCTGCAGGGCTCCCAAATGTTAAAGCTGTTTGTCAAATGCTTCTCTTTTCATTTCATTTTGGTGATCTTCAGTTTAGCTTATGGGTTCCTAAATCAGACATTGCAAATAATTCACTGCCCTCAATAAACAATGTCAGACTTCTACCACGGAGGCCCCTTAGCATATAAGTACAAATGGAGTTGGATTCCCCCACACAGGCTGCTTAGCCACCTCCCAAGCCCCATCCCATAGCCGTGAAGAACACAATTCTTTTGTTTCATCAGGGACACAACTGCGTTGTGTTGTTTTAATGAGTATGTGTCATTAGTGTGAAAACTAGGTCTCATACCAGAAACAAATTCCAAACTTTGAGGATTGCTTTTGAATACAAAGTTCTGCATATAAAAGTATTCAGTGACTGATCTATTCTGTACTCATCCAAGCATCCATCTCTCTCTCTTCCTCCTCCTCCTCCTCCTCCTCCTCCTCTTCTTCTCTCAGAACAGGGGATTGAACCAGGGGTGCTTAACCACTGAGCCACATTCCCAGCCCACCCCCCTTTTTAATATATTTTACTTAGAGGCAGGTTGTCCTTAAGTTGCTTAGGGCCTCACTAAGTTGCTTAGGCTTGCTTTTAACTCAGGATCCTCCTGCCTCAGCCTCCCCAGCCACTGGGATTACAGGTGGAGGCTACCACATATAGTTCACTCATCCAAGCATCTCTTGTCTACTAATCATTTAAGAAAATGGGTTCTTTTTCCCCTGCACAATTTCTAGTTTTTGTGAAGTTACTCTTAGTTGGATCATAAGATAAACAAATACTCAGGCTTTTCTTGCCCCAGTTCCTAGACAAACACACTATATAAAAGAGGTTGTTAGGTCTGAGGTTCCCAGAAACCCAATTGCAATTACTGATGGGATTACTTCAGTTCTACTCCTTCCAAAGTGGTTTATTGTTGATCCAATAAGAAAAAAAAAAAAAAAAAAAGCAAAGCAAGTGGAATTCTTTCCTTTCATGTGCATAATATTTCCTAACATCCCAATGACATTCCTCATAGAATACAAAAAGCAATCATGAAATTTATCTGGAAAAATAAGAGACCCAGAATAGTGAAAGCAATCCTTAGCAGGAAGAATGAAGCAGGTGGCATCACTATACCAGACCTTAAACTATACTACAGAGCAATAGTAACAAAAACAGCATGGTATTGGCACCAAAACAGACTGATAGACCAATGGTACAGAATAGAGGACACAGAAACTAACTCACATAACTACAGTTAGTTATGTTAGACAAAGGCACCAAAAACGTACATAAAAGATAGCCTTTTCAACAAATGGTGCTAGGAAAACTAGAAATCCCCATGTAACAAAACGAAATTAAACCTGTATCTTTCACCAAGCACAAAACTCAATGTATCAAGGACCTAGGAATTAAACAGAGACCTTGCACCTAATGGAATAAGAAGTAGGCCCAAATCTCCATCATGCTGGATTAGAAACACAGAGAACCAAAGACATGTAGCACCAAAGATAGACACAGATAACATAGTCCTTTCAGGGGCCCTATTTTTTTTTTTTATTATTGTAATCATCATCACATGCAAAAATTTATCATCCTCACCCACCCTGTGCTCCCTATGAGCCTTATTTTCCCAAACCAATTTACTAAATCCAGAGCAGAGACTGTATGTCCTTGCCCAAAGTCAACAATCAGTAATCAATCAGCTATATCTGTTAAGTATTAGACTGTTCTTAACTCGGCAATCTTAGAGCATTTAGTTGCACATGAACATTGAATCGGGTGGAATCACTCGATTCACTGTTCCCAATTGACTTCCATTGCTCAACTATTTCCTATTAACCACTAGTTCCCTAACATCAGTCACCACCTGTCACTAGAACCTTCCTTCCCTGTGTTAGCCAACAAGGCATATATTGCAAAACACCAACTAAGTCATCTTTCAGACCCCGAACTTATTATGTTCTGCTCCACTGACACCTTAGAGTGGCCACTGCTTCAAGACAAGAATCACCTCTCCCTATCGTCTGACATCTCTTGATCCATCCAGAGCTATCCATGCTCAGCTGTGCTATTCAGAAGTGGGATCAAGGAGAAGGATGGTAAGGGAGAAAGGAATGGACCTATTTTTCCCCTTGCTACATGCCAGGTGTTGCACCAGGCCCTTATATCTATGTTAATTCTTATAATTCTGTTTGTAAACAATGCTCTACACTAAGGAGATAGTACTTCCACCATCTGAGTCTTTGGGTCAGGAAATTCAAACAAGTTCCCAAATGTCTTTGTAAATGAAACACTAAACCATTCCCTTAAAAGAGTGTTTGGTTTTTGTTTTGTTTGTTCTTGGGTGGGGGGCCAGGTCCTGGAGGGTTCATCCCAGGGTAAAGCTAACTGAGCTTTACCCCCAGCCCTTTTTTTTATTTTTTTATTTTTTATTTTGAGACAGAGTCTCACTAAATTGTGGAGGCTGACCTCAAACTTGAGATCCTCTGCTTCAGTCTCCCAAATTTCTGGGATTACAAGCAAGAGTGATTTTTAATTTATGATTTTAAGTTATGGAATTCGATGAGCATCCATGACAAAATTTTTACCCATCTACAACAAAGTGAGAGAAATAAAGGCAATAAAATGTGTGTTTCCCTAAGGCTGAAATAGCCTATTCAAAGGACAGTCTTTTGTTCTGAGACTTTAGGGCAAAGTCAAACCAGCTTGTTTTGCCCATCACACAGAAAGCTGATCACTGAAGCAATGAGTTTTACAAAAGAGAAAGGGCTTATTAATGATGCAGCCAAGCATGTAGATGGAAGAACAAGTCTCAAACCTGCCTCCCCTGGAATAGGATAGAGGGATATTTATGGGATAAAGAAAAAGACGCATATGAAAAGGTGACTACAGGTGAAATAGTGGTCTGGGCATCTGTGTTCAATTTTCATAGCTCTTCATAATACATAAGTTCAGAAAATGATGACATTAGTATGGTCTTGAGGGTGGAGTTTTCAACCCTTCAACATCAAAGAAATTACCCATTCCATACCTCACAGGCCTAAGAAAAGGGTTTGTGATTTTAGCCAGTTTTAGATAGACAAAAGTGGCCTTCAAGGTCCTGAAAAAACAGCTTGGGCATCTCTTATCATCATGACCCACACATCAGAGATATTATAGCATAGTTAGTGGGAGACTAATAACATATTGTTCAGGTGCCTGACCTCTAAAGTTGGTGATTTTTAAAATCAACTAAAGACAAGCAAGTTTTTTCTAGAGGGCTTATTCAGGCTTTCCCTCAGTTTTGACCTATTGTAACAAAAATCACATATAGTCAAAGTTGACCTTCAAAGTGTTTTTATGAACTCACTCAGTCCAATATATCATTATTTCTTAACAAATCCAATCATAGCCTATTTTTTCTACAGCATTGGAATAGATTATTAGTTCTGTAGTTTGAGTATATTTAGTAAAAATTTTTGACTCACTTTTAAGTGCCATGCTATTAAAAAAAAAAAAAAAAAAAAAAAAAAAACTGTCTTAAAAGACTAGAACCACCTCCGCTAAAGAACATGGAAGGTCGCCTAAGCAGTTTAAAGAGATCTCCTTCACCTTTCTCCGTCCCTTTCAATTTTTTTAAACCGGATGTGACGCATTAAAGGACCCGACGGAAACAGAACTAAACGCCTTCTAAAACGGCGAACCATACAGTGAAGGATGCGCATCACTTCCATGGAACCGACCCTCAGTATTTAGTGGAGAAGATCATTCGGACCCGAATCTATGAGTCTAAGTACTGGAAAGAAGAGCGTTTGGGCTTCAGCTGAATCGTAGTGGATAAAGCCATGGAGTTACCGTTTGTGGGTGGCGTCCATGGTGGAAACACAACCAACTCCCTTTTTGTGTTTAACCTTGAAGATGCTTCAGATTCAACCTGAAAAGGATATCACTGTAGGATTTATAAAAAATGAAGACTTCAAGTCTGTGCGCATGTCGGGGGCACTTGACATGGGACTGACAGGCACTGCCGTGGGTCGCACAAGTCCTTGCAGCCTCTGTACAACCACTATCCAAGAATCTAGAGCCAGACAGAAATGGGGAGTTCGGACCAATGCCTGTGGATGGATTTACTGATGAACTGCTGCACAGTGAGAGTCTGTGATATCATTTGCCCCAGCTACAGAAACATGTGCTAGAGGGAGCTGAGCAACTGGAACCTGGAGTTAGTGCTCTAGAAGAGGACATCGATGATGTGGAGTCCAGTGAGGAGAAAGAAGATGATGACAAGTTGGAAAGAGTGCCATCACCTGCCACCGCCGCAGAAGCTAAGAGACTTGGACAAGCTGGTCGCTCTCCAACGTTGCGCTATAGGAGGAGTAGGAGTCTCCCAGAAGACGAAGCCCCTCACCCCTCCGAGAAAGGCATCCATCGGAGCAACGGTCCAAGAAGTCACCGGAGCAGGTCCCGAGATCCACGACACAGATCTCGCTCCAAGTCCCCATCACCGAAGTCACAGATATAGGAGCCATTCAAAATCTCCTGAAAGGTCTAAGAAAAGCCACAAGAAGAGCTGGAGAGGGAATGAGTAGTGAACTCAGCTTGTGGTTATGAGGGTATCTACTCATGTGGAAGAATTAAGATCTGCTTTCCAGGCAGCTTTAAGAGCAATTTAGTTTTTTCTTATCAAGTTTTTCTACTTTTTTTTTTTTTTTTTTTTTTTTGGTAATGAAAAAGGTGCTGAGTTTTGCCTCCTTTTTTGAACTATAATAAATATCTTTGAGGGATGATGTTTCTTCATGTCAGTTTTTGACCCAACTAACTATAATTGTATTCAAACTTATGAGGCTAGGAAAGGATCTGGCCACCTGATGAACGACCCTTTTCTTTTTTGTTATTAAACTTGACATAGACAAAAAAAAAAAAACATGGAAATGTGTGGTAGTCACATGGCTGCATGCATACATATGAAGTTGTCACGCTTTATACCTTAGATTTTTTTCACTTTACTACATATAAATTCATCTCAGTAGAGTACTGTTAAAAAAAAAAAAAAAGAAGAAGAAGAAGTTTTAAAGTGATTTTGAGGGCTGGGGATGTGGCTCAAGTGGTAGCGCAATTGCCTGGCATGCATGCGGCCCAGGTTCGACCCTCAGCACCACATACAAAGATGTTGTGTCTGCCGAGAACTAATAAATAAATATTCAACTGAATTTTAATGCAAAATGTTTTAAGCTCCCTGCTCAGTAGAAAATTAGGAAGCTTCTTAATTTTTTGAAATATTAAGTACAGAAACCCAGAGTCATTGGGCTGGGGCTGTAGCTCAGTGGTAGAGTGCTTGCCTTGCACGTGGAAGGCACTGGGTTTGATCCTCAGCACCATATAAAGATAAAATAAAGGTATTGTGTCCATCTATAATTAAAAAAAAAAAAGAAAGAAAGAAAGAAAAGAAACTCAAAGTCACTGATGCTTCCTGACCTCTTCAGTCATTACCAAAAATGGTCCCAGGGGCCAGAGAACCTGGGCTTTCACTATGCTCTTTGTGGAATGTTCATCTTAGCTAAAATAATAATTCAAAATCAGTATGCAACGCAGTCACAGCCTTGGTAATCCAATAAGGATTGTATTTATTGTTTGAGTTATAGGCAACAAGGGAAATAATATGTAGTTAAGTCAAAAATGAAAAAAAAACTCAAATATTCTATAAAAGGTAATGAATTGCTTTTGTTCATTTCACAGAGCAAAAGAAGAATTGTCTTCAATCTTTTTGATTAAAAAAGAAACTTTTTAGAAAATAAAGAACAAAACAAAAGAATTAAAAGTGGTGATTCATCATTAGCATTCAACAGCTATTAAATGATACTACTGTAAAAAAGCAGGAGCCATTTCATTAGCTATTAAATAGACAACTTCCTTTCACCCCCTCAGTTCATAGCCCCCGTGGGAGAGTTTATTAACTTACGGGCTAAGTTCACATTAATTAAGCCTAACTGCCCTTTACCACTTAAGCAGCTAATCTGTAAAAATGTAGCTGCTTTTAGGGTGTGTGTGTGTGTGTGTGTGTGTGTGTGTGTGAAAATACTGACAATTTTTGCTTCAATATCTCCATTGCTGCAGCCATCAAGCATGCATCATTAGTAAATAGCTAATGATAAAACATTGTGATTTTAGTCAGTTTGATCACGTATATGATGTTTAGCTAGTTTGTTCCTGTATCTTATGTTTCTCATCCTGAAGAAAATTGAAGTAAAACTGCTTTCGTCTCATCCGTTTAAACCCCCCTCTTGATCCAGTGGATCTCTGGAATCTTCAACTCGAATAAACTCAAGTTCAGTGTTCATGCCCATAAAGAAAGGACCTAACTACAAAGAAATATCCACTGTGGAATCACTGTTTCGTGTCCATTTGGCACGTCTGGCTTCATTATTCCTCTTGCAGCCACCTCCAGGCTGAAATACTGGGACAAAATCACTCTGGCAACTTGTGAAAAAAGGAGGACTGCTCCCCCCACTCCTCCACGCTTTCTTTACTGGGCTGTTTAATAAACAGCAGGGTAGCTAGGAAGGTGCTGGGAAGGTGCTGGTAGGGGGGAGCCACTTTGCCCCGCTGACTAGCCTCTCATTTGCGCACCTCCCATGCCCCATGGTGCTCATGAATGGGTTGCTAAGGACTTGGCAAGGTTCCGCACAGCCACTACTAACACTAAAGAGGCCACAACAGGCTGGATCCCAGAGGAAAGGAAGTGCTAACAGTTTGAGTCACAGTGAGTAGGGGACTGCTTCATTTAGTAACTTCAGACAATTCTGTCTGGGCTTAAATGCTCCACAGTCCTAAGACAGTATCTCAGAGATTCAAAGATAAGTTGCCTGATGCCTTCAGAACACTTTTCCTTTTATTTGTCAGATAGTGAACTTTTTCTCCCTCATGCATATTAACTCCCAACCAGCCCTCTTCATTCATGACAGCTGGACTTTGGGGTCCTACAACAAGGGAATTTTGTTTTGTTTTGTTTTGATTTGATTTTTAAGTCAAAAGGGGCAGGGAGAAAGGATGAATCTTTGATAACAGCTTGAGGGAACGGTCAAATCCGAGAATGTAGACAGGTTCAACAGGCAGTTAACACACCCAGCCTCCAAGTGGAAGAAGAACAGATTGTTAGGACAGTCAGTGGAATGGGGACATTTATACTGCTAAAATAAGTGGGTCTGAACATGTCTGAGCACTGGATGGTGATATTTTCATTTTGGTTGTTAACTGGATACAGATTCAATTACTTGGATGACAGTCATAAAGTCCTTGACAGGGTAACACTGGAACCCAGAATATGTGCTCATTTTATTTCCATGTGCTACATACAGATAGTGAACTTTGAAGAGACAGAAGAGCTGTCACAAATTTATCTCCACTGATCTCATATTGCAGCATCACCAGATTTCCTGCCTCACTCTACTGCAAGTTATGATGATGCTTGACAGAGACCAAAAAATGGAATTTGGACAACACCTGTTCATTGTCTCTTCATATCACATAGAAGTGTTCAACAGATTTTGCTACAGTTGCTCGTGCATAGGAAGAATTGTAAAGATAAAGGCAATGCTCCAGGGCCTATCCAGTCTCAGCAATCACCTTGGATCCATGACAAACCACAGGCACATATGTGCAAACTGCCACATGGACCAGACACTGCCTTCATTGGTGACTACCCAGCTCGTAAAGACAGGGCTTACTGAGGAAATGTTCTTAAACTCTTACTTGTTCTCCCCACATTAAAGAACCTTTGTTCTGGCCTCTCTGTAAGACTTACTTGATCACCTGCCTGGGAGAGGAGAAGAAAAGCATATGGGTACAGAGGCCTGGAAGGAAATGCGTCATGGTCAAAGTCACTTACTAGAGCACAGCACATAAGATTAACATAAGAAGTGACATAAGATTTTGTTAAAATAAGTAAAAATATGTATGAGTATATAGGTTGTGTAGGCTTTACCTGAAATGCTTAGGATGGAAGTAGTTCAGATTTTTGGAGGTTTTGGGGTTTTGGAATACTGCCATGGACTTTGCCAGGTGAATATCCCTATCTAAAATCCCAAATACTCCAAAATCCAAAACTTTCTGAGTATCATATCAGCAATCAAAAGTTTTATATTTCAGAATTTTGCTTTTCAGAATTTCAGATCAGGGATGCTCAGCATATGTATGTATAGTATATATGCAGTTAGGTACATGAAAACTTCTTTACTTACTAAATATATATCATGTATCACACAAATAACCTGCAGCATGTAATAAGTGCTTATGGTCATTCTGTGTCAATCATAAAACTGACTGAATATGGGGGAAAAAATAATAATATTAAACCCCAAATAAGAGAGACTCAGTGTAATTCACACTTTGTATTTGTCCAACATAACCTGAAAGAAATACAAATTTGCATCATTCATTCATTGTTCAGGACTTTAAGAGATCTTTGAAACCATCATTAATTTAATAAATAAGCAAAAATGATAGAAAAGCAAAATTTTCATAAATCTGCAGGGAGGAGTTATAACAAAATCATGTAGAAGGATGTATAGTAAGTTCATCTAATTGAACCAAAAGAAGAGTAATACAATAATTCCTTGGAAAGACACAGCAGTATTATCTATTCTCATTCAAATTATCTTTGAGCTTATACACCTGGATTATCCTCTGGCAAATAGTAAATGAGCATTGTTTCATAATATTTATGAGAGAGTCACAACATGAAATAAGGATAGTTTCATCCATTTTTCTCCAAACCATATTGTCAGTTTGCATGACAACACCTAGTGTTCAGTCACACCACCACCAATTTCCTCCCTGCAAATATGGTGACCCACAGTAAATCATTGTTCAATTTTTAAAGAGATGACTGTAAAGAAACCTTTATGGAACAATTCTGCTGTTTAGATGTGTCTAGTTTTTAAATATCTGGGGAAATGTGATCCTTCCACATATTATAATTTAATGGAAGATAGAAATCCAGAGGCTCTGAACCCTGGAAATCATTCCTGGTGTCTTGGCATCCTCAATTCAGTTCAAGCTGGCTTCCTAGGGATTGTTCCAACCACAGTGGGACTCTCCCAGCCCCCAGGGTCCTAGGGTACACACAGACATAGACATATTCATCACAGGGAGAACAGTCTTGAGGCTGTGTGGCAGCTAGAGCTTCATTTATTAAAGGTTAGTCTATGGCTGCAGCCAAAATGCTCAATAAGGGGGTTATTAAATTTTCTTATTAAATGTAATCAGGGAGCTTTGTTGTCTGGATGTCAGGTTAAAGCCACAACCAGGCAAAATTCTTCTGAAGACAAAAGCAGTGTTATGACTATAATCATATATCAACAAGTGCTGTCACTTGCACTTGAGAATTCTTTAATCTTAATGAAAAGTACCAAGTGTTGAGTGAGCGATTTACAGCTGACACAGAACCATAAGTTAAGGGAGTTTGCTCTAATATTTCATAAATTCCCTGGGCCCTAAAGTTTGGCAGAAGGGTGACAGGTAATTATCCCTTGTGTCAGACCAATTTCCTGCAAGAATACCCTCCAACCTGGTTCCAGATCCTTGAGGTAAGGGACAAGTAACACTCAGAGATATTTCAGAATAAATTCCCAATAATCACAGATTACCCAGGATTTCAGAGATCATCTGTCCAATTTGATTTGTAAATAAGAACCTAGAAAAGTAAGAGGAGTTCTCAAGACAAGGTTGAGGGTCTGCAGCTGTGGTTCAGTGGTAGAACATTTGCCTAGCATGTATGAGGCACTGGATTCGATTCTCAGCACCACATAAAAATAAGTAAATAAAATAAATGTATTGTGTCCATCTGCAACTAAAAAAAAAAAAAAAAATTAAATGTAAAAAAAAAAAAAATCAAGGTTGAGTACAAGTTAGAGTTCCCAAATGTTGACTGACTACAGGAAATGAGGATGAATATGGGAACAAAAAGGAACAAACTTTATTGCAACTTACACTCCCCAAATTGGAGCAGTGATATCTTCTAATACATAGAGGCCTAGACCAAGAACACATAAAAGCAGAGCTCTGTAAGCTCTGGAGCATTCTAAAGCTAAAGGTTAGCACAGCAAGCAGGTACATAAAAGCCAGGTACAGAACAAGCTAAACTGACAGCCATTCAAGGGAGGAACCTGAGCAGGTCCCAAGTAGGTACTGCTCTTTAGGAATGAGCCTAGAAGCCAGATTATTTCATATAAAATACACTAATTTCTTAAGGCTATGCCCTATTTTTATTAGTCAGCTTTCCCTTGCTGTGATAAAATACCTGAAATAAACAACTTGTAAAGAGAAAAGGTGAACTCTGGTTCATGATCTCAGAAGATTCCATCCATGATCAATTGGCTCTGTTGCTATTGGGTTTGTGGAGAGGCAGCACATTATGATGGGAACATGTGGCAAAAGAAACTGCTCACCTCATGAGAGCAGGGAGCAAAAAGAGAAGAAGAGAGGCCAGATTCCAATATCCCCTTCCAATGGCACACCCACAATGACCTAACTTCCTTTCCCTAGGCCCCACCTCCTAAAGGTTTTGCCACCTTCCAACAGTGCCTCAGGCTGTGGGGTCAAACATTTAAGACATGGAAGTTGGGGAACCTTCAAGATCCAAACCAAAATATTCAAAACATTTTTCTAAAAGACACACTGTAATTTAGTCCCCAGTCCTCCAACTTTCCACCCCTCTCCTAGCATAGTTAAAAATGTGTATTTTTTTTCCCCCGACAACCATGTCTATACTACCTAGTTAATCCATTTATTTACCCATCCATTAGTATTAAGTGTATACTATATCCAGCTCAAAGGCCTAAAGTATGGAGAACCCAAAGATTCAGAGTATCCAGAGAACTAGAAAAATGAGCTTACCACATTGATTTATTTTTGTAAAGACACAACCAGCAACTTGCTGGGGAGTGAGGCTGTGTGCCTGCAGCTTGGACAACTGGTTAGAATGTCTTAGTGAGAATCTAGGGAGGACCTTACAAGGACTAACAGTGCAAACAATGGCAGTTGTGGTGGGGATGGAGAGGAATGGTTCAAGAGATATGCAGAAACTAGATTCAATTTGTGATCCATCAAAAGATAACCCTGCCTTCAACATTAGCACCTTCACACAGGCTGCCTCCACCCTGAGGGCCAAAGCCACAAAGCCAACTCCCTCCTGAGACTGTATCCACTGCAGCAAACAAATATTTATTGGGCCTCTGATCTATGCACAGCCACAAAAAATTGATCAGCCAAATCTGGACCAAATGTTTTCTTAACATATACGCCCTCAACCAAATGTCATTTTGGTTTTATTGTAAAATATTTTCATGGAGTGGGTATGAGGTAACCATAGCTTTCTGAAAAGCAATCTTTCGGGATTTAGGATTGGTAGGATTTAGGATGACTTCAGCTGCCTGTATCAGGAAATCATGACTAAAAGTGGCTTTAACAACAAGGAAGTATCTTATCTCATGTAAACAAGAAGTCCAGAGATAGGACATCACCTCCAAATGGTATGTCAGGTGGTATGTCAGGTCTCCAGTTCCCCTTCTTTGCACTTCTTCCCACTTCAGTCTCCTCTCTGTATTGGTGTGGACCTCAGACTGAGATAAGATGGTGGAGATTATGCTAGGCCTCCCAATTAAAATCATCTAGAAAAACAAGAGGACTCATCTCTTTCTTAAATAGTTTTGAAGGATGCCATAGTTTAGCTCTGGAGTGCTCCCCAAAGGTCCATGTGTCAAAGGCACCACTAGGAGATGGTAGAGCCTTTAAGAGGTGGGGCCTAGAGGAAGGAAGTTAGGTCATTGGTGGGCCTTTGAGAGGATATTGGAAACTCCCTTGCTTCATCTGTTTCTTTATGTCCCATAAAGTCAACAGGCTTTTTCTGTCAAGTGCTCCTACCAGGATGTATTGTCTTGTCACAGGCCCAAAAGCTACAAGGCCAAGTGACCATAAACTGAAACCTCGTGAAAATTTTTTTTTAAAGTAAATTTTTTTTCTCCCTGTAAATTGATTTATTTCAGTTATTTATCACAGAAATGGAAAGGTGACTAGCATAGAGGAGTTTAGAATTCTGCTCGGAGGTCACTACTGAGTTACCTCCCCACCCCTGCAATAGACTTCTTCTCAAAACCACTGCCTATTCTTAACAAAGTCAATGTATGAATTGCAGTTTCCATGATTGGCTTAAGCTAATCATTTGATTATAATTATTTGAATGAATGTTGGAGAGTTGACCACATTAGCCATGACAATATCAAAAACCTTTACCCAAAATTTCACCTAGGAGAATTTGGCAAAAGGAAAGAATTAAAACACTTCCTCAAAGCTCTATAGTGTTCTTATGTGATGTTAAGCCTTTTTATAGCCATGCTACTACCCTGGGCAAGGCACCCAAAGAATTCAACAAGAAAATCCTCTCTCCCCACAGTCACTAATTCATGACCACAATTCAAGACACCATAATCCTAGAATCGTGTTCCAATTAGAACAGAGTATCAGTATACCCTTAAGAAATGTCAGGACTAAGAAATGTCATGCACTAACAAAATGAATGTTTTTCTTGGTGACCACAGGGCTCAAGATCATTCTTCATCACCTAGCCCTCTTCTCCTGAACCTCCATTAATCACCTATCATGGTTTGGATATGAGGTGGTCCCCAAAAACTTCTGTGTTAATGCAGAACAGTTCAAAGGCGAAATGATTGGATTATTAGAGTTGTAAGCTAATCAGACCATCCTAGTTTGATTGGATTAACCAGGTGTGATGTAGGCAGGTGGGCCGGACTAGAGAAGGTAGGTCACTGGGGACTTGTGCTGTAAGGGTTCATCTTCCCTGTGGCCCCTTCCCTGGTCTCTCTCTCTGCTTCTCTTGTCATGAGATGAGCAGTACTCTCCTGCCCCATCCTTCCACCTTGGTTTTCTGCCTCACTTTGGACCCAAAGCAATGGACTCAGCCTACCATGGACTGAACCTCTGAAACTGTGAGACAAAATAACCTTCACCTCCTCTGAATTGTTTTTGTTAGTATTTTGGTCACAGCAACAAAATACTAACACACCACTCTACTCTGACCTGTCCCTGCTCCACCAATACATCCACTTTGCCTTCTGAATCTCCCAGGTCAGTAATAGCAAAAACCAGTACTCTCTACCTCTTCTCTAAATATTGTCTTTACCTTCATGCTCAAAGAAAGCCTAAATAGTTATTTTGTCCCACATCTCCTGACCTATCAGGCTGAAAGCAGAACAAAGGTGTCCCTTTTCCTCCTCGATGCCACTTCCAGACTATTGTGACCCCTTCTTCATGAAAGTGCCCTGCTCCTTTGAAGAGTTCGGCATCTGGCCAGACCTATAGAGCACTTCAGATACTCTGCCCTCTTTGTGGCTGTCAGCTAGAAACTTTCAATTCATTGCTTCTCACTCCTTGAAGAGTTAATCTCCTGGCTCACAATCTCTTCTCCATTTCTCCTGTTGTGATGAACAGGGATTTCCCCATCTGTAGGGGGAAAAAGAAAACAAAAAACTCCTCTAATACCTCACTCCCTATATTTGCCAGCCGCCTCCCTTCATATCTCATTCCAGTAACCCTTCTGACCCACTAAGACCACAGACTGATGTACCGTCTTTTCATTGTCTGTCTCCTTTCTCATATTCTCACGTCCTTCCCTCTAGAGATAAGATTCCATGGTGTGTGTGGTATTTTACACATTCCCTAGCATATGCTCTCCATTTCTTTTTCCATATTTTTCCTTCATCATACTCACCTAGAAAAAGAAAAGAAAAAGAAAAAAAAAAAACAAGCCCAGCTCAAATCCACCCTCTGCCTCCTTCTCCATCTGTGCTCAAAGAAGTGGGACTTATGGAGAAAGTCAACCAACCACACTGACTGATCTCTCTTAAACCTATGGACACACAGCTCAAAGGAGCCCCTAATGTTGCCCATCAACTCAACCGTATTTCCCACCCCTGAAAGATGACTATTTTTAATATTCTTTCTTTTCAGACCTCCAATTCCTCCTTCCTTCTGCTCATGTGCATCTGATGGTCTTGCTGCCATTGGGATCTCCCACCACCCCCTCCACTGTGCTGCCTTCCCTCCTGTTTCAACCAATGAGCTGTCCCTTCTCTCTGAGACCCCTCCTTTTGTGTGAACCTTGTCTTTTTTGTCTATGTAAAGTCTTTCTCCTACAACTGTGGTCCAACTTCATTCTGATTTTCCCCTCTCTACTAGGTCATTTCCATTAGCATACAAACATATAGCAATTTTTACCATCTTTTTTTAAAAAAATCTTTAACTCTAAAATTCCTTCTAGATCCCTCTCCATATTTCTGTTGACCTATGTAACAAAAGTAAAGAATTGTCTATACTGACTTGCCCCCTTTCCATCCTGTCCTGAATCTACTCCATTTTGACCTTCATCGTCACAGCTCCATCGTCACTGCCCTTGTCAAGGTCAGCAATGAAGTTCACACCAACAAAATGGATAGTCCCTGTTTTCATCTTTTTTTGTTGCATCATCAGAACTTGGCACAGCTGAACAATGCCCCTTTCCTGAACAGTTTCTGCATTTGGCTTCCAAAATGCATTCTTCTTTATTTCTCATCTCTCCTCTCCTTTGAGGGTTCCTCTTCATCTTCTTAACTTCTCCAGCAATAGTTCTCAACACCATCTACACATTATTACCACTTGGAAAGCAACTACAAACTTCTGATGCCTCACTCCTAGGCCAGGTAACTGAGCCAGAGACCCTGGGGAGAAAGTCCTGTCCCTCTATCTGATATTAATCTGTGAGTGTGCTTCTACGATGCAGCCAGAATGGGGACCAGCTGCTGTAAATGCTGGCATGGGTTCACAGATCTCACCTTTTCATTCTCATCAGTTTTCACTCCTAAATGACTGATCCCACACTGACGATTCCCAAATAAGCATCACCTTACCTTTTCCCAAACTTCTTACTTGGATATATCCCTCTGCCTATTAGATAAAACCTCTTTAAACAAAAAGATAATTCCCCAAAAATCCTTTTCATAATGAGAATTCCCATTATTTAAAAGCTCATAAATACCTGGAGCTCATTCTCAGTTGTTTGCCAACCTCACATGTTTTCATCAAATGCTCAATAAATGATGAAAGATAAGTTTAATTGTTCATAAAACAACTTAAAGAATCCCCTCTGGGTGAAATATAATGCAAATAAAACGAACAACACAATTGCACAGATAGGATATAGAGTGGTGCATAGAATTTGCATATTGAAATGAAAAATGATATTACATTCATTCATTGGGGAATGTCAAAGAATAACAGTGATTTTTTTTTTTCTTTTTGGTAACATGGAACTACTAGATGCCCCAACTTTGTTGTTGTTGTTGTTGTTGTTGTTGTTGTTGCTGGAGATTGAACTTAAAGCCTCACACATGTTAATTTCATGCTCTACCACTGAGCTTTACAACTCCAGCCTCTAGGACATGAATATTTTTAATGCTTCATGTTTCATTCAAGAGACCTAAAACCAGTGAAGTGTAGTGGTGCACAGCTGTAGTCCCAGCAACTCAGGAGGCTAAGACAGGAGGATTGCAAGTTCAAAGCCAGCCTCAGCAACTTAGCAAGGCCCTAAGCAACTTAGCAAAACCCTGTCTCAAACCAAAAAGTTTAAAAAGAGGGACTGGAGATGTAGCTTAGAGGTTATCTGCCTCTGGGTTAAATCCCCATTACCAAAAATAAAAGACCTAAAACCAAAAATATGTTCTTCAATCACCAAAACTTAGCACTGATCCAAGGTGGAAAGAACTGACTCCTACTACCAGCAGTTCCCACTTTTAGGCAGGTCACAGGCTTACATTTTTTAAAATCCTGTGAAAAAGAGCAATACGTCTGACCTATAAACCTTATAGGGTCCTGTGTTGGTAAAACTAAATATTTTGCCTAATGGTTCTTTGAAGATTATTAAAAATGATATTACATATATTTTTCTTGTACAACATAGGGTTTTGTTTAATAACCAATTATTTAAAATAGTGCCTTGCTAACAACTTATCACAGAAACATATAAAAAGAAATTTTAAAGATCATAATGTCTGATACTTTTTTCCACAATTATCACAGGAACAATTTTTCAATAAACTGCCAAGCAATTCCTTGAATTTGGTCATTACAAGTTCTTTCTAAAGTATCTTTCTTCTACTAACATTATGTTACTGTTAGCATTACTATTTTAATTGTACAGATTCTTTTAAGGGAAAGTCTAATTAGGCAAGGTTATTTTCCTGATTTCCTCTCACCAAAGCATTAAGTACACTCCTCACCTGTCAAATTTTTGCACAGCTAAGGTTGTCTTTGAAACAACCTTTGAAACTTTGAAACAATCTTTAAGAAATACTTTCTTTCAAGACATAGTGAAAACTTCATGACTCTCATTTTTGGACCACTTCAAGAACAAGTATTTATCACCTGATTCTAGTTTGATTCATGGTGGGTCCTACATTATATATCTGTAGCTAACATTACATTCTGATTCTGGGCCATAACACTTATTCCTAAAGTTAACTGTCTGAAATCACTATATAGTACCCAGTTACTTCTATGGGAAACACATTTGAGATTTACCACATTTAAGAAATAGCTGGATTTTTTAATAGGAAAAAAATAAAACATGTCCCTAAAATTTTCATGGAAACTCAGTATTTGTTCATTCATACCTCCAAAGAATCCTAACAATTTTAACATTGTTTCGTAGTTAAAAGTGGGTATTAGCCAGAATAATGAACCTATTACTTCAACTATGTTCAAAGTCTCCTCATAAACTAGAGCTTTGATTTTACAATAGAGACAGTGAAGGCTTTTGTCTGATGGCTCTTCATTGTAGTCCGCAGTGAGTCCCCATATTTCAAACATGTCTGGCTTAATGAATTTTTTTCCCCCTTGTTATTGCTGCAATCTGTTTTGGTGTCAGATTTACTCCAGCTTGGGGGGCTTTGTTGTTCTCTTTTCAGGCATCAGACCCTTTCAATTTCTGGATATGTTGACTGAGGATACAAAATAACTGGTCCGAGCAGATCTGCACCACCACCGTGGTATAAACCAGATTAAACATTAAAAACAACTCCTTTCTTCTTTTGATCAGTGAAGCAACAGCAGCCTAATATTTTGAAGTGTCTTTTTATTATCTTGAGGTCAACTTAAAACAAATGCACACCATCTTGAGAACAGACCTCCCCAGAACTTCCCAGGTCAAGAGCAGCTAGACTCCCGTCGTCTCGTTTTCATGCTGAGGGTGCTGCTTGGTGCCATATTTTCATAATTTATCAAGCGACAAATCAGCTGGGAAAGAGCCTGACCACGGAAGAGCTCAGCAGCCTACTCAGAGGGTCTGAGAATCTCTGTGACCTTTCAAAACAATATCATCTATCCTATTTTACAATAAGAAGAGCATAAATGTCTCCTAGGTAACATAAAGTCCCATTCACACACGGCTGTATGATTTCTCCATTTCCTGATTTCCATTTAAAAATCTATATCCAGCATTCTGGAACCCAGGAAAGGGCTGTACTGCCACACCATGCCCCTCCTCTGATGGAGAGGTGCCCTTTTGTGTGTTACAGGCTTTCTCTGTTGGAGTCTGATGTTTGTCCTGTGGAGCACCCAGGCTGGGAGCTGTGTGAGTCCATGGTCTGGATGGATCTCCCTCCGAAGGGAGAGGTCATCTCTACACTGAAAAGGAAGAGGAGAGACCTCAGAAGTAAAATGGAACCCTGAAGCTGCCCCTAGGATAAGAACCAGAAGCAACCCCTCTGTCTTTATGGGCTTTACTCTTTCCAGTCATCTACCAACCCTTGCGGTCTTCCCAAGGGGCAGAATTAAAGATGTCCACTGTCCTGCCAAGGCAGGAATAAAAAAAATAAAAAAAAAAAAAAGCTTTGTGGGGAGCCAAGCATGTAGAGACGTCAATTTGAAAATGAAATAATGTGATTTTTTAAACCAGATTATTTAATTTCATGTTCCCCTTTTGATTTATATCCTTTCTATTGCCCCGTGGCATTTGTTGAACTCTAGTTTAAGTGTTTAGCCAGGACCTAATGGTGCCAAAGACTCATAAAGAAGACTATAAGTCCTGCCACATTTGCCTTTAGGAAGATTCCCTCTCCTTAGAAATCCTGGCCTACCTTGATTTTGTTACTAATAATATGTTAGGTAATGTTCCAACTTTTGATAATGCAAAAGTGGTGAGAAATACAGGTAAAGACTCCATTAGTTGGATCCAATGTAACTCCTTGGTTTAGTCAGTTTTCTTGTCACTGTTACCAAAAGACCTAACAAGAAAAATTTGAGGATGAAAAGTTTATTTAGTTCGTGGCTTTAGAGGTCTCAGTGCACAGACAGCTGACTCCATTGCTCTGGGCCTAAGGGGAGGCAGAATATCGTGGTGGAAGGGTGTGGTGGAAGAAAGCAGCACAGGACATGGCCACCAGGAAGCAGAGAGGGCCAGGGTCACCAGGGACAAAGTATAAACCACAAAGACAGACCCTTAGAGTCCTTCTTCCTCCACCGACTCTACCTGCCTACAGTTATCACCCAGTTAATCCAGGTCAGTGGATTAATACTCTGATTAGGTTAAGGCTCTCATAACCCACTCAATTCACCTTTATACTTTCTTGTCTAATCTCACACATGAGCTTTTGGGGGACACCTCCTATCTAAACTGTAGTAACTCTGGAGATGAGAATTACTTGTAAATGATGTGACTGGTAAGCCTCAAAGTTGGCAGTGAAGCTCCTACCAGAAGAAATTGAGAAGGGTACTGGGGCTTACACCTGGCATGTCGGGTAGCAACCCTCAAAGGGGCTTAAAACAGATAAAAGTCAAAGAAAAATCATGGTGCGAAGGCTGAGTAAGCTGAGAAGCAAATGCAGAAATGCAGCCCAAGCCTGAAAGATTCACAAGCACCAAGATGTGGCCAGAAGGCCTTGTTTCATGGCTGAGGCTGAGCACAGCTCTAGAAACGACTTCTGCCTTCTGTGGAGCTAGACAGATGACGGACATTCACATCACCATGGGAAGTTACCTCTAGAAAATGAGGAGCTTCCACAGTCTGAAAGCTAAAGGCTTTCAGTATACAAAGCATATATCACTTTTGAAATTAACACACGAGTGGAAGGAAAGGAGGGAGGGAGGAAAGGACAGACTCCAGCAAGCTCACTTCAATTCCCCAGTGACTGTTCTCCATGCCAGGCTTGCTGTGTTGGAGTCTGAAGTTTGCCCTGTTGAGGATTTAGGGTAGGAGTGGTGTGACTTCATGGTCTGAGTGGACCACCCACTGATGGGAGAGAACATCCTTTGATTGGAGAGGAGGACAGACCTTAGACGTAAAGTGGAACCCTCAAGATGACCTGAGGTAAGAACCAGAAAGAACGTTCTGTCTTCATGGACTCTTATAGGTACCAGAGTTCCAGTTAGGGATGAGTGTCCTTATGGGGCAACTAGACAGTGGTGGCAGCCAGAGAACACTTGAGGAGGATGAAACAAAGTCCCTTCACTTCTCCATAAAAATGGAGTTGTCAGCTCATGAGGACAGCAACAGCTGGCTAGCTAGTCTGATGGACAGATGATAGCTTCATCTCCTCCTGGAAAACAGGACAGATATTTGTATTTTGCCGTCACTCTTACTGTTTATCCTTGCCTCTCTACCACTTGTCAGAGGGAAATAATTTTTTTCTAATTTGACAAAAAAAAAAAAAAAAGTTACATTTGCATTTAATGGTATTTCAAGAAAAACAATCAAATAAAAATAAATCTTACAAAGCAAGTATTGCCATCATGCCCCACAATGTATTTGAAAGCAAAGATGAGAACTTTCCACTGTTCTTTAACAATTTTCTTGGGCTGGGGATGTGGCTCAAGTGGTAGCGCGCTCGCCTGGCATGTGTGCGGCCCGGGTTCGATCCTCAGCACCACATATAAACAAAGATGTTGTGCCTGCCAATAACTAAAAAATAAATATTAAAAAAAAAAATTCTCTCTACCTCTCTATACCTCTCTCTCTCTTCTTACCCTAAATGTGTGTTTATTAATTCATTTTTCCATTTATTAAGTACCTACTGAGTATTAAGCACAGAGTCTAGCGTCAGAAATTCAAAAATGAGAAGTCCTCATGTCTCCTCACCAGGAGTTTATATGCACATACATGAACTGAAAGTTTTATGATATAAATTTGCCAATAGGGAACATCGTAAAAGGTTGTGGGCCCACAAGGAAAAAATATCTGAGAATCCAGAAAGACTTTCTGCCCTGAGACTCCTTTTCCATCTTGTTATTTTTTAGTAGCAATTTCTAAAAATTCACCTTAGACCCAACCTCTTTTGCTATCACCTGTGTCACTCCTAAACTTGGCAACTACTAATGAGAACTATCTTGAAAGCCAGCCCCACTGAAAAAAAAAAAAAAAAAAAAAAAAAAAAAATCCCATCCATACTCGTTTCTCCAGTTCTTCTTGCCTGCTTTCCAATGCCCTTTAATGAAGTGACTGTGAGCAGGGTCCATCCCACACAAATAAAGAAAATTAAAACCCCATATCGGCTGTGTCTCCTCGGCTGTCTCAGTGTTTTGATTCACTCAATTTAATTCCAAGCAGGTGGCCAACCAGCTCAGTTTGCCCAGGACCCACGGGTTTTGCAGGACTCAGGACTTTCAGTTTAAAAATGAGAACAGTAGCTGGACCATTGGTCACCCCAGGTCAGCTGAGAAGACTGAGTTCTGGTCTCTGGAGGTTCGTGCTGGACTTTTCTAGGGTGGCTTTGTGTGAGTTCGTGATTTCCAAAGCCGTACTCAGATCACGATCTTAATCACAAGTGGACAAAACAGCAGCCTTGTCTGTACCTGGGTGGACCCTTTCTGCCATTTTTGCTTATAGCTAAAGAAATTAAATAAAATTCCTTCAAGTCATATTCCAGCATATTTCTAAGTAGACCTCCCTTATCTCCTTCAAGGACAACAATTAGAACCAAGAAACAGATAGGCCCTGAGGGTTGAAGATGAGAGAAATAAGAAATTCCAGTTATTGCCTGAAAAATCTGGACCCAAAAGGGTCTTTGGAACATATTGCATCAGATGGGTCAAGACCAGACCAGGAACCACCTCCATAACGCTAAGTCATTCTGGATTGTCTCCTGTTTTAAATTAAATATAAAATTATTTCTGTAGATTAATGGTTGCTTGGGTAAAAGTAAAAAAAAAAAAAAAAAAAAAAAAAAAAAAAATCCCTTAGATTGAAAGAAAACTACCTCCAAACTCAAAATGGCAAGACTCAGGACAATGGAGTACGACTCTCATTTTTAACCACTGGCCACCCTATTGAAACAGGATGGTTCATCCAGTGAGCCAGTCCTAAGAAGGCAATGTACCCAAGTTGCTCTTAGGTATCTGTGAAGCTCTCAGTACAGAGTCTTCAGCAAATCTTCAGAGGGTTCTATAATTTCAGGTTCTCTGACTTTGAAACCCCCATGGAGACAGAAGTGGCAGTGTGGCCCAAGAGGAGGAAGCAAGCTGTGAGTCCCAAGTATTAGCAGTTTCATCTCATTACAGCACCATTCCCCCTCACTTTCCCACGGCGGGGCGGTGACCGGGAATGGCAAGTCGCTGCAGCTGGAAACACTAAAGCTTGCCGTGGGGAGCGGGGACAACTCTCTTCTCCAGAAAAGCACCATAGGAATGACCTCAGTGTGCAGAGAAAACCAAGGGGGGACACAAGGTGCTAGGGGAGATCAGGGTGACCTTATCACAAAAAGGTCGACAAAGGTAGAAAAAGAAACCGAGTTGGAGAGGGATCGGGGATTGAAAGTGGTGCCCCTCCCCAAATATGGCCTGCATTCTCAATGCACCGTTCAGACACCTAAATAACCGTTATGGAAAAATACACTGGCATTGCAGAGGAAGGTAAGAAGGCTAGTGCTTGGTGGTCTCAGTTCTTTATAATTTCCAGGGCTTCTGTACCCTCAAAACGATAGCTGACTCTCAGGGCATGAAACGTAAGTGACTCTCCACCCAGGTTGCGCTCCACAAGGGGAGGGAGCATTTGCCCAGGAGGCCCTGGCCGCTCCTGCTGCCCGATGTGGGGGCTCATTAGGACATGGGTCCTCGGCGCTTCTCTGGTGTGGGTTGGCCCATGGCTGGATTTTCCATTCGATCTTTAATTTTTTTTTTTCTCTTCACATTTTCCACACTGCCCTGAAATTACTCTCCAGAAAAGCATTTATCTTTCCTACTGCTGCTTCTCAGCCTGTCCTCCTTAGAAGATTTTTCAGGAAGGACTAGCTGGGACCTGTAAAAATATCCACTGACTTTTACAAGTGGAACATCACACACACACAAAAAAAAAATCCAATTTTTTTTCCTCCTCCTTCCCTGTGCCCCAGCCTGCTGCCCACTCAACTCATAAACCGGGTAAGAGGATTTCAACATTTCCCACCCTTTTTCTTATTTTTTTTTTTCTTCTACTTTCTGTTTTTGCAGGAGGTGGGTGTTTCGAGAAGTTTAATTTCCAGTACCTGGTAAGCCAACTTCCAGAAACAGACAAGAAAACTCATGGTGAGACATCCCAGACTGTCTGGTTTTACAACATTAGTGAGTGAGTGAGTGTGTATGTGTGTAAGAATTATATCCTCCAAAATTTTTTTCAACTTTTTTTTATTATAGAAAGTAACAATTTTTTTGCTCATTTGTTTAGAGTTATTGTTTTGTTTTGTTTATTATTATTATTATTTTTTATGGTGCTGGGGATCCACCTAGGACCTCGTGCATGCTCGCAAGTGCTCTAACACTGAGCTACACCCCCTGGTCCCAAAATAACAAATTTAAGATAGAATATTCAAAAATACCAAAACAGGAGGGAAAACAAATCCTTCCCCAAGCTAAAAGCCAGAGAATATCGATATTAATATTTTAGTATATCTTTCCATTATCATGCTTCCTATGGTTATTGATTTGGGGTGATGCTGGAGATTTATGTAGAAGTTCATTGGCTCAGTTCAAATGCTTCCTTTCCTGGTAAACCTTTCGTAAGCCTCTCCTAGCCTTCAAGTTGGCTTCTGTTCATGATCACACCTATCATAATGAATTGTAAATATTCCTGTGTACACATCTGTGTCACTCACTAGAATAAGAGCTCCTGTTTGGCAGGGATTTTCTTTAGTTCATCTTAGTTACTCTAGGATCTAGCAAATGGCAGTAAATTCAACAATCAATGCAAATATTTATTTGCACCACCTCTGTGCCATGAGCAGTCAGCAGACACTGAGTACACATCAGTGAAGCCAACATGGCGGGATGCGGCCACAGACTGCAAAGAGGAAGGGTGAAGGCACCGTGAGGGGGGGCCTAGAGAACGGCAAGCACTTAGTCAAGTGAAGCTGCATGGGTTTTAAGCAGACATCACACTTTCCCTAGATGCTGCTAGAAATAGATTGGAACCACCCTCCATAAGTGGAGCAGAGAAAGTTCTTAAGAAGCTGATGATAGGTAAACAGCACCAAGATAGGTTTTAGAGATGGGCTAGATAAGAAATTCTGACAAATTGACTCTGAAGGTAAGTAAGAGGAAGTCCAGGTTGACTACCCAGGATTCTGGATGGAGCTACGTACAAGTGGATAAAGGCGTGATTTATTGAATGGAGAAGACAGGAGTGCAATAGCTTGAAGGGGTAGGAATGAAGGGTTCATCTTAGGACAGATTATGTCTGAGATGTTTGTGAAATATAACAGGGTCATGTAGAGTAGGAAGTTGAATGCATGGGTCTGGAGTTCAGAGAAATGTTCTGAGCTAAGGCTATGAATACAGAAACCACCAGCAAATAAATGTTATTTAAAGCTGTGGGTCAAACGGAGACCACCCACAGAGAATATGGTGGTAAGAATAGGAAAGGACCCTGCATATAGTGCCAGGTAGATGGGGAAAAGAAGAGAGGAGACCGGGAAAGACAATGAACGATACCAGGTGACAGAGGAGCAAGATGAGAGCAGAAAGCTGAGCCCCAAGGGTGGCAAGGTGGAGGGAGGCTACTGTTTGACCTAAGCAGGGCTGCCACAGTCTAATGGCTGACCGGCGTGGAGAGAGGAGTGCTATGGTGTGAATGTGGTTTCTCTCCCAAATGTCCATGTGCTGACAACTTGATCCCCAATGTAATATATTAAGGGGTGGAGAGGACTTTAAGATGTGATTAAGCCATGAAGAGGGATTGATGCCTTTCACAAGAACCGGGTGGGAATGAGTGTGTTCTCACTTTTGCAAGAATGGATTAGCTTGTGCAAGAGTGGGTTGTTATAAAGAGAGGCCATCCCACAAGCTTGGCCCCTTCTACATACAGCCATTTCTCCTTTTCCTCCATGAATTGAGCACATGTGGTTCTCATCAGAAGCCCAGCAGATGCCAATGACACATTGTTGGACCTCGAGAATTGTGAGCTAAATAAACCTCTTTTCTTTATAATTCACCCAACCTCAAGTATTTTGTTATAGCAACATAAAAATTAGGTAAGACAGCATGCTCAGGCAATTCTTGCAAGAATTTTAGGCACAAAAGGCAGGAAAATGGTAGCTAGAGATCCTTTAAAGAATCAAGAAAATCATTAGGAATGTTGGCAGACAGATGGAAATGAGACCATAGAAAAAGAGATGTTGACAAGACTGGAGATAAAGGAGATAAAAAAAGGAAGAAATCATTGCAGAGGTGCAGGATGACATTCAAAGCTTAAGTAGAGGAATCATCCTTTGACAGGAAAAGGATATATCAACAGTTGTTTGTGGAGGAAGGAAAAAGGAGACAGGGTGACTGATTATAGATTTAGTAGGATTAAGAGACAGACCCTGGTCCTCAAAGAAGTACCAGATGAGGCCATCTGCTGAGAGCAAGGAGGGGAGATGGAGTTAGCATACCTGGAGAACACGGAGGAGCTACCCAGCCCAGCCTGTGGGAATTGGGAAGTCTGAACTCCATAGAGGAGGACAAGTGGATTTAACTAAGTAGATCAGGGCAGGAAGCATGCATGACCACTCCAGACAAGCTGGAGCAAGGGTGTGCAAGGGCCAAGGAGGCATTCGGAATGGCTTGACCATCGAATGGAGTGCATTGAGAGTATGGCTGGAGACAGAAGCAAGGACTTTGGGTGCCACAATAAAGTGTCTTGGCTTTCTCCTGAAGGCATGGAAAGGGGAGGGGGGGTTCAGAAATACTTAGGAGGAGCCAACAGAATTTGAATCCACAACACATCCATTTGTACTTTTCTTCAACAAACTTGATTTTAAAATGCCAGGTGGCTATGTTACACAACGTCTTCAACTCCATATCCTTTGGTAGGTCTAACAGACATCGCCAGGCATGTCTTTCAAAATGACCTGGCGATCTGGGGTTGTGGCTCAGTGGCAGAGCACTTGCCTAGCACGTGTGAGGCACTGGGTTCCATCCTCAGCACCGCATAAAAACAAATAAATAATAAAATAAAGGTATTGTATCCATTTGCAACTAAAAATATTTTTTAAAATAAAAATGACCTGGATAAGCCATTTCTTGCTTCCCTGGGCTTCTCTATATGATCTAGGTACATATGTCCAATTGAGTGAAGACAAAGTAACCCACTAGGGTTGGAATGTACCTAGTTCCAGTGTTTCTTTGCCAATGGGGATCACCAGTTGATCTCCCAATGCCTGGTGACCTAGTAACTGGGTCACACATTATAGCAAATGTGTAAAGGGTGGTACCTTGCATATGTGTAAAGGGCTATTGGTCACCCCATCCTCTCACTTGTATCATTCAGTCCTGTCCACTCTGAGTCATGGACAAAACAGGAGTCATTTATTTTAGTGTGACAGATGATGACACTAAAAGCTCAGAAAAGCCAAGTGAATTCCTTAAGGTCCCAAAGCAAGATAAATGCAAGGGTCCCAAGCAAAGCCCCGGGTCTTTTTGAGTGCTGGTCCTGGGTGCTATCTGTCACCTGGCCTTGAATATCACCAGGAGCAAGTTTCTGCATTTTCGAGCCATAGTCTTGCACGTCTTTCCCTGCAGAGAAGCTATGTGAGTGTGGATTCTCAGAACATGTGTTCTCACTTAAGAACTCTCAAACGGTACAGCTGGAAAGGCCTCAAGACCTCAGTGGCTCCTGGCCCGCGCCCACATCATCAAAAAGCACTCATCCAGTGTCTTCCTAGGCCTTTCACTATCCTCTAACGGAAAGAATTTATTTTCAAGGGATAAATTGATTATTTTCCCTGACTTACCCACTCGGTTGGGTAACTCGGAGCATTATTCTATAATTTTCATCTGTGGCCTCCAATTTCAGTATCACTCATGCAAACAGCTCCCCCAAGAAGAAATAACAAGCCCTGCCCTCCTCCCTCCTCTCTCACATGAGGTTTGTGGGACCCCCTCCACACTAGGCCCCCCAACAACTTTTCTCCTTTCTTGACTCTCTTCTGTTTTCATTGGAAAGTATTCATAAGGGCCCCCTCTTTCTCTCTTTATTCTCTTGTCTCTCCTGTCATTCCTTTTTCTGCCTGGTGATGAGGAAAGGTGATCTCAAAATGAATTGGACAAGTTTTTCTTTTGTTTGTTTTTCTTAAGAATGGGGTTGAGGGTTTAAGTCCCGTGATAGGACCTAGCATGCACCAGGTCCTGGGTTCAATTCCCAGTGCTGCAAAATAAATCAGTGAAAATTGAAATATGAAAGTTAAGATTGCTTTCTGAAGAGAAGGGCTTCACAAGGATAACGTGATCATAATAGAGGGTTCAAAGATGTGGGGAAGACCCCCTCTACAGAACCCCCTGGGAGCAACCCCAGGCAGAAGGAGAAGAAAGGAGGAGGGAAGCTCAACCAGGGGCCAGGTTTCTGAGAGCAAGGAGAAAGCCAGCCCAGAGAGCCAGAGAAAAGAGGGAAGCCATAGCTCAGACCAGGAGCAGAACAAGTAGCCCAGAGCAGGTGGAGGCAAAGTCCAGAGTGGAGCTTGGCACATGGGAATGAAGTCAAGAAAACCTGATGTGACTCCTGTGGCCATCTTGTAGACACAGGGTGCAACACCAACCTTCACTGACTTACCTTGTGGTTTAAGATGGGTTAAATGCCTCCCTGTTACCTCAGTGTGCAGCTGTGTTTTGTAAATTCCTACCAAAGAAGTTTCTTACACACACACACACACACACACACACACACCACCAGGGCTTACCAAACACTAAGAAAAAAAGAGCAATCTCCTGAATATTCTACTTAAATTTATAGCCTGCCATTTATTCTCCATGTATGTTCTTTCCACATTTGGGGAGTTAAAATAGTAGTTGTAGTTTTTCCACCTGCTCATCTCTTGGTGAACTTCCATTGTTCAAGTCATTTTAAATGTTTCTCTGTTCACTCTATTTAAGCAGATTTCTCTCACTTCACGGTATGAAGAACAAGAGAGTGTCACATGAAATGAAGGCCAAAAGTTGATATCTAGAAATAATCATTTGTTAATTTTGACAGTATTAGGACCTAGGAACCAAAAAGCAAAGGAGAAGATATCAGACTTCTGGCTTGATGGACAGTAAGAAAACACATAAACAGCTTGGTGCGAATGACAAGAGGTTTTCTCTTGTGTGTTGTAATGAATGTGTTCTAATTAAAGAGGAAACATCAGTTAACATCTCAGTGAAGGAAAAGAATTAGCAAGGTTTGGCTCAATATTAGCTCAATATTCTTGTGATAGTTATTTGCTAATTCAAATAAAGCCCTTAATTTTGACAGCAAGTGATTATACAATATCATCCTCAATCTACAAACACAGATGGTGACATTCAGTATTCCCATTTACTCACACACACTTGTATTTGTAATGAAAGCAGTGTTTTGATCACAGTTTTATATAAAACAAAGAAAGAAAGACAGAAAGAAAGAAGGAAAGAAACTGGTGAATTTTCCAGTTGCATTTCTCAAGTATAGGTGTTAAGTTCCAGCCGATACACATCTTCCCATTTTTACAAACAAACTAGGACTAAGGAAGTATTACAATAATGACTGGAAAAGAAAACATTATTTGGGCCAGGTGCAGTGGTGCACACCTGAAATCTCAGCGGCTCGGGAGGCTGAGGCAGAAGGATCATGAGTTCAAAGACATCCTCAGCAAAAACGAGGCATTAAGCATCTCAGTGAGACCCTGTCTCTAATTAAAATATAAAATGGGGCTGGGGATGTGGCTCAGTGGTTGAGAGCCTCTGAGTTCAATCCCTGGTACAAAGAAAGAAAGAAAGAAAGAAAGGAAGGAAGGAAGGAAGGAAGGAAGGAAGGAAGGAAGGAAGGAAGGAAGGAAGGAAGGAAGAAAAGAAAAGAAAATATTACTTGGAAGCAGAGTAGATATGTGGGAAGAAATGGTCCTTAGGAAGAAATCTGAAGATTGAAGGAGACAATGATAAAACACAGAAGGTTGGAAAATCATAGCAATATTTAGCATTGGGAGAAGAATAAGAGGGCCAAGAGAGTTAAAAATGTGAGCTGGAGTCCCTCTAAAAACTGGAACAAGACAGGAATGCCCTCTTTCACCACTTCTATTTAACATTATTCTTGAAACACTGGCCAGAGCAATTAGAAAGATGAAAGAAATTAAAGGGATATGCTAGGAAAAGAAGAACTCAAATTGGCACTATTTGCTGACAATATGATTCTATATCTAGAAGATCCAAAAAGTTCCACCAGAAAACTTCTAGAATTAATAAATGAATTCAGCAAAGTAGCAGGATATAAAGTCAACACTCATAAATCAAAGGCATTTCTGTATATCAGTGACAAATCCTCAGAAAGGGAAATGAGGAAAACTATCCCATTTATAATAGCCTCAAAAAAAATAAAATTCTTGGGAAACTACTTAATGAAAGAGGTAAAAGATCTATACAATGAAAATTTCAGAACCCTAAAGAAAGAAATCAAAGAAGACCTTAGAAGATGGAAAGATCTACCTTGCTCTTGGATAGGCAGAACTAATATTATCAAAATGACCATACTTCCAAAAGCACTATACAGATTTAATGCAATTCTGATCAAAATCCCAATAGCATTTCTCATAGAGATAGAAAAAGTAGTCATGAAATTCATCTGGAAAAATAAGAGACCCAGAATAGCTAAAGTAATCCTTAACAGGAAGAGTGAAACAGGTGGCACCACTATACCAGACCTTAAACTATACTACAGAACAATAGTAACAAAAACAGCATGGTATTGCACCAAAACAGAGTGGTAGACCAATGGTACAGAATAGAGGACACAGAGACTAACCCACAAAATTACAATTTTCTTATATAGACAAAGGTGCCAAAAACATGCACTAGAAAAAAGATAGCCTCTTCAACAAATGGTGTTGGGAAAACTGGAAATCCATATGAACAAAATGAAATTAACCCCTATCTCTCACCATGTACAAAACTCAAAGTGGATCAAGGACCTAGAAATAAAACCAGAGACCCTGCATCTAATAGAAGAAAAAGTAGGCCCCAACTTCCTTAATAAGACTCCTATAGCACAAGAATTAAAACGAAGAATCAATAAATGGGATGGAATCAAACTAAAAAGTGTCTTCTCAGCAAAAGAAACAATCTGTGAGGTGAGTAGAGAGCCTACATCTTGGGAACAAATCTTCACCCCTCACACATCAGATAGAGCACTAATCTCTAGGGTATATAAACAACTCAAAAAGCTAAACACCAAAAAAACAAATAACCCAATTAATAAATGGCCAAGGACCTGAACAGACTTCTTAGAAGATGATATATAATCAATCAACAAAAATATGAAAAAATGTTCATCATCACTAGCAATTAGAGAAATGCAAATCAAAACTACTCTAAGATTTCATCTCATTCCAGTCAGAATGGCAGCTCTTATGAAGACAAACAACAATAAGTGTTAGTGAGGATGTGGGGGAAAAGGTACACTCATACACTGCTGGTGGGACTGCAAATTGGTACAGCCAATCTGGAAAGCAGTATGGAGATTTCTTGGAAAATTGGGAATGGAACCACCATTTGACCCAGTTATCCCTCTCCTCGGACTATATCCAAAGGCTTAAAAATAGCATACTAGAGGGACACAGCCACATCAATGTTTATAGCAGCACAATTCACAATAGCTAAACTGTGGAACCAACCTAGGTGCCCTTTAATAGACAAATGGATTAAAAAAAATGTGGCATTTATACACAAAGGAATATTAGTCAGCAATAAAAGTGAATAAAAACATGGCATTTGCAGGTAAATGGATAGAGTTAGAGAAGATAATGCCAAGTGAAGTTAGCCAATCCCCCAAAAACTAAATGCTGAATATTTTCTCTGCTTTAAGGAGGCTGATTTATAGTGGGGTAGGGAGGGGGAGCATGAGAGGAATATATGAACTCTAGATAGGACAGAGGGGTGGGAGGGGAAGGAAGGGGGCAGGGGATTAGCAAGGATGGTGGAATGTAATGGACATCATTATCCAAAGTACAGGTATGAAGACACAAATTGGTGTGAACGTACTTTATATACAGAGATATGAAAAATTGTGCTCCATGTGTGAATATGAATTGTAATGCATTCCTGTCATATATAAATTTAAAAAAATTAATTAAAAAAATGTGAGCTAGGCTCAAGTGTAAGGCCTGAGAAGACTGAGTATTAAAGAAAACAGGGGAATAATGGTGGATAAAGATGCAACAAATCTCAAAGACCGTGACTTGAAGTTTTAAAAGGCAAATGATAAATAAAAGGAAATGGATGATAGCAAGTAAATGAAAGGATCTTAGGTAAATGATTATGTTCTTTGTATAAAAAGTGATTTTGGAGAACAGATTTCACCCAGTCAGTGCCTGGATGAAGAAACAGAAAGAAGGGTTGAGGAGGTAGCTCAGTGGTAGAAACCTTGCCTCACAGGCCAAAAGCGAGAAAGAGGGAAAAGGAAAGAAAAATAAGTAAAGAAACAAAGAAGAGCCTCCACCTTCCCCTTCTCTCCAGTCAGGCATTGTAAGAAGCCATGTGACTTCTTCAGGGAGCCCAAAGAATGGAGTTATTGTAAAAGATCTCAAATATTGGGGGGTGGGGGGGATGGTAGCCCCCATGAGGCTGTTGTGGGAACATAGTGAACATCTGAGGTCATGGTGCACACGTAGTACAGGAAATCAGGAAGGCAAGAGACGGTTGCAATGGAAGGCAAAGGTGTATCCATTACCATCTTTAATGCTGAGTGACAATCCAGCATTCAAGAGGAAGTGGCTCAGCTCTAGAAGGGGCTTCAACTAAATGTGAGACCGGTTTGGTTTTGCTGCCCTTGAACTAGCTACTTCAGAAATATAAAAAAGCAAATTCCATAACAAGCAAGAAAAGTCTGTGTGCAATTCACAGAACACTAACCTAACTCTGAGAAGGAAATTGGGTAGATGCTTACATTTAAAACAAAAATTTTGCATCTGTAATTAACTTAGATTTATCTTCAATTTAGTTTTCCTGTTCAACTTCCAGAATATTTTAACTGTAAAAGCCCCTGAATAGAAAAACTGTAATAAGAAAATCTGGTACTACTTTGTGAATCAACTTCTTAAATGGGCATAAATATTTCCATGTGTTAGCAGCCTCCCGAGCCATTTACTGCATCCTACCGCCTCCCTCTGTGGCCAAACAGACTCCTGCCAGCTGATTACGGCTCTGTGTCAGTTGGATCTTAAGGAAAGAAGACAGTGAGGTTGAGTTAGAAGTGTGAGAGATTGGGGAGAAGGAACAATGTTTGGGAGAAATGTTTGAAGAGGAACAAAAATACCTGAGCAAGGAAAACTTTTAGACCACCGTGCGGATCTGACACTTTAAAAAGGAAAAAAAAAAAGGCAATGCTATAGTTTAAATGTGTCCCCCAAATTTCATGTGTTGGAAACTTAATCCCTCAAGCCATATATTAATGGTATGAGGTGAGACATTGATTGGATCATGGGGGCTCTGTCCTTATGAATGGTTTAATCTATTCATGGATTAATGGATTATTGAGGTGGTGACTTTGTTATAAAAGTGAACTGTCTTTGGCATGCGTGCTGTGTCTCACCACGTTGTGGGTCACCTCAGGAACCTGCAGAGTTCCCACCAACAAGATGTGGCCCCTTGATCTTGAATTCCTCAGCCTCCAGAACTATAAGAAATGAATTTCTTTTCTTTATAAATTATCCAGTCTCAGGTATTTTGTTATAGCAACAGAAAACAAACTGAGACAGGGAGAAGACAATTAAATAAAAAGAGAGAGAGCCTGAGATCATGATGGGCCTATCAAAGTTTATACAAACCTGATTGGAAGTTTTCTAGAGCAAGGATTGTTCATGGAAAGAACCCTGTATTGGGCAGATATATCATCCCTGTGCTCAGTTATTGCCTAGAAGCTGCCTACAAAAAGTGTGATCTTGGATTAAAAGCTCAGGCAGATCCTAATGTTCACAGTGATCTAAGAAGTACCAGGGGATACCTGAATCCTTCACCAGTGTTATATACATAACCTTCCTTCTTCTGTTGGATATCAGCAGTTCCACCTCTTTCTTTTGTTAGGACTCAGTTATCCCTGTCAGGATGATGCATCCTTTTTTTATTCAAGCAGCGATCATAGCTTCTAGTTCACTAATAAAATTGCTGTCAGGTACCCCTGTACCGGTGGCACGATCTTTAATCCCAGCAACTCGGAAGACTGAGGCAGGAGAATGGCAAGTTCAAGGCAAGCCTTAGCAACTTAATGAGACCTTGTCTGAAAATTAAAAAAGAAAAAGAAAAAGAACTGGGGATCTAACTCAATGGTAGAGTGTCCCTGAGTTCAAACCCCAGTACTTTGAAAATTATAGGAAAAAAATTACTAAGCCCAGATATGAGAAGATAAGAAACACAAAGTACCCCATTAGGTCACCGTGAAGATGAGCAGTGTCATTCTCACTGCCTCCCCTGGTTCCTGAACTAATAGATCCTTCTTCTTCGGAGCACAGCATCCCCAGAGAGGTCTCTGATTCAGTGGGTCCTGGCATTTCCTGCACAAGTGCAGCCCATCCTCTCAGCATGGCCTCAACGGGGTGCTCCAGGAACAGCTTCAGGACAGTATGGCACACGACACTGTCCGCACATCCTTTGTCATGAGCCACACCCCTGCACCTTCTTTGCTCTGAAGGTGTTCTCTGATGGACATTACATGGAATTCCATGGGCCTTCACATAAGCCACCAGGTATGGTGTCCACTGAAGCTGTATAAACAGGAAAGGCAAATCCCCAAGATACCTGTCTATTTTGAATGATCGGCCCTTCCAGAAAAGAAGGAGTATAATGCAGTCCACTCATCCCTGAGAGGCTGGTTGGTCTTCTCAAGGTATGTGTCAGTCTGGGGGCTGAGCCTGGGCCTCGGTTGTTGGCACGACAGCTGTAGGGAGATCAACCTTGGTAAGCCAGAGTCCAGATGTTGGTCCTATGTGTGTCCTTCATCTCTATCACCGTGGCCGCTCCATCCGTGTGCTCATCATGCTGGGATTAGGGTGGCTGATGACAAAGGTAGGCAAATGTCAACTGGCCATGTCGTTTTGAGTGTTCTGTGTCCCTGGAATGGTGGCTGCCAACATGTGATACAAAGCTCTTCAGACTTCATGCCCACTCTCCTGGGCCCATCCACATACCTCTCCCAGACTTCCTTACCTCTGCTTATGAGTCCATGCATGTTCTCAGCTTGGGATACCCCTTTGCCCACACAAAGTGGAAGGACAGATGCACTGCTTGAAGGCCTGTCCACAGGAAAGATCTCTTCCCACATACATTTCAGTTCACATCCAGATGCTAAGTCAACAAATCTAGAAACCAAGTTTGGCTTTCCTCCCTCTTCCTTTAGTTCATTGATTCTCCAACAAAACAGACACATACACACACACACACACACACACACACACACACACACACACACACACACCAGAATCCTGTGGGTTCTTTATGGACTTATGGGAGTGTGTGAGAGAGAGGCAGAGACAGAGACAGAGAGAGATTGGTTTATTTTAAGGAATTAGCTCATGCAATTATGGAGGTGCAATGTTCAAAATTTTCAAGGTAGACTGGAGACCTTGGGAAGAGTTGATATCATCAAAGCTCAAGGCTGAAATCTAACTGGAGGTAGAAATCCCTTTTCCTCTGCAGATCTCAGTCTTTTTTCCTTGAAGGCCTTTATTTGATTGAACGAAGTCCACTTAGGTTATGGTGGACAATCTGCTTTATTCAAAGTCTATTTAAATATTAATCTCATCTTTTAAAATATCTTTACAACAGCATCAAGATTAACTTTTACCCAAATGTCTGGGGTTCTTTGGCCCAGACAAGTTGATATGAAAACTTGACATCTCAGTCCCCCACATTTGGCTTTTCGAGGTGAGACCTAAGCAAAGGGCATTGATGAGGTCATGGTGGGGGATATGGGGTTGGACCATCTGCTTGTGCAGCTTTCGGTGTCCTGTGTTCCTGCACAGCTTTGAACCTTTTCCGTCTTTTTTGATGGATGCGGCTAGGCTCACTTAGTTCCACAACTTGGTGGGTCTGGTGGCACCTGGTTCACCCTGGGCAGCTTTAGACATGCTTACTGAGCATCCCATGGTGAGGAACCTGTCTTTGCCAGCACAATAGGCACTGGTTTTTAAAAGAATATGGTTCTCTGTTGGAGATGGCGTGGCCTTGCTCCAGACCCAGGGGCCTGCCGTGTGGTCCTCCCACCTGGACTTGCTGGCACTGCTCCTTTTCCCACCACAGACTCCACCAACAAAACACGTTCTGCAGGCCCTGGAGGCCACTTGTACCCCAGCCTGGACCTACTCTAGAGCCTTTCCTGCTCCAGGCCCCACTCAAAGCTGGCAATCTTTCTGCCACCTGCCATCTGGGCCAGAGCAGTATTCCCAGGTGTGGAATGAGTTATCTCCTGAACAGGGTAACAGGCAATAGGCTTCCTTCTTTTTTGCTTTTTTAGAAGTAAGGAATGCAAGACACAGCCATTCCGTGTGAATAGTACCTGTTTCTGACCCTCTTCTTGATTGGGACAGAAGACATTTGCCAGATCAATAGTTGCACCTGAGATCCCTGAGGCCATATTGTTCTTTTGTAATAAAGCCACCCAATCTGATAAAGTACCTGTGATGGGGCCTATGAGTGCTGCCAGGACCTGGCCTGGCCCCGTCACCGCCAGTGTCATTTGGCTTTGCCCTACTCACTGTCTCCCACACCTGCAGAATCTAACTGCCCTGGCACTGCCTCATCCATCTCAGGCTTTCCCAGGTGCTCCCCTCTGCAGGTTTCCAGGCCCTGGTGGCCCCTCCCATGAGCCTCCCAACAGGTGGGACCCAGTCTCTCCAGTTACAACACAGGTAGGAACCAAGTCCCCTCCTATGTCAGCCCTTGTTCTAGATGTCCTGCCATACCTGGACCAAATCAGGCAATAATCAGGCAATCGTCCCTGTCCTTTTCCCCTGTGTAGTCCATATTCCCAAGTGGCGATGGGGAAGGGAGTAAGGAAGGAGACACACAATAAATATACAAAATATGCAGCAATATTAACAGAAAGGAAAGTCAATGATGGAAAACATGGGAGTATGGAGAGGAGTGGGCCAGTGGGCAAGGCTTCAGGTTGCTAATGAAATGGGGAGAGGTCAGGACACACCTCCATGAGGACGTGTCATTGAGTGAAAACATAGAAGGAAATAAAGAGTGGGCCAAATACATGTGGGATAAAGGTGGGAGAATCCAAAGCAGAAGAAATAGCTAAGCAGAATGCCATAGCAAGAAGTGGGCCTGATATAGTAAGGAACAGCACAGAGGTCAAAGGGTGGGAGAGGAAGAGGAAGAGACAAGGGCCAGGGAGGAGTCACCTGACATGGAAGCCACCACCGGGTTCTGAGTAGAAGTGTGATATGGCTGGACTTGACCTTGAAAGCCCACAGGTTGCCAGGCTGAGGAGGAGGAGTCAGGGAGACTAGTTAGGAGGTCGCATTAACCTGGGTAAGAGATGATGGAGACTCACACCAGGTGGCAGCAGCAGAGGGGGAAAATTGATCACGTGGAGCATGTATTGTTTAATTAACTTTTTACTGATGCCTTATAATCTCACATAACATGGGGATTCATTGTGATGTATCATTACAAGCCATCACATAATTTGGTGGATTTCATTTCCCAGTACCTCCCCTTTTCCCTGCCTCCTCCCTCCTCCTGATATCCATCAGGATAAATTTCTAAACCTCTTGAGCCAAAATTGATTTCCTGATGGATTGGATGTGACTTGTGAGAGCAGGTAAAAATGCAAAAATAAAACCATTTCCCTTGCCCTACGGGGATAATGGGAGGAGTTTTTAAAATGTTTTAATATTGTTTTTGCAAGTCCATATATAAGCATTACTGAAAAGACTAATTTTGCTTGAGTTTTATAGCTCTTGGCTCTTTTTAGTGAGCCAACTAGATCAGAAAACAGTTTTATCTAATCCTTGGAGCTAGCATAGGTTTTGATGACATTGACTGAACATAAAGCTAAAATGCAAGTAGAAAGTTAGAATATATCCTTGATCTCAATAACTAATCCATTTGTGACCAAACTAATGAAAGTTAATGGGCTTGTTTATTGTTTGTTTTGAGGGCTAGTGCATTGCAGACACTAGGCTAAGTGCTTTACATTTGTTCCCATGCCCTTCACCCGTCCTTGGTCCCCCCCACACACCCACACTCCCATGCCCATTAAGGTCTGTCTCTATTGTGAAATTTTCTCCCACAGTTTTTCAACTCCTGAAATCCTGGGAAACTCCACAGTGCCATTAACCTGGTTCATTAACAGTAAAATATACATGCCACATCTAATCTCCAAATCCTCCCTCTTCTTTTTCTGACCAAAGCTGACTCTTCCCAGAGGATACCATGTGGCCTCCCCCGACACATGGAGGCTGCTTTTCCCTCGAAGCTCTCACAGCAGCAGACCTGGAGGTGAGTGAGGAGCCCCACTAGATCCTCTTCACCATTTCCAGATTCTGCGCCCTCCCTCTTGTGTTGAATCTCATGTCATGTATATAACCCTCCTCCTCATAGTTCCCCACCCTTTTCAACAATATCAGCTCTTGGCCAGTTGGGACCTTCTCCAACACATCTTCTCTATTTTCTCAGCATTTTCAATAAACAGGTAATAATTTTTCTAACGCTGCCCCTTCCTATTTCATTAACTCCTGTCCTCCTGTCATCTTGACCTACACTTCACATATACAGTCACTCACTTCCATGACCATATCTAGATCATTGCTGTCTTTTGCCCCACTCCTATGGACCAGAGAACCCCAAGGCCCCATAACTGGTCTTCTTTTTATCTGTCTCTGAAGGAGGTGGAAACTTAACCACCCCTCCAGGGAAAAAGGAAACTGAGGTCTCTGACCTTTCACAATTTCCCTCATTTGCCAAGTTCCCCAGCCTGCCAAAAGTAAGCCCACCAAAAGTATCTGACAAACTCCTCCCAGGATGTGGCCCTGCTGAACCCTATAAAACTCAGATCCTTACTGTAGCCACTTGCCATTTTCCTCTTGAATGTGCCCTCCACTGCTTAATAAAGCATTGCTGATCTGTTGAGGTCGGTCTCTGTTTCCTTTCTTTTTGTATTCTCTTTCATTTGCTTTCAGTCTCTGTTCTCTCAGAAATCTTTTCCTTTTTTTTTTTAACCTTGTTTTTTTTTTTATAACATTCATTATCTTCCAATATTCTATATAATATACTTATTTATCATGTTCATTATTTATTGTATTTACTGGTCCTTCTTTTCATCATCTTTCCAGCAGAGATAGTCATTTAGCATACAGTATTGCACCAAATCTGTTCTGTGGAGGTCACCGTGGTATTCAAATACAAAAAAAATCACAATCTTTGTATGTTGGTTTTAGTACTCCAATTTTTGCAGTTTTATTTTCTTTATTTGTTACTTATTTATTTTAGTGCTCCAATATGAAGACTGTAATAATCTACCAGTGGACTCAAAGACAGGTCTCAACCATGAGGAGCAGCAGCAATACATTGGAGGAAGGACAGATAACTATGGATGGAAAGAATGAGAGAAAGGGCTTTGGAATACCAGCCCAAGTGGATTACGTTAGAGTGAAAGATAACCCAATCCGAAAAGAGAAGAAGCATTTAATGTGATTCTGCTCCCATGCCTGAAGAAGAGGAGGTTCTTTCTATGAATGGGCTGACTATAGGTGCACTCTTTCCAGATATAATAAGACATCAAAACAGGATGAGCCTCTTATAAAATCAAATACGAGGAAAACAGCCTATTAATATCAGGCAACGGTTTTTAGGGAATTCTTGGATTCAACAAAATTTGCGGAGGGTCTTCTATGTACAAAGCATTGTGGCCTCAAAATGGAAGATTTGAAGCCAAATAAGAACTTATGTTACACTAAAAATGCTAAAATCCAGTAGACTAAGAAGAAGGCATATAAACTATAAATACAAAGTGGGAAATTGCTATAAGCTATTGTAGCAAAAAAATAAGCAAATATAGAAGGGGAGAAAAAAAAGGAAGGAATGGTCTGTTCTGCGCTGGCAGCAGTCTGTCCTGACTTCAGGCAAAATGCTTTCTCCAGCCCCCGCTAGAGAAATGAAATCTACAAAATGATAGGCACAAAGCACAGATTCTGAGTGATGACTGGAGTTGGATGAATCTGCCGATTCATCTTAGTATGAAGAGCTGTTTAAGAAATCCCATTTATCCTTCGACAGTGGAAGTATTGGGACTAAGGAGGGAGAACTGAAGAGACTGGAGATCAGAGCAGGAGATCTCAAGTCCATCTGTATCTCCAGGAATTCAGAGTATCTAGTTGCTTCTGGCTTCAGGGATGGGTCCTCACTCTTCATGAGCCTCACACTTGGAAGGAACGATTTTGTCTCCTACAGCACAGCTCAGACTGGTGTCCTTGACATGAAGAGGCAGTGTTTTTAAAGACTTATTTTCTCAAATATTGAAACCAACCACTAGCAACAATTTATGTATATGATTTCTAGAATAGTTGATGGTTGGCCTTCCTTTTAAGGTAGATTAATTTTCTCCCTTATCATAAAATGTGAATAATCCATTCTGGAAAGATGGGTAATACTTTTCAGACCAAATTTTTTTTTTAAAGAAAAACAATATTTTGTTGTTGTTGTTGTTGGGGTTTTTCTTTTTCTTTTTCTTTTTCTTTTGTACCAGGGATTGAACCAGGCGTGCTTAACCACTGACCCACATCTCCAGCCCTTTTTTTAATTTTGAGACAGTGTCTCACTATGTTGCTTAGGGCCTCCCTAAATTGCTGAGGCTGGCTTTGAACTTGAAATTCTCCTGCCATCAGCCTTCCAAAGTGCCGAGATTAAAGGTATGCACCACCATGCCCCAATATCAATGTGATTTTTAAAGTTTTGTTTTATATCATCACCCAAAACAGTTTGCTAAAGACTTTATGTAGTTTTGTCTAATGATTATATTCATATATGTAGATTGAAAATTTAGCATATACCATTCATTTGAAACCAGATACATCTACTTTATGATATCATATGCTTTACCTGATGAGCAAACAAAAACTAATGTTTATTTTAGGACATTTGAGTGTTAATAACACAAAGTACAGGTCCAGTTTTCATACAATAGTGGGTTTTTATAACAAACATGCATTGTACACTTACATAGGAGCAGGATAAAATAGTAAATGGGAAATAACACACAAAAAATGGAAGTGCCACAGAAGCCTTATTAATCCTCTTAAACTTTTAAGAATTTCCCTCCCTTAATAACAGTAGCTAGTTTTCCTTAAGGGCTTTATCTACAGGAATGCATGATCAGCAATTTTGACAAACGATGTTTCCGTTTATATACAATCATCTCATGATTGTACACATATTTGCTTTGACTAACCTCAGAAATTCAAGCAAAACAAAGTTATAGTAGGTATATAAACAAGAAGGTCACAGGGTTAATGCTTGACGCTAAGGCTAATGACTTTCTTCTATCACTCAATAGCATGCAAAACAAGTAGGATGTATTACCAAGAAAGGACAGAAGCTAAACACTGAACTACCCACAATCCGCTCACTTGAAGCTTTCAACTGCTGAAAAATTATTCAATCATTAAGGGAGAAAAAAAACACACCAAAATAAAGCTGGTAAATAATTTCCATTTTAACTCAGTGGACCGTGCCCAGTCCCAACAGAGAATGACAGAGGTATTGATTCTCTTCAATTTTTTAATTTAAAAGAACAATTATCACTTTAAAACTTATTTTATGAAATAAAAATAATCTCTGAATAAACCTGTAAGAATGTATTTTAAAATCTATCCGATTTTTCTCAAATCCACTAATGATGAGGGGGAAAAAGTCTATGCGAATGCATCATACATGCTACAGAGGATATTTTAACATCCTGACCTCTGAGGTGCAGAAATACATTTCCAAAAGTAAACTTTAGATCAGGAAGATCTGTGTGTCCATGCTGCCTGTCCACATCCAGACTGGGCCGGCCAGAGGGCCAGGACTTCTCTTTGAGACCCTTGAAAGGGTGTAAAACATGGAAAAATGCTGAGTCTTGCACAGCATTTCAACAAAATAGGCAAGTTAAGGTTGAATCCTGACTCTCACCAACAGCTAGTGTGAACTCTCATCACTTGGATTTTGTCTTCAATTTGAAGTCAGAATTCCCCACCTGGGGGATTGAGAAAGTAACTTTACACAGCAGGGTCATGGTTACGTAGCATTCCACAAACAGGAAGGGTCCTACCGGTCCTTCAAAGCCCGTGCGTACGTGGGATACTTTAATGCTAGGGTGCAGGAGGCTGGCCCTCCTGCCCCTTTCTTCAGCGAAACAAAACAGAACGTGCACCATTAAAAATGTTTGCAGAGGGCTGGGAATGCAGCTCAGGGGTAGAACCCTTGCCTGGCGTGTGAGGCCCCGGTTCCGTCCCCAGCGAGGGGGTGGGGAGAATGTTTGCAGGGACAAGTGCAGACTGGCTGATAAACAAGCCCCAGATTTAGTGGACACGGTTTACAAAGGTCCCCAGTTCCGGCCGTAAGTCATTCCACATTTCCCCCGAGCAGCTTTCTCTCAGATAAACGCAGCCCTTATCAAGAGGCAGTGTATGTGCCCAGGCGGTTTATTTTGGCAGTGGCTGAGCTTCTGCCTCTGTAATTACATGAGCTGATGAGACAAGGGCAGCTCCGGGGAGATCAGAAGAAACTCGACTTCATCTCCCTGCCTTTCATTTTCTCTGCTCTCCACTGCTTGGCCTCCCTTGTGCATTTTTTTTTTTTTTTTCATTAACACAGGAGAGCAAATTTAACCCACATCCTGGCCCAGGAGGGGAGCTCAGGAACCTCATAAAATTCCAAGTACCACATTTTACTATTATTGCCCCTCTGCCAGCGACAGCATCTTCACTTCTCACCAGACATTAGCAGCAGCTTTTTAATTATCTCCATTCAGGATGAAAGTGACTTGTCCCAGTCCCTTTGGCTGCCCCCAGAAGAGTCCTTAATCCTGATTTCTAACAGCACTCTAGAACATGAAGCTAAATGCTGCTGTTGAGTCAGCCCTTGAAGCCATTCCTGGAAATGCTCTCCAGTTGGTCCATGGTATGACTGTAAAAGCAAAGGGAACCAACAAACCCCTAGCTGATTGCCTGTTTTCTAAATCAGTAAACCCTCACCTGGCTCGGTGGCACATGCCTATAATTCCAGTGACTTGGGAGGCTGAGGCCGGAGGATCACAAGTTTAAGGCCAGCCTTAGCAATTTAGCAAAGCCCTAAGTAACTTAGTGAGACCCTGTCTCAAAAATTTAAAAATGAAAAGGACTGGGGTTATGGCTCAGTGGTTAAATACCCCTGGATTCAATCCCTGGTATCAAAAAAATAATAATTATTAAAACTTCCTGTTGAATGAGTGATGATTAAATACAGAATATAATTCATTCTCTAGTCTTCTTGATTTTAGCACTAGATCTAACTACAGGGCATACTGCCTACAATTCAGTGCCAAGTCACATTTAGTTAAAAAGGACAGATTTCCCAAACTTTCTTAAGGGTAGTTCATGGGTTACACATTGCTAGGGTCCACTTTTTTTTTTTTTTTAAACCTAAAATAGAAGAGAATACATTTACCTCTGACAAGTTTCCATAGATTCCTCATAAATGCCTATCAGAAAATAGGCATTGTCTCAGCTTAAACATGTTCACCTTCTGCCAAACGTACAGAATTAATTCTACCATTATAAAACAAAAAGCAAAACATATTGGCAGCTTCTGCCTCGGCCTCCCATGTAACCTGCGATTTCAGGTGTGTGCTACCACACCTGGCCATACAAAATGTCTTAATATACAATGTCTCCTCCAAACAGTCCAACATGTCCTCCTGGATACTCCTGAACCAGGATCCTAGTGTACCTGCCTCCCATAGACAGCTTTAGCTCAAGAACAATTCATGCTCATTCATCTTTCAGATTCTGAAACGTAATATGCAATCTCCCTGCTGCATCCGAGTGTCATCAAAACTGTTTATTGAAATGGAATAAATTACCTCCTTTGATCATTGCAATAGTCCCAGGAGCTGGGCAGATAGGAAAGTTAAAGGCCCGAGTAATTAGATATGAAGGTCAGGCACACAATAAGTGACAGGGAGAAAAAAAAAAAAAGGCATTTGGTGCTAAATCTAATCTCATGTCACCCCATTATGTACCTGCTTTAATTGAACACTGACCTCGTTAGTCACTCTGGGACCTCAAAAATTATTTTCAGAGCTGGGCATGGTGGTGCATGTCTGTAATCCCAGCAGCTCAGGAGGCTAAACCAGGAGTATTGTAAATTCAAAGTCAGGCTCATCAAAAGCAAGGCACTCACCAACTCAGTGAGTCCCTCTTCTTTAAATAAAAATCAAAACCATAGGGCTGGGCTATGGCTCAGTAATGGAATGCCCTGAGTTCAATCCCAAGTACCTCAAAAAAAATCATTTTCACATTGTCGAGTTTTGTTTATCCATGGGAATTGTCATTTCTCTGAAGGCAGCAGATTTTAAATTAATAAAACACAGTGTACACTCGCATTGGTCTCAGCTGTTTGAATTCCTTCTTCATTGAACAGAGTATGAAAAATAAAATTTAATAGTGATATCAAAAACCCTAATTTGTAACCAATGGAAATTGTTCAGTGACACCCAGAAAAACAATCATCAGGACCCACTTGGGAGTGACACCTGGACCCTCTTATTGCCAGACAAAGCCAATGCCTTCTGTCTCTCACTTTCTCTTTCCAAGACTATTGGTTTGCAAGCTTAGAGAATGGCACTAATATAAGCCAGAGCCATAGTTCAACATTCTAGCTTCTTCTTGAAAATACCTCTGTCACCCCAAAAGCCACCTCAAGACCCAAGGCTCAATTATCCCTATGATTCTCTGTACCAGGTAAAAAAAAAAAAAAAAAAAAAAAAAGTTCCAATTTCAGATGGATTCATCTCAGCCTGAGATCTCACAGTCACCTCAGCACCCAGACACCTGGAAATTAAACAACACCTCGTCTTTTCTCTAGGAGTGTGAAGCTCCTGGGATACCAAGTAAAGTTCCACCAGTAATTCCAATCATCAGGATGGAACTTTGGCTAAATAATCTAATTATTCCAGGATCAGTACCTGAAATTCTTCATCCAGTATCATCTTTATAATATTTTGTCTCCATCCACCTGCTACATATTTTCCTTCAATCAAAATTCTACAAACCCAGGGCACTTAACTACTGAGCCACACATCCAGCCCTTATTTTTTAATTAATTTATTTATTTACTTATTTATTTATTTGTTGGGACAAGGCCTTGCTAAATTGGTGAGGCTGGCTTTGAACTTGAAGTCCTCCTCCCTCAGATTCCCAAGCTGCTGGGATTACAGGCGTGTGTCACCATGTCTGGCTTGAAGTATATTTTTATGTATTTTCTCACATGTGTGTTTTCTGTCTTTTCCCACAGATAGTAAATAATTTGAAGGCAAGAACTACTATACTACTTATTTTTATTTTATTATTTATTTCCTTAAAACATTCCAACTCAGAACTGGAATGGGTATTTAATATGGTGGAATGAATATTTTATATAGGTTTTTGCTTTTTAACTAGGTGATTTTGTAGAATATAAGAGAACCTAAACAGAGGTACAAATGAGCCTTGCATATGCCATAGAATAAAACAAAGATATTTCCTCTTTAGGGATGAGCTCTGCCTGAGTAAATATTCATCCAAATTCTAAGGCTGTTACATTTCTTAGAAGCATACAGACAAAGTACACACAGAACAATTATCTCACAAACAGCCAGTCAAGGTTTACCCAGACAAATGAGATGGTATACACCTGTAATCCTACCTACTCAAGGGGCTAAGGAAGGAGGATTACAAATTCAAGGCCAATCTCAGCAATTTAGCAAGACTCTCTCTCAAAATTTTAAAAATGAAAAAAAAAAAAAAAAAAAGATTTACCCTGGGACAATTAACAAATGAAAATTAAGACTCCAGCCATTATGTTCTAAGTAGTTCTAAGATGAAATTTGTCAGGTGAAACTATATCACTGGATGATGAAACCAGTTATTTCTTCAAATTTGAAATCAAGCAGTAATCCTACTCAGACAGGTTTGAGAACTAGCTAGATAGCCGTGGAAATGGAAGCTCTCATCTCCACAGAGCAACCCTTCCAAACTATATCTCCTCTTAAACAGGATTGATGCTTGAGACTGTGTCAGTTCAATGTCATGTACTTAGATAATTTTTCCATGAAAATTACACCATCATGAAACCAACGAAAAGGGAAGTCTACATCTTACCTATTATGATGTCATTCTAAGATGAAAATATGTTAATATGTTACCAGTTCTGCCAATTCAGTGCAATATCTTCTTCACTGAGATGGCTTTTGAACTTCTGCTGTGTGATCATCATGCTGCTGGATGGCATCTCAAAGCTAAACACCAGGCTCTTATGTTTTCAATTTTAACTACCTCTTGTCTGCTCGGTTTTTCAGTATGGGATACAGACAGCACTGCTCTAAAGGATTATTCACCAGATTGAATATAATATATAATAAGCATCTTAAGTGATAGGAAAAAGAAATTAATTTTATCTCACTTTGGTCAGTAGCTACTGATTGTCCTCTGTATCTATCCAGGTGGTCACCAGGGATCGCGTAGATTTGAATAATCCGTGCATGGCAAGTCAGCAACAGGACCTAGAACTTGAACTTGAGACCTTCCCGAGTCTCTTTCTGTACACCACGGGGCCAACAATAAGTCAGACCAAACAAGAGGAACTCTGGCACTTGCTTAATCCTGAGCCACAAAGACTGAAAAGTTTAGATTTTTCTTCCACTCCTCAGCCATTTTTTATCATTTTTTCCACCCTGTCTGTTGACAAACGACAAATTTTGGAAAATCTTGGTTGTGAAAATTCTGGAACTTTAAAGAATTGCTGGTGTTTCGATAATTGTTTTCACAGCATGTTCGGGCCTACCACATAATTTACTTCATAAACATCCCAATGTGAATTTAATTAAGCTCTGGTAAGAAGTAGCAACACTCTCAAGAAATAGATTATTAAGAAAACTCCAACCAACTTGGCTCTTGGCTCCCATGACTTAGATTTAGATGACTATAAATATGTTCAATTGTGCATACTGCCAAATACGGTACTTCAGTGTTTGTTCATAAAATGTAATTTGAAATGCATGTAGGATGATACAGACTTTTTGTAACAGGAAGTTATTATCTGTGATAAAAGCAGTTGTTGACATTAGAAATGCAGATGCAAGGATCCAGACGGGAAATTTAATAAAAAGAAAACAAATGTAGCAGGGAAGAGGGGGGCGGTGGCTACGATATGGCAAAGCAAAGCCAGATGTGGCTGAAATATCTGCCTACAGGCGCAACCTGGACTCCTGGCTTTCAGATGGGCCATCAATGACCACTAGGAGGAAAAACATGGCCCTGGACTTAGAAAAGGAAAATGAACTATTCCATTCAAGGGCTGCTTGCTGTACACAACCCCTGTGAGCAGAGAAATGCACCCATTCATTCCTCAGCACACCTCTCTTGGTGTCTAAAGATAATCAACCGTGAATTTCCACACTTCCTGGCCTTCTACTTTCCGCTGCATCCTCATCAGATGTTCTCCAGGACCTACTATAGGTCCCAAATAGTAGGTAATGAACTGGCTTTAATTGTACTCCCCACAGAGCTGCAAAGACATGAGTCCACACTCGAGGAATTATACTGCAATATGTTTGACTTAGGCTCACATAATCTGTTAAACATAGGGTTCCTTAAACAAAACCCAATGCCAAGTTCCCTTGTCCCCTACACCCATTCAGTTTTCAACCTGGAAATTATTGTCATGGATCACCAGGATACTCTGAGACCCCCAAGTTCATCTTCCTGATGTTCACCAAACAGTTGAACGGTGGACTCAGCCGTTGGTGTTGGTGCTGGGTTTTGGCTAATGTTTTTAATATTTCATGGAAGACAAATGTGTTTTTCAACTTGTGTTTCACCCCAGGCTGGCTAAAGCAGTTCTCCTTCCTTAATGGCTAAAATAATCCCATGCCTATGCAATATAACAGAAAACCCAGAGATCTTCCAAAAGGGTCTGGTTAGGCACCAATTTTCATTTATCACTGAACTCCCAAGAGTTCACTGAGTTTGGTTCCCAAGTTAGCGACGGGTTCTAAGAGCCAGGGAGAATATACTGAAAGCATCAAAGGAAAGTCAAGTTTTCTGAGATATTTTTAGTACAAATGCAATGCTTTCAAGACAGGCTTTTGATAGTTCTCCAACCTTCAGCATAATTTAGTAAGCCATGCAACAATAACCCCCTTTCAGGTTCAGAAATTCCTATCACTCAAGACAACCCATAATCTTGTGTATCTCGAAGCCCCTGTCTTTTCCTTCTTCCCTTCCTAAGTAAACTGCTGGAAGACCTAAATTATAATGGAACTAATGAGCATGGAACCTGTGGGTGGTATAGAAATACTTGGTCCTGCCTCAAACCCACAAAAATTCCAGAAGGAAGGCAGCACCCAAGGGTGTGCACAGGACATTGTAAGGAAAGGACTGACCTTGACCTCCAAAATTATTTGCTAAACTTCCTGGATCTGTGTCTTCAATAGCGCAGAAATGTTTCTAATAACATGATTCTCAACACAAATGAGACATTTCTTCAAGTCTTGGCCATAAATTTTTTTTTTAATAATAATAGTCACATTATTAGAAATCAGACCTGGAAAGATATACTCAGGCTGTCATGGAGATACCCAGATTAGAAAGTTTAAGAAAATTTCAACCTTGACACAGAATTTCCTAATCAATTCGGGGAAACAGCCAATTGCTAATTGAGACCTGTAGCCTTTGGAGCCTTGGATTGAAACTCTCAGTCCTAGAGCCATTCTCAGCCTCCAGAGCGGAACACTGGAGTCTTTCTTTAGCTACCTCCCCAGCCCTCCCACTATGCTGATATCAGTTGACAGGCTTCAGCAAGTGCAAGCAGACAGGGACAGCAAGTAAAATTCTGGACAAACAATAATCTTAAAGTGAGTACTTTGAAGACCTGGATATGAATATTTCTTTTAAAATGAACAAAGAATAGAAAAAGAAACATCTATTTTAAAAGACTTTAACAGCTATGTATACAACCAGAGACATAAAAAATTGTGTTCTATAAATGTAGTAAGAATTGTAATGCATTCCGCTGTCATAAATAAATAATAAAGACTTTAGGGGCTGGGGTTGTAGCTCAGTGGTAGAGCGCTTGCCTAGCACATGTGAGGCACTGGGTTTGATCCTTAGCACCACATAAGAATAAATAAATTAAATAAAGGTATTGTGTCCATCTATGACCAAAAAAAAAAAAAAAAAAATTAAAAAGCTTTAAGCCTGAAAGATACTCAAAAAGATTTTTGTTTTGGTTTTTGTTTTGTTGTTGTTGTTTTAATTTTGGCTGTTTGAGCCCAGGGACACACTATTCACTGAGTTATATCCCCAACCCTTTTTATTTATTTGTTACTTACTTACTTACTCTATTTATTTATTTATAGAGGGAATTTCACTAAATTTCTCAGACTGGCCTCAACCTTCTGACTCTACTTCCTCAGTCTTCCGAGCAGCTGGGATTACAGGGGTGTGCCACTGTGTCTAGTAATAAGTTCTTACATGATAATGTTTTACTGGTTGTGATACAGAATAAGATGGCCCTTTGTTTCAGTCAGCTTCTGCTAACCAAAATACCCATTAAGAACAATTTAGAGGAGGGAAACATTTATTTGGGGCTCACGTGCATACATAGCCTGCTCCATTGTTCTGGGCCCAAGGTGAAGCCACATATCACAGGGAGGGCCCAACGGAGAAAGCTGCTCAACTCATGGCAGGGTAAGGAAGCAGGGGAGGGGGCCCACAGGGGAGAAGCACCCTTCCAGGGCACATCCCCAGGGACCCAACTCCTCCAGCCATGCCCCACTTGCTCACGATCGCCACCAAGTCAGTCCATTCAAACTAGGATGCACTGATTAGGCTATAGATCTCACAATCTCATATCTTACTTCTGAACATTTCTGCATAAACATAGGGGTTTTGGGGAGAGACTCATGTTCAAACCATGATGATATTCATACTAGCCTTTAATTTTAGTACTAATTAATTAGATCTTGTGGCAACTTGAATAGATGAACGTAATACAAAATTTTAGGAAACACATTTGTGCAGAAAAGAAAATTGTTGTCACCTCTAATCTTAATACAGAGAAATAATCATTGTTAGCATTTCAGTATATGGTTCTTATTCCTTTATTATTCATTCATTTATTTACTTAGCACCTATTATAGGCCTAGGAACTGTGTATCATTTTTGTTCTTTGTACATACATAAGTGTGTTCATTTTTCAAACGTCAAATTATTTTATATCTGGGGTTCTAAAGTTTTATTTCACATCTATTTTACACCATTTTAATAATTCTGTAATATTTCATTCTATGTATAGATGCACCACAACCCATTAAACCAAATTATTTTTGACAAGCATTGTAGCTTTGATGCCATTATATAAAGTATTGTACTAAATGCAAATTTTTTACACATATGATTATAAAATATGATGAGTACAACTCCTAGGTTTTAGGACTTTTCAAATTTATTACTAAATTGGGCACCATCTAGTTTTCACATTCTCGAAAACAATATATTATTTCTCATATTCTTTAAAACACTAATCATTTTTAAAATTATATCAATTAGGTAAAAACAATACACTTTTTTTAATTTAGAGTGTTTTTAATCCTTAATGGAATCTTCTCATTTGGTTAGTTGGTTGCTTCAGACAACAAAAAAGGATATCAAATGCTTACTTTGTATGGGGTTTTTTTTTGAGGGGTTGGTTGGTTAGTTGATACCAGGGATTGAAGTCGGAGGCAATTTACTGCTGAGCTACATCTCTAACCCTTTTTATTTTCTATTTTGAGTCAGGATCTTGCTAAATTGCTGAGCTGGCCTCAAACTTGCCATCCTCTTGCCTCAGCTTCCAGAGTTGCTGGGATGACAGGTGTAAGCCACCATGCCAGGTTGAATGGCTGCTTTGTTAGAGACCAGTTCTAGGCACAAACACCAGAAGCTATGTACACCTTAACAGCATGGATTGGAAAAATAAATGATTCTTAAGTCTTGTAAAGAATAATAAAATGCCAAGAGATAAAACAGAAAAAAATGCAAGACTTAGAAGGGACAGAGTCATTGCCACAGCTATAATTTGAAACAGAAGTTAGACTGGATGCATTTTTTTCCTCCTTGTAATCTACTCTAGTTTTTCAACTTTTTGTTTTGTGCATGTAGTATTCATAGAAGAATATATATAGCATATGCACATTTTAAATAATTATAATTTAAAATAAATGAAACAAACACCCATGTAGCCATTACCTTGTTTATGAAACAAATATGACTGTTTATCTGAAGCCCTATGATTTCTCCACTCAGACATATTCCTCTCCTTCCTCCTAGGAGGTAACTGCTGAGTTTTATATAAATCACCTCCTTGATTTTCATCGTAGATTATACTAAATGTGACCAAGCATTCTCCCCGCTTTTCTTTTGTAGTGCTAAGGACGAAACCCAGTTAGCATGACAGCAGACATTGGAGTTTAGGTTGTATCTTCTTTTAGAACTCTCATAAGCAATGTTGCTGTGAATAACATTCTACATGTCTCCTGTTATGGTTTAGATATGAGGTGTCCCACAAAAGCTCATGTGTAAGACAATACAAGAAAGTCTAGAAATTAAACAATTGGGTTATGAGAGTTTTAACCCAATCAGTGCATTAATCCATTGATATGTATTAACTGGGTGGTAATGGGAGGCCGGTGGCAAGTGGCTGGAGGAAGTAGATCACTGGGAGCATGCCTTTGGGGTTTATATTTTGTCCCTGGTGAGCATGCTGGGAGCCATCAGCCAAGTAGGTATGACAAATTCCTTGCCAGCTTACTCCCATACTGTCTAGTGGAAGGACTTCTGAAAGGTGACCTTGCTCAAGGACCAGGGCAGGATCGTGTTTAGGGTGTTCCCCCTTTAGAATAGGGCGGTTTAGCATAATAGGAGATTAGGGTGTTCCCCCTTTAGAATAGGGCAGTTTAGCATAATAGGAGATTAGGGTGTTCCCCCTTTAGAATAGGGCGTATCCTGCTGCTGAGTTCCTCTTGAGTGCTTAGGGTCAGACAGTATATTTTGGGAGACAGAAGCCCATGCGGAGTGGATTTGGGAGAGAGTGGATTTGGGCAGAGAACGTGGATTTCCCCAGAACGTGTTTGTAGATGGCCGGTGTGAGTTCGGGAATAAAGAATTGCTGTTTGAATCTACAAGCTGTGTGGAGACTCGTGATTTGTGCCCAGCCAGAGACTGCGGCAGAGCAGAGCTCTGTTTCCTGATTGCCATATCCTGAGCTGCTTTTTCCTCCACACCTTCTGCCATGATGTTCTGCCTCCCCTTGGGCCCAGAGCAATGGAGTCAACTGTCTATGGACTGAGACCTCTGAAACCATGAGCCCCAGATAAACTTTTCCTCCTCTAATTGTTCCCCTCAGGTCTTCTGGTAACAGCAAGGAAAAATTTGACTAAAACATGTCCTTGGGGCTGAGGCTGGGCTCTTGTTGGAGCACTTTCCTCACATGGGTGAGGCACTGGGTTCAATTCTTAGCACCACATATAAATAAATGAATAAAATAAAGGTCCATCAACAACTAAAAAAATTAAATATATATATATATATATGTCCTCATCAAAATGTCCAATAATTTCCTGAGGTTATAGATTAGGTCGAGCCTACACAAAGCTGTCAGTTTTGTAAGTGATAATGGTAAAGTTACTTTATAGAGTATGCATGTGTTCAATCTAATTAAGTTGGGTTTTTTCACTGGTCCTTTTACATGCACAGCCATGTTTGAAAACTCCTTTTGCTTCACATTCCCACCAACACTTAGTATTATGAGACATTAGTTTTGGCCAGTGTGGACAGTATACAATGATATATCCTTGGGAATTGTCCCGATAACTAACAAGGTTGAGCATTTCTCATCTGCTGATGAGTTATTCATGTTCTCTCCTGAATCTTATTTGTTCATACTTTTGTCTCATTTTTTTATCAGTGTGTTTATCTTTTCCTTATTCATTTGTAACACATATACATATGAATATGTAGATTCAAAATATAATCCTTTGCCAGTTAAGTGTTTAAATATCTCAGATTATGATTTCTCTTTTCACTCTCTCATTGTTATCTTTGGAAAGAGTTTTAACTCTATTGCAGTTGAATTTATTATCTTTTTCTTTATGGCTCATGCTCTCTGTGCTTCTTGAAGAAATCATGCTCCATCTCCAGGGTTATAAAAATATCCTCCTGTGTTTTCTTCTAAGTACTTTCAAATTTTGCTTTTCACATTTTTGATTTTAATCCACCTTGCTCTTTGGCCTCAATGCCATATATAAATGTGGACTATAAGACAGCTTTTATGATTTTTCCCATATAAATAACCATTTGTACCAGCACTAATTGTTGAATAATCTGTCCTATGTACACTCATCTGCAGTTATCAGCTCTGTCACCTACCAGGTTTCTTTGTTTGGTGAGGCCTCTCCCTGAACTCCCTATTCCATTCCTTTCGCCTCTCTGGGCTAATCAACATCATCTTAATTGTTAAACTTCATAAGTCTGACATCTTGTAGAGCTGAATCAGCTACCTGATTATTCTTAAGATTTACTTGGTTATTCTTATCAACTGACTCTTGAATTTAAATCTTCAGAACTACTTATTAAGTTCTGTTACCACCTCCCCCACCAAAAAAAAAAAAAATCCTTTTGGCTTTTTTTTTTTTTTTTTCTTGTATTGAATGTATTATAACTTGGGGGAGAATTGGACATTTTTAAGATAGGTCTTTCTACCATGCACACGGTTCTCGCCATTTCTTTCATTTTCTTGATAACAGTTTTCTACATGAAGGACTCACACAGTGTTTGTTAGGTAGGTAATTCTTCCTTTGACTTCTAATTTTCTCATGATACCCTGTGCTTAGAAGACCAACTATGGACCACATCAACAGAATCCCTGAATCCTGACTTCCTGGAACATGGGAAATAAAAACAACAGCCAGGAAATCAGAAGGAAGGAAGGGAGTGTGATAGCATATTTTTCCCTGGGCCCCTTTTTAACAGACAACCCCACAGGTGTGGCCGAGCTCTTCTAGAGACACGAACACCTCCCACTTGTTGGCAGCTCTTCCCTGGGACCCAGACTGTCTCTCCAGGTTCTGTTACCTGCTCCCCACCTTTATACAATCCCCAGGCCTGAAGGTCTTTTGGTGATACTTACCATGGGGTTTGGTTATTTTTGCTGGTGTCCCATTACCCTGCCCACACCTGTCCAGTCATTAAAGTCCACATTAAAGATGTCACCTGTTTCCTATGAAGACCCAATTGATATGAAAGCTGGGGTGGTGAGAAACAGTTTCTCATGATATGCAGATTTGTTTTGTTTGTTTTCCATGTAGAAATTCATATCATGGGCAAAAAGTGATGTTTTCTTTTTTTCCTTTCTCTGCTTACCTTGCTCCTTGGATTCTAGAACAATGCGGATTAGCATGGCAAAAGCAGCCACCCTTGCTTCATCCTTCATTTAAAGGGGTGGTTTTTCCTAATTCTCCACAAATACTATGTTGGCCAAGGTAAAAGAAGTTTCTTACCAAACCTTGTCTGCTTGTAGCATGAATAGTTGATGAATTTCATCAAATACTTTTTTCTGAATCTGTTGTAATCATGGGATTTTTATCTTTAGAGCTATTTATATAACGTGTTGCTTAACTCACTTTATAATATTAAATTGATAATTCAGAAATAACACTACTTGATCATGGCTAGTTCTAGAATGCTATTTTTTTTTTTTTGCCTCTGGATTGTGGAGGAGGTTGGTCTGTGATTTTCTTTCCTCCTAAAATCCTTGTCTACTTTTGAGATCAAGATTATTATATTTGTCTCACACAAGTGAGAAATGTTCTTTTTCTACTCTTTGAGTTCGTGTAAGCTTGGAACTATCTATTCCTTAATATAGGGTAGAAACTACTTATAAAAACATATGCTACTGTTTTTAGTAGTATGAGAAGATTCTTAACTATTGTCTCAAATTCTTCAAAAATTATAGAACTCTTTAGGTATTTATGACTTCTTAAGTCAGTTCTAAAATACTTTGCTAGAAAAATGCTTTCCATTTCATCTGGGTTCTAAAGTAACATGAAGGTGATCATAATATTTCTTTGAAAATTAGTCTTTGCTGCTTTGATAGCTATAACATTCTGTATTCTGATATTGGTTATGACTTTTCCTTTTTTATTTCTTTCCTTGATCTTTCTTGGGCTTGATAACGTTGTGCTTTGGTTTCTATTTCCGCTCTTTTTTTTTCTTTTTTCTTTCTCCCCAACCCCCTAAAGAACTCAAAAAGCTAAGCACCAAAAAAAAAAAAAAAAATCACCCAATCAATAAATGGGCCAAGAACCTGAACAGACACTTCTCAGAAGAGGATATACATTTGATCAACAAATAAATGAAAAAATGTTCGTCATTTCTAGCAATTAGAGAAATGCAAGTCAAAACTACTCTAAGATACCATCTCACTCCGGTCAGAATGGCAGCTATTATGAAGACAAACAACAATAAGTGTTGGTGAGGATGTGGGGGAAAAGGTACACTCATACACTGCTGGTGGGACTGAAAATTGATGCAGCCAATATGGAAAGTAGTATGGAGATTCCTTGGAAAACTGGGAATGGAACCACCATTTGACCCAACTGTCCTTCTCCTTGGTTTATACCCAAAGGACTTAAAATCAGGGACACAGCCACATCAACATTTGTAGCAGTACAATTCACAATAACTAAACTTGGAGCCAACCTAGGTGCCCTTCAGTGGATGAATGGATTAAAAAATGTGGCATATATACACAATGGAATGTTACTCAGAAATAAAAGAGAATAAAATCATGGCATTTGCAGGTAAATGGATGGAGTTAGAGAAGATAATGCTAAGTGAAGTTAGCCAATCCCAAAAAAACAAATGCCGAATGTTTTCTCTAATATCAGGAGGCTGATTCACAGTGGGATAGGGACGGGGGAGCATGAGAAGAATAGACGAACTCTAGATAGGGCAGAGGGGTGGGAGGGAAAGGGAGGGGGCAGGGGGTTAGCAAGGATGGTGGAATGTGATGGACATTATTATCCAAAGTACATGTATGAAGACACAAATTGCTGTCAATATGCTTTATGTACAACCAGAGATATGAAAAATTAGCTGTATATGTGTAATAAGAATTGTAATGCATTCCACTGTCATTGATTTTTTAAAAAATCAATAAAAAGATGGATACATAGCTTTAGTTATTTTCCAATATAAGCATCTGTAGTTACCAATTTCATTCTAAAATTCCACTTTAGTCAAGCCTGCCAAGTTTAGAGCATTACTTTGCTTGTTATCCAATTTTAACTATTTCCTAATGTCTATAATGATTTCTTCTTTAAGCCTTAGGTTCTTTATTATCATGATTTTCAAATATATGAGGTTTATTTTAAGTTCATTTTTTTCTCTTAACTTCTAGTTTTTTTATAATATAACTAGGGACTTCTAAATTTGTATGCTTGCTTAATGAACTATTAAGTAATCAATTTTTAATTAGTCCACATATTCTTGGAAAGAATATGCATTTTCCAGTAGGTAGGTACAGCTGACACACACAGACACACGCAGACACACATCCTAAACATGTATATATATGTGTGTGTATACTTCTTAGTAGATAAATAGTGTGAATTGTGCTGTTCAAATCATCTATTTCTTGATGTTTATCAATTACTGAGAGAGATGTTTTAAAACATCATCATTTTCCACTTTATATGTGCTTCAATAACTAAAAATTTAGAATTATAACTTTCTATTTGATTGAAACTGTTACTGATTTGCTAGAACTCTGTGTTAAATTATTTTTACCCATAAAGCTGGTGTAATAGTTTTGATCTTCAATGTCCACCAAAGGCCCACATATTAAAGGCTTGTTCCCCAACTGAATGCTAGGGGGAGAGGGTAGAAATGTTAAGAGGAAGAGCCAGGTGGGAGATCTTATGATTATTGGATCCTTGCTGGGGACTGTGGCCCCTTTCCTCAATTCCTTTCTCTTTCAATTCCTGGCCGTGAGGTGAATGGCTTTGCTCCACCACACTCCCAACAGTGATGGACTTGCCTCACCCAGGACCACTCAATCCTGCACTGAAACCACAGCTAAAATAAACCTTTTATTTTTTTTAAGTGGATTGGCTCAGGCATTTGTCATAGTGATGGAAAGCTGACTAGCCCAGCTAGAGTGTCTTGATAGAGTCAAATCTTCCTAATCCCTCAGGACACCACAATATGGAACCAGTGAAATAATAGAGTGAATTCAAAATCCAAAATCCTTTTGGAAGTAAGGCTGGGAGTAGCTCTCAGCTGTGTCATCTACTCGTAAGAGGCCTGCTCACCATGGTCAGGCCCATGGAAGACTAGCCCAGGTGACCTTGTTGGATCCAGACACACACACACATAATTTACAGCTTGATCGCAACCTACCCCTACTTCGAAGAGTGAAATTCTATCCTTATTACAATTTTATGTATAAAGCATATATATATGTTTTCCCTACATCTCCATGTCCTAAAATTTACTGTATTTTGTTTGTTAGTTAGTTTTTAATTCTCTATCCATTACTTAAGTACCTCTTAGGTTAAGTTTCTTAAGCATAGGCTAATCATTTTCAGTTTGAGACCCAAAATACACTTCCCCAGAGCCACACATAGTTCTCAGATCTTTGCCAAACACTACCAAAAAGGCTTTTTGACTTAACATATCAAAAAACAGAATATAAAAACTTCTTCAACATATCAGCAGGACAGATGGTGTGGGTCTTCTTTCACATCATAATCTCGAAAATCCTATTGGCCTGACCTTAAAAGGAAATCTCCTTCCAGTGGACACAAAAGCTGTAATATCTTCCTCAAGGTATTTATTTTGAGGATTTCAGGTCTCTGAGAAGAATCTAGAAGACAAAACAATAACTGATCTTTGAACAGAAAAGAACTCTCGGACCACGTGTGATTCAACAGAAACCTGCTCCTTTTGGAAGTGGGGCTAAGGGTAGCTCTTAGCTGTGGCATCTCCTCCAAGAGGCCTGCTCACCTTGGTCAGGCCCATGGGCTTGGAAGACCAGCCCGTGTGACCTTGTTGGATCCAATTCTTTAGCTTTGATATGAATCTCCAGTTCCCCAAGGATCCCTTCAGATACAGATGGAGCCCCTTAAAATTTAGCAAAGCCAGTGTCATTGTCTGAAGAACAGAGTCGGAGGCCCTGGGAGTCATTCTCTTTCCTCAACATAGAAAATAGGTTAGTTGGTTACAAAAAATCATAAACTACAGCATCTTTACTTTTTTCTACTTTTTGTCTTTTTTCCCTAATCTACCCCTTAGCCAAAAGGATTTTAAAAAAATAAGTTCAATTTAAAAATTTTTTTTTAGTTATACATAGACATATCTTTATTTTGTTTATTTATTTTTATGTGGTGCTGAGGATCGAACCCAGTGCCTCACATGTTTGAGGCAAGCACTCTGCCACTGAGCCACAGCCCCAGCCCCAAGTTAAGAGGATTTTAAGGAAAAAAAAATATTGTCATTCAATTAAATTCACCAGTTTCTAACTGACCATGAAAGAAATATCTTTTTTAAAGCACTTGGGGAACATGACATTTTTCTAGAAGGAATTTGTATTCATGTTTCTAATGTTTTCATAACCAAACACTTACTTATCCAAAGTTTTAAAGTAGTATATGAACTTTCACTTCAAATGGTGGATAACATTCATACATTTACCTCTCCTTTCTCCAAAACGCACATTGAAGTAAAAATAAGGACAATTTCTACCCCCCACCCCCCACCCCCCACCCCCCACCCCAAGAGCTTTTGAAAACAGGCATGAGTGTTTTTAAAATGGCAACAGGATCTTCTGAAATTTTAGAATGACACTGGAAACTCAGAGGAATTTCTGGGAAATAAAACCAGAGATCACAGAATGGCAGAATGGCAGATATAGGGAAAAAGGTACACTCATACATTGTTGGTGGACTGCAAACTGGTACAACCATTATGAAAAGCAGTATGGAGATTCCTCAGAAAAGTTGGAATGGAACTACCATTTGACTCAGTTTTCCCACTCCTTGGTAAGTCCAAAGGACTTAAAGTCCGCATACTACAGTGACACAGCCACATCAATGTTTACTGCAGCTCAACTTACAACAGCTGAACTATGGAACCAACCGAGGTGTCCTTCAACAGATGAATGGATAAATAATATGAGTTATATATATACACAATGGAATATTACTCAGCCTTAAAGAAGAATGAAATTATGGCTTTTGCCAGTAAATGGATGGAGCTGGAGGATATTATGCTATGCCAAATGAGCCAATTCCCCAAAATCAAAGGCTACGTGTTCTCTCTGATATGTGGATGCTAATTCACAGTGGAAGCGGGGCCTAGGAAAGAATAGAGGTACTTTGGAATAAGTAGAGGGAGTGAAAGGAGGAGAGGGGGTAAAATGGCAACAGGATCTTCTGAAACTTTAAAATGGCACCGGGAACTCAGAGGAACTTCTGGGAGATAAAAGCAGAGATCACATTGATGGGAGAAAGGGGCTTCAAAAACTAAATTGGCTGAGCAACAAATATATGAAAAAAAATGTACAATATCTCTAGAAATTGTAGAAATGCAAATCAGAACTACTCTAAGACTTCATCTCACTCCAGTCAGAATGGCAGGTATCAAGAATAAAAGCAACAGTAAGTGTTGGCGAAGATAGGGGGTTGGAAGGATAATAGAATGAATCTGACATTATTTCCCTATGTACATATATGACATGTGATTCTACGTCAAGTACAGAAGAATGAGATATTATACTCTATTTATGTGTGATGTGTCAAAGTGCATTCTACTGTCAGGTATAACCCAATAGAACAAATTTTAAAAAATAAAATAAATTGGAGAGCGAAATAAATTACAAGAAGGATCTATCTGAGATCCTTCTAACTGAACCCTGGTAAATCTCTTGCCGTGGGACAACAGGCCAAGTGGCAGAGAACCTGCTGGTGGTCTCTTCTGCACCAGGAAACGGTGGACTGTTGTTTGCCCTCGGGACACAGCAGCTGGACCTATTTGCTGAGTCCACTGGGATCTACCCCAGTGGTTCTGAGAGTGACGGTGCCACCAGCAGCAGCAATACCTGGGAACTTAGCAGCAATACAAAATCTCCAGCCCCACCCAGACCCAGCCAGCTGAACGCTCTGGGAGCGGGGCCAGCAACCTGTGTCTTAACAGGTCCTCCAGGTGATTCTGAAGCTCAGGAAAGTTTGAGAACTGCTGATCAAGCTGAGGACCCCGCAAGAGAGGCTGCCTACTACCCTCCAGATGCCTTTGAAACAGATTCTGGTTTTGAGTTTCAAATTGGATCAGACTCCAGAAAGAAGGAGGAGGAGGGAGAGAAGGAGGAGAAGAGAAAGAGGAAGAAGAGAAGGAATGGTGAAGAAGAGGAAGGCACATTTGGTAAAATAGAGAAATTTGGGTAGCATTCATTTTAACTCCTTTTGAAACTGGTTTCTCCACAAGCCATCCTTCACCTAAATAAATACATACAAACAGTCCCACTTTCCCATCTCACACTCTGAGTTACGGGCTGCTCCCACTGCAGAGGTCCTCAGCCCAGCCCAGCCGGTTAACCCACCCAGTCCTGATCCTGGATCCTCTATTGTCTTCATGACCCATCAGAAATCATCACATTCATTTATGTGATGATTGGTCTCCCTGGCAAGGAGGGACATCCATAAGACCGGAGATGTCTCCGTATTCCAGAACCTGCCCCTTGCTAGTCACTAGATTAATTACAGTTGAAACAGTGAGTGAAAGAATGAGAAAGTAACACCCAGTAGGGGCTGGGGATGTGGCTCAAGCGGTAGCGCGCTCGCCTGGCATGCATGCGGCCGGGGTTCAATCCTCAGCATCAGCACCACATACAAACAAAGATGTTGTGTCCGCCGAAAAACTAAAAAATAAATATTAAAATTCTCTCTCTCCCTCTCTCTCTCTCTCTCTCTTAAAAAAAAAAAAAAAAAAAAAAATCACCCAGTACTGCTTTAATAGGTACTCAGTCAAAAGAGATGTTGGTTTAGGAAAAACTATATCTCCACTTTCTCTTTTTCCAGCCTCAAACAAAACCATGAGGTTGTAGCCCAGAAAGCTGAGCCAAGATAAGAGCTGATCCCATCAGTCTATTCCACCAAAGCATCTTTCCCCTCCCTTGAAAACAATGGCAATTTCAAATAAAAACCTTAGCGCTCTTACTTGAGGAAAGCATTTGGATATGTTGAAAACTGGACGAAGCTGTCAATGACTTCACAGGACAATGCCGTTCAGTTTGCTGCCCCGGGTTAAAAATAAAAAACAAAGTTAGAATCCAATGTTTTCTTGCCCCGGGAAAATGTGTGTTGAGAAGATACAGAGGGTTGCAGCAATTGAAATGACATGAAAACATTTCATGGCTCTTGCATCAAATTAGTTTCCTGTCTGCAAATTTCAGAAATTAAAAAAAAAAAAAAAAAAAAAACCTGGGTTTTTCAGATCCTGTGTTTAAGAGTGACAGGCTTTTGGTGGGAAGTGCCAGTGTGGGAAGACGGGAGAGAGGCAGACTAACTAACAGAGGAGAGGGAAATAGAGGCCATCGAGGTACAGAGAGGGAGGAAGGGGGGAGGCAGGCAAGAGAGAAAAAGCAAGCTAGAGGCAAATGCAAGGAATCAGACGGAACAGGCTTGGAAATGTGCTCCCGCTGGCAAGGGGAGGAAGGGAAGGAAATCCTATACCATTGAGGTTTGTTTGTCTCACTTTTTAAGTTCTGGAAAGAATAGATAAGGAGGTAACAGGGAGACCGGGGAGGAGGAGAGGGCAAAGGGAAGCTGTAAAACATTTTAATACATTAAGCAGAGGGAGGATTTCATTACTGTTGCTAGGGTTTCTTTCATTGATTAAGACCAGCGCCAGCTGGAAGGGACACAGGCACCACCCGCATCATCTCCCTGTGTCTTCTACCGACTCGGTTAGCTTGTGGGGGAGGAAACGATAATCAGGTCTCCGAGATGCCAGCCCCCAACCAAAGCTCCAGACCCATGAAGAGAACCCTGATTTCAGAAGAGTAATGCAGACCCTGCAGATTCCACTGGAGCTGGAAAAACTCTCAAGAGCCAACAGTCACCGAAGCATTCAATAACACTTCATTTCTACCCAAGTAGAGCGCAGGTCCCAGGCTTGGTCTGTTTCAAGCAGGGTTCGCTCGTAGTATACTAGTCTGCTAAACCCCAGGCTCTCCACCTTGCCGGGCCTGACTCATTTTGTATCCTCCAGAGCCTGACAAAAACGGGGTCTTGTTCATAGAGGAAGGACTCCATAAATTTAGAGCTGAATTGAAATTGGGGCCAAGCGAGAGGTCACGCAGCTCATTAGCAGTAAAGCTAAGGTCCTCTGGGATCCCACTCCAGGGCTCTTTCAACTTGACCACACCCCTCACTTAAAAAAGCCCAGCCAAGGTTTCCCTCTTCCAGGCAGCACAAGTGTTCACTCTGTGGCATCCATAATCACAGGGATTCGAAGGACTGTCTTCCTGTTTCCTTAATTGTGCATCCCTGGTTGTTTCTGTTCTGATCCACACTCTGCAATATCCACAAGGTATCACTTAGAAAGCTTATAAAACATCAAGTCATCTCCTGAATTAACTAGGCTCTTTGATGTTGCATGCAGGAGACACCCAGATGGTCTTTATTGATGGGGCTTGATTTGAAGATGAAGGGAACTGAGGCAGCCCAAAGCCTCACGCAGAGGTGAATCACAGTGCTTCCAGGTCTGGGATGTCCTGGGGCCCGCCGCAGGGATTGCTAAACAGTGCTGGCTGGGGCCTGTTCAAACATGACCTTAGCACTAGACCCTCCTCACATGATTTTCCTAGTCCAAGAGACCAGGAGGTCACTTGACTCCACCCAGCAAGGAGTCATCCTGTTGGGCTGAGGTTCTTACCAGATGGGTCTCCTTCATTTAGATCCTTTGGTTCAGTCTCTGGGTCCTGGACAATCCTTCAATGCCTGGAAGCAGGGCCGGCATTTGAAGTGCCTGATGAACTCCTCCCCAAGGCATCTCCTCTAATAAATAGCATCTATCTTTCAACTTTCCAGTAAACTTTCCTATTCCTTTTTCTTCCCTGATTTGTTCAAGTTATTATCCAACTCTTTTTTCTTCACATTACTATAAATTACTCCTCAACAAAACCGTCAGCGTACTTGTCAATTCTGTCAATCCATTTCTAAAAGGTCTGTCATCCCCCATTACATCAATACCAACACCCTAAGATGGCTCATGCCTGCAATCTCAGCAGCTCAGGAGGCTGAGGCAGGAGGATCACAAGTTCAAAGCCAGCCTCAGCTATTTAGCGAGGCCCTAAGCATCTTAGCAAGACCCTATCTCAAAATAAAAACTAAAAATGGGCTGGGGATGTGACTCAGTGGTTAATCCCCCTGGGTTTAATCTGCAGTACCAAAAAAAACAAGTCCTTGCCATCTTCGGTATTTCCTTAACCTCACATGGAAGTCAGTTTCCCATTATGACAATACTTTTTCAGAAATCTGCAGGACTCTTGGTTACCCTCACTTCCTGCCTAATCAAAAACATACTCCATTTTCTAGATCCGCAAACTTATTGCCCCTCAATATCACTTGTCCCTTCATCTCAGAGTCACATCGTGTTGAACCGACCACCTCTTCCTGTTCTCTACCCTGTCTTCAAAAGCCTGCTGAACAGATGAGCCACACTGACTGGTCCCCAGGAAGCTGTAAAAAGCTGCCCTTATAGATACTGGGCTTTGCTAAATCATTCCAAAATCCCTCTGTGCCTCTCCTTCTCTATCTAAGCCATTCATCAGCAGTTCTTTTACCTAAAGTCACATGAAAAAGGGAGGAATGAAAAAAAAAATACTGTGACTTAAGAAAGGTAACTTCTAACAATCCAAAGAGTAGGAGGAGCTAGCTCCATGGAAATGCTGAGCTGAGAATTCTAGTCCAGAGGTCCTAGGATTGGAGATTGTGGACATAATAGAAAAATGGCCAGAGACGAGGGTCCTGGGACAGAGAGTGGGTAGGCGAGAGATCAAAAAGACCTAGGAAGTCACCGTTGAGTCTGAGCAAGGAGAGACCAAAGCTGATGTTATCAAAAGGCCCCTCTGACTGCAGGGAAGGCCATGGCAGAATGACGGAGATGGGCTGGATGACACAACAGTGAGAGGTAAGAGCTGCTGGGGTTTGGGGTCAGGGTGCTCGAACTGGTGGTCACAGGACATGGTAGACCTCTGAGTATTTTGGAGGGAGAGTCAAGAGGATTTTCTAGATTCAATGTGAAGTGTGAGAGAAAGCCAGGGTCAGAGGACTCCAAGGGGCCTGAGCTTCTGGAGTTGCCATTATGCAAAGAAGAAAGACTCATCTTACCTCTGCAGAGCGGGCAGCATGGCTTTGTCTCAGGGAGCTGTGAATAACAGCGCTCACAGGGCACTGCCTAGGTTTGTATTACTGGTCGCCAAAGGAAATGGCACCTACAAAAGGGTCCTGTGATCTAATAAGGACACCCCAAGAGGAGGTAAGGACATTGAGGTTTTGAGGCCACAGTCATTGGAATAAGGGAGTTACCTCCAATAAGGTCATGTGATCTTAGAGAGTAACTTCAGTTCCTGACCAGTATCACCTCCCAACCCCACAAGGGCCAGCCCTACTTCTTAAAATCAGGTTCTGAAATATCTTTGTGGGTCTATAAAGTCTATTTCTTATTTTTATTTGAGTGGGTTTCTTCTTCTTAAAATTAGTCTGCTAGGATGGAGACAAAAGATAACATAATGGTACTTCTTCGTGGTGGGTTCACCCTATTCCGTGGGATTGCCTTTCTTTTCCAAAGGTGTTTATTTACTGTGCACGAATCAGCTTTGAAATAAGCTGTAAGCCCCCTTTAACCAATAGAATTGATGCACAGTAAATATGTTAAATAAAGAACACTGACAAATGCAGTTTAAGTTGAAAGCAACAGTAATCCAACTCAAACTAGCTCTAGCATCGAAGGAAATGTATGCCTGTTAAAGTTGGGAAGTTAGGGAAGTGGTTCTTCTCCAAGGTACCATTGGCTTCATGGTCAAATTACACCGGGTATCTTTCTATTTATCAAATTATCTATCCACTCTTCCAGTCATCCATCTTTTTTGGATGTTCCTCAGGAAGATTCTACTCCAGCGATAAGAAAGATGACTCCCACCAGCTCAGGACTTTTAGTCCCCTTGGGGAGACCATTTTCTCTCAACATTGATATCAGTCCCTGCAAGTTTTTTGTCTGGTCTGCTTGGGTCTCACGTCCACCCTGTGGTGGGAGTAATGTTGGTTGCAGGCTGGTAATTGATGGACCCACCAGAATCATTCCGTATGCAATAATCTGAGTCAAAGTTGCAAGAGATATCAGCTGCACAGATCTTATTTTAATGAAATGAAAATAGTTTTTCTATGAAATGCAATTGGTACCATACCTGCACACAAATCCCCTAAAACTATAACAGCTATTTCAGTATGTCTAAAGGAAGTTTCCCTATCATATACACGCATGCATGCATGAACACACACGCATGCCAACGCTGGCAGATTATATTCATTTGAGGAGCTGGGAGTGTCGTTCAGTAGTTGAACACTTGCCTAGTATGTTCATCCCCAGCATCACCAAAATATAAGTTGAATAATTCGAATTTTTAAAAATAAATAAGCAATTCCTTTGGAAGGGTATTGAGTAAGCATTTTCACAGGAAAGCAAACCATGTGAGACTTTATTGGACATCAGTTCAGCTCATTCTTTGATTTTTTTTTTTTTAATGACTTTGTGTAAACTGTGAAAGAAACAATCCTGAACTGGCAGAGGAGATGGAAGTTGATTTTAGGTGCTCTCTTGCTCAGGACCATTTTTCAAACACTGAACTCTTTTCTTCTGCTTAGGACACAGAAGTGGGGGTTGCATAGAATGAGAGAAGCACAAATGAATTTCCTAAAAGGTGGAGTGGGGCCTCTGAATTTTGATATACAATGTGGAGAGTTCAGGTCAGCGGGAAAAAAGGAAGGCCATTCAAACAAAGATCCCCAAGAGGCCTACAAATGTGTCTCATTTTGTGAGCATTACACATTTTGGGGAGAGGGAGGTTTGTCGGATATTGATTTATGTACCAGGCCACCAAATGAAACATTCGGTCTTTTTTTTTTTTTTTTTTTTCAAAAAAAGGAAATGTGGTCATTACCTTTGAAGGAGACTAAAATCCAACTAGCCAGCTTTCAATCCTACAGGAACTAACTGTCCTGGCATGAGTTACCCAAATCCTTTTCCTCCCTGACCTCTCTATGCAATTACATCACCTTGAGGAGAGCACAGGAGAGGGAAGAACGTCGAGTTTTAAAATAACAACTTGGGGAGGGAGGAAATCCACCACTTTAAAGGAGCATTTTTAAAATGGCAGAGGGGAGAAGGCCATCCTGACTCCCAAGGCCTTCCATCATTTCAGAGACAATTATGCACAAAGAATAAGAAATTTATATATTAATAAAACACATTTTCTGAGAAATTCCCTAAAAAGCAAAGAAAAACATTTTGTTATTTTCTATTAAGAATAGACTAGGGGCTGGGGCTGGGGCTCAGCAGTAGAATGCTCACCTAGCACGTGCAAGATGCTGGGTTCGATCCTCAGCACCACATAAAAATAAATGAGTAAAATAAAGGTATTGTGTCCAACTACAACTAAAAAAATATTTTTTTTAAAAAATAAAGAATAGACCAACAGTGCATCCTGTAATCTCAGCAACTTGGGAGGCTGAAGCAGGAGGATTTCAAGTTCAAAGCCAGCCTCAACATCTTAGAAGGCCCTAAGCAACTCAGCAAGCCCCTGACTCTAAATAAAATATAAAAAGGGCTGGGGATGTTGCTCAGTGATTAAGCACCCCCTGGATTCAATCCCAGTGGCTCAGTGGTTAAGCACCTCTTGAATTCAATCCCCAGTACCAAAAAAAAAAAAGACTAGATAAGGTTTGGAAGTTATTATGGTTTGGGTCTGGAATGGCCCCTAAAGTCTCACGTATTAAAGTTCCTTCCCCAGTGCAGCCATGTTCAGAGGTGGAGCTTTGGGGAGATGATTGAATCATGAAGACTTGGATCTTATTAATGGATTTGTCCATTGATGGGTTCATAATTGAATGCACTACTGGAGGGGAGGGGACCAAAACTACAGGAGGAAGTGGGTCACTCACTGCCAGTGTACGTCCACAGGGTATATTTTTGTTTCTGGATATCCCCCCCACACCTCTCTCTCTCATTCACACACACACACACACACACACACACACACACACACACATCTCAGAGCAGCTCTGCCCCTCTAAATCCATCCCACCATCATGATGTTCTGCTTCACCATGGGTCAGAGAAATGGGCCAAGTGACTATGGACTGAAACCTCTGAAACCATGAGCCAAAATAAATCTTTCTTCCTCTAAGTGGTTTTTCTCAGATATTTTGCCACAGTGATGGAAAATTGACTTACCACAGTCAATTTTTTGTAGTTCCATGGCAGAGCGCTTACCTAGCATGCACTAAGATGCTGGGGTTAAACTCCAGCACTTGTGCGCACATGCACGCGCGCGCACACACACACACACAGACAAAAAACAAATCAAGACCCTAAGAAAACCTAATTATTTTAACAAAGGGGAGGAAATTCTAGTTTTGACTAATTGTACTTTTGATATTAAAGCTCAATTTTTTATAAAACTTATAACTACCTTCTAATTTTAGCCAACTTGTTCATACATAAAATTTCTCATCTTTCCTGAGCCTCCTATAACTTTCTTATGTATTCATTTTGGTCCCATACGTTTCCTCTTTCACGTTATAGATCAACTAGTCATTCTACTTTAGAACAATAATTACTCTTTGGTTTTTTTTCCTTAATGAAAACACATCTTCAGGGCTGGAATTGTGGCTCAGTGGTAGAGCACTTGCCTAACACATGTGAGGCACTAGGTTCAATCCTCAGCACCACATCAAAATAAATAAATTAAATAAAGATCTATCAACAACTAAAAAAAATTTTTTAAAACACATATCTTCATACTTTACAACTTCTCTTATTTTAAAAAATGCCTTACTTCCCTCACATAAAGAACTGTTTTATTTACCATACATAAATTAGAATTTAACTTTCAGTAAGCTTAATTTCTAATGAAAACTCAGAAGTCATCAAATTTGAGCTGTTTTATGCCAGCCTTCTGGAGATGAGCGCCATGTCATGATTTTAGATAATATTTCCTCATAATACATTTTTCATGTTTATTACCCAACCCAAACATACTTAGGTTCTCTATACCATATAAAAAGAAAACGCTAAAACACCTATACTTTCCATTAGCAGCTGATGTTTTAGTATTTTAACTTAGAAATCACTGACGTTTGATACATATCTATTATTTCATCTAACATAACTGATGTTATGATTTCAAGTTAACAAAAACTATTTTGAAATTCTGAAGATTTCGAATCTGTGTATGAAATTTTATGCCATTTACATTTTCCTAATTTATTCATTCTGAACAATTATGCTTGAATTGCTTTTTAAACGAATATAGCCGTTAAAGGAGTTTAGAAAATGCCACCTCAAAATATGTGGCATTTTAATTTGGTATATTAATTACTTTGAGCTAAAGGCACTTAAACAGCACAATATCCTGGCGTGGTCTTGCACACCTGTAATCCCAGAGGCTCCGGAGGCCAAGACAGGAGGATCTCAAGTTCAAAGCCAGCCTCAGCAAAAAGCAAGGCGCTAAGCAACTTAAAACAAAACAAACAAAAAACCACACACACACACAATACAAAGCAAGGCTTTTAAAATTTCCCCCTATCTACCTGTTATAGTTGGGATCTGGAATGTAACCTCAAGGTTCAGATGTGTTGAAAGCTTGGTCTCCAGTTGGTGGTACTACTGGGAGGTGGGGAAATTTAGGAGGTGGGGCCTAGTCAGAGGAGATGGATCCCTGGGCACTTGCCTTTGAAGGGTATATTTTGTCTGTGGCCCCCAGCTCTTGCTTTCTGCTTTCTGATCACCATGAGGTGAACAGAACCTCTCTACTATACCCTTCCCACTATGATGTTCTGCCTCACTCAAGGTCCAAAGCAGTGGGGTCAAATGACCATGGACTAAAGCCTCTGGCACTGTGAGCTAAAATAAATCTTTCCTCCTCTAAGTTAATTTTCTCAGGTATTTTGTCACAGCAACAGATCACTGATAACACATTACTTAAAGACAAAAGATCCTCCAAACAACTCAGTTGTCATCCATCTTCTTCCCAGAGAAGTACCATAAACAGCGAAGGTTATTTGTTAATCACAGAAAAGGAGAATTCGTCACATCCAGAGAGATCTTGGCAAAAAAGCATCATCTATTCTTCTAAGAGCTCATTCATCCTAGAAAAGAAAAAAAAAAAAAAAGGAAAAAAAAGCGGGGCAGGCGGTACAGGTAGGAAGTCCAGTTAAGACAAAATGGTCAGAAATAAAGCTTGTTTGCACCCAAGCTCTCTTCTACTATATTTCCTAGTGATTTTCCTTTGAAGCTATTAGTTATCATTCCATTACTGTAAGAAAATATCTGAGATAATCACTTAGAAGAGAAAAGGTTTATTTTGACTCACAGTTTCAGAGGTTCCCGTCCACAGTCAGGCTAATCCATTGCTTCTGGCCTGTGGAGAGGCAGCAGAACATGGCAGAGAGCATACAGCAGAGCAAAGCTCTTCATCTCATGGCCAGGATGAAAGCGAAAGAGGAAGAAGTGAGGCTGGGTCCCACTTGTCCCTTTAAGGGCACACTCCCAATGACCAAAGACCTTCCACTAGACCCCACCTCTTAAAGGGTCCACCTCCTCTCACAGCACCACAGGCTGAGGGTCAAGCCTTTAACACCTGGGACTTTGGGGACATTTCAGATCCAAACTATAGCCATAGACATAATATTTTTTTGCAAAAAGTTTCAAAATAGCCAAATGCTAGAAAGATGTTTTTTAGGAGCCAGGCACAGTAGCACATACCTGTAATCCCAGCAGCTCAGGAGGCTGAGACAGGAGGATAGCAAGTTCAAAGCCAGCCTCAGCAAGGACGAGGCGCTAAGCAACTCAGGGAGACCCTGTCTCCAAATAAAATACAAAAGAGGGCTGGGGATGTGGCTCAGTGGTCGAGCGTCCCTGAGTTCAATCCCCACAACCCTCCCCACAAAAAAAGTTGTATTTTAGACAACAATTTAGTTCTGTAAGTGGTCTTTTCAACTTAGCCTATTTCTCACTTAGAATATCGACTTAAGGGAGAACCCATAGTGAATAGGTCAAAGACAGCATTCTGTATGCCTAAAAGCATAGGTGCCTTAGAAAAGAAGCAAATCCACTTGTCCTGAGAGTCTAACCTTCTTAGACACATTAGCTTTCTTTCACCTTCACAGTGGGATAATAACCAAGTGAAAAAGTAGCAGATTCCATTTTTCTTATTAATTAGTTGCTTAAGCTTTTCATTTGCCTTTAGAAAAGTTTCTCTTTAAAAAGGCAATAAAACTTTTTGAAATTTTTCTAGAAGTGTCTGTATTTTATGAGGTATCCATGGGCAGAAATGATTCAGGAGCTCTCATTTTTAAACCTTCCTTCCTCCCTCCCTCCCTTCCTTCCTTCCTTCCTTCCTAGATGGGGTCTTACTATGGTGCCCAGGCTAGCCCTGAACTCCTAGCCTCCAGAGATCCTCCTGCTCAGGCTTCCAGGTAGCTGGGTCTGCAGCCTACCACGCCCTATGCCTAGCTAACTGAACTTCTTAAAGTATAGAGTTGTTCATCTAGAATATTCCACAAAAAGGCTGCTGCAATTATGAACTATTTTTAGTAAGATTTCAGTGCTTTTGTAAGGACTTGCAACTTAGGGCCTAACACTTAATGTATATGGAAAGCAGCTGTAGCGTGAAGATGGAGGGCTCCACCACCCCATTATCACCTTGAATCTTGGGTCTCTCGGAGCAGAGATAAAATCTAAGATGGAAAGGCCACAGCATTGGGTGGTGTGATGCTTTCCTGGCACTCTCACTGCAGGGACAATTGCTTGAAACTATGTGCAACCTCATGTCAACTGCCCAGTTCCCTGGCCAGCTTATCCCTTCAGAAGAACCGTCCCTTGTGGTGGCCAGGACTCTAAGAGCTCTGAGATGGACTGATGCCCACCAGTCAAATCTGGACTTGGACTCTGAGACCCACCTTCACCAACTTAGCCAATGATTTTTTAGTTTTATTCTGATTTGCCGCAGTCTGGCTGGGCACAAAATAACCGAGCCACCACGAGGCACTTGTAGGTTCAAACAGGAACTCCTTTATTGCCCTAACTCCCCCCGGCACTCCCCGGGAACTCTCTCTCCCTCCACCGACTCCCCAGGAACTCTCTCTCCCTCCACCGGCTCCTCAATGGGAACTCCAAAGTAGCAGGCTCCGGAGGCAGCAGGAGCCTCCCTATTGCCGGACAGCAGGGGTCTATATACAACTGAATACACAGCCGGTTTCAATCCAGCATCATCCAATCACAGCAATTATACACAGCTTAACTTAATTATCATCATCTTAAAGGCTCGCTGGCATCACCTCTCAATCACTCCTTCTGACAAAATGCCAGGTGCCATCCCCACTCAGCTGTGGCTCTCAACACTGATTCAGTCAGATACCTGAGTCCTCCTTTACCCAAACACACAATAAAAAGAAATGGTGAGGATAAGACCAGATGTTGGCAAGTTCCAAATCTGTACAGGAGCAACTGCTGTCAGTTACCTTTAAATCTGCAGTTTTTGCCTGTAACTATTCAGCCAAAACTCAAAGGGCACCAGCTAACCCTGGTTTCAAAAACGAATTAGAGCAGGAGCTCAGTGAGAAAAGAGCAGACTTAGATTCAAGAGGAACTTACAGCCTTCCAGGCTCCAAAAGGGGTCAGTAGTTCCTCTCCTGCATTTTTCAAGGGGTCTCAATAGTTGCTGTCAGCAAACTTCAGGTTCACTCATGGTCACCAGAACTGTCAAAAGACAAACATTGCAAAAATAAATAAATAATAATTTAAAGATCTTATTTGGACCACGTATGGTGGCACACACCTATAATTCCAGCTACTCAGGAGGCTGCGGCAAAGGGAATGTAAGTTTAGGCCAACCTGGGCAATATAGCAAGACCCGATCTCAAAGTAAAAAAATAAAACATGCCAGAGTCAGGCAGGGTGGCACACTGCTGTAATCCTAGCAATTTGGGAGTCAGAGGAAAAGAGTTGTAAATTTGAGGCCAGCCTCAGCAATTTAGCAAGATCCTGTCTCAAAATTTTAAAAATGTAAAAAAAAAAAAAAAAAAAAAAATTAAAGAAAGGGATATGGGTTATGACTTAGTGACTAAGCACCCCTGGGTTTAAACCCTGATATCAAAATAATATTAATTAAAACAGAGAGAGCACCTGCTGAGCATGTTTAAGACTGTGGGTTCAATTCCTGGCATTGGAAATAGGGGGAAAAACAAGAAGGAGGATTCTGATTCACTGAGCAGAGGAGGCTGGCTTTATAGACAGAAAATTCCTAAGGAAAATAGAAACAGGGGCTGGGGTTATGGCTCAGTGGCAGAGCACTTGCCTAGCATGTGTGAGGCCCTGGATTTGATCCTCAGCACCACATAAAAATAAATAAATAAATAGAGCTATTTAAAAAAAAGAAAAAGAAAAGAGAAACAGAGAACATACAGATTGTTCATTTCAAAGGGCTATAATTTGGATCTTGAATGTCTCCCAAATGCCCATGTGTTAAGGCTTGGTCCACAGGGTGGCGCTATTGGGAGGAGAGGGATGGAATCTTTAGGAAGTGGAGTCTAGTGGAAGGAAGTTAGGTTACTGGAGATAAGTCCTCAAAGGAGGTATTGGAACCCTTGCCCCATTCTGTATTTCTCTGCTTCCTGGCTGCCATGAGGTAAGCAGCTTTCTCTGCCACACATTTCCACCATGATGTGTTTATTGGCTTGCCACAACCCCAAAAGCAACAAGCCAACCAATCATGAATTGAAACCTCAAAAACTATGGGTCACAATAAAATCTTTCTTCTTTAAAAGTTAATTATCTCAGGTATTTTGTTACAGTAACATAAAACTAACAGACATTAAAGGTTAAAGCAGAGGGAATTTCCTTGTCTTGCCAATTTGAGGGGATTTGACTATTTTCTCTCTCTCTAACCCTACTCCCTTTCCTGATTTCTTGGAAAGTTAGATAAATATTTAGTTTTGGCTTAGTGGCCTGTAACTAAGATAAGGATTTAGGATAAAGAGAGAGAAATACTGAATGTTCAAGGAAACACCCACAAAGCCATTGAGATGTAGAAAGCATAGTTGTAAATCTTGAGCAACACACCCTTGGCCCATGCCCTTGTAAAATAAGGGAAATATGCAAGGACAGGGAAAATTGGCACAAAATTGTGCAACTCCGCCCTGGATCCACCTCCAGTGCAGCCCCTAATCCAGCCCTTCAATAAATATTAGACCCACCCCACCCCTTCCCCCTGCCCTATCAGGTCTGCTTCTTGCTCTTGAGTCAGTCTACATTATCCCTTGAATGTGTCTCTACCTTCCTAAATAAACCTGCCCAAGCCTTTGTTTGGCTCATGCCGAAATTCTGTACCATCAGTCATGCCAAGAACCCTGTTGGTCCTGAATTGTGTTCCCCCTCTCCTCTGGGAACTCCTCCGAACGCTTTTCCACAGAAGTCTCCTCCCATAATAGAATTTTAGCATGAGAGATTCCATTTTGACTTGCTAGGTTGGGCCTAGTGCAGGAACTCAGTCCAAATCAATGAACTCTTGTAAATTTTTTTAAAACAGTAAGTTTTCAACCACATTTTCTCTGTATAAGGTCATAGAAGAGAAATTTCTTTACTATTGAGTGGTAGAAAAGACCTTTTCTTTCCCTGTGATCATGTGATTTTTTTTTTTTTTCCACAAAGAAAATCCTACCTTGCCCACTCTTGTTTGTTTGTTTTTGTGGTTGGATGCCATAAGTACAGAGTTAAATTGCTTGGTAAACCGCAGCAACTTGCAGTTCGTTATCTGTGTTTTCTCTCCACCTACCTGATTCAGTTTTTGTTTTATTTATGTTTTTAGTTTGTATTTCTTATAAGTTGCTTGCACTCCTGAAAAAGGAGGAGAAAACGTCCCCAAGTATTTGAGACACCAGTTGGAACAAGGCATATTTGAAGAAGTTCATCTTTCAGATCCCTGAGAATTTCCAAGGACAGAGGCTCTGCTCTCTCCATCCAGGCCTAAGGTAAGGCAGGTACAGGGACCTTGCTAAGCTCTTGAGCTATTCCTTTCTCCACAAATCACCTGGAAGTTAGCTTGCATACATACAAGTTCTCATCCAATCATAAAAGACAGACTCTGAACCCTTTCATGATGAAACAAGTAGTGTCTTCTTAAGCCTTTTTTATTATTATTATTTAGTTTGTGTTTGTAAGAGATAAAAAGAGCCTTCTGTCAAGGCCCAAAACAGTTTAAAAGTTGCATGTTTATGGCAAGCAACCTTTCTCATTCTGTTTATACGGTTCTGCCCCACAATTTTGAGTGACTCAGAGAGGTGGCAGGCAGCTCTGGGGGAGAGGCACCCACGGGGCTGCTGCTGCTGTAATTTAAAGGAGCTTCATATTGTGAGGCCGGCAGGACACAGCCTGTCAAAAGAAGCTGGGAACCGATTTTAACCGAAGCTGCTGCAGGTTTGCACTTTTCCCCCTTCCCACTCTTCCAGGGCTCCTTACTGCCAACCCCCACCCCCACCCCCACCCCCCAGCTGTTCCCCACCCTATTAGCTTTTCGATTGCAAATGCTGGAGGACAGGATTTGAATGAAGACTGAAGCCACTTCCTCTCCTCTGGGGAACTGAAGGTAAATGCATCACAATTTGAACAATTTTGCACACTTACCACCAGTTGTGAAAGAAGCTTTTCTGATTAGTGCAACTGGAGAAAAAAGGAAACTACAGAATACTAGATAAAAATAAGGAGATTTATTGTCCTTCCCTGGTGAAGGCCATCATCGCTGGATGAATAACTGGCCTTCAGATTTTAAAATCATGAGGCTTGAGCAAGGGGACAATAACAAAGGACTTAGGGCGGAAAAAAGGCAACCAGGACAACCTTTGCAATAGGTTTTTGACCCTTGAATAATTCAAGAACCCGGAACTTACTAGAGCAACATTCCATCAGAAACGAGGAGAGAAATGATTCTTTGACGACAAGAATTTTTGAAAGGATCAACTCATAAATTTTCAACCAAAGTAACTAAAAAGAAACGTTTAGTTTATGACAATCATTACTTAAAACAGACTCCCATGTTTGGTTAGGATTGCAGGGTGATGTGGTTTCTCTCTTTTTAAAAAATTGATGCCACCCAACATGGCAAGGGAAGGGAGACTGTCCTCCCAGCCATTTTCATAATCACCTGTATTTATCTCACTTTAAAGCACTCTCCTTTTCCCTCAGCATCCTGATTCTTCAAGAGCATTTTACCTATGTTATAGAAATTTTGAAAAATCCTGAAAATCATAGAAAAGAAACATTACTTGTTTTTCCAGTACCCACCCAAAACACTATTAACATTTTAGAATTGAGTCTTCTCATCTGTGCCTTGCAATACATAAATTCACATTCTTCATAAAAATGAGAGCATGCCATTTTGGGGTTTTGCACAAACTATTAAAAAAAAAAAACAAAACAAAACAAAAAAAAAAAACAACTTCACTCTCATAGCTACAGTTAGATCCATCACACACTGCACTAGAATTTCTTGACCTGTCCTTTCTTCCTGGGCATGTGGGCTTTTCCTGATGAAGTTCATGGTGAAGGAAAGAAGGAAACAGAAAGAGGAGATTAATCCTATAGTGATATTTCTCCTTTTGTGACTAAGAATCCCAGAGCACTAACCTGATGGGAAACATAATAACAAATAAATAAATAAAGGAAAGAAAAAAAAATATTCCATGCACTTTGGTGGGGAGCCGGCTAGACTAGAAACTGGTGCCATTTGTAAATGTCAGCAGCTGGCTCTTCGTTGACAAGGTGTGCATGCAAACAACCCACCACCAAAAAAGGAAAAATTCTTCAGCCTTAAATTTTATTTGTAAGTGAACATTTTTGGCAAGTTACACTGCCCCCCACCCCCCCTCACCCCCGTTTCTCTAAGGAAGAGGGAAAGCTCACTTGAACTTCCCAGTTTTGCTCTGAGCACCAACATTTGACCATTCCTCTCAGATGCCCCCTCCTCCATAAAACTTCCAGGGACTTCCTTCCGCCTTGCTGCTCCCTCTGTGCCCTGCTCCCCACAATACTGGATCTGCTCTCATCCTGTGGTCACTATCACTTTCTGTTATCTTAGGGCTACTTTAAACAAACCCCTTTTTATCTTTCCCAGGTTTTCCTGCCACCAGGGCTTACTGTCTGTTTCCGACTTGGTAGCCCTGCACAGTAGGCACTCAGTAAATATTTGTCGAATGATTCTTTCAAGGCATCTCGGTGAGCGACTGGGAGGGCTCTTTCTGCATTTAGGTCTCCCACAGACTGGAGGCCACAGTTTAACAAAGCCAGGGCAGGGTCGGGGGGAGCCCTGGAAGGCGCTTTCAAGTTGAGTAATGAAAGGCGATGTTAATTACTGACATGGGCCATTTGGAAGGAAGAAAAATGCTCTCTCTTATTAATTTTGCTGAAATGGACACACTCTTGTCAGTGGGTAATGGTTAACAAAAGGACCCTGAGCAGCCACAATGCAGAAACTTCCTGTCCCTACACATCGGCACCAGTCAGAGATAAGGTATCTTACTCTTTTTTTTTTCCTAACCCCCCACCCCCCCATAGATAAAGTTAGACCGAAAACCATCCACAAAAGGTTAAAAGGTTCATTTGTTCTGAGATGTTTATGGCAGGCTCATGCAGAGTTTCATCCCAGAAGCCAGCCCCAGGGAAGGAATCACGTTTACTTTTTAGTGCAGGGGAGTTGGGGGTAGAAACAAGGAAAAAAAAAAAAAAATCAGCTTGTGGAATGGGAATTCCTCCTCCGGTTAGTGGGAGACGCTAATTTAATCAAGAAGAAAGGGTCTGTGGGACAGGCACTTGGAGACCGCAGCCTGGGGGGACCAGCTTGGTGCAGGCTCCTAAATGCTTCTCCTCGGCTTTCCAAAAGCCAGAACCCTCGGTTTGGCAGTGGTGAACTTCAAGTGGACCCATTTAAGCTGATCAGAGGAAACAGGCTGACAGTGAGCTGATTAGAAAGCTCTTAGAGACCCTTCTTGAAAGAGGGAAAGGAGTTCTTAGCTTTTTTTTGAATCAGCCCTGGAGAGGGACCGGGGTGTGGGTCATAAAGAAGAAAGAAAAGTTGGGGGAGGGAAGCGCCCGTTTTAGAACATGAACAAAAACAACCTCCTTGCCAGACCTTTGCCAATCCTCCTGCTCTTGTCAAGCTCCACTCTGAGGGAATGTTTGAAGATAACAGGAAAGGAAATCATGAAATGATACGGCAAGGACGAGCTAGACTGCAGACAAGCGCAAGCTGTTTTCTTGACCCCGGCTTATCTTAAGGCTGCCAGAAAAATAACCATCTATCAGAGACCCAAAATAGGTTAGGATCATCAGAGGAAAATGCAGCTTTTGAGAATAAAAGGATGGTGGCTTAGTTTAGAAAACATCATAAAAGGACAACATTGGCATATTTCACTGTAACACAAAGGTGTGCTTTTGTCTCTAGAGAAGAAAGGTCAGGAGCCCGCACCCACCTCCTTTAAAAACTGAATATTTATTAGGAGTGAGGCGATCCATTTAAGAAATGTTATAAACAATATTAACATGCAGAGGGAACATTTCAAAACCTCTTGGGAGAAATGGGAGTCACTGAGAGTAACACACATGGAGAAAAAGATTCCACTCCAAAATCTAAATAAATGAGCAAATTGCCTCTTAACCATTCCTAGAGCCCTTATCAGTGCAAGAAAAAAAAAAAAAAAAAAAAGTTTAGGATAAGGGTTCACTTTCCAAACGGACAGCCCACTGTTAACCTAAAATAGAGCAAGCAGTGGGAGCCTGGGGGGAGCCTGGGGGGAGCCTGGGGCCCATGAGAAAAAAACCCACAAACCTGATCCCTTGAAAAAGACTCAAGGAAAAACCAGAGTCTCTGAATTGCCGCTTTTAAGAACAGAATAGCAGTTTAGATTCCAGACCTTCAACTGAAAATGGAGTTTACAAATTAGCTTTGAATAAATATTATCCTTCCCGTCTCCAGTGAAGAGCTGCTGCCCTGGGTGAAACCAAATTAGAAAAAGACTAATTCAGCTCCTAAATACACAGAACCAAACCTAAACCCACCCAACCTGGCATGTTCCTCTGACTCTACCAAAATAGCATGGTGATGTCATGCTTTTCATCCTCCCCCCAAACCAGCCACCCACCCCTCCTAAAAATAACTTGATATAATTCTAAAGGGGAAAAAAAATTAAAGGGGGAGGGGCTCAAAATATTTTATTTTTTTTTAAGTTTTTTTTACACTTAAACTGTTAAGCAATAAAAGTGAATCTTTCCTTTCCTATTTATTCCATCTCCTTGACTGCATGTGTGTGTGCGCATGTGTGTACGTCTCAAAGTCCCTCTGAAAATTGTACAAAAAAAGGAAAAAATGTTCTCCAAAATAATTTAATTCAAGTAGTCCTACTTCTGAAGCCTTCTTGTTTTTGTTGTTAATTTCCTCTTTGTTCTTCACCATTGACCAGAGTCCAAAGTATCCAAATTCTTGTTTAGGGACACTTGGAAAAAAAATAATTATATTTGCAGGGAAGAAGACCCAAGAAGAAGAAGACCTAAGGAGACTGCTAAACAGCAGGTGCATTGATGGATAGTGCTCAGAGCTATTTGAGCTTGGCAACACCTGTAAGGTGAAGGTCTACAACTCCCCGGGGATCTGGTGAATCATTAGGTAAAATCCAGGTGTCTGCATTGTTCTAAAGGAACCCAGCTGAGTGGTAGAGTGCTTGCTTAACATGCAGAAAGTTCTGGGTACCATCCACAGCACCATGTGCGCGCGTGCGCGCGCGCGCGCGCGCGCACACACACATACACACATAACAAAAGGAACCCAGGTGGCCTGGGGCTCATTCAGCATTGAGATCCACTGATTTAAACTGGGATGAGGAACAGGGTTCCAGAGAGTAAGATGCCATGTCCTTCTCCCATGCTTGAGAACAGTACCTGACCTCGGTTCTCATGGACACAGCAGACACTAGCTACTCCAGATAGAGTCTCATTTCTAGAACATCTCTTAAAGAAGTTTAGGATCCCTCGCCCACCTCCTTTCTTTCTCATAAATTGCTACAGGTTGTCTTTGATCTTAGAGTGGGTGCCAAAAAAGGAGACAAAGTAACTGAAGAAAAACTTCTCCCAAGAATCCACTAAAAACTAAGAGGGCCCCTGCCAGAGATTGGAGATATAGTCTGCTAAGTCTGAACTTGAGCAGAGGAACAGCAAGGGTTAATAACTTTGAGCCAAACTTGCCCTCTAGATAGGAAGATTGGCTGTCTTAAAAATCAAGTCAAAAAAGTTGTTTTTTTTTTTTTTTTTTTTTTGAAATGGGGTCTCATTATGTTGCCCAGGCTGTCACTGGACTCCTGGCTCAGGAGGTACTCCTGCCCCGGTCTTCTGATTAGCTGGGACTATAGGCCTCTGCCACTTCATCTCTAATAATATAAACATCTTCCTTCTTTTGGGAACTTCTTAACTTTGTCAAAGTACTTCTACATGTATTATCTGTTTTTATAATAAATAACCATATACTCATATAAGAACTATTAAATAGGAAAATTTTAATATTGCTATCATTTCCAAGCTTGATTAAGAGCAACGTAAGTCAATTTTCATGAAGTTATGACATTAATTTGTTTTGTTTTTCTTTTTTACCAGTAGTAGGGATTGAACCCAGGGCCCTATAACACTGATTTCTAAATACCCTTTTTATATTTTTTTAAATTTTGAGACAGGGTCTTGCTGAATTGCTTAGGGCCTTAATAACTTGCTGAAGCTGGTTATGAACTCAAGATCCTCCTGCCTCAGCCCCCTGAGCTGCTGAGACTGCAGGCATGTGCCACCACAGCTTAGCTATCAGTTATTTTGTTCCTGTTGTGGTAGTAGGAGTTGAGCCTAGGTGCACTCTACCACTGAGCTATATCCCCTCCTTTTACTTTTTTTTTTTTTTGGTTGGGGGGGCGGGTTAAGGTTGTTCCTAAATCACTGATGTTGGCCTTGAACTTGCCATCCTCCTCCCACCCCAACCTCCCAGATTGCTGGGATTGCAGGCATGGGCTGCTGTGCCTTGCTAATTCTCACTTTTTAAGGTCAATGTCTGAGTTATTTTGTAAGTATTAACGCTTTGGGCTAAACCAGACCATGGGAATGGGACATGACTTCAAAGCGCCTCTCCTAAACTATCATAGACAAATGATAGCCTTACAGACCTGAAAGATAGTACCCTGCCAGGGAACAGGCTCCCCTGGCAAACCATTCCTGTTTCCCTATAGTCACTGGCACTGGGGATGTAATCTTCCTCCCTAATCAATACTTATATTCTCATAAAACAACCTTCTACTTGGTTTCCCTCAAATGAAGTAACTCAACATCCTGTAAGGTCCCCCAGCCGTCTTTGTTGCTAGCCTTCAATCACCATCTCAGGGTCCCCAGACACCCCCGTCCCCCAGCCATGCTTAAGACTCCTCCAAGTGTTCCCTGCAGTACCTAGTGCGAACAAGGACAAAATGGCGTCATACAGACTGGAACACCTTTGAAAATCAGAGGAAGTAGAAACATCTCCCCACCACCACCCACCCGGACCCCAGAACAGGCCTACCAGGAAACCTGAAGGGAAGAGACAGTTTTCATCCTACATGTAAAGGAAGGACCAGGGTGGGCTGCAAGGCCATTGGCCTTGTATCTGAGATGTATTCCAGCTCTGCCATTCAACAGTGCTGGGACAGGTACAGAGGTAGGGTGGGGTGGGGGTGCCACTGGAAGGGGAAAGACAATTGGAGGTCTCACCACCAGGGAGATGCCTCTGTGGGAGCCCTCTAGAAATAAGGTTGGAAATAAGTGGTAAAAACCCAGTGAAGCCTGAATTCTAAGCTTAGGACCCTGGGAATCCTCAGATAGGCCATGGAGAGCCACCTCTGGGATTTAAAGACTGACATTTAAGAGATTTAAGCTGAGAGCTGTGGGTAGGGAATATTTGCTTTTTTCTTTGTTGAGGTACTGGGGTGGAACCCAGGACCTCACACTAAGGTCTACCACTGAGCCACATCCCCAGGCCTACAAGATGTAGCTAAATGGGGGTAAATTCACAATTTGGGTGAGAAACAAAAAGGCCTCAGCTGAGGCTTATTGATAAGGATGCTGCCCATGACTGAGCCCAACATCTTGTTAAAGTCTAGTTAGACTAGATTTGTGCATTGCCTTTAACCTATCAGATCAATCAACGTATCTAAGAAGAGAAAGTTCCTCTGAACAGTCTTGTGCATGAAACCCAGGAAAGCTGCTTTTCACAGTATCTTGTCTCTCAGAATAGGTGCATATGAAGATTTGGTGATTATTTCCCTCCTCCTACCACAAGGCTACTCCTGATGCAAATGCCTAAAACCATCAGAATTGCAGAATATTCGCAATGGATGACAATTTAGGGATTATATGGCTCAGAGTAAGCACAAGCACATTGTTTTGCCCTGAGAGCCAACTGCATGCCTGGAACTGAGCTGAGGAGGGCGTTCACAATTGAGGCAGAATCACCTTCCCAGCAAGCACACAGCTGGTTCAATTCCTTTATTTTACTAATGGGCAAACTGAGATACAGAAACATTGACAAGTCCAAGTTCACACGGGTATTTCCAAAGCCACAATAAACATGCAGGCAGATGGAAATTCGCAAGGAGATGTCATGTATGCATATGACACTTGTGTGATATACACAAATGTATACGTGCATATAGATAAAAATATGTGTGTAGAGATGGAAAAGCTCTATGGTAATCGAGACAGAGTCAGTGTAAGCATACAACTAATTTGGCAAACATAATACAGATGGCAAAGCTCCCCTTTGATTCAGTGACTTACAGGAAAAATATTAATGATCTTTATCATTGGGATCCCTGAAGAGAAGTAGCCTGGGAGCAGGAAAAGGTGGACTTTTAAGTAGTGCGCTCATTTATTAACATGCCCTGCCTTCCCCCAAGTACCAGTGACTACAAAGCATTCCACTCTCAGAATAGCTTTCCCATCCTGGGATGTTTTCACTTAAAACAGGCAAAAGTTGGTTGTGTTTTGCACCAAGGGGCAGCCCTGCTGAGTTAGGTCCTGTGGCCTGCTCCCAAGCTAAAGTGTCCAAAACTCCCCATTCACAACATTCCTGTGGATTTGGCTTTATCTCTAGATAAGGGACCAGACTGACAAGCTGCAGAACTCATGTCTCAGAGAATAAGGAAAAGATTTGAAAAGCTATTTAGTAATAACTCCATCCACTAATCTTCCTCACCAGTGGCCTTCAGCAAATTTGCCCTAATTTCTACCCTGGGTTGGGTGTGTGTGTGGTGGGGGGGTGGTTTCTGGGGACTCCAGAGTCTTTTGCATGGGAGAGGCTCAAAAGGAGGGTTTGCTGCTGACAGGACTCAAGCCCTGGCCCTGAAGGACTTAGTGAAAATGGTTAGTTATGTTTTAGCTATGAATGAGACCAAACCTAGAGGTGAAAAGACAATCAACAAAGCCACAATGTTGAGACTCCTGAAATGGAAAACATCTGTCTCCGAAGGAAACTTTGGCTGCCCTCTGTACCACGGCGGGCGGCCGTGTGGCAGCCACCCTCCAGCTTGATTTCTTAGAAGAGGATCAGCATTCATAAGAAAGAGGGCAACAGAGTCAGAAACACACAAAACAAATAGAGGGGCTCCTAGAAGGAGATCAAAGGTAGAATGAGAAAGATTGAAAAGAAGAAATGCAAACAAAGAACGAAAATTCTGGAGAAGTGCTGTCAAGTTCAGGAGGATGGAATTACCCTAAATGATACACTCCCAGTTACTGAGGAGGCTGAGGCAGGAGGATCACAGGTTTGAGGCCAATTGGGGCAACTTAGCAGAGACTCCGTCATAAAAGAAAAGTACGGGGCCACCAAATGCCGCAGTCTGGCTGGGCACAATTCAGGAGTCACTTGTCAAAAGAAACTAACTTTATTTTTAGAACCACACACGCCAAACAAAACAGCTCCTCAGGAAAAACCCTCAGAGACCAACTGCCACCACAGGCTTCCCCCAAGCCACTCCCCCAACCACCAGCCTCTCCACCTCCCACCTCCCACAATCCTCCTGCTCTTGAGGCCAATTGGCTGGGTCGTGTGGGCGGAGCCAAAAAAGTCCCCCAATGAGCAGCTCCGTGGCCTAAAAGAGCAGGGAAACAGCCCAATGAGCATCACCGCAGAGGAGCCAATCAGCTAGATGTTGCTGGGGCCTCTGTGAGCCAATCATCAGTTGGCAGTCTGAAAGTTTGCTGGGGCCCCTTTGGCTGTGGCTCTCAACAGAAAAGCTTTTAAAAAGAGCTGGGGTGTAACTCAGAGGTAGAGCACCCCTGGATTCAATCCCCAATATGCCAAATCCAAAAGAAAAAAGCAAGAAAAAATACTAGATCATGCATGTCCTGAGAAAATGATGTGGAATTTGGTGATGGTGATCTCAAAGAAATCACTATATTCCAGCCATACCTTAAAAAAAAGTTTTTGTCAGGTATAAAAAAGGGTCTTGGGTCAGGGAAGGAGGCCAGCTGGGGGAGTATTCAGCAGAAATGCAGATGGTTTGAATGACTTTCAGCCGAAAGGAAATTTTAGGATTTCAAGGTATAGTTAAAGAGTTTTTGTTGTTTTGTTTTATTTTTAACCATCCCAAAATAAAGCTATAAAAAAGGAAGTTGCTAAAAAAAATAATATTAAAGCTATAACAAGGGGGAGGGCAATTGCAACAGGAAGGGAAAAGAGTCAGGAAAACTGAAAGAAGAAAATAGGGAAGGAAAAATAGGATTCTAAACTCAAGCTCAATTAGGTCACTGTCACAGGGAAGTTCTGGTTTTAATTTTTAGCATTTAATACATCTCTTTATACATATATATATTTATATATATATTTTTTTTTAAAGGCCTGAATACAGAAAGTTTACAGAATCAGAAAGCGAGAATGTTCCAGAAAGTAATCTCCCCCTTTGCTCCTAGTCTGAGGAAAGAGAAGCTTGCTCCTCTCAGGCAACCTGAGCACAATTCTCAGCCACATGCTACCCTCCAGTCCCAGAGAACCAGTGAGCCCACCCTGGTGACACCCTGGCAGAGGGACATGTTCCAGAATTAGGTTTGTGCATACACAGCCTCGATTGTCGCCCATGACGTGTAGAATGAAGGGGAACAAGATGCATTTGTCCTTTTATGACAGAGGGTCACAGAAACAAGGAGCCAGGGTAAAGAGGGAATGGAGGAAAATTACATGTTTGAAGGAAGACAGAGAAGCAGCAGAGATGTACATTAAAGGAAGGATGGGAAAAAAGAATACAAATCTAGAGTTTCTAAATTACCCCTGGCTCAAGGGCCTGGTTTACCACTGAAGCAGTATAATTATAAAGTTGGCATAAAACAGACCAAGGATCTAGTTACTAATTTCTTACTAGCAATAGCATCAAAACCTCTTCTGCTGCTAGTAGCTGGTCTCTTGACAAAAACCGTGTGTCTCCTACATGATGGAACCTATAGGGAGAACTGGTTTTAATCAGGCCAATCTATAAAATGGTATGCAGTTGCGGTTTGGCTTCTCAGATGTCGATCCGAGCAGAGGAGAAAGTGAGGGATGGAATTGTCAAAGTAACGAGTGGAGGGAAAAGAAAACATTTTACATAAATGCTCCCTTGTCTTGTCGATGCAACATATAGGGCAGGTTTGACAGAAAATTCAGTGGGAACCCTCTGGTAGATTTGAGAAAAATGACCAGAAACATTCCTCTTGTATTCATGTTTTGGGACCGGATTCTGCCTGACCTCAAAAAGGAAATTCTGGCCTGGATATAACTTTAAATGGGCGCTCAAATCCCCCGAACATTTGCTGCAGAAATACGTTCATTCTCACCCCATTCCAGTTAATAAGAACACCAAGCATCAAAGATACATCCTGACTCAACTCTTGTTTACCTTGGCAATTAGAACATCCAGGGTTCCAAAGAAGATTATTCATTGCTAAGGTACAAAATTCCCATTTAGAAAAACTTTTATAGGATTTATATACACAGCAGGCATTTTTCTCTTAATTATTACTTTTGTTCTGAGAAAATGCTCACTTGCAATTGTTGATTTTTTTTTTAATTACAATATTTTAGTCCCTTTCAGAATCAAGACCGCTGGTTCATTCCTAATCAATATAACTGACCAACTGTTCCAGGAGGTGTAGGAAAGGCAACAAATGAGGCTGGAAAGGTGGAGCCCAGGGGCCAGATCATGAATGATAGGAAAACTGAGTTTTGATTTTTTTTTTTCCTGTAGGCCAGTGGTTCTCAGTCAGGAATGATTTTTTTTTTTACCCCAGGGAATGTGTGTCAATGTCATTTTGTTTTCCTAAACAAGATGGGGAGGAGGGTAGGAGAGTGTGTCTGGTATCTGCAGGTAGATGCTGCTAAACATGCTACAATGCACCTAATAGCCAAATTTACCTGGGCCAGATGTCAATAGCACTGAGGTTGAGAAACCCTGCTATAGGCAGTGGGTCACCAGAAACAACTTTTTTTTTTTAGATGTTGATGGAGCTTTATTTTTATTTTATTCATTTACATGTGGTGCTGGGAATTAATCCAGTGCCTCACACTTGCTAGGCAAGTGCTATACCACAGAGCCACAACCTCAGCCCATCCAGCAACAATTCTTAAGAGGAGAATGATCGTGTGTGTGTTAAAGAGATAATTATCGTCATAATATCAGACGATTGGGTGGACAGACAAGAGATACAAGATGGGGAAAGAACTTCATCTTTCGTTGTAAGAAGTGCTTATTATATGTGCTTGATTAAGTGTCAGCCCTGGGAATGCCAAGATGAATAGGAACAGTCTAGCAAGGGAAATAAGACTTTTAGGGGGCGTGAGGAAACTCAAATTCTGATCATGAGTTTATATCGCAAAATGTGTTAGTACCTATGGCCTTTGCTAACAATTAGGGCCTACTAAAATAAAGCCAGAGAAGGGCTTGCACTAGGTCACTGGTTGAGAAAAGCGAAAAGAGGGGCCTGCTGGAGAAAGTTTTCTGAAATGAACTAGACTGGAGGTCAGCCTGGAGGTAGAAGTTGAGAGAAGGACAACCAATTCTGCAGTCTTTATCCTGGACAATTGTATGGAAGTGATGCTAACAACAAAAGCAGGAATCAGAACCAACTGACAGGGCTGTGAAATGTGGTGTTTGTTTGATTTTTAATGTGAAAATATTAGGTTTTTATAGAACAGGTACAAGCAAGGCCCATAGGAAATATCAAGGGTCAATAATCACTTAAAAAGACATTCTTTCAGGCTGGGATTGTGGCTCAGTGGTAGAGCGATCCCCTAGCATGGGCGGGACCCCCGTTCGATTCTTAGCACCACGTAAAAAAGATTTTTTTTAAAAAGGCATTGTGTTGTGTCCATCTACAAAAAAAAGAGATTCTTTCTCCTAAAAAGAAAAAAGAAAAAAAAAGAGACTTTTTTTTTTTTTTTTTTTTTTTTTTAAATGGTGGTGTTGCTGGGATTGAACCCAGGGCCTTGTGCATGAGAGACAAGCAATCTACCATCTAAGCTATATCCTTAGCCCCTAAAAAGATGTCCTTAATAATCAGACATGAATTTTAAAATAATATGTTCTTTCATGCCCTCAGATTGGAAAAATAAGAGTCATAATGATACTTACTATACAATCTTAGCCCTGATGTGATGAAACAGCAATTTTCACACTCTGTGGATAGGTGGATAAATGTAAAAACCTTCCTAGTGGGAAAATTGATTATTGCCTGTAATAGGCTGGGTTGTTCAAAGAAAGAGAACCAATTGGATCTATGGGGATAGAAAACAAAGGCCTTATTATGGTTGTTGGCTGTCATGATTATGGAGGCTGGCAAGTCCCATGATATGCCATTTGCAAGATAAAGAACTAGGAAAGCCCGTGGTTAAGTTCAGCTCTCATATCTAAAGGTCTGAGAAACAGGGGAGCCAGTGATGTCACTCCCAGTCCAAGGCCAGAGGCCTGCCAAGGGAAAGATGGTCAGGGCACACTGGTGCAAGCCCCAGAGCTGGAAGACCAGAGAACTTGCTATTCTGATGTTGGAGGACAGGATGAGACGAGCACAGCAGCTCCAGGTGAGATAGTCAATTCTCCCTTCCTCTTTCTTTCTGTTCCATCTGTGCCCTCAAAGGACTGGACGCACCCTTCACAGTGTGAGAAGAGACCTTGTGTAGTCAGTCCAGTGCTTCAGATGTTAACGTCCTCCTGAAACACCCTTACACATACACCCAGAAATGGTTTTCCCAGCTATACAGATATCCTTAACCTAATCAAATTAACATATTGGCATTTTGTACATACACATATATGTGTATAAACACATATATACATACATACACAGGCACACACACAGTTCGTGTACCACAGAATGATGTTTTGTTTGGGTCAAGCACTGAATAGATGATGACAGCCCCATAGTGTCCCATTGCCTAATGCTATCTTAGTTCATTTAGGTACACTCTAGGATGTTCTCACAACTAGAGTCTCTAGTGATACATTTCTCAGAATGCGTGTTGTTTAATAGCTACTTTGGGCTCCTTTAATATTATAAATTTCTATTATTCTATTATTCCGGATTGAACTCAGGGCCCTGAATCACTGAGCTACGTCCCCAGTCCTTTTTTGTATTTTATTTAGAGACAGGATCTCACTGAGTTACTAAGTGCCTCGATAAATTGCTGAGGCTGGTTTGGAACTTGTGATCCTCCTGCCTCAGCCTCCCGCACCGCTGGGATTACAGGAGTGAGCCACTGCACCCAGTTCCATTGTTAAGTGATGATAACTGTATAAAAATAATTTACACTTAAGTATTACTATATATACATATACAATATATTTTATATACATATTTAAATATATATGCCCCCTAATCTGGCAATTTTACTTCTAGGAATAAGTTCTACAGAAATAATTAAATATGTATAAAATGTATGCCCCACATATTTAAGGTAGTGTTTATATTTCACTGAAAATCAATATCCATAAATAGGGGATTGTTTAAATTAATTATAGTACTTTTTGAACTAATTAAATTCTATGGAGCCACTGAAAATGATAACATTTATTGATTGGAAAGATATGCACAACACTGATAATAGAAATTTATAATATTAAAGGAGCAAAAAGTAGCTATTAAACAACATGTATAGTAAGATCCTATTGATGTAAAACTATACACATATATCAAATAAGAATAGAAAAATGGGACTGCAGTGATGGAACACTTGCCTAGCACATGTAAGGCACTGGGTTCGATCCTCAGCACCACATAAAAAATTTAAAAATGATATAAATGTATCATGTCCATCTACAACTAAAAATATATTTTTAAAAAAAGAGGAAAAATATAGCATAAGGCCTTAACTTTGATCTTCCGTATCCCTTCCCCCAACAAAGAACAGAAAAATTTGACTTGATATAAAACAAACAGCAATAATGGTTGCCTCCAGGTGATGAGGCTGTGATTTTTACCTTTTAGTGAATTTACATGGATTTTCACTTAGTTCTACATTTTTCATTATCTGATTATTTTATAAGCATTCTTCTCTAATGCAAAGAAATAACACAAATCCTGAAAAATAGACATATAATCTCTCAGTCTTCCCTCCCAAAAGAAACAAAAACAAAGATGATGGCCTATATAATTCTTGCCACATTTCAAGTGTTCCCTATAAAAGAAACGGTTCAAAGAAAGCGTAGCCGTAAATTCTGGATTTCCCATGACACTCCTGGGTTATGCCTTTTGTCCTGGCATAGTAACCAATACATCCACCTTTTTGCCCTGGCTTGAAGGATGAGCTCTATTTCATTCTATTCAAAAAGGAAAACTACAAATATATTTCATTACCTCATCTTTCTCCTTATAAACAGTTTTTCAGTCTCCCAGAAGTTTTGTGTGCATCCCCAGACCTCCCAATCTTCCACTCTAACCATTTGGTGTGTTATTTATAAAGAGCCCCAGCTAAAATATCTTGCCCCTTTGATTTCCTCCAGCCAGCTGCTGAAGAAATTTATCTTAGCCTTTACAGAAGACTAAATTGTATCATTAAGACTTTCCTCTAAGTCTTGTTATTTTGACTTTTTGACTCACTCTGCACCCTCTGATTATAAAGTAGCAGCAATTTCTACAATGAACACTGTATTTGTTCACCAGAAATTCTTTCTGTTCCCCAGCCTTCTTTTCAGTTTCCTAATGGTATGTGTTTGGAAATCTGAAAAATTGCCTGGCACAGTTCAAATTTAATGGGAGCATTTAACCATGCTTTCCCTATGAAGCTTATCAGTTAGTTACTTAACCTTTATGAATAGGTTAAATATTTTCCACTGTATTTATATAAATACGATACCTGGTTTCAAGTTAAACCTAATAAAAAGGAAGTTATTCTTTACTTAAATTACCCCCATTTCTTTTCATTTGTTTCCATCTTCCTCCCTTATTTTATAAGTGACCACTTGAATACGAAAGAAATTCATATGGCAGATGTGGAAATGTCAACTGGTATATTTTGTTGTCCTTATTTTAGGTAAAGAAAAGGTAGCTATTCCCCCAGGATGTAGGCTTTAGCCATGAAATCAAGGTCTAAAATCAAAATCAAGTCAAAGGGCTAGGTTGAATTTAAAAAAAAAAAAATCCTGGAAATAAAGCAATCTATGTGTTGAATTCGGAATGATGATACTGAGGCTTGTGTGATACGTGGAAAGCATCCCAGTGTTCCTGATTTCTAACAAAACATTCCTTGTTTCCACATTTCCCAGAGGCTCCCAGCGCACATACACCACCAACTCTCCACCAATGTTGAAATGCTCTGCTAAGTGCTTCATTCATTTCCACATACTATATTTATTCATTTTTCAACAAAAAGTGGCATATTGAATATGGATTCCTGGAAATCGGATAAAATCCACTCATTAGAATTTCAGCTAGTTTCTCATATGCCTGTGCATCCCAGGAGCCAACTCCCCCAAACCCAAGTCCTTGATGGATTCTAGAATCAAATGCCTTAGGATACAGCAGCCAGAAAAGAAAAGGCCTTTAGGCCAAGTCTCTGAGCTTGTGTGAACACACAGTCCCAGTCTGACACCACCCAGATTGTCACCTCCAGTCTAGGGCTATAGGCCTTCAGCTTCCTATTTGTTTCTCCAACTTTAGAAAATCATAAGGTTACTATAGTCTTGTGATCTGGGGCAGCCCCTGCAAGTAGGCAAGTGGTTGAGAAGAACCTCAAGGCAAAGGGCACCACCAGTCAGCAGCTTGACCCTGAACCATTTCCTACAGCCCTTGAGACAGTGTGACATTTAGGGTAATCTTGCACCTAGCCTTTCTTTTTCTTTGCACTGCTGGGAATGGAAACCAGGGCCTCGATTACACTAGGCAAACACTCTACCACTGAGCTACATCCCAGCCCGCACTCAGCACATTTTATCTCTTAAAGGATACGGAGTTCAATAAACAGGAAAAGAAAGCACATCTCGAAGTGTTCACAGTTTCTAACAGGACTAGAACTGAAAATAGAACCCTTCTTTCCATCATCTGTTTTTCATCTTAGAAAGGTGTGTTTAAAAAAGACAATGATTCTAATACTTCAACTTACCTATCAAATTAGAGATTCTACTAAATACAGCTAATGAAAGATGTAGGCTCAAAGGGCTTAGGCCACCTGAAGTATGTTCCATATAGGGATGCAGAGGGAGTGTTCAGGGGGAAAGTGTAGGAACAAATTAATTATCAAATGAGAAAAAAAAAGGGAAGGGATCTAGATATCATGACAGTAATGTCTTCATGTAAAATGCTGAGGTTAGGAGTTAGACAATCCAAGATTTCAGGTTCTGCTTTGGAAATTCTTAAATGTGTGACCTTGAAAACATTCTTCCCCAGCTTCTGTGTCCACATCTATGGAATGAACTTTAGATTTGATGATTTATAAAATCCCCCTTCTGCTGGAAAACTGCATTGTTCTGATTAAAACACACAGACACACACACACACACACACACACACACACACACACTCACATACACCACTGGATTTCTAGCTGGGTGCAGTTGGTGCACACCTGTAGTCACAGCTATTGGGGAGGCTAACATAAGAGAAGTCCTTGAGCCCAGAGCAAAACCCTCATCAAAAACAAAGATGGATTTTAAATTGAAACCTCGTTTTAAATTGAAATATCCCTGTAGCATTTAAAAAATCTGTGAAGCTACAGAGCTTGGCCTTCTAACTTAGGACTCCCAGAATTGTGATTTCTATTCCTGGGATGGCTTTGTCCATACCAGGTGCTGGGCTGTTCCATGAAATGCCCTCAACTTAGCTAGTGGCTATTCTGGAGTAGATTGGACCCAGGGTACAGATACTAAGATGAAATACAGTATGATTTTTCACTAAAACTTACCCCATCCAAAGCTCATGTTCACACTTTCTCCTTAACTTGGAGTTCTTTCCTGGAAAAGTAAAATAGTCCCTAAAACAACAATCACACACCAGCAGGGTGCAGACTGACATACTCTCTCTCTCTCTCTCTCTCTCTCTCTCTCTCTCTCCCCCCCCCCCCCTTTGTACTGGAGATGAAACCCAGGGCCTCCTAATGCTAATAAGCAAGGGCTCTACCACTGAGCAACATCCCCAGGCCTTCCTCCTCCTCCTCCTCCTTTTTCTTTTTTATTCTGACACAGGGTCTCACTAGGTTACCCAGGCTGGCCTTGAACTTGTGATCCTTCTGCTTTAGCCTACCCAGTAGTGGGGATTACAGGTATATGTCAGCTCAGACATTACTTTTAAAAAATCAGGGGAGCTGGGCACGGTGGTACACACCTGTAATCTCAGTGGCTCTGGAGGCTGGAGCAGGGAAATTGCAGTTCAAGGCCAGCCTGAGCAACTCAGCTCAAGGCCCTAAGCAAGTCAGTGAGACCCTGCCTCAAAATAAAATATAAAGGGGGATAGGGATGTGGCTCAGTGGTTAAGTGCCCTTGGGATCAATCCCTGGTGCAAAAAAAAAATCGGGGTGGGGGGGTGGGGGAGGTGGGCGGGGGGGGGCAGTGGGGGAAGCAGCTGGGGTGATGACCTTTGGTAAATTTAGAAAAGGAAATGTTGTAAAGTATAATAGGAGTTATTTCTGTGAAATAAGATGAATGTGATTCCTGAGTGTAAAGATTATTGCAGAAAAGAGCGGGAACAAGAGTCATACACAATGGGCACTTCGTAGAAGGTCTTTTAGATCTGCAGTCAATCTTTTTTATTTTTTTATTTTTATTTTTTTTTAGTTATAGGTGGACACAATATTTTTATTTTATTTTATGGGGTGCTGAGGATTGAACCCAGCGCCTCACATGTGCTAGGCAAGTGCTCTACCTCTGGAGCCACAACTCTAGCCCCTCTGCAGTCAACCTTGATGTGTCCTGAGGGATTTGAGTGTGGTGTGTCCTGAAAGCCTGAATCAGGACACACAACTCCTTCACTTCATCATCAAAACCTAGCTAAAGAAGCAAGGGCCAGGGCTGGGGTTGTGGCTCAGTGGTAAAGTGCTTGCCTAGCATGCATGAGGCACTGGGTTTGATTCTCAGCACCACAGACAAATAAATAAAATAAAGTCCATTAACAACAAAATATTTTTTAAAAAAAAAAGAAAAAAGAAAGAAAGAAAAAAGAAGCAAGGGCCAGTGGGGAGCAGGCTGGGGATGTAGCTCAGTGGTAAAGCATTGTCTAATATGTGTGAGGCCATAGGTTCCATTCCCAGCATGGCCAAAAAAGAAAAGAGTGGGGGGAAAAACCAACAACTAGAAGATGCAAACCAACAACTAGAAGATGCAAATCATTCAGATTTAATAAGTAGAAGAAAACCAGTGCCCTTTGTTTAAAGATGCTGCATGCAGACTACAGACTGTATGGCTCCAGAAATCTTTGGAGAACATAGTACTCATTTTCCATCTTGAGTATGCTCAGACTTGGGGCAGGGAGGGCCATGAGTGTGGCCTCCACTTTGGAAACCATAAACTGCAGAACAGTGAGGTTTACTTTTCCTATATGCCTGATACATACAGAGGACTGTCCGTGACCCAATCTTAGCCACTGGACCACTTGCTCCTAAGGCCGAATCAAGAGCTAGGCTAGAGAAAGGCAGTCTGCTCACTGTGGCAAGGACAGACTGGGAAACAGGCAAAATCTGACCAGGCTGTGCTAGTTAGAAAATAATTAAGTATCTTCCTGTTTCTTGGTTCTTTGGAGCACCTGTGGATCCTGCTCTTTCCAATGAGGGGGATCCCTTGGCTTATGTGATCTCTCCGCTCCTCTGTTTCTACTCCCCATCCTCCAGGACCACATCCTCCATGAAACTCCCCTTTTGCTAGTATCAGCCAGAATCTTTTTCTATGGGTGAAACTCAGAGACAGGGCAGGGTGATAGCCTTTGTGTTGATATTCTGCTGAATTAAAGGGCACTGAGGATTAAAGAGAATAATGATGATAAAGCATTTGAATGAATGATCAGTATACCTTGATGAGCTGACCGCTTTCACAAGGTGTCCCCTGTGGTGAAACTTCAGCCCAGGATTTCAATTTTTTGTGACTGTTCCAAGTTAGGTTTTTGATAGTGGCTCCCAGCTCCACAGTCCTCATCTCCAGACTCAAGTCTCCAAGAGGAATGATTTTAAAATAAACTATCAGAGAGGACACTGGGACAGAACAGGCAAAATCTGGTCTTTCAAATGTGGTGGTAAACAACCAGAGGTAGAAAGAAAAGAATCCACACATAAAATACAGGGGCAAGGCAGGCATGTCTACTCTCTAAAAACAACCCATTTTCTTGGTCAACAATGAAAATAGCAATAATGTGGGGCTGGGGATGTGGCTCAAGCGGTAGCGCGCTCTCCTGGCATGCGTGCGGCCCAGGTTCGATCCTCAGCACCACATACAAACAAAGATGTTGTGTCCGCCAATAACTAAAAAAAATAAATAAATATTAAAAAATTCTCTCTCCCTCTCTCACTCTCTCTTTAAAAAAAAAAAAAAAGAAAATAGCAATAATGTAATTAATATTTATTGAGCTCTTCACACACATTGGGCCCTACTCTAGAAGCTTCAATAGATTTAACTCACTTCATCCTTAAAACAACTCAGGAAGGGCAGTTATAATTAAAACTCCCGTTATCCAGACGGGAACACCAAGAGATCCACCCCACTTCTCAAGGTCTCATAGCTGGTAAGTAATAGAATTAAAATTCAAACCCAAGCAGTTGATTCCAAACCCCATTTATTTAATCCTAAACCATTACTCACCCAACAGCCTCCAAAAAATGATAAGCAAAAAATTCATAGGTATGAACTCAATGTTGTCTGAAAGTCAAGTATATCTTTATTTGAGTAACTCTAATAATCTCAGGTTTTGTCATTCATTCTTCAACTTTTAAAAATTTATTTATTTGTTTGATTGTTTATTTATGTATTTATTTATTTTTCAGTGCTGGTGATAGAACCCAGGGCCTCAAACATGCTAAACATGAGCTACACCTCCAGGCCCTGGATTGATTCTTAAAATGATCCAAGGATGATACCAGAGATAACAAATCATATACAAAAATAAGGAAAAGAAAGAAAAGTCCAGACAACAGATCTACTGACTAAAGCAATTATGGAAAAAGGAGAAAATATTCTTCATAGGGAACATTATGACGTTTTTAATGGGTGCAATCACACCCCCAAAACAAAATTATATAAATGAGGACCAGATACAATGTAAAGAGACCTGTACCCCTATCGAGCACACTGAAGGGAAACCTTTTCTCTCGTAACTCAAACTTGACAACAAATTTGTATCAAGTAAGACAGCAGAAGACAGGAAAAAAGAAAATTGAATTTGTTATTCATGTCTTTGACGTTTCTAGAAGTATATGCTAATCAGAATGAACTACTCACTATTAAAGAGGTAATTCAAGAAATCCACAGTGAAGTATTAGGGAAACCGGAGTAAAATAAAAAGCGGGGAAGGGGCATGAATTCTACCCTGGGAACTGCAAGGAAAACTTGAAAAAAGTATTCATGTCCTGGGGGGAGAAAGATAACCCTGAAGAGTTGAAAGAGGCTCTTAGAGAGGAACGGAATCACAGATAAGGACCTGGAGATGGGGAGATGGGGAGATGGGGGTGGGGGGATAAAAGGGAGCCGGGTCAATAAATAGCATAAGAAATCTAAGTGACAAAAAACATTTAAAGAGTATGTACACATATTGTCTCTTGGAAAGCAGCCCTTTTCCCACAAGAGAGCACAATGTAATCAACTGAGCTGAGGATAAGAAATGACTCAAACTCTACCCACAGTCCCCTTTCTCCTCCCTATCTTTTACACCTGAAACAGGAAACTGTTCTTGGTTGTAAACCAAAGAAATGGAGTGAAAAGTATAACACTTGAGCAGCCAGCACTCTAAGCAATTAGAATAAAGCTAGTAAAAATACACAGAACTGGAGCTGGCAGATGCAGTCAGATACTCGGTAGAGCCAAGCTCAGTGGTGCACACCTGTAGACCAGTGAGTGATTCAAGAGGCTGTGAGGCAGAAGAATCTCAAGTTTGAGGCCAGCCTCAGCAACAGTTCACCTGGGTGGAGCCAAGCCAGAGAGAGGGGGCCTCTGCTAAGGGCATCCTTACATCACTTGTCATCCCCCACCCTGATGGACATGGAGCCAGGCACAGTGACACATGTCTGTAATCCCAGTGGCTGGGGAGGCTGAGGCAGGAAGATAGAGGGTTCAAAGCCAGCCTCAACAACTTAGTGAAGCCCTAAGAAACTTAGGAAGACCCTGTCTCAAAATAAAATATAAAAAAGGGCTGGGGATGTATCTCAGTGGTTAAGTACCCCAGTACCAAAAAAAGAATCATGCTGGAGAGGATAAAGGCCCTTCACTCATTCCTGCCTGTGTGAGTTCAACCCAGCTCTTAAGAAGTGTGTCACTGCCACCACCCTGCTCCTGACACCCTCACTATCTCCCCCTGGACCATTACCAGAGCCTCCTTCTATGTATCCCTTCCACTAACTTTCCCTGAACCCCCAATATCTGCACCACACTGCCTGCCACCAGAGAGATCTTTCCAACCTTCAAATCTAATCATGGCACTTCCTGCTTTAAAATATCCAGTTGCTTCCCACTGGCTATGGTAGTCAATCAGCAAATCATGACCCATAGGCCAAATCCAATGCAAGCAAAGAACTTTGTATGTTTAAAAAGTTATTAAAAAAAAAAAATTAAAGGAAGCCAGACATAGTGGTGCACGCCTATAATCCCAGCGGCTCCGAGCCTGGGGCAGGAAGATTGTGCATCCAAAGCCAGCCTCAGCAACAGCAAGGTGCTAAGCAACCCATTGACCCTGTCTCTAAGTAAAATACAAAATAGAGCTGGGGATGTGGCTCAGTGGTCCAGTGCCCCTGAGTTCAATCCCCCGTCCCACCTACCCATCCCCCCAAAATTAAAGAAATTCATGACATAGATGTATATCTCACCTGCAAAGCCTCCAATACTTACCATCTGGCCATTTTTAGAAAACGTACGTATCAGCCCCTATGACTCCAGTAGAGAACCAAGAATATGGACTCAATGTGACATTAAGATCTTCCACGATCTTGCGCTACTACCTCGGGACTTCCTGTGGACCAGCCTTCTCCTGGCTCAGTCCCTCCATAGTTACAGATCCATAGGTGGCCCCAAAACACACCAAGCACGCTGCTGATCTTCTGTTCCCTCATCCTGGAATGCTGGATCCTCACAAGGCTAGCTCTTCTGTCAAGCTTCAGCATGCCCTGTGAGACTCGCCATTTATTTACTTGAGGATTCAGCCTCTTGAACCAGGGTCTTTTGTCCCCTCTTCTCAACAGCAATTGTGACTGTGGCTGTGAATGCCAGCTCCACTGGGAAAGCAAGCCAGAATGTCTCGCCATCTTGGTAGCCCAGCACCAGGCCTGGCATTCTGTCAATACTCAAAAATAAATAATCGTTAATACATTACAAATAAATAAATTACAATTATCAAATAATAAATATTTATTGCATTTCACTTGTTACCAAAGGTGAGTTCATTTCATCTGTAACGGTCTCTTTAGATCTCAATTTTCTCATCTTTCTTCCTTACTTGTGCTGCTGTCGCTCAAATGCACATGCTAAGTGTGCCCTCTACCACTGAGCTACACTCCCAACTCCAGTGTTCTCTCTCTCTTTTTTTTTTCTAGATTATTATTATCTATTGGTGGAAATTCTTTTGCTCATGAAAAGTTTTCTCATCTTAAGAGAAATTTGAATCTAACGATTTTTAAGGCCTTAAGCCTCTTACATTATATTTTTCCATGAGAAACAGATTTTAAAATGGAATATTAGAAGTAAATTTCTGGCCTATGTCTCCATAAAGAATTTAAAGAGTAGTACTGAACCCAGACTGAGGAGCCTGTTTTCCTTCCCTTCGCCTTTGTTTTGGGTGGGGGCAGGGGTGAGGGTGTGTGGGGGAGGGTGCTGGGGATTGAGCCCAGGGCCTTGTGCGGATGCACAATGAGGCAAGAGCCTTTTCTAAGTGAGTGGAAGGTAAGGAGCCAGAGGGTAAACAGGCAGAATTGTGTATGGGCTTGGCCAGATGGCAAGTCCATGTTCAACTATCCGGGCACTGAGAAACTTGTTGGGGGATTATCTTTAAATCTGGTTACTCTGCCTTCCTTGTTTCTGTTATTTTATTTATTTATTTTGTACCAGGAATTAACCCAGGTGCTTAACCACTGAACCACATCCCCAGCCTCACCCTATCCCACTCCCTTTGGTTTTTCTTTGTTTGTTTTGTTTTTTTTAATTTTGAGACAGGGTCTTACCAAATTGCTGAGAGCCTAGCTAAATTGCTGAAGCTGGCCTTGAACTTTTCCATCCTCTTGCTTCAGGCTCCCAAATCGCTGAGATTACAGGAGGGTGCTACCACAGGGGCTTCTACCTTTCTTTTGTGTTGTTTCCTTTCAATATCAGAGGCAAGGATCTGCCAGTTGAAGCTTTTGTAAAGGTTGAATAAAACAGAACATGGCATGATGGTTAAATGCTTCTACAGTAAATCCCTCTCCTATTTTAAAAGTGAAAAAGCGCCCTGGGTTTGATCTCCAGCGCTGCAAAAAATAATAAAGAAAAGTAAAAAGTAACAAGTAGTAAATTTCCCTTCCCATTCACTACCTCAGTCCAGTCCCCAAATCATTGTTAACTGGCTATCCTTCCAAAGATATTCTGTGTTTCGAAAATCATAGGTATCTACCCTTCCTTCCTTCCTCCGTTCTTTCTTTCTTACACAAATGGAAGCATTTTATTCACACCATGATGTACCTTGCTAGGTTTGCCTTAAAGTGTATTCAGAAGGGCAGACTGAATGATGACATCCCAAAGATGTCACATCCTAATTCCTGGAAACTGTAAGCCTTACACGGCAAAAGGGACTTTGCAGATGTGATTGAGTGAAGGATCTTGAGAAGAAGAGATTATCCCGGATCATCCTGGATTATCCGGGTGGCCCAATGTCATCCCAAGGGTTCTTATAAGAGGGAGGCAGAGAATGAGTTATGATGACAGAAGTCAAAGAGTCAAAGATCTGAAGATGTTGTGTTGCTGGTTTTGAAGGTAGGGGGAGAACCCACGAGCAGGTAACCTCTAGAAAATGAAAAAGGCCAAGAAACGGCTTCTTCCCTGAAGCCCGAAGAAGGAACCAGCCCTGCCAACACCTTGACTTGAAGAAATCAGTGAAATTAAATGTCAGGGAATTCGTGAAATTAATTTCAGACTTCTAATCTCCAGAACCATTGAGACAATAAAATTGTGTTCTTTCATTTATTTTTCTAAGTTGTGTTCTTTCAAACCAGTAAATTTAGGATCATTTGTTACCATAGCCCTAGGAAATAAATACACCTATGCATTATCCCATAACAGTACACAGAGATTCATTTTTTGTTCTTTTTCCTGTCCACATACTGTTCATTTGTATGGATGAATCACAAAGTGTAAACATATTTTCTGTGTTTTGCCACTACAAATTATGTTTCAAGGATGACCCGTATGTAAATATGTGCACATATGTGAAAACACATTTGGAGTAAAAAAAAGTTACTGCTGGCTCAAATTTTAAAAAATGTTGTCAACAGCCTTGAATGGACTTTTAAAATCATCTATTGCTTTCCTCTGTCAGTGACCTACCTGACCCCACTCACATGAAGGCTCAGGAGTACAGTGGCTAGATTTTGCTTTGTCTTCAATCACAGAAAGCATCTTTGAAATCTATTTGCTAGACATGGCCAGAAAAGTCACCATGGAGTTTTATCCTGTCAATCTCAGTCCACACACAGGCCTTTCCTTGAACTGAAGCAGAATCATCCATTCCCAACACCACAATAAATAAACAGAAAAAAATAAAAAAAAAAAAAAAAAAACAAGGAAACAGATAAGAAAATAGAGAGGCTTTCACTGCTCAGTGGAAGCCAGAGAACAGCAAGGTCTGTAGCCAGTGGCCTTCAACATCTTGTAGAAAAGATCCTGCAGCAAGGATCCTTTCTACAAGATGGTGTCTTTCCAACCTGAAGTTCATAAGGGTCAGTCAAAATCCCTTAGTCAACCTTCCCTGCCAAAAAAGACACCTAAGCTTGTGCCAGGGTTCGATCCTCAGCACCACATAAAAATAAAATAAAGATGTTGTGTCCACCGAAAACTAAAAAATAAATATCAAAAAATTCTCTCTCTCTCTCTCTCTCTCTCTCTCTCTCTCTCTCTCTTTAAAAAAAAATATTAGCGTGAACTGCAAAACAAATATAAATTTTGTGTTTCTGTAGAGGTGAATTTGAAGTCTAAGAAAAATCAAGTAATTCACTTCTACATCATGATTAGCAAACTAAGGCTTAGAGGAAGTTAAGTGCTTTATTAAATGAAGGTCATCTACTTTGTGTGTATATGTGTGTACAAGTATAATACTCAAGCCTCCCTAGGTAGCCTTTAAGGAGAAAGGTCTAGATTAGTTTTCTCTAGTATGCCCGTTGGTTAAAGCTTTACTATGTGTTTTGGTCAGCTTTCAATGACTGTAACAAATACCTGAAATAAATCAATTTAAAAAGAGGAAAGTTTATTTTGGCTCATGGTTTTGGAGACTTCAGTTCATGGTTGATTTGTCCTCTTCCTTTTGGGTCCATGGTGAACAGGAGGTAAAAGCAGCTGCACCCAATGGCAGTTAAGAAGCAAAAAGGGAGCTTAAAAGGAGGGGGCCAGAGTCCCAATATCCACTTCAAGGGCACATTAACAATGACCTAACTTCCTTTCACCATGCCTCATCTCCTAAAATTCCCATCACCTACTAATGGTACCACAAGCTGGTGATCAAGCCTTTAACATACAGGTCACTGGGGAACACTTTTCTCAACCATAGCAGTGAGGCAGTAAGGCAGTAAGTCTGTCTCTGAGGAGCGTAGCTTAAATGAGATATGGACAATTTGAATGAGGTCCCAAGTTAGGTGATGGTCATGGACAAACAAGAATATTTAGATATCTCTGGTTATCTGTCCTAGGGGTGGAGATGTCCATGAGAATAATTAAGAGCAGCAAAAGTCCCAAGGATGGGCAATAGCTTTGGCTGAGCAGCAGGGAATACAGCCGCTTCCAGGATCAGGGAGGAACCCTGCAGACCTAGCTACACACTGGTGGGACACACCAGCTGTCACTGTATGAGAAAGCTACCTACAATTAAAGAGTGGATACTGGAGTACTTTTGTGGTTTTTGTTCTCCACCTACACAAATGTCAAAAATGAAAGTTAATTTACCAGAGAGAACAAAATAAACCAAAACCATACAGTATTTTCTTTCATAAAGAAAGACGGCTCCAAGAAACAAGGTCTGCTGTAATCCCGTCTGGCTGCTAAGGCAATTAACCAGGAGTGGGGTGCTGCGAAGGGAGGGCCACAGACCAGATTATCTCCCAGGGAGAACAAGAAGTTGCAGACATTTTCCATAAATCTCCTCTTCTGGCAATTTAAAAAACAGAAGGAGATAAATGAGTGACAGCCCCAACCATGCCTGTCTTCACTAAGCCACGCTACTATCCCCCTATCAGCAGGAGGGAGTCTCCTCGCTCTTTTAATGAGATCACAATCATTAGTCACTTTGGTATTATCATCTGACGTAATTGTGATTCTGTTACAGAGATTAGGTGTGACCGGTCTTGCTCCACATCCAGAAGACAAGCCCAACGCTTCCGCGGTGCGCATGCCCAGACTCCACGCCAAGTTTCAGCATTTAGCTGGGTAGAAACCCCCCACTCCAGTTTTCTTCACTGTGCACCCAGTAACAAGGAGGTAGATGGCCCCTCGGGGTGCTCTTCTCACTTGTTGCCCTGTCAACCTTTGGAAAAAGTCCTCTGTTTCTGCAGCCTAAGTGATGAACAACTACCCTTTCTGAGATGCAGAACCCTCAGCCAACTTTCCCCGCACATCTGTCTCCCTGGCCATAAGTGTAGTCTATTTCAGCCTTTCTGCCTTGAGAGGAAAAGATGAGGAAAATGTTTGTCCTGTTCTAGCTCATCCACTCTGATGATTCCAAGGTCAAAAGGATTTTCCATCCTGCATATAAAGTGTTTTGAACTTACTGGTTGAGTTTTCAAGGTTAGTGGAATTTTTTATTTTTATTTTTTAAGCTGGACCCTCTGTCTGTCACAATGATTGACCTTTAGACTACTTTAACATTTCAGTGCCAGCCTTCCTCAAAACAACAGTGTCACAGCAGGAATACTTAGAAATGGAGTTTGCTCTTCTCAGAGCTACTAGCCCGTATCCTTTTCAACAGTGACTTATTTTCTCAACCTCGAGTTAAATTTAAGCCATGCTGTGCTAATTCCATCTTCATACCTTTTAAAAGCAATTTCTTCTAAGTAGGGGAAAGTGGTTGTGGGAGAGGGGAATTTCCACCCACCTTCAAACAATCCCACCTGATCTTTGAGTGATCCCTGACTCTTCCAGACCATTTGTGAATAATCTAGTGGGACATATTACCCACACCTCACACCACACCCTGCCTGGCATTTCATGTCATTATTTCATGAGGGTCTATCTCATTCAAAACTAGATTATAAATTCCTTAAGGACAAAAGCGTTCACTTCCTATCTCCTTTGTACATGTTCCCACTCACCTGCAGGCCTCCTGTTGATTACCGATACGTTCTCTGTGCAAAGCAATGATAGTACACAATGAAAACGTGGGAGAGACAAACCCAGATGTCGCATGCATGAAATTACATACTTCTTTTTAAATGTGAAAGTACTCCAAACAGGACAGCAACAAATACAAAAATGCATTTATAACCTTTGATTTGTGATTTTTTTCAATAAATACCTCATTCCTAGGAAAATGATGTAAATTCAGCCATTTATTGACTTATTTTCCTAATGGTCTCACATTTAGGGAAATTTCTATGCAAAGAATGAGATCTAGAAGATGTAAGGAAATGATTCAAATCCTATCTTCCTGGGAGCTGACATTCTGTCTCAGTTTCTCTTACCTGATCAGCCCTTAGCGAGGTTTGGTTTTATCATAATTATAGTAAACATTTAACTGGCTTCTGACTCTAGTTACTGGGCTAAATACATTGCATTCATTATATCATAGAATCTTCAGAAGAATCCAAGAACATGGAAATCATAGAACCCCGATGTCACAGATGAACAAACTGAGAGGCATAGAAATTAAATAACTTGTCCAAGCTCATGCAACCTATAGTCAGTAAAGCCAAAATTCAAATGAACGTTTAATATACCCCATAGGTGTTAGCTTTCCACCACTACAACAAAATACCTGAGACAATAAGATTTATTCTAGTTCATAGTTATGAGATTTTAGTCCATGATCCATTAGCTTCATTGCATTGGGCCTGTGGCATGGTGGCACATCATGGCAGGAGCACATGATGGATTGAAACCACTCACATTGTAGCCAGGAAGCAAGAGACAGAGGCAGGAACAGGGGCTTTACAGTCTCCTTTGAGGTCATCGTCCCAATGGTTTAAAGACCTCCTACCTGCTAAAGGTTCTACTACTTCCAAATCTTGGGCTCTAATACCACTCTAGAGACCAAGATTTAAACATATCAGGCTTTGGGGGACACTCAAGATTCAAACTTCAATACCTTGCTACTCAAAGTGTGAACTCTAGACTAAGAGCAGATCAGCATCTGGAAACACATTAGAAATGCAAATTAACCAATCCTACCCCAGATCTCCTGAATAGAAGTCCTGGGGTGAGGGACCCAGCCAGGCAATCTGTGGTTTAACAAGGTCTTCAGGTGATTTTGATATGTACCAAAAGGGTTAGCAAACTTTTTTAAAGGGTCCCAGAATAAATATTTTGGAATTGCAGGCCATATACAAATGTTGCCATAGAAAATATATAAACAGAGCTGGGAGTCTAGATCAGGCCCTAGGTGTGATAAATAAACAAATGGGTGTGACAGTGTTCCAATAAAACTTTATTGACAGAGTGAGATGGCCAGCCCCAAAGTTACAGTTCACTAACCCTTCTAATTTTTGTAAAACAGATGCCTTGCGAGCAGTTACAGCAGAACTTTCACTTTTTAAAATAGGTAATAGTATCAGTATTGAAGTGTTAACTAACAAAGTTTGGAGTAGTCAGAACAAATTTTATAAATTTTTAAATTTTTTCTGTTAAATTAACTTGCCCAGTGAAAAATTCTAAGAATGTTTGACAAATTGACATTACTACAGAATAGAGATTGAAACTTTAAAATAATTTTTTAAAAAAGTAATAGACTTTAAGCTATAAGTTAACTATGAGTAAGGAAGTTCCAAGCCCTGATGGATTTTTTTTTTTTTTCTTGTTATGCCGGGGTTTGAACCCAGGGCCTTGTGCATGCAAGGCAGGCACTCTACCAACTGAGCTATATCCCCAGCCCCCCAGTAAATATTTTTAAAGATTTTTTTGTAGACTAAAATAACAGTTATAGGGTTCATTGGTTTTGTTTTGTTTTGTTTTGTTTTTGTGTGTGTGTGTGTGTGTGTGTTTTTTGTTGTTGGTGTTGTTCTTTTTCTGTGTGTGGCATTTGAGTTTGAACCCAGGACCTTGTGCATGCAAGGTAAGCATTTTACCAAATGAGCTATACCCCCAGTCCACTCCATTGAGGTTTTTTGATGATAAAACTTGGAAAACTCTGTTCCCCTGTCCTGTCTGTTCCATGTCAGTTCGGCTATCAAGCATCGGTAACACTGATTTTTAATCTCTGGAAACATTTTTTCTCTATCCATTTACTATTCAAGCATCACTAGGTTTGGGGAGTTTGTTTTTGCTTTAATTGACCCTTAGGCTGCTTGATGGAGTTTTCCAGTTAAAGAGTCATGTCTCCCTTTATATAAGGCAACTTTCCTCTACCATTTGTTAATTTTATCCTTTTCAGTTTTCTGTTTCCTATTTTTCTGATTAGATGAATATTTGACCTTTAATTCTATCCTACATATTTGTTAATTTTTTTTTCATTTATCACTTTTGTCTTTTTATTCTATTTAGTGGAAGATTTCCTTTGTTTTTCTGAGATTGTGTCCAATATATTTTTCAATGCAGATGTTGAATTTCTTTTTTTAACCATCATATTTTAATCATTTGGCGTTCCTGGTCTCTATTATTCTGGGCTCATAAGAGTTTGTTCTTATTTTAAGGATATGATATCATTTTGATTTACTCTGAGAATTCTAAAAGGACTTTTTTAGCTGTATTTAGTTATCTGAGTGTTACTGACTCTGTTTCCTTCAGGACCAGTTCATCTGTTAGTTTATGTTCATCCCTCTATTTTATGAAATTGGCATTGCCAAATACCTCGTGCCCTAATTCTGAATGAAGGAAGAAGCTGAGTCACATATGTAACTTGCCACATCCTCTATTATCTGTGGCAGTTCCTTGCAGACTCCGGGTGAGTAGGATGTCAAAAGGCAGGATTCCCTTTTGGGCAAAGCCTTCCATGTAGACATCCCCACGATTGCCTCAGGCATGAAAAACTTTCTTACAGCTCACACCTGACCAAACTGTCCTCCTCCGGCATTTGCTATCAGACCCAGGGTTACATCCAGCTTTTTTTCTTCAGGCCTAGCACCTACACTTGCCTTCATTTTAAGGATTAGTTTTCTTTAGAAACTATTTGCTTTTATCCCACTTGCCAAGATTTGCTCAGGTTTGCATAGAGATTGTGCAGTGAAGTAAAGGAAGAGAGGAGAAAGAGAAGCTCCCCTTGAGGGAGGGTGTCCCGAAGTCCTGAATTCAGAACTTTAAATAAACACACCATCGGTGCCCCCCTGACCCATTCTTGTCCTTTGTGCTTGATGGCTCCAAGCCTGGAGCTTCTCGGTCCTCTCTTATCTCTGGAATCCCCTTCTCTGTTTTTACTTTTGTTTGCTTTTCATGTAAGTCTGTCTGCTTTCTATCTACCAGCATTTATTCACACTCCATGATTCCTTTATTGATGTCCAGCGCTGCTGTGGTTTAATTAGCTAGATTTATAGATGGACAAACAGACAACCGACAACTAATAATTTCAGTCATTTCAATGGGACTTGGGAAAGGTTAAAGGTTGATGCACATACTCAGTCTACCATCCTGAACAGGAAGACACTCAGTGAAGTTCACAGCAAGTAGAATTTGTCTTTTGGGAGTCCTTTTAACCTTTTCCTCCTTCTACTCTATCTAATTAAATTTTCAGGAAATTATCTGAAAAATACATATATGATGAGTACATTATCTGATAGACACTTCTTTTAAAAACACATACACAGAGATAAGAAGGAAGCTAAATTTTAATTTTTAAGAAAAAAAACATAACTTTATTTAAATATTTATTTTTAGTTGTAGTTGAACACAATACATTTATTCTAAACATTTAGTTTTATGTGGTGCTGAGGATAGAACCCAGGGCCCTGAGCATGCTAGACGAGCGCTCTACCACTGAGCCACAACCCCAGCCCCAGAAAAAAACATAACTTTAACAAACTAGGTTTCCAGGCATCATGAAAGTGCAAACAACTAAATATTTTATGAAAATTTTCCTTTTGGGGTGAATTTAATTGCCTGAGATCAAAGTTCAATCTGAACATCCATGAACCCCAGTACTTCTGTCAGTCAGATGAATTAATGGATTTAGGGTGGTATTTATAATCAACTACGAAAGCAATGTAGTATTTTAAGAAAGACCAAACTAACCACATCAATGTATTTTTGACATCTCATTTTTTCAAGGTTTAATATTCAGGGATCTTTGAAAATTCATAGAAAATCAACATTGATAAATGAACATACATTTCAAAGAAACTTCTAAATATTTTGCCTCAAAAATAATGCCTTCTCCAGATGTTTAAAAAAAAAAAAAAAAAAAACAGAATGAGAACACCTAGTTAGAAAGGTAAAGAGTGAAGAATAATGTGTAAACAAACAATTCTAAGTAAATGACCAAAAAAAAAAAAAAAAATTATGTTTGGATTTTTATTCTAAGTGTAAGGCAAACACTAATACTAATAGCTGAGTCTCTATGATATCATCTGTTTTCCAAAAATCTTTCATTGTATTGTAACAGATACTTGTGGTAATGCATTATGCATTATTATAATAATAATGAATATATATTATTATTTATAAAGTGGTGAATGTAGAACAGTTAAGGTCTAGGAACCTTCTGAAAAGTTAGCAATTGGCACATTCTTTAGATCCCTTCACTTTGCAAATAAATATAGAGAAAAATGATTTCTTAGCTCCCAGACTAAGCTCAGATTCCAAACCTTCTGACTTTGAAGCTGCTCTTGTGTCTCCATCAAGCACGAGTTTGTACACGCATGCACATATGTGTACACACAAACTCCTTGTTTTTCAAACCAGTGGTTGGATGGACGAGGCTTATGGCCTTACTCCACAGTTATCAAGCATGACAGAGCTGGAAGGAAAACATCTGGTCCAAGGTTGCCGCTAGCCTTTGTAGCAGAGAACAGTCTTTGATCTCCAGCTGCAGCTCTCTATTGAGCCTAGCAGATCAATTAGTTAATAGTCCATTCCCACTAGTGGTCTCACCAGCAGACTACCTGGGATAGACGCAAGTCCTGTTTATCAATCCTTCCCTTCCCCTTCTACTTTAGACAGATCCTTTCCCCCCTTGAAATAACATAATTATTAAACCACTTCAGTCACTTCTGTGGTTAATGATTCCCTCCTTTCTTCAGTTCCGCTCTCCTGCTGAAACCTCTTGGTGGGTTTTAAACACACCATTCCGTGGCTACAGTTTCATTCCCCTACTACAATTAAGGCTAGGAGCAGTTTGCAATACCATTATTAAAACCAACATCTTGACCAGGCTTGGCTAGTTCCCTTGAGGTATTGGAATGATCTTTGCTTTTGTTTGTTTCTTTTGTTATTTTTTTAAAATTCTCAAAAAATTTGAGAGAAGTAATATAATATCAACATTTTCACCAGACTTTCCTTCTGATAAACTCAGTACATTTTCCTTATATTGTGAAGACTGGTTCTAGGAATTAAACAAACATATAGGAATTTTTAATCTCATTACAATGGCATTTCTATCAGTGCTATTTGGAAAAGAATGATTATATGTCAGAGAACAAAAATGAGTTATTTGAGGACTGGCATGTAGACTTCCAATTAGTTTTAGTGATTTTAATGAGGTCAAGACATCATATCTGAACTCAGTTTTTTACCTGAACACACACACACACACACACACACACACACACTCATACACACATAATGCTCTAAAATAATTTTTGTTGTTGTTTTGTTTGTTTTTTAATAGAGTTAGTCAACTGTCTGTACCCTTCAGGCACACTAGATAAACCAGTTGTGCACAGGGGACAGTCTGAGACAACCCAGTGCTCCAGGAGCTGGTGTTCGACACCCTGTTTAATGAATTTTAAGCACGAGACCCCAGCCTGATTTCCATGCTGGGGCCAAATCAAACCGCGGGGCACTAACACTGGCTGTGCTTGGATGCCCAGCTGGGTATAAACATGGTGGCTGTTTCCCATCGTTCAGAAACACCCCAGGCAGTTACAAGCACTTTGCCCACATGAAATTCCAAAGGGAATTTCAAGAGGCAGAATGTAATTATCCCCTTTGGAGTTTGGCACAGATAGGAAGATTAAACAGTGCTGTCCTTTGTCCCCAAAATAAAACGTGCCAGTGGTTCTGCAGATTCAGCCAAGATGTAAGAAAGGAGCCTAGAGTCTTGTTTGACTTCAGTGTCCCCTTTTTCACCTCCATATGTCACTAATTCCTGTGTTCTCAGAAAACTGAAGCAGTCCTCAAGGTGACCCCTTTTTATGTCACTTTATTACCACTTTGAATGGTTTGTAGAAGAGGCCAGATATAAATGTTCTATAAAGATCCTGTGACCCACTGACTCTATAACTCAGTACAATTCAAGAACTGCTTAGAAAACAATTCTCCAAAGCTTTGCTTTCCAAAGGCTACTTAAGATGGTAATTCTCTATGTATCTGAGAATTGACATATCACATTTCCATAAAGTTTATAATAATTAACACTTGTAATTAGGTCAGTAGGAAATTAATGGCTGAGTGTAAGTCTTGATAGGTTTTCCACTAGATACCCTCAGAGAATGAGTGAATGTCACCTGTTTGATTTATGCCGACTATAACTACAAGAGAGACAAGACCAAAACAAAGTAAAAGTTTCCCTGGAGCCTCACAATCCATACTTGCCTGTAGTATGAATGGGACTGTGTTCTCATTTCCTTGATCAAGTCATGGTGGCCATGACACTCCTCCCCATATTCTCCCTTTTGTCCTTTCTGAGGTCATCATCCTAAATGACTTTCCCTGGAATCTGCCACATCTTCTAACATCTCTTGGCACTCATCCAACCAGCACCCTGATGACATCATGCCTAAGACCCATAGTCTGAACTCAAGGCACAACTGACTAGCAAAGACCAGAAGGAAAAAAAAACCCAAGTTCAATGTTAGCCAAAGCTTACCTCCATTGTTGTCAAAGTAAAAATATTCCTAGTCTTCCAATCATGCTTTCTGAATCACCTAATATTAATATGCTGTAGTTGACTGAATGAAATAGAAGTCAAACCTAGACTCAAGTTCTCTCCAGTGATAAATTTTTCTTTTGTATTTACTCTAGACAACAAATATCCTCCTGAGGACAGAACTAGTGAATTCCTCTTTCCCATGAGTCACACTTCATCAAAGTGGCCCAGGTCAAATTTTATGATGTGCAAACTTGATAGGGAATAAACATCACCTAGATTTCCACAGCATTTCTTACTCATGCAATTTTCTCACCTCCAGGAAAAGTGTTTTGAGTTACTTTCCTATAAAAAGAGAAGAAGTCAGTTCTTTGATAATTCTAAGTTGGTCTTAAGCTATTTCTGGGTATCTTTCTTAATCTCTTGAAAGAACATTTTGTTATCCTGTTTTGATTTTTTTTCTCCCCCCCAAAAAACATTGAATTTTTTAATTCTGAAAAATGAAACGCTAATAATAAACAGACACCATGCTTTCCTTGTGATGGTTCCAAGTCTTTTTGATTCCTGCAGTAGACTGAATATATCCCCAAAATATATATGTTGAAACCTAACCCTCAATGTGATGGTATTCAGAGGGGAGGATCTTTGGAAGGTGATTGGGTTATGGGGACAGAACCCTCATGAATGGGATTAGCAATCTTATAAAAGGGACCCCTGGGAGCTCCCTCACTCCTTCTACCATGTGGAGACACAGCAAGAAAATAGCAGTCTATGAACCAGGAAGTGGATCTTCACCAGATAGCAAATCTCCAGGTGCTATGATCTGGGACTTCCCAGCTCCCAGAAGTGTGAGAAATAAGTATATGCTATTTACAAACCACCTTGTTATTGCAACTAAGGACTAAGACAACTCCAATACCCACATCTTCCCTCACTGCTCCTCAGTTACCCATTGTGAGAAATCCTTTCGGCGGAAGACACTTGCCTGCTGCTTTTCATCAATAGGAAAAAAAAAAAGAAGAGTGGGTACCAAAAGTTTTAAACAACTTGCTAGAGTCCCAAACTGAATGTGAAATGCTCTGCACGTGCCCTCTTTGTTGGATATGATCATGATCAAACAGAGAACAAACAGATGCTGAGGGTGGGAAGAAGGGTGACAAAACATTTCTCCCAGGTGGAACCAAAGAAGCCCCAGACCCAAACCCAGACCCAGTCTGGTCACTTCCCTTGTCCCAGAGGCCCTGTTTGTCTCTCTTGTTACATGACCTGTAGGAGTCTGTCTCTGGTCAAGTCTAAGCTTCTGAACTTTTTCATGTCCTGTGTCTGTATTATTCTATATATGTTGCTTTTTTCTTGCAGACTTCATAGGATATTCTCAGAGGGTTGAGTTTCATCACATACGCTCTAGATTGAGAGACCCATTTTGCAGAACTTCCTTGGTTTATGGACTCTGGAAAGCTCTATGTGAAATGAGCCTCTCTTGAGTGGGACTCCAACTTTCTGCCCTGGTGGAAGCCAGGTTCCTTTCCCCTTAGCAGCCATAGCAAAATTGATGCTTTTCACTCAAAGTTCAAGATGGGTTATGTTTCTTTTTCAGATGCTCAAAATGCTTGTCTGATCTCTTGAGCGGGACTTGGGATTTTGATGACATATAATCTAAGTAAATACATTCAACTTTAATTTATGGGTGAATGAGAGCCTCAAAATTTAAAACAAGCCATTAAAGAAAGAATAGAGTCTCCATAACATACAGCCCCAGGGTGCTGCTTGGACTGTCTCTGTCATCCACACTTTAGATTCCAGACTCTGCTTTCCCCAAATGGACCTCCCATGGAGCATCAGGACATTACTTTTTTGTTTTGTTTTGTTTTTGTTTTTTGTTGCTGGGGATTAAACCCAGGGCCTCCTGCATGCTAGGCAAGCACTCTACCACTGAGAAACGCTTAGACTTTTTTTTTTTTTTTTTTTTGAGACAGAGTCTTGTTAAACTGACCAGGCTGGCCTTAAACTTGTGATTCTCCTGCCTCAGACTCCCTACAAGCATGCACCACCACACCCAACAGAATGTTACTTTAATCCAAGATGAAAATGCACCATTTCTCTAATCAAAGTAACAAGCTGCTTCCAAAAGTACCTTCTGAAAGTCAATGGGCACACCATGCAAGAGAGGTTCCAAAAGTTAAGTATTTTTCCTTTGAGGTGTCTGTCCCAATATCCTCAGTTTCAGCAGAAACATAGATTTGGGTCTAATGCCTCATTTTATATGCACGAGTCAATAGCAACTATTGAGCCTGCAAGCCATAACCTATGGGAAAGCATGAAGCTTCCAGCAAACCCCGACTTTTGGATTTAACCATGATGTTAACTACCAGGTAACCTTGGAGAAGTGAGTGATATAACCAATCTGAATCTCAGTTTACTCATCTGCAAAAGGAGGACTTCAACAAGATGATGTCCCAGATGCCTATACCCACCCTCAGGAAAATCAAACGGTTCTGTGTCCACCGTGAAGTCCCTCAACTCAGGCCCAATTCCAAGTTATACCTCGGATTCCACTGAAAAGGCACCAGTGCAGGGCCAACAAGAGCCCCAGGTGGCCACTTCATGCCTTCCCTCTGTCAGGAGGCTGTGATAGCGCACCTTTGTAACAACAGCGCCAACCCCAGGAAAACAAGGGGCTCTATAGGGTGTTGCTTCTTAAACAAAGACGTCCACATGGAAAAGCCTGCCTTGGAAAAATGAAGGTAAACATCTTCTGGACTTGTTGCTGTTGACAGCATGTTTTCAATTTGCAACGCAAATTCATCGGAAGCCTTTCTGCCTGGGAACCGGATGGCCGAGGGAACTGGTAATTGGTAATGAGTCCGGCGGCCTTTCAGGGTCTCCTTTACCGTTCTGAATGGAGCCCAGCTAATAGTGAATTACCTGATACTGCTAGAAACCTCTGCAACATGAGCCAGAGCCCTGGATTCCTTCCCTCCCTTAAAACATGAATTAAAGCATCGTCTGATGGGCATTTATAAGGATTTGGAGACAGCCCTGGATGGGAACAGCAGCGGACAATGAGAATGATCCGGAGCTCTGAGGCTTTCCCCCCAGGATATTCCAAGGGAAATTTTCAAGGAATGCCAAAGAAGTGGAATTAATGTACACTCACATTCTTGAAGGGTCAGGAATTCCAGTCTTGGAATTTTTATTTCTTCCTAATCATTCTCTCAGTCCCGAGGATCAGACTACTTTAGCAGCAACTTTCATAGCGAAATAGATTTTCCCACTAATCATTTGCTCCAAGAGTCTGCATTTTATTTAAAACACACAAAAAAATCTAAATCCCTTATCATAAGGGATTTAGAAACAACCAAAACAATGAGTCTTCCTTTTTCGAGAGTTACCAAAAATGACCTTCTACATTATGGTCTGGTCTGCTGCATTTTATTTTCGGTATTTGCGGTCATCCTAGGGGAACCATCTAGCTGAAAAACAGAACTTTTACATCACTAGCTTTCTCTGACTATGCCAGTTCCATATTTATATCACTACTTTTCCTTTACACTCTTTGGTTTATAGTAGCAATAATTTTCCCTCATATATAGTCCAACGAACAACCAATTAACAAATGCCCAGAGCGGTAAGCGTCCTTGGCTGCCTTGCCTAGCCAGTCATTAATTTGGTGAAGGAAGGGCTAACAAACTCGTAAAGGGGAACTTGAATTTTAGAAGTTAGTTCAATTTTACATTATTAAAAAGGAAAATGTAGTAAAAATAATAAGAGCTTTGCCAAAACTCTACAGCAAAGCCATTTAGTCTCACAAAGAGCCTGGGAGTCTGCGATATGGACTTGCATTTGGAACCACTTAGCCTATTAAAGCAACTCCAAACATCATCTCTTGCAAATCATATTTCAGTGCTCATGGCTGGAGCCTACCGAGTAACATTTTTTTCACCGTCCTTGATACAACACAACGTAAAGTACTCCTTGCTTCTGCATATTTCAAATACACACATGTGATGTCACATATGCATATTTTCATACATACTCTTGTAAAGGTTTCATACACTAAGCATACTCATATACAGATAGTAAAATATGTGTGCATTATGTATGGGCATATTATGTATTTTTAAGATGGCTTTAAAAGAAAACTAGATTCAGACAGAAAAAAATGGCAACAGAGACATTACATGTCTGTGGCAAAAAGAAATTACATCTTACTCTGAGGAGAAATCAGTTTTTACCATTTACACCACATTTCGAGTATAAGAGAATTCTGTTCCTTTAATCAAAAAATTTGGTAATGAACTAAAGACACGTCCTTTGTTCATATGCATATTGTTATGGGCAATAAGTATTTTGTTTTGCTCTGATGGATCAATGGGGGAAAAAGTTAAAATGCTAAGTGAGATTATTTTCATGGGAAATTCTTTGCAAAACAATGTTCTTTAATCGACTATATGAATCAACCAACAATTTTTTTTTAAAAAGAAAAAAAAAATATATATATATCATATTTCTTTAAAATCTTAACAAAAATCTTCCAGCTTCCTTAAGTGAAAAGGAAGTTATTCTTTTTCAGATTCACAGCTTCTAGTTCTCGGTCTCTATAAAAATCCCAAGCTATTTCTATACGTTTTCTAAGGAAGATTCAGCTCTAATTAACTACAATTTTGTCCATATTTTGTTTTTCTACTACAATGAAAGAATAGCAGGGGGTTAGCCCTGCAGAAAAGAAGATTATTAAAACTTTAATAACCTGAGCCTTTGAACCTTTCCAAATTCTTTACAATTTTCTCACATTTCCTACCCAGATGTCTGCACATAGTTACAGTGCCAACATGAACTTTTTGTTTACAATTTTATTCACCTTATTTATTACCTTTTTTAAAAAAAAATGAAAGAGGACCATATAGTAATTTTATAGCTCTTCTAGGCAAAGGAATTTAGTTATTCTTCAAAATAAATTTGCAAGAAGATTTTTATCAATTTTTACTTTAAAAATTTCTAACAGCACAACTTTCTTCCCTGCTGATAGAGGTAAATTGTCAGGCAGCCTAGCAACGTGGCCTGCTGAATCACAGCATTCTTTTCAATCAAGCTACAAAGCTTCAAAAGGCTGAAAAGAGAGGTCACTTTGGAAACTTGAACTCTTGAGACTGTTACAAAAGAAAGACCCCAAAGGAGGCATCCTCTTAATGTAATTAGTTGCTTGCTGTTACATATTTGCATACAACAAAAGCCAATAGAATTGCCTTTCATAGAACTCAATGTGGCAGTTGTACTATCTCATAGATACTTGTAGCCCCTGAGAGCCAATTATTACCTTTTTAAGATAAAGAACCCTAATTATTCAAGAAAAAACTACTGCCACCTAAATGATTACACTTTACAGACCTCTGTGCTCTGTAATCAAGTGCTACAATCAAGTGGATATGTTGAATAGTAATTTCAGGACGACTTCTAAAAAGAGAACAAGGGCACTTTTTCTTTTCTCTTTCTGCTAAAAAGAATTTTAGTAAGATGGGTGGAATACCAGCAGCCATTTTAGACCCTAAATCCAAGAAACAAAAGCAAAGGGGAGCAAAGCAACGATGTTAGAGAAGTCTGAATCCCTGATGATCATTTTTCCAGGTGTGGAAGACCTATTCCAAAATCATTATATAGGTGAAAGAGAGATAAGCCTCTTCAGTTAGGCCACTGTTTAAGGTGACAAAACCAAGTCTTAAGTGACCTTTCACCTGGTTTAAACAGATCTATTTATAGATATACTCTGCTAGCTGACCAAGAGGGAAGGATCCCCTGGCCTCTGGGGACTTGGCATCGCTAATGCTGCTCCAGGGTTCACAGTTAGGTCTTGGTGTAACCTGCAGAACATAAGCAGGTTTTCCAAAACATCAGCATCAAACAAGGCCACTTTGTGACCATGACAAAAAATAAAATCATTCCTTATCACATCTAAACACAGACAAAACATAAATATTGTCCAAGCCCCAAAACATCCAGCCTCCCCCACCCTAGCTAAAGGGACGTTCCTTCTAGGAATCAGAGTTCTGGCATGGCTTCTTTCCCCTCCCTTCTCCAGAAGATCTATCAAGATGCTCAACTGTAGAATTAACTCTACCTCCTGACAGAATCCAATTCAGACCCAAGTCCTGCTTCCTTCAATCTGTTCCCAAATCCCCTAACACAGACCAAATCCTCTAAGTCCCTTCTGATACCCTCCTATGGAGACACTCCATGGTTCCCCATTGTGCGTGTTCTCTCTCATGGCCATGAGTCAGTAAAACCCGTTTATTCAGCTACAGGTGTGTTCATGAAGGTCTTTGGTCTTTTGGCATTGATGAGGCAGAGCTTATATCTCTCCACAGCAGGAAACAAAAAGTGAGTCTACCCAGCATAGCAATCCACAATTCAAATGATTGTACCCAAGTGGAAAACCTCTAAATCTTCAAAAGACCCCAATCATCAAGAAACCAACACATCAACTTGGGGCGATTAGTCTCCCAGACCTCTCCAGGTCTGCACCTTCATCTGGTGCCGAGTTTGCAGTAACTACAGCCAGTTGAGCCTAGTGCTCCTTCACATGAGGAAAGCCCAGGCACACATTCTATTTACTGTTTCCGCCTCTCCTCCTCCCATGCATTTGGGGGTTTCAATTGCTCCTTCTTTCCCCTCCTTGACCTTGCTAATTTTTTAACTTTTCCGTGGTTCTTTAGCTTAGTTCACTCAGAACTCCTCTAAATGTTTTCGTGCTGGACCTAAACCTAAAATCAGACTGGTCTCATGCATCACTCACTGGCTTGCCTGTCTCAGTTCTTTCTGCCCTTAACCAACTTAAAAATAACTATGACTAGCCTCACTTGAGACAAGGTAATAATACGTCACCAGAGGAACTCAATTTCCCCTCCAATTTCTACTTTTTTTTCTTTATGGTACAAGGGAGTGAACCCAGTGGCACTTTACCACCGAGCTATATACCCAGCCCCCCCCCCCCGCCTTTTTTTAACACAATGCCTTTATTTTTATGTGGTGCTGAGGATCGAACCAGGGTCCTGCCTGTGCTAGGTGAGCGCTCTACCGCTGAGCCACACTCCCAGCCCCTCCCTCCCCACCAGCCCTTTTTTTACTTTTTTATTTTCAGACAGCATCTCACTAAGTTGCTGATGCTGGCCTTGAACTTGTGGTCTTCCTGCCTCGGCCTCCTGAGTCCCCGTGATTACAGGTTTGCGCCATCACACCTGGCTGACGTGAATATTTTAGGAAAAGTAGTGCCTTCAATGTTCTAATTTCTCACTCCAAATAAGAATCAATGAACTAAAAATAATCACTACCACATGCTTCTTGAGAATAAGAAATTTAATATCCTTTAAACCTCTGGTCCCACCTAAATTCCTAGGGCAAAAGTAGGTGATAAATAAATATTGTTTGAATGACTTAACTAATCATCTAGGCTAGAAACCAATATAGCATGCATTAATCAAATAGAAGAAAAATCCATAGAATGGGCAAAGACATTGCAGTGGCCAAGGTCATTTTGTTGTATTTTCTTAAGGGCTTGAAGAAATCCCCCTGAAACTAGAAGCATAAAGAAACCACATTTTCAGAAGTCTGAAACTAGATTGTGTTTTATTGTTTTTGTTATTTAAAATAGACATATGTTGAAGGCTAACATACGCACAGAAAAATAAGTGCACAGACCCCAACTGCATACAGCCCAGTACAGTATCACAAAGTGAACGCATCTGTGTAAGCACCATAGAGGTCAAGAGCACATTACCACTGTCCAAGTTCATATGCTGAGGCTGAACTTGCAAGCCCACTGGGCAGGTGGGAGCCACATCACTCTGGAAGACCATCCTTAATCTCTCAGGGTGTGTTTGTGAGAAGAAAATATCGGAGAAAAAGAAAAAAGTCTCTAATAGCACAGACATCTGAAAGACACTTTTTAATTAATTATAGAATGTGATTAATGTCTCTCATAAGTATTCATCATCATTGCCAGATGACATCATTTGGACCAGTATAATGCTATATCCAGTTCTCGACAGATTGGTTGGGTTAAGAATGAGGCCATCGGACATGCACTGATGGTACAGAAGGTCCCAGCAGGGTCTGGTTGGATTTGAGTGCCTCTCTACATTAGCTTCCTCACAGCCTCTGCCCTATCCCTTCTCCCCAGATGGAACCTCTACCCTACCTTCTGACTACCCAAATTGGCTTTATCTGTTAGTAAATTTAGATGTGGATTCCTATACTATACAACCTTTTTCCTTTCATCAAAGTGAAATTCAAATAGCACAAAATTAACCATTTTTAAATGAACAACTCACGGCATTAAGTTAATTTACAATATTGAACAAATACCACCTTTCTCTGGTTCTAAATTTTCATCAGCCCACACTCTTAAAGCAGTTACTCTCCATTCCTTCCTTACCCCCAACCCCTGCAACCACCCATCCACCCTCTGTTGTTATGTCTTCTAGATTCATATAAATGGAATTATTAAAAAAAGCAACCTCGTGTGAGTTTTTCCACATAGGATAATGTTTGGGTTTCATCCACATTGTAGTGAATATTGGTGTTTCATTCTTTTTTGTGAACAAATTACATTTCATTGTATTCGAATACCAAATTGTGTTTATCCATCTATCGGTGGACATTTAGGTTTTTCTACTTTTGGATTATTGTGAATGATGCTGCTATGAACATTGTGTACAAATATTTGTTTGAGTCCCTAATATTTGTTTGAGTTCCTAAAGAGTGTATTCTTAGGATTAGATTTGCTGGGTCATGTGGTAATTCTGTTTAGCATTTTGAGTCACTTAAAATAATTATATTATTTTCCATGGAGACTGGGCCATTTTATATTCTCACTAAAAATGTACAAGGGGTACCATTTTGCCATATCCTCACAAACATGTATTTCCCATTAAAAACAAAAAACAGAACCAACCCAGTGGGTATAAAGTGGTATCTCACTGTGGATTTGATCTGCATTTTCCTAATTATAAATTATTGAGCATCTTTTCATACTCTCATTAACCATTTCTGTATCCATATGCCACTACCACATTGTTTTAATTGCCATAGTTTTGTAGCAAAGTTCTTGGCTTTTGCTGTTCTGAGGAGTGAACCCAGGGCCTCATGCATACTCGGCAAGCACTCTATCATCAAGCCTCAAGCAAGTTCTTAAACAGGGAAATGTGAGTTCTCCAAATTTGTTCCTCTCCTTCAAGATTATTCTGGCTCTTAGGGCCTTTTATAATTACATATGAACTTGATAAAAGGACTTTCCATTTTCAGAATTTTGAAGTTTTGCAAAGAATTACACTGAATCTCTAGATTGCTTTAGGTAGTGTTGTATCTTAACAGTATTAAGTGGTTCAATCCGTGAATATGGGATGTTTTTCCATTTATTATCTTTAATTTTGTTCAGCAATGTTTTTTTTTTTTTGTTGTTGTTGTTGTTGTTGTTACCTTTCAGTACACAACTCCTTCACTTCCTTGAATAAGATTATTTCTAGGTGTTTGATTCTTCGGATGCTATTTTAGTGGAATTGTTTTCTTACTTTCCTTTTTGAATTGTTCAGGTTTTTGTGTCTTATCCTCTACCCTGTAACTTTGCTGAACCTATTTATAAGTGTTAGTAGTTTTCATTTTTCTTTTTGTGGATTCTTTGGAATTTCCTATATATAGTATCATGTCATCTGCAAACACAGTTTTACTTCTTTCTTTTCCTTGCTTAGTTTCTCTGACCAGAATTTCCAGCATAAAGCTGAATTATAGAGATACAAGTAGGCGTTCTTTCTTTTTTTCCTCTCTGATATTAGAGGAAATGCTTTAAGTTTTTCTTACCATGAGTAAGAAGTTAACCTTCACAAAAGGGATTTTTCCTAAGTGAACATGAGGTCATACTGAATAATATTTTTAATAATACTGTTGGATTTGATTTACTATTATTTACTTGAGGATGTTTGCAGATGTACTCATAGAGGATACTGATTTGTTCTTTTTGTCTGGGAGCTTGAACCCAGGGCCTCACACATAGTAGGCAAGTACTACTATGAGCTATATCCCTATCTAGGGCCATTGATCCATGGGCTTTTCTTGTGATTTCTTTCTCTGGCTTTGGTATCAGTGTGGTGCTAGCCATATACAATGAGTTTGGAAGTGTTCCCTCCTCTTCAGTTATTTGGAAAAGCTTGGGAAGAATTGGTATTAGTTCTTTATTAGAATCCATCAGGGAAGCCATCTGGTCCTGAACTTTTATGTTGGGAGGGTTTTTTTTATTTGTTTTTTTAATATTTATTTTTTAGTTGTAGTTAGACACAATATCTTATTTAACTTATTTATTTATATGTGGTGCTGAGGATCAAACCCAGGGCTTTGATGTGCTAGGCGAGCGCTCTACAGCTGAGCCACAACCCCCCCCCACTCCCCCACCCCACCGCCTTGGGAGATTTTTACTGTTAAAAATCAACCTTTTTTCTTGCTGTAGTTCAATTCATATTTTCTCTTTCTTCTTCAATTGGTTTTGGGAATTTTTCTAAGAATTCATTCATTGTGTGTAGATATTTCATCTATTGGTGCCTAATTGTTCATAGAACTCTTATGTTCCTGTTTTCATCTTTGTAAGGACAGTATATGTCATGTTCTTTCATTTCTGATTTTAGTTATGTGCATCTTCTTTTCTTCACGAGTCTGGTAAAAGTTTTGTCTAGCTGTCAATCTTTTCAAAGGACCAGGTTTTTGTTTCATTTATGCTGTTGTTTTGCTCTTCTTTATTTTTTTCTCCTCTAATCTTGGCTTCATTCCTCTTGCCAGTTTTATGTGCTCCTCTTTTTCTAGTTCTCTGAGGTGCAAAGTTAGGTTACTAATTTGAGATTGTACTTCCTTAATGTAGATGGTCACAGCTACAAATTTCCCTTAAGGTTTGATATGTTGTGCTTTTGTTTCATTCATCTCAAAAGTATTTTCTGATTTCCACTGTGATTTTGACTTCTTTGTCTTACCCATTATTTTCTTAAGAGGGTGTCATTTGCCAGATGCAATGTCATAAGCCTTTAATCCCAGTGACTCAGGAGGCTAAAACAGGAGGATTGAAAGTTTGAGGCCAGCCTCAGCAATTTAGCAAGACCCTGTCTCAAAATAAAAAATAAAAAGGACTGGGGAGGGGCTGGGGTTGTGGCCCAGTGATAGAGTGCTCACCTAGCACATGGGAGGCCCTGGGTTCGGTCCTCAGCACCACATAAAAATAAATAAATAAAATAAAGGCATTGTGTCCATTTACAACTACAAAATAAAAATATTTTTAAAAAATACTGGGGTTGTACTTCAATGGTAAGTCACTCCTAGGCCAATCACCAGTACCAAAAAAAAAAAAAAAAAAGTATGTCAATTTCCACAACTTATAGATTTTTCCAGATTCTCCTCCTGTCACTGATTTCTAATTTCATTCCATTGTGGTTAGAGAAGATACCTTGTAAGATTTCAACCCTTTCAAATCTTATGGAAATTTTTTGTATCTTATCATGTGGTCTATTTTGGAGAATATCCCATGTGCACTTGAGAAGAGTATGTACTTTGTATATGTGTCTGTTAATTCTGGTTACTACAAAGTGTAGTTCAAATTCTCTATTTCCTTATTTCTTTTATTCCTAGATATTCCATCCAATATTGAAATTTAGGTATTTAAATCTCCACTTTTTATTGTTTGTTTCTTTCATAAATTCTGTCAATATTTGTTTAATATATTTTAGAGCTCTCTTTTATACTTACGTGTTCATAATTGTTATATCATCTTGATGAACTGACCTTTTCAGCAGTATATAAAAATTGTTGTCTCTTGTAACATTTTCTGACCTAAAGTCTATTTTCTCTAATATTTTCTCACACTGTTATATTGGTCACTATTTCCATGGAAGATCTCTTTCTAGTCTTCATCCTTCCTGTGACTATAGATTGAAAGTAAGTATTTTATAGACAGCACATTTGGGTCACGCTTCTTTTTAAAATTTTTTCAGTGTTAGGAATTGAACCCAGAGCCTTGTGCAGGCTAGGCAAAACTCCCACACTGAGCTACACCTCCATTCTAGAATCATTTCATATCTGACAGTCTGTTTTAATTCATGAATTTAATTTATTTGCCAGGGACAAGATATAGTCCTTAAAGGCATGTCCCCCCCCCCTTGACCTATTTCTACCAGCTGTATCCCACCTGTCTACCATCATGAACTAGTAGTTCATTCAAATTATTAATCCATTGATTAATCCACTAATAAGAATTTACATCTCTCATCATCAAACCTTTTCCTAAAAGCCCTGTTTCTGAACTTTGCTGATTTGGGTACCAGGTTTTCAAAACGTGCTTTTGGGGGGAACAATTCCAGATCCAAATTATAATATTTAGAATGAGTGTTTTGTCTTTCATGCCCTTTATAGCATATTTTGACAAGCAAGTTTTCCTGATTTTAATGTTGTCCAATTTATCAGTATTTTCTTTTATAGCCAATGATTCTTAAGGGTTGGAGTATAGCAGAAATAAGACTGGTCACACATTGATAATTGTAGAAATTGGGTGGCAAGTACATGAGGGTCTATTGCAACATCAAAATATATTTTGAGGGCTTGGAGTATAGCTCAGTGTTTAGCATTTATGAGGACCTGGGTTTAATACCCAGATCCATAAAGAGAGATATGTTTGAGATTTTCTGAAACAAAAAGTTTTATTATTGTTGTTGTTGTTTTTTTTAAATCCAAGTTATAGCTTAATACAGGATTATTAAGATAAGCAGGGCAGGAAACAGAAAAAGGTAAGAGATGATGATAAGAAAGAAAGATTAATTGGAAGATTTAGAAATGCAATCTATGCTTTGAAAGTGTATCAGACACTTTTTTACTGGACAAGTACCCAAAGAACTATAGCAAAAATGAAATAAATAGAAAAAGTATTTGGTGAAAACTGATGAATCTTCAAGAGAGAGTAAAATTAGAAGTGGTTAGTGACCCAATAGCATATGGAACAAAGACAATTAAATGATACATTCTAAATTAACCTAAATTATAGACCATTTTTTTTATCTACAAAGATGAAGAAATGAGATATCCTAGCTAAACCAAATTTCATATGCATAAAATCATACATTTAAAAAAATAATAGCTTATTAAAGCAATAAACAGGGCTGAGGATATAGTTCAGTTGGTAGAGTGCTTGCCTCACATGCACAAGGCCCTGGGCTCACTCCTGTGGTCCCAAGAGTATCCAAGAGCACCACACACACACACACACACAAAAAAAAAAAGTAATAAACAAAACATCAGAGCCTCTCCTGAAGTCTCTTCACATTATAACAGAGCATTTGGCTTCCTCAGCACACGTTTGCAGAATTTTTTAGGCAGAGTAATTTCTTGAGTCTCCACCATTCTCATCATTTTATGTTATTATTCCAGATATACGACTTTCTTTTTCAGGAAAAGTAAGAATCTTCCAAAGTTATGGAGCATTTTAGTTCCTTCCAGTTTTTCCAGCCTAGGTCTTTCTAGGTTTTCAGCTACAGAATGACAAAAAAGGACATTGTTATCAGACTTGGAGTGAACAATCATAATGAAAGACAACTCCTTAATTAATTCCCCAACCACAAGAAAATTTATCTCTACCTTTCAACAAACATGGATGATTTGGGAGGTTCTTTTTTTTTAATAGTTGTAGATGGACAGCATGCTTTTATTTGTTTAGTTTTTTATGTGGTGCTTAGGATCAAACCCAGTGCCTCAACATACTAGGCAAGCTCTCTGCCTCTGAGCTGCAGCCCCAGCCCGGGAGGTTCTTATAGTACAAAATTCCCAACTGACATTTAGCAAGCTTAACTCAAATAAAGATGACAGTTCAGGCTGTAGGAAGGCTATTAAATTCATCACTATAACTTCTAAGCCAAACATTTTGTCAATTGTGTATTCATTTGAACAAAAACCATATGTATTTTTAAGTTATCAGTCTCCAGGGTGTAGACAAACATAGCCTAAAAATCATCACAAAACATTCAGTAACTGTTCTATAGCAAAGTGTGGTATGAAGGCATCTCAGGGAGGTAGCTTCTGGGGCGGCACTTCCAAGTTTCATGGGAATGAGGCACTTGCTTCTGCCCAGTGTCCCAAGAGTGCCGAGGTACGAGTGGAGGTGAAGGACGGTAGCAGGACAGATGATTTCCAAGGAGAAGCCATAAGGCACTAGATTTTTCCTCTGCTTATCTGACATCTCCCATTCTATTTTAACCTAGTTTGAACTGTGTAGTTCAGCTGAAGGCAAGGATGAAAATAATTTGTTTGTCATTTCTCTAGGTCTATTTTTTTTTCATGTGGTTCAACAAAGGGACTTCTTACCTGGAGACAGGTCTCCCACAAAACTCTAAAATAGAGACATAAAAATGTGCCATTATTTCCAAATTATGCCTGTTCGTGCTTTGCTTGGTCTTCTAGTTCACTGAAATTCTCTCAAGGTCACTGAACAACTAATGCCTCTCCTTAGCTAAAGCCATACTCCAGCCCTTAACAGAGACAAACCATAAAGTCCTTCATCTTGTTGGACAAAGTTCATATTGCAATGAATGGCCTATCACAGACAAAAGCTACATTTCTGTCACAAATATTTACAGTAGACTACGAATATTACCAATAGATTTGGAAGGAACCTGCCAACTAGATTTCCATCAATATCAGTGATATTTCCAAGAAAAGAGGTTTCCTGAATTTATTATAGCAGACAGTTTGTTTTGGTCAAAGTACCTCCAGCCTCATCTGTTTCTTTTTTTGCTACTTCTTTTGGGTATAATTTTGTACAGGATCTGAGTAGCAGGTAACAAAACCCAAACTGGAGTCCTCACTGCCGGCCTTGACATGGTGGTTGGTTGACCCATGTGAGTCAGCATGGGGCTCCTGGAAGTTGGGGAGATGAGGCAAACCTTGGAGCCAATGGATAAATGCACCCCATCTTTCTTCGCCTGAGATGATGATTCCAAGACACATCTCAGCCCAATGGGTTCCGGCCCCAGAAGCTACACCCAGCTCAACAATACGTCTTTGCAATTGGCTCTCCTTTCTTTCCTGCTCTGCTCCCCTGTCCTTCACCGCTGCCCCTGGTCATGCTCCATGATTAAGTATGTGTGCAGAACCTTGCCTACATCCTCAAATCTGCTTTGGGGAAAGCTCAAGCTGAGACAGTGGTCTTTCAGCAGAACCTTCGTGTCCCCAGTGAAATCTTTGTTTTGTCAAGTTCTGAGAGAGAGACTGTTTCAGGGAAAGGGCATTTAGACTGTGTCATTAATGAATTATTTCTGGACAGAAAATAATTATTTAGTGTTCTCAAGAGCATAAATCATAGTAGCACCCATTTTGTGGATGGAAGGAAAGACGGAGAAGGAAGGAGGGAAAAGAAAGAAGGGTGTTAGCATTTCATCACTGTGACCAAATATCTGACAAGAACAATCTATAGGAAGAAGGATTTATTTTGACTCATGGTTTCAGAGGTCTAAGTCCATGCTGCAACAAGTTCGTTGTTCTGGGCCTGAGTTTCTGTAGAACAAAATGGTAGAAGGGAGCCAGGGAGGAAAGCTGATCAGCCTATAGCAGCCAAGAAGCAGAGAGAGAGAGAGACAGTAGGAGGCCAGGGAGGGATACAGTGCCCAAGGGCACATCCCCAGTGATCTGTTTCCTCTAGCACCGCCTGCCTAGAGTTACCACACAGCAGTCCATTCAAATTATCCATCAAATGGATTAATCCACTGATGAGATCAGAGCTCTAGTGATTCGATCATTTTACCTCTTGAATATGGCTGCATTGCCTAGCACATGAGCTTTGGGGGTTCATTCTAAATCCACACAGTAACAAGAAGAAAGGGAAGGATGGGGAGCGGAGGGATGGAGAGAGGAGGAAAAGCAGAATCTAGATCCTTAGATAGTCCTTACTCAAGAGGAAGCTGCACAGCTCTCCCAACAGACATCTTCCTCCTAGCCCGCTGGGCTATCGCTTCTATAGCTTTATCACACGTCTTAATGCGCTTGCTGTTTTGTCTCGTAATTTCTCTTTTCCACTTTATGACCTTGTAGAGTACCCAATGCAGTCGAGATCTGACCATTAATAAGCAAGGCCACATGCATTTGATAGATCCCAACTCAGCCCCACTGGGTGATGAGCAAACATCACATGTACTTTTCAGCCTTCACATATTAAAAAAAAATGGAAATATAAACTTAAATAGTCTTGCTGAAACACCAGTTTCATCACAACATTTACCTAAACTTCAAAGCACAACTCCCCCTGCCATCATTTCAAGTTCCCTACCTTTCCCTTTCTGTTTCTACTATGTAATTAACCTTTATTCTAGAGTCCCCTGGGAGTTACTCAGAGGCTTTCTGTGTTCCTCCTCCTTTCAGGACCTTCTCCATCCATGTCCTCACCACTCTGTCAGAGTGTCTGTATTGTTGCTCCACACCTAATGTGATCATTTGGCCCTTGGACATACTCGACCTCACTGTATGTAGATACTTATGTTAACTGATCACACCATTAGCTACCTGTTTTCAACAGCTACACACTAAGATTGGAGATGTAACTCAGTGGTAGGATGCTTGCCTAGCCCTGGGTCCCATCCCCAGCATCAAAACAAAACAAAACAACAAAAAAACCCAAAGTGGTGCACACCTGTAATCCCAGCAGCTCAAGAGGCTGAGGCAGGAGGATCACAAGTTCAAAGCCAGCCTCAGCAAAAGCGAAGTGCTAAGTAACTCAGTGATACCCTGTTTCTAAATAAAATACAAAATAGGGTTGGGGATGTGGCTCAGGCTCAGTGGTTGAGTGCCCCTGAGGTTCAACCCCTGGAACTCCCCCCCAAAAAAGGGAGAGAGAGAGAGAGAGAGAGAAAGGGAGGGAGGGGGAGAGAAAGAAACTACATAAAGAAGGGTGTAGGGAAAAGCCCAGTAAAGATGAGATGACCAAGAAAACACAAAGGCACAGTTTGTTAACTTTTTTTTGATAACTTTTTTTTGATAACTTTTCCATTAACTGGAGTCTCCTGGTACAGAGGGACACCCCCTTACAAATGGAGATTTCCTTTCTCTGGGTAAATCTCTCTTACAAAAAGATAACATTTCAGGGCTCCTCCTGTGACCGCAGTTACTCAAAATAATCAACCAAATAGGCATATTTCAAGATGGCATATTCTAGTCTCCTGCAGTCATTTTTCTGGTCGCACATCCCAAACTCTTACCACCCAAGAGACTCAAAACCCTGCTAGTGAGGATCCTGACCTGTTAGTTCACCACTGTGTGTAATATCTAGAACAGCGCTGGCACATTGTAGGTCCTAATACACATTCAGTGAGTGAAAAATTCTTTGCGTCTCCAAAGAACAAATAAGGTCCTAGCTACCACGTGGGGTAAGGAAGTAATTCCTCTATGAGTTGCCCTTGTTTTATTTAGACATGAATCAGATAAAGTCTTGCTTAAGTGCTCCAGAAAGAACCACCGTAATGACCTGATTTTAACCTGAGCCTACCTCTTGTTGGAGCCTGCTCATTGTCAGAACCTGGACATCTCTGGTGACTACAGTATTTTGTTCTCTTCTTTCCCGCCTTCATTGACCTGCTGGTGATTTTCCAAGGAATTACAAATGACGCCAGCGTTTAACAGATGGGGGAACAAAGCTGGAGGATGTGTTGAGGTCTTGACCAGCTCTTACAGTCCAGGTTCAAGTGATGAACTATTCCTTTTGTACCTTTCCTCCCTACCACCGTGACTCTGCTCCCTCCTCTCCTCCCCTGTCCTGGCTGCCCTCAGACATCTCCTTGTGGCTGTCCAGGCAGCCAAGGATCTGGCAAGCTGGTGCTAGCTGCTTCAAGTATAAGCTTTCTTTTCCGGAACCCTGGAAATGTCTGAAGTGGTGACAGCTGATAACTGCTGTAGGCTGTGGAAGCTGCCTCTGTGACCCCACAGGCAAACAGTGAGGTCACAGAGCTTGGCCCCCCAAGGCCCCTCCCTTGTCCACTGCCCTCAGTGCCTGCTGCACCTCTCCCAAGCCCACAGGAAGATGGATAACCATTGCTGCAGCAGCCAGTTCACCTCCATTCTGTGGATAAGACTGTCCCCACCTGTCCTTCTCCACCCTTCTTAAATCCCTCTGTCAGAACAGCTGATTTTAGTTTATTGAAAGGCAAAACACAAAGTCACAGGCCAAGTGCTAAACCTCCTCAAAAGGCTCAGGCTCTTTCCCCAACTTGATTAAGATATATTTGATAAAATTTATATGTCCTTAAGATGTATGGCGAAAGTTTTGATATACAAATACATTGGAAATTGCTTCCCACAATCAAGGCAATTAGCACATCCATTACTTATATTTTCTTGTGTGTGTATAGTAAAAACATTTGAAATCCACTTTTTAAGCAAAATTCCAAGCATACAACACATTGTTGCTAACAACAGCTACCACACTGTACATTAGTTCTTCTAACTGAAAGTTTGCACTTTTTGATCAACATCTCCCACCTGACTCCAGTCCCTGGCAACCGCCATTCTCCTCTGTTCCTGAGTTTATTTTAGATTCCACATGTCAGTGAGGTCATGCTATAGTTGTCTTTCTGCGGACTGGTTATTCCAATAATACCTTTCAGATTAATCTATGAGGCCATAAATTACAGGATTTGTTTCTTTTTTAAGGCTGAATAATATTCTTCTGTGCATGTGTAAGTGCATGTGTAAGTGTGTGTGTATTTGACATTTTCTTTCTCCGTTCACTCTTTGATGGACACTTAGCATTCAGCTATGACCTGTCATTTAGCACAGTGAGCTTCATCTCCTCCGTGGCTTTGCTTGCTTAGTGTCTTGAGCTCTGCCTCCTTGTTGTTGTTCCCAGAGCAACTACTCACACAATTGGGACAAGTCATTTCCAGCCCACAGTGATCTCTGACTCTGATCTCTGATCTTAGAGCTCTTCATGAGACATCATCGTGTAGTTGCTGTGAACATAAGCTTTGGAGCCAGACTGCCTGTGTTTGAATGGCTTCCCACTTAACAGCTGTCTAGCCTTGGGCAAAATACTTAAACTCCCTATATTTTGGCATTGCATAATAATTGATGCTCGTAAAGATAATGTGAATCATCAAGCGAAATATAAAATCTGTTCAGCGTGTTCTGTTTAAGAAAGTAGAAAAATATATAACACATTTCCAAAATGTTGATGTTTAAGTGATTAAACTTTCATTATCATGAAAGATAATTGAAGTAGGATGCACAACATCTCGACACATTGTTATGTAAATGCAACATGGATATTGAAACTTGGGGGGAAGGCAAACTGATAGAGAGGAAGAGATCTAAATTCAAATGAAAACCAAAAATCCAATCCCATCTCTGCCACTTATCATGCAAATACCTCAGCAAGGTACTTTACCCTCCTAAGCACCTGTGTCAATGTGTGAAAATTGGGATACAAAGTACAACCTGGCAAAATCATCAGGGAGCATAAATGAAATAAGGACAGAGAAATAATGCAAGAGGACCAGTGGACACCAGCCCTGACCCATTGTAATTTGGACCATGAGTGCAGATGGTGGCGTCAGACAGAATTCTTCTGCCCGTCTACCTATTTGCCCCATAAATGTTCACAGAGACAGGAAGATTCCAGGGGAAAAAAAGGGACCTTTTCCTTAGCTATTCAAAATCATTAAAATATGTCAGATGGGGGCTGCGGAAACAGCTCAGTGGTAGAGCACCTGCCTAGCACATTGGATCCCCAGCACTATAAAAAATAAAATGTCAATGGGTTTGAAAATGCCAACCCATGCCCGTATAGAGTACAGAATGGTAAGGTCACTGAGAGAGAATTCTCCCTGAGGTAGGAGGAGTTGAAACACACAGATAAGCCTCCCTCTTGTTCAAGGTCGAGGACCAAGGATGACTGATCACCCTGGTTCAGTGCTTAAATCTGTCCTGACTCAGCCACTGTCAGGACAGACTTATGCCTTAAGAAGAGGCCTTGAGAGTGAACCAAAGGAAATAATGAAACTATGTCATATCCACAAAGCAGTGCTCAGAGGGAAATGGATAGCCTGAAATATTTAAAAGATTTGAAATAAAGCATAGAAATTTTTAAAAGCAGACAGAAAGAAGAGTAAAGACAAACACAAATACATTTAAAAAAGAAAACTAATAAATATATCAAAGAGCTAGTTATGGGGAACAGTACTTTTTTCTCTACTTGTTGGATGTGAGTAGATGACAGATTCAAAGACCAAAGTGTCAGATAAATAGGAAGAATACCTGTACACGTGGAGCTCCAGCCTGTCTTGGCTCCCCTGAAAGAGGTCAGTAGTAAGGAAGGAGTGATTTTGACTTATTCCTGATGCAATGCTGCTTACCAGTGGAAACCATTTGATCAGGAGCCATCCTTCCCTTGGAGTCCCTTAATGAGATAGCCAGCCCAGCCTCCCTCCAATTCTTTCTTTCTCTCCCGTCTACATCCAATTTGTCAGTAAATCGTTTCTTCTCTTCCTTACAAGTATATCATGGGTTGGGGGTTTAGTTCAGTGGCCTATTGCTCGGCTCACCTGCCTGAGGCCATAGGTTTAATCCACAGCTCTAGGGGCAAAAAGAAACCAACCACCTCCTTCTATCCTCACCCAGCAGCACCGGTCAGAGCCTCTTCTCTTTCATCTGGATTATTCTAACAGCCTCATAACTAATCTCTCAATGCAACTCTCATCCTACAGTTTTTTTCTCTACACAGTAGCCAGGGTGGTCTTTTCATATCATTTTGGTCATTAAATTCCTCTGCCCCAAATCTTCCAGTGAGCAGCTTCCTGCCTACCGCATTCAGAGTGAACACTCAAGTCTTTACAAGGCCTACACATACACACACACACACACACACACACACACACACTGCCACCTGTGTCCTATGTCTCTCCTCTGTGCTCACTGCCCTTGGTCCCACCCATTACCCTGTGACTCCTCCTACTGGATTTGTTTCTCCCAGGGAGTGGGCAGCTGGCTCCCTCACACCCTACAACTCTCAGGAAAATGCCAGTTTATTGGGAAGGCCTTTCCTGACCACTTTTTAAAATAGCAACCTCATCCCCTACACACACTCTCAGCCAGACTACCTTCCTCCCTGCCTATTTTCTTCCCTAGGACTGAAACCAGTTTATAAATTCTCTTCCTAGGGGCAGAGACCCTATCTGTCCTGTTCACTGTGTTTCCAATGCCTAGAAACATTTCTGGCACAATTGAGATATCTAATAAATAAAGGAGTGAGAGGTGCTGATATAGCTCCATGATAGAATACTTACTTAGCACGTACAAGGCCCTGGGTTCCATCCCATTGCTGTGTGTGTGTGTGTGTGTGTGTGTGTGTGTGTGTGTGTGTGTTAGACAGAGAGAGAGAGAGAGAGAGAGAGAGAATGAACAAATGAATCAATGAGTGAATATATAGTGCTGAAAGTAAGAATACCACTGCAACAGGTTTCTGGACACTTTGAACATCCAAGTGAGCTGTCTGGGCTTTCTATTTCTTCCCCCATTTAACCAAGATTACTCAGAAGGATTAATGAGAGGAGTCCATGAATCCAAGCATCAAAATGATATGAGAGCCCAACTCGGGAGGATGAAGCAGGAGGCTGAGGCAGGAGGACTGTAAGTTCAAGGTCAGCTCAGCTCAGCAACTCACTGAAGGATTTGGGGCAGAGGAATTTAATGACCAACATGATATGAAAAGACCACCCTGGCTACTGTGTAGAGAAAAAAGTTCAAGGTCAGCTCAGCAACTTAGTAAGACCCTGTCTCAAAAAAAAATAGTAATAACAATAATAAAAGGCTGGGGATATAGCTCAGTGGTAAAGCACCCTAGTACCAAAAAAAAAAAAAAAAAAAAAAGATATGAGGACTTCCCAGGCAGAGTGCCCAGAGCAGCAGTAGCAGCAATGGGACCCATGCTAGTGGCTGGCCTCTGGACCAACCTATCACCACACGCATGTGGTCCACCCACCTCAAGAGATATTCTGAATATTTACTCTCCTGATGAGCTGCAAATTCAATCAGGATGGTGGTACAAAGTGTTTGTGAGCATCCTTGTGCATGCAAAAACACCTTGCAGAACCCCTGATGAAGGAAACCCTGGATTTCCTACTAATTTGGGTAGATGGGAATCCAGGGTTTAGGAAGGTTGCCAATGAAAGGGAAATACTATTTTCACCTTAATCTAGGAATGTTCTTTATAAATCTTGTTGATGTCTGGTAAGTAAAACTCACTAGTAAATATTAGGTCCTTTTTGTTTTAGCCTCATAACATCTAAAATCTCTCATCCTGAAGCCCTCCCATATGCCCTTGTTAATTGGATAAATAATACACATGGACCTCTTATTGACTGAATGAATAAAAGTCACAATATATTTTTCCCATGTTGGTCCATCCAAGAGAAAACATTTCACAATCCCTTGTCCAATAAAATAGGACAATACAGACAAAAGTGTATTTTGACAGTCTGTTTGGTGACTAACTTTGAACTGTCTTTGTAATCTGAAATTAAATAGAGTTTTGAACTGGGGTATAGCTCAGTGGCAGAGCTCTTGCCTAGCATGCATGAGGTCCTGTTACCCAGCACACCCTGAAAAAACAAACAAACAAACAGGTCATTATGGCCATCAAATGGAATCATTGCGTTTGTTGTTCCAAATAGATTCTGAACAACTTAGAAAGAGGCCCTGCACTTAATATTCTGTGTAGCTTTTTAGGATTTGATATTGGGCTCAGAAGAAAATAGGAGATTTATGCACTGATTGTTTTACAGTATTTCCGTGGATTCTTAAGTTGGATTCATTCTTCTTCAATAGTGGTCCCAACTTCTGCTGTGGATGACCTTGCTTGTTAGCAACACAAGGGTTGGGTTCTTGCCCCATGATGATAATTTCTACATTGTATAAATTTCTGGGGTTTTCTCCTATAGAAAGTAGCTCAAGCATACGTGTTCCTCTGACCCCTTCCTGCCAATAATTTATCTGGCCCATGAGGCAGACTGCCCGACTAAAAGATGGTTTCAATACTGGCAACAGAAAGGACAGAACAAACCAGAATTTAAAGTTCTCATCCTTTAAGGAGAGGCTTGTAACAAAAGAAGCGAGAAAGGGACCAGAAGAGTTTGAATCAACTTTCAAGCCTTACAAAGTCAAAATTAGTTTAACTATTCGGTTTCACTTTCTGTCTTGTTCTTCTGAGGAAGAAGAGGAAGGGAAGCCAGAGTTCCTTTGCTTACTCCTCCTCCCATCCCACAGCTCCATCCCTGCGCCACACAACAGCCCAGCTGGGAAGTCCTCACACTGTAAAATCCATTGTTCTCTTGAGAAGAGAAAGCATACAAACTGGAAGAAAAGGTAGTATTTAAGAGGCTTTAGGCAGGCAGCTCTTCAGAAACAATTATCTCTTATGAACAGTGAATGCACCTTTTTTTTTTTTTTTTCTACTTTTTGGCAAGAGTCTTTTAAGAAAAGTGACTTACTCTTGCCTAACAGGATTAAATTCTTAACTGAAGCATTTTCATCTAATCCATCCACTACTTTGTAATCCTCCCAGTCAGAATGTAAGGAAAGGTTTCTATTTTGATTCAAAACCACATTCTTAGAAGTCCCCATACTCTGGTACTCCCCTGACTCTCCTCACTGAATGGAGCCACCCAACAGCAATCTCCAACTGGGGGTCTGACAAAGCATCTTCTCCTTGAATCCAGCTCAGCTCTTCCTGTGCCCTCTGGTTGGACCTTAAAGACCAAGATGCTCCTCCTTGAGTCAGGGTTAACATTCCAGAGATCTTTAAAGGAGGGGGTGGGGCACTGGGTGTGGTGGTACATACCTATAATCCTAGAGGCTCAGGAGCCTGAGAGCCTGAGGCAGGAGAATCTCTAGTTCAAAGCCAGCCTCAGCCACTTAGAGAGGCCCTAAGCAATGCAGTAAGGCTCTGTCTCAAAATGAAAAATAAAAAGGGCTGGGGATGTGATTCAGTGGTTAAGCACCCCTGGGTTCCATCCCTGGTACCAAAAATATAAATAAATAAATAAATAAAAATTAAAAGGGGTGGAGGGGCTTGGAACAATGTCCCTGTGGACTGACTCCATGTTTTATTCTGTGATTTTTTTTTGAACCAAACATTCACAAAGCGACACCAACCCATTTTAAATATTATTTTTTTAATATTTATTTTTAGTTGTGTTGTACACAATACCTTTATTTTATTTTTATATGGTGCTGAGGATCAAACCCAGTACCTCATGCATGCTAGGCGAGTGGTCTACCTCTGAGCCATAACCCCAGCCCCTAGATATTTTTTATTAGTATGTGTAGTAAAAAGAATTTTGAAGTAGTATTTAAAACACCTAGATTTTACTCCTAGTTCCCCTACCTAGTGAGTCACTTAACTTTCTGAGCCTCAATTTTTCTTACACAAGAGAAGGAGCTTAAAATACCCACCCAGGAGTTAGGGATATAGTACAGTGGTACAGCACATGTTCAGCATGCCCAAGACCCTGAGTAAAATCCTCAGCACCAATAATAGCATTAATAATAATGCCCGTCCAGGAACTTTTACAGATGGGAAGCACAGTCATTCAAGTTCTTATGTATAAAGATGCTGCTAATTACAATATACTCTACAAATATAAGGTATTAATAGTTTCCATTCTGAGTTCTGCTCTTGTTGAAAGTGTATACTGTCCCCTTTTCCCAATAATAAACACAGAATATTAATGTAGAGCCTATCCACCTTCACAAATCCTAATTATCGCTGGGCCTCTGGACAATCCTGCTGGCCTACACAATAATATTAATGTTATTTAATCCAGGATTATCAGGGGTATTCTGTTTGGCAGGTGTTGCTGCTATGTTGGCATAAGATTAGATTATTGGGTAAGGTAAATGTTTTGCAAAAGTATTTATTTCCCTAGCAGAGCAGGAATTTACACAATTCATTCACTGGAAAGATCCACAAAGAATCCTGACATGACAGGATTCTGTCCATGAAATATTGCCATCACAAAGCCAAGGGGTAAAATTGACACGTTAATTGAAAAAAAGCGTGTTTGAGTCCCATTTATGCAGTGGGAGGGAAGAGAAATTTATTCTGAATTTCAGAACTCTTGCTGGAAACCAACTGGCTTTTCTGTACTATATTAAACACTCTTCTATTCCACAGGGCACTTAGTGGCCTTGGTGTGTCCAGCCTCAGGCTGAAAGCATGCAGACTTGTGTGTACTCTGCAGCAATTTTTCACTAAAGCACTTACATTTCTTGAGAACCAGAAGAGATGCGGTGATATATTACCTCTAGGGAGTCGGCCAGGGAAAATCCTGACATGTCAGGCCACCAAGCAGTATGTCCCAGGATATCAGGGCCCACATGTTCCTTCCTTCTTCTGCTCCACCTTCAAAGTACTATTTGGATGAGAGAATATTGTGGCTGACCCTGGGGCAAATTGATCAAAGTACAAGATGCAGAATGTCCCAGTTTCATACATCATCTCCTTCCTCTCAATCAGAGAGGCACTTGCAAGGAAAGTGCTTGCAGAGAGAAGGACTTGCAGATTCTACTCGTAAGTGGGAGAGAAGTAATCTAGAGTCTCTCTAGCAGGAGTGCTTTGTCTGCCTATGGAAAGAAAATCCTTCCTCCTCCTCATCCAAGACAGGGAACAACATTCTTTAATTTCCTTTTATTGTTTAGTTTTGTTTGGGGGGATGACTGAACTCAGGGCTTCAAGCATGCTAGGCAAGCACTCTACCCCTGAGCCACAAACCTGGTCCCTCTTCCCATATTTTATTCCAATTTTGACATTTATAAAAGCTTGACTGGGTGGGATACTCTGAAAAGATGGTATTGTATAGGAAGAACAGTTCAAATGTCCTTTCTGGAACATACTACAGGTTGATAAAACATTGCCCTGTGGAGGTCTATAGGAAATCGTTTCTGAAGGCGTGCTTACATAAATTTTTTTTTTATTTTTCTTTCTTTTTTTTTTTAATATTTGTTTTTTTAGTTTTCAGCGGACACAACATCTTTGCTTGTATGTGGTGCTGAGGATCGAACCCGGGCCGCAAGCATGCCAGGAGAGCGCACTACCGCTTGAGCCACATCCTTTAACCTCTTCAGGGTCTCTATGTGGTGCTTCTGGAGACCAGCACCTTCCCTCTACTAAGGACAACTTTCAAGTTAGCTTACCAGAGGCTGTCAAATATGCAAATGTATGCTTCAGCCCGGAGTCTGTTCCTCCCGATTCTTCTGCAAATCTGGCTTGGTGAGTTTTGAATTAAGTAGGTATTAGAGGCACCCAAGATTCAAATTGTGTGCCTGGATGTTCAGTACTGGAACCTGGAGCTCCACATGAATCAGTTATCCGTGTGTCCTAAGGCATGTTCTACTTTGTAGGACACATAAAATTACTAATCCCTGCATCTTTTAATAGTATAAAATATAAAACCCTCCAGTTATTAATGCCAGATTCTTGCTTATTGTTTCATTATTTATGAAATCATGATCTATAATGAAGGTTTTCCAAATATCTTCATGTTAATGTATCACCCCAGGGGGGGAATAAATTGTCCTCTAACTATAATACATGGCACAAGAAAAATCATTTCCTCCAGAATGAGCCCCTGTAACAACTACACACTGATGCGTATTTGGGCGGGGGCAGGGTGTACTTTTGGTTTGGTTTTGTTTGTTTGTTGGTACTGGAGATTGAATCCATGGGGACTTTACCACTGAGCTACATCCCCACCACTTTTTAAAATTTTTGTAACTTGAGTCAGAGTCTAGCTAAATTGCTGAGGCCTGCCTCAAGGTTGTAATCCTCCTTCCTCAGCCTCCCCTGTCGGTCGTTGGGATTGATGCCACAGCACTCGGCTTGATGACTGTTTTTGAACGCCTGTTTTTATATCATTCATGATCATCCTTGCTGACATCTTTTTTTTTTTTTTTTTTTTAACTTAATTGCCCAAATCCTGCACAGTTGCAGTTCACACACCTTTCCTCTATACTGCCTTCATGGTAGATTCACCTGAGCCCACTTTTACCATGATATATTCTGTTTCCTTGTGACACAAGACCCCAAATTCCTGAGGGACACCTCTGACAGCTGTTAAGATCGATCTTTATGCTTCTGTGTGGGAAGTGGAGGGGACTGGAAAGGGGTCATAGTATATCTTCAAAATATGCAGACAGAAGGTTGGAAATGTAGCTCAGTAGTAGAGTACCTGCATGCAGGAGATCCTGGGTTTGATCTCCAGTATAATAAATAAACAAAGAAGCAATTAAATAAATAAAATCTGCAAATTAGAAATAAAGCAATTCCCAGAACTTTTTTTTTTTAATTCAAAATTACTTTAAGTAGGAAAAACACACCCATCCACACAGGGCAAAGTCTGAAGTAGATCAAAACAGCAAAAACATCTTTTAGTCCATTTATCTCAAATATCCAAAGTTCCCAATATGGTGTCTTCATCTTACTACTTCTTCTCGTCAGTTAAAAGCTTCACTTTCATATTTGTTGTTGTTAATTTAGTTTTGGGAAATGACTGAAGAAAGGAGAGAAAAGTTACCCTCTATCAGGTCTTAAAATTAAACATACAGATTGAGTACACCTTATTCAAAATGCTTGGCATCAGAAGTGTTTGTAATTTCAGGTCTTTTCAGATTTGGGAATATTTGCATACCCATAATGAAATATCTTGGAACTGGGATCTAAGTCTAAACATGAAATTCATTTATGTTTCACTTTATTCACATAGTCTCAAGATAATTCTTTTATTTTTATTTTTATTTATTTATTTTTTAATCAGTCCTGGGGATGCAACCCAGGGAAGGCTTCATGCATGCTAAATTCAGGCTCTACCACACAGCTACTTCCTCAACTGGGCCTCAGGGTAATTTTATGTAACATTTTTAGTGTGTTTTGACTGCAACCTGTCATAAAAGGTCAGTTGTAAAATTTTCCATTTTTAGTGTCCTGTCAACACTCAGAAAGTTTTAAATTGTGGAGTAGTTCAGATTTCAGATTTTTGGTTTAGGATGCTTAACCTGCGAAAATTCAATTTTATATTTTTTCCACTGATATTCTACAAGAAATTCATGAATTAGGGATTGGGGATGGCTCCATGGTAGAGCAGGTGTTTAGCATTCACATTCACAAGTTCCTGGGTTTAACCCCAGCACCAAAATAATAATAATCCATTAATTATAATTCTGCCTAGTCACGAAAGATAACATTGCCATCCTATAAGCTTAACTTTTTCTTATGCCAAATATTTAATGGCTTCCCATACAGTGCTGCAAACTTTTTCCAGCCAATGCATCTGTCATTGACAGACCGTCAGTCTGACAAGAACACTCACTCTATGAAGAGCTGCTGTTGATCTCAGGTTTAATCAGTTCAGATCCAGCCGTGGGTCAGGGCTGGCAACACAGGTCAGTGGAAATAAACCCTAAGCCAGACATGATCGATATGTAGTGTTCAACCTCATTTCCATTGGTCTAGAAATAGGTAAGCCAAACACTCAATCCTGCTTACCCATTTATTGGAATATAACACACAAACCAACTTTTTAAGAGATTAAAGGGAAAGATGGAGCTGGGGATGTGGCTCTGTAGTAGAGCACTTGCCTGGCATGTGCAAGTCCCTGGGTTTCATCCCTAACATTGCAAACAAAAAAGAAAAAGGAAGAAAAAAGAAAGGCAGGAGGCTAAATTATTAAACGTGACTGCTCTTTGTTAAGCATCATACCACATAAATATGAAAACCACTATTTTGGAGTCGGGGGGATGCACGAACTCATAACATTGCTTCACCAAAGTTGAGAATATGGATTAATTCAACTACATCATAAAGAATATATTTTATCTTATTCATAGAATACATCACTCATTTGCATTTTATGTTTGCTAGGTCAAAACTTCTTGAAGCTAGACATATATCTCAGTGGTGGAGCACTTACCTACATGAGCAAGGCTCTAGGGTTGATCCTAAGCGCATGTATGCGCACACACCCACACCCGCACAGAGAAGCGCACAAAACTTCCCCTTAAGAATAACAACAACAAAATAACATATGGAGATGCTTTACATGGGGGAAAAATTAATTCTTACGCATCAAAGGGAAACCTTATAATTGTAGAAACGTGGCCAAGTTCATCAACTTGGAAAATTAATTTAATGGCCGGATTGTATTGACTTCATCTGCTATTCCTTCTCCAGAATAAGTTAGAAACATTAAAGATTTTGCAAATAAGGAACCCATCTATTCATTTAGTCATCAAGGAGTGGGAGGTCCCTTTCAAGTTGTCTGAGGAAAAAAAAAAAAGCAATTTTAACAATGAAAAATCCCCCCGGTATTTTGACAAGAAATTCCAAGGTCTTTTAGTCTGGGCCAAAGGAAAAGATATTTTTTAATTAAGAAATCAATGCAAAAGCACAATGCCTTTGGTCTCAGTTCCCTTTGAGTCGCTAAGAGACGTGAGGAAATCTGCTAGCGCTAAGCTATCTTTAATAAGGCGAATTCTTCAGCGAGCCCCTCCCAGGTGGGCCTCCCGGTCGCCCCCTGAAAGTGGCATCTCTGCGGAAATGAACATTGACCTCCGGCGGCCATAGCACCGCCGAGTCTTCCGTAGCCGAGGGATGCCATGGCCCGAGGCTCCTGGAGCCGCTGGTTCCCCGATGGTCTTTCCACCTGGCTCTGGAATGGGCGTGGCGAACGGGGCGCGAGGACCAGCGCACCTGTCGCGGCAGGTCTTGCGCTGTGCTGTTGGGACCTCACTTGTGCCTGGGCACCCTCTCATCTGCTATGGATGGGACACTTGCCTCCAGTGCTAAGTGAACTCAGCAAAGCAGGGACTTAACAAAAGGACAATAGAGGCCAAAGGGGTCCTGCCCCTGGAAGGCAACGCCCCGGCGTGTGCCTTGGAGACACTGAGACATTGCTATTTCCAGTCTGTCTGCTCGGAGGCTGAGTTGGCCACATCAGTGCGGGCCAGCCTGGGAAGGTTTCTCTAAAATAGCCTCTCACTTGCACTCAAAATGAAGCCGAACCCATTAATTCAAAACACAGCTCTGAGCTTCCTCCCCGCCGCGGCTCCCTTCCCGACAGACGACAGACGCTGCCCAAGCAGAATCAACCCTTGCATTTGGAAGCCGGGATGGGAGCGGAGCGCTGAGCCGATCTTGGGAGACTTTGTCTAAACATCTCCTAGCAGTGGCTCTCATTAGAGGGAGAGCCCCACGCAAACAGACAGCCCTGCTTCCTTTAAACACAGCAATTTGGTCTCATCTGTTGCTCTCTGCTCCTTTTTTTAATCATTTGGACTGTAAAGTAATTAGAGGGATAGATGATCCCAAAATAAAAAGATCAACAGCTGAACTTCATAATTCTAATGTAAGCACACATATCATTTCAGGCTCTCCCAGGACCCCTGGGCAGGTATGATTTCAATAATCAAAGTGTTTTGCATACAATTTCTAATTACCACTGTTGACCCTGGATTTTTGTTTTTGAGCTTCCAAGCTGGGGTGCCACTAAGGGAGGGCTTCTATCACCTCTGCCACAGCCTGGCTTCTTTCCTGGTTCAAATGCTCAGCCTTCCCTAGGCCTGAGCACAGCCTTGGCTTGTTTATTCTCTATCAAAGCACCAATCCTGCAAAGAAAAGTAGTGTTTTAGGTGGGGGGAGAGTAAGGCATGGTAATTATATCCTTAATCACATGTAATTTAAGAGAAAATGAGTAGATATGAGACGCTATTTAGCTCTTGACTCAGTGTAATTCCACAGTCAGACCACAGGCACCCCAGTGTCACCTGGGTGTCTTTCAAAGCCATTCAGCCACCAAATGGTTAATTACAAGGGAGGGGCTGCTTCCTAGCAAGTGTAGCCTTGAACACTATCATTAGGCAACAATGGCAGCTCTTTCCCCAGACCCAGAGCCTGCCTTAAACTGTTCCCCAAGTGCTCTGTCCCACTTCCCAAGTGGAGAAGCCACCAAGGACATGGAATGTCCCAACAAACACTGATGCCACACTGATTTTGTGCCAGTACTTTTTTTCTAAATACTTTAGAGATTTAACTCAGTTCACTTGTACAACTCAATTAATGAGCAAGTGGATAATGTATCGGGCACCTACTCACATGCGGCACTGTGCAAAGCACTACATATGTTACCTTGTTTGTGAAACAAGCACAGCCCCTATCCAAGGGCTTCTGGGAAGACTGAGTGAAATGATGAGATAATTATAAAACGGGGAACACTGCTTGACATGATAAGCGCTCAGTAAATATTACACAAAATTTTAATTTAAAAATTATTAGCTGGAGCTGGAGCTCAGTGGTAAGGGCATGTGTTTTCCATGCACAAGGTCCTGGGTTTAATCCCCAGCATGTACCAAAAAGTTAGAAAAATTCAATGTGCATGAGTTACATGTCTAGTGCTTAACATTTATTATCTTATTGCATATTTACAATAATATTACAAAGAAGATTCTTTTCTTGTTCACATTTCAAAGAAAACTGAGGTTTAGAGAGATCAAAAACGGTGCCCAAGGTTACAAAGCTAGTAACAGGAAACTCAGGAAATGTGACTCAGCAGCCTATTATTTAATCAAAACATCACTCCCTTTCTTTCTCTTCCTCCCTGTCCCTACCACTCTCTTATCTTCTACATCTAAATACATATCTAAAGTTATACATCTTCAAATCATAAACCTAATACAAACAAGGTTGTTGTTGGAACTGAAAGATTATATTTCCTCTCAGAGGGCTCTTCTGAAATTACAGAGAATTTCATATAACTCACATAGACATATCTGCATATCTATAAATCATTTATTTATCATTTATTGCAAGTTATATTGTCATATTCTTATCTCCAAAATTCTATTTTAAGCTCTTTTAAGAGAACACCATGTCTTCTCATCTTTGCATGTCCCCTATAATTTGCATTTTACACACACTGGGAGTACATTAATTAAATTAAAAACTAATCAATAAATATATATCAAGTGCCAACAGAAGGCACTATTTGCTATCCAAGGAATGTGATATACCCAGAAATAAAAAACAAAAATAACTTCTCAATATTTTTAGCACTTATAATCAGTGCCAAAGGCTCTCAAAATAAGCATGCCTATTTTTTAATTAAATGAAGATCATTTCTTAGATTGATATGGTGTGCAAAAATACATAAGGTTTCTATGACTTCTCAAATACAAATAATCTCCAAAATTTGCACCCATAGCCATATTTTATAAGTGATGTTCCATCTGTCTACTGATTCATATAAAAAAAGGAGAAAGAGTAGGTAGTCGTATGTATTTAATGTTGCCACATGTATTATGAGAAGCTAAAAAAGAAACAAAAATTATAAGGATAATTACAATTTATTGAAAATAAAGGTATTGATTAACAGCACTGGGCTGGGGTTGTGGCTTAGTGGTAGAGTGCTCGCCTAGCACATGCAAGACACTGGGTCTGATCCTCAGTACCACATAAAAATAAGTAAAATAAAGGTGTTGTGTCCAAATATAAGTAAAAAAGAAATTTTTTAAAGTATTGATTATCAGCTATATCTTCCACACTGAAGATGATACAAAGAAGTTCAAGAAATATTCTAGGCTTTTAAGAGTTCACAGAGAACAGAAGAGAAATTTCACATATCATATACTACTTGGAAATTACCTAGTACTTTGTAGTTTACAAATCTCTTTTACATATATTATCCAACTTCAGTATAACAGTGAAAAAACACGTCTCTCGCTAGGCAATGTGAAGGTGGGTTTTTCCTTCCTGAGTTCCCAGGAAGCCTTGACAGATAGTTCCCGAGTAGCCTGTATCTAGGAAAGGCTTTTTGTTGATCATCTTCTGATCAGAAGGCAAAACAAAGGTTACATGTTATTGCTAGAGTTCAGAGTTCTAGAAACTTCCACAAGAATGCAGATTGGAGGTAGTACCTCCAACATCCTCTATTTACATTAACTAAATAGACTTTCTTGAGCATTCAGCATGGTAAGCTATGACACTGGAATATGGAAACACAAAGTGAGTAAAAGACTGTCCCTAGGTTCAAGTATCTGAGAGTTCAAATGGACAGGTGAATATGCAAACAGATAATGACAATAGGGTATGATAGATATGGTGACAGAGACAGAATGGAATGCCCTGAAAGCCCAGAGAGGGTGCCATTCTGAGTGAGGAATCCAGAAGCAGCAGAGCAGATAACGTTTTAATAGCCTACTCTCCAGTCTTCAAAATGCTAAACACATTAGCATCAACATAAACACACAGTACAAATAATACTAACAAAGCATTTTTGTATTTATCATTTAGTTGAGCAACTTCAAAGAGCAGAAGGGCAAATATTAATATCCCTAGTTTACAGAAAGCTGAAGCCCAGGGCATTTTGCTTTTCTAAAAATTAGTGGTAGCACGTTATTTAACTCCAAGTTTATTTTCCTTATAACTAGTATAGACATGAATGTCTGAAAAATGAAGGAAATATTGTTTGTGAGAGGAATACCTTAATGGTTTAAAGTTGGAAACTGTCAATGGTGGAATGGATTTTGGACATTCATAATTTTATGGGGCTTACAAATGTTATGGTTGTAGGTAAGGGGTTCAAAGTCAATGGCTAGATGGGACAGCTCCTTCACCCCTAAAGCCAGGTATCAGAGGAATGGCGAACTACTTCAACAAGAGTGTATCCATCCTTCCAGGAAGTAAAAAGGTAGATTTTTCTTTTTTTCTGGTGGTGCTGGGGATGGAACTGTGGGTCTGGAGCATGCTATGAAAGCACTATACCACAGAGCTAATTCCTAGCCCCTAAAAGTTTTTTTATTTTTGTTCCCAACTTCATGCATGCCTTAATCTGTTTTGTGCTGCTATAATTTAATATTTAAGACTGGGTAATTTAAAATAAACATAAATTCAATTTCTCACTGTTGTGGAGGCTGAAAGTTCAAGATCTCTGCTTCTGGTGAAGACTTCTTCATGTATCATCCAATGGCAGAAGGCAGAAAGGCAAGAGAGGGCAAGAAAGAAAGAGAAGGGCCAGATTTGTTCTTTTATAAGAAACTCACTTCCAAGATAATAGCATTAATCCATTCATGAGGTCAGCACTCCCATGACCCAAACACCTCTCAATACACCCCACCTCACAACATTACTGCATTGGAGATCAAATTCCCGACACATGAACTTTGGGGGATATGTTCTGGCCCTACCAATGCCTTTCTTGATTTGAGCCCATCAATAGCAAGTTGACAATGTCCATCATTTGTTTCCTATTTAGCATTGAAGGCTTTTCTTCATCGTCATTAAGTAGCAATCTTCCTTCAATGCCTTTGCTGTTTGACATATAGACAAAGGGCACATTATATCAATGGATGCAAAAGTGAATTCAACTCTATCAGTTGCAATATTGTGATCTTTAAAATTTGTATTTTAGTACTCGTTTTCTGGTATCTGAGTTGTTTGATTTGAGACCTAATCAATCAATAGTAACTTATTAATATAATCTCCACTGACTCTTCAAGAAGTAAATCCCATAGGTTTTTCCCTCCTGCAAATCCAAAAGGTTTTGCTTAAATTTTTACTTACATCAGGAAATTACAACAAGGGTTTCTTTCCCTTCAATTTACCCAACTGTGAAATTTGCTCCAAGGCTCAAAGTACTTCTTAAAATATGTCACTGTCGCCTACACCTAGAATAAATATACCCTCCCAAATTAGCAGGAGGAAGCCTAAGATGTGGCCTTTACCTCCAGTCCAACTGAACTTCTCCAGAAGTAGTCTAAGTCTTTGCTCCTAAGATTAGAAAATGAGCCCAAAATAAAATTTTAAAGTTGCTCACCAACTAGTCAATCCATTTTGCAGAGGCAACTTTTGCAGAGTTAGAAAATAAGTTTTATAGTTTACGTGGTTCTGAGTTGTAGTTCTTGACTTTGAATGAAAAAGCATTTCTTGAGTTCTCAAAGAGAAGGGTAACATCAAGTTCATACGGCAGCCAGAAACATGATAAATCCACCAGGGCCACAGCGATTCCTGCCTAAACTAACAATTCATTTATTGCTACAGTTCACTGCTGTTGTCATCACTTTCATGCGTCTAATTACCTTACATCTGTTTTATGTTTGAAGTTTACAGCACTTGCCCACTTTGGCTACACTAGTTTACATCTAACACCAAACACATGTTTATGTTTACCACATACCAGTTCTGCATTCTTGGACTTAAAATTATATCAATTTATAATCCCATTAATGGAAAACTTATGAGAAGGATCCGGCTCCTTTAATAAAACTAGAAAGAACAACCATTTGGATGCTGTTAAGTACAAGCCATACCAAAGGCTAAATGCTTCAATTAGATGGACTCTGCTCAGATAAGTAAGGCTTCATAAAACACTATCATGGCGGCTAAGTACAGACTATTGCTTTGGAGTTCATTTGACGGGGACTCCAGCATGGAGTCCAGAAAAGACAATGATCAAAGAGAATCTGAGTGTGCTTTGTTCAAAATATATCAAGTTTGGAGCTGGAGGTCTAACTCAGTGGTAGAGCATGTGCTTAGCATGAGCCAAGCCCTGGGTTCAATCCCCAGCACACACACACAGACACAATCAAATTTGGATTGGCATCTTTGAATTTGGCATTTTTAGTCACATTTGTGAATTAAGGGGAAAAAAAAAACTTTTCAATTTTGATAATGAAAAGGAAGCTGTGTGTGTTACAAACTGGTGGAGACCTCCCCAGATATGGCTCCCTAGGACAGAGCTGGATACGTGTTTGGACATCTATATCTTTACTGCTGAATGGCCTCCAAAGAAAACTACAGATAAGAACATTATTTGGATCAGGGACCATTTCTGAAGGATTTCAGTGCTATAAAAAAATACTTTGGGAACTGTAAGGGATTAAATTCTGCTCCCACAGGCTTCTTTCCACTTAAAGGAGAACTACCCTTTCCCTTCAGCCTACTCTACCAATTTCCATCCTTTTGGTAAGGACTAGACAGAATCTTGCTTGGTTTTTGGAGTCTTACATCTATCAACAGGAAACTTGATCTTTGAAACCAATAAATAAATAAGAGGTTTGATGAGCTCTGATGCTCTAAGTAATGTGCCCTTAAAACAACAACAACAACAACAAAGCCTTCTATCTAGAATTAACTAGAGGGAGATTACTGGTCTAGTGGTTTGGATGATCAAAGCAGTAATATCTTGAGGAAAATACATTGTGCAGCCTGCAGAGTACCAAGCATGGCATCTTTATCATTGCCTCACCTGGACGGGCACTGGACATTAGAGAACTTTCCTGAGATACCTAAGAACTTTGCACTAAAAATTGCAGACATCAAAGGAGATAAGAGATTGTCACTCTGTGCTATTACAACAAGGTGCTGACTGAACAGTTACCCTGGGTTTGTCTGGATTCCGTGTCAGGTACCTTTTCTTTTCATCTGGTGGTCCACTTGGCCCATACAAAGTCTAGACAGTAATTAGATCCCTTGAGATTATTGCTGGCCCTGGGTGTCTCCCTGTTCTGCAGGGTTTCTGCAATTCCTCTCCCATCCTGTTCTCGTGGATGCCATTAAGACCCTGCTCCCAATCAATCCAGAATAAAGCTGTGTTGTGGAGCACAATGCACAAGGGTAGAGGAAAGAATGGAAGTTGAAGAGAGAAGGAGGTAGGGATGCTTCATCAGCTGTGCTCAGCAGCCTGGGCACTGGAAAGGCACACCAAGCAAGGCTCTTAATTTGTCCTTGCAAAGCAATATCAGCTCCTTCCACTGTCGAGCCTTTTCTTACACCTTGGAGTTTTGTGTGAGAACCAAAAGATCTTGTGGGAGCCTCCAGCTCTCTTGGAAATTCTGCTTAGACCTAAGGGACTTTCTTGTTTTGCCTAAGATGGGATCATTCTGCCTTGGGCTGTGGACCATTGAGAAGAAGTTCAAGTCCAAGCCTCACAGCATCTCAAAAGCACCCTCCAGTCTGGGGATGTAACTCAATGGTAGATAAATAAAGCCCTGGGTTCAATTTTGAGGACAGGAAGTGTGTTTTCTGTTTCTGTGCTCAGAATTGATGAGCTCTGATGCTCCTCCATTCTTGGTGAAGGTACATGATGCACACACTCACATATGTACATTCACACACATCATTCTTCAGAGACAGATCACATCGTTGGCTTCCTGCAGATATGTGGCAGGTAATATAAACAGGTAAAGCCAGGTGTGATGGATTAGGGAAGACCTCCTGGGAGACTACATCACATTTGCCTTTTGGAAAAGAGGCTACTCAACTCCAGGGAGGTAGGCTAGCGAGGTAGGAGAGGCGCCATAGAAGATGGACTCAGAGACTTCCATTTTAAAGAAATTCTGGAAATTTGATTCTGTACCTGAAACCTTTTGATTTTTAAATGTTGGCTGAAATATATTAAGCACTATTCAAACCAAACAAAATTTTCAACAAGCGTCCTGAATCAAGCCAGCCTGCCAGCTTCCTACTTTTGCAGTCAAACATGGATGCACTTTCTGAGAATCACAGCCTTTCTCTCTTTGTGTGTGTGTTGGGATGCAGTTACTGGGTATTGAACCCAGAGCCTCGCTTGTCCTAGACAAGTGCTCTACCACTGAACTATACCTCCCCAGCTCTTTTTATTTATTTATTTTTCTCTAATTTGGAAACATATCCTCACTAAGTTGCCCAGCCTGGCCTCAAACTTGCTGTCCTGCTACCTCACTGCCTCCCAAGTCACCGGGATTACAGGTGTGCACTCCTGTGCCTGGGCTCTCTCTCTGTCTTAACAATAGTTATTACTGTTTATAATCTGCTGAATGATTGATACGAGACTTTCACAAGCATATTTCTTTCGAACCTGACGACTATATAAATCAGTTTTCATTACTGTCATCATTTTTACAGACAAGGAAACTGGTGCTCACTGCAGATGGCACCTTCTCTGCATCCTCAAATGGCAGAATGGGAAAAGAGGTAAACCTACTCCCTTCATCCTCTCTCTCTCTCTCTCTCTCTCTCTCTCTTTTTTTTTGGTCCTCCCCCACCCATGGGTCAGACCCCAGGCTTTGTGCATATAAACAAGCGCTCTACCACTTAACTTCACCTCAAGCCCCATCATCCTCTTTCTTAAGGGCACTAATGACATTCACCTCTCAACACTATGACACCAAGGATTAAGTTTCAACCTATGAATTTTGGAAACTTATCCTGAAGGTAATCTTACAGTGCACACAAACATTTCAACCTTAGAAGGGATCTAGGTCCTATAAGACACATCTGTCTACTACATGACATCCTCTATAAATTCTAATTTGTGTCTATTTTACACAGAAAGATATGTATGATACATTGATCACTTTTAAAAGAAGTTTGCAAAAGGGCATGTACAGTGTGTGAACTGTTTTGCTATTTTTCCAAGTTTCTATGTGTCAATGTGTGTATGTCTGTGGATGTATGAAAAAAGATATGGAAGGAAAAATATCATAGTATTAAGTGACTATCTCTAGGTAGTGAGATTATAGTGGTCTTATTTTTTTAAAATGCAGCTGTAATGTCTAATTTCTATCTTGCTCAAAGGCTCATGTAATAAGGAAAAAAAAAAAAAACTATCATGGATCGAACCCAGAGCCTTGTGCATGCTAGGCAAATGCTCTACCACTGAGACCACTGAGCTATATCCTCAGCCTTCACTATAAGATTAAAAACAATTATTTAATCTATTGAGTGAGTAATTTCCACAGCATAAAATTTCTGCATAGTGAACCTCTTAAAGTAGTCATTGTTTATAAGCACCCTCTTGAGATGAACTAAAGTCCTATCCTGTGACACTTACAGGGAGCCCATCATCTGTAGGTAGCCTTTAAAATACTTACTTTAGATCCCCAGAAGGTCCAGCTTTGGAGAATTGTTTTTTGTTTGTTTGTGATTGTTTGTTTCATACTAGGGACTGAATCTAGGGGGGGCTTTACCACTGAGTTACATCCCCAGTTCTTTTTATTTTTGAGACAGGCTCTCGATAAATTGCTAGAGGTAACCTCAAACTTGTGGCCTCAAACGGACTCAGCACCTGGGTGAGAATTGCTTTTTTTTTTTTTTTTTTTTTTAATGAATGGCTTCCTCATTTCTTACAGAGAAGCTTATTCAAGGACATGTTTATGTTGCCAATGAACATTAAGGTGAGCCTAATCATGAGATTTTGTTGACCTTCCCTTTATTTCTCTCTCTATTCCCAAATGATAAAAATAGACACCTGAATCAGAGAGATATGTATGAATGCACCTTAGCTTCTTCCATAAGGAATTATTTACAGGGCAATAAAAACAATATTTGGGAATGTTACCAAAGATATGTGCTAAGCCCCTCTCTAAGCTGATGGTCTGTGGGTAGGGGAGGCTCCCCTCTAGGGACAGGGTCAAGGACTCTGAAAAATATCTAGATCAAACACTGCTCACGGAAACCAAACATTCTAGGCTTGGTATTTCTTGTCAGATACCTGACCCTAGACATCATGGGCAACTCTGTTGGCTTTGCCCATTTTATACCACTGGGTAAACTCTTGTCCACTCCACTCTTCCCTCCCCACTGGGAGCATCCCATCTAGATCTGCGTTTGCATTTCCGTTCTGAACTCCCCCACATCTAAAATGATCTTTATTCCCCCAACAGGATTCTAACTCATAGCAGCCTTCAAAACAAACAAACAAACAAGCAAACAAACAAACAAAAAAAAAACTACTTGTTCATCTTTTCTTAAGTTTTTTTGTTTTGTTTTGCTTTTTCAGTAGTGGAGTTTGAACCCAGGGTTTTGCACCTGTGCTAGAAGAGCATTCTATCACTGAGGTACATCCCAGTCCCATTCTGAGATTGTTAATGACCAATTCAGACTTATGGGTCCAGGTCCTAGGAAAATGTGCTGTGGAAGAGGAAAGAAAGGGAGGCTGGAGAAGGTGAGGATTAATCCAGAGATGAGGCTAAGATGGATACTGTACCTATTCCAAGCTGGGAGAAGAAACATTGGTAGGTTTGCATATTTGCAAAACCCTGATTAATAAACCATAGCTTTGCCCTCCTCTGCATCTGAGGTACTCATTGCTTTATTTTTATTTCACTTAATATATTTACTTTTACTTTGTAATAGTGGGGATTGAACCCAGGGGTGCTCCAACAGCCCTTTTTATTATTATTTTTTTTTTCTGAGACAGATTCTCACTGAGTTGAACAAGGTGGCCTTGAACTTGTTTTCCTCCTTCCTCAGCCTCCTGAATCCCTGGGATTACAACCAGTGCACCTGGCTCGCTCTTGCTTTTGACACCACCACTTTTAAAATCGTGCTGCAAAATTGGGCCCTGTGAAGTCTCTAAGGACTTTTCTCACTTGCTGGAGCTGTGTCCACAATTTGCTTTCCCCGCTTAGCAAGGCCTTCTCTGAGTGTCACCCACTTCTGAGTGACGGCCTGATGGAGGATGCATGATGAAGCTAGAAGGCAGAAACTTCTCTACCCCTGACTCACTCAGCAACACTGAGGAAGTGTCGGCAGTAGCCTTGCCTTTAGACATGATCTGTCCAATGGAGAGATTAAAAACCACTTGTTTCTAGATTCTTTGATTTTACAGCAAAATGGTGTTTCTTTCTCTTTGTGTGTTTGTGTGTATTACTGGGAACTGAACTCAGGGGCACTTTACCACTGAGCTACATCCACAACCCTTTTAATTTTTAGTTTTTATTTTAAGACAGTCTAAGATTCCCAGGCTGGCCTCAAACTTGGAACCCTCTTTTCTCAGCCCCCTGAGTAGCTGGGAATATAGGCAGGTGCCACCATTCCCAGCCATGGCAAAAAAAAAAAAAAAAAAAAAGAATTCAAGAAAGCTTTTGTAGAAAACATTTTAAGATACTTTAAAAAATAGCATCTAGAAATAAATAAAAATATCGAGCTTGGGACCCCTGAAATCCCTTTTAGTACTGCATCCTAGAGAAAGGAAAAAGGAAAAAAAGCAAACCTTTAGGGCAGAGTCAGGGCAGCTCCTTCAAAGCCGGAGAGGATGCTTAAGGACTCAGGAAAATTTCAGGCTCCACTTTTCAACAAAGGCTTTGCAATCCCAGTAAGACATTAAAAGGAAGGATTTAAAAATCCATCTGTTTGCCTTGGGGGACTCCAAGCGAGAGCAAAGTTTGAAGCTGATAGGTTCATGATAATATAATGTATTCATTAGGCAATAAAGGGTGAAATCGATCATTCCATGTTTGGAGGTCGCTCTGGTCTCTCATTTATACAGCTTTTAGGAAACTTGCTTTATATATACCCCCAGCTGGAATGGCTTCTCCAAAGCCATTTCCCAGATGGAATAATTGTTCATTATGTCTTCGGGGAGGGTTCCATCTGCAGTCAGGAATCCCCATGAAAATTTGTGGGAAAATAACCCTGCTCTTTCATTACATCTAAAATGTGATCACCCGATATTAAAACACAAAGAGCAGTTGCATTTTAAAGGTGAACTGCAGAGCTAAATTGAGAGTTGACTTAATCCCATTTTTATGGGCTGATTAATGTCCCAAGTAACCAGGCTGGTTGGAAAGTTAATGCCTTTTTCCTTTAATGGAATGTACCAAGCTTCTTGCCTTTTATCAGGGGAGCGATCGCTGCCACTGCAGATTCCTACAGAGCGAGATTCAAGGCCATTGTCAGAACTTTCCTTGTATCTAAAGGACCCAAAGTTATTCACTCACCAAAATTCCTCCCAGATAAAGCTTCAATCCTAAAAGGGGGTGACGGGTGGGATAAAATAAATTAGAAGTGGAGGTTTCTTCCCGAAAGAAAATGCCTTCATAAAGAAGTATGTTGATAAGCAGCATCTCTTCGTGATAGCTTGAAATCTGGATTATGTTGAGATGATAGAACCAAGTGTTTAATAGCTCCTCTGTGCCAGGAACTGTGTCAAGTCCTTAGCATGATGTTTATTGTTGTTGTTGCTTGTTTTTGTTTTTGTTTTGTTTTGTTTCTTATTTAACCCTCTGAAATATCAGGAGCCTCAGACAGCCTAAGCAACTTGTCTAAGAAGTAGACCTAGGTGTGCCTGATTTGGGAATCACACTGCTCTTCCCCAGGTGTCTTCCCCTGACAGTGTAAAGAGATTACCCTTGGGGCTGGGGATGTGGCTCAAGCGGTAGCGCGCCCGCCTGGCATGCGTGCGGTGCGACCCAGGTTCGATCCTCAGCACCACATACAAATAAAGATGTTGTGTCCGCCGAAAACTAAAATAAATAAATAAAAATAAAAGAGACTACCCTTTCATTTATTCATGGATTCGTGGTGAAGAAATTAAAATTCTACAGAGCTTTTTTCAAAAGCAACAATAGCCAGGCTGCCGAGATTCTCCCCCATCACCAGCACCAGCACCATCCCTGCCCACTCCAACCTGAAACACAGAGCTACTTTATTCTTTATTCCTCCAGTCTGCTCTTCAGTAACCCAAAAGTTCTCCCTCGCACCCACTACGGAAAATATCAATATTCACCAAATTTATTAGTTTCTAATAGTGTCGTACGTATTACAGAACTCCTTCCTGTGAATTATTTCATTTGATCAACAACTTTAGACATGTTGGGCGCGGTGACACAGGCCTGTAATCCCAGAGACTCAGGAGGCTGAGACAGGAGGATTGAAAGTTCAAAGCCAGCTTCAGCAAAAGTGAGATGCTAAGTAATTCAGTGAGACCCTGTCTCTAAATAAAATACAAAATAGGTCTGGGGAAGTGGCTTAGTATCAAGTGCCCCTGAGTTCAATCCCCCCTTACCAAAAAACAAACAAACAAACAAAAAACCCTCAGGCAGAAGGTAGAGGGAGAAATAAATTATTCAGGTAAAGATTTGATTTGGGAGCGTAATATTTACAAAAGAGCACCCAGACCCATAGGCACAGAGATGACTCACCCATGGTTGTTACAGAATTCAAAATGGTTACAGGTCACTGTGCCTTAATGGTGTAGTAGGTTGGTTTCCAGCAACATCTCCATCAGGCTAAATTGGGAATAAGGAGTTACTCTTCCAAGGTACCTAAACCTGATCTCTATGGCTTTCTCTCCCTTTTGCAATATCTCCAATACCCATCCCAGCCAACCCCTTCCTCTGTCTTCCTCCCGCTAAAAACTCACTTTCAAGAAAAAACAAACCCTTTTGTCCTAAAGTACAATAATTGAGAGCGGACAAAAATGTTGCTACTGATCTAACTTTTTATTAATAGGGATTCAATATCTTATCTCAAGGAGTAGTTGCAAAAGTTCAGACATTAGCCAAAGGTAAGGAGAAATGGAGGTGAGAGAGTAGCAGACTCCTAGAATTAAAAAAAAAAAAAAAAAAAAAAACAGCTCTGACTGTGGTTTCTAGTACTGTCCAGTGATTTGAGAGGCATCTCATTAGGTCAGGCAATCAAACCAATCCTCCCTCCCAGACTCCACTTGGCTGCAGGAGCCAATCTGATCCTTCCTCGGTTTCTAAGGATTCCCAAACTGCTTCAGGCTCACAACAGTCTAGCAGTACGTTCTACCAGGAGCTGAGGCAAAAGTAGAATTGGACCACCACAGCCACCTACCACTTCCATTCCAACTGCCTACCTTAAAGCCATGGCAAAAGTATGCAGCTCATGATAGAGCACTTACCTAGTACGTGTGAGGTCCTGAGTCTGATCCCAGCACCAAAAAAATCATTCATTTATTCATTTATTAAAATAAAAATAAAATTATGGCAAATGAGAAGAAGCCATATTAGCACCCTCCTCCCTTATAATGCTGTTATCCTTAAAATGAATAATATCTAGTAATAGCTACAATGTGCTTAATATTATATGCCAGGCACTTTCTAAGCATGTATGAACACATTTAATCCTCGGAGCAATCGTTTAATATGAGTGCTATTATTATCCACATTTTATAGATAATGAAACCAAGGCTCAGAGAGGTTGGGTGACTTTCCCCGAAGCTCAAAGCTGGAAAGGGCCAGCTGGGACTCAAAATATAATTGAGTTCTAGTCCCAGCAATCCTACTAAGTAGCTGTGTGTCCTTGGGCCAGACCCACAACTATTCTGAGTTTGTCAGAAAAAGACACTTGACTAAATCCCTCTGGACATACTTAGCTTTCTCATCTCCTTTGGGAAGTGCTCGACAGCCCTACTGCACTCCCAGCTAGAATCTTAACTCACTTTCTTGATGGCAGGTGTGAATCTCATCCTCCTGTTTCAAGGCCCAGTGGAATTCCAGGCATGAAATGCATTCTATAAACGTTTGTTATCCTTTGTTATCATTATTGGTCCTACTTTAATGGGAAACATCAGCACTAATTTCCCCTAACCTCTTCAGGGATTTGTCTTATCCCGGATCCTTTTTCACTCACCATTTAGATGACAGTCAGGGAGAGCATTTTATTATGTGTACAGAGGCATCTGGCTTTGCTCCTTCACCTCCCAAGGCATTTCCACCTTGTCAATTCAAGGGACCAATTATTTATTCCCAAAATCATTATTATTTTTTTTTCCAGTTCTATGTCTGGAAGAAAGAGAAAAATAGCTACATTACCTTCAAGCTCATAGTTAACTGTCTGATTTAGTGTGTGTGTATGTGTGTGGGGGGGAGATGAGTGTGCATGCATGTGTGTGGGTGGAGTGTGTGTGTGTGTGTGTGTGTGTGTGTTGCTAGGGGTCAAATCCAGAGACTGGAACATGCTGGGAAAGCCTCTACCACTGAGCTACCTCTTCCATTCCTTATTTTTTTCTTTAGCTTGTTCTTCTTTGATCTTCCTTGGGTGGCTGTTCTGATAGAAGAGCTGTACCCTTAAAGTGGCCATGAGTGGCAGGGGTAAAAATGTGACTCAGTGGCAGGGCATGTTCAAAGCACTGGGTTCCATACCCAGCGCCAAAAAATTGCCATGAGGCCTTTGACCACATGTGAGAATTCTTTCTTTCTTTTTTTTATTTTTACAGTGCTAAGGATCAAACCTAAGACTTGGCACATGCTAGGCAAGGGCTCTTTTCTGACTTTGGAACTGAAAGTGAACAATATTTATTTTAATAGCCTAGTTTGGGAGATTGTAGGGTTTTATTTGGTTTGGGGTATTTTGTGTGTGTGTGTGTGTTTGTGTGTGTGTGTGTGTGTGTGTGCGCGCGCGCGTGTGTGTCTTTTTGTTTTTTTGCCTGAGGTTAAGATCCAAGTGGGAAGAACCAGGGGACCCAGATATGAAGGGGAATGTGGAGTTCCTGTGAACCCCATCTCATTGGGATGCCATCTTGTTACTTGGGGGCCTTGGCTGACTACTGCAGAGGTGCTACCTGTAGGGTGTTACTGAAATATCCCCATACCCCCAGGAAGGTATATGCTTCATGTCTTTTTATTTTTTTTTTAATTTGTTTATTTATTTTTTTTTTTTAGTTATTGGCAGACACAACATCTTTGTATGTGGTGCTGAGGATCGAACCCGGGCCGCACACATGCCAGACGAGTGCGCTACTGCTTGAGCCACATCCCCAGCCCCTCTTTTTATTTTTGAGCAACTCTGAGAATAGAATTTAGAGCCTTAAACATGCCAGGTGAGCACTCTGCAACAGAGGTACATCTATAGGAAGACACCCTGGTTTGTTTCTTCATGGTTCAGCTTTGTCAAATCCTGTTTAAAGATGATAACAACTAGAAAAGGAGAAGGCATTTTAGGATTAGATTGCCAGCCAAAACGATATCCTACTCCTGGAGTAAAAGGGGAACTGCTGGAATAAGTCACAAAGCAAGAAGAATTGATCCACATCAGCAATTGAGCAGTGTTTTTCCTGCAGAAAGTAAGTGATTGTAGCAAAACAGTCCAGAGCTCACACAGCAGGTCAGCCTCTGAGAATGCACCACCAGGAGCCTGCAGATTTACAGAGAGGAAAGAAGAGTTAGGAGATTATGAGATTTGAACTAGTGAATAAGATCCTGCCTCCACCAAACTCCAGTTTTTCAGGAATAGGTTTAGCAAAGTCAGTAGAAAACTTTAAAAGAAACCAAAGAACATCAGCTAGAAGAAACAATGGTGAACCCCAAACCCCCTGAGTCTCCTTCCTGTTCACAGATCTCTGAAACTGGATACATAAACACGGCTTCTTTGAAAAAGAAATGCAGCCTCCGACCACAAGACCAAAGTCAGAGTGATAAAATCACTGATGTCTAAAACTGCACTCATCAAAGCTAACTTGAAGCTTGGTCAGAAGGTGGAACATGACACAGAAGAGTCATTGTACAGCCCCACTGGACATCAATCAGCTCTCTCCAAAATTGTTGATAAATTTATTAAATTAGTTCTACAAAAAAATGAAGAAGTTTAAACGTGTTGGGCATTTTTAACTGACCCTCTGGTACAGATGATTGTATGTTACACTTAAGCAAATCCCAGGCACATTTGCATCCTGTTCTGTCAGATCTTTCTTTGCCCAGATCAACCAGGGCTCTGTCTGCTGGCCTAATGCTATTTCTTTGTGTGTAAGTGCCTAGAGCCAGGGTCTCACTGTATTGCTCAGGCTGGCCTTGAACCCCCAGCTCAAGCAATTCTCCTACCTCAGCCTCCTGATTAGCTGGTTTATAGGCATGCACCATCGGAGTGGCCTCTTGCTATTTCTGAACCAGGCACGGTTTACACAAAGTCCCTCTTAGGAGTCCCATAAGGCAGTAGTTAGAATCTGGAATTTATTTTGCACTCATGACCTAGAGGATGTTTATAGCCAAGTATGCCCTCAACCAGTCAGTATGCAAGTGACTATGTCCCTCAGATTCAAGTTAGTGATCACTTCCTTTTAAAGGATTGAAGTCAGGACCAGAAACCCAAGCCAGAAGTCCTGTACAGCTTTTGTTAACTTTCTCTCACCTGGAGATAAATGATTCTTGCACATGTAACCCTGGTTAGAATCTGGTCAGAAATGGGATGACCCCTCAAAACCATGACTCTTGACACATACCTGGATCTAGATCCTCATCCTTTTGCCAGCTCGGATCACACAAGTGGGCCTCAGCTGTCCAGCTTGCATCTTTGCTAGATCTAGGGGTGTCTGTGATGCCAATAGGCTCCTTGACCCTATCACACTCAAGCCTGGTTTCTCCCCTTCTTAGGGACAGTGAGGCTCCAGGTTCCTGGCCTCCAAAACAATAGGAGGTCTGAGAAATTCCAGGAGGATGAGATGATCACTCAGAAACTATTTAATATAAACAGGGAAGCACGCAGTTTATAACTTCCAAGGGGGGAGACCTAAAGATAAAAGGGATAAAATCATTCTCTTTTGATAAGTAAAAGATAATCACAGGAGTTTTCAGGAGTGAGTGGAAAATGAGGCTTCATTTCCTCAGTCTTCACCTGTGTCCATGACACTGTTTACAATTCTCAACTGACGGGAAGTTAAGGAAGGTTGACAAAATAAAGGAAATACCAGGAAACTCTGGGAACTCCTGGATGGGAGGAACACACCTGGAAAAGGTGCATTAATTTCTTCTGTTTTGTGGCAGAGACAATCCCGTAGATGGAAGTCCTTCACATAAAGGCACAGTCCCATGGACACTTCTCCCCACATTTCTCCATCCCTCTAAACTTTCTAAAAGCATAAATAACTTAAAATTTACCATTGCAGCAGTTTTTCAATTTACAGTTCAGTGGCATTATGGATATTCTCAGTGTTATGTAACTATCACCACCATCCACCTCCGAACTTTTTTATAAGCCTTCGCTGAAACTGGATAACCATTAAACATGACCTTCCCATTTGCCCTCCCCTCAGTTTCTGGTAACCTCTATTCTACCTTTTTTGTCTAAGAATTTACCTATTGCACATACCTCAGATGAATGGCACATGATATCTGCCCATTTGTGCTTACTTCACTAAACATAATGTTTTCTAGGTTCATTTATAATATAGCCCATGTCAGAATTTTATTGTTTTTTTATGGGTGATATTCTATTACATTTACATATAGCACATTTAGTCTATTCATTCATCAATGGACACGTGGGTTGTTTCCACCTTTTGACTCTTTTTTTAATATATATTTATTTTTTAGTCGTAGTTGAGCATAATATTTTATTTATTTATTTTTATGTGGTGCTGAGGCTCAAACCCAGGGCCTCCCTCGCGCGTGCTAGGTGAACACTCTACCGGTGAGCCACAACCCCAACCTCTCCACCTTTTGACTCTGGTGAATCATGCTTCTATAAACATTGGTGAACAAGTGTCTGAGTCTCAAGGAGAGAAAGATGAGCACTTGATTTTCTGAGACACGTGCTGCCAGATGCCAGGCAGCCTGTTAAGGAGAATTCACCTAAAATATTTTATAAATTGCTGAAGGCTGTTGGTTAATATTGGTTGGTGTGAGCATACGGAACTCCTAAAAGCCTAGACACCGGAGACTTTGCACCCATTCACAAGTTTATCTCCACAGGGTCTTCAAAGACACTAGGAGTAGGACAAAAGTCCTGAGAAAACCCCTTAGTGGTTCAGGCCTGGAGAAGGGAGCGGAACAGAGGAGAAAGCACAAGGCCCCACCTAGATCCTTCTTTTCTATCTGTTCTATGGAATAAGAGCCCCAGCTATGGCAGGAAGAACATAAAACACACTGAGAGTGCTAGATAAGACCCACTGAAGTGAGGGGAGGGAAAAGGGAAATCCCCTAGCCCTATAGAACTATAACTGGGATTCAGACTGTTGGAGATCTCCCACCATAGTGAATGGGGAAATAAGATCACAGAGGAGGCCCGACCCCCACAGAGCCAGGTACACAGTCTAGGCCTGGTATGCACCAGGCCCTGGGTTTGGTCCTCAGAACTGCAAATAGACAGAGAGAGGGGGAGAGAGCAATCTAAATTCCAAAACAGGCAAAAAGAAAAAGTAATAAAGATAAGAAAAGCAATAAAAAAATAGAGAGAGGAAATCAATTGAAATGTAAACTCTTCTCAAACTGAATGAGAGAAAAAGAAGGAAAACCCGAATTCCTAATGTCAGAAACGAAAGTGGGGACTTCACAAGAGAACCTACAAACATGAAAGGAATGATGAAGGCAGTGTTACGAATAATTCTATGCCTACATATCCAACAACTTGCATGACATGAACAAATAACTTGAAACATGAATTTCCAAAGCTCCTTCAAGAAGAAGTAGGTAGGGGCTGGGGCTGTAGCTCAGTGGTGAAGCACTTGCCTCACATGTGTGAGGCACTGGGTTCGATCCTCAGCACAGCGTGAAAATAAACAAAGATTCTGTGTGTTCATCTACAACTAAATAAACATTTTTTAAAATGTTAAAAAAAGAAGTAGGTAATGTGAATAGTCTTATATCTACTATACAAGTTCTATGTTTACTAAAACAATTGAATTTAATTAATGTTTGCCAATAAAGAAAACTCTAAGCCCAAATTGCTTCACTGGAAAATTTTATAGAACATTTTTAAGGAAGAAATAAAACCAGTTCTACACAAACTCTTGTAATATAGTAGAGGAGGTCACATTCCCTAGCTCATTCTTCAGGGCCAGCATTACCCTGATACCAACATTAGACAAAAAACATTGTAAGAAAACTTCAGTCAAATATACCTTATGAACATAAATGTAAAATCCATAACCAAATACTAGCAAATTTGATCTAGTAATATTTAAAAATGGTAACACATTTGACATAGGTTTATCCTGGGGCATGCAAAACAAGTTCAACATTTGAAAATCAATATAATTCACCCTATCAACAGACCAACAATGAAAAACCATATGATTATCTTTAAAGATGCAGAAAAAGCCTTTGACAGAAATTCAACATCCATTTAGGATTAAAAAAAAAAAAAAAAAGACTCTCTGCAAACCAGGAAGTGGAGGGAACTTTCTCAAACTCATAAAGTGCATTTTTCAAAAACTGCAGTTATCATCATGTAAAACTTAATGCTTTCTTTCTAAAATTGGGTATAGACAAGGATGCCTGCTTCTAACACTCCCACTCAACATTATATTGGAGGTTGTAGTCATGGAAATTAGGCAAGAAAAAGAAATAAAAAGCAGATCAGGAAATAAAAAATAAAACATATCTCAGGTGATATGAAAAATCTACAAAGAATTTATAAAAAGACTACTAGACCAAATATGTGAGTTTATCAGGGTCACAAAGACAATATATTTTAAACCAATTGCAGTTCTATATATTATCAATGAAAAATTGGACCCTGAATTTTTAAGCATGTATAGGGATGTCTTGACACAAATGCGTTTGAGAATTGTGACTTCAAAGAATGTCATTAACTAAACCGGGCATGGTGACACATGCCTGTAATCCCAGAGACTCAGGAGACTGAGGCAGGAAGACTGCAAGTTTGAGTCTAGCCCGGCAATTTAGCAAGACCCTAAGCAACTTAGTGAGATCCCGTCTCAAAATAAAAAATAAAAAGGGCTGTAGATGTTGTGGATGTGGCTCAGTGGTAAAGTGTCCCTGGTGGAGGCAGGAGGGAATGTCACTGACTAGTTATTGATTTGCAAGAGGACAATGCTTTATATGTGTGTGTGTGTGTGTGTGTGTGTGCGTGCATACTATATATATATATAGTTGTTGATGAACACAATATCTTTGTTTTTTATGTGGTGCTGAGTATTGAACCCAGGGCCTCATGTGTGCTAGTCAAGCGCTATACCACTGAACCACAACCCCAGCCCCATGAGGACAATGCTTCTGTCCCCCAAAGCACTTCCCCAATTCTCTAGAGTCAGACAAGATGAGTTTTTTGTTTGTTTGTTTTTCCCCCAATCTAGCACAGACTGACACCTCATAAAATACAATAAAAATAAATTGCTAGCAGAAATAAAATTGCAAACATATATACAAAAATGAAGCCTCATGTTTTGTTTGTTTTTGGTGCGAGGGAGTGAACCCAGGATCTCATGCATGCTAAGCACGCACTCTACCACTGAGCTACAACACTGCCCCCCCCCTTTTTTTAACTATTGGACTCAACAGACATAAAATTGCTATAAAACTGCTGGGCATGGTGGTACACGCCTGTAATCCCGGCTGCTCGGGAAGCTGAGGATCATGAGTTCAAATCCAGTTTCAGCAATTTAGCGAGACTCTGAATTTTGAAAAGGCTGGATGGAGGTGTGGCTCAGCACCCCTAGGTTCAATCTCCGGCACAAAAAAAAAAAATCTATAAAAGTGTCTGAATAATTACTCTCGATTTTGGGGCGTTATCTCATTACTAGTCAGTTCCAGTTTGCAAAACAGCCCCAATCTGTGAGGGCACTTTAAGTCACCTAGGGTTCTGCCAAGGGCCAAGGACAGCGAGGGGAGCTCTGCGTAAGTGATGGGAACCAATAGTCCTGGGGAGGCGGTTTGCCAGGGCCTAACTGCCCCACATCAGTAAAACTTCAGAAAGTGAGCTCTTGCTGGGGGACTCTACCTTTTCCTTCCACTGTGATCTAAGCTCTCAAGGTTCCAAGTACCAGATTTAACTGGTCCTTGAGGCCCTTGTGTGACCCTGGGGCTGATCTCATTAAATGTTAACCTGTTCCATTTGTTTCTTTTTTCTATGACCAAGAAAAAAAAATTAATTTCCTTCTACTCTTATAATATTCCATTATGTTTTCCTTCTTCTCCTTTGTTCTTTTTATTTTCATGCCTGCCCCCTGAAACCATACACTACAGAAAATCAAGATGAGTCAGGAATGCGTACCATGGCAAGACTCCTTAACTGTTAAAAGGTTCTTGAACACCCTGTCCCCTGATATAACCAACTTCCAGTCCTCCCTCTCTCTAGTGCACTTCATTTAAGCAAAACTTGGAAGAGTTAAACATTGACCTTTTATGTGCTAATCATTCTAGAGACCCTTTGTATGCTAGCCTCAAATAGAAAAATTCACTTAATCTGATGAATGAACTTTCTGATACCATCATTTGGTAAGAGCCTGACAATTCTCATTCTACTGTTTGTTTTCTTTCTGAAATATCAAATATTCACTGTTCAGTGGGAAGCTGACTGACTATTCTGGAAATAGAATGCTACTCTTCCCAAAATTCAACTGTGTAGAAAATTCCCCTGCTTCACTCATAGATTGTTTTCTGAAAGAATGTGTTTTTAGGATAGTGTTATGAATGAAGTGAATGAGTTGTGAAAGCATAACCATAAAGAAATAGAATTGCACCATCAAGGAGAGAATTGTAGTTTCTGGATGCTACTGAGGATTTAGAAATACAGTTTACATGAAGTTTGACATTTTATGACTTTACAAAATAGATGCGGATACTCATTTCTGAAATGGTATCTGGATCTCCTATTCTTGGCTGAGAATTAAAAATCAAGACTTTCCTGGGCTGGGGATGTGACTCAGTAGTATAGCACTTATCTAGCAAGTGAGAGACCCTGGATACCTCCTCCAATGCCCTCTAAAGTGGGAAAGTGGGGGTGTATCAAGATTATTGAATGAGTAGATTCAGTATATCATTTCTCCACAGTTAATTCTGTATGTTTCCAAGGGAGAAATTGCTCACTTAAAAAATAGTGTTAGGCTGAGGTTGAGGTTCAGTGGTAGAAAACTTGCCTAGCACTCACTAGGCCCTGAATTCTATCTCCTGTACCACTAAAAAAAAAAAAAAAAAAATTAAAAAAAAGAGTTGGGGGAAGGATTTTCAGAAGGATTCACTAATATAAACCACAAGGCTGGGGTCCATCAGAATTAATTTCTGCTTCTTTTGATAAAAGGCAACTAGAAGTCATGTAATCCCAGCAACTCAGGAGGCTGAAGCAGGATAATCACAAGTTCTAGGTTGTCCTCAGCAATTTTTGGAGACTCTGTCTCAAAATAAAAAATAAAAAGGACTGGTAATGTAGCTCAGTGGTGGGGTGCCCCAGTATCACAAGAAAAAAAAATAAGAGTAAGATAGAGTGAGATTGTGGTTTTCCTCCTTCCTCCATCCTCCTTCTCCATCAAGAGCCAAAACAGAAAAGTTAACAATAATCTGTCCATATTCCAGAATAAGGGGTCTCTGGAGAGGAGAATATTTCTTTCCCTATAAGTTGCCAGAACAATATATAAAACATGTCATCTTCCCTAGAGGAATTAAAGCTGTAGAGAAGAGATTTTGTTTTTCTTTTTAAAAATTTTTTTTGTAGTTATAGATGAAGAGTACACCTTTTTAAATTTTATTTTATTATTATTATTTTTTTTGTGTGTGTGTGTATTTTTTTTTTAACATGTGCTAAGGATCAAACCCAGTACCTCACATGTGCTAAGCAAGCACTTGGCCACTGAACTACAGCCCCAGCCCAAAAGAAGAGATTTCTTCTCAACCTCAAACCCCATCCCAGACATAAGCTAGGCAGATAATTCCTTCCTGGTTCCACTGGTGGGATGGGGTATGACTTGGCTGAAATAATATGGCTTAAGTGTAGTATATTTTGCCTTCCTGAAAAATAGAGAAGCTATTCCTGACAAAGTACTATTGAAACATTTCCATTCAGAAATAAAATTTGGTGAACTTGATTTTAACTTTCTCACCAGTTTTCAGAATCCATTGGGGAGAATGTGGCCTAGTAAGGTGATGTAAGGCAGAAATCCCAGATCTGAGTTCTTGTTCACAGCGTGGCTTTGGGTAAGTCATCCAGCTAATGTAAGTCTTCCAGCAAGGGAGGCAGAAGAACATCCAATTTTGCAATATATAAGCACCAACTAAATATTAATCACTTAGATGCAGGCTAATAGGAAACATAAATATTCCCTGTCATTTTTCCTAACCGGGGCACAGTCTGCTCATCTTAGCATTTCAGCTAATTGTAAAAAAAATTTCAAAAGCAAAAGACCAATTTATTGTTATATAATATTTGTCCTCAAGAAAGAAAAAAAGTATAAAAGCATTAAAGGTTAAAGTTATTTTTAAGTAGAATTGTTTCAAAGTTTCTTTGTTTGGTTGGTGGGTTGGTTGTTTTTTGTTTGTTTTGGTTGGGTTTTTTTTGGAAGTTTATTTGGTTGAACTTTATGTTTTGTTTTGTTCCATTTTTGTTCAGGAAAGTCTAAGAAAAATCAGCATGTTTGTTTCAAACCGTACACAACAGTGTTGCTACTGCTTTTGTTCACTACAGGGTTTGGACTTTTCTCTCTTCTTCCCTACTCTCTGTAGTCCAAATCCTGAGTTTGAGACTTATTGTAAATGTAAATTCAATTACTAACCATATTCCAAATGGGCAGTCCTTTGTTGGTCAAAAAATGAAAAATGGGCTGAAGCATGCACGTCATTTTCCATCTTCTTAAAGCAGATTTTATTGGTTTAATTATAAATAGTAGAGGAAGGAGACATGAATTAAAACCTATATTGAAAGAGTAATAAGAACTAAAAGTATAGAAGAAATAAAAATATGGAAACACATGAGAAAAAGCCTATCTTTATTTCAAAGTGGTGTTTTAACAATAATTTCAATGTTATAATGTCTTTCCCAAGGAGATCAAAGGACTCTAATGGCACTCTAGAATTCTCATAACACATAGTTGAGGTAGGAGCAAACCACTATGATCTTGTGACTCTTATTTTACAACTAAAAAAGATGAACCTGTGTGCTAGCAGCTTTCTGTTACTCTAAAATATAACCTGAGATAATCAAGTTAAAAAGAGGGAAGGTTTATTTTCAGCTTACAGTTTCAGAGGTTCTAGTCTATGATCAACTGCCCCTGTTGCTTTGGGCCTCTGACAATACTGTATGTCATGGTGCGCAGTATGTTAGAACCATCCGCTCACTTCATGACAAGCAGGAAGCAAAGAGAAAGGAACAGACCAGGATCCCACAATCTCTTTCAAGGGTATTCCCTTAATGGTGGCTTAATGGTGGAAGTTCTTCCCACTAGGCCCTGACTCTTGAAGTTTCTACCACCTCCCAATATTTCCAAACTGGACACCAAGTCTTTATCCTTTTGAGGGACATTGCAGATCCAAACTGGAAGATGATACGGTTTACTAAAGCTCACTAATCAATATAAACTGTTTGAACAAATTTCTTTTTCAGAAACTGAAAACCGATTTTATTGTAATCAAGCAGTAGTGAACGGGAGCCATAAAAAAAGTGGGGTGGGGCGCGGGTGGAGGAATACCTGTAGCTTTTTCATCACCTGTGTTGTGTCAGGTGATGAATAAGCATTGTCCAGAATGTTCTGGAAGAACAAGAAAAAAAAATTAATTTAATTAATTCTGGAAGGCTCTGCAGTTCCTCTCCATGTCCTGCCAAAGCTGCATAAAACTGTGCAGCCCTTGGCCAGCCTTAGGCTGATGCTTCTTGCATTTCACCTGGGATCAGGGGCCCTAGGTTCCCACAAGAGTCCCATGGGCCTTCTGAGGGTGCACAGCCCCATTCAGCAGGGCCAGGGAGAGACACCTAGTCCCTCAGACAGTTGAAGCTGAGCCTCCAGACCAGTTACACAGTAGGCCACAACCTGGCCTCCAGCTACTTGCCAAGGGGCCACCAGTTTGGCCAGAATGCCCGCAGTACCTCACCAAGTGGAGACCCAGTGGCCCTGTTAATTAGGAGAAGCATGGGGCCAAGTTGGAGCTTTTGCTCTTAGGGGAAGTCCTGACAAGCTCTTTCCTGGTCCAGGCAGCACATGGTGAGTCTCATGTTTTCACCATCACAGTTCTGGCAGGAGCCCAACCTTAACATCTTGGAGCGACTTCGCAAGTGAGTACGGGAGAAGAGCCACTCTGATTCCCCTAGCCAATTGAATAGCCTGGACCAGACTGGAAATGTCATCTATCCCGTTTCATTAGAGAACCAAAGAGTGGGTGGTCATAAATTGGTCTGCCCAAAGCAAGAATTAAGGTACTTACGTAAGTGGCCAGTGAAAATTGTCAAGCAAGAGCATTGGGGGCATGGATGTCACCTTCTAGGGTGATGACACATCCAGAACTCAGAGGCCACAGGAGCCGCAAAATTAACACTGTGACACAGAGACTGTGTTCTCAGTCTTAAGGATGGTGATGTCCTCCCTCAGCCACCATCCTGACTATGAGCACTCCAGCTCGCCTCCTGATCCCTAAGTCCGTGGGTTCCAATCCTCCATTATTGTGGAGTGAGGAATGGGCACTTGGAAATGTATGTTCTACATGGGGAGCTTGGTGCAGTGAGTTAAAATGGGATTCTTGAGTGGATAGCCAAGGTCCTGTGTATCCATCTAAATGGGCAAGAATTCAGTGCTCCAGGTCAGGGTGGGCAAGAGGGCTCAGGCTGGGGTTCAGGACTGGCCCACAAGCTTATTATTACCACACCAAGATTAATGTGAGAACTTCCCAATAAACCCAGCATCAAAAGTCTGTGTCCAAGCTGGGCATGATGGCACAGGCCTATAATCTCAGCGGCTCAGGAGGCTGAGGTAGGAGGATGGCAAGTTCAAAGCCAGCCACATCAACAGTAAGGGGCTAAGCAACTCAGTGAGGCCCTGTCTCTAAATAAAATACAAAAAAGGACTGTGGATGTGGCTCAGTGGTTGAGGGCCCAAGTTCAATCCCCAGCACCTCCTACCAAAACAGTCAGTGTCGAATCTAGTTATGGAACACAAAAGGGCTGTTGCACTGAAAACCCAAATACATGATGGAAAGAAAGGGCATTAGGTCAGAGCAAAAGGAGGCAAAAAAGCCTGAAACAGACACCAAGAGGTGGCCCGAGCTGTGGATAGTCACAGACAGGCAAGGAACATCAAGCCAAGTGGAAGAGTTGAGGGTATAGTGCTTATCATGAGTAACAAAACATATGTCCCAGGGAGTCAGAAGAAGAGGGGTGAGGGGCACGACCCAGAATGAGTGAAAATGTACAAGATCTGATTGGCCTTGAGAAATGTGCTTCTGTGGACTGTTTTCTGCCTCATGCAGCAAGTGGCCCCAGGAAATGGTTGATATCTGCTTAAGAATGCCAGACAGGTAGGAGACATATAGATGGATTCCTGGGATTGGAGAAGTCTCATAGACGTGTCAAGATCTTAATTTACATACATAGGAGGTCAATTTACAAGAACACTGGAAGTCATATAAGCATGTATGTCACAACATTTTCAGTAAGGAACAACAATGACTATTTGCTGAATTTATGATTTATTAAATTTTATTGTGCTTTAAGTTCAACAAATTTCCTTTTTTGCGGGGGCGGGGTACTGGGGATAAAATTCAGGGGTGCTTTACCACTGAGCTATATCCCAAGCCCTTTTTGCTTTTTATTTTGAGACAGGTTTTCCCTAATTTGCTGAAGCTGGCCTTGAACCTGTGATTGAACCTGTCTCAGCCTCCCAAGTCACTAGAATTACAGGTGAGTACCACCATACCTGGCTAGTCCAACAAATTTCTTAAAAGACATATATTCTCATGATAATAGTCCTTACTTAGTGTTTTTAGTCAGCTTTTTCACTGCTGAGACCAAAAGACCTGACAAGAACAATTAAAGGAGGAAAAGTTTATTTTCAAGGTTTCCGAGGTCTCAGTCCACTAATGGCCCACTCCATTGCTCTGGACCCAAATGAGGCAGAACATCATGGCAGAGAGTATGGTGCAGGAAAACAGTTCAGGACATGGAACCAGGAAGCAGGAAGAGAGAGAGAGAGGAAGAGAGAGAGAGAGAGAGAGAGAGAGAGAGAGAGAGAGAGAGAGAGAGACACGCTTTCTTTCTCTTCTCACCAGGACAAAATATAAACCCCAAAGGAATGCCCCCAGGGACCCATCTCCTATCCTACCTGCCAAGAGTTACCATCCAGGTAATCCCATCAGTGGATCGATGCACTGATTAGGTTAAGGTTCTCATAACCCAATATAGTCTCACCTCCAAGCTTTCTTCCATTGTCTCATATATGAGCTTTTGGGGGACGCCTCATATCTAAACCATAACACTTGATTTATGAAATATAGTGTGGTCTGGAACAAAACTTGAATCCACTTCTTGGTTTCCTGTGGGATAACCGTCACCAGCCTTTCACCTGGACACCCAGGCAGCAAGACAGTGGCTGGTGCTGAATGCTACTACCACCCACTCTTAGTGCAATGCACTATGGCTTGGCCCTCTGTCAGCTAATTGAACAGAGAAAATGAACACACTTGACAAATGTATATTCATTAACAGGCTATACAAAACAGGTATCTGTTATAACAGGGAGCAGATGACATTTTCCTCCTGATTTGGAAGTGTCCAGCTGCTCAATGCTTATGTTACACATCATAATTGTTCTTAATAAGTGACATTTTTTTTCCTGCAAGGGATACTGGAGTTTCAATATTTTTAAAGCAAATTAAGTACTTTCCTACTCTCTTGAGCAAAATATAAACAATAAACATGGAAACTGAAATTGAGCAAATTAAAGACACAAATCTTTAAAAAGTTTAAATATCACTGGGCCTTTGAATTTATCTGAAATCTACCTCTTCCATCTATAAAGTCCTGGGGGATGAACCCTGCTACCTTTTCTAAGCCTTTTGAGGACTTACGAAGCAATAGTATTTAGCAGTAATGTTTGCCATTCACAACTTCCTTAGGAATTGTGCTGTGTGTGTGTCTCTCTTTTTTTGGTAAGAGGGATTAAACTCAGGGGTGTTCAACTACTGAGCTACATGCCCAACCCCTTTTATTTCTTATTTTTGAGAGAGAGTCTCACTAAGTTGCTTAGGTCTGATAAGTTGTTAAGGCTGGTTTTGAACTTGTGATCCTCCTGCCTCAGCCTCTGGGATTATAGGCATGCACCTGCACATGGTGGGAATTGTGCTGTCTTTATTTACATTCTCATTGAATCCTCTCAGCAACCCAGAATGGTGATAATATTATCAGTCCCCATTATGTAAGTGAGGAGACTGGGAAGTTAATTAGCCTGAGGTGCTGCCAGTCCCTAGTAACAGACCAAGTCTGAACTTGAACCCTGGTACTTCGGAGGCCAAAACCATCTATACTCATAGAAGCTATAAAATCTACACAAAACATTAGGATGAGCACTTTGGAAAAATGCTTTTGACTAAAACAAGTTTATACAAAGACACCTGATGAAGGATTCGTGGCAAGTCCTACTCTTAGGCCCAGGAAGAAGGTGCATTTTCCCAGAATAGGGATGAAAATGAAGCCAAAGGAAACTGCCAATTCCCTTTCTTCCAGAAGAGGTTTTTATGTGATGGATATTCTGAAAAGAGAGATTTTTCCTTTCTGAAGTCCTCTGCTGTTGTGGTGGCTCAGCATGAGGCCATTGGAGCCTTAGAGGAACTGCAGAATATTGTGAGCCAGTGGCTTCCCAACAGGTCACCTTGTTCTGGCTCACTGTGGGAACCTGCAGTGCTCTTCTGCTGTTGAAGCCCAACTTGCATTAATGAAATTCCCAGGGACCCTGCTGTACCTAATTCATTGCTGAGAGCCCATGAAAAATAGCTCCATAAATCTTCTCTGCCTAGGAAGAAAAGGCCTGGTTTCCCAGGTTGGGATAAACAAATTTTGAGTATTTCAAAGCAACCTGGAAGCTACTCACTCCAATTTGCATACAAATACTGACAAACAACCTCCCATTGTTTGACAAGACCGTGGAGGATGTCAGATTTTATTGTCCAAATTTAGTGTTTGTCACAATCTGGTCCCTTGAAAGATTTACCTCATGACCTGCTTTACAATCAAGTGTCAGGACTGGGAAATGACCCTTGACATTTCACAATACCGGATGGACACACAATTCCCTTTCTGTAGACTCCTAAACAAGCACCACCTCCCTGCTCTGTCCAGCCCTGTGAAATCAGTAGACAGATGCAAAGATCAGACTAAACTCCAAATCAAGCTCTAAAAAGTGCAACAACAGGTTTTACAGAGAGATTGTTTTCTTATTTCCAGTAGACATTTGCATCTTATTTATTTGCTTGCTTGTGATTTGGGGGCCGAGGACTGAGCCCAGCACATTAGCATGTCAGGCAAGTATTCTACCATTGAGTTACATGCCAGCCATGTTGTATTTTAAAACCTTTCTTGTAAAGAGATGGTTTCTCTTTTCCATGCTTATTCATATTTTTAATAAACACTATTAAAAGCTAGAGCAGTGGTACCTGCCTGTAATCACAGGACTTAGGAGTCTGAGGTAAGAATATCAAAAGTTTGAGGCTAGCCTCAAAACTTCCTGAGGCTCTAAGGAAGATCCTGTGTCAAAATAAAAAGGGCTGGGGATGTGGCTCAGTGGTAAGGTGCCCCTGGGTTCAATTCCCAGTACCAAACAAACAAAAAAAAGAAGCAGGTTGACATTGGTTTGAGCCAGGTCTCATAAAAATATAAAGAGAAAAAAAAAAGTGTGTGTGTGATAATATTTTAAAATATATAAATAAAAGGAACATGAGAAACTAGAAACAACATAGAAATTGGGAAGCCATGAATGACCACCCTCCCCTCTCTCATACATTCAGTCTTTCTCCAAAAGTTATCTTTGATTATTTAAAGTTATCTATGAAATAGATATCCTTCTTAAAAGAACATTATCTAATAACATAAAAGAAGCACAAATAAAAGTCTAAATCACAGAGCCCTACATGGTTGCAGAAAAGTCATTAGAGTTTTGAAGAAGGTGGTCATCTTTTGAGGAAGATGCTAAGTGTTTGTGGAGAAAAGGAAATTTGTAACTTTTATTGTGTCCTTGCTCTTATTATAGCCTATGGGCAAAGGTTCATCTCCAGGAGAAGAAAAGAGAATTTACCAAAGTTGCCCAAGTGTGGCTGGGATGTACTAAGCCACTGTGGATGTTTGATGTACCAAATCAGGTTGCCAATTCTAGATTCTCTTAACTTTTGACCAACAAAACTCTCAGAGATTTGTTCTTCTTCTCCTTCTTCTTCTTCTTCTTCTTTTTTTTTTTTTTTTTTTTGGTAGTGGGGATGAAACCCAGGGCCACACACATTGTAGGTATAACATTCTATCCCTGAGCCATGTTCTAGCCCGTCAGAGGCTTATTTTTAACTCCTTGGAAGAACACTGTCTGATATAAAGCTTGGACATCTTAAAATACTCAAATGAAAGTACAACTCTTAGCTTAACAGAAGTTAACAATACATTTCTGGGTGAGAATTAGTATCTTTAGGTCACCTTGGAGATTATACCAAAGTTAAAAGGTAGACTGAGCCGTTTGACTTTAGCAATGCTTCATTTTCAGGCCCATTTGAATTTTTTCTCCTCGACTTCTTTCGCAAGCAATTTGTTTTCCTTTTGGGGGGGGCTTCATGTACCAAAATTTATTCCTATTATTATCATTATTATTATTTATATAGTGCTGGGATCAAATTCAGGGCCTTAACCAAGATAGGCAAGTACTCTACATCCCAGCTCACCACACAAAAACTATAATCTGCAAAAAAAAAAAAGGTTAGGATGGAAGAAAAGAAAAACCGATTTATTGATTTACCAACAACCTGAATCCAGAGGCCTGGTGATAAAAAGCCTTAATCTGTCCTTCTATCTAATTCTGGATTAAGCATAGAAAGGTATTGATCGCAGCTCCTTCCCACTCCAAGCTCACAGTTTAATCTCTAAATCCAGGTGAGAAATACTTCATTGACCAAGGCAACTAAGAATTAAAGTTTGTGGTTATCAAAACCACATCCACTCAATTTAGCAAAAAACGTTTCAATTTGGACATTTAACACTTAAAAAGTAAGTGTGGTGTTTTTCCACTGTTCTCATCAATTCCCTAAGGAAATTCCAAGGGGAAGAGACCAGGGATAAAGAGCTTTTTGTATTTCTCATGCATTTAACTGCAAAAGAAATTTTTGTTCCATTAGCTTTGTAATGCGAGATCTTTCAGAGTAAATTTACACGACAGCCTCAGAGTTTATTAATTCAACACAAATAACTTAGTCTTCACACGTCTAAAAACAAATTGCTGACTTCTCATAAGTTCCAACAGTTACTTCTACACTGCTTGGAAAATTGTTAAATGTAAAATTATTCCAGGATTACAAAGCCTATTTAATTAGCATGACATATATAGATGGCACAGTTATCTGCCAGGCCAATCTGTCCTCAGTTCTATTCAGATTTAGTTCAACAATCTAATCTACAAGACATAGGTAGCTAATCACAATTTGAAATATCCCCTAGAGGCCATCTAGCCATTTGCTACCATAGAATGAATCTCCTAACAGTCTGGAGGAATGACAAATACCTTGTGATAGCATCTAACTGCTTAGCAAAGTATCTCCCAGGATTGCTTATCAATGCCTTTCCTGTTGCCCTTTTCATATTCCTCCAATGGGAAAAATTTGCGGATAGGCTCCCCATAGCAATAAACACTTTCCCACTCTAAAAAGCAGATCCATTGAAAAATTGCTGCTTTGCTGCAGGAGGTAAACCCCTATCTGGTTCAACTCTGTTCTACTCCTTTCCAAATTCTATCTCCACATTTTTGGAATGACAGACAAGTGAATCAAGCCACCATGCTGCAGAACAGCCATGCTCACAGATTAACAAGGGGATGTTTAGAGTGGAAACTGCATCCCAAAGAAAGAGATATCCAAATTTGGAAGATGATTTAATTTCATTATTTCATGAGATCGTGAATTCTCTGATCAAGGATCTGCCTTTTTAAGTCAGCAGATTGAAAACAGCATTGACAGAATAGATTGAGTAGAGGGAAAGAGGACAAGTTGATATCTGGAGGAGTTAAATTTTCCACAGGGTAACAAACTAAATTAACTCTACCCAGAGAAATTAAATGATCCTTCACTAACTTGCCCCTGGGGAGAAAAAAAAAAAAATCACAAGTTTCCCAATACCCGTGGAACGATTTGTATTTTGTTGGGAGCACAGTGGGGCACATTGTAAGTGATAGTGTAATTTGTTCAGGATGCATCAATCAGACCCAAGCTATCCTGGCACTATTGAAACATCATCTGTCACCTATGGGCTCTTGATCCTCTCCATGGATGCTCTCCTAGCCCAGCTGAAACTGAAAGAACATCATCTGTCAAATATCAAAACACAAATATGTACAGAAGATTAGAATATTCTCACTGGGAGCTGTCTAGATTCCAATGGAAAACAGTTACAAGCCAGCGGATAGGAGAAAAGCATGTATGAAGGCAGTAAATTGAAGAAAACCATTAAAAAGGCTAAACCTGTCTGCTAGTGATTGAGAGCCTGGAAAGCTCAAATATCTAAAGATTTGAAATATTAAGAAGTTGGGCTGGGGGTATATCTCAGTTGGTAAGAGTTCTTGCCTCAGATGCGCTAAGGTCCTGGGTTCAATCCTTAGCACCACACACACACACACAAAGAAATATTAAAAAGTCACATAAAAGCAATGACTATAAATGTTGGGCACAAGTTCTCAAACTTTAAGAACTACTGTTTGGGGCCATTAAGTACACCTCTGAAACTTTCCTTTTTAAAGAGACACCCTCCTATAGTCTACCCCCACCTCACTACCGCCTCCAGCCCCATGCTGGGGATCAAACCAGAGCCTCTCATATGCTAGGCAAGTGCTCTGCCCTGAGCTGCATCTGACATTCTAGTGCATACTAGCAAGAATAGCCACAATACAGTCTTTTTACTCTTCTTCTTTCTTCTTTGTTTGGTGCTAGAAATTGAACCTAGGTCCTCTAGCAAAAACGTTTTCACAGTAAACCTGTCAGTTTTATTATTGCCCCCATTTTACAGGCAACAAAACTGAGCATTCATAGTGCTTACATAATTTGCCTAAATTTACACAGCTTTGGAGGTTTCAAAGTTATTTAGGCTAAGTGGCAGAGAAGAGGACCAATTAGAGGTTATAAAGAAAAAAAAAGCTGTCCTGGCCCCTAAAAGGCCAGCTTTAGACTCATGATACTAGATGCCACTGCTTTTAAGCTTTTAGCCTATAATCAACCCATATTGAAACCAGATTTACCAGCCCTTCAGAGGAGAGCTTTGTGATTTTCTAAAGCAGACATGTTTGGTATTTTAGAAGGTCAACCCCCCTATGGTGCAGTGTTTTTAATAAAATCAGTTCAACAGAAATTAGAGACACCAGTCAATTTCTAGGAAGCCTCTGAGCCATTCAGAGTAAGTCTGTGGAGGGGGGGCAGTGCGAGGAATAGCACAAGACATTAACCATGCACAGGTCAGGTTTTCCAAAATGGAGCAGAATGTTAGAGATACAGATGCAGAAACATCATGGCAGTTTTATCCCATTTGTCTTTGGTTTGGGTGAATTTCCACTTAAAAAGGAAAATTAATTTTGAGGGGAAGTTCTATGTCAGTATTAAATAAGGGCTGTTTTTGGTTAGGAAGCCTTGTATTGACACCTCTAAGTGCCAGCATACATCTTTTAGAAGGGGGAAAAAACCCCTCAATTGTCACCTTTCTTAAATCAATCACGTAGGGAATCCTTATCTCCTGCTTGTAAAAACTTGACTATACTCTCATAGGAGAGAAAAGTCAAGTCTTTATACAGTTCTTAATAAAAATTCAGGCTGCAGCATTTTTATTGAAAGCCCAAGTTATATGCAGATCTGCTAGTGGCAAAGACAAATATAAATAGTCAATATCAAAAGGGTGAGGATTTCGGAAGAGACAGGCCTGGTCAATTGAGGCCAGAACTTGAGTCCCAGAAAAAAGTCTTGAGAGGCCAGGGGCCACCAAAGGACAGCCTCCTGAGTGCACAACAGAACAAGAGGCATTGGGAACCTCTTCATATTTATCTTCCATTAAAGGACTCAAGCCTTTTCAATAGGATGAGGTTTACAGATTTGAAAACATGTAACTTTAAGTCTTTTATTTTCTAATAATTTGCGGAGTTCCTAGTTAACTGATACTTGGAAGAAATCAGGTGAAACAGAGGAAGAAAATTTGAAAATTTGACTACACATAGCTGATAATGGCTAAACCATTACTGACTTTGAATGATACTATACAAAAAAGAATGTTTGAGGGGTAAGAAGTCTCCATATTCAAGCAATAAAACTACTGTACTTTGATCAAGAGCCAGACAGTAGAGATAAAGATGTAAAATTTCACCAACAATTTTGATCAGTTTTCCTGTAGTCAGGTTTGAATGGCTGAGTTCAATCATTCCTTTTTTCCTCAAAAAACTGATACACTTATGGGAGCTGGGAGTGGAGTGTAGCTAGGTAGCAGAGCTGCTGGGCAGCAGAGCACATGCTTAGCATGCATAAGGCCATGGGTTCAATTCCCAACACCAAATTAAAAAAAAATTTTTTTAATTGACATAAATAGAAGAACACCTTTTATAAATAACAAGATAGGCATGTAAGAATCATCAATCTCAAAAAGCACAATACAAATGCTGTCATTTATTAAAATGTGTATTTATTCCATAGCCTAATTTGTTTGGGGCAGTGATCTATCTACTCATTTTTATACTAGTCATTTCAACTCAGATTCTTCCATAAACTTGACTACTGAACCTGTCTTAAGGAACCCAAATTATGCTTATCATAAAATAATCTAATAATAAAGTATGCAAAAATGCTTTTAATATTAATACAAGAAAACCTCATCCTCAAATTATGCAGGCTAAACTATTTTGAAGCAAAAAAAAAAAAAAAAAAAAAAATTTCAAATATACAAAAGAATTGAGGAAAAAAACCTCCATGGCATATTATTCTCATTTTTGAGATAACCAAGATCCATTTGAGGGAAGAGTACACAAATATGGTACAGTTTTAAATTCAGGTTGGGCTGTGTTACCAAATGTCTTACAGGAGGCGGCAAGGGTTACTTAGCTGCATCAATTAGAGGCTAATGCCTATGTTTTATTTGATTATATTAAAAGGATTATTGAGGGTTTAGAAATCTAATAGCACTGTGTTAATTCTCAATTGGCATATGTTTACTATTGCAAACCTTTCTAAGGATTAAAATAAGTTAAAAAAAGTCAACTGACTACTGAAGAAAATTTGAAAACCAGGAGCACTGTACAATAAAGTCTGGCTAACTTGGGAGACAAAATATTTAGTTATTTAATTTGGTTTGAGGCAGAATAGTCAATCTGTTGTAAAACTAGACAGTGGTTAACTTTAATTACCAAAAAAATATGTTTAGTTAGGGTATAGGTGGACACATTTATAAAGGTATCCCAGAACTGGATCAAGCTGATAAATATTACCTTTGCTATGGCAACTTCAAAAAACCATCAATCATCTGACCTGGTATAAATAAGTTTTAAGAATTCTCTTAGGGACAGACAGGGGTGTAGCTCAGTGGTAGAGTATATGCTCAGTATGCACAAGGCCCTGGACTTAGTCCTTAGTACCGAAAGAAAAAAGGAAAAAAAAAAATCTTACCAGAATTATCATTTAAAAGAAAAGTAGGTAAGATACTGAATGATGGTCAATAATACACTTAAGAAACTCCATGCTATAAGAAAATTGCATGCTGTTTGAGAATAAACAAGATCTTGGTCTCATTATTAAAACAAAAAGAAAATCCAGCCAAATTTTGTAGTTGAAAATAAAGTACGAGCAACAATAGCTCTTCATTTGTGTAATTAACAGGTACTCTTACAGTTTAAGTTATTTTTCTTTTTTGTGGTGCTGGGCATCGAACCCAGAGCCTCACACATGCTAAGCAAACACTCTATCACTGAGCAACATCCCTAGCCCCACCACTTTAACTTTTTAATTTATGAAAGACACCACTAAATTTCAGACAAAAAATATATATATTTTAAAAATCTTTACAATAAATCAAGATGTAGGAGCTTATATAGAGCACATTTAGTTTATTTAAGTACTCAATTCTAGCTCCCTTGGATGCAAATAACCCTGGTAACAGTGTGTACATAGTCTTCTCTTTGCTTCTAATAATTTTAAAGCAAATAGTACATTTGACTGTATTCAAGTCTGTGCAAATAATCCTTCAGAAGAAATATCCAAGATTCTGTTTGCAGAGGTCATTTTGTCTCTCAAAAATGATTCAATGACTTTGTTTGTCTCCAGATAAAGTGCTCCTGTCCAGCAGAACTCGAAGACCTTCAAGGGTTCAAGAAGTTTAGTTCAGATAAGACCCTGTCATACAAATTCCAGCTTCCCATGACCACTGTACATGCCCCAGTGAACGAGGGAGAGGATTTTATCGTTGCTGAGGTCGGCTTGTCTCATTTTATCACAGGTCAGACAGCAGTTCTCGTGCCCGCTGACAGGCACCATGCATTCCAAGTCTAACTTTGCAACCTGGCCCTTTTTGGAATGGTGTCCGTGAAAGCTGTAGTGCAAACGAGAGAGCATCTGCTGCCGTTGATCCTGCAGTCTCTTGTTCTCACTTCGGAGCATCCTCAAGGCCAACATAATCAGCAACACTAAGATCAGCCCACCAGCAATGGGAACTGCGATCACTGCTGCCCGAAACCACAATTCTTTGGAAGAGGTCAGCTCCTGCACCTTGGTGATGAGGTTTCTGCTACCATCGTGCTGATATCTGTTTCCTTGTCCTAAAGGAGTACAAATAAAATGATCAAACTGTGGAATAACTCCTCTTACAGATATCCACTTTATAAACAAGGAATCCCATTAAAAAGTAGCTTACAATTATATCAACAGTTTTTTAGAAATAAATATCGCAAAACTATCCAAAGAAGCTTACAAACGGCATTTATTTACAGGCTGTCATCACTGAAATGTAATGGTCTTTTTGATGTCTTCAGAATGTTTAAAAACAGGCAAAACCTATTATATAGACAGACATATAATGCTCAGGCAGACCAAAGCCACTCAGTAGAGATGCATCTTTGCATGCAGCCATGCTTCTCCCTCTGGTATCTCTAATTACATTAACAACAAAATCAATAGCAGACACACAAAGTCGTGGCTGCCACACGGTCTATAGATCAGGCACAGATCAGGCAGGCACCTGGGTTAGGAATGGCTTCTACCTACCTGAGGATTCACCCTTGGGAGGAGAGAGAACATCGTGCAGCCCTCTGTAATTGCACATGTCTTCATGACAACATTCCAATGTGGGCATGGTGGTGCCAGAGTGGTTTTGGGCCTGTTTGGCTTGGCAGATGTCTGCTGTGCTTGCAAGAGAGTCCAGGCAGCCATGGGTGAGTGGGGAATTTGTGTTCTGAGGATCCAGAAGTCTAGAGAAGCAGGCGCTGAGCTCAGATTTACACATATAACCAGTTGCCACACAGTGGGCAGCATCACAGTAGCATCGAATTTCTCCTGAAAACAATGAGAAACCAGTCAAACTTCAATTCAGGGAATAGATAAAGCAACTATGCAAGCAATTGCTGAATACCAAGTTCAAGGACACTAATTTTAGATCATTCAAATTGACTGCTTTCAGTTCACGGCCTCACTTGGACTGGAAACACCTTTAAGCATAAGTGCTTAAATGTCAATTAGTTACAATTTTAGGAATGTACTAATCCTAGTAGCAGATTTCTGATGAGTTAGAGTAATTAAAACTATTTTTGTTTCTGAAGGAAAAGTCATCATTATATTTTTTTCTACCATAAGGTAAATCACATTGATTATACTCCTAACACAATCATACAACATAAAAATGCTAAGCTTTGAGTTTTGTCAGTATAAATATTTGATTGGAGGAACTACTGAATTGTTTACTATCCCAAAGGACTGTGCCAAGATTTAAGAGCTGGAGCTAACACCTTATAAAGTTATTAACTAGAAACACAACAATCTAGAAATTGCCCAGGTCAGGAGGTTTTAAAACTATGAAACTGGGCAGCTATTTGCAACCTCTAGAAAAGGCAAACTTTGCCTATAAAGATCTTTTCATGCAGAGGAGCTTTTAGTCAGTATATTGTAAAACAGGAACTAGGCAGTTTACAATTAGTGGTTTGCTTGCCAAAGTCAATTTCTTTCAGCCCAAATGGAAAGTCATAAAAGGGGTGGTGGTGGGGGGACATAAAACTGCAAAGGCTGACTTCTCCTCCTCCTCCTCAGTTTTACATGTAATTTAACATGTGATCTAAAAGGGGAAACACTGAAACTGAAAATCCTCTGCTGGTTGAATGAAAAATCCTAAGGAAACCTCAAATTTTTCTACAGGAAGTGATTAAAAGTTTCCTTTATAAAACTTATTTTGTGAGTTGCAAGGCTCTGTTAACATTTGGTAATAATGCAAGATTTGAGGTTTAAATGTGGATGTCTAGTTGAAATAATCTGGATCTGCAATTGTCACTATGATACTCAACCTGGTGGACTCTGGTCATTGTTAACAGGCCTCAGTGAAGGCTATGCTAAATTGAACTAATGCACACACCTCTTCCCAGTTTCCCAATCAGAAGATTTGTTTAGTTACTGAAACCTTCACTCTGAAATTAAATGCTGGGGGCTGCAGGTTTACAGACTTCCCCCACTCATTTTTCTTCTTCCTCCTCCTTTTTCTGTGAATGCCTGAGTAAGGTGTCTCATATAATTATCTGCCCAAATTCCAGGCCACCACATGGTTGTGCTCAGTTTTCACTAGCGGCTGCTAATGCTTCAGCTCAAAGAAAAAACATCCAACTAAACACAGATCTTTGGCAACCTACTAACAGCACAAAACTGGGGTCTTGCTCCTAACTCTGCACTAGCCATCCTGGGTTTGGGCCCAAGTCTCCTTCTCCAGTCTCCTTTGCTTCAAGTAAGGACCTTGCTCTGCAACAGTCCTTTTCTGCTCTTTCCAGAATTGCTTTATTCTTCACATAAAGCTCAACCAGTCTAGGGTAGTGATGACTATGTATCCCTAGATCGATAAATTTCACATACAAATTTGAAGTATAAATAAGACAGATGTAATGTTCATTTTGAGCCTATCAGGCTCAGACCTGGTGCAGAATAGGAAAACTGAATACAAGTAAAATATTGCTTCTATGTTTATGAGAGTCTATTTAAAATACTGTATTTTCAATGACCTAAAACCGTCTAATAAAAAATTGACAGGTAACTGGGAAAGTTCTAAGACATTAACCAAAAAAAAAAAAAAAAAGGAGCCACATTTTGGCGAAGAGAATGGACTTTTGTACTACTGTATTAAAACTATATTTCTGTCGTTTCATAAAGTTTCTTCCTGTGGCATGCAGAAGGCCAGGAGGGGACTGGTATTTTGAAACAGTGAACAATGCTCTTCTGTTTCCCCTTTTCTAGTTACTGTATGTAGTGATTAAACAAAAATGTCTGCTTTAGTCAAGATGGCTACAGGAGAGACTGCTGGCTTCTTTTAAAGCTTTTGAAGTCCACAGCAGTCAGAAATCTCTGATCCCCTAATTATATCATTATCAGGCGCATAGTTTCGGTATCTGTGACTTCATGTCAGCCTCAGTCCCTCCCTGTTCTGCCGGCCTTTGATAGGGCCAGGGGGCTCCCCTCTGCAAGCTGCAGAGGGCTGTTATTTAGGGTTAATTACACCCTTCCTTCCAAAATAAATAAATACTGTAGCACATCATCCTTGCTGGGCCAGCTTATCCTTTAACCTCATGCCTGCTACATGGCAATTAAGGAAAAATGGGGGGGTGCAAAGGCTAAATAATGCTTCCTATTAAAAAAAAAATCTGTTCATAGAACAGTAGTAGGCAGGGAGGTAAGAACCTTGAAATCTAGAAAGGTCATTTGGAACTAAAAGATGAAAGCCTGCAGAGCTAAGAAGTTGCTGTCTTTTTTAAGTAGTGTTTGCAAAATAGAAGGTGAGTGGGAAATGGGACCGCTGACAGCATCTACTCCTCTCTGGCACTAAGGAGCAACGCAACACACTTTCTCGCTCATCAAGACACACACCCCACCTACACTCTCAGGGAGATCCACACACGCTGGATCCCAAAGACACAGAAGCTTAGGTACTCAGACACACCAACCCGCTCGCGCCCAAAGACACAGAGACATCAAGAGACAGGCAGATGCACACATTCAGAAACAAAGACACACAGATGCACTCAGACACAGAGATACACTCAGCGATACGGGGACGTTAAGAGACACCCGGACACATTCAGAAACACGCAAAGCCACACAGTCGCACTTAGAACATACTCCATACGCAAAGACACATTTAGAGACAAGGGCAGAGACGCTCGAAGACTCAGAGACACACACTGAGAAACACAGGCATGGTGCAGCTAGGACTAGGGTCTGCTTTTCCTTGGGTCAGTCCCGCGCTGCGCGGGGCAACGAGGGTGGCGACGTGCAGCAGATCCTCCCACCCCCATCCCCTGCGGCCGCCAGCGTCCAGGAGTTCACCGACGAGCTTCGCAACACCTGATCAGCTCGCCGAGAGGCCTGACTGCACCTCAGGGCGTCGGACTCGGGGTCGAGGGGGCGGCCGCGAGGCCACCGCCACAACTTCTAAGAACACAGCAACTTGTCGCGACCTGCGGCTCGGCGCGGGAGGGAACTCGCCCGCCGCTAACAAAGCCTTGGCAGCCGGCTTCAAAGCCCCGCGGCTGCAGCCTGGCAGCCCGGTCCCCAGCTCCCGCGCGTCCGCAGCGCCCCTCCCCAGGATCCGAGCGCCAGACCACGGCCGCCCGGCGGGCACACACCTTTGGTGAGCAGCACCGCCATGGCGCAGAGTTCGAGCTGCAGCCAGATGAAGATGTAGCTGGAGTGGCGATCCATTGACGTCTCCCTCGGCCGCGGCGCCCCCGCCGCTCCCGGAGCCGCGGCGCAGCAGCAGCCTACGACCCCCGGAACGCGCAGCGCAGGGGTCCTCCCCGCGCGCCAGACGCCGTCAGTGGCGGGGCCAGGGTCCGGATGGCGGCGGCAGCATGGATCGTGGCTGCAGGACGCGCCGAGAAGTCGAGAAAAGTTTTGCGATGTGACTCGGTGCCCGTCACTACTACGCCCCAGTCTGCTCGGCGGACGCACTTTCGCTGATGACGCAGCTGCAGTCCAGCGTGGTCTTCCCCGGCTTCGTGTCCCCTTGACCCGCTGCTCCGCGAAGAAGGTGGGAGCTCCGAAATAGCGCACGGAGGGAACCAGCAGAGAGCTCCCGCCACACCGGCCGGGCCAGCCAGGCTCCGCACTGTAAATAGCGCCGGCCTAGGGGAGCCGGCCTGGCGCCGCCCCGCCCCAAGCCCCGCCCCGGCAGCGACGGCGCCGTCCGATTGGCCGCTGGGGTCTGGTCGATCCCTCGGGCAGCCGAGAGGGTGGACCAGACGCGGGCGAGGGGGGACCTGCCCTAAGGCTCCTAGCGGCGCCGGTGTCTGGGGCTGAGGGTCCGGCAGTCGCCGTCTCTCGCGCGCCCCCTGGCGGAGGCCTGGGCGTGTGTGACCTTGGCCAGCGCTGGGTGAGCCCAGCTACTCGGATCGCCTGTCTTTAGCCTCCGGGATCCTTACAACTCAGCCTCGGGGCAGCGTCCCCCAACACGTGGTTTCTCTTTTGTTCCAACCGAAAAAAGTAAGGGGCCCACGTGGCCACCCTCGGACTAACTCCTCCTACCCCCATCCCCATCCTGGGCCATACTGTGTGTCTCCGGAGCTCCAGGGACAAGTGGCGATGCCCGGGCGTGGCAGACTTGCCACCGGACTAGGAGCCCCAGCGGAGTCCCGCCTGCTCGCGTGCGGCCGAGCGGGAGTCCGGTGGGGAGCCTGGAAGCAGGCGGCGGGGTGCTGGGGTCTGCTTTCAACCTCCCCCCGCCCTCCCCCTCTGCACATCCGCCTCCAGTCGCCCGCCCTGTGTGATCAATAAAGCCCAGACAGACAGACTGTTGATCAGTTGGAGCCGCTAGGTTCTCCCGGGTAGACTGGGGACGAGGAGCCGGCTAAAGACACTTAACGAAAATTAGCAAATCCAAAAGCAACCGGCGCCAGCGAGACGACACTGGCCGAGACTGACACTCAATTAACCACCCCCCAAACAATCGCAGGCAAACACACCGGCTGACCCTGATCAATATCAGCTCCACAGTGATCTCCTTCCTGGGATACTAATTCATTTTATTTGGGCTCACTGGGCCGCCAACCCCAAGGTATCCAAGGCGGTCTGGGGCCTTTTGCTGTTGCTTATTTATTTAGAAGAGAAATTAAACTTAAAACTCTTATTATTAGAGGAAATGCTCTTTTCTCTCCTCCCCTCAAAATCTGAGATTAACAAAAGTCAACCATTTACAAAATTCCCTTTTAAGATCATGTGTAAAGGGAGAGAAAAACAGAAAGAGAAGCCCATTTCATTTAGGAGGAGAGTGGAGAATTGAACCTGAGTAAAAAAGGGCTGGGGGTGTAGCTCAGTGATAGAGTGCTTGCCTAGCATGTGTGAAGCCCTGGATTCCATTCCCCACCACCAAACACAAAACAAAACAGACAAACAGAAAACCCTAAGGGAAAAAATGAGGACTGAAAATTAAGGCAAATATATAAGAAACGCCTAACCTTGTAGTTTAAAGTTATTGAAAGTCTACAGAGCTGCAGGATGAAATTGCCTTTGAAAAATAATATTCATATGCAGAAAAATAAAAGTTTCATAAATTGATGCCCTCACCACTACTTTGCTAGATTAAAATCGCATCTAAAAGGAGGGAAGGACAACCCCAGCAGAAGTTTTAAAAGGAGAATAAACTGATCAGGGCATCAGGTCTTTCTCAAGGGCCAGCTGACAGCCAGAAGAAGAAAGGGTTTGATCAAAACTTCCTATGACTGTTAGAACTTTCTCAAGTTAACATTTCTAAGGGCTTTGGGCCGACCATACATTTCAGGTTATGACACACTCCTTTAACTTTATTATTATTATTTGCTGTGTTGGGTATTAAAGCCAGGGCCTCACGCTTGCTAGGCAAGCACTCTACCACTTGAGCTACAGATGCAGCCCCTCTTTGAAGTTTACAGGGTAAATTATTAGCTAAAAGGAAATTATTTTAGAGTGTATTTGTTCGACTATATGAGAGCTCTCACCAGTAGTCCAGGCTCACATGCCTGAGATTATAAAGATGTCAAGAACTAGAGAGTAAATCACAAACTCTGGAGATACAGAATTCTGTGTATGACATTATGATGCATGAAAGAAAGAAGAGACTAGCGTAGGATGGTCTCCTGGAAGCAATGACATATAGAGAATGGCTCCTAAGTAGTAAAAAAGATTGGAAGAGGACCATTACAAGGACAGAAGACCACAGGAATTTAGGCATGAAATGAGTTGATTGTGGGGGTGGATAGGGTGGTAAATAGAGGATGGGAGGTGGAATTACAGGCAGTTCTTTGTGGCTGGAGCATAAAATATGAAGCAAATTGGACAGATGTACCAGGAACTAACAATATTTACTTTTGAGATAGATAAATACTTGTTTCATGGAAGAAGGTCTAGGAGAATACGTTAGTAAAAGTCATATTGTAGTAGGTATTTTCTGATGTCTTTTCATCCCAGTTCAGGGAATGTCTCATTTCACTGGAATGGACACTGGCAGCCAGACTGGGAGACTCTGCCCTCTGGCCAGAAATAGTCACATGATCCAAGTTGAGACAATTAGATTCTCTCTTTGGACAGAGATGCTGGTCAATTTCTAGAAGTCATTTCATGAGAGACATTCTTTGCTTGTCTATGGAGGAAGAGAAAAATGATGAAGATGGGTAGAGAGGCAAAGATTTAAATCTAAATGGATTTTCAGTCACTTGGCTTCCTTTCTTATCCATAGGTTTCAAATTAAGGTTAACTCAGTTACTTTAATTAGTTCCCATTTGTATTTAAGATTCTTTTACTTGCAACCCAAAGAGCCCAAACTAAGACACTTAGATTTTATTGAATTACTATTTGCTTTTATCATTCCAGGTTATATTACTTTGTTTTGTTCTGAATACAGTTGAGAATAAGAAATTCTTCAGACAATGATTTCAAATCTTCTGTTTTTTTTTTATTATTAATGGGAAAACTTTTTAAATGACTAGAAATTAGTTTTAAGAGAAATAAGCCTGAACTTTAAATGGTTTTAGAGCAGACATGGACTTTTCAACTAAGTGAATGAGTATTTGAATCAATGTGGAAAAATCAAAATTGGTTTAGGGATACTATGTCAATTATGAGGCCATATCAGTATCCAACAGAATAGGCAACAATTTTAATTCAATTTAAGACTCTTAAGGAAAACTGCTTCTCTGTAGAATTTTACTTGTGTTCTGTACATAATTCAGTTATTACTTTCCTACATGTAGTTTGAAAATTAGAGGGTAAAAAAAAAACACAATAAAATCTAGTGTCCTTTTGAAGTTTAAATCAAGAAAAAAAAATCAATGACCAAGCTCCTTTTTATTATTATTAAAGGGAATTCTGAAAATACAACTAGGGAACAAGCTTTCTATAACCAAAAATGAAAAAGAGATTCTAGACAAAACTGGAATAATTAAACATTATAAGAGTTTTATTTTATTACACATCAGATAGTGTTCCAAATATGATTTATCCAGGGATATATGTACTAGATAATTATGATGCTCCATTATGATATATTCTATAGTCGTTCTACACCATCAAACTAATTTTGTTATCAAAACCATAAATATTCTACCAATTTCTGCTTCCCACATAATGCCATTGTTTCCCAGAGTTATATGTGATCCCATTTTAAATAATGCCTCTCTCCTTCAATGCCAGTGAAAAGTAGTTCTTGGTATATTTTATCTGAGAGGAAGCAGTTGTGTTTGAGTTCCTGGCTGGCATACAAGCAACTACTACAGTCTAGTGACAGAATCTAACATTTCTCCCTATTATGCAAATCTTCTTTTTTTTTTTTTAAAGAGAGAGTGGAGAGAGAGAGAGAGAGAGAGAGAGTGAGAGAGAATTTTTTTAATATTTATTTTTTAGTTTTTCGGCAGGCAACATCTTTGTTTGTATATGGTGCTGAGGATCGAACCTGGGCCGCACGCACGCCAGGCAAGTGCGATACCGCTTGAGCCACATCCCCAGCCCTATGCAAATCTTCTAACAGCTAACCATTCACAAGGATTGAGTAATGCTTTAATTCCCAGTAGCTGGTTTTAAAAACTAGTTATTTGTTCTCAAGAGAAGTTAGGAGTTCATCTAAAATTTACTTCCATTGGAATAAAGGTCAAAGATGAGAGATTAGCCCAGCCCAATGGATTGGCTCTGTAGTTGGGGTTTTGTGTTTGTTTTTTGGTTTTTCTTTTTTTTTTTTTTTTCCTCCAAAATGGAAAAGGAGATAAAGGACTGACTGTAAAGGGAGTATGATAAGACCTGGAAGAAAAAGAGAAGATTGAAACTCAACAATCCAAACTGCCTGTCTTTCCACAGGCTAGCAAAAATGCCATGAAGTCTTCCAAATGAACTGTAGAAGAGCTGCTGAGTTACGTCCATGCTGGGGATTGAACCCAGGGCCTTACACATGAGAGGCAAGCACTTAACTACTGAACCATATCCCACACCTGAGGTTTTTTTGTTGTTGTTGTTTTGTTTTTTTTTTTTTTTGAAGGATACTAAAATCTTCCTTAGTTAAAAATTACTTTGGGAACCTGGAAATGGCCATTATTCATAATCAACCAGTCACAATGTACATTGATTGTAATCCTTGATGTCTGCAAATGCTTTTTCCTCTACTAGGTTATAGTCAAGTAACCCCCAATTAGGCCAGTAGAACTTTTTAAAAATTATCCAATGTTGTGCTAATTTGGCCTACCCAATGTCAAATAATGAGTTTAATTATTTTTTTTTCTTTAACTAAAATGAAAAATTGATTCTTTTATGTCAAATAATGAGTTTGATTCCTTTTTTTAAAAAAAATTTAAAGTGATAAATTAATTCTTTAAAGCTGACAAATTACCTTAAACCATTTCCTACTTAATGGAACATCACTGACCCAGACTGCAATGAACACTATTTTTTTTTTTTTTTGAGTTCCATTGTCTTAGCTTATAACATTTTGTTTATGTTTTTTAGGATGAAAAAAAAATTATGGTCAAACCATTAAAATCCAGAAGTTTCATTAGAGAGCTAACCATTTAGGCCCTTGCTTGAAATTGGGGTGAAATCTTGCAACTTTTTCTACAGTCCTCTCTTCTGCTGCTGCCCACTTCTCCTCTGTTTAGTGGTCTGATAATGATTTTTCCTACCATAAAACCATTCTCTTTTAATCCTGGATCTTCCAGACTGAAATTTCATTGATGTGACAGAATGAGGTCTTTTGCAGTGGAACTTTGAAATTACTTCCATTTTACTTTTTTGCAGTGGAACTTTGAAATTACTTCCATTGTTTCTATGTCATACTATTTTGAGATAAATTTTTTAAATTGACAGATAAAACTGTATGTACCATAGGATGCTTTGAAGTATATTCACATTGCAGAATGTTTAAAGCTAGCTCATTAACAAATGCATGGTTATTTGTGGTGAGAATACTTAACATCTACTCTTTTTTAGTCACCATGCTATACAATAGATCCCTTGAACTTATTCCTCCTTCTCCTTTATAAATGAAATTATGTATCTTTTGACCAATACTTCCCCAGCCTCCCACCTTCAAACCACCTCATCTGCAAATAACCATCCTTCTACTCTCTACTTCAATGTTATTGTATTCTACCAAGTAAGACTACTCAGTTTTTGTCTTTTTGTGTACCGGACTCATTCATTTAACCTTGTGTCCTTTAGTTTGACAAAAGACAAGATTTCCTATGTTTTTATGGCTGAACAGCATTTCATTGTATATATATACACCACATACTCTTCATTCACCCATCGATGTACGCTTATGATTCCATATCTTGACTGTGGTGAATAATGCTGCAGTAAACATGGGAGTGCAGATATATCCTCAATGCACGGTACTTTGGTATATAGTGGGATTATTGGGTCATATGGTGGTACTATTTTTAATATTTGAGGAACGAAACTCCATCATGTTTTCCTTAACAATGTATGTTCTTACCAACAGTTCAGTTTGGTGTGTGTTTGTGTGTCTGAACACACCAGGGACTGAACTCAGAGACATTCACTGAGCCACATCCCAGCCCTATTTTAGAGAGAGTCTCACTGAGTTGCTTAGCCCTTCGCTTTTGCTGAGGCTGCCTCAGCCTCCAGAGCTGCTGGGATTACAGGCCCTTCAAGGGCTCTTTTGTTCATACCTTCACTAACACTTGTTATCTTTTGTCTTTTAGATAATGGCCATTCTAACAGGAGTGAAGGGATATTCATTGCATTTTTGATTTGCATTTCCCAGATGACTCGTGATGTTGAGCCCCTCCCCGCATGCCTGTTAGCCATTTGGATGTCTTTTCTTAGAGATGGAGTCTTGCTGTGTTGCCTGACTAGCCTCAAAATCCTGGGCTCAAGCAATCCTCCTGTCTCAACGTCCTGTGTACTACAGGTACAAAGTCACCATGCCTGTCTTGTATGTCTTCTTTCTAGAAGCATGTATTCATGTGTTTTGCCCATTTTTAATTATTCCATAATAATTTTTGAGGAAAATTCTAAATTCTTTGCTATTTACAAAGTATCAAGTTACACACTTAAATTTGATGTATGGGTTCAACCCATGAAGTTAAATGCCAGACCAATGAACATATCTTCAAAGATTCTATGTGTCTGAATGAGACTTATTCTATGGGCAGAGGTTATGGAGAGAGCTATGGGACTGCATTGAGTGAATTATTAATCTCATCCTTAAAATTAAGGGAAGAACTTTTAATACTTTTTGTTCAGATTCAATAATCTTCCTTTGTTCCATCTGATCGCCTAACAAATGAGCACCTGTTCTGCTATGAATTCCTTGAAACACAAATAATTTTTCCACTGTTTCACTCACGGTTAGTGGTGTCTACCTCCATATTTGCCTCATTTCAAAGACATCATTTAAAATAGCACTTAAAATATGTATAGCACATTGTTGGTCATATTTGTTTAATTAAAAGGAACAGAGACCCACTAAAGATTAGTTAATTCAGAAGGGGTTTGTGGAGTGGATGCAATGTGATTTATTGTAAGGATACAACTAATTGGTAATTTACAAGCTTTGCTTCTCATCTCCTCAAACCAGCCTCACTGGAACCAGAAACCAGAAGCCTTGGGTCTCTTCTCTGAGTCGTTTTTTGCTTCACACCTCTCTTCCATGAGCCTCATCCTTCCTTATTTGCTCTCTCATAGTTTCTGCTTATCTTTATCCAATTAGAAGCCTCCTTTCCCATAGAAGTGACTGAAGGGATATTTTGTCCTCTGTCACTTTCGCAGACTACCTCAGCTTTTTGATTTCCCAATTCCCAGTTCCTAAATTGAATCAGACACTGAGGCAAAGCAGCTTGTTATTTAACTTATGGAGAGATCATTCTAAAGTGCTTGTTTTATGGTCTGTTCAGCTAGGGTAGGGTCCTGGCTGACAAAAAGCATGCCTGCAGGCCACTCAGAAAGGGTGTGGGCCAGAAAGGCCAAGTAGAAGGAGATGTGAACAGGCCAGCACCATAGAAAGTATCACTTATATACAAAGTTCCCTGCCCTACAAAGAAAAATGTGAGTGGAATTAAAATCATACCTTCAAATTATTAATTTTGTGTACTGAGTTTATTACTTGGGTATTTGCTATCATCAAAGTAAACTTAATGGAGCTAAGGGTAAGCTCAGTGGTAGAGTGTTTCCCTAGCTTGCAATGAGGCTCTGGGTTTGATCCCCAGAACAAAATAACATAAAAAAATAAATAAATTTAAAGTACCAATTGAAGACAGCACATCTTATGCAACCAAAGACTCAGAACATTTCCAGAGTTCAAGGTTACTCTGAACTCCTCCATTATTTTTAATTTACAATGTTCTTTTTAGTTGACTATAATAAATTAAAAAGAGCTTCTGGGGGCTGGGAATGTAGCTTGGTGGTAGAGTGCTTGCCTAGCATACCAGAGACCCTGGATTCCATCCCCAGTACTGCATTTAAAAAGAAAAAGAAGCCTTTTGTTTGTTTGTTTGTTTTTGTTGTTGTTGTTGTTATCCTTTTATGCATTTCCTGATGGAATGAATAATCATCCTGTTTTTTTTCCACACATATAGTTTAGATCTGTGGAGCTTTGGGGAGGCAAGGTGCCTGCATGTCTATGAACAAATGACATTGCTGGCCAGTCTGTATGTGCTATAAGAGTAAAATACATCAAGTTGGCAGTCAAAAAGCCAAAGTAGTACTTGCTTCCTTAGGGCTCCATTCTCTCTGCCCCACCCCATACCACTTAACTGCTCTTTATAAAATCACAGGTCTATAGAAAGTTCTCTGAAGAAGCTGCATTTTTGTTTACAATTACTTAACTTTCTTTTTTTATTTGGCTCCTCAAGGAGAATGTAAACTCCTCAACAACCATAAAATAAAATACACCTTCCCACACAAACACAAATTCTTTCTATTCCCTTCAAAAATTTACAAGCATTGCTTCAATACCTTTCACACTGTAGACCTGGAGAAATTTTATTGTAAATGAATTCGTGTGCATAAGTGAGTTTTTAATGGGAAAGATGTAATTTTTTACATGAAGAAATGACGCTAAAATTGGAAACTGAAGACTTGAATCTGTACCCATGTTGGGCAATTCAGTGTGTTATTATGGGTAAATCAGTTTTCTCCCGCGCCTTAGCTTCCTCTCCCATTAGAGGAAGACTCTAGTAGTAGTAGGTAGCATCCCTGACTCAGAGGTTGCCGATAGAGTAATATAACATTGCCAATAGAGTAACACGGTGTAAGTTTTGTTAACTATGAAACCCCAGAGGAATGCTAAATGATTTTTCTTAGAAGCAGAGTATTCATTCAAACAATTTTGAATCGTCTGGATACATGTAGGATGACTTCAGGACTTCACAGGTGGTTTTAGGATTTTCTCCTCCCTGGAGCTCAAAATTTGAAGAGTGAATAATGCCAGTGCCAACCCAGCCTCCAGCCTCCACCCTCCGCAGCGTGATGGTATCTATCTAAACACAGCATGATGCTTGCCAACAAAGGTTTGCTCCCATGACTGGGGATAGTCCAAGAATCAGCCAAGACAAATTGGTCATCTCATTTATCATTTCGCAAGAAATTTAGCTGTTCACAAGGAGCTGTGATTCATGCCTCTAATCTTTTGGGAAACTCAAGAAGGACCCTTTATCCTATGATAGAACTCTTTTGGATCATCATCTCCAATTCAATGGCATTTTCCAAAGAAGTCTGATGTTGCTTATTCACTGTCAGACATAATCATTACCCAATAAAATTCTGATTAATTATGGAAGTACTTGTTATGAACTATTCTCATAAGCTATACTCTTTTTTAAATGGGTGATCAGTAAAATCACTGAATAGGCTCATATCCTCAAAAACCTTATAACCCACTTATTTAAAATTATAATAATTACTATTTCTACTACTATTAAGGTGCTGGTGATGGACCTGGGGCCTCAGGCATGCTAGGCAAGGGCTTTACCACTTGGCTACATCCCCAGTCCCAGATGATCCAATCCAAAGAGTTGTAGAAAAGGGGGGGGGGAGTTCCTGATGTTCCTTTCTTCCTAATCCTTCAAATCAAACCTCCCTCGAAGATCCACGGATTTTCCGGTAACAGGTGACTACTGGCTCCTGACAAATGGAATTAATGAGGAAAAAAAGAGCCTATGTTTTTATATTTTGTTGGGGGTAAAGTCTAAAGGTACAACCAAAGCCTTTTCAGCTCTAAAAAGTCTTCATTTCCATTACCCAGCAAGAGGGCGGGCAGGTCAAGAGTGCGAATCTCCCACAGTGGTGGGCTCCAGGAGTTTTGGGAGAAGAAAACTCCTGGCTCCACCAATTTTTCCTTGTTCCCTATTTATTGGAACCCAACTAGAGAAGTACTTGTACATATTTAGTTTAAGTAAAAATAAATGCTAATGTACAGGTCCCTCTTAGGTTTTTACTGAAAATAGAAAAATGATCAGTAGCTCCATTTCGGTTCCATGCATGGTATATTAGCATCCGTTTTGGGGAGCCCGTCTCTCCAGCTGGAAGAGAGAATCCAAAGAGATCCATAGTGGGGAGAGGGAGGCTGGGAAAGAGATCCGAGCCGAGAGGGAGCGCGCAAGTGAGCAAAGGAAGAGGGAGTAAGGATCGGGAGATCCCTCGGGGGAAATGCAAACGCTGGAGAGAGGCACCAATTATTATAATTGAAGGTAATGGTGCCGAGGCGCCAAGGCGCTCCGCTCTGTTTTACATCACTCAGCTCCGACCCAGGCGCCCGCCCCGGCTCCTCCCCGCCGCGGCCGCTCCCCAGGGCCTTTCCGGGCCCGCCCCCCCACGGCCCGCCCTCTCGCCCCGCCGCCGGCTCAGTCCCCGCAGCTCAGCGCTCAAGTTCAGGTGCGCGCCGACCTGCGGGCTCCTCAGCCCGGCTCACTCCAGCGGTTCTCCACCGGTCCCTCCCCCAGCCCCACCGCTGCCCTCTCAGGTGACTAATGGAGCAACACTGACGCTGATAAAACCCAGAGAAACACTTTGCTCTGGACAAAGTCCACCCCTTCGCCCCCCAGGCTACAGTCTGTAGGGGTTGGAGGTAACCAAGGCGGCTCTCCCTGGTCAAACTGTGGTACTGCCTCACCCCACCCCCACTAACTCAGGGAATTTGTTATTATCAATTGTTAAATTTTGCAGTACTGGGGATCAAATCCAGGGCCTTTGCACATGCTATATACCATGGGACCTAACTAGGGACCTTTAAATAGGGGGGTTTCTCAAAAATAAACCAGGTAGAAACATGAAATGAGTGTAGTGGACAGGATGGAAAAGGAATTTATTTTCTTTTAATTTCTCAGCAAAATGATAACCCTGAAATCACTTTAATTTTACAGCGTTATCCCTGGTTGGGACCCTGGGCTCAGAGACAAAAGCAGAGAATTTAGGGGCCACCTACATGTGAATGAGGTATATATTTTTAAAAACTACTGTTTATTGTTTAATTGATTGTTTAGTTGATTGATCTTTGATTATAAAAGTAATGTATTGCTGTAGAAAACTTGGAAAATTCAGAAAGAAAAAAAAAGAAAGAAAGAAAGAAAAAAGGGTAAAAGCCTATAAGACCCAGGCAGGACCTGCTTCTTCTCTTCACAGGTGGGACCAATACAGTAAAGGAGCAGGAGTTGGTGTTGGCAGCATTAGCTTGGGACTCAGCCACCTACCATAGTGTCACTTTGCCTAAACATCATTAAGCCTCTCTACACCTGTTTTGCCATCTATAAAATACAACTAGCCAAATGACCTCTAAGATTCCTTCCAGGTTCTGTGAAAGACAGCCTCAAAAATGAAATCAGTCCAAAACAGCAAGTGATATTAGCTTCTCCATCAAGTCAAATAAAGAATGATTCCTTAAAAAAAAAAAAAAAAAAAAAAAAAAAAAAGCTTTAAGAAAGCCTTTAAAAAGCAGCCATATGATCCCAGGTGTCCTTCAGAAGCATGATCTCTTAGAAACAGATGTGAATAATAATGCCAAGTATTTGGCAGGGCAGCTTGGTGCCAATACATGTTAAAAGTCCAGCACAAGATGATGACCACTCTGGAGCTGGGGATATACCTCAGCTGGTAGAGAACTTGCCTGCATGCACAAGGCCCTGGGTTCAATCCTCAGCACCAAAAAAAAAAAAAAAAAAAAAGAAGAAGAAGAAGAAGACCATTCTACTGGAAACTGCACTGATCAGAATATTCTAGAAAGGTAAACTCAGTGCACAGCATGGCCCTTAAACAGATCTTGGATGAAACAGAGACCGACCCAGTTGGTGAAGGCCCATAATGCCATGTTCAAACAACAAATGTTTACTTTCATAACAAAAAATGGGACTTCATACAATTGCAGAAGGCACAGCAAGGACTGATGGGTGCCAGGTAAAAGGAGTCAGTTTCTTAAAGTAAGGAAGAACTTTCTATAAATAAGTGCTGTCTTTGGATAGAATAGGCAGCCTAAGAGGCTGTGGTTCTCAAGCATCAGAGGAAATACATAGAGGATACATGCTGGATCAGCTGACCCTCCAAAGTCCTTTGCAATGCTAAGATGCTATAATTATATCTGCAGTGTCTAGTTATCATATCCTTTACTATTAAAGATAACAACAGTGTGTAACTTTCCAGAACTAGGAGCAATTCTGGCACTGGATCTCCTCTAAGGAGAAAGTGTCATCTCAGACTCTCCCAAGCTGTTCAAGACCTGAAGTGCCAGTGGGAAGGAGGAGTAAGGCAGCCATTCAGTTCCCACTTTTCAGAGGGGACTGTGCAGCCCGTGCTGTCTGGGGCCACTTGAGAGGCACCTCACTTTTTCTATCACAGGAAAAAAGAAAGAATGGGCCGGACTAATCCTAGTCCTATGACTAAGCCTTTAGTAACCCAGTGCATTGGTGGGTAATTATAGGTAGGGCTGCAAAGAGCAGATGACCTGCATGAAAACCAGAATCTCAATTCAGTTTGGGGATCCTTTTTAAACTGATAAGGATTCTCCCACATATATATTGCATCTGACCAAAAAGTACGCCCTATCTCTCTTACTTGCCAGGCATCTAAACAATGCCTCACATTCATTTTCTTTCAGTCACTAGCTGGGCAGATTTAACATTCTTAGATTTAACCTTCTATGGGAATAAAGGGAGATTCTGTTTGGCAGGTTCTACGAACCTTCCTCATTCCTCATTAGTTGTTTCATATCACATTTTAATTCCAGACCAAAAAGCAAAACAAAAAACCAAACAAAAAAGAAAACAGGCAGAAGAAAGGAGGGAGAGAGAGAAGGAAGAAAAAAAAAACTATCCTAGTAGGTTCCACTGATTTTTTTGTTTGTATGTATTTTATTATTATTATTATTTTTTTTTTTTTTTTTTGAGGGGAAGGGTATACTAGGCAAGTGCTCTGCTACTGAACTATACCTAGCCCTCTTTCTTCTTGGTACAACTGCAGTTTATTTTCGTATTTTTAGCCAACACATTATAAGCACCTCTTGAAGTGTACTTAGACTTGGACCCTCTAGAACCAGGGGAACAGAATCGCCATAACGCACTTTAGGTACTTTTCTTCTCTTAAAACATTGCCCTCCCCTCCTTGGTTTCCCAAATACCCTGCAGTCACACAGAAAGACCTTAGAGCAGGGAAGAGCTCCACTCCAAATCATCCGACTTTTTTTTTTTTTTTTTTTGGTACCTCTTGTTTGAATTTTGAGCACATACATCGTAAAATACTGTGTTCATTTTCTAGAGACTAATCACATTCCAGAACGGGTGCAAAAAGATCGGGAACACAAACAAAACCCCGAAACAAAGAAAGACACAAAAAAAATCTACCAGGGAACCTTTTTTTTTTTCTAAGCCAGCTCCGGGACTTTGGCCTCTATGATCGCTTTTATTTTCCGGGAAATGGAAATACACTGTAATTGCAGCTCCCATCTTTCCCCCTCAGGATGCGCATCCTGCTGGCGGGAGGGAAGAGGTCCTAGCGCACGTCTCTCTCGCCCTCTTGTGGTGAGAGGGAAGCAGCCCAGCTGGGAAGAGAGTAGCTGCCGTTTCGCTGTTGAGAAGCAAGGTCATTCTAGGAGATATTTAGACTCAGTATTTTAATGACTGTGTCTCAGTGTCATGCGATGATCTCTTTAAAAGAGGACTGTGATCCCTGTTCCCAGAATCTTTTTAAAGCTTCAGACAATAATGAACACAATTTTCTCTGTGCATAAAGTGGAGAGAAGGGGTGTACCCAGTTCCAGTATGCTGTGGAGGACAACAGTGGCCATTGTCCTAAGCAAAACACCCTTTTTAAATGGACTAGAATGTTTGCGTCATCCACCAGGAAAAAAACAAAAAAGAAAGAAAGAAAAAAGGAGGCATTTCTATTCTGGGTGACTCTGGATCATTCCTAGTTTTTGTCTGTGTTGTTGTTTTTTGTTTTTGTTTTCTTTCTTTTTTTTTTTTTTCAGTATTGGGGATTGAATCTAGATGTGTTCTATCACTGAGCTATACCCCCCTCCCCATTTTTTGAGACAGGGTCTCACTAAGTTTCCCAGGCTGGTCTCAAACTTATGATCCTCCTGCCTCAGTTTCCCAAGTTGCTGAGATCACAAGCCTGAACCACCACAACCAGCTCATTCCTTGGTTTTTAATATTTTTAAAAATTCATCAGCAAACCAAACCACCACAAGTCATTGTCCCTAATCTCTAAGATCTGAATGTGTGGGTTGTTTCTACAAATTCACCAACTGTTTTAACCAAACAAACTGTTAAACAAAGAGATCTCCAAACAGATAACTTAAACAAAAATCCCCTCCTTTCCAGATACTTATCAAACCAAAGGGTGGGTGACTGAATTTTTCCCCATAACTGAGCTTGGTCACATTGTATCCACATGAAAATCTGACTCAGACTACCAGGAAAATCCAGGCTCCATCTCTACATTAGTTGCCAGTCTACACTAGTCAAATTCATGTGTGTACCAAGAGCTATGTGAGACCACATCCGCCACTCTTTAAATTAAATGATACAAATCATGACATTCATCTCTGACTTGACCATCAAGGAAACCAAGACTAGGGTAAATGGCTCCCCCAGGGTCATGCACTGAAACTCTGGGCTCAGGGCCCTACCTTCCATTTCAAAGAATGGGAAGCTGTGAAGAGCCATGGCATTCACTGGTAAATGGTGGTTTGTTTCTCCTTGCACCGGATGTGGCAAGAACTTGAGAGAGGAGAGGAAAGAGAAGGGGAGGGAAAGGAAAGGGAGGGGAGGATGAAGGAGGGGAAGGGAGAATAAGGGTTGTTTATGAGCGGATTGAATCACTGCCACTCCCAAACCTCCCTTACTTCCTATGAGACTGAAGTGAGGATCTCTGGGAATGAGTTTTGAGGTCATTCTTGGATTTCAGTTTTAGTTTGCAGGAACCAACCTGCCTAGGTAACTGCGGGTGATTAGTTTCCCTAATGCTTGATTTTATTTGCAGACTCCTGTTCGCATCTTGACCTTCTCCTGTGGAAAAATGCTCAATGGGAAATCCTGATCCTGACCTTCAGCCCTGATTAAATGCACGAACAGAGGCAACTGGGAATCATACCTTCACATCAGCCAGGATGCTCGCACCCATCACACAAGTGTCTTCCATGCAAGTGACACCCCAGGGCTCTTGGAGTCTGTACCTGATTCCCTTTCAAAGATCATGGATGGGAAACCTCCTGAAGACAGCTTCACCTTCAGACCAAGGACAAGGAAGGTGCCTATAACTTTCCTGGGGCCCTGTCCTCTTTTTTAGAAGTGGGTTTTATGGCTTGAATATGAAGTGTCCCTCAAAAGTTCCTTTGTTATAATGCAGGAATGTTCAGAGATGAAATGATTGGATTATGAGAGCTATCACCTAATCAGTCCAGTCCATCCTAGATTGAATGGAGTGTGTGGTAACAGGAAAGGCATGGCTAAAGGAGGTGGGTCATTAGGGGTGTGCCCTGGAAGGGTACATCCTTCCTATGGTCCCTACCTACCCTCTCTTTCTCTGTTGCTTCCTGGCTGCCATGAATTGGAGCAGTGATCCACCACCATGCCCTTCACCCTAAAGTGCTGCCTCACCTTGAGCCCAGAGCAATGGACTCGAAACTGTGATCATCAAATAAATTTTTCTTCTTCTAAGTGGTTGTCATCAGTTATTTTTATCACAGTGATGAAAAGTGACTTAAACAGTGGGTCTCTCTGATCCTGACTTCTCCACTTGACCTTATTTCTCCCAGTTCTACATTCTTCTTTGAGTGGCAACTGCAGGGTACTTTTTGTTCTGAATGCAAAAGAGGCAGTGGGACAAAACAGGAAGAGCACTGGACAGGGTCACCTTGACACCAGCTCTGGCCTTGGTTTGGATCAAGCCTCATTTAGCCCCTGGAGCTGCAGAATCCTCAATGACAAGAAGCAACCTGAGGAATGGCTGCTCAAGTCGCACTGGCTCTGGAATTCCAGGCTGCTTTGGTGCCACTCACACCCAGGAAGAGTAGCTGGCTGTTAAAGTGGGGCCCTTTTCCTCAGTGCCTGCAGGGGCACCAAAAACTTAGTTCAGAGGTTCTCAGTGTTCAGGGTGCATCGATCCAAATGGTCTGGAGGGCTTGTAGTTTCTGATTCAACAGTTTCCAGATAGGGCTGAGAACTGCTTATAGATTTATTAGAAATCATCATCACGGCGCCCAGCAGGACTTTCTTCTCTACACACCAACTATTCTGAACTTCCCAAATAATGTTACTTAAGTGATTGTCAGGCTCATTCTCAGGCCTTCGTGCTGAATGCTCCTGTGCAGCTGTGGGAAATTCAGGTTATTTATTTGGACAAGAGGAACACACACACACACATACACACACACACACACACACACACACACACACACATGCATACAGAGCAATCGCCTATCACTCTAAATGGTGGCTGTAGGAAAAAATGGACTATCTTACAATGACTTATCTGTATTTGTTGTATTGTGAAACATCGCCTTTTGGAATAATAGCTGTGGAAAGAGAGATTAAAGGGTGATAGGGAAGGTGAATACAACTCAAATATGTTCTATGAATGTATGAAAATGTCACAATGAAGTACATTTATTTGTACAATCGATGTGTACTAATAATTAAATTTTTAAAAATCTTGTTTGGCCATCCTGAGATTCTCACGTCACCACAGGGTCCTGTATCCCTCACTGGCACTGCCAGGTGTGTGGGGTAAGACATACAGAGTAGGTTGGGACCAGTGAGAGTCCTCCAAGCCACAGGGTGCTGAGAGAGTTGGGCTTTGTGGTCTTAGCACGAAAAGCTGGTTCACCCATGCCTGTTTCCCTGAAATAAGAATCTAAGAGAGGGAGAGACAGCATTGGCCTCAGGCTCTCTGGCCAAACTGAAAGTAGGGCAGTGTTATGGTTTGGATCTGAAATGTCTCCCAAAGGCTCATGTGTTGAAGACTTGGTCCCCAAGGCAGCAGTGTTCAAAGATGGGCTTTTGGGAAGTGATTTGCATCATGAGGGCTCTGACTTCACTAGTGGATTAATTCATTGATAACTGAGTGAACCACTGGGAAGTGGTAGAAACTGTTGGCAAGTGGGGCATGGGTGGAAGAAGTAGGTCCTTGGGGCCATGACTTCAGGGACTTTATCTTGTCTCCACCCACCCACTTTGCTTCCCAGCAGCAGAGCAGGTTTCCTCTACCATTCCCTTCCGCCATGATGTTCTGCCTCTTCTCAGGCCCAAAGTAATGGAACCAACCAACTAGGCACTAAAACCTCTGAAACCATGAGCCAAAATAAAGCTTTTCTCCTCCAAGCTGTTTTCTCAGATATTTGTCACAGTGAGGAAAAGCTGACTAAAGGAGTAACTCTCCAGCATTAGCTAGAAAGAAATGGGTCTGGAAAAGTAGCAGAGCAGAACAAGGAAAGGACGAAGCCTAGCTGATGTGTGGACAGGGGTTTGCACAGTATGAGCACTAGGGCAGAGGCAGACATAAAACTTTGCAAGTTTTATTTGATAAGTGGGCAAAATGAATTTTAGCTAATAGATTCAGAGCTGTCCAGAGAAGTTGGTGCCTGCCTTGATATCTTCCTGGCTTGGATTTTACACAATCAACCCATTACTTTCTCAGCTAAATTTACTTGCTTACCTTGGCAGGGGCTGTGCCTCTTCTTCAGTTATTGAATGGTTTGGGATAATAATCACTGGCTTCCAAGTTAATAGTTCAACAATGATGCTTTTCTACCAAGTGACTTCCCAGCCTCCTATCCACTAAAAATGTTTGTCCTTGAGACTAAGGAGGTGATGGGATAGAAAGGTGAAGGTTACAAACTTTGGACTCAAAGCTCCACTTGCTACCATTACTATGTATGATACCAGTACTATGCCATGATGTTCTGCCGCTTCTCAGGCCCAAAGTAATGGAATCAACCAACTATGGACTAAAACCTTTTCTCCTCTAAGCTGTTTTCTCAGGTATTTGTCACGGTGAGGAAAAGCTGAGTAAAGAGTCTGTGACTTTTGGAGTGTTTTAAAAAATTTTCCCCAATAATAATGAATTTACTGGAGCTGTTTGTTTTGTAATTGTAAGAGGCTGGTATCTGAGACAGGATAATACAGACATTTCTTACTTATAATTGTGCTACCCTAGCTGTCTTTGAGAAGTCCCAAAACACAGTTATAATGCTGCTTGGTTTGTCCCATAGGCAACATTCTAACACTACTTAACTATTTAAATACAGATGTTCTAGATTCTCTGTTCATTTTCTCTGGGTTGCTGACAAACAACCTGCAGATAATGACAAATACTATCAGCATTTAGTTAGTTAATTAGTTAGTTAGTTTGTTGTACCAGGGATTGAACCCAGGGACATTCAACCACTGAACCACATTCCCAGCCCTTTTTTTATATTTATTTATTTATTTATTTAAGAGACAGGGTCTCACTGAGTTGCTCAGTACCTTGCTAAATTGCTGCGGCTGGCTTTGAACTCCAGATCTTCTTGCCTCAGCCTCCTGAGCCTCTGGACAACCAGCATTTAGTATGCAAGGCTGCTAGGCTCTGGCCCCCCACCTCCTGCTTCAGGGTGGTCTATCCTTACCCTCAGCTCATCAGCACTGCAGAGACAATGAGGGGGTAACGACTGCCCCTGTGGTACTTCCATCCCATCAGGATGAGGCCCACCGGGAAAACAGTCTAGCTAGCAAAATATATGGATGTCAGGGGCCGCCCTGAACAGGAGCTATGCACACATCTTTGAGTCCTGAGTAAAGAGGTCCTGGACTGGTATTGCACCCTGCAATGCAAGCGGACTTCACCTCCGCTGAGATAAGAAAGGTGCAGCTCTGGGAGTGGGCATCACCCAATGGGGTTGAATTACACCCACCTGTTTGTTGTAACCCTACCCTTTTGCCCTTTTTTGGATACAAAGTTCCATGGATTAGTTCCCCCCATTAATAAAACCTAGGTTAGAGACCTGCTTCCTCTCTTTCTAGCCTGCCTTGCCTCCATGTGGGAGCTGGGTCAGAGGGGCCGTCACAGAACCCAAAGAAAAAGGTATTTCTCTGTCTGTGTCATTAATTCGTTCCATCCAGTTCTCCTGGAGTGACCCTGATTGGTTTAGTTGTGTGTTGCGACTCATGGACATTTTCTGTCTTACCCAGAACTGACCTTTGAACACAAAAGAAAATGAATACACAAAAAAATTAGGTTATTGCTAGGTTCATTTTTCTTTTAATTTACCAAAAGCCACAATGTGTGTGTTGAAGTCAAATACCTTCTCTGTTCCTCTCTCCTGCTGCAGGTTCTTCACTAATAACACTACGAGCTCAGACTGGAATGTCAACTTGAACTTTAACATCTGTGGCACCACTAACTATAACTCAGCGTAAACATATACTTTTCAAGAAAATTTTGACTAAGTGTTTGAATTGACTCGATACTTCCTGAGTCCCTTAGGTTAAAACAACATGATCTAATGCAATAAAAACCAGCAAAAAATACACTCTTTGCTTCCAGTAGCACAAGGCCAGTTGAATCTAACTGAAGCATACTTGAACTCTGTTAATCAGTCCAGATACTAAATGGTTTCTCTCCTATTTTGGTGCCCATACATCCAATTAAGAGGCCCTTATTCTTCCAATGGCATATAAATGTGCACAATTTCAGGAATAACCAAGCACCTCTGAGAGTTAAAAAGTACCATTAATAGTTAATGTCTTAAAAAAAAAAAAAAAAAGAGAAAGAAAGAGAGAAAAAAAAAAAGTCAATGTCTAAGGAGGTTCCTGAATAGTTGTCAGGCAGATTAAGCCAAGAACTGAATTTAGTCTTTAATAATTAATCCTAATTCCATAACTCCCGCCGGGAGCTTAGAGTCAAAGAACTTTACAATGTTCTTGAGAACATAGAACCAGGAAAGGGACCAGGGACAAGTTGATACTTGACTCAGGCCTGAAAGCAAAGACAGGACTTCATAGATAAAGGAGAAGGACCATATGCCTGCTAATGGAGTCACAGTGAAGGCAGGTAGGTGTAAGAGAGCACAGAGGCATGCGCTCAACAAATACTAACAGAGCAGGTGCAATGTGCCAGGAAGTGGACTAGGTGCCAGGAGACATCAGTGAGCACAAATATGTCCCGGACTTACATTCTCATGGAGGGAGACAGACAAAAAAAGAAATTGGTAAGTGGCATATGGAAGTTCCAGAAGGCAAAAAGGGCTATTGGTGAACAATAGATCTGGGAAGGGGGAGAGGGGTCTTGAATGAGTGAAAATTAAGAGTACTTTTAAAAACAGAGTGACCGGGGATACCTCTCTGACAAAGCGACTGTTTTATTAAGACTTGCAGGAGGCAAGACAGTGGGCTATACAACCATATGAGGGAAAGCATGTTCCGGGTGGAGGGTACAGTAAGTGTCAGGCCCTGAGGTAGAACTCTGCTCAAACAGGGAGAGAACGCATTCCCACAGGGACGCCATCCTAAGGAGGTGACAAAGAACTCTTTTAATGTATATAGCACAGACACAGGTACAGTAGATAAACACACATCTGTAGTATTCAATTTTCTTATCCTTGGCAGGAGCAATGATTGAAAAACATAGAGTCAGGGGAAAGTAATGAGGCCAAAATGACTGGAATGTAGTGAATAAGGAAAGAGCAGAGAGGATAGGAAAGTTCTGGGAAGTTGTTTCACACAGGTCAATGTAAGTAGTTTGGCTTTTCTTGTGAGTACAATTGGGATAATGATTGCAGGGTTTCTGATGGGGTGAGGTGACTTAGCTTTTAAAAGAATCCCTCTGGCTGCTGTGGTGAGAGCAGACAACAGGAAGAGCCATTCAAGACTTGCTAGCGTCCAGGTGGGAGATGATGGTGCTTGGTCTGGGGTAGTAAAGGAGGATGGTGGGAAGTGGGGGATTCTGTATTTACAGTCAGCCTTCAATTATATGTGGATTCTTCATCCACTGATTAATGATATCAGCTGTGGATTGACAATATTTGAAAAAATATTGCATCCTTACTGAACATGTCAGAACTTTTAAATTATCATCATTCTCTAAACACTACAGTTTAACAACTACTTATATTACATTTACATTTTATTAGGTATTATAAACAATCTAGAGATTATTTAAAGTACACTGGAGGGTGCCCATAAATTCTATGCATATACTATATTATTTTATAGAAGATACTTGAATATCTGCAGATTTTGGAATCCATAAGGGTCCTGGAAACAATCCCCCATGAATATCAAGGGGTAAATGTATTTTGAAGATGGTACTGATAGGATATAAATGTATGGGATGTGAGGTTTGAAAGAAAGAGAAGAGGTGAGTATGACTACTAGTTTTGGCCAGAGTAACTGGAGTTGCCAGGGCAGAGGGGAGCTGCTGAGAAAAGAATAAGAAGACTTCAGGAGCTCAAGTTTAGTATTTCAGTTTGAGGTTCCTATTAGAAACCCAAAGGCAGATTTTGAGTAGGCAGTTGAATATGGTAAGCTGGAGTCCAGGGGAGAAACCTAGGCTGGAGATATGAATCTGGGAGTTCAACAAGAACATGGTAATGATACTAAGAGGGGGGGTGGAGAGGGGCAGGAAAAGAGAAAAAAAAAAAAAAGAAAACTAATAAAATTGAAGGTATAAGGCCTAACAAATCAATAATTATATCAAACTTTAATGGACTGGATACTACAACTAAAAGGCAGAAATTATTAGAATGGATTTTGTGTTTTTCCTAAAATAAATGCAGTTTAAATTCATAAACAAACAGGCTGGAAGTAAATGAGTGGGAAAAGATGCACTGTGCAAAAAGTTAACCTGAGAAGGCTGCAGTGGCTATATTCATAGCAGAGTAAATAGATATCAAGCCAGAAAGCATTCCCAGAGACCAAAAGGGACGTTTCATTATGATTGTATTAGGGTTCTCCAGAGGAACAGAATTGACAGGAAGTATAATTATAAAAAAGGGATTTATCAGGTTGCTTACTCGACCAGAAGCGGGATGGTCCACAATGGCAGTCTGCAGGCAGGAAAACTGGGGAACCAGTAGCTGCACAGTCCAAGAGGCTGAAGTCCCAGAACAAGAAGGATCAACGGTTCTACCCTTGTCCAAGGCAGAAGGCTTCTGGAGAATGAATCACTGGCAGAGTCTGCTTTAGAAGAGTGAAGAAGCAAGCGCCTGATATCCTCAGAGGATCATAGCAGCAATCAAGTACAGTTCTAGAAGAATGAAGCTTGTGTCTACTGCTGCTTCCTTTTTCTTCCAATTTTTATTCCACCCAAGCCATCATCTTATTGGACAGTGCTGCCCATGCTTAGGGAGGGTCTCCATTTCAGTTGGCTATCCCATGAGCCAATCATTCCTGGACACACCCTCCTGACACACCCATAAGCTTCTATATCTCTTAATCCAATCAAGTTGGTGATTCAAATTGGCCATTATAATGATTAAATTGTCCCTTCATTGGGGATACATTGAAACCATAAATATCTATGTATCTAATGGCAGAGGTTCAAAAACACATGCAGAAAATATTGATATAATTATAGAAACTCTTAAAGAGACACTTCTAAAATTATAGAGTTTTAATACCCCTCTCTTGACAATTCAAACAACAACTAGGACAGGGTCAGAAAATAACACAGAAGGTCTGAACACTTTCAACTACCTTTTAAGAACACTACACCAGACAAGGACAGAATATATTTTTCTTTCCAAGTATATACAGTATACTTACCAGAATTGACTATATGTTGGCTACTAGAAAGTCTTGATAAATTGTAAAAGACTGAAATAGTACAAAATATATTCTCTGACTACAATGGAATGCAGCGAGAAACTAAAGAGAATAAGGAAATTAGAAAAAAAAATATCTGACAGCTAAACAGACTTCTGAATAATCCACAGGTCAAAAGAAGCAATTATAAGAGAAATTTGAAAAGACTTCAAACCAAATGATAATAAAAAGAAAATATATCAAAATTTGTGGAATGAAACCAAAGCAATGCTTTTAGGAAAATGTATGAATAACAATGTTTTATTTTAATCTAGATACCTAGGGTTTGGGGATGTAGCTCAGTGGTAGAGCACCTCTCTAGCATGCATGAAGACCTGGGTTCGCTCCCAAGCATTGCACAAAACAAAAATGAAACAAAAAACCCACCAAAAAATCCCAAACTAGACACCTATATTATACTTCAAGTGTACTTGACCTTTTAATTCTGCATCGATAAGGGAGTCCTCCCTGAAACACTGAAAGCTTATTGCAAAGCCCTACATCAAATGGTGAGGAGCCTGTGCTTCTCAGGCAAGCTCCTTGGGCAACCAAAGAACCCAGGGCAGAAGGCAGCCCTCTGGCACAAAACCCTACAGGTTTGCTATAATACAGGTTTCTGAAAGATTGGTGAATAAAGGACATGAAATCCAGTAGGTTTTTGCAAAGTCCTAGAACTTTAAACATCATTATCCTAAATAAACTGTAGATGAAAAGACGGCACAACAGGTCTCTGAAAACTGGAAGAATTTTTTTTTAACACACTTCCAGCAGATATGTCATAGTCTTTTGGTTTTATGTACAACTCTGACTGAGTTTTCTAGATAAATAAACCCTCTGAAGACCTGATCCTGTAGCTTTGCTTGAGTAGACCTCCTCTGACGTCAATGGGAGGTTTGCAGCACCAGGACTTCCCAACTGAGACCTGAGCTAGTATTTGATCAGGATCAGGTGCCTCCAAGCCTCTGTGATGGGACTATGCTTCCGGAATTAAAAAGTCCCTTCAAGAGCATTTCTGTTTAAGTGTCACTGGTAAAGATTGTTTGCATGAATAATTTCTTATTACAGTGGCATCTCTCACTTCTCTCTTGAATGACAGAAGGGATCAGTTTTAAACTCAATATACCACTTTGAACACCAAGACTTTCATGCTCAGGTACTGTTGGTCTCTACGTGTTCTTGTTTCCTCTGACTCCCCCCACCCCGCCTTTTTTTGTGGTGCTGGGGATTGAACCCAGGGCCCTGTGCATGCGAGACAAGCACTCTACCAACTGAGCTATATCCCCAGCCCCTGAATCCACTATTTGGTTAATTCAGATCACAGATCATCAGCATCCCAAGTTAGAGAGAAGCTTCTCCATTCAGGCCACACTCAACCCAGAGCCACCCTTGAGGTGACCCCACTTCTTTCTTTGTCTTATACTACTTGAAAAGTCTTACCTATGAAACCCTTACAGTTAACAGAGTTTCAAAATGTCATTCTCACAGATAGCCCTTAGTTGTGGCAAAGAATAGTTGTGTGACATCCCTCCTGTGATACCCCTTCATGTATTTGAAGACCATTTAAAGACATGGCCAAGCTCAGCTTATTGATTATTCCAATTCCTTTCTAAAATTTAGTTATCGATTCAGCTGTCATGTGATTTATTTTTAGCCTGGATATCAATTCTTTCTTGCAGAGTTCTGCACTGGACACTATTAATGTCTAGTAAGGGTCTGGCCAAGACAGAAAACTAATGATCCTCAACTATGTTATCAACCTTCTGTTACCCTTAGCGATTCTAAGCATCAGTTGTGGGAGCTCCAACTCTTTCCCCCATATCACTATAAAGGAGTGAAAAATGGCTTCCCTCCACTTTCTAGCTTCTTTGTCTGGGCTGTGAATTAAGTTGACATGGAACAGAATAGTCAAGAGAAAACACAATATTTAATTAAGAATGGACATGTGAGTACCACAAAACATGAGACTGGAAAAAGGGTCAGATGACAGAAGCTAATACAGCATCTTGAGCCAGAAAAAGGAATAGGAATTTGGGATTTCTATGGGGTGGGAAAGACTACAAGTTATAAGAGGGTGAGAGGAGGAAATATCTGGCGAATTGAGTTTATCTTGTTATGCAGATAAAATTCTCTTAGGTAAAAAAGATTGGAGCAGCTCATTTCCTGATACTGATACTTTAACTAATGTACTAATTTTCCTTTATAGATGTAAATTTACTTTATGAAAATATACTTTTCAGAGCTACTTCTGTGTCTGCAGTTTCTCAAAATAACCAGCTTAAAATATGTCAGAGAAGTACACAGATAATTTTTCTAATGTAGATTTCCTTTATAGATGCAAATTTCTTTTACAAAAAGATAGCTTTCAGAGCCACTTCTGTCGGCAGTTTCTCAGAATAACCAGTTTGCAGTATACCAAACAAGTATATTTGGGGGTGGCATATTCTGGTCTTTTTCTAGTCCTGTTTTGCACAGTGTATCCTGAGTCCCACCTCCTTGATGACTCTCTTTTTTCAGAACTATGAGGAGCAGAGCTTGTGGCAAAGGTTAGAAGGTGGAGATCAGGGAAGAGAGAGAAGTCCTACACGTGAACAGCACTAATTCTGCTTGTTAGGGATGAGGCTGCACTTCTTGTCTCTGTGGTTTTTCTGTCAAAAAATAAATGTTTGGATGTTAACTTTTTTGAGAAGAACTCCTTATACCACATCCACCAAGGGGATCGTTTCTTCTACTTGCAGAACAGGGCTATCAAGGCAGCTTCCGGGTTACCACCTCAGGTTTAATGAGTCTCCAGAGATGACATGTTAGGGCCTGGAATGGTTTCCAGGTGATGGGGCAGGAGGGACAGAGCCTGTGGATAGACCTGCCTTGGGTAGCTTTATCCACATAAACCTGTGCTCATCCATCTGCACAAAGAGAAGAGCATGAAAACCTCAAGGAAACCTACCTGTTCAGCACTTCTAACCCATGGCTAAGCTTCCTTCACTCCAAAACCAAGAGGGAAAGGGGGGCCCAATGCTGCAGGATTCACATCTTGGGCCCAGGAACTAGCTAAGGGAGACCTAGCTGCCCCATTACAGTGGAATCAATAACAGGACTTCCTTCCGTAGACAAGAGTGCTCCTTCCAGATATTTCTCCCTGGCAGATGGCTGAAGGTAAGGAATCCAGCAAGTGCTGCTTCCTGGAAAAAGGAAGGAGTGAAATCAAATGCAATGGGTTTGTCCACTGGTGAATGCAAAGTGAATAAGCACAACCAGGAGATAAAGGGTGAGGAAAAGTTTACTACTTGCAGCCAGACAGGGAGTGAAATGGAGATAAATCTCAAAATAGTGCCTCTCTGGACAAAAAAAAGGGGGGGGGTATTAGGGAAACTTATACATATTCATACAGGAAAGACTCATCACTTGTGTGGGCAGACACATTTCTGAGCATGCTCCATGTGAGGTCATGCTTCTTCATACATCCCATATTAAAAAACAGCAAACTAGCTGAACAAAATTTTCTCAGTGCTGGCCTCATTCAACACCTCAGCTGAGAGGAAGCTGCAAGCACGTCAGCTAAGGGGAATTTTGCCTCGCTTCAGCTATAGACTACTCCTGTTTGATCCCTGGTGGGCACTAAAATTGAAAGAATCAGGAGAAAAGCCCTGGATATTGTTCTGTCCCCAGGCCAAGTATAGCTGCAGAAGTTAGGGGGCAGTCTGGGAGCCCATTCCTGGATGGGCACACCCACAGTAGCAGCAGAGAGAAGTAACACTTCTGCTGGTAGTTCACCTATGCACGCCCACACCTTGTCTGATCATGCATCACTAAGAAGACTAGATGTGAGTGCAGCAGAGCAGATGCTGTGGATTCTGTCCCTGCTTCTGGGCCCACAACAAGTGCTTCCTGCCCTTCACCACTATTGGAGCAACCAGTGCCAACACCCATTCAAGAATAGAGCCAAAAGTGCCTGTGGAAACCTGCATTACCCATTAGGGGCCACTACTGCACATAGGACTAATCACACATGGCGCACCACACACACACACTCAGAGTATTTTCACTCTTGTGTGACTGACAGAAACAGCGAGTCTTTCTAAATCTGGTACAGTATGTGCTGTACCCAAATTCACTGATGATAGTCAAAGAAGCCACAGGGAGATAACGCATCTGGAAATAAACTTAGCATTGCAAAATGAACATATAACCTAAGACATACCTTCAGGAGAAAACCTCTTAGTAAGAAGGCTATCCCATAAAATTGGTAGAGATATCCTTTTTACCAGATGTGCAAATTATAGATAGGAACAAAAATACAAAAAAAAAAAAAAAAGCTAATATAAAACCTCCTAAAGTTCATAACTCTCTAGTAATAGGCTCCAAATATATTGAAATGAATGATAAGGGATCCAAAAGAATAATTTTTTAAAAGCTCAATAAGATCCAAGAAAATACAAACGAACAGTTAAATGAAATTGGAAAGACAATGCAGGATATGAATGAGAAGTTCAGCAAAAAGAGATTTTGAAAAAGAATCAATAAGAGATCTTATAAATAAAAGCTCAGTAAACCAGACAAAAATTCATTTGAAAGCCCCAATAATGGACTAGATTGAATAGAAGAAAGAATATTGGAGCATGAAAACAAGTTTTTTGAAATATTACATTCAAAGAGAGAGAGGGAAGGAGGGAGGGAGGGAAGAGGAGAGAGAGAGGGAGGGAGGGAGAAAATGAATAGAGCACAAAACATAAGATTTTGGGGACATCATTAAAAGATAGAATGTCCACATCATCAGCATACCCAAAAAGGAAGATGAGACAAATAGCACTATATAATGACCAACAGATCAGTTAATCAAGAAGATATAATGATTATAAATCTAAATGCATCTACTAAATGAAGCACCCAATTTTATTGCTGTCAAGGGAGAGATAGGTTCCAATATAATAATAGTGAGGGATTTCTTTCTTTCTTTTTAAAAAAATTACATCTTCAGCTCTTTTTTCTTTCGTGGTGCTGGGGATTGAACCCAGGACCTTGAGCATGCAAGGCAAGCACTCTACCAACTGAGCTATATACCCAGCCCCAATAGTGGGGGATTTTTATAACCCAATCTCACCAATGGATAGATCATCCAGACAAAGAAATCAACAAAGAAACATCAGAGTTAAACTACACTATAGATCAATTGAACTTCACAAACATTTATAGAATATTCCATTCAATATGCGAATACTCATTCCTTTCATCAATACATGGTACTTTCTCTACAATAGACCATGCATCAGACCATGTAACAAGTTTTAACAAATTCAAAAATACTGAAGTCGTATTCTATATTTTTCCTGATCACAAAGAAATAAAGCCAGAAACCAACAGCAAGAGAAACTTTAGAAATTAGAGAAACACTTGAAGACTGAACAAAAAATTTTGAATGAATAGTGGGTCACTGAGGAAATTAGAAGGGAAACAAAAATTCATCAAAACAAATGAAAATGAAAACACAGTGTACTAGAACTTCTAGGATATAACGAAAGCAGTACTAAGATGGAAATTTATAACAATGAGTACCAACATTAAAAATAAATAAAAAGAAAGATTTAAGATAAACAATCTAATGATGAATCTCAAGAACCTAGAAAAGCAAGAAGAAATCACTTCCAAAATTAATAGAAGGAAAAAAAAAATAAAGACTAAAGCAGAAATAAATGAAATGAAGTCTAAAAGAACAATACAGAGGATCAATTAAAAAAAAAATAGTTGGAGATCTTTAAGATGGCAGACCAGAGGGAGGCAGCATTCTGTGTTGCTCTGTGATCCAGATCTCACTTAGTTGGAATACTGCATCTCTGAGAGCGTTAGAGGACCCCTAGACAGTTGCTCTCTGCAGAAATCACCAGTGCTGAGACTCCGTGCAGGGCTCCAGGCTCCCGTGTTGGAGTAGGATGCCGCTGTTGGAGCAGGACGCAAAGCCTTAAGTTCCAGTCCACGTAAGACTCCACGAGTGCCTTAGCAGAATCGCCTGTCAACACAGACTGCCAAGACTTTGCTCCACTCCCACGCAGGTCACTCAGCTGCTACCTACCCACAGCACAAGGCCATTGCCCGGCTCCCCCAACCTCACCAGACACCCCAGTCTGAAAGCAGACCACCGCCATCTTGGCTCAACATTCTCGCCATATTAGGTGGGGGCAGTTTCCATATCAGATCCACAGGGGCCACTGGATTTTTGCCGAAATCACTAGCACTGTGACCACATGCACAGAAATCAGAGCCTCTGAGCTCAAGTAGGTCTCCGAACTCTGGACCCAAAGCCTGCAGTTCTAGCTCACGCATGGCTCACAGCAGCTTAGCAGAACCACCTATCAGCACCTCTGCCGGTCCCAGACTGCGAGCTGCCCCCATGCAGGTCACTCGGATGCTACCTATCCACAGCACAAGGCCATCGCCCAGCTCCCCCACATCACCTGACACCCCGGTGCTGGAAGCAGACCCACTCCATCTTGGAAAACCTTCCTCGCCATTTTGTGGTGGGCGTGGCTATCAGATCGGATGCCGTTTGAGCAGGTGCCTGATTTCCAATCACGCCCCACTGCCCCAACAGCGTTAGCTTGGCACAGTCGCCACCCAACACAAGAACACCTCTCAGGTGGACAGGAATGCAGTGCGAACAGGGCAATGACCACTGGTGTGAGCCTGGGGGTGAGGGATCCCACAGTTGGGACCTGATAAATAAGAGAGGGAGGGGACTAAAGTCTGGAGCATACAGAGAGACCAGGATCTGGGAAATCTCCAGGCAAGAGAGGGAGATGATACCAGGGGCCCAAGTCAGACAAGTGCTCACAAAAAAAGACCTGCGAGGCACTGTTGCCCTGCTGGGACTGGTGGGCAGTACTCCCTGCTTCCAGACACTCCACACCAGGTCCAGTCTTCACACCCTGGTTACCTACACCATCCTGAGGGCAGAGACACCTACTGGATGAGAAGAGAAAGAAAAGAATCTCTAAGAGTATTTTTGTTGTTGTTGTTGTTTTCTTTTTTTTTTCTCTTCTTCTATCTCTTATATCCTCTGGCCCTCATGTCCCCAACACATGTAAAACCAAGAACTTTGCATGAAATAGGACTTTGAGGACTAAGTCACCTGAATAATATAATATAGAGGAATTGCATAAGCTCCCCCTTTTTTCCTTTTCTTCTCTCTCTTTTCTTTCTTTCTTTCCTTTTTTTTTTCCTCTTTCTCATTCCTTCACCCTCCAAATTATACTATTTTAACATCCTGTATTTTTCTAAAACCATATGTATATTTGCTTTATGTACGCTACCGTCTTCCCACATAATTGTTGACCCCAAATTACCTCCTATCTATTCTCCTGCTACTAATCCTCTTCACTACAAATTTCTCCTTCACATTTCCTAAGATATAAACTCTACAGGGATACTGCCACATTGATGTTCATAGCAGCACAATTCACAATAGCTAGACTGTGGAACCAACCCCGATGCCCCTCAATAGATGAATGGATAAAAAAAATGTGGCATTTATACACAATGGAGTACTACGCAGCACTGAGAAATGACAAAATCATGGAATTTGCAGGGAAATGGATGGCACTAGAGCAGATTATGCTAAGTGAAGCTAGCCAATCCCTAAAAAACAAATGCCAAATGTCTTCTTTGATATAATGAGAGCAACCAAGAACAGAGCAGGGAGGAAGAGCAGGAGGAAAAGATTAACATTAAGCAGAGTCATGAAGTGGGAGGGAAAGGGAGAGAAAAGGGAAATTGCTTGGAAATGGAAGGAGACCCTCATTGTTATACAAAATTACATATAAGAGTTTGTGAGGGGAATGGGAAAAAAATAAGGAGAGAAATGAATTACAGTAGATGGGGTAGAGAGAGAAGATGGGAGGGGAGGGGAGGGGGGATAGTAGAGGATAGGAAAGGTAGCAGAATACAACAGTTACTATTATGGTATTATGTAAAAATGTGGATGTGTAACCGATGTGATTCTGCAATCTTTGTAATGTTTTGAATAACCAATAAAAAAAATAAATAAAATAAACTCTATACCCTCACATCTTCTCCCGTCAACATTTCGTTCGTTCTACGCCTGATCCCCAGTTCATTGTCTACCGCCAGAAACTGTAAACTGTTTTATGAAACTACTAGTAGATTCTATTTTAAATAATAATTGAATCCAACATTTCTGGACATTGAGACTAAACTGTAAATGTCTTAATAACAATGAATTGTTCATAGGTGGTGTATTGTTGATATTGGGCTCTGTTAACATTGTCCTTCCCCATAAAGGAGACATCTTGGAACCCTACAAGAGCACTACAAATCTATAGGATAAAAACAATAACACTCCAGGTCCACAGAGCTGGAAAGGAAGACACCTGAGCAACATGAAAAGACAAGGGAAGAAAGTGCCCCAGAGAAACCAAGACACCACATCATTAGAAGCATTGGCAGCCACAGCAGAAGAAATTACAGAGAAAGATTTCAGGATATACATGATTAAAATTTTTTGGGATCTCAAAGAGACATAAGAGAACAAATACAGGCAGTGAAAGATCACTTTGACAATGAGCTACATAGACAAATCCAAGAAGCAAAAGATCACCTAGACAAGGAGATAGAAATGAAAGAAATAATAAACTAAATTAAAAGCTCAAATGAAAGCATCACCAACAGAGTAGACCACTTAGAAGATAGGACATCAGACAGTGAAGATCAAATAAAAGAACATAGACCACACAGTGAAAATGAAGAACCCACGAGCAGAACATCAATAAATATGGGATAGCATAAAAAGACCAAATTTAAGAGTTATTGGGATAGAGAAAGGCATAGAGGTCCAAACCAAAGGAATGAAAAATATATTCAATGAAATAATATCAGAAAACTTTCCAAACACGAAGAATGAATTGGAGATCCAAATTCAAGAGGCCTACAAGACACCAAATATACCAAAATCACAACAGACCCACACCAAGTCACATCATAACAAAAATTCTAACATACAGAATAAGGAGAGAATTTTAAAAGCCACAAGAGAAAGGAATCAGATTACATATTGAGAAAACCAATTAGGACAACAGCAGATTTTTTTCAACCCAGACCCTGAAAGCTGGAAGATCCCGGAACAACATATATCAAGCTCTGAAAGAAAATGGGTACCAACCAAGAATCTTGTATCCAGAAAAATTAAGCTTTATATTTGAAGATGAAATAAAAACCTTCCACAGTAAACAAAAGAATTTATAGCTAGAAAGCCAGCACTACAAAACATCCTTGGCAAAATATTTCATGAAGAGGAAATGAAAAACAACAATGAAAACCAGCAGAGGGAGGTAGTACACTAAAGGAAAAACTAATCAAAGAGGAAAACCAAGTCAAGTTAAATAACAAAAATAAACAAATAATCCTAAATGTTAATGGCTTAAACTCACCAATCAAAAGACATAGGCTAGCAGATTGGATTTAAAAAAAAGACACAACAATATGCTGCCTACAGGAGACTCATCTGATAGGAAAAGACACACACAGACTGAAGGTGAAAGGTTGGGAAAAATCATACCACTCACATGGACTGCAGAAGCAAGCAGGGGTCTCCATACTCATATCAAATAAAGTAGACTTCAAGCCAAAGTTAATCAAAAGAGATAAAGATGGACATTACACACTGCTCAAGGGAACCATACACCAACATGACATAACAATCATAAATGTATATGTCCCAAACAAAGGTGCAGCTATGTTCATCAGACAAACTCTTCTCAAGTTCAAGAGTCAAATTGACCACAACACAATAATCTTGGATGACTTTAACACACCTCTCTCACCACTGGACAGATCTTCCAAACAAAATTTGAATAAAGAAACCATAGAAGTCAATAACACAATCAATAACTTAGACTTAACTGACATATATAGAATATTTCACCTCGCATCAAGCAGATACACTTTCTTCTCAGCAGCACATGGATCCTAAGCAACTCTTAGTAAATACAAAAAAGTAGAGATACTACCATGCATTTTATCAGATCATAATGGAATGAAATTGGAAATCAACAACAAAATTAAAAATAAAAATTATTCCAACACCTGGAGACTAAACAATATGCTACTGAATGAACAATGGGTCACAGAAGACATCAAGGAGGAGATTTAAAAAGTTTTAGGGGTAATTGAGAATATAGACACAACATATCAAAATCTCTGGGACACTATGAAAGCAGTACTAAGAGAAAAATTCATTGCATGGAGTTCATTCCTTAAAAGAAGAAAAAAAATCAACAAGTAAATGACCTCACACTACATCTCAAAGTCCTAGAAAAAGAAGAACAAACCAGCACAAAAAGCAGTAGAAGGCAAGAAATAATTAAAATTAGAGCTGAAATCAGTGAAATCGAAACAAAAGAAACAATTGAAAAAATTGACAAAACTAAAAGTTGGTTCTTTGAAAAAATAAATAAAATTGACAGACCCTTAGCCATGCTAATGAAGAAAAGACATAAAAGCTCTATATAACAAACCCAGAACCAACATCATATTGAAAGTAGAAAAACTGAAAGGACTTCTTCTAAGATTAGGTGCAAGACAAGGTTGTCCACTCTAGTACTGTATTATTTAATATAGTACTAGAAATTTTAGTGAGAGCAATTAGGCAAGAGAAAGAAATAAAAGGTATATAAATAGGAAATTTTGCCAATATTAAAATATATACTAAAATACATTAAAAATTATTTGATTCTTTTCCCATTAAAAGGTGAATTCTTTCTGAGTCTAGGCTAGCGTTAGGAGTACATTTCTAATGAATAGGAAAAAGTGGATGTGACAGTGGGTGATTTAGGAGGCTCGCTGCTGAATAACACTCCTTTCCTCCCCTCCCCCAGATTAATTGCTCTGATAAAAGCCAGTTGCTACATGATGAGGATGTTCAAGCAGCTTTGAAGAGAGCTACATGGGAGAGCTCTTCAGCTAACAGCCATGTGAGCAAGTTGTCCTGGAAGTAGCCTCTCCAGCCCCTGTCAAGCCATCAGCCAACTTGCAGCCCTGGCCAACTTTTGACTGCACCCTGTTGAGGTAGAGATGGAGACTCTCTGCATGGGCCCTAAGCCAAAATGATCTAGCTAAGTTAGTCCTGGATGCCTCAAAGTCTATGGGAGGTAAAGTCAATGTCTACTGGTTAACAACACTCTGGGGAATAATGTGTTAGATAGCAACAGATAACTGATACAGTCTCTCTTCCACACCTCTTTTCTCTTAGAAATTATCCAGGTAGCCAAAGATTATTTATCAATTACTTCTACTTAATATTTTCTTAGGTCTTAAAAAGTTAACTCAGCATCTGAAATTTATAATTTAGCTGAAGCATTGACTTATGATTTACAATGTGTAAAGTTAAAATCTTTTAAAAAGATGTCCATTATTAAAATTTTCTTTGGCTAAGTACCATTTATAGCTTGTCATATTTTAAAAACTTAGAAACAGTAATTTACTTGACAACATATAATCAATGTAGGAAATTTAGATCCTGTCTCAAAATAAATAGGGCTGGGGATGTAGCTCAGTGGTAAAACATCCCAAGATTAAATGCCACTCTTGCAAAAACATAACACAAAATGAATCAAAGATCTTAATGTACAGCCTGAAACTTTGAAATGACTAGAGGAAAACACAGGAGAAATACTTGAAGATATTGGCACAGGCAAAGATTTTCTGGATGGGATTCCAAAAGCACAGGAAACAAAAGCAAAAATTGACAAATGGCATTACATTAAATTAAAAGGCTTTTGCCCAGTAAGGAAACAATCAATACAGTAGAGAGACAAGATACAGAATGGGGGAAAATATTTGCCAGTTATTCATATGACAGAGGGTCAATATCCAGAATATATCAAGAACTCTAGAAACAACAACAAAAAAGTAATCCAATTAAAAAATGGGCAAATGATTTGAACAGTCTTCTCCTCCTCCTCTTCTTCTTCTTCCTCATTCTTTTTCTTTCTTTTTTTTTTTTTTGTCCCAGGAATCGAACCCAAGGGTGCTTAACCAGTGATCCACAGCCTAGCCCTTTTTATTTTGAGACAGGGTCTCAATAAGTTGCTTACAGCCTTGCTAAATTGCTTAGGCTGGCTTTGAACCTGTGATCCTCCTGCCTCAGCCTCCTGAGCAAATAGCTGGAATTACAGACATGTGCCACCACACCAGGCTGAATAGATACTTCTTAAAAGAAGAAATACAAATGGCCAATAAATATATGAAAAAAATTTTCAATATCATTAGCCTCCAGGGAAATGCAGATCAAAATTAGAATGAGATACAATCTCACCCATTTAGAATGGTTATTATAAAAAAGACAAAAAATTATAAATGCTGTCAAGATGTGGAGAAAACACCGTTTGTAGGAATACAAATTTAAAACCAGGCAGAGGCTTCTTGGTTCTTATCTTCTCAAAAGAAAGGTATCAATCAAAAAATATAAATGGTTCATAAATCATTTGATAATGTATAAGGACAAGACCAACCAATAATCTGGTGGCAAGTAAATTTATTGCATCACAAAGGCCTGCACTTCATTCTCCCAGGAGCAGACACAAATTCCTGATATAGGTTTTGTCTTTCCTGTCTTCAAGGCCTCAGCCCTAACCACTTTCTGAGAGTTTCCCAAGTGCCTGATCCATTGGAATGGGAGCAGAGCATAATACTGTGTGAGTGAGCCATGACCATGGATCCTTTTATGGTTCAGTGTCTCCCAAAAGCACATATGTAAGACAAGGCAAGAAGTTTAGAGGTTCTGAGAGAATTAACCCAATCAGTGAATTAATCCTCCAATAGGGATTAACTGAGGGTAACTGAAAGCAGATAAGGTATGGCTGAAGGAGGTGGGTCCCTGGGGGCATGCCTTTTGGGTATATATTTTGTTTTTCTTGAGCAGAGAGCATTCTCTCTCTCTCTCTCTCTCTCTCTCTCTCTCTCTCTCTCTCTCTCTCTCTCCCTTCCTGACACCCAGCTGCTTTCCTCCACTCTCCTCTTCTGCCATGATGTTTGCCTCACCTCAGGCCCTGAGGAATGTGGTCATCCATCTATGGACTGAGACCACTGAAATCAAGAGCCCCCAAGTAAATGTTTCCTCCTTAAAATTGTTCTTGTCGGGTCCTTTGGTGACAGGAGCAAAAAAGCTGACTAAAACAGGTCCACTGTTGTATCACATGTTGCAGTATGTCAGTATGTCACTGACATATTAGGATGTGTTGCTGGAGGCATGACCAGTGTGAGGTCAGTCGGAGCCAACATTCTGTGAGGATGTCCTATAGGACACGCTGTATACTTTGAATCTAAAGTCGTGGAGATTACTAATATTCCAAATGATTACTAATTATACTAATTGCCTGGACCAGTATCTTCAAGTATTTCTCCTGTGTTTTCCTCTAGTCATTTCAAAGTTTCAGGCTGTACATTAAGATTTTTGATCCATTTTTTTGGGGGGAGGGGGGTGGTATTTAATCAGTTTTACCACTGAGCTACATTTCCAGCCCTATTAATTTTGAGACTGGATCTAAATTTCCTACATTGATTATATGTTGTGAAGTAAATTACCATTTCTAAGTTTTTTTAACAGGACAAGCTATAAATGGTACTTAGCCAAAGGAAATTACTAATATTCCAGTTCTTCCTGTCCCCATAATTCTGAGCTATGAAAGGTTAAAGGGCCTTGTATACAAAGGAACATAGTCTCCCAAGGGATGCAGCAAAGGTCCTGTTAAATTGTTAGAGTGACCACCTAGGAATGTTGGGCTCTTTTTGTGTAGGCATTAACAGGGAAGATGAGGGACTACCATCTTGACAAGGATAATTATCCCTGATCATCAAGAGGAGATTGGGCTGCTATGACGGTGCAGGCAGATAAGAATATGTGTGTGCCCAGCTGATCCGGTTGGGCATTTTTTTTTTTTTAGTTGTAGATGGACATAATACTTTTATTTTATTTATTTATTTTTATGTGATGTTGAGGATCAAACCCAGGGCCTCACATGTGCTAGGCGAGTGTCCTACCCAAGTTGAGCAATTCTTGCCCATGACTGTGAATTTCTTGCTTATGACAGCAGCCCCAACTTGAGATAGGCTTGGTGACCAGAGCTCAAAACTTTCATTATTGAGAATCCAAGATATGTTACTAGGAAATCGACTGAATCAAACCATAGCTGAGGGGGAAAAACTTAAAATAGATAGTGGATGAAAGAGATGATGACTATCAGTTATGGACCCATCACTATTGAATTGGTGGGGTTATTAATATTCTACTAACAACTTTCTTCTAAGGTCCCCACAGGGAGTGAGGCCCAAGAAACCTAAAGGAGTTTTTACCCCAAAGTATATGAAGGAGTTGTGTGGGAGACCACCTAGCACGTGACTGAGTTAACTCCCCTGCTGGGCGATGTGGTGTCAGTCACCCATGCTGCTAGACTGCCTGCTCTTCTAGGGTTTGGGTGACTGTCTTCGTGCCTAGGCGTGTCTTGCTACAGCCCATGGGTGAAGCTATGCTCAGCTGTTCCTTTGTAATATAACCCCTTGCCCTGTTTAGGATAGAATCTTCCATGGAAGTACCTTGTGTGTGTTCCCTTCTCTTACTGTGCCCTTGGGTATGGCTTATCTAGATGTCAGTCAACCTGCTGACAGTGGACATCATGAAGATAGACTCAGCCCCCTGAAACCTGACCCCTTACCTCATTTGAATAGCTTCTCAATAAAAGGGGTCAGCGTGGGCTCGCTCTCTCTCTCTCCCTGCGGACCCTTAAATCAGAGGAGTGACCCCAAAGAAAAAGGTATTTGTGTCTCTTGTGTGGTTATTTTGCACAGCCCAGTTAGCCCAGTTTACCTGGAGTGACCCCTGAGCCTTTTAGTCGCGAAACAAAACCCGGCAGAATGGCTCAACAAATGGTGGGTACTAAATATGGAAATGCACCACCAGGTTCTCCTCCCTTGATGGAGCCTCTATGCAGCTGCAGGAAGTGTGATCACCTCTGAATATTTTTGATCTATCTGCCTCAGCAAGTGAGGCCACTTCACCTGAGGTCACATCACTACATCTGATATTGAGAAAGTTGAGGCATGAAGTTTGGCCTGACTAGGACACTCTGAAGGGCAGTTCTTGTTCCAGAGCTCCCAGAAGCTTGAATGATTCTTGAGGGACCTGCATCAGATTCAACTTCATTCTGATGGATTCTGTTTCTCCCTTTTCCCTTTCATGAGTGTGAATCCAAAACAAAACATCTTTAACCTAAAAATGTGTTAAGAATTTGCTTCTGCAGAATTCAACTTGTAACACTTAACTATTTAAAAATCCCAGTTTAAGCAGGGAGTGAAAGAACATATCTGTAATCCCTGCTACTTGGGAAGCTGAGGTAGGATGGTCAGTTCAAGGTCAACATAGTGAGATATCATCAAAACAAAGCCAAAAAAACAAAAACAAATAAACAAAATTCCACTTCATTGGCATTAGTGAATAGGTAGTTCTTGGTGCCTTTTATCATGTGATAGTAAAAAATAATGGATTTGATTTTAAGTGCTAAGAAAGAGTTGTTAATCACTAATGAAATGAAAAAATTATGAAGAATTCACAAGTACAGAAGAGAGACCAGAGTGAACAGGAATTTATCAAACCTGCAAAAAATAACATCTCAAACTGTTGAGTCTCAAATAAACTTTTCCTCCTTAACACATTCCTCCTCTAACTGTTCTATCAGGTCTTTTGGTCACAGCAGCTAAAAAGTTGACTAAAACAATGTGTAAGGCCCTGGGTTTGACCTTTAGCATTGCAAAAAAGAAAAAATAAAACATATATAAATATAAAAGTAAAAAGATAAAGCGTCAGTTATTGCACTAAGCGTAGTCAGACTTTGGATTTATTTACCCTTTATATTGATTTTCTATGTCATTAATTTCTCATTGCTAGTGATTTTTAACAATTCTTTAAAAATGAAGTGTTTTTGCCATCTTCTTTCTTAACATAAACACTGAAGTATTTGGTAAAATGGACTGAAATCTACCCCTAAGAAACAGATGCCATCACACTGAGTTAAGAAAACAAAAGCCAGCTACGTTTTTAAATTCATTTGAAACAACATCATAAAGCATGGTTGAAAATATAAGGAGAAAGAAATAGCAGTTAAATGCAAACAAATAGAAAAGAAGACAAGGCAATGTTTATACGGAACAAGATGGAATTAAGTTTGAAAGCAAAGATAAAATTATTACTCAATGCTAATATAACCAATTCATGGACAAGGCATACCAGTTGTAAATATATATTTATCAACACTGAGCAGCTAAATCTGCAAATAGTTGTAAGAAATACAAAGGGCTTGCTAAAATACACATTTAATTTAAAAAATGAAATTCAATGCACGTTTGTGTAAGTTAGAAAAGGAGTTCATCCACTTTAACAGAACAAAATAACAGTAGCTTAAAGTTATGAAGTAGTTTGGTTTCTCTTACAAAAGCTTGTGTTGTAGTGACATCAAAAATGGCAGAACAGTTTGGCCCAATCCTCTTTCACCACAGTGACATTTCAGTTAAGATAATAAGTCTTTATGGGAATCCCAGGAGCCAGCAGTACCTCCAGGCACATATAAAGCCAAAAAGAAGCAAGGAAATGAAGTCCAACATCCTGGCTTTTCAGGGGAGTGGTTTCTGCCTTGTGTGAAACAGAGCTGGTGGGAAGCAGGCATCTGTGGATATTAAGGGGCCACTGAGAACAACAGAGGAGTCAGAAGCCTATTGAACACCAGGGGACCTGCAGTTCTGCAGATGGACACCAGGAGGAGCAAGAGACTCTGTGCTTCTGTTAAAGAAGGGCACAGCCCTCCAACTGGACAGTTCCTGCAGGAGCCCCATAGAGGTTGGAGAGGCGCCCCAATACCTAGCCCGACTCACTGCGAAGGCCTTCCCATGTATGACCCTGGCCGTGAGAATACCCAGACCTAAATTCTCAGCCACTCAGAAACCAGTGCAAGAACACCACAAGGCAGAAGAGAAACACAGAGGTGTTATTTTATTAAGACAGAAGGACTGAAAATGAGAGAACTTAGAATTTATATTAAGAATAAGAAAAGAAAAAATAACCAAAAATTAATGACATGGAAAAACACAATATAAAGGAAAAATAAATTCAAGTCTAACTAAATATACAAATGAAATACATTGCTCTCAAGGGAAAAAAGAAGAGAGTGTAATTACAATATTAGGAGAAAGAAAAATAATTACAAGTATGGAAAAGATTTTAAAAAAAGAATTATAAAAGAATATAGCATGAAATATAAGCAATCGATTTAAGGACCAAGAGGAAGATGTATTCTTAAATGAAATTTAATATATAAAAATAACTGGGAGTCAAACCCAAGTAGATGAATTATATCAAAAAAGGATGACTATCAGGTACTATTATAAAGGCAATAAGATTAGATGGTTTCCTAGCTGATTTCTAGCTAACTTAAAGAATAGATCATTAAATTATGAGGAGTTTAAAAGTATTCCAGATCATGGGGAACCAAAATGGAGCTCTCATTGCTTGGATTTAATTAATTAAGAAAAATGAGGACACAGCACATATACATGATGAGGTAAAACAGTGTTTCTTTTATTAATCATGTGAGTTCACTTAGAAAACCTGAGACTGTAGGAAAAATTGTCACCAATATTTCAAATTTGCAGTGAATATAGATAAAAGATAAATTTGGAAAATTTAATAGTTTTATTCATATTAGAAAAAAAGTCTTAAAAATGAAAATGGGAGAAACAGTTCCATTAACAACACAGTCAAAACTATTTAGTATCTAGGAGAAATAATGGTTCTCAATGATAACCTACTCTTCAAAATGATTTTTTTCCCCAAAAGCCAAAAATTTAGACAATACTTAATTCTTTCTTATCTACATTGCAGAGCAGAATCCTTTAACTGTGTAAAGATCTGTAGAATTAAAAAATACCTTGTGTAGGAAAAAAAAATCTTGGCTTATATCACGAAGTAATGCAAAATAGACAAGAATAAAATGCTTTGCTTTAAATAAAAAAAAAAACTATTTAGTATCTAGAAGAAACAAAGCTGAAAACAAATCAAGATCAGAATAAACAAAAATACACCATGTTCTAGAATGGGAAGACTTAATGACATAAAAGTGAAAATTATACTTAGAAACAATACAAATTTAATAACTGCAATGGAAAATTTGTGTGTTTTAATTGAACAACAATATTTTCTAAAAAATTCTGGGCCCAGCATGGTGGTGCAGACCTGTAATCCCAGTGACTTAGGAGGCTGAAGCAGGAGGATGGCAAGTTCAAAGCCAGTTTGGACAATTTAGCAAGACCCTGTCTCAAAATTTAAAAAGCACTGGTAATGTAGCTCAGTGGTGGGGCACCCCCTGAGTTCAATCCCCATTACCATAAAAAGAAATAAAAATATGATAAAAATCTAGGTAAGTATGATAAAGAAAGACTAGTAATAAAGCTTGCTTCACTGGATATCAAAAATATTATAAAGTTACAATAATCATATAATTATGAACAATGAAAATTGTAGAATAAATCTAAAGTTATGTAAAAATTCAAAATATGGCAAAGTAGATCTTTTAACTTACTGGGACAGTAGTTCATTAAGAAGTTACTTTTTTCAGGTCTTAAACCAAATGATGATGTTGTTCCTTCATGGGCCCATTTTAGTCCAAAATGTAGATGATTTTGTTTTATATTTCATTGGCTGGAACAATTCTAAAACTGACACTATATGGCTACCCGTTGAACTGGTCAAAAAGGGACAAAAACCTCTTGGGAAAAACTCCAATTTTATAAAGCCATATTTCTTTTTCTAAACCCTGATCTGTTGGCCAAAAGAAGAACATTATTCAGGAAATATGTCAATGGGTCCAAAATTGAATCTTTACCTTGGTCTAGTTGCCAAGACTTACTCTTCTTGCCTCCCATCAACTGCAGCCTCAGCTCCCTTAGCCAGAGCACATTGGGCTTTTGTAGTTGAACCACCTTTTAATCTGAAGATAGCACATTTTTGTCCAGTCAGCTAACTCTCTCAATCCGGTATCTGCAGTACCTCATGATTGTGTTTCTGTAGTTTGAAAAGCACCTATGCCCAGAACTCCCATAACAAATCCTGGCTTAATACTACTTACTTATGGATCTTAAAATTGGGTTGTTAAGAGGGATTTATTATTGACTGAGTGGGTGGTATAAAGCATGGCATGCCTCTTCTGTATGCCCTGTGCCTACTTGCCCTTCTGACTTCTGCTATATTATGAAGCATCAAAAGGCCTTCACCAGATATAGACACTGGACCTTGGACTGCTCAGCCTCCACAACCATGAATCAAAATAAACTTTTTTCCTTTATAAAATACCCAGTTTAGGTACTCTATTATAGCAACAGAAAATGGACTAAGGTATGCTACATAGGCTGCTATGATAAAAGTCCTTTTACAAAGATTTAAGAAAAAAAAATTAAAAAAAAATCTATGAAGAGTTTCAAGGATTTGACCATAAAGGCACAAAAACTAGTCTGTAATTCTGAACAGCCACACTAGAAATGATAAAATTATAATATTCCTGACAATAGGATCTGGCAAAGCCAAGGTAGCCACCTGATAGTCACAGATGGAGGAAAATTCATATTGTTAATTGCTGGGAGCCATTAGCCAAGTAGGTATGACAATTTCCTTGCCAGCGTACCCCCATGTTTCTTAGTGGAAGGACTCCTGGAAGGTGACCTTGCTCAAGGACCAGGGCGAATCCGTGTTTAGGGTGTTCCCGGTTTAGGATAATCCGAGTTTAGGACGTTCCCGGTTTAGAATAGGGCGTATCCTGCTGCCTGAGTTCCCCTTGAGTTCTCACGGGATTCAGAATATATTTGGGAGACAGAAGCCCAGTGGAGGTGTGGATTTGGGCAGAGAACGTGGATTTCCCCAGTACGTGTTTGTAGAAGGCCGGTGTGAGATCAGGAATAAAGAATTGCTGTTTGAATCTACAAAGCTGTGAGTGGCTCGTGATTTGTGTCCAGCCAGACTGCGGCAGTTAATATTCCTCATTAGAAAATGGAAGACATCATAGTAGGGACACATAGTTTATCCTATAAAATAAACACGAATGAGAATACTTTTCTAAGACAGCATAGGATATGGATAACTCATGTCATGCCCACAACTAATATAGTCATGGAAAAAATAGAGAATGAGAAGCCTGACTGGGAACTGTGGGAGGCCATCCTCGCTCTTTGATTTGAGTTACCTCCCTGGCTGGGTGAGGCGCTTAGACACAGCTGTGTCAGAGCTATTCCCCACCCTTCGCCAGGTCCGAAGGCTTGTCCATGCAGAGGCGTGTCTGGCCACTGCCCCAAAGACGCAATGGTCGCCCCTGACCTTGGGATGCTGCCCCCCTTAACCTTCACTGGATGGGATTTTCCCTGGAATTTTTTGTTCTCCAATAAAAGCCCACTCCCTGGTGTGTTCTCTCTCTCTCTCTCTCTCTCTCTCTCTCTCTCTCTCTCTCTCTCTCTCTCCTCTTCTGTAAATCTCGCTACCACGTTAGGTGGCTGGAGGCGGGAGCTAGGAGGAGCCGTCCTGGAGCTGGTATTAAAGGTAATAAGAGTCTTATCTCTTTAATTTAAAACTCCCTAGCAATTACTCATGAGTCGAACCTTCTTTCATGAAGCCAATGCTGGTCGTATGGCAGAGGGAACACTTCCTAAGAAGCCCATTGAGCACATCTTCAAATGGATTTCCTACAGTTTTCTCCCTTAATGAAGCATTCCCTTTCTAAAACCACAGAAGTCACATTGGCTAAAAAGTTATTATAGTTTATGTGTCTTAATTAGTTTATGTGTCTTAATCAGATAATTCTAACTTGTCTATTCTATACGGGAGTCGTTTTTTAATATATTATGCAAAACTTTGCCTCCTTTGTGTGTGCATGTGTGTGCGCACGCGGGGCATTGAGCCCACAGCCTCTCATGTGCTAAGCATATGCTCTACCACTGAGCTACATCCTCAGCTCTAAGGCTTTGCTTGTTAGAGTTCACTGTCTTTATCTTCACCGATGGATTGGGATCGGGACGACAACAGTAATATTAAAGCTGAGGTCAGTTAGGTACCGACCACCTTTAGTCTTCTTCCTTCCAGAAGGCACGGAGAGTTTTCCTATAAACAGGTCACAGGCATGCCCCAGGGATCAGGAAATATTTCTATCCTTGCTTGACTTTACACTCAGTCCTTTCATTGACAGTTCCAAATTTCCTTTCTGAACCAATTATCTAATCAACCAAGCCTGACATAAACCAGAGCCACCTGATGCTCTGCAGAAGACATCTGGGAAATTCAGCCTTTTGTCCTTGCTGAAAAGGTTATCTCCAGACACTCTTGGCTTCCAGGACAGAGGTCAAATCACAAGGAACTGACCCTGGGAAATGTATTTCCCTCTGGAAAAAAAAAATCAATACTCAAATGATAATATTTGGAGAGTTATATTCATCACTGATTTTTAAACTTAGTTCTTCAGAGAACATGACCCTTGAAAGTCAACTACTGTCTGAAAAATCCTTGCAAGTAGGTAGCTTCCACTCAATACCTCAGGTTCCACTAGGTGCCTTAACCGTGATTGTCAGTCCTCTTCACGTGGATGTACTCTTTAGTGTTTTGGTCATAGTTGTCCCCTTTAAGAGCTGATGATTATAGACTTTTGTCTTAGCTATTTTCTTTTTTCTTCTTCTTTTTTTTTTTTTAATGGTGCTGGGGATTGAACCCAGGGCTTTGTGCATGCGAGGCAAGCGTTCTAGCAACTGAGCTCTATCCCAAGCCCTTTGTCTTAGATCATTTTTGTTAACCACTAATAACTTGACTTTACTAGTTTAGACTTTGCTAGAGATAATTTCCAACATAATCCTATAATTCATTTTTTCCAAAGCTATTGCTAACACAGCCAATGTGAAAAATTGTCAGACATCTCTCTCTATGTATCTTGGAAAGTACAAATAATGGCCAAATGTGTGACCCATGATTTTCAATTAAGGATAGCAGCATAAAACCTTAAAGACTGTTAGGCTGACATATATCATTAAAACCCAAGATAGTTGTTACAACTGTATTTATATAAATATCATGACTCACATGGATAATAAAAATTGGTCCAACTTCCAACTGTTTTCTTTGTAGTAATAATGCAAATCAAATCCCCCAAGACTCTCAAATATTTGAAACTATGAGTTCATTCCTACTAAATGACCCAAAGTTAATAATATTCAGTCATGCAACAAATTGGGCATGTTATAAGGCTACATTGCATCAAACTTACTGACCCATAAGTGAAACTAAATATTCTTCCACTGGAAGAAAGAGAGATAAATATTTTGTTATAATAGTGACTTGATCACAACACTGTGACAGCTCTATAACAGATCACTCTCTTGTGCAGCTCCTAGGTTCTTTCTCTACACGGAAACCAGGCTCTTCAATGCTAACCCATCCAAAACAAATTTTTCTGTGGGGCTAACCAGACCATTCCAAGTGTGTCCAAGTTCCCCAGAGGTCTCTATCTCCTTGTAAAGATATTAAAAGGACAAATCCTTTCTGAGGTAGAGCAGATAAAGGGAAAACAGACACCTGTGCACAGTGATCCTGTCCATTATAGCTGGGCAACTTAAATTTGTCTTCAAATATTTCTCTCTCACATTGACTGATGAAATAGATGATACAGCTCATGCTTTGGAGGTCTACAAGACTGGGTAAGCAGGTGCAAACGATGTTACAGAAAACAGAATAGGCTTGAATGGATTTTTTGTTTTGTTTTGTTTTAATTGATAGTTGTCGGTTCCATTGCTAATTTTGTTATACTCGGATTAACACTGCAAGCAAGATGGAACAACTCATGTTTAAACACGGAGAAAAGGTAACTTCACAACTAAGATAGACTCAGGCCATATGGGACTTGTTTTATTGTCTATCTCTGGAAAATACTGAGTCTTGATTCCGGGTGCCTCCCAGTCCCTTCTTATAATACTTTCCATTATTTTGTCTCATAATGATTGCCCAATGTTTAGAAGCTTAAATCCTTCAGCACAGTTACTATTATGACAAATGATTTAACAAATGATAAAAAGGGAAAAAACTCATGAAAGTTTGCTGATTGATGCTCTGAGAACCAGGGCCCTGCTATGAATATGTCCCCTCGAAAATTCAGATATTGAAACTTAATGGCCAATTTGAGATGGAAATAAGATGTGGAGTCTTTTAAATTTGTTCTTATTAGTTATACATGATAGTAGAATGCGTTTTGACATGTTATACATATGTGGAGTTTGACTTCACATTCTTCTGGTTGTACATGATGTAGAATTACATTGGTCATATAATCATATATGCACATAAGATAGTAATGTTTGTTTCATTCTACTATCTTTCCTATTCCCTTTTCTCGTCCTTTCCTTTCATTCTCCTTTGTCTAATCCAAAGTACTTCTATTCTTCCCTAAACATCCATTTTTAATGTGAATTAGCATCTGCATATCAGAGAAAACATTCAGACTTTGGTTTTGGGGGACTGGCTTATTTCACTTAGCATGATATTCTTTAGTTCCATCCATTTACTGGCAAATGCCACAGTCTCATTCTTCTTTAAGGCTGAGTAATATTGCATTGTGTTTATATACCACAGTTTCTTTATCCATTCATCTGTTGAAGGGCATCTAGGTTGGTTCTATAGTTTATTTATTGTGAGTTGAGCTGCTATAAACATTGATGTGGCTGTAGTATGCAGATTTCAAGTCCTTTATGTATAAAGCAAGGAGTGGGATAACTTTCATTCCAAGTTTTCTAAGGAATCTTCATATGCTTTCCAGAATGGTTGCCCAAATTTTCAGTCCTATCAGCAATGTATGAGTGAATTGTTTTCCCCACATCCTTGCTAATATTTATTGTTGCTTGTATTCTTGAAAATTGCCATTCTGACTGAAGTGAAATGGAATCTCAGTGTAATTTTAATTTGCATTTCTCTATTGCTAGAGATGTTGAACGTTTGTTCATGTATTTATTGACTATATTTCTTATTCTGTGAAGTGTCTGTTCAGTTCCTTTGCCCATTTATTGATTAGATCATTTGTTTTTCTGGTATTAAGTTGGTTGAGTTCTTTATATATCCTGGAGATTAATGCTCTATCTGAGGTACAGGTAGCAAAGGTCTTCTCCCATTCTGTAGACTCTCTCTTCACATTCTTGATTGTTTTCTTTTAATTTTTGTTTATAATAGAAAGTTTTTATTTCACCTTTAAACCTGAAGCTTAATTTTGCCTGGCATAATATTCTTGGTTGGCATCCATTTTATCTCAGAGTTTGGTAAATATTTTTTCTCCATTGTCTGAAAGTCTATCTTCCAAGTGGTCTAGTCTGTTGGTGAGGTTTTCCACTGAATTTTTAATTTGATTTATTGATTCCTTCATTTCCAGGATTTCTGCTTGATATATTTTCAGAATCTCTCTTTATTGAACTGATTTTTACCTCCAGAATTTTATCTCTGATTTCACTCTTTACGTCATCCTTTACCTTATGGATCAGTTTAACTATGTACATTCTAAACTCTATGACATCTCGTACACTGAGGTGTCAATGGATTCCATTATTGGAACATCTTAGTTTGTTTGGGGTGATTTGTTCCCTTGTTTTTTCATATGTGTCTTCCCACCTAACAATATGGCTCTGAGGCATTATAGTTTTTACCCTGTAGTCATATGGTGTCTCTAAAAGTTTCCAGTACCTCACCTTTAAGGGGGAGACAAATAGTAACAGCAATCAATGCAAACAATATATAGCCTTAAATCAAATAGCTCCTACTTAAGATGTCTATAGCTTTGTCACAATAAACAGAAATGATGTGTTCAGTTTTTGCCTGCAATAAAAACACTAAGTTTGCAAACAGGTTTACAATTTCAAATGCTGGCCAAAGAAAGAACAGAAGTGGTGTAGGATGTGATGTTTACAAGGAAGGAGGAGAGATGATAGAAGTAAAAAATTAAAGAAAGAGTGAAAGAAAGAATAATAAAGGTTGGCTGTTAGCAGGAAAAAAGAGAGCGTGAATCAAGGGTAAGAGATAAGTAGGAGAAAATATAAAGTAAAAATTTTTTAAATCAAAAATAGAAAGAAAAAAGTAAAAACTGAAATATGCTATTCAGACATCCCAGTCATCAATAAACTGATGCATGAGAAATAATTGGTTTTAAAAAAAGTAGAAATGTGAGAGAATTAAAAAAGAAAAAAAAAACTTGAACAATTATTTCCGTTGGAGTTCAAAAGTTTCTCAGTTTCCTTCTCTGCAGTTAGGTAGGGTTTTCTGGAGTATAGTGCTTGCTCCACCCTCAGGGTGGGGTTTCCAGGGTGAGAGGGTTAAACCTGGAGACAGAACTTCTTGGAGGCAGGGTTTAGGCTTAGGTATGCTCGAATCTCTTCACTGAATGACAATTGGTGTGGAGATTTTAAGTCAGTGCACCTCCAGGGCCCAGCAATTGCCATTTCATGCAAGAAGATTTCACCCCAGGAATCTCTTTGGGGTTCTACTCATGTGGTGTAGGATCCAGTTCTTGGTCCACTACATCACCTGCAGATCCCAAGATTCTTGGTGTCTGATTCAGTCTCCAAACTCAATCTCTCCTACACCTGCCCTTTGGAATTCCTGGTCAGGTGCTTCTCTCCCAGCAAGTCCGATAAGCAGCCAGATTGGAAGGGGAGGGGGAAGCCAGGTGGGTTTCCACAGTAAGTATTCCCCTGTGTAAACCTTTCTCCATCCTTGATTTTCTCCTGGTAACTTAGGCACACTCTCTGTCAAGTAGCATGGGTTTGCCCAGCTTGTTTTTCAAGCTAGACTTGGGTCTGCCAGAAATGCTGGCCCCTTTTCCATGGCTGCAAAATGGTTCCTTCTGCTGTATTCTGCATGCTGCTGGGAGGGATAGTGGCTTCTTTCCCATTCAAGGATATTGTGCAGTGCCGCTTAGTGTTTATTCCAGCAGTGACTCTGATCTCTATGCTCTCCATACCCCTACACACCTCAGTCCTCTTAAGAATGGGGGTTCCTTTAATTCCCTTATTGCTTTACTGTGTTTTTGGAGGGGCTATTCTGGTTTGTGCCTCCAGCCGCTGCCATGGAGCTGGGGATTTCTACCTTATTTTATTATATTTGATCTCCTGAGTCCCTGATCTGTTTGGAGTATCCAGTATTAAATTCCAGTAAAGTCCTCCCTAACTCTTATTCATTTACCCACCTTGCTGAAAAGTTGCCTGTCTGCTTCTCTTGGTTTCATGCCATGGAGCTACCAAGAAAGCAATCCCTCTATTCTGCTATCTTCCTCCAAGATGTGGCATCTTTAAGAGCTGATTAGACCATGAGGTCTACTTCCTCATGAATGGCATTTGGTACCTTTATGCAAAGGCATGAAGGTGAGAGTTCACCCTTCTTGCCTTTCCATCTTCCACCATATGAGGACATAGTTTTTCTCCTATGAAGTATGCACCCAAACAATAGAAGCTGTCAGAACTTTGATCTTGGACTCCCCAGCTTTAGAACTGTGAAAAAATAAATTTCTGTTCCAAGACCCAGCAGATGGTGGACTTTAAGACTTCAGTAGCAGTGTATCTGAAGCAAGTGTTCCTTACAAAGATAAGAGCATCTTAGTTGGGTGGGTAGGGGTGTCAGAGTAATTATTTTCTGATCTTTCAGTATGACTTCAACCAGGTATGCATGCCAGGAATTTAGTGAAAATAAATGCCATGTATGAACTGAATAACTAGTGAGTTAAGTGAACCTTAAATTGTGCATGCAGGTGTGGGTTGGTAGCTTCTTTTCTGTGCTGTTATGAAATGAATTCAGAGCCAAGAGAGGAATCTTTGGAGAACTAATTCATGAACGTGGTTTCCAAATAGAATTTAATGAGTCATTCCCCTCTGTGATTCCAAGTTGGCTAGAAATTTGCTAATCCATTAAGTCCCGATCTTGATATTAGACTAATATGCGTGGAAAACAATGGCAGGTTAGAAGACAGGTGCACTTTCCAGTTGCTCTGTGTCGCTGTGGCTCTGAATTCAAATAGTGGGAGTACTCCTCCTCTGTGAGGTGGTTGACAGAAGGAATTTGCTGAAATTCAATTTTGGACAGTAAGGAAATCATAGAAACAGAAATCCAGGTGCTTTAAACAAAGGACAAGAAAAAGTACATTGGAGCCAGTGGCTCTAGCTCTCCACAGAGGGGAGGAGCAACACAGGCAGAAAAAGCAAGAAACACAATGAACAAATTTCACACAGAAGAAGCTGTGGAACAGAAAAGCAGTCTGAACTCAGCTGAACCAGAGGCTGGGAAGCAGCTGGTGCATCAAAGTGCTAGTTTCTCAATTGGCAAGTAGGATGCTAAGGCAGGCAGTTATTATGAAGAAGCCACACTTTGACTTGCTGATGGAGAAGCATGGGAGATCTCCAATGTTGCTACACTATACTGGAAAGTGCCTGAGGTATGGCCTAGACTGTGCCTGGTGGGTGTCATTGAAGCAGACACAGAGAGGACTGTGTCCAGGGGGATTCAGGTTAGGGACATGGAGGGGAGCCCTGCTGGCAGTCCACAGGACCAACCAGGGAAGGTCCAGAAGCTGAACAGAGCAGTGTGATTGCTCTCAGGGACTGATCCTAGGAAGACCACATTCATGGTGGGTGGAGTGTGGAGACATGGGGAGGGTTGATTGCCCTAACCTAGGAGTGCAGTTTTCAGGAGGCTCCTGGATCTATGACAAGCAGTGATCAGCATCTGTCCAGCTCCAGGGTGTGTTGATTTACTTTCTCTGGAGCTGATAACACTTGACAAAGTTTCAAAGTTCTGATCAAGCTAAACCCCAGACACCCCTGGAGCTTCTTATTTAGAACCCTTCATTAGCCCCATCCTGAGAGTTTAACAATCTAGTCTGTCTGGACAAAACTCCAGTTGATAGGACTCCCCATTCCATCCTACCTTATATTAATGAGAAGGAAAGCTGAGAGTTATTTGAGCCAGCTTTGGCTCCAGACCACTTCAGATGGCAGCTCAATGAGCAACACAAAGAGGATGGATTTAATAACCACTATCCCTTTCGTTGAGAAATAATAAACAGAAAGAGGGGCTGGTGTTGTAGCTGAGTAGACCACTTGCCTAGCACATGTGAGACACTGGGTTTGATCCTCAGCACCACATAAAAATAAATAAATAAAATAAAGGTATTGTGTCCATCTACAACTAAAAATAATTTTTAATAAAAAAAGAGAAAGAAGTGTAATCTGGCACACACAGTTAATACCCGTCAATGTTGACAGTTCTGATCACTTCAGCAGAGACAACCCCTTCATTTTTTAATTAAAATATCTCCCCCCTTTTTTGGTGTGTGTTCTTTCTATGCAGATTACTTCATGAATATATGTATCCACACTTTTTTTTATCATTGTTTTTCACTTGCTTTTTATTTGTTATTTCACTCTGTTTTGTCTTTTAAGGGTTAAAATTTTTTGTTTCTTTGCATTATTTGTTTTTTTAATTTGTTTTTGTTCTTGTTTTTCTCATTTCTTCTCCTTCTAATGGCTAATTCTCTTGTTCTCTCTTTATTTAGTTTTCTTTAGTTAGTCTCCTCCTTCTTTATAGCCATCACTTTCTGTCTGTCTTCTGCTTTCCCTCTCTTCATTTTTTGAATATTTCAAAACTTCCTCTGCCTTCCTACCACATTTTCTTTTCTCATAATGCATTGTTATTTTTGTCATCTTTCAGAAGTATGTAGTTTATACAATTCTACTACCCCATTCAGGTTGTTGCAGCTATTAGTACTCTGAATATGGCATGGTTGACACCTGCTGTTTCCTTTAGCACTAGATCTAGTTAATGACTGCTTATTGTTGCTGCTATTGTTAGTTGCTGACCATGCCACTTATTTTTTATGGTAAATTATGTTGTAGATGTCAAAGAAGACAATACGTTTATTTTAATGTTGCATGTTATTTGCTGCTCTTGATATTGTTGTTTGTTTTCCCCTTTTCTGCAAGGTGTTAGGAAGTGGTTGGTAAACTATGAGGTCATAGGATAGAGATTGCTGCTGAAATACAACCACAACCCCACAGAGAGATAGCATACCTTGCTCCACACACAAATGAACATAGCTCAAGCCTCAATAATACTTGAATACATAGAATTGGGGAGATAACAACCCCAAACTGAAGACCAGATCACAAGTAGGAATGGCCATATGGGGCGGGACCCCTGGTCCCACTCATAAATATTTGCTGCTTCAGCAAAAGTGGAGAGAAGTTTCAAGACAATGGCCCAAAGAAATCTATAGTGTTTCAGGAGCTCTCCAAGAGTGAATTAAGTCAGCAGTTCTGCAGTGAACTTAGAAACATTGGATTATGCTAAGCCTGTGTTGAAGCTAAGATATACCAACAAAAGACATACTACAAAAAAGATCACTACTCATCAAAGGACTCCCTCAGTAAAGAAGAAGAATCCATCTCAACCAATGCATAAGTCTAAGACCTCTGAAAACATGAGAAAACTGGCAAATATTTCTCTTCCCAAAATTTAAAATCCACCTACAAAGGAAGCCACAGACATTAAGGAGGATGAAATTCCAGAGAAAGACTACAAATAGTTGATTATTCAGTAATTACTGATCAAAAAATAAAATAAAATGATTAATGAGATAAATAACTGAAGAATAAATTCAAAGAGTAAATAAAGGAGATAAAAGATCATTTCAATAAGAAATAGAGATATAAAAAAGAAACAAATCAGAACTGGAAAGGAAAAACACAATGAATCCAATAAAAAAATTCAATTGAAAGCATCCCCATCAGATTAGATTGTAAAGAAAATAGAACTTCAGGCCTCCAAAACCGAATTTTAGGCCTTGAAGACAGGCTGATGTTATGAACTTGAATATTCACTATGCAAAAAAGGGGGGCTGTATCACAGTTTACAAAAAATCTGGGAAAAAGATAGAAGAAAATATAAAGATGCAAGCTAATGGCATTAAGAACCTCTTCAATGAAATAATAGCAAAAAAAAAAAAAAAAAATTCCAATCCTTAGGAATGAGATAGACATCCATATACAGGATGTATACAGAACCCCAGATAGACAATATCAAAAAAGAACCTCTGCAAGAACCATCATAATTAAAATGTATAATAAAGAGAATAAGGATAGAACATTAAATTCTGCAAAAGAAAAATATCAGGTCACATTTGAAAGTAAAGCAATAAGGTTTTCTTCTGATTTCTCAAATCAGACTCTAAAATCTAGAAGAGTATGGAATGAGATAATTTAAGCTCTGAGAGAAAAAAAGACAGTTGCCAACCAAGTTGGCCATGTACAGCAAAGCTATCATTCAGACTTGAAAAGGATTAAAAACTTTTCAAGATAAAAATAAACCAAAAGAATCCTTGATCTCTAAGCCAGCATTACAGAAAATACTTAAAGAAATAATACCCATAAATAACTCAAAGATCAGTTAAAATAATCAGAAGATCAGTTAAACAAAAGAAAATTAAGACTGAATTAAATATATGAAACAAACTAAAATGGTAGGAAATTACAAACATTTCTGTAGTAACTCTGAATGTAAATGGTCTTAACTTTTTAATCAAAAGACATAGACTGGCACAGTAGATTAGAAAACAAACCCCAACAATATTCCAATTGCAAAAGACTCATAGGCAAAGGCACTCACAAACGAAAAGTAAAATGATGGTGTTATGGTTTAGACATAAGGTGTCCCCCCAAAATTCATGTCTGAGAAAATACAAGGAAGTTTAGATGGGAAATGATTAGGTTACAAGAACTTTAATCTAATTGGTACATTTTTATTCACTGAAAGGGATTAACTGCATGATAACTGTAGGCAGTAGGATGTGGCTGGGGAACATAGGTCACTAGGAGCTTATTTGAGGGGTTTATATTTTGTCTGTCATAAGGGGAGCTGCTTCTCTCTTCTTCCTGGTGCCATGTTCTGAATTGCTTTCCTCCTCCAACCTTTCTGCCATGATGCCTTGCCTCACTTTGGGACCAGAGCAATGGAGGTGGCTATCTATGGAATAAAACCTCTGAAACTGTGAATGCCAAATAAACTTTTCCTCCTCTAAGTTGTTCTTGTTGGATTTGGTCTTTTGGTTGCAGCAATGAAAAAGCTAGCTAATACAGAAATCTGTACCAAGAAGTGGGGTTATTGCTATGAACAACCTAACCATACAGCTCAGAACAGAGCTTTTTGGAATTTGTGAGAGAAATTTTGAAGAATTTAGAGAAACAAGCTTATAAGCAGAATTTAATAGGCAATTCTGGTGGGAGTTGAGAAGACCTGAATGCTAATAGGACTGTGGACAGTAAAGACTGGGTTCATGAAGTTTCAGAGGAGAAGCAGAACACGATTGGAAACTGAACTATAGACCATTCATATTATGTTCTGGCTAAGCATTTGTCCACATTTTTCCAGGCTTCTGAGACTTTTTGTGAGGCAAAATTTAAAGGTGATGGAGTTCTTAGTCTGGTGGAAGAAATTTTTAGGCAGCCATAGCATTCAAATGTTGGCATGGATATTGCTAGTGGTTTTTAGTTAAGTATACTGTGATAAACAGGAAGAGAAAGCAAAGCAGGATTTGAAAAACTTACAGAAAATGTGGCCAGAAAACTGCAAATAAAGATGGGACTAAGGAAGGTTTGATTGTTAAAGTGGTTACAGCCACTAAAGAAACACTAAATAATTTACCTAGGAAACAATAGAAAAGATGAGTTGAGGGCATCAAAGGAATTGGCAAGACCACAACCATCTCAGGATCAAGGGTGTAAAGATAAAAAACTATGTTGAGAAGGGACCACTGGAGCACCCTTCTTGCACAGGAATTTGTTTCACCATGCAACTCACCCAGGAACTCAGAGGCTGTGGCAGCAAAGATCCCAGGAGGCTTGGCTACTGCTCAAGACAGTGATTCACCTTGGTGTAAACCATATGGTGCTGTTTCTGTAGGAATGCAGGATGCTGCAGTTTGGGGATCATGGAAGTTTCCAAAAAGATTTTAAAGGAAGACCTGGGAGTTCAGGAGTGTGGAGCAGGATTTGAGTCCCTGAAGACTGCCTCTGAAAAGTTAATGCATGAAGATGTGAAAAGGAAGCTGAAGCTTCAGTGAAGGACCCTGGAATTAAGAGATGACAGTACTGTGGGATGTCTGCCAAGGAAAGATGCAGGAATCAAGCAGCATCAATCGAGAGAGAGGCTATGTGGGCTGAAACCGACAAAGTCATATAGTCAGAGCTACACAAGCCCGTTGGGGAGAACAACAGGATGCCAAGTGCCCCAGAAGCTGGATGTGGAGCTATAGGACTTTATTGCTCAGCTGGATTTCAGTTTTGCTTTGGCTCCATCCTTTTTTCTATGCCTTCATTTCTCCACCTTGTATTGGAAATCCTTAAGATTTGTCTCTGTATATTGGATATATATAACTTGCTTTTCATTTTTACAGGAGCTGATGCTGAGAGTTTGCCTTGACTCTCAGAGAAGACTTGGGACTTGGACTGTTGGGCAATGCCAAAGCTGTTAAAACTATAGGGACTATTGAAAATGAACTAAATGTACTTTACATTGTGAGATAAACATGAGTTTCTAGGGGTTGGGGGTGGAATGTTATGGTTTAAATATGAGGTGGTCCCCAAAAGTTCATGTATAAGATATTGCATGAAAGTTTAGAGGTGAAATGATTGTGTTATAAGAACCTTAACCTAATCAGTGCATTAATCCACTGATAAGGATTAACTGCTTAGTAATTATGGCTGGAGGAGGTGGGTCACTGGGGGTTTACTTATGGGGTTTATATTTTAACTGTGGTAAGAGGAGTGCCCTCTCTCTCTCTCTCTCTCTCTCTCTCTCTCTCTGTGTGTGTGTGTGTGTGTGTGCGTGCACTTCCTGGTGCCATGTCCTGAGCAGCTTTCCTTCCCTCATATCTCTCTGCCATGATGTCCTACCTCACCTTGGCAATGGAGGTGGCTATCCATGGGCTGAGACCTCTGAAATTGTGAGTGGTAAATAAACTTTTCCTCCTCCAAATATTTATGCCCCAAATTGTTCTTGCTGTGATCTTTGGTCCTAGTAGTGAAAAAGCAGACTAAAACATATGGAAAAACACATTCCATGGGAATGGAGCCCCCCCAAACCAGGAGTAACGATTTTCATATCTGGCAAAAAAAGATTTCAAGCAAAAGTTATTTGAAAGAAATTAGGAAATTCATTGCATAATAGTGAAAGGGAAAAAATCCAACAAGAAGATATAGCAATAGTAAATATTTATGCCCCAAATATCAGTGTACCTAATTACATACAATGAAAACTTCTTGACATTAAGTCCCAGATTGACCTCAACAATAATGATGAGTAATTTTAAGACACCCCTCTCACTAATAGGTCATCCAGACATAAAATTAATATTGACACTTCTGACTTAAATAATATTACAAATCAAATGAACTTAACAGACACACAAAGAATATTTTATCCAACCAGAGTTGAATAGGCTTTTATGAATCATTCCCCACTCTATGGTTTCAAGTTGGCTAAGAATTGGTTAATCTAGAAAAATTCTGGTCTTGGAAGTAGACTATTCTGAGAGGGAAACGATGGCAGATTAGAAGAAGGGTGCACTTTCCAGTTGCTCTGTGGCTCTGTGGATTCAAAAAGTGGGAGTACATCTCCTCATTGAGGAGAATGACAGAATTCACTGAAATTCAATTTTGGACAGTAAGTGAATCATAGACACAGGAATTCAGGTGCTTTGCACATAGGACAAGAAAGAGTACACTGCCTGGTGGTGCCAGTGGCTCTGACTCTCCACAGGGAGGAGGGGCAACACAGGCAGAAAGAGAAAGAAACAATAAACAAATTTGGCACAGGAGAACTTGTGGAACAGAAAAGCAGTCTCAATTTAGCTGAACGAGAGACTGTAAGCAACTCGTGTTTGAAAAGTACAATTGCACTCAGGGGTTGATCAACTTTGAGTTGAGTTTTTGTGCAGGGTGAGAGATGGATAAAATTTCATTCTACTAAATATGCACTTCCAGTCCCGGCACCATTTGTTGAAGAGGCTCTCTTTTCTCCAATGTATATTTTTGGTACCTTTGTTTAGTATGAGATAACTGTTTTTATGTGCGTTTGTCTCCATGTCTTCTATTCTATTCCATTATTGCCTTTTGGGGAAATCCTTTAACTTTCATGAGCTGATCTGCCCATGGAGTTACCAGACTGCATCTAAGACACAGAGGAAAGCCTGATTCTGCTTTTCTGTGGCACCCATCTGCATCCATAGTAGGGATGCCTATGAGTCAGCTGTTGGCATTTCCTTCGATCTAGTTTGTATTTGCAAGTTATGTAAGAGAAGTCTTCCTAATGGGAGACATTTTGCATAACATCTAGGCTGTTGTGCATCTTGGCTTATTTCTTTGATCAGTCCAGCCATTTCTGGGAAGAATATGTTTGAAGCTTCTCCTGTCAGAGCACTGTGCTTTTTGAAATTGCCCTTCTGTAGAAAAGTGATAAAATTTTAAGGAAAAAAAAAACAAAACGATGTGGGCTTTATTATAAAAATAATGGCACATTCTTGGTTGGAGATAGAAAAACACCTCCATAAAGTCACTGTCATATTGATGTCTTAAGAAGCAATTTGAAAAGACTGTGCCTGGAGGATTCAGTCTCAAGGAATCATATTTGCTTCCGAAGTTGAAAAGGAACCTGAGTATTTGATATGTATGCTTCAATTTTACTGTAAGAATAAATAGTTAGATAGCAAATGAAATAATTCATAGTATGCTGAAAGAACCTACTGAATAAGAGGAAGTCTTTTCCAATTGCTTTTCCAACAGAGAATTAATGTGTAGAATTAATCTACACATTTTTTTTTTACAAAAAACCTAACACACACACACACACAAAATCCACAAATAATCCAATTAATAAGTGGGCAAAGGAACAAACGCTTCTTAAAAGAAGAAGTACAGCTGTCCAACAAACAGATGAAAACATGCTCATCATCTTTAGCCAACAAGAAAATACAAATCAAACCGCACTGAAATTTTATCTCACTCTGTTTAGAATGGTGATAATAAAATGCTAAAGAGGATGCAGAGAAAATTGAGCTCTTACACATTGTTGGTAAATGAGTACAATCATTATAGAAATCAGTCCGGTGGTTCCTCAGAAGAAAAAAAAAAAGGAACCACCATATGATCCAGCTACACTACTTCTTGGTATTTATACAAAAGAATTCATGTTAGTATACTACAGTGATACATGAATGCCCTGTCCATAGTATCATAATCACAATAGCCAAATTATAAAACCAGGCTAGGTGTTCATCAACATGTGAATGGATAAAGAAAATGAGGTATATACACACATGGAGCTTTATTCAGCCATAAAGAAGAACAAAATTATGATATTTGCACTAAAGTGGAAGAAACTGGGGAGCACCTTGTTAAGCAAAATAAGTCAAACTCAGAGAGTCGAGAGCCATATGTTGTATAAGAGTATATGGAAGCTAGGGAGAAAAAGGGGGGAAATGGATCTTATGAAAATAAGAGGCCAGTATGGATAGAGAAAGAGGGTTAGGGGGAAGGAAGATAAGAGAGCAGGTGGCGGGGGAGCTACCATGAAATTAAACTGATCAAATCATACTATATGCATGCAAGTGAAGCCAGAACAGGCAGTCAGTATAGACAGGTAAATCGAGTCAGGTCAGATCTGGAAGGCCAATTTTGAGTGAGTCTGGGAAGTTGGAGACTGTCCCCTGAAGGATCTTATCAAGAACCTGCCCCTGCTCCAACCTGTGGCCAAGGTAACCTGTCCCAGGAATTTCCCCTCCCTCCAGGGAGCTATAGCTTGTTAATGTGTCCTGGGCTGCTCCACCTGCCCTTCCCCTTCAGCCCACCTGTTTCCCACCTTTTGGCCTCCCACTGAGCATTCCTGAGCCTCCTCATGTACTGCAGGAAGGAGAATGGTAAAAGGGAAGGCCAGAGAACAAAGGAAACCTAGGACATATAAAAAGGGCAGAACACCTTCCCTCGTGGGATACCAGGATACCAGCTATGGCCCCCTTCTCCCTCCTGAGAGAAGTCTGTGTTATCCCTTTTTAAATAAGCCCTGCTTTATATGCTTGCCTCGGCTGCTTCTTTTCTGAAATTGCCCTTCTGTAGAAAAGCACAGCTAGCCTTCCCTTTGAATCTGTTCAACTTCAGCATGTGGGGAAGCAGAACTCGTCACCAATAACCAGCCATATCATAAGTAGATGCCCCAGTGAACTCCACTATTATACATAACTATTATGCTCCAATAAATTCTTTAAAAATGAAAAACAAAAGGTAAGTGTACTAGAATAATAAGACCCAAGTAAAGGAATTCAGGATGAATTAGTTAGAGGATGTGAAGGATTTCCTCATGAGAAAGGTTGAACTTTTATTGCTTAGAACCAACAGAGGTAATGGTAACAAGATCTATTAGGTCAGGAGAGATGGATGTAGAAGGTTCACTTGCTGCTAAAGAGGGTTTCAGAAAAGAGGTTGTTACTATGTCAGAAAAAAAAATGATTGGATTCTGTCCAAATTTAGGAAAAGTGCTATGAGTTTCTCAATTGGCAGGTAGAAAGCTGAGGCAGGGAATCATTTTGAAGCAGCCACACTCTGATTTGCTGCTGGCAGAGCCCAGGAGATCTCCAAGGTTGCCATACTGTCCTGGAAAGGGCCTGAGGTATGACCTGGAGTGTGCCTGGTGGGTGTCATTGAAGCAGACAGAGAGGACTGTGTCCAGGGGGATCCATATTAGGGATGTGGAAGGGAGCACAGCTAGCCTTCCCTTTGATCTGACAACTTACAGGACCACCCAGGAAAGGTCTCAGGAATTGGAGAACCAGGCATAAGACCATAAACCCTGCACCTATTAGAAGATAATGTAGGCCCAACACTCCAACATGTCAGCTTAGGAACCGAATCCCTTAACAAGACTCCTAAAGTAAAAAAAGTAAAATAAAAAATCAATAAATGAGATGGTATCAGACTAAACAGCTTTTTCTCAGCAAAGGAAACAATCAAGAATGTGAAAAGAGAACCTACAGAATAGGAGAAAATCTTTGCCACCTGCACTTCAGGAAAAAAAAAAAAAGCATTAAATTCTAGGATATACAAAGAACTCAAAAAGTTTAACACCAAATAAACCAAATAACCCAATCAATGGGTAGAGGAACTTGCTGAGAGTCATAGCCAAGTAGGAAAGACGCATGGCATTTTTGGTTGAAAGGTGACCCCAGCAAGCCATTGAGATGATAATGATTATGTTAAGATGCGCATTCAATTGGAGATTAGACCCCTGCTGTCTGCCTAGGCCTGCTACTTTGGAGGTCTCCATTGGTTGGGGAAGTACAGTAGGAGGGAATTCCGGAGGAGGGATTTCCTGTTGGTGGAGCGTGTCCTGGGAGAAGGCCGCGTGCGTGGCATTTCGCGGGAGTTTTGGAAATAAAGTTTGTTCCTGCTTGAGTGGCTTGTGATTTTGTGCCCAGCCAGACTGCAGCAGGAACTGAACAGACATTTCACAGAATAAGAAATATGAACAGTCAACAAATATATGGGAAAAAAAATGTTCAACATCTCTAGCAAATAGAGAAATGCAAATTAAAACTGAAAAACCAGCCTCTACCTCAGAGCAAAGCCTGTCCAAGGAAGGGGATGTGACCCTTGTCCTTGGAAAGACCCACAGAGCACTCCTAGGCACATACCCACCCTCTGAGTTGTCTATCTACAAATAACAGGAGAGATCTGCTGCACCAGGTGTCCCAGACTCAGTCAGGCTAGGTGGGGACCCATAGCAACCCCCTAGCGCCATCAATCAGCATGAGACAGAGAAAATACCTGGGATGCCAGAAGACCCCCAAGTGGTTTATGGTGGTTGATAACATGTTGGGAAGCCATGTAGTTCAGCAAGTTCTCCCTGGTGACTTAAACCAATCAGTTCAAAGGAATCCCCCTCTTGTACTAACCAATCACCCCTACCCAACTTGTTCCCTCCAGTGAATGTGCTAATCATGTTTTAGAGTTGTTTTATGATTTTCCAGCAGTGTGTGATGATATGCTAAGAGATGCTATGATGTATGTGAAGTCCTGCCTTCCCCAAAGAGTGTATAAAACTGCTGCAAACCCTGGGCCTGGGGCCTCTCAGTGTCACCAGTTGCTGTGTGTGCACGGAGGACCGAGCTAGCTTGCAATAAACACCTCTTTGCTGCTTACATGGATCTTGGTCTCTAGTGGTCTTTTGGGGGTCCCGAATTTGAGCATAACAAAACTACAGTGCACGTGGTGGCGCATGCCTGTAATCCCAGAAGCTCCAGAAGTGGAGGCAGGAGGATCACGAGTTCAAAGCCAGCCTCAGCAATTTAGCGAGTAAATTTAGCGAGTAAATTGAGTAAATAAGCAACTCAGTGAGACCCTGTCTCTAATTAAAAAAAATACAAAATAGGGCTAGGGATGTGACTTAGTGGTCAAGTGCCCCTGAGTTCAATCCCTGGTACCCTCCCCCCTAAAAAAAAAAAAAAAACATTATACTGATTTCATCTCACTCTAACCAGAATGGCAATTAACAAGAACACAAGTAACAATAAATGTTGCTGTAGATTTTTGAAGAGGCTTGATTTTAGAAACATTAAAATGTGAAGAAATACCCATGAACTTTCCTCTTAGCTAAATCTTTGCTGTTTCCATGGCCTGCTATGTAAAAATGGTGATTAGACACTGACCCTTTAGTGTATTCTCCTTGAACAAAAGTGGAGGATAAATTTGCAGCTTTTCCATTCCAGGCACCAGGAAGAGACTGGAACCCATGTGTGTTCCCTGCACTGCCCATGCTAAGTATTTCCCTGTCACGAGGGGGCAAAATTGAGACATATGCAGTGGAGGGGAGAAATAAAGAATGTCCACGAGCTTCTGCCCCTTTCAATGCTTTATTCACTCAAATTACTCAATACAATTTCACTCAATAGGTTCTTAATCAAGAAAATGACAATCCTGAGTGCTAGGCACTGCAATAGACATAATCAATTCACAACAAACAATTCTAGGTTAATTCTAAGCACTGCAAACAAACTTAATTAGGACAGGCTAGTGACAGACATTCCCTCTACATGCTAAGTTCAAAAGTCTTAAGTCTTAGGCTCTGAGTCCAGCAGATGCACACTCACTCAGACTGCGGTGGTCAGGTCCAGAACCAAGGCAGGCTTTTCCTGGCGAGCAGATCCGTGGACAACCGGTTGAGGAGAGGGTCGTAGGGAGGAGTTGCGGCTCTCACCAAGGTCCAGGCGAGGCGGTACAGTTTGAGAGTGGTGAGGATCATGCAGAGGATCAGAAACAATGACAAGTGATGGGATGTCAGGTCCTCATCAGGCTCTCCAGTGAGTGCATCCTTGTTTCGGCTGGCTGAATCCCTGTTCATTTACTCTACCATTTATACTAAATTTGGGGGCTTTTGATCCCCCTTTCAATCCTTATCAGCTACCCCAGATTTCTCAGTGACATCATTTACCCTGGGGTCAGAAACATCTGGTCTGCTGGTCTCCACCCTGATCTTCTCGCCTTTCCCTGTTTATCAGAGTGAGGGGAAGTGACTTGTCTGAGGCCACACTGGAGGGTCCTGTGGATGTGCCTGGTGAGACGGCAGGTTTCAACTGGAGTTTCTAAAATGGAGTTGCTTAGGCTCAGGCCTAAGGCCATCCTCACAGACCACCACTTGCTGCCACTTTGCATGTGTCCTTCTGGAAAGTGAGTCACTTTTCCATTTAAGGCATTTCCTCTTAATTAGTGCAAGACTTGTAGTATAACACTGAATCGAGTTACTACTTCAGCATGGAAGACATGCTCCTCACTTGTTTTAACCTTTAGATTCACCTAACTCTCTGTAGGGGAAAAGAGATTTCAAGAATCTGCAATTCTAACAACAACAACAAAAAAAAAAAAATCTGCAATTCCATGGCCATTTTATTTCATAATATCTAGTTTAAAAAATGTTTTAGATTCTTCTTTTAAAATATCTGGAATATCCATTTAGTCACTGAATGGGCATCACTAGATACCAATAAGGAAGAAAGCCATACATGTTAAAAGTGATCTCTGGATTTTTTAAATTGGAGAAAAATCTATGAAAATCTTCATCACACTCTCAAATTCTAGTAATAGTGAGAAAAATAATCTACTCTTTTTTTGGAAAGAAGATTAATATTGCATAATCAGAGCTTAACATTTAACTGGTATGTGGTGAGAAACTAAAAAATGTGAGTTTTTATTGTTATTTCTCTTAGTTTCATAAGACTATGTATATGATTTCACCCTATGCTTCTTGTTCTTTCTGTCTCTTTTTCTTTACCCCACCCTGTCTTTTATCTTTCTCTATTGGCTGTGGCCCACTATATAATTCTTTTTTCAATATCTGTACTTTTTGTTTCGTTTTGTTGGGTACCAGGAATTGAATTCAGGGGCACTCAACCACTGAGCCACATCCCCAGCTTTACTTATATTTTTATTTAGAGACAGGGCCTTATTGAGTTGCTTAGCACCTCACTTTTGCTGAGGCCAACTTTGAACTTGCAATCCTTCTGCTGCAGGCTCCCGAGTCACTGTGATTACAGGTGTGTCCCCACTAAGACCTGTACATTATTATTCCCATCTTTCCTATCATTACCTTCACCAGGTAAGAAGTACAAATTTGTATGTATATATTTTTATTCTTTTTTTATATTTATTTTTAAGCTTTAGGTGGACACAATATCTTTATTTTATTTTTATGTGGTGCTGAGGATCAAACCCAGTGCCTCACGTATGCCAGGTGAGCACGCTACTACTTGAGCCATATCCCCAGCCCCTGTATTTTTATTCTTACAAAAATATTCTATTATTGAGCTATGTTATTAAATGTGAATATGAATTATGAAAATAACTGTTGAATACTATGAGGTCCTATCTGCTGGAATAAATGCAAGTCACCCTGTTATGCTCGAATTCGGGACCCCCAAAAGACCACTAAAGACCAAGATTGATGTAAGCAGCAAAGAGGTGTTTATTGCGAGCTAGCTTGGTCCTCCATGCACACACAGCAACTGGTGACGCTGAGAGGCCCCGAGTCCAGGGTTTGCAGCAGTTTTATACACTCTTTGGAGAAGGCAGGGACCCCCACATACATCATAGCATCTCTTAGCAAATCATCACACACCGCAGGAAAATCAAATAACAACTCTAAAACATGATTAGCGTATCAAGTGGTGGGAAAAAATCTGGAAAGAATTATTGGTTAGTTCAAGGGGTTGATGCACTTAAAATTGATTGGTTTAAACCGTGAGGATGTCGCAAGGGGGTACGTGCCAAGCTACAGGGCTTCTAGTTTAGATATTGGTCACCACACCTAGTGGGGGCCATTTGGAATTCCAGATATTTCAATATCTTGGCCTATCTTAGGTGATCACTATCTGTTTCCACAGAGCTTTTCTGTGGTATTTTCCTGACTTTAGGACTACAGTAGGTCAGAGGTTAAGTTTCAGAGCAAAATGAGGTCCCAAGTAGAATGAGGTTGCTTAGGTCTTTCAACCCAAACATTATTGCCTTTTGGGGGAAATCCTTTAACTTTCATGAGCTGATCTGCCCATGGAGTTACCAGACTGCATCTAAGACACAGAGGAAAGCCTGATTCTGCTTTTTCCATGGCACCCATCTGCATCCATAGTAGGGATGCCTATGAGTCAGCTGTTGGCATTTTCCATCAATCTAGTTTGCATTTTCATGTTATATAAGAGAAGTCCTACAAAATGGGAGGCATTTTGGATGACATCTAGGCTGTTGCTCTTCTTGGCTTATTTCTTTGATCAGCCCAGCTGTTAAGGTCTGTAAACAAGTCAGATTGGCACCTGTTATTTTGCCAGAGAAATGTTAAAGTCTGTAACGAGTCTGGATGGTGCCTGGCCAAATGCCAGAGGGAGTGGTTTGTGAAGTAACAAAAGCGAGCCATTAAGTGTGGAGATTCCTTATTGGTTGACTGCTGTATCTATTTTATGCTAATTAGATAAGCTGTGTAAAATGTATAAATATCGCTGAGATCCTACAATAAACAGCTCTCATTCCTGCTGCATCAACGTACACAAGTCATTTATCACCCCCCGGTTATTTTGCCCAGCCAGCCGGGCTGCGGCAGATGGTGGCCCGTACGGGGAGCCCCGGGACACTCGGGGGTAAGTGACGAAAAAAGCTGCCCGTCCATAGATAGGATGTGAGCAATCTGCTCGTCCCTAGGCAGATAGGGCGAGAGGAAAAATGGCCATTTCGAGAAAATGGAGAAGATTGATGCAGTATGTTTGTGTCTTGTTTTGTCTTGAAATGTTGTATTGTCTTTGTGATGAAAATATGGAAGGGGTGAGAAGTAAATTGATAAGGGAAAAAGGCACCCCAGTGGAACCAAGAATAGTTAGGGCATGTGTTGATAAAAGCCCAGAAACTCTAGTCAGAAAGAAAAGGAAAGTTCAGAAGAAGAAGGATTATCAGGAAAAAAGTTGCATCAAAAGGCTATTACTAAATACTTTTCGATACCGGAGGGTGCGTGAAACGACAAGGCGGCTGCCACCTGCCCAAGCCGATCATGGCGCAGCAAGAATTTTCCAAGCGGCAATTTCGGGCTCTTCCCCGCCCCCCTGCCCGGGGGAGCGGATCACCACTGAGCCCAAATCTAGACCTGACCTGGAGGCACAGTCTCGCAGGCTCTTGCTCCCTGTGCCCGGAAGCAGTTTGAGTCTGGGACTCTCCCCAGGGCCATCTGGGGCAGCCCGGGATGCTACAGCTGGCAGAAGACGCTATTGGCGTCCCTGAAGTTTGATCATTTCCAATGTCAGTAACTACAATGGTTCTCCCACACCTGGAAGCTAATGAGTAATTAGCACTATTAAGGCTTATTTCAAATGTAAAAAACCTTGAGATAATGTACTAAATTGTTCAGAAGGTTGTTTTCTTAGTGAAATGCTACAGGATTTTCTTTAGCCATCCGGAGTTCCTGCCTTCCTCCCAGTGCCGGTGAAAACAAAGGTGAAAGAATTTACAGTGTTGCTGAGAACCTGAGGAAACTTCAACTGAGAACCCGACGAGACTTCGGAACTGTTGCTGTTTCTGCTGCTACAACTTAAGCTAGCTGCCTGCAGAACTTACCTGGACTGTGATTTACCTGGACTGTGAGTTAATCTATTGAGACACTGCTTTATCTTTGCTAATGGTGTCATTGCTGGTATAATTTTTCCAAGGGCTTCTTGCATGGAGCCATCAATTAGCTTGGAATTGTAACATTTTGTATCCTCCCTTTCTGTTTCTAGCAGGTTATTTATGGTGTTTCTGTAAAAAAACACTATGGTCATTATTTAAATTAAACAAAAGGGGGAAATGTTAAGGTCTGTAAACAAGTCAGATTGGCACCTGTTATTTTGCCAGAGAAATGTTAAAGTCTGTAGCGAGTCTGGATGGTGCCTGGCCAAATGCCAGAGGGAGTGGTTTGTGAAGTAACAAAAGCGAGCCATTAAGTGTGGAGATTCCTTATTGGTTGACTGCTGTATCTATTTTATGCTAATTAGATAAACTGTGTAAAATGTATAAATATCGCTGAGATCCTACAATAAACGGCTCTCATTCCTGCTGCATCAACGTACACAGGTCATTCGTCACCCCCCAGTTATTTTGCCCAGCCAGCCGGGCTGCGGCACCCAGCCATTTCTGAGAAGAACGTGTTCAACACCTCCCCTCCTACAGCACCGTGCTTTCTGGAATCCAACCTACATGCTGATTCTAATGTTCTGGGCCATCTCTCAAAGACATTTGCATTACCTTGTAAATGCTTCGTTAATTACCTTGTTAATGTTTTGAGCTTTTTTTCATGAATTCATAGTCTCAGCGTTTGGAATTAAAATCTCAGTTCTAAAAATCAAAGCATAATCATGGAAATCATTTTTTTTAAGGGAATTCAAACTTCCTGCCTGAGACAACAGCAAATGTGATTGTTAAGGTGTCTACACTCGAACAACGTTCTAAAGAAGGAATAAAGAGGCTTTATTTGGGTGTTTTAGAACACCAAAGGAAATGATTATTTAAAGTAGACCTGATTTTGGCATGATTCTTGAATATATGACAAAATGAGATGAAATTTTTATTTTTACTTCTTTAAAACCACAAGATGGCACCAATTTCCCATTTTAAAAGTTTGGGGCATTGTTTTTCATTTTAACATTCTTTCCAAGATCACCAAACTGTTGGATGAGGTTTGGCTACAATTTTCCTTTAAATATGAACTCATGGACTATAGAAATGGAGCACATGCATTAAATAAGAATCTACAGAAGGAATAAGATTAGTAATTGGCATTGCTTTTATCAAGGCTTCAAACTGAGGAGCAATGACTCTAAAGAATAAAGTGGAATGCTTAGTAACTTTGTTCCTAAATAACTTCAGAGTAAATACAAAACTCAAAGTCATATATAGGAAATTTTAAGAGGTTTCTCCCCACAAATAGATTTGATTTCTTTCTTTCTTTCTTTCTTTCTTTCTTTCTTTCTTTCTTTCTTTCTTTCTTTCTTTCTTTATTTCTTTCTTTTCTTTACTTTCTTTCTTTTCTTTTCTTTCTTTCTTTCTTTCTTTTTTTTTTTTTTAATGGTACCAGGGATTCAACCCAGGGGCATTTGACCGCTGAGCCACACCCCCGTCCTTTTTTTTTTTTTAATATATATTTATTTAGAGACAGGGTCTCACTGAATTGCTTAGGGCTAGCAATTAGATTCTGAGGCTTACTTTGAACTCATGATCCTCCTGCCTCAGCCTTCTGAGCCACTGGGATTATAGATATGCACCACCACACCTGGCTTAAATTTGTGAGTTTTGATAGCCAAGATCAGTAAAGAGGATTTCATCTAATTACTCTTCAGCTGTTTTTTCTTGATTACTCTATAAATGGAATCTGAATTTCTTAAAATTCTTATAGAATTTGGCTAAATATCCTATTATCACATTTTCTGAGACTTGAAGTTTTGAAATCCTGCTGTGTCCGTTTTATAGTTCTGAGACTCTAACCCCTGGTGAGTTTGGGACAGGGCCTGGAAATGATGAGATGACATCAGATTAAGCATGTCTTAAAAATTTCTTTTTCTGTACTAGTTTACAAATGTTAGAACATCTGTCTAAAAGATTAGAGGCAAAGATGGAATTTATTTTCTCATTCAACTGAAAAATTTACAGATAACCTAGTTTCCAGTATAGTTGGATCCTGGACTCACACAGGATCATTAAAGTTTAACTTTTTTCTCTCTCTCCATTTCTCCTCTCTGCCTCTCTCCAGATTGGCTTCATGTGCAAGCCATTCATTATATCTCCTATAATTTAAAGACTCTCGCTGCATTGATGGCAAATAACTACAGATATTCTGGTCTCAGACAAGTCTTAATCAAGCCCAATGGGAACCAGTGAGCTCTTCCACTCCCACGTGCACACCCATGAACCAAGCTCTATGGAGAGGAGAATGTGATGTGCTTATTGGCTTGGGCCTGAGACATGTGGTCCACTTTGGAGTAGCTGCAGAGCCCACGAGAACACATGGACTAGAACGAAGGAGAAATAATCGCCAAGTGAAAATAGGGAGGATGACATGAAAATGGGTGTGGCAAAAGAATCTTGCTCCTGAAAACTTTAACATGGCCCTGAGCCTGAGAATAAAAAGCTCTCTGTGTTTCTGAAAATGTTATTTTTTTTTTATGAATATGAAAAAAGCTTTGAAAAGTGGCAAAATTTACAGGTATGTGACTGGGTCACCTATTTGTGTTTTTAAGGAAAAAAAAACCCCACAAAATTGTGGCAGTAGAATTTCCATTTGTGTTTCCTTCCATATCTTTTGTCTACTCTTACTATCGAGATATCAGTTCTCCAGGACTTCTTCAGAATCTCTGTATTTTCCAGAACTTTCTTACATCCTGTTTTGAACACCATTCTGTGTGTTTTAATTTAAGCACTTGATATTACCTATCAAACTTTCAATGCTTTAAATCAAATAATAACCAGAAATATTGATTAACTATGTCTGCTCACATAACACATTATGCTATGGATTTATTGAGAGTACATGCAGTGTGTTTTATTCATCTCCATGATTGACACTTAGCTCTCAATAGATACTGCCACTGGGATTACAGGCGTGCGCCACTGTACCTGGCTCACGATAAGCCTTTTAAAACCTTCTGTTCATTTTTTAGAGGTAATTGAGGACAGAGAGTATTAGCTGTTCACAAAAATAATCTGACACAGAGCAATATGTGATAATCTTTGGCATTGCTTTTTTCTGAAATAGGGTAACAATTAATATCTTGTAGTGGGTAAAGATAAAAGGGCTGCGCAGGTAAAAAGTAATTAATTAGAATTATTAGTGAACTTGAGCATTAAGTGGTCTATGCCTGATAAAGAGAACAGAGGGTTATTCAAATGAAGTATGATTGACTTATACACCCCACCATCAATACAGTCATAAAAGAAGTATTATTGTATTGATGGGAAGGCATGTGAATTAATTTACACATGTTCAACTAAGGAGAATAAGTAATAGCAAATATTGCCTATAATTTATCTGATTTAGAGAGGAGATATGTTGCCTATATGTGTACATGGGCCATAACTGTTCCTTTATGTCTTTCTTAGCATACATATGTTTAGATCTACTTCATATGTTTAGATCTACTTCATTAAAAGGGTGGGAAGGAAATGCTTGCAATCTCAGTGGGAGAGAAAGGGGTTTTTACAAGCAAAGAGGCAAGTAGGCAATCTGAAGAGGGTTTTGCAGAGAGAAGTCAAATGTAAAGTGGTTTTGGCTCAGAGTACCCTGCCTAGGTCCAAGGGTATGAGTTGGTTGAGCCCATGGACGGGGTGAGAAGGAGATAGAAAGTTATACACAATGGAGTATTACTCTGCACTAAAAAATGACAAAATCATGGAATTTGCAGGGAAAAGGATGGCATTAGAGCAGATTATGCTAAGTGAAGCTAGCCAATCCTAAAAAACAAATGCCAAATGTCTTCTTTGATATAATGAGAGCAACTAAGAACAGAGTAGGGAGGAAGAGCAGGAGGAAAAGATTAACATTAAACAGAGACATGAGGTGGGAAGGAAAGGGAGAGAAAAGGGAAATTGCATGGAAATGGAAGGAGACCCTCATTGTTATACAAAATTACATATAAGAGGTTGTGAGGGGAATGGGAAAAAAAAAACAAGGAGAGAAATGAATTACAGTAGATGGGGTAGAGAGAGAAGAGGGGAGGGGAGGGGAGGGGGGATAGTAGAGGATAGGAAAGGCAGCAGAATACAACAGACACTAGTATGGCATTATGTAAAAATGTGGATGTGTAACCAATGTGATTCTGCAACCTGTATTTGGGGTAAAAATGGGAGTTCATAACCCACTTGAATCTAATGTATGAAATATGATATGTCAAGAGCTTTGTAATGTTTTGAACAACCAATAAAAAAAAAGGAAAAAAAAAAGAAAGTTAAAGAGCCAAGCTTAGAGTTAGGGTCTCTGCAAAATAATATGTTGAAGTATGAAAGATACTTCCGGAGTTTGAGGAAGAAAGGAGAGATGAGGTTGGGGGAGAATCATGCCCAAGGCATAACAAAAATATACAAGACAATTCTACCTACTTCCCAACTTTTTGACTGGTTTGGCAAACAATCTAAGGCCTTCAAAAAGTGAATGAAACCAGGTTTGATGGCACACGCCTTTAATCCCAGCAGCTCAGGGGCTGGGGCAGGAGGACAGCAAGTTCAAAGCCAGCCTCAGCAAAAGCGAGGTGCTAAGCAACTCAGTGAGACTTTGTCTCTAAATAAAATACAAAATAGGGCTGGGGATGGGGCTCTGTGGTCGAGTGCCCCTGTGTTCAATAATCCTCAGTACAAAAAGAAAAAAAAAAAAAAGGGTGAATGAAGGGAACCAACAGGAGCCAGCAAGCTTTCTATATGAATGCCATTCTAAGGCTTGCTGGCTACAGCCATGAGAACTTTCTCTGCTCACCCTCTCTGTATTACCTGCTTTCCTCCTTTGTATTAGACAAATCTCTTTTGGTCACAAGTGACAGAAGCCCAGGGCAAACTGGCTGAAGCAAAAGAGAACCTATTAACTCACAAGACCTAAAAGTTCAGGGTTTGAATGACTTCAAACATCGGCACATGGGTGCTTCACAGCTGGCTGTTTTCTCTGTTGTGCTCATTCTCGTCCACATCCATTCATGTGGTGGAAAGACTGCCCCAGCAAATTTTTTTTAATTTTATTAGTTGTTCAAAATATTACAAAGCTCTTGACATATTTCGTACATTTGATTCAAGTGGGTTATGAACTCCCATTTTTACCCCGTAATCAGATTGCAGAATCACATCGGTTACACATCCACTGTTTTACATATTGCCATACTAGTGTCTGTTGTATTCTGCTGCCTTTCCTATCCTCTACTATCCCCCCTCCCCTCCCCTCCCCTCCCATCTTCTCTCTCTACCCCATCTACTGTAATTCATTTCTCTCCCTTGTTTTTTTTCCTTTCTCCTCACTTCCTCTTATATGTAATTTTGTATAACAATGAGGGTCTCCTTCCATTTTCATGCAATTTCCCTTTTCTCTCCCTTTCCCTCCCACCTCTCATCCCTGTTTAATGTTAATCTTTTTCTCATGCTCTTCCTCCCTGCTCTGTTCTTAGTTGTTCTCCTTATATCAAAGAAGATATTTGGCATTTGTTTTTTAGGGATTGGCTAGCTTCTCTTAGCATAATCTGTTCTAATGCCATCCATTTCCCTGCAAATTCCATGATTTTGTCATTTTTTAGTGCTGAGTAATACTCCACTGTGTATAAATGCCACATTTTTTTTTATCCATTCATCTATTGAAGGGCATCTAGGTTGGTTCCACAGTCTAGCTATCGTGAATTGTGCTGCTATGAACATTGATGTAGCAGTATCCCTATAGTGGGCTCTTTTAAGGTCTTTATGGAATAGTCCGAGAAGGGGAAATAGCTGGGTCAAATGGTGGTTCCATTCCCAGCTTTCCAAGGAATCTCCAAACTGCTTTCCAAATTGGCCGCACCAATTTGCAGTCCCCAGCAAATTTTTTATAATCATGGGTCTCAAAATCCATCAGTCTCTTTCTTCCAATATTCCTACAAAGGACCTTCATCAATGGGCCTGTGTTACATGCCCACTTGGCTTATGGCCCCATAAGCATCACATGGACCACATGAGTTGCAATTTTCAAAGTAAAAGTTTTGTGGGCAGATTGAAAATATAAACCCCTATCCATTACATCTTCCTGGGAAAGGATCAGGATAGCACATGGCCTCAGGCCCAACTTCCTGATGTAGTAAGAGCTCTTCTACTAAAAGTAGTGAACTTGCACAGCACAGCAAATACAGACAAGGGCTAGATCTGGAGTCCAGGGATCTTCAATTTAGGAAAAAAGTTTCATGGACGTAATTGCGTGCTTGACCAATATCCCATTTTATTGCAAAGTGGCCAGCACCCCACCAGGGTGTGTTCCTGCTCAGGAGGTGTGAGCCACCTGGGAAATAAAAAGTCTGAAATAATTAGTAAGAAGCAGAAACAGAGCCAGAAATTAGATATACAAAGGGGAGCATCTGACAGGTCTTCCAGTCCCAATAGGAGTTGGAACTGAACAACTAAAAAAGGACCCCAATTCTTTATTTAAAGGGGAATACTTCAAGACAGGGGTAAGGTTTCAGTGGGAGGAGTCTTGGGGGGCTTGCTTCTTGGTGTGGCAGGGGGCTTGCAGTAAACAGGTTGGGATGGCTCCCAGGGGCTGTGTAGCTCCAGAGGGTCACCATCTTTGGTGCTGTGCTGAACTTGAGATAGAGCTAGGTAGGACTCCTCGTGAACCAGGCATTCTCAAACCAGTGGGGTTGCTGCTGGGAGTTCCTGATATCAGGCTTTCCTGCCTAATGGCTTAAACATCACCGCAGTTCACACACATGGCTAGGTTCACATATGGGTCATGGATGGCTTCTGGTACCATTTTTTTTCTTGCAATTTATTTCCGTGGCTAAACTTTAAGGCTGACAGATTCACCTCCAAATTTCTAGTTTCAGTCTTCTGACCTAAGTGTCTGTCTGTCTGTCTCAAAGTCACCCATTGTACACCTTACTTGCTCAGAAAGCTGAAAAGGGGGCATTCAAAGAAATTCTGGGGCTAAAATCTTTGTGTTCGATGTGAGAACTGAGGGTGCTGCTCACACTGATGTGTGGTCATATAATGGCACTCACAGTGAAGCCTCTAGATGGAGGTGCTTTACACTAGACTTTGACTAATTTCCATCTCAAAAAGAGTATTGAGTGGACACCTGGGGAGTACCCGGAAGGTGGTTCTCACCAAATGCTGAGAAGAGTATTTAAAGACAGGAATTCTGGGTAAAAAAAAAAAAAACCCTCTACTCTTGTATTTTAGGATTTTCAAATGTATTTGTTAAAACATGAAGCCCATTTTACTGGTACTGTGACCATGATTTTCTCTGGGGAAAGGTGGGAAGTAGACTATGAGATCCCTTTTCCCTGCTATGAAAACTGTGTCAGCTATAGTTTAGACAGAATCCACTCTGGTTTATCATAACCTCACATTGACATTTCCCACCCTATTTTTGGACAACATTCTCCAGGATATTTCACATTTTCTCTGGCGGCAAAACTGTGGAAAGAAAGGCTCTGATTAAGTGGGTTTGAGCTAAATATCAGAGAAGGAGCCTGGCAAAGTTTGCCATAGTTTTGTCCATTAATTCTTCTGTGGGGAAATGAGGTAGAGAAGAAGAATCTGCTCCTTTTTTTTTTTTTGCCCCCCCTCCAGAAAAGAGATTACTTTTTTACTTCCTTTCCTCTATAATCAAATAAAAAAAACAGATTAATTTTAAAAATATTGATTAATTTAGGAAGGTTTCTGGTGGAGTCCTGTTTGGGTCCTGGAAGCGAGACAGCATTCTGAGGGATGGGTTGTAGGTAAAAGAAGTCAATTCTACTTCCTACACACTGGGAAGTACTAAAGAAGTTTCAAGAAGTGCTATCAGAAAAACTTTTGCTGTTTATCCATCTAAGAGTCACCCTACCTTCTCTCCTGGTGTAGAATTTTTATTGTGTTCCAATGTGCCACCCAACCTTTGTGACTTGAGAAAGGCCACAATTTTTATGCTCCAGGGATAATCCTAATTGATTTATTGCATCATTGTGATCTGGTTTTCCTCCTCGATTACTGAGTTAGATGTAGATGTGTGTTGCAGTGTTGACCAGTGAGATGTGAGAATTTTTCTGAGCTCTTTGAGAAAAGTTTCCTCCCTCTTTTAACAGGTGTAGAGGATACATGGTTCCTATCTTTATGCTTGATTCTGTCATATCTGAATGTGGTTCTGCAAGGGCTGCAACCAGCTGGTGAGAATGAACTCTCACCTAGGAATGGGAGATGTGCTGAGCGTGTGTGTGTGTGTGTGGGGGGGGTGGGAATGGAAAGGTCTGTGTGCTTCCTGATGTAGCTGGGTGGATGTGCATAGCTGACCACACACATATGCAAGTTAGTATTTGCATATGTACAGTTTCTTTCTACTATTGCAACATATATGTTACATTCATCATGAAACTGTCTTGTAGGGCTGAGTTTCAGGAATAGGTGTGGAAAATTTATCAATTTCATCTCTTTCCAAGTGAAAGAAAAATTGTGATATGGCAAATATCAAGAAGTTCCTCAACCTGTAATGGTCTTCTGGGTCTGGGAAAACAGAAAACCGTTTACCTCCTGAGGGCTATTCCTGATTATTGTACCTGTCAGACTTGCTCACTATGCTTTCCCAGCTTCCTGGTGCAGGAGCCATTTCCTCAAGCATGATCTAGCCTGTTTCCCTCATGTAAGGCCCTACCTGTTTTCCTAAGAAATTTATCATTCTAAGGAGCTAGATTATCACACTTGGCAATCTTGAATCTTGGCCTGTGATTTCTGAGCCAAGAACTTGCCTATCTCTTAACTACAAATTAAAATTATCTAACCAATTAGCTCTTTCCCTCAGTCTTTAAACTTCAGAAATTCCAGAAATGAGGACATCTTTGGGGAATCATTATTCTGCCTATCACAAATGCCTTTGTGGTCTTCATTTACACCTCTTTGTTTTGAAGTCATTCAAAAATTTATACATTCAATAAACATTTGCAGACTTATTATAGAACTAGGAATAGAACATCATTCCTGTACTTAAGAAGCTTATGATTTAATAATATCTTTCTTATAAAATGTCATAATTTTAGCATTAGACTTAATACAATCAGCAGATGAAGTAGATACTCTTTAGATGTCCTATCCTATTCTGTTGCAGAGATTCTAGGGAAATTCTTCGTTTTGCACTTCAAATGCAGACATTGAGAGGATGTGGTGAGACAATGATGCAGGAAGGGACCACAGTGGAGGGAAGACCTATGACCAATTTGAGGTTGCAAGGTTACAAATGTGTGTGTGTGTGTGTGTGTGTGTGTGTGTGTTTACTTCATAGGTGGATAACTGGAAGTTTACAGAGGTAAATATATTCTTACTCAGGTGCACAACTAGAAAGATATGGAGAAGGCAAATTGCTGATATTCATTCCTCTATATTAGTGGATATATTCTAGGAAGTGCTTCTTTAATGTATAAAGATTACAAATCATACTTTTTATTTCATAATGCCTCACAGATATGAAAAAAAATAGGAGTGAAGCTTTTCAAGGAATTTCAACTGAAGATAGAAAATAGAATGCAGATATATGTAATGAGTGACAAAAGCCTTTATTGCATTCATATTGTGTGCCTGTTGCCTTAAGAATTCAGAAGACAGGACTTTGGTGGGAATTATCCTCTAGCAAGTTCAGGAGAAAGGGCAGCAGAAAAATTTATAATATGGGAGGTAAGGATATGTGATCTTATGAATTAAGGGAATATTTTTGAGAAGACCTAGGCTTGAATGAACTGGGTCAGTCCCTCTCCAGAGGGCAAGGGGACCTCACCAGAAAAAGATTGTGTGGAGTGAGCCACAAATGGGGTCTTCCAACAAGCCAGTTTGGGCAGTGACATGGTTAGCAAGATGGCAGAGTAGGAGGTTCCCTCACCTGATTGCCCCCAGAAACACCAATTAACATCTGGTCATGGGTGAGAGTCGTTTTGTGAAAGTTCCAGAACCCAAGGGAGGGGTTACAATAACCCAGAAGAGCACAGAAATTGAGAAAAAAAACACATTAAAAAGGATAAGAAAAAAGTTTTGCTTCGCCCACATCTGTAGTGCCAAGGATACCCCAGCCCACAGTTTCTTCAATGGATAAAGAAAGACAAGCTGGATGTCCAACTTCCTCAGAATTTTTGGATACAGTCTGGGACACCCACTTCTGTCTCACCTCACATGGAACTCTGAAGGAATTAACATGTCTAGGCCACCTAGGGACAGTTAGGAACAGGGAAAGAGTACGTTGGGTGGGGGGGCTCTTTGCATGGATCTCAGCAGCAGTCCACAGCCATGGTCAATGGCCCTGCCTGACTGTGGCCCCTGCCAGGGGCCTCAGCTGATCGTGGAGCCAACCCAGCTGGCCCTACCAACGCAGATGCAAGCTATCCAGTCCCGTCACGGCCCTGGAGCGCCCTCCCACCAGCAGCCCTGCCAAGGCACCAAGCCAGCCTGCCCTGCTTCATTAGAGAGCACAAGCAGCGGCCCCATCTGACATAGACTCTAGAGATCCTGAGAGCACGCCCCACCAGTCCACAGATCCCACCAGTTTATCCTCCCTGAATTGCAACCTGGCCTGACTGGTGAAGGTTTCCCCTGCTGAAGCCAGTCTTAAAGACTAAAAGGGGTGCCTACTTCTTCAAATGCACAGTAGCCCATTAATCAAGGATTGATTTCAGATTTTATCTTATTATTTAAGAAACACATTTTGTAAGACTATAGCTGCCACTGATAGTGATTCCTCCTATGGATCCAGGAAAGTAAATTGAGAATGTGTCTTCATTTTGCCTGAGCACTGAGACTTTCTGTGAGGCTGCACCGAGAGCCAACGGACTTCTTCTTAATCTGGCAGAAGAGATTTCTAGGTAGAATATTATTCAGCTGGTGACATGGAAATTTCTGGCAGCTTTTAGCCAAGTTTTTTGTTTTGTTTTGTTTTGTGATGATCAGGACAAGAAAGCAAAGCTGAAAGATCTGGAAAACTTGGAGTTCTGCCAGAAAAGAGAATAAAACTGGGGCTGAGGAATGTGTGATTGTTAAAAACATTACACCACTAAAGAAATGCTAAAAACTTTGCCCAGAAATAATAGTAAAGATGGCTTGAGGGTATCTCAGGAATTATAAAACCATACCCATTCTCAGGCTCAAGAGCATAGAAGTAAAAATTCCTTTGAGCAGAAACCAGTGGGACACTCTGCTTGCATAAGAGGACCTAGGAAGTTTTTTCAATATGCTTGGCCACCTAGGCATGCAGAGGCTGTTGTAGCCCTGGTTCCTAAGGCTTGGCTATTGCTCAAGATGGTCACAGACCTTAGTGTCAACCACATGGTGATGTTTCTGCAGGAATGCTGGAGTTAGAAGGTCATGGAAGCTTCCACCAAGATTTCAAAGGACAGCCTAGGAGGCCATAGTACAGCAGGGTTGGAGTTCCTATAGACTACCCCTGAGAGGGCAGTGCATGGAGGTGTGAGGAGTAAGCTGAAGCTGCTGTGGAGATCCCCAAGATTAAGAAATGCCAGTACTATGGAATGTCTGCCAGAGGAAGACATAAGAATTGGGCAGAGACAAGCCAACAGAGGGGGCCATGTGGGCTGTCACCAGCAAAGCTATAGGGTGAACTCTACAAGCCCTTTGGAGAGGACATCATGATGCCATGTGCTCCAGATGCTTGATATGGAATTTGGATTTGTCTTCCCAGTGGAATCTTGATCATGCTTTGGTCCCATTCCTTCTTTCCGTGCCCCAGTTTCTTCATGTGGAAAGGTTTACTATGAGTCTTCATATGTTGGCTGTATCTAACTTGCTTTTGATTTTTATATGGGCTCTCACCGAGACTTTGCTTTGAGTCTCAGAGAAAACTTTGGACTTGGACTTTTGGGGATTCTTGGAATTAGTTAAGACCATGGGAACTCTTGAAAATGTACTAAATTTTGCATTATGAGATGGGCTTGAGACTTTGGAGGCCAAGGGTGGAATGTTATGGTTTAGATATGAGGACCCAAAAGCTCATCTGTGAGACGATGTAAGAAACTTTAGAGGTGAAATGATTGGTGAAATGATGAGAGCCTTAATCAGTGCATTAATCTTCTGATAAGGATTAACTGGGTGGTAACTGCTGACAGGTAGGTTGTGGCTGAAGGAGCTGGGTTATTGGGGGCATGATTTGGGGGTTTATATTTTGTCATGGTAAGAAGGGGATCTTGATCTATCTCTCTCTCTCTCTCTCTCTCTCTCTCCCCCCCCTCCCCCTCCCTCCCTTCCTCCTTCCTTCCTGATAAGGTCCTGAGCTACTTTCTTCCAACACACTATTCTGCCACACCTTGGGTCCTAAAAAATGGAGTAAGCCATCTTCAAACGGAGAACTCTGAAACCATGAGACCCCAAATACACTTTTCCTCCTTCAAGTTGTTCTTGTCAGATCCTTTGGTCACAGCCACGAAAAGGTTGACTAAAACAACACTCATCCTACATACATCAGGTGAACTAAAAATGAAGTCTTCAGATTGGATCTCATGAAATTCCTAGGAGAAAGCATAGGGGAAAAGCTTGACATTGGTCTCAGTAATGATTTCTTGGAAATGATACCAAGAGCACAGGCAACAAAATGAATAGACAAGTGAGACTACATAAAACTAAAAGGTCTCTTCGCCATCAATAGAATCAAAAGGCACTCTATGGAATGAGAGAAAATATTTGCAGTAAACCACTGATTAGGGTTAATTTTTCAAAATACATACTTTCTACAGCTCAATAGTGCTTTCTCTGTCTCTATTTTTCTCCATCCCTCTTTGTTTAAAACCTGATTTTTAAAGTGAGCAAAAACTTTATAATACCCATTTTTCCAATGAAGGCACATGCATGGTCAACAGGTATATGAAGAGATGCTCAACTTTGCTAATGATGAAGGAAATGCAAAGAGAACCAGTGGAATATCTCTTCATACCTGTTAGAATGGCCACTATCAAGAAACAAAATGTAACAAGTGTGGCAAGGTGGTGGAGAAATTGGAACTTCAGAACACGGTTGGTGAGAATATAAACTGGTGCAACAGCCATGGAAAACAGCACTAAAGATCCTTAAAAAATAAAAATAAAAATGGAACTATCCTATGAACCAACAATCCTACTTCTGGGCATATATCCAAAAGGATTGAGATCAGGACTTCAAAGTATGCTTGTTAAAGTCAGTTTTTTCGCGGCTGTGACTGAAAGATGTGATCAGAACAACTGTTGAGGAGAAAAGGTTTATTTAGGGGCCTATGGTTTCAGAGGTCTCAATCCATAGAGAGTAGGCTCCATTCCTCAGGGCTCAAGGGGAAGCAGAACATCATGGCAGAAGAGTGTGGAACAGGGAATCAGCTCACATGACCATCAGGAAGCAGAGAGAGAGAGGGGAGGGCTGCACACTCCAGATACAAAAGACATACCCCGCAGCCACGCCCCCAATGAACCACTCCCTCCAGCCATGCCCACCTGCCCCCAGCTCCCACTAAGTTAGTCTCATCAGGGGTTAATTCACTCATTAGGCTAAGGCTATGACCCAATCATTTCGCCTCCAGATCTTCTTGCATTGTCTCACACAGGAGCTTTTGGGGGACACCTCACATCCAAACCATAACACAGCTCTCCCAAGATCATGAAAATACTACTCACAAAAGCCAAAATACAGAAACAACCTAAATGTTCATTGACAGACAGAAGGATAAAGACAATGTGGTATATAATACAATGTGACATTATTCATTTTTTGAAAAGAAGGTAACACGGATGAGCCTGGGAGATGATACACTAAAAATATAAGTCACCTATAGAAGGACAAATGCTGTGTGATTCCTCCTCACATGAGGCATCTAAAATACACAAATGCATAGAAGTAAATGATAGAGTGGTGGTTACCAAGGAATGAGGATAGGGAGATACAGGGAGTTGATGTTCAACAGGTTAAAATTACACTTATTCAAGAGTGATTCTAGAGATCTGCTGTATAACATGGTAACTACAGTTAACAATGAAGTATTATGCACTTAAAAAATTTGTAAAGAGGGTAGATCTCATGTTGTACTCTTTTTTTTTTTTTTTTGGTGGGGGTGTGCGGTTACAGGGTATTGATCTCAGCCCTATTTTGCATTTTATGTAGAGACAGGGTCTCACCGAGCTGCCTAGGGCCTCCCTTTTGCTGAGGCTGGCTTTGAACTCACAATCCTCCTGCCTTAGCCTCCCAAGCTCCTGCGACTACAGGCATGCACCACTATGCCCAGCACATGTTGTACTCTTACCATAAAAACATCAAAGGACACAAGGAAACTTTGGGATGATATATATACACATTCCTTTGCACTGATGGTAACATGAGTGCATACATATGTTCAAACTCAACAAATTGAATACATTAATTATGCACAGTTTTTAGTATACAAATTATATCTCAATAAAACTAGAGGGAGAAGAAGTCAGCTGGAGTGTGTTTGCATTGGGGAATATGAAAAAGAACACAAATGGATCCACAGAGAAAGGCTGCCTTAACAGCATGAACAACAGCCTGCACAGTACTGGCAGTGACTTATGGCTTTGTCCCTTCTCCCTCTGCCACAACCCCTGAAGCCCTCATCTGGATGGGGAGGGAGGAATGAAAAAGTGGAGAAGGGAAAGAACAGACTCAAAGCCCCCTAAACCCTCATGATGTATGCAATATTTATAGCTTAACATAATTAACTCTAGCTATAGGAGAATGAAAATCACGTGCAAATAAAAATGTCAAGACCTGTGTTATAATTGTGAACCAGCACAATATGGTCATTCAGCTTGGATTTTGCCATTTTCTTCTTGGGGTCTGTCGGACTATCTTCAAGGTGTGCTCTCTCTGATCTTTAGGAAACCAAATTGGGTCACTGCAGCAGTGATAAAACCACTTCTTATCTGTGGACACTGTCTCTGTGCAAAGTGGGCTTGGTCTGTGCAGGTATGTGGCTGGAGGTGGCCAAGAGAGGAAGTGGCCCAAAGGGAGGAAGGCCCACTTGACCGTCCTTACAGAAGTACCTCTGCTCTTCTCAGATGGCACAGACGACTTATCATCTCTGCTCTTCCAACCCCAAGCTTCATGTGTAAGAATATGTACCCAACTACTCACGGCACAGATAAGCCCAGAGTGAGGGTGGCAAAGTATTATGCAGTACGACGAGCCCTGAGCTGATCTTAGATTATGAATACCCTCCTGTGCTGCCAACCATTGGCAATTTGAAGATTTCTTCCTTTGGTCAGTTGAGGATGACTTCTCCAAACTAAGGCAAATAGCCATTGTTAATTAGTAAACTTCAAAACTTTCCATCAGCCGGAGGCAATGGGAAAGGAGTGAGGAAAAAAAAAGAAAAACAGGGGTGGAATGTTGAGCTTTCCCTAAGAAGCAATCTGTTGAAAAGCTTTTAGTCCCAGAATGCTGTTGCAAGGGTGAATGAATGGGGAGCAGAATTCAAATGAAGGCAAAATGAAGGTTTTTCTCAGCGAATGGACAGTATATTTAACATTCCTGAAGTTAACCTGAAACTGTAAGCGTGTTTTCACACTTCAACCAGAAGGTAAGAGAGGGCTCGTGGACCACAGCTTATCTTGAAAATATTTGTCTGAGGATGAGACAAGCCATCAGCTGCGTGGAAAATCTGAAAACATTGATAAGAGTATTGAAATTCTGGATTATACTTACTGGTTAGAGATATGTAATAGGGGCTGGAGTTGTAGCTCAGTGATAGAGCGCTTGCCTAGTGCATGTGAAACATTGGGTTCAATCCTCAGCACCACATAAAAATAAGTAGAACAAAGGTATTGTGTCTTTCTACAACTTAAAAAAAGTGATTATTGGTTTAGTGCCTTCCAACTTGTGAAATAAGCTATTGTTAATTTTTAAAATAGTCACATTTGTTTCAGAAATATGACTTTCCTTATAATTTTGATAATGGAGGAAATGAACTATATTTCTTGGGCAGAAATCTGAAAAATTCATAATACCCTGTCCCTTCCTTGAACCTACCAGTGGGAAATTGCTCACACATAATTTCCATTAAAGTTGATGAAAGACACAGGTGCACTTCCAGAGGGAACAATATCTGGGGCCTGTTATTTGGATAACATAAAAGACTGCTTTAGAGACAGTCCGCATGGGCAGAAGACAGGACCTGAGGAAGAGAAGCACTGTGCTTGTTTATGTGGGAGTGTGTTGGCATGATTTCACTAGTTACCTAATTCAGAGAAAGAAAATACTTATAGAGAAAAACCTTATGGGGAAAAGAAAAACTCAGTAAAGAGAGAAAAGTGGGGAAAGTAAAATCTTTAAATCTTATTCCTTAATAAAATCTGGGAATCTGGTCTGGTATTATATTTCTCTGTATTGTGTATCTGTAAACAGTGGTTGTCACTTCAATTGATAATACTTTAAAATCATGATACCTATTAAGAGTGTCTTGAGTTCAACCAGCTTTATTCCAAATGTCTGTTTATTTAATAAATGATTAAAAAAAAAACTCAGTAGCTTCATCATGGTCCACAATTGATTCGTGGCTCAAGGTGTAGTTGGCTTTAGGTTTTTACTGTTTTTTTCTTAACATTCTTGTATGGTTTCCATGGCAGTTTAACACCTGGAATGCAATTCTCATTTTAAAGGGAAAAGACTTACTTCATTTATTTTTATCTAGATATCATGATTCTATAATTTTCCTCATCTTGTTAGTGATGATAATTATTTGAAAGATTGGATGGTCTCGTGGGCCTACTCAGCCTGAAATATCAAGTGTGTTTCATTTTTTTGGACCAGCATTGCCACAAGAAAGGTATAAATTGCACATTCTGAATGTTAAGGAAGCCCCTGGACAGCTGGCACACCTGCAGGAAATGTAATCACGTATTTCCCTTCAAAGCATGATTTTGTACTTTTTACTATATCTCTATTGCTAGATGTTTGCTTTTGTATATCCCAAAAGTCAGTCTACTTCCCTGTGACCTGTGGTGTCTGGTACAGTGATTCCCCCCCAAAATGTTTAAGACACATTTGAGTTGAGAAAAATCCCTTTGGTTGGATTTTGGTTTCACATTGTGGAATTCCTTTATTTTTCTCCTTTATGGTCTTTCAAAAAAGATAGTTCTCTGTGAAACATGCTTCATGATTCCTGCACATACAAGCAAATTTTCCACCATAGCAAGCGTGCCTAAGGTCCAGAGGGCTTGGCTAGAGCGTCTGGTTGAGTGGAGATGACTGTTATGGCAAAGTAACAAGGTGTCGGCTTTTTATTACCTTGGAATACCTTACAGTGAAACCTTAAGTACAATAAGTTCTGTTAAAATTTTTAATTAGTACTTTATAATTCAAAATCAATTGTTAATACTCAAAAAGTTGATGCTAACCCCAAGCCATTTTAGTACAGAGAATAAAACAATAATCATGATTGATAACATGTAGGAGTGCTGTACTTCCCTTACCCTTAGTCTCCAGATTAATGTAGGTTTAATATGCTTAGGAGAAAACATTTCCATTTCTCCCCAGGGGTCACATACTGTAGTGGCCATGGCCTGCACATGGGGTGGGGGACACTAGCGCAAGTCCATGCACACACTTTCCTAGTCAGTGGGAAGGATTTACGTTGTCTTGCTGGCTTTCATGTTAATTGTTGTTAAGGTTCACCAGGAGAGTCATCACCTCCTAACATAGTATGATGTTACTTACTTGTCTTGTGTGTTTTCTTCCTCAGTCACTAGGAGGTAACTTCCCTGGGGGCAGAAGATTTTGTTGTTGTTGTTCATTTCTCAACAGGCAATGCCTAGATGAGTGCCTGCCACCATGCGAATGCTTGAGGAACAATTGTAACTATTCCCGCTGTGTTTAAAAAGATGGAAGCATTACCTAGTGCCCCCTTCTGCCCTCTCCTGAACAGTGGGTGTTCTTAGAATCCATTCTTCCTAGCAGGACTGAAATGGCTATGAGAACTATGGTTTTAATGGCTCTTTGTGGATGGTGACTTCACCTGCCAGTCCCTGTCCTGCCCCTTTCTTGAAGAAAGTCTGGGCAGAAGGATTGTGTCTCAGGGCATCATCTATATGGAGGGAGAATTTATTTTTATTTTTATTTTTATTTTTTGCAGTCCTAGAAATTGCATCTAGCACCTACCTCTGAACGACATTCCCAGCTTGATGACAAAAGACACAAACTGCCAAAGCTCACCCAAGATGAAATAAAAAATTAGAAAATAATAGATATTAGAATAGTTCTGTGTGTGTTTAAAAAATTGAAACTGTGCCAAAAAGTAATCTAGGTCAAGAGATGGTTTGACAGTGATAGTTTGATAGTGATAGTTTGATAGTGAATCATATCAAACATTTTAAGGAAGAAATAAACCACTTCATGCAGGTCTTTTAGAATAGAGGAAGAGGAAAACATTTCCCAGCTTATTATACTAGTCCAGCACTACCCTGGCACCAAAAACACACAGTGCAAGAAAAGAAAACTGCTTGTCAATGTCCCTCAAGAACACAGACACAAGATCTTCAACAAAATAACAAATGGAATTCAGCAAAATACAAAATGGTAATACATCATGACCAACTGGGTTCCTTTCCCTAGGAATGCTGGTTCAATGTTCAGTTATTAATCAGGATAATTCACCAAACTAAAGGATAACCATCTGATGCAGAAAAAGACTTTGACCAAATTTAACATCCACTTGAATTAAAAATTGATAGCAATAAGAATAGAACTCGGAACATCTCAAACTGATAAGCAGTGTCTAAACAAAACTGGCTGTGAACTTAATGATAAGGACTGAACACTTTCTCCTTGGAAAAAAGATGCCTTTCAATCAGACATTGTATTAGAAGTCCTACCCAGTACAGTATCAACAACAAAAAATGAGACTTAAAAATTAAAAAAGAAGAAGAAGAAACAAGGTTGTCCACATAGAAAATCCAAACAATCTATAAAAAAAAAAAAAAAGAAAAAAAAACCAACCCTACTAAATAAAGTTAGCAATGATACAGGACATAAGAACTATATACTTATATATGTTATTATATATTTGTATATATTAACCATGTTCAATTGAAAATTGAAATTAAAAAGTATCATTTACATGGGGCTGGGGATGTGACTCACGCGGTAGCGTGCTCGCCTGGTGTGCGTGCAGCTCGGGTTCAATCCTCAGCACCATATACAAACAAAGATGTTGTGTCCGCTAAAAACTTAAGAATAAATATTAAAATTCTCTCTCCCCCCCCTCAATCTCTCTCTCTCTCTTAAAAAAAAAAATTATCATTTACAACCAGGCACCTATAATCCAAGTGGTTTGGGAGGCTGAGGCAGGAGGATCTCAAGTATAAAGCCAACCTCAGCAACTTAGCAAGGCCCTAAGTAACTAAATTAAAAATAAAAATGACTGGGAATGTGCTCAGGGTTTAAGTGCCCTGGGTTCAGTCCTGGTGCAAAAATGTATCATTTATGAAAACATGAAATATTCAGCCCTAATCTAAATAAATTAAAAGTGAATTACTTGGGTATAATCTAAAGAAATTATTTGCAAGACCTGAATATTAAAGTTCAGTGAAAGGTAAGAAAGAAGACCAAATAACTGGAGAGAGATGTTGTGTCTATAGATTGGAAGTCTCATTAAGTGTTAAGATGTCAATTTGTCCCAGTCTGTTTTATAAATTCAGTGTAATTCTAGTAAAAATTTCAGCAGGATTTCTGTAGAAATTGACAACTTGAATCTAAAACATGTATGAAAAAGGAAAAGAACTAGACAAAATAATTTTGAAAAAATTGGCAGACTCACTACACAATTTCAAGACTTACTATAAAGGTACAATTATTAAGATGGTGTGATACTGGGAAAAAGATACATATAGATCAATGAAATAGAACAGAGTGCCTAGAGATAGACTCACTCCAATATGAACAATTAATTTTGGAAAAAAATTAAATTCAATGGAAAACAAGCCACTGAAACAATTAGGTATTCATATTCTAAAAATAAAAATTACCTTGGATCCATACTCAAACCATATGCAAATATTATCTTAAAATAAATCATTGACCTAAAGATAATATCTAAAACTATGAAACTTTTAATAGAAGCAAGAGAATATCTTCACAATCTTGGGAACACAAAGATTTCTTATATATGGTACAAATGTACAATCTATCAAAAATAAGAGATGGTATACTAAAAGTTAAAAATGTTTGCTATTCTAAAGACACTGTCATTAAAACAGACATGGCTGGGAGAAATGATAAGTGATTTGTATTAGAGTATGTAAAAATAATTAGTAAAGGAAAATAACGTGTTTGATGTAATTTCTACTATTTATTGTATAATTTTCATAGTCATATTTTTTTAAATTTTTTTTAGCTGTGGATGGACACAATACTTTTAAAAATTTTTTCTTGTAGTTGCAGATGGACAGAATGCCTTTATTTTATTTGTTAATTTTTATGTGGTGCTAAGGATTGAACCCAGTGCCTCACACATGCGAGGCAAGCACTCTGCCATTGAGCCACAATCCCAGCCCTCATAGTCAATATTATAATGACTATTTTTTTCTTCTTACTGGTCAAATTTAAATACCTTAGAAAACATGAATAAACTTTCTATGTGGACTGAACCTTGAGCCAAGGACAGATTACAGAAGTAAAGCTCAGACCAAGAGACTAGTGTAAAGGTGATGGTGTGTTTAAACTGACCTTCAAAACAGCCACAGACAGATGTACTGTAGATATTCCCAGACACCAAGCAGGCAACCATTTAGCCAGATGTTCTGGACCACCTGGAAGAGGCAGGCTGGGGCTGCTTTCCTTTCTGAAGGCTCTGGTGGACAACCTGTTTTCCTGACTTTTCCAGATTCCAGAGGCTGCCTCCTCCATTCCTTGGCTTGTGGTCACATTTCTTCATTTTTGAAGCTAGTGGTGTATTATCTGCCTATTAGTCCATTGCTATATTTCTCTCTACAGACAGGAAAGTTCTCTGCTTTAACCTCCTGTCATTACACTGTGTCCACACAGATAATCCAGAATAGTCTCTCTACATCCAGGTCCTTAACCTTTATCACATCTTCAGTCTCTTTTGCCATGTAAGATAATACAGTCAGATGTTGTGACAATTAGGATGAGGTCATATAGGGAGGGCATTATTCTGCCTACTAGCGCTGTTAAAATAATTAGGAAAAAATAAATATTTTGCAATGGGTGGAGCAGGCTTACAATATCCTGAAAGGTTAATAAAATAGGTACTTGTCATTCCGTTTTTCTGTATGCTTAACAAAACACTGTTGAAATCTTAAGAACTGTTTGCTAATCTTGTTCCCAGATGTGCTGTCCCCAACTGCCAAACTGCAGAATGTAACTTCCCTTCCTGCCCTCTCCAAGAAAAGTATATAAGCTCTGCTTAAGCTGTTCTCAGGGCTCTTTGCTCTATCTCTTTGCTCTGTTCAAGTGAGCTCTGAGCCCCAGCATGCTGGTCAATAAACCCTTTGCCGTTACATAAAATAATCTCTTGGTGGTCTCTTCCTCCGACGCTCTCCTGACCTTTACATTTTGGAGGTCCCACCGAGATCCGGCAGCGGCGGACAAAGGATCCCCAACGGGCTCCTCTCGGGGTAAATAAGGCGCCTTAACTTCTTCCTCCTCTCTTTTTTTCCCTCCTCCTTTTCTCCTGCTTGTTTTTCCTTTGCGATCGCTCAGGGTTTGCTTTCTGGTCTCCGGAGGAGAGCATAAGCTCTCAGTGCTTTTCTGGTTTTTTGGTTTGGGTTGGCAGGGTGGCTGCCGGAGGAGAGCATAAACTCCCCCTGGCGGTAGTGAACAGACGTGTCCAAAAGCCACAGGCCACGTCCTTCAAGGTACGCCTTGGAGGACTCTAAGAGGGACAAAAACACCCTCATCTAGTAGAGGGACGGAAGCGCCCTCAGAGGGACAGAAACACCCTCGTCGGGTATATTCTGCTGCCAACCCATCTGGTCTTGCCGACAATTCTTTCTCTCAAGTTAAATTCACTGTCTGTTTTTAATCTTTGCCTCTAAACTTGTGTTACACGTTTACTTGTGTGTCTGTGTTTATGTCACTCGTTTGTATTGTCCCTGTCTTTATTCAAGTAACTTTCATTATGGGACAGAGCCATTCCAGGCCTCTGTCCCTGACTCTTGATCATTGGACTGAAGTCCGCTTAAGGGCTCAGAATCTTTCTTTTTCAGTAAAACGCCGGACCTGGCAGACTCTCTGCGTCTCAGAATGGCTCACCTTTGGAGTCGGATGGCCTCCAGAAGGATCTTTCTACCCCCCACAAATTCAAAAAGTCAGAGATATTGTTTTTCAGCCGGGGCCACATAGCCATCCAGATCAACAGCCGTATATCTTAACTTCGCAGGACCTCTGTGAATCTCCTCCTCCATGGGTGAAGCCTTTCCTTGTTCCTGTCCTCACTCCTACTCCTTCCCCCACGATTCTATCTCTCAAACCCTCTGCTCCTCCTCCTCCACCCTCTGTTCTCCCTGAGTCTCAAGATTTGACTCTACTGGACTCTCCTCCCCCTTCTTATCCCGTGCCCTCATCCACCAACCCCCAACACCCTCTAAATGATTCCCCTGCTGCTGACTCAGCCTCTCCGCCTACTTGGGATGACTGCCAACAACTCCTAAGGACTCTCTTCATGACAGAGGAACAAAAAAAATCCTCCTGAAAGCTAAAAAAATATCCTTAGACCAGATGGGCCACCGACACAACTTCCCAACATAATCGAAGCCGACTTCCCCTTGAACCGACCCAACTGGGACCCCAACACCTTTAAAGGTAAGGAACATCTGTCCACTTATCGCCGGGCTCTAATAGAGGGTCTCTGAACAGCCGCTAGACAGCCAACTAATTTGGCCAAGGTAAGAAAGATTATTCAAGGGCCTGATAAATCTCCCTCTATGTTTCTAAAAAATTATAAAAGTATATAGGAGATATACTCCTTTCGATCCTCAAGCAGAGGATCAAAAAACATCTGTCACAATGGCCTTTATTGGACAAGCTGCCCTGGATATTAAAAAAAAGTTACAACGCTTAGATGGATATGACTCTAAGAAATTTAGTCAGAGAAGCCAAGAAGGTATACTATAAGAGAGAAACTGAGGAAGAGAAGGAACAAAGGAGGGAGAAAGAAAGGGAGCAAAGGGAGGATGAGAGAAGCAAAAGACAGACTAAGACATTAACTAAGGTCCTGGTCACAACAACAAATAGGCCAGAAGTTAAGAGACAAGGAAACAAAAAGGGATACCTGGGCCCACACCAGAAGCCACCTCTGGCCTCAGATCAATGTGCCTACTGTAAAAAAAAAAGGACACTGGGCCAAAGAGTGCCCTAGAAAAAAACAGCCACGCCAGCCAGCCATTCTAACTCTGGAGGATGACTAGGAAAGTCGGGGAGGGAACCCCAGTAAACTTTAAAGTAGATACAGGGGCAGTATACTCAGCCCTTAAGGCCCCATTGGGCCCTCTATCAACTAAAAATTCTCTAATTCAAGGGGCTAACAGCAGTAAATATCAGGCTTGGACAACTAAGTGGACCATGGACCTGGGGAAAAAAAAAGTCCATCACTCCTTCCTAGTGATCCCAGAATGCCCAATCCCATTGATGGGCAGAGATCTGCTCACCAAACTCCGGACCAGAATAACTTTTAACCCTGAAGGCCCCCAAATGAAATTTCTAAATCCTTTAGTAAAAACTCCTGTAGTCACGACTTTATGTCAGTAAAAGATAAACATCAAGTCTTCACACCCCCCAAGACTGATCAAACAGGCAAGCTATCCCAAAAATGGATAACAGATTACCCAGATGCCTGGGCAAAAACTGCTGGGTTAAACCTAGCCATGAAACAACCTCCAATAACAGTGGAATTAAAAACCTCAGCCTCCCCAATTAATATTAAACAATATCCTCTGAACAAAAAAGCTAAAGATGGGATAAGGCCCCATATTCAGAAATATCTGGCCTTAGGGGTCCTAAGGCCCTGTCAATTGGCCTAGAACACTCCCCTGCTACCAGTACAAAAGCCAGGAACCGGAGACTATCGCCCCATACAAGACCTAAGAGAGATCAACAAAGAGTGCAGGACATTCACCCCACAGTACCTAATCCGTACAATTTGCTCAGCACTCTGAACCCTGAACGAAAATGGTATACTGTTCTGGACTTAAAAGATGCTTTCTTTTGCTTGCCTCTACATAAAGATAGTCAGTTGCTGTTTGCTTTCGAGTGGGTAAACCCAGAAACCGGAACGTCTGGTCAACTAACTTGGACCAAACTCCCACAGGGGTTCAAAAACTCCCCCACTCTCTTTGATGAAGCCCTCCACAGAGATCTCAACAACTTCAGAACTACGCACCCCGAAGTCACCTTACTTCAATATGTGGATGACCTGCTACTGGCAGCAGACACCAAGAAAAAACTGAGTCTGGGACCCAAGCACTACTATCCGAGCTTGCTCAACTCGGGTATAGAGCTTCTGCCAAAAAGGCCCAAATTTGCCAGCAAGAAGTAATCTTCCTGGACTATTCCCGTAGGGACGGTAAACGATGGCTCACTAAGCCCAGAAAACAAACCGTTGTGCAGATACCACCCCCAACTAACAGGAGGCAACTCAGAGAGTTTCTTGGGACTGCTGGTTTTGCAGGTTATGGATACCTGGGTTTGTGTCCTTAGCTGCTCCTTTGTACCCGCTGTTAAAGGGAGATACCCAATTCCAATGGACCCCTGAGCACCAACAAACTTTTGATAACATCAAAAAGGTGCTGCTATCTGCTCCGGCCTTAGCACTACCAGATGTAAAAAAACCCTTTATTCTCTACATTAAAAAAAAAAAAAATAACACAAGGAGTGCTCACTCAGACTCTAGGACCCTAAAAAAGGCCTATAGCCTACTTGTCTAAAAAGCGGGACCCAGTGGCTAGTGGATAGCCCCATTGCCTAAAAACTATAGCAGCGGCGGCCCTACTAATTAAGGATGCTGATAAGTTAACGCTGGGGCAGAAACTAACCATTATAGCCCCCCATGCCCTACAGAGCATCATCCACCAGCCACCAGACAGATGGCTATCAAACTCTAGAATAACACACTATCAGAGCCTGCTGCTCGACAAGGACAGAATAACGCTGGGACCCCCCGCCCCATTTAATCCGGCTACACTACTACCTGAACAATCATCAGGACCCGTCACTCATGACTGTCAACATATACTGGCAGAAGAAACCAGTATACGACGGGATTTAAAGGATCAGCCAGTGCCCCACTCTGAGATCATATGGTTCACTGATGGCAGCAGCTTCCTCCAGGACGATACATTTTCAGGATGGATTAAAGCCTTCCCCACAAAAAAAAAAAAAAAAAAAAAAAAAGACACAAATGGTGGTCAAAAAAATCCTGAAAGATATTTTTCCAAGATACGGCCTGCCTAAGGTAATAGGGTCTGATAATGGACCGGCATTTATGGCCCAGGTAAGTCAGGGGTTAGCCAGGACCCTGGGGATTAATTGGAGGTTACATTGTGCTTATAGACCCCAGAGCTCAGTACAGATAAAAAAATAAATAAAACCATTAAAGAGACCTTAACGAAATTAAGCTTAGAGACCGACATAAAAGATTGGACTATGCTCCTGCCTTATGCACTGTTTCATGCAAAAAATACTCCCTCTGTTTCTTTGTGTAACCTCACCCCCTATGAAATTCTCTATGGTGCACCTCCTCCAGTAAGGGACCTGACCCCAACTCTAAGACCTAACGATTCCTTTCACACCCCCTTGCTTAACAGACTTAAAACTCTTAAAATAACTCAGCAATACCTGTGGAAACAGCTGGCCACTGCCTACCAACCTGAGGACGAAGAAACTCCACACCAATATCAAGTGGGAAACTTCATCTACATAAAACAACATTAGGTATCATCCCTGGAACCTCGCATTTAAAGTCCCTCACAGGCTTTTTGGGATACTCACTCTGGCCTTCCCCCTCTGTACCAGGCCCACAGAAAAGTCTTAACTGACCTTCTCCAGAAGTCTTCACCATGGCTAAATTTAAGACTTTCAGCAAAAGAGTCCCTATAAAAAAATTCAATAGATAAACTTCCTCTTTTCATGTTGCCCTGTTCTACTTGGCCACTGGCTAAAAAAAAAAAAAAAAAAAAAAAAAAAAAAATCAGCACTCCTAAGCTAGACACCCCCTTACTAGTTTTTCACAAAATATGTAAACAAGGCCTCTGGCCTTGAACTAAGGCTTCACAGAGATGGCTACATTTCTAAGATAAAAAAGTTACCAACTGAACTCCATGGTAACAGCTGGCAGGGAAAAAAAAGCTCTCCCCCTCCCAGGTGTCCTTAAAAAGTTAACTTGCCCAGAACAGAGAAAAAAACAGAAACAAAAACTGCTTTTTGTAAACTTCTGCAGACTGTGAACTTCTGAGCCCTTTCCCTTACATGTTAAGTACAAAATTCTGAAACTACCCAAACTTAGGGTTCAAGGGATTCATTGATTACAACAGAAACAATGCCCTCTAAATCCGGTTGCAACCAAATAGGACTGTTTCCCTGTCTTTGGTGCTATCTTAGGTGCCTTGCCTTGTCCATCCCTACAACAGTATAATTCTATATACTTAAACATTGTTTATGTTTTCATAAAATGGTCAACAGATGTGATTAATTATGTAATGGTGCAGATGTTTCCCAGAGTACTCTATCATGACGCAGCTTCATTTAAAGATCAAATAAGGGGACATACAACCGTTCCGCTGGGAGCCTATATCCCTCACTTTAGCCATCCTATTAGGAATGGGAGTTACTGCAGGGGTGGGCACAGAAACCACTGCCCTAATCCATGGGACACAACAAATGACCCAATTAAAAACAGCAATGGATCAAAACTTAAAAATATTAAAAACCTCCATCACAACTTTGCAGGAATCTTTAACCTCTCTCTCTAAAGTTGTTTTACAGAACAGGCAAAGGTTAAATCTCCTCTTCATGAGAGAAAAAAACCTTTGTGCTGCATTAAAAAAAAAAATGTTGTTTTAATGCCGACCTTACTAAAGTTATAAAAAAAATCTATAAGTAAATTAAAAAAACACCTTAAAAAGCGTCAGCTGGAGAAAAAAGCCCAAAAAAGGTGGTATGAGTCTTGGTTCACACAGTCCCCCTGGTTAACTACGCTTTCATCAGCCCTGGCCGGTCCATTAATAATCCTCATATTATTACTAACTGTAGGACCTTGTTTGCTCAACTGTGTAGTTTCCTTTCTCCAAGCTCAAATTGGACAAGTCAAACTTATGGTAATCAGACAACAATATACCCCACTAGCAGACACAAAATGTGACACCCCCCAATGATCACTTTTATGATTAAAAGTAACCAAAAAAAAAAAGTGAAAAATGAAAGGTTAATAAAATAGGTACTTGTCACTCCGTTTTTCTGTATGCTTAACAAAACACTGTTGAAATCTTAAGAACTGTTTGCTAATCTTGTTCCCAGAATGTGCTGTCCCCAACTGCCAATCTGCAGAATGTAACTTCCCTCCCTGCCCTCTCCAAGAAAAGTATATAAGCTCTGCTTAAGCTGTTCTCAGGGCTCTTTGCTCTATCTCTTTGCTCTGTTCAAGTGAGCTCTGAGCCCCAGCATGCTGGTCAATAAACCCTTTGCCGTTGCATGAGATAGTCTCTTGGTGGTCTCTTCCTCCAACGCTCGCCTGACCTTTACAATCCAAACACATTAGTGAATCTTTCTATCAAAAAACAGGAAGCCAGTCATTAAGCACCTCTTGATACAATGGATTGAAAACTTACAATGTTTACAATGCTACCTTTCAAAAGAAAAAGAAGCACCCCTCTGATTAAACTTATCATTCCCATACCAAGGCGTCAGAAGAACCTGTTCACACAACAAATACTCAATTGACAAAACCCAAAATGTGAGAAATTGTGGGACAAATGATCTTTATTTCTGTAATAAATAAATTGCAAGGGGAAAAAGAAAGAGAAGGGAGAATTTGTAGATTAAGAGACACGCTGAATACAGATCTTGTTGGGATACTGATTAAAATACAAATATTTTTAAGAAATTACAAGTTGAAAATTTTTATTAAAATAGACTATCTTTTGCTTAGAGAAGTTTTAGATTTACAGCAAAATTGAGCAGAAAGTACAGAGAATTTCTATATAGTCCTTGCTCTCACATACTCACAAACTGTCAATCAATATTCCACACTAGAGTGGAACATCTGTTACAACTGATGAATTTACATCATTATATCTTTGTCACCCCAAGTCCTCAGTTTCCATTAGGGTTCATCCATGTCTCGGGTAGTAAGGCAGCCTAAACTGTGAACTACCCACAGGATGGGCACTCTAAAGAGAAAAATGGAAAAGAATGTTTGGGGACAATGGGACTGTGCAGCGCGGCCTAACCAGGCGCTGCCCAGTCCACCCCCACCCCCCCACACACCAAGTCTCCTGCTGCTCAACATGTGCTGCAAGGCTGTTTAGTGTTCATGTTGCCCAGGTCGGATGGGACTACCACTCCACTAACAAGCTGTCTGGATGTCCTTTCCTTAGTTGCTGTTCCATCATTCAAGCCTCCCTTGGCCTGTGGGTAACAGAGTACATGTTGAGTCCATCATAATCTGAGTAGGTCCATTGGCAGGTTGCTTGGGTAATGAAGTATGCTTCTTTGGTTAGAGAGAGGTCTCATGGGGATCCAAAAAAGATGGCAGAAGTTCTTCTCAAGGGTGGCTATGATAGTCCCACTGTCCACATAAGTGACACATATTTGTTTCTTCCAGGTAGCATGCTGTTTTCATAGTCCTTGTCCTCACATAAGGGATCCTTCAATAGTCCTTCACTCAGTTGCCATTTTTCTGACCAAATGGCTAGGGTTCTGGCAATGGCCCACAAATTGGTATGAAAATATATCAAGATGTGGTGGTAGCGGTGGCTTTTATGGTACTCACCACTGCATGCAATTTGGCCTATTGGGAGGAACATTCATGTTCAGTCTCAGTCAAAAGATGGCCATCCTCTGGCCTGATGGCAGATGCAGCCCACTGATCCTGTCTATTTTCACTTTTCAGAGCTGCCAGTAGATTATGCCACGATGATGGTAAACACATCTCTTAAAGGTTTCACCACTACACTGGGGTCCAAGTTTCTCACCCATGAATTTTTGGGGGACAAACTCAAGTCACACCCAAACCACAGCACAAAGCATCCCCTAAGCATCACTTGGTCCCTTCTGGTGAGCTAGACTTTTTTTTCACGGTCTACTGGTCTCTTGGGCTCCCCACTGGGCCTGATCTTGAATGTACCATTTCTATTTGGTAACTCAACTCTGTTGAGCCTGTCTAGTTTTAGTGGTGGGGTTTGTTCACATGCAGGGAGAATGGGCAGTTTGGGTCAGAGCATCACATGTAGTGCTCAGAGTGTGAGATTCTCTGTCTCCACCAGTGCCCAATAGCAAGCAAGGAACCACCATTCAAAAGGAGTGTGTCTGGGGTCACCTCAAGCAACTTATGTGTCCAAAATCCAAGAGGCTGGTGTACCCAGTGGCAATTTTCTACTTTTTCAATCTGTGAGTGTAGAGATTGAAGGCAGTGAAATTTCATTGGCTAATTGGCTCTAAAGGTTTTAAAGGTACTGTCAAGGACATGGCTTGTTGAATGGCTTCCAAGTAATGCTTCTGCAAAGGCTCTGAGTTGGTGACTTTGCCAGTCACTATTATGAGGAGGCCAAAAGTACAGCTGGGTGGGGAGTCTGTTGTATCCAGCACCCAAAGCTGTCCATCAGCTGTTGAGCCTCCTGTAATCATTGGTTACCTCCAGGGTTAAAAGTGTTTGTTTGACTATATCTGGGATATTTCTTTAGCTTCCTGCCCAAGTGGCCTTGGCATTCAGTCTTTGAAAGGCCATTGTTAGTTTCCAAGCCCTGCAGGCTTTTTTGACTAGCCAGATTAGTCTGTTAACTTGTTTCATTTTAATCTGTAGCAAGTTAGGAATTAGCACAAATGTCCTGCTCTCTGCTTAGTATGAAGTACTGCTTTGGGTGAATATTCTGTTGAGGCTTGGGGAGCTTAGGTGGTAGGCAGGCGTGAATGTGGCTCACTGCTATGGCTCTAGCTCTTAGCTATGAGGGGCATCCTCCCTGGGATGGTAAATATTCTGTGCCACAAAAAGCCCAAATGTCAATGCTTATAATTCATGTGTTATGCTCGAATTCGGGACCCCCAAAAGACCACCAGAGACCAAGATCGATGTAAACAGCAAAGAGGTGTTTATTGTGAGCTAGCTCAGTCCTCTGCGCGCACACACAGCAACTGGTGACTCTGAGAGGCCCCAAGCCCAGGGTTTGCAGCAGTTTTATACATTCTTTGGAGAGGGCAGGGACTTCACATACATCATAGCATCTCTTAGCAAATCATCACACACCACGGGAAAATCAAATAACAACTCTAAAACATGATTAGCACATTCACTGGCGGGAACAAGTTGGGTAGGGGTGATTGGTCAGTACAAGAGGGGTATTCATTTGAACTGATTGGTTTAAGCCAAGAGGGGTGTTCATGCTGAACTACATGGTTTCCCAACACGTTATCAACCACCATAAACTACTGGGAGGGTCATCTGGCATCCCAGGTATTTCCCTGTCTCATGCTGATTGGTGGCTGCTAGGGGGTTACTATGGGTCTCCACCTAGCCTGACTGAGTCAGGGACACCTGGCCCAGTAGATGTCTCCTGTTATTTGTATATAAACCACTTAGCAAGGTGGGAATGTGCCTAGGAGTGCTCTGTGGGTCTTTCCAAGGACAAATGTCATGTCCCTTCCTTGGACAGGCTTTCTCTGAGATAGAGGCTGGTTTTTCACATGCAGCAGTGAAAATCATAGTCACTGGCATCCAGAATCTTTCAAAAGGCTCCACTCACAAACATCACAAGCAAATATGCACTGGGGTGGTTACCGCATGCATTCCCAAATCCTCCTGATATCATCAGTCTAACTTTTCCCCGAGGGGTCCTGGAAATATTGTCATGTGGGCTCCAATGTCCAAGAACACTGAACAAATCTGAATGCCCTTTTCCTCCCTTTTTTCTTTACAGGAGTACAGGGCCCCTGGTCCTATACAGGAGACCTTGGTCCCATTCCTAAATGCCACTAAGACTAAGACATCTGGATCTGCAATGTTTCTCTATCAAACAAACATACCACCAGGCTGCACAAAACATTCATGGCCTTTCTCCCTATAATGTCTTTAGATAATGAATCTCTCTGTGAAGACCCACATAGTTCCCTTTAAGATTCTTCAGGGACTGAGTACTTCTTCCTCATTCCCTCTCAAATTTCCTCTGACTACCTACTTCTTTAGCTCTTGGTTCCAAGAACAAGTGGTCAAATAAGTACTCGATGACTTGTCCCTCCCTCTTCTGTTTCCACACTGCTTTCTCTCTGCTTAAATCCATGTAGCTAGCTCATTCACATCCATGGGAACCCTTCCTTTCCTATAATACATCCAGCCATGTGTCCTGATCCTGTGCCCCAAGGCTGATATTTCTGCTGGGGGACAGGTATGGGGTGGCAGGGAGGGAGGATATTGCACCTCCCACTCCACCAGAAAGCCATGGTTCTGACCCAGCAGGTCCTGTTCTCCATGAGAAATTTGTGAAGCAGGTTCACTTGTGTGCTGGTTACTAACTTGCCTGAGTCAGTGAGACTGAACATATTCATCTCCAACAAGTTATTAAGTGAATTTATTTCTTATTTCTTACACGTGAGCAGCAAGGGACACCACAAGCCAAGAATTCATGGTGAGCCAGTAGCCCAAGACTCAGAAACCTGCCCAGGATGGATGGCATCTTGACAGCAAGTGCCCCACTTGCACCATAGCTGAGAGCCCTGGAAAGCAGACCACCCAGAGGTCATGTGAGACACTGGACTAATTCATAGAAGAACATTCTGTTGCGGGGTTGGAACAGGGGGAGTTTGAAACAGAGCCCAGGCTGTTTTGGCCAGCTCCCATTGATCTCAAGATGTTACTTCCCAGCACATTCTGTAGTCACTCTTGAGAAATATAAGCAAGGAAGATGGGAAAGTGTGTTGGTGCAAGGCCACCCAAAAAACTGTCCTGCAGTTAGTTGTCTACTTCTCCCACTAGAGCTCTTAATATATTAATCATAGTTGTTTTAAATTCCTGGTCTGATAATTCCAACCTCCTTGCCAAATCTGAGATTGGTTCTGATAACTCTTCAAGCTGTTCTTTGTCATTTACTGATGACATAAGTTACATTGACTGACTTTTCTTATGTGAATCCATCCTGGTATAACTGTCTGTCTTAGTATACAATTATTTGTATTGGCTTTGTTTGCCAGTGTTTTATTAAGGAATTTGACATTTATAGTCATTCATGATATTAGCCTGTGGTTCTTTGACTTTGGTACTGGGGTAACACCTGGCTTTATCAAATAAGTTAGGAAGGATGTCTTTCTATTTTGGAGAAGATTTTGAGGAATATTTGTGTAATTCTTGTTTTAAATGTTTAGCAGAATTTTTTTTTTTGCAAGGTCAGCTGACTTGGACTTTTCTTTGCTGGGTGGTTTTTGATTACTGACTCATCCTCTTTACTTTTTATGTAACTCCTCAGATTTTTCTGTTTTATTAAAAGTCATATTTGGTCGTTTGTATGCTTTCAGGAATTCTGCAGTTCATCTGAGTTATCTGATTTGAATTGTTCAGAATACTATTATATTACTCTAAGGTACATAGTAATTTTTCCACATTTCTTTTTTTTCTTTCTGTGTGTGTGTGTGTGTGTGTGTGTGTGTGTGTTGCTGGGGATTAACCCAGGGCCTTGTGCATGCTAGGCAAGCACTCTTACCAACTGAGCTATATCCCCAGTCCCTTCACCTTCATTTCTGATTTTAGTTATTTGCGTTTCTATTTTGGATCAAAGAAACAACTTTCCGTTTTTGTGATTATCGTTTGTCTATTCTCTTATTTATTTACATTTACTCTGATTTTTTTTTTTGTCTCCCTTATCCTGGTCATAGTTTTATTTTCCTCCTTTTTAATTTTGCAAGGTCTTCCATTAGGTTATTGATTTCAAAGTCTTTCTTCTTTTTTTAAATGTAAGCCTTACTGTAGGGCAATTCCCACTTACCATGCAGGACACATGCCAAGATCCCCAGTGTATGTCTGAGACTGCAGACAGTATGTATTTTCCCATACATATCTATGATAAGCTTAATTTGTAAATAAGGCATGAAAGATATTAGTAACAATAACTCAAAATAGACTAATTGTAACAATATGTTGCAATAAGAGTTAACTATTTCTAGAATTTTCCACTTGATATTTTCAAGCCATGGTTGATTGCAAGTAACTGAAATTGTGGAAACTGGGCAAGGGGGTTATTATACTAATAGTTGCCTTATAAGAACTGCTTTTACTGCTTCCTGTGGTTTATGGTATGTTGTGATGCCATTTTCATTCATCTCTAAATACTTTCTAATTTCTCTTGTAATTTATACTTTGACCCATTGGTTATTTAAGAATATGCTATTGGACTGAGGATGTATCTCAAACACTTTTGCTGAGCATGAGCAAGGCCCTGGGTTCAATTCTCAGCACACACGCGCATGCGCACACACATACAGAGAATGAAAGAAGAAAAAAGTGTTCTTCAATTTCCATACATTTGTGAATTTTTTCAATTTCCATACATTTGTGAATTTTCTAGTTTTCCTTCTGTTTATTCTCTTGTGGTCATAGACACTACGTCATATGATTTCAGTAATTATAAACCTGTTTTGTGCCCATACATAGAATCCATCCTGGAAGATGTTTCATGTATACTTGAGAAAAATGTGTAAACTACTGTTGTGTCAAGTGGTCTATGATGTCTGGTATGTCTGGTTGGTTTATTATGCAGTTCCTGTTCTCTACATCCTTACTGGCTTTCTATCTCTGTGCTCTAAATTCAAAGGTAACTATTGAAGTCTCCAACCGTTATTCTAGAATGATTTTTCCTTTTAATTCTGTCAATGTTTGATGAATATATTTTTGGATATATGTTTATATTTTCTTGATGAATTTATACATATAAATGTGTGTGTGTGTGTGTGTGTGTGTGTGTGTGTTATTTATTTGTTTTAGACAGGGTGTCACTAGGTTGCCAAGGCTGGCAATTCTTCTGCATCAACTTCCCCGGGATCTGGGGTTACAGACATGCACCACTGCTTTGGGCTTATAATTTTCTTTATCGTAATAGTTTTTGACTTACAGTCCCTTTGTTTTTTTATTAGTACAATCACTCTGGTTGTCTTTTGTTTATGATTTGTATGGAGTATATTTTATGATCCTTGTGTCTTTGGATTTCAAATGAGTTGTAGACAGCATATAATGGGAGAAATTTTTAAAAATCCATTCTGCATATCTATGCCTTTTATTTCTAGTATTTAATACTTTCTAGTAAATAGTAATTACTAATAAGGTCTTCTATCAGGTTGATATGTGTTTTATTTCTCTTCCCATTTCACTTCTGCCTGCTTTTTCTGTTAAATAGTATTTTTGTAGCATACTAAAAGATTCCCTTCTCATTTCCTTTTTAAAAAGTGTACATTTTACAAGACATTTTCTTAGTAGTTATCATGAGAATTACAGTTAACATTCTAAATTTATAATAATCTAATATGAATTAATATCATAAACTTCAAAAGCATAAAAAACTAGATGTTACACAGGTTTGTCTCCCTGCTTTGTGCCTTATACATCTTTATAGATTGCATGACCATGATCATCAATTCAGAACTATTGTTTTATGTGTTTTTCTTTTGAACCATCTAGGAAAAAAAATAGTGCTGCAAATTGAAATTGCACTAATGCTGAATCTTGTATTTTACCCATTTGCTTTCCTTCATTGAAGTTTATTTCTTCATATGGTTTCTAGCTACCATGTAGTCTCTTTCATTTCTGCCTGACTTTGTCACTTTTTGGAGGACAGGTGTACTAGTGACCAACTCCTTAGATTTTATCTAGGAACATCTTAATTTCTCCAGGTAGTTTTGCTGTTATAAAATTCTTGGTGGTTAGGATTTTTATATTTCAGTGATGTAAAAGTGTCCTCTCTTGCTTTCTGGGCTGCATGATTTTGGATGAGAACTCCTCTCTTAATCTAAGGGTGCATCCTTGTATGAGGCTCTGTTCTGTTGCTTATTTCAAGACATTGTCTCCTTTATCTTTCAACTGTTAGATCATAATGTGTCTTCCAACCTTCTTGAATGTATATATGTGTGTGTTTATCAAATTTGAAATATTTTCAACAATTGTTTCTTCAATCTTTTTTTTTTTTTTTTTTTGGTACTAGGGATTGAACCCAATGGTACTTAATCACTGAGCCACATCGCCAGCACACACACACACACTTTTTTTTTTTGGTACTGGAGATTGTACTCAGTGGCACTTGACACCGAGCCATATTCCCAGCCCTATTTTGTATTTTATTTAGAGACAGGGTCTCACTGAGTTGCTTAGAGACTCACAGTTGCTGAGGCTGGTTTTGAACACGTGATCCTCCTGTCTCAGCCTCCTGAGCTGCTGGGATTACAGGTGTTTCATTTTTTATTTTGAGACAAGTTCTCACGAAGTTGCTGAGGCCTCACTAGGTACTAAGCTGGCTTTGAATTTGTGATACTTCTGCCTCAAACTTCTGAGCCGCTGGGATTACAAGCGTGTGCCACTGGGCCTGGCTTTTCAAATACCCGGTATTATTCTCTTTCTAGTTTCCTCCTTCTGAGGTTCCCATTGTTAAGTATGTTGGCAAGCTGGAAGGTGTTCTGCAGGCTTCTTTCTTTCTCTTTGTCTTTACTCTTTTTCCTTTCTGCTCCTTAAACTGGATAATTCTAATTGATTTACCTTCCAATTTACTTACCCTTTCTTACTCAGATGTCGTATTGGAATCTTGTAGTAAGCTTTTAATTTTAATCATACGTCTCAGCTCCAGAATTTTCTAATTGGTTGCTTTTTTTTAAAAGAGAAGATTTGCAAATATTTTATTTTGCAATATTGAACTTTTTAAATTTTAAATTTGTTTTAATTATACATGACAGAAGAATGCGTTGATGCACTTTGATATACATAGATGGGATATAATTTCTCATTTTTCTGAGTGTACATGTTGCAGAATCATATTGGTCATGTAGATACATGTTATATATATGTTTTATATATGTGTGTGTGTGTGTGTGTGTGTGTGTGAGACACACAGTAATAATGTCTATCTTTCCTATCCCCATATCCCCTCCCCTCCCATCACTTCCATCTACCTAATCTAAGGTAACTCTGTTCTTCCCTAGTGCCCTCCAGCCTTATTGTGGTTGCTTTTTAAATTTTTTTTTAAATTTTTTAATTTATATATGACAGCAGACTGCATTACAATTCTTATTACACATATAGAACACAATTTTTCATATCTCTGCTTGTATACACAGTATATTCACACCAATTTATGTCTTTATACCTGTATTTTGGATAGTAATGATCATCACATTCCACCACCATTAATAACCCCATGCCCCCTCCCTCCCCTCCTACCCCTCTGCCCTATCTAGAGTTCATCTATTCCTCCCACGCTCCTGCTCCCTATCCTACTATGAATCAGCCTCCTTATATCAAAGAAAACATTCGGCATTTGTTTTTTGGGGATTGGCTAACTTCACTTAGCATTATCTTCTCTAACTCCATCCATTTACCTGCAAATGCCATGATTTTATTCTCTTATATTGCTGAGTAATATTCCATTGTGTATATATGCCATTTTTTTTTTTATCCAGACTGGTAGACCAATGGTACAGAATAGAAGACACAGAGATTAACCCACAAAACTACAATTATCTTATATTAGACAAAGGTGCCAAGAACATGCACTGGAAAAAAGATAGCTTCTTCAACAAATGGTTCTGGGAAAACTGGAAATCCATATTCTACAAAATGAAATTAAACCCCTATCTCTCACCATGCACAAAACTCAAATCAAAATGGACAAGGACTTAGGAATACAACCAGAGACCTGCGTCTAATAGAAGAAAAAGTAGGTCCTAATCTCCATCATGTGAGATTAGGCCTCAACTTCCTTAATAAGACTCCTGTGGCACAAGAATTAAAATCAAGAATCAATAAATGGGATGGACTCAAACTAAAAAATTTCTTCTCAGCAAAAGAAACAATCTGTGAAGTGAATAGAGGGCCTACATCTTGGGAGCAAATCTTTACCCCTCACACATCAGATAGAGCACTAATCTCTAGGGTATATAAAGAACTCAAAAAGCTAAACACACACACACACACACACAAAAACAAATAATCCAATCAATAAGTGGGCCAAGGACCTGAAGAGAAGAGAGACTTCTCAGAATATGACGTATAATCAATTAACAAATACATGAAAAAATGTTCATAATCACTAGCAATTAGAGAAATGCAAATCAAAACCACTCTAGATTTCATCTCACTCCAGTCAGAATGGCAGCTGTTATGCATACAAACAACAATAAGTGTTGGTGAGGATGCGGGAGAAGAGATACACTCGTACACTGCTGGTGGGTCTGCAAATTGGTGCAGCCAATATGGAAAGCAGTGTGGAGATTTCTTGGAAAATTGGGAATGGAACCACCATTTGACCCAGCTATCCCTCTCCTCAGTCTATACCCAAAGGGCTTAAAAACATCATACTGCAGGGACACAGTCACACCAATGTTTATAGCAGCACAATTCACAATAGCTAAACTGTGGAACCAACTTCGATGCTTTTTATAGTTTCTCTTTATTGATATTCTCTATCTGTTCACAAACCAGTCCCCTGGTTTCCTTTCACTCTTTCAGCACATTTCAGATAAATGACTTATCTTCTTTGTCTAGTAATTCCAAAAGATGTGCATCCTAAGAGACAATAGCTGTTTACGTTTCTGCAAATTGGACCATGCTTAGGTTTTTTTCATGCTTGTAATATTTCCTTGAAAACCAGACATCTTAAATATAACACAATAACTATGATTCAGATTCTCCTCCCTTTTCATGGTTCCCATTTGTGTTCAGGTTGAACCTATTTATTTGGTGAACTTTCTATTTTTTAAGTCTGCATTTTTTTTTATCATGTATGATCTCTGAAGTCTCTGTTACTTGAGATGGTACCAAGGTAATTTTTGATACATAATTACTTGAACAGTAGGAGCAAAAAAAAAAAAAAAAAAAAGAAAGAAAGAAAGAAAAGAAAAGAAAAAGAAAATTGCAGAGAGAGAACAGTGTTTGCAGACTGGCATGTCCTGGGGTTCTTCTCCAGTGCCTAGCTGTATCATATACAACTCTACATTGATGACCAGCCAGAGGGTAAAGCTAGGGGTTTTTCGTGGTCTTTTCTGAGTTTATGATGGGCCCTGAACATGCACATGGCTTTTAAATGCCCAGCATAGATGTGCTTTTAATGCCTTAATTTGACAGAGAAACTCTTGCCCTAGGTTTCCCTCAACAGTGAGTTTGCCCCTTAGTGGCTATGAATTGTTAGTTTGTCTTACAAAGTCTTTAAGGAATGTGTGTTGCTTTTCTACCATGAGTGAGTTCTGGGTTAAGTAAAACACGGACGTGTGACTTGTATCATTCTTCTGATAGCTCCACAGCACAAAGTTAGACCAACACTAGAGATCTATACTAGGAATACAGTTTGTGTTTTGGTTTTTTTTTTTTTTTTTTGGTACCAGAGATTGAACCCAGGGGCATTTCACCACTGAGCCCCCCTCCAGCCCACCCCTCCACTTTTTTTTTTTTTTTTTTTTTTTTTAATTTTGAGACAGTGTCTCACAAGTCCTTAGGGCCTCCCTAAGTTGCTGAAGTTGGCTTTGAACTTGTGATCCTCCTGCATTGCTGGGATTACAGGAGTGTGCCACCATGCCCAGCTCATACTAGGAAGTTAGACCAACTTCTTTAGCCCCCCCCCCCTCCAGCCAGGAGGTGGAGGAGAGAGCAAATAAAAATGCCACAAAGTTTCCTACCACTTTTTAAGTTTCAATTTTCCTGGTTTAGTGTTCATTTGGTTGCTGTAAATCTTGGACTATTTTTCAGATTTATTCTAACAGTTTCCCTAGGGTTTTTTTTTGTTTGTTTGTTTTTGTCTTCTTTAAAAATATATATATTTCTGCAGTAAAATATGTTCTTGGGGCTGCATTTTCTCCCATTTGTGCTGATGTCACCCCAAATATTTTTAGTAAGGAAAAGAAACAGTTTGGAATTGAAGTCCAAGACAGACAACTAAGGAACTAGAGCCACTGATTCCAAAACAGCAGGAATATGGCTAAAGACCTTTTTGCAAATATGGTTATATTTGGATAGCCAACCTTTATGATTATTAATAAAATTTTCATACCATTGTCATATTTCATTTTTTCCCAATCCACTGGTAAGATGAGTTAATTCAGAGCCCAAAATCAATAAATTCTAAGACAAAAGTAAATTTGCTTTGAAACAATAAAAAATATTATAATTACCACAATAAAAAGTTATTATTATGAATACCTTCTTAAAACACCATTGGTTTATAGAGTTTACCATAAAAAAAGTAACAAAGATATGCTTTGAAATCAGAGAGATTAATGAAGGTAAAAGTGATATATGACATGAGGTTTCCTATTCTCCCTTTCAGGTTCTAGATTGGTGAATTTTTTCAGTAAATGTTTCTTGATTTTACTTCTATTTTAAGTAGCAAATGGAACTAAAGTAGGTAAATATTTTCACACCACCAGCTGTGCAATTTTGTTGATGGTTTTTGATTGTGAAATCTGAGAAGCAGCTCATTTTCAAGTGTGTCTATTAGCAACTCTGCAGTTTCACTCTGTGCCTCCTGCTTTGGAACTTTGGCCTTAAACGTCAGTGAGCACCACCCCCATTTTTAAAACCCCAGACTCCAAATGAGAAAGGTGTCAAAGGCAAAGGGGGAAGAATAGTTTGGTGCAGAAAGGGGAAAGCCAGTAATCCCAGCCGCTCAGGAGGCCAAGGCAGGAGGATCATGAGTTCAAAGGCAGTCTCAGAAAGTTAGTGAGGCACTTAGCAACTCAGTGAAAGCCTGTCTCTAATAAAATATTTAAAAAGGGTTGGAGATGTGACTCTGTGGTTAACCATCCCTGGGTTCAATCCCTAGTATTGAAAGAGAAAAAAGGAAAAAAAAAAAAGAAAGGGAAAAGCTGCCTTTGGCTCCTGAAGCCCCATAAAGTCCTGGTCTCCAACCTGCCTGTTTAATGTTAGATCAGGCAGTAAAGACAGAAGAAGACAACATGCAAGTTCTTCTCTTTTTCCTTCTGCCAGTCTCGTGGGGTGGGGATTGAAAATGTTAGGTGGCCAGGAGAAGATGAAATTAAAGAATAGATGTAACAATGTCCCTTTTTTATATTTTGGGACGTGTTTCTTTCACTCAAACAGAAATGAAGAAGAATTTACAAAACTTTCAATAAAGTATAGGGACAAAATTAAAGTAAGCACCTAATTAACTTTTATGGGCTGAAATCATGACAACTAAACTGAATCAAGTGCTAACATCCAGGAAAGCAGTAAGAGTTATTTTTTCTAAAAAGTACAAGTTGTCTTAGTATCTTTCATGGAAGTTTGGACAAAAAGGGAGACGCACAAAAGCAAGGAACTGGAAGTATCAGAAAACCTTTGCCCTGTGTTAACACGGTGAATCTCTTCATCTTTATGGCCAGCTAGAAAAGTGAATTCAAAGACAATTCAAATAAAGGATATTTGTTATAGGCAGCACATAGTGGAATCTTATGTTTTTTAAATCTAGTCTGACAATTTTTTTTTTGGTAGCTGGGATTGAACCCAGGGATGTCTTACCACTGACCCGATCCCTTTTATTTTATTTTATTTTTTTATCTTGACCAGGATCTCACTAATTGCTTAGGGCCCTGCTAAATTGCTGAGGCTAGTCTCAAACTGGTCTCAGCCTCCCAAGCTGCTGGGATTATAGGTGTGCACCACCGCCCCCCAGCCATACATAATTAGCATATATTTTGTATGTTAAATGTATTATACATGGTGAAAAAAGAAGAAAGAATCGTGAGAGATCCTGTTTTTCTGTGAGAGGATGTTTATTGGAGGCAGGAACTGCTGGGATGAGGATAATGCTCCATGGCCTTTTAAAGGGGCTACTTGTAATACTTGAGAGCTTTACTACGGTAACATCAGGACAAGGTATGAAATTATTAGTTATGTAATATGACACCTTTACTTCAAATGGTACCAGGAACAGAAAGTACATTAAAGTTCATATGTTTTGATAAATTTTTACTTTTTGATAAATTTTCAACTTATAATTGATTTGTGTGTATTTCGTGGTATTAAATTGATATAATTGAGGAGTATCTACATATATTTTATTCATTCATGACATCCCTTTTGTAAAATTTTTTTCAATATTTCTGGACTATGTAGTTCTTCTGGGAGTTTTTTCAAGAAAAAAACAAATTCATGTATAAGTGGATCCACATAGTTCAAACCTGTGCTGTTTGAGGGTCAACTATAGCTCTATTTGTCTGTCACCCTGCTGTGGATTTCCTATCCGCATCCCTAATAGTGCTGTTGGGTTTTTACTAAATATTTTTATGCCTTACTTATTTGGTACTAGAGATTGAACCCAGAGGAGTTTTACAAACTAAGCCACATCCCTTGGCTTTCATATTTTTTGAATTTTTTTGGTACTAGGGATTGAACCCAGGGATGTTGAATCACTGAGCTACATCCCCAGCCCTTTTTTACATTTTATTTAGAGACAGGGTCTAGCTAAGTTGCACTGGGTGTCACTTAGTTGCGGAGGCTGGCTTTGAACTTTCCATTTTCCTGTTTCTACCTTCCACGTCGTTGGGAATACAGGTGTGCACCATCACACCCAACCATATTTTTCATCTTGAGACAGGGTCTCACTAAATTGCTCAGGCTGCCCTTGAACTTGTGATCCATCTGTCTCAGCTTCCTGAGCCCCTGGGATTACAGACATTCACTACTGCACCCGGTCCTCATTCTTTCTTTCTTTTTATTTTGGGATACAGTTCAGTTACTTATAAACAGCTTGATCCTTCCTGGTCTTGTTTTTGTCATTTTTTAGGTGTCCCAGAGCAGGGCTCATCCCAGGGTGGATTCCCCGCTGCTGAGGTTTGCCTTTCTTATTACTTTACCCGTTTCCTGTGAATCATGAGTCTTTGCAGCCTGGCTGAGGGCAATGGGCTCTCTTCCTGGCATTATGTGAGCACAGGCACAGTTTCCTCCAAGTTTTTCAGTTGTTTTTTCCCTCAGTTTCCTGGCACACATGCATTCTTTGTTACTCTGCTAAATATTCAAGGGGGACCCTCTGCAGATCTCCAGGGCTCTTTCTCTGTACTGCCCTCTCCTCTTCGGGGTTCTGTCCTGGGATCTCTACCTGCCTTGGCTTTACCAGGCTCTCAGCTTCAGCACCTCACTCTCATGAGTCTGGTAGACTGGACTTTTCAGTTCCTTTGGCCTGGAGCTGGGACATTGGGAAGGTCCTATCAGGGATCATTGTATTCATTGCCCAAAGCCTGTTGTCTTGAAAATGGTTGTTTAATGCATTTCATCTGTTTTATTTTGGGCTGTTTTGTTACAGGGTTTGGGCATGCCACCAGGCCGAGGCAGCCACAGCAGTCCCCCCTCAGCCCATTCTTGCAATCATGCCAGAAAGATCGACCTGTCACTCAGAGTAGCAGCCATGAATTTATTAAGGGAAAAGGAAAAAGGAAAAAGGAAGAGAGTGGGTCCTTTCAGAGGGCATGAGAATAGCAGCCCCTCCTGCCTTCCGGAGTCCAGGGAGGTTTTCAGAGTCCCACAGCCCTGCCGACAGCAGGAGATCACACTTCCAAGTCTCCACCGACAGCTCTAGGTCAGTTTGCTCCCTACTGACTGGTTCTAACTGAAACCTGCTTGTACGGATTTTATGGTTAGGAGGACTTTTTCTTATCTTCCTAAGATCTGGTCTGTGTAAGGTCACAAAAGTCCACCCCCCTTCCCTTCAGGATAATATGTTCTTTCTTTGTATCTTCTCTTGTACTGGGAATTGAACCCAGGGGCACTTTACCACTGAGCCACATCCCCAGCCCTTTTTTTATTTTTTATTTAGGGTCTCACTAAGTTGCTCAGGCTGTCTTTGAACTTGCCATCCTTCTGCCTCAGCCTCTTATATCACTGGGATTACAGGCATGCACCACTGCACCTGGAATTTCTGTTCTTTTTATTGGCATTTGGGGCCTTCATTTCTCCTATAGATTATAGGTTGTTTGCTAAAGAATGTAACATTTCCTATTGACTTAAGCTGGGCAGGGCTACAGGTAAATTGCTTTTTCTTTTTCGTTTCTTCTCTCTCTCTCTCTCTTTACTAGGAATCAAACCCAGGGCACCTAGTTGCCAAGTCACCCAGATGGCCTTGAACTTGCGATGCTCCTGCCTCAGAGGGCTCCTCATGCTGGGATTATAGATATGTATCACCAAGCCCATAAATTGCTTTTTTTTTTTTGAAGAAAGTATGTGAGGGTCAGCACAGTGAGCTCAGTCTATAGAATTATTCCCTTAACCTCATGTTCCCACCTTCATTGTCTGTCAGTCCCTTATTAGTTTCAGGTAGGAACATATATCAGTTCTTGGCCAGAAGCAGAATTGCAATAGAGCCTCAGACATGCTGGACATTATCTAGAATGCTCTTCTCACCCTCTGCCCGTTTCCTGCTTATCCTTCATTTCTGATGATATCTGTCTCTTCTTCAGGAATATCTTTTCAGGCCCAGAGTAGATTCAGTTCCTTGACATAATTTCAAAACTGTTTCTTTACAGCATCTGTATGAATTTATAATGGTCATTTTATTTGTATTCTCCACTAGACTTTAAGATAAACCAGTGCAGAGGTTTTGTGTGTTTTTTTAGTCTGATAACCTTCCACTTGAGAGGCACTCAGTTTGTTCACTATATGTGTGAGCAATTGTGAAAAGGTGCAATCCTTTATATAGAAAAAGTGATCGATCGTGTGTTTTATTTCTATCTTGTTTTCTCCCTGAAACAGATTCTGCTAGCCTTTAAAAATCCAGAATCCCATTTCTTCATATAAAAGATTAATAGTTTAATAGTGTTCACAGGAACCAGGCTTGGTGGCGCACCTTCAGTAATTTAGCAAGAACCTACTCAAAAGATTTTTAAAAGTGCTGGGAGGGCTGGGGTTGTGGCTCAGCAGTAGAGCACTCACCTAGCATGTGTGGAGCTCTGGGTTCGATCCTCAGCACCACATAAAAATAAATAAAATAAAGGTATTGTGTCTGACTACAACTAAAAAAAAAAAGTATTTAAAAAAAAGTTCTGGGGATGTAGCTCAGTGGTAAAGTGCTCCTGGATTCAGATTCAACCCCTGTATAATAATAATAATAATAATAATAATAATGTTGATTGAAACACTAATCAATGCATAGGAAAGCTAGCAGTAAGATGAGAAGGACTCTAAAAAATATAATAATGAAAGAGAGGGGTGAGCTTCTGGCCACTTCCCTTATCTCCAATCTTGAGGAGAGGATCTAAATGTGGTGACCCTGGTTGTAAAGGAATGTACTCATAAAGATCTGAGAAACTCTACTTGTGCAGTGGACACCCTACCTATCCCATATGTTCCCCTGCCTTCAGGTGCAATGTGGCCTACAAAAGGAGTTTTCAGAAACCAAAGATATGAAATCACACTTACAGGCTGAAAATGGAATGGGAATGAGAACTCTGCAATTTGAGGTATCCTTGTCATAGGACAGATGAGGCTGGACACCTGAGGAATTAGCAGGAAGCAAGTTTATTGGCTGCAGCTGGGTCCATAGTGTCTGCAATTTCCTCCTCTGGACCATGAATCTAGAAATTCCTTGGGCTTTATACCCAGTGAGATGGGGGGCTTGGAGGTTTACATTTTTGCAAGAGTCTATATAAAAAATATTTTTTTCTTTGAATTCTCAGAAAGTGCTTTTTGGGGCTGGAGATGTGGCTCAAGCGGTAGCGCGCTCGCCTGGCATGTGTGCGGCCTGGGTTCGATCCTCAGCACTACATAAAAACAAAGATGTTGTGTCCGCCAAAAACTGAAAAATACATATTGAAATTCTCTCTCTCTCTCTCAAAAAAAAGTGTTTTTGTCATTTTTTAGAACAGTCAGAGGTTTTACACTTTTTAGCACAAAAGCAGGAGTAACATCAAGTCCACTTAGCTTTTGCAAAACAGAGCAATGGAAAATAGGAAATTCTAACCACACTGAGCCCTTTTGCAGAAATTTTTGCTGATATTCTATTAACAAGAGCAATTGTGGTTATGGTGAGGATCTCTGGAGAAGCTTAATTAAGATGCATTGGTAAGGGGTGCCACTACATCTGATTCTAGATTTGTTTGTTTTGTGACACTAGGGATTTAACTCAGGAATGCTCTACCTCTGAGCTATATCCCAGCCCTATTTTTTTTTTTTTTTTTAATTTTAAGACAGGGTGTCACTAAGTTGCTGAGTTTGGCTCAAACTTTTGGTCCTCCTATCTTGACCTCCCAAATTGCTGGGATTATAGGCATGCACCACCACTCTGGCCTTTCATATACTAGTTTCAAAGAAATGTTTGCACTTTTTACTTTATGCTACAGACCCATAGGGGAATTGCTGACATCAGGGATTTTGCAGGAGTCTTGTGGAGTGTGAAATTCTTGGAAATAATATGACAAGTTGTTAACCTAGAATACTTCCACTAATTAAATGCATATTCTTCCAAATCACAATGTTAATGTCTATGTAGAAGTCCACAATATATAAATTTTGCTCTTTATTTAGCAAGTATCATTTTGGGTTTTTTTTCTTATTACAATTAATGCTACAAGTAACATTATTTATATGTATATCGTTTTCTAATTGTTTACTTTGAATAAATCGTTTGATATAGAGTTATTTGGTTAAAGTAAAAGAATTTTTTAAAAAGGTCTTTGATCAATATTTCTCAGTTGTCCCCAGGAAAATTTATATTAATTTACAATTCCACAAGGGGAACATGAATTGGTCATTTTTCTCAACCCCATTTTTTTGGCATTTATTGGTACACTATAGTTGTACATAATAATTGGGTTCATTTTGACATAATCATACATGCATGGAATTTAAGTTACTCCATTTGAGTCCCCAGTCTCCCCTTCCCTTCCTTTCCTCCCTCCCTCTCGTCCTCTTTTACTCTACTGGCCTGCCTTCCATTCATTCATGTATTTATGTTTAATTGGTACTTTATGCATATGTGTAAAGGTGGAATTCTCTGATATATTTATACATGCATTTAGCTAATTTTGTCAAGTTCAGTCCATATGTCCTCCCCCTTCTTATCCCTTCTCCCTCCCCCTCAATCTCTTTCTTTGCTGACCTTCTCTCCATCTTTATGATATCTGAATCCCTACCCCACTTTTACCCCCTTACTTTGCTCTAGCTTCTACATATGAGAGAGAACATTCACCCTTGACTTTGAGTCTTGCTTATTTCACTGAGCATGATGTTCTCCAGCTCCGTCCATTTGTCAGCACATGCCATAATTTCATTCTTCTTTATGACTGAATAAAACTCTATTGTATATACGTATTTCTCCTTATCCATTCTTCTATTGATGGGCACCTGAACTGGTCTCAAATCTTGACTATTGTGAGTTGGGTTGCTATAAATATTGATGTGACTATCACTAAATATGCTGATTTTAGTTCTTTTGGATAAATACAACAGAGTGGGACAGCTGCGTCATGGTGATTCCATACCTAGTTTTTTGAGGAAATGCCATACGGCTTCCCAGAGTGGTTGTACTAATTTGCAATCCTGCCAACAAGGTATCAGTGTACCTCTATCCCCATATCCTCACCAGCATTTATTGTTGCTTTCTTAGTAATTTCCATTGTGACAAGAGTAAGATGGAATCTCAGTGTAGTTTTGCATTTCCCTGACTGCTAGGAATATTGAACACTTTCATGTATTTGCTTGTTATTTGTATTTCTCTTTTTGAGAAATGTCTGACTAGTTCTTTTGACCATTTATTTGTCAACCTAGAAATTAAAAAGCCCCCAAAAAAGTTTTGGTTTGTGTGTACGTTGTGATGCTGGAGATCAAACCTAGGACCTTGAAAATACTATGCTAATATTCTACCACTGAGCTAGACCGTCAGCTACAATTTCATTCTTAACATGTACAAAATAAAAAGTGAATTCAGAAGTGATTGACTATTCATCATCTCTCATCTATTATTTTTTATTTATTTTTTGGTAACAAAGAGATTGAACTCAGGGGTGCTTAACCACTGAGCCACATCCCCAGATCTTTTTTGTATTTTATTTAGAGACAGAGTCTCACTGAATTGCTTAGGCCCTTGCTAAGTTGCTGAGGCTGGCTTTGAACTTGCTATCCTCCTGCCTCAGCCTCCTGAGCCATTGGGATTACAGGCATGTACCATCGTGCTCGGCTCTCATACCTACTTTATTTACCATATACATGATTACTAACAAGATAAGTTGGAAGTGTAACTGAAAAAATATAAAATGTGTGATAACAGATTATTAGCCTCCTAGTCATCTTGAATTCTAGTAACATGCAGATATACGTAACCTGGAAATCACCTGATCGTGCTATCTTATACTGTAAATCATTTTTAGGGATACCTGTAATAGTTTAAAAAATAAAAATTTATTTTTTTGAACAATTTATAAACTTTATGTAAACAATAACTTTAAAAATTTATTTGACTTTTAAAGCATCTGTTCAGTTTGAAGAGTTTGACTGCTGTGTCAAAAAGATAATTTTCTAACTGTAACTTTACTTTCAAATTGTAAATAAATTCAAAATTCCTTTTCTATGATATTTATCTGAGTTACTATGAATGTTCCCAGCAGCCAAGCCATGAAAATTGCCTGGATATTGGCTGAGAGAATCTGTTAATCTTGAATGAGCAAATGATGAAAAGGAAATTTTGGTCTTTATGTAGTTTAATCAAACTGAGGAGAAGTAGCTAGACTGTTTATCCACTTGTACTATAGAAGTGGTTACAACTCACAGAAACAAAAAGCCAAGGGATACACATATGTAAATTTAGCTAGCTGCGTCTCCAAAACACATGCCAGTTTTGGGCTCCTGGCACGTTGCAGGCCAGGGGCTACTTTTTCAGTTTTTTTTCTCTGCATGAGGAAACTCTGGATGCAGAAAAGCAGTTATCAGGAAGTTGCTTTTAATTCTAAAGGGGCTCCGTTTCAGTAACAGAAACTTACCAAGTAACACAATGTTCTGATAACTGCCTTTCAAGTTTTCCTGTCCTTAGGAAGAGATTGAAGTGAGAAATTAAAAACATGAGAACTGGAAAGGAAAAGTATTTGAGAACATGGAGATTTTATTAGGATAAAATAAATCAACCTGTGAAATGTCAGATCACAAAATGAATGTTTAACTTAACACAACGAATTATAAAATAAGAATATTTAACTGCAGATGTGCCCTAAAACAAAAAGATAAGAAATGCTGAATGGTTTTATGAAAAATTAAGGAACAGGTAACAAAAAATGAGCAATAACAGAGAAATTGAAGTGAAACAATTACTTGAAATATGAACTCATTATATGTAGAATTAAAGACTAAAATAATTTTATCAGGTAAATTAACCATTGATAAAATATTTCACATTTCTAACATTATGTCATCAATATTACTGATAACAGCCCTTTGATTCAATATATGTAATTAATATGTGATGATGGGAATATGATCTGAGAAATGTGCTGTTTGACAGTCTTGTCATTATGTGGACTTACACAAACTTAGGACATCTACCACATCACCAGGCAATATAATCTTATAGGACCACCATTATATATGCAGTCCATTGTTGACGGAAACATTGTTATATGGCACAGGACCATATTATTTAGATTAAAATAAAATGTCATTTCATCAGGGAATAGTGGCACAACCTGTAAACCCAGATACCTGGGAGGCTGAGGCAAGAGGATTTGGGTTCAAGCCTAGGCAATTTAGTGAGACCCTGCTTCAAAATAAAAAATATAAAGGGCTGAGGAGGTAGTTCAGTGGTAGAGTGTGCCTGCCTGGGTTCAGTCCCCAGTAAAACACACAGACACACACACAGACATTATCTCACCCTAAAAATAAACTATGACATTTATAGACAAAATTACTTATTATAATTCTTGGCATCTAAGTGACAGTATGTTTTCTGAATGAGGGAATGAAAGGTAAATTGAGTTTAATCACTAATATTGTTAATTTAGGGATCTTGTTAAAATACAAGCTAACTAACTTTGAAACTGTTTTGTAAAGAAATTTCATCTCACAATACTATGTATATAAGAACCGTTTTTGCTCTTTGACAAGTTTGGCAATGAAAATTTGAGTACTTCATAGGGTAAAGATCCTTATGCTATAATAGGTTGCTTCCCTTCTTCATGATAGAAAAGAACCTCGGGCATATTTAACAATAGTTTTAGTGAGATATAATTAACACACTTTTTTTTTTTTTGGTATCGACAGATTGAACCCAGGGGTGCTTAACAACTGAGCCACATCCCCATCCCTTTTTCTATTTTATTTTGACATAAGTTCTTACTAGTTTCTTAGGGCCTCACCAAGTTGCTGAGGTAGGCTTTGAACTTGTGATCCTCCTATCCCAGCCTCTAAAGCCACTAGGATTGTAGGTGTGTACCACCACACCCAGCATAGTTTACGTACTTTAAAACTTGTTCTTATAAAGTACACAATTTATTGTTTGTGTTGTTGTTTAGTATAAAAAAATCATCAGTACTACCCAATTTCAGAACATTTTCATAACTCTCCACAAAGAAATCTCATATCCATTTCCACCCTTTGGCAACCACTAATCCATTTTCTACCTATATGAATTTCCATATTCTAGGTATTGCATAGAAATGAAATAGGGGCTCTTTGCATCTGTCTTCTTTAACTTAGTATTTTCAGAGTTTATCAATGTTTTAGGATGTATCAATGCTATGCCTTTTTATGGGTGGCTACCTTTCTTATTCCTTTTTTTAAAATTTTTCTTTTGAAGGTTTTGCTCTTAATTCTGTTTTCCAACATTTTTGTACTCAATGGTATGAAACCAAAAACTTAGTAAAATATATGTCTAAGTTTTAGAGCAAAGATTATTTTCAAAGGCAACTTTCCTGAGAACAGAATGCCTATTACAAGAGGTAATTCTGGCAAACACCTTTGCAAACAAAAGGAGATAGAAATGACAAGAGAAAAATGAGTTCTGGAATATTTCATCATTTTCAAATACATATATATTTGTATGAGTACATATTTTAAATAAAAGTATAAAATCAAGTGAAGATGTTTTGAGACAAAATGATGAGTTTAAAAAATGTTTTGGTGACACCTGGGTGTTTTAATTTTTGTTGATTTTTTGAGTAATTTGAAGAAACACATTCTCAGAATCTGGTGTATATAATATTGTAACTGAATTTATCTCAAAATTAGTTATTGGTTTTGTGTTAGATTATTCTCAGCTTACTATCTTCATTACCAAACTCTATTGTGTTATTCATGCAGATTGATGGCATTACAAGAAGATTGGAAATCCCATCTTCGAAATGTCTGTATCTGGAGGGAAAAAGCCTGTTTTTTCAGCAGCAGTTATAATCTATGAAAACCATACAAGAGAAATGTGAGAGCTAGGAAGGGATATATTAAACAAAAGTGGCAACAGAAGTAATAAACCTCAAAAAATCATACAGAGAATAATATGTGAGAACATGATTGAATAGAAAAGTATAACCAGGAAGTTGAAGAAAGCACAAGACAGGAAGGAAATAGCGGAAGCATTAAAACAACTCAATCTATTTTTACAGGTTTATTTATCTTGTAGTGTGCTTTAATTCATTTCACTGTTAAATACATTTGATGTAGGCATTGAGTATCTTTCTTTACCTCCCTTAAAGATTTATTGTTCTGTAGATTTCTAGAAGGAAGATGACATCTGATTTTCCTTTTAAATTCGTCAGCTTCCACCATCATTATAACTGAATTGATCTTTCAGAATAATTATTTTGCATTCAAGAATCATTTAATTCCACAAGAATGAATGTCCATGATCTCAAAACCCTTGCTCCTAACAATAGATGTTACTCTTTGGGGCAATGGTTTCACTCTTGGGGGCAATGGTTTCACCCCTTGGATATGTCTATTTACCTCTACTCCCAGATAAGGAGAAAAAGTGTAGACAGAAGGTACTATATTTTGGATTGCATTTCCTCCCTTTAAGTAATCGCCTACTTCAAATAAAGAGCTTTTGGAAACAAGAATGTGCCCTAATACACACTTAGACTAAAGCTGTACCACTGAGCTATATTCCTGGCCAAAAGACTTGGGTTTCTTGGTGAAACCCAATGAGGATGAAACCCAGGTCCTGGCACATGCTAGGCAAGGTCTCTATCACTGAGCCACATACCCAGCCCTAGATCTGTGTTATCTACACTTCATCAATTTCAAGAGAGCCTGCACAGAAAGGCCATTATACTTTTCTCAAAAATGCAAATGTTTTGGGTTACCTTAAAAAAATGTTTCAAAAGTTAGGTATTTCCTTCCTTTCCTTTCATTTTAGACATATTATGAAAGCATTTAAAAACATTCAGATCATTAGATTTTTTTTTATCCAACATTGGATATTTATATTCAATTTTAAGAAAATTACCTAGCTTCTGCCACTGATTTTTTGGAGACGCACCTTTGTTGAGATATAATGGGCATATCACACAGTCCACTCAATTACAGTGTAAAATTTAGTGTCTTAGTTATTCAATTGCATAACCACAACTACAAATGATTTTAGAACATTTCATGACCTTGGAAAAAAACCCAGACTCTCTTAGCTGTAAACATCTTAGTCCCTCCTTCTTCCTCAGTCCCAGGAAACCAACAATCTATTTTTTTTTTTTTTTTTGTCTCCATAATGTCCCTGTTTTGGACATTTCATATAAATACAGTAAAAAACATTTAGTCTTTTTTTCTGGCTTCTTTCTCTCAGCACGTTTTCAGAGTTCATCTGTGTTGCAGCAAGGGCTGCTGCTTACTTCTGTTCACAGCGATATTCTATCGTTGGGCTCTTCCGCTTACCCTTTGCCATTTCCTGGACCTCAGTTTACTTCCCCTTTTCTACTCTTACGGGGCTGCTATGAACACTGATTTACAAATCATTGCATGAACGTGATTTCATTTCCCTGCCCCTGGATTTTATCCTGAGTGAATCCTGAGTTCCCTGGGCTGACTTCATCACCCTTGTGTCTTCCTCAGGCTGTCCCATCTCCAGTTTTTACTCATTTGGCCTCATTTATAAAGAACTGGTTGAAAGTTTGCTCTATTTCATGACTATTCCTTTGTTCTCTCATTGACTTTACTCTCTTTAAAACTAGTCTTTAAAGAACAATTTAGCCTTGAATTTCACATTGCTTTTTTGTTTGGGCAGGTTTTTGTCTTTTGTTGTTGCTATTGTTTGTGTTTTGCATGAGAGATTATCCTATCTGTTTAAATTTACCTAAGGGGCATAATATCTGATATGCATCTGATATGCATGTCACCTGCTGGGAATCAATTGAAAATATTTTGTTTAACAGTTTCTAGAAAAAAAATTATGCCATATCAATGATTTGTACTTTGAGACATTGATTTTAAAAGGCTTTTATTCTAAATATATTTAAAGCAGTTAAATATAAAATTGAAAGCACTCAATCTAATAGGGTAGAAATATTCTATCAAATACTTATACTTTTCTCACAAACAGAAAAACATAAAACTAGATTTGCCTGCCTTCATTATATAGCCAAAAGAGGGATTTACAACACTTGACCAACTAAAAAACTCTGGCTACAGTGTTACCTTAATCTGCTCATCAGAATGCTTGCAAAGAAGCCCAGCACAAACAGGTGCTAGGAATGAAGTGATTTGGGAAACTTCATTTAAGAGAGCCCAGTATTTTTAGGACCCTGAGGTTAGCATGCTTCTGATGGTCATGTCAATAGCTTACTACTTCCTCTAGGAGGTGCTATTTGCATTGTATTCCATGATTATGGCCGACCGTTTGTACTGAGGCCAAGTAAACTGTAATTTATTATAAGTAGGGAAAAAGTACTGCTGTCTAGTGGAATTGGTGAAAGCTTTATGAAGTACTGAGATATATTGTAGGCTCTTGCTTCTCATTTTGCTGCCACTTCCAATAGTGTGAAATTCAGTGCAATTTATGTAGAAGATCTCTTAGCACGGAAAATACAATATTATTAATGCTAATTACAAATACGTGTCAGGTATGCTTATAAATACTTTTATGTGTTTTCCCTAATTTAATTATCCTAATAATCCAGTAAGATACTGTCTCCATTTAACAGATGAAGAAACCCAGAACAAAGTTAACTTGTTCAATTTGACAATTAGTTAGCTGGAATTTAGGCCCAGGCAATTTTGGCTTCTGTGTAGATACTGCCTCTCACACTATTCCAGGAGACACTGTCACTCAGATCATCATGTTAATTTTTATCGTCACTGGCGTAACTGTGGTCAGTCATATATACGACTTTTTCAAATTATAGTTGATGAGGTGGTGCTTGGTAGAAAATGCAAAAGTAGAAAATGAGGGAGTAGTGCCTTTCCCCCTATTTAACCAATTTTGTCACTTTGAGAATCTGATAAAATAATTTAAAAACAAGAATAATGTGTTTTCAGCTGGGTGCTGTGACGCACACCTGTAATCCCAGTGGCTTAGAAAGCTGAGGCAGGAGGATGACAACTTCAAAGCCAGCCTCAGCAACCTATCCAGGCCCTAAGTAACTCAGTGAGACCCTGTCTCTAAATAAAATACAAATAGGGCTGGGGATGTGGCTCAGTGGTGGAGTGCCCCTGAGTTCAATCCCCCACACCCTCCGCCCCTGCCAAAAAAAAAAAAAAAAGGAAGAATGTGTTTTCGTTTAGACCTGTGACTGGAGAAAAGGGCATCAATAAACTTTTCTGAAAGAGGCCTGATAGTATTATTTTAGGCTTTTGTGGACCATAAGATCCTGTTGCAAAAACTCAGTTAACTCGGTGTTGCAGAGTTTTAAAGTTGGGGGCAAAGTTTAGAACAGCTTCTTTCAAATTCTTCATTTTCCTCATATTCATATTCAAAAGATGGAGGGCATTTGTGCTACTTTGGTTTCTGTCTTTGGAAGAATGAAGTGCAACCCCCACCCCCACCCTCACCCAGACCCCATGACCCAATAACGATTCCACCTGCCAATCAGCTAACCTTTCCATCTGCGTTCAGCTAACGGGCCCACCTGTCATTCAGTTAACCGTTCCACCTGTCATTCCAGATTACCTTCCAGGACAGTTAAATTCTTTGTTCCTTGTGGTGGTGGGGACAAGGTCCCAGAGACTGCGGCCAGCAGGTCATTGCAGAGTTGCGGGGAGAGGAGCAAGGTCCTTCCGGGCCTGGGCCCCGCCCCTGGGGCCAGAATCCAGGCTCAATTTTTTACCTCTCCCTTCCAGAGCTTACATTTATTCACCTTAATGATTTCAAAATCAATAACGACAATGTCTTCAGCATATAATGTTTTCAAACCTACCTTGAATTTATTAAGATATTTTTTGTTCACCTCCCCCTTTTAGGTAATATCCTTCAATGTCACAATATTTGAATATCTAAAAGTTTACCTTCTTAGGGCACTTCTATGTTGATTTTTTTAATGAACTTCCATTCTTCTTTGCACTATGGCTATACTAATTTCTGATGCTTTGAGCAGTGAAATCAGGTTTGTTTTTTTTTTAACTTTGTAAATTTGATATTTGAAAAATTATATCATTTTTCTAGTAAAAGGGCATTATATTGATTCTGTTACCTCTTGAATCCTGGCTGATGATCTAAAACACCATTATATGACCCACATCATGAATATCAAATCAGTTTTTGGGGGTAATGGTCTTATTGAGATAGAATTAACATACCATGAAGTTCAGTCATTTAATGCACACAATTCGGTAGCTTTTACTACGTTCAAGTTATGCAATCACACCACAAGGTTAGAACATTTTTATCATCCTAAACAGAAACCCCATACCCTTTAGTCTTTCCTTCCCTGCTCAGCCTTTTAAAACTGTCACATCTTTATAGATTTGCCTATTCTGGGCATTTCATACCAGTGGAATTTCACAACATGTGGTCTAGCTTCTTAGCATAATGATTTCAAGTTTCACTATCACAGCAGGTATCTGTGCTTAATTTCTTATTGCTGAGTAATATTCTATTTGGTACTTTTTTTCATCCATCTATATTAATGAACTTTTGGGTTATTTCCATGGAGCTATTATTAATAATGCCTCTATGGCGTATGCATGTGTAAGTTTGTATATTTGCATATATTTTTATTTCTTTTGGCTGGATACTAATGATAGATTGGCTGAGTCATTTGGTAACTCTGCCAGTGTCAGTCTATTTCAAGTGACTACAACCATTGTAGATTTCATCAGCACTGTGCAAAGGTTATGATTTTCCTAATTCCTTGCCAATACCCATTTCTCATCTTTTTGATTGAAAAGGGTTCCAAATTGGTGATGAGTGTTACCTCGTGGTGGTTTTCATTTGCGTTTCCCTAATGACAAATGGGGTGGTGTTGAGCACATGTCTTTTCATGTAGTTATTAGCCATTTGTATGTCTTGTTTTTGAAAAATATCTACTTAAATCCTTTCTCCATTTTTAAATTGGGATATCATTTTATTTTTTAATTTAAGAGTCATAAATATGCTCTAGATATAAATCTCTTTATCAGATACATGATTTTCAAATATTTTCTGCTTTTCAGGCTTGCCTTTTCAACTTTGGTTTTTGGGGGGTGGGGGTGAGGGTGGGGGTGGTGAGCGGTTACCCAGGATTGAACTAAGGAGCACTCAGCCCACTAAGCTATATCCCCAGCCCTATTTTGTATTTTATTTAGAGACAGGGTGTCAATGAGTTGCTTAGGACCTTGCTTTTGTTGATGCTGGCTTTGAACTCTCCATCCTCCTGCCTCAGCCTCCGGAGCCATTGGAATTACAGGAGTGTGCCACCGTGCCAGGTGCCTCTTCACTTTCTTAATGCTTTCTTTCAAGCTCCGTTGTATTTAATTTTGATGAAGTCTATTTATCTGAGGTTTTTTTTTTTTCATTTTGTTTTTTGGGGTGTTGTATCAAAGAAACAATGGCCAAATCCAGTCATGAAGCTTTGTGTCTATATTTTTCTTCTAGGAGTTGTCTAGTTTTATTTTTCACATGTAGCTGTCACATTTTGAGTTAATTTTTATATGTGGTATTTGATGGGAGTTCAACTTTTTTCTTTTTTCATATTGATAAAAAGTTGTCCCAGCACCATTTTTTGTTGAAAAGTCTATTCCCCCCCCCCCCATTTAACTGTTTTGTCACACTTGTTGTGCAGTTTTTGTTTTTGGACTTTGCTTTAATGTGACAGTCTGCATGTCTATCCCTATTACAGTGCCAAATGAAATGGAGTTCTCTTTTCCAGTGGTATTGCGCATCGCCAGTTGTCTCATGTGATAATAAAAAGTCACTGTAGTGGGATGGTTACCTTCAGTCCTGTGGACAATTTTGCTTCTTGAAGGAGCCTGTGATGGAGTTTCTGTCTTGCTGACTCCAGGACATGGTCAGAAGTCAGGCTTGTAAAGACAGTCATTCCCTTTTATCATTGAAATCTTTAATCTCTCACCCAGTGCTTCCCTCCTCACTTCCATTTCCACAAATCATGGAAATTGTTTACTGCATTATGGTGGTTAACTCATATAATTCATAGAATCTTCTGTAAATTTTTACTAACTAGGAAGGAGAAAATCAAGTCTGGACTGTCACCATTCCCCTTTGGAAATCAAGCTAATTTTCATCGTAGCTTGCAGTAAGATTCCCTTTTGACCTGGGATCTGATACTTGTGCATAATCCTGGAGTTGATCTTTATCTTGGCATTTATTGTACATTCCCAGAAGCTCGGTTCCTTGTATTCACCTCCTTTTCCTTCAACATATAAGATGCATAGCTGTGCTTTACAGTTCAATTACAGGATTCATCAAATATTTCAGTCCGTCCAGACAAAAATATTTCAGAGTGCAGCCCTTAAAAATCAGTTATTTTTCAGGCAATTTATCAAAGACAAATAATAGAGTAGTCATTTAAATTTCAAAATATGAAAACACCTTGCATGATATGGAGAGGCTTTGTGGTGAGCCTTTAAATTGAGACCAGCATGAAGAAATTAATTTCAGTTTCTTTACTTTTTGAAGGACACTACCTTTCTTTGAAGGACACTGCCTTTCTTTTACTACTGAGAAGTTTAGAGAGAGATCATTCCATAGTGTTCCCCTCACTGAGGAAAGTGAACATTTAATACCTGGCTGTTGAACAGATACTCAAAGTTGCCTCCCACCTTAAGCTTCAGCTAGTTGAAATCAGGTACAACATCCAATTAGACTTCAAATTGTATATTTCCTTGCTTCCCATTTTTCCATATTCCCTAACTTGAGGGAACAGTTGACACGGTGTAGAACCAGCACAGTTTGCCCCCTTCCCTCTGGAAAAATACACTCATTCCCATTCATCTGCCGCAAGTGGCAGTTATTAGGGTGTGGGGCTTAGGCCTGAAGTGCAAGGTCTTACTACCTACCGTCTGTATCAGATCCAGGTGGGGATGAGATACCTAGGATGTGGCTTCCTCTCAATATAGACTTCAAACTCAAGAGGCAAGGCATCTCCCACTCACACACCCAACATTCTGCCAAACTGCTGAAACCCCTCCCGTTCAACAGAGGGAAAGACAGCTCTGATGCACGCTGCCTCTTCTAGGATTAGGATTTGGGCTAAGAAGGGGATGCCTCTCCGTATGTTATCTGGGTTCTTTGTCCTATTCTTGTCACAAGCAACAGCTTGTATTTGCATCTGAGTAGTTTTCTCAGCTGGCTTCCTCCCTGTAGAACTTCCCAAGATTCAAAAGCTCCTTTCATTTTTATCTCTTGGATTTTTTTTTAATCCAAGCAATGTTTTTGCTACTATGTTTCTCTTTAAGAAGTCTGAGTCTTCTGTGATATTTATTGGGGTTCATGAAAAAAAAAATCACTTTCACAAGCCTTTTTTGAGGTCAGATCTTTACCCAGGACTTCTGGAAAAGCTCTACTAGGACAATGAATTTAAGATTTTTGTATTCTTAAAATCCTTAAGGAAATTGAAGGCCCCACTGTAAATCTTCCTGAAGTCTTAGGAAAGGGTTTTATAGTCAGGATCTTGACTGCTTTAGAGTGTTCCCAGCAGCAACCTGAATTTGATTTTGTCCTAGATGTCATGTATTTTAGCATTATTTGTCAGTTTTACATGTGGGAACTCTAAAGAAGGGAAACAGATATTTGAACACAGTTAGACCTGTTTTGTTTGTGTGAGCTTCTTCTGTGTGTTTAGTAGTCTTTGTTTAGCTTAGCTCTCATGTCAGTTTTACTTTTAGTTACCATCTGCCAAAAGGCCCCTTTCCTCCGGGTTGCATATTTATTTCATGGGCCTTGAAGGTCCTTTCTGTAAAAATCTCTTTAAGGGTCACATGGCTTCCTCTTACAGCCCCTTTGAAATCTTTTTGACTTTCCTTGTTAAGTTCTTCCTGCTTCCTCTTCTGGGTCCAAAGGCATTCTACATTTTTTTTTTTTTAATGAAGACTAATATTTAGTATCAGTATCAGTGTTCGTAATTGATGTTTAATAAACCACCTCAAACAATGAACATTTCAAGGCAACATGTATTTTGTTCATATCGATAGTTTTGGCAAGACTCAGTGAGACCAGCTCAGTTCTTCCATTGGCATCAGCTGGGGTGACTTCAACTGGGAACCAGAATCACCTGAAGTCTCATTTATTCACATGTCAGATAGTTGAAACTGACTTTGACTGAGCCATTAGCAGAAACTGCAAGTAGACTACTGAGCAGGAAGACTCATCATGTGGCTTGGGCTTCCACACCAAAAGGTGGCTGAATTCTAAGGGCAAGCTATATCCCATTTGCTAGCTAACCTTCAAATCACACAGCAGTTACATGATTGTCTATTCACTAGAAAATTCACTAAGGCCAGAATACAGGAGAGAGGGGAAAAAGTCAATGTGTGGACAGGTCTTCAAACCACCAGTCTACATAATCATTATATCTAGAGGATACTAGTTCTTCCCAACTCAGTACCAGTGAAATCCCACCATATTTTTAATGGTGCTATTGTTGTTTAGCATGCTCCTTTATTTGGAGAAAGAATAAGAAGACAATGCTCTTGAATTCAGTCATTTTTGTTCAAAAAGATGTATTCATCACACCACTAGATTTTTATACTGGGAGATGTCATCAGTCCTTATGGAGAATCACCACTTCTTGGATTGCAATTCCAATTAACATAAATTAAAACATTTGTAGTTCAGAAAAGGGCTTAGGATATTGAATTTCTTAACTAGAATCTTATTTTCAAAGTCTCATTCTGGGAGCCATTTTTGACACAGGCCTAAATAACTCAATATGACGACCCTAAAACATCTTTAAAAATTAAGGAGAGAAAAGATGACAGGAAGGGGTAAAAGACCTTCTACTAAGAGGTGACTCTTTTTAAGAAGAAAGACATGAGGCAGTCATAGAAAAATAAAAGTCTAAGATCAAATAAAAACGTTTTGTGACAAAGATAATAAATGTAAGGAATATGTTTTGCTGACTCCTGGGTTAACTTCTGTTGATTTTCTGAGAAATTCAAGGGAACACATTCTCAGAATCTACTATAGATATTTTATTGCAACTGAATTTATCTCAGATTTGTTACTGGTTTTGTGTTAGTCTACTCTTAGTCTCCTTCCTTCATTACCAAACTATATTATGCTTATTAAAGCAGACTGATGACATTACAGCAAAACTGGAAACTGTATCTTCAAAATGTCTGCATTTGGAGTGGAAAAAAAAAAACCCTGTTTATTCAGCAGGAGTTATAATCTGTATAACGCTTACAAAAGTGTGAAAAAAGAGGGGAAAAAGGTTACATTAAATAGTAAACCTCAAAAGTCAGACAGAAAAGAATGTGGTCAAGAAAGAATGAGATGGGAAGGATATAGCATATGCATTAAAACAACTCAATTTATTTTAACAGGTTAATTTATTTGCAATATACTTTAATACACTACACTGCTAAATATATTTTGGATATATACATTGTCTTCTCTCTACTTCCCAATTTGTTTTGTAGATTTCTAGAAGATGACATCTGATTCTCCCTTGAAATAATTTCAGTGTTCACCATCATTACAATTATATTGATGTTTCAGCGTAACAACTTCCACTCAAGAACCAATTGAGTTTTCAGACTGGTTGGCATAAAAAAAGACTTAGGAGGAAAAGGAAAAAAAAGTGATGTAGAAATATAACAATTCTTGAATAGTTTGAATTTATTCTATTATTTTTTTTTAATCAACTGATTACATGAGTTCTAAGAACCATTCATAGCTGAGGAATGGAGCTCAGTGGTAAAGCACTTGCCTAACATGAACAAGGACCCGAGGTTGATCCCAAGCATCGCACAATAAATAAAACAAAGACAACACAAGAATGATTTAAAACATTTTATTGCACACATTTAATGCATTTGATATGAATAACAAATGTTTTAAACTCCAGCATCTTTTTCCCATATTTAAAATTGCAGTCTGAATGATGGACTCAAAACTAAAGAAGACCAACAGCATAATAATTGTGTTATGATTATTTTTAACATATATCATTTAAATTTGCTTTAGACACAAGATGGAGTTAAGGAAAGTTTAGAGCAGTTATAGTTAACAGAGAATCATAATCCTTCATTAAGAAGTCAGACAGAACTCAGAATTAAGATCTGGAATCTGAACTCTGTAAATTAAACTCAAGAAAATGCTAATAAAACAGAATTAGAAAAATTTAAGTAAACCTATCTAGGAGAATTCAGAATTAGAAAATAATTGTCAGATGAACTAAACAAGTAGTAGAAAGATAAAATCAGAAGATAAATTAAGGTCGTTAATCTGTGTTTCTAAAGAATAATATTTAGTGAGATAAGTCCATGGTATCACTGGGAAACAAAAAGTAACTAGATAAGAAAATTTTGGAAAACAATACAAATGAATAAACTTTGACTTCAAAATATTAATACTTCTTACTTTTATGAGTTCCCCTCTTAATATTCTTATTTAGCTTAACTGATCTATTAGGGTTACAGCTAAGTACTTAAGCTTTATAATTAAGACAGTGATATTGTTACCAAATGGCTCATCAACATTCCCTCAAATAGATGTATCAATAAGTGTGACCACTTGTGAAAGTAATATTATAACTGAAACCCAAGCGTTGGGTTCTGATAATCCTCCTCCTCTGGGTGCATTCTGGCGCTTGGTCAGTTAATTTTCCTTGTCGGCCAAATTTCATGTTCTCCCTAGAGGGTTCCTGGAGGCATCTGTCCTTGAGAGCTGTTGGAGTCTACATAAAGGCATACCTGTGATGTAGGGAAAGGTTAACAGAGGACAAAGGGAAGAAAAATCCACAAAGTGGCTTAAACAAATCCCTTGACCAGTGCGAGGGTCCCAGTGGAAGACACAAAGGGCTGGTCCCACCTCTGATGTCTTGCTAAGGATGTTAGAGCTAATTGCCTTCCAGGTGCTTCAGTTCTTCATGCTTCTGGTCACAACTCAGTTACCTGGTTCTCCCCTAGAGGGCGCTACTGTAAAGTATCCTGAGGACCAAAGGCTCAATTTCCCCCAGCTCAAGTGTGGAATGTGCAGATGGTGAGAGCAAATGCTTGTGAATGCTTTTGAGGGATGCTTCATGAAATCTCAGTTTTTATAAGTACAAGTATTCCTAGAATTTTTTAGTTTTATTTTGATTGCATATTGTGGGAGGCCATCTTTGCATGTGATTTTTGAGTTACCTCCCTGGCTGAGTGAGAGGCCCTTAGACACATCTTTGTGTCCAGAGCTTTCCCCACCCTTCTCAGGTCTGTGGGCTTGTACGTGTGGAGGAGTGTCTGGCCACTGCCCTGAAGACCCAATCATCACACCTGACCTTGGGACACTGCCCCCCTTAATCTTCATTGGATGGAATTTTCCCCAGAATTGGTTTAAAGGTAATTAGAGCCTGTCTCTTTAATTCAAACTCCGTGAGGATTTCTCACATACTGAACCTTCATTTATGATGAAGCCTGTGCTGGCCTCGGGCTAAAGCATATATTAAAACAATATCTTTTAATATATTTATACAGAATGACATGGCCACTGTAGTGACACAAACTAACACACCTTTCATCTCAGTTACCCTTTAAATACAAAGTCTTTCTAATGGCATCCATATCTCTCTTACTTTGAGTGACTAGGAATTAACCTAGAAAAGAATGTACTTATTTAGAACAATTTTAAACCTATAATTGGGTCAAGTATGTATGTTCTGACATTTTCAGTGTGTAGACACTGCTTGATGGGAATTTCCATCTTAGAGAAGTTTTGTTTTGTTTAATGCAAATCATTTAGAAGTCATTAGGGGAAAATGAGAAACTTTTTCTTTTCCAATCTTCACAGATCTAAGTACAAACTAAAGGACTTCAATACCAATGTCACATAGAGAAATTGCAGAATAAATCTTTATTCAAAACCCACTGCAAGGTCTGTCCTAGAGTGCCCTTGTGTTGGAAATCTTAATAATGGTTTGGACTCAACAGAAGTTTTATTCCACAAGAAAACATACTCATAGCCTTGAAATGACAGTGTGCAGAACTACCTAACCAAGGTAGGTTTTTCCTTTGATTTCATATTTGTGATATAATTCTTATTTTTAATTTTGTGATATACTGAACTGTTTAGTTGATTTATGTATATTAAACAAAGGTAATAATAATCGGTATTAAGAAGAAAAACAAATCTTGCAATTTTTTAAAAAAAGTCCAGGAAGCTCTCATTCTCAAGAGATATTCATCAGTTAACTTGATTCAATAAATGTAACTAAACTGATAGACTTTTTTAAAAAGCTGAATTTAAATTAGGTTTTAGAAAATGGTTATCACTGTATGTAAAGGTATACTTTGAGATGCTTTGGCTTAACTTACAAGTGATGTTAGTTGGGTGGTGTTCATAACACTTTTAACAAGTTTGCCATCACTAATGATAAGAGAAAGATCCAAACACTGAATAACGTGGATGTTTTTACTTTAAAGGAATTTCAGATAAATACCATATTTTTTTTGGCAGTACTTGGGATTGAACCTAGGGGCACTTAACTGCTGAGCTACATCTCCAGCCCTTTTTATCTTTTATTTTGAGAGAGGGTCTCACTAAGTTGCTGAGGCTGGCCTTGAACTTGTGATCCTCCTCAGTTTCCTGAGTCACTAGAATTATGGGAATGCACCACCATGACCAGATGAGATAAATACTATTATGAATTAAATAAATTCATAACACTAAAAAAATTAAATAAAAATTTGCCATTTTCTTAAATAAGATTATATCCTTAATTGCTATTTCACTTACAAAATCTTTATCTCAATTATTGTAAAATGCTTATTGCTATTATAATTGTTTTAAGTAGTTAAGATATTTAAATTTTAGATCTTGTGAAGATCTATGATTTAGAAAATTTTAGAATGAAATTCACTTATGTCTACTCTGCTTCACTAGAATGACTGAAGACTAAGATGGTAGTGATTTCAACAGACTTTATAGCAACTACTACCAAACAGAGTCAATTATATTCTTCCTATCCAGAATCTCATGTAAAACTGCACAGTGTCCTTGCCTCCTCTGGAATGTAACCAGAACCTTCTAGTCCAACCATGTGATCTCATTCATAGTAAAAATCCATTTCTGGGAATCTAAATATGGTTCCAACAATGAAAGGCTGTATCAATTTCAGTATTGGAAAAAAGTGTCGATTATACTTGACCTACTTTAATATACAAGCCTAAGTTTAAGCACTTATTGACCAGGGGGAAATTATAATCTTTTGAATCAAATATAAATAAATAGCTAGTTTTCATTTTGTATCATTGTTATTAAAATATTTTCAATGAGGAGGCTGCATTGGTTTACAGCTTTGATGGAGTTTTTATGAGGTAGCATCAGCCTATCACATAAGGCCTCAACCTCCTGTCTCCACTTGGCTTCATGTCCTAGCCAAATCATAGAAGACCATGTCTAATATTTCTTAGACAGCACTGCAGTCAACTAACTGAAAAAGGAAACAAATAGACTGTTTTAATATTAAAAATTTTAAGATCCTACCTAGTTGAAATTTTGTCATCTTTTGTTAGCTAAGTTTAATCTTTTTCTGAAAACATGAGAGGCTCAGTGTCATAAAATTGGACAACTGTGTACAAAATGAGATGGAATGTCAAATAGTAGCTGTGAATTGTTAGGAATAGTACCAGTACAAAATGTTCTCCTTGGTGCTTACCAGAAAAATCAGGCAAAATGTCAGTTCACAAAAGAATGAGGGATGAGTGTGTGTGAATCCAGAGACCATGCAAAGAAGATTTGGGGAAAAAATATTTGCCCTATTTTTTTTCAGGAGAAAGTAATGAGTATTTTTAGTATTTCTAGATTAATGAATGTTTTGCTTATTTTAAACTTGTTGTTCCTAGGTGTCCCTGGTTTCCTTGTGGGCATTAGTTTGCCAAATCATGCTAGACGTAATAAGAGAGATCAGAAAGTGCTTTTCCTATGAAGATACAAATGCTTGTCTTTATAATCACAGCTGAACACCTTGAAAGAGTTTTTGTGCAATTGTGATTCACAAAATTCTTAGAGTTAAAGAATGTGCTTTATAGAGTTGCTAGGATTTGATTATTTCTGCTAGGAAAATAATAACTTAAGATGTATACTGTCTAAAATAATAGGAAAGGGTGAGATTGGAGATGAGGTATTACAAAATACCACACTTATAAAGATTTTTAGCCATGATTCCAGAGAGTCAAGTGTTCAAACTAGCATTAATAGTGAATTTGTTGACCATTTCTTTTGTTTGCAAGGTTTTAACATTTGGGCTGTTTCTGTTGTAAAGTTCTGTCTTACTATCATTTTTTTTGTAACTTTAAGAATGATGCTTATAATAAATTATTGCTCTAGTTTGTGATTCAGTTCTCCCAGTGGTTGAAGCAAGTTTGCTCCATTTTTATAGCATTAAACATTTATGGCATCTCTCACCATTACATGACATTCAGTCTTTCCCTGAAGCACACTGTAGTGATAATAGACTACTATATACATGTTTTGACCACTTCTACTCTGTCCTCATATTCTAGTTTAAATCTTGGATGCTTTGTTGTTCTAAATACCCAAAGTGATTACATAGTTTTATTGGTTTCTTTTTTATTTTTATTCTTTTAAAATACAAAAGCTAAAATTATCCTGGATAGTTACATCAGTACTTTTTTTTTTTCAAAATAAATTTTTTCACATAAAATTCTTTCTGATATCTGAAATCTTTTTTGGGAGTTGGGAATTGAACTGAAAGTGTCTGGCATGCTAAGCATGTGCTTTACCATTGAGCTTCAGCCCCTCTCCTGATAATTGAAATCTTAAAAATGTATGTGAATTTTATAAAAGATAAAACTTAACTGGTTTGAATTTTAGGTTTAATTGTTGCTTAGTACTTATGTGTCTGACACAATGTGTGACAAAGAGTCACTCTACAAATGTTATAAATAGACTTTTTTCCTTTTCTTGTCATGCTGGGGATAGAACCCAGGGCCTCCTGCATGCTAGTCCACAGTGGCTCATGCCTGTCATCCTAGCTACTTGGGAAGTTGAGGCAGGAGGATCACAAGTTCAAAGTCAGCATTGGCAATTTAGCAAGACCCTTTCTCCAAGAAATAAACCAGACTAGGCATGTTGCTCAGTGGTCGAAAGCCCCTGGGTTCATTCTCTCATAAGGAAAAAAAAAAAAAAGGCATTTCAAACTATACTTAGGGAAGCACTTGTCCTAATAATCTAGTTTACCATTTCCAGAAAAGGATTTCCTGAGTTTATTTCATTCTGTTGCCTTTTTAGATCTTCTGAGTGAGCCCTAAGTATTGTTGCAAAATATCGTGTTTGTTACACCAGCTGGAATCTAGCATCTGAGTAAATAAAAGAATCCTGGTGATTAAGAAGTCTCTCTACCCCTCTGTATTTCAGAAAATGGCATGTGCATGATATCACATCCCCTTAAATGAGAGTCTGTTCCTTATGGCTCTCGGAAGACTCAGTTTGGGGCTCCTGGCACCTGACAGGCCAGGGGCTACTTTTTCAGTTTTCATTCTCAGCATGAGGAAACTCTGGATGCAGAAAAGCAGTTATCAGGAAGTTGCTTTTAATTCTAAAGGGGCTCCGTTTCTGTAGCAGAAACTTGCCACGTAGCAGAATGTTTTTTCATTATTATCTTTCAAGGATGCATGTCTTTAGGAAGAGACTGAAGTGAGAAGTTAAAAACATGAGAACTGGAAAAGAGAAGTACTCAAGAATATAGAAATTTTATTAGGATAATGAATCAACATGTGAAGAGCCAGATCAAAAAAGGAACTTTGTATTTTTCAACACAATGAATTACAAGATAAGAATATTTAACTGCAGATGTGCCTTAAAACAAGAATATGAGAAGAAATGTCGTATGGCTTTATGAAAAATTAAGGGACAGGTAACAAAGAAGAGCAAGGTAAGGAATTTGAAGTGAAATGATGACTTAAAATCTGTTTTAAGACATTATAAATGGAATTTAAACCAGACATTATTTAATCATGGGTAAAAAAAAAATTCACATTTCTAAATTTGTCAACAATATTATAATAACCCTTTGATTTTACATATAATTAATATGTGATTATGGTGATGTGATCTGAGAAACGTGTTGACAGTCTCATCCTTGTGTAAACATTGTGTGTACTTAATAAACTTCACTTAATATTACATCACCAGGCAATATAGTCTCATATGACCACCATTATATATACAGCTTATTGTTGACCAAACATTGCTATGTGGTACATGATTGTATTATTTTGATTGAAATAAAATGTTATTTCAACAGGGCATGTTGGCAAATGCCTGTAAACCCAGACACTTGAGAGACTGAGGCAGGAGGATTTTAGGTTCAAACCTAGGCAACTTGGTGAGACCAAATAAAAGATGCTCCTTGGAAGAGTGCCCCTGGGTTCAATCCCCAGTGGCAGTCAGTCTGTCTGTCTCTGTCTCTGTCTCTGTCTCTCTCTCTCTCTCTCTCTCTCTCTCTCTCTCTCTCTCACACACACACACACATACACACACACACACACAAACACATTATCTCACCCTAAAAATAAATTACAATATCTATTGCTAAAATTATTTATTGTAAGTCTTGGCATCTAATTGTCAGTGTATGTTTTCTGAAATAAGGAAATGGAAGATATGCCTAAATTAACACATTAGTGTTTAAATTCAACTTATTTGTGTTAAAATACAGGCTAACTAGCTTTGAAACTATATGGCTTTTTTCTTTTGTTAGTGCATTGCAGTTGTACATAACAGTTGGGTTCATTTTGACATAATCATACATGCATGGAATTTAATTGACTCCATTTCAGTCCCTGGTTCCCCCGCACCACCAGACTTTCCTTCCTCCTTCCTCCCCTTTTTCCTCCACTCTACTAAGTAGTCTTCTTTCCAACTCACTTATTTTTTTTTAAATGGTGGTTCATATGTACACTTAAAGGTAAAATTCATTGTGGTGTATTTAAACATGCACGTAGCATATTTTTGTCCAATTCATTCTGCATTTCCTCCCCTTTCCTGTCCCATCAATCTCCTACTCCACTAACCTTCCCTCTGTCTTTATGATATCCTCTCCCATTCTCCCCCTACTTCACTCCTCCTTCCTCATATGAGAGAAAACATTGTACCTTTAATTTTCTGAGTCTGGCTTATTTCACTTAGCATGATGTTCTCCAGTTTTATTCATTTATTTGCAAATGCCATATTTTATTCATGGCTAAGTAAAATTCCATTATGTATAAAGATTACATTTTCCTTTTTTGTGTGTGTGGGGGGAGAGGTTACTGGGAATTGAACTCAGGGGCACTTGACCACTGAGCCACATCCCCACCCCTATTTTGTATTTTCTTTAGAGACAGGGACTCACTGAGTTGCTTAGTGCCTAGCAGTTGCTGAGGCTGGCTCTGAACTCTCGATCCTCCTGTCTCAGCCACCTGAGCCTCTGGGATTACAGGTGTATACCACCATGCTTGGTGCTACACCACATTTTCTTTATCCATTCATTTGTTGACAGGCACCTGGGCTGGTTCCATAATTTAGCTATTGTGATTTGAGCTGCTATAACATTGATGTACTTATATCACTATAATATGCTGACTTTACTTCTTTTGGATAAATAGCAAGAAGTGGAATAGCTGGGTCATATGGTAGTTCAATTCTTAGATTTTTAAGGAATCCCCATTCTTTTTTTTTAGGTTAAAAGAAAGAGTCATCTTTATTACAAAATATGTATTTAACACATTTTACCACATTAAAAGATTTGAAAGGGATTCATGGGGGACATCTCATAAAGTAAACAAGGGTATTATTTTAAACCTTTTCAACAACTGCAATCAGTTGGCTTCAGGTAGTAACTTTTCTGAGCCCTTCCATGTCCCTCCCACCCACCGCCTCAGGCCCGTGTAACTGCCTGCATCCACCTCTCTTAAGGAATCCCCGTTCTGCTTTCCAGAGTGGTTGTCAAATTTTCAGCCCCACCAACAATGAAGGAGTATTTTTCCCCCACATCCTCACAAACAATTTGTTATTATTTTTATTCTTTTTTTTAATTTTAATTTGTTATATATGACAGCAGAATGCATTATAATTTGTATTACACATAGAGCACAATTTTTCATGTCTCTGGTTGTACACAAAGTAGTCACCATTAGTGTCTTCATACATGTACTTAGGGTAGTGATGTCCATCTCATTCCACCATCTTTCCTACCCCTGTGTCCTTCCCTTTCCCTTCCTCCCCTTTTCCCCTTTGCCCTATCTATAGAGTTCATCTAATCCTCCCTCTCCCCCGACTATGAATCAGCAGCCTTAAATCAGAGAACATTCAGCATTTGTTTTTTTGGGATTGGCTAACTTCACTTAGCATTATATTTTCCATCTTCACCCATTTACCTGAAAATGCCATGATTTTATTCTCTATTAATGCTGAGTAATATTCCATTGTGTATATATACCACAGTTTCTTTATCCATTCATCTACTGAAGGACATCCACTGTTTAGCTTATTTTTATTCTTAATTACTATTCTGACTAGAGTGAGGTGAAATCTTAGTGTAGTTTTAATTCTCATTTTCCTGAATACTAGGGATGTTGAACAGTTTTTCAAAGTTTTTGTTTAGTTATTTTGCCAATTTATTGCTTGGGATATTTGGGTTTTGTTTTGTTTTTGGTGTTTCAGCTCTTTGAGTTCCTTTTATATTCTGGACATAATTCCCTCTCAGAGGAGTAGTTGGTAAAGATTTTCTCCTATTCTATAGGATGTTTGTTCACACTCTTGTTAATCATTTCCTTTTCTGTGCAGAAGCTTTTTAATCAGGATCCATCCCACTTGTTTCTTTCTTGGTTTTATTTCTTGAGTTCCCCAGTGTGTTAACTCTGATGATCAATTTTGACTTGAGTTTTGTACAGGTTGAGATAAAGAAACAGTTGCATTCTTCTTTATATGGTTATCCAGTTTCCCAGCACCATTTGTTTAAAAGGCTATCTTTTCTCCAACATATATTTTTGTCACCCTTGTCAAGTATCAGATGATTGTAAGTATGCACGTTTGTCTTCTATTTCATTGGTCTTCATGTCTGTGTTGATTCCAGTACCCTGCTGTTTTTGTTACTATAGCTCTGCAGTATAATTTGAGATCAGGTATTGTGATACCTCCAGCATCACTCTTCTTGCTCAGGATTTCATTGTTATTCTGTGTCTTTTATTGTTACAAATCAATTTGAGGACAGTTTCTAGTTCTGTGGAAAATGGCATTGGTATTTTGATGAGGGTTGCAATGAATCTGTATATTGCTTTTGGTAGTATGGGTATTTTGACAATATTAATTCTGCCTGTCCAAGAGAATGAAGGGGTCTTTCCATGATAAGACTTCTTTAGTTTCTTCAGTGTTGTGTAACTTTCATTGTAGATATCTTTCTCCTCCTTGGTTAGATTAATATCCAAGTTTTTTTTTAATTATTGTGAATGGGATGGTTTTCCTAATTTCTTTCTCAGCATAATCACTGTTGGAGTATAGGAAAGCTATTGATTTATGATGTTGATCTTGTATCCTGCTACTTTGCTGAATTTATCAAATTAAATCTGAATTTATCAGTCTTCTGGTGGTGTTTGAAGTCTTCTGCATATAGGATCTTGTCATCAGCAAAGAGAGAAAATTTGACTTCTTTTTTTCATGTTTGTATCCATTTTTTTTTTAAAGAGAGAGAGAGAGAGAGAGAGAGAGAGAGAGAGAGAGAATTTCAACACCCATTTCCTAGTCCTTGGCAGACACAACATCTCTGTCTGTATCCATTTTTTTTTTAAAGAGAGAGAATTTCAAGACCCATTTCCTAGTCCTCGGCAGACACAACATCTCTGTCTGAACTCGGTGCCGAGGATCAAACCCGGGCCGCACGCATGCCAGGCGAGCACGCCACCACTCGAGCCACATCCCCAGCCCTGTTTGTATCCATTTAAATTCCTCTCTTGCCTCATTACTCTGGCAGAGTTTCAAGAGCTGAATTGAATAGGAGTAAGAGTTAATATCCTTGTTCTTGATTTAAGGGGAAAAGCTTTTAGTTTTTCTCTATTCAGTACGTTAGTGGCTTTGGATTTGTCAAATATAGCCTTTATGATGCTGAGGTAAGTTCCTTCTATCCATATTTTCTCCAGCATTTTAACATGAATGTATGCTAGATTTTATCCAAGGCCATTTCTGCATCTTCAAAATTATCATGGGATCCTTGTTCTTAATTATATTTATGTGGTGAATTATATGCATGGATTTGTGTATGTCGAAGCAACCTGCATCCCTGGGATGAAACCTGCTTGATCATGGTGTACTATCACCTTGATGTTTTTTTGAATGTGGTTTGCTAATATTTTATTAAGGATTTTTGCATCTATGTTCATCAGGGATGTTGGTCTGTAGTTTTCTTTGTCTGATGTGTCTTTCTCTGGTTTTGGTATCTGTTTTAGTCAGTTTGGGTGTTTTGGGTTTTGGTTTGTTGTTGTTGTTTTGCTGCTTTGACCAATATTTGACAAAAACAATTTTAGAGGGAAAAATCTCATGGTTTCAGAGGTCTCAGTTGCCAGTTCCATTGCTCTGGGCCCAAGATGAGACACAGAAGCATAGCAGATTGGTGTAGCAGAGGAAAACAATTCAGAGCATGGGACCAGGAAGTGCGCGTGCACATGCGCACGTGCGCGCGCACACACACAGAGACAGACTTCTTCACCAAGGACAAAATATACTCCAAAGGTACACCCCCAGTGAGCCAACTCCTCTGTCACACCCTACCTGCCTACAGTTACCACCCAGTTAATCTTTATCAGGGGATTAATTCATTGATTAGGCTAAGGCTCTCATAACCCAATCATTTCACCTCTAAACTTTTCTTGTATCATCTTGTATGTGAGCTTTTGAGGATACCTCATATCTAAACTATAACAGATATCAGAGTTATACTGACTTCATAGAATGTAGACATTTTTGGATGTCCCCTCCCTTTCAACTTCATTGAATAATTTGAGAAAGACTGGTGTTAGTTGTTCTTTAAAGGTTTGAGAAAACTCAGCCGAGAATCCATTTGATTCTGGCTTTTCTTTGTTGGAAGTTTTATAATTGCTGTTTCAATTTTATTGTTTGATTGGTATGTTTAGATTTTATATATATATATATATTCCTACTTCAATTTGGGTAGATCATATTTGTTTAGAAATTTGTCAATGTCTTCTAGATTTTCCAATTTATTGAAGTGTAACTTTTCAAAATAGTTTCTCTAGACTTCAGAAATATATATGGTGATATTTCCTTTTTGACCTCTAATTTGGTTAATTTGGGTCTTCTCTGTCTTTTGGCTAGTTTGGCTAAGTTTATCAATCTTGTTTATCTTTTCAAAGAATCAGTTCTTTGTTGTTTTGATCCTTTGTATTTTCTTATTCTCAGTTTTATTAATTTTTGTTGTGATCTTATTTTCTCTATTCTACTGATTTTGGCATTAGTGTGTTCTTCCCTTTCTAAGGCCTTGAAGTATAGCATTAATTATTTACTTGGAATCTTCTTTCTTTTAATATAGGCATTCAATGTTATAAACTTCCCTCTTAAAAATCTGACGGAGATTTTGATATGTTGTGTCTCTCTGTTCCTGCTTGTTTCTAAGAATTTCTTCTCTCATTTATGATTCTTTCCTTATTTAAAAGAGTATTGATCAGGGATTGGAGTTGTGGCTCAATGATAGAGCACTTGCCTGGCATGTATGAGGCCCTGGGTTCAGTCCTCAGCACTGCATTTAAATAAATAAATAAATAAATAAAAGATTCATTTACAACTAAAAAATATTTTTAAAAAGCATTGTTCAATCTCTGTGCTTATATAGTGTCTAATATTTTTCTTCCTGTTGATTACTAGTTTCATTCCATTATGATCTGGTAGGAAGTGCAGGATTATATCTGTTTTTTGTACTTGCTAAGACTTACATTGTGACCTAGAATATGGTATATTTTGGAAAAGATTCTATTATCTCCTGAAAAGAAAGTGAATTAGCTGTTTTGGGGTACAATATTCTGTAAATGTCTTTTAGGCCCATTTGTTTTATAGTGTTGTTTAGATCAGAAATATCTTTATGGATTTTATGTATGGTAGCCTATATATAGGTGACAGGGGTGAGTTGAAATCACCCAGTATTATTATATTGGGGTCTATCTGGGACTTAATGTCTGCAAGTTGTTATTTTTCTAATGTAGGTATGTGCACTGACATTTTGGGGTGCATATTTATTATTGGTATATCATTTTCTGGATTGTTCCCTTTGTCAGTATGTAGTAGACTTCTTTGTCTCTTCTGATTAATTTTGCTTGAAGTCTGCTTTTTAAGAGAAGGGGATAGCTACTCCTGCTTGTTTTCCAGACTCCATTTGCATGGAATATTTTTTCTGTCCTTTCATTTTCATGCTGTGAATGTCTTTGCCTATGAGTTGAATCTCTTGCAAATGTCATTTATTTGAATCTTATTTTTAACTCTATTCTGCCAATGAGTCTTTTAATTGGGGAGTTGAGACCATTTGCAGTTATTGTTATTATGGAGAAACGTTTGTTATTTCCTTCCATTTTGGATTCTCTGTATATTTAATTCAGTCTTGATTTTCATTTAGTTGTTTGCTAGTAAGTTTCATATATTTGGGAGCTTTAGAGTTTGTTTTTGAGTTCTTTTGTGTGCTGTATATCCTTAAGTGTTCTTTGGAGTATTGGCTTAGTGGTCATGGATTCTACTGGTAATGGATTCTTTTATTTTGTACTTATCATGGAAAGTTTTTATTTCTGCCTCAACTCTGAAAGATAGCTTTCTGGGATATGTCAATTTTGTTTGGCGATTGTTTTCTTTTAGAGCTTGGAATTTCTCATTTCGGGCCTTGTTAATTTTAGGTTCTAAGATGAAAAGTGAGCCTCATTTATTTGCCTATAAATGTGGCTTGATATTTTTCTCTTATAGTTTTTAAAGATTTTTTCCATATTTTCTCTTAGGCATTTTGATTATGATATGTCTTGGAGAGGTTTTTTGTTTTTGTTTTTGTTTTGTTTTTTAAATCTTTTTTATTTGGGGTTCTGCATGCATCCTGAATGTGGATGTTTATTTCATGTTCAAAATTAGGAAAAGTTTTTACTATTATTTTACTGTATCTCCATGTTCTTTTTCTATCCCAGGGACTCTCAGGTTTGTTTTCTTGATTTTTGTCTCAGAGTTGTTGTATATTTTGATCATGGTCTTATTTTCCCCTCATTGCATATTGAGTAGTCAATGTCAATATACCCTGTCTTCAAGGCCTGAAGTTCTGTCTTAAAGCTATCATATTCCCTTTTCTGTGAAATCCAATCAATTGGTCTTAAATTCAAGTGAGTTTTAAATTGAGTTCATGTGTCTTTTATTTTCAGAAGTTTTTCTGAGTGGTTTATTTTCAATATATCTATTTTTTTATTGAAATCATCTTTCACCTCCTATATTTTGTCTCTTAATTCATTCCTTAGATCTTCTTTTAGTTCATTGAATATTTTAATTGTCAGGTTTTAAAACCTTTCTCTAGAATTTCCTCCACTTTCATATTTGAGAGTTCTTTGTTGAAGGATTGTTAATTTGGGGAGGAAATTTGTTTGCCTGTTTTCTCATATTTTCAAAGGTCTTGAGTATGCATCTGTTGAGATGGATTCCTATTCCTTTTTTAATGCATGTGTCCTTTGATGTTATCTTTTTTGTTCTATGGACTTCTCTTCTGTTTTGTTGTTGTTGTTGTTTGTTTGTTTGCTTGCTCAGGATTGAACCCAGGGCTTTGTGCATGTGAGGCAAGCTCTGTTTTTGATGTATAAGTAGAAGTCCATGAGTGGGGCCTGATGTCTCTCTCTAGTTGTTTCTACATGGAGCCTAGTCATTGGTGTGAGGTTTTTTCCTTCCCCATTATATGTGTTGAAGTATTGTAGAGGCTTAAGTAGCCTAGTTCATGGGTGGAGTGAGGTTCACCGTTACTTGGCTGAGTTGTCAGTGTAGCTCAGCATCAGAATCTCTACTCTGTGAACTTAAAAAGTGTCCCAATCACTTCCCACCCTCTCTTAGAGAAAACTGGAAGCAGCAATCAATAATCAATAAAAACAGCAATAATGTTAGCAATCAATGTACGGCCTTAAAATAAATGTCTGGAGTATACTTTGACATCCATAGCACTAATTATTGTCCCCTGTAGAGGATGATAGAGGTCAGAATTTATCATTACCACCAACAAAAAACAACCATTAACAAGATGTTAAATAGTGGGTGTCTACTATATATTGTCCACTATATTAATAATCAGAACATGAATGGAGTAGGTATTACATAAACTATATAATTCTATCAGATAGTGAACTTAGTTTCTTAAGTGATGAGAAAATGAGATAGGAAGGTTAAAAGAGAACAGAGGATAAGAGGCAAGAGATAGGTAGCAGATGACAGCTGTAAAGAAGGAGGAATAAAAAAGAGGAAAAGGAAACAGGAAAATTTGGCTATGGGTGGGGGAAGAGAGTGAAAAAGGGTTTGAGAGGAACAGAGATGAACAAATAAAAGATAACTCAAACCCACATAAAATGTTATGCCAGCAAAGTCAAACCAAGGCTAAATAATTAACAGGTGGAGCTGGGCATGGTGGTGCACGCCTGTAAACAGGTGGAAAAGAAGCAATTGAAAGAGAAAATTATATACATAACTATATATATGCATATGCACACTCAGAGAATCATGCAGAATGGACAAATGTAAATAAATAAAATCTTAAATTCAAAATAACAGGAAAAAGGAGAGAATAGAAAAAAATTCTTTTTTGTATGTGTGTATGGTGCTAGGGATTGAACCCAGGGCCTTGTGTATAAGAGGCAAGCACTCTACCAATTGAGTTATATCCCCAACCTGGAAAAAATTCTTAATGAGAAATAAAGGTGTGTTTCTGCTGAGTTGGTCAAATTTTTTTGGCAATGATGGATTTTCATATGTTGTTGTTCCATTCTTTGTATTTGTCTTTGGGCTCTGGAACCCTTGGGTCAAGAGATGGAGGTTATTAAATACTAAGAGTTTGTGTTTTTCACTTAGCTGCCTGCCATAGTGGCCAGGATCAAAGCTTGTTGTAGTAAGCACTCAGCTTGTTGTAGTAAGCACTCAGTCTCCCAGTATAATGTGGGATGGACTGGGGAGTACTGGAAGATGAGGTACACTGTAATGGGTCTGGTGTAGTTCTATACTGGAATTGGGATTTAGTCTTGGCTGGCCTTTGGAACTCTGTTGTTGGGGATTTGTGATTTGATCCACACCCCTTATTGCTGCTAGATGTCTGGATCTCAGGGGATTCCTAGAAATTTCACTTTCAGGATGAGGGTCTAAATATCCACATGCTTCACATATTCCACCATCATGGATGTGGTCAGAACTAGAGGGCAGATGTGCCTGTCTGGTACAGTTACTGGCATCTTCCCAATAGCACAGAGGGGAAGGCCAGCAACAAAGGGTGCTCTCTCTTGGTTTCCCCAGAGCATATCACCCTAGGCACAGTCCTTTTTGTGCCCGTTTCAATCATGCTAAGCTAAGCATACACTGGACCTCATAATAGGCAACTACTGGGTCAGTCTGGCAGCTTCCTTTATGAGTTCCCAATCTCACCCCTCTGTTTACTGCCATGTGTGGCCATTTGAAAATGGTTCCTACCACCATCATTATGGATCCTGCCACTCTCCAAACAGTGGCCAAGCAATTTTAATACTTTCAACCCAACAACTTCCTCCACCATCTCTGGATCAGTTAAGGTTAGCCTCCCTCTCTATTCCACTCCACAGGCTCCCCAAACCCAACTGTGTTCACTGTGCTTTCTTCTTTCTCTGCCTGCACTCCCCCTTCCCTCAGCAGTGGGCTAGTCATGCTAACACTGTTAATGTCTTCACCACCAGCCAAGCTGGTGTGTCACTAACATTATTTCTTATGTTCAAAGTTTCCAACTTTGTGTCTCCATGATTTTTTAAAATTTTTATTTTATTTATTTTTGCTGCCAAGTGTTGAGTTTCAGTGATTTTCCTTAGTTGCCCACCTCACTGAGGACCAGGTTTTTAAATATTGAGCTGAAGAACTGATGGGGAGAGCACCCTTCTTCTAATTTGCCATATTCCCTCCCTAAAAACTACATGTTCTGTAAGGAAATTTTATTTCACAATACTCTTTCTTTGTATTTCAGAACAGTTCATGCCTCTTTGATAAATTTGGCAATTAAACTTTGAGTAATTCACATAGGATAAAGTGCTTTAATAGTTGTTTTGTTTTGTTTTTTTGCTTTTGAAGGTTCTGCTCTTGATTCAGCTTTTAGAAGTGTTTTCCACTCAATAGCATGAGACCCAAACTTAATAAAATTTATCTCTAGGTTTTGGAGGAAAGAATTGATGTTCAGAGACAACTTTCTTTTTAAATTTTTTTATTCTTTTTAGTTATACATGATAGTAGAATGTATTTTGACATATTATACATACATGGAGTATAACTTCCCAGTCTTGTGGTTGTAAATGATGTGGTCATGTATTCATATGTGAACATAGGAAAGTAATGTCCAATTCTTCCTACTATCTTTCCTATTTACATTCCCCCTTCCCTTCATTCCCCTTTGTCTAATCCAAAGTGCTTCTATTCTTCCCTCCCAACTTCTTATTGGGTGTTGGCATCCACATATCAAAGAGAACATTTGACCTTTGGTTTTGGGGGATTGGCTTATTTCACATAACATGATAGCCTCCAGTTCAATCTATTTACTGGCAAATATCATGATTTTCTTCATTTTATGACTCAGTAAAATTCCATTATGTATATACACAACATTTTCTTTACCCACTCCTCTGTTGAAGGCTACCTAGGTTGGTTCCATGGTTTAGCTATTGTAAATTGAGCTGCTGTAGATATTGATGTGGCAGAATTACTATAGTATGCTGATTTTAAGTCCTTTGATATATACAAAGGAGTTGAAAAACTGGGTAAAATGGTGATCCCATTCCAAGTTTTTGGAGGAATCTCTATACTGCTTTTCTGAGTGGTTGCACCAATTTACAGTCTGTCCCACCAACAATGTATAAGTGTACCTTTTTCCTCACATCCTCACCAACATTTATTGTTACTTATAATCTTGATAATTGCCATTTTTACTGGAATGAGATGAGATATGTGTAGTTTTAATTTGCATTTCTCAATGGGTAGAGATGTTAACATTAACTGGTGTTAAGTTTTTTTGTTGATCAATTGTGTTTCTTCTTCTGTGAAGTGCCTGTTCAGTTCCTTTGCCCATTTATTAATTGGATTATTTATTTTTCTGGTGTTAAGTTTTTTGAGTTCTTTATATATCCTAGAGATTAATGCTCTGAGGTGCAGGTGGCAAAGATTTTTCTCCCATTTTGTAGGCTCTCTGTTCATGTTATTGTTTCCTTTGCTGTGAAGAAGCTTTTTAGTTTGATTCCTTTCCATGTGTTGATTCTTGATTTTATTTCTTGTGGTTGAGAGTCTTGTTGGGGAAGTTGGTTCCTAAGTGGACATGATGGAGAGTTGGGTCTATTTTTTTTTCTAGTAGGTGTAGGGTCTCTATAATTCCTAAGCCTTTGATCTACTTTGAGTTAAGTTTTGTGCAAAGTGAGAGTTAGGGGTTAAATTTCATTTTGTTTTATATATGGATTTCCAGTTTTCCCAGAGCCATTTGTTGAAGAGGCTCTCTTTTCTCCAATGTATGATTTTAGTGCCTTTGTCTAGTATGAGATAACTGTCTTTGTGAGGGTTTGTCTCTATTTCTTTCATTCTGTACTATCAGTTTACTTGTCTGTTTTGGTGCGATTACCATGCCATTTTTATTACTGTGGGTCTATAGTATAATTTAAAGTCTGTTATTGTGATGTCTCCTACTTTACTCTTCTCACTGAAGATTGCTCTGGCTATTCTGGGCCTCCTATTTTTTCAAATGAATTTTATTACAGCTTTTTCTATTTCTATGAAGAACACCACTATAATTTTACTAGGAATTGCATTAAATATGTATGGTGCTTTTGGTAGTATGTTCATTTTTACAATATTAATTTCTGCCTATCCAAGAACATGGGAAATCTTTCCATTTTCTAAGGTCTTTCTTTAACTTTTTCTTTAGTGTTCTGTTGTTCTCATTGTAGAGGTCTTTCACCTCTTTTGTTAGATTTAATCCCTAATATTTTATTTTTTTCAAGGTTATTAGAATGGGGTAGTTTTCCTAATTTCTTTTTTAGGTGATTCATCACTGATGTATAGGAACACAATTCCTTTATGGATGCTAATTTTATATCCTGCTACTTTGCTGAATTTATTATGAGTTCTAGAAATTTTCTGTGAATTTTTTGGGTCTTCTAAATATAGAAACATGTCATCAGTAAATAGAAATAGTTTTTTGAGTTTTTCTTTTCCTATCCTTATAACTTTAATTTTTTTTCTGTCTAATTTTGCTCTGGCTCAAGTTTCAAGAACTAAGTGATGAAAGAGGGCATTCTTGTCTTGGTCCAGTTTTTAGAGAGAATGCTTTCAATTTTTCTCCATTTAGAATGATTGGCCTTAGTTTTAACAAATATAGCTTGTACAATGTTGAGGTTTATTCCTACTATCCCTAGTTTTTCTAGTGTTTTGAACATGAATGGATGCTTTTTTTTGCATTTATTGAGATAATCATATGATTTTTGTCTTTACTTTCTTGAGAACAAAATGCCAGATTATTACAAGATGGAATTCTGGCAAATCAACATTTGCAAACAAAGGGAGATAGAAATAGTGAGAGAGAAAATGAGTTTTCAAGTATTTAGTCATTTTCAAATGCATGCATTTATACAAATACATATTTTAAAAATGAAGTATATGCATCATGGAAAGTTTAGAAGATTTTAAAATTATTTTAGAATATACATAATATACATATTTGGGGGTTGGCAGTGGCATTTTTTGGCCCTTTGGATAAAGTAATGTTTCCAACAATCAAGTAATGGCATTCACAATGGCTTCATCCAAAGAAAGGGTTTTAAATATGTTCTCCTAAGAGGTGACCAAGTCTTTTCAAGAGTAAAGACATGAAACAACCATAGGAAAATAAGTCTAAGATCAAGTGAAGATATTTATGACAAAGATGATGAATGTGTAAAGAATATGTTTTGGTGATTCCTGATCAGTTTTTGTTGATCTTCTGAGTGATTTGAATGAACACATTCTCAGAATCTAGTATAAATATTTTATCGCAACTGAATTTATCTCAAAAATTTTTAGTGGTTTATGTTAGACTTCTCAACTTACTTGCTTACTTACCAAACTATATTATGTTTATTCATGCAGATTGATGACATTATAGCAAAACTGGAAACTGCATCTTCAAAATGTCTATATCTGCAGGAAAAATAACCTGTTTCTTCAGTGGGAGTTATAATCTGTGCAAACTATACAAAAGTTGCTACAAGAAGTAATAAACCTCAAAGATCATACAGAAAAGAATATGGTAGGATGTGATCAAGAAAGAATGAGGTGGGAGGGATACAGCAGAAGCATTAAAACAATTCAAATCTATTTTTGCAGTTTAATTTACTTAAGTAAAATGCATTTTAACTAACCTCACTGAAAAATATATTTTAGATGTACACATTGTATGTCTTTCTTCTGCCTTCCTTATAGCAATTTGTGGATTTCTAGAAGAAAAAAAACACCTATTCTTCATTTAAGTATTTCAGTGTCCATTTTAATTATAAGTAAATTGATCTTTCCTAATAATAATTTTCATTCTGGAAAGATTCAATTTTTCAGACTAGTTGTCATAAAATAAGACTAGGTGAACAGATTGCCTATCATGAACAAGGACGTGAGTTTGGTCCCAGGCAACACAAAGCAAAACAACCAAAAGACAATAGAATAATGATTTAAAAAAACATTTTATTACACATATTTAATGCAGTTGATATGGATGATAAGTGTTTGAATTCCACCATAATTTTTAACATATTTAAAATTGCTGTCTGAATCACTGACTCAAAACTAGAGGAGACAACTACACAATAATTATTTCTGCTATAATTATTTTAATATATCCTTTTATTTTGCTTTAGACACAAGCGACAACTCAAGAAAATTTAGATCAGTAAAGAGTGAATCTTACTCCTTCAATAAGTTGGGAGGAACTCTGAATTGGGATCTGGAGTATGAACTCTTTAAAATGAAAACTAAAAGTCCCAATAAAATAGATCATTAAAAATTAAGAATTAAAAAAATCATTGTCAGATGAATAAAACAAGCAAAACATAAAATCAGAACATAGAGTAAGATCATTAACTGTCTCTAAAAGAATTTTTAATGAGACAGGTGCATGCCAATTCATGGGAAGTAGAAAGTAACTAGACATAAAATTTTGGAAAATGTTAATAAACAAACTTGACTTCAAAGTATTAATAGTTCTTGTTTTATATGACTTCCCCCATTAACATTCTCATTTAGTTTAACTGATCTTTTTTTAGTTTAAATTCTTTTGAAGCTTTATTGTTACCAAATGGCTCATCAACATTCCCTCAAATAGATGTATCAATAAGTGTGACCACTTGTGAAAGTAATATAACTGAAACCCAAGCGTTTAGTTCTGATAATCCTCCTCCTCTGGGTGCATTCTGGCGCTTGGTCAGTTAATTTTCCTTGTCGGCCAAATTTCATGTTCTCCCTAGAGGGTCCCTGGAGACACTGTCCTTTAGAGCTGTTGGAGTCTACATAAAGGCATACCTGTGATGTAGATAGGGAACGGTTAACACAGGACAAAGGGAAGAAAAATCCACAAAGTGGTTTAAACAAATCCCTTGGCCAGTGCGAGGGTCCCAGTGGAAGACACAAAGGGCTGTTCCCACCTCTGATGCCTTGCTAAGGATGTTAGAGCTAATTGCCTTCCAGGCTGCTTCAGTTCTTCATGCTTCTGGTCACAACTCAGTTACCTGGTTCTCCCCTAGAGGGCGCTGCTGTAAAGTATCCTGAGGACCAAAGGCTCAATTTCCCCCAGCTCAAGTGTGGAATGTGCAGATGGTGAGAGCAAATGCTTGTGAATGCTTTTGAGGGATGCTTCATATGTTTCACTAAAGACAAGTATAAACTTCCTTGACTTTTTGAGTCTTATTTTTCATTGTGTATATGTAGGAAGAGTTAAGTAATGCTTTAATGTATTTATATAGAACAACATTGCCACAACAGCCAAGCAAATTAGCACATCCATCATCTCCCAGAGCTGTCCTTAAAATACAAGTCTTTCTATTGCCATAGAACCATATAAGGCCAGAACCTTATATGCAAGGAGAGCCCTTCCAGAGGGCAGAGCCTGTTAAGTCACTCATCATTAGTACCATTTCTCTCTTACTTTGTTGGAATTAAACTAGAAATCAATGTACTTCTTCAGAACAATTTAAACCTATAATTACTCCAGTTGTTCTAAACATTTTTAGTGTCAAGACACTGCTTAATGAGAAATTCCATTTACTCTTATGGTAGTTATTTTAAAAATTTAAATCATTCAGAAGTCATTTAGGTAAACATGAGAAATTTTTTTCTAATCTTCACAGGACTGAGAGACTAGAAGACATCAATATCAACATCACAAAGAGAAATCTGCAGAATTGATCTTTATTTAGCACTCATTACACCGCCTGTCCTAGATGCCCTTGTGTCGGAAATCTTAATAATGGTACTCGACAGGTGTTTTTGGTTCTTTCCCCCACAGTATTTCCTCTTCCCTCCCCTCCTCCTCCCTGCTATTTCTTTTCCTCCACTTTCTGGTCTTCCTCCTATTTATTTATAATGTTTTAAAATTAGCCTTTATAGATAAACATAAAGTTGAAATTCATTGTGGTATATTCATATATATGTAGATAGAATAATTTAGTCAATTTCGTTCCACCATTCCACTCTTTTCCTGTCCTCCTGTCTCCTTCCTCTGTTCCACTGATCTCCCTTCTATTTTCATGAGATTCTCTCCACCCTACCCCCCACCCCCCCACACACACTTCCCCCTCTTTATTTTGTTCTAGTTCTGCATCTAAGAAGAAGCATTCGAACTTTGATTTTCTGAGCCAGGTGTATTTCACTTAGCATGATAATCTCCAGTTCCATTCATTTACCGGCAGTTGCGATAATTTCATTCTTTATGATTGAGTAAAAGTCCATTGTGTATATAGAAGACATTTTCTTCATCCATTCATCTGTTGATGGGTACCTGGGCTGGTTCCATAATGTGGCTACTATGAATTGTGCTACTATAAACATAGATGTATCTGTATCACTATAGTCTGCCAATTTTAGGGGTTTTTTTGGTTTTGTTTTTTGTTTTTTGATAAATTACATCAAGTGGGATTGCTGGGTCATATGGTGGTTCCATTCCTAGTCCTTTGAGGAACCTCCATTCTGCTTTCCAGAGTGGTTGTTAATTTACCTTCCCACCAACAATAAGTGTACCTTTCATATATTTTCAACAGATTTATTCAACAAGAAAACTTTGTGGTTCTTCCCTCACACCCACAGCCTTCGAATTAGAGCACACTGAACTACATAACCAAGCAATTAAGGAAAAAGTATGTCATATTGTTGTTTTGCATTTTTGGATTTTGGATATAATTTTTTTTAATTTGTTAAAACTATTGAGTTGCTTAGTTGATTTATATGTGTTAAGCAAAAGTCACAATAATCTGTGTTAATAAAGAAGGAATACAAATTCTATAATTTTTTTAGAAGTCCAGGAAGAAGCTCTCATTTTCAAAGGATATTCATTAGTTAACTTGACTCAATAAATGGAACTAATGCATTTTTAAATTTCTTTAAAAGCTGCATTTAAATTAGATTTTAGAAAATGGGTATTACTGCCTATAACTAAAGGTATACTTTGAGATGCTTTGGCTAACATTCTAAGTGATGTCATTTGGGCTTTGCTTCATAACACTTTCAGTAATTTTCCTGCACCAACACAAAGTCTGCTTACTAATTGTAAGTGAATGATTGATATCCAAACACTGAATCACCTGTGGATGTTTATATTTTAAAGGAATTTGAGTCAAAATTGTTATTGTTTTATGGTTGTTGTGCTAGGGATTGAACCCATGGACACTTTACCACTGAGCTACATTCCAACATTTTTTATTTTTTTATTTCAAGACAGGGTCTTGGTGAGTTGTTGAGGCTGGTCTTGAATTTATGATTTTCCTGCCTCAGCCTCCCAAGTAGCTGGGATTACAGATATGTCGTCATGCCCAGTTGAGATAAATAATTTTTATTATTTAAATAAAACTAAAAAATTAAAATTTTTGCCATTTTCTTAAATAAGAAAATATCCTTAATTGCTATTTCACATATAGCATCTTTATCTCAATTTTTGTAAAAATGTTTATTGCTATTATAATAGTGTTTAAATAGTTCATTTAGTTACCTTGTTTATATTGCTTCATTTGAATGATTGATGGCTAAGATGGCAGTGATTCCAACAGTCTTTAAATAACAACTACCATCAAACACAATCAATTATATTTTTTCTATCCAGAATCTCACATAAAGCTGCCTTTTGATCTCATCTCTTCTGGAAATGTAACTGGAATCTTCCCATCCAACCATGTGATCTCATTCATAGTAAAAATTCATTTCTGGGGATCTAAATATGGTCCCAATAAGGAGAGGCTCAATCAGTTTCAAAATTGAAAATAAAAAAATATTCAATTATACTTGACCCATTTTGAGATGTGTCCAAATTTGACCATTTATTGACTAGGGAAAAATTACAACAACGAAGTATCTGTTTGAACCAAATATAAAGAGGCATCTCATTTTTGTTGTATATCATTGTTATTAAAATATCCCATTTCAGTCAAGCTGCCTTGGTTTACAGCTTTGATGGAATTCTCACAATGTCAGGATACACCTGTCACATGAGGCCTCCCCCTCCTGTCTCCACTGGGCTTTGTGTTGTAGCCAAATCACAGAAGAGCATATCTAAGCTTTCTTAGACAACATCATAGTCAAATAACTGACCAGAAAACAAGTTGTGAATTGTAAGGTCCTAGCTAGTTGAAACGTTGTCATCTTTAGTTAGCTAAGTTTCATCTTTTTCTGAAAAGATGAGAGGGTCAATGTCTGACTCAGAGTCGTGAAATTGGACTATTGCATACAAAAAAAGATGGAATGTCAAATAGTGCTGGGAGTCGTCAAGAATGGCAAGTATGTTCTCCTTGGTACTTACCAGAAAAATCAAGCAAAGTATCATTTCACAAGAGAATGAGGGATGAGTGTGTAAATGCAAAAACTATGTAAAAGAAAATTTGGCAGGAAATATTTGTCCTGTTTTTTTGTTTGTTTGTTTTTTAGGAAGAAGAGACAAGTAGTTTTTGTGTTTCTAGATTGAGGAATGATTTCCTTATTTTAAATTTGATCTGGTAGTTTGGGTATCCATGCCAAATCATGCTAGACTTGATGAGAGAGATGGGAAAGGGCTCTTCCTATGAAGATGCAAATACATGTCTCTTTGATCATAACTGAATGCCTTGAAAGAGCTTTTGTTCCATTGTGATTCACAAAATTCTCAAGAGTCATTTGTAGAGTTGCTAGAAATTTCATAATTTCTAACTAGAAAACAGTATTACAAGGTGTGGTAACATACTGTCCACAAAAGATAGAAAAGGATGGGTTTTAAGGGAGGTGTTACAAAATGACAGACTTGTAAAGATTTTTAGCCATGATTCCAGAAAGTCAAATGTTCAAATTAACATTAATAGTGAATTTGTCGATCACCTCTTTTATTTACAACATTTTGACATTTGGACTGGACTGTTTCTATTGTAAAGTCGGTCTTACCATCATTTTTTCTAACTTTAAGGAAAATGATTATAATAAATTATTGCTCTAGTCTGTGATTCAGTTCTTCTGGTAGTTGAAGCAAGTTTTCTCCATTTTAATAGCAATAAGCATTTATGGCATCTCTTATTACATGACATTCAGCCTTGCCCTTCAGCACACTGTGGTGATAATAGACTATCAAATACATATGTTTTGCTAACTTCTACTTACCAGAAGTGATTACATAGTTTCACTGGTTTCTTTTTTTGATTTTTATTCTTTTAAAATACAAAAGCTAAAATTATCCTGAATAGTTACATCAGTACTTTGATTTTCTTTTTTGCACATAAAATTCTTTCTGATATCTGAAAAATAAAATTCTTTCTGATATTTTTTGGAGCTGAGAATTGAAGTGAGCTTCTGGTATGCTGAGCACAAGCTTTACCATTGAGCCCCTCTTCGAACAACTAAAATCTCAAAAATGTATGTCAATTTTATAAAGGAAAACTTAACTGGTTTGAATTTTAGGTTTAATTGTTGCTTAGTACTTATGTGTCTGACACAATGTGTGACAAAGAGTCACTCTACAAATGTTATAGACTTTTTCCTTGTCATGCTGGGGATAGAACCCAGAGCCTCCTGCATGCTAGTCCACAGTGGCTTATGCCTGTCATCCCAGCTACTTGGAAAGTTGAGGCAGGAGTATCACAAGTTCAAAGTCAGCATTGGCAATTTAGCGAGACCCTTTCTCCAAGAAATAGACTAGGCATGTTGCTCAGTGGTCCAAAGCCCCTGGGTTCATTCTACCATAAGGAAGAAAAAAAAAAAGCATCATTGAGCCACATCTCTAGCACCTCCCAATGGGATTTTTATTGGCAACTCCTACTCTTATCAGCTCTTGTTAGTGTGCTATATCAATATTTCTTAATTCAGCATTTCAAACTATATTTAGGGAAGCACTTGTCCTAATAACCTAGTTTATCATTTCTAGAAAAGCATTTCCTGAGTTTGTCTCATTCTGTGGCCTTTGAGATCTTCTGAACCCTAAGTGTTGTTGCAAAATATTGTATTTGTTACACTAGTTGGAATCTAGTATCTGAGTAAATAATAGAATCATGTCTTTTGAAAAAGGCTCCCTTCTTTCCCATGACAATGTTGAACCTTGCCAAAGCCCTATGCTCCTGGCAAACAGTGATAATTAAAAGTCGTTCCACCCTTTTATATTTCAGAAAATGACATGTATATAACACTTCTACTTAAAAAGTCTGTTCCTCGTAGCTCCCAGAAGACTCAAAGATGACTTCCTGTGACAAGGCCAAACCCAGGCCTTTCCCCTTTGTCTGACCCTCTGACAAGGCCAGATACAGATCCGCCAACTCTTGTGTTATTTTTGTCCCATGAATGGTTAGCTGAACTATTGTCCCCTGAAATTGGCTAGGCACAGAGGTAAACATGCATTGCTCAGTTGACTGAGGCTTTGTTTGACTGCAAAAAACAATCTCAGCTATAAATCACCCTAGTTTACTCCTTCCTGTGAAAAATAAGGCAAAACTATATTCCCAGATACTCTGATCTTCAGATCTGGGGCATCATCCCTATTGCAATAACCCAAATAAAATAAATATCCTGTTTGAGTTTTATCTTGGACGCCCAGCAAAACCAGTAAGGCTGTCAACTAGAGGAGTAATTTTCCAGGTGTACTAGCTCTCTATAAAACAAAATATAACAAATACACAAGTCATTGCAGATAATATGAAAATGAAGACCTAACCATGGGGAATTTTGTATGTTAAAAAACCAGTAGTTACATTTTCAAATCTTCCTACTCTCCATTGAAAATAGGAGATCTTAGTAAGAACCTAATGATTACTTTGTATAAAAGGTATTTTCTATGTTTCCAGATTTGGGGGCTGTCTGTATGTCTTTATCACTTTCAGAATGAATGTCTCTCACCTCTTGTCTGACTTAAAACTAGACTTGAGACATCTGCTTTCAGCTCCCCTGCACCCCCCGGAGTCAAGTGAGTAGTACATAACATGGAAATGAGCACCATTAGCAAGAAAGCACCATGGACCTTGTCTGCAAGCTTTAATGCTCCACTGGTATTTTACATGGAGGAGGACCAGGAGCAGCATGTATTTGGCCATGGAGATACATACCTTTGCTGTATTGAGGTGCATAGCCACACCCTCATTCAGCTGGAGCCATGGTTCCCAGTCATAGGCCAGACTTGAGTTACTGTTGTTAGACCACTTAGAAGAAGGCACTGGCTGCTGGACATGATCCAGGGTCGGGGAGCCAGAGCTCTTGCAGTCAGGCCCAAGGCCTGGAGATGTTGTTGTGTGTCAGGAGCCAGCTAAGGACCAAGCACAACCTGGCTGTCCCTATCAATGTGCTGCCAGACACCTGGGACCTATTCCTGGCCACCAGGACCAGTGGGGACCATCACTCTTGGGGTTTCTTAGGCTTCCTCTTATTGATTGCTTGGTTGTTTGGGATTCCATTGGAGTTCTCCGGATCTCACCTCTGGAAGTCTGTTCATTACTCCAGCCCTCTGGTGTGGAAATAAAATCTAGGTGCTAGCCTCTCCCAAGTTTTCAGGACTCTTTTTTTTTCTATAAATATGAATATCTAGGGAGATACATTATTTTGGGGGGCCTCACCTATACACCTATTTTGAGCTGTAATCTTTGATATTCTTGCAGATGAAATCTTTAAATCAGAACAATTAACTGAATAAATGGTCATAGAACTCAATCTCACATTGCACAGTTCCCATCCCTTAGTCCAAAAATGCTATACAATCAGCCACTAATGAACAGAGCTGAAATTGGCACTGCTGTGAACCTACTTTTTGATTTGTCTTCGGCAATATTTAGAGTTTTGATTAGCAGGACCTGAACAATAGGATGAGATGAACCTGAATCGTTGTGAGAGGAGGAGCTAGAAACATGGTAGGCAGACATGGCAGGACCTGGACTGCAATGAGTCCCTGCATGAAGTATCTGATGGGGTCAGAGGGTAGCAACATATGAACAGCACATGATCAACATCCTGATTGGATGATCACTGAATGTCTCACTTTTATTGGATTGAGAAACTCCCCTTCCCCAAATTCAGCCAATGACTTTAAAGGTCACCTTCAGCAACACCATACAAATGCCTAGACAGCACTGCTCCCTGGTTAATCGATAAATTTTCTTAAGTCATATGATTTGCCCAGATTGAGTCAGGAAGATACACACAATTTAAACAGACCAATAACAAAGGAGGAAATAGAAGAAGCCATCAAAAGATTACCAACCAAGAAAAGCCCTGGACGGGATGGATATGCAGCGGAGTTTTACAAAACCTTCAAAGAGGAATTAATACCACTACTTTTCAAGTTATTTCAAGAAATAGAAAGATCTTCCAAATTCATTCTATGAGGCCAACATCACCCTGATCCCAAACCTAGACAAAGACACTTCAAAGAAAGAAAACTACAGACCAATATTTCTAATGAACACAGATGCAAAAATCCTCAAAATACTGGCGAATCGAATACAAAAGCATATCAAAAAAATAGTGCACCATGATCAAGTAGGATTCATCCCTGGGATGCAAGGCTGGTTCAATATACGGAAATCAATAAATGTTATTCACCACATAAATAGACTTAAAGATAAGAACCACATGATCATCTCGATAGATGCAGAAAAAGCATTCGACAAAGTACAGCATCCCTTTATGTTCAAAATACTAGAAAAACTAGGGATAACAGGATCTTACCTCAACATCGTAAAAGCTATATATGCTAAGCCTCAGGCTAGCATTATTCTGAATGGAGAAAAACTGAAGGCATTCCCTCTAAAATCTGGAACAAGACAGGGATGCCCTCTATCACCACTTCTATTCAATATAATTCTCGAAACACTGGCCAGAGCAATTAGATGAATGAAAGAAATTAAAGGCATAAAAATAGGAAAAGAAGAACTTAAATTATCACTATTTGTGGATGATATGATACTATATCTAACAGACCCAAAAGGGTCTACAAAGAAACTACTAGAGTTAATAAATGAATTCAGCAAAGTGGCAGGATATAAAATTAACATGCATAAATCAAAGGCATTCCTGTATATCAGCGACAGATCTTCTGAAATGTAAATGAGGACAGCCACCCCATTCACAATATCCTCAAAAAAAAATAAAATACTTGGGAATCAACCTAACAAAAGAGGTGAAAGATTTATACAATGAAAACTACAGAACCCTAAAGATAGAAATAGAAGAAGACCTTAGAAGATGGAAAAATATACCCTGTTCATGGATAGGAAGAACTAACATCATCAAAATGGCAATACTACCTAAAGTTCTCTATAGGTTTAATGCAATGACAATCAAAATCCCAAGGGCATTTCTTGTAGAAATAGATAAAGCAATTATGAAATTCATATGGAAAAACAAAAGACCCAGAATAGTAAAGGCAATTCTAAGCAGGAAGTGTGAGTCAGGCGGTATAACGATACCAGATTTTGAACTATACTACAGAGCAATAGTAACAAAAACAGCATGGTACTGGTACCAAAACAGGCAGGTGGACCAATGGTACAGAATAGAGGACACAGAGACCAATCCACAAAATTACAACTTTCTTATATTTGATAAAGGGGCTAAAAGCATGCAATGGAGGAAGGATAGTATCTTCAACAAATGGTGCTGGGAAAACTGGAAATCCGTATGCAACAAAATGAAACTGAATCCCTTTCTCTCACCATGAACAAAAGTTAACTCAAAATGGATCAAAGAGTTTGATATCAAATCAGAGACTCTGCGCCTGATAGAAGAAAAAGTTGGCTCCAATCTACATATTGTTGGGGCGGGCTCCAAATTCCTCAATAGGACACCCATAGTACAAGAGTTAATAACTAGAATCAACAAATGGGACTTACTCAAACTAAAAAGTTTTTTCTCAGCAAGAGAAACAATAAGAGAGGTAAATAGGGAGCCTACATCCTGGGAACAAATTTTTACTCCTCACACTTCAGATAGAGCCCTAATATTCAGAGTATACAAAGAACTCAAAAAATTAAACAATAAGAAAACAAATAACCCAATCAACAAATGGGCCAAAGACCTGAACAGACACTTGTCAGAGGAGGACATACAATCAATCAACAAGTACATGAAAAAATGCTCACCATCTCTAGTAGTCAAAGAAATGCAAATCGAAACCACCCTAAGATACCATCTCACTCCAGTAAGATTGGCAGTCATTTTGAATTCAAACAACAACAAGTGCTGGTGAGGATGTGGGGAAAAGGGTACTCTTGTACATTGCTGGTGGGATTGCAAATTGGTGCGGCCAATTTGGAAAGCAGTATGGAGATTCCTGGGAAAGCTGGGAATGGAACTACCATTTGACCCAGCTATTGCCCTTCTCGGACTATTCCCTGAGGAGCTTAAAAGAGCGTACTACAGGGATACTGCCACATCGATGTTCATAGCAGCACAATTCTCAATAGCTAGACTGTGGAACCAACCCAGATGCCCTTCAATAGATGAATGGATTAAAAAAATGTGGCATTTATACACAATGGAGTATTACTCAGTACTAAAAAATGACAAAATCATGGAATTTGCAGGGAAATGGATGGCATTAGAGCAGATTATGCTAAGTGAAGCTAGCCAATCCCTAAGAAACAAATGCCAAATGTCTTCTTTGATATAATGAGAGCAACTAAGAACAAAGCAGGGAGGAAGAGCAGGAGGAAAAGACTAACATTAAAGAGAGACATGAGGTGGGAGGGAAAGGGAGAGAAAAGGGAAATTGAATGGAAATAGAAGGAGACCCTCATTGTTACACAAAATTACATACAAGAGGAAGTGAGGGGAAAGGGAAAAAAAAACAAGGGGGAGAAATGAATTACAGTAGATGGGGTAGAGAGAGAAGATGGGAGAGGAGGGGAGGGGAGGGGGGATAGTAGAGGATAGGAAAGGCAGCAGAATACATCAGACACTAGTATGGCATCATGTAAAAATGTGGATGTGCAACCGATGTGATTCTGCAATCTGTAATTGGGGTAAAAATGGGAGTTCATAACCCACTTGAATCTAATGTATGAAATATGATATGTCAAGAGCTTTGTAATGTTTTGAACAACCAATAAAAAAAAAAGAAAAGAAAAGAAAAAGAAATGTACTTTCATGAACATGGGGTAAACAAAAATTTCTTAAGCAGAACATAACAAGCACTAGCCATAAAGAAACATATAATTAAAATAGTTAATTAAAATTCAGAATTTTCATTCATTGAAGACTGCATTCAGAGAGTGAAAATGCAGGTTACACAGTGGGAGACAATATTTACATAATTCTAACAAAAAAAAATTGATCCCAAATACTGTAATCCCAGCAAGTTGGGAAGCTAAGGCAAAAGGATTGCAGGTTCAAGGCCAGTCTCAGCAACGTAGTGAGGCTCTAAGCAACTGAGCCAGATCCTGTCTCTAAACAAAAATAAAAGGGGCTGGGGATGTAGCTCAGTGATAAGTTCGCTGGGTTCAATCCCCAGTACCAAAAAAAAAAAAAAAAAAAAAAAGATTTGATCCAAAATAGATAAAAAAACTATAAACAGCAAGGAAAAGATTGACAACCCAATTTAATTATTTAAAAAACATCAAAAGATTTGCATAGGTACTTTACAAAAAAGGATACTCAAATGACAAATGACAATAAACATGATAAAAGGTTCAACCTCAAGAACCCCCAGGGAAATACTAAATAAGACCATCGTATCTATCAAAAGGATAAAAAATTTAAAAAACAATTGACGACAAAAGTCTGAGTAGACTGTGGAGCAACTGAAACAGTTATATAATGCACATAACAATAGTTGAACATTTTCAATCACATAAAAGCAATACTTCTTAAATTCTCAGGGAATGGTAAGAAAGGGACAACTTTAGAAGTGGAACTGTAGTATACGAAAATTTCCTCTTAATGGATTATATTTTATGTAAGAATTACATGTTCTAAGAAATACTGGAATGCAGAGCAAAGCAACTAAGGAAATTGTGCTACAGCCTAATTGAATAATACTCAACTTCAAAGCATAATAAATAAGATATTTTATCATTACCTGTTATGATTTAGATATGAGGTGTCACCCTAAAGCTCATGTGTAAGAATGAGAAACTGATGTGACTCCATTTTTGAAAAAACAGCCTCTACCTCAGAGCAGGACCTATCCAAAGAGTGGGGGATGACCCTTGTCCTTGGAAAACCCACAGAGCGTTCCTAGGCACATGGCTACCCTGCTGTCATTTGTCTGTAAATAATAGGAAAGGCCTGCTGAGCCAGATATCCCTAAACTGCAGTGGCCAGATGTCCTTGACTCAGCAATGCAAGTTCCTGGAAAGACCAAAGAATGCTTGAGGCCTAATTTTGGACCAGAGCAACAACCAAGCAGAGTGAGATAGGGAGGATACCTGATATACCAAACGGCCCTCTCAGTAGTTTCCGTGATTGATAACATGTTTAGGAAACTCAACCCCTTGTGACCTAAACCAATCAGTTCAAACGTATCCACCACTTGAACTAACCAATCACCCTTACCTGACTTGTTCCCGCCAATGAATGTGCTAATCAGTATTAAGAGTTGTTGTTTGATTTTCCCCCAGTGTGAAATGATTTGCTGTGTGATGTTGTGACGTATAGAGTATCCCCCCAAACCTATAAATCCTCACTGAATTGAGGACCAGGACTCACTCCCTGGGACCGCTGCATCAGAAACGGTTGTGAGTCCAGGCTCGAACTTGCATTAAAGACTCTTGTGTGATTGCATTGGATTCAGCTCCTGGAGGTCTATTGGGGTCCCATGAATCTGGCATTAAAAGACAATGCAAGATGGAATACTTAGGAATTTATTATGGTTTGGATGTGAGATGTCCCCCCAAAAGCTCACCTATGAGACAATGTAAGAAGGTTTGAAGGTGAAATGATTGGGTTATAGCCTTAATTCAATCAGTGAATTAATCCCTGATGGGATTAACTGAGTGGTAACTGGAGGCAGGTGTAATGTGGCTGGAGGAAGTGGTTCATTGAGGGCATGGCTATGGGGTATATATTTTGTATCTGGAAAAATGGAAACTCTCTCTCTGCTTTTGATCAACATGTGAGTTGGTTCCCTCTGCCAGACTCTTCGGCCATGATGTTCAGCCTTACCTTGAGCCCTGAGGAATGGAGCCGGCTGCATTTGAATTGAGACCTCTGAAACTGTGAGCCCTCAAATAAATCTTTCCTCCTCTACAATTGTGCTGGTCAGATCTTTTAGTCACAGCAGCGAAAAAGCTGACCAAAACAGAATTAGATCAGAAACCTTGGAACTGCTAAAAAAAAAAAAAAAAAAAAAACCATAGGATTAACACTCCATCATATTGGTACAGGCACTAATTTCCTCAACAAGACCCCTAAAGCTCAAGAGATAAAACTAAGAATCAATAAGTAGGATGTCATCAACTTAAAAAGCTTTTGCACAGCAAAGGAAATGAGTAAACATGAAGAGACAGCCTACAGAATAGGGAAAAAAAAATCTTTGCCAGCTACTCCTCTGACTAGGGGTTAATATCCAGAATATATGAAGAACTAAAAATTCTCAATGCCAAAAATATAATAGCTCAATCAATAAATGAATGATGAACTAAACAGAAAATTAGCAAAAGAAGAAATACAAATAGCGAAGAAATACATGAAAAAGATTCAACGTCTCTAACAATTATGGAAATGAAAATCAAAACTATGCTAAGATTTCATCTCACTTCAGTCAGAGCATCAATTATCAAGATCACAAATAATAATAAATACTAGTGCGTTGGGGGGAGGTACACTGACACCTGTTAGTGGGACTTCAAATTAGTGCAACCTCTCTGGAAAGCAGTATGGAGATTCCTCAAAAAACTAGGAATGGAACCACCATATGACCCAGCTATCCCACTCTTCAGTATTTAGGTAAAAGCACTAAAATCAACATGCTATAGAGATACAACCACCTCAATGTTTATAGCAGCACAATTCACAAGAGCCAGATTATGAAATCAGCCCAGATGCCTGTCCTTAAAATGTGGTCTATAGAGAACACACGATGGAGTTTCACTCAACCATAAAGAAGAATGCAATAATGCCATTTGCCAGTAAATGAATGGAACTGGAGGACATTATGCTAAGTGAAAATAAACCTGACCCAGACAATCGAGAGTCAAATGCTTGCCCTTATAGTAGAAGTCAGAGCAAAATAAGGGAGAAAGGCAGTGGCCAGGGGATTGGATATCATAAATATATAAGAAAGATCAGTGGAGTAGAAGAAGAAGAATGAGAAGAAGGAGGGAGAAAGGAAAGGGGGAAGAAATATGGAATTAATTCAACAAAATCATGTTATGTGCGTATACAGATGTACCAAAGGAAATTTACCTTTATGTATAAATAGAAAGTACCAATCAAAGCTAAATAAATAAAGAAGCAAAAGGAAGATCAGTAGAGTAGGAAAGGAAGAATGGAAAGTAGGGGTGGAAAAGGGGGAGGAATGGGAATTGAAATCAAATTCCTTGCCTGTATGATTTTGTCAAAATGAACCCAACTATGATTATGACATTCTAATTAAAAAAAAAAAAAATCTGTTCATAATTCCCGAACTGTAATTCCCACTCTGTGTAGTCACTGGAGTAAAAGTCTATCCTAGTGGAACCAAGAGGACTTCAGTATGGAAACGTTTTGCCTTCTACCTATACTATCTAGAACCAAATAAGGTCTGTCTGGACATTTTCAAGATATTGACTCTGGGAGGAATCCGCAGGGACGAAGAAATCCGCCTTCAGGAAGCCATTTAAAATCAAACTGGCAGCATATTTTAGGATCAGATCCACAAGTGTGAGGAATGTCATAGCTGTAAAAAGGTCTCATGTGCAATAAATACATGTGACAGATCCCGGATGGTTCCAGGCGCTCAGCTGACGGCTGGCCAACTCCAGAGCTCAAGTTCAAGGTGAGGCAAAACTTCATGGTGGCAAAGCATGAAGGAGGAAAGCAGCTCAGGACAAGACAACCAGGGAGCAGAGAGCTAGCTGCAGGTGTTTTAAAGATGCCATTTAAAATCTAAATTCTCATTTTGCCTGATATAATGCAATATAATTTAAGTGCAGCTGCTGAACTATACAGTGTCTGTGAGAGTCAATAAAGGTTGTGCTTCCGCAATGTGTTCCTTTGTATTGAGGACTACTTTTGTATTTTATGGATGCACTACAAATTGTTTATTTCAACACTCAAGAACATTTTAGTTATTTCTTATTTTGGACCATGAGGACTACTGGGCCTATCAATATTCTTAAACAAATAACTACTCCACTCAGTTTATTCTTTCCCCGTATTTCTTTTTTTTTTTTTTTTCTCTTGGAAGGGGTAGTACTCGTGACTAAACTCAGCCATACTGTCACTGAGCTGCATCCTGTTTTATTTAGAGACAGGGTCTCACTGAGTTGCTTAGTGCCTCACCATTGCTGAGGCTGGCTTTGAACTTGATTCTCCTGTCTCAGCCTGCTGAGCTGCCGGGATTACAGGCATGTGCCACCCTACCGGGCTCTTTCCTAATATTTCAATGACACAGTATTTCATATTTTTTAGTTGCTATGAGGATTATAATTTCCATTTTAGCATTTCAATTTAATTAGAGTCAATATTATATGACTTCACTAAATGCAAACTATTTTCTTTTATTCTTTGTGCAACTACTATAAATGTTTATCTACACGTTATAGATGCTAAAATGCACTGTATAATTTTTGTTCAAAATACTCATAGATTATTAAAAAAATGAAGAGGAAAAATTATTAATCATAAGATTGCTAATATATGCCAGGCACAGTGGCACACACCTATAATCCCAGTGACTCAGGAGGATGATCCTGGAGGATCACAAGAACAAACTCTGCCTCAGCAACTTAGCAAGGTTCTAAGCCACTCAGCAAAACCCTGTCTCTAATAAAAATATAAAAAGGGCTGGGAAGCTCAGGATGTGGCTCAGTGCTTAAGTGTCCCTGGATTCAATCAATTGTATCAAAAAAAAAATTTTTTTGCTAATATATAAAAAAACTTAGGCAGTGAGGTAAAACTGTAACAATGAACATTTTTAATTTGATTAAGTGTTTTTAATGAAGAATGGATGTTGAAATTGCCAAACGCTTTATTTCTGTATCTACTAAGTAATCATATTTTCTTTATTAGTTTGTAGTATGGTGATAGCATTAATTGTTTGGGGTACTAATTTAATATTTATTAAAATAAAAATTAAAATGTATAGTAGTTCTTTCTTGAATGTTTAGTTTACAAATCTTGTATCCTATTTAAAATTCTCTAAACCTTGTTAATTATTTCTTTAAAATTCTGGCAAAATATTCATAACATAAAAATTTATCATATTAATGATTTTAAGTTATGCGTACAATTGAGTGGTATTAAGTACATTCACAGTGTTGTCTAATCATCACTATTCATAACTTTTAATCATGCCAAACAGAAACTCTGAACCTATTAAGTAACTCTTCATTATCCCTCCATTTTAGTTTCTATCTGTGTGAATGTGCCTCTCCTATATACCTCATAGAAGAGGGATCATGTGTGTCTTTTTGTGTCTCTTTCACTTAGCAAATTATTTGGAAGGTTCTTCCATATTGTGGCATGTTTCATAATTCTTCTGGTTGCCCCAAAAAACTCCACTGTAAGAATATACCATAGTTTCTTTATTGGTTGATTACCATTTTGGATGTTTCCAGTTTTTATTGTGACTCAAATTGCTATGAACATTTCTGTACAAGTTCTGTGTGAACATATGCTGGGTCATATGATAAATGTGTTTAGTCTTTCGAGGAACTGCCAGGTTGTGTGTGAAGTTTCTGATTTCTCCACATTCATTGCCAATACTTATTTTTCATCTTTTTAATTAGAAGCACCATAGTGGTGTGAAGTGACATCTCATTGTATTCTGATTTGCATTTCCTTAATGGCTAATGATGCTGTACATCTTTTCATGTCGTTCATGGCCATTGGTCTATCTCCTGGAGTGAAATATTTAATCAATCCTTTGAGCAATTTTAATTGAGTATTTATTTTTGTTGTTGTTGAGTTATAAGAATTGTTTATATATTTTGGATGAAATGTGTTTTTATTACTGTTTTACCATACAATTTATTCTAAATCTGAATTTTTTAGTGTTTCTGTATTTTAAACTTTTGTTTTGTCAATCTCTTTTCCTTATCACAATAATTTATTAATAGTAGCACTATATTTCTTTTTTTAAATCTTGTTTTCATGATTCACTCTTTGGCCCAAAATTTAAAAATAAACATATTTTTGTTCCTCCAATAATCCCCCTCTTCCTACATGCACACCCACTATTTTCTTATAATCCATATCCTCTCCTGGAGCAAGGGATTGAGAAAACTAAACTTGCTCTTGCTGAGGAAACTTACTTTATATTTTTCAAAAATTGTTTTAATGAAATTTAGTGAGTTAGGGCAACCAAGCGAAACCAAGCATTTTTCTCCATTGTTCAGAAACACTCATTCATTCACATGCCTTCAAGAAGATTTTATTAAATCCTCAACAGATGGCTAAGATACTGAGAGCTACCTTCTCATTAATTGTTAGCATTCTTTTGAAAAAAATTACAATTTACAGTTCAAAAAATCTTCTACAAAGTGGTGAATATTTGCTATAAAACTCTAATGCTTATTCCAGATGACAAAAGCCTAATCTAATTCTTGCCTTTCTTATATTATTTTCCCCCCTTTTTCCCACATTTTAATTTTTTATTTGAAAAATTTCTGTTTTCCCTTCATACACCCTTCCAGGTATCACTCGGAATTGGAGGTCATTGAGGACACTCATCTCAAGAATGAGGACATTCAGACAATGTGAGCAGATGATTCCCTCTGTTATGTCTACATACACTGTGAATACCACAAATCAGCATCAGCTCTTCAACCACAAAATAAAATCCCCAGCATAAAGTAATTACGAGGGGAATCCTCTTTCCAAAAGTTATTCTAGGTGCAGCGTTCAGCACATACTAGGGCAATTCAATGATGTGGATGACAAGAGAAACTTCTTTTCCTTCTCATCACATTCCCACCTACACACAGACAAGAACGTCTGAATTTCCTTATATGGGGACAAGTGCTCCATATTGAGTACAAACACTGCCACTCTTCACCTGGACCGGGTTTGTTCTCACAGTAGAAGGAGGAGTGACTTTGTGTGGTGGATGATAGAAGTCTTACCTCCATTGGTCCCCACTTGCCTGCCAGTGAGTTCAATATGTCAGGGATCAGTGTGGACACCCCATCTCCCTTTTTTCCTAGACTGTGCACAGGAGAGATGGAAAGCAATGGAAAACTCCCCATGCATCAGCTGGGTAAGTGATATTCTATGGACCAACCTTTTCTATGTTCAGGTTTCAAAATCAAGACTAGGAGAAAATATTAGAAAAGTCTTTCTTGGTCAACAATCAAACCACACTTTCCAAATCAGTTTTATTGGAAATAGTATCTATGGACATTGATCTAACTTCAGTTTTATTTCTGAGTTGGTTTAGAACTGAAAGAGGAGATGTTTGTTATCGATTTACACACCCTAAAGCCCCAATGCCTATGAATCTCTTTCAATGGAATCTTCCTCTAAGAAGCAGACACAAAATGTTACTTCTGTTCAGCAGTGACTACTCTATTTCCAACTCTAATGGTGACCAGAGAGTCTTTAAGCCTTTAGCTGATATTTATATTCCCAGGGCTCAGAGCATTATATTTCCATCAGGGCATGTATCCCAAAGATACCAGAGAGATGGTCAGGCAGAGAATGGAAAAGGAAATGACTTTCATGTCCTTCAGGGACAATGGACAAACATCTTGGCTGGTGCTTGTAATCAGGAAGACCAGAAAGGAGCAACCAGGTATAGAGCTCCAAACCTGGTCCACAGCAAATTTCTCTAAGCCAAACCCTTTAAACTCTTGCCCATCTTAGTAGAATTACTCTAGGTTTAATTACAACCATGACAAGAAGGCAGAGGAAGAATAGTTGCTAAAATAATTATAGTTCTTATCCTAATGTACAGAGAACTGCAGGGTCAGATTTGTAAAGCCAAAAGGAGCATTTAGATTCTTTATTCCTAGAGAGTTTTTGTACCTGCTTGTTTTGTGTGTTTGTTTCTTCTCCATTAGCTGTAATATCTGCTTATGCAACTTGGGATTCGTGTTAGAGCATTTAGAAGTAGAATTAACACTTTACACACTAGGGTCTTGCTTTTTTGTCCTGACAGTCTGGCTTTGCCAAGGTCTTTCTGCAACCAACAGGAGAAGGTAACCTACTGCAGAGGAGGATGCTGTATTAAATCAGGACTTTGTGTTTGTTTATTTGTTGGTTTTCTTTCTTTTTCTTTTTCTTTTTTTTTTTTTTTTTTTTTTCATTGCTGAAGATTGAACCCAGGGCCTCACACCTGCTAGGTAAGTGCTCTATTACTGAACTACCGTCCCAGTTCTTTATATTTTGAGACAGGGTCTTTCTAAATTTCCCAGGCTGGCCTTGAACTTGCAATCCTCCTTTCTTAGCCTCCTGAATTGCTGGGATTAGAGGCATGTGCTGCTGTGACTGGAAAATTAGGAATGTAAAGAGAGAAGACCCAAACGAACTCTGTGTCTCTGTCTCCATTTAATCTACCAAAGAATATAAGGCAACGAATTTTTTTTTAGAGAGAGAGAGAGAGAGAGAGAGAGAGAGAGATAGAATTTTATTATTTATTTTTTTTAGTTATCGGCGGACACAACATCTTTGTCTGTATGTGGTGCTGAGGATCGAACCCGGGCCGCACACATGCCAGGCGAGCGCGCTACCGCTTGAGCCACATCCCCAGCCCCAAGGCAACGTGTTTTTAACTTACTAGCCTAAGTTGTCAGTGAGAGGATATTATAAACTTGCATTAATACTTTGCCTTTTAATTATGCAAAATTCATGTGTTAATCTGTATTTTATTTCTCTGTGGGTACTATAAAATGTAACAAAAGTATCATTATATGCTGAGGAAAAGAATATCCTTTTATTTTCCTCATCTCTGGTCCACAGTACCCTGAGGAGCAGATACGGAAATGTATACCTCTGTCCATGATCTGAACTACTTTTTATTTGCTCAGATAAAAGTTATGATTTACTGGTTGTCTCAAGGCACTGTTTTGAGACCTTAATATAATTTGAGAGTTGTGGATAAAAAAATTCACTAGGACTTTCCCCCTCCTAGTTCACCCTGCTCTTAGAAAATGCACAGGTAGTAAGGTGATGGGGTGGGATTTGTTTTCTGTAAGTTATACAAAAAAGTGCTGCTTTGGGGAAAGGACTCAAGGGGTATTGATGGGAATATTGACACGCACCTTCAAAGTGAAAGTACTGCAAACTCATAATGACAAAATGGATATCAAGTAAGTTTTAAATCTATGGCTTGCATAATGTTTTGCCTTTTAATTGTGCGAAATGCATGTGGTAACCTGTATTTTGTTGCTCTGACAATGTTGGGTTAAACCCTCATCAGTGCCTAGGAAAGCTTGCAGTGTGGACTCTAAAGAATGTGATAACAAAGTAAATGGAGAGGAGAAGCTGGCCACTTCCTTCATCTCCAGTCTTGAGGTGAGAATCTAAACAGAGTGATGCTGGTTACAAAGTAAAAGAATATACTCATAAAACATCTGAAGAAATCCACCTGTGCAGTGGGCAAGCAACCCAACCCATGTATCCCTGTGCTTGTAAGTGCAGTGAGGCTGTCCACTGTACCCCAGCCTGCCACTGCCAAGGAGCATGAGTCATAGAATGCCCACAACCTCTCCACTGGGTCCTTCAACTTATATCTCTGAGTTCAGTAAACAGTGCGCTACGGAGTTTGCAGCCCTGGTGCTGAACAATTGGTGTCTTCAGCAGGATCCCAAAGGGTGATGTGTGGAGTTGAGTCAGAGTCGAGAAAGGACAGGGAGTCTGTGGGGAAAGTCCTGGCTGGTCAGAAGCCTCAATGTGGTTGAAGGCGGCTTCCCTATTGGAGGGGTGGATGCAGGGGTGCCCCGAAAATACAAAGAGGGGTACTACAAGTGTTGAAAGCATCATCTGAAGTAGTTGCAGGAAAGCAAGAGGAATCCAAAATAGCCATGGGAAAGCAAAAAGAAACGGTGGTGGCAGGGACCCTGTGGTGGTAGGGCCCCTGCCATGTGCACAAAAGCTAGCGACAGACCGGAAGCTAGAGTACAGGAAGGGTTAAAACTAGAAAAAGATGGCCTTTTATCACAGATTGACGTGAAAGATGCACTATCTGCAGTGCTTAGAACTTGCAGATGAGCATCTGAAGGTCATGGCATGCTATTATGCTAAACCGAGGGAACATCCCAGACCTAGAGCCATATTGGGTTTTTGGTGATTAGTGAAAACTGGGACCTTCAAATGTGGGATTCACTCAGGGATCCCACCAAGTCGCTAGTTCCACTAACTCAGAGGTTGAGGTAGGAGATGACTATGTCATGGAATCTAGACCAATAATTGTCCAGAAGTTAAGGACCCAGCAGGATCGACCTGAGGAGATGGATCCAGATCTGGTCTGTGCTTCAGAGGGATATTTACATATGCCCTGGCACTGCCTGTCTCCATGGAGCTAGGCAAACAGGCAAAAAAAGGAAGAAAGTGTGCTCTGCTTGTGGGACACAGGAGCAGATGGGATTGTGTCGAAGGTATAGAATGGTCTAACATGGCTTCCATAACTGTTCACCCTGATTTCTGTCAATAACTTTACATCAGTGTCACTGATGAAAATGTGGAGTCATTATTAACCTGGCTACTTCTTGCCATTCAAAATATGTGGCCAAATTCAGGAGACAGTTCTATGCAAAGAGGCACCTGGGCTTCTGTGGGAGAATTACAGAGCTATTTGTGGGATCTGGAAATGAAACATGGTATTTATGTGCAGCCTTTCCCAGGACCATACAGTATGACCTTTACTGCTGGGATGAGGGATGTAACCTTACATGTGGCCCCGCCATCCATTTATGGTGCCCTTATATTAATATTATCCCTGTAAGTAGGGCAGCCCCACCAGCAAGCAGCACAACTGATGGCAGATCTAAGGGAGACAGAAGGATTGCAGCAGAAAATGGGAGTCTACAAAACCCAGGCAAAACCAAAGGGGCTTCTCCAAGTCTGTAAACAGTTGTGGGTAGACTTAACAGCAGCAGGAGTGGATGAAAGGAAAACAAATGAAAAACCTGATGTCACTCCAGTATAGTTAAGGAAGAAACTGCCAAAGGGCAAGAGGTTCTTAGTCAGGAAAAAATATGGGGGAGGCAATCAGAAAGGTGGAATGGATTCTTACTCCAAGAAAAAACAAAGACAAGCCTCTCCTGTTAGGAGATACAATAAAAGGGGGGAGTCCATAGCTCCCCATTGAAAACTCTTTGAGCCATTGGGTATGGGATGCTAGGGAAGAGGCCAAGGTTCAGGGATCTCAGCATGCCTCTGGATCAGAGTACATATATGGAATTGGCAATACACTGGTAGTCACAAAATGTTTAAAGAGTAACAGCATGGTGGACATGGGAGCTGAGTTTACACTGATATGTTAATGCTGACAAACTCTCATCAATATGGACACTGGGGGAAAACAGTAAGAGTCTGAACTGTAATGTCAACCCTGCAGCTTGGATACCTACCACCCATCCCTACCTGCTGTTCATAACTCCCATTCCTAAATACATTGTAGGTGTTGATATCTTGTGGGGTAAATGCCTACAAACTGGAATTTGTACTTGCCAGGAGATTAAGCATGTGTCATCTCTAAAGCCAATATTAAGAAGGCATGTTAAATATACCCCTGTTGTTTTGCTTTAACCCCAGCACACTGTTACCAACAAATAAAAATTGGCTCCCCAGTAGCCATCAAGAAGTAATTATGCTGGTTGTGGCTCAGTGGTAGAGTGCTTGCCTAGCATGTGTGAGGCCCTGGGTTTGATTCTCAGCACTGCATATAAATAAATAAAATAAAGCATGTCAATAAAGGTCTATTGACAACTAAAAAAAAATTAAAATAAAACAATTTAAAAAGAAAGAACTGTGACCACAAATGAATTAGCTAAAGTAAACATAATTCACCCAGTTTACAATCCTTTTAACTTCCCCGTGTGATCAGTAAGAAAGTCAGATGGAACTTGGCACATGACTGGATTATAGAGAATTAAATAAGGTGTTCCCTCCACTTTAGTAAGCCATTTCCAACATATCCACTATTCTTAGAAGAGCTAAGTGCTCAATTGGGAAAATATCACAGTGTGCTGGACCTTGCCGATGCCCTCTTTATTTTTTGTGTGTGTGTATGGTGCCGGAATTGAACCCAGTGCCTTTTGCATGCAAGGGAAGCACTCTACCAACTGAACTCTATCCCCAGCCCTGCTCACTTTATCACAGATAAAGTCCAGGAGAGCCATGCCCCATTTGCCTCCGTATGGGAAGGCCAACAATGAATATTTCCAGTGTACCTCATTTTTACCATAGCTGGTAAAAACGTTTACATGATGATCACATCTGATTCTCTTTCAGTGCTCACCAAGGCTGCATCCACTTTTGACTCATTTGCACAGGAGGAGATGGGCTGTAAACCCTGACAAAAATGTAGGGCTCCTTGATTTATTGATGAAATTCTTATTATCTGATTGGGCAGGACGAAGTTTATACCTCAGGCTGTGATAAATGAAGTTCAGGTGTTTCCATTCCCCAGAACAGTGAAGCAAATGTAAGAAATGTGTGGGGCTTATGGGTTATTGGAGGGCTTTCATCCCTCATCTGTCTCAGTTACTGTGACCCGTATATAATTTGTGCAGGAGAGATATAGTGGGTCGGAGACTGGACAGACAGGCATACTGAAGCATTTAATAAGACCAAATGGGGAATGAAACAGGCACAAGCCCTTGGGACACTGGACACATTGAAACCTGCTGAGTTCATTGTCCATATCCCTCCAGATGGCTTTGGATGGGGTCACAGTTATGGAAGGGGGCAGGGGAACATTATAGCTTGTTGGAAACACAAGTTTATGCTACTTATGCTGCTCTTCCTGCCGTGGAGCCCATCATCAGAGAAGCACCAGTGGAGTTTGCACAACTGCCAAAGATAAAATGGCTAGAGGAAACCCAAGCAGAAGAAATTACCACTTGGTTACATTAAATAATGTAGATTAAATAATGAGGATCAAAAGACTATGTGGGTCAGGCGCGGTGGCGCATGCCTGTAATCCCAGCAGCTTGGGAGGCTGAAACAGAAGGATCACGAGTTCAAAGCCAGCCTCAGAAAAAGTGAGGCACTAAGCAACTCGTAGTGAGACCCTGTCTCTAAATAAAATACAAAATAGGGCTGGGGATGTGGCTCAGCAGTGGAGTGCCCCTGAATTCAATCCCAGGTATTCCCCCCTGAAAAAAGAATATGTGGGCAGCTGGGACATGCTAGGGACTGGCCATAAAGATGTCTGATTGTTTTGCGGCGTGACACACCCTCCTGCCTGCTCTCAGAGCTATCCATAAGGACTGGAAGCCACCAAGGGGGCATATCAAATGAGGTGATGCCCCTTTTCAGCAATGATAGCTAGAATACCTTGGCCCTGTTTTGGTATCAGAAGGGATGGAGTATGCATTGACTTGTGTGGACAATTACAGGCTTGACACAAACCTTCCCCAGGAAAAGAGACAATCAAAAGGCAATTATTAAAGGTCTGATCCATCTGGGTTCCTTGTATGGCACACCACAGACAACTGAGAATGACCAAGGAACTCACTTTTTAGGCTCAAGACCAGGACATACTATGGATTATCTGCTGGCCATACAGTCTAGCCGGAGCTGGATTCCTTGTAAGAATGAATGGCCTACTGAAGCACACCTTAAGGATTGAGAATAACTCTGGGCAGGGCTGGGCTGCTTATCTGCCTGAGGCACAAAGGACACTAAACAAGAAACCCAGACATCAGCCACCTGCAGCCACTTCTATGTTATCTTGTCCGTAACTTCCATCATTGAGGTCACAGATAAAGGACATTTCCACTGAGCATTTTCTTAAACCCTCCTGGAGCACAAGTAACATACCGTTGCTGGCTCCTCAAGACATCACATCAGAGACAAGGACAATTAGCTGGCCATGGATTGTACATGTAAGTCCCCAGTGGTTTGCATTAATGACCCCTTATAGGGATGGAGAATACCCAAATTTACAAATAAATCCTACTATGTCGGGAACCTGGCTCTCACAAGCACAGGTGATGTTGGATCTGCTCAGGGCCGCCTGGGACTGCAGCACAAGGACTTCCCTGGTCATCCCACCCACAGATGAGGCCAAAGAGACTTTGATAAAACAGAACTGGACTAAAACACAATATCTCTCATACTGTAACCACGTTGCTAAACGCATTTGTGTTATCTTAATTTTCCTTAGCATGTTTGCTGATACGCTCTTGCTCTTTGTACTGCTGTTGTAAGATGCAATGGGTCTCTGGAATCGTAACCCGAGAGCCTCACAGAGGACAAGAAAGAGATGGTCTGAAATTGTGAGGGACACAAAAGTGCTTTCATGGCATTGAAGGGATGAACTGTTGGGTTAAACACTAATCAGTGCCTGGGAAGGCTTGCAGATATGAAGGTCTCTAGGGGCTGGGGTTGTGGCTCAGTGGTAGATCGCTTGCCTAGTATGTGTGAGGCACTGGGTTCGATTCTCAGCACCACGTATAAATAAATAAATGAATAAAGGTCCATCAATAACTAATAGAAATTTTTTTTAAAAAAGGCTCTAAAGAATGTGATAACGAGGGGAGGTGACCACATCTTTTATCTCACCTGCGTAGTGAGCATGCCATCTCTTCTATACATTCCCCTGCTTAGAGGCATGGGGCAGCCATCCATTGTATCCCTACCCACCAGCTCCAAGGAATGTGTAAATAATAAAATGCCCAAAACCTCTCTGTTGAGTCCTCCGAGTTCTTTCTCCGGGATGAGTAGGCTTGGGGCATTTGTAAGCCTGAGGTTGAAGAAATACCTGAGAAAAACAACTGAGAGGGGGAAAGGTTTATTTTGGCTCACAGTTTCAGAAATTGTAGTCTATGGTTGTCTGGCTCCATTGTTTTGGGCCTGAAGAGAAGCAGAGCATCATGGCAGAAGGGTGCGACAGAGCAGAGCTGCTCAATTCATTGTGGCCAAGAATTGGTGAAAGACAAAATATAGTCCCCAAGCACATGTCCCCAAGGACCTACTTCCTCCATGGGGTTCTACCTCCTACAGCTTCCACCACCCACTAATGCCATCAAATTAATAATCAATCCATCAATGGATTAATCCACTAATGAGGTCAGAGCCTTCATGATCCAATCAGGGTCCAGAGCCCACCTCTCAACACTGCTTTATTGGGGACCAACCTTCAGCCATTGGGGAACATTTCATATCCAAACCATAACATATGCTAACAGTTTAGCCTGCCAGCGTCACTAATGCTGACAGGAAACACAAGACCCCTGTGTTGGGCAAGGTTGTTAGTAATCATTAAAATAAGGGGCCAGAGATGTGGCTCAGTGTGGCACCGTGTGTGCTTAGTATGCACAAGGCTCTGGGTTCAATACCCAGCATCTAAGTAAGTAAATAAATGCTGAAATTTCTTCAGTGCCAAGCTCTGGCTGTGACAGAAGCTCACTGCACATGCATCTTCCACCTGGGTTCTTTTGACTATGAAATGGGACCTTGGCTGGGCCTGGGGGATGCTGAGGAGTGAATGCAGACATGGAGGCCATGTGGGCTGCTGTACCAAGGAACAGACTTTTGTCTGCACACAAAGTAAGTTTGTGTCACAAACAACATGGAGCTTAGGCCTCTGCCCTAGAGGGAGATGTTATCTCCATCCATTTAAACATCCTTGAAAACTGCTGGTACGAAATATGCTGGTGTGAGGTTTGCAAAAATTCAAGACCCATGGAGAGAGGTTAGTTACAGCAGGAATGTGGTACGTAAATTGAGTAATTTACCCAAGTCCCCATTGTTTACTTAATTTGAGAAAAGTCATTTTGTCAGTAAATAGTCTGAGGAGGTCCCTCAGAAGGAAAAAGGGGACCTCAACTCAGCCTTCAACTGGCTGGTTCTTGACTTATACCATAGAAAGAAATTTCTGGATGCTTCAAAAAAGCCACAGGTAAAAATTTAATTAGATCTATTCAGGAAGGCAGACAAGAGATCAGAATAGGCACTAAAAGAGAGGAGTGCCGAGGCTCCAGAGGAAGACACATTTTGGGGGGTCTCAGGCTTCTTTTTTTAAAGGAAACTTTGTAAATGGTAAACGCAAGAAGCCTGTGGGGTGGTGTCAGCCTAATGAGCGGGATCCCTTTGATGGCAGAGCTCAGGGCGGCCATGATGGTCTGGTTCTTGTCAGAATGCTCAAGTTGACATTATCTAGTTAATAGATAGTACAATCTTTTTAGGCTTATTCTAATCTGTCTAAAAATACACTCTGTAGGCAAAAAAAAGGGGGGGGGATATAAATGCTAATTAACTGAGCTTAGAGTATGCTATGATTTATTGGATTTTTAGAATTTAGACCTGGAGGAAAACAGGTCTGGGGAGTGAAGGTAAGGGTGTTCATGGAGTTTTTATATTTAAAGCCACAATCCCTCTTTCCTTCGCTATTTGGGTCCTTTCTCCATGTCCTCATTTCTTCTATCCTACCTCAAATTGACTTCATTGCCCTGATATTTTTTTTAAGTTGCCAGTCAAATTAATAAAACATGGTGGGTGGAAATGATACGGTTGTGATTCTGGGAACAGGATGTCATTTTCCAGGAGGTACGAATGACAAGAAGAAGACAACCACAATAAACCATGACCTATGCAATGTGTTAGCAGAGGGCAGCCTGGGAGCCTGGGAAGGGGATTCCATTCCCTGAGCCCCCAAATAAAGTTGTTTTTTTAAAAATAAATCTTCTTAAAGTTGTTTTTCAGAAATAATATTCCACAAGTCAACCTAAGCAGTTTGTGCCAGTGGCCAAGAGGCAAGTTTTACTTCATTATGATACCAAAATCTCCACCCTGGAGAGCTAATGAGTCCATAACACAGGAAGTGTGAGGAGCATTTGTCAGGGCACATCTGCACAGGATGGTCCCTGCCCCTGTGTGTGAGGTCTCTTTCCCCTCCCAGACGTGCATATCCTGCCCAAAGAAACTGCAGCTTGCCTGAGCTTCAGGGTATCATGGCTTTATAAGTAATTCCTCGTCATTTCCTTATTTGCTGAAAATAAGCTTCTCTCTATGTGACAACTTTTCTTAGACTTCTTTTCTGACTTGATTTCCACTAAAAGGCAGACCCATTGAACCCTTGTCAAAAATTACGCCTCTTAAAAAAGGAGCAGGAACTCACATTCAGGGGCTTACTCTGTGCCAAAGGGATGCTTTGAACTGAACTTTTTGCATTTAATGGGAGGCATCTGCAGTGCCAGGGTATGTTGCCCAGGGTCCTGAGGGACAGGAACCAGAAACAAGCAGCCTGCCAGATTATACTCCTTGTGAAGTCCTTCAGTAATTTTTCGTTTTAATCTTCTGTGAGGTATATATCCAAGGTACCGTCTTTCCTTCAAAATACTCTGGGGAACTAAAGTTCTTACTCCAATGGTCATTCCCAAAATATTTGTAGAGTTTCTGTTTAGAAACTATATGCAGAAATAAATTCATCATAAACTTGCTAAATGTTGTGGTAGTAGGAACAAATGTGACTCCATTTTGTTTTATGACTTCACCCTGTAAAACAACCATGCCAATAGAAGAGTATGACTGGGGCAAGTTGTTCTTTTCCTTCTGCTATAGAAATCTTTAAGAACACAAAACTACCTAATGGAGTATTGTTTCTGTAACTATGGTAACGGAGCTCTGTTTCTGTAACTGGGGTGACTGGGCTAACTGTGATTGGTTAGGCTTCCCTCCACTTGACTGCACTGTCCCGCTTCTGTAACCTGGCTTGCTTGCAATGGCTAGACCCCCCAACATCCCTTTTGTGGTTTTCAGGCTTATAAGGAGTGCCTTTGCAATTGTTCAGGGCTGATGGGGGAACAGCTTTATGTTCTGGTCAGCCGCCACCGGTGTGCTTCAATAAAGGCTTGATTCAATTATACGTGAGTGGTCTGGAAGTCAGTTTATGAAACCCTGGGACGAAGCTTTAACTATAACAATGTCTGTCAAAATATTAGAGAAGTCATTCTGGCCAAGTGATCAAATAATCTCTCTAATTCAACAGACAGTTATACTTGCAAGCGAGTCCTAGCTCAGGAAACATGACTTCAAGATAAGCCTCTTATCTTATAGCACCTGCCTCATTTCAATTAGAACTACATGCTACAAAAAGCACAATAATTGCAAAATAGGATAAATAAGAAGAAATTCAAACCTAGAAATTTTATAATGAAATAGCCGATATCAAAGACAAAGACATTCTAACAATAGTGAGAGAGAAAAGACCAAGGAACAATAGGCAGAACTTTCCTAAATGCAACAACAGAAGTCAGAAGAAAGTGGAATGTCTTCAAAATGCTGAGAAAAAAAGAGTTCTCAACCTACAAATGTTTTGGAAAATCTATCTGCTATGAATGCAGATAAAATATATAAAGACATGTTCAGACAAGCAAAAATAAGAGCATTTGCTAAGGTAAGTGGTTAACAATTTACACTAACAGACTGAAATAATATCTGCTGGACATACTTCAGGAAGAAGGAAAGAGATGCAGAAGTAAAGTCAGAATGTACAGAGGTTTGGAGAACTCTGAAAATGGTAATTATGTAAGTAAAGATAAGTGAACATTGTCTGTAAAAAATAATCATAATCATAATGATGTTTAATTTGTGGAGTTTTAAAAAAGGAACACAAAATATTGGGCAATACTATGTAAGTATAGAGAGTATTTTTCAGGAAGGGGGTTAAAATATTCAATTTAGATTTTTTTAACTCAAGTGTTAAGAGAATTTTTTAGGGCAATCACTAAAACAATAGATATAGAGGGCATAATATCCACACCAGAAAAATGAAAAAATGGACTGAGAAAAATAAAAAAGGAAACATCAACAAATCCTAAAAACAGGTGGGAAAATAAAAATGTCTTAAAATAGAGAAAAGGACAAATAGAAAATAAAAAGTAAAATATCAGAAACATTCCAATTTATCAATATCACAATATATTGAATGGGCTATAGTTACCATTTAAAAAACAGAGATTGCCAGGCATGGTGGTGCACACCTGTAATCTCAGCAACTCCAGAGGCTAAGGCAGGAAGATGGCAAGTTTAAAGCCAGCTTCAGCAACTTAGCAAGACTCTAAACAACTTAGCCAGATCCTGTTTCAAAATAAAAAATAAAAAGGCCTGGGGATGTGGTTCAGTGTTTTAGCACCCCTGAGTTCAATCACTGGTACCAAAAAAGTTTTTTTTTAATTAAAAAACTTTTAGAAACTCAGGACTATCAAGTTAAATTATAAAAGAAAAACAGATGAAAAGTAAAAAAGGGAAAATATACAAGGCAAACATGAATCAACATAATTATTCACTATATTAAAATCAGACAAATAGCTGGAGGTATAGCTCACTTTTAAACCAGGTTTGAGGCCCTGGATTGAATCCCCAACATAAAACAAAACAAAACAAAAAATCAGAAGAAAAAAACACTTTATGAAAGAAAGCATTGTTAGGGAGCAAGTCAGTAACTACCATGATTGTAGAGCATTTGATTTATCATGAAGAAAACAATCCTAAACATGTACCTAATAAAATACACACTAAATAAAGCAAAAATGTATAGACTTCTGGAGAGAAATTTACAAACTCATTGTCATAGGGAATTTTTCTAAAATATTTCTTTCCAATTCTTGATAATGCCAAGAAACATTTTAAAATAATTTTTAAAGTTAGAGATGATTTAAACAACACAGTAAGTTCATTTTACTGGACATTTGTTAAGCCCAAAACCCAACAATTGCAGGATGCACTTTCCTGACAGAAACAGGGAAGATTTTTAAGATTGGGGCAATGGCTCTGACCATGTGGTCGTTAAGAGCATGAGGTCACAAGCAAACACTCCTTGTGTTTGAATTCCAGCTCTGCTCCCCACCAGTACTGAGACATCTTGCCAACTATTCAACCTCTATCAGCTTTGGTTTTATCACCAGTCAGATGCTCATAATAACACTATAACTACTTCACATGTATATTGCATGAGATAAGCCACACAAATGATTTATTATAGTGCCAATGTGTAGTATTTTCATAAATATTATCTGTTTAAATATTATCATTGTTATTAAGAATGCATGAACAATGTATAATTGGAAATTGGAAAGAAGATAATCCCCAAAAAGAGGTTTGGATGGTGATTTCAGACATTTCCCTTCATATAAATCTATCCTATCCCTTAAATAACTTATTCTATTTCATTTTTTTCCAGTGCTGGGGATTAAACCCAGGTCCTAAGCTAAGCATGTGCCGTAGTCTGGCTGGGCACAAATCACGAGCTACTCAAGAGGAACAAACTTTATTTCTGAACTCCACCAGCACACTCCACACACGCTCCCCAGGAACTCTCCCGAATGCCATGCGGCTCCTCCAGGAACCCCCAACCGGAAATCCCTCCTCTAGCACTTCCCCAACCAATGCGAACTCTTCAGGAATCCCCGCAAGAGCTCAACTGGAACTCATCGGGAACTCTGCGAGAACTCAAAAGTTATCATCTTAATGGCTCGCTGGCGTCACCTCTCAACCACTCCTGCTGGCTAAAATTCCATGCGTCATCCCGACTCAGCTGTGGCCCTCAACAAGCATGTGCTCTACCCCTGAGCCACACCAGCCTCTTTCAAATTCCTGAAGTTAGTGTAAGGATGGCCTTAGCCTAAGCAACTCCATTTTAAATCAACCTGCAGTCCCACTAGGCACCAGCCTACAGAGCCCTCCAATATGCCATCAGGCACAGACTTATAAAGACAAGTCACTTCCACAACCCTGATAAAACTCAGAGTTAAGTCACTGTCATTTGCCTTCACCCTGATAAGAGTCATAGGTGTGAGATCAAGGCAGAAACCACCTAACAATATGTCCTGACCCTAGAAGGTAAGACATCACTAAGAAACCTGGTGACAGCTGATAAGGACTGAAAGGGCAAGCAGAAGTCCCAAAGGTTAGTATAAATGATGGAGCAAAAGAACAGATATTAGGACCAGCTGAGGCTGATGCACACGCCAGAGAGCCTGATGAGGACTTGGACTGACATCCCAACTCTTATCATCTGCCTGATCCTTTGCATCATCCTCACCACTCTCAAACTCTACAACCACATCCTGATCCTGGTGAGAATGGCGATTTCTCCTTTTGACCCTCTCCTCATCCGGCCATCAGCTTCACCCCAAGAGAAGCCTCCATCAGTTCTTGGCCTGATTACTGTGTTCTGAGAGTGCATTTGGCACTTGAGCTTAGCATGCAGAGGGAATGTCTGTAATAAGTCTGTCACGATTAAGTGTGTTTGCAGGGCTTAGAGTTAACTTAGAATTGTTTGCTGTGAATTGATTATGTCTATTGCATGCCTAGATTAAGGATTGTCATTTTCTTGATTAAGAACCTATAGAGTGAAATTGTATTGAGTGACTTGAGTGAATAAAACATTGAAAAGGACAGAAGTGGAGATCCAACATGGCGGCGGGCACGGAGAGATCAAGTCTCTGACCTCCTCAGCTGCGCGGGCATAGGGAGTCGTAAACTGTCTAAAGGCTGTTTGCTCAGGATCACTAGGCATTGCTGAGCTGACGTGGATCTGGGGCGAACAGTCCGGGCCTCTCAGAACACACACCGAGCCCGGAGCGGCTGCATTCAAGCTCCCGTTCACCTGCTTCTGGCAGCCAAACTGCTGTGACTCAGCACTAACATTCCCGCGGAAACAACTGGTTAGCCCTTCTGATTCTACGGAGGTAAATGCCAACCGAGCCTTCATAGGCAGTGGCCACAGGATTGAAATGGGGCTTGGGAGAGACAGTCAGGACCCACCTGTTGCATTGGTCACCCGGCAAAGGGAACGAACTGTCACCATTTGCATGGGATACCACCATGGCAGAAAACTGATGTCACCAAAACGCTTCGGAGGAGATAAATTCATTGAAACCAGCGACAACAGATGTGTAATCCCCTAGCCTTCCCTCTCCACACAGCGGGGAAACCTTAAGGGCCCCTCCTAGCTCTCCCGTGAGCTCGATAGCCAGACCGAGGGAATCAGGACTGGCGCAGGACCTCGTGGCGTGGAACTCCTGGCTACCGCTCCCACCAGTGCTGACAACTGAGGTCCCTTGCACCAGCTACCGGGGGCGTGGCTACCAGAGGGCAAGCAAATTCGCTGGGGGTTCTCAGCCCCAAGCTCTACAAACTTAGGGTCTGAGGGAATGGCAAACAGGGAGAGTGTGCCCAGGAGTTCATGAAAACAGGGCTCCCAGGAGCAGCAGACCTGGCGTGTAGCCAGTATTGTGGTGAGCGTCACCGATGAGCCGGGCCTGGCTTGAGGAAACACAAGAGACGGCCCTAGACACTCAGGATTGGAGACCCGCCCAGTCTGGGAGGAAGAGCTGCTGCACAGTGATTGGTTCCTGCCTTTTGAGAGGAGAAGCTTGACCCAGTGGGCACAGCTCCACCTACTGGAAGAGAAGTTAATCAAACTCTAAGAGTGCATTTATTAATTTTTTTCTTCATTTTCATTTTTTTGTTGTTTTTTAAATATTTTTTAATTTTTTAAAATTTTTTTATTTTATTTTTTTAAATTTTCATTTTCATTTTATTATTATTATTATTATTATTTTAAATTTTTTTTCGTTTTTATTTTCTATTTTTTTCTTTTGTCTTTTCATTTCTTTTCAATTCTCTTATTCCCCCTTCCTTGAATTCTACCTGCTTACTCTCATTCTCTTTAGTTACTTCTTCCCTTCCCTTCTAATACCTTTCCTCCCAAGCATCAAACAACTTTATAGGAGTAAACAGTAACTCAGAAGTCAAACAGAACAAGAAGTAACATGAGCAGCATGAAAAAGCAAGGAAGAAAAGGAGTACAACCAATGCAGGACAGCCTAAATATTCAGGAGGACCTAGAGTCATCAGAAAAATGGTCATATAAGGAACTCAAGGAATACCTTAGACAGATGGAATGGAACCTTAAAGAGGATACAAGACAGCAAATTCAAACAGTGAAAGAATACATTGAAAATGAATTACATAAACAGATAAAAGAAGAAGTTATGCATCTTTATCAGGAGATAGAGATTATTAAAAAAATCAAATAATAATTCTAGAAATGAAAGAAACTATAAACCAAATTAAAAACTCAAATGAGAGTATCACTAACAGAGTGGAGCAAGTAGAAGCCAGAACGTCAGATAATGAAGACAAAATATATCATATTGAAAAGAGTATAGCCAACTCAGAAAGGCTGGTTAAAAATCACAAGAAAAACATCCAAGAGATATGTGATAACATAAAAAAAACAAATTTTAGAGTCATCGGGATAGAGGAAGGTATAGAGATTCAAACCAAGGGAATGAGTAACCTGCTGAATGAAATAATTACAGAAAACTTTCCAGAAATAAAAAAGGAAACGAATATACAAATTATAGATGCATACAGGACACCGAGCACACAAAATCACAGTAGACCAACGCCAAGACACATTGTTATGAAGATATCCAATATACAAAACAAAGAGAAAATATTAAAAGCTACAAGAGAAAGGAGACAGATTACATTCAGGGGTAAACCAATAAGGTTAACAACGGATTTTTCATCACAGACGCTGAAAGCAAGAAGATCCTGGAACAACATATTTCAAACAATGAAAGACAATGGATGCCAAACAAGAATTCTGTATCCAGCAAAATTAAGCTTCAGGTATGACAACGAAATAAAAATATTCATGATAAACAAAAGCTAAAAGAATTTGCAGCCAGAAAACCAACATTGCAAAGCATCTTGAGCAAAACACTACACGAGGAAGAAATGAAAAACAATAACCAAAACCATCAGTGGGAAGTGCCTCGGTAAAGACAGAGGGTGGGGGGAAAGCTAATCATGGAGAAACAAAGTAAATTAGAAAAACAAAAAAAAAGATAAATAATCAAACATGGCAGGAAGTACAAACCATATATCAATAGTAACTCTAAACGTTAATGGCTTAAACTCTCCAATAAAGCGACATAGGCTGGTAACATGGATTAAAAAAACAAATCCAACAATATGCTGCCTCCAGGAGACACATTTGATTGGAAAAGACATACACTGGCTGAAGGTGAAAGGTTGGGAAAAATATATCACGCACACGGTCCTCGTAAGCAAGCAGGGGTGGCCATCCTCATATCGAATAAAATCGACTTCAAGACTAAGTTAATAAAAAGGGATAAGGAAGGACATTATATACTGTTAAAAGGAACCATTCACCAACAAGACATAACAATTATCAATATTTATGCACCAAATAATGGTGCTGCGATGTTCATAAAACAAATTCTCCTCAAGTTCAAGAATCAAATAGACCACAACACAATAATTATGGGTGACTTCAACTCACCTCTCTCACCATTGGACAGATCCTCCAAACAAAAGTTGAATAAAGAAACTATAGAACTCAATATCACAATCAATAACCTAGACTTAACTGACATATATAGAATATATCAACCATCATCAAGTGGATATACTTTTTTCTCAGCAGCACATGGATCCTTCTCAAAAATAGACCATATATTATGCCATAGGGCAACCCTCAGTAAACATAAAGGGGTGGAGATAATACCATGCATTTTATCTGATCATAATGGAATGAAACTGGAAATCAATGATAAAAGAAGAAAGGAAAAATCCTACATCACATGGAAATTGAACAATATGTTACTGAATAATCAATGGGTTACAGAAGACATAAAGGAGGAAATCAAAAAATTCTTAGAGATAAATGAAAATACAGATACAACATATCGGAATCTATGGGACACAATGAAAGCAGTTTTAAGAGGGAAATTCATCTCCTGGAGGTCATTCCTCAAAAAAAGGAAAAACCAACAAATAAATGAGCTCACACTTCATCTCAAAGCCCTAGAAAAGGAAGAGCAAAACAACAGCAAATGAAGCAGAAGTCAAGAAATAATTAAAATCAGAGCAGAAATCAACGAAATTGAAACAAAAGAAACTATTGAAAAAATCAACAAAACTAAAAGTTGGTTCTTCGAAAAAATAAATAAGATCGACAGACCCTTAGCCATGCTAACGAAGAGAAGAAGAGAGAGAACTCAGATTACTAACATACGGGATGAAAAAGGCAATATCACAACAGATGCTATAGAAATACAGAAGACAATTAGAAATTATTTTGAAAACCTATATTCCAATAAAATAGAAGATAGTGAAGACATCGATAAATTTCTTAAGTCATATGATTTGCCCAGACTGAGTCAGGAGGATACACACAATTTGAACAGACCAATATCAATGGATGAGATTGAAGAAGGAATCAAAAGACTACCAACCAAGAAAAGCCCAGGACCGGATGGGTATACAGCGGAGTTTTACAAAACCTTTAAAGAAGAATTAATACCAATACTTTTCAAGTTATTTCAGGAAATAGAAAAAGAGGGAGCTCTTCCAAATTCATTCTATGAGGCCAACATCACCCTGATTCTGAAACCAGACAAAGACACCTCAAAGAAAGAAAACTACAGACCAATATCTCTGATGAACATAGATGCAAAAATCCTCAATAAAATTCTGGCGAATCGGATACAAAGGCACATCAAAAAAATTGTGCACCATGATCAAGTGGGATTCATCCCTGGGATGCAAGGATGGTTCAATATACGGAAATCAATAAATGCTATTCACCACATCAATAGACTTAAAGATAAGAACCATATGATCATCTCAACAGACGCAGAAAAAGCATTTGACAAAGTACAGCATCACTTTATGTTCAAAAACATTAGAAAAACTAGGGATAACAGGAACTTACCTCAACATTGTAAAAGCAATCTATGCTAAGCCTCAGGCTAGCATCATTCTGAATGGAGAAAAATTGAAGGCATTCCCTCTAAAATCTGGAACAAGACAGGGATGCCCTCTATCACCACTTCTATTCAATATAGTTCTCGAAACACTGGCCAGAGCAATTAGACAGATGAAAGAAATTAAAGGCATAAAAATAGGAAAAGAAGAACTTAAATTATCACTATTTGCGGACGACATGATTCTATACCTAGAAGACCCAAAAGGGTCTACAGAAAAACTACTAGAACTAATAAATGAATTCAGCAAAGTGGCAGGATATAAAATCAACACGCATAAATCAAAGGCATTTCTGTATATCAGCGACAAAACTTCTGAAACGGAAATGAGGAAAAACACTCCATTCACAATATCCTCAAAAAAAAAAAAAATACTTGGGAATCAACCTAACAAAAGACGTGAAAGATTTATACAATGAAAACTACAGAACCCTAAAGAGAGAAGTAGAAGAAGATCTTAGAAGATGGAAAAATATACCCTGTTCATGGATAGGCAGAACTAACATCATCAAAATGGCAATATTAACAAAAGTTCTCTATAGGTTTAATGCAATGCCAATCAAAATCCCAACGGCATTTCTTGTAGAAATAGATAAAGCAATCATGAAATTCATATGGAAAAATAAAAGACCCAGAATAGCAAAAGCAATTCTAAGCAGGAAGTGTGAATCAGGCGGTATAGCGATACCAGATTTCAAACTATATTACAGAGCAATTGTAACAAAAACAGCATGGTACTGGTACCAAAACAGGTGGGTGGACCAATGGTACAGAATAGAGGACACAGAGACTAATCTACAAAGTTACAACTATCTTATATTTGATAAAGGGGCTAAAAGCATGCAATGGAGGAAGGATAGCATCTTCAACAAATGGTGTTGGGAAAACTGGAAATCCATATGCAACAAAATGAAACTGAATCCCCTCCTCTCACCATGCACAAAAGTTAACTCAAAATGGATCAAGGAGCTTGATATCAAATCAGAGACTCTGCATCTGATAGAACAAAAAGTTGGCTCCGATCTACATATTGTGGGTTCGGGCTCCAAATTCCTTAATAGGACACCCATAGCACAAGAGTTAATAACAAGAATCAACAAATGGGACTTACTCAAACTAAAAAGTTTTTTCTCAGCAAGAGAAACAATAAGAGAGGTAAATAGGGAGCCTACATCATGGGAACAAATTTTTAGTCCTCACACTTCATACAGAGCCCTAATATCCAGAGTATACAAAGAACTCAAAAAATTAGACAATAATATAACAAATAACCCAATCAACAAATGGGCCAAGAACCTGAACAGACACTTCTCAGAGGAGGACATACAATCAATCAACAAGTTCATGAAAAAATGCTCACCATCTCTAGCAGTCAGAGAAATGCAAATCAAAACCACCCTAAGATACCATCTCACTCCAGTAAGATTGGCAGCCATTAGGAAGTCAAACAACAACAAGTGCTGGAGAGCATGTGGGGAAAAGGGTACTCTTGTACATTGCTGGTGGGACTGCAAATTGGTGCGGCCAACTTGGAAAGCAGTATGGAGAACCTGGGAAAGCTGGGAATGGAACCGCCATTTGACCCAGCTATCGCCCTTCTCGGACTATTCCCTGAAGACCTTAAAAGAGCGTACTATTTTAGGGATACTGCCACATCGATGTTCATAGCAGCACAATTCACAATAGCTAGACTGTGGAACCAACCCAGATGCCCTTCAATAGATGAATGGATAAAAAAAAATGTGGCATTTATACACCATGGAGTATTATGCAGCACCAAAAAATGACAAAATCATGGAATTTGTAGGGACATGGATGGCACTAGAGCAGATTATGCTTAGTGAAGCTAGCTAATCCCTAAAAAACAAATACCAAATGTCTTCTTTGATATAATAAGAGCAACTAAGAACAGAGCAGGGAGGAAGAGCAGGAAGAAAAGATTAACATTAAACAGTGACATGAGGTGGGAGGGAAAGGGAGAGAAAAGGGAAATTGCATGGAAATGGAGGGAGACCCTCATTGCTATACAAAATTACATATAAGAGGTTGTGAGGGAAATGGGAAAATAAACAAGGAGATAAATCAATTACAGTAGATGGGGTAGAGAGAGAAGATAGGAGGGGAGGGGAGAGGGGATAGTAGAGGATAGAAAAGGTAGCAGAATACAACAGTTACTAATAGAACATTATGTAAAATTGTGGATGTGTAACTGATGTGATTCTGCAATCTGTATTTGAGGTAAAAATGGGAGTTCATAACCCACTTGAATCTAATGTATGAAATATGTCAAGAGCTTTGTAATGTTTTGAACAACCAATAAAAAAAGAAAAGAAAAGAAAAGGACAGAAGTGCGTGGACATTCTCAATTTGTCCCCCTCGACTGCATGAGTTGCACCTTTGCCCATCATGACAAGTAGTGAATCTAAAGTAGTGAACAAGAGGTTACTAAAAAGCAGCTTGATTTCATTAATAAAAATTTATCTTAGAGAAAATCAACTGGCTTATCAGTTGTTGTAACCCTAACTTTCCAACAATTTCCTGCCCCAAATCTACTTATGAAAGGGATTTATTTTGAAAAATTGGAAAAATTCAGTTAAGCAAAAAGAAAATGATTCAACTATTTAATCATGGATACTACACACAGGGATACTATTTTTGAACATTCAGGTTTATATTATTTTAGATTTTTGTACATAAATACCAATATGCCAAGAATGGATTACATAATACATATTATGTGATTTCTTTGTTTTTTTAGTCGCACTATAATTGACATCTTTCTACATAAAATAATTTGCTCCTTGTTATGATTTAGATGTGGTGTCTCCCAAAATCTCACATGTAAGACAATACAAGAAGGTTCAGAAGAGAAATGATTGAGTAATAGTCAACCCAATCAGTGAATTAGTCCCCTAATAGGCATTAACTGAGTGGTAACTGAAGTGGTAGGGTGTGGCTGGAGGAGGTGGGAATTGGGGCGTGACTTTGGTGTGTATATTTGTATCTGGCAGAGGGGAGACCTTTCTCTGCTTTCTTGATTACCATGTGAGCTGCCTCCCTCGGCCACATTCTTCCATCATGATCTCCTGCCTCACCTCGAGCCCCGCTGGCTGTCTATGGTTGAGACCTCTGAACCTGTGAGCCCCTAAATAAACTTTTCCTCCTCTATAATTGTTCTTGTCGGGTCCTTTAGTCACAGTGGCAAAAAATGCTGACTACAACACTCCTCGATAGCTTTCATTGTTATATGATATTGGATTATATCAATGTGATAAACCTTACCATGATAATTTTCAACATTAATTCTGTAAGAAAAAAAAAAGCTAAATAATGGTGCTGTATTAGTCAGCTTTCCATCACTGTGACAATACCTGAGATAAATAACTTATAAGGAAGTTAAAAGCTATTTAATTGGTTCACAATTTCAGAGGTTTCAGTCCATGGTTGTGTGACCCTGTTGTGACCCAGTACATCATGGCAGAAACACATGATGGTGGATTTGTTGGTAGCTGGGAAGCAAAGAGAGAGAAGGAGAGGAAGAAGGAGGCTGGGGTGCCAATATCCCCTTCAAGGGCGTACTGCCAGTAACCCAGCTTCCCACCACTAGGCCCACCTCCTGAGGTTCCCTCACCTCCCACAGGCTGCTCCACAGGCTAGCAACCAAGCCTTTAGCACATGGACCTTAGGGGGCCTGTAAGATCCAAACCATAACAGATCCTAAGTCAAAAGATAGACATCTTTTAAGGCTCTTGATAGCCAACACCCCCCACCCCGATCTTACACATACCTACCAAAAATTAAGTAAAATTCCTGTTTCCCCATTCTTCAAAGACACGTGTAATTATTTAAATCTTTGTAATCCCAATATAAAAAAAGACATGCCATCATTGTTTCAATTTGCATGTCAACTTGCACTTCATTTACAAATGAGGTTTTACATATAGATATATTCTTTATGGTGCCGGTTATATTTCACGTATATTTCTTCTTTGTGTATGTGTCTGTCTGAATTACTTGTGTTGCTTTCCTGTTAGGGTGATTTCATTTAAGAATTCTACACTTCTCTTTCATATACAGGACATTCATTAGGGTTATATTTTCTCCCATCAACTTGTTTTATTTTTTTTATCTTTAAATTTGTTGTATATGCATTGAAGAGTAATTTTGTTTCCAGTACTGTGGATTGAACCAGGGCCTTACACATGCTAGTCAAGTACTCCACCACTGAACTACACCCCAGTCCTTTTTCTTTTATTTTGAAACAGGATCTTGCTTAGTTACCCAGGCTGCCCTTGAACTTGTGATCTTCCTGTTTCTGTCTCTCAAGTAACTGAGATTACAGGTGTGTGCCACTGCATCCTCCAGCAACAAAAATTTTTGTAATCAGATGTAGCAATAATATGGTTTCTGTTTTTTCCTGCTTCCAAAGGTCTTTCCTATCCCCAAGATAATATAAATTATAATTTATACTACATAGTCTTAATTTCCCAACTTAAATAAACTTAAATCTAGCATTTCTTTGGGTGCATGGTATAACATTTAAGAACTTTATTTTCCCAAAATGATTTTACACTTGTCCTGGATCATCTTTTTCCAAGTAACCATTTAATACATATGTAGGATTTTTCCCCAAGATTTGGGGTTTTCTATTCTGTTCCATTCAATCATCTGCTTCTATTTACTTCAGTATAATCTGTTTTAACCTCTTTGTCTGTAGTATATATTTTAATATCTATATTTAATATTTAGAAGATCCCATTTTTATTCTTTTTCACTAAATATTTTCTTGGTGCTCTTCTCTCTGTATTAATAAGAATCACTTTGTCAAGTTATGAAGAAATCAATGAATGATAGATTGTAATTGTCATATTAAATAAGCATGTAGCAAGGAAGTGGTAATATTTCTCATTTCTTCAAGGTTTGTTTTATGTCCCCCTTTATCTTTGGTATTTTTCTCTGTGCAGAAATCATGCATATTTCTCAATGAATTTATTCCTAGGTTCAATTATAGAATATATATATATATATGTGTGTGTATATATATATATATACACATATATAAAATTATATTTCAATTATAATTTCTAATTTATTTTTGGTTTAATGTAGGAAAAGTTTTGATTTCTATGTATTTGTTTCATGAGCACAATGAATAATTTTTTCAACTGCAGTTTTGTAATAACAAATGTAATAGCAATTTCTGGTGAGTGTTCATGGAAGGCAGGAACTTTACAACAGAGATTTTACCAGAAAGGTTTGATATCAAGGAATGGTGTGATGCAGATGAACACAAGCTAGGCAAGAAGAGACGCTCTCACTGAAGGACTGATTGCTGCTGCCATTTCAAAGATATATAATTTAATTATTTCTCTTAAATCCTGTTAATCAAATTCTTCAAGGACTTCTTAGTAGGACCCGCTAGCTTTTTAATTCCCTCTTCGCATTCTGTCTGTTCCTTTACTTTATGCACCCAAGTCCATTCCCTTCTACATCTAATCCTGGTGGTCCTATAATTTCCACTCTATGAAGATTTTCTTGTCCTCACTTGTCCTGCCTTTCTCCTGGTCATCCACATTGAAGCCTGAGTAATCATTTCCCCTTGCTTCTTTTCATATCAATCTGCAGCTCCTGTTTTCTTAGTCCTCATTATCTTTCTTAGAAAGCCAAGGCATTGGCTCTGTACTCAGTGGAAACCAACTGAAACAGGTGAGTAAATATGGAAGCTTCTTTTTTTTTAAATTTATTTTTATGTTTTTTGTGTTTGTTCATTTTTATTCTCTCTTTTTATTTTATTTGTTGGAAGCTGCTTTAAAGCTAATATTTGGCTCAGTCATATCACTTTAACTATATCCAGTGTTGTTACTGAGGCAGAAGAGAGTAGAAGCAAGCCCAAAACACTTGGTTTATGATACATTTTTAAATTAGTGTAAATAAAATAAAAAGCAATAGAATCTATGATTACATGGTATGAACCGGCATAATCAAATTCTGGCAACCACATTTGTTTTTTGAGGCAGAGTCTCACTAAGTTGCTTAAGACCTCACTAAATTGCTGAGGCTCACCTTGAACTTACAATCCTTTTGCCTCAGCCTCCTAGTCACTGGGATTATAGATGTGCACCACCACACCTGGCTGCCAACCGCATCATATAGAGAAAAACATAGATGTTGATTTTCATACTTCTTTTTTTTAATATTTATTTAATATTTAGTTTTTGGTGGACACAACATCTTTGTTTGTATGTGGTGCTGAGGATCGAACCCGGGCCGCATGCATGCCAGGCGAGTGCGCTACCGCTTGAGCCACATCCCCAGCCCGATTTTCATACTTCTTTAGGAGCCTTTTGATGTCATTTTGTTCTTTATAAATTGAATGAGCTTGACTGCAGTTTGTTTGGAATTAGTGATTCGTAAGCCAAGCTTCTTGGCTCCTCAACAGAAATAGCTGCTGGTGCGTGCCTATAGAGCTCTGAAGTATGCTGGGGTCTTACTGAGCGGGTGGCTGGCTCCAAGATGGGTGTCTTCATGGGTAAGAAAGTAATGTAGCAAAAATAAAAACAGGGCGCAGGGTATAACTCAGTGGTAGAGCACATGCTTAGCATGTGTGAGACGTTGGAGACAAGCACCAAAATAAATAAATAACCACAGAACAACATCCACTCAGCTCTACCCAGTTTAGCAAAGCAGAAATGTGATTTCAACTATGACCACCAAGTAGTTGCCTCTTCCAATCCTGCCACAAATATAGTTCTCATTTTAAAAGGCTGGGCTGTCACCCATCGTTCTCTCGGTATTCCCCCAGGTGACAACTTGGACTAGCAGTCTCTCTCCACAGTGACAAGTGGTGGGAGGATAGAGACATTTCCTGTCATGGCCAGGAATGAGGGTCATGGACATTGCCAGGCTCCAGGGACATAGGAACCACCTGACAGACCTCCTGATAGATTGCAGAGATTCGGGACTTTATCATCCCTGATGCGTTGGTGTAAATCAAAAAGACTCAAGAGTATATATCAGGCCAACTTTGAGGTTCTGAATTTTAGGGTCTAAACAGGGTCTGGATGCCCAAGAAGTTTCTGGAAATCAGCAGGAACCTGATATTTCCCACTCCCAGACCTCTCTTGATCTGGATCTTGAAATTAATTCCAAATGTAGACAGGCACCCTCTAGATAGCTGTACCTTAGGATTCAGACCTCGCTTGTTCTCAAACTTTATTCCCAGGTCCAAATAACACACTGGCTTAGTTTCATTTTTGTCAGCAAAATTAAAAGGTATTAGAGTAATATTTGTTCTATTAAAAAAAAAAAAAGCAACCTAGTGTGGACTGCCTTTAGCTCAAGTTTACCAAGCTTATCAATTCAAGACCATTCTAAGCATTTTTCCTTTCTTTACCAAGAAACTCATCAAACTCAGCCTCCATGTTTCCCTAGTTGATTCTTCATCTCCTTGGAATGTGCTTCCCCTGCACTATTCTTGCCACTGGTAATTAAAGTTGAAATTTTTCTTCTTGTAATTAAGCCATGATTTTATATGAACACTCTGTGACTTGGGCTGGTCCGTCAGTGTCTACTGGGAATATACATGTGGGGGAATCACCAAAAAGTTAGATGGAGGGAGACAATTTTTATATTGAATAGTAAGGACTGTGCTCACAGAGTTATGGGGACTGTGTATCAGTAGGGAGAGGGCCCCACCTCAATGTTGGTAAGTCAGGGAAAGCAGCCTAAGAAAGCCCTTATGTTCACTGAAACCTAAATAAGCACAGGAGTTACCCATTAAGTGGAGAAAGAATGGAAGGAAGAGCATCCAGGGACATGTAGGGACAGTATGTCAGAGGTGAGAAAATAAAGAGCCCACTTTGAGTTCAGTCCTAGAGTACAAGGGGTGATCTCAAGTAGAGAGGTTAGTGGCAGATGACTTGGAGATCTGCTAAGGAGTTGGACTTTTCTTGAGGACAATGGGAGGGCTGAGGGTATAGCTCAGTGGTAGAGTACTTAGAGTAATGCACAAGGTTATGGGTTCAATCACCACTGCAAACAAACAGGTAAAAAACCATTTTTTAAAACCTTAAAAATAATGGAGAGACCTTGAAATGTATGAAAGTAGGAGAAAAGCTGACCCAGAGGTCATGATGAATTTCCAGTTTCAAAGGTTAATCTGATCACAGATGGAAAAGTAGCGGGCAGCTGGCAAGACTAGAGGCAGAAGCACCAGGTTGGAGACTGAGGTAGCAATTCAGGGATGAGAGGAGGATAGCCTGAACTAAGGTAGAAGAGTTTGTAGATTTGCAAGAAATAAAGGCATAATGGGCAGAATATAGTGGATAATTCCACATAGGATATTATGAATACAGAGGAGTCAAGCACTCCTCCAAGGTTGATAGCTTGGCCAAGTCATTCGCACTTACAGGCAGAACACACAAGGCTGGGCTTGACAGGAGAGAGAGAAGTTGAGCTCAGTTTGGGGTATGTTGAGTCTGAGATTCTTGCAGATTAACCTGAGTAGGTTACTTGAGTTTTAGATGCCTGTAGACTATCCAAGAAGAGAAGTTGAGTATGACTTAGAAACAGGTTTTGAGAACATGGGAAGATATTGGGCTAGAGAGAAGACTGAATGTCATCAATACTGGGGTAATTGAAGCCAAAGGAATGAAGAGACTTCCCAGGGAGAGTCAGGAAAGCAGGAAAGAAGAAGAAAAAGATCATAGTATGAAAAGATACGACAGCACGACTTTTAAAGAAAGTGAATTCAACTCAGAGTCCTGAATCCAAAACATTGAACTAGAATCCTGACACATCCCTTTATATAATCAAATGATCTTGAACTAATTTCTTGAATTTTTCTGAGCTTTAATTTACATGATTTTCAGCAGAGCCCATGGTTCTTAAGCAGAGCCCAATTTTCTTAATTTCCAGACCATTTTAGTTTCTGGTCCTGTGTCCCTACATTATACAACCACAGGGATACCATTCACAATGTGTTCCTTGAGAAGGGCACATTTAGACTGCTCTCCCATGGGAGTCCAGTGGGAATTGTACCTTTTACATAGACCTCTAGGCAAGTGAACGCTGCCCTCTAGACCAGGACAATGAGGCTGCCCTGCAAGTGCCCCAGAAAATACTCTACAGGAATTTCTCCCAAAATAGCACTTGCCAAAAACATCATACTGTGGGTTAAGGTAGTAATTCAAGCACTGTTCAATTTTTTCACCTGAGTAGCATTTACTGATACAGAAGAATATCTCCATCCACGACTAAAAATTTACACTGGCTTATAATTAGGATAGATCAATTTTTTTTTAAGAATAGCAGATGCATGCACTGCACAAAATCTTTTACAAATAGAAGTGTAATTATATTGTATGAAATGTCAAAGAAACTTCAGCAGAATTTTTTAAAGTCTATAATCCTAACAAAATTACAGAAGCAAAATACATTCACAATGAAAATAAAAAATCCAAACATAGACCTTTCAGTGGGGAAGTTTTATAAGAAAAGAAAGTTTAGGGAGAAAAAGCATAAAGTGCAATGGGACAACTAAGCCCTTATTTTTACTTTGATCACAATGAGTTAAGTTTATCTTTTTTCCTAAATATTTGGAATAAATATCAATAACAACAAAAAACTATATGTTATATACAAGAGGAATGTTGAAAATAAAATGATCCAGAAAGGTTCAAACAAGAATGGGCAACAATATGCCAGACAACTAAAAACAACAAAGAAGGGAGGTGTTGGCTTAGTGCTGTGATACAAAGAATATTCAAGATAAAGTGGGAGCATTTTGTGGTTATAGAATACTGTTTCCATGAATATATAACTATCTGGAGTTATTGTGAATCAAATGAAATATAATAAAATTTTATAAAGTAAGACCTATAAGAAATCAAAGAAAAATACAAAACAATTGAAGCAGGAGACTTTAAGTCAGCTCTCTGCCCATGTCAGCTGAGCAATCTAAAGAATATGTTGATATAAAGACAAGAATTTTTATAGGAGACAAACTCAGGGGCTGGACTGGAGCTCAGTGGAAAGCATTTGCCCCACCTGTGTGAGGCACTGGGTTCGATCCTCAGCACCACATAAAAATAAATAAAGACATTGTGTGTCTATCTACAACTAAAAAAAATGTTTTTAAAAAAGACAAAAATAATATAGTTAAGAAGGCAAGTATAATTGTTTATCATGTTCTATATACTTAGCTGAGAATACACCTTCAAGTCGTTACCATTTAAAAACATGCACACACATTAAGACAAAACCTTAATAAAAATTTTTAATAAAACACAACCTATATTCTTTAATTATGATTATAAATTTACAAATAAGTACAAATCAAAACAAAACTAATGAAAAGCAGAAATGTTTACATTTTTACTTTTAATAATTTTTGTATCAGAGGAAATCAAAACTGAAATTAAAGAATATATTGAAAATTCTAACAATGAAATAACAATTTGTATAGTGGTACTCAAAGGAAAATTAGCACATTAAGCCATTAGTCAAGTAAGAAAAAATAAGTCAAAAAGAACTAAGTATTCCACACAAAAATTATATATTTAAAAAATTTTTCAACATTTAAAATACAAAAGTTTAAATATTTAAAGTATAAAAAATTCAAAATTGAAAATTTAGGAAGAGAACTACAGAATTGAATAATAAAAATGGAAGCAAAACCTAACAAGTTAGATCAAAATAAAACAAGGGTTCCTAAGAACTCCTATTTAAAAGACAAACCTTTAATCAACTTAATTAAAGGAAAAAAAAAAGAAAAACAGGAGGGAGACCCAAAAACGCAAGTAAAAAGGCTTAACAATCACAAATAAATAAACATTTTAAAACTAAATGAAATAGATGATTTATAGAAAAATATAACCAAAATTGATGACAGAAAAGACAAGAAGTGTATTGATGAGAAAAAAATGAAGAACCTTGTCATGGCATCATCTAATTTCACAGAAGATCCAGTCAACTCTTCAGAAGAGCAATAATTTTTATAGGAGACAAACTGATTACTTCTCCAGAAGGAAAAGCTTCCAAATTCAGTTTTTTTTTTTTTAAATTAGTTACACATGACAGTACAATGATCTTGACAATTCATACATTTGAATCAAATGGGGAATCATTTCTCATTTTTCTGATTGTGCAGGTTGCAGAATCACATTGGTCATATAGTCACCTATATACATAGAGCAATCATGTCTATTTTATTCTGCTGCCCTTCCTATCCCCCCTTCCCCTCCCCTCCCCTCCCATCACTTCTCTCTACCCAATCTAATGTGACCAATTCAGTTTTAACAAAGAGCATAACTTTGACAACCAAAGGATATGCAAAAGAAAACTATCACATCTGTAATCTCAGTGACTTGAGAGTCTGAGGCAGGAGGATTGTGAGTTTAAGGCCAGCCTCAGCAACTTAGTGAGACCCTGTCTCAAAAAATTAAAATTAAAAAAACCTGGGGCTGTAACCCAGAGGTGGAGTACCTCTGGTCTCATTCCCCAATAGCACAAAAAAAAAGAAAAAAGAAAGAAAGAAAGAAAATTGTCTTGGCTCTTAACTAATGAGGCAATTAACATAAATAAAGTACTCAGAAGTAAAGAGAGAAGCACAATAGCCTCAGTCATAACCTCCCACGGTCACTGTGTCCCCACAGGAAAGAAAAGAGACTGAATGCACAGCTCACATCATACTGTGAGGCTCCAAATGTCCACCAGGTCATGGCAAGTCTTACAAGCTCAGACAACTCACGGGAAAGCTTGCTCAGACTAATGAGAACACTCATCAGGAGAATTCAGGAATCGACTTATTGGCAGGCTACTAATCTTCCAAAAGCCAGCTTTACCCTCACTCTGATGAGGTGAGAAGCCACTTGTGGGTAAATCAAATGCTATTTCTTCTAACTGGGCTTGCTACTTGTTGCTCGGTTGCAGGAGACTGCGAAAGAGCTCTCTGTAGCCGTGTGAGCTGCATCTCACCCCCACCCTCTAATGCCAGGTTGAGTGATTCCAACAGGAATGTCATCTCCAGGTGGCATGAGCAAACCGTTCTCTAAAGGGACTGACAGAAGCCAGGTGCGGTGGTGCATGCCTGTAATCACAGCCAGCCTTAGAAATTTAATGAAACCCTGTCTCAATGAAGAAATAAATAAATGCAGACAGATATGGATATGGAGGAAGGTAAGATGTGTGCCCCTAGCCTCTGAAACTTTAAGGAAGATTTTTCCATTTAAAACCATTCACAGAGTGGTACACTAAGCAATTACTGAGTGTGGAGCCATGTGCTAACTTGACAAGGTACTGCCCCTGCTCTCTAGGACTTTGGTGCTCAAAGTGCTCTCCAGCAACATGATGGCATCATCAGCATTTTTCCATGTGCTTGTTAGAATGTAGAATCCTGGGTACCACTCCAAACACACTACATTGTAGCAAGGAAATTCCTATGCAGATCGAAATTTATAATCTGGTAGGGAGGGACATTCAAGGAAATTCTTGCTTACCCTACAGTGTGACAGATTTATATTACACATGGAAGGTTACTCAAATCACTTTGGAGAAAATGAGTTTTCAAGGTGAAGTCAAATTTGCAGAAGAGAGTGATGGGTGACTGTTAAGGAAATAAGGGTTTATTAGGTAAATGGAAAAACAATCTCAAAAACAGGCAGGAGGCCTGAGACAGGATGATGTGAAACAGGAGGAGGAGTGGCTGTGGGCTTAAAGAAGTTTCTGGAAATTAGTTCTTGTAATAATTCTTGTAGACTCTGTCACCTCCTGACTAAATGACTTTGGGCAAATGACAATCTCTTTATGTCTCTGTTTTTGGGTTCATTTAAATAGAGATGGCAATAGTGGTACACAGCTAGTAGGTTTGTACAGAGAATTAAGTAAATTAATACTAAAAGGCACTTTGAAAGTCACCTAGGATGTAGTAAGCACAATATGAGTGTCAGTTGTTGTTGTTGTTATTGTTCAAGACTAAGTGCATGTAACATACACTTTAAACTCCTCCCTAACTTCTTCTCCCACATCTGGCCTATGTAAATTCTGCTTCAACCAAACTAATTTTGTGTGTTGTTGCCCCCAATACAACTTTTCATTCCAGGGTGTGAACTTTTGACTGAACCTTTTCCTGGACAGCCTATCTATCTTCCTTATCACATGTGCCCAAATATTCTGTTAACTAATCCAAGTTAGTTATCAAAACTCTTCAAGGATGTCCATCTTTCCAATTTCCCCAACCCCAAAATAACTTTTCCTTCCTCTAAACTCCTGTGATAGCTATTATTGTCACCATAATACACAGAAGCAATTTCTCACCAGCCTAGATGGACAAAGGCTGTGTTTTATTTGGAATCTAGTGATAACAATGTTTTCTTCCACATGCCAGGTTCTGTTCATAGCATTTTGCATAGAATAGCTAATTTAATCTCTATACACCCTGAGATGCATACTTTAATAGTTCTCTTTATAAATGATGATAATTTAAATTACTCTACACTGACATATGTACTTCAATAATCCTCATTTTATGAATGATGAAGGTAAAAAGAGCTGTTCAGTAACTTACCCAGGATGGCCCCTTGTAATGAGTAGCTGAGATTCAAGTCCAGGAGCCTGCTCCACATGTACCCACACTCACAGGGCTCTGGCTCCACTAAAGCTGTGCTGATTTGGGGGTAAATTGCCCTGGATTTGAATTCGGGAACAGAATTTTAAATGTCATATTTATTTTTAATTGAAAATCATGTTTTCTTAGGAATGTTATAATAAAGTCCTAGCATAGAGGATCAGTCATAGAAATTAGCTTTTACTTTTTCTTCCTTCCTTCCTTCTTCCCTCCCTCCCTCCCCCACTCCCCTCTCTCTTTCTTTCTTTCATCTACAGGAAGAGTAACTTCAGAATTCCTTTCAGTGCAGAATCTCACAAGCCTTATATTCACAAAATTCTCCATTCTTCAAGAAAATCTTATCTCTAGATATTTGAGATTTCAAATCAACAAAAGACATCACCTTTGTTATTTAACTTAATAGGTGAATTATAGTGTTTCTGAATTTCTAGGCCTCTATGAGTAGTGTTCATATTATAGAAAGAAAAAAAAGTATCTTCTTCAAAAGAGTATTATTAAAAGGTAAGTAAAGGGGCTGGGGTTGTAGCTAGGTAGTAGAGTGCTTGCCTTGCATGTGTGAGGCCCTAGGTTCAATCCTCAGCACCACATAAAAATAAAGATACTGTGTCCATTTACAACTAAAAAAAATTAAAAATAAAAAAAGAAGTAAAGTGTATTCTAGTTCTCAAAACTTTGTAAAAAAAAAAATCAAATTTAGTAGCTTGAAACAATAACTCTTTCATTATATGTCAAGATGTAGCAATTCACAAAATTGACCAGGACCTGATTGGGGGATTCTTCTGTTTCAGAGTACTATGGACTAACTCACTGGGTGGCATGCAGCTGACAGTGAAGCTAGTCTAGGTTGGCCAAGATGCTTCACTTAGGCACCTAGTACACTTGTTTGCAGAACACCTGGAAGATACAAGCTGGGGCTTCCTCTTTCTCAGAACCTCTCTGTGTGGTCTCTCAGCAGGACAGGCTGACTTTTTATATGGTGGCTCAGAGCACCAAAAAACAAGGTGAATACTGCCAGTTATCTTAAAAGCCAGGTTCCCAGAATTGGCACAGTGTCACTTTTGCCATGTTCTATTGGTTTGAGCCATCATGGTCTAACCCAGATTGAATGGAAGAGGAAAGAAATACTACCATTTGATAAATAGGATTCGTGGTCATCCTTTATCTTTCACAAGCTATATATACCCTGATAAAATCTTGACTAAATTTTATACTACTATTACTTTGGGAGGAGAGAATCAAAGCTTCCTCTGTATTTCTACAAATATTTGTCAGGAGGAACCACAAAATCACATTCAAGTGATGTGGCTATTACTGTTGCATAAAATGGGAGCTTTATTAAGTGAATAATTCCTCTGGGTTTCTCTCTTCATTGGTTAGAGCCCAATTAGCCTGCTAGTTTGTTCCACAACGTCAGAGTCCTGTCTCCACCAGTGGATATTCTACCTGTGTTGGGAGACGGAATTTATAAAGCTTTTCTCTAAGTCAGGTACCTCTCTTCTGCCACTGTCTGCCTGAGGCAAGCCCTCTGGCCAGCCAGGATTCACATGGCCTTCAGGAAATAAATAATTATTTTTTATATTGTCATTTTGTGTCTATCTAATGTCCACTTCTCTACATTCATGCCCCTCAGAGAAGTGTCTGAGGAACGCTCCCATCAGAATCTTTGCATGTTGATGGTCCCACTCAACCTCTCCCTTGTAGTTGTGCTATGTCAGAATTTTTCCAAGAAGGATCAGGAACACGGAGATCTAGCAAAGTTCCTGGATTTTTAATACACTCCAAAATTTGGGAATCATTGTGGGAATCATTAGATAGTAAGGAGTAAAAGATAAAGAAACATGTTTCGTTAAACTTGAACTACCACAGTCCTCTATATTAACAGCCAGTAAAGACTTACATTGTTTATCTTATAATAAACATTACTCTTGCAAAGCATTTAGGAGTAAAACTAAAAAACAAAGGTAAAACTGGAATTTTTTAAATTATTTTATTCTCAGGCCCTAGAAGACCATAACAAAGTCTGGAGAGTCATTGATGCCATTGCTGTCAATCCAGGACGATCTGCTAATCCCATCAGCAGACCGTTTGGGAAGCAGCAGGAGAGATTCCTGCAGATTACCTGTTTGGATCACGTTGACCGTTAAGTGTGCAGTACATCAAGGATTATGGCACAGGAATATTTGCTGGAGACCTCACTGAAGCTGAGGTCTTGGGGAACATTGTTGAGAGAAACAAGCAACAGAGCACCTCTGCTCTGAAGATTGGGCCAGTTAAAAGCAACATCAAGTTATGGTTTGAATGTGAGGTATTCCCCAAAATCTCATGTGTAAAAAAAATGCAAGAAGGTTCAGAGAAGGAATGATTGGATTATAAGCTCCTTAACCCAATCAGTGAATTAATCTCCTGATGGGATTGAGTGGTAACTAAAGGCAGGTAGGATGTGGCTGGAGGAGGTGGGGCATTGGGGATGTGGCTTTGGGTATATATTTTATATCTGGCTAGTGGAGTCTGTCTCTGCCTCTGATCATCATGTGAGCTGCTTCCCTATGCCACATCCTTCTGCCATGATGTTCAGCCTCACCTTGAGCCCCGAGGAATGGAGTCTGCTGTATATGGACTGAGACCTCTAAAACCATGAGCTCCCAAATAAATTGTTCTGGTCAGGTCTTTAAGTTAGAGCAGCAAAAAAGCTAAAACAATCAGCCACACTGAGTCTGCAGCTAGAAGATCAGGCCTTATCAAAGTTCTTCTGGTGGAGATTCACCATGAAAGGATCATTCCACATTTGTAATCTTCATAGAGTGCAAGCAGTATAGACGCTAAGAGATTGAATTTGTCTATTCCAACAAGCCTGGAGAACTAGGAAGCATCTCAAGAATTTGGCAGAGAAGCTGGGGTTAGTAGATTTGGCCTTGGAGGAACTTTGATTCATGTTGTCATTAGACAGTTGAAACAGCAATCCCAGAATCTTCCTCTTCCGAGGCCATTTGAAATATAGTCACTATGTGGAGCCTGAGGTAATCACCTCAGCTCACAATGGAAGACACAGTTCATCAGCTGGACCAATGTGTCCAGGTATTACTACAAAATCTGGCTTACACAGCAGCCTGCAGAGTGAGCCCTATGAGTTACTGCTGCCACCAGTGTGGCCAAACTAGCGGGTTCCAGTAAGGGGCTATGGGAGATTAGAAAAATAAAGACTCACATATACATATTGTGAAGTTAACAGCTGGGATTGGGTGGAGCGTTACTTTCTGATGGAGAAGCAGATCTAAAGATTTACACTGGCAATCTTTTTTATATATGTCTCAAAAATAAGATTAAAGACTATGCAAGCATTGTTCTTTGTATTCATGAAAGTTACAGACTTAGTGACACTATGCAGCTTATTCCTCAGTTATATACTATAGTTTCATTTTTATCAAGGCTAGAAGAGATTGGGTTCTTGCATAGTAGACAATCTACTTTCCTTCTAGAAAATGCATGGAAGCAAATGTCACAGATTCGGATGCTTGGGAATGCTGATAAAGTTCATCAGGTACCACTGCTTCTACATGACACATTGGAATAGCTCAACAGCTTGAAGCATATTTGTCTTATGAGTTTATTGGACTTGCCAAGTATAATGGACTTCAGGAATGGGTAATGAGATTCTAAGATGAAAGTAGGATGGAGACTGAAATCAGGGACTTCCATCACATTTTATTCATGTGGGAAATTCAAGAAGTGAATGAAGAGATCCCAGAAATGTGGGAGACCAACCTTACACGTGACTGAGTCACACTCCCTGGCTAGGTACTGAGCAGCTCAGTCACAGAAATGTGGCAGAGCTTTCCCCACCCTTCTTGGGTCTGAGTGTCGATGTCTTGTGCATGGGTGTGTCTTGCTACAGCCCATGGGTGAAGCTATGCTCACCTGTTCCTTTGTAATATAACCCCTTGCCCTGTTTAGGATAGAATTTTCCATGGAAGTGCCTTGTGTGTGTCCCCTTCTCTTACCGTACCCTTGGGTGTGGCCTACCCAGGTGTCAGTCAACCTGCTGACAGTGGACATCATGAAGATAGACTCAGCCCCCTGAAACCTGACCCCTTGCCTCATTTGAATAGCTTCTCCTCAATAAAAGGGGTCAGTGCATGCTCTCGCGCTCTCTCTCTTTCTGTGGACCCTTAAGGTCAGAGAAGCTGTCACAGCAACCCCAAAGAAAAAGGTATTTGTGTCTCTTGTGTGGTTATTTTGCGCAGCCCAGTTCAGCCCAGTTTACCTGGAGTGACCCCTGAGCCTTTTAGTCGAGGGAACAGAAAACCTGGCACAGAAACACTTTTTCAATACCTAACAAAATGCTGTGAGGGATTCTGTAACCTGATTTTGGCCTTAAAAGACCAAAATTCTGATTACTCTGGAATAGTAATCACTTGTAGAACCATAAGAAATGTGCATATGTCAACACAAGATTTGTTCCCTTTTGATGGAAAAGGCACACGTCACATTTAAGATGATTGTGATTAGTGATACAGGCTTATGCAATATCACAACTTAGTGGAAACTATTATTAAATGTGAAGGGAAGGGCTAGGGTTGTGGCTCAGTGTTTGCCTAGCATGTGTGAGGCACTGGGTTCATTTCTCAGCACCACATGTAAGTAAATAAATAAAATAAAGGTCCATTAACAACTAACAAAAATTTAAAATGTGAAGGAAGGATTACACAGAGCTCTGTATTAATCAGGACACAACATTCCTGAAATTAAGTGTATTTTCTTTGAAAGGATTTATGGCAACAATTTATTCTTGTATACCTCAGAAATCTACACTGTAACAGAGGTGGCAGCCCAGTTAGAAAGACACAGACTTACACTACTCAATGACCAATCTGTATAAGTTGAGACTGATAAAATACTCACCCACTCAGAAGATTATTCTCCTGTTAACACCTCCAGCTGCAACTTTGAAAATACTTTGTATTGAGCTAGTGACACAGGGTAAACATAAATTACTGGCTCTGGACTTTGGTGGTACCGTACCACTCATCAGTAGGTCCATTAAAGTCAGTGATCACACTGCTGCTTGGCATCCTGCTGTGGCATCACCAAAGGCTTTAATTGGTGGCACAATGTACATTCACAGCAAAATGCTTTCAGTATTTAGAAATGTACCTTGTGCATCATACTTTATGATAGCCTGGAAAACTCTCACCCAGATTACCAAATGCCAATCACCTCTCCACACTTGCTGCCATCTCTCTATTGCCAGGATAGCTCTAAGTGAGGTGCTGACCTTGGCTGCTAAGGAAGAGAGCTGGGCAGCCCAACTTTTTTCTCTCTGCCATCTGTGGCAAAAAGTAGAATGCTGCCATCACTTTTGTGACTGCCACTTTTTTAGAAGAACTCTTTGAAGAAAACTTCTCTGCTTTTCCCCACCTCCAAGGTGATATATGAGGTCAACACCAACCTGATTTTTTACAGCAATTATTGCATAGGGGTCATTTTCAGGACCACATTCTAAATGTTACCCAGGTTTTACAGAAATCCTTCCTGATGGCATCCAATAGATCTGTCTGTTGGGGGCAATATCAGTGGGTTTGAAAAAAGTTAAATTTGTCTTGCTGTCTTTCAAGAAACTGAGCTGGCCAATCCTACTTCATAGTGCACACATTGGGCCCTTCCTCTTTCTGTGGAAGTCCATGTTCCAGAATGTCAACATTCACTAATGTCTATGTCATAGAGCATGGAGGGAATTCTTCAAGGCAAATGGATGTGCCTCGGGTCAGGAACGTTTTCTGGCCTTGGATTTGAAACCATGAAGTTTGTTGAGGTGAGAGGAGGTGGTTCTGCTGTAATTTTTTCACAGTATAATCCAAATTCTGAGCATTCAAAAGAAATGTGGTTGCTGGAAAATCCGAACACCTTCATTCTGCAGAATTATCAGTCCACAGTGTAATATCAGTTTTAGTTCCAAGGTGAAAAAGGCAATCAATTCAATTGGAAGTGTCTTTCCAGAGGGTGAAATTGAAATGTATTTCATAGTACTGCAGTCTTGGATCATGGGCCCCTTGGAGCCCTCAGCATCCCTTGATTTGAGAAAGTGTTAAACCCCAAGGTGGCTGAAGCATTAAATCTTTACTTTATGATGGGGCAGCAGCCTGATTATTTTGTGTTCTATTCTGTCTCTGCCTCCATTATAAATAGGATGCCGGCTGCTGCTGCTGCTGCTGCTAACTCTTCCCTGGACATCTTCTGCTACTAGCACAGAAAGTGTGGTCTTGCTGGACAATCCATTAACTGGGGAAACTTGAACATGAATTACTTCTAAACAAACACCATCTTCCAAGCCACTAGAGGAATGCTTAATCTTCAACTATCTGAAATCCATGAGTACTTAATTATGAGTAATTCTCAACAAGCCATGGTCAAATTTGACTTTAGGAAATTACAAGACAACTTTCCGCAAATTCCACCTCTCAAAATTTACTTCCCCAAAGAATTCCAAGATGAATCCAATTTTCTGGAAAACTTTCACACTCAGTCTTTACCTCAGATCTCAACAATTGAGTATATGATTGTCTAGAAACAAAGACATTAATAGTGTGTCTATATTGCTTATGCCATGTCATTAGGCACAGTCAGTATCAGCTATGATAATTCAAAGTAATTTCTTTCAAGACCTAAAGGTTTAAACTTCTTTAATCAAACTGATCCACACACAACCCTGCAAACCTTAAAATTGTTTCTAGAAGAGAGAGAAAGAAATCACAGAAACAATCCCATTCACAATAGCCACACATATACACAGACAGAATGATGAGTACACATGAATGAGGAATGCACTTAACTAAGGAAATGAAAGACCTCTACAATGAAAATTACAAGATTCTGAAGAAAGAAATTGAAGAAGACATGAAAAGGTGGAAAGACCTCCCATGTTCATGGATTGGAAGAATTAATATTGTTAAACTGTCTATTCTGCCCAAAACAAGCTGTACAGTCAATGTAATCCCCACCAGAATACCCATGAAATTCTTCACAGAACTAAAAAAATCATAAAATTTATATGGAAGCACAAAAGACCCCGAAAACCCAAGCAGTCGTGAGCAAAAAGATAACAAATACTTGATTTCAAGACATACTACAGAGCCATAGTAACAAAAAGAGCATTATAGATCAACATTATAGATCATCGGAACAGAATATATAAACCAGAAATAAATCCATGCATCTAGAGTCAAATGATTCTTGGGAAAGTGCCAAAAACACACATCAGAGAACAGATAGCCTTTTTTAATGATGCTAGGAAACCTAGATATCCACATGTAGAAGGCTGAACCCCTGTTTTAGTCAGCTTTTTTGCTGCTGTGACTAAAAGACCTGACAAGAACAATTTTAAGGAGGAAAAGTTTATTTGGGGATCACAGTTTCAGAGTCTCAGTCCACAGAGAGCCAGCTCCATTCCTTGGGGCTCAAGGTGAGGCAGAACATCATGGTGGAAGAGTGTGCTGAAGAGAAGCAGCTCCACATGAAAATCAAAAAGCAGAGAGACTCCACTCGCCAGATACAACATATATACCCCAAAGACACACCCCAGTGACCCGCCTCCTCCAGCCAAACCCACCTGGCCATGTTTACTGCTCAGTTAATCCCACTAGAGGATTAATTGGGTTAAGGCCTCACAGCCCAATCATTTTACCTCTGAATATGCTTGCATTGTCTCCCACATGAGCTTTTGGGGAACACCTGATATTCAAATCATAACAATTCCTATCTCTAACCATGTATAAAAATCAACTTAAAATGGATCAAAACCTTAATGTAAAACCTGAAACTTTGAAACTACTAGAAGAAAACATAGGGTGACACTTTAACACATTGTTACAGGCAATAATTTCCTGAATAGGACTCTTAATAGCTCAAGAAATAAAAGCAAGAATTGATAAATGAATTATACAAAATTAAAAGCTTCTGCATAGCAGAAAAACAATTAATGGAGTGAAAAGACATGCTACAGAATGGGAGAGATTTTTTGCCAGTTATTCATCTGACAAAGAGACAATATCTGGAATATATAAATAACTCAGATACTCTAAAACCAAGTGATGCAATTTAAAAATGGGCAAATGATATGAATAGACACTTCTCAAAAGAAGAAATACAAATGGCCAATACTTTTCTTAATGTTCAATATCTTCAGCTATTAGGGAAATGCAAATTAGAATTGCAATGAGATACCATTGCAGTCCAGTCAGAATAGAGATCATCAAGAATAAAAAATAGTTGTGCTTGGTGGTACACATTTGTAATCCCAGAAACTAGGGAGAATGAGGCAGGAGAATCACAAGTTCAAGGTCAGCCTCAGCAATTTAGGGAAAGCCTGTCTCAAAAATAGGACTGGGGATGTAGCTAAGTAGTAAAGCATCCCTGGATTCAATCCCCAGTATCAAATAAATAAATACAAATATAAATAACAACAAATGCTGGCAAAATGCAGGTAAAAGGTTCTCTTACACACTCTTGGTGGGAAAGTAAATTCGTACAGCCACTATGGAAAGCAGTAAGAAGGTTCCTCAAAAAAACTAAAAATAGAACCACCCTAGGATCCAGCTATCCCACTCCTGAGTATGTATCCAAAGGAAATTAAGTCGGCACACAAAAGAGATACCTGCATACCATGTTTACTGCAGCACTATTTTCAATAGCTAAAATATGAAAGCAGCCTAGGTGCCTGTCAATAGATGAATGTATAAAGAAAATATGATATATATATACAATGGAGTATTGTTCATTCATAAAAAAAGAATGAAACCCTGACATTTGCAGCAAAATGGCTGGAACTGAAGGACACTAATTAAGTAAAATAAGCCAGACACAGAAAGACAATTATCACATGTTCTCTTTCATATGTGAAAACTGGGGAAAGTAAAAAGATAACCTGTAAGAAGAAGAGGGGTTACTAGGGACTGGGAAGTGTGTCAGGGGTGGGGGAAAGGTAGAAGTGTGAATAGGCACAATCCATGCACTATGTCCCCTATGTGTGGAAATATCATAGTGAATTCCATTAATTTGTATGATTAATGGGTTAATAATTATGATAATAAAAATTTTAATGGTAGACCAGGAAACCTCCTGGGCAGAGAATTTAGTATTCTAACCAGCAAAGTTTACCTCAGAAGAGTGAGTCAAACTGACTCAGAGATTTTGGCTGGGTCTTGGCCTCTCTGGAGGACCTTGAAACAAAACAACTTCAATGGAATGCTAACAGTCATTTAAAGGAGCAGCAGTTCCCGCCCCCACTCCCCATAGGTAGTTACCTCTGAAAGTACCTGCCTAGCAGCTAACAGGGGCACAAAGCCCTGAGTTCAAAATAGTTCCCTAGAGCACTCTATAATAATATACTTATAGAATTATAAATAATGTAATTTGGGTTATGGACATAGCTGTCAGTTTTTCACAGTTCAGTGCTAATTGCGTGAATCATTGTCTCACCAATCCATAGAAGCAAGTTAATGGGAAAAGGAAAAAGAGCAGCAGTTGCACATGGCAGAGTAGTGGAAGTGGGGAGAGAGGTGTTATCAGTAGGGTCTACACCTCTCCTCATCCTCTAGTTGTTTAGTCATCCCACAACTTCCCTTCCTCTTTTTTTGTACCTTGTGTTAGTAAGCTTTTCATTCCTGTGACAAAATACCCGAGAAAAACAACTTCAAGGAAGAAAGATGAGTTTTGGCTCCATTTCACACTATACTTATTTGCCCCCATCACTATGGGACTGCGTTGTGTGGTGGAACTGTTCACCTCGTGGTGGTAGGAAGGAGAGAGGGAGGGGTGGGTAAGGATGGGGACAGAATAAAGCCTTCAAAGCAACACTTTCAGTGACCTATTTCCTCTAACTAGACCCCACTTCCTGACGTGTCCACCACCTTCCCATAGTGCCACCATGTACCACAGTGAATCTTAATATCTTGTACATCCACAACACTGGGATTCTAGAACAAGATACATTCCATGTTTGTAAATATATCAAAATAGTTTCTATGGTCATGTATAACTACAATGAACAAATTAAAATTTAAAAAAAAAAAAACAGTGCCACCAGCTGAGGACCCAGTTCTCGACACATGAGTATTTGGGAGACATTCCAGATCCAAACTATAACAGACAAAAATTCATATCAATGTTTTCACTGTACTTTCATCTTTATTAAGTTTTACAAGCTACCAAATTTTACTCTGCCACTTATATCAATGTACCACACCCAGAGGCATATCCAGGTTTTGTGGAGGTTTCTAACAAAAATAATATAACAAGTTAGGTGCAGTGATGCATGTCTGTAATCCCATTGGGTCAGGAGGCTAAGGCAAGAGGATCGTGAGTCCAAAGCCAGCTTCAGCAAAAACAAGGCCCTAAGCAACCCAGTGAGACCCTGTCTCTAAATAAAATACAAAATAGGGCTGGGGATATGGCTCAGTGGTCAAGTGCCCCTGAATTCAATCCCTGGTACCCTCATTATATAATAATATAAATTAGATAATAATATAAGTACAAAATTATGTACAAAATCATTATTGGTACTGGGGATCAAACACAGGCCCTCACATGTGCTAAGAATGCACTGTACCACTGAGCTATACCCCCAGACCCAAAGACTTAATTTTTAAAATGAGGTAAGATAAAGCTATAAAAATTTGAAAAAACTAACAAATACCACAGCATCACAAATCCCCAAAATATATTTTTAATAAATTCATTTCCTATTAACAATATTTTCTCCAACACTTTTTGGCTGCATATTTTTGATCATTTATTTTTAGGGAAATTATTTTGTAGTATTTCCCATAGCAGGGATAGAAAATATAATTAAAATTTTCCTCTAACATGCATAGTTATAATAGTTGGACTGCACGTACAAGCAACTATTCATTATTTGAAGTAATGACATAGATTTGCCCCTAAAAACACAGATGTACAGACCATGGAACAGAACAGAGAACCCAGAAATAAACCTGCCTATATATGGTTAAAGAATCTTTGACCAGGGTGCCATGTTGAGTGCGGTGGTGCATGCTGCATATAATCCCAGCAGCTCAGGAGGCTGAGGCAGGAAGATTGCAATTTTGAGACCAGCCCCAGTAGCTTAGTGAGGCCCTAAGCAACTTATCAAGACCCTGTCTCAAAATGAAGAATTAAAAGGACTGGAGATGTGACTCAGGGGTTAAGTGCCCTGGATGAAATTTCCAGTACAAAAAAAAGAAGAAGAGAAAAATCAGAAGGGGAACTATTGAACAGGGAAGTAAATCAGTGGTAGAGAATCTACAGGTTCAACCTCCAGTACTGCCCACACACACACACACACACACACACACACACACACACAACATTGACCCAGGCCAGCGCCCTAAGGACTTGGGAAACAGGAGTTGGGGTCAGGACCCTGGATACTGGGCCAGTGGCACACGGGGCTCAGTCATCTAACAGTGGCTGTGTAATGTACCATCCAAGCTGGAACACTCTTGTTTTGTTTTGTTTTCCTTCCCAGTCCTGGGAATTGAATCCAGGGGTGCTCTAGCACTGAGCTACATCCCCAGCCCTTTTTATTTTTGATATTGAGACGGAGTCTTGCTAAGTTGCCAGGCCAGCCTCAGACTTGTGATTCTCCCAACTCAGCCTCCCAAGTAGCTGAAATTACAGGCAGTAGCCACCACACCCAGCTCAAACTAGAACTCTTCTGAGAGTGAAAGTCAGGGTTACTTAGGAGCGAAGACAACAAACGTAAAAAGAAGCTGTGTGGGGCAAACTGGGATGCACGGGCACCCCCGGGCAACCGTGGTCGTTGCCTGCCTTTAAGCTGAAATGGAGGAATGCGGTTGGCACAGAAAGAAGCACAGTGCCCCCCACTGCCCCTGCCTACTCAGGAATTCCCAAATGAGCCCTCATTCTAACCAGATTATTGGTTGGTTTTAGCCTGATTAAGTGAGGACTGATAAACAGCTCACAAAAACAAAGGTGGGTTTCTATTTTACCTTCTTAAACAAACCACGTCTTGCTTGGCAGGTACATAGCACACCTGGAAGAGTGCCCCTGCTCCATAGACAACTTGTCTCATGGTTGTCCCTCAGTTCTCACAGGCTGTAGGTACAGATGAGGCAGGTTCTGGTGGTCACTGCAGGGATTTCATTGGCATCAGCCCTCACCTATCTAAGACAAGATCTCCTTCCCTGAAAGCTTATCTGCCCATTTTCTGGTGAAACTGCACTAAAAGTTGCTCCTTCCAACCACCTGAGAGCTATGGGGTAGGTGGCAGATATGAGATCCTTCCATTTGACCAACAGGCCCCTTCCCGGATGCAGCCTCCCACCATTCCTGGTGTGGCAAGGTGCCCAAAGTGACACTGTCATTCACAGCCTTCAACCCAACAAAGTCGCACTGTACCTTCCATACAACTGGCAGAACCTCCCACCCCACTTTTCTGCAACTTGAGCCTTCTGGAAACCTTGGGGTCATCTTTGACTCCTCACGATTGACACATTGATTGTACAAACTATTTTGTGCAATTACCTAGTATCTGGTAGATATTTGATAAATAATTGAACTTTATTATCTGCCCTTTTAGCCCAAGAATCATAGTCATATTTGCCGTTACAATATGGTTCCACATTTCCAAGACTCAGTATTATTGGCTGACTCCACCAGCTCACATGGTGACCATCCCTTCCAATGTCTGGTAGACCAGGTTCTGAATAAACTAACTGCTCTGGAAAAGAAAGCTCAAAGGAAAAACGCAACACATGAAAAAGTCACTGATACGAAAATACCATCTAGTTCCTTATGCTGATTCTCTTGTTGCTTTCTAATTGTAGGAAGGACATAAATGAAGCTACAATAGAGAGCCCAGTTCACATGCGTGTGCACACACACATGCAACACATATACACACCACATCCTGGTTACAAGTGTGAACTGCTGAATCTCATTCATATTCTTTTTCTTTTCAGGGAGATTTTTCAACTTTCTCCTAAGAATAAAAAAAAAAAAAAGAAGAAAGCACCCTGTTTTGTTTATAGAACAGACACTGATACTGCTGCTAATTATAGTATCGATTACTAATTTGATATTTCCCAGTTGAATTCTATTTCCTCTCATCCTCTCTGTGACCCAAGTAAAATAGCAAAGATCAGGGTTTAGCAGACCCATTGCACCATCATCAGCCTTCTTCAGGGTCTTTCTCCCTTTTAATTTCTTGCCAACTTCCTAGAAATCGGGGCTCTGTTCTTGTATTAATGTCTGCTTTTCACCAAATTATAATAGATAACATTACTTGAGTACCTTTGATGTGTCATTCATTAGGCTAGGGCTTTATATACATCGTCTCATTTAATTTTTGCAACTAGTATCCACGGAGGGTCACTCAACCCCCACATTACAGATGAGGAAAAATGTACATCCAGAGGAGGTTTGGAGACAGTCTCATGGTTAGAAATCAGTAGCCTGAGATTTGAATTGGGGTTCATCTGCATTTGTTTTTCATTGATGGTCCTGGTGGCCACACAGCCTTCACAGAGGAGATTAAGCCCATCTTGCTCTGAATCATACCTTCATAATGTATAGGAAAGCCCAGGTGTTTCAGCTTGTCCCCAGTCCTGCCACATTGGTGGCCTGCCTTAGTTTCTCTATCTTCCAACCCAGACCCTTCTTGGGAGCTGGAGACCTCCTGCCTCACCTAGAAACTCCCACCCTGAGGAACAGCCTGGCTCTCAGCCTCTGACTGGCATCTTCCTGTAGCGATGGATCGCGGCCCACTTTGGGCTGATGCTCTCCTGCAGTGCTGATCCTGCTGTGTTTTTCTTATTTCCCAATAGCCCATTTTCCTTTGCCATTGTCCTAGTCCATTTTCTGTTGCTATAACAAGTACTCGTGACTGGGTCATTTGTAACAAATAGAAATTTACTTGTCTCACGGTTCTGGAGGCTGGGAAGTCCAAAAGGATGGCACTGGTATCTGCTCAGACCCAGGCGAGGGCCTTCCTGCTGTATTGTCACATGGGGGAGGGCATCATGTGGTGAGACAGAGCCAAAATGTCAGCGGGGTCCCTTTTCTTCTTCCGATGAAGATCCTAATGTCATCATGGGTACCCTACCCTCATGACTATTCTCCAGAGCCCCCACTTTCAGTTGCTACCTACAATGAATTTGGCATTAAGTTTCCAACACATGAACTTTGGGGGCACACATTAAAACCATAGCAATCTCCAAGCCAGCCTGAGCCATGGTGGCATCAACACATCCTGCAGCCAAGGCTGCCTGCTGGATTAAAGTGAATGGGAAATAGCCCCTCCAGTCACGGGCCTTTGGATTTTTCTGGGTGGTTAGAATAGGGTGGTCAGGCAGCTTCCTGCAGCAGCTCAGCACATCTTCCTGCAGGTTCCTTATTGCCAAAACAATGTGCTCCTCCTTCCCTAGGTCCCAGGCACCATTCTAGACTGTTTATTGATAAGTGCACATCTAAGTGGCATGTCTGTAGAGTGATCAAATTAGTGACCTTGAGGAGCATTTCCAATTCTTAAGCTCTGATTTCGTACCATGCTAAATGACAAACATGAAGCCAAAGAAATAGCCAAAACCAACCATGCAGTACTATGCCCCAAGGTAGGCGCTCCAAAGGATCTGAACCCAAGAGTGGTGGTAGACATTGCTCATTAATCATTCAGGGGTAAAGATAAAGACAGTTCCCAAACTGTCAGTTTAAGTAGAATAATCAGAGAGGTTCTGAGAAAGAGCTAAGGGAATTTTCCAGAAAAGATGATTGCTTTCAGATTGGAAATAGGGAACTCCATGCAGTCAATAATTTTCATTGAGCATTTATTATGTGCCAGGTCCTATTCCAGGTTGTTGAAATAGACTTTGTTTCAACAAACAAGACAAAGCTGTCCACAAACAAGATAAAGTCCCTGCGCCTGTGGAGCTGATTACTCAAGCAGTGGAAGAGAAGCCCCAAACATATTTAAAATACAATAGCATGAACTTTTCTGGCTCTCATGCATAAATGATTGTAAGCTTAGAGAATGATAAGTGCCAGGAGGAAAATATCCAGAGTGATAAGATGATGAACGACACCCCGAGGGTGCCATTTAAGCCAGACCTAGAATTAGTGTGAAGAAATCCAGAGGCAGAGGAAGGAGCTAAGAATAGTAGAGAGGATTGGGGCATCAGCAGCAGTAGTTGCGTTGCTCTTGAAGAATGCTGGGTGGATTCAGGAAGGAAAGAGTGTGCATCCCCAGAAGAAAGCCTGGGGAAAGATAGGGCCAAGCAGGGAAGGACACATATCATGTCACCAGCAAGAGGCCAGAGGTGGGGCTGAGGTAGGCAGTGCAGAGTGCTGTTGGGGAGGCTCCAGGACACCTTGAACAGCCCTGAGTCCTTGCACACACACACCCTTAGAAGACACACAAAATGCTGGTGTGTATGCCCAGGAGGCAATCGGCTGAAGCAGGCTGAGGCTTAGGTGCTTGCAGTCAGTTTATTCTAGGATGCCTTTGTGCCAATATGAATACATTTATACCAAGGACACGCTCCATGAGGCCCAGGTTGATGCAGAAGTCTCTGAGTTTTGTGGCCTGGTACAGTACACCTAACTAACTCTACCAAAGGAGCCACTGTGCAACCAACAAGTAACTCTGCAAATCTGGCTGCCTGGGACAGAGGCAGAGGAGGCTTTAAGATACAGCAAATAGGACTCAGTTGTGGAGGAAAATGAATAATCAGAACTAGAGTCGACCAGTTGTGGTGGCGCACACCTATAATCCCAGCAGCTGAGGGAGGCTGAGGCAAGAGGATTGCAAGTTCAAAGCCAGCCTCAGCAAAATCCAGGCACTAAACAACTCAGTGAGACCCTGTCTTTAAATAAAATACAAAATAGGGCTGGGGATGTGGCTCAGTGGTCAAGTGCTCCTGAGTTCAATCCCTGGTACCAGGCCCCCAAAAAATCTATAATCAACATGCTGTACGCACTTGCCGCACATCTAGCCTTGAGCTGAGGGTTTTCCATGCATCCTTACTTATCCCTGCCTGTAGTCCTACATATGATGAAACAAAACCAAGCCTTCTCTGGATCCAGGTAACTGTCACTAGCAAGTCAGCTGTGAGAGGGAAGAAACAGGGTTTGGATTCAGTGAATCCATGAAAAAATGTTCTACCTATCCCCCCAAAAGAATTGTGCTCAAAATAAACTATCTGTAATTTACCCATTCCTATCTTTTCATGGATCTGCTCCAAGTTTTGACATTTACTTTGAAAGTGGAACCACCCTTCCCCTGTTCCCTCCCTAGTAAAATCTTGGAGATTGCTATTTTTTGGATCAGCTTTCTGGGTTTAGCCCCACAGCACCACCTGGTGTCTGGACCCGGATGGCGCAGATTCATGAAGGGCCTTCTGGCCACAAGCATGGGTTGAGACTTGAGACTCAACTTAAAAAACATTGTATTTTGTTTCTGATTGCAAAACAACATGCTCATTGTAAAACTTTATTTGAGACAGGATCTCGCTGGGTTGCCCAAGCTAGCCTCAAACTCATGATACTGTTGCCTCACCCTCCTGCAGTAACTGGGATTACAGGTGTGCCCCATAGGTTTAGCTCATTATAAAATTTTTAAGTGTGCTTGTTGTAAAGAGTGATTCTAAAAGTCCACTTATGCAAGCGGAAAGTCAAGTTTGTCCTGCTTTGACTGCCATATGAATATTGTCCTTACTCTGAAACCATCAAAGGATATCTGTTATTTTGATAACAGTATCATAGTTATATAGGATAGTGTCCTCTATTCTTAGGAAAGTAGTGCTACAGTGCTTGCAGTTGACCTTCTAGGTTTGGAGGAAACAAGAAAAAGGAGGTTAAGAGGGGGTGGGAGAGAAAGAGAATGTTAATTATTGAATCCAGATGGGTAATATACAGGTACTTATTGTATAGTTCTTGCAAATTTTTATGTGCTTAATATTTTTTCAAAGTCAACAGTCATAAGCACCAATGAGGTGTGAAGAGAGAAGATAGTGTGGTCTGAATGTCAAATATGGAAACTCAGAAATGCAGACCATTCATGCCCTTCCATATAGGTAGGACTTCTAGGGACTGCACACTATTGGGCAAACGGGACGATCTGGGACTGAATTCCAGCCAACAACTTTGAAGGTAGCATCAAACATTCATGGTTCTGGGGAGTGAAGCTCTGATCAAGAGTGAGTCTATTTCCATGGTGCAAATATTAATACTGTGGTCAATTTCAAGATGCCAAATGAGGCCACTAAGCACAGAGTCGAAAATAGATGTGCACAATTGCACAATCAACTCTCTTGAGCTTTGCTCTTGCACACCATTGTAAACCACAGTAGAAAATACAAACCTTGTGGAATTACATAAAATCAAAGTCTCTTCCTTCTTGCTAGCCATTCTTCTCAAAGTTAGCCACTATTAATGGTTCTTTGTGTATATATTCAAATATAATTTGTGCACATGCTTCTATGTGAGTATGTGTACATCTCTTGTGTCTACTATATAATTGCACAGCATTCACACCCTACCCTCTGTTCTGTATCTTGCATATCTTTCCCTTAACAAAAATCTTAGAGGTCTTTGATAGGACACACAGATCTACACTTCTCTAATGTCTTCAACAGCATTCCGTCTGTGGAAGTACCAGTGTGAATTATTAGTCTCCTATTGATGGACATTTGGTTTATTTCTCTCATTCTCTTTCATTAACATAAATAATGCCACGATGATCATTTTAGTACATCTTGAAGTACTTTTGTGAATACATTTATAGCAGTGAATTTGCTGGATCATGGAGTATGCACATTTGAAGATATAACCAAATATATTTCACATATATTTACCAATATTAGGTTTTAGCAAGTTTCTGATTTGATTTTTGTAAAATTTGACTTACCAATCAAAATTAATTTACAGAAGTTGAAAATTGGTGTCTCAACACTTTGATCTGCATTTCATTCACTTGTTCAAGCTAGAAGTATTTTTTGAGTGCTCACTGTGTGCAAGACACTCATGCAGTCTTTCATATTAAATCTTACAGTTTTAATAAGTTATTTATATATCTTCTTCTAGGGACTATTTATATCTTGCTGCAATTTTCTATTGGGTTGTTCTTATTCTTTTTTCAGATATGTAGGTTCTATTTGTGAAGGCATCTACTACTTTCCACACACATTGCAATTTTCCCCTAATTTATTTTTGGCATGCTGAATTTGGAATTTTTCAAGTTTGTTTTTCTATAGAGAAATGTTTATTTTCTATATAGTAGAAAGTAATATATCTCTATTTCTGGAAACCAGGTTTTGTATCTGACTTAGGAATATCTTTCCCATCCAAAATTATAAATTAATACACCCATGAATTCTTCTACTATTTTTACATTTAAATTTTCAACATTTAAATGTTTGATTCTTTTAGAATTTATAAAGACTGAGATCCAGATTTATATCTTTCAAAATTGATGCTCAGTTTTCCCATTTTGAATATTTACTACTTCTACATCCATTTGAAATGTTACCTTTATTCCTTTCTAAATCCACATTTCCATCTTCAGTCACTTCTGTGTTGCTTATTATGTTCTATTACATTAGCCACTTATATAATTTGTACATTTTATGTAGTATTAGTGTATATATACACAAAACATTACAATGTTTTGGTTCATGTTTTAAGATATATTTATTAAGTTTTTAAAAGAATGTTCCTAATAATCTGTACATTTCTCTAGATGAACATAGGTATAATTCTATAAAATTTCCCCCAAATTATCTTAATGATATTTTTTGAGGATTGAATTTATAGAGGATTTTGATTGTTTATTTGCAGGGAAAAAAATTAAAAAAAAAGAAAGAATTTGCAGGGACTAGGGCTGTAGCTCAGTGGCAGAGCACTTGTCTAGCAAGTATGAGGCACTGGGTTCAATACTCAGCACCACATAAAAATAAACATATAAAATAAAGGCATGTTGTCCATCTACAGCTGCAAAAATTAAAAAAAAAAAAACAGGATATGCATGTTCTCATAAAAATAAATGGAAGACAAATACAGTAGGGGAAGTGGGCCAAGGAGAGCAAGGAGGGAAAGGAAAAGAGAGGACCCGGGGAGTCAAATTATATTGTTATATTGTACGCATGTATGAAAATGTAACAATAAATAACAGTATTATATATATAATTATAAAGTACAAATAATACTTTTTTTTAAAAAAAATGCATGTTTTCTGTATCTCTTTTTTTGTGTGTGTCGGTGGGTATTGGGGATTGAACCCAGGACCACAAACATGCTATGCACTTTATGTACTTTATCACTGAATTATACTTCCAACCCTTTTTTTTTGGGGGGGGGGGGCAGGTGGTGCTGGGGATTGAACCCAGGGCCTTGTGCACGTAAGGCAAACACTCTACCAACTGAGCTGTTATGTCCAGACCTTGTTTTCTATATCTTATAGAAAAACTTTTTTTCATAGATACTATCCATGTCTCCTAATTCTATTGCCATAATAAATCCCTACTTTTACTTTAAAAAGCTATTGCTTGTTTGTAAATTAAACTTATAATTAGCCCTCTAATTAAATTCCTTTAATATTTATTATTTTCTAAGAGACATTATTGAAAAGAATCATAATTTTCTTTCTTCTCCTTATTTGTGGTTCACTTCATTTTCCTGTCTGATTGCAGTGGCTAGTATTTCCCAGTATATTGAAAATAACAGTGGGAATAGTAGTTGTGCTTTCTTGCTCTTAAATTTTATGAAACAGCTTCTTGTGTTTCATCATTAAACATGAAAAAATGTTAAGCTTCACATAGCTACTTTGTCCCCATTCCTCAGGTTTCAGCCCAAAGGTTGTCATCAGGGACACTGATCTAAAATACATGATCTAATAGATTCATGATCTAACATCCCTCATCCCCATTTTTTTGTTAAACTCTAAATTATTACTTTATTTTCTTCACTGCACTAACTACAGTATTTATTGTATTACATATTGAAACCTTAATTAATTTTGTTATGGTTACTTTTTTCTTTTACCTTCGCTTAAATATAAGATCCACTGGAACAAGAACCTGGTCTATCTAGTACATAGTATCTTTCTATTTCTTGGTCAGTGAACCTCCCATCTAGGAAAGAAAAATGAATGCATTCATATTTCCTCTGTTTTTCACTGCCTTCCATTTTAATATTATTTCAACATTGCCATATTTTACTACACTTTCATACCACACTCCCCCTAGTCTGGATATTTAAAATGCTTCAATATTACCAACAGTGCTATTGTAATCTTCAAGGTCTCATAGGTACAATAATAGCCTCTGGCCCTTTCATTAGGCATTTCTTAGAACTTTAAGGACATTGTTTCATTTTCTTTTGTCCAGAGTTGTTGCTTGAGCTGGGGTTGTGGCTCAGTGGCAGAGTGCTTGCCTACCCTGTGTGCAGCATTGGGTTCAAACCTTAGCACCACATAAAAATGAACAGAAAAAATAAAGGTATTCTGTCCATTACCACTACAAAAGAATTTTTTTTTTTAAAAAAAAGTTGTTGCTCAAACTGGTGTACTCTCTCACTTCTCTTGTTCTGCTAGTGGAATCATGGTGTGCTCATTATTTGTCTGTTTGCTTTCATTCTTCTCCCTTCTCAGCATTGCAAGAAAGTCCCAATGTTTCCAGGTAGTCTGCCAACGTAGGCACTCTCAGAAGACTAAGAGGAAGGGCAATGCCTGGAATTCTCCCTATCTTGGCTTCTGCTGGCTTCCTGCTCCTTGCCTTTTCCTCAGATCCAGCTTCCTCCACAAAGCCCCTTTGTCCATAGTCTCAGCTCTCTCCTTTGTCATTTCTTTCAGTCAGGCCTGTCTTGTTTCTATCCATCACAAGCTTCACTCCCTCATACTCCTTTTGAAATACCTATAGGAACTTTCATTTCCTGACTGGACCCTAACTCAAGAGATGATTAGATGTGTTAAACTAGTTAAAGGAAACACTATACCCCACATTTCCTATCCTCCTTTCTCTCTGGCCACCACTTTTGATTACAAGATTGTGTGCTCTTCATTTTGATTGTGTAGTAGTATTCCAGCCCTAAAACATTGTTTCTTCTGCTATCTTCTACAATTTCATTTCTCATATTTTATATTTGAAAACTTTGTGACAGTTGCCATTTATGGCATATATGTAAGGGTTTCATGTGACTGTTCAATGGTAATCATACCCATTTCAAAACAGTTTTTTTTAACTGGTTCAATGGATTACTCTTGATCTCATCACATTTCATAATGGAAACAAGACAGGTTTAGATTTCGCCAACTGATAGTCAAGTGTAATCATTTTTATTAAAAAAGCCATTTGCGTCACCCTAACCCTAACCCTACAAGGCCACAAAGCAAACCAAAAAATTTAATTCAGGTTCTGTCCAAAGCCCTTTGATATTTGTTATTCAAAACTACGGAATATTTATTACATAGCAGGAGCTGTTGATTTAGAGAAAATCAGAGTGAAGAAGTGATAGAAAGTGCTTTTAGACAGACAATGAAGATAAGCCTCTAGTATGACAACGACAGTGTAGCAAACTGAAGATTTCTAAACAGAACTTTCAAGGCAAAAAGTACAGTCCCTGGAGGGACTGCAATGAGCAATGGAATAAATGGTGGGTAAGCCAGGAACATGGTAGTATCCAGAGCTTGAACATGAAAGCCATGGTAGGTGCTTTGAGTCTTGTCCTGAACCTGAAGTCCTTGAGGATTATTAATAGAATGACAAGGAGGTTCACATTTTACTTTGGCAGCTGCCATGGAGAATTGGCTGCGTATGTGCAGGGATAGGTGGTGGGGTGGACAGCCTGGGAGCAAGATTAGATTGTGGCAGTGGTTTTCTGAAAGATGACTTGAATTGGATCCCAGTGGTCAATATTGTAGTGAGAAACTATTAGATCTGTTTGAAGGCAACCTGCAAATGGATTAAATGTGGGGTGTTGGAAAAAATTGACTTGGGTCTTGAACAACTGAGGGAATGATGGTTATCAACTACTGGAAACAGGAACACTAGAGAACCAGGTTTTAACAACAATCATGAGTGTTTAAGAGAACCTGCCTGTTGCAGAGTATCAAAAATGACCATTGCTGGGAATGAAGATGAGGGTTAATCCAGGTGTAACTGACATGAATGGGATTTTTACAGGCAAACCTGAATGAGATCACCAAGGCAGACTGCCTTAAAACACTCCCAAAGTTCAGGGATCAGGTAAAAGGGGAATACAGCAAAAATGGGCCTCACACACTAGGCAAGTGCTACTTCCCAGCCCTCAGAATTTTCATTAAAATAGTTCAATTAACAAGTTATGGACTACTGAAATACAACTATTACATTTTAGTGTAATCTAGTAGTTTAAATTTTTACACAAATGCAAATTTTCCATCGACTTCCCAAACACAGTTCTGAAATAACTGCACAATATAATCAAAACATATTTATTACTTTTTAGTGTCATTTTGTACACTCCGTACAAATACAAGAATATAGGCATATTTACAAGTATCGAAAAGAAATCTGTATATTCAAACCCAACATCTAAATACAGTAGCTTCAAGTCCTGAACTACAAGAGTCTAATATGCACTGAAATTACGGGCTGCCCTTCACTCTCCCCTTTGAAGTAGTCCCTTTAAAGCTAAGTTGTGTTCAAACAGAACATTAAAGTTTTTGAAATGGAGTGATTCTTTTCAAGATTTTGATTCCCTTCTAAGATTTTACAAGCATGGGGGAAAAAAATCTAAGTATATTTTTTAAGAACAAAAAGCCACTCTAGCTATTAAAAGAAGTCTTGAAAAAATGGTGGCAAATAGAGTTCAGTGTGCTTAAAATTTGAAATCACAGTCCAAGTTTTAAAGACAAGTTAGGTTAAAGAGAAGGGAAACAGGTGAAAGCTGGTTCTTCAGGGTAAAGATTAACAGGCCCACCATCATACTTATTACAATTGCAGTTCTTAAGATTTGAATAAAGACTACTTGTCTTTTAGAATGGGGGGAACCTCTAAGGTTACCGAGAGCTATTCAGTATCCCTATTTTCACATTATCTGAACGAAGGTACATGTTCAAATTCATAACAGGCCAACTAGATAAATATTCCAGAGTATTGTGCCTATTCTAGTGGATATTCCCTAGTTACCTCAAGTAGGTTAGGAGCTGGACATCATGTCTGTATTAAAGTGCAATATTTAAAATAATTTACTACAGAATCATAAGTGGATCAAATATTATAAAAATATTTCCACAAGAAAAATTTTGTTTAAAAGTTTACCACTAAGAAGTTTCAAATTAGGCGTTTTGTCCTGACTATTTAAGAATGTAAGCAACTTTTAAAACAAAGGGACAGAGTGACAAACTATTTGCAAACAAAACTCAATTTCACCTAAACCACAAGTTGCCATCTGATCAGAAAACATTTTCCTAAAACATTACACATTGCTCATTTTTTCCCCCCAGAAAAGATACAGTAAGAGTTCTAGCTTAACATAGCTCTTCAGGGTTTCGTTTACATGCACTAATGAAGTTCAGCAAATGGTAACAATCTCACATTTCATGACAATATGATTCATGACATTTATCTTTTCTTACATTTAAAAGTATTAAGTTACAAGAAAAAAGAGTCAGCTTCCAGTATAAGATTTTAATTCCTCTCAGTAACACTGGAACATTTTTGTGTATTTCAGAAAACAATACTATTGCTTACATTTTACTTTTTATATTTACTGAAAATTTTGAATGTTCATTTCTATAGTTTAAATATGATTAAAGCACAAGAGCAATTTTGAAATTTTATCTCAGAAAATAACAACATTGATGTTGATGTAAAAGATCAAAAATAAGCCCTTGGTGCTGGCAGTTCTGGAAGCACATATCTGTCTCAACAAAAACCCTCTAAAGATGTTAAAAATTTTGAAATCGGGCTGGGGTTGTAGCTCAGTGGTAGAGAGCTTGCCTTGCAAGCGTGAGGCACTGGGTTCGATCCTCAGCACCACATTAAAAAAAAAGTAATTAAAAAATTGAAGTCAAAAGATTTTTCTGCATACAGAAACTCTTTGTCATTTGATACAATCTGGCAGTGTCATGCTAAGGCCATGTGACTAATATTTTTAGCAAAGAAAAAAAAGCCAAGGTAATTTTATAGTAGCAATAGTTTCTTTTTTTATTTTAATATACTTTAGGAAACAATATACAAAGCTGAGCTTTCCCACCATTTCCAGATAACAGCAGGAAGCTCCAATTACACAAATTTAGCGTTTTGTGATGGCTAAGAACAGCAGTCAGCACCAGACTTGAACAGTTAGCTACAACACAAACATCCTTCAAAATGAAATGTCATAATAGCAAGACAGGTAAACCAGGGTTTAACAAAAGACAACCACTGGGGAAGTGACTTAATCATTTCTTGTTGAATTTCATATTTCATTAAATATCTTATACACAATTTGTTAATGTTTTAAACAAAACTTCCCTTAAGGAATTATATCAATTAAGTATAAATAGTCAACAAGAATAGTTCTGATAAAGAATCCCCAGGTAGTTCAAATTCTAATATGCATTGACCGAAGGAAAAGAAAAATAACAATTTTTTGTTTGTTTCAACATGTTTATTACAACAGTTACAATTCACATCTGACTAGCTTTGTTTCCTCTTTCCCCTCCCACAACCATGTTCATTGGGCCATTTCCTTATATTTGAGCAATCAATGTACTTTCAGCACACATGCCCAGCAGTACTTTTAAGTCCATTCTTACAGGGTGCAAAATGGATTTCAATAATTTATACAAACAAGTGGGTTATGCTCAATCACTGCAATTTTAAGCTACTGTACACAGGAATGAAAAGGTTATAGAAAAGTGCCATAGCAACAGTGCCTTAAGAAAGGAGAAAAAGAGGAGCCTTAAAAAAATGGATAAAATCAGATCAAGGATTTCAGAGGGAAATGGAACACATGGGAAATGAAAAACATTTCTCTGCAAAACAAATGGAGAAGCACTGCTCTTGATCAGGTGCAAGTGTGGAAACAGTTGTTTCATGATATTTTGTACACTGCCCATATGGTTCAAAATCGTATCCTTAGACACAGATCGCCTGGCGCTTGCACTGAATTTTTGAAAATGCAAGATTTCTGAATGATAAATTAACCCCCCCAATTTTTTTTTTTTTAAAAAAAGCTAATTTTGCAGACAGGTTTACATGTAAAAGGCTAGGTATTTAGCCACCTTAGCATTGATTAGTTTTGGATGTCTAAGCTCTGTTACACATGGCTTCCCATGGCTTCACTCTACAAAACATATTTACAACGTGAAGAATACATCTACAAGAAATCTACATTTCAAGGGTTTTACAAATCAATCTTGTATCTTTCCCCTGAATTGACTCTCACAGACCCCGTCCCCTTGTCATTTCCTTTGCCCAGCTTAACGGTCCAAAGTCTACTTAAATGCAGCTCAAAAATGTTAAGATTGGGCAACAGATTTACAGTTCCTGTACTCAAAACCATGTGCAATTATTCACATCTTCACACCATGAAGGAATTCTGATTTTTTAGCTTTTCGAGTTCCTTAATTTGTTGTCTCAAAAATAGTATCCTGAAAAATAAAAACAAATATTAGAATCTGTGTGTACATGTAGTGTTGAAGACAAACCAAACTATGGAAGCAACTTATAAAATTATAATCAACATTATATAATTCAAATTTGTATAGTTTGTATGGTTAAAACAAATTAACCATTTGATGTATGTTATGCATAAGAGTATCAGGATGCCAAAGTTAGAATGTTTTTTTAAATTTTTCTAACAATTTCTCAATAATTCTGAAAATAAAGACTGATTTAAATTTTATTGTTCTATATATTAAGAAAGGCAGTACATACTGAATGTGAAATAAACCTCTAGGTTTGAGGGGCTAATCTGAGGAGCAATATTTGATGTAGATACATATAAATAGAGCCAAAATAATTATGAATATTCAAAATAATTATGAATTATGTGTTTTAAAATAGCTAGGAGAGAGGATTTTGAACTTTTCCTACACAAAGAAAAGTTTGTGGTCAATTACCCTAATCTGATAATTATATACTGTATATTGTGAATTAAAATGTCACACTATGCCCCATTAAACATGTATACTGGAAAAAAAGAAAAATGGGGCTGTAGGCATAGTTCAGTGGTAGAGTGGGTACACCACAGCAAACCCCATCTCAATGTTTTTTTTTTTTTAAATGGGACCAAATCAAACTCCTACTGATATGTTGTATATTTAAAATAAAAGATAAAACAAATTTCACAAACCCTCCAGTTAATTAGATTCCCACAGATTTCATGAAATCTTTCTTCCATGAACTCTGTTATTTATTGCGTGTACTACTGGTGAACTAAGCATTCCTACATTGGCATATCTAGCCATGTATAAATGTATAATTTTCTACAAGTCAGACAGTCTAGCTAGCAAACCAAAATGAGGTTTTTACATTAGAACTACTTCCAGAGCAAATATTAAAGTAAAAGAACCCCAGTTAATATTCAGAAAAGTACCTACGGATACTTTAGTAACTGAAACGGATAAAAATGCAAATCTTCCAAGTTTACTATAAATCTCAATTTGATTTTTGTAGGGGGCGGGGGTAGAAATTGTGGGGAGGGTACCAGGAATTGAATTCGGATTCGGGGGCACTCGACCACTGAGCCACATCCCCAGTTCTATTTTGGATTTTATTTAGAGATAGGGTCTCACTGAGTCATTTAACGTTTCACCATTGCTGAGACTAGCTTTGAACTCACGATCCTCCTGCCTCAGCCTCCTGAGCTTCGAGGATTATAGGTGTGCACCACCACACTCAGCTTTAATTTGGTATTTTTAAAATATTTATGGTTTTACAACAAGATTTAACCCTTCCCTCTGAGCTAGTGACTTATATAGACAGAACGTAAAGCAACTAAAAATTTGTCCTCGATTTTGTGACAATGCATTTAAAAACAAACATATTATTTAATGGGACTTACTGTACTTAAGTGAAATACCAGAGTAATGGAGTATAAGAATTAATGTAGAAAAACAATTAAGATAGTAGATATACTATATTATTAAACTTGCTAGACAAAATTCCTTCTGAAATTTCCAAGGGATATATAGGTGATGCAAGGATAATGTAAATAGTAATAAAAAATTTCAAATGAAACAAATATCCTCAGCAAAAAAAGTGTTAGCCTCAGGGCTGGGGTTGTGACTCAGAGGTAGAGTGCTCGCGTACCATTCGAGACACACTGGGTTCAATTCTCAGTATCACATAAAAATAAAGATATTATGTCCACCTATAATTAAAAAATAAATATTAAAAAAAGCGCTAACCTCAAATCAAGAAGAGACACGATAGCTACTGTTGACATTTCATTTTTTAAATGTAAAAGGAAAAAAAGCCTAATTTATCATGGGTTAAGAGAAACCAAGATGCTATTTATCAGGAATATTATAAAATTATAAAAAGTTATAGCTCCATCCTACCCAAGATGTGAATCATCCCTTTATTCAGTATCAACATGCTTCATATGCTACCTGCCTATTAATCACTTAGTAGTTATGCTGACAATTCCAATATGTCAAAAAGAAGTGCTGACAATTCCAATATGTCAAAAAGAAGTTTTTTTTGATAGTGCTGACAATTCCAATATGTCAAAAAGACAAAATTGACAGTGCTGACAATTCCAATATGTCAAAAAGAAGCCATAAAGTGGGGTGGGGTTGTGGCTCAGTGGTAGAGTGCTTGCCTAGCATGTGTGAGACACCGGGTTCACGTCTCAGCACCACATCTAAACAAATGAGTAAAGGTCCATCAAAAAAAGAAAAGGGCGTAAAGTAAAAAGGTAAAAATTCTCAACTTTAATAGAGAAAGAAAAAAATTTATGCCGAGGCTGCAAAGATCTATAATAAGAGTGAATTTTTTAACTGTGAAACTATGAAGGAAATGACACTCATGCTAATTTTGATGTTGCACCTCAAACTAGAAAAGTTATGGACATGGTGTATGATACAAAATTAGGATGAAAAAGGCAATAAACTATATAGGATTTGGTATTATACACAATTTAAGGCATTCATTGGAGATCCTGAAATATACTCCCAGAGAAAAGGGGATTATTGCTGTACATAGTTCTAAGAAAAATAAACATTTATTCCAGTGAAAATCTTACCTTTGCTCTCGCAAAGTTGCTTGAATTTCACATACTCGGACTAAAGATCTTAAATTTTTTAATTCAGTACAAATTTCTGACATGTGAACGCTCCCCATGTTATGAGCTTCTTCACGCAATCTTGATGCCTTTAAAGAAATAAAGATTCCATTAAATATATTATAAATAATATTAACATACACAAAATAAAACATGCTGATTTTCAAGAACTTTAGACCAAGATCACAGACTAATCCATTTCCTCTCAATGCACAAAAATGCTGGCAATTAAGGGGAAATGATTTTCTTTTAAAGAAACCATCTCTAATGGAAGTTACTTTGAATTCCCCTTCAGGTTTCTTACCAGAATAGCATTTCCAACCTCTGGATTGTAATAAGTTGGAAGAACTCATAATTTGAGTTTCATAAAGGACACCAAGGCAACCAGAGACTGTCATCCTGCAGAAGAACCTCACTATAGTTAGTTAAGGGAGAGGAAAATGGCAGTGACTGGAATGTCCTAAGGTTTTAAATCTTTAAGCAAAAATGTTTCATTAACTTCTGTTAGTCTAGTGAGAGTAACAGATTGTTAAACGATCAGAGTCACTGAGTGGAAAAAGGACATAAAATTGAGCCACATCATTGACCTTGGAATAACTTATTTGGCCACAAACATAGGGGCTTCAATGGCAAAAATGGGAAAACACTTATCTACATGCTAGCAAATCCTAATAAAAGCAATGAAGAAAACAAATACAAGGCACTTATTAGCACAGCATTGAACACTGAGTACCTGGTTAAAGTATTTTGTGAAACCAAAGAGCTCATAAACTACTCTCTACAGATCAAATATTTTAAAAATTATAGATGATATAATTTAAAATAAGTTATTATAAATACAGCTCAAACTCAGTGGTCCAGATTGGATTTCCTACAATCAGAATGTGTTTTTTGCCAGTGTAATAAAATATTTACTGTGAATCATGCAACATACCTGCTTCTCCGCATGATCTGCAGGCCATCCTTGAACATGTTTTATGAGATTTTCATTGAAGTGTGCTGCAAGTGTAGGTGTTAATGAACACGCAGGTCGGGCAGATGAATTCTGTGGTACAACTGCTGCATTTGATGCATTACTACTAGAAGTATGATTTGGACCAGGTGATGGACTTCTCTGGCTACTGGAAGAAAAATGTAGAATGTATAATTAAAAGTGGTATCATAGAAACTTCCTGTTAATATAGTCTATTAATTAAAGATATCCAAATTCCTAAATATACTTTGGCAATCCAAATATATCATATATTCCTCAATACACTTCAGGGAAAGAAAAAAATTTTAAACACTATTGTCAAAATCAAATTTAAAATAATTGTATTTTTCAAATTCAACAGCAGAACCTGTTGACTTTGTTTACCACAAATACTAATATAAATAAGAAATGGTCATATTTTATAGGTGTACATAAAAGGCACATCTGAATATTGTGTCTCATATATCCCTCTTTAGAGGGAAGGGTCTTTGTACAACATCAGAACAAAGTTGAATCAGAGGATAAAATAATGTGAAGCAAAATAAGGGCATTTGATCAGACAGCACTGAAATAAACATAGTGGCAAAATAACACAAAAAAAATTACTCTAAAATTAGTTATCTTCTTTTAAAGCTGAATGATTTGGGCCAGGGTTTGGGGATATGGTGTGAGAACCAAAAATTTAATCACCCAAGTTGATTTCCTACCTGCTTCACCAGACTTGGCTCTGAATGAATTTCAGTTATTTCCAAAAACTAAATCTCCCAAAGGATGAAGAGTTTTCATCACTGAGGATATTTAAAATAACACTGCAGCCTCTAAAGACAATTTAAAAGAAGAATTTCCCAAAAATGTTCTGAGCAATGGCAACATTGCTGGAGTAAGTAGACAGCATCCAAAGGTGATTATTTTGAAGGGAACAACTCTCATTTGGATGTATAAGTTCTGAAATGCTTGTTTAGAAAACAACAATAAAAACAACAGTTGAATTATTTTGCCACCTTGTAGCATGAAATAAAAATAGGAAAAAAAAAAAAATCAATCAAATGAAAACCATTCATTCAACAAGTTTCATTTAAGGTTGTATTGCTATGATCCAAGGAAAGTGAAAACACAACACAGTGCTACATAATTATATGAAATGCAATGTGTATAAGGTCAGAATTGAAGCTATTAGTAAACTCTGATATATTCCAGTGGAAAACAGTGGTCCAAGTTTTGTATTTTTGGCTTCACCAAAACACTTGAATCATGAGGTGATGCAATCAATAAAATATTGTAAAAGCATCTGCCCTTTTGGTACAATTATTCCATATTTTTAGTTCATATACTTAAGTAAAATTTTAAAGAGCCATTTTCTTCAAAATAACCAAGTTTCACTTCATGAGATAAAAGATTTGTCTTTGCATTTTGTTTATTTACTTATTACATATTTTGTAGTAATGGGGATTGAACCCAAGGTTGCTCCATCACTGAGCTACTTTACTTTCCCAGCCCTTTTAATTTCATTTTGAGATAGGGTCTAATTAATTGGCCAGGCTAGCCTAAAACTTGTGATCTTCCTGCCTCAGACCCCCCAACCTACTGGAATGACAGGTAAGTGCCACTACACCCTTTTTATCTTTACAAATTTTATAACCCATAAAATTATACTAGGTTCTCCATGGATTCTTACAAAATTGTTTTATTATACATATAAATATTAATATAGTAGCACCTCATATTAAAGAAAACAAAAACTCAGTCTAATACACAAGATCAATTTACCTTGAGCGCTGAAGACTTCGAGGAGAAACAGGTTCATGACCTGGCTGCTTGTCAGCAGGTACAGGCTGCTGTGTGGCTGATTGTGACACTGGTCCTTGCTTAACTACTGGAGTACTAACCTGAAATGTTAAAATCTGGTGAGACAGGTTTAGAGCACAAAGGCATATAGCACAGAAAGTAGAGAACCTCACTATCAAAATTTCTACTATCAATGCAATTTTCCTATTATTTCTATTCTTCAGTGATTAAGAAAATGGTTGTCTTAATTTTTGTTCCATAATATTAATACTAGTGATATTTAATACTATAAATTACTGATTGGGTTCTCAAATCCAATCATACCTTTCCCTTCAAATCTAGTTAATAATCTCAAACACTATAAAATCTGGATTTTTCACAAAGAGGAATCAGAGGGCCTGCCAAATTCACACAACAAGATAGTCAAGTTTTGAAACAGATCTCATTTCTTCTTAAAATGGCCTAAGGCCATAACAGTATTACTAACACCAGCAGAAGAAACTAGTTCTCCAGGTTTTCAGCAGTTTTCGTTCCAATAAATTACAATATCCCTCTTGATTTATTATTATGTCTGTTATCAATAAAGGTAATTCTCTATATTACATTACACAAATACTGATGCCAAAATCTCCAACACATATTGAGTGTACACACAAAGAATAAGTTATATATATATAATTCAACCTGAGAGGTCTTTAAAAGAGATGTTACCTTTTAGAGACAGATCAAGAAGTCCATAATTGCCAATGGGGATAAATATGCTATTTATATTCAGATGTCATAGAAAAAAACAAGGCAGTTTAAAACATAAGCCCCAAATTCAGACACAAAGGTAGACAATGCCAAAAAAAAAAAAAAAAAAAAGGCAGCTATTTGCTTATGGAATTTGAAATGCTCATTTTATAAGTGACTAGAAACTCAATACTATTACTTTTAGCCACTATTGCACTTTATTTATTTATTACATGCATGGCAATCGTGGAGTGCATTACACTCATAATTATACATTCACTGCACAATTTTTCGTAACTCTGTATATACAGTATGTTCACGCCAAATTATGCCATTATACATGAGCTCTTTTTTTTTGGGGGGGGGAGGGCATCAGAATTCTTAATACACTTTTATGCCACTAATGCACTTTTAAAAAACTAAAGCTCTAAGGATATTAAGTTCTATTTTGTTGAAATTCATAATTTTTACCCCCTCAAAATTCAGGCATTTAGTAACTACATAATAAACTAACTATAACCTGGAATTTTAAAAGTTCAACTAGATCCTAAAACATACATCAATCGCTCGCTGTGGAAGGGAATGATGGCTACTACCATCTTCAACTACTAGAAAGAATTTCAATTTCTACCTACATTTATCAGATAGAGTTTAGAAAAAAAATTATACAAAACTCAGTATCTTACTGATGGCCTGTTTATAGAGTATAGAATGAGTACAACTGCCTTTTACTTCTGAACTGCAGCCAGTACTCATGCTGTGGTACAAAACTTTATGGTAACATTATGATGGTTCTGCTAGGAACAGAAAAGCAAGTTTTCTAACTGTAGTTCTAAAGCATCATCTATATAAGATTCTGCATTAGACACACACAGGCATATTGCCTAGCCAAATGTGTTCTGTATTCACAAAGTCCTAGTTTTCAAATTCTTACTCTACCACAAAACTATCCTTTTTCTAATAATTTTACTTAGTAAATGAAATGAACACTATGAGTCTCATGATGTGAAAATTAAATGTATATATGTGAAGCTCTTAGAGAAATGAATTCATTTTTAAAATGAGAAAAGGACACTGAAAAAATTCTCTCATCTTTTATACTTTGAAACTCTACAGATATTTAGATTCACTTAGTACATCATCTTTATCACACTCTCCATGCCACAAATCCCAACATTAATAGAGGAAACAGAATCAGATGGTATATATAATTAGCACAGATTCAAGCACCCCTTTCTGCATCTACTATCAGTCACCTCTCATTCATTCCACTGCACCTCCTGGCCTTTTTCTACAATATGGGTTCTAAAATATTATTGATTTTCCAAAGCAAGCAGTTTCCCTCAAAGGTGACATACCTTTGGCTGTGATGAAACTGGAGGAGTACTAATCAAAGGTTTGATAGGGACTGTGTTAGTTTGAGGTGTGCTTATTCTTGGAGACACATAGGATCTTGGGGATGAAGCATCAGACGTTAAAGACATTGGAGACTGATTAGATGGCTGGGCTGGAAAAGAGTGAAGAAATAACTTCAAATAAGCCAAAACCTTTGTATTATACATGAAGATCTCAGCATCACTCTACATAATCCATAATATAACCCATACCTCACATTCCCCAAAGAACATTTTTCTGAAAAAGTAAAAATGTGACATCTTCACTGGATGCCATGCTAACTAAATGCACTGTTAAACAGTATCATACTCAGTGCAGGGTCTACTCTCCCTGAGACTGGACCAGGAAGCTAAGCCTGAACCTATTCTCACAGGGTCTCATTTCTTTTTTACTATTCTTCATTTAGACCCAGGCATCTCACAGTTCCCTGCCTCATAAGGCTAGACAGAGTGTTTCAGGTGTCTCTGCATCACTATACTTCCATTTCAGTTCAGGTATTACTGTTCAGTTTATCATTTTTCTGAAAAAGCAATCCTTTTTGCTCTTGTCTTTCTCTATTTCAATACCATCATGATGAAGAAGTATCAAATTCAAGCAGGAATTGGGCATTTCTGCATCTCTAGACAAAAATCAGCCAACATCAATCTCAACCAAACTTTAATTTGTCAAATACATGCAATGTTTCACAGAAACTAAAGATATACCAAAGTTAACTTTCAGCTTTGGAGTAAAATATATTATTAGCAACTTAATTCTGAATTAAATATAACTATGTTATAGGTCTGATGGCAATACCTAAAATAAATGTCAAAGCATGCTTCATTTAAATAAAACGAAATAAAATGGTATATGCCAATGTTACAAAAACCAAAAATAAAATCACCATTTTATGGCAAAATTAAAAACATCCCCCCACACAAAAAAATTGCCCTTAATTCCAAAACAAAACCAAGAAACAAATTTTAGAAATATCTAAGAATATAAATGAATACCTTGAGTAGAGAGCTGAGCAGCTTGAGAAATCAGAGATGTTATGTTGAAAGCAGATGGTCCAGCAGTAAGAAACTTATGAATTATAGACTGCAGTGAAGCTTGTGTCACAGCTGCTGTAAGAACTAAAAACACATCATCCACTAAATTCAAATAAAAACAATGAGGTATATGTGGCATTGATAACTCAAAGAGAACTCAGAAAAAAAAGCAAGTGTTTCAAGTTACAACTCTCAAAATACAACCTGGAGAAAATGAATACTATAACAGGTCTAAGACTAAAATGATCTAAGAGAAAAAGAAAATGGATTTACACTAAAGGTAAACAATTATAATTGTCTCTTTTACAATAACAAGACCCCTCAATTAGACTTTTTTAAAGCACCAAAAAACATTCACTGGAGCTTCTGTGTCAGAAGACTATCCATATTTAAGTAGAATGCTCAGTTAATTACTTGGAATTAACTGAATAAATGGTTGTTATTTCATTGATTGCTTTTTAAAAAAAGCTGACCACTATACATCAATATCCACTAATAAACTTTTAACAATGAAAATTAAAAAGCCAGTACTTAGGAATACCATGTATTTTTGCTGCGCAAGACATAATTTACATATTTATGCTATTTCCTCAAACTATTCAAAGCTTTACTTTGCATTTACCTACAAAATCAAATTTCAGACAACAAAAATAAAGTTGAAGAAAGCAATAGAAAACTCATGCTAGCTCTTTTTAGAATTAACTACTATTATTAAATATATTATGTATAAATGCATAAATGTAAATTGATGATTCTAATCAGAAAATTACGTAATGCTCTTAGAATTAATGTCTGAATCTGAATGATTTCCAAATTAAAACCACAACCACTTTTATTCAGATTTCTTCAAGTTGATTGCCTGAACACTTCACTTCAGTAGCATACTGAAAAGAAAAGCTAGAATTACTGTGCTTAACCGGAGAGGAAGGAAAGGGAAAAATTTTATTCAGTACCTCCCTCCCTTGTGAGAATCTTTTACAAGTATTTTAAGTAACAACATGAATTTTTAATCTTCTAGTACTTAATGTATTTAAATATTTTTAAAATGCTGAGTTTTTATACAAATTTTAACAAATATTTCTTATTTTGTTTCTAAATTTAACACATAGAAGAGCTCATCTCCAGTAACTACCAGACACACAGAAGCTTTAAAAAATATACAGAAATAGGTTGAGGTTATAGCTCAATGGTAGAATGTTTGCCTAGCATTCTTGAGGCCCTGGGTTTGATTTCCAACACCACAAAAAAATAAAAAAAAAATCTATATAGAAGTATTACTAACTCAATTTTACTAACAATGTCTTTAAACTATGAAAGAGAATAAATTTTAAACTCCAAAAAGAAGAAATTTAAACATTAGTTTCAAAAGGAAACAATAGACCATCCCTCAGTTGGGAATTTCATTGATGTTATTTTGCACAATGCAAACAAATGTTTTTTTAAATTATTGCTATCAAAAATTTACCTTCATTGATTTTGGATATGTCCACATTAGAATTATTGAGCTGCAGCGTGGCTTGCAAAGCAGGAAGCAACTGTCTAAGCAGATTTGGGTCCTGAAGTAATGGAGGTATTGGTGACTGTGGAACAGGAGAAACAGGGACTGCCGATGCAGATGTTGGAGGTGCTGATGTGGGATTCAGTCCAGAGGCAGAAGAAGTGGAAGGAGTTGTGCAAGAATGTGATACCAATTTGTCTCCTGATGTAGATTCTAAATAAAAAGATGATAATAAAACTGAAAAAAATTACCTGAATGTTGGAACCTGAACAAAAATCAGAAAAGCACTTCCCATTTAGTGTTCACAAGATTGCTCAGTAAATATCTGCCTGACTAGAATAATGAAATGGCAAATTAAAAAAGCTAATAAGCCATATTCATATCTGTTTTTTTTTTAAAGTACCACACTGTCTAAGTAATGCCGTCTCAAACATGGTTATATATTAACCACACAAACAGCTTCCATTAGAAAAAAGGAACAATATTATACACCTTAATTTATAGGCCCTATAAAATAAGGTAAAAAAATATTCATGACCATAGTAATAACCTAAGACAAGGCCTTAATACATAACAGGATGGGCACCATGGTGCTCACCCTCAAAGATGGGCTAAGGACGTGATAAATGAGGAAAGACTCTTTAGGATAACATAGTAAATATTACCAATAAAAAGGACTCTTTCAAATCCTAAAAACTAAAGCCCAGACTCAGTATTTAAATAAAAGATGTATGAAAAAAGATTGCAAAGCTACTATTCAAATTATTAATATAAATTCAATTGTAATCAAGACCCAAATGGTATCTTTACAGCATTTGATAAATTGCTAATAAAAATTCTGAAGATTCCTGAAGAAAAATGCAACACATGAGATGCCCTGTCAGATAAATAATTTAAGATAGACCAAATTTTGTAAGTATATTTACAAGTCTTTAAAACTCTTAGAAGAAAACATAAAAAGGTATCATTGACATAAGTAGATTTCTAAAATTACACAAAGCAAGATAACTAATTCAAAATATTAGCAAGCATTATATTTTAAAGAATTTCTATGAATTTAAAAAAAAAAAACTATCCAAAGGAAAAATGGAGGAAGATATAAAAAGATTTCACAGAAGAAATCTGAAGTCTAAAAACTCAAGAAAAGATATTTAATTCTATTCACTGATCATCAGAAAAGTGTAAAATAAAGCAAAATATCCATTTACTCACACTGCATTGTGGCAAAAATTTAAGTTTGACAATACTAAATGTTGGCAAGGAGTAATGAAAATATTTACTTAACATTTCTGGTTGAAAGGTGAGGATAAATACACTTAATAACCCAGTAATTGCCCTTAGATGAACTGCCCCCAGTGAAACTGTGATATATACAAATCAAGGGAAACACTCAACAACAGCACTGTGTTGCCTTTATTTTAGCTTAAAAGTAGAATTAAATGACGTCCACCAATAAGAAAATAAACAGCCGTGGTTTTTACATACCATGAGATTGTATTAATATAGTGACTTCAAAGCAGGAAAGAGTATTAGAAACATGAATCCAAAGGTTAACAACATTCATACATTTATAATTTTGATCTAAAGACTAAATATAGGCATTTGGGAAAGCACCTTTAATTTCCCATGCATATCCACTTCAAGATTTTCAAGATTATATATTTGTCATACGACTGAATTAAAAATTGCTGTTATGAAGTCACACATTTTAGGACAACTGCATTTCAATTTTATAATCTAATCATTGTAAATCTTCATCTTTAACTCTAGAACAAAGCATTCACTAACCTTCATGGGCCCAGAGAGGCTGGGAATTACCAGCAATCTTTCAGTCTGTTTACACTACTATAATTGTCAAAGAACCAGGGGTAGAACCTCTTTTAAGTAGGAATCTCATAGCTGCTTTACGGTTAAGTCCATTTCAAAGATATGTTGATTAAAACTGCAACCAACTCAGAAGGCCTAAGATTTTTTATTTTTATAATGCAAAATACTTGAGTTTGGCAGACTATCATTTCCCATTTTTATATTTATCTATTAATCCAGACTAGCAAAGAAACTTGATTGAAATGACTGACCTTCCCCCCTTCGGAAAAATCCATCAGTCATTCTATTTTAAGGGGCAACTACAACTTCCACGCATGTGAGATAAGTGCTCTACCACTGAGCCACATCCCCAGCCCTCCTTCTGCTCTTAATGACAGGCAGAATCAAGTTGAAAAAGAAACTATGAGGTATTTTCAATTCTGTTTGGTGCTGCAAAATCCATTCAAACTTGGAAGTCTTTTTTTTTTTGAGATATATATATACACACACACACACACACACACACACACACACACACACACTTTTTGTTTGTTTGTTTCTTTTTTTTTTTAGTTTTCGGCAGACACAACATCTTTGTATGTGGTGCTGAGGATCGAACCCAGGCAAACGCACTACTGCTTGAGCCACATCCCCAGCCCCCAGACTTGGAATAAAAGAGATTAATAGTTCTTCAATGTTGTCCTAGATTCAAGCCAATCAAAAGAAACACTATAAAACAGAATACTAATACACATCACCATAAAGAATGACAAAAACTAAACATTCTTGATTTCTAATTTAAATAGGTTTATTTCCCTTTTTTGACTTTTTGCAGAGTTGTGAGAGATGAGCAGTATAAAAACCAGTTAATCCTATTAGGACCCCCCCAGGCAAGTGACATCTCTAAAGGTCAGAATTTCTCTATTACAAAGCCTTGACTTTTAGTATTAGTTCTCAATACACTGCTTAACAGAATATAATCATTTCTAAAGCTTAAAAGTATACAGATACTTGCAGCTGGGGTTGTGCCTCATTAATTTAAAATTAATTTTGTATGTAGTATAAAGTATGATGACAACTTAAAATTCCTCTTTTCTAATACAATACAGTGGTAGAGTGCTTGCCTAGTATGTGAGAGGCACTGGGTCAGATTCTCAGCACCACATATAAATAAACAAATTAAAGGCCCATTGACAACTAAAAAAAGATATTTTAAAAAAATAGATACTTGGGCTCCAACTTAGAAATAATGAACCTGGGAGACTTACACGTATGTACAACTTGTAAATGTTCTGCACCCCCCACCCCTGCTGGTAACGAAAAATACAGACTGAAGAATCTTGAAGGTTCCTTATGACTTTGAGTGGAGTGAGAATAAGAAAGACAGAAAAGCTAAAACTGTTTTCCAGGAAGGCCTTCACTATCCCATTTTTATACTCTTCTTTTACTAGCCCTTCCCCCTTCCAAGACACAAATGCCTTTCCAAACCATATTATAGCGTATTCATATATCTGAATATTATGCACCTCAGTCTCCCTGTGTAACTGGAAATAACTAATTTGAGTTTAATAATTACTACAAACGCTATTCTGAGTAATCTCCATTTTACAAATGTATAAGTTTTACATTTGAGGGGTTTCTCTTATGTCCCCCCTCCTCTTTCTTCATAGTACCAAGCATCTTCTATTATACAATAATGTTCTACTCAAATAAGAGCTCGATCAGAAGAGAAATTTTTGTTTGATATATCTCACAGCCTTATAGTAAAATGGGACTAGGCCTCATCAACATATATTTGTGAACAGGATGCAATATAAGCAAAGATGCACATTCTCTCTTTACTTCTAGGACAATCTTTTGAATTGGCCTAAAAAAATGATGATGCTGGGAGGATAAAGTCAATGTTTTCAACAATATAATAGCTAAAGGAGTTAATAAACTGTTTATTCCATGTTATATTCACTTTCTTAGGCTTATTTTGAATACTTGAAAAATTAAACTACTTTTTTCATTATCAAAGATAACATATTAAGAATACCTTAACAATTACTGTGCTGTTCACACAAATGTAATTTTAATTAACAGTCTTCAAAATCTTTTAAGCTAGAATATAATTTGTTAGGATATGAGGCTAATAAATCATGCTACCTTAAACATTCTTCTGTCAAAGGAATGGTATACACTTAGTACTTTGACTCTTTGACTCTTAGTACTTTGACTTAAAGATATGCAGATCTTTACCCTAAGCTATTTCAAACTTTATTCACTTCCCTACACTTCTACAACTTGTAGAGCTTTAACCAATTATTTAATATGAACCATAAATAAGTTCATAAAATTTCGTTTTAAATAGTCTCTCTGCCTTAAGATAAAACAACCTTCCTTCTCTTTATACTTATGAGTTATTGATTTGTATTTACACTTCTTTTCCTGAAGGGGGAGTAACTTAACGAAAATTAAGAAAAAATGTTTTATCAGGCAACTTTTCTAACTCAACCTTCCAAGTCACCTAGGGCATACGCCAAAGTAAATTTTTCTAGGATAGCAAATAACTCTTTTTGATATGCACTTAGGATTTTTAAAGATACTGATAATAACTGCATTTCTATTCAATTTCCTATGGTGTTTTGACAACTGCTGTTAATACGAAGAGGGATATGAAAACACGTATCTGAAACAACTACTATATCAAAGACAATCTGCTTTTCCCACTTTGTAATAGTGGTGGTACAGTTAACATGAAGTAGTTTATAAAAGAAAACACAGTATACAGGTATAACAGAAAAAACCACATGGTTGTAAGGCAATGATAACTATTAAAAATATTACTATGACTATCAATTTGCTTTGAATTATGTATTATATTTTTAATCACATATCCTTCTTAAACTTCTATGCAGTTAGAAAACATCAACATTCATGTATGTTTATAAGTATTTTTTGCAACTTGCTTTTTTATTCAACTAAGAGAATCTTCACTCTACTACAAAAGTATGTTTTTCAATTTTTAACAGATGTTGTTAAACTGACCAACACTAGCACTAACACATTCACCAACCACATTTCCCCATATCCAATTGCTATCAACCAACCTAAAAATTGAAAAATGAACTCACAACTTCATCTTAATACTCAATATGTACCTGCATTTTTAGTCTGATAAAATATACATAAAATTTACCATTTAAGTGTATGATGCAGCAGCATTAAGGACATTCACATCTCTGCAACTTTCATAATCATTCATCTCTAAAACTTTTTCATCTTACAAATTACTCATTAAACAACTCCTCAAATACTCCCCCCAGCCCCTAGAACCACAATTCTATTTTCTGTCTTTATGAACATACGTGGAATCATCCCATAAATGAAGTCTTACTACGTCTTAATGTTCTCATTTCATCCTCATTCTACAGCACGTGCCAGAATTTTCATTCCTTCTGTAGGTTGATAATACTGCACTATATGTAAATATGCATCACATTTTAGTCTTTAATCTGTTGATGAACACTTACTGTTTTTCATGTTTGTCTACAATGAATAATTAACTGCTAGGAACAGAAAAATCTTAAATCCTTGGCTTTCAATATTTTGTGATGTATATATAGAAGACAAACTGTTGGATGCTGCAGGCAATTCTCTGCAAGACTTTTAACCAATCCCTAGTGGCTACACCATTTTACAATCCTACCAGCAAGTGTAAGAATTCCAATTTCTTCACAACTTCAAAAGTATGATTTTTTTAAAAGTCACAAGTCATCCTAATGGGTGTGAAATGCTATTTAATTGTGGTTTAGATTTGTATTTCCTTCGTGACTAATGAATTGATGTTGAGCATCTCTACATGTGCTTATTGACAATCAAAATATCATCTCTGGAGAAATGTATTCAAGCCCTTTGTCCATTGTTGAGTTGGATTTTGTTATTGCTAAATTGGATGTTCTCAGTATCAATTCCTTATAATATATAAAATTTATAAATATTGTAGTTTTCTTTATAAAATCTTTTAACACTAATGAAGTCTAATATCTATTTTTTATTTCATTGCCTGAGTTTTTGGTGTCACTGACAACTTCAACATTGAAGATTTCCTCCTGTTTTTTTTTTTTTTTTGTTATTGTTTTGTTTTGCGATGTTGGGGATTGAACCCATGGCCTTGTGCATGCAAGGCAAAAACTCCACTAACTGAGCTATATCCCCAGCCCGTTTTTCCTTTAAAATCTTATTTTAGCTATTGAAATGTGAAATCTTTAGTTCATTTTTAAAATTAATTTTGTATAAAGTATAAAGTCTGATGACAACTTAAAATTCCTTTTTTCTAATAGCCTGTTCACATTCTTTGCATGGTTTCTTAATGTATCCCACTGATGTGTATGTTGTAAATATTTTCTAACATTATTTGTTTTTTTAATCTTGATTATTATATTTGTCCCTGAAATTTTAAATATCTCAGTTGTCAATATGTCAACATTTTATTTTTGGTACTGGGGACTGAACCCTTGGATGCTTTACCATATGCCCAGCCCTTTGTATTTATTTTGAGACAGGGTCTTGCCAAGTTGCTTAGAACTCACCAAGTTGCTAAGGCTAGTCTTAAACTTGGGATTCTCTTGTCTCAGCTTCCTGAGTTGCTGGGATTACTAAAAACATGCACCATAACACCTAGCTAAATTTATCGACTTTTTAAAAGCTAAATGCATTCTGGGTCTTGATTTTAAAAGGTCACCCTTATTCACAAATTATTAACAATAATATTTCCTAATATTCTTTTTGTCATAGTTGATTCTCCTGCTCTACTGTATGAAATACCATTTTTAGTCATTGGACTAAATTTAAACTTATTTACCAAGACTAAATTCCTCTAATTTATGTATTCAGCTATTAAAACATTTGAGTAACTATGGCCAACCTATTTTTCCTCAATATTTAGTAACCCTAAAAACTTTCAAAAACAAAGCAATTGACAGCTGAAGTGGGTCCACCTGGACAGTAAATAACCTTCTGTGTCAGCTATCAGACTATTGCTGTCTTAACACTTTACTAAAATCTTAGAGTCTATTCAAATTTTACTTAGTCTGCAGATACCATAAAAACACACATGGGAATTCTATTCCAAATGAATGTCACTGCATATTAATACATGAGTGATTTCTCTTCCCTCTCCCACTGAGAAACAAGTACATTAATGATCTGATCATGTAGATATACTAATTCTGAGAGCTTGACTTCACTTAGGTCTGCTTTTGTGACTACTTTAATTATAAATTTACCTGTTATAATTCTAAATTACTAAACTTTTCTTACATTGCCATGACCAATACAGGTGCTCTTCAACCCACAACACATTCATTAACAGTGTGAGAGTTGTTTACTCATCTGCAGCAAGTATTTACACAGTGCTTATTACTATGTCGAGCACTAGGAAGAGAGCTCTGATAAGATTCTGCTCTTGTGTTATTTGATACAGCAAACTACAAGTAACACCCTTAGACATATTATTAAAAGGATTATAAAAATACTTAGTCATTATCACTTTAAGACCAACAACAACCTTATTTGAACCATCAATATTTTAACATAAATTATGTAATTATGTAAATTTTTAAAAAATTTTCTGCTAGAGATTGAACCCAAAGTTTCACTCATGTTAGGCAAGTGCTCTACCACGGAGCTAAACCCCCAAATCCTAAATTATTTAACTGATGAAGAAAATCATGATGTTGACAAAGATTCAACAGGAAATTTAATTTAAATAACACTGACTTTCAATTAGAAATGCATTCAAAATTAATAGACACTTCACAAATTTAAACTAACTGAAGGATAACGAGAAAAGATCAAAACTATTATAATTTCTTTAAGACAGTTAATATTGTTTTCAATTAACATGCAGGAAAAAAACATTTGGTAATTTCAAAGGGAATTGTGTTTCTTCCTATAAGCTTAAAGTTACTATATATTTTAATTGTGTTAAGTTTATCAGGAATGGTGCTAAGAGAGGGTAGAAGGTGAACAAAGTAAAAAATGCAGTAAAACAGACTGTCTAACCCGAAAGAGAATATATTATTGAAAAAACTAAATTTATAAGTACAATTTTAGAAAAAAGTAGAAATCATTTGGGAAATAGTGGGAGAAGTGATACAAAAACTATCATGACATCAGAGTTCAACCCTAAAGAAACAGCAGAGTTCAATATGCAGTGAAAAAAAAAAATCCAATTTAACAAGGCTCAGAACATGAAAGAACATAACATGCTCTAAGAAATACACATGTTCACAACAGATGAAGTGGATGCAAGAGTGAAATGGTTAGAGATCAAGGTAGTAAGAGAATGCAACCAGGCTGTTCAGTACTTACTACAATCTTACTAAGTTCTGATTGCTTTTAGCTAAGATAAAATCACTACATAGAAAGTTTTTAAGCAAGGAAATGGCTCAATCTAATCTAAATTTTATAACAATGCCACTTTAAGGACAGACTAAAATGAACGAAATAAGGTCATTCAATCCCAGTTTCAAAAATGCTGGTGGTAAATAACAGCAGAAAGGATATGCTTAAATGAGATCTAGAAAGAGTCTTAAGATTTGTGAAAGGATGGGTAGAAGTAGTGAGAATGCTGAAGAACAAGGAAGGAGAAGTTTTGGGGAAAATGCTGTCAAGTACTAACAATCTAAATTATGGAACAGGGAGAAAATTTTGAACACTGTATTTGAGAAAATGTAACAAATACCAAGAAAGAAGTAGAAAAATTATTGTGAAGTAGAATTAAAGATGTGGGTGTCAAGATGGTCACAAGGAAAAAGAAGACATTTTAAGCAAGAAAAAAGTACAAAACAGGGAAAAGAAAAGTAGATGATACCAATATAAGAAGTGCAAAGTGAAAATAATTAGGAAATTGGAGGAGAGTAGTATCATATAAACCATATCATATAAAAGAGAAAAATTTCAAAAAAGAGAAGAGCTAAAAAGTGTTAAATACAAAGGTAAAATGAGATAAAGACTTCTTTTACAAGGTTGAGATTTTGCTTTGAGACAAGTATCTTGCTATGTTTAGCCAAGGGTAGTCTAGTGAATACCTGGGCTGAAGTGATCCTCTCACTCACAGCCTCCCCGTAATGGGAAGATGCCACTGTGCCTAGGTCACTTTTTTTTTTTAAACTGCAAGGGTTTTTATACAAAATTTTTCTGTGACCAAATAAAGGAAATTATAGTAACTAAAAAACCAAAACATTCTTCAGAAATTAATTAATAATTAATGCATTGATTCATATTTTGTCAAGTTTTTTTCACAAACTTATTCTACAACAGGTAAATTTGATATGTATGCAATAAATTTGGCGCAAACCATCGTTAAGAAGTTTTATAGTATTTGGAACAAGCATTAACCTGTTTAATGTATTTTTTAACTGTATGATAAAAGCATATGGTTTAGTAATATCTAACACAAATGCCACAGTATCAAGAGACATTCAAATAATATGCACAAAAAGAAGAGGGGAAACTAGAAGTAAAAGAAATCCAATTATTTGAACCCTTCAACAACAAATCAATATGAAGCAATGGATCAAGCAATAGATTTGACTTAAAGAATTATCTTCACCTAAACCCACCAAGTATGGAAAAGTTTCTCAACACTTAAAATAGTTTGCTAATGGGACTACCCATAATTTGTTTCTTCACTGCCTTTTTATTTTCTTAGATTCTTAAATACATATATATACTATAAAGTTCAGGTTTGGGATTGTGAAAGCTCTATGCAAAATATACTTATCACACTGCTATTTCTTTTGTGTGTCATCTCCCAAGCAGCTGTCATTAACTTTTCAGACTTTTTTGAACATGCTATGCTTATTAACACCTAGTCTTATAAATACAATTTGGGTTATAATGTTCACTCATACTTTTCAAACTTAGGAAGTGTTAATAACTGAATTAGGGCTTATTTTGTGGCCCTCACAACTCAAAAGTTTTCTAATTCACAAATTGAAACCAGTAATTACATGTTATAGAGAAATGTTTCAAAATGTTTCTATTCACAAAAATTGACACAATTTCTAAACTATACTAACAAGATTATAATAAAAATTTTAAAATATCAAATACAAAGGGACAGTCAGTCAATTGACTCCGATAAGTTGTTTAAACCATTGCCAAACATTACAAATTAAGGATTTGACCTCGGTATCAAAAGCAAAAAACAGTTGAGTCTGGATATTAAAAATTTAAAGGCTAAAATATGACTAACTCTAGACCTAAGTCTATGCAGTAACATTATGAAAGACTTAAATGAATTTGAGCCTTACTTAAGCCAAAGGAAATAATGTAAATATCAGAAACTAGAGTTCAACGTGCAGCATCTAGTAATAATGGCATACCTTTTCTTTCTGTTTTCTGTGCAGGGACAGAAGATGTGGGTGTAGGCAGTTTTGATAAAGTAGATGCTCCATTAGCATCAAATGATTTCTTTGGCTGGTGATCAGACTGTAGCGAAAATGGACTAGAAGGAACAGTGCTTGGGGTAGCAGTTGGATGAACCACTGGTTTGATGGGGTGCTGTACTGGCGTAGAACTACTGTGAGTCTCTGCTCTTGGCAGTCTGTAGTCTCTGTCATTGTGTCTGCTTGTTTGAGACAAAATATTCTGTGGGAGCAAACTACTGGCATCACTGGAATGCTTGTCTTCCACTTTAGTTCACAGTTCGAAAAAAGATGTTGGAATGACAGAAGGGGGAAGAAAAAAGATTACGTTAGAATCCTGTCTTTAACATCAGCTAATTTAGCAACATACTTGTACTAATTTATCTCTGTATAAAACTGCAAGCCCAATTAGTGTGTGCAGTTTTACCACTGACATAATATTCAAATACTAGAAGAGGAGTTTAACCTGACTATAAATATTAATCTATATTCAGGTTTCAAGTGGGCTACTAATTTCTTAGGATTCTTAGAACCACACTGTAGTTCAAACAAAACACTTGGAAAAAAAGATTCAATACATGGATATATAATATTTTACTAAAAATATTTTATTAAAAAAAATTAATGTTTCAAAAATTAAAAAGTAAATGTTCCATTCCTTTAAAATATGGATCATAGATGCTAATAAAATGACTGAGTTATCCACAGTGGTCCAACTGCAAAGAAATATTAAGCTTATTATTAGCTTGATTTTTCTGAATACTAAAGTAGTGGGTTCTGAAGTAGTTTATGCAAGGGCTTAAATGACATCACTTTTTTAAGATTTTTGAGCTCATCATGAAATGTGCAATAAGTAAACAAATATTTTTAATAATGCTGACAGTAAGTTAATAAAAATGATACATGCTACCTGAAAATAGAAGTCCTACATCTGCATCATGAACAACATACTTAATTTAAAAGTACAAAAATACTATAAACACACAGGGAAGTACTGAAAATAACCTCTATTAACAATTTAAATTCTACACTATGCTTCCAAAAAACAGAATGAAGGAAAGAAAATGTCAACAATCACATTAACCACATTTATTACTAATCGAAAAGGTCTCTAACCTAAACAATATTCCAATCTATGGAACGGAAAAATTAAACTAACCTCCAAGTAAAAACCCTAAGATTCAAACATGTGACAGGAATCACAATTTTACCGAAGGATGCCTCTCCCTTTAATATTGATTTTTTTTCCAATTCATACTCCTTATTCTCAAGACCAAGACAGCAAAGAAATGCTCTCAAAGTACAAGTCATTTTAAAGTTATCATCACACATTACTATATGCTCTATCCCAACAAAATAATTTCAATCATATAAAAACACAAGGTCTTTTGACAATGATTTAATGTATAAAATTTAGGGTCCAAAGTTATAATATACTATGTTACCTTAGAAAATTGAACAAAAAATAGATTAAACTATCACACCAGAATAAACATCTGTGCATGGGCACATTAATAAATTATCAACTTTCATGGACATAAAACTACAATTCTAGTATTCTCTTTGCTAGAAGAAATTCTATCACAAACTCTTGAAGAATAGAAAGAAAAGGAGTAATACTAGGCCTACCTCTACCACTTGATTGCCTAGAATTTTTATTTTCTTGACAAAGAAAATTCCCTTTCAGTTCTATATAGCTACCATCAAAATATGTCAAGTAAATGTATACCAATGAAAACTAAAAGTGATATTTCAAGTAACAACAACAAAAAACATTATAGGAACTAAGAAACTACAGGTGCAAAAGCCTTGTATTACAGCTCTAAAGAGAACACTGTTAAAGAAATGATTATTTGCACATACCCACTCCCTAGGACATTTGTGCATTATCATGACTGGAGGGGAGATGTGCAAATGGCACCTGATAAGTATGAAGCTCAACAATCTATAACAAAGGACAGTCATCCAAAACAATGAAACACCTGATCCAAAATATCAATAGTGCAATGACAAATCCCAACAGAAATTTCTTTAAACTTAGAGAGATCACCTCGTCAGATGGATTAGAAAAAGATCCAGTAATAGAATCATTTTAAAAATTTTATCCATATAATTCTTAATATCAAGTTGTGAAGAACATGTAAAAATCTTTCCAATCCTACCCCCTTCTTGTTTCTTTTATCAGTTATTAGAAACAAGCTTTAAGTATTACTCTACATGAACACTAATATGCTGAACCCATAGGAAAACTGCCAAAATTTTTCGGATAGGCAATGTTATACAACATCAATTGGTTACTACCATAATGTTTCTAGCTTGGCTGATCTATTAAAAAGAAAACATGATACAAAACTACATTTCAACACAGCCATAGTCCCACTACCCATAATCTGCACATGTAGGAATTCAGCTTCAGGTAAGAGGGCAAATATAAAAATCTTGTTTATAGGAGAAAAAGGCTAAAAACTACCCAAGTATTCATGAATGGGAGTTATTTATAAAGGTATATCCAAACGCTGGAATATTGTGTAGGCAATAAAACAAATTCAGAATTACAAGTTGACATGGAAATAAATCCCTAAAATAGTATTAAAGAAACAGATTAAAGCCAGTAACAGATAATCCCTTTTTTAGAGTAAAATACACACATATGCAATTTCTACTTACATTTATATATGCGCCCAAAAAGAAAGTATAAGTTTTAAAATGATCCTGGGTCATAGGATAAAAAACTTGACCTCTCTTCCCAATTTCTTAATAAACATGTCTTAATTTTTGAAATCATGAAGATCAAAAAATTTTAAGCTTTGAAAGAAAACACTGTATACACACACAAAATTCCCTCTCCCATTAATTTTCTTAAACCAGGTTCTTTAATTTCTCCTCTTACTCTACCCTGAGGGAAGAATGACTTAAATGAGAGGTTATTTTGGAAAGAATACACTAGGCATACAAAGCTTTGTTCTTTTTCCTCCTTGGGAAACACTGGAAACATCAGCGTAAGTAGAGACAACTGGTCCAATCTAATGCTGCCTAATCCCAGGAACTACTTAGCATGAACAGAACACTGTATCCCTGAAACTTTTTTTTTTTTTTTTTTTTAACTAAAACAGGTTATTTTTATACTCATCTGTCATTCTTCTTCTTTGCTTCCCCATCCTCTATTTGCTCAGGGGTCCCACAAGCTGGGTGCTATTTACTTCCTTCAACAATTCTGTTTCATGTTTAATTGTTTGCCCAAAGTCACAGTTACTTAAGAAGTGAAATGTGACTAGAACCCAAGTCATCTCAAAATACAATGTGCTTCCTATCTTCAGTACTTGGTACCACTGCTTTCTGTACAATTTCACTAATAAATTTAAAGTTTTGATGTTTCAAAGACTGCAACACTCAGCCATAGAAATTCACATTACTGGTTCATCTTAAATTTTCCCCTCAAAAATTCAACGTCTCTTGCTGAGACCAAATACACCAGTACTTTGAGTTTTGAGTTACAGAAATAGTATTCAAACGCTTAAATTTAAGATTCCCAGAACACACCATCTTAAATATTCATCTCAAAATCTCAACATTTATTTGAGGAAGGGAAAGTCATTAAGAATAAAACCTTTAGTAAAATGTTCAATTTAAAAATACATTAAAAACAAATATATCAAAAACCTGTCCCACTTGCACAAAATTTGGCCTCAAAAGAACACTAAAGTAAGCCCATAATTTGATTTATAGACAGGAGCACTTTATAACAAATGTTCTAGAATAGTATTCTATAGTAAACACTCTGGGAATCGTTTTGTGGAAACTTAGTTCAGAGCTATACTACAGGTCTATAATTCTAGACTCACGAAGGGCGTTACATTCCAATAAACCAACTGAAAGTTAAAAATATGCCAAAAATACACTTGATGTACCAAACCTACTAAAAATCAGATACTAACCTTGCCTACCTTGTACATGCTCAGCATACTTGTATTAGCCTACAGTCGGGCAAAAATCACTTAACACAGTCTGTTTTATAACATGTGTTGAACTGCATATGAAATTTATTGAACACTGGTACTGAAAATGAAAAACAATGTTTGTATTGATAGGATTTCTTAACTTTGCAGTAGTGTGGAAGCATAAGTTAGGGAACATCTATGTGCAGATAAATAGTTTCTCAAGGGTTGTTATAATCTGGACATGAGGTGTCCTCTGAAAGCTCATGAGACAACTCAGGAATGTTAATTGGTGAAATAATTAGATTATGAGGGCTGTGACCTAATCAGTGGATCATTCCTTTTGATGGATTAATTTAAAATGACCACTGCACTAGGTGATAATGTTGGTAGGTGGGGCATGGCTAGAAGGTAGATCCCTGGGGACATACCTTAGCAATTTTTATCTTGGCCCTAGTGCCTCAAATCCCTTTCTGCTTGCTGGCTTTCATGAACTGAGGTTTACACCACCATGCCCTTTTGCAATCTGCCTTGCCCCAGGTTCTAAGCAATGGATTCAGCTAATCATGAACTAAACCTGTAAAGCTGTAAGCCAAAAAATAATAAAGTTGTTCTTTATCAGCGAAAAGCCAGGGGTCACCATGTGTTTTTTTTTTAATTAATTTTTTAAAAATTAATTTTAACAAAATTTTATTGTTTACCAATTCAACGGCACTGTAGCCAATATCAGTAGTAGGAAATATATTCATGTATTATTCTACTGTGCATCTTTATCTTTGTTCCCTATTCAGGAAACAAACTAGTAGAGGTTGAGAAGAGTCAACATAAAAAGAAATCATGTAAATGTTCCTATTTATCTTAATTTATACACGTATATGACAACACATATAAACACTTATAAAATGAACAATAGGGATGAATTATTACCCTGTTTCAAAGAAAAAAAATTAATACTTACTTCCACTGGCAAACCCACTAGTAGCTGTTGCTTGCATCACCTCTCTTCTGTAATCCCTATCTTTTGGGAAGCTATTAACTGCCACCTTATTTGCTTCTTTTTGTCTCTGCTCTCTAAAAATAAAAAATAAACTCATAAAAATCACATTGAGGGCCTGAATGTTCAAAGATTAGATCTTTCTTTTAAAGACAAACAAGCACAATCCTCATGAGCTGCCACTGTTAACAAATGGAAAACAAAAGAATTGAACATGGCCTACAGTGAAATGGATGGAGCAAACAGCATACTCAAATGTCTCTCTGATGGCAAAACTATACCAATTATTCATACCATCAACACTATAATGAAAACTCTACAAATTCTACATAAGATTAAGAAACCTATTAGGATATGAAAGAATCTATTACAAATTATAAGAATGATGCATACATGCAGATTAATAATATAAGTATTTTATTAAGTATATCGATTGCTTCCAAGCCCCTCTGTTCCCCTCAGTAACATATGCCCATGTATCCCAATTTTTTTTTTTAAGGAAAGAGAAATTATGGAAATAACAATGACAATGGGCCAATCACTGAAATTAAGGAGAATGACACTGTAAGGAAACTGAAATTAGAATATTTAATGGTAAGATATTAAACTGAAGAATTAAGAATAATATTACTTAATTAGATTAAAACAAATACCTTTCAAGCCATTCTTTTGGTTTTTCCCATTGTGAAACTTCTGTTCGACAATTGTAGTAATATTTTTTCCCAGACGAGCTAATGTGCTCAGACCAGTCATCTGCAGAATCATAAGGCTTAAAAATACATTTTTAAAATTAGAAAATGTTAATATTAATCACTTGATATAAAATATCAAGAATGTCAATGGTTTTCAAAGCATACATGAGAAAATTTACTTGTACCCTGATCTATAATCTAATTAACTGCATATGTATTTTAAAAGAGTTAGTCTATGAAAACCTTTAAATATAAGAAAACCCTATAAAGGATCAAAAGTAAACATTAATAAATATTAGTTTATTAGGCACAGGAAGAAAAATGAAAAATTCAAAACATCAAAGCATTATACAAAACTTCCCCCTTATCATAATTTTAACTGCTAAAATCCAATAATGGGTGCAAAGAACCCTTTCTCAAATGACTGATGATGGCATGAGATCTGTAGTTCTAAATAGAAGCAATCATACATAGTACAATAGATAACAGCCTGCCTGTGTTTATGTTCATGAAAAATGGTACTAAATTCATAGAAATATTAAATACAAGATAATTAAAAGCTATAAATCCCCAAAATCCATGAGATGGGTCAAGTATATACTAAAATCAGGTCTAATATATAAGACCAGCAGTTAGCACTCATTTTCCCATAACTAAAACCAGTCTTTGAAAACTTCTCAGATACAGTCTCTTACAGATGTTTTAAAGGCAATGTAAAATCAGAATAAAATTAGAAAAATCTAAAAGGTCCAGTTTCCAGGAACTCCAATAACATTTAAGTGCCTAAAGATCCCAGAAAAATCTAGCAAAATCTCAAGTACTCTTCTAGTTGAATTTCTTAATTTTTTTTTCAGAGCAGCTTGATATTAAAATGAAATAATGTTATACATATCCTCAGTTCACCACCCACAGAACAATACAATTTTAATGTTTGAGGGAAAAACCCATTTATTGTTGTGCCTTCATCTAGCTTTAATTTTACCAACTAGAAAACAAGCTTAGAGAATTTAGGAGTTACCCACAGGTCACAACACTGATTGATGGTTTCAAGAAAGGCTCAAAAATTCTGATTTCCAAACTGATTTTTCCTCCCACTAAATCAATATCAAAACCTATGTTAATTTTGAGGACAATGGTGATTCTGCTATACATTTATACTCTCAGGTATGTAGTTCAAATGAGGAAGGTCCTTAACATCAGCCCTGTGCTGCCAGACCTCTAAAGAAAGGCAAAAGAGTTAATTCTTGATCCCTAGTTTCCAAAAGTAAGCTATAACCAAGTTTTAGGAAACCAATCACAAAAGGCCAAACTCAAAAATTTTTCTCCATCTGAGTTATACAAAATGATCCCTTTTATAAATATTGCCCAGGAAGACTTATATAGAATTACTGGATTGGTCAGAGACAGATTTAAGACTAACAAGAGAATACAATAGTATTTCTACACCAGCATTCTTTAAAGCCATAGTTTACAAATTGTCACCTGTCCTAAAGGAGATAAGGAGCGTAAACTAAATAACAGTTCATTTACATTCATGCACAATCTCAAGGACAGTTAAAAATTCACATCAAGGGGCACTGTCCTCTGGTGGCTCAGGAGGCTGAGGCAGAAGGGTCAAAGCCAGCAATTTACCAAGGCCCCAATAAGGAACTCAATGAGACCCAGTCTCTAAATAAAACACAAAAAAGGGCTAGAGATTGATGCTCAGTGGTTAAGTGCCTCAGAGTTCAATCCCCAGTATCAAAAAAGTTCACAAACCAGAACCCTGAAGAGCTCTGGTCAACTACACTGTCAAATCCTAATATCTTACCTAACAAAACATGTATTAGGGTACTACATTATAATCACAGACCAAGTAACTTTATCTCATCTTTACCCAATTTCCATACTCAAATAGGTTAAGGAAAAAGAAAATGCTCCAAGTAATGAATTAATTTAAAAAATACTCGTGAGCAATGGCAGGTTTCTAACTTCTTTATTTTACAAAAAAAAAAAAAAAAAAAAAAAAAACAACCAAACAAACAAACCATTGAGAACTAAACTTAAAAGGCTTTTCTAAATTAGGCTTGAGGTGGTAGCCAACATAAGCATTCTCCAAGTGTCATCCAGGAAACATTGGGAATCCTGACATCTTTTGCAAGACTGAAACTATTTTCAGAATATTACCAAAATAAATCTAATTGTCTTCTACTGTTAGGCATTAAGAGATGGTTCAATGTCTTTTTTTTTAAAGAAAAGTTATTTTTTCATAAAAATGTTATACACATTAACATTGTGTTTATGATATTTTAAATGAATTGTTTTCTTAATACATTTTGATTTTTAATGTGGCAAATACTGGTGAGGAGTGAACAACATAAGTAAGTTTCTTGGGAAAAAAACTGAGAATGGAAACAGTTAACAAGGCACATATCAAATCTCTCCCTAAATTCAAAATATCTCAAGTGAACACCTTTTTCTCTTCTATTCTCCTAAATTCAGTCACACTACCACTGCTCTAAAACTAGGGAAGATGGATGTTAATCTTATAATTCACAAATTAATCTTATTAATTGTTAATAACAGTTCATTAAATAATATTAAAGGTAGCCAGGCATGGTCATGCACACCTGTAATCCCAGGAGCTTTGGAGGCTGAGGCAGGAGGACTGTGAGTTCAAAGCCAGGCTCAGCAAATCAGCAAGGCTCTTAGCAACTTACTGAGACCCTGTCTCTAAATAAAATATGAAAAGCGATGGGAATGTGGCTTAGTTGGTTCAATCCCCAATACCAAAATAATAATAATAATAGTAATACAATAGTAGTAGTAGTAGTAGTAGTAGTAGTAGTAATGATGGTGGTATTTCCTATAACAACTTCATGATATTCTAAGAATTCTCTGATGTCTTAATACTTCTAGGTCAGATTAGTTAGAGATTAGATCTCAGGAAACTCAAACATAAAAACTCTGAAATACACAGAATACTTAACTGCTAATAAAGAGGGACTGGAATATGAATACAAAGTCACACAGAATTGAGTTTAAAGCACTTCCCACAACTTCAAACTGGCAGAGGATATTTAGGGAAGTTCCATTAGAGTGGTTTTAAGCAGGAACAATTTTTTTTTCCTAAGTGAAGAAATTCAGAAATCTTAAAGAAATCAAATAAGCATTATGAATCTAAAACAGATTATCTGTCTATAAGCCTGACATTATTTTAATTGAAAAGAGGCATTCAACAAGCTTTTCCTCAAGATTTGTCATGAGACAAGCTCTTATCTTAAACATAAATGTTTACAATAGCACTGAGGAAGGACCTGAATATAATATCTTAATCTAATAATGGAAGAAAGATTTTTACCTCGATTTTCAACAGTTAAACTTCACAAAAAAAAAGAAAAACTCATCCACACAAACAAGTCTGTGTAAGTAACTAAATAATATTATTAATGATTTTTAATAATATTGTTATTGATTTAAAGCCTGAAATCCTCAAAGAGAAAAACACCCCAATTTTGTTTAAGCTATAGTATATTTTAACCCAGATTAAAATAACGTGTTAAATCCAACATACAGGCACAGGTATTGACTTTCTCAATAGGATTTCTAAATCTCAGGAAAAAATACACAGAATTATAAAAGGAATGGAAATCATATAGGTTCTACATAGCAAAGCAGAGGAAACAATTAAGACTGTAAAGACAGAATCTACAAAATAGATGAAAAGCTTTCTGGATACTCTTCTGACAGAAGATTATATCTAGAACATAAAAAGAACTCACCTCCCCACCCCCCACCCCCACCAAAAAAAAAAAAAAAAAACACCATCCAATTAATAAACAGTCAAACAAATTAAACAGACAACTATGGAGAACAAGTTCAACATCTTTAGCAATCAGGGAAGAACAAATGAAAACTACACTGAAATTTCATCCCACACCAGTTAGAATAGCAGTTATTCATACAAACAATAGTAAATGCTGAAGAGGATGTTTAGAAAAAGGAACTACTGTTGGCAAGACTGTAAATTAGTACAACCACTATGGAAATCAATATGGCAGTGCCTCAAAAAACTAGAAATGGAACCACCATATGACCCAACCATACCATTCCTCAGTATTTATCCTAAAGAATTAAGGTCAGCATAGTATAGTGATAACATGCATAACCACGTTTATAGCAGCACAATTCACAACAGCCAAACTATGGTATCAGCCTAGGTGTCCATCAAAGTATGGCTGGCTAAAGAAACTGTGGTATATACACAATGGAATTTTACCCCAACCATAAAGAATGAAATTATGTCATCTACAGGAAAACGGATGGAACTTAAAAACATTATGTTAAGAAAGTCAAGGATCATGTTTTCTCTCATATGTAGAAGCTAGAGAGAAGAAAAAAAAAACACATGTGTATGAGGGGATAATTTATGAAAGAGACCAGCAGAGTAGAAGAAAAGAGACCAGGGGATACGGTAAGGAAAAGAAGGGGAAAATATTGAGGAACAATATTGGCCAAATTATATTGTTATAATGGGTACATGTACAAATATGTAACAATAAATCCCACCATTATGTATAGTTACAACACACCCATAGAAATATGAAAAAAATAATTGTGTCAGCGTATGCTGTTCGTTATTGAAGTATTCAGTAAAAAATTTTTGTTTACTAGTCACTCAAAAACTTGATCTTTAGAACAAAAATATCAGTCAACAAGTAATCGTCATAAATGTTCAAATGCTAATTTCTCAGTTAAGATTAAATCAAACAATTTGTAAATATTATTCTTGTCATGCCCACTGGATAATTAATGTCAAAAACCAAACAACCAAACAAAAATTAAAAGAACTCTAAGGTAATTTACATACCTACAGTTGAAATCTAAGAAAAGAGGAACTGTCTGAAAACAACAAAATGCTCATTCTATTCTGATAATGGCTTTCAGTTTCCACTCACAGTTAAATCTCTAGTATCCCAATGGTTTATCTTTCAAACATATCTGATGCCATTATTTATTCTTCCTAATTTCACCAAGTTAATAACCCAAATAATAAAAATTTGTTTTTCCCTGAATAAGTGGTTTTGGTTTTATTCCTAAAATTAAAAAAAAAAAAAAGCACAATCTACATGAGCTGCCACTAATAACAGAAGACAAATACCATATCTAAATTTCCAGTGATAAATAGGACTGTATGTTAATGTTTATAAATTAATAGGCCATTTTTCATGAAAACCAAGAAATTCTCTAAAATCTTTGAGCTTGCAGCTTACTAAACACGACTCATCTCAAGTAGTTTGATGTACCTACAAAAGTATATCAAGCTGTTGTCTCAGCCACAATTCCACCCTTCTATTGTCTGCTCTGTGAGGGTTAAGGATGGAAAAATGCAAAATGTACTTATATTTCACAGATGAATTCCTGTTAGATGTACCACAGATGACTGAAAGGCAGGAGGAAACCCTAGCACCAACAGGTTCCAGTTTTCAGTTCTACACTACCCCCTTCAACAAGTGGCAAAACAGCAGAATCAAAATTCTTTCAACACTACTTAAGGTATGGTTATCAGCAAAATATCCAAGGCAAAATGTGTTGTCCATAGCCTTTTTTCCTAACTGTTCTTTCTTTCCTATAATGTATTTTTCTACCTTGATACATGCCATTTTTTTAAAATTGCTAATCAGATGTTACTTTACCTTTCACTAGCTCTCCACTGTTGTATATAATTCATATTCTTTAGTAAGAAACATCATTTTTTAATGATCTGGCCCCATCTCTATAACCAAATTCCTGTCATTTTTCCACAAAACTTTTGCAGATCTCCAAGCATGCTGTTATGCCCCCACATTGGTGTTTTTCTAAGTGTTATACTTTGTAGACAAAACACCAGAGTCTTCAACTGGTCAAGTTATATTTAACCTGTCAGCAAGCATTACTTGTTTCTTCCTAATTGAAGCTAGGAATCCCCGTCTTGAGTGCTCTCCAAAGCAACTTAAACATGCACTGCAATGTTTACTTCTCTGTCTCCACTACAGGTCAAAAATTTCCTTTACAATGGGCTACATTATCTTAGTCCTATGTATATTATCTAGCCTAGTAAATTGAAATTTACTAATCTTCTATCAAATGAATATATTAGAAATTTCATTTGAACCTGTGACACTAAAAAATTCACAAGTAGTTAACAGCTGCTTCATTTTCCTAAACTTTTGCAAATAATGGAAATTCTTCACAGGTTTTATGCCCCTGAAAACAGGAACCTTTTATCCCCAAGAGTCTGATAGAGTATGTATAGTACATGATAGTAATAAACACATGCTGTAATAAATTCACATATTATGGAAAGAGAGCAATCTTAAGTTAAACCACTTTATTATTAACTAGAAGTTTTCAGATAATATTTCAGATAATAAGGCAATATTTTATTTTGTATAGAAATACTCATAAAATTAGTATCAAGTAAATATATTAGGAAAAGGTCAACCTTCTCAGGAGTCTGAAGCAGTGTCAGCAACTTAGTGAGGCCCTAAAAAACTCAGTGAGACCCTCTCTCTAAATAAAATACAAAAAGTTAAGTGCCCTTGAGTCTTAATCCTCAGTACAAAAAAGGGGATGGGGATAGACTTTGATTAAAACATTTTTTAAAAAACAAAACATTAGATCTAAATATGACCTGCATAGAATTTATATTTCAGTCATTTTTTTTTAATTTGGAAATTAACATAATACTTACTGCATCTGAAGTTTTGCTTGGATTATTGCTTGGATTAGAAGAATGTGAATTTGAACTATGAAGAGCACTATGGTTGTGTGAATTTTCTTGTGGAGAGTAACTGGTCCCTTAAAAAAAAATAAAGAACAAAGAGAATTAGAACTTTATTTCATCTGGTTTTTATCATACCACAGATCATTTTATATCTTTAAATCAACACTTCATATGACCATTAGGAATAGAGATAATTTACACTTTTCATGCTATAAAGTATTTATAACCCTACAATGAATATGCACTTAAAATATGTTACATAGCTGATTACATATATGAAACAATGCTTTTTTTTACAATTAGATGAACAAAAATCTCTATCACTGCTAGCAATTTATAGATTTTTTTAAAAGAAAAATTTACTGAAGAAAAACACAGGGGCTGGGATTGTGGCTCAGCAATAGAGCACTCGCCTAGCACGTGCGAGGCCCTGAGTTGGATCTTCAGCACATAAAAATAAACAAAATAAAGATGTTGTTGTCCAACTACAACTAAAAAAATATTTTTTAAAAAAAGAAACACACAATATACACAGAAATTTATAAAAATTCAACTGACTGAAAATGGTACCATTATCACTGTTGTTACATATTTTAATTTCTTATAAATAATTCTAACTTGCTTACTAATAGTCTTGCCAATTTTTAAAATGAAATAGCATGAAAGTTTTCAAGCTGTCCCTCAAGAGAGGGACACTCAGTATCTTCTAACAGGACCAACTCCATTTAACAATTGTTTCAGACAAACTCTTGAATCTTATGAATAATCTACACATCTCAACAACTGTCAAGGATGATGGTTTCTCTAGTATTTTACAAAAAACCAGGGTATAAAAATCCAAACTTTAAAAAACTTGTTAATGATACACAACTGAAGGTGGGAGGAGTGTATTTAAATGGTCCAGTGAGCCATGAATTAGCAGTCAGAATCATAGCAGGTAAGAGTAGAAAGGAGTTAAGAAGTAATTACTTTCATTAGAAAAAAATAAATGGCTAAAAGGAAAACTGAACTGAGACAGATGATGACGACTGTAAGGTTTCAGGTACTCAAAATAAAAGAGGAGATCTATATAAAACTAGAACTCAGGGGGAAAAAAGGGCATACTTAGCTTCCCAAGTCTTCTCCATTAGAGGTCAAAAGAAGACCAACTGCCTTACAATAAAAATGTGGAAGAATATATGGCAAGAGAAATGGCAATGGCCATGATTTAATCCTGGATAAGAATACTCTTCATAAAGGGAAGCTCTAAGCAGATTCAAATACCCCACAAAATTACAGATGTCATAAAAGACAAAAAGAGAATTACTTTAAATACATACAATGGTTACTTAAGGACAAATGTAAGGATGGAGGAAATTTATCAAGAAGCTTGATGCTGGAGAGAGGCTGATGATTTCTTCATCCACTTGTTTTACTGTATGTTATCTATTTATGTAAAACACCCTAAACCCCCTTTTTAATATAGAAGGCAATAAACGCTTTATGAATGAACACAAAGCTGTCAGTCAAAATTAACAGAACAGATGTAAGACTACTACCCTTTAAAAGGCCTGCTTGCATAGTACAGGCCCTTGGCAGTCATGTGGGGACCAGGATTTCAGTAAAGTTTTAATTGTTCCTTGTACCTACGCTGTTTGTGCCTAAAATAGTCTGTTAAGTACTTGCTTTATAAACGGAAGTCTAAACTGTTTGTGTGTATTAAGCAGAGGGTACCTACAAGGTAGCCAAATCCGAATTTTAAAACAGAAAACATTTAGTATCATCACAATCTGCTGCTGAAAGAAATGAAGTGCATCACTTGTCCCAGGCTACAAGAAGATAGATAACTTAGGAAGCCTACATCTATATTCCTCCACTTTGTCCCCATATGCCTTTTCCCTTTTCATTTTATAATTAAGCCACAGCCATGACAATGACTACTGTCTTGGTCCTGTGAGCCTTCAGACAATCATTGAACATGGGACTGGTCTTAGGATCCCCAATGCTTAGTAACAAAAACTACTGCCTCAAGTTCTCAATAAAATCTTGGCTCTATGCTAAACTTTGTGCTTTTCAGCTATAACTCAGTTTTTTAAAAATTAGTTTTGCACCATAATAAGAAATATTCAGAAATAATAAGGACTACTAGAATATCTTTTATACTCTGCATGTTGATATTTTCATGGAAACTTCCATAAAATAATGTCAAGAATGGAAGAAAAGTCAATGTTACTGATTAAAATGACCCCTAAGTAATCTATTAAAGCCGCCTAGATTAGATACGCTTCTCTGATACTTATTTGCACACAGTCTTAACATAATGGTCTATGCTTAAATCTACAAAAGGGGGAAAATTAAGTGTCCAGACATAATAGGTAAAGTGCTCTGTGAACATAAGATTTTAAGTTTAATGATCTCTTACAAGGTTAAGATCCAGGAATCTACTCCCTTAGTGATTATCAATGAAAATTCAAATGAGTTCCCAATAAGTAAGCTTTTTCTTCTGAAAAAATAGAAAGTCTTCCATCAGCCTGACAGAAGACATCAGTTAGCTAAATGTCTAATATGTGGGTTTTGGGGGTGGGGGGGCGGCGGGGGCGACGGCAGCAGCATCAGAAGCAACAGGAACACTAACCCAAGAACTTAAAGAGAAAACTGAATCCACTGTTAAAGAGAATACATTTTCGGAGAGGGGAGTTTCCAAGATAGGGACCAGATTCTACATCCTTCAGAACAAATTTAACTAGACTACTTAGGGGATTTTGCCAAGAAAGCCACACACCTGTAACAGGTATTTCTGATATGATGCTTTCTTTGAAAAACTTTGAAATTCTGCAATATGGCACAGTAAAAGTAAGTCTTGTGAAAGAGTAGGAGCAAACCACTGCATTATGCAACCAGAGCACTAATGAAAACTTGAGCAGCACAGGCAAACAGCTCCATGTGGTTATAGACTGCTTCAAGGGATATTAAAAATGCAAAAAAGCATTAGGATAGAAATGCAGCTTGCTGGGGCTGAGGACATGGAGGTGGAAGTGAAGCTCTTAGCATTGAAGCTGTTGTTATAGTGGACAAAGGAGAAAATGCAATTTGACACACAGAGTCATGAAAAGATAAAGAAGCAAACTTGAATTTTCTTTAGGTGCCTTGCCTGGGCAGCAACAAATACAATAACAAGACAATGTCTCTGGGAGAGAAGAGAACAGATTTGATGCGTCAACCATAGACTTGCATTTGACAGTCAGCTATTGGAGTTACTTTTAGATGTGTGCTCTATTCAGTGGTAGCCACTGGTCACACATAGCTACTGAACACTTGAAACAAAGCTTAAGAATTGAGATTTGCTGTATGTATAAAATACACACCAGATTCAAAGACTCAATACAAGAGAATGCAAACTTTCAGTAACATTTTTCATACGTACTGCATTATTACTTTGGATATATTTGATTAATAGTACACAAAATCAAAACTGACTTTAAATAGTGCCTACTAGAAAATTAAATTGTGTACCTAGCTCATTGGACAGCAAATGCTCTAGATGAAGGCACCCACTGACATAAAGTAGAAAGCGGATAGGGATGTCCACTGTGCACAGGACATTCAAAGAACTATCCTATGTCTGTCAGAAAAACTGTAATCAGATGAGTTTAGAACCCATTCCTACCTTAAGACAGTATGCTGAATTTTCTAGAAACACAAGTGCTATGCAAATTGTAAGGTATAGCATTTAAAATTGTTTGGAACTTTTACCAGTATGTTTACAACTTGGAAAAAATCTCTGACAGTAATGCAAAAAACACATCTGTACTATATACATCATAAATAAATGTTACCAAGATTCCTTTGTTAACCGGAGTTAGAACTAAACATTAAAGTGGCAGAGATAACTCAAAAATATTGCTCTTAATGAATTATATTAATAATGCTTGAAAAATAGTACTGCCACACTGAATCATGTTTTAATAGTACTTTCCACAGGGAGAAGAGCAGCCGATTTGGATTCCAGAGAGATTAACCAAAGCGATTTCTACAGACCAAAAAGAAGATGATTTGGCTCAAATCCATAACAGCTGATATTCAGAACTCCAGTTTGGCTATTCTTACATCTGCAACAGTGATTCTCCCACACCTGGAGGCTAATGAATAATGAACACCATTAAGGCCTATTTCAAATGTAAGAAACCTTGGGGCTTACTTGTGGGAATACCTTCAGACTCATATGCAAGTTACAGGAAGAAGGATGGGATATCATAAGAAGAGTCAAACCCAGGTGGTAACCAGGATGCTTTTTTCAATATCTATTTTTATTATTGCCTTTTCCCACAACATGAAGTTTTATTTTATTTTGAGCTCATACAGACCTAGGCTAATGTTTTGCTGATCAGTTCTATTTTTTGTCTGTGGAGTTTTTAAACATTGCAATGGAGATTTCACCTGTGAAAAGCTACAAGGCCTTTACTATTATGTTATGTGTTGTATGTCTGTATGTGCATATGTCCATATATATGAGAAGTGCTCATGAAAAAATGGATCAGAATATATTTTATTTATTCACGTGATTTAAATGGTTTAATTTAAATTAGGTAAACTGGGGTTGGGGTTGTGGCTCAGTGGTAGAGCACTTGCTTTGCAAATGTGAGGCACTGGGTTCAATTCTCAGCACTGCATATAAATAAATGAATAAAATAAAGGTCTGTCAATAACTAAAAAAAAAATTTAAAATAAATAAATAAATTAGGTAAACAGCTGTTAAGGATTGTTTTTAAAGGTGGTTAACAGATCTGTTTACTTTCACCTTTCCTTTTAATTATATTTAATAATTCTGTTCAGGATAATGTAAATTTTTCAGAAAATTGTTTTCTTAGTGCCTGCTGGAATGTTACATAATTTTTTTTTTAGCCATCATTGGCAGAATTCCTATCTTCATCCCAGTGCCGGTGAAGACAAAGATAAAACTAAACTACAGCTTCTTCGATAGCTATCACAGTAAACTGTATAAACTGATGCATCAATGAGTAATAACTCAACAAGTGATACTCAATCAAGGAGTCGATTTACTTAGGGAGGAAATGGACATATTAAAGGATTCCTCTGCTTTGAACTGTTTGCAGAACTTGCCTGGACTATGTATCACTTGCACGCATTGTGAACTATCTGTTGGTGCAGCGAATTGTGGTATTGCTGAGGTATCTTTGCTGATGGTGTCATCAGTGGTACGATTTTTCCAAAAAGAACCGTCATTTGGCTTGGTGCCATGGCATTCTGCATCCTCCTCCCTTTCTGCTTGTGATGGTCTAAAATTTGGGGGCCAACAGAAGTGAGGCAAAGAACCTTACCCCCCCACTGGCACCAAGGCCAAATTTGGGGGCCAACAGAGGTGAAGCAAAGAACCTCACCCCCCACCACCACTGGTGCAAAGGCCTATCCACAAGTATGGCTGTATGCTGGACTGATAGCCAAAGACGGGTAAGATCCAATTACAATGGAACCAACCTAAGACAGGAGGCTGACGCCTTGAGGTCAGCTCATCTGATGACGGGTAAGAACCATATGTAGTATTGGACAACCTAAGACAGGCACAGTCCCTAAGCCACATGCGTGTTGTTTAATTAAACAGAAGCAGGGAGATGTTGAGAGCCACAGTTTAGTCCAATGAAGCCTGGCATTTTGCTAGAGGGAATGGTTGAAAGGTGACCCTGCTCCAGGATTAGGGCAGCTCCTGGGGGAATAGGGCGGATCCTGCTGCCTCAAGGACTACTCTGGAGTTCCCCTTGAGTTCTAGGGAATTGGCCCAAGGAGCCGGGTGGAGGCAGTGTGTTCCCAGGAAGTGTGGGGGCGGGGGGGGGGGGGGGGGGGGGGGGGGGCTGGTGAGAGTTCGGGAATAAAAGTTGCTGTTTGAACCTACAAGGCTGTGTGGCAGCTCTGTTATTTTGTGCCCAGCCAGACTGCCTGAATCATAAGTATTTTTAGCACAGGGATACAAACCCAGTTTGTGCAAATTTCATAAACATTATCTTCTTTGGAGCTATCATCTTTCCTACTTACATGTGTAGCTTGCATTTATCAATGGAAATTTTACAAAATATTTAAAAAGAGGAGGAGCCACAAGAAAAAGAATGAATCCCTTCTACACAACCTATGCAAAATTGAATTCAAAATAGACTGACGTGTAAAATCTAAAATTATAAAACTCCTAAGAAAAACAGAGGCCTAAAATATAAGAAACAAAGGAAGAAAACAGATAACTGAACACTGTCAAAAACTTGTGCTTTAATAGGACACCATCAAAAAGTGAGAAGATGGGCTGGGGGTATAGCTCAGTGGTCGAGTGCTTGCCTAGCACACATGAGGCACTGAGTTCAATCCTCAGCACTACATAAAAACAAATAAAAGTATTGTGTCCAATCCAAAAAAAAAATTTTTTTTTTAAAGTGAGAAGATAATCCATAGAATGAGAAAACACATAGTTGGCCCTCTGTATTCATAGCTTCAATTATAGATAGGATGATTGGGGGTATGGGTAGCTCAGTGACAGAGCACTTTGCCTAGTATGCATGAGCCCCTGGGTTCCATCCCCAGTACCACAAAATTTCTGATGGGAAACACTCAGGAAAAAAAGTACCTGATTTGAACATGTACAGACTATTTTTAAGTCATTATTCCCTACAGTTAATAACTATTTATATATAGCATTAACATAGTATTAGGTATTAAAAGTAATCTAGAAGATGATATGAAGTATATGGGAAGACATGTATAGATTAAAAGCAAGCACTATGCCAATAAGGAATTTGAGCATCCACAAGTGAAATAACCAGTAAGGCCACATACTGTGTGATTTCATGTATATGAAACATCCAGAATAGGCAAATCTGTAGACAGAAAATACAGTTTTCTAGAGCTGAGGGCAAATAGGAGACTGAGAGGGATAGATAGCTATATGATTTCTTTTTAGTAATGTTCTAAAATTGATTTGGAATCAGTGTAACTTTGAGTATATTAAAAACTACTGTCTTGAACACTTTAAATGGCTATTTTGTATGCTGTGTGAATTATACATCAATAAAACTGTTACTAAAAATCAATCTATGATACCTTATATGACTACCTTACTTAAACACAGTACCTAATTCATCTTTTCTCAACACTTAATCCTACAGATTTGATCAGAAAATGCTACGTGGCTATGTAAATCTGGAACAGCTATATGCAACATTCTCTCATAGATAAATTTAAGTGTACTTTATAGACTGAGAATTACTGAAGTAAAGAAACTTTAACCTGAGGCTGGAAAAAAATTAATTACTAATACATGATATAACAGACGAACTCTAAACTTAAGAAGACACTTGAAAGAAGCCAGTCACCAAAGACCATACAAATTCACTTACATGAAAAATACCCATTATAGGAACATCTACAGAAACAAAGTAGATCAATAACTGGGAAGTTGGGAGTTCAAGGAAAAAATGAAGAGGGACTGCTGAATGGGTATGGAGGTCTTTTGGAGGAAATGGTAAAATTCATAATATGTCATAGCTCAAATTTTTGAAATGGTAAAGTGAAGTATTTTTAAAAGGGTTAGCCAGGCCTAATCAGATTTGAGAACCACTCATTTAGTGAACATAAGTCAGGCAATGTAGGCTTCAGTTCAGATTTTGCATTTAACTAAATAAAAATGAAGGCATCTAACCTATGGTCATTGACACTTGTCAAATTAAGATACTGCTTGACAATGTGCGAGATTACAAAGACCACAAAGTCTTTTGATCCCTGCTGACTTTTCAGACAGTCCATTCCCTCTGCTCTATTTTCTACTCTGCCCATTTCTTGGTTAATCTTTAGGTCTCTTAAAATGCCACATCTTCAAAAACACCTTTCTGACCGCCCAATTTAAAGTAAGCCCTCATAACACACCCCTGATGAACAGTTATTTTTATGTATGAAGACTACATTCTACATTAATTCTTATGTTTTCCTATTTTTAAGAATTAAGTGATTAGTCTAAAGAAGGAATGTTTTTCTCTGCCACACCAGAGATCATTTAGTGCACAAGTTGGGAGACCAGCCTAGGGAACACGTTGAGACCTCATTACAAAATGATGATGATGATGTTGATGATGATGAAGCAGCAGCAGCAGCAAAGTATTGCTGAGAGAAAAGAATAAAGTATTTTAAAAGTCAAACGTTTTAGGAAAATTTATCAAATTACAATCTAAAAAAGATGAGCAAGCAATGAAGTTGAGAAACCAAGAATTAGCCTTTTGCAAGCTGATGCCCTTTTTTTAATAATATGTATTTTTTAGTTCTAGATGGACACAACGTTTAATTTATTTTTATGTGGTGTTGAGGATCAAACCCAGTGCCTCACGCATGGTAGGTGAGCGCTCTACCTTTGAGCCACAACCCCAGCCCTAAACGATTTCTTTTTAGTAATGTTCTAAAATTGATTTGGAATCAGTGATGCCTTTTAAAGTACAGTACAACGAAGAGAACAGCAAGCCCTGACATATCTGTAGGTGTCTCCAAGTAATTTCACCTCATGAATCTATTAAATTAAGCAAAATGATAAGGGGTGAAAATGAACATAAAGAAATCTTCAAGTATTTTATGCTCTCCTTATATCTCACACTTGAGCTATTACATTAAGACAGTATGAAAAACTATGACCATCAAATGGAAGATATTTCAACTGGATTCAATGAAATAGTAAATTTTAATTAATTAAGGGAAATAAGATAAGCAACAGCATGAAAGTAGAAAGACAGAGGGTGACAAAGAGTAAAAGTAGTTTGACAAGAATATGAAGTTCCTATATAGAGACAATAGGGTGTGAAGGGTGTAAAGTCGAGTTAAGCCAATGACTACTCAGGGGCCCTGAATGCTAAATTAATGAAAAATGAACCTCATGTTCTCAGCAAGGAACCCTCAAAATTACTTAAGAACCCACCTTCACTTTTGAGTATATTTCTCATGCTTGTGTAAAATGTTGAGATCATGAAAAAGCATGCTAAAGAATATTTTTAAAGACAACACAAGAAACAAAAGAGAATTTTTTTTTCCCCTAAAGAAATGGCTTCCTAATTTCTCCCACTTTTCTAAAGCCACAGAATTCTTTTTTGAGTGGGCTATTCTTAGGTGTTTATACATTAGTTAACCTCTATAAAAGCCTTTCCTTAACCAAAGCATATATTATGCCCATAAAATTTCAACTATTTCCTTTATAGCATAAATTACAATGTTATGTTTTCCTGTTTAAGTACTTCACATGTCCACTATAAGAAAACTCCTTGAATATATTCATGAATATAAACTGAGTACAATATTGCCTTCATTTGTTAGTAGATTCTAAAAACAAACTCATCAGTAAAAAGGGAGCTGCCCTTATTCTGGGTATTGGGGACAAATTCTATGTTTTACATGCAGGCATATCAACATCACCAGTTAATTATAATTATTATGGCAAGGCAAAAAAGTTTTAAGATGAACAGTACCTGCAATACCCACTGAAAATAAATCACTTGCTACTGATTAAAAACTGCTTTAGCCTCTATTCCATTACAGATGTAACAAACTGAACAGTGCTTTCCCAAAAAAAATATGAAGTATTAAAAGAGAAAAAGGCAACATATTATACAGAAAAGTTACATTTTCAATATTGCTTAGGTGTATCTCAATAGAGACATGGGCACACCAGAAAGCATTTATTTTAAAACTCCACCTGCTTTTGCTGTTTAGTCATCATTTTGGATATAGCTAACTGAAAACTTTAACACTGGACACCTTTTATAGTTGTTCTCTAACTGTGATATACTTATATATTAAAGGGGAAAGAAAACATTACCACATTTTTCAAAACAACTTGATACTCATTAAGAGGCAAATGTAAATGTTAGTTACTATAAGGTAAGTCCAGTAACAGCTACAGGCAGGCACAGATTACATATGAAAAGGTTTAATGAAGAGATGTTTCACATTTTCAAGGATTAAGTAATTCCTATGATCTGTTCCAGAAATAGATAGATTCAATCTAAAGTAACCAACTACAAATTCTGACAAAACAAGAATCAGACTGGGGGCAAAGTTCAGAGGTAGAGCTCTTGCCTAGCATACACAAGGCCGTGGGTTCTATTGCAGCACTGAAATAAATGAAGAGAAGAGGAGAGAGGAGAGAGAAGAGAGGAGAGGAGAGAAGAGAGAGAAGAGAAGAGAGAAGAGAGGAGAAGAGAAGAGAGAAGAGAGGAGAAGAGAAGAGAAAGAAAAAGAGAAAGGAAAGAAAGAAAGGTAAGAAGGAAGGAAGGAAGGAAGGAAAGAAAGAAAACAGAGCAATATAATAAGGATTAAGAGAATTCACTACTATATATGCCTTAGTAGAAAAATACACAATGGAAAGATATGGATGTTATCCATATTCTTGAATGTTATCTTTAAAAAAAAAAAAATGCTACCAATAGTCGGGCACAGTGGCACATGCCTGTAATCCCAGCAGCTCAGGAGGATGAAGCAGGAGGATCAAGAGTTCAAAGCTAGCCTAAGCAACAGCAGGCACTAAGCAACTCAGTGAGACCCTGTCTCTAAATAAAATACAAAAAAGGGCTGGAGATGTGGCTCAGTGGTTTGAGTTCCCCTGAGTTCAGTGGCTGAGTGCCCTTGAGTTCAATCTCCAGTGCCAAAAAAAAAAAGTAAGAGTGTGTGCGTAAGTACCAACAGAGAGAATGTGAGAAAAATCAAACAGAATTAAACAAAGGCATTTAACAGTGATAAGAATAGACAAATATTTCCTTTCCATGAAAATAATCAACTTCTAACAGAGATGATTTTTACATAGTAATTTACCAACAGGTATTTTAACAGCAAGAACATTGTCAACAACAACATTCTCAAGTCTATTTCTACAAATTTTTTCAATTGCAATACTATTTTTTAAAAATACACAATAGGTATCAAAATAATCAGAACAGAAAAAGCATTAGCAAACAATTCTATCCCTGTAGGCTCTTTTTCTACATAAAGAACTTATCCCCAAAGATAAAACTGATATTTTGTGATTTTTTTCTATGTAATATCCAGACATCTTCATTTATCAATAAAAACTGTGTCATTTTTAATGACATTATCGTCTTCTACGTGTGCATGTATATATAATATGAGAGACAATTACGTGTTCCACCATTTATTTAACTGCTGGAATTCCAAATTCAGGTAAGAAGAAATTAACAATATCAAAGTAATCATAAAAAGTTATCTTAAAAGACAACTTCCAAACTGACTTTAAAAGCCATTAGTTCATGGAAATCCATATGCAGCAAAATGAAATTAAACTACTATCTCTCACCATGCACACAAGCTCAACTGAAAAGAGCATCAAGGACCTAGGAATTAGGCCAGAGACCCTGCACCTAACAGAAGAAAAAGTAGGCCCAAATCTTCATCATGTCATATTAGGTCCTGACTTCTTTAACCACACTCCTAAAGCACAAGAAATAAAATCAAGAATCAATAAAGGGGACAGATTCAAACTAAAAAGCTTCTCAGCAAACAATAATATGAAAACAGAGCCCACAGAATATGAGAACATATTTATTACATGAATATCAGAGCATTAATCTCTAGAATATATGAACTAAAAAAAAAATTAACACCAAAAAAAATAATAAATAATCCAATCAATAAATGGGCTAAGGAACTGAACAGACACTTCTTAGAAGATATACAAGCCATCAACAAATATGAAAAAATATTCAGCTTCTTTAGTAATGCGAAAAATGAAAATCAAAAATAAGATTTCATCTCACCCAGTCAGAATGGCAGCTATTAAGAATACAAGCAATAACAAGTGTTGGTGAGGATGTGGAGAAAAAGGCATACTCATACATTGCTGGAGGGACTGCAAAATGGTGCAACCAATCTGTAAAGCAGTATGGAGATTCCTTAGAAAACTTGGGATGGAACCACCATTTGACCCAGCTATCCTAATCCTCAGTCTATACCCAACGGACTTAAAGATCAGCATATTATAGTAATGCAGCCACATCAATATTCATAGCACCTCAATTCACAATAGCTAAACTGTAGTACCAACCTAGATGCCCTTCAACAGATGGATGGATAAAGAAACTGTTATATATACAACAGTATATTATTCAGCATTAAAAGAGAACAAACTTATGGCATTTGCAGGTAAATGAATGGAGTTGGAGAACATTATGCTAAGCGAAGTTAAGTCAACCCCAAAAAACCAAACACCAAACTTTCTGTTAAGTGGGTGCTATTCCATAGGGGGTTGGGCGTATGGGAAGAATGGAGGAACTCTGGATTGGGCGAAGGGAAGGGGCATAGAGGCAGGAAAGGTGGAATGAGATGATCATCATTACTCTAGGTATTTGTATGATTGCACATATGGTACAACTCTACATGGTGTAAAACCAGAGAAATGAAAAGTTGTGCTCCATTTGTGTACAATGAATTAAAATGCACTCTGCTGTCATATATAACTAATTAGAGCAAAAAGTTAAAAAAAAATTCAAAAGCCATTATTAGTTCAATGATTAAAGTAAAAATCGACAGGAAACCATACAGCACAATTTATATTAAAAAATACACTAAAAGCAGACTTTAAGATGACAGCTTGACACCATGTTTCTGTATTTGGCCCCTACAGTAACTATTAAAAGTAACTAAAATCAACAGCCTCAGCAACTTACCAAGGCCCTAAGCAACTTGCCAATCTTAAAAAACAAAAACACAAAAAGGGTTGAGGATATAGCTCAGTGGTTCGGCACCACTAGATTCAATTTTTAGTACTTCATCTGCACCCCCCCTCCAAAAAGCAAAATAAAACATAAAAGGACATGCAATCAGGGCTGGGGTTGTGGTTCAGCAAAAGAGCACTCACCTAACATGTGGGAGGCCCTGGATTCGATTCTCAGCAACACAAAATAAATAAATAAAATAAAGGTATTGTGTCCAGCTACAACTAAAAAAATTTTTTTAAAAGGACATGCAATCAAAACCGAAGAAAATAGCTACAACTCAACCAACACTGTCACATAATTTCAAGAGACAATAAAATCCATACCAAAGTGCATGGAAGTACTAAAATTCCAATCCCTCTAAAATCTATATATTTTGAAAATGTGGTAGGCAAAAGAGAGAAAAGAAAGGTCACCTGTCCCATCAGATTGGCTTTTCTTTTTGCCTAATGAAGTAGAGATCTGCATGAATCAGAGAAAAGCCTGTCTAAACCTTTGCCTGGACCTCTAGATGTGAAATTTCACTGGAAAGAATTCATCAAATATAGTGAAAGTTCAAAGAGAAAACTTAACACTTCACTTTATCATTCTTCTCTAAATACACAACTTTCACTGATGAAGTTCTCAGATTATAAACCTCCAATCTTTAAGGGTACAATTCTAAGTGTCCAGGTGAATAGTCAGAATCAATAAGAATTTATTCACACACACAAAGCCCAGAAGAATGACGTTACTCAAGACAAATACATAGAAACCTCCCACACAAAACCTATACAACCGTCAAATTAGCACAACATAAATCAGAGAGTAACAAAAACAAGCTATGAAACAAAGCATAAAGACAGTGCAAAATAAAGGGGGAAACTAAAATAAGCGGACCTTAAGGGATAAAATCAAAGATACTAAAACCATGTTAGAAGTAACAAGAATCAACATTGCTGAAACAGCCATAAGGAACAAAGATCAGAGAAATATCATAAAGCATGTAGGACAGTAGCACAAAGATGAAAGCACAAAGATTCCAGATATTGAAAAATGAAGGCAACGAAGGCAAAACTGGAAGGGAGGGACACGATTTAAAAAAGAGGAACAGAAAGCAGGAAGGACACTCAAGGATATAATGAAATAAAACTTCCCTGAAAGTAAGTTCTGAATCTACACTGAATGGATATACAGCAATAGGAAAACATTCTCGAATCTTAAGAATTTGAAAACTGAAACATCCACAACTTGGGCAAAAGACATGGAACAGAGAATAAGGAAAACCACAACACCAAAAATTTTAACAATCCCTAATTCAGAATTAGTAAGTGGAAGACAAGATAGGTTGGAGTCCTTGTCCTAATGCTTTTATCATTTCCTCACTCTAAAACATGCTGGTGGAGGTGATCTTGTTTCAAAAATTCTCTGACCAGAAGACCTTGACACATTTACCATTCTCCGCTTAGAATACATTTCCCTCACCCCCATCCACAATTCCCAGTTTCCTCATTTCTTAATAACAACTTACTTCCCATGCATCTTATTTCCCTTATTCAGCTTAATTTTTCCTATACAGCAGCACTTATCTCCAACTCCTTTATTACATGTTGTTGTCTTTCCCAAGAGAACATCTGTTTCTTTAAAAAAATAATCATAAACTTTCTTGAGAGCAGAATTGTCTACAATACCCACAGTTATCTAGCATACAACAGGTGCTTAATATAGACATCTGTATGTACTGTATTATGTTACATCAGTATCTCGGAAACCACTACAATCCCACTAAAGCTTTACCTTATACATTCCACTTTTTTTTATTAACAAATTCAGCTGGGTTGTTTTGTACCAAATACAATATTCACATCTGTCATTCTAGGATTTTCTGGTATCTTCCAACTTGTCAATAGTACCTAAAGCAGCGCTTGCAAATTATATCAAATAAAAAGTGTAGTGTAAACAAACTATAATCTAATCTTTTCAGAGTATCCTTATTCCTGAAACTTCCTGAGTGCAGATTTTGATTATAAAGCAAACAATTCTATTAGCTTTTTTGTTAATACAATGATTTTAGTTTGATATATTAAAGTGCAATAACACAGGACATGTGATAATTCTGAAAATACACAGATTGGTTTGCTTGCATAAAACTTTTTTTTTTAAATTTATAAACAGATTGCTACTCATAACAAAATAATTAAACTGGAGGCCATTAGATTGAGGCAGTTTTAGCACTCTGGCTTCCTATGCAAGCAAAATTGAACTTAAGCTCAGCTAATCACAGGCAGCCAACTGAGTATTAGTTATATTGTCTTGAACTTTCCACAGGGATAGTCCAAATAAGGCAACCACTCAACCTTTAGCCAATTAATGTCTTTGTGCTGCTTTTACCTTCAACAACCTCCAATATGGAGTCCCCAAATTGTTTGTGGTCTAGTCAAATTGTTGTATGCTCAAATCAGCTCTGCAGAACTTTTAATGACGACACAACCATGGCACAATCTGACTTCAGGGAAACAGGTGATAAGAGTGCAAACAGACTTTGGGTGGGGGGAGACAGGCATGACCTAACATAAGAAACCTAGCCAGAACACCTACATTACCTGTTCTTATTTTTAAAAAGCCATTTCAACATTAAACAATTTTAAATGTGTATTGAACCACAAGATGCCAAATAACCATTCTGAAAAAGAAAAAGAGGTAGTGCATATTCTTACTTAAAACAATTAATTTTGTGGATTAAGAAAAGCAGGAACAATAGCAAAAATAAGTGGAACTATATTAAACCAACAAGTTATGCAGTAAAGGAAACCACAAAATGAAAAGGCAACCTATACAATGAAAAGAATACTTCCAAGACAATATATGATAAAGAGTTAATATTCAAATTATATAGGGAATGCACCAACAGAAAAAAAAAAAAGAGAAAAAGAAAACCCTCCAATTAAAAAACAGGCAAACAACCTGAACAAACATTTTTCTAAAGACATTATGAATGGCCAGCAGATACATGAAAAAATGCCTGGCATCACTCAACACTAGAGAAATGCAAATCAAAGCCACAATAATCTATATGGATAGCTATGATGAAAAAGAGACAGATGTTGGTGAGGGCATAGAAAAAAAAAAAAGAACCTCTGTACGCTGTTAGTTAATATATAAGCTGGTACAGTCATTATAGAAAACAGCATGAAAGTTCCTCAAAAAATTCAAATGGAACTACCACACCATCTAATAATCCCACTTCAATATAAGTGTGTATATATACATACATCTCAAAAGGAAAATAAACTGGCATCTCTAAGAGATCTGCACCCCATGATCATTGAAGCATTATTCACAACAGTCAAAATATGGAAACAACCCAAGTAGTATTCATCAATGGGTAAACAGATAAAATAAAAGGGTCTGGGGATGTAACTCCGTGGTAAAGCACCCCCAGGTTCCATCCCCAGTACAAAAAAAAACTGGTGTATATATAATGGTGTACTATTCAGCCATACAAAGGATACCCTGCCATTTTCAACAAAGTTGAACCTACAGTAATGACCTGTAGGTCATTATATCAAATAACACAGAAAAATGAATACTGTATGATCTCACCTATACATGGAATCTAATATTGAATTTACTGAAGCAGATAATGAAAATGGTGACTGGGGATTGGGTTGAGGAGTTGTTGGTCAAAGCATACAAACTTTCAGTTATAAGACAAACCACCTTCTGGAAATAATGCTGTTAATTTGTTAAACTAAACAAAGTGCACACTTACTAAATCATCACAGTGAACACCTTCAATGTATGCAATCTTTTTCAATTAAATATTTTAAAATTTAAAAAATCTACAGGTTATTATAAACCTTTAAGCTTTTTAAACAAGATGGGAAAAATATCTCACTATTCAATTAATAAAACTAAAGTTTCCAGCTCCTCCCCAAACCCCCCAAAAGAAGTACTGGCTTAGCCTTTTCAGAAGCGTATTAGTATGCAAATTAATATTATCTAACATCTGAGACAATCTCCACTCAAAATTAGAATATATTAAATGGATAAAAGAGGAAAAGTTTTTACTGAGTAAAAGGACTGCTGGGGGGGGGGGGGGACAGCATTCCATACCACAACATAGCATGAATCATCTATGCTAAAAACTGAATGCTAATGTAAAATAGTTCACAAGCATTGTAAAAAATTCTAATGAAACCAAGGCCTTGAAGAGATACATCTCTAGAAAGCAGGCGTTCCTAGAAATCTTTACAGAATCATGTGTTTCCTTTGTTTGAATCAAAGGGTACTGGAAATGTCAAATGGATCTTATCCAAAATTTCAGTTTAGAAAAAAAAAAAAGGAAGAGGCAACAGTCAGCCCCTGGATCCATGAGTTCCATACCTGAGGATCCAACCAATCATGGAAAAAATTGGGGCAGAGTGGTCTACATCTTCACTGAAAACACGGCAGAAAAGTCTGACAAGTAATGTAGAGATGATCTGAAGTACATGGAAGGATGTATGTTATATGCAAATACTATGCAATTTTATGCCATTTTATATAAGGAACTTGAAATGAGCAGATGCACATATATGGGAAGGTCCTTGAACCAACCCCCAAATACAGAGATGACTGTACTTCTCCAGACTTTAAAGGGCCATGTTTCTTACCATCAAGGCCTCAAACTAGTTTGTTTTCTTGTTTTTTTTTTTTTAATGTTTATTTTTTTTTTTTCGTTTTCGGCGGACACAACATCTTTGTTTGTATGTGGTGCTGAGGATCGAACTCGGGCTGCACGCATGCCAGGCGAGCGTACTACCGCTTGAGCCACATCCCCAGCCCTCAAACTAGTTTTTAAACCCATTTAAATATATTTTCAAATTTTTAACTTAATTATATGTCTACTCCATACCTCCTACTACTAATCATACCACAAAATTCAATTCTTAGTTCCTAAATTCCATTATAATTCAGTCATATAGCAGCACCAAGTGGTTACCAAAGTTTGAAATGTCATTATCAATCTGAGTTTTACAAGCCTGTTAAATGTGCGGAGGTTCTCATTCATTTGGTATTAAGTGGGACCCTGCGGCATTCCTAAACACCTCAAGTGATTCTAAGGGAAGCAATCCCTACATTAAACTTTGAAAAACAAACGGTATAATGTTTCTGATCACACAAAAATGTCAGAATTATTTTCTTGTTATGAGTAAACTGAAAGTATGTTTCTAACAGCACTGAAAAACTGACAGAACTTAGGATCATTGACAATTCATTTTATAGTATGTATTCACTTTTTTATTAAACACACACACACACACCCTTCTATAGACCCCAAAATTATTTGTACTTAAGTCTCTAAGATACCTAAGTCCTCTGGTAAGGAAAAGATTAAGAAAAAAGCAAACATTTGACTAGTCTGTTCCTGCACTGAATTAAAAATATGGTTATGTCACCCTTTGATTATTCCATTTCAATTAATTTGTTATTGCTCTCTGATAATTATTCTTAGTCACACATTTCATATTTTCAAAATTCCTGAATGACAAGACTATATCTGAAATATCCAGTAAGAAAGACTAGGAGGCAGGAACATTCTAGAAATGCTCCAGGCCAAGATCAGATGGTTAAAGCTCACCAAGTGAATAACCTAAAGACAAGAGGTCAGAGATGTAAATAATAAGGGGAGTAACAAACAGCGCAGGGCCTTGTTGACTATAATAAGGATATCTGAGAAGGTTTTGGGAAGAGGAGTAACTTGATCTGAATGCTGCTATACACACTGAAGGGTCAAGAGGCAAAAAACAGAAGGTAGAAAAGTAGGAAGATTACTGGCCTTCGCCACTGGAAGGTTGTAGTTTCTATTTAACAAAAGGCAGAAAAACTGAGAAAACTAAGTTTGGGAAAGGAAAACTTTTAGACATTACAATATAATCACCAAAAATAATAAAGTGTTACATGTGATAAACAGATGTCCTAAATAGCCTAGGCTGTGATTGAGAGGTTAGAGAAAGTAACTTCCACACTGAAGCCAGAAGAGTAGGAAGTAGGAAGGAATTAATAGTTAAAATGGGCTGAAAGAGAAACAGTATTCTGGGAGAAGGAAATAGCATATATGAGATACCCAAAATGTGTTTAAAAAACTGAGTTAGGTACAAAGGCTGGACAAGTAAAAATAATATGTAGCCAGCTACGCCTTGAATTGTATTGTATCTTCAGGGCAAGAGGGACGCACTAAAATAGGTTTTACATAAAGAATAAGCCAATGTGCTTTTCTTAAAAGGAGATTCAGGTTGTAATGTGGAGGGAACAGTACGCCATTTCTTTAATTCAGGCCAAGGAGAATCATCTTCTGAGCTAGAAATGGAACACAAGATTCATGAGCTACTTCAAAAGGAGGATCTAAAAGACACAATGAATACTGAGGATAAGGGGGGGGAAATGACATTAAAAATCAATAACTAAGCAAAGTAAAATCAAAACACAAACAAAACAGGTTTCATCAAACCTCAGTGCTCCTTCTATTCCCCACTACAGAATCCTACAACTTTATAAATATTTACTCACTCCAGCTATTGGTATTTTGAAAAATTCCCACAAGCAAATAATGACATTTAGGCATTAAAAGTTATACTCTACTTACATACTAAACCTAAAAAGTGCAGTTATTTCTCCTTCATTCTTAAATGGCACTATAAAACTATATATCTTTTTCTATGGTACCATTAATATTTTTTTCAATAAGCACCAGGGGGGAAAAGGTACTTAAAATACAAATAATTCACAAGAATTTCTGGAATATGAAATTTAAAAAAAAGAAAAAAGTACTAAAATAAATCCACCAGAAATAGAAATTAAGTATTTGACCAATTAATATCCAATTATTTCAAGGATCAAAACGAATAGCTCCTGACAATGCAGAAAATGAACAGTTTGGGGCAGACAACTTATGATGTAATAAATTGCAAGCTGTATTCACTTATAACCTAAACCACTTTTTATACAAACAAAACTTGTTTAAATGAAAGTATATATATATATTTTTTACTGTGTGTACGATACACATATATGTATATGTTTACATACATATATATACACACATATAAACACACAGCAAAAACTCTTAGAACTGTTGCAAAACTCGGCCCTTTTCCCAATTTTAAACTTAGTAAATTCAGAGAGAATTATTTTGCTGTTCTACTTTCTTTCTTTCCTGGCATCAGGGATTGACCCGAGGCACTTCATCACTGAGTCACAATCTCATTCTGACTGACTGATGGATTGATTGATTGATGAAAATGTTCCCAATGAATGATTGCTAGCAAGGTAACAGATTTAAAAAAAAAAAAATTCATATATTGGTCTCAAGTCATTTATCTGGAAAGGGCCTTGGAAGTTATCAAATTCAGCCTTGATCTTTAGCAGGCATGAGGGGGGCGGTGCAGTTACAGGATTTATTCACAACCACAATGCTAATAATTAGCAAAACAAACTAGTTTTTAGGTCTGGATGTTCTCTAATCTAATGCTCTTCCAATTGATATTAAAAGTGAGAAATATCAAGTTAATCTCTAGAAGCATACAATCCATACATTCAAAATGCAAAAGGAATTTTCTCATAAGCATTAGAATCCAAAGAATCCAGTGAATATACAAAACTTCTAGCTATGTAATTAATTTTTTTTTTATTTATTCTTTTTGTAGTGCTGGGAAATGAACCAGGGTCTCATTTATGCTACTCAACCGCAACATTTTTAAGTTTTACATTTTATTTCCTAGTTCCACAAGTCTCATTTATGCTACTCAAACACAACATTTTTAAATTTTATATTTTATTTCCTAGTTCCACAACACAATGCTTTGACAAGTACATTAAAGACCCAAATGACAACCAGTAAGTCTTCTGAAATAACACCGCACAAAAATCAAAAACTTTCTAAATATTTTCTGGCTTCCTCCATTAAAACCAACATGAATAATATTGAATGGATTAAAGAGGGGCAACACACCTAATATGCCATGAAGGAGGTCTAACAAAAACATTTTCATTATGAATCAACAAGCCTGTTTTTCCACCTCATGTAATCAATTAGGAAAATGATATTACCATTCTAGCACCTAAAAAAACTTTTTTTTTAAAACCAGAAGATGGCTTTAAAAAAGAAAAAAAAAAAATCACACACAATCTTCAAAGTAAACACTAAAAGGAAAAAAATTAGAAAGGTGTCAAATGTTATTTTTGAAAAGTGAACATCACTAAAATATTACCTTCAAAAAAGTACCCAGGAAACATTCACCACAAGCAATCTAAAATGATACCAATCCTCAAAATATTATTACTCTTAGAAACCATTTCAGAGCCTATAGCATTTTCAGTCAAACATTATAAGCGATTCTTTAATCACTGAGGGCAGATTTAACCATTGAAACCACATGCAATGAAAATACTGGAAAATAAGGCAACTGATTTACAGTTTCAGATAAAAATAAGATGTGATTATCAAATTCAACCTTCAAGACTTTAAAACTGAGCCATTGCCGCAGAATCAGAATAGGTTTTATCTCAATGGGTTTACTTTCCAAAGTCATAGTTTACTATCAAAATGCACAAGTTCAAGAGCTAAGTTAGCTCAAGAGCTGTGGTCTCTCTTTTTTCCTGATACATCATGACTTTCAATTAACTTTAAGTCACTTTAGAAATAAAATCACAACACAATAAATCACTAGTCCAAAATAATCAGAACAATAACCATCAATAAAAAATAATGAAGCACTACATATGAATTTTTAAAGATATGTAATATTCTAATATACAGTTATATCTGGAAAACGGACCACCATCCACCATCCCCCTAAAAATTCCATTATTCTAATATACTACAAAAAATGGGCCTATTAAGCTCCTTAGCTAGTGGAATTTTTTTTTTTTTTTTAGTTGTAGATGGACACAATACCTTTAATTTTATTTACTTATTTTATTATGTAGTGCTGAGAAACAAGCTACAGTGCCTCACACGAACTACAATCCCAGCCCCTACGGTTGCACTTTTTGCAGTGGAATTTAAAAGATGATTTAGGAAAGGAACAGTAAAAAAAATTAGTAAGAAGCTTGAACTGAATAATTTTTATTTATTTTTTTTTAAAGAGAGAGAGAGCGAATTTTTTTTAATATTTATTTTTTAGTTTTCGGCGGACACAACATCTTTGTTTGTATGTGGTGCTGAGGATCGAACCTGGGCCGTACGCGTGCCAGGCAAGCACACTACCACTTGAGCCACATCCCCAGCCCTTGAACTGAATAATTTTAAATGTTATTTCATTATTCAAATTATATTCTATAGGATTATGATAAGGTATCTAATACTAGTCTAAAAAGGAAAGCTACATAAGTAATTGGTAATAGCTTGCAATTAGCATTATATTCAAAATTTTCTTAAAAGTTTACTAATCATTTATGCCTTTTTCTGAAAGTCTGAATAAACTATTTGCTTTTTTAATAAATAATACAAAAGCAACTCGAATCTAAACATGGCAGAAGAACTCTAGAGTAATAAATTGTTGATTTTACTCACGAATTCATGATGTAGCAGGAACCATACGTATAAATAATTACAAATCGCTATAAAAGAGCTGTAACCGAAATAGATTCAAGAAAGGATGAAATCTTAGAATAAAAGGTTTACCAAGAAAAGAGAGGTGAGGTAGAAGGGGACAGTTCTATCTGTGAAAGCACATACAAAGAGACAAGCATAAGAAAGATAATCTAAGACTGGGCCGTTTTACATGACTAGATTACAGAAGGAAGAGAGGGTGACTGGGGAAAAGAAGCGGAGGTGAGAAGTTTGGATTCTTGGCAATGTTAATCAGACTTTTTAAAATTCAAAATTTCAAGCCAAGTTCATACGCAGAAAATCCAGTCTGAAATGCTAACATTTCTGGCATGAACCCAGCAATGTTTTTTTCTTTTAAGTGTCCTCTATGTACATTGATTTCCCTGATAAGAACACCAGGAAGTACAGAGGAAAACACATCAGTTGGACAATTCTGTCAATACAACGTAAGAATTCTAAAATTCAGATTCTAAAAGTTAATGAAGGGAACAATGCATTCAAATTTATAATCTAAAATTTTTACTCTGCAACAGGCAAGGAAATGAAGAAACAAATCTTCTAAGAGTATGATACAATAGTTAAGAAAATGGCAGTGAAAAAAAGAATAGGTATTAAGACAATTTTCCATGAATACACAGGCACAGATTTGGGAAAATTTTCTACAGAACATCAAGATGGTGGTTACCTAATAAGCAAAAAGGAATGTGGACCCGGAAATCAGAGTGGTAGTATCTTGGGATAATAATGACTATACCCAGATAGAGTTTGAAAACTCAGAAGTAGCAGCTGGCCTTGGTGTGCATGTCTGTAATTTGGGACTCAGGAGGACCACCAATTCAAGGCCAGCCTCAGTAATTTATCAAGACCATATCAAAATAAAAATTAAAAAGGACTAAGGATATAGCACAGAGGTAAAGTGCCTCTAAATTCAATTAATCCTCAGTACAGAGAAAGAGAGAGAGAGAGAGACAGAGACAGACAGACATACATACACAGGAGCCCAAGGAAGCAGCAAGGATGGACCACAGATCTCCAATGGGAGAAATGCTAACTTCTCAGTGGCAAGCAAACAAACAAGAACCAACACCATGAAAAACTAAAAATAAAAAACCATCAATAAGCAAAATAGGGCTAGGGATGTGGTTCAAGTGGTAGCGTGCTCGCCTGCCATGCGTGCGGCCCGGGTTCGATCCTCAGCACAACATACAAAGATGTTGTGTCCGCCGAGAACTAAAAAATATTAAAAATCTCTCTCTCTCTCTCTCTCTCTCTCTCTCTCTCTCTCTCTCTCTCTCTTCCTCCCTCCCTCCCCCTCTCCCTCTCTTAAAAAAAAAATAAGCAAAATAATTTCAAAGGATTTAAGGCTTTTCAGTGGACTTGGTAACCAAGAATACATACTATCAGCAATTACAAAGAGAAATCTCTTTGCCACCAGCAAAAGGCTAAACAACATTTAAAAATGAGTTTCTTAATTGCACTAGCCACACTGCAAAAAGCAGATGTAGCTAGTAGCTACCACAATTAACAACTCAGACATTAAACATTTTCAGCCCACAAACATTGTAAGCTTTTCCCTATGATCTCATTCCCAAATATGAAGAGATTACTACAAACAGCAAATTTCTGAGGAATCCAGTAACATAGAAGAGATGTATCAAAGCCAAACAGAAGATCTTGGGAAATATAACTGACACACACAAAAAAAAACTAAAATGAATGCCTAGGTAGTCTGGTAAATTACAAGAAGCTATAAAAATTAAAAGTAAAGCATCAAATAGAATACTTTCAGTAAGTACATGAAATGAATACAGGTTTCAATATAGTTAAGTGTTCTGGAAGCACATGCAAAAGGAATTTCCTCAGAATACAGTAAAACTCTTTTGCTCAAAAACCATCCAAGTACCTACTACTTACCAGGCAAAAAATAAGGAGAACAGAACCAAAACACATCTAACAGGAGTTCCAATAGGAGAAGAGTCAGAAACAAAGAAGGACAGGGAATAGAGTGACACTGAACAAGAGAGAAGGGCTAGTTTCAGACTAATAAGGCCCAAAGCAGAAATAATGAAAAAAGACCTGTTATACATAAAGAAAAAATGGGAGGTAAAGATGGAAGGAGAAAGAAAACAATATCCTAAGGGTTCTCAAGCTGCCAGGTGAGTAAATAGGAGATATACATCATAAAGAATCCCCATTTATGAATATTCCCCCATGTATATGGTTTGATATCAGACTTCTCATTTGCAACAATAAATGGTAATCTTCAATTTAGAAGTGTCTTCAGGAAAATTTAAAAATTCAAGGATTTTTTTTAAAATCTAGCCAAAAGATTCAAGTATGACAAACCAACATTTCCTTACATACAAAAAGTCTCATTATCATCCACAAAAAAGTTACAAATCTTTGTACGAACTTAAAAAATAGAACACATAAAGCAAAAAGTGCATTAAAAAATAAGTCACATCAACTATATTTCAAAACTATCTCACTTGTGAGAAAAAGGCAGATCAATAAAAATTGAGAACACGAACACCTTGCTACATAATTAAAAGCCTCATCTACTGAGACCTTTGTAAACCCCCACCTCAAAAAAATTTTTCAAATATCCAAAAAATAAAGAGGACTGGCGGAGTAGCCCAGTGGCAGAGCACTTGTGTCTCATCCACAAAACCAATTCATTTAGTTATGAGCTTAAAAGAAAAAAAAAAAAAAAGAACAAACAGAACTGAATTACTTTTAGGCTTAAATAAAAGATAAAAACACCATTCTGCATCAAAACCTATGCAATATGTACAAAGCAGCAAAGTTTAGAAAATTCACAAGTTTAATAAATAGAACGTTGCCTCTCGCACACCGTGTTTCAACTTCTCTAGCTCTCCATTATACTGAAAATCTATTCACCAACAGGCACACACTCCTACGAAGTTAGATTTGGCAAAATTATGTGATGAAGAATAGTTTTGGGGATCAATTATTAAATGCATTCTCTTTTCACCACAATCAAAATATCCCATTGTAATTTTTTTAAATTTATGGTTTGTATGTGTGTGCGATACCAAAACAGACTAGTTCTATGAATGAAAACAGGTCAAAATCTTTCAGAAGATGGTGTTATGTCATGATCTTCTGACAATCATACAAATTCAGAAGTAATCAAAGATTAAACAAATTCTAACCCTATCTAACTTATATCACATTCATCCAAAGTTTCTTTTAAAATGTAAATACTTCTAAAAATAAATGTGACAGGGCTGAGGATATGGCTCAAGCGGTAATGCGCTTGCGGGATGCTGGGTTCAATCCTCAGCACCACATAAAAATAAAATGTTGTGTCCACCGAAAACTGAAAAATAAATATTAAAAAATTCTCTTCTCTCTCAAAAATAATAAAAAATAAATTAATCACTGATACCAAGAGTCAGCATATGTACACTGGTTTGAGTAAAGGCTACTGTGTAAACCCAAAACCAGTGAAGTCTACTACTGAATTGTCTCAGGAGAGCATGATGACTAGAGTGCCTAGGACAATTTTATCTCAAGAACAGTAGTGGCTGCAGATTCTAGTAATATACAGTTGCTAATACTAATTTAAAAACTTCCTCTACTGCTGGGTATCAGCTCCACTGATGATCATCAAACATCTCTAACACAGGATATTAAGTTAGCTACTTAAAAAACATATCAATCATAGTGTCTGGACTCTAAAAAGTGATAAGAAATTTTTTTTTTTTTTTTTTTTTTTTTGCAGTACTGGGACTGAACTCAGGGACACTCTACCACTGTGCTACATTCCCAGACCCTTTTATTTTGTTTTGAAACAGGGCCTCCAGAGTAAGTAAAATTCTTTTTTTTTTTTGAGAGAATATTAATATTTATTTTTTAGTTTTCGGTGGACACACATCTTTATTTTATTTTTACATGACGCTTAAGATCAAACCCAGCACCCCGCACTACCGCTTGAGCCACATACCCAGCCCGAGGTAAAATTCTGTAAAACTCAAGAAAACACACCACCACTGGCAAATAATCCCTCTAACATCCAGTTTTGAATGATATTTAATTCGGAGTTTCTCCTGCTGTGTGTAATCTTCCTAGACATGCAATTTATAAATATCTAATTTAAACCAATTTTTATTTTCAAATAGTTATCTAAGCTCCATCCCCTATTACTCCAATTCAAGGTAATTCGGGCTGTAAGTGAACTGTAGCAAGCTTCTCAGATAACCCTAATAAGCAGTCTTATTCAGGACTTTTGCAGTTTTTGGTTTAACTCCTCTGTCCCAAAACATTACCAACTCCTGGATAGGGATTTGTGCCCAAATAATGTCCCCAAGGCCTTCCTCACATGCCTCTCACCTGCCAAACTACCTAATATTTTATTTTCTAATTCTAAAGACGGAAAAAGTAGCTGAGACACAGGGCTGCTAATCTGACACAAATTTTAATTATTCATAGGAGTAAGAGTAAGCCTACTGTTACAGCCCACACTAACCTCTAAGTGTTTTTACATAATTTAACTTTATAACAATCTTGAAGGACTGGACCCAAAAACTTAAAAGAGAACAAGTAGCATGCTTAAGATCACATAACTACAAGTATCAAAAGCTGGCCTTAAAATACTGAAAGTTTAGGTGACTGAAAACTTCACTCATTAGTTAAGGATACAAATAGGTTAAACTCCCTGAGCAGGAACTGAAAAGGATTACTAATCACTCCTTTTGGATTGGTAGTTTCAGCACTAAGTAGCTACTGAATCCACTATGCAAATATTAAAGAGAAACTTCAGAAAAAAAAAAGTATAACAATATCTTTATAAAAATTGTGGAAAGACCATTTATACAACCTTATTTTATGGCATAAGATGTCGCCATAGTGATTAACTTGAAGCAATTTTACTCCCACACCCCTGCATTTAATTATTTTTCCAATGAATGCGTAATAACAAAAATATTCGTAATAGAAGCACTATATACCTCAAGGATCTAATAATTCTAACCTTGCTTGGCAGAAATCAAGCACATAAAAAAGTTCTTTAGGACTAAAGGTGTAGTTCAGCAGTAGAGTGCTTGCCTACTAACATGTACAAACTTCTGGGTTTGATCCCCAGCACCACCAAAAAAAAAAAAATAAGAAATAGAAACATTGTAACACATTGTAACATAACAATTCTCCAGAACCTCAATGTCCAGTTCAGCAGCCACCAACCACATGTTGCAATCAGACACAAAATGTTATTAGTCCAAGCTGAAATGTGTTATATACATAAAACACACACTAGACCTCAAAGACCTTGCACAAAATAAGGAATATAAAGTATCAATGAGAATTTTTTTTTAATATATTAGGTTAGACAAAGTACACCAAAACTTGATTTCACTTTATTTTTTAAAATAAGCCTACACATATGGGTTTGCATCTGCAACTAAGCTTTCTACTGGACTGGAGAGTGCTGCTCTAGAACCCTGTTACTCACATAATGCCAGAAGCACAGACATCACCTGGATTCTTATTAAAAAAGGCACTCTTGGGCTGTACCTCAGAACTGAACCAGAATATGCACTTTAACGGTATACACATTCAAACTTGAGAAGCACTTTTCCAGGAAACTGCGATTTCATTTCCCTTAAATGGTAACCATCTGAATATTCTTTTAGTTTTAGGTAAAGATATTGGCTTTCCAGTTTCAATAATAGTAATTAATTGAAATGTTACAAGTTGTTAGGCACCATTCTAGGAATATAAAGCAGATAAAAACTTTAAAAATAAACTTACTCCCTGTTCTGGTGAGAGCCTACATTCCACAGAAGGCAAGCAAACAAAAACTAAGTCCAGTCACTTCTGTTATAACATGTTTTGAAAAGTGAAAATTGGTTCAAATACTAATCATCTATCAGGGAACAACATAAATTTCCCCCTTATTGAGAAATACCAGCTGCATTCAGCCAGAACCACGCTGCACAGGAATTCACAAAGTACACAGATACACATACTTCAAACATCCAAAAGCTCAGTTCATCACATAAAACATAAGACTTTCCATTCACATGGTGTTACAACTTTCCATCTTATTTCCAGATAATCCTCCATCCGTTATTTTATAGTAACTCATGAGCTTTACATCTACTGGATGTATACTTTCACAAAAAAACTTCAGGTTTCTATCAAAGTGTCATTCATTATAGTATTAATAATCTTTAATTAGTTCATAAAAATAAAATCATGCTTTAATTTTTATGAGGTTCCTCTTTTTTAATGTAATTTGTCACTAAAACTTTTTGAGTAATAGTGACTAATACTCCTAAAACTCATTTCCCAAAAACCCTGTGGTGCAATTTTGCATAGCATGGTGACTTTCAGGAATACATGTCAATGTTACAGTAAAATAAAAGTAAACATCGTGTGAACTAAGAGGAAGAAACAAAGCAAGGGAAACACAAATGAAAATGGGGATGAGTATTTCAGAATAATCATAAAAGATAGAGAAGGCCTCTGAGAACAGGTAATATTCAAGGGAAACAAATTACTGAATTGAAAGAGCACACCAGAACATACAAAAAGATTATCCATAAAAGGAGAAGCATAAGGTGTAGAACCACTAAGGCAAGAACAAAGTTTTCCTATAAGGATAAACAAAAGAGTACAAACAAGGGAAAGAGTGGTAGAAGATGCTTAAGAAATACCTAGACACCCAACTACACGGTAATACCCTGGTATTACAAGCCTTGAAAAGTAACAAGGAATCACTGGAGGGCTATGAGCCTGAGAGTTGACATTAGCTGATTGGCATTTTAATTGATCAATGGCTACTATGTAGGAAAACCATATGAAGCAAAAAAAAGAAGCAGGAATACCACCATTTGGGGGGGCTACTGCACAATTCCAGCAGCAGGTGGTAGCTAGGACTAAAATGATTGTACTTTATGTACACAGAAGTTACACACTTGATATTCTACTATAATTAGGCAATTTGAAATAGAAATTTAGGTAAAGATATTGGCTTTCCAGTTTCAATAAAAGTAAACTGGATACTTTACATGAATTAGAACTTCATCGATACACCAGGGCTTTGAAAATTACAATGCATCATATATGCCTTAAAAAGGAGACTGACCATTGGCTATAGTAAGCCCTAAATAATCTCCAGGACTTGATCTAGTGTGCCAGATACCAACCCATCCTAGCATTCATTCTTTCTAGTACCATAGCAAAAATCACACACTACTCCAAAACCATTCAACAGAAAAACATAACAGATTCTTCAAAGATACAAACTAGAATATATAACTTTCTGTGAATTATGGACCAAAAATCCTAAGTATGTTACACCAAAAATTTTACATCAAGCACAAGTAGAAAATGGTTCAAATAAGACCCTCTTAAAGGATCAAAGTGAACCACTCTAAAATACTTTTATTACTATAAAACAAATACCATTAAATCATAAAGAATATATAGTAACTCTAAAAATATCAAAATATTGAAATGATGTGATAAGAAACTAAGACAAAGGACTTGATACCAAGTATTCAAATATCACAAATTTACATGCTTGGATGTTTAGATTATATATACTGTTTTCTAAAATTAAAATACCAAACATTTGAAACAAAGACTTTTAATCTTTTAACCTATTCTATTTCTCTTGAAATGCAATATGTTTCCTATAATTTTTAAAACTGACCTATGTAAATCCAATTCAAATGTTTCTGATTAGTTAACTATCTTACTAGGAAGCATGAATAAATTATAAAGGCCATATTTTTCTATTTAAACAGAAAAATGCTTATCACTAGTAGTTATAACTGAAATTCACGCACTAAATTCTGTGCAAAATTCCCAAGTTTCTTTGTAAACAGTATCTGAGAACTTATCTTAAGGAAAGATGACTTCTTCCTAGCAAATTTTTTGGCATGCATTTAAACTTTTTCCAAAATGAAACACTACCCTGTGAAGACATGGCCTAAAAATGCACACATACATTGTACCCATGTGTACAAGCAGATTCTGATATTGTACTATAATTAGGCAAGATTTAACCAACCACTGAGGAAAGTTGGTTGAAAGTATTAATAGGACAAAAAAAAGCACCTTTAATTTGTGCTGTAGTAAAGACTATCAAGTGAACTTTCAATATACCTGTTTCATCTCTAACAATTTATACAATATACCAGAGCAGAAAGAACTAATTTCTAAACTCAACTGTCACTTTTTGTTCAATTTTACAAATTTTCCCTCATTTATAAATCTGTAAAAATTGACCTACCTACCTTCAGTGTCAATGTGAGGTTGTCAAATTATAATACTTTCTAACATTACTAATACAACGCACATTTCATTTTGTTCAAAATGTACTTATTTGAGATAACCATATAATTTGTTTTCAATATGAAAAGACCCAAACATCATTAAACTACGTAAAACTGTAAATTATTCTTAATGGTCCTTACTGAATAATTCCTTGAAAACATTAATGCAAATGTTATCCAAAATGCTTAAAATCAAACTGTTTAAATTCTCAAGTTTTCTGCATGTTGAAATATATACAGACTACCAGTTGGACATTCCTCATCTGAAAATTCAGTATCTGAAACGTTGAGCATTTCTGCATGACACTCAACATGATTTCAGATTTTCAGATTAAGGATGTTCAATCTGTAATAAAGTTTGTTAAAAAATACATTTTCAAATTAAAGCTAGCTGCCAAGCAAGATAAAAATGGCACTAGGGGACTGGGGCAGTGGCTCAGTGGCAGAGTGCTGGCCTAGCACGTGTGAGACACTGAGTTCAATCCTCAGCACCACATATAAATAAATGAAATAAAGGTCCATTGACAATTAATAAGAAAAAATATTTTTTAAAAATGTCACTAGGTAGCTCTAACCTTCCAAATCTTCCAAAAACAAGGCTAAAGGCAATTTTCCTTTTTACAAAAAAAAAAGGCAGAATTTTAAAAAGCCATGTAAATTTACTAAAATGCCAAATTCAGGAATCAGTAAAGGATGTCCTTCATAAAGGAAATGTGGCATTTATACACAATGGAATATTACTCTGCACTAAAAAAGAATAAGATCATGGCATTTGCAGGGAAATCATGGATATTAGAGAAGATTATGCTAAGTTAGCCAATCCCAAATAAAACAAATGCCAAATGTTTTCTCTGATACAAGGGGGTGACTCAAAGTGAGGTAGGGAGGGAGAGCACGGTTGGAAAATTAACTCTATAGATAGGGATTAGGGGTGGAAGGGAAAGGGAGGGAGAAGGGGAATAGCAAGGATAATGAAAGGAGTCGATCATTATATAGAATTCATGTATGAAGATGTGAATTGTGTCAACATACCATATACACAAAGAGATTTGATAAACTGTGGTATAAAGGTATATTAATAATTGTAATGCAAAAAAATTATGAATGTAATGCACTCCAATATTGTCATGTAAGAAGTTAAAAAAAAAAAAAAAAAAGGATATCCTTCAATTAACTAATTGAGCCAGCTCTCCCAAAAGATGTTTCTAACAAATGGTCCAAATATACCTTCTAAGAAGTTTCTCACAATGATTGAGAGGGATAATGGGGGGTATCTAAGAAGCTGAAGTTTGTACAATTATTCCCAAATTTAAAATTACTTGGTAAAATATTTAAAGCTGGACTTTTAAGAATTAAACAAAAGAATGAACTAGGGAACCTCTCAAGACTTCCTTCTGCCTTCTTTTTTGAACCCAATGAAAATAGAGCAACCTGTACTGTGTGCTTTTTTTTTTTTTTTTTTTTTTTGAGGTCTGGGTGACAGATGCATCTTTAAAAATATATCTAAACTATAAAAACAAATCAAATTGATTTTTGTTTCTGGTTACACATAGAACGAAGTACATAAAAAATGTTTCACCAAGAAAATTATCTTCACATAATTAAAGGCAATTATAATAGATCACAAATGCTAAAAAGGATCTCTCTATAAATGCTAAATTGCAGTCTTATTTTAACCAAGATTTTTAGTAGTAAAAACAATCATCCTCAGTCTCTGCTTTTTCACATTGTATCTTTAAGTCCTTTTATGCCTTATTTCTGAACTGATAATTTTCAAGAAAATCCAAGATATCAAGAAAGATTACTGAAAAAAAAATATTCTATTGCCAATAAAGCTCAAGCCTAAAGAAAACTAATAAAACACACTTAACCAGTTCCTTATCTGTTTAAATGCAATTTACAAATCATAGCATATAGGCTTTTAAATTAGATATTTTTAATAAAGTCACTGATTAAAAAAATTATAAACTGAAAAGAACTGATTAAAAATTCATAAACTGAAAAGAAATTTGGAATAAATAGTTCAACAGTAACTGTTCTTAGTTGTTATACATACCCAAGAGCACAAATAATCCCATTTACTTGCATCTGGTTTTTGATAATGGATTTGAATTTATTCATATACACCTATGTATACACACATGAACACTTATTAACATATATTTAAATTTGTACTTAAAGAATCTAAGGGAATTCACAATGCCTATAATAAAATCATACTTCAGAAAGTTTATTACACTTCATATATTAGCAATAAAAGAAAAAATATGGGATACATATCTACCTCAAGCCAAAGTTTAATTACTAAGTATTAAATGAGAAAGAATCACCATTTTATATCCTTAAACAGAATTAACATGAAGAATTTACTCTAGTCAGGCACAGTGGTGCATGCCTGTAATTCCAGAGGATAAGGAGGCTGAAGCAGGAGTTCAAAGCCAGCCTCATCAATGTCAGTGAGACCCTGTCTCTAAATAAAATACAAAATAGGGCTGGAGATGTGGTTCAATAGTCGAGTCTCCCAGAGTTTAATCCCTGGTACCAACAAAAAAAAATTTACTCTGACCTCTGGAATGAACAGGTATTTTGTGGTATTATTCCTTAGGGTAATATAAAGGAATATGGCAACCAGGTATAGTAAAGATTGGGTAGACAAGAATGAACTAGTATTTGGCTCCAAAAGGAAGATAAGCAGTGAAGAAGTAAATTACAAAATAGGGTCTAACTCAGGAAACGACTAGTTAAAAAAATAAGTAGAAAGTTTCTTACAAATGGAGTGAAAGTAATATCAGCAAAAACACAAATAAGAAGAAAATTAAAAGCTACAAAGTACCTGAAATTCACATGTAGTAAGAAAATGAAAATCAAAGTGAAGAAACAAATAGAGAAAAAATAAGCAACTAAACCACTAGCTCTCAAGAGTCAAGGCATTCTTTAAGAACAGGTTTAAGGACCAGGGTCATGTTATCTTGACTTCCCAGAGAATCACAAAATTGTTGACACACACCAGATGCCCAATGTTTGTTGCATGAATAGGCAATAGACTGTTTTGGATTTCACCTGTGAAAGGATTGGGCTTGGCTCACTATAAACTGATGCAAAGCATTTATATAGACATTTCCTAGGGTATCTAAACTGACTTCTTGCTGGATCTGGGGATGGACAGATTAACTGGGTCACTCTAAAATAAGAACTTGAGAATATGTAAGAACTTAAGAGTATGCTTTCAAGGAGTTGATGTACCAAATCCTATTCTGTCACAACTGCCAAACTGTACAAAATACAGCACAGTGTAGCAAAACTAGGTAGTACCTTTCTTCCAAGAGCTACCATTTGAAATAAAATCCACTATAGAAGAGTGGCTGATAAATATTATCAGGATCCACTATAGAAGAGTGGCTGATAAATATTATCAAGAGTTCTACATAACAGATATGGAAAACATACAAAACTACAAACATTAAGTTTAATCCTGGCAAAGAACCTGACACTAATAAACCCACCTGCTACTCACTTACAAATGTGGTTTATCTGCCTAAGTAGCACAAAGCTACAGTTATATTCAAGAGAACTATTTTCCTCCCAAACATCCAAATTACTCCATCCCAAAAGAATCTTCTGACCATTAATAATTTCCTCAACTCTGAAATTATGTAGAGGAGGCCAATGTTTCTCACTTGAGCAAAGCTGGTTCTGTTCCAAAAGACAAAATTTAAAAAGACCAAAAAGATGCAGGATTTTTTAAGTAAGCCTACTAGGAAGCTATTTATTAATAGGGGCAGAAAGCCACAGAGTACTTCACTTAGTGTCCCTGGAAGTTTTCAATTAAGATTTTAAAGTTAACCCATCAGCAATATGAGATCTTACAGTGAAAGAAAACATGGATGTTTTAATTACCTTAATGAAATTAGTTTGTTCCTTTATATATATTTTAAAAATAAAATCTGTTCCTTTAGGAAATTTTGAGCAGTCTGAAAATTTACTTATTCTCAACACTCATCACAAATACTTGAAGTCATAACTGAAGGGTATTAGCACTGAGCAAAGAAATGGCATTAACTCTCAATGAACACTGTACAGAAATTTAACAAGACCCTGGAGAATACAAAAAATAAATTTTAAATGTTTACAACAAAAAACAAACATAAATTTCTGAATTACAAAACATTTTAAATCTAAGTTTTTAAAATTTATAATTTATCATTATCATTAGGAAACAGATTTTGAACTCCCTAGAAAATACACTGAAGGCGCAAACAAGGTTCTTAAAAGTGAACTGAAATCTTCACTTGAAAACTTAGAAGTTCTTTCCCTGAAAAAAATGTCCTGTATCTCTACCATCATTAACATTTGGTAGACTCTATTCACAAATGCATTCCCTATTTTCAGACACAAGAAACCACGCTCTGTCAGCATCTTATTTCTATAGTAACTTGTTTGTTAAACAACAACAAAAAAAAGACAAAACATGAGAACATATAACCCTATAGTAAAATTTCCAAAGTGAGGAAGTAACTATGTCCACTGTTTCACTTAGATTTGTTAAATATCTGTGAAAGTTTCAACAAGAAAGCTACTCACCACCTTCCCTCTCTCTAACTCTGTGAGTATGCACATTTTTGGCCTTATTGTGACCTGTGCTGTCACTATATTTGTTTTCAGGACTATCAGATCTCCGCAACATTTTATTTGGTGGTGAAGGATCTGCGGCGTCTCGCATCTTTTCATGTCTGTGATCACCACTACTGGGGTGACTCTTCGATGAATACTTAAGTGCCTGTAAAACATCACCCCCCCAAAAAAAGAAAGAATTGAAACTTTAAACAACTCGCTTAACTAATTCAATCACAAATTGAAATGTATTTACTTCATTCTGTTTTATGAATTTATACCAATAACATTAAAAGGTCCATTTTCAATTCTTCCTAATCAAAATCTAAATGCTTAAGAGCTGGTTTGACTCCTGATATCATATTTAAGAAAAAAGAAAGGAATCCCCTCTATTATCACATTAAAAATAAGAAATCAAGTATTTTGGCACACTGATTCCTCAAAAAATTTGAAATATCTGAAATCCCTTTTTGAAAGTTTAATCAGAAGAAAATGGAAAACAGTACCACCATAACCAATTTCTTCTCTATTACTGATTTACAAAGGCACACATATAAACAACTAAGTCTGCAAACCTTTATTTTTAAAGGGCATCACTTTCTCAGACCTTGCTCACCTACTCTTCCAGGTGTGGAAAATAAAATTTGAAGCTATAAAAATATTGTTCAAAATTAATTAATATATGAGCAACATTCTCAAGAAAGCATAACAATGTTTATTAACATACCTCAACATAATGGTTCAGTTTTATTCTAAGTATCCTAAAACAATCATGATATACCAGTCTTTTATGATGGGTAATTGTGTTTTGGGGACATATTCAGTAGGATTTAATCTTTTTAAACAGCAGGGGAACCTAGTGTTTTAAACTGGAGCTTTAACTCATGCCAGATAACAGAACTATGAGGTTAGGAACCTGTTCTCTTATCAAAACGATTATAGACAAAGTATTCTACTGTCATTTGAGTTATCAACCATTTATGAAGCTTCCCTACACATACATACTGGGACCATGTCTACTGTAAAACTTTACATTCAACAACTGACAGTGACAAAAAAAGAAACCTACATGCCTAGAACCATCTATATAGAATGAACTGCCCAAGTACCCAAAGATTTTAATTCTTACTAAAACAACTGCATCACCTTTCACTTGTAAGGCAATCATTTACACCAAAAACAATTAAAATGAAAAAAGAAAATTAGTTTACAACTGATTTTGAGAGTTGTAAATCACTTAGCTATTTTTCCCTGGCCTTTTATCTAATTTTAATCTCTTTACATTAACTTTCAATGCAATAAATAAGTATGCCAACGCATTAAGTATGCCTCCGAAGTCACCTATCACTGCATCGCATGGATTCTTCACTTAAATAACCAAGTAAGATCTTCCTGGCTGCGAACGATTTTTTCCCCTTAAAAACGGAACTTCCTCCAGTCACCTGTCAAAATAAGTCACTATACCTTGTTGGTGAGCGCTAATGAAACTCAACTCCAAATTCTAAAGTGGCCCGCGGTGCTAGTTTTCGCATTTGTTGCACCGAAGGGCCTGTAGCGACTTCTGAAGCCTGCGCTCGAGTAGTCCCTCCCTTCCCCCTCCGTTCCCTTCCAATCCCTCCACCCCGGCCTCGGCTGGTACCTGGTAAGGCTGCGAGTCCCCCCTCCGGTCGTGACAGCTGAAAAACAGAAAGAAAGACAACGACATTAGAGTTTGAGGGGAGGCGAAGGAAGAAAACGGGTCCGCTTACCGCCCCTCCCCGCGGGAGACCTACCAAACGTACCGGCGCGGAGCCCCCACACGCGCACACCGCGTACTCACACGGGACTCCCGGGAGGGCGAAACCCTGCGAACCCGGCCCCTCGGTCCCCTTCACCGCGACTCACTCTTTCCCTGCCCCTCGAGCGGCCGCTCCTCCTCCCCAGCCCGATCCGGATCAGGGTTAACAACAAAAATGGCGGCTCGGCCAGCTCCAGATAAGGAGGAACAGCCCCCCCGCCACCGCCGCCCCCCGCCTCCGCTGCGGCCCGGCCCGAAACGAAAAGACAATTTACCCATCACTGAGTCTCTGCTGTTTCCTCGCATACATTACCATCAATGCCCGGCCTGTGAGTGTGTGTCGGGGAGGGGGGAGAGCGGCCACGAAAGGCGGGCGGGCGGGCGCGCAGGCGGCGGCGGGCGGGCGGCAGCCCCGGCACCAGGGCCAGGCGCGCCCTGGGCGACTCTCAGCACCTCCCCGTTACTGGCGCCGGCGCTCCCGGGCCATCTCCCTCGGTCGACACCACGCTCACTCTCAGCCCGGGCAGCGGCGCCAACTACACGGCGGCAGCGCGAACCGGGGGGAGGGGGGTAAGAAGACGCGTCCGGCTCAGCTCTGTGGAGAGCGACTGCTGCCTCCGCCTTCCTCTCCTTCTGCTCCGCCGCCTCCTCCCCTCCTCCCCCCGCCGCCGCCGCCGCCGCTGCTGCCTGGTCCTTCTCCTCCTCCTCCTCCTCCTCCCGCCGCCGCCGCCGCCGGTGCCGCCGCTGCCGCTCCACCAACTACATCCGGGCAACTAGGACGCTGCGGCCTTCGGCAAACCTCGGCAGTTTCCGCCGCGCCCCTCCTCTTCCACACTCGGCCTCCCTCCCCACCCCGCGCGGCTCCGGAACGCCGCCTTCGACAAACCTCGGCTCGTTCCGGCCTTCCTCTTCCTCTGAGGCCTGGCTCGCCTCCTCACGACCCGTCAGGCCTTTCCGGTTGCCGCTTCTTTTCCTCACGCGCAAATCTGGTCGCTGCCGTTCCAGTTTAGGGATAATCCTGCTCGGCGACCTGCTCGAGGCTGGTCCCAGGGGCCCCGGGCTGTGTAGGGTGGGAGCTGCCTTTGGGAGGAGGACCGTGGGGCGCGAGGGACGCCATCGCGGACTAAATAAGGGAGGCTGCGGCGGCTGCGCGTGCGCCCAGAGGCGCAACGGCGGCGCGGGGCGGGGGGCGGGGTGTGCCCTTCGGCGAGCTCTCTGGCCGCCGGCCCCCGCCCCTTCGGGCTCAGACGTGGTGGTCGAAAACCCCCTAATTGGGCGACTGGCGGACGGTTACCACGGAAGCGGCCTCGTGGGCCGCAGCAGAAATCGCCCTCGGGGAAGTGGCAAGCGTGCTCCTGCGCGGTGAGGCGCGGCCCCGGAACCCGGAACCGCGGCGGGGGCGCCTGCAGCTCTCCGGACGCCTAGCACGCGTTGGGCCGGAGTGCGCTCCCCTCGCGGCGCTGTGGAAGCTGAAGGAAAGCGTGATTTCCAGGCAGGAAATGGCGAAAGTGGAGGATTTGAGGGTGCTGTGCCGAACGCGAGAAGGCCGAGTGCCTGGGTGGCTGTTAGGTCTCTGGAGAGCCCTGAATTAAGGAGGGAGCGCTGCTCTGGCCGTGAATCAAAACGGCGGAAAAGACCGCAGACGTTGGGGATGGGTCACTTGAAAACCAATGCCTGACCTTCATTTTCCATCTCCAGCCGAATCCTCCCCACCCTCCCGTTAGTTCTCATTTTTCCCTTAGGGTTCCTCTTTTTTACTGAAGTTCTTTGGTAAAAGAACAATCTTTTGGAGATTCAATATGTGAATAAAGGCATGGGATGTGCTGAGTGAAGTTGCTACAAATTTAACATTTTGTCCTGCGGTAGACGGGTTGGGAGGCCAAACGTCAAGTGTACCAAACAGTTTATGTGGCGGTATTCCAGTGAGTGGCCTCTGTAAGGGGACGGTGACTTAATGAAGGATTATAGTCAGTGTAAAACGTAGAAAAGACAAAATAGTACAAATCAGGAAAAAAAAATTTGTCTTCAAAAAACAATTGTCCGAAATTGGTATTTAACAAGTTATATTATTGCTAGGATTAATGAAGAGCAGGAATGCTGGTGAAGGGTGGGGGAGACCCTGAAATCACTAGTGATTGAGAAAGCATAGCTTTATTTGCCACCTCCACCTGCAAACAATTATTACTGGCTTTAAAGACCCACTTAAGCTATAACTAAGAAATTGCCAGTGTCTAAAATGAAGGGGGGTGGGTATGTGTAATTTCTAACAACTTTTTTTTTTTTTTTTTTTTTTTTTGAGACCAGAAATATCAGATTGGAGTGATGGGATGTAGGTCAGTGGTAGAACACATGCATTCCAGAGGCCTAAGGTCCAATCCCCAGCGGAGAGACACAGGCCTCATCAAATTAGAAGAGTACAAAAAGGAATCTGTAAGTCTTGTGCAGAAACTTTGAAGACAGGCAACAATATTACTTTCATTTAATAACAAGATATCTGTTGAAATAGCCCTATCCCATTTGATCAGAAGCAGCAAACTGGGCAAAGCTATGGGGGTACTTTCCATACAAAGTCCTATTAAGCCTCGTTACATATTTGCAAATTGCCTATTCAATAAAATAGAAATCAATAAAAACTAAAATCAGTACATATTTTGTGCATTCATTGCCATGAGCAAAGAGGTGATATTTAACTTGCCTGATACCTGTGGTCAAAGTGAGATTAAGACAACACTGCCTTATTCCAGCTCTCATACTATAAACAGTTGTCATATTTAGGACCATGTTTTTCGTGTGTGTGTGTGTGTGTGTGTGTGTTGTGTTGGTGATTTTGCTCTATTTTAAAGCCCTCCACCCTCAAAGTAGTGCCCAAAAGTAGTGCTTGAGTGCTGTTTGGTATTTATGCACACGTGAAGAAGACTATAACAAACCTTAAGGAAAAAGACACATGTGTTAAGTCTCAATTAGGCCCTTTGAGTTCCATGTTAGTGAATCAACTATATTTTAAAGTAAGGTCTTTTTATTTTTTAAATTAATTTTTGGTGTCAGGCACTCGACCACTGAACCACATCCCCACCCCTATTTTGTGTTTTATTTAGAGATAAGCAACTCAGTGAGAGCCTATCACCTCACTGGTGCTGAGGCTGGCTTTGAACTCACAATCCTCCTGCCTCAGCCTCCAAGTTGCTGGGATTACAGGCATTCGCCAACACGCCCAGCTAAACAAGGTATCTTTTAAACACAATACAAACATTGATTGGACAATGAAGATATAATCAGAAACTTAACCTTGTATTTATCTGATGATTTTATTAAACTACCAAAAATAACAATTTGTATTTAATACAGAGCATATCAAATATTACACTCATTTTTAAAAACTGTCTAGATAAGTCCTTTGAAAAGTATAATCATTATTTTCCTCTCCTCACCTGCCTAAACTACAACCTTAGTTAACTACAGTATAGTACTTCAGAGCAGTTGAATTTGGCTGGAGGAAAACCACAAAAACATGCTAACTTTGAAATTAGTTTGTGTTCCTCACCCACCTCCTAGCTTCTTAACCAGCTGTTTCATATCTTTTAAACCTGCCAATACTTCCTCAGGTCATTATCTTCTTAGCTCTGAAAAAAAAAAAAAAAAAAATTTTAGAAATCAGTAACTATTCTCAGCATTCATTGTACCTGCCAACCTTTTTGCCTCTGACTGGGATGCAACACTGTGGCAACTAAATAGACTATACAAGTTCTTCTCAGAGACCAAACTTGTCACTTTTGCATTGAGTTGCATTTTACTCAGAATTGTCCTCTTCCTTTATATTTTTTTTTCCTTTCAACTATATCACTTCTATCAATTTACAAACATACCTGCACTAGGTATCATCTGAGGGGAGAAAAAGACCTTTGGCCTGTATTGCCCTCCAAATATTAATCCATTGCTCTTTAATCTTATCTCTTTTTATAGAAATACTTTATCTTCACTTCTACTACCCCTTCTTGAACCCATACAATACTGGACTTTATTCTCACACTCCTGAGCCTGCTCAAGATCATCAGTATCCTCCCTGTTCTTAAATCTGATTTTATTACTCAGTCTTCATCTCACTTCACTTGTCTGCATTTGACACAGCTGGTGGCAATATTCCCAAAGTTCCCTATCTTCCTGCCAGAATACTATCTTGTATCTGTTCCTTCCTAAATGACTATTGATTAGTCTTGCTGGTTCCTCCCCATTTTCCCAGTCTCTGAGTCCTGGAGTGCCTTAGGATTTAAATCTTAAAATGTGTGCTGCTCTGTTCTCTCTTCCTAGGCAATACCATTCACAAACCTGGCTGAATGAAATCCACATCTGAATCTCCAGCCCACACTGAATCTCCAGTCCCTTAAGCATTGAATGTTTAGCAGGCATCATAAACTTAATGTATCCCAAAATCAAATTTTGTGCCCTCTACACCACAAAATAAGTCCTGCTTAGATCTTCCTATTCCACTAAATGCCAATCCCATTCCTCTAGGTAAGGCTGAAAATTTTGGAATCATCTTTCACACTTCACATCAACTTCATCAGCAAATCATGCCAGCATTATCTTCAAATATATCCAGAACCTGACCTTTATTTACTATCTCCATCATCTTACACCTGGACCATGCCAAACTCCTCCTAACTGATCTCTCACTTTTCTTGTTTCCATATAGTCTACTCTCACATAGCTAAGTGATGCCTTAAAAAGTCAATATTATTCCTATCTTAACTTTGACTAATGGCTTCTTATTAGTGAAAAAAGTTCTAATGATCCACCAAGGCCCTATGTTATGTTTTGTTTGTTGGTTGTTTCCCACTAGAATGAAAGTTCCATATTCGGTAAATACTTGTTCAATGATGGATATTTGACTACAAAAAGAAAATAGCAAAATAGAATTCTCAAAAAGAAAATACTTGATTCTATTTCTGCTTACATTCTAAAAGCAAGAGTTATAAATCCAGTCCTGTTCTCAAAACTACGATATGGGAAAGCTGGATTGTTCATAATACAGGCAAAATATTGAAAAACATTAGAAAGTGTACACACATTTGTATACATAGTAAGTTTTAAGTAGAGATTTGCATTGCTATCTTATGAGAGATACCAAGTTTGCAAGTGAATAAAAGACCCACGTTTCCACTAGTAGATTAGCATATATTAACCTGTAGAGGGAAAGAGCTATCAGCTCCTAGGTTATAAGTGACCATGGTTTTAATGTGATACTATTGGTGGAGGAGAATCAAAAAGTGAAGACCTCAAGCCTCTGATTGTGAAAGGGACTTTAAAAAAGCTTTGCAGCAATTTCTAAAAAGTGTCACAAAAAATAAGGATATACCTCCTGAATTTTCACATAGCTCTTTCATTTCTCTCCTTTGTCCTTGCCATCTCTCAAGTTCAGCACAGTATACTAATTAAAAGTATGGGTTACAGAAGCAATTGCAGGGCTGGGAGTATAGCTCAGTGGCAGGGCACTTGCCTAGCATGCATGAGACCTTGAGTTCAATATCCAGAACCAAGGACAAGGATGCGGGGGTTGAATCATTGCATAATGTAGACCTCTGGCTTCATTACCAACTTGTTAATAGTGTGACTTGAGCAAATTATCAGAGGCTTTGCTTCCTCGCCTCTAAACTTGCCTTAATAAGGTTTAGTGCTGTTTGTGAAAGGTAAATGAAATAAAGTAAATAAAGGCACCTGTCACACACATGTTCTACTACTGGTGGTTATTATTCATTCAAGTTTTGTTTTGTTTTTTGTTTTTTTGAGCTTCTGTATATCAGGAACATAGTGTTAAGCAATATCACTTGGTCTCTGCTTTCATGGAGTTTATATTTTAACCAGTTACAATATATAATTGAAAGGAGAGATTTTAGATTCTCAATTTTGTGGGTATATGTTGTTCATTCAATTATGAGGGAAAATAAGACAACTGTAACAAAAATTACTATTTATAGAAGGGGAGTAAAAATCTCCAGTACAATATGTTATCAGAATATGATATGTCCTTCTAGGGAGGAACAATGTAAATAATGTAATGAAGAGATCACATGAAAAATACTTATTGACTAATGTGTTGCCTGTAGTGCTAGACTTACCAAAGTGGCTGCTTATTTTAGAGTTCTTCCAGGTCCTAAAGTTTAGCCAAGAGTAAGCTCTATATCCTAAATTCTTTGCCTTTCTCTGGTAAAACTTCAATATGGATTAACCCAACTATTCACTTTCTCAGTAAATTTGAGCAGTGGGACACTGCTAAAGACCAAAATAATAGATCGGACTGATTACACAGTAATCACATGACCCCCAAAATCAATAGCCAGGCAATCTTACATTTCTCTCTTACATTGCCTTCATATAGCCAGGCAATCTTACATTTCTCTCTTCAACTCTTCTCAACCACTCCAACAAGTTTTCCACACTTCCATTCTCTCCAAACTTATCTCCCTCACTTTACTACTTTTCCTTCACTCTCAGAAGATAATCCTTAGTCCCAAGCTGAAATCATCAAATGGAAATTCCTTCCTGTCTCCAAAACTTCAAATCTACCTACATTTATCCTTCTATTTAGTAAGCACCCACTCTGTAATGAGAATACATCTGAAAAAAACAAGGCAGGGGCTGGGGCTGGAGCTGGATCTCAGTGGTAGACTGCTTGCCTAGCATGTGTGAGGCACTGGGTTCAATTCTCAGCACCACATATAAAGAAATAAAAGGCCATCAACAACTAAAAATTATATTTAAAAAAATATTAGAAACAAAATAACTGCTGCCATCTGGAACAAGGTATTACAGACAATAAATATATCAAAAAGCCTAAGAGGAAAAGCTGTAGAATAAGATACTTTAGGAAATAAAGACTGAAAACTCACAAATACCTGGAAATCTAAAAGGCCATATGTACAGAAAAGAGCTGAGAAAACCTAAACTCTTTACCTCTGGCTAACTTTTAGGCTATGTTCAAAGGGGAAGTGAAAATTAAAGTGGACTTGTAAAAACAGTTCAACTGAATATTAAAGGTATGCCCCAACATATACACAAAGCTCACTGGCAAAGATGGGAGTATTAAATTTCTTTTTTTGGTTCCAGGAATTTAGGGAAATCTCTGTTGAATCACTAGCTGACCATTTACCAAAAGAACAGACTTCACTGGCCACACACAATAAGAAGTACAGATTTTACAGAGTTTAGAAAATTTGCTAAACAAATAACAACTACCACATAAGCAGCAATGGCAAACCCCAGGGAGGAGAATTTGACTTCAAGAGTTACTATATTATAGTAAAAATTTCTGGAATTATAAGGCAAACAAAGAAAACAAAGTATGGCCCATACACAGGGAAAAGAAAGAAATTAACAGATACTCTTCCTGAAGAAGTATAGACACTGGACATAGTAGATAAAGAAAGGCTTTCCATCAGCTTTTTTAAATATGCTAGAAACTGGGTGTGGTGGCACATGTCTTTAATCCTAGCAACTCAGGAGCCTGGTTGAAGTTGAAGGCCAGCCTCTGCAATTTAGCAAGGTCCTTAGGTACTTAGTGAAGCTGTGTCTCAAAATAAGAAATAAAAAGGGCTAGGTATATAGCTCAGTGGTAAAGTGCCCCTGGGTTCAATCCCCAGTACCAAAAATAAATAAATATGCTAGAAACAGCCAAGGGATGTAGGCACTGAACTAACATGTGTGAGGTTCTGGGTTCAATCCCAAGCATTGCAAAAAATAATAATAAAGAAAGAATTTTATATCCAGCAAAACTATTGTTCACAAGTAAAGGAGAAATTCAAGCATTCTCAGATAAATAAAAATGAAAGAGTGTGTCACTAATAAACCTGTCCTACAAGGGCAGGGATACTAAAGGAAGTTCTTTACATTAGACAGTAACTCAAATGGACACTTGAAGAAATAAAAAAAAAAAAAAAAGAACACTTATAAAACTAACTACATAGTCAGTATTGGTGTATTTTTTGTTAGAAACTTTTTCTGTGTGAATTGAGAAAGAAAAATCTTTAAATCTACCTCAGTGAGTACACAGTATGTAAAGATATAATTTGTGATGATAGCAACATTAGAGGGAGAGGACAAAATGTAGGAGAAAAGAAGCTAGAAAAGTTAAGATTGTATTCCCTAGGGCAACTGCTAAGAAAATAGCTAAAAATTAGGAGAAGAGAACCAAAATGGTATGATAGAAAATATCTAATATAAAAGAAGGCAACACTGAAGGCAATAATGAAGGAATTGAAAGATAAAAAAGAAGATGGGCTGGGATGGTGGCTCAGTGGTATAGCACCTGCCTAGCATGTATGAGGCACTGAGTTCAAAACTCAGCACCACATAAAAATAAATATATTGTGTCCATCTGCAATATTTAAAAAAAAGACATATGGAAAACACACGGTTATATTAAATGTAAATGCACTAAACTCCAATTAACAGGCAGAGAAATTGGCAGAATTTTTTTTTTTTTTTTCTGTAAGTGTTCTGACTAGTTCCTGTCTACAGGAGACTCACTTTGGAGCCAAAGATACTGATGGGTTGAAAGCAAAAGTGTGGTGTTTTTGTCCATTTGTACTGCTCTCAAATAACTTATAAATAATATAAATTTATTTTCTCACAGTTTTAATGGCTGGGAAGTCCAAGATCATGACACTGGCAGATTTGATGTCTGGTGAGGGTTCTCTTTGCTTCCAAGATGGATTTTATACTGCATCCTCCAGAGGGAAAGAATGTTGTATCATCATATGGTGGAAGAAAAAACAAAAAGGATGGACTCTATCAAGCCCTTTTATAAAGGCACCTTATCTCATCCATGAGGGGAGAAGCCCTCATGACCTAGTCACCTTTTGAAGCCCTCACTGCTAATACCATCACATTTACCATTAAATTTCAACACCTGAATTTTGGTGGGCAAACATTCAAATCACAGGAAGTCAAAAAAGATGTTCCAAAATATCTCAAGTCTACATGGAACATTCTTCTAGCTAAAACATGTTAGTCCACAAAATAAGCTCAATAATTTTTTAAGATTGAAATTATATCAGGTATCTTCTCTGACCACATTGGAATGAAACTAGAATTAGCATACCCTTAACTAATTGGTAAAAGAAGAAATTATGAAAGGAATTAGAAAATACTTCAAGGTGAATGAAAAAAGGAAACAACACACTAAAACTTACACAATGCAGAAAGCAGTTCTCAAAGAAAAATTAATATCTGCAAATGTCTAAAAATAACTAGGGCTGAGGATGTAGCTCAGTGGTAGAGCATGTGCTTGGCATGTGCAAAGCCCTAGGTTCAATTCCCAGCACCAAAAAGAAAAAAAAAAAAAAGGACATTCCACTTTAAAATTGAGCAAAGGGGGCTAAGAACATAGCTTATCTTAGTAGTAGAGTGCTTGAGAGAACTTGGATGGACATTTTTCCAAAGAAGATATTTCTTTTTTTTTTTTTGGCAGTGGGTCTGGGTGTGTGCTGGGGTCATGATATTTAAATGGACAACAAGAACTCAGAAAGGTTGCCAGGGTTGTGGCTCCATGGTAGAGCACTTGCCGAGCATGCGTGAGGCAGTGGGTTCAATCCCAGAACCACATTTAAAAAATAAATAAATAAAGGTATTGTGTCCATCTACATCTAATATATTATATGATATATATATCTATACATATATATACATACACACAAAAAAAAATCAAAAAGGTGTACAACATTTTTAGTTACTAGGAAAATGCAAATCAAAACCACAATGAGATACCACTTCTTACCCACTGGGATGGCTATTAATCACAAAGTGTTGGCAAGGATGTGGAGACACTGATCGCTTCTTAAATTGCAAGTGGAAATATAAAGTGATGTGGTTGCCATTAAAAACAGTTTGATGGGACTGGGGTTGTGGCTCAACAGTAGAACACTTGCCTAACACGTGTGGGGCACTGGGTTCCATCCTCAGCACCACATAAAAATAAAAGGTATTGTGTCCAACTACAACTAAAAACCAAAAATATGTAAAAAAAAAAAAAACAGTTTGATGGTCCCTCAAACTTTTAAACGTGGAATTATGACCCCCACCAGTTCTTCTAATATCTACTCAAAAGAATAGAAAAGAGGCATTCAAACAAAAACTTATACAAAAGCTTGTACATAATGTTTAGGGTATCATTATTTACAAGAGCCAAAAAGTAAAACCTGAATGTTCATCAACAGAAGAATGGACAAATTGTGATATATCCATATAATGGAATATTACTCAGCTATAAATAAGAATAAAGTACTAATACATTCTGCAACATGGATCAACCTTGAAAACATTATAAGTGAAAGATGGCAGATACTAAGACACATATTGAATGATTCTATTTATGTGAAATGTCTAGAATAATCATATCCATAGAGACAGAAAATAATTAATGATTGCCAGGGCTCATGGAGAGGTAGGGATAGAGTTACTACTTCATGGGTATAGAGTTTCTTTTCATAGAGATGAAAATGTTTATATTTAGGTAGTGGTTATTGTTGCAAACATCACAGATACACTGGCTATCACAGAATTGTACACTAAAATGATTAAAATTGTAAATTTCATGTTATATGAATTTTACCTCAAAGAAGAAAATACAGTTACTCTCTTCACTTCATACATGAGTGTATGCTTTCCATACACTCATTCACTCCCATGGCTTTTGTGTATAGTTTACTGCCTATGCGTGTCTTCCTCACTAGAGGCAGTTCATATATACAACCCTCATCTTTTTATCTAAGTTCCAGGCCTGAATATCCTACTGCTCACTTATCTAACACCTTCACATGTATGATTCAAATGCATCTCTGAAACATACAAAACTGAGCTCATAACCTTGCCTTTCAGACTCGGTCATCTTAAAATGTCTCCTAATTCACTAAAGGCTAAAGATACTCATTGAGGAATTATTATTTGTTGGGACTTAATAAGTGCTACATCCATTTATTCACTTAATTCTTACAAAACTCCAGGTTTTTAATCTTCTTTTTGCAGTGAGTATATTGAAAGGTAAAACAACTTGTGAGAATCACACACCTTGTTAAGTGAAACTAACTTTGAACTAAAGCATCTTGACTTCCCAGAGCCTATGTTCTTGATGATGTTGCTATATATCATCCACCTTTTTATAGAAACCTGGAAGTCATCCTTGTCACTTTGCTCCTTTACACACCAATTCCTCCTTGGGCCCTATTGATTTGATTCCTACGTAACTCACTCTATTTGTTGTTCTGATTACCAGCCTTTTGTTGCTACTATTTACTTGGAATATTATTATTCACTATTATCCAAGCCCCTATCTTTTGTCTATACAATGACCTCTAAGCCAAGTTCTCCACATTCACTATGAAAAACCTAATAAAAATACTTTAAATGTAACTTTATATCTCACAAGTAGGGAATTCATATTCTTCTCTTATGCCCAAGGAATGTTTTCAAATATTAATCATAAAGTTGGCCACAAAGAAATCCTTAATGAATTTCAAAAAGGAGAAATTGGTAAAAGCTACTCTAGATTTCAGTGTGATAAAACCTGAAGTCAGCAAAGATTACCTTTATTTCTTGATTATCTTTTAACCCTGTGTTCTTTTTTAAATTAATTTTTATTTTAATTAGGTATATATGACAGCAGAATGCATTTTGATTCATGGTACTCAATTGCAGCACAAGTTTTCATTTCTCTGTTTGTATATGATGTATCATCACACCATATGTGCAGTGATGCATGTTCTTAGAGTAATGATGTCCATCTAATTGCATCATCTATCCCTATGTTCTTAACTGCTGGTTCATTGTCAGTCTCTCCAAGGCTGCCTTCACTTCTTGGTGATTTTAATATGCATACCTGTGATGTTTCCAGTACTGACCTCCAGCTTCTTAGACACTTCTTTCACTCTCCCTGAAGTCATTCCATAGTGAGACTTTCTTATTACTAGTAACTAAGAAGCCCTTTATTTCAATTGTCTATATCCCTCTCTCTGACCCCACCTTCTATCTTCGCCCCATGTTTTCTTCTTCTGATTCATCATAAACAGCAAAACCATAATTTTAACCAGGGTTTACTCTTCCACTTTTGCTCCTGTATAGCTGAACATGACTGGAAGAAAAATGCATGCTAAATTCACAAACACAAACCTCACAAATCTCAGCATACTGCCAAAACAATAAAATTATATTTTCTCCCCGTTTATTCACTCTTCCTGTTCTAATCTGTTTGGGCTGCTATAACAACAACAACAACAAAAACAAAAAAAAAAAAAAAAAAAAAAACATAAACTGGGTAGCTTATAAACAATAGAAATTTATTTCTTATAGTTGTAAAGGCAAGAAAGTTCATGGTCAAGGCACCAGAAGACTGGGTGTTTGATGAGGGCCTACTCTCTAGATTATAGATGGTGCCTTCTTACTGAGTCCTCACATGGTAGAAGGGATGAGGTAACTCTTTCAGACTTTTTTTTACAAGGACACTTATCCCAATCTTAAGGGATCATGACCTAATCACCATGACCTACTTACTTCCCAAAGGCTGTACCTTCTTACACCATCACATAGGGAGTAAGATTTCAACACATGTATTTTGGGGGACAAAAACATTCAGACTATTCACATTTACTTGGAATATTTTAGTTTATTCTCCTCTCCAAATAGCCCAGATGTTTTTACTTCCAATCTTACCCTTAATGATAACTCTCTTTTCTATTTCCCAGGAAAAATGAAGTGATCAGGAGACCTGCTCCTACATTCATCTCCTTATCAACATCTGAACTCTATGCTTTCAAGCCTACTGATATACACCAGCTTTACATGCTTTCCATGTTCTCATCTAAAATCAGCCTTTTTGCTTGTTTGCTAGATTAGGGGTCTGCAAACTACAGCCTATGAACCAAATCCTGCTTTGTTTTTGAATGGCCCATGAGCCAAGAATGGTCTTTACATTTTTAAATTGTTGGGTGAAAAAATATACAACAACAGAGACCATGTGTGGTTAACAAAGCCTAAAGTATTCACTATGTAGCTTTTTAGAGGGAAAAAAACAAAAAAAAAACAAAAAACTACTGATCTTTACACTAGATCCCACCTCTTTTCACCTGCGCAATACTGACACAGAAGTTCTCTCTTCTCCAACTTTAACCAGCATTTTCTCCATGCTAGACTATTTTTACCCTCATTCAAACATTGTTATCTCTCCCATCTTCAAATCAAACTGAAAAATTCAGCACCACTTCTCTTAGTAATTACCGTTCCATTTCTTTGTTTTCCCTTTGCTTCCCTCCACCTTCAAATAATAGTCTATACTTGGTGTTTTGAATTCCTTCTAATTCTTACTTGAACCTACTCCAACCAGGCTTTCTCTCCTGTTACCAAAACAACTGCCCTTGTCAAGGTCATTAATAGCTTCCATATGCTTGTTCTAATGGATGGTCTTGAGTCTGTTATTATTTGACCTATCAGCAGCATTTGAAAAAATGAATCACGCCCTCTTCCTTGATAAATTCTTCACCTAATTTCTAGGTCACCACACTGTTTTCTCTACCTTGTAGTGGCACCCCCTCCTCCACAAAAAAAAAAAAAAAAAAAAAAAAAAAAAAAAATTAATTTTGCATCTCCAGAAATCTTCATCATAATTGACCTTAGGACTATCAGCAAAAGGATCTCTGCAAAAGAGTTCAATGTAGTTAAACTTTCTATTTCCTGTTGCTCTCTTACAATAATTAAATTTGGCCTGAAAGAGATCAGCACTCCAATACCCCTTTACTAGTTTTTCACAAACATTTATGACTATCAAGTATAGTAACAATATATCTAGTATAGTAACAATATATATAATAGTTTGTAAAAGTTTTCATGCAGGAAGTGTGTTTGCAAACCAAAGTGTGATAAGACAAAGACCCTTTAACAAGGCCTCTGGCCTTGGGTTTAACAGAGATGTTTACATTTCAAAGAGAAGAGAAGATTTTACTAATTGGGCTCCATGGTAACCCCTAGAGTGGGAGGAAAGGAAGGGCAGAAGAAGCTCTCCCCTTCTCAGGTGCTGTCCTTGAAGGGTTCTCTTGCCCAGAACAATGAAAGAAAGAGCTGCTTTTGTGTGAAAAATTGTGAACTGAGCCCCTCCCCCTACACACTGGGTATAAAGTTCTGAAACTGCCTGAACTGGGGGTTCAGGGGGATTGATTGATTACCGTTAAAGCTTTGCCCTCTGAACCTGGTTGCAACCAAATAAACCCGTGTTCTGTTTTCCTATCTGGTGTCCTGCTTGGTCTGTCTCTACAACAACCTCACTGGTGTGGCTCAGTCTGTCTTTCTCCATCTGTACATCTTAAGGATCTTATCATTTCATGACTTTCAATCTACTTATTTGCTATCAACTCCCAAATTTATACATATCCTTGACTTCTTTCTTGAAATTCTGATTCTTATATATAACTATCTATTCAACATTCCACATGAATGTCAAATAAAAGTGTCAAATTTTATTCAAAACAAACTTCTGATCTTTAACCCTAAAGCTGTTAAGTCATCATCCTCATTTCACTGTGTTAACTCATTCTTCTTGTTGCTAAGTCTAAAAATTTTGGAGACATCCTTGACATCCCTTTTTCATACAATTCTATCAAGAAATTCTGTTGGTTTCACCTCTAAAATAGAACCAGAATTTGATCTCATCGTCTCCCACCTGGACTACTGCTCAGTTTGCTTCCTACTTTCTGCTTCTACTGTGGTTTCCGATAATCTAAACTCAAATCATCAGACAGTGATACTTTCAAAATGTACATCAAGTCATGTTACTCATTAATTCAGAATTCTTCAATAGCTTCCCATTTCACACACAGTGAAGCCTAAATTCATAACAATGGTCCAAAAGCCCTAATAAACTGGTTTCCCTTACCTTTCCAACCTCATATCCAATTTTCCCTCCTTGCGATTCTGGGCATGCCACTAATCTAAGGCTTTTGCACAAGCTGTTATATCCACTTGACTAACTCCCTCACCTCCTTTAAGTCCTTGCTTAAATTTCACCTGCTCAGGTGCCTACCTTGATCACCATATTTAAAACTGCAGCCCTTCCACCTGTACCAGTCGTTCCCCTTTCTCTGTTCTGTTTTTGTTTTACCTATAAGACTCACCACCCGCCAGCATGCTATATAATTTACTTTCTATGTTTACTGTCTATCTCCTGTCCACTAATGTAAGCTCCACAAGGGTAGGAATCACTATGATATATCCAAAGCATAAAGGTTATAGCTGATGCTTAATAAATGCTTTTATTCTGCTCCTTGTCATCCTCAATAATTTTTAAGAAGGTAAAAGGTCCTGAGACCACACAGTTTGTGAAATACTGAATTAAACAATTATCTTCAGAGAACTGACAGCTGGGTCAGTTACACCTCTATCTCCCTTTCCATTTCTTTCACATACACAGAGCATACGCTGTGGGAATCTAGGGCTTTTCCTACAAGAATAAAATCTCAAGAAGGGTCCTCTAGGCCAGAGCAATGTTTCCCAAAGTAGTCTGGAAAAACATTTGAGCTGGAATGAACATTTGGTGTGGAAGAATATAAGAGATCAGCCCATCTGCACTCCCTAGGCACAAACCTGTGCACAAATATGAATTGTCCATTGAACAGTACCTCAGATGTAATGAGGCTTCTTCCCATTGAGGAGAGGGCTTGCTTATCTGGGGCCAACAGATGGATGTCCTAAATGACAAAGGAGTAACTGATGTTTGTAATCTACTGTGCCTTGTTTCTGGTTTTACATTTACAATACGGATTTTAAAGTTTCCTCTAAAAATAAATTTAATTTTCAAAATTGAGTTTATTTAAATAAAAGTATCATAAACATATTAAATATTTGAATATGGCAAAAATTATTAAGTGAGGGAAGCCTAAGAAGCATTGCTCTACGCTTAGCAAATCATTCATCTGACTGGGATGGGTCTTTGATGTAGTTGTTGGGGGGATCTCAAAAAATGAAGAGAAATGAAGAGAACTTCAGGTGAACTTTGACTTCCAAACTAACAATGGTAAACAGTGAGGGGGCAACTCTGCCTATGAATGAAAGGTCAAAAACCTTTGTTTTGGCATTTGTGGAGGTTATCTAGTTTCTACTTGTTTCTTTCCTAATGAAATTTGTTTGCCATGTTTCAGTCACTTCCACAAAACTTTTGTTTATCCCCATGTGTCTCCTACAGTGTCTGAGTCAACATTACAGACTTCTTTCCCCCCTGGAAACATGATGTGATCATATATTTGATAAGGGATTGGTGGCTGGAATATATAAAGAACTCTCTATTACTCAACAACAAAAGAGCAACCCAATTAAAAAATGGGCAAAGGATTCAAGTAGACATTTCTCCAAAGATGAACAACAAAGGGCTGATAAACACATGATGAGATGATCAGCATCACTAATCATCAAAGAAATACCAATCAAAACCACAATGAGATATGACTTCACACTCATCAAGGTGGCTCTTGAAGACAACAAAAACCCTGAAAATTGGGGATGGGAGTAGGAAAGTCAGTAGAATGAATCAGACATAACTTTCCAATGTTCATATATGAATACACACCCAGTGTAAGTCCACATCATGTACCACCACAAGAATGGGAAGTTATGCTCCATGTATGTATGGTATGTCAAAATACACTCTAGTGTCATATATACCTAAAAAGAACAAATAAAAACATTTTTAAAAAACAAGTTTAAAAAAAACAGAAAATTAATGATGGTGAGATTGTGAAGAAACTGGAACCCTTGTGCTCTGCTGGTGAGAATTGTAAAATGGACCACCACTATGGAAAACAGTTCTTCAAAAAATTTAAAATAGAATTATCATGTGATCCAGCAATTCCACTTCTGGGTATATACCTAAAAGAAAGCAGGAACTTGAAAGATATCTGTATATCCATGTTCATAGCAGTATATTATTCACAATAGTCAAAAGGTGGAAGCAATCCAAATGTCTATGGATGGATAAATGAATAAATAAAATGTGATAGATACATATAATAGAATATTATTCAGCATTAAGAAAATTTTTTTGACACATACTACAGTATGGATGAACTTTGAAAACATTATTCTAAGTAAAACAATCCAGGCAGAGAAAGAAAAACATTGTATGATTCCACTTGTACTTTAAGTAGTCAGTGTCAATAAAGACAAGAGTAGAATGGTGGTTGCCAGAGGAGGGAAGGAATTAGGAGTTCTTGTTTAATGGGTACAAAATTTCAGTTTGGTATGACGAGAAACGTTATGGAGATGAATGATAGAGATGTTTTCACAACAATAGTAACTTACATAATGCCACTGAACTGTACGATTAAAATGGTTTTAGTGTAAACTTTATGATATACACACACACACACACACACATATATTATATATATACATATGTATATGTATGTATATATCCACAATTTAAGAAAACACTGTGAGGAATTATTAGTCACATTGCTTAAAATATAATCTGACTATATGTCACACTGTAAAATGTATAACCAGATATTGCAGAGATAACACCTAAAACACTAACCGGTGCCACTCAGGAAACCACAATAGTTAATGTAATTTGCACATCATACTCATGCTATGCACATGTTAAGAATTAGACTGATTAAATATTTTTTCTGGGTCCCCATTTAGGCTTTTCTTTTGCAATGCTGTTAATAGTACAGGAAAGCAGGCTGGGGCCAAAAAGGAAGCTCTGAGGCCATGTTGTGCTAGGAAGTTGTCCCCAAACAGAATACCAGTTATCCAACTAATGCATGATGCAACTGCACATGACCAGAGAGTTACGGTGTTGGCAGTTGCTCAGGCCCTACCTATTCAGACTTCTGGTTTATCTGGATCATTTTGCTGTGCAATACAAAATTTCCTCTGCAAGCTTCTTTTTTTGCAAAGAGTACTTGGTGATGTACAAAACCTTAAGTCGACATAAGCAACTTTTAAAATTGTTTTTGTTAATAGAAGGCGTTCTTTTCCTTTTTTCCTTTTTTTCTTTCTTTTTTCCCCCTTTAATTTTCTTTTTGGATTGAAACCACAGCTTTGTGCATGCTAAGCACATACTCTACCACTGAGCTACACCCCTAACTCACGAAAGATGATTCTTATATTGAAAAAAAATTTTATAATTTTATCTACTTTTTACCAAGATACTGCAATTAGTCACCCTTTCTTGTGAACCAATCTTTGTTGACTTTTTTATAATATTGGGACTTACATAAACTGGCAACTTTTTCTTTAATACTATCTTTAAAAATAGTTAAGATATGAAAGCATTCTTTAATTTTCCTTTCTAGGTGTGATAACTCTTGCTTTTTCCTCTCTGGTTTCCTATATGCTGTCTTCTGTTCCAAATGCCACATTCATTGAGGAAGACTTCATCCTTGATTTAGTCTCTGAGCAGCATGCAACTTTCCCAGCATCAAATAGTAGCAGAAGGGCAAATTATCAGGGTAGGTACAAATTAATGAGTGAGAATTGTTGCCCCTTCACATTAGGTTACCCTCCTCCTCTTGTTGGGGATCTAACCCAGGGCCCTATGCACTCTAGGCAAGTGCTCTGCCACTGAGCTATATCTCCAGCCCTAACTTTCTTATTCTTGCTATTGTTTTGCCAGTGAATAGTGTTATTAGGTGGACTGCAGGAAACTCTCCAGCTTCTAATTGCTTATTAAAGTCATCTTAATTATTCCTTAGCTATTATCTGTGTTTAAACCAAAGCAAAATAAAAGCCTGAAAGTGGTTTCTTGGGGCCCTTTCCTTCTGCTAACTTTTACATATCTTTGCTGTAACAAAATTTGTTCATAGAGTGTGGTGTAGAATCTTTGAGGTCTAATACTTGCTGCAATTAAGTCTTGTTAAAGTAGGGTTTTCCTGGCTCCTGCTGCTAGCAACCATTACCTTTGTTAACATTCTCTCTTTATAGACTTTAAAGCTCCATCAGATAGAATCCACTGCAAAACCTTCCAAACATGCATATTTAGATATTTTGTTCATACTTTGAATTCCTGGTAGTCAGACCAAGGGAATTATATAGGCTATAGTTAATCCAACTTAGGACAGAATTACCAGGTACCCAGTTTTTCATGCAGAGTTAGAGGAAATGTAATAATTCCATTAAAATCTCCAGTATTTCTAATTAATCAAATGCTGTTATCATTTTAGAATACATGACTTTTGCAAGGATTAAAAAATATTTTAACAGTAGATGGACATAATAACTTTATTTATTTATTTTTATGTGGTGCTGAGGATCAAACCCAGTGCCTCACACGTGCTAAGCAACTGCTCTAACACTGAGCCACAACCTCAATCCGAGAATATTCTTTTAAGTCCAACCTTGGAATATATTATATACTTTTAGGCAGCTGCATTTAGAGCTTTGAAGCCAGGAGTCTGCTGGGCACATGTAAGCTGCATGTGTCCTTGCAGCCAGCCCAGCAGGGGCTTATGACTCTATTGGCTGGGCTCCAAATTTATATTAGTATTGTCTTCCTGCCAGGTGGTATGTGGTGGTACTGAATTCTTTCCTTTTGAAATGTTGTTTTCTGTCTGGTTTTCATACTTTATTTCATCGTGAAGTATACCTCTGGAGAAAGGAATATTCATCAGCTATATTAGTAAAAACCAGGACATTTTAAATTAATACTTTTAAAAGTTAAATTTTGTTTGCAAAATTCTAAAATGAAGTTTTAGTGCTTTTCTATATGAAATTTTTTTTTGCCTTTGAAAGAATTTTGACCTGTTTATATAGGGAATGAATTTACCTGTAGAATACCACAAATAGAAAAAAAAAGCCCTTTCACAAAGAGGTTTTCTCCTAGTGTCTTTTCTCCTTTTCCTTCTTAGTAGAATACTTGGTTTTTAGTGGTCCTACCTCTGTGCTGAAAAAAAAAAATGTACTTCTCCACTTCTCCTGTAACTTGATGTATCCATGTCTGTCCAAGAGGATATAAGCAGAATTAGTACATGGAATTGCCAGGGAATATGCTTAAAGGGAAAAGGCTATTCTACTTTCTTTTTTGTGATCAGAAAATGTGAATATGATGACTAGTGCTTGAAGAGCCATCTTGGACGACAAAGCAGAAGCTATATGCTAAGAATGATAGAGTAACGAGTGGGAACCTGGTTTCTTAGCACCATGGAATGGAATATCAGCTCTAGAAAGACTAATTCCAGATTTTTTTTAATGTCAGGGATAAACTAATGGGCTATTTTGTTACATCACTGTAATTTTGGATTTTCTGTTACTCATTGAACCTAATTCAAATTATTAAGCTCTCAAATACATTGAAAATTTATCTCCTTTAAAAAATACACCATATTGCTGGGCATAGTGGTACACACTTTTAATCCCAGCTACTCAGGAGGCTGAGGCAAGAGGATGGCAAGTTTGAGGCCAGTCTCAGCAACTTAGTGAGACTCATAGCAACTTAGCAAGACCCTGTCTCGAAATAAAAACATAATAATTTTATAAGGGCTAGATATACATCTATAGTACCAAAAAATAAAAATACAAAGAAGAGGAAGAAGAAGGAGAAGAAGAAGAAGAAGGGGGAGGAGGAGGAGAAGGAGGAGGAAAAGGAGAGGAGGAGGGGGAAGACCTTGAGCCCCAGGCTCCACTCCTTGGGGCTCAAGGTCAGGCAAAAATCATGGTGGGAGAGTGTGGCAGAGGGAAGCAACTCAATGGTGACCAAGAAGCAACAAGAGAGGTCTCCACTTGCCAAACAGAAATATATACCCCAAAGTAATGCCCCAATTCCCAACTCCTCCAGCTATACCCTACCGCTTCAGTTATCACTTAGTTAATCCCTATGAGGGAATCAATCCACTGATTGAATTAAGACTCTTTCAACCAAACATTTCTACTCTGAGCCTTCTCCAGTTTTCTCACTGGTGAGATTTTGGGAGAAACCTCACATTCAAACCATAACAAATAATAATAATAATAACAACAACAGGGGATGGAAATGTAGCTCAGTCTGTAGAGTGCTTGTCTTGCATGCACAAGGCCTTGGGTTCAATTCCCAGCACCACAAAAATATTGAAAAATAAATAACAATAATAACAACAACAACAACTCTAATTTCTTTTGCTGAGGACAACTTCAATATGATGTTCATTTCCTTTGAAAGAACAGCATGCCTTGATAAATAGAAATAGGTTATTTAAAATAAATAGCTTGCTAATTCAAACCTGCCAAAGAAGTTTTGCTAATACAAATCAGTATTCATTTTCAGTTCTTATGTCTAATTCAATTGTGGGGAAAAAAAATCAGTGTTGTGAGTAGTTTGTGTTCTGATGAATCCAAAAGATTGAGTGTTGAGTTAATAAAAAGTATATTTTGTATTGGGGAAGATTGCTTTTGGAGGGTTATAATGTTTTATTTGTTGACCTGAATGGTAATTTCATTTATTCTGTAATTTTTCATTAAACTTTACATATGTTTATATTCTTTTTTATATTATACATCTCAGAATAACAAAGGAGTGAATTTTGTGTTTTTAAAATACAACTATCACTTGTTTTGAAGAAAATATTTTGGTTTTGACAAAAAGAAATATAAAATACAAATTTATATTTTATTAAATATATGTGGTATTTTTGTTGAAGCCATCCAGTAGGATTTTTTTTTTTTTTTCTCCAACACTCAGGATTGAATCCACAGCTTCCTGCATCTAGGCAAGAGCTCTGCCACTGAGCTATCTCCCCAGCCCTTTCTATTAAATTAAATGAATTAATTAGTCAGGCACAGTGGTAGACATCTATAATCCCAGATACTCAGGAGGCTGAGGCAGGAGGATTGCAAGTTTGAGACCAGCCTCAGCAACTTAGTGAGACTCTTGTCTCAAAATAAAAAATAAAAAGGGGCTTAGGGTCTTAAAGAAGAATGAAATTATGGCATTTGCAGGTAAATGGATGAAATTGGAGAATATCATGCTAAGCAAAATAAGCCAATCCCCAAAAAACCAAAGGCCAATTGTTTTCTCTGATAAGTGGATGCTGATCCATAATGTGTGTGTGTGGGGGGGGGGCAGTGGCAAGAGAAGAATGGAGGAACTGTGGATTGGGCAGAGAGGAGTGAGGGGAGAGGAGGGGGTCTGAGGGTGGGAAAGGGGCTGAGGGTCTTAAAGAAGATTGAAATTATGGCATTTGCAGTTAAATGGATGGAATTTATGTACATGTATGTACATAAATTATTTATGCACATGTATGATTGCATGAATGGTGTGACTCTGCATCATGTACCACCAGAGAAATGAAAAGTTGTACTCCATTTGTTTACAATGAATTGAAATGCATTCTGCTGTCATGTATAACTAATTAGAAGAAATAATAAAAAGGGGGCTGAGGTGTAGCTCAGTAGTTAAGCACCCAGGATTCAATCCCCAGTATCAATAATAATGATGATGATGATAACAATAATAATAATAATACCAGTGAGCCACATCCCTAGTCCTTTTTTATTTTTTTATTTTAAGACACTATCTCACTAAATTTCCCAGGCTGGTCTCTAACTTGTGATCCTCTGCCCCAACCTCCCAAGTGTGGAAGATTAGAGGTGTGCACCACTACATCAGTTTATCAAGTAAATTTAACGAAAGATAATTCCATCAAATTATTATACATTCAACATATAGCATCTACTTTAGTTAAACCCATTAATATACAGGATCTAGTTGAAATACAACTACCTCAAATCTTTTGTAGAATAAGTTTAGAATACAGGGTTGGATAGATCCAATTTAAAAAGCTGCAGAAAGCCAGGCATGGTGGCACACACCTGTAATCCCAGCAACTCAGGAGGCTGAGGCAGGAGGATCGCAAGTTCAAAGCTATCCTCAGCAAAAGCAAGGTACTAAGCAACTCAGTGAGATCCTGTCTCTAAATAAAATACAAAATAGTGTTGGGGATGTGGCTCAGTGGTTGAGTGCTGCTGAGTTCAATCCCTGGTACCAAACAAAAAAATGCTGTAGAAAGGTTCTAAGACATCTTCCATAAGAAATATAACATAGTAAAAGAAGCTCTGATCTTCATTACTATGCTTGAGCAAGGTACATATACTTTTTTAGCTTTAATTCATGCCATAAAAGATGTGTTATTATTCTTGTCCTCTGACCTCACAAAGTTGTAAAACTGCAGTGAGATATGTGAAAGACCTTTGAACAAGCATTTACAAACCTGTTATTAATATACAGAGTTGATTTAATATGGACATGGTCCAGATTAATCCAAGTTATTTGTGATTATGTATCTATATAAGGAATGTATTAATGAGGTTAATGAATGCTATCTGCTTTAGCACACAGACTTCTCAGTGATTTAACCCAACAAAGACTTATTCCTCTACCTCAACATAATCCAGTGTGTCAAGTGACCATTCTTGGTGGCTCTCCTTCCATTGTGGGACTAGAAATACTTACATCTTACAATTTTGTCATCTTGCAGTTCTTTGAGGAGCTGGAGTTGTAGCTCATTGGTAGAGCACTTGCCTAGCACGTTCGATCCTCAGCATAAAAATAAATAAATAAGGTGGAGCGGCCACCATCTTGGAACGGGAGGCGGAGCAGAGCTGACTGGGAGCGACCGAGCGGGCCGCCGCCATGAACCCCGAATATGACTACCTGTTTAAGCTACTTTTGATTGGTGACTCGGGCGTGGGCAAGTCATGCCTGCTCCTGCGGTTTGCTGATGACACATACACAGAGAGCTACATCAGCACCATGGGAGTGGACTTCAAGATCCGAACCATTGAGCTGGATGGCAAAACCATCAAACTTCAGATTTGGGACACCGCCGGTCAGGAACGATTCCGGACCATCACTTCCAGCTACTATGGGGGGGGGGGCTCATGGCATCATCGTGGTGTATGACGTCACTGACCAGGAATCCTATGCCAACGTGAAGCAGTGGCTACAGGAGATTGACCGCTATGCCAGTGAGAATGTCAATAAACTCCTCGTGGGCAACAAGAGTGACCTCACCACCAAAAAGGTGGTGGACAACACCACAGCTAAGGAGTTTGCAGACTCCCTGGGCATCCCCTTCCTGGAGACAAGTGCCAAGAATGCCACCAATGTGGAGCAGGCGTTCATGACCATGGCTGCTGAGATCAAAAAGCGGATGGGGCCAGGCGCAGCCTCAGGGGGCGAACGGCCCAACCTCAAGATTGACAGCACCCCTGTGAAGCCAGCTGGTGGTGGCTGTTGCTAGGAGGGGCACTTGGGGTAGAACAGGAAGGGGCACCTTCTCCAGATGATGCCCCTGGAGGGAAGCAAGAGGTGCCTCCCTCTGCCTCTCCAGGGGCACTTGAGTCTGTGGCTTTGGGGTGTCCTGGGCTCCCCACCTCCCTCTGGCCCATCTGCCTGCTGCCCCGAGCCCCAGTTCTGTCAGGGCCCCCAAGGGAGTTCATGCAGGACCTGTGACTTGGGTGGGGGTGGGGGGCTGCTCTGCTGCTGCCTCTAGGTACCTTGAAAAGATGCCCCACCATGCACCTTCCTTTGAAACAAAGGCTCTGTCTCCCCACCCCCATGTATGCTGCACTGGGTTTCTCTTCCTTCTCTCCCACCTTCCCAAGAGCTGAGGGCTTCCCTGGCCTTTGCTGCCCATGGCTACAGTCAGTGCCTGAGGCCAGCAGTGTGGCCAGGGCATCCAGGACCTGGGATCCAGAGCCCTGGGCCGGAACTCAGGATGGGCATGGGGGTCGCAGGGGCCCAGCAGCCCACTCTTTCCCTGCCTCCCTTCACCCCTCCCACACTCACAGCTCCAGCCGTCCAGCTGCAGTGGGGATAGAGTATGGCTTGGGCAGGTAGGTGGGCGGATGTACTGGGCCTATGTCTTGAGCCCATAGGGAGCCTGCTCCTGCCTCCCGCTGCCCTGCCAGAGGCAGGCCTATGCGCTGCCTGCCCACCGTACCCCTTTGTCCCTGTGGCAGGCGGAGGCAGAAGGCCCACCGTGCCAGAGGCCAGGCACCAGCCTTAACCCTCACTCTGCCAGCACCTCTTCCCTATCCCTGAGGCAGCACATCAGGCTTATTCTCCCATCCCTCAGAGCCTAAGAGGGCAGAACCTCATCCTGTATTGCTACTTCTCTGGGAAATATGGGTGCAACCCAGGGTTGGGGGTCTCTCTGTTCACCCCTTCCAAACCCAGGATCCTGACCCCCTTGCCATCTGGCACAGCTTCTTCCTGCAGAAAACAAATCTGATCTCTACCTAAGAAGCCATGTCCTTTGTGCTGTCTCTTGCCTGTCCCATCCAAACTGTGCCCTGCCACCCCCCCCTTCAGCTTGTTTTTAAATCCCTGAGCTGCCCCTTGGTTGGGGAGGCCTACTCCGAGGTTCCCCTCTGGTATTATGTCAGGCATTTTGCAAGGAAAAGCCACTTGGGGAAAGATGGAAAAGGACAAAAAAAAAAAAGAAAAGAAAAGAAAAACAATAAATCTCACTGGCCCTCGGGTGAGCTGAGGGTTTTTGCAAGGAAAATAAATAAATAAATAAATAAATAAATAAATAAATAAATAAATAAAAGAAAGGCATTGTGTTCATCTACAACTAAAAAATAAATAAAAATTTAAAAAAGTAATAAAAAATGTCTTGGCTTCCAACTCTGCAGATTGGAAAGAGAAAATGGAGGAACTTTCGTCTGCCCTCTACAGTTTTGGACTTTAGGGTATCGTATGTTCTTCCCCTCACAAGTCCTCTGGCCAGAACTACTTCAATAGTCCATCTCAATTACAGGGTAATACAGAGTATTTGTGAACACTGCCTCTTACACCAGCCACTTAAATGGAAGTCACTTTATTTAAAAAATGGAGTACTTAATTTGAAGTCCATGGGATGGCTTTGAGATATCTGGGGCTCCCATAAAATTTTATTCCAAAATTTGGGCTTCTTTGTGATGTTTGTTTTTCTAGGGAGAAGGTCTATAGCTTTCTTTATCCTAAAAGGGTAGTGAGAAAAAATGAAAGCTAGGAACTACTGATTTAAGATAAGGGGGAGGACTATGAAAGTGGGTGTTATCCTTCCTCTTATATTTAATATTGGCTAATTTACTGCCTATTTGATATAGATGACATATGGGTAGTAGAAGTTCCACATACAATGGATGGCTTAGTCATTGGGCTAAGTGTTCTTTTTTCACATCTTATCTTTAATCTTCACATTGCCTTTAAAGGCAGATATTCTTATCCCCTTTGTGCAAACAGGGAATCTAAGAAGCCTAAGGATCTCATAAAATGCCTCAGGTTACACAACTAGTAGAAGGGAGGAACTACAATGTAAATCTAGGACTTTTTTAGCTTCAAAATCTCCCTAATCACACTGGGTAGATTAGGTGTTTATTATTCACTAATAATGAGATGTGAAAAATAATACAGCCTGAGCACATTTATGATTTTTTTCTCCTGCAGACTGAACTAACCAAAAGAAATGTGAGGTTTCTGTGGTTGAATTAACAGATCACAATATAGATAAAAATCTGTTGCATACAGAACTGGCTACAAATGGAAAAATACCAAGTAGCCAAGAAGAATCTTCGGATTCATGGTCAGATAGAGAAATGAATTGATAAATAAAAAAATTTGCTTATACTGATTTTGAAATAGTTTTGTAAATAATTTTCACAATAGTTGCATTTATTCAGTGAAACCATTTTTGTTTTTATTTTCTAATTTTTTCCTGAATTTTCCAAAATTTTTCTCAGATGTAAATCTGATTCAAAACATTAAATATTTCCGTAAAGTACCAAGAGCAATTAATGATCCTATGGGCACTTAAGAGAACACTGTGCAGTCATCATCACAGAGCATTCTTGGCAATTTTACCAGGATATTGTTTTGGTTTTTTTTACATTTATTTTTTTTGTAAGGGAATCAGAAGTGGGAATTTGCACATTATTGTTGTTGCAAACAACAAAAATCAGCTCTGGTTGTATCAAATGAAATAGAATTGATTGCAAGAGTTTAGAGAAATCTAGAAAGTTGGAGAAACTGAGTCTGGACAAAGAACAAGAAACAAGTTGTTCTCAAGGGTCAGGAGAGAAGTTCTCAGCGAAATTCATATGACAGTAACAACCTTTTATTGGTGTGTTTTCATAACAGCACTTCACGGATCCAAAATTCAAAAGAGTGTCTAACTATCCAAATCTAAATCTCAGGCTCGATTCCCCAACCTTGCTACTTCCTCACCCCACACCCCAAGTTCCCTTAAGGGAGGGCAGCCACTCCTCCCCAAATTACAAACAATAAAGTGTTCTCCAAAAAAGAGATTGGGATACCAAACAGGACAGCCAAACAACAGTAACTTTTCACACTCTAATTGGCCTTCCATCATCTCACTGGCAATTCAGGCTCTTTGTGGATAATTAGGAAATTAAAAACTCAAATGTCTTAATCAAATTTATTTATTCAGTTACATATGCTAAAGTAAATTGTAAATTAAATACACAATTAATATATTAACTTAGAAATACCGCTTATCTCTTATATTCTCAATATTTATCAAAGAAACAAAAATTGAGTAGAGGCATGTCTTTACAAAGAATGTGATTGATTATACTAAAGTGGCATAATAAGAAACAAAAAATTGTGAGTAGGTAATAAAAAGAAGTGGTGCACAGGGAAAAAAAACAGAGATGAACAAACAATGTGGAAGAAAAGAACAGAAGAAAGTGGTAAGAAACATGGATGGTAAGTCTTTGGCCGTTTCTCCCTCACTGCTTTTGCTAACATGTCTCTGATCATCCTTCTCTTCACCATTGCTTGGATCAGTTCCCTTCTCTTCTCTCCAACCAGAAGCAAACACTATTCCAAGCCCCTTATAGGGATTGAAGGTTGATTCAGATCCCAGAAAACCAGAACCAATTCCTGCCACATACAGCTTCCCTAATAATCAAATCAGTACTTCCAGAAGGTGGTGCTGGCAGCAGTAGCAAGGGTGGGTTTGGGCAGAAGCTTGGTGGACACAGGCAACAGTGACCAAGAACCTGTCCCCCCCGCCCCTTTTTTTTTGCTTTAGTAACCCAAACATCTCCAAAAGAAAAGGAAGCAACTCCTATAGCAGAACCCAGTAAAAAAAACAGAGTTCCCCACCTCAAAGGCCCACCTAGGGCCCACCAGGAAGTTCAGCAAAGCTCATCTGTTGAGAAATACTTTGTGACCATCTATTACATTCTTCCTTTTGCTTGGCTGAAACAGGATCTTAGGTTTAGCTATTTCATTTTCAAATTTTTCTTGGATGAGCTTAAGCAAAAAGAACTACTCTTGACCAACAGCTTATATTAACATAATCACTGGTTACTAAAGTCCTGAAAAGTCCATACAGCTGGAAATTATAGTCTATTTTGAAAATGGTAGTTGTATTAGACAAATATGCAGAGTCTAGGAGTAACATGCTCCTAGATATTTGCATATAACTCAAGATTTTGATAAAGTTAAAAATTAAAAGGAGTTAGATAGAAAAAAATCAGATTATGATAAAATCTTCCAACTTCATGTATTCTCAAAAAAATATTTTTTCTTTTCCTTTTTTTTTTTTTTTTTTTTAGCAGTCACCCTTTTAATTCCCTTTCCCTGTGAAACAATGTCTAAACCATGGCCAAGTTTTGCTCCATTCTGTGAATCAAAAAGATATTTTCTTTCTATCAGAAATAGCAATCATGGAAATTTTAAAAAAGGAAATGACTATCAGGACAAAGACTTAAGGAAGAATAAAAATAGTCAAAAATTTAGGTTTCATTTTATAGCAGGTAGTTTCTTTGAAAAACAGAACAGCACCAAAATAAACAATCCTATATTTGGAGATCTTTTTTTTAATATTTATTTATTTTTGGGGTGTAGATGGACACAACACAATGCCTTTATTTTTATTTATTTATTTTACTTTATTTTTTTAAAAGAGAGAGCGAGAGAGGGAGAGAGAGAGAAAGAATTTTAATATTTAATTTTTAGTTATTGGCGGACACAACATCTTTATTTGTATGTGGTGCTGAGGATCGAACCCGGGCCGCACGCATGCCAGGAGAGCACACTACCGCTTGAGCCACATCCCCAGCCCCTGGAGATATTTTTGATAAAAAATTGGGCTATTTATTAGAAATAACAAGATTTTTAAAAGGAGATCTGTAGGCTTTGCAAATTCTACTTGAAAAGTTAGCAATGGATTTGGGAACATATCCTGGTAATTGGGTATAGTAGGCTGATTGCAAAGTTTAACACAGAAAACAATGGTTTCTAAGAAAACCATAACATTAGCTTTGTGATAGTGAGATGGGCCGGTGAAACTTGAGAACAGGAATCAAAGTCCTTTTTAACCTTTAGAGCAAGCATGCTTTCTTTTTTGCATGGGTGTAAGGGCTTTAAAGCAGGAACAGTGTAAGGGAGATAAGTCTGGCTCTAAATTTCTAGAAAAAGGGAACTGGAGTTAAGGAAAATTTGAAAATAAAAATCAGAATTAAAGTGGGTAGGGGTTTATTTGGCTGTCAAGAATGCACTCTTTACTTAGACTGAAAGGTCAGACTTAGGGCCCAATTGGAAAGGAATGTACTTTATTAATACTCAAGGGAACTGGAAAGAAGAAATATCACAGCTGCTTTAGTTCTTCACAGTAGCAGGCAGGGTATATATCTAAGCTAACTAAATAAATAAATGGCTCTGGTGTTGGTCTGGCAGTGGAATAAGTAAGCTAGAATGAAAACCGGAAACCATTTAAAAGTCAGTTCTGTGTGGGAACATAAGTTAAATGGCTTTAAGTAACTTTTTTTTTTTTTTTGCCTCCTTTGTTCATAATTTGCACCCAACGATTGGCTTTGACTGGAGCAAACTTGTTTATACATCCTAAATGGTGACACTGAAATTTATCTAGAATGGAAGAGAATAAAAGACATGATTCCAAGAACTCCCAGAAACAGATTGTGAGTTCCACAGGTCACTAGGTCCTCAATAAGTTTGGTAATGAAAGAATGAACCCCACCTAACTCCAGAACTCCTTGAGTTGCTCCTGCTCATTTGTCCCTCTTCCTTTTTCATTTTGGCAGTTATCCTACTATCTTGCTGATAAAAAAAAAAAAAAAAAAAAAGGCTATCAATTCACGCTATCTGTAAGGGGACCTTAGCAAATACAATGTAAACAGAGGCTTGATAAACACGCATGCATACGCTGCTGTGGACTCAGCCACTCCTACTAGTTTCCAAGGGGATGAAAGATCCATCCCAGTCAATCCAGCCTCTCCAAATGAGGCCCATACTTACAGAGTGAGCTCAACTGACCCCATGTAGAATACAGACCATCCAAATCGCTGACTCACAGAATTAGAAGCAAATGATTGCTTGCTGCTTTAACCAACTATATTTTGGGGGTGATTTGTTGTACAGCAAAGTGAAACACCATTATTAAAGAGTAGATACCTACTATTATTGTTGTTCAAACAGAAAATTTTGCTACAGGGCTTTAGAAAACCTACATGAAATGGGAGGTTGCTGTGGATTGAATGTGTCCCCCAAAGAACCATTAAGTTGGAAACTTTATCCCTAATGCAACAATGTTTGGAGGTACAGTCTGATGGAGACTGTTACAAATGGATTAATGCCTATTATAAAGGGGCTTGAGGCTGCAAATCTACTCTCCTACTTTTTCTTGCCCTTTCCTTGCCCTTCTGTTAAGGGGAGATGAAGCCAGAAAGCCCTTGTCAGATACTAGCCCCTTGATCTTAGACTTGCAGCCTCTGGAATCATGAGCCAATAATTTCCTGTTCATTATAAATTACCCCATTTTGGAATTCTGTTATGCAGTATAAAACAGACCAAGGCAAGGATTTTTTTTTGTATTAAAATAAGTGTAACATTATTTTTATGCTGATTTATTGTATATTTTAAAGGTAATACATATGACTACTCTTCTTTTACCCCTATTTTTTTTCTTCCTGGAACTTTATTAATTCTCTTGAATCACAGTCCTATATAACTCTTAATTTATAGGTCATTTTTCTATCTTTGAAATAAAAAAAGATGTGTGGAAAATTTCCTTTCTTTTTAAGATTTTTTTTTAATACCTTTATTTTATCTTATGTAGTGCTGAGAATCGAACCCAGGGCAAATCACACACACACACACACACACACACACACACACACACACACAGCAAGCACTCTACCACTGAGCTATAACCCCAGCCCTAGGACATTTTCTTGATTTTAACTTTTAGTCTTTTCATTTTTTAAATTTGGCAACCCCCTTCTTATTTTCTAATAATTCTCTTATTTTATGTTGTTTGTTTTCTTATTATCTTGTTCATGGTTTTGAGATTTAATATATACTAAAATCTATTCAAGGACAATACTTAGAATATTTAAAAGTATGCCGAATTAGCTCTTCCCTCTGGGATTTTGTTAGTTGACCTTGCTCCTTCTCACATGTCCTGTTAGTTTTATCAAAATATGTGTGAGCTTTGGTTGTTAATTTAAATTTATGTATGATTGGGTTGATTAAACTAGTTTTCATGAGTTTCCTTCACCATTATCTGTAAGGACTGACTAAATATTTGAAAGGCTTTATTTTGGGTGCCTAGAACTCTAGCAAATCTTTTGCTTTCTTTAGACAGCAGATTCGTGTTTTTATTCTATGAGTAATTGCTGTGTTTAGATGTGGGGGGATATGTTAGTGGATCATTTGTCCCAGATGTTTGCTGAGAGTCATTTGTTAAATACTATGAAAACAGAACCACAGCCCCCTGTGGTTCATTATCTGTTGACTCAATACTTTGAGCTTGTCTCAGGCTCCACAGAGCAGATAGGTCCCACTTCACTGCTGTCTTTTCTTGTAGCTGTTTTCAGGTACAACTTGATCTCTGATTAACTTGCCAGTATGCTTTGTCCAAAATTTGAACCCACAAGCCTACAGAGATCTGATCTGTTATTTCCAATTCACAAATATGATCTAAATAAAAATAAATTATCTTTAAATCTTTCTGAAAAAATAATATATATGTGTTTACTATTTGGTATTTCTCTTATCATAGTTAAAATACACTGTCTTATTTATTAATAAACATTATATAACAATTTTCATAAATTTTATAGGAATTGTCTATCAGAAAAAATGATCTGAAGATGTTAGCTTATTGTGGATACTCATTTCATAAATGACTCATAAATAACAAAAATAATGGCAGAGTTGAAATAAAATTTATTAATTCTGAATTGGGTCTAAATGAATCTATAATGTTAAGTATTCTTATAAGACTACTTCAAAATGGAAGTATCAATTTCTAACAAGTATATTTTACTTCTCTTTCCACTACTATCGGTTAGTATTTTTTAATGTACTCACTGTTGTGCATTATTTTCGTTATCTTAGCTCCAAGTGATGGAAATAACTACTAACAAATACATGCCTTACCAAGAAAGGGTAACTATTAAGTACATATAGACAGAATTTTAAACTGAATGATATCTAGTTCAATCTCTTCATTATAATAATGAGAGAACTGAAGCACAAGAATTAAATGATTTGTCTAAGATAACAGCTAGGAACAGGTTTTCTTGATCTTTACCTTATTAAAATACAGTGTGCTGTCTTAACCATCAGCTTGATTTGTGACTGGTGACAGTAAAAAGTGGCCCTGGAAGCAAGCCAGACTTATTAGAAAAGAAAATACTTGTGTACAGAACTGCTTCTCAATAAATCACATCAAAATGATCACTATGAACACTGTAGGGCCCAATCTATCATAGACACAGAAAGTTGAACTCAGAGGTAGTGAACTAGGAAAAGCAATGTAAACTGTTACTACAAAGGAACTTCAAAGCCATCCCTTCTTCTCTCTTACTCACTTAACATCTTCAAGCCTCTTTCCCTTCTCTATCTTGTTTTCCCACCAGTGCTCCCCTTGTTAGCTTATGTTAACCAAATTATACTGTCATAATTTTTTTTTTTTTTTGGTACTCGGGATTGTACCCAGGGTTGCTTAACTACTGAGACACATCCCCAGCCCTTTTTATTAATTTTTTTTTTTAATTTTGAGACAGGGTCTCACTAAGTTACTAAGAACTTGCAATCCTCCTGCCTTAGCCTCCCAAGCCACTGGGATTACGGGAGTGCACTACTGTGCCTGGTGACCATATATACATATTTTTTTTAACCTGGTAGAGAAAAGGGTAAAAAATATGGAAATATATAAGCAGTCTAATTTGCTCTAAATCTTGATTCTTAGACTGTCTTAAGTATAACCATATAATAATTTTTTCCTTTATGTTTAAGGATAATTTTAAAATATTTTCTTTAAAAAAAATCATAGGTCTTTTGCCAGGCAGGTGGCACCAGCCCTGAATAGAAGCAACTTGGGAGGCAGAAGCAGGAGGATTGTGAGTTCAAAGCCAGCTTCGGCAATTTAGCAAGGACCTGAATAATTTAGCGAAACCCTGTATAAATTAATTAATTAATGAAATAAAAAGAGCTGGGGATGTGGCTCAATAGTTAAGCTCCCCTGTATTCAATCCCAAGTACAACAACAAAAAAATTGTAGGGTTGCTGCACTATGCACTTAGTTGGTCCATGTTTTTGAGGAAAAAAACTTGAAGAAAAATGAAGGGAACATTGAATATCATATATATGTAATATGTACATATCACATATATATTACATATATATAGAGAGAGGTACATCTCTATGAAACTTGCTATGTAGAGAATTAAACACATTTAAATAAGTAATCCAGTAAACTTACCAGATGGAGGTTTAAAAAGAAAAGAAATAAGAAAATAGCAGAATCATACTAATTCTACTTTCTTTTCCTACTATGTATTTTCTTATAAATACAACAGTCAACTCATCTGTGGCTTCAATTTCTGTGGTTTCAGTTATCAGTGGTCAACGGTAGTCTGAACATGTTACAGAGAAAATACCAGAAATAAAAAATTCATAAGTTTTAAATTGCATACTTTCTGCATAGTGTCATGAAATCATGCACTGTCCTTCTCTGTGTTACTCCTAACATGGATCATTCCTTTGTGCAGTGTATCCATGCTGTATATATTACCCATCCATTTATCTTTGGTTATCGAATTGATTGTTCCTGTATCTGAGTGCTTTTGTTCAAGTAAACCTTATTTTATCTAATTATGACCCCCAAAGCACAAGATTAGTAATGTTGGTAATTTGGACATGCCAAAGATAAATCATTAAGTACTACCTTTAAATGAAAAGGTGAAAGTTCTCAACTTCATAAGGAAAAGGGGGTATCACATGCTGAGTTTGCTAGGATCTATAATACAACGATGGGGGGACAGAGAGAGAGAACTACTTTTATTACAATATATTGTTATAGTTGTCCTATTTTACTACTAGTTCTTGTTAATTTCTTGCTATGTTTCACTTATAAATTAAATAAATTAAATTTAACATTAGTATGCATGTATAGGAAATAACAGAAGTTATGTAGGTACAATCAGTGATTTCAGGCATCTACTGGGATATGTTCCTCATAGATTAAGGGGGACTACTGTATGTAACCCCATATCTTGATACAGCATTAACTTAGCAATTAGATTGGGCATGGCAGTTGTAACCAATGCATCAATAACCTGAAAGAACAATTCATGTTCATAATGTAGTCCAAAGATAATGAAAAGTGAAAATTTCTCAGCTGTATTAATGACAGGTAAGTACAGGCCAATTTATAGTTATTCCATGATGACTCCATAATGGAGTCCCCAGTGTGTTATTGCTTTTAAAAATATACTTTTGAGTAAACTAACATTTGTTAGCTCTTTACTTCTATCATGTAATATTATCATAAAGATTAAAATCTTTAAAAAAAAATTTGGTTGTAGATGGACATAATAACTTTTATTTATTTATTTAATGTGGTAATTGAACCCAGTGCTTCATACATGCTAGGCAAGTGCCGTACCACTGAGCCACAACCCCAGTCCCAAGATTGAAATCTTTTTTTTTTTTTTGAGGGAGAGAATTTTTTTAACATTTATTTTTTTTAGTACTTGGCGAACACAACATCTTTGTTTGTACCGGGCCGCACGCATGCCAGGCGAGCGCGCTACCACTTGAGCCACATCCCCAGCCCCTTTTTTTTTTTTTTTTTTTTTTTATAACATAGAAATGCATTTGACTTTATTCTTTATTTTATTTTATTTTATTTTTTGGTGGTGCTGAGGATTGAACTCAGGGCCTTGTGCATGCAAAGCAAGCACTCTACCGACTGAGCTATAACCCAGCCCCCCAAGATTGAAATCTTAAAGTAGGAACTTATGTAAATATACTTGCAGCTCCTTGAGACTAGGGGCTACCCGTTTGAGTTTGGAACTTAAATATCTCTCAAAGGCCCATGTATTAAAAGCTTGGTGCTATTGAGAGGTGGTAGAACTTTAAAGAGTGGGTCCTACTTGGAAGAGATTATGTCATTAGGGTGTGCCCTGAAAGGAGGATGGGAATCCTGGCTCCCTCCTTTTCCTTTCTCTTTGCTTTCTGGCTGATCATGAAGGAAGTCACATCTTGTGCCACGTACTCCCACCATGTTGTACTTACCTTGACACAGACCCAAGAACTATGGGTCAACCAGCCATAAACTGAGTTTGGAACTTAAAAAACTCAAAACTGTGAGCTAAAATCAACCTTTCCTCTTTCTAAGTTAATTATCACAGGTATTTTTAAACTTAATGTGGCCAGGCATGGTGGCACACACTTGTAATCCCAGTGGCTCGGGAGGCTGAGGCAGGAGGATCACAAGTTCAAAACCAGCCTCAGCAATTTAGCAAGGTGCTAAGCAACTCAGTGAGACCCTGTCTCTAATAAAATACAAAATAGGGCTAGGGATGTGGCTCATGGTTGAGTGCCCCTAAATTCAATCCCTGGTACTCCCCCCCAAAAAAAAAAATTTAATGGAAATCTGACTGACACACTAATTCTGACTCCCAGGACTTTTTTATCCAGGGTTAGCAACATAGCTGTATCTTACATCTGTAAAGCTTATATATGTGAAGTCGGATGGTTCCAGCACAGACTGTGGGATAATTCAGATCCTCTGCACATGGTAGATAGGATCTTCAGCTCAACCTTTAGTCAGACTCACTACTGATAGGATCTAATCCTTTGTCTAATCCAATCTGTCCAGAAACTGATTCATCTTTTATCTTCTGTGTCTTCATCTTTGCCTTCTATATAAGGAGATAAGGAACCTAATTGTTACTTTTCTTTCAGTGCCTCTCTGCCCCTATCTCTTGTGAATTGATGAATTGGTAGATAAAATTTTCCCAATTTTATCTACCCTGGTGAGTGAGTTACTCCTCTGAATACCACTTTCTGTGATTAAATATCCAGGAGCTCCTCCAAAACTTCTCTGGCAGTATTTCCATCTCTTCCTGGAGTTTTTCCAAAGGCCTGGTATTGGATGTCTACCAGTCACCTGCCTTTGCTGACAACAATGTGACAGAGCTAGGATTCAAGCCCAGATTTCATCACCACCAGAGTCTGTGTTTATCTGAACTACATCCTACTACTATCTACACTGACATTTTTGAAAGGTTCTCTGAATAAGAGACTTGTCACAGGGGACTTAAAAAAAAAAATAGCCTTCTTGAGAACACTGACTTCCTAAACAGTTATGGTATAGGGGCAAAGCCAACTCTCGTGGTCTAGTCAAAGTTGGTGTTACTGAAGGGCTATTGCTCAAGATGAGATATTCTCCCCTAGCACGGGAGCTAAAGATGGCCCACCATAAGGTCACTTTCTTATTTGGCAACACAGAGAAATATGAAGATTTTTTTGGCTCCATAAATCAGCCTGTAAAAAAGAACATCTCAAACTTATAGCCACTAGATTAGGGGCATCAACCATTCAACCAATGCTCAGCATCTTGAGTCAGTATATTTCAGAGACAAAGGAAAGTAATGTACCTGTTGTATTTTAAAGTGAAGGGAGAAGTTATTTTGCTGCAGAGCTATAGCTTGACATTTTCAGCAAAATATGTAACCCTTTTTTTCAATCTTTGTTTAGGTTGTTCTGCCTACTACTCCCTGCTCAAGTTAAGTAGAATTGAGAAGAGAGTCCAGAAGGATGACTGGAAGCTAAACCCCAAACTTACCTTTGATCATACCTGCCGGGGTTTCTGTTCTCGCAACTAAAAGGCTCAGGGGTCACTCCAGGTAAACTGGACTGACTGGGCTGCGCAAAATAACCACACAAGAGACACAAATACCTTTTTCTTTGGGGTTGCTGTTACGGCTTCTCTGACCTTAAGGGTCCACAGGAAGAGAGAGCGAGAGCACGCACTGACCCCCTTTTAATGAGGAGAAGCTATTCAAATGAGGCAAGGGGTCAGGTTTCAGGGGGCCGAGTCTATCTTCATGATGTCTACTGTCAGCAGGTTGACTGACACCTGGGTAGGCCACACCCAAGGGCACAGTAAGAGAAGGGGACACACACAAGGCACTTCCCTGGAAGATTCTATCCTAAACAGGGCAAGGGGTTATATTACAAAGGAACAGGTGAGCGTAGCTTCACCCAAGGGCTGTAACAAGACATACCCATGCACGAGACACTGACCCTCGGACCCAAGAAGGGTGGGGAAAGCTCTGCCACATTTCTGTGACTGAGCACTTCAGCACCCAGCCAGGGAGTGTGACTCAGTCACGTGTGAGGTTGGTCTCCCACACATACCATTATTTTGGATAAATTCAGAGGATGGATAAACCTAAATTATGCAAACCTTATCTGTAGCAGCCTTGGGAATCTGCTTTTCAATCTCCTGTGCTTATCTGCAGGATAAGTTTTTGTTTGTTTGTTTGGTATTGTGGATTGAACACTGAGCTACATCTCTAGCCCTATTTTGTATTTTATTTAGAGACAGGGTCTCACTGAGTTGCTTAGCACCTTGCTTTTTCTGAGGCTGGCTTTGAACTCGCAGTCCTCCTGCCTCAGCCCCTGGAGCTGCCGGGATTACAGGTGTTTGCCACCACAAAAGCTGCAGGAACTATTATTGATGTCCAGCCCTAGCTGCTGGTGTATCAGAACTGAGGCCACTCTTGCTTCCCATAGCCACTTCCAGCCAATGGCAGGAGGGCCATTCCTGGAAGACAGGGTTTCCTCTAGTGAGTATCTTAGTTTCCAGGACTCCCTTTAGACCTTGCTGACTTTCTTAGAACTACACTACAGTCTATGACCTTTATTCCTTCCCTCCTTCTTTCTCTCACTCCCTTCATTCCTCTCTTCCTTGCTTGCTTTCCATGTCCTTCACAGGGGCCAGTCAGGCCTGCATCATAGTCTAATGGCCCTCCCATCCTCCTCCTGCTTCTTCCACATTACCCCTCACTGAGAATTTCTCCAATAAATCTCTTATACCGGGGCTGGGGTCGTGACTCAGTGGTAGAGCACTTGTCTAGCACATGTGAAGCACTGGGTTCCATCCTTGGCATGACATTAAAAAAAAAAAAAGTTATTAAAAAAAAAAAGGTTTAAGGGCTAGGGCTATAGCTCAGTGATAAAGCACTTGCCTACTGTGTGTGTGACACTGGGTCTCAATCTTTAGCATCACATAAAATAAAAAAATTAAATAAAGGGATCGTGTCTATCTACAAATAAAATAAAATAAAAATGTTTAAAAAAGATCTCTTATACATCTATACCATTTTTACCAGCTGCTTCTCAAAGAACTTGAATTAAATAATTATTTAACTATTTTGCATGTGTAGTTTAGGACCAAATAACATCATTTCTGAATTCAGGGGAGAATGTTATTCATTAGGAAGGAGAGGAACTAACAATGAATATATATGTATTTTATACACACACACACACACACACACACACACACATTCTGTTGAGCAATTAATTCTGTCAATCTACACAATTAGAAAAGTATTTCACTTCTGAATAACTTAACGTCTCTAGAGCAAGGACCTATATTTTGTAATAGTTATTGGAAGAGCCAAAAAGAAAGAGGTAGAACGAGTCGATTCCCATGCTAGGTGGAGTGCAATGAGTTTGCAGAGCAGGCTGTGCAATCTGGAAACCACAACCCTGCCTCAAGGCTTGGCTAGAGGTGATTAGGCTTTGAGAGATAGGTTGTCCTTTGTTATCTGTTCACTCATCCATACATTGAAGACCAGCGAGTACCCACACTGGTGGGCCCTGGATGTAACAAAGGTTAGACAAGAGCGTTTCCCTAAGAAGCTCAAGCCTATGGGGGAAGATAGTCTTGGAAACAGGCTGGTGATATGTCCTAAAACAGAGATATGAATGACTTGGGTAGCTAGAGAAGAACGTACCATTCTGCTTGGCAGGTGGAAAATCATTTAAAGGGGAAGCTGAAGGACAGTGAAAACAGTGGTGTGAAGGTTGATCCGACAGTGAAAACAGTGGTGTGAAGGAGCTCCATTCAGAGTTTTAAGGGGTCCCTGAGGCCCTGCAAGATGCTTCTGCCTACCTCCTTGGCACCACATTGCACCACTCTTGTTGGCCTTGCTGTAGGCCCTTGGCCTTCTCTCCTTCCTCCAGAATGCCAAGTTCCTTCCCACTCATACTGTCCATCCAACTACTAACTCCTCCCCTAGCACTTACTGTGGGCCAGATGCTGGACATAAAGTGAGCAAGGTGAACAAGGTATCTGCTCCCCTGCTTCTTATATTCTGGTGGGAGAGGCAGAAGATAAACAAGTAGCAATTTTTAAAAGTATTTTCCAATAATGTATGTGGAGAGGAGACTAAAACAGTAATATCATGGAAAAGATTAGGCAACTGCTTGAGGTTGGCTCCCAGTTCTTCTTCCCTGACCTCCGATTTCGGTGGTCTCAATAAATATCAAATACCTCTAGACCAAAAGTTCCTTAAGGGACAGTACTGAGTTGAATGTTGGGAAAGAACCTCACCAGAAGTTCAGCACGCTTGGAAAGAGGAATATGATGTAATCCTGACCTTTGAATCATCCTCAGGAACTTAAAGTCTAATTAGGAAGGTGTAGTAATTTCCTAGAGCTGCAGGAACACTATTATGAACTGGCTTAAGACAACAGGAATGTATTTGTTAGAGGTCAGAGGTCTGAAATCAAGTTGTCTTCAGGACCATGATGTTTCTTTTTTTCTTTTCTTTTTTTAAATATTTTTATTTTTTTTAGTTTTTGGTGGATACAACATCTTTATTTTATTTGTATGCGGTGCTGAGGACTGAACCCAGCATAAGAATCCTCTCCTCTTTTCACCCATTTATTTACCTGTTTATTATTGGTGATAATCTATTATCACTAGTATGAATTATTCCCAATGGTTTATAATGTATTGACATACTTAGTTATTTTGTTGTTCAAATTGTCCTAGATCTGGCTTATCAGAGTCCTATCAGCAGACTCAGGTGTCTGTGACATGTCTTGGGCATTACTATTGTTGTTTTAAATTAACATGAATTTCTAATAATAAATTTTAGTATTACAGTGGAAATAGAAGGAAAATAAAGAAGATTTTTTGGTGCTAGGGTTTGAACTCAGATCCTCATATATGCTAAATACACACTGCACCACAGAATTATATCCCCAGCCTAAGCAAATGTTTTTAGAATGAAAGTTTTATCTAACAGAAACTCAGAATGTGGCCCCTTATTGTTGTTCAAATAGTATTGAACAGAATCGCTTTTGTTATAAAGGTTTTTTTTTTTTTTCAATAAGTAAACAATTCTTGAGCATTATGTATGTAAAATTCTGTTAAGGCACAAAGGGACAGTAACAGAATTTTAAGAGACTGTCTCCCTTACATTAAAGAGTTGATAATACAGTTGTAGACAGAAAAATCTCTTAGGGCTCTTTAAAAGTTTGAATACAAACGAAGGCAAAGCACATGTAAAGATAATCAGAAGTTTAATAAAACCCTGTGTCTTTGCCTTTTTGAGCTCCCCAGAGGCTGCTGAAAGCCTGAACTTCCTAGACTCCCCCATGCACAGGGAGGCTTCCGAGAAGTGAGGGGTGGACAGAAGACAAGGAAAAACATTTATTCCCCAGAAGCACATGGACATCTGCAAATCAGAGAGCTGACATCAGTGTTTGCTAGGGGTTTGGTTATCCTCTGAGAATCACCCCTTTCAGAGCTAAAGGACTGGTGGTTGCTGTTCTGGAACCCCTACCCTCCAGCGATCCTGTCTTTCTTATCTTCAGAGGTTGCAAAAGTCCTTAGTTGCCACTAATAAACTTCTTACTCAAATTACGTAGGTGACTTCCTATTTCCCTGACCTACAGCACATGACCCGTCTCTTATTTATTTGTCACACATTTATATAGCATTTACTATGTATGAGCCTTGAGCCATGCTTTACAAATATGAATAAATTAATCCCCATGAAGTGGGTATGATTACTTTTCTCTAATAGGCACATAGAGATTAAGTAACTTGTCTAAGGCCACAGAGCTAGTCAGTGGTAAATCTGTGGTTCAAGCTCAGTAAGTTTGGCTGTAGAATCTAAGTTTTTATTACAATTTTTATAAATAATATTATGTGACTGCATTAGTCTGCTCAGAATGCTATAACAAATCACGTACTTCAAGTATATTAAACAACAGAAATTTGATTTCTCTTTGTTCTGGAGACTTAAAGACCATGATCAAGATTCCAATTGATTCATTTTCAGGTGGGAGCTCTCTTGACTTGCAAATGGCCTTTTCTCAGGGTAAGCATGCAGACAGAGATGAAGAGTGAGAGAGGAGAAGGAGAGAAGAGAGAGAATGGAAGGGAAGGAGAAGGGGAAAGGGAAGGGAAGGGAAGGGAAGGGAAGGGAAAACTCTCTGATGCCTCCTCTTCTTATAAGGACACTAATTCTATTGGACCAGGACTCCATGTCTTGACCTCCTTTAACCTTATTAACTTCCATAAAGGTTTTATATCCAAATACAGTCACATTGGGAATTAGGAATTCAACATATGAGTTTTGAGGGCATACAAATATTCAGTCCATAAGAGAGACCAAAATAGCACCAAAGAACATCAGCTACTGTTGTTATGTTGTGTGGTCCTAAGTCTCTTTTTCCCTGAGCTTTGAATGAAATGCCTGGTTCAAATCTTCTTTTTACTTCTCTCTATTGTGGGGACTTTCTTAAATTATTTAATCTGGCTGAGCCTCAGGCTCCACAAATGAAAACAAAAATATCTCTTGCAACATAGTGAGTATTAAAATAACAATGCAAAATGCACAATCTATACCAGCCACTCAGTAGGTACTTGATATATCTTAGCTCCCTGGTTTGAATTTTCCTTAAAGGGTGGTCCTCAATACAGTGGATCTATTGTAGTTATTCTTTTTCACCAGCATTCTCATCTGTGAATGTTTGTTGGCTATAGTCATGTTGGAGGAGACATTGTAGTGTGGCTCACTCTTCCCCATTCCATGCATTTGAGTAGGACTAATTCTGTATATATTACAGACTAGGAAGGTAGGGACCATATCACCTAAATTATTGTACAGCTTGCAGTAAGTGCAATATACAATCTTTCTGTTGCTTCCTGGAGACATTTGATTTTCTGGAGGCAGGGTGAAGGTTGGCTTTGTTAATGTGGATCACAGCTGAAGCAGTACAATCCTAGAGCTCAAAGCAGGGCAGCACCTTCCAGATTCCCTGGCTTCTTTATGGTAACCAAAGAGAGAGCAACTTTATAGGGCTAGTTTCTTGTTCTGGGGTTCATTATGACTGCTCTACCAGGGTCTGCTTCTCCAGCATTAGCAATGGTTTTGCATGCTCACATTCCTGTATAAATCCCTTTCTGCTTCAATGTGTTTAAGTCACTGCTATCTGAAGCTGAAACTGATTCAAATACTCAGAAAATGGAGAAAAAATTTTATGGCACATTTGGATATAAGCTCCATGGAAATCGAACTTTTCCCTTTCATTCACTGTGGTACTCTCAATGCCTAGAACAGTACCTGGCGTGACTCAATAAATAACTTTTAAATAATAATTGTTAAGTAAATTTCTGTTCTCTTAACATTTTTTTTTTTTGCATTGCACATTACCCAAAATTTAGCAACTTAAAACAATAAACATTTATTTAGTTTCCATGGTTCAGGAATCTGGGAACAGCTTAGCTAGGTAATTCTGGGTTGAGGATACTCACAAGGTTGACAGTTGAGAATTCCTTTGGAAGCTCACTCCTGTGGCTCTTCTATGGAAATTGGTTTTGCAGTTCCTTAAAAATTAAAAATAGTATTGCTATATGATCTAGCAGTTCCACTTGTAGGTAAATACCCAAACAAATTAAAAACAAGGTTTCAAGGAGATAGCTCTCTTCCTATGTTCAAAATAGCCTAACCATAATAGCTAAAAGGGGAAGCCACCAAATGTCTATCTGTAACAGATGAACAGATAGATGAACAAAATATGGTATATACCTATAAAGAACTATTATTCAGCTTTAAAAATTAGGAAGAAAATTCTGACATATGCTACTAGATGAATGAACCATTGTTACGATTTATACATGAGGTGTCCCCCAAAAGATCACATGTGATACAATGTGACAGAGTTCAGAGGGGGAACGATTAGGTTGTAAGAGCCTTTAACTAATTATTGAATTAATCCTTGGTGGGATTAACTGAGTGGTGACTGGAGGAAGGTGGGGTGTGGCTGGAGGAGGTGGGAATTGGGATGTGGCTCTGGGGTATATATTTGTATCTGGTAAATGGAGCCCTCCCTCTGCTCCTTAATCACCTTGTGAGCTACTTTCCTCTGTCACACTCTTCTGCCATGATGCTCTGCCTCACCTAAAACCCCCAGAAATGCAGCCAGCCTTCTATGGACTAAGACCTCTGAAACCATGAGCCCTTAAATAACCTTTTTCTCCTCTACAATTGTTCTGGTTGGGTCTTTTAGTCACAGTGATGAAAAACCTGACTAAGACAACCATGAAAGTTTTTTTTTTTAAAACAAATTTTTATTGGTGCATTATAATTATACATAAAATGGGATTCCTTATGCCATATTTATACATGCACATAATTTGATCAATCTCATTCCATATTACCTTCCCTTTCCCTCCTCTCCTACTTTTTTGTGATCTGTTTGCTCTGCTCTATTTTTATTTATTATTATTCTACCTAGTACATTACAATTATACATAAAGGTGGGAAGCCGTGTGGTATATGCATACATAGACATAGCATAATTTGATAGATTTCATTCCTCAGTACTTCCCAGGCCCTACATCCCTCCCTCCCTTTTGGTCCCCTTCTCTACTCTAGTGATCTCCCTTCTATTTTCATGAGACGATAAAGACGGTACTAAGCAAAATGAGCCACACACATTTTGTATTTCATACAGATGCTGTATGAATCCCCTCATATAAATTACCTTTAATAGTCAAACTCAAGAGACAGAAAGCAGAATGGTGGCTGTGAGGGGCTGAGGGAGGGACGGGCAGGGGGAGGTTTTGTTGAATGGGTATACAATTTTACTTTGATGTGATTAAAAAAAGTCATGGATGTGGACAGTGGTAATGGTTGCACAACAATGTGAATGTAAATGATCCTATTTGAAATTTTTTCTTTTCTTTTTTGGTGCTGGTGTTGAATCCAGGGCCTCGTGCATATGAGGCAAGTGCTGTACCACTGAGCCCCGCTTTCAGCCCCAAAATGGCTTTAATGATTTTCTGTTATGAAAAGAAATAACAGGGAAAAAGGCACATCTCCTATTTTTTGCCATTTTTGTTTGGCTTAGAAGTTAGTACTAGATCTAGCAGACACTCAGGGAGAGAGAAGTTTACCTTCACCTGGTAAGGGGAAGAGTATCCAAAGATTTATGGCTATACATTTAAAACTACCATGCCCATTAAAGGCTTTCATTCCAAAATAGACATCATTCATGTAAAAATAAAATAACACACGAACAAATTGCTAAAGGTGCTTGTCATAGACTTTTTAAGTGGTGGCCTGTTTACAAAAACTGACCCATAAAGTAAAGAGAGAATTTATCCTTATGTTGTCACTTAGTACTTAGTGTTTATCTATTTACACATCTGGGACATGAAATCAGAATGGGTTTAATGGAGTAAAATGCTGGTAAAGATTTGTATACATGTGAAATACTTCACTCAAACTCAGTAAGTTCTGATTCTTTTAGAAAGAAGATTTAATCGTAACGATTTCATATCAAAGGTAAATCCCTAAAGAACTGCACTTGAAGTTGTAGCCACCCGATATACAAAATTTGTAACAAAACTTGTAATCTGCATTTTAGTTGAATTGCTAAGGGATATACAGACAGACCATATTCTGGAGGTTTCTTTTTTATTTATATTAATTTATTTATTTTAATTTGTTATACATTACAGCAGAATGTATTTCTATTCATAGTACACATACAGAGCACAATTTTTTATTTCTCTGTACACAAAGTACAGTCACACCATTCTTGTCTTCATACATGTACTTAGGCTAATAATGTTCATTTCATTCCACCATCTTTCCTACCCCCATGACCCTTTTCTTCCCCTCCCTCCCCTTTGCCCTATCCAAAGTTCCTCCATTCCTCCCATGGAGGAATGTATATATATATCCATTGTGTATATATATACAGTTTCTTTATCCATTCATCTATTGAAGGGCATCTAGATTGGTTCCACAATTTAGCTATTGTGAATTGTGCTGCTATAAACATTGATGTGGCTGTGTCACTGTAGTATGCTGTTTTAAAGTTGTATGGGTATAAACTGAGGAGTGGGATAACTGGGTCAAATGGTGGTTCCATTCCAAGTTTTCTGAGGAATCTTCATACTGCTTTCCAGATTGGTTGCTCCAATTTGCAGTCCCTCCAGCAATGTATAACTGCCTTTCCCCCCACATCCTCACCAACACTGACTGTTTGTATTCTTAATAGCTGCCATTCTCGCTGGAGTGAGATGAAATCTTCGAGTAGTTTTGATTTGCATTTCTCTAATTTCTGGAGATGTTGAACATTTTTTCATATGTTCTCCTTTGTTCTTGGATAGGCAGAATTAGTATTGTCAAAATGACCATACTACCAAAAGCACTATACTGATTTAATGCAATTCCAATCAAAATCCCAGGGACATTTCTTATAGAAATTCCTCATAGAAAAAGCAATCATGAAATTCATCTGGAAAAACAAGAGACCCAGAATAGCCAAAGCAATCCTTAACAAGAAGAGTGAGGCAGGTGGCATCACTCTACCAGACCTTAAACTGTACTACAGAGAGAGTAACAAAAATCACATGATATTGACACCAAAACAGACTTGTAGACCAATGGTACAGAATAGAGGACACAGAGACAAACCCACATAAATACAGTTATCTCATACTACACAAAGGCGCCAAAAACTATATATATATATATTTGTTTTTCCAACAAACGATGCTGGGAAAACTGGAAATTGATACACAGCAAAATTAAATTAAGACCCTATATCTCACATGCACAAAACTCAACTCAATGTGGATCAAGGACCTAGGAATTAGACCAGAGATCCTGTGCCTAATAGAGGAAAACATAGACCCAAATCTTCATCATGTAGGATTAGGCCCGACTTCCTTAACAAGACTCCTATGGTGCAAGAAATAAAATCAAGAATCAGTTAGTGGGATGGATTCCAGCTGAAAATCTTCTCAGCAAAAGAAACAATCAGTGAGGTAAAGAGAGAATCTACAGAATGGGAGCAAATTTTCACCACATGCACCTCAGATAGAGCACTAATCTCTAGGATATATAAAGAACTCAAAAAAATTAAAAACAACAACAAAAAAACCCCCAAATAATCCAACCAATAAATGGGCTAAGGAATTGAACAGACACTTCTCAGAAGATAATATACCTTCGATCAACAAATATATGAAAAAAATGTCTTCATGGATTTCACCGGGTACACTAACATCCTGGGCCACTTGACACACAATGGATTTGGGATGGTCATTGGCCTTGGTACTGATAAAAAGCACTGCTAGGGGCCATGTTTGCCTCTTGTTTTACTAATGCCCTCAAAATTCTGTGCAAGGTCATAATCAAACAGCAAATATTTAAAGGAACATTTTCCACTCTATCCCAAAGTAACAAGCAGACATATACTTTTATAAGTTCTCTTTAAGTAGTGTAGTTTACCTGTGTATAGAAAGAACTTTTTTTTCTTTCAGATCTATCTATTCATTTATAGATTCTTACCTTTGCCCCCTTCTGTGAGAGACCAAACCATCAAACCATTCCCAGTTTAAAGTAACACCACACCGGCTGTTTTTGTTGTTGGTGGTGGGTAATATTGTGTTTGCTTCCCTTCCTTTTTCTTTTTTTCTTTCTCCAGACAGCGTAACAGAAGAGATGTAGTCATTTCTCAAGTTTAAGCAGTTGCTTTCTGGGGAAGCCAATTGTCAGGAGAGAGAACAAAGGAAAAAAAAAATCAAAAAGAGATCAGCACCTTCTCTCTTGTTTTTATAATTGTACTTGTTATTCAACATGCCTATAATGACACCTCCCCTAGGAGACAATAGAAGTTTATCAAAAGAGGGGCATAAATTACCACCAGTATTTACCAAAGCTGAGATTTCCGTGTTTCAAGGGCTTCCTCCTTTCATATCCTTTTCTTGGATCATTTCTTTTTCGGACTTCCTTTCCCCCACCTGCCCTTTTCACCTCACTCCCTCTTTCCTCTTTTTATCAGGGCTAAGGGAAGTGACATTCTTGGTTCCTTTTATGGCAGTAGGTCACCCACAGTCCTACTACCACCCAGAGTGGCTCCAGAGCAGAATGATTAATTGCATGGTTTTCTCCACTCCCCTCCATTCCTGTAAAAGCAGGTGCACCTGTAGGTTAGGAGGGTGCCTCTTTTGTCTTCATTGGAGGGATGGGGGCAGCTGGAAGGTGTTTTATTTGAGGGAAGTTTGCTAATGTGTATTTTCTCACTCTCCTGCTTGTGGAGGAGGAGATAGGAGTTAAACCAAGGAAGAACTGAAGATTTGAAAATCACTGGCAGTGAGGTTGGGAGTGTGGCTCCGCAGTAGAGTGCTTGCTTAGCATGCGTGGGACCCTGGTCTCCACCCCAGTACCACACAAACAAAAGGTAAAATCTGCCAGGCATGATGGCGCATGCCTATAATCCCAGCCACCAAGAAGGCTGAGGCAGAAGGATCACTTGAGGTGAGCCTAGGAGTTCAAGGCCAGCCTGGACAGCTTGATCCTGGTAATGAATTGGGACTCAATTGTATTGTTCTCCAACATCACACGTTGCTTGGCACATGAGAGACCTTGGAACTATATAACTGATATAACCTCTCAGACTACAAATTCACTTTCTATATTTCAGTTGCTAAAGGTTGTTTCATGATCACCAGTTTAATCATTTATTTTATAACCTTAGCTCAATAGTCACAGTCAACATCCAGAACAATATCAAGAAATGCTTCCCTATCTAAGAAAGTTTTCTCTCCCCATCTCAGCTCCCTCCCTTCCTTTCCCTCCCTTCCTTCCTCCCTCCCTTCCTGCCTTCCCTCCTTCTTTTCTTCCTTCTTGTCTTCTGAGTACTGGGGACTAAACCCAGGGCACTCTACTACTGAGCTATATCCCCAGCACTTTTTATCTATTCTTTTGAGTCAACTTGCAATCCTCCTGCCTCAGCCTTCTAAATTGCTAGGATCACAGGTGTTTACCACCATCTCTGTCCACTAAGATAGTTTTCTACACAGATACGGTTCTGAAAATGTGAATTATTTTCAGTATGGAGAAACATATGCTAATGTTCAGCCCCACCCCACCCCAACCTGCCTGGTCGCCAAAAGCAGATTCTGAGGTGGACACCAGTGTGTGGAATGTTTAAGGAGTTCTCCTGGAAGCTTATCCCTGAAAGGGAAGGAAGGATTAAGCAAAAGGGGAAGCTGTGGAGTGATGGAATTCTGAGGAAAGTTCTGTTCAGCCCTAAGAGAACTCTGAGCCCCTTCAGAACTGTCCCAGCTGAGTGAGAAAGCTGGGTAAATTAGTCACTGGATGTGGGCCACTTGGGAGGGGTAAAGGATCTTGGGTGAAGCATTCCCTTTTGCCTGAGGTGATTCCCCAAATGGTAGACAGCTGGGAGCTGTCCTCTGACGTCCCCCCTCCCCACAGCCCTCATTCTTCAAGGAGTCTGAGTCCAGAGTACAGCATTCACTACAGTCCAATGCCCTTTTACAAGGAGAACACTCCAGATTGTAAGGGGAACACTCACCTAAACCTGGGGCCAGGTCATCTCCAAGGTACAGGCAGAAGCCTCTGCGCCTCAGGACTGGCTCACCAGCAAGCTCTGACCACACATCGCAGTCAGAGAAAGGAGAGTAGAGAAGGCTTGTACCACCTTCCCTCCTCTGGATCCCTTTCACTGTTCGACTTCTCTGAATGGCCATTCAAATGACCTCATCTCAGGTCAGGGAGGAAGTGGCTCTCTGGCTGGGATGGAGCAGACTCGACGTCATGCCTGCATTATACCTTCTTCTAGTCGTCCATCTGCTCTCAAGTCTCAACCTAACAGACCTTTCCTCTGTCCCATACATGAGACCTCCTTACTATCATTTGTGATCACCTGAAAATATGACCCCTGCCCCCTTTTCCTTTCTCTCCTCTAACGGGCTTGTCCTGAGCACCACACTCAGTGGGGTATGGTCTCCAGAATCCCCTTGAGCTCTTCCAGTGCCATTTAGGAGGACAGATATCAAGAGCAGATACCACTTTCTGACATCCTAGAATAGACTGTGTCAAACTCAGAAAGAAAATGGAAGAATCAAGCCGTAGCAAATCACTCCTTCTGGGCTACGATAGGTAATGTTTTTATATTTCTCTTCAAAGCTTTCCTTTGGGGCCGAGCTTTGTAAAAATGCTTGTCAGACCATAAGACAAGTTCTACGACTTGTTTATATTTACAGAAGACTTTTAAATTTACATCTTATTTGAAATCTTTGGATTTTGTATGATGAATGACAATAAAATCACTGTCAGATATTTTAGCCTAAATGGAATCAAATAGGGTTTTATATGTATACATATGGAAAAATAACTGTATACATATGGAAAAATAAGGAAGAGTTGAACCTGAGTTCAGATTCTTTCTTGTTAGATAAGAGATTTATACAGGACACCATGTTAAAAATCAGAGGTTTTCTTCTATTTTAAAAAGAACATTTTCTTTCTTTCTTATTCCTTTTCTTATCTTTTTTTTTTTTTTTTGTGTGTGTGTGTGTGTATGTGTGTGTATGTGTGGTAGTGGAGTTTGAACCCAGAGGGACTTTACCAGTGATCTACATCGACAGCCCTTTTTATGTTTTATTTAGAGACAGGGTCTTACTGAATTGCTGAAGCTGGCCTCAAATTGAGTTCCTCCTATCTCAGCCTCCAGAGTTGCTGGGATTACAGGTGTGCACCACATGCCTGGCTTATCTTAAAAAAAAGTTTTGAAGTAATGAAAGAGAAGAAAGCACAAGAAAATAAACAGTGCACAATATGGAAAAGAAATAAAGAGCATGGCAATAATCTATGTGAAAGGATCTCAAAGAAAAAGGAGAAGAAATAATCCTTCAGAGGCATCAGATCAATTCCTTAATTCTAATTCATAATGTTTATGATTTGAAATTGTCTTGCTTATGAGAGAAATACTAATTTTTAAAATTTATTTTTGTCTCAGCATTTCCATTCAGTTATGCTGGTGACAAGAAGTGCTAAGAGCCCATTTATTCTGAAAGGAGTGCTGGACACAGCCACATACTAATCTTAAGATACTTACTCCACCTTTTACCTTGACTGTAAAAGAAAAAAATATGGACTGATAAAGTAAGAGACCTCAAGAGACCCCACCTGTTCTCCATTATCACTAAGCCAATGAGCATTAAAGTCACTGTCTAATCCAGCCATGGGTTACCCCAAAGCTCATGTTCTGTCCACCAGCCCAGCCTGACTCCTAAAAAAGACCTCTCTGTAAACGTCAAGAACCTGTTACTAAAAAGGCAAAATTGAAAAGATGAAAGAAAATGCCAGGATCAGATTTTTATGGGGTAACCGGATTTCAGAGAAATCCATTAGGGGAAGGGAACTAAAGCTTTTTAGTTGAGGACCGAATTTCTGACTCTTAAAGAGATTATTTAATTTGAGTTCCTCAAGATAGCATATGAACAATTTTCCAAGGAGAAGAGTTGAGAGATTACATCAGATTCTGAAAGATGTCTGTAACAACCATGAAGGTTTCATTTTTATGCTAAATGATTAGACATAGAAGGCAAAGACAAAGTAGAAAGCAGAGGAAAAGAAGTAATGATGGAAAATGAAATAAAAAGGAAGGGGGAAAAGGAAGAAGGCAGGACTAGGTAGAGTAAAGCAGTTCTTGCCACCTCTTCTTTTGATTTGTTCCTTTTAGATATACATGACTGTCGAGTGTTTTTGTTTTTGTTTTGTTTTTGTTTTTTTCTTTTACATATTATACACACATGGAGCATAACTTATCCTAACTAAGGTTCCATTCTTGTGGTTGAGCATGATGTGGAGTTATACTAGTCATGTATTCACATATGAAGACAGGAAAGTTAAGTCCTCTTCATTCTGCCATCTTTCCTATTCCCATCCCTCCTCCCTTCCCTTCATTTCCCTTTGTCTAATCCAATGAACTTAAATTTTTCCCTCCTTCCCTCTTATTGTGTGTTAGTATCCTCATATGAGAGAGAACATTCGGCCTTTGGTTTGGGGGGATTTTACTAACAAATGCTATAATTTCATTCTTCTTTATGGCTGAGTAATATTCCATTGTGTATATATACCACAGTTTATCCAGTCATATGTTGAAGGGCACCTTGGTTGGTTCTGTAGTTTAGCTTTTGCGAATTGAACTACTATAAATATTGATGTGGCGGCATCACTGTAGTATGCTGATCCTTTGGATATAAACCTAAGAGTGGGATAACTGGGTCAAATGGTGGTTTCATTCCAAGTTTTCTGAGGAATTTCCATACTGCTTTCCATAGAGGTTGCACCAATTTGCAGTCCCACCAGCAATGTATGAGTGTACCTTTTCCCCCCACATCCTCACCAACATTTTTTGTTACTTGTATTCTTGATAATTCCCATTCTCACTAGAGTAAGATGGAATCTTGGTGTAGTTTTCATTTGCATTTCTTTAATTGCTAGTGATTTGAACATTTTTTCATATATTTGTTGACTGACCATATTTCTTCTGTGTAGTGTCTGTTTGGTTCTTTTACTCATTTATTGATCCAGTTACTTGTTTTTTTTGGTGTTAAGTTTTTTGAGTTCTTTATATATCCTGGAGATTAATGGTTTATCTGAGGTGCAGGTTGCCACCTCTTTTTAAAAAATATTTTCTTCACCTTTTTTTCCCCCAACAGTTTTGTTATCCATGAAGGAAAAAATATTGGCCTCGAGCCTCAAATAACTAATATCAAAAGTGCAGAAAGGAAGTGGGTCCTTCTTGCCTCTATCTTACAGACTTGAGGGTAGGTTGGGAGGTCAGGAAATGCTCTCTACTCTGAGAAGGTGGAAGAGTTGGCACAATTTTTAAGATCAGCATGGAGTTAAAATATCAGTCTATATGGCTTACTAAGCCACACCAAAGTTGAGTAAGATCATCCCATCAGACTCATTAATAAATGATGTAGTGAACTTATATAAAATACATATGCGTTTTGGGATTGGGAACAAGCTCAGATGTAGAGTGCATGCTTAGTAAGCATGAGGTCCTGGGTTCAATCCCCAGCACCCCCAAAAGTAATAATAAAATAAAATACATTTGCATTTTGGAAATTTGAAGTTTTCTTGACAGGTGTATGAATAAAGAAAAACCTGATTTTTTTAAATAATATTTATTTTTTAGTTTTCGGCAGACACAACATCTTTATTTGTATGTGGTGCTGAGGATGGAACCCAGGCCGCACGCATGCCAGGCGAGCATGCTACCGCTTGAGCCACATCCCCAGCCCAAGAAAAACCTGATTTTTGTGAAAACAAGTAGCAGAGGAAGTTCTGGATTCTTTTGCCAGGTCAACCACTAATCATTTTTTACTCCATTAACTTTTTCCAAATCATTACATTTCCTAATACTCTTCCTTCAAATGCAGAAAGTTTTATCTTTCATTGACACAAACTCAAAATGTGACAAAATTAGTTACAAAGATAGGAGTTTATTTTTAGGAGTCCAATATTTCAATAAATCTCAGTGTTATAGAACCGAATCCCTTTTATTCTTATTTTATTTTAAATTAACCTAGAACATACAGGTTTCACTGATGCGTGAACAGGAAATAGGGGTTTCAGTTGATTAGTCAGAATCAGACTGGGTTCTGCTGCATTGGCAAATAACCTTAAATTTTCCAGGACTTACTTGTGGCTGATACTGTCATTGAAAGTTGACAGGGGTTTTGCTTCATAGGTCTTAAGAAACTCCAACCAATATAGGCTCCACTATCTTGTGATACTACCATCTCAGCAAATGGCTCCAAAGACACCAACAGCCTACACACAATGTGGAGGACTCAAAAAAGTAAATCCTACTCTGGTCCCAACCTATCAGCAAAGAGATACAAAGGAGGGGCACATCAGGTGTGGTGATTCTCATAGTCCCATTCCCATTTTGCTATTTGGAAATAACAACATACTGTGTATACATTGTGTTGCTCTCAATATAGAATCATTCTAAATGGACTTTTTATTGAAAAGGCATGATGAGAAGGGAACTACAATGACAGCTCATACAGGTAAACTTTTATATAAGAACTCTTGTAAGCTATAAAAGTTTTTACATTTAAAAGGGTACCAGAATCATTAGAGAGCTCAATAGGGCACAGATTCCTGGTCCCTACCCTTCAAGATTTTAAAGCAGTACTAAGTTTGGGGCACAGTCTAGGAATTTGAATTTGAACAAGCTGCTGAGGGTTGTCATGCAGGTGGTCTTCAGGGTCTGTGATACACACATGTTAATGATTTCTATCTTCTGACGGTAATATGTCAGGGTTTCAGGAAGTGTGTGCGGTGGGGGCGGGGGCATTTCATTTTGACAAGTAGGGTGCTAAGAAGCAAATGGCTTTACTTCTAGCACATTGATCATCACAAGATGAAAGCCTTGGTAGAAATGGATCCCAAAGTGCAGAGGTGTGGGGATAAAAGCAGCAGGAAATGAAAGAGAGGAAGAAGAAGGTAGAATGCAAGAAGATGTGGAGTATCCCAGGATCTCGAGAAGATGCAGAGGAAGAACAGAAATAAAGGTCATGAACATCCCTGATAGACAATCATTTCTGCTGAGTGTAGAGATTAGTTTATCTGGGTCAACATATGGTCTGGTGAAAAAAGAGGGTGCTGAAAGTGTTCCACAATATGGTCAAGGATTTTTATGATGCTTTCATTTAATCCCACTTAACTGAGAAACTAAGACGGGGCTAAGAAGGGATAAAGTACCATTGGGCTCCTTATCACCATTGAAAAGGGGATAACTTGCTAAAGAAATGATCAGAGGCATGCATAAATATCCATGTAAAAAAGCTTTTGCAGCATTTTTATAATGAGAAAAAATTGCAGGTCATCTAGATGTATGCCAATTGGGAGTTGTTAATGCATAATAGGCTTCTTCCATGAGATGGGATGCTGCATAACCACCAAAAGTGGGATTGAAAAAGATAGCAATGTATTAGCAGTTTAACAAAATTTTCTTCCAATGCTGACTGCCATGAATAAAACAAGATACACCAAAGAAAACATCATCTAACGATGAATCTAGGAACTTTTCCCAACCTCATACCACAGAAATCAAGAAATCAAACTGAAAATACAAAACATCCAGTATATTCAAATACAAAACAATTAGGCCTAAATTGAAATAAAATTCTGGGAACCAATCCACAACTCCCTTTTTGGAGTGAACTACTATAGTGACAAGAGCTGAATTTCTGAAAAATCCCACTAATACTTCTCAATTTGGAGGGACAGGAAACAGGGGCCTGAGTTGGCAAGAGAAAAGATCTGGAATGTTCCACATGAGGCCCTTTTACCCCATTGTAAAGCCAAACATCAGTCCAAGGCCACAGTGGTGGGAAAGAGCCAGAAATGAGCTCCTAGCAGCGATTGTCCCTGAGGGCCAGGCAGCTGCGAGCTGGCTGGAGGAAAGCGCACGTGGCCACAACAGACAAGGCATTCACATGCTGCTGGGCTGGACTCTCACTCCATATCTGACCAGCTAGAGAGGGGAGGCAAGCCCAAATCTCCAGACCCATCACACATCCATGGAAAAGAGCTGTTTGTCTATTTATTGGACAGGCTTTTCTGGTCAAGAGTTTCAACAAAATCAGAAATAAAATGAAGGTAAACAGAGTTTCCAGCTTCGCCTAATCACTCTTCTGACAGCTTTGGGAGGGACAATTTGCGAATGATGCTGATTCAAGCCTGTAGTTCCCATTCCATGGGGAAGATGCAAATTGTGCTCTAGCAACCAGGGAGATAAGAAAAAGAGACAGATAGATACTATTTTGGGGTGAGTAGCAGAGCCATGTAGAACTGCCATTCTTTTAAAACAATGAAGCGAGAAGAAATGCTGTGTGCTGCCTATGCAATAATTCTGCTCCCATTTCCCCCAAAAAAGGAAAGAAGAGAAGGAAAGGACCTTAAAACATAGAAGACAAACAAAGTTCTCCTCAGCATCAAGTTTTAGAAAATCCCTTCTACTCTCAAGCAAGTCAAAAAGTGACATGGGATCAAAAGAACAGAATGGAGAAGATTGCACATTTGAGACCCAGGACGGTACACAATCCCTTCAAGGCAGGGGCTGTGAATATTTACTGAAGCTATGAATGTTTTGTTTAAAAATTGATTTGTGGGAAAAGTTATAGGCCTGTTGCATAGTCACTGGGGATACTGAAGCAAATGCTGTTGATTTTTTACCTCATCACTCATCTCCCCTCTTTACTGTGTTTAGTTCACCCTTCCTCCACATAAACATGTGCTGCGGAGTGAGCAGGCTCCACCCGCAGGCTGTATAGGTTGCTCAGTCCCAGTGCACCAGTGAGCAGCATTGTCCTCCTGACTGTTATTGGTCAGAAAGGGCACATGACACAAAGGGATGCAATTAGACGAAAAGAACAGGGCCTGTCCCATGGTGCAGGGACATGAAGAAAGGACCTTTAATTACCACAGGAAGCCACCTCGTGGCCATGAAGAGAATACCCTGCCAAAGATGGGGGAGGACACAACCTTGATGGGGTCATTAGCCCATCGTACCTGTGGACTTTTTACCAGCTGAAATCGTGCTTTCCTAAATAATCTGTTTTTATTTTCTTTCCTTTTTACACATTTCCATAAATTTAATTTTTATCTTATTTGTCTATTTTTGGTGAATGGGATTAAAATGTTTGAGATTTTTTGTTTTTTCTTTTCTTTTTTAAGACACAGGGTTTCATTATGTTGCCCAGGCTGACCCTGAACTCCTGGGCTCAGGTAATCCTCCTGCCTCAGCCTCCAGAGTAACTGGGAGTATAGGTGTATACTGTGCCCCTCTCCAATGTTAGTTTTACAAAGTATATTTAAATGCTATCTCTGCCTGGGGGAGTGGGGTGGGACCGAAACTGGAAGAAATACATAACAAAATAATTGCTATTTGATGGTATAGTGTTTCTTTTTGTCAGGCTTGTCCCCCTATAATGAACATGGAATGAAATGCATAAAGATTTAAAAGATAAGTAAAAGTTTTTTTAAGAATTAAGCACTTTGATTTTGTCAACATTTTCAGTTTCTTTCCTCTCAGATTTGAGTTTATAATATTTTGCAACTATAAAATGAGAGAGAGAGAGTGAGAAGAGAGAGAGAGCAAAAAAACCTAAAGGCACGTCCCTTCTTCCCAGTCCCAGCATGAAGTACAAACAGACTCCACATTGTTAGATCCAGGCATAGTTGGCCTCGCCACAACCCCACGACTCTTCCAACTGGAGCATTGAACATTTTCCTTTTTCTTCTCATGGGATAAAGCTTCCCAACACTAGTAGTTTTAGGAATTTTGCTGATATCGTTTACTTCAGATATATAGCAAACCTGGCCCCTGTTCATATTGTGACATTATATTTTAAGTATCAACAATCAAAACAAAAGATGGTTTTTCATGCCCTGAAAATAAATGCTCAATCCAAAATTGCAAAGGGAAATTTGTCTTGAGCATCTCCCACTCTCCATCTTCTATCTTATATTTATTCTTATCACATACCATGTGGGAGGTGCTTTGTATACATTAAAAGCTTTGTATTAAAAGTATTTTATAGATACGTCTTGGAGCAGGGTTTCTCAGCCTTGACACTATTGACATTTGCCACTGAATAATTCTTTGTTACAGTCCTGTGCTTTGTAAGGTGGGAATAGATTCCCTAGCCTCTTCCCTCTAGGTGTCAGTAGCTCTCAACCCTCTCCACACCCAGTTGGGATTACCAAAAAATGTCTCCAGACATTGCCAAATATTCCCCAGGTGCAGCAAAAATCACCCCCAGTTGAGAAGAGCCACTGTTTTGAAGGTTAAGTAACCTACTACAGTATCATTGTAAAGGAGGAGTCAGACTTTGAATCTGGGTCTGAATCAAAGCTTAAACCCATAATCATTATGGGTTGCCCTGTGTTTCCCACCTGCGCTTCCTGATCCCTCCTCCCTACTTAACATACTCACCCTATACCCTTTCCTGCCACGGTTCTTACCCTAACCTCAGCCTGGAGCTTTCTTTTCCCCAGCTGGCTTGGGCAATTCTGACCATTAAGAAAGAGAGAGAGAATTGTCCAGTGAGGCTCCAGCTCCAAATCTTGAATTCCATGATGTCACCTTCTGATTACAGCCTCCGCATCCTCCACTGTGTTCTCTTGCCTGGGCTTTGTGAATCTAAGCTGAAACCCACTGCACTTCCTTCTCTGTCTCATTAGGATACCTAGTAGTTCCCACTCTCAGAAAGCAAGTCAGGGGTGCCAGGTGGAGATGTTTCTTATTCCTGTATAAACACACCCATGAGGAGGGTTTTCCCCCCCTTCCCCTTCCTAATTTCTTTCCTTTCCAACTCCCTCTCTTCCTTTTTATCCTCCTCCCACTTGATGTAAATTCTTGTTCATATCCTTTGCCCATTTTTCTCTGTTGGTTTTTGGCAAAGAACACATCCTCTCTACTCCTGATGGGGATTCCACATGAGGAAGTGGGAACATCCTGGAGTCGGTTCCTTCATTGACTATCCCAGAAGAGGTCACTTGACCTGCCGATGGATAAGGTGACCCCTGGTCATGCTCAGCCAGAGCATCTTCTCCCTCTTTCTTACAGGGGTCATCCTGCCCTATTGCAGTACCACCATGACAGCTGCACGCCTTGTATAATTCTCGTATTTGGTATTAGGAAGACTCTGGCCTCTCACACTAAACTGCTTCTTCCACCCTTGCCACAACTCCATACTAATGGTGACAATTTGGTTTCCATTTGCCTTACTCTTTGTCACACATCTCAATTTGTTCAGAATTCAGGTTGGAAAGGGATTGGGTAACACTTATTCAAACATCCCCAAACTCAATGAGCTTGTCCTTTTATCAGTTAGGGTAACCTTTGTATATCAAAAGCCATTGTTCCACCTCATGTGACTAATTCTATAGTATTTATCTTATGGCTTTGTTTATAGTTTTTATCCCTTGATATAAATGTCTAATATTTATGTAGTCAAATATGTCAGCCTTCTTTTGCATCTTCAATCAAGGGTTATAAAAATATTTTTAAGTGTTTTTTTTTTTTTTATACTGGGAATTGAAGTCAGAGGTGCTTAATCTCTGAGCCACATCCCCAGCCCTTTTTTATATTTCATTTAGAGACAGGGTCTCACTGAGCTGCAAGTGCCTCTCTAAGTTGCTGAGTCTGGCTTTGAACTCGTGATCCTCCTACCTAAGCCTCCCAAGTCACTTCTTTAAATGTTTTAATGCGTCTACTTTGGTCACTAATAGATCTGAAATTTATTTTTACATATACCTTAAAGTGAGCGAGTCAAATTTTATATTTTACCAAATGGATAATCAATGACGCTAGCATTGTTTACTATAAAAATCAGCCTTTCCCTAGGGACTATCTCAGATTTGAGACACACTCCAATCTCAACTGACTAACTTTGTTTTCTTTTCTGCACTCTTTAATGAAAGGTAGCTTCACCTCTGCGCTTGTCTCTTCTATTTCTGGACATCGTTTGAATACTTACAGTTTTTCAAATGGTCATAGTGTTTTAAAACTTCAATTGATAATTATTTATTATAGGAAAAAGCAAATAAGCAAAAGCAAGAAATTTTAAATATGCTTTATCCCAACACTCACAGATGACCATGTTGCACACGTCCCCTTTCCTTTCACTGTTTTCAAAGGAGAGTGCCTGTTATTATTACCAAACTATGACCATTTTGTCCACCACACAGTATGCCAATCACCGAGATGACCAGTTTTTTTTTTTGTTGTTTTGTTTTAAAGAGTTTATTCATGTGGTGTGGAGATGGGAGAGCAAATCTCCAATCATGCTCTCCAATGACAGGGTTTGAGGATATGTATGGACTAAGATAACAGGAATTTAGGATGTAATCAGTGGTCTGTGTATGCGTAATCAACTTTTTCAGCTGTTAGAACTTACACATTTGAGGGTTAGCTTTATCTCTGAAACTGTTGATTTTTGAAGTTAATTCAAAGTAAGTAACTTAGAATAGGTAAATAACTTAGAATAACTTAGAATAGTCTAGGGGGTTTAGTCAGGTTTTCCCTCAGTTTCATTATCTTCTTTTGTCCACCCAGATTCACCCTCCAAACTTCCCACCGGACAAAGTGGACAAGTTCCAACACTCTCTGGCTTCCCATTGAATATGCCAGTAGGGAGCTCCAGCAGGTGATTGTGGGGCAGGAGAAGGAGAGGACATTTATTTCCCACGTCTCTTGTTATTCCCTAACTCCTCAGATTGGCTGCATCCTAAGCTCACGTGTCATGATGCCCCTTCAAGAAACCTGATTATGTGCTTCTGGGTTCCTGCAACTGCCCTCTCCCTCATCCCTTTGGATTTAAGGACAGCAACACTCCACTGTTACGCACTCTGGGGTCCATCACACTCCTAAGGTTCTTCTGAATCCTACCCATAACTTTATTCATTATCCCATCATTAATTTACACCATCTGTTTCCTGTGGTGCTGTGGTTATGTCAAGGGGGCAATTAAAATTGAATTATACAACTAATACACGAATATATTTTTGCTATAAAAAAACTTGAGCAATGCCTATCAAGTGATAAAAATCTACCTTAACCTTGAACCTCCCCATTGAAGCCCCTGCCTCAAAAGTAGCTATTGTTTTCAATTTGAACATCTTCCCAGATCTTTATTTCTTACATTTTCTTTTTGAAGGTTTACATAGACAAATATGATGTTTTATATGTGCACATATGTGTTTATATACGTGGTATCATAATATATGTATTGTTTTATACCTTGCTTTCTAAATTTATGTCTGGAACACTTTTTTTTTTTTCACTGCAGTTCAAGACAGACTTAACACACCTTCATAAACTTTCTGCTTCATAATCTTTAGTGTGGAGGTACACTGCCCCATTAGCAGACAGGGTATTTACAGTTTTTCAGTAACATAAATTATATACTTCTGAAAACCCTTGTACTTTCCTTTTAATTAGCATGGGAAATTATTTCTTTAAGGTAGATGCTGGGAAATAAAATACAGGGCTGAAGGTAAGCACGTAGTTAGTTTTGGTGCTGAGGAGTGAACCCAAGGTCTTGCACACGTTAAGCACATACTTTACCACTAAGATACACCTCAAGTCCCATTTTTGTCTTTTGTTTTCATAGATACTGTCAAAATGCCTCTCCCAGAGTCCAGAAATTTTTCCATGTGCAGATACAACTAAGTATGTGATGGCAAGCCCCCGAGGGAGGACTAGACACTATGGCCATATTTTTAAAGGAACGGCTTTTATTTGAAAGTAACAAGAAAATTCTGTCTCTAGAACTTGAAACTCTCACTTTGGACTCCTCGGTTTCATTGTAAGGTGGATGTGACTCTTAAGCCACCAACTCAGAGGTATGATACCTATCATTGTATTCATTATGCTGGTTTTGGGGCCTCTCTGCATCCCTTAGGGCTGCTTGCTTGGTTGTGATAGAAATCAGAGAGATGCTGGTTGGGAGTGGAGTGAGGGTGTATCTGGTTCTGTCTCACTGATATTTACTGTCATAAGCCCCTGCAAGGCGCACTATCCCATATGGCCCTTGTTGGACTGCTCACATCTCTGCTGCCTAGCCTTGCCAGGCCTGGCCCTTTCTAATCTACTGCTGACCACTTGGAGGCAGAGAAAGCATTTGGCCACACTTCCTTGACAGGTTGGTGTGCAGGGAGTTGTATCGGGCTGCTTCCACCCCTACAGAGCAGCCATGCTTGGTAGCTACACTGCTGCGCCCTGATGAGTTGGGGGACTTGAGAGCTCTCTCGCAGCCTAAGTTTTACAAAAGCATGAAGGGACAGGATCTGTCCTTTCAGATTCCCTAAGCATATCGGTGATTTCCCCAAACCTGCACTTCTACTTGGTCATGGGCCAGGTATGGGACTGAACATATGTTAGTGCCAGTCTCCCCGAGGCCATCCTGATTTGTGCCTGTGGCCCCAGCACAATTATTTATAGTGCTACCTTTCACTTTCAGAGTGTCCCAGTTTAGACAACTCTAAGATCACCCTACCCACACAGAATCTAGTTTACCTGTTTCCTTTCTAACTCTCCTCTCTTCCTCTATCTCCATTTCAGCTTGGAAAACATAGCTTTTACCAACCCCCCCGCCCCATCCTGTCTAATCTAGTGTTTATTGCACAAAAATAAATACCGTGACTCTTTAAGGTCAGATGTTTGAAATTAAAAAAACCCAGATATTGGAAACACCAAAAACCCATTCCTCTGCTTTTTGAATGGAATAAGCCTTTCCTGGAATGGATACCTCACAGTCAACTGACTGGTAAAAAGGGCTAGGAGGGTGAATAACATGTTGCTTAGGATTCTAAAATCTTAGTCTAGGATCGGGAGTATAGCTGAGTTATTGAGAGCGTATGCTTAGAGTGAATGAGACCCTGGGTTCAATCCCTGGCACCTAAATAAATACATAAATATTTATTTATTTATCCTAACCTCTATTTTCCCTCCATCCCTTATTAAAGAAAGTTTAGTCCTCATAGAGGTGTTTTCTGATGCCTTGCTCCCCAGGAAGTGGGAACTATCTCAGTCATAAGCAAAGTGCTCCCAAGAGTCAATTCCAAGTACAAGACCTGGGTGGGTTGCTGACCTACGACTGTCTGGGATAACTTTGGTCAACGGCTGGCTAGATGCATATCCTGATCATCAGTGCTGCCAAACTGCCAGGAGTTCAACATAATGCACGTGGAAGGCGAGATTCTGTATTTAGACTACCCTGCATTCACAAAAGTAAAAGTTTTGGTCACCTGGTGGAATGGGTCCACAAATAGAAACTAAACAGAGTTATGGAAAAATAAAGCAAGTTACATTGTTCACATGTATGAGTTGTGGCTTCAAACTTACCTCTGCTATGTAGGGACTCATGTGGGTTTTATGATGATGATGATGATGATGACAACGACAATGATGATAGCAATGATAAGAGCTAATATTTATTCACTACTTACTATGTGTGAAGCTCTGTTCTAAGGGCTTGATGTGTCATTATGTGCAAATATTATAATTTGTTCCATCTTACTAGAGCAAACTAAGTCACAGTGCAATGAAAGGATTGTCCAAGGTCAAAGTACACATTAGCCTACAGACCAATGACAAACCCTGGAGTGGAATTTGTGGCAGGTCACTCCAGGACATGAGAAAACTGGTGTGTGGTGAAGAGCCAAACATCTCAGAAATCCCCATTGAGTTAGAAGTATTAGTGAGCTGCAGTGACTACATTTTTAAAAAGTACTAGAGTTTCTGTATATATGCAGGATAACCAGCAAAAGGAAGACATTTAAGAGAAGGAAAGAATTTAAAAGCTCTTCTGTGACTTCCTAAGTGAAATGAACTTTGTCCTAGAAGCAGAAAGGCTATGTAGCTTGGAACTTCACATGTGGGACCCCAGCCCTGACCAACCAGGTAAGAGGGACCTCAGGCCTTACCTGCTGTGAGTTTCTTCAGCTATTTCAGGGTTGCTGTGGCTTTGGAGGAGGATTCCACTCTTCATGACCAGAAGGGGAAAAGCCCTCCCCATCCCAAAGACGGTGAGGATTTTGTTTTATTTTATTTTGCTCTTGAGATATTTCCAAGAGTTTCTGGAAGAGCAAATGCCTCTATGCAATGCCCAATTTTGTCAGTGGGAAATGGAGCATTTGGCAGTGACTAGCACATGGAAGCTAAGTGGGTACAGGAAACTTCCACAAGTTGGACAGGACTTTGCAGACTGCCAGGACAGAGGCTCAGCCTGCCCTGCATTTCCCTGTCTTGCCAGACAACCAAAGCCCAGAGGGAAACGAAGAAGGGAAGAAGGCAGGGCTGGGCATCAGGCTGAGGAATCAGTCTATATCACAGGTTCTCTTCAAGAACTTGCTCCACATCCTGCGTTCTCTGATCATGACTCCAGGAGGTGAGGAGAGCTGGGAGGGAGAGATAGTGCAGCTGTGGAAGGTCTATGAATGAAGAACATGCTAATTCCTATGGCAAAGAGTTTTTTATTAGTATTTTGACTGTTGTTTGCAGCAAGAATAAAAGGGAAAAATGGATGTATCTGCCTTTGAGAAAGTCTCTGAGAGACCCCAAGAATGTCGAGTGCCATTGTGAACCGGGGTGATAATGTGAGGGTGGATCCCAGCACCTCTCTGGCACTCGGGGGTATTATGTTAAAGGGCTACTGGCAGAGACACTGGTGATGATCTTGGTTCAGGACAACAGCCAGCCTCCTTCAAACAACCTTGTGAACAATAGGTATCAAAGAACAGTGAGGGGCCCGGAAGGAACAACATGGCAACAGGAAGACTGAGCCATGGAATCGTGGAAGCTAGAACTCGAAGGACTTCTGGCTATAAATGGAGGATGCTGAGACTTGGACATGTTATGATAGATGTGAAGAGCTCCATAATAATCAGACGCAAATAAATTTTATTATTTTTCTCAGTAAAATTAAATCTGGTACAACGGTCATTAGCTTGGCTCACAGAATATTCCAGGCTGTCATTTTTGGAACTCTGTTTCCAGCTGAAAGCGTTTCTTCTCTGCATATCCAAATTTCCCAGACAGAATCTGAGGGTAAAGGAAGTGAAAAACTTTAGGTTGGTGGACAATTTTGGTAAGTCCCCTCACCCATCTGCCACCACTTTTACCCCTGGGATTCTGGGCCCCGTGTATCTTGGCTAGGAATAAAGAGCAGCACTAGTCAGAGAAGATGGTATATCACTGCAAGGTGGCTCTCCAGCTGGCCCAGGAACTGGCTGCCAATAGCCCATTCCTCTCTTCTCCTGAGCCACCTGCTTCTGGTGCTTGGATACTGTGATAAGATCAGGGAATCCCACAGGCATTAGCTCATTGGTTTACTGTTTCCCTGTAAAATGCATTTCTTGGTCAGAAGTAACACTGTGTGGGAGACCATGATTCAAATATAAGGCATTTAGCAAGTCCACAGAGAGAGTACAGGCAGCCAAGGAAACGAAGTCCAAATCTGGAATAAATGCCTGTTCCAAAGGGAACAAATTGTTGCCCCCTCCCTGATGGAAGCAGTCCAAGGTAATCAACCTGCCACCTGGTAGCTGGCTCCTCCCCCAGTTTCCTCATTCCACGGAATGACATGGTCAGTCATTCAGTTGATCAGGCCAGCATCCTAAGAGTCCACAGTCATTTTTCCTTTTCCCTCACACTCAATATCTAATGTTAGTAAGTCTTATTTCTGCTTTAAAACAAACCCTGAATCTGATCTTTACTCACATATCTGTACCTCCACCATCACATTCACCCAAGCTACCGTAGTCTCACCTGCAGCACTGTATTAGTCTCCTACCTGGCCAGCCTGATTCTATTCTTTCTAGTGTACATGCTTCTCCACACAACAGCCAGAGTGATTTTTTTTGTCTTAAAATTTTGATAATTGTTTTAACAATCTTGATTATTTTAAAATATGTAGTTCAGTGATGTCAAGTACATTCACACTGCACAGTTGCTAGAACGATTTTATCTTGTATAACCAAAACTCTAAACCACTAAATAATTTCCCATTGCTTCCTTCCCTAGTCCGTGAAAATCATCATTCTACCTTCTATGAATTTGACTAGTTACCTTATATAAGTAGAATCATATGATATTTGCTTTTTTGTAATTTTTCTCATAGAATCATATGATATTTGCTTTTTTGTGATTTTCTCATTTCACTTAGCATAACATCCTGAAGTTTGATCCATGTAACATGTGTCCTAATTTCCTTCCTTTTTAAGGCTGAATAATATTGCATTGTATGGATATACCATATTTGTTTATCCAGAGTGGATTTTAAAAATAAATATTAGGTTCAGTTTGTTCGACAAATCAATGACATGGGAAAGAGGAAATTCAGCCAACTGTAATGGGTGGACGTTGCTCGCATACTGATTTGAACAAGCCAACTATAAAAAGATGTTTTTTGAGACCATGAGGAAATTTGAACCAGAAGTGAGGATTCATTAAGGAAAGATATATATATATATATATATATATATATATATATATATATATATATATATATATATATATATATATATTTGGTACTAGGGATTGAACTCAGGTGCACTCGACCACTGAGTCACATCCCCAACCCTATATTGCATTTTATTTAGAGACAGGGTCTCACTGAGCTGCTAAGCACCTTGCTGTTGCTGAGGCTGGCTTTGAACTCTCCATCCTCCTGCCTCAGCCTCAAAAGCCGCTGGGATTATAGGTATGTGCCACCAAACCCAGCTAAGGAAAGATTTTAAGAAATCATTATTGTTTTTGTGGTAAGGGTAATGTGGCTAGGTTTTAAGATTTTTCTTATATTCTAGAGATATTTCCTAAAGTGCCAATGAGTAAGATGCTCATTCTAGTTGGAGTTTGATTTAAGTATTCTAGAAAAAGAATGTGTAGGTGAAAGGGGAAAATAGGTGAAATATAATAACAAATTGGTAATCATTGCTGAAGCTAGGTGATGCACAAATGGACCTTGATTATATTTTCTCTCTACTTATGTATATACTTGAAAATACTCATTAAAATGTTCTTAATGAATTGGGGCTGGGGTTGTGGCTCAGTTGTAGAGTAGTTACCTTGCATGTGTGAAGCACTGGGTTCGCTTCTCAGCACCACATACAAATAAATGAATAAAATAAAGGTCTGTCAACAATTTAAAAATATTAAAAAAATGTTCTTAATGAATTCAATTTCATTACTCTTTTAAAAACTCTAATAACTGCCCAACACTTAAAGAATGAAATGCAATGGGACAATATTCTTGTATTATGGTACCATTATTAACATAATGCTTCCTCATAGAATTACTGTGAGGATTAAATGAATCAATACATATAAGGCATTTGGGGGAAGTACCTGGCCCATCTAAAGGGATATGTCACTATTTTCTTCTTTCTGGTGTTATTATTCCCTTCTCCTCTCCCCCACTGCTAGGGATCAAACTAAGGGCCTTGTACATGGTAGGCAAGTACTCTACTACCAAGCTTTCCAGGCCTGGAGAAAATCGTAATGATTGAATGGTAAGCAGAGAGTTAGACATAACACCAAAAAGCCTGATTCTATAAAAGGAAAAATTTATAAAACTTCATCAAAATTTTAAAAATTTTGCTTTCTTTCTCTTAGAGGAAGAAAAAACAAGCTATATTCTGAGAGCAAATATTCCAAAGCACATATCCAGCATCAGACTAATATTTAGAATATAAAATTCTCACAACTCAACAGTAAAAAAACCAACAGTCCAATTAGAATACGGATAAGAGACATTTCATATATGTCTATGGGGCTGTGAGGTGTAACTTAGTAGGAGAGCATGTGCTTAGTACGTGTAACACTCTGCATCAAACACACATGTATGTATATACAAACCTATATACATATGTACAGATGGCGATTACATACATGAAAAGGTGTTCCTCATCATTAGGTGGTAAGGAAATGCAAATTAAAACCACAAAGAGATTTTGACATCAGCAAAATGTTGGAATAGGAAGTCCCAGAACTTCCTTATCCCTAGAAACACTAATTCAAGAGTGATCTGTGGACCGGTTCTCCTGTGAGAAATTCAGAAAGCAATTAAGAGGCCCCTATACACCATGTGAACCCAAAGCCAGCTTCCTGAAAACCAAATGGAAAGTTTTGCACTGATTCTCCATAATCTCTCCCGCTGGCTTAGCATGGTGTGATGAGGAGAAAATTCCCAGCTCCCAGCAACTCCCTGGGGAGGGAAAGAGAAGACTAAAACATATGTCCATTGGTCAGACTTTCCAGAGGACAGTCTAAAGGGAATGGTGTCTGTTGTCCCTGAATCTAAGCAATGACAGGAAAGGGTGCCAGGTGGAGGGATACTGAGAACAAAGGCAAAGGTTTGGACAGCATGCACTCACTTGCCAAAATGCTGTGTAATCAGAGGGAAAAAAATTTCCCAGCTTCTATGTTGGTAGGAGAGAGAAGAATGGAGCTTATTCCCTAGTCTTAGGTTTTCAGGGGGCTGCCCGAAAGACTGATTTCTGTCTCCACTGTATTGGAGGATTTATAGGACCCAATATACTCTAGATACCTGGGGGTTATCGAGAACAAAAGTGAGCCAGGTGGCTTTTTGTTGCTCCAGAAGACCTTTAGCATAACAGACAGAGACTAGCACTAAGAAAAGAAAGGAAGTTACCTCAACATAATAAAGGCCTTACATGATAAGCTCTCAGCGGATGGCTGTTCCCTCTAAGATCAGGAACAAGGAAGCAAGAATTCCCATTCTCACCACTTCTAGTCAATGTAGTACTAGAAATCATAAATTAACATTAGACAAAAAGAAAAATAAAATACTTTCCAATTGGAGGTAAAATTATCTATGCCCAGATGACATTATCTTACAAATATAAAGCCCTGAAGTTTCCACCAAAAACGAAACAAAACAAAACAAATAAATGAAATCGGTGAACTTACAGGATACAAAGTTAATATATAAAAACCAATTGTGTTTCTATATACCAAAAACAATCAACCTGAAAAGGAAAATAAGAAAAAAAAATCCCACTAGCAGAAAAATAATACTGAGTAGAAAATTTAAGGAGTTGAACAATTTGTACATTGATAACTACAAGACATTGTTGGAACAGGTTAAAGATAACACAAATAAATGGAAAGATGTTTCATGTTCATTAATTGGAAGACTTCATATTGCTACAATATCTGTACTACTCCATTTCTATCAGAATCTCAATGGCATCTTTGATGAAATGGAAAAAAAAAATAAGTCCTAAAATTCATATGGAACTACCAAGGGCCCTGAATACAATTGAGATTTTTTTTTTTTCAAATAAAAAACCCAGATTCTTAAAACAATCTTGAAAAAGAGCAGAAATGGAGTCTCCAAAGTCCTGACTTCAAAACATATTGCAAAATTATTATAATCAAAACAGTATGGTACTAGCATAAAGACAGATATACCAATTCAAGAAACAGAACAGAGTTCAGAAGTAAGTCCATACATGCAGGGTCAAATGATCTTTGGCAAGAGTTCCAGGACTACATGATGGAGAAAGATTCATCTCTTCAACAAATGGTGCTGGGAAAACAAATATCTACAGTAAAATAATGAAATTGGACTCTTATGTTACATCATACACAAAAATAAACTAAAAAATGGGTTAAAGACATAAGTGTTAAGATCTGAAACTCTAGAAGACATAGGAGGAATACTTCTTAACATGTTAACAATAATTTCTTGAACCTCACCCCCAAACCACAGGCAATAACACTAAAAGTAAACAAGTGGGACTTTATCAAATTAGAAAGTTTCTTCACCACAAAAGAAATAATCAATAGAATGAAAAGGAAACCTACAGAATGGGAGAAAATATCTGCAAGCCATAAATCTAAAGTGGTTAATATCCAAAATATGTAAAAATCTCTTACAATTGAATAGCAACGACCAAAACAAAAATATCCTGGTTTAAAAATGGGTAAAGAATTTGAATAGGCATTTCTTCAAAGAAGACATATATGTGGTCAATGGGTATAGTAAAAGACGCTCACCACCACTGAGGGAAATGCAAATCCAAACCAGAATGACTTATCCCCTCAAACCCTGTTTTGTTATAAAAAAAAAATTTTTTAAATGATGATAACAAAACTCCCAGAAAATAACAAACACTCATTGGTGAGAATGTGGATAAACTGCAACCCTCTGTTCCATTAGTGGGAATATAAGACGTGGAGCTGGATGGGAAACAGTGTGCAGACTCCCCGTGTATATCTCCAAGGAATCGATATCCAAAAGAACTGAAAACAGAATCTTGAGGAAATATCTGTTCTTTCATCTCATTCCAGCTTTATTCATGATAGCCAAGAGGGTCTTCTCCATTTTTACTTCCCTCATCAATGGGTGCCTAGAGAAGCAAAACATGCATACCCACAAAATGTCCATATAAAGTTCATGTACACACAAGGAAATATTATTCACCCTTGAAAAGAAAGGAAAACTGTGTATATAGATTTAAGTCACGTTAGTTTTAGATACTGAAGTATGGAAAGGGTAATATCAAATTTTCTACTGAGCTAGGGTTAGGGTTAGAGAATTAAGATTAACATGGGAAAATATGAATATTCATAAGATTGTACTTGTAAAAATAGACATGAAAACATATAAACAGACAGGATCTGACACAAGGAAGAGTAAAGTGTGAGTCCTATGAATATATATTTTGCATATATGGGGATGCATGGATGAATCCCATATATGATACAATGTAATATGTATGCAAATTAAACATTAAAATAGAAAATAAATGTCAAAATACACTTTTTAAAAAGGAAGTAAATCTTATTATATCCTGCAACATGAATGAAGGTTGTGGATATTAGATTAAGCCAAACAAACCTGTCACAGAAGGGCAATTACTACAGGATTCCATTCATATGAGGGCTCTAAAATATTCAATCTCATAGTAGCAGAAGGGAGAATTGTGGTTGCTAGGGGTTGTGGGAAGAAGGAAATGAAAAATTGTTGTTCAATGGATCTAGAGTTTCAGTCATGCAAGGTGAAAAATCTCTAGAAATCTGTAATATAGTAGTGTGCTTATAGGTAACAACACTGTACTATCTGCTTAAAAATTCAAGAAAGTCAATCTCACATGCTTATTACCACATTAAAAAACAAACACCTATTTAACCAATCTATTGGAAAGATAAAGAAAGAAAACCACAAGTAAATATCACTATACACCTATCCAAATGACAAAAATAAAAGAGACAACATCAAGTGCTGGTGAGGATACAGAGCCACTAAGTCACTAAGACACAATGGCAGAATATAAGACCTGTATGCAAATATCATATTTAAGCAGCACCATCCACAATAGCCAAACTATGGAACCAGCCTAGGTGTCTATCATTTTCAAGAAAATGGATGGAACTAGACACCATTATGCTAAGCGAAATAAGTCAAACTCAGAAGTTAAGGGTCCTATGTTTTCTCTCATATGTGGAAGCTGGAGAGGAGATAGAAAACGAAAAATGTGGGTGGATCTCATGAAAAGCAAAGGGAGATCAATACAGGAAAGGCACCAAGGATTAGGGGATGGGGAGTGATATTGGCCAAAATATATTGTCATGTTTTATATCATGTGCATGTGTAAATATGTAACAAAAAGCCCATCAATATGTACAATTATAATACACCAATAAAAAATGTGAGGAGAAAAAAAGAAAGGGAAAATATTCATATTTATGCCTATGTACTAGCAACAGATGCATGTAAACTGAAATAAAAAATTGAATACCATTTACAATGATTAAAAAACAGAAATTCTTAGGTTAAATCTGATAAAAAATGTACAAGAAAAATATGCTTAAAACAATAAAATGCTGAGGAAAGAAACAAAAGATCTAAGTTGAACAAGAAGACATATATTGTGATCATGGATTGGAAGAGTCTATAGAGTGAAAACAGTTCTCCAAATTAACATACAGATTTGGTGCAATGCCTATCAAAAGATTTATTGTGTATACTAATAAGACTGTTCTACAATTTATATGCAAAGTGAAAGGAACTAGACAATAAAACAGCTTTAAGAAAAGGAGTAATCACTCTAAAACAAAACAAAGTTTATGCTTTCCATCAGAGCTCAAAGTTTTTACCTCTTTTAATTTCTTACCATTTCCCTAGTTACCTTTGTTGCAAACTATTGCCAATTTATGTTTTAGAGTATTCAGTGTTATTTTGTATTTATTTTACATTAAACACAGAAAGCAAAGTTGTAAAAAAAATTTATTTAATATTTGGAGTATACTTAACTCTTGAGATATTTCATTTTCTTATCATTAAGACATAGATCTTACATAATCAGTCTCAAAATAGATATTTGAACTTAATATAGAAATCATTTGAAGATACTGTCCATTTTCAACTAAGAGTACCTCTTGCTTTGGAAGTCAGAAGTCCAATTCTCTTATATTGACAGGGCAAGCTGTATAGTATTGAACCATAATCTTGAAAACAGGTATATGATGCATCTTTTTGATAATTTTGACATAGACTAAAAATATTCCTGTTCATTACTGAAAAATCATCTTCATATAAAATCTGCATAGTTTCAAAAAGCAGAGTGCTCTGCTGAATTACTACATATATACATATTTTTGATAATATGAGGCTGATTCATTCCATAATATTAAATGGAGTTCAATACAATCATTTTTTAAATGTTCATTTCCAAGTCCTGGGGTCTTTGTTTTTCAGAAAGAAGCCATCAACATTTCTTCAATTTGGAAATGGCTTATATTCCTTGGTTTTCTGAAGCTTGCAAATACAGGCCTTCACATAGTGTGGAACTGCCTTCCCTGGCTATACTTGCAGAGAGAGCTCATCAAGAGCCAGTGTGCGCCTTCTGGCCATTTCCATCACTCTATTCCCTAGAGAGTGAGATCATTTTCAGCTTAGATTATGTAAACACATATTTTTGTACATCCTTTCATGTTTTAATTTAATATGTGATTTTTTTATATATATATATTTTTAGTTGTAGTTGGACTATTTATTTATTTTTATGTGGTGCTGAGGATCAAACCCAGGGCTTGCACATGCTAGGCGAGCGCTCTACCACTGAGCCACAACTGCAGTCATATATATATATATATATTATGATAATAGAAGAGATTTTTATTGTTTATTTATGTCAAAATTTGTATTATGCAAAATAATTTAAAACTTTTAACTTACTACTCTGTTTTGCTGCGTGTGAAGATAATTATGTTGAATCTGTTTCTGCCTTATAGATGTTTACTATTTAAAATAGACACCCAGGCAAAGGTATATTGATAACAGAATAAAAATATTAAACGATTATATTATGTTTGACTTTCCAATTGAGAATTTTTGTTGTTTTGTTTTTTATGATGCTGGGGCTTGAACTCAGGACCTTGCACATGCTAAGCACAAGCTTTACTACTGAACTTCACCCCATCCCTGGGATAGTTTTTCAGAGATAAAATGACTCCATGTATCAAGTTGGTCTGAGTCTACATCTCTCTGGTCCTACTGAGAGTAGGAAGAAAAGAGGGTATTCTGACAAAAGGATCTGAAATGAAAAGGAGGTAAGAATTTTGAACTTGAACCTAAAACACTGTGTGTTCACTGAAAAATCATCTATTGATAAAGTAGACGATTCTTGTTCATTCCCCAGGTCTGATATTTCTTAGCCGTGTGATTTTTTTAGAAAGTGATTTAATTTCTTTGAGTATGTTTCCACATTTAGAAAAGCAGAAAAATATTGCCCACAGGTTAGGATTGTTGGGAATATTAAATGTAAACACCTATGCAGTTGGGATGTTTGGGGTTCTTTGAGAGCTGGGTCTGTGTTGAAATTGAACAGCTGGCTTGTGGTTTGGGGGTTTGCATCAAAGGGAAATGCATGCATGCTGGTCGTAAGCCTATCAGGAGGCAAAGTAGGGCCGAAAGCAGCAAGACCAGTGGGTGGAATTGCCTCCTCCCAGGTCTGTATCTCCTTTCCTCTTCCTCTTCCTCTTTATTAACTTCTTTTTTAAATGGCTAATGATTTTTTTTGTAAGCTAATTTTATTATAAAAAGCATGCTAATTGTATAAGAAATCTGAAAACAATATAGAAGGGTATGTAAAAAGAAAAATAAAGAAAATCACTACCTGCTGAGGACACATCTTTATTTTCATAAAATTTAGTGTTAGAGGGAGCATTATTAGGTCAACAGGTTTTATAATTTTTATTGCCCCTGGGCCCACTTACAAATGCTTCTAGGATGTTTGCAGAAATTTTTGCTCCCAGTAGTAGGGTCTGGGAGCACTTGTGTCCAGAGACATTTCCAGGCCTTGAGAAGCCCAAGCATTCTTCTGTATTTTCATTTTATTTATTTATTTTGGCATTGGGGATTGAACCAAGGGTGCTTTACCACGGAGCTACATCCCCAGCCCCTTTTTTTTTTTTTTTTAATGTTTATTTTTTAGTTGTAGTTGAACACAATACCTTTATTTTATTTATTTATATGTGGTGCTGAGGATTGAACCCAGGGCTTCGCATGTGCTAGGTGAGTGCTCTACCACTGGGCCACAATCTTAGCCTCTTTGTTTTTTATTTTAAGACAGGGTCTCACTAAGTTGCTTAGGGTCTAGCTAAGTGAGTAAGGTTGGCCTTGAACTTGTGATCCTCCTGTTTCAGTCTCCAAGCTACTTGGATTTCAGGCATGCGCCATAATACCTAGCTTGTTTTTGGTTTAGCTTCATTGATTTTTGGACAATCACACATACATGAGAATTGTTGCAAAGCAGGACAATCTATAAAAACTGTTTTTCAGATAATAAGACTATTCTGAATACTATAATAACAACTAAGAAAGCTGGGTTATTGTGGTTGTTGACATTTAAGCATTTATTATTTTTTTTAAGTTTTATTTCAAATCTTGGAGCCAATAAACACTTTTTAGGTCCATAACAATTACAGTCTCTGAAAAATCCCATCAGCCCTGGGCCCCAAACTAGAGTTGCTAATAGAAAAAAATAGCACTCTCTATGTTGTCTTTTCTAATTGATAAGGAAATGAGACATCTTTTTGTTTTATTTTATATTTTGAACTCTATAGTCTATTTCCAGACATTTGTTGGGTATTTCCTATGGACATTCCTATGCTCAGGGAAATTGAGTCTAACAGGAGAGGAGTCAGAACACTGATAAGAACTGGAAGAAAGCGTGTGCTGATTACCCTAAGCAGGTTTAAAGAATTCCACTGTGGGAGATTAAGAGAATTCATAAAGCAGCTATGGGAATTCAGAGAATAAAGAGATTATTTTCAGCTTCAGTAGTCAGAGACATCTGGATGAAGCTTTATTGTTTGAGCCAGGCAAGGGTAGAATTTTAACAGGGAGAGGGATGGACAGGGGTTAACCCATAATATACAAGTTATTACATAAATTCACACATTGTCTTATCTTCCAAAATATTCTAAGAAAAACACATGTATGTGAACCAACTGGGTTCCTATTACCATGCAGATTCTGATTTAGTAGGTTTGGGGTGTGCCATTTCCTACAAGCTCTTATGGGATGCAGGTGCTGCTGGCCCTTGAGCCAGGGGCTTGGTGTTCAGGTTGATGGAGTAGCATGTGCAGAGGCACAGAGGCAGGCAGCATAACGGGAGCCATGTTACCCTGTTGGTTAACGACAGTGTGGTTAACCAAGTGTAGTCTATCTGTGCCGTGAAGGTACAATGGCAGATTGGATCCAAACTGTAGGAAATATGCTGAATGTTAAGTTTCAAAACGTGAACTTTATACTACAAGCAATAGGGGAACTGAAAACCATTGAGTAGGGGAACAACAGGATCAGAATGATTGTCAGTAGAATTAATCTGACCACAGTAGTTGAGAGTCAAGGAGACCAGTTAGGAAGTAAATTATAACAGTTCAAGTAAGAGGTATTAAGAGCAAAACATTGATTCCAGCAGAACTGGGAAAGAGAAATATTTTATGTAGCAAATGGATGCTCAAAAACAGTAAACCAGATAAATAAATGAATCAGTGAATAAAGCAAAATGTTTACCAAAGGAAGGATGCACAGAATGTGGAGGTTGACATATGACCTCAGTTTGATATATGACACCATTAACCAAAAATGGAAGAAGAAGATCTTGTTTTATGAAAAAAGTATGATAATAGCAATGTTTATTGAGCACTTCCTATATACTATTTATAGTTTTGAGTGTTTTTCATACTCAATCTCATTTAATCTTTTCCATCTTATGGATAAGGAAACCGAGACCCAACGAGTAACTTAATTAGTGAGGAACCAGCTTTGGAACCAGGCAATATGGGTTAAGAGTACAATTCTATTAATGCAAATCAAAACTACACTGAGATTCCATCTCAATCCTGTCAGAATGAGAATTATCAAAAATATAAGCAACAAAAAATGTTGGTGAGGATGTGGGGAAAAGGTACACTCATGTGTTGCTGGTGGGACTGCAAATTGGTGAAACCACTACAGAAAGCAGCATGAAGATTCCTCAGAAAACTTGGAATGGAACCACCATTTGACTCAGTTATGCCACTCCTCAGTTTATACTCAAAGGACTTAAAATCAGCAAACCACAGTGATGCAACCACATTAATATTATAGCAGTTCAATTCACAATAGCTAAACTATGGAACCAACCTAAGTACCCTTCAACAGATGACTGGATAAAGAAACTGCAGTATATATACACAATGGAATATTACTCAGTTTTAAAGAAGAATGAAATTATGTCTTCTTCATCCATTAAGTAAATGGATGAAACTGGAGAATATTATGCTAAGTGGAATAAGCCAATCCCAAAGAACCAAAGTCAAATATTTTCTCTGATATGCGAATGATAATTCACAATAAGGGTGGGGGGAAATAGAGGTACTTTGGATTGACAGAGAGGAGTGAAGGGAGGGGAGGGGGTTTTGGAATATGAATTATATTAGAATGAATGGGACATTATTACCCTATGCACATATATAATTATGTGACCAGTATAACTCTATGTCATGTACAACCAGAATATTAAGAAGTTATATTCCACTTATGTAGGATGGGTCAAAATGCATTCTACTGTCATTTATAACAAATTAGAACAAATTTAAAAAATTAAAGCAAACACAAAAAAAGACACTTGATTAAGATACAAATAAAATATAAATTGTTTAAAAAATACAATTCTCTTAATTGCAACCCTAAACCTCATAGTGTATTAGATATACTCGGGGTGGCTCTAACATTCATTTTTCTTTTGGGACAGGGACCATTTGGATCCTGCCCCCCTGGCCAAAGCTAAATGTCTATGGGAAGAGACCTTTAAACCTGACAGACGACCTGACTGGCTTACCTGAGTCCTAATACCTGGTGGTCTTGTGGGAAAAGGGAATTGGGCTGATTTATTTACTTTCCTAGGAATTTGCAATGGGGAAGAAAAGGGAAACCATGGTCTCTGGTCTCTGCCCGCTTTGAGACGTTTTCTCTCCTCCCGTGATCTGTAGCCTTCCATTAAGTTACTCTTTCCCCAAGATAATCCAGTCTCTGTTCTTTGTACTGGACGATCTTGACTTCAGTTCAATAATTTACTTCCCTGTAAGAATTTATTCAGACTCACTGGAAAATGAATAAAACACTTAGGCAATGCTAGGTAAGCATTAACCCACCAGTTTTTCTTCTGTCGACTTGGAAGTGTGTGGAAATATGTGGGGTAATGTACGTTTGCAACATCCACAAGGGAAAGTTTAGTTGTCAAACCCCAGCCTACACCAGCAAAAGTGCATGGTTTGGGTGGGGGGACATATTTTTTGGGAAAAAAAATACTCATCATTCTTAATCTGCAAGGTCCTTTCCCTTTCAAAAGAACTGGTTAGATTCCACAAAATTAGCCCCTAACTCTGTCTTCTTGGCTCACCATATGATTTCTTCTGTGTTTAACTCATTTCCTTTCTGTTTCTCTTCCCTGATTCCATGCAGCCATGGAGGCCTTAACAAGAGAATGAACAGATGGGACTGGCAGCTCTTGGCTTTTCAGCCTACAAAATTGTGAGTTAAATGAACCTCTTTTCTTTAAAAACTATGCAGCCTCAGGTATTTTGTTCTAGCAATAGAAAACAGACTGGTAATGCTCACCAGGATTCATGTTTTTTTCTTCTTATAGTCAGCTCACATTTCTAGCCTGCCCAGCAGTGAGGTAAGTCTATATTGTTGCCTTCTGTCAAAGGGTGCTGGTGGATGCCAGGAAGATCTCCCTATGTGCTCCCCTGTGCATTTTCCTTGTTTGCAGGTGGATGTCCATACGTTATGATTGAAAATGGAGCTGCCTCTATAACCCTCCCCCCTCCCCCCAAGGAACACACATTTGAACTCTTAAAAAAGTGAGAAATAACCTTATGTTATGTTAAGCCACTAAGATTTAAGAGTTTGTTACAGAAACTAACTCCCTTGCTAATGCACAGTATTTTGCTGCATTTTTACTTGGGACAGTAGGAGCCAGGACTCATCTCTTGACAAGTTATGAGAGAGAAGATCCTGAGGAAAAGGAAAAAAAAAAATCTTCAACTAGTAGGATAGAGTATTGGAGAAATTTGATTCGATTATTAAAAGATATTTGACTTAGACTTATAAATGAGTCAGGCAAAATGGGACCTAGCTCAGTTAATTTGAGTCTTGTGGTCAAGATTAAATACTTTGTTTTAATTTTCCATTTTCCCATTGATTAATTATTCTTATATTAGATTAACTCTATTTAATACCATAAATATAATTTTCAAGCCAAAACTGCTCAGTGAAAAAGACTACTAATAAAATAACATGCTTAGCATAATTCCAATTTTAAAAAGAAAGCTACAAGTCTACAAATATGTGTACATACACATTGACTGAGAAAGATGGCACCAAAATATTAAAAGTGGTCATTCATGTGAAATCATATTAAATGTAACTTTTTTGTGTTTATTTGATGTTTTTTGAACTCTTCTCAATGAACATTCTTCACTTCAAGATTAACAAGTTTTATTTATTTACATTCCTAGGAATTTGAACTTGGAATGGAACCACCAAGATTAACAAGTTAATCTCGAAGTTATTTCAAGGAGTTATTTTTAAGAAAAAGGTAGGGAAAAAAAAAGAAAGAAAAAGGTAGAAAAGAAATGTTGTTTTGGAATAAAAATGAATGCAGTCTCTTCACACTTATCACTGTGTGTTCTTGGTCAAATTCACTTTCCAAAGAAAGACATGGGTTCCAGTAGAACATTATTATACTAAAGCTGTAAACAACAGATTTTTGTTAACAGATTGAACAATGAGCATTTAGTCTAAACTTGGAAAGTGCAAAGACTTTGCTGAGAGGTTTACATTTTAAAGAGCTACTCATTGTTTTCCAATAAGCATGTCTATATACATTTCTAAAACTTGGGAAATACATTACTTCAGTTTTTTGGGCCTTCAGTTTTATAGGCTACACTCAGACAAATCTAGCCAAGTGAGTATTGTAGTGTGGCTAGCATCAGAACACTGTTTTTCTTCTCATATCTTGACTAAGAATATTGATGGGTCTTTCTTTCTTGAGATGAACAGAGTTCCAACAGCAGGTTAAAAATCATTCACATTCTAAGGCAATAACAGTTGGACTTAAGCCAGAGTTTCAGGAACTTTAGGAAGCATGCAGGGAACTGAGACTTCAACACCCCTCCCTGCCTCTACCTTTGGCTACCAATGCTATCTCCAGTGTGTCTTTAATGTCCATACTTTAGAATTCATCCTGTAACATAAATGTTATTTTATGTTACGTTATGTTAACTTTTTGTGTTTATTTGATGTTTTTTGAACTCTTGTCAATGAACATTCTTCACTTCAAGATTAACAAGTTTTATTTATTTACATTCCTAGGAATTTGAACTTGGAATGGAACCACCAAGATTAACAACAAGTTAATCTTGAAGTTATTTCAAAGAGTTATTTTTAAGAAAAAGGTAGAAAAGAAATGTTGTTTTGGAATAAAAATGGGATTTCTGTCATAGAAAAGTCTTCATGTTTGGGACACTTCCCAACTTTCTGTTCAGAACCTAAACATAAGCCAGGGGAAAGGCAGGGGGATTAGATTACCACATGTGCATTGGACTCTGTCACTCTCTCAATGACAACAAGCATTTACATACAAAAAAGGATCTAGATAGAAAGTGTTATAAATATGGGAAATAGAAACACATTTTTTTTTTTTAGATACTGTGGCATATTGGGAAAAGTATAGACTTTGAAGCCCAACGTACACAGGGTCAAATCCCAGCTATCATTTAAATCCTCAATAGAAAAATGAGGGCCCTAGGACCTATCTTACAGTGTTGTTAGGAGCATTAAATGAGAAATGTATGACAATCACCTCACATAGAATCTGGTACACTCTAGATACCCATTAATACTGGTTCTTTTCTATTTCTATGGATGGTTGTTAGATTAGATTTGGGAAGAGGCTCAGATAAAACAAAACCAGATTGGAGGAAAATGAGTGAAAATGGAGATATGGTGTAAAAGAGATGCACTTATAGAATGTGAAAGAGAAACAATTTTGCTTCAGAGCCTACCGCATAAGGAAGGGTTATGGAGAGAGAGTAAAAAGGTCTAGGTCTGAGAGCCAGTGAAAAATTTTAGGGGATCAACTACAATCCATGGAAAACTAGTTTTTGCCTCCTTTGATCTTCCAGACATATGATTTTAAGTGACTTTATATCTCTCCAGGGAGAGCTTTAAGTTAGACACCCCTCTGTAGAAGAGCTATAAAACTAAGTTTTACTTTTGCTATTGAAAAATTTTTACCTAAGGGTTGGAATAGTGGTGCAAACCTGTAATCCCAGCGGCTCAGGAGGCTGAGGCAGGAGGATCGCAAGTTCAAAGCCAGTGTTAATAATTTAGCAAGGTCCTAAGCAACTTAGTGACACCCTGTCTCAAAATGAAAAATAAAAAGGAATGGGGATGTGGCTCAGTGGCTAAGCACCCCTGAGTTCAATCCTTGACACCACAAAACAAACAAAACCTTTATATAAAAAATGTATGCATGTAACAAAATAAATACATATAGTTGTTATAGTGAATATGCTTCTTTCCCTTTCTCCATCAATCTCTCTCCTCAAATGAAGCCACTTCTAACAGTAGATCAGATTTTATATTGACCATAGACCATGATATATAGAGATTATATATAGAGATCATTGTTTGTATGAGACTGTACTATCTATACATATATTATGAAGAACCTCTTTCTAAATCTCAACCTTATATTATGTCTATCTTTTCACATAGTAAATATAAATGGTTAATTTTACAACAGCACAGAGCTTGGGGACCAAGAAATGGACCACTTGGGTTTGAAACTCCTTTCTGCCACTTTGGTTTTTTGTGAACGAATTCACTTCCCTGTGTCTTATTTTCTCCATCTGTAAAATATGGAGCAATAAAATACTTGTTTTGAGGAATGAATGCAGATAAAGCTCCTAGAACAGCACTTGGGCACATGGCAAGTTTCACTGTAACCACAATCTGCTCTTTTTATTTATTTTTATATGGTACTAGGGATTGAACCCTGGGCCTCACTCATGCTTAGCTAACACTAAGCTATACCCTAGCCCCTGTCTTCTGTAAGTTTTAACAATTACAAACAATGCTATGGTAAACATCCTAATATACATATTTTTGACTCATGCTAGTGTTGTTGTTTTTTTTTTTTTTTTCTCTCTCTCTCTTTTTTTTTTTTTGTACCAGGGATTGAACCCAGGGGCACTTAACCACCAAGGCACACTCCCAACCTCCCCCCTTTTGTATTTTTACAAAAAAGCAATTCTCGCTGAGTTGCTTAGGGCCTCACTAAGTTGCTGAGGCTGGACTTGAACTCGTGGTACTCCTGCCTCAGCCTCCCAAGTCACTGGGATTCACCGCTGGCCACACTAGTGTTTTATAGGATAGAGTGTGAACGAGGGCTCATGTAGGATGTTCACAGACCTGGGATAGATGTCACCTAATTTCTTTCGAAGAGCTGTACCAACTTACCCTCTAGCCATTGGTCTTCACAATGGTTTATTTACCCGGATTTTTTCCCAGAATGAATTTTATAACCGATCTTTGACCCATTTAGTTACGGTACCAAGAGGTCTTTAGCCAAAGGCCTATGAGGCAATCAAACTGGACATTTTAAAACTTTAATAGAATTTCTTCCCTTTATCTTGCATCAGGATATATGAAACTCTTATCTTCTGTACAATGCTTCTTTGTACCTTTATTTTGAACAAATGGTGTATAAAAAATAAATTTTACTTCTCTTCATTCTTTCTTTTTATGTTCTTCAGACTTTGTGAATATTTAAGGGAAGTTACATGCTAGTTGGTGCAAGCAAGCCAAACTATCATTAGAATGAGAACTATGTGATTATTCTCTCCTCTCTACATTGTCTGAGCAGTTATCTTCCTAATACTGGTCTCTAGCAGATGGACAGGTCAGTTATAAGGATTAGTCTCTTATCACAGACTAAAAATCTTTTGGAAACGCCAGGGTTAGGTCAGATTGAAGTTCAAGGCCATACTTATTCCTTTCTGAGTTCTTGAGTTAGGCTGCTGGCTGTTATGAAGTGGGCATCACTTTTGAAGTCCTCTGTCGGCTTTGTGGGTTCCACTTATTTGATTTGCCATCTTGTCTGCCCTCTGCTGGTTTTTCAAAAGAAGAACATGAATGATAAGAACGACTTTTTCTGCCGTTTATTTTTGTTTTGGGAAATTGAAATTCCAGTCAAATGCCTTCATTATAAAAAGGTCAAATGAATACATGAATGAGATTTGTTTGAAGTGCTGGGGGTGTTCAGAGGTGGGGCATGTGGATGGAAGAAAGTCCCCCATTTTACTTCTTTCTGTATAGGTCTCACTGGTGCATTTTTCAACTTGGGGGCTTCTCATGTGTATAAAGACAGTTACATTAAACTCGTGGTGTAGAATGCATATTCTAGAATCCTGTTAATCTGGAAAGCTCAGAGCTGGAAGCATCCAGAGACAGAAAAAGCACACAGAGGAAGAACTTTCTACTTACAACCAGACCTTAGAAATTCAACAAAACCAGAGTGTTTCAGAAACCCTGAAGGGTTCTATTTGATTTTCAAGTTCTATATAATACTTATTCTAGGAAATCCCCAAACCTTGCTGGCTTGAGAATCATAGCATTCAAGAGCCAGTTGCTTCAGGCATCCTGGTCTGTGTGGGAAATGTCACAGAACTGCAAGGAGCTGGTTCCCCTTGTCACCAGCCTCTGCTCTTCACAGACAGTGTTTTTCTTTGACATTCTTTCCTTCTCCAAGGTTAAAATAATTGACAAATGACCCAAGCCTGGCTGCTTGTTTGGGATTTTATGTTAATGCTGGGAGAGAGAAATTATTTCTTTCCTCTGGGGTCACAAATCTGGGATTATGGAAGCCTGATTTGGTCCTTGACACTCTCCTCTCCCATCTGCTTCAAGCTGGGCTCCCAGGATAGCAGATGTGGAAAGTAGATGGATGAGTTTTAATTGTATTTTTGGACGTAGAGTCTGCTGGTAGGTTAAATCATAAGCAAGAGATGAACAAAAGGGAAAAGTAGAGAATTACTTTTAGATTTCTGAATTAGTTCCTGGATGAATGAGTTAATATAGGGGGAGAACCAGGAGTGGGGTTGAGAACCAGGACTTTGAGGTGACAATCAGGAGTTACAATTTGGACATGTGGACTTCGAGATATCTTTGAGATAGTAAAATGGAGACATCAAATGTGCAGTTGGATGTGTGACTCTGGAGCAAGGGAAAGAGATTTGGATCAAAGATATTAATTTAAAAGAAACAATAAGAGAGGTAAATAGGGAGCCTACGTCCTGGGAACAAATCTTTACTCCTCACACTTCAGACAGAGCCCTAATATCCAGAATATACAAAGAACTAAAAAAATTAGACAATGAGATAACGAATAACCCAATCAACAAATGGGCCAAGGACCTGAACAGAAATTTCTCAGAGGAGGACATACAATCAATCAACAAGTACATGAAAAAATGCTCACCATCTCTAGCAGTCAGAGAAATGCAAATCAAAACCACCCTAAGATACCATCTCACTCCAGTAAGATTGGCAGCCATTAGGAAGTCAAACAGCAACAAGTGCTGGCGAGGATGTGGGGAAAAGGGTACTCTTGTACATTGCTGGTGGGACTGCAAATTGGTGCGGCCAATTTGGAAAGCAGTATGGAGATTTCTTGGAAAGCTCGGAATGGAACCACCATTTGATCCAGCTATTCCACTACTCGGTCTATTCCCTAAAGACCTAAAAAGAGCACACTATAGGGACACTGCTACATCCATGTTCATAGCAGCACAATTCACAATAGCAAGACTGTGGAACCAACCTAGATGCCCTTCAATAGACGAATGGATAAAAAAAATGTGGCATTTATACACAATGGAGTATTACTCTGCATTAAGAAATGACAAAATCATAGAATTTGGAGGGAAATGGATGGCATTAGAGCAGATTATGCTAAGTGAAGCTAGCCAATCCCTTAAAAACAAATGCCAAATGTCTTCTCTGATATAAGGAGAGTAACTAAGAACAGAGTAGGGAAGAAGAGCATGAGAAGAAGATTAACATTAAACAGGGATGAGAGGTGGGAGGGAAAGGGAGAGAGAAGGGAAATTGCATGTAAATGGAAGGAGACCCTCAGGGGTATACAAAATTACATACAAGAGGAAGTGAGGGGAAAGGAGGGAAAATATAAGGGGGAGAAATGAATTACAGTAGAGGGGGTAGAGAGAGAAGAGGGGAGGGGAGGGGGGAGGGGGGATAGTAGAGGATAGGAAAGGCAGCAGAATACAACAGACTCCAGAATGGCAATATGTAAATCAATGGTTGTGCAACTGAAGTGATTCTGCAATCTGTATATGGGGTAAAAATGGGAGTTCATATCCCACTTGAATCAAAGTGTGAAATATGATATATAAAGAACTATGTAATGTTTTGAACAACCTACAATAAAAATTAATTAAAAAAAAAAAAGAAAAAGAAGGATGGTAATTCTTCATTTAATGGCAAAAAAAAAGATATTAATTTATAAGTTGTGACATAATTGTTTGTGAAGACTTTGGAGTGGATAAGACTATATTTAGATATAGAAGACATTCAAGAGAAGAGAGCCTAGAATTAGGTTTTAAGAAAGATCAAATTTCATAAAGGGGAATTTAGCAAAGAAGACTTAAAAGTTAAGAGGCTAGTAAGATAGTAGAAAAAATACAAAATAAGAATAAGATATTGTGGAATTGAAGAGAATAGGGTTTTAGAAAGAAGGTTATGGTCAGCTAGATCAAAACCTGCTAAGCATTGGAGCAATTTTAGGTCAGAGACCCAATCACTGGGAGTGGCAATACAGAAGGTATTGTGAAGTTGGCAAGAGTATTTTTAGTAGAATAAAGGCCATGAAAACTAGTTTGCTGAAGGTTAAAATGGAATGGCGGTGACCAGCAGCATAGATGACATTGTGAGTTTGTGGGATATTCCTTACACCATATCCTTAAACACACACACACACACACACACACACACACACACACACTCACACACACATGCTCGCAGTACAAATAAATACCAGCATCTGATAGAGTACTGTATTTAAAAATATTTGAGACTATCATTATACCCTGATAAAAAATTAATTCCTTAGACATTTTACTCCTAAACCACCAGAGTCCAGAAGCATGAAGATGTAACAAAAACACTGTATTCTCATTGTTCACCATAGTTACATTCTATAAAGTTTCTGCTAACACTGAATTAGCAAATAATGAACATTGTTCCAAGGTGAAATACTGGTTAGGTTCCTATGAGCCTCTGGTCGTAACATTTTTGTTATCCGAGATACCACTATATGGGTTCCTTTTCCAACATCCTTGTCAAACAAGCCAGTTTTATCAGCATTGAGAACCTGCTCTTCTTCACAACCCTTTCCTGTATAACATTTAACAGGGATTTTAAGAATTGTTCAGCAATCTCCTGATCTGCAGAATCTGCCTTGCCTGCAAACTCAACATTTTTCATGGTCTATTACCTTTTGAAATGTGTAAGCCAGCCAGTACAATCTTAAGAGAGTTAAAAATTTTCCTCACTCTGAGTATGATGATTAATTTTATGTGCCAACTTGATGTGCTATAGAATGCCCAGAATTTTATTAAATATTATTTAAACATTATTTTGGGGTGTGTCTGTGAGGGTGCTTCTGAGTCAGTAGATTAAGTAAGAAATAATTTCTCCCCCTTCCTTCCCCTTCCCCCATCTTAGTGTCTTTAAGCTGATCTTCTCTTGTCCTTAGACTGGTACTGCAACTAATACAATTGGCTCTCCTGGATCTGAACTTCTTAGCCTTAATTACATGAACCAATTCCTTTTTTGACAAATGTTGAATGGATAGGTAGATGGATGGATGGGTAGATAACCTCCTATTGGTTCTATTTCTTTGGAGAATACTCATACACTGGGTAATATGACCATAAATATCTTTCTGGAGCAGACTTATGTACAAATAAGTGGATTTCTTTGCTGTTTTTCTGGATATGCAGATTGTTGAGTCACTAGCTCATGACAAGCAGCACTATAATTCACGCCCGCGCAAAGTGTATCTAACATACACATTTTCTCCATAAGGCACATCACAGCATTCTTGTGTTTAGGAACACCATACAGGACTGCAGCATTATGCTTGGATGGCCATTTTAAACAGAAAAAAATATTTTTTAAAATAACAGAAATGTGGAAAGCATGGCACTAAGTAGACCCAAATAATGATGCTTGTTTATAGTATGATATCTGAAATAAAAAGGCAGAGCATCACCTTGTTCAATCTGAGCTGGAAGCGTGTGCATAGGACAACTTGAATTTTTCACCACTTTGAAGATGTCATCAAATGACATGAGAGTGCTGTCAGTGTTGATTTTGTGGCTATGAAAAAAATTTTAGCCAGTCCGTAAATTTACAAATATGGAATCCATTAGAGATAAGGATTGACTGTATTTTGACTTTGGGAACACCACCATCATATATTGACTTAGCTCAGAATCCAATATAACATGACATCAATTCTTTGCCAGCTTGTGTTATTATGCACACCCATCTGTGATGCAGGTTCATGCATTTCCCACCAGTTAACTAGATAAATAAACTCTGCATAGGTCATAAGTGCTCTGAAATTGAAGTAGCAGTGGACAAGAGTAAACCTGCTGGGGGAAACAAGCCACCTGTTCATGCAATTAGTTTGTGTCTTCAGGATTTACTTAATCTGGGTTAGGTATCTGATACTTCCATTTGATAAGGCAGTGCTTCTAGGTACCTCAACTCCATAGAGAAGTGACTCACAAAACAACCATTTGGTCTTGGGTATCTCAGTCCCACAGTCTTCTCATATCCCATAGGCATTCCGTTTCTTTACCAGTCCAGAGGCAAGCCACTAGCTGTTTCTCAAAATGGAGCTTGTTACTAATGTAACTCTGCATAACTTTGTTCTAAACTCCTATTCTTCAGTCAAAACTAGCTTTGCCCACATGCAAACTTCTCTTGCTCTGAGTCTAGCTCACAGATGGCAACCAACAACATTTTAGTTCACTTGATATATTCACTTCAGAAAAAAGACCTAAATGTGACATAAGTAGTCTCTAAAATCCACATGGTCCACCAAGTGTTTCTTTTTTTCCCCCATATTTTCTTATTAGTTCATTATTGTTGTACATAATGGTGGAATTTGTTGTTACATATTAGTTCATGTGATATAGCAATATAATTTGACCAATTTGGCTTCCTAACACTTTTGCCCTGGGATTCTTTCTTAATGGGTAGGAGGTCCATATATTCAAGATATTTTCTTTCCACACTTTAGAAAGTATATGTCTTAGCTGGGTAACCAAAGAACGTCCTAATTCCAGTTAATCCTTATAAACCTTATTAAAATAGTGAATAGTGTTATACATATGGTATACACACACACACACACACACACACACATGTTATATATGTTATGTCTATGGTAAGGCTATCATTAATTTCCAGAAGATTCCCTCAGATAAGGTCAGGGAAGAAACAAGGCTAGCTAGTGACAGTGTGCTAGTGTCCCTGCCAGGAAAAAGCATTTGTTTCTGGTTTTCTCTGTTTAATGAGTCTGGGCAGGCAGCTTTTCTTAGATTAATAGCAACATGGTTTGTATCTGTGCTTGTGCTGCCTTGCTACAGTAAAGAGATCATCTCCAGAAGAGCAGCTATAATCACTAATTACACTTAATGTAGTCCACTCCAAGACTGCCTCTCTTCTCAAAGACTGGACAGAGGAATTTAATGGGGATCAAATAGGAATGGCACTTCTTCGTCTTTTAAAACATTGGAGAATACATCAATTCCTACAATCCTTCAGGAATATGCTATTGCTTTTGTTCACTCTTTTAGTAGGAAAGAAGAACTCAGAGGGTTCCACTTGGTCCTTCTTATGACAGTTATCCTTATTCCACAGGTCAATGAGCAATGGGGGATTTTAACCATTGCTGAAAGCAGAACTAGAGAAGATTTTGTTATTAACTGTGTCTCTCTTTAAATCAGAAAAATTGTCCAGACCCTGTCTAACAAGTTGTCATTTCAAGTTTTATTGATAAAATCTTGCCAATGACCTCTAGCTGCCAAGGAAGTTAGGAAATCAAATATTTAAAATTTTCAGTCTCTATAACAGAGAGCAAAGGGGAAATTTTGGGGAATGATATGTGGTTTTCCTACAAATCTTTATGGGCCAGGGCTTATCACAGCTGTGGCCTTCTGACCCTTGCTATCAATTACACCAGGGATCTGCTAGTTTCTGGCTTCCGTAAACATCCCAGCTCTATTAATTGGCCTTGCCATCATAAAGCTTAGAGTTTTGTGAAGAAAACAAGCACAGTAGGGAAAAGGGTTGCTTAAATTAAATCATGTATTTCCTATTCTTTTACTTTACCATCCCTCTACTAATAGAAAAGCAGCAATGGTTTTCTATTATGCACTGTCCCTAGGGGAAGGGTGGATGGCTTAGAGCAAAGCAGTTATTATTCAGCTTTGAACTTCAAAAAATGATCTTTCAACTCCTTAGATAACATGAGGGTCTAAAAGCCCAGCCCCTGATTTTCAAGAAGTAGGTATGGTTGAGAGAGAAAATGTGTGACTTGCAAAACAAGACATTCAGCTTCTAGAAGAAGGGAACAGATTTTTATTAACAATCAACTCAATAATGAGGGTAGGAAATAATAGTTCTTTGTAAGGTTAATGGGATAAACTTGGAGAGATTAGGATGGAAGGGGAGGGAAGGGGAGGGGAGGGGGGATAGTAGAGGTTAGGAAAGGCAGCAGAATACAACATACACTAGTATGGCAGTAGGTAAAAAAGTGGATGTGTAACCGATGTGAATCTGCATTATGTATATAGGGTAAAAATGGGAGTTCATAATCCGCTTGAATCAAATGTATGAAATATGAAATGTTAAGAACTTTGTAATGTTTTGAACAACTAATTAAAAAAAAAATAAAACAAGTTAAAAGAAGTTAAGTGACCCAGAAGCATCTTTGAATCCTCCAGTTTAAATCTGCAGTTCCCCCAGGGCAATAACCACTTAGAGAGGTTCAAGAGGACCTCAGAGAGGAGTGTCCTTGCTGTGTTCCAGGTGGTTGACAAACTGTAGGGCTGCTCCACATTGAACATGAGTGACAGAGCAGCATATTAACCAAGGTCCAAGGTTTGGTCTAGCTATATGAGCCTGAGAGCACCCCCATAGTCCTGAACCCCAAACAGTGATGGGAAGAAAGCAAGTCAGGGTTCCTCTGTCCAGAGAGAAAAGATAATAGAGGAACAAATGCTGAGAGGAAGGATGTGGGAATCTAGAGTCAGGAGGGTTGAATGAAGATAAAGGAAGAGTGGACCCAGTGGTTTTGCCAGAGGCCTTGTCAAGAGCATTCGTATCAGCAACTTACACCAACCCTCTGTCTGAATTCAGATGGGACTGCCCTCTCATCAGAAGCCAGCGAGAACTGGGGAATGGCACAGACTCCAGACTCTATATAACCTCAATGTCAGGACGTTTCTGAAGTCACTCAGAAACCTAGGTCAGAGAGACAGCCAGCAAAAGGAAAATGATGGATCTTAAAATGGTCCACATATTTACTCAAAAGACAGTAAGTTTTACTCCGGAAGTGATTCCAGTGTCCACAATATGTGTTCCCTGATCTGTGCAGATAAACGGTTCAGCAGTTAGCTGAGTTTTATTATAGAAGATAAAGTTGGGCATCTGAGAAACCATATAAATGTCACTGAAATAGTGGACAAGCGGAATGTTGTATATATGGCAAAACTATCAAGTTTCCAAAAGATTCCCTTGGATAGCCAGGGAAGAAATAAGGTCAGATACTAAAAATGTGCTGCTTTCCTGCCAGAAGAAAGCATCAGTTTTTGGTTTACTTTGTTCATTAAGCCAGAATGGGGAGAATTTTCCAGATTAATAACAGGTCGCAGTGTGAGTTTTATTATAAAAGATAGTTTTCAGTTTATATATATATATATATATATATATATATATATATATATATATATATGACATATATATGACTATAAACTTTATACCACCTTAAGAAGTATGTGAATTGATAATTACAATGGATTGTGATATGTGATCTATAGCAGAATGATTAGAAGCAGTTGGAATTGAGAAAGGAAACAGTGGTTTGTCGTTGTTGTTGTTGTGTGTGTGGTATTGAACTCAGGGCCTCGTCCATGCTGGGCAAGCACTCTACCATGAGGGCTAAAAAATTCTCAGCCTGGAAATATCTATCTCTCTCTGGAGAAAAAACAAAAAGAAAATGATTCAAAGAAGAAATTTGAGATATTTTAAAATCTGAAATACAACCTTTACTTATTTTCTTTAGATTTGGAGCTTTTTATGATTAAATTATAAAAATGAGTCCATTTTCGTAACCTAAAATATGTACTTATTAAGATAGCATTAATACTTTAATAATTACACAAGAAAGAGAATGAGATAAACATGTGCATTTACAGAGCTGCATGTCAGCCAGGCCGGCTCCCTGCAGAGGGAATTGTCAGCATGACCTCTCTCACCTCTCTCACACAAGAGCATGTCCAGCATGTCCAGCATGGTCAGCCCTCCTCTTCTTAATGGTTTCCTTCTGCTATGAGTGTGCTTGTCCAGTAGTCTGCTTCTTACAGCAGCCATTTATTTACCATTCTCATGCACCAGCCATTGGAGGACAGGGGCTCTGAAGATGATGGATTGGGGCCATTCCTCAGGAAGGGTTTCCTCCTGGCTCCCTTCCACCATCCTTTCTGAAATCTGATGAGTTTCCTTAGCCTCTCCCCTCTTTCACATCTTGCTAAAACAGTTTTGGAAAACGAAACCACAAACTTAGCTATTCCCCATAAGAAACCTGTTATCAACCATAATCTTCGTGGTATGAAGGCTGTGTATGAAAATTCATGGACCTACCACTTGGGGAAACATTTTGCATATCCAGGAGTTGGCTGTACTAAAACAGTCCTTCCAGATTGAAAGACAAATTTGTGTCTTTTGTATCTCTTACCACAATAAGGAAAATACTAACCTTGCAGTCTTCTTCGCATTCCATACCTAGGCACATCACTCCAGTCACATAATAAGTGAACTGTGGGTGGCAGTTTTGAGTGAACCCCACAGGAAAAAGGGGTCTGCAGCAAGTCCAGGTTGCACTACATCAGGTTTTGCCATTTGGACTATTGACTATGGAAGGCCCTGGAAGGCCAGTGGTGGGAAAAGATGTCATGTGCAGTTTATGGCAAGCTCCAGAGGAAGGGGAACCATGATCGTCTTTCTCAAATACTTCTTAGTGTATAACTGGGCCCTGTTTAGTCTCATTTTTTTTTATTATTATTAGTTGTTCAAAACATTACAAAGCTCTTGACATATCATATTTCATACATTTGATTCAAGCGGATTATGAACTCCCATTTTTACCCCATATACATATTGCAGATTCACATCGGTTACATATCCACTTTGTTACATACTGCCATACTAGTGTATGTTGTATTCTGCTGCCCTTCCTATCCTCTACTATCCCCGCTCCCCTCCCATCTTCTCTCTCTACCCCATCTACTGTAATTCATTTCTCTCTCTTGTTTTTTTCCCCTTTCCCCTCACTTCCTCTTATATGTAATTTTGTATAACAATGAGGGTCTCCTTCCATTACCATGCAATTTCCCTTCTCTCTCCCTTTCCCTCCCCCCTCTCATCCCTGTTTAATGGTGATCTTCTTCTCATGCTCTTCCTCCCTGCTCTGTTCTTAGTTGCTCTCCTTATATCAAAGATGACATTTGGCATTTGTTTTTTAGGGATTGGCTAGCTTCACTTAGCATAATCTGCTCTAGTGCCATCCATTTCCCTGCAAATGCCATGATTTTCTCATTTTTATCTGAAATATCTTTTGCCAACATTTCCTCCAGTCTGCCGCTAGTCTTTTCATTGTCTTGTCAGTGGACGTTCTTCTCTGACAAAAAAGCAAGGCAATACAATCAAGAACTGATGGTCTTTTAAATGGATGGTGCTGAAATAAATAATTGGACCCGCATATGTAAAAAATGAATCTAAATACAGATTGAATACCCTTCACAAAAATGAACTCACATCACAGATGGAGCTGTAAAACACAAAACTATAAAACTCTTAGACTATAACCTAGGGGTTAGATGACCTTAGTTTTGACAAAGGCATTTCAAATGCAACACCAAAAGACAAGCTTTGTTAAAATTAAAGTTTTGGGCTCTTTAATTTTTTTTTTAAAAAAATATGATCTTATGCATAATTAATAGACTAGTCAAAGGAACCAGGATCCTGAAGAGGTTAGAAATAAAAAAAAAAAAAACTTGGCTATTCCTCATAAGAAACCTGTTATCAACCATAATCTTCGTGGTACGCAGGCTGTGTATGAAAATTCATGGACCTACCACTTGGGGAAACATTTTGGGTATCCAGGAGTTGGCTGTACTAAAAAAAAAAATGGGGATAGCTGGTACAGCAAGATCTTGGAGGATCTTAGAGAGGGTGTGCTGCAGGTCAAGGTGGAAATGTTAACTGTGGAGGTTAAAGATACAGAGGCAAGTGTGAAATCTGGTGCAGGTCAACTGGGAGGAAAAGGGGGACAAGGGAAAGAGAAACTGGACTTGGTAGCAGTGGAGCAAGGGCCCTAAATGGGAGTCATTGGGCAAGGCAGTTATTGCTATTATGATTACTTGAAATAGTAGTGCCACCTGACCCAGAATCTGCTGAGGATGCTCAAGCGTGGTTCAGGGTGTGCCGATCCCATGTTACTGGGTGGAGTGTCTTGGGCTGAGAGTTTCAGGCATGGTGTTTCTGAGAATTAATATCATCTCCCATGACCTCATTTGGAGCAAGTTTTCTCAACAGTGGTATTATTAATATTTTAGATCAGAGAATTATTTGGGAAAAGAGTACTATCCTGTGTCTTGTAGGATGTTTAGCAGTACCCCTGGTCTTTACCTCTTGGATGCTGGTAGCAACCACTTTCCCCCAAGTATTTTCAGTGTCCCTTAAGGGAGACAGCAAAAATCTTCTCTGGCTAAGAATTAAGATTCCAAGCTGGAGTTAGTGATCCCATACTAGGGCTGCTTCTCAGGAATGTGCTTCCTAGAAATGGGCCTTGCCTGTCTTTGTGGAGGGAAGGGAAGCCTTCGTCATTTGGAGAAGGTATTCACAGGGAAGCCACACCCAGACTTACAGTGCTGTTCATATTACATGTGCCAACAGCACAGACAGCCCAGTCATCCAACCTTTCTCTAAGTAACTTCTCCCCATCACAGCCTTGGAGGAGAGGAGAAGATCTCTCTCCCCAGATACGGGTCCATTATGTTTCAAAGCCAAATGTTCTTTTCTCTTTTAAATTCCTCTCCCAGCATTTTCTATTTTACTATATCAAAATATAAAAAAAAAAAAAAAAATACCCAGGGCTCTCTGGGTAGGAACTTCACAAAATTAAGCCAAAGTTGTGAATCATACATTTTTATCAGATAATGTTATAAAACATCCTCTCCTCTCAGATCATCCTGTTCCCCTTTCCTCCTCATTTATGGAGAATTTATTTGAACTCACTGCTTTTGGGTCTCTATGCCTGTGGGGCTGTCTAGGGATCCAGATTGACATGACTATAGCCAATTCGGTCATAACTGTCATTTTACCCACTGAAAGACCTGGCACACATCCCGAACTCTGTGGAACAAACAGTTATTAAGATAGTCAGTCAAGAATGTTGAGCCAGACTCTTCCTTAACTTCTGTTTGTCATGTTAATAGTTTTTGAGAAAGACCAGGTACATTCTGGATGGCTGCAGCTCATTTTTTCTACTTTAACACAACAAACTCCTTCCTACTGCCTTGGGGTGCAGGGATACTCTTGTCTTGCTGCCACCTAAGACACACTTCTTTTTCCTGTAAGTCCCTGATAATTTCCCCTTGTGCAATCCTGGATCTGCCTGTCTCTTTGTTCCATCTCACATCTTCTGTCTTTGAAAGCTTGTTCTCATACATCAGGACCAGGTTTTGTTATGCTCGAATTCTGGACCCCCAAAGACCACCAGAGACCCAAGATCAATGTAAGCAGCAAAGAGGAGTTTATTGCGAGCTAGCTCGGTCCTCCACGTGCACACACAGCAACTGGTGACGCTGAGAGGCCCCGAGCCCAGGGTTTGTAGCAGTTTTATACATTCTTTGGAGAAGGCAGGGACTTCACATACATCAAAGCATCTCTTAGCAAATCATCACACACCGTGGGAAAATCAAATAACAACTCTAAAACATGATTAGCACATTCACTGGCGGAAACAAGTTGGGTAGGGGTGATTGGTCAGTACAAAAGGGGTATTCATTTGAACTGATTGGTTTAAGCCAAGAGGGGTGTTGGTGCTGAACCACATGGTTTCCCAACACTTTATCAACCACCATAAACTACTGGGAGGGTCATCTGGCATCCCAGGTATTTCCCTGTCTCATGCTGATTGGTGGCTGCTAGGGGGTTGCTATGGATCTCCACCTAGCCTGACTGAGTCAGGGACACCTGGCCCAGCAGATCTCTCCTGTTATTTGTAGATAAACCACTTAGCAGGGTGGGAATGTGCTTAGGAGTGCTCTGTGGGTTTTTCCAAGGACAAAGGCCATGTCCCTTCCTTGGACAGGCTTTGCTCTGAGATAGAGGCTGGTTTTTCAGTTTTTCTGAAGCAGATTGGATCCTTAAGGATAAGAGTGTCCCCCTTGCAGTTGAGGAGTTCACATCAAAGAAATAAGGCAAAAAAGAGTGACAAATATTAACGTGCCTACCCACCCAGTATTTTGAAATCACAGCAGAAGGAGAATGCCTAGAGAGAAATGGAACCAGAGGTTAGAGAGGCCTCTCTGGAGCACTGATATTTTAGTGAACTTTTAAAGGATGCTTAGGCTGGGCATGATGGCCCACGCCTGTAATCCCAGCAGCTTGGGAGGCTGAGGCAGGAGGTTCGAGAGTTCAAAGCCAGCCTCAGCAATATCGAGTCACTAAGCAACTCAGTGAGACCCTGTATCTAAATAAAATACCAAAAAATGGGCTGGGTATGTGGCTCAGTAGTTAGTGCCCCTGAATTCAATCCCTAGTACCCCCATCTCCAAAAAGGATGCTTAACTCCAGACAATCTGCCCAGGGAGAGCATTGCAGGCAGGAGATTATATAAAGGCCATGGGTCATGACCACAGGTTGTGTTTAGAAATCATGGAAAAGATTTATGTAGCTAAAGTGCAGTGAGCAGAGAGATAAAATAAATTAGGGATTGAATTACAAAAGCCCCAACAAATTGTATTGGGAAATCTGGATTTATTCTGTAAGCATGACCAGAATAAGTCCTTCTCTGATCTTGATCTCTTTGGGTAAATTACTTTTCCTCTTCCCTTTTATTTCAAGTTATAACCCTTAGGCTACAGATAAATAGAATCCAGCCATTCATTTGAACTCTCCCAGAGATATTGCTTCATGGGGTTTTTATTTATTTATTTATTCATTTATTTTTCTGTTTCAACCTCCACAAATAAAATCCTCCATTGGTCTACCTCCTAGGGTCTTCTCAACTCTGTTATCTCTTATTTTCTGCGTTTCAGAATCCACAGGTGCCACCAACTCCTAGTTTTTGCCCAAATTCATTTCCTTCCTTCTATCAATGTAACCAGGAAAATTCCCTTATTCCTATTGGGAAATCATATTCAGAAGGTGTTAAATATCGGAACCATTCTTTCTTAAGAAGAATTTTCACATCTGACATTTAATAAAAATGAATTCGTCTTGTACCAACCACTCTGGTTATGAAAATATATATATAGTGAGACTTGGAAATCTTTTTTATCCTTGGGAGAAAGTAGCTGCCAAGGTGAGCAATGGCATGGGCACAAGGCAGGTTCCATTGCTCAGTCTCCCACTAACAGGCCCTGATATATAGATATTTTTAACTCTGATCGCATCTCTGAAGAGAGAATATATTTTAAAGCCATCATCAGAAAAATTATTTTTTCCCATATTTTTTATTGGTGTACCATAGTTGCACATAATGGTGGGATTTGTTGTTACATATTTGTATATGAATACAATATATTTTGACCAGTATCATTCCCCAGTATTTCCCCTTTCCTTCCCCTTCTTCCTCCCCTTTGTCTAATCTACTGATCTCCCTTTGATTTTCATGAGATCTTCCCTGAGCTTTTTTTTTTTTAATCCTCTTTTTCTTCTTTATCTTCCACATATAAGAGAAAACATATGACCCTTCATTTTCTGAGTTTGGCTTATTTCGCTGAACATAATGTTCTCAAGTTCCATCCATTTTTCAGCAAATAACGTAATTCCATTCTTCCTTATGGCTGAATAAAACTATATATATACATTTTTTTTCATATTTTCTTTATCCATTTGTCCATTGATGGACATCTAGGCTGGTTCCATAGTTTGGCTATTGTGAATTGTGCTGTTAAAATATAAATATGAATATATAGATAATAGTATGATGACTTTAATTCTTCAGGATAAATACATAGGAGTGGTATAGCTGGGTCATATGGTTGTTCCATTCATGGTCTTTTGCAGAAACTCAATGCTGATTTCCAGAGTGGATGCACCAATTTGGAGTCCCCCAAACAATGTATGAGTGTACCCTTTCCTCCACATTCTCTCCAGCATTTAATTATTGTTTGTATTCTTGATGATTGTCATTCTGACTGGATGAGATGAAATCTTAGTGAGGTTTTGATTTTCATTTCCCTACTTGCTAATGATATTGAACATTTTTTCATGTATTTGTTGGCTATTTGCATATCTTCTTTTGAGAAGTGTCTGTTTAAATTCAATTGCCCATTTATTGATTGGGTTATTTGTTTTTTGGGTGTGAAGTTTTTTGAGTTCTTTATGTAATCTGGATATTAATCCTCTGTAAGAAGATTAGCTAGCAAAGATTTTCACTCATTCTGTAGGTTCTCTCTTCACATTCTTGTTTCCTTTGCTGTGTAAAACCATTTTAATCTGATGCTATCCCTTTCATCAACTTCTGGCATTATTTCCTGAGCCTCAGGGGTTCTATTGATAAAGCTGTTGTCTGTACCTGTATGTTGGAGTGTTGACCCTACATTTTCTTCTAGGAGTTGCATAGTTTCTGGTCTAATTCCTAAGTCTTTGATCCATTTTGAGTTGACTTTTAGCAGGATGAGAGATAAGGGTCTAGTCTCATTGTTTTACACATGGATATCTGGTTTTCCCAGCACCATTTATTTAAAAGCCAGTCTTTCCACAGAAGGACAGTTCTTCAGGCTTGTTTTATAGTAGCTATGTGACAGCAACATGCTGTAGGAAATTGACAGATTTAGAAATGCCAGAGTGCAAAAAGAGAGACAGAGAGACAGAGATGAAGAGAAAGACAAAGGCTGGTACAGAGAGAGAGAGGTTGGGAAAAAGAGACAGAAGCACAGAGAAGACAGGCAAGAGTCAGAGTGAGAGATGGAGGAGGTCAACTATTCCCACATCATAATGGGCTCAGGTGTGGCTCCTCCTAGGGCCTTCCTTCCTTCCTTTAAGAATACTGATGTGGGACCAGGCACAGATCCAAATTCCTGTTCTGAACTCTGCACCCTGCTCCTAGTGCCATTTTTTTATATGTCTTTAATATCACAAAGACACACCCAACTGGTGCTAAAGGTTTTTAGAACAGTCATGGTGACAGAGAGGGTTTAGAAGTCTAAGGGGAAGACGGCATCTTACAGGTTTCTATGACTCCTCCTTACTCTGGCCTTGATTTCTGATTAGTTTAAAACTACCCCACAACTCTTCTTCCTTTCCTTTCCTTTATATTTCCCTCATGATCTGTTTTTGTTTGTGGTGTTGTTTTTTTTTTACTTTTTCCTTTTCTCAAGTGAGAGGACTTGGAGGAATAAAGCCAAGGAGTGTCAAGCTAAATTTTGGTAGCAGAGTAAAGCAAATGCAGGAGTTTTAAAAACGTTATTAGTCATTGGTATATCTCTATACTGATCTGTACTTCTAATTTTCCATAATTAAAAAATTGGAGTGAACAAAAACACACATCCAAAGGAAACAAGAATGTGAAGAGAGAACCCACCGAATGAGTGAAAATCTTTGCTAGCTACTCTTCTTACAGAGGACTAATATCCAGATTACATAAAGAACTCAAAAAATTTTCAAGTGATGAAAGTAAAATAGGGAGGATCAGAAACTGGTAAGAGATCCTATAAATACATCAGCACCTTTGGTCTCTCCCAGTTGCCTGATAATATATCTCAATCAAGATACCCAAGAAAAAAAAATCTTTTTCACTTCTTCCCTCAAACAAGTGCCCCACACATGGAATTAAATAAAAGTTTAGGTCTTGCCATGCTGGTCCTAGTAAGACTGAGTGGACGGCAGGCCATGTCCCTGGGGAGGGCTGCTGCCCACTGAGATCAGGGAAAGCTCCCTGTCCTCAACTGGTCCCTGGACAGCCTGATGTAACCTGCTGCAGAAGGGCCAGATGTCCCTGGGGGGTTCAGCCCTGGTCCTTCCTCCCTCAATCCAGCCTGAGAATACCCAACTTCTTCTCTCTTCACTATGCACCTATGGTCTTTTCAATGTTGATTCTCCAATAATTTCTATCACTTTATGTTCTGATCAGAATTCTGGTAGAATTCTTTTTGTAGTTGAGTTTGGGATTTTTTTTTTTTCAGAAAGGGTCACTCTATTACTCAATATCTTTGAGTTGTCTAAATTCAGAATTTTAAAAAAGAAATTATAATGGAAGCAAATGATAGATTTCATTGAGTAATATTTTAAAATTCCCCTGTCAGTTACCCAAATACAATACTAATAGTGGATTCACTGGAAAAAAGTATTTGTAATATGCCAGAATCAAATAATAAATAGATAATGTTAATAATACATGTAATATTAATGCTATGGTTTGGACATGAAATTGTTGAACCACGACACAATAAAAGACCACTGACTCCAATTTTAAATCAAATAAAGCAAGTATTGTGTACACAAAAGCTGGCCAGCGACTGTCTCACCCGAAACCTGGGCCAGAGAACAGCCCCCAGCTCTCCAGGAAAAAGGTTTTATAACACAAAAAGTTACAAAGCGGGGAGGGTCTTGAGAACTTACAGCTAACGGGATTTTGACAAGCATAATACAAAGGCAGATAGCAAGTTAATGATCCACATGGCATGATATTTTAAGGTAGGGAGTAAATTCAGATCCCAACATCAGAATTTATGAGGCCCCGCTGAGGTTTCAGAGAGGGTTATGATCTGGTCAAGGGGAGCCAGGATTTATGAGAGGTTTTAGAGAGGTTGTTATCTGGTCAAGGAGACCCAGGTGTGGGTGAGTTTAAGGCACGGGCGGGAGTTCCAAACAAGTTTAGGAATCTCAGTAATTTATAGTAAAACAGAAATTAACTTTCATGACTTTGTGACAAGATGGCTCCCAATCCTAAGATGAAATTTGGCTGAATTCATCAAAATGTCCCCCCCCCCAAATTCCTGTTAATGCAGGGATATTCAGAGGTGAGCTAATTAGATTATGAGAGCTGTGACCTAATCAGCTCATCCAAGTTTGAATGGACTGACTTGGTAGTAACTATAGGCAGATGGGGCATGGCTGGAAGAGGTGGGTCACTGGGTACATCTTCCCTGCAGCCTGCTTTCTCTTTCTCTCTCTCTTCTTCCTGCCCCCAAGCAGACTAAAACAATAGCATACACATGTTCATATAGAGTATTTATTAAAGTTCTTTAGAATGTAATCCATAAGAGACTATATCCCAACAAACAGCACCAAAAAGGATATAAAAGTCAATTCACAAAAGAAGTGGCAAATCAAAATGAGTAACCATGTTAATTATCAAAGAAGTATCAATTGGAACAACTACAAAAATGCTGGGGAACTTTGCATACCCTGGTACACTACTGGAGGGGGTATAAACTAAAAATATTTTCTGGAAGACCATTTGGAAATTTGCATTAAAAGTTTTTACAAGGCACTGATCTTTTGATCAAGCAAGTCCAAACCTTAGACATAATTGAGGATGTAGGTATAAGAATGTACAAATATTGTTCTGTTTTTCAAACAGAGCTCTAAAAGGAGAAAGGCCTAAATCCTGTTAGAAACTAGTTTAAATTGCATTTATAACTTAATAATTTATGTTTGTATTGTAATTTGTAACTGAACAATTTTTGAGAGGGAACACTTCACATTTGAGGAAATATTCATAATAAAACAGTAAGCATAAATGCCCAAATAGATACACTTATATGTGTATGCTCAAAAACCATAAGGACATGCAGTGTACCCAAACGTAACAATTGGTTAACTGTAGTAATGGGATTAGAGATAATTTTAGATTTCGTCACTATACTCTTTTCCAGATTTTCTGAAATTGAAGTATGTTACTTCTGTAATCAGAAAATAAATACATACTTTTTTTATTGTTTAAATAAAAGCAAACTGACTTTCATCTTAGAGAGGGAGAAATAGTGTGGGGGACTGAAGACAGGGGTGCGGGGGGGCTGGAGCCAGTTAAACATGCTTCATGGCTTTCCTATTACTAGAAATGTGATTCCCAGTCAGTTACAAGTTAATGATGCCTCAGTTTCTTCACATCTGGAAGGGAAACAATAACATCTCTCACAAGGCTACTACGGGGATTAAATGAGTTATTTCATTCAAAGCATTGGGAACAGGGCCTCCTCCAGAGTAAACACTCAATAGATTGTAGAAACATTAATTAATGATAATTTGTGGTGCAAACCATGTTAATATCCTTTCTTTGTACCTGAATAAATTTCAAAGAAATTAAGTTAAATGTAAAACCATGAAATAAAAATTAAGAAGAAAATAGAGAATTAAGGTTGAAACCATCACATGATATCTAGAACTCCAAGAAAAATATAGATGTATTTGTCTGCAGTGTCTTAAAAGAAAAAAAATAATAAAATTAAAAAATAACAAAATGGGAAAAATATCTGCAACAGTCACTGTCTCTGCCACAAAAAAGCTCATACAAAATAAGATAGACAGGAGAAATGTGGGCAAAGGACATGAATAGGAAGCTTAGCAACAGAAATTTAAGTGTATGGTCAATCTCCCCAAAGAGTCAAGAAATACAAATGAAATTAGAATTACATTTTCCTTACCAGATTTGTCATGACGAATACTTTTAATAATCCCATTGTTGACAAATATAAGGTAAAATGGACCTTAGTAGAAAATATTGGTGATACTACAAGTTGTTACATTTTTACAAAGCAGTTTGGTGATATCAAAATATAAAATATACGTATTTTGATATGTTATTCTCACTAATAGGAATTTGTCCTTAGATGATAATCCCATAATTTTTCAAAGAAAATATATAAGGATATTTAGGGCAGCGTTGCTTGTAATAGAAAAAAAGCCATGTTAAATTGTTAAATAAGTGAAGAAGTATGATATACATCTATGTTCACTGTAAGAAAAGATATCCATATATCCATAATGCATTGCTCAAGGTACAGTAAATATAGAAAAATGTTTTATGATCTTATTTTATTAAAAAATCTGAACACATGAACATATATTATAGTCTCTATGTGAGTGTGTTTACATGTACACATATATGTATGTATATAAATTATATATATGCATGTCTACTTTTATAGAGACTAGTCACTAAGATCTTGAATTGTGGAGTTACAAATTACTTTTTCTTTATACAGTTTTATATTTTCTGATCCTTAAAATAGGCATTGTTCTCTTGATCAACAAATATGTGGAAAAATGCTCAATATCTATAGTAATTAGAAAAATGCAAATCAAAACTAAGATTTCATCTCATGCCAGTCGGAATGGCAGTTATTAAAAATACAAACAATAAGTGTTGACAAGGATGTGGGGGAAAAGGCACACTCATACATTGCTGGTGGGACTGCAAACTGGTGCAACTGCTATGGAAAGCAGTATGGAGATTCCTTAGAAAACTTGGAATGGAACCACCATTTGACTCAGGTATCCCATTCCTTGGTCTATACCCAAAGGACTTAAAATCAGCATACTATAGTAATGCAGCCACATCAATGTTTATAGCAGCTCAATTCACAATAGCTAAACTGTGAAAGCAACCTAGATGTCCTTCGATAGATGAATGGATAAAGAAAATATGGTATATATACAAAATGGAATATTACTCATCATTTAAAGAGAATAAAATTATGGCATTTGCAGGTAATTGGATGGAGTTGGAGAATATCATGCTAAGCAAAGTAAGTCAATTCCCAAAAAACAAAGGTTGAATGTTCTCTCTAATAAGTGAATATTGAGCCATAATGGGTGGGGGCGCAATGGGGAAAATGGAGGAACTTTGATTGGGCAAAGGGGAGGGTGGGGATTGGAGGAGGCATGGGGGCAGGAAAGATGGTGGAATGAGGTGGAAATCATTACCCTAGGTACATGTATGACTGTACATATGGTGCAATACTACATTGTGTACAGAGAAATGAAAAATTGTGCTACAATTGTGTACAATGAGTCAAAATGCATTCTGCTGTCATATATACCTAATTAAAATACATAAATTTTAAAAATAGGCATTTTTCTCCTTCAAGAGGAAGCTACTTCAAAACACTTTTTTAAATTTTGAAAATAAATTCAAAACATTTACTGGGTGAGATCAGTTTTCTGAAGAACTGGCTTATTCCCCAGAGAGAGGATAGCTGAGATGATTCCAGAACATGAATACACAGTCGAGTGACTTGGGGCCAGTCTCAATAAGCACAAAGCCACACCCTAATCATTTGATTTACTAGTAAACAAATGGTAAATTCGTTGAACTGCAAAAGGATTTGATCGAATTTTTTTCTTTGCTTTTTTAAAAGAGCATATTTATAGAATAAACATTGTTTGCACAGGTTCCACAGAGAATCCCTAAAAGTCATTCATTAGTTGAGTTTGTGTGGTAGTTTCTCTATTGATCTCAGTTACGAAACATGGTGCTGCTCATTAGGAGTGAGGAGTGGGCCCCCCATGTGGTCATTTAGGGACCAGGTTGTCCATACTCGGTTTCTCAATGAGATCTCTGCTTCCTGTCTTCTGATGGCACAGAAGGAGAGATTGACCACCAGAGCTGCAAGTTTGGGGCCAGGCTAGAAGTGGCACACACCTTGGTTCCATTCCTTTGGCCAACACTAGTTACACGGCTCCACCTACATGCAAGGACACTGGGAAATGTCATTTTCCTACGTGTCTAGGAGGGAGGCTAAATGGTTAACGGAGCTGTTTTTGCCATTTGTTCAGGGAAGAAATTTCCCAAATCTGGCAGATGCCCATATTTTGGTTGCTTTTCATATGGTTTGAAGGTAGATCTTGAGATTCAGTATATTGTGAATAAAATATCCCCTCAAGAAAGTCTATTTTATGTTGCTCTGAACATTTTTCTAATAAGTAATTTAGTGTCCTACATATTTTGTATACAAAAGGAGTCAGATGACAGCAGAATTTCTATTTCTAGGAAGGAGTTGGTTACTTTTCCCTCTTACTGCTGATGTTTTAAGTACTCTTTCTGGTTGATGCACCTATAAATTTGGAATTTGAGTTTATTGTGAAAATAGAGTTTCTGAATCTGGAAGACTGTAGGTAGGACCTGAAACTTGATGAATATATGAACATCCTACTGTCTCCTGGGTCTGTCTGACTCTTCTGAGATTATTATCCCTTGGGGTTATCTAACCTAAATGATAAAGTGGAGCATTAGAGTGGGCAGGCATGTCCAGAAGGCAAAAGGTCAAGTCCAGAAAACCAACAAAGGGTGAATAAGAACTAAAACCAGGAATCCATAATACGGAAGGTGGAGAATGAATCTGAAATGTATTTTAATAACTAGGTAAAGTAAAAATGGGGCAGGAAAGTTAGACCTCAATCTTTTTTAAGACAGGGTCTTTTTCTTACCTGCTGGGACTTACTTTGAGAATGTGGGAAAGCCTGATTGCAAAGGAAGGGGTGAACTGGATCCACCTACTGGTGTAAGAGGTGAGGAGGGGACTGGGGATGTAGCTCAGTAGTACAGCACTTGCCTAGCCTGTGCAATGCCCTAGGTTTCATCCCCAGCTCAGAGAGAAAGAAAGAGAAGAAAAAAATAATAATAAAATACTTTTGGAGAAAAAAAAAGAAAGAGAAGAAAGAAAGGAAGGTATGTGGGGGAATGTAAGAGGCAAGAAGGGCTGAGGGGCTGAGGAGCCCAGAAACTGGGGTGGGAGGAAGGAAAATGTCAGTTCCCCTCATTCTAAACTTTCCAGTTCATACCACAATAAACCCAGTTCTCTTCTCTAAATGTTCATTTCTGCTCTATTCTTGTCTTAGAAGGTGTTGAAAGTAAGTATTCCAGAGGAATCAACAAACTCCATAAGAATCTACACTTCTGTTCACCAAATTTACTCAAATGAAAAGGTTTCAAGGCTCAGATATTTAACTTCTGTTATCCTCAGAGCTAAGACTGGTGAAAAACAGCTCAAACAAGGCCTTTGTTAAAAACAAAAATCCACTCATTCTGATCTAAGAGCTTTTTCTTTAACTTGGGAGATACGGCTTTCTCTTTGGGTGCACTCAGTGGAACTTCAAGTGGGTAACTGGGAAATCTCTTGAGTGCTTCCAGCTGGCATGATGATTACCCAGGAGCTGCACAGAGTCCATATTTTTGCTTTAAAAAATCTTTGTTAAAAACCTTTCCTGAGGACAATGGCTCTAGCCTGGGTTCTTAGGGAGACCACAGCAGAACTGACAATAATTTGCAGAATCCAGACCAAAATGCAAACTCAATGCCCCTTGTTCAGAAATTATGTAAAGACTTTGAAGATGGCCACAGACAGCATTAAACTAAAGGGGGCGGGGGGGGGGGGCTTTTCCAAGTGCAGGGCCTTTCAGTGCCTGCAGGGATCATACACCGGTGAAGCTGATCCTGCCCAGGGGTTGACTTCAAACACCGTAAATTGCAACTAACTGCCTATTTTCCCTTCCTTGGTTGTATTTTTTTTTCTTCCTGTACTTACTATATTTAATGTGCCATTGTCCACCAAAGCTTGAGATCATTTCAGATTCCTCTCTCACCTCCTTCCCCCATCATCCAACTCGTGACGATTCCTGTTAATTTTACTAGAAAACTTTTTTTTTCAATAAATTTCTCATCTTAATCCCTATCCCATTTTAGACTCTCATTATGCTTTTCTGGTATCCACCTGCCTGAATCCGCCTCACAGACTCATCTTTCTAAATTGCTCATCTGACTACATCTCGGCCCTGATGAAAAATCTTCAAAGACTCCTTAGAACTTACAAAATAAACCCGAATGCTTAGCATGCCACACATCATCCTCTGCAATGTGGCTCTCCTTACTGCCTAAGCAGTACCTTCCATATCTCCTGCTTCACACCTGATGCTCCTAGAACACCAAGTCACTGCTGGTTCCTTGTGCCCTGTGCTGTGTTGTGCCACTCTGCCCTCTTCTGTCCAAACTGTTCTTTCCTCCTTTCTTTTTTCTTTTTTTATACTGTGGATTGAACCCAGGGGCACTTAACTACTGAGCCAAATCCGCAGCCCTTTTTATTTTTCACTTAGAGACAGGGTCTCACTGAATTGCCTAAGGCCTCAATAAGTTGTTGAGGCTGACTTTGAACTGGTGATCCTCCAGCCTCAGCCTCCCGAGAAGCTGTGATTACAGGCAAGCCTCACTGTGCCTGGCTCCTCTCTTCTTCATACTACCTTCTGTGGTAATGAGTGATGGCCCCCCAAGAAGCCAGGTCCTAATCTCTGGAGCCTAAGAATGTCACCACAAATAGCAACAGAGTCTTTACAAATGTGATTAAGTATTTTGAAATGGGGAGATTATCCTGGGTGAGCTGAATGGGCACTGAATGAAATAAAAAGTATCCTCACAAGAGGGAAACTGAGAAAGACTTGACAACACAGGAGAAGAAAAGGAGGTGTGAAGACAGAGTTGAGAGAGATTTGAAGATGATCGATGTTGGTCTTGAAGGTGTGGGAAGACACCATGATGCAAAGAATGTGAGGAATGGAGTTCTAGAAGCTGGAAAAAGGCAAAAAAAAAAAAAAAAAAAAAAAAGAATTCTCCCCCAAGCCTCCTCAGAGGTGCTCAGCCCTGCCAACTCCTTGACTCTACTGGCATCAATTTCATACTTCTGATCTTCAGACCTGGAAGAGAATAAATGTGCCTTGCTTTAATCTGCAAAGTCTGTATTTCTGTATTGCAGTAGACAGGGAACAAAACACCTCCCTCCAGAAGTCTCCCTTCCTTCCCCTGACCCCACTACTGGGCTACATGCCCGTCCCCTCTGCACCCACAGCATCTATTCCTACTTGAAGCCCAGGGTACTGATTGCCTGCTTCTTATTTTCTCATTAGGTCACATGCTTCTGGAAGCAAGAGCCGTATATTTTTTTCTCTTCTCCCTGGAACTTAGCCAGGACCTGGGATATAACAGGCATCTCATATTTAGTTTTTGAATGAGACTGCCCCACAGGGTGAAAAGAACAGCAAGGGGGAACACACAGGATGGAAAATATCTACTTTTGGTTCAATAAGTTACTCTACCTAAGATCTCCATTTCCGTTGTTCTAGGATGGGCAGAACCCAACTACGCAGAACAGGTGATACAGCAAACAGAGAGCCCTCCAATTACAACCAACCAATCCAGGAAGAAATGAAAAGGAAAAAATATCCAACAGAAAGAAAAACTGTCACAGCATAAGATGAGATCTAAAATGCATTTTGACAGAGTAATTTATAAAAAGCAATATTCTTAGGATGGCATTGGAATATCAATGATAAAGAGTATTCCGACTGCTATTTTTTTGTGAAATGGATAGGTACAGGATGCAACTCTTTATGTAAGTAGTGGCAGGGACTCTGGTATAAGGCAGTAATACGTTTACACAATGTCACTAAGGAACATGTAGGCAAGCATCAATAGAGCTTGGAAAGAGTAGGGAAAGGTTTTGGGCCCAGAGGAAAATCTGAACTCAGCCATACTGACTAAGGGTTTCCAGCAGTCCTCTAATAAAGCAGAACTGGAAATTTGTGTCATATCCTTGCTGCTAGCTATATATAGATTTGCAAACTTTTGCTTGTTTCCTGTGTAGTAAAAACCATATAAATTGTTATTACACAATGCAGTGATCAGTTGTAACCAACTTATCTTTTGCTGCCTTTATAAATTCCAGAGTTACTGAGATTTTATTATAGAAACATCTGTCTTGGATGGATCCTGACTACTGGTTGCCATCAGGAACGTGGTGACCGCAGCGAGAAAAATGGAAGTAAGCAACTCCCCTTCCAGAAAACTGCTTTTATGCTTATCTCCACCCAGGTGGGCCACACATCACTGACACAGAAGAGCTGGGTGGTTCTTGTGTACGATGTGACCCATGTTATAATTCTCTCTGTTCAAAGGACAGATGTAGAAAAGGTGGGAAAATTCTGATCCTCATAAAATTACCCAGACTAATGGAGAAACCTTTAGTCTTAACAAAAATTAAAGAAAAAGACAATAAGCCAACCTCTCACCACTGTGCCACAGTAATAAACAGTGCTACAAACTCATTGTCTATAAAACTGGTGTTGGCTCTTCCTCTTCCCCCATGGAATGACTCTTGACATGACATGGCCTCTCTTGCCATCTACCACTTCCTTAGATAAAACCAAATCCAAGTAGGCCCTTTCCGGGCAGTTCACTCCTATTATTAAGTGGTTAGAGTCATAAAAATTCATTGCAGGAATAGGACTGGCAATGATGCCCATTGCTACATGGGTTTAAAAAAGAAAAAACAAAAACATCACTCACATTGATGTGGAAAACCAGGAAAGGAATTATGCTAATCATTTCATTAAGAGTTCATGTTTCCAAATAGGAAGCCCTTACTTCAGACTTGGTGAGCTCTGTAAGGTGCCTAATATGCTTAGGCACTCAACAAAAATTAAATTAACATATCAAGACATCGAAGGGGAAAATGCATTTTTAGACATAAGAGAACACATCTGTGTTTGGGATCTGTTGACTGTCTCAAATTGTTTTGAAAGCCGTCTTGTTTTGGTAACATATTTGGCAAGCCCTCTTCCCCTTCGTTTTCATACCCATGTGTATTTAAGAGGGAATGTAATCCATATGTTCCTGATTCTATTACACTTGACTCATCTTAGTATTGCTTTGTGAAAGTGATTTGAAAGCCAAAAATCTTGCAAGTTTTCCAACAAATTCTGAAGTCTCCTGCCCTCCACAAGAACCAAGAAATTTATTTTGTTCATCCAAATCTCATTCTGAGGATATTTTAAGGAAATATGTGGACTTTTCCTTATCACTGTATTTGTATTCAGTTACAGCTTGGAATGGTGAGTGGCAAAAATGACATGAATAAAATGGCATTAAGTGTTGGTTTCTTGGTATTCCTATAACATAACTGTCCAAAAAGACATCAACCTCAAAATTAGATCACTGAAGGAATTATTAAACTCTTGCAAGCTCTCTACTTGGTCCAAATCAATTTAAAATATTGAGCCTGAGCAAGTGCAGGTCACTCTGCTGTCACAGCAGACAAGTTCTGGGATGTTTGCCGAATTCACAAATTAAATGCCTCCCCCACCCCAACTACCCCCTCACAATTCGCCAGGAGGGCTTGGGGTCGTGTTTGATTATCCGACTGGACAGGCACTTAACTGGAATGGATCCTGCCAGAGTGTCCTGTTAATAATTTGTATTGAAAGAATGAGGGAGAAAACTTGGGAAGGGAGTGGTGTGTATGAGAGAGGGAGAAGGAGGAGAGGGAAAAAGAAAGATAAAAAGAAAAAAGGTGGGGCTGGGATTGTGGCTCAGTGGTAGAGCACTTGCCTAGCATGTGTGAGGCACTGGGTTTGATCCTCAGCACCACATAAAAACAAATAAGTAAAGGCGCTGTGTCCATCTACAATTAAAAATATAAAAAAAAGAAAAAGAGGGTGTTGGTTTAGTCTGTTTGTGTGGCTCTTATCTGTACCATATAAACTCAAGTGCCAAGTTTGGGTATTTTGTCCCATAACATGTGGGGCACACAGAAATTGAAGACAGCACACAAACACAGAATACACCAGAAAAATCCATGTACTAGTTTCCTCTATAATCTGTTATAATCAATGCATTTTACAATCTGAGAAATTTAGTGCACAATATTATATTCTGATGAAATCATACAGAGGCATTACTTGTTTCATAAGGGAGTGGGAAGAAAGGATGATACATACTAATTGGTTTTGATGTATAAAATTGAATGCATATAGGGAAATGTTGAGAATTCATTTAAAGACTAGTTTCATTTAATTAGTGGAACAAGATGTGCAGTATTCCAAAAGTTATAATCCATGCAATTAAAAGAATGACACTGATTTCTAGAAGCTAAAATTATAAAAGTATCAAAGACTAAGCTAGTTGAGCCTACCAAATCTAATTTCTGCAAAATTAGCTCATTATTCAAAAGACAAAAAGTTCTATTTTTAAAATTCCTATTGCTAGAAAGATCATAAGGAACAAATGGACTGGAGTTCCAGAAAATAGAAACCTGGAAAGCTGAATTGATTTGATTTAATATTTCTAATTAATTCATCATCATTATTGTCGCCATTACCATGACAATGTCACATTTGCTAAGCTATTTCTTAGGCAAGTCAGTATGTAATTTTAGCAATATGAAATGCTGGTAGTATGGCATAAAAATAGCATATTCGCATCCAAATATAAAAATGAGTAAAATAAAGAAACCGTGAAGGAGATAAATAGGCATTTTCTTTTGTGTTTTTACCCAGGGGAATGTAGGTGCATTTATTAATGGAAATGGAAGCTCCAGGCAGATGAGGATGCAAGTCAGAAAGTCATACTTGTAAGGAAGTTCTAATGGTTAGTACTTGATAAATAACACCACAGGGTACTGAAAGAATTTACTAGCATATTGCCAAACAGATAATGAAAATCTCAGAATCACCAGAGAGGTTCAACAAGTACCAAATGGTGAAAACACTCTATTTTTTTTTTTTTTAAGAAGAGAAAGATTTCAGTCATTTAAAACCAGCAACCTACTCAACCCAGTCAAAATCATTGAGTAAATGATAACATATTGTATTGTTAAATAGATAACATATTATATTGTTAAATAGTTAAACATAACATATTGTTAAATAGTTGTTTTAAAATTTTTTAATTAATGTTTTAAGTTGATAGATAAAATTGTATGTATTTTTGAACATCATAATACCTTGAAGCACATACACATTGTGGAAAGTTAGTCACTTTTGAAACTAGAAAAAGAAGGAGTGTTTACGAAGTGGTAGATAGAGTAGGAAAGAATTATCATGTTATCTTATGGCAGAATAATGTTCCCAGAGTGGACAAAGCCTAACAATTAAAAACAATAGAGAAAGATACGAAGTGTTTCATATTATCTCAAAACCAACTGCAAAAGAGAAGAATGGATGGCTTAGTTCCCAGGAAAAAGGATCTGTATGAATCTATGTTGAGAAATGGCAGGTCTCAGTCCATTCAGGCTGCCATAGAAAAATGTGTGAACAACAAAAATGTATTGCTTATAATTCTGGAAGCTGGGAAGTCCAAGGTCAAGGTGCCAAGAGATTTGATTTCTGGTGAGGGTCCTCCTCCTGGTCATAGATAGAAGGCCATCTTTCAAGGTAACCTCATATGGCAGAGGGATGAGCTAGTTCTATGGAGTCCCTTTTATAAAGGGACCAATTGCAATCACAGACTCCACCTCAAGATCTGATTACCCCCCAAGGGCCCTACCTTCAAATACCATCACCTTGAGGGTTAGGATATCAACATAGGAATTTTAGGGAGAAACATTCCTTCAATCATAGCAAGTAACTTGACCAGAGTAAAGTTAAAGGAAAGACTGATATTACTCCAAGTCTGACTGATTGTACATGAGAATAAACAACTGTCCACTGTCCTCTCCAGGGCTCAGCACATGTTGGATACTGCATCCCATTACAGGGCAGTATTTTAAGAACACTGACAAATTCATGGACATTCAGAGAAGACAAAAACGACATGAGGAAAATCTTCAAATACTTGCAGGCTTCACATGGAATTGAATTTGTCTTGTAAAACCTCAGGAGGCAGACAGAGGACAAGGCCAGGAGTCAGGTAAAGAGAGAGACGTAAGAAAGGCCAACATTTACTGAAGGTTTACTGTCCTCCAGACACCATGTTAATTATACTTATTATCTCACTTAATTCTCCTCAAAAACTGATAAAGTATGGATTATCATAAATCTCCATTTTACAAATGAGGAAAAAAAATGAAGACAAGAGAGGTTAAATACTTACCCACAGTCACACCAGCAGAAAATGGTAGAGCCAGTTTGGATGGAGACAGCTTGAACCCAGTTTGCCTGCTTGTGTGGAAGGAATTGAGATAATGAACTTGAGCTGAAGGAAACCTTCAGAGGGTGCCTGACAGGGCTGCAATCCATGATGCTTTAGAGGCACTTCTTCCCTTCAGAGGGGCATCTATGCACATTATCTCCAAGCATAATGTTTCCACCTCTGGGAACTGATTAATTGGAAAGTCTGAAAGAACATGTCCCAAGATGTCTCCAGTATTTATTAACACTGAGAATTGGGACTACAGAGTATTTTTACTTTCTTATTCAGATTTTTTTAATTTTATTTTTTACAGTGAGCATGCATTACTGTTATTAATGTGCACGTTGTAGCTGTTTCCTTCTGAGGAAAGGGAAAGGAACCTATGAATCCACTGTGTGCAAAAATATGTGAACAAATGTTTTTTATGTAGTTCACAATGTGAGTCAAATAGGCTTTACATTCTTTCAGAATTTTTTCTTTAAAAAAACAAAGGGTTTCTCAGGCTATAATTTTTTAAAAAAGTTTAAGGATCTTATATTAATAAATAATCATGAATTTATAAATTATAAATTTTCCCTTTACAATGAGTTTTAAAAGTCATTATGTTGAACAAGCAGGATTAATGGGGTATGAACTGAAATGACTTACTGTTTTCTGTTTTCCTTCTTCTCACGACCTGGTCACACCTATTCTAGAAAGCTATTTCTGGGTCCTTGAGGACTCTCCTCCACCTAAATCAGCATCTCTCACTAGCTGTTCCCTAGATTCAGCAAAACTGCCTCTTGGGTCTCTGATTATAGAAAGACAATTCCAGACTCCTGTTGCTGACATTTATTGGGCCCTCCAGGGCACATTGTCCCACAGGATTTAAGATAACCGCAAACAGTCCTTGTCCTGCGTGGTCCACACCTGGCCCATAGGAAACGTTTCCCCAGATCTGCCACTAGAGGGCGCGCAGCCACTTCCCCAAAGCACCTCTCTGTACTGATTGGGGATTTCCACCCTGCAATTACTTGTAAATGATTTCTTGTTCATTTATTTCTATTATCTGCACGGGACAAAAAGCTTCCCATCTGGCAGAAGGACTTTTAAGGCTCACCCATCACATCCTCCTGAGAAATTTTGTTTAATCTCCAATTGCAGATACTTTATATTCTGAAAGGCGAGGTCTTGGTTAAGGGTAACAAAACTGGTTTTAAATATCTGCATTTCAGATTCTGACTGGGTGGCCTGGTGCCTCACTTTGGGAAGTAGAAGCAGTTGGCATCTTTGTCTTGGGCTGTCTGTAGAAACGAAGACTGAAAAGGTCCCATTCTAACACGCCCTGTTACATGAGGATTCACATATACACAGAATATCATCAGTATTTTCTCATTATATTTCTATAAGAAGAAATGGTAGGCGATATGGGGAATAGAAGAATTTTATATTTTCCTTAATACCTGTTATTAAGAAACTATACATCAATTTTCAATTTGTTAGCACTTAATTTTTTTACAGGAAACTTTTTTTTTTCTCAGACGTCTTTTCAGTGTCAGTAATTGTATGACTTTGTTCCTAATCTATTAATAAGGCAAATTATATCACTGCTGCTACTCCTTGAAATATACATATTTGAGGTGTTGTTACCCTGTAATTCACAAGTGGGAAAAGTAAAGTAAACTCAGAAGAGAAAGAAGTTCCACAAGGTTACACAGCCCAGAAGTGATGTGCTTTTTCTGCTATAATTACACTTCCTTTCATGACTATATCATGATTAAGGATTAATCTAACTGGCAAACTAATGGCTTATTTTGTAATTGTAGATAAATTGTAGACCAGAATATTATTTTAAAATATTTTTAAGAAGAATTCCTTTTAAAATGGAAAAGCTAGATCGATGAGTATTGGTCACTTGTATCTTGTTGCCAGAGCCTATAACTAGACTAGCCCAGTATTCTCCAAGGTCAGGTGAAGCAGAATCATCTATTTTGTTCAAGTGCAGATTTCTGAACTGACCCTGTATTCATTTTGTATTGCTGCTGTAACAAACCACCGTAGACATAGTGACCCCAAGCAACACTAATTTATTTCCTTACAGTTCTGGAGGTTGGAAATCTAATATGGCTCAGGAGGGCTACTTTCTTGGATGGTCTATGGGAGAATCATTTCCTTACTTTTTCCAGTTTCTGGGCTGCTGCCTCTCTTGGTCAGGGGTCACATCACTGACCTCTGCTTCCACCCTCATGTCTTTCTGACTCTGAACTTTGTGACTCCTTTTTCACTCATTAGGACCCCTGTGATTACATTGGGCTCCTCAGATAATAATGCAGAGAAGATTCATCTCAGAATCCTTAACCAAAGATTTGCAAAGTCCCTTTTCCATGCAAGAAAACATATTTACAGGTTTGGGGGACTAGGACATGGGTGACTCTGGGGGACCATTATTCTGCCAGTTGCAATGTCTCCAGGGATTCCTTTACAGAATTTCGATGTGGGTCTCAGGAACCTTCGTATCTGACAAAGTCCCCTATAGTTGTTATATTAAAGGTAGGGAACCATTACTATCAATGACTACCTACCCTCTTTTTAAAAATGACCATCGTAGGAGACTTAATAACTTCCTCTACTTCTTCTACATATAAATTTGTTCTAGAAAATTGATGATTAGAAGAATTTAAATGCATGCTGTTTGCCCTAATCCCACGTTCTAAAGTCACGTTATGGACACTATTTTAGAATCTCTTCTTATTTTGTTTTCAACACCTTAGAGGCAGTCTACCTTGTCCTCTTCCTAGAGTCCTAGCCTACCATGCACAAGTTCCTAGGTTCAATTCCAAAAGCTCTCTCGGTCTCTTAAGGTTGCAATGAGGATTAATGGAAAGTGCTTATTAGAGTAACACCTACTAGAGAAGACTCACTTAATAAGTGCTAGCTATTATTATTATTAAATAATAAGTGATACCGGGAGTGGTGGCTCACACCTGTAATCCCAGCACCTCGGGGGGCTGAGGCAGGAGGACTGTGAGTTCAAAGCCAGCCTCAGCAAAAGCTAGGCGCTAAGCAACTCAGTGAGACCCTCTGTCTAAATAAAGTACAAAATAGGGCTGGGATGTGGCTCAGTGGTGGAGTGCCCCTGAGATCAATCCCCAGTACCAAAAATAAATAAAGTAAAATAAATGATTTTCCATATTTTTGTCCTTGTTCTTTAGTGTTGTGCTTTAGGGATGAGCGTATTATATCTCCAAGCTTTTGTCTTCACTAATAGATAAAGAAAGACAGTAAATAGCACATGTGGCCAGTGCTTGTTGGGGGGCAGGGTGGGGGACGTCTTTGTTTCCTGTGTGGGGCTCCATTTGTATAACATGGCACATGCTCGGTGGGAATGAATTAAGCAGTCCTAAAGAGTTGGGAGACAGAGGGAAGAATTCCCCTCTAAACAGAAGAACAGGCTGCGGGGACACCCTGGTCACTTTCAATTGGAGATTGGAGGCAAAGTCCTTGTATTCTCTTGGTGGGAGGGCAAGATGGACACTCAAAGGGAAGGTTGTGTAGGCCAGGGACCTACAGAGGGAAAGGGCACATTCAAACTGGGATAATTTTAGGGCATTGAGTGAAAGGAGGAGAGTGAGGAGTCCTGGGACCTGTGGCAGCAGTGCCTTCAGCAGTGTCCTTCACCTTGAAGCGTACAGGGAGGGTCAGAAACAGAGCTGGCCATATTGAAGGGGCCATGGGGCAGAATGTAATGCAGTCCCCCAGGAAACCTCTAAGGAGAATCCGGGAGGGAATAAAAGCCCTGCCTTGGTCTCCTTCCACTGATCTGCTGGGGTCCCCATGGGCCAACCCCAGTGGGAAGCCAGAGGACATCTGCATGGTGCCCACAGGTCAGCCTCTGGGACTCCCAGCATGGCAGAAAAGGGTGGTGAGTAGATCCGGAGAGGAAAAGGAAGATCTCTAGGACGGGGGTGTTTTCACTCTTTGAGAAAGCACCCCTGATTTTTTTCAGAGCAGGTGAACAAACGTGTCCTAACAAGGTGGTAGAGAAGTATTAATCCAGGGATAAGCAGCTCGGGAGCACAAGGCAGTAGAGACATTAGGACACTCAGCAGACCACGTCAGCACACGGCCTGAGCAACCAACAGCCCAGTGGGACAGCTGCCAGAGCTTGTGTGAGCAGGCTGAGCCACGCAAGGGATGGGCCACGAGGGGTGGTGCCCATCCCTGAGGCTGAGAGGGTGCGGCTCCGGGAGGGAGTCCTGAGTCTTTTGTCGTGGGAGAACAGACACTATTTCACCCTGGTTATGAAAAGACTTTTGCTGACATGTGCAAGTACTTGGGGAGCAAAAAAAAGTTTGGCATGTTCCCTGGAGAGTTTCAGAAGTCTCTAAGCAGAGGCAGAGGCCTAGGACAGGGTCCTTGGTGCTCAAGGTGCACCTGGGGCAAAGGCTACTTGTTTATTTCATGATATCCAGGCGTTTAGAATGCTCTGAGGAAAGACATTATTCCAAGAAGCTTAAAGATTCTAGATACGCAGAGAACAACAAATAGAAAGAAAGAAAATGTAAAAGGGGTTAACTTGGAAAAGGAATGGAACATTTGGGAATCTAAGCAGAACACCCCATTGTTAGCAAAAACGAGCAGAACAGTAATGTCAAGAGGTAAAAGAATATTCAGCAACAGGGACGCACTTCCAAATTTGCCTCCTGCCTCCTCAATCAATTTTCTACCCAGCGCTGAGAACAGCCTTTTAAAAAAAGATAAATTTGAATGTGTCACACATCTGCTTGGAACCTCTTAGTTGGTTTCCACTGAGCTTTGAATAACACCCAAACTCCACCTCTGCTGCAAATCATGGGACGGTCTGTCTCATACTTACTGCTTCTCCAGTCGCATTTCTTGCTTGTTCCCCTTTGCTTATTCAACATCCTTTTCCTAAAGGCTCTCAACAGCTTTGGGATCATTGCACTGTGTCTCCTTCTGCCTTGACTGCTGGGCCGTTTCCCCCACCAGCCCCTGCAGAATTGAAGCTTTCCCAGATCAGTTAAAGTCAGTCCCCTTCTATCTCAGCACCCTGTTTGTTTCCCTGATAGAACACTTTTCAAGATGAAGTGTTTGTTGTTGTTGTTGTTGGTACTGGAGGTTGAAATCAGGAATGGTTTACCACTGAGTCACATCTGCACCACACCCCTTTTTATATTTTAATTTGATACAGTGTCTCCCTAAATTGCTGAAGTTCTCACCAAGTTGCTGAGGCTGGCCTTGAACTTGTGATCCTCCTGCCTCAGCCTTCCCAAGCTTCTGGGATTACAGGTGTATGTCACTGGGCCAGGCCTTAATATGTGTTTTTTATTTGCTAGTTTACTGATTATTGTCTGCCTTTTCCACAAAAGTACAAATTCTTTGAGATCAGGATTAAGTTCTGCCTTATTTACTGTTAAATCTCTACGACCCATGCCTGATATGTGTGGACAGATGGATGGGTAATAGGTGGTTGGGTGGATGGATGGATGTTAGATGAGTGGATGATGTGTGGATGGACAGGTGGATGGGTGGAAGGATGGTAGGTGAGTGGCGGGTGAATAGGTGGATGAACAGGATGGCTAAATCTTCCAAAACCTACTCTTTCTCTGTGGATACTAGAAAACTATTATTTAGCATATGATTTGTTTGGATTTTGCTCTACATAGATACTGCTAAAAGCTTCTTGGCACTTCAAAACTGGAGAGAACCAAAGCAATTAGAGACAAAGCAGGAAGTGATTAGACATGGAGGAAAGGCCACGTTTATTCATTGTTGAATAATTACTCGAGAAAAAATAACAGCTGTTGTGTTCCTCATTTTAGAATTTAAAATTAGTCTCACTAAAAATGAAAGGTTAAAAGCTTAATTTCCTTATAACAGAGATTATAACATGAGTTTCTTTGTGTGTATGTGCATGTGTATATATGTGCACATGTGTTTGCACGCATGGCCTTCATGTACGCGTATAACAGAAGGATTCAAGGCTCACAGAAATTTTACCCTGTGCTTTTGTATAAACAGAATACTACTTCTTTGCAAAAAGCTAAAAATTTCCAGGCAAATCTGGAAAATCTGTTTTTGTCTAAAACCTCTTAGAGCACTTTCTCCAGGATTTATGATGTCTGAGAAATTTTATACTTTGAGACATTGAAAGCCAAGATGGACAAAAATTAGAAGGAGTAGTTGGAAAGAATTCTACCTCTATATACCATTCCACCTCCAAATTTGTTATTTAATATGGGTCTAGGAAAATATGTAAGGGGGAGAAACTTCTTTTTTACCTAACTAGAATTTACAGCCAGGTGGTCCTACAGGGGGCAGGGAGAAGTTCTATGACAAAGCCACACAACTGGTCAGGAAAGGACATCAAGGGGAGTAAGACCGAGGAGACCCCTGCTGGAGGACTGCATTGTACACAAGAGCCACTTTGGATTCCCAATCTCTGGTTCAAGTTTAGCTACAGTCACCCCTGACTATAGAGCCTTATTCTTTTTTGTTGTTGTTGTTTCTTAGTCTTGTTTTCTGATCCATAAAATTGGATGATAGCAATACATATTTTAATATTGTCGTTAGGAAGATTAAATGTAAAACCAGTGTGCATAAAAGTCCTAGCATAGCATTCCTGTTAGGTAACCCTGAGTACCTATTAAGCGCTCAATAAACATTAGCCATAATTGTTTGTCCAACCTCAGCATCATGCCACAGAAAATAATTTGTCATGCACGTCATTTAAAGTTTTTTATTCAGTGTATTTAAAAAGATGAAATTAATTTAAATGGTATATCTTATTTCATTTAATATATCCAAAATATTATCATTTCAATATTTAATCAATATGAGTAATTAGAAAGACATTTTGCATTCTTTTCTTTCATATTCAAGTTTGAAATCCTGTGAGTATTTTGCACATACAGCACATGTCAGTTCAGACTGGCCACTTTTCAAATGTAAAATAGCCACCTGTGGCTCGTGGCTACTGTATTGGACAGAAAGGGTCTAACATCTGTCTCTGAATCCTATAGAATGACCCCTTCTGCACAAAACTCCTTTTCGGCAGTCATGCAGATGGATTCCAGATGGAAAAATCTCTTCATGCCTTGCAGCTAATCCTGTTTTACAGAAGAAAGAGGATGAAACAATGTCGCTATGACAGTGAAGTAATTTTCTGTAGTTTGACTCATACTCCCCATGTCTCATCTCCCTCTTTCTGGAAACTGTAATCCCAATGCCATGAAACTAGAACTGGATTTGTTTTGCTTTCTGAATTCTCTAAGTCTTAAGGAGTGTGCTACCCCTCAAGAGTATTATATATATTGTTGGTTTACTCAAGAATCCTTCTAGAATTCAGAAGCTGAGTTATATTGCTAGGTACCGAGAGAAAATGTTTCCACATTCCACATTCCTTTCAAGTTTACTGTTGTCTCATCTGGAAGATTACCCCCCGCCACACACACACACACACACACCACCACCCCGCCCCAAATTTTCCCACTCACGAATTTCATTTCTTTCTTATGAATATTTGTGTGGAACCAGCAGATGGCAGTCAAATACTTTAAGTTTAAGCCTTTGGTTCCTAGGAAAAAGCAGCTCAAGGTATCAGTCCCACATGTTTTCTGAGAAAGACAGTGGCCCCTGTTAGGTCTTTGCCTAGTTTGTGAAATAATTATAGGATCATGGAGATGACAGTTCGGTTAGGGCTAAGGTGGATATTCCAATATAAATTTCTCTCTTCACTTGCTTAAAATCTTTTGTACTGCTTTTTGGATTGTTGTTCACATTTTCTCTTTTACCTCAAAATATGGACATGATTTAAATCGTAGATTTGAAATGTACATGGAATAATGGACATTTCCAGTTATTAGTACATATTCATTATTCTCCCCCTTTCACATCATTAACTCTCTGAGAAGCCTTTAAAGAAAAGTTTAACTAATGTAGTTGCTTGTTACTGAAGAATGCTTGTTTTGCAAAATCTGAAACTTTATTGGGCAATGTTCACAATTAGGCAGGGTTTGCAACTCCATGTTATAAGTCTAAGGCCTCTTCATTTTCCATAATCAAATAACTGCTGAGAATGTGGCTTCTCAGAAGGATGCATGAGAAGGAAAACCAACAGACATTAAAGGTCAGATATCTGGTTACATACTTAAGTACATGAAATAAATACTTACTTGGGTCAGTGGTTTGCTTTTGGCAGAAAGCATTGGCATAGTTCAAACTGATAGAACAATTAGTTGATATATATGTTATTAGGTTAAATATAATGGATCATTACTTTTGGAAAGCTGACAACTAGATAATATACATGTTCTTTAAGAGTTCTTTTAAAATATTAAATTGCATGAATTAGCTAAAACAAATTACTTTCAATAAAATAGCAGAGAACTAAAGATTTTTATTTATTATACCACTCATTAGTTTTTCTTCATGTATTCAATGCATTACATATTTGCTGAGTATCTATTCGTTTAGTTTTTGTTTTTTGGGTGGGGAGCAGTATGTATTCTATGAAAATCGCTGCTCTGGGCATCATGGACAAAGGAAAATGGCTCTTTCTTAGACTCTCACAGTATAGAGGCTTTAAATGCCACATTCCATGTCTTGGAAGATAGGTAGACCCATCGATAGATGAATGAGGAAATAAAATGTAGTATTACAATTGAATATTATTCAGCCATAAAAAGGATGAAAAGTCTGGTACAAGCTATGGGCAAACCTTGAAAATGTTACGCCAAGTGAAATAAGCCACTGTGTTGCTTAATTGTAGGTGTCAACTTGACTGAGCCCAGGGTGCCCAGATTAACCATTACTTTGGGGTATATTTGTGTGGATGTTTCTGGAAGAGATTAGCATTTGAATCAGTGGACTTAGTACAGCAGATTATCAATGTGGATGGGATTGATAAGTTTATTCAGGGACTGAATAGAACAAAAGGTGGAGGAAGGAGGAATTCTCCCCCTGTCTTCTGCCTTTCTGCTTGAGCTGGAACGTTGGTCTTCTCCTCTCTCTGGATGGGGACCATTGACTCCATTGGCTCAGGATGAAATTACACATCAACTTTCCTGGGCTCCCAGTTTACAGATGGCCAACTTCTTAGCTTCTGTAATAGCATGAACCCTTCCTCATAATAAGTCTCTTCCTCTGTATTTTTGGTTCTGTTTCTCTAGAGAACCCTGATAATGCAGCCAGGCATGAAAGAGCAAATATTGTATGATTCTACCAATGAGGTGCAGAGAATAGGCACATTCACAGAAATCAAAAGGAGATTAAAGGTAACCAGCAGCTAGGAGGAGGGAAAAGGGAAAGTTAATGTGTAATGGGAAGAGTTTTTGTTGGGGATCACGCAAAAGTTCTAGAAATGGACATGGTGATGCTTGTACGACATTGTCAGTATACTTAATGTTACTAAATTATACACTTAAAAATTATTTAAATGGATTGGGGATGTTGCTCAGTGGTAGAGCACTGGCCTGGCATGTGCAAGGCTCTGGGTTGAATCCTCAGTATCACAAATGAAAAAGTTTACATGGCGAATTTTATGTTATGTATATTTTTACCACAATTTTAAAAATTTAAATAAAACAAAATAAAAAGATAGTCAGAAACTGCATGAGGGTTCATTGGGGTGTTATAAGTGAAAGGAATAGCAAAATCAAAGGCTCAAAGGGCAGCAAAGAATGAGGAAGAACTGTCCAATCTTAGGACAGCCCCCAGGCACTCAAGGTGACATTTTGGCAACCTGGGGCTGACTGGGTGATGGAACATGCCTGGAGGAGGGGCATAAGGTCACAGAGTCTAAGACTAGAGTAAAAGGTAAATAGTTCAAGTCATGCTCTTCAGGACACAGTGTCCTTAGGCAGGGGTTGGGTAATTCAAGGAAGTACAATTCAATGCGCAGGACACTGTGCTGGGAAACCCAGCAGCTAGTTCAATGCAGAAATCAAGAGGGCTGAGCAGAATCCAGTTGGAATCTGGCCGGAGTAGTTAGTATAGAACACCAAGTCATCATTTCTTCCTAGTTCAGAGAAATGGAAAGATAAGCAAAGGGAACCACTGCACAGAATGAGCCCACAAACTAGGCTATAGCTAACCTAGAAGTGGGGTTAGCAATGCTAAATAAGCCTCTCTCCAGGCTCCTGGCTCTCAGCACAGACTGACCTTGAAGGTTGGGGAGCTCAGGAGATCTGACCAGGTTCATGGACATTGGCCACCAGGAAGCATGAGCGAAATTCTAAACCACTCTGAAGTTGGGCTTGGTCAGTTGATTCACTTCTGACAAGATTTTCTTGATACTGGAAACTGCACGGAGCTGGGAAGACTAAGGCAGAAAAAATGAGACTGACAGGATCATGGGAAATGGGCTGCAGAAAAGATTAATGATGACTGTGGACAGATTTAATGCCCCGCTAGAGTTTGAATTGAATTCCATGAGTAACAAGAAGACAGAAAACTCCTGAAGCAATAAATAGAAAGTATTGCCCTTAGAAGATTAACCTGGCATGAAGGCTGGTGTATATATGAGCTCATAAGTAGGTGAAAGACAATAATGGCCAGGACTAGGAGGTGAAATGAACAAAATATGTAGATGTTTAAGTTATTTATTTATTGGTTAGAAACAGGGAAGTATGCTACAGTTGTATTTTCCATGTTTTGGTTTGTCAGTCATTTAAAAATGAAATATAGAATATATTATTTTTCATTACAAATGTTATACTCATATATACTCAGAGCAGGAGAATTCTAATATTAAAAAAAATAGAGGGTAGAAAATAAAATTTCTCTCCATCTTTCCTGTACCAGGGCAATAATCACTGATATCTTGGCATAGTTCGTTCGTCCTTCCTTCCTTCCTTCCTTTCTTTCTTTCTTTATTTTCTGTTGAGGTAGTAGGGATTAGTAGGGATTGAACCTATGGGCTCTCTACCACTGAGTCACATCCCCAGACTGTTTTATTTTGAAACAGGGTTTCTCTAAATTGCCCAGGGTGGCCTTACACTTGTAATCCTTCTGCTTCAACCTCCCAAGTTACTGGAATTACAGGCATGTGTCACTGTGCCTGATGATATATTATTATTTCCTCCTCCTCTTCCTTCCTCCTCCTCCTCCTCCTTCCTCCTCCTCCTCCTCCTTTCTCCTCCTCCTCCTCCTCCTCCTCCTCCTCCTCCTCCTCCTCCTCCTCCTCCTCCTCTTCTTCTTCTTCTTCTTCTTCTTCTTCTTCTTCTTTATTTCTATACCTAGATATTAGATCATTTGCTTGTTTGGTTTATGTATTATGATTGTTATATATATAATTTTATAACAGTTTTTCCATATAACATGACAATATCATCTAGTGAGAAGTTGCATAGTACAGTACTTTGCAGTACAGACTCCATGCAATCCAAGCTACTTGGGAGACTGAGGCAGAAGTTTCAAGGCCAGCCTGGGCAATTTTGTGAGACCCTGTTTCAAAAAGCAAAGCAAAACAAAACAAAACAAAAAAGGGGTGGGGATGTAGCTCATTGCTAGAGACTGCCTGTCTTCAATGCCTAGTACTGGGGGAAAAAAGAAAGTACAGACTGCAGAATTATATTGTCTGGGTTCAAATCCTAACATTTGCCATTGACTATCTTGGTGACAAACTTTCTGTCCCTTAGTTTCCTTGACAGTGAAATGGTAGTCCTAATGGTTACAATTCTGTAGAATTTTGTAAGGATTAAATATGTTAAAGGAAAACCTTTAGCATATGACATATAGTAATCACATGTGTTCAGTATTTTACTAAGCAATTATAAAATTATAGAATGCAAGACATTTTGAAGATTTTCGCTCAAAAAGAAAGGAGGCATATTCACAAAGAAAACTGGTATCATTAACATTTATAGAAAAGCAGGAAAAAATGGTTTGGGAGGTGACAAGGAATATGTGTAGGTTTAATTGTATACAGTTGAAGTGCAGGTAGAAATGATTAAGAGGGCTTGGAGATATAATAGTGAAGTTCAAAAGAGAAGTTGTAACCAAAAAAATGGATCTAGGAGACATCTGCCTAGAGGTGACAGTAAATATCATAAAAATGAGAGCATTAAAGGAAAGGAAAGTGCTGAGTTTGAAACTTTAGAAAAAGACCTACCTTCAAAGAATGAAAGAAGGACCTACATGGTGGTGCCCACCTGTAATCCTAGTGACTCAGGAGGCTGAGAGAGGAGGATAGCAAGTTTGAAGCCAGTCTGGGCAACTTAGCCCGTCTCTTCCTGTCTCAAAATAATAATTATATTTTGTATATATATATATTTGGGGATATAGCTCAGTGGTAGAATACCCCAGGGTTCAATCTTCAGTACCACAAAAATAAGTAATAATAATAATAATAAAGAAATGGAACTAGGAAAGGTGTGTGTGGCGGGGGGGTTAAAAATCAGAAGAGGAAATACAGATAGGAGGACTAAGGGAGTATGAAATGAGATTGGTCGTGGAAGCCAAGTCATGCTTGCTGTGGCTGAGCCCCACAGTGGTGCCTTGTGGGACCAAAGAGATGACCTCAGGGAGTCCTGGGTGGAGGGGGGCAGTAGCCCTCCTCTAACTCTTTTGCCTCCTCCAGGAGGGAGTGTGGGGACGCAGGTCTGCCAGCTCTGCTTCTTCCCCTTTTGCTCTTCATCCCCTCTGCCCCATTCTCCTTCTCCCTCTGTCCACTGGAGCTCTGCTAATTCTCAGGTTGACTTGGGTTTTCCCACCAAACAGGACAGCTTTGGGAGCTGATCCCTTCCAGCCTGGCTGGTTGGGCACAGGGATGGAGGTGGGCAGGAATAGCGGTTAGGAGTTTGCTGCCTGATCCTGTTTTGTGTGTCAGAGGATGATCAGGACTCTACTTCAGAAACTAAAGCCATTCTTCTGAATCCTCCAGGTTTACAGACACCTCCGGACAACGAGGACATAGGATCGTAGGTACTAAGCAGGGCAAAGTAGAAGCATATTGACTTTCACAGTAGTGTCCTGTTCCTTATTTTAACTGACTTATTTATGTCTTGCAGTGTTGGGGAATGGAATCAAGTCTCCAGCACTGAGCTACATCCCCAGCCCTTGTTCCTGTGCCTTATTGTTAAAAGGTAAAAGAAGGATATATAATTAGAGGTATAAAAGAACCCCCAAAGAAGCAAGAGTAGCGTACAGGTACAGGGGAAGCTTGAAAAAGAGGGATGACAATTTTTGAACAAATACAGAGAAGACTGAACATACACAGAAAATTTGAAATAGAGAGTAGAGGAGTTGAAGGATTTCACGTAAGGACCTTTGGCCAGGGGTATGGTCAGGATTCTGGCTTGTATATAAAGTGCATGAATTTTGGAGACAGACACTCGCTTCCAAACCTGGGTAGGCCACTTCCTAAACCTGTGAGACCTTGAGAAATACCCTATTTCTCTCTGTATCTCAGTTTCCTCCATCTGTACAAAAATAAAACAATAGCCGGGCATGGTGGTACACACCTGTATTCCCAGCTGCTGGAGAGGCTGAGGTAGGAGATCACAAGTTCAAGGCCAGTCTCAGCAACTTAGAAAGACCTTATCTCAAACTAAAAAAATAAAAAGGACTGTATCTCAGTGGTAGAGCATTTTCAGGGCATTCAGAAGGCCCTGTATTCAATCCCCAGCACCACACACACACAAAGTAACAACGACATTAATAATATCTACCTTGTAGGTTTGTACTGAGTATTAAATGCATTACTATCCCTAGGTATATAACTGCTATTATTCTAGATAATTAGGCCAACTTTTGGCAGATAATCTTGGGAAAAAGCCAGTGATAGAAGCAAAATGTATCTGATTGTTGTTGACAGCAATTCAGGAAGTCAGACATTCTGTAACAGGGAGACTTGGGTCCTACTTCATTTTTCTTTTTTCTCCTATCATCGCCTGATTATGTATTTATGTATTATAATAAGTATGTTGCATATTGATGTATAATATGTATTATGTATGTGAGCACTTACTTGTAATTCTGATGATCAGCCTTGTATCACCAGAACTCTAAGAGACTTGGCTCTGTTTTGTTTAGGATTAACACAATAATCGTAAAAGCAAATAGCTAATTAAAAAGACATTAACTTGTGGGAAAGTTGATTCAGGATTGAGCTCGTGTTCCACAAGAGAGGAGCGGATGGAACAGGGTGGTGATCCAGGAAGGGTGCAGTGGGAGGTGGGGTCTGTGTTGGGGGAAGCCGGTGGATGAAAGAGGGAGGAAGCAAAGGGTAGGAGTTCAAGCTGCAGAGATGTGAGCAGCATTCTCTTTGGAATGTTCATGGGAGGATTCCATGGGACCCAGGCCAAGGAAATACCTTCCTATTTGATCTTTTCCAGTTTTGTTGTTAATTTTTGGAAAATTGCATTTGTCTAAAGTATAGATTAAAGTTAAAATAAGGGTTTACAATGATCTCTTATGTATTGATTCCATGATTTTCCTTCCTTTTTTCTTGTTTTCTTTCATTTGTGTTGGTCTCTATTAAAATTTTAGGAGTTCGTCAATTTTGGTGGGAGAATTTTCTTATTAAAGAACCCTATTTGAATATTTTATTGATCTGAATTATTTCCTGGGTTCTAATTTGTTCGTTGATAAATCATATTCCTTTCTTCCTTCTGATATTTTCAAGATTTTATTATTTTTCTTTTCTGAAGTCTTGAGTGTTGAATATTAACAAATAGTTGTGTGGTTCCTGAAACTGGCTTTTGCTGGTGGTATCCCCAGAGTCTTGAGGGTGAGGCAGGGAGTGGGAGGGATGAGGCAGAACAGGTCTCTGCTGATTTATGTCCTCAGTGACCTGAATATGTGTGTAAGGGTGTGTGTGTGTGTGTGTGTGTGTGTGTGCTGGGGATTGTTGTTGCCTGAATTTTAAAATGGCTCACAATGTTAAATCCTAAACTGCCTTATTTCTTTTGCAAACCTCGATCGCCTTGAAACCAACTCTGTTTGGAATTTGAAACCCAGCCTGGCTTTATTTCCCTCTGCTCCCAGTGTCCTACAATCTCACCCAAGTTCTGTGCCCAATTCTGTATCTTGTTTTGCAGTTTCTGCACCCATGTTTTATAGGCAGAATACTTGATAGTGACAGAAAGCAGAGCCTCTGAATTTATGTCATTCTGGGTTCACATCCCAGCTCTGCTACCTCCCAGTCGAATGACCTTAGGCAGGTTGTTTGGCCCAAGTCTCGTTTGCCCCTCCTCTAAGTGACAGTAATGATAGCACCTGCCTCAAAGAGCAGCTGGGTACATTCAAGGGGATGACGGCCGTCGAAGACTCAGCACCAAGGGAATATTAGCTAAGCTAGCTTGTGTGCTTTTCAAAGGGCTTGTGCATACCAGTTTTTTAAATGTCACCCCCACACTACCCTATGTGTTAACTTTTGTTCTTAGTTCACATTGAGGAAAATGAAGACACAAAGATATTAAGTGCAATGTCTCTGGGATATTCCTCGTGCCCAGCCATGTGCTCTTTCTGAACAAAAACTGTGAAATAATGAGTTTTCTCTAATAGTGTGCATATGCCCTTCCTCATATTTTCTATTTCTGTATCCTCCAACGAAAGTGTTTAAAGATAAAGCTTAACATGTCACCCCTCCCAGCCCACACTTGTATTTTATCAGTGAATTCGTAAATCAGAAATCTCTCAGGAAGTGAAGAATGTATCTCTGAAAGAAACCATGAGGGCAGAAGCAGTGCTGTTGAGCAAGGGGCCTTTTCCGGGACCACACTTTCTCACTACATCTCGTGGTAGACAGAATGAGGCCCCCAAAGATTTCCATTTCCTAATCCCTAAAAGCTGCCATGTCACTTAACATGGCAAAAGAGACTCTGCAGATGTGATTAAGTGTAAGATTTGGGATGGAGATATTATCCATGCAGAATTAATGTAATCACAAAAGTTCTTATGAGAGGGAGGCAGAGGTCAGAGAGAAGGAAATGTGATGCTGGAAGCAGAAGGATGTGTGTGTGTGTGTGTGTGTGTGTGTGTGTGTGTGTGTGAGAGAGAGAGAGAGAGAGAGAGAGAGAGAGAGAGAGAAGCCAGGCCCAGTGGTGCATGCCTGTGATCCCAGCAGCTAGGGAGGCTGAGACAGGAGGAGGCAGGAGGATCGTGAGTTCAAAGCCAGCCTCAGCAAAAGCAAGGAGCTAAGCAACTCAGTGAGACTCTGTCTCTAAATAAAATACAAAATAGGGCTGGGGATGGGGCTCAGTGGTCAAGTGCCCCTGAGGTTAATCCCCGGTACCCTCCCCTCCCCCCCAAAAAGATAGAGAGAGTTGAAGACAGTATACTGCTGCCTTCGTTGATGGAGGAAGGGGTTACAAGTCAAGGAATGCTAATGATCTCTAGATGCTGGGGGAAAAAAAAACCAAATAAATGGGTTCTCCCTTAGAGCTTCCAGAAAAAAAATACAACTCTGTTCACTTCTGAAAGGTAAAATGGGTAAGATAATAAATTTGTATCATTCGGTGCCACTAAATTTATGGAAATTTGTGGTGATTTGTGATGGCAGCAACAGGAAACCCCTACACATTTCATAGTCCATGTAGAGTCAAGCTGACCCATCTTTCCCCAAGTTCATCATTTCCGACCTAGACCAAGGGGTTCAAGGGCACATGGTGATGTGCACCTAGTGAAAATTGAGCCATAGGGTCAACCAAGAGTTCAAACTTAAAACCATTAACTTGGAGATGGTTCAGTAGAAGGAAGACACTGTGGATTCTGGGCTACTTCATGTTACTGTACAAGCTGGACCCAGCCCAAGGATGCTTGACTGAGGGCGTCTGAGAGCTGAAATTCAACCAACCTCAATCTACCAAGTAGTACCTCCAGCCATGGAGCATATTACCTGGAGGCAAGGACACATTTTTTTTTTTTCAATTTACTCAAATGTATCAGATGGACTACCTACCAGTGGTCTTCAAGGACTTATTTTCATTCTAGCAAGGACAGATGGGGGTGAACATAAGGTGATTATCACTTATGATTTTGAATATAAACTACACTTAATCACGTAACTGACCTCTTTGACATTCTTTTGCTTAAAAGGGAGACTTCAGCTAGACAAAATCACCTTTACTAACACTATTCTTGCCTTCTTGCTGTTACCCAAGTGTGTACATTCTACCTTGGGGCCTTTGAACTCACTATTTTCTCTACTCAGTACAAGACTTCCTTCTTTATACTTCATTTGGTTTTCTATTAGGAAGACGTCTATTCAAAAAGAACTTCCTTCATTTGCCATCCTATTTAGAAATATTGCCTTCATGTTTTATTTATTTATTTGCTTAATTTTCTTCTTACTCTCTAATACCATAATATTAATATTTGTTTCCCTCACTAGAATAAAAATTTCATAAGTCCAAGAACATTGATTTGCTACAGCACCCTTAGTGCCCATTGCCTGACTGAGTACATAGTAGGTATGTTAATCAATTTTCCTTCCCTGTGACAAAATGCCTGAGATAAACAACTTAAAAGGAAAAATATTTATTTCAGCTCTTGGTTTCCAAAGTTTCAGCCCATGGTGGCTTGGCCCCATAGCTTTGGGCCTGTGGTGAGGCTGAACATTATGGCGGGCAGCACATGGCAGAGCAAAGCTATTCACTTCAAGGTGACTGGGAAGTGAAGAGAGAGAGGAAGGAGCTGGGTTCCCCATATGCCCTTCAAGAGCACACCCCCAGTGACTTACTTCTTCCAACTAGGCCCTTCCTCCTGAAGATTCCACCACCTCTCAAATAGTGTCACCAGCGGGGGACCACTTCTTCAACATGTGAACCTCTGGGGGGCATTTAAGATTCAAATCAAAACAGTAGATGCTCAAAAATGTCTATTGAATGCATAAACTTTTCCCCTTATGTTAAACCTGCCTTCCACAAAAAGATGCTGAAGTGCTTTATGGTGTGTGTGTGTGTGTGTGTGTGTGTGTGTGTGTGAGAGAGAGAGAGAGAGAGAGAGAGAGAGAGAGAGAGAGAGAGAGAGAGTTTTTACTGTCTAATCATGCATGGAGATGCAAATGTGAGTGACCACAGCATTGCTCCAGGATTTATTCTAGATCTTTTCTCACCAGTGTCACCATCTTCTAGGGTGTGGCCAGAGCTTTACAAGGTTCATACCACAATATCACATTTTGCTTAAAATCAGATTGGTCAATAGCTGGGCACAGTGTCATACACCTGTAATCCCAGTGACTTGAGAGGCAGAGGCAGGAGGATCAAGAGTTCAAAGCCAGTCTCAGCAACTTAGTGAGATTCTAAGCAACGTAGCAAGACACTGTCTCTAAATAAAATACACACACAAAAAAAGGCTGGGGATGTGGTTCAGTGGTTAAGCACCCTGGTACCAAAATCTGAGCAGTTTTGCTCTACCACATATTCCCACTATGATGTGCTGCTTCCCACAAGTCTCCCCAAATAGAGCCAACTCATCATGAACTGAAATTTCCAAAACTCTGAGCCAAACTTTTTCTCTTTATAAGTTGTACCTCGGGTATGTTGTTATAGTGGCAGAAAGCTGGCTAACATACTCAGGCTTACCAATGAAAAATATTTACATTTTACATTAATCGCTTGAAAAATGAATCTCAGTTTTCATTGAAGCCACCAAGTCAATATTTGGGAAGAAGATTTCTATCCTAAATCCTTCAGTGACTTTTTTTCTTTGCTGGCTTCTCTGAACTCTCTCATACCATGCCCTTGCCCTTCTGCTTGGGTTTGGGTAACTCTTCAGGTGGGGCAGAAGTCAGAAAGAATCTCCCTATTGTTCTACTTCTCAGAAAAACACAAAGTTGTTCTAGTCCCTTTGGTTTGGGTACTTTCATTAAGTTTATGACTGAGTAGACTGATTTTCCTAACTTAAACTAGTTTCTGCTTCTTCCCAGGAATAACTACTATTAAGAAGCCCTGCTTCTTAATTCTTCTGACTTCAAGAATCCCCATATGGTGGGAGGTCTAGAGAGGAATTTATTCCACTGAGACTTTCTGTGTATATTTTTTCCTGACAGCTTCTCCTTGTAAGCTGTGAGTCTTTAATGATAACCATATGCACAGGCCCATATGGTCCGAGCCTCCACTCAGCATGTGCTCCTTGATAATAACGTCACAGAGCAGCATGGCTTTTCCTGTGAGGTGCACCTTGTGTAATATAGGATGGTGACAGGTACTTTATTTAGAGCCAACACTCTAATGCAACATTCTCATTGCATTTTCTGAAATATTGGCTGGACCCTTGAGGACACTTAAAATGCAGATTCATATTTGAAATACTCCAAGTGAATATTCGAAGTTTCACTGAAAGTTCCTCTGTTGAGGATGGATAGATGCATTTGGAGAGAAATTTGGGTCTGACTTTTATCTCAGCAAAAGACTAACATCCATGTTCTTTGCAGCCATACTAAGGACTTTGTCCCTCAGTGGCTGAAATCCACATTAAACAGCACACATGAAGCAGAATTTCATCCACTGAACAAAGTAACTTGGCCTCATTGTGGGAAGCTCATTAATTTCAAATGGAAAATAATCAGCTCAGAAAAGGATGGGTGGGAATTTTGTCTTCCTTTTTTTTTTTTTTTTTTCCTGTAAACTATAGGAAAATGATTTTTGGCTGAAAGAGCTTGGCAAGAAGTTTGATCCTCCAAAGGTTAACCCCTGTGAAGCACAGATAAGTTATGACCGCCCCGAAAGGAAAACTTCCAGGGAACACAGCAGAGGGCACATGTCTGCCTCCATCTGTCCCATGCATCTGAACTTGGCAGTGCTCTCTGCTGCTTACACCACAGGAGGGTTTCCATAAGGAGAACCTTCTCCATAGCTTATGAGCCATTCGTGGCTAGGTACAAATTTCCAGGGGCCAACTTTCTTTTTCTGCTCTCCTCCATTCTAGGTTATTGTCATTAGTGACTAGAAAGAGACCCGGAGAGAAGAAATAAGAATTTTTAGGGCACTGGGGGAGTAGCTCAGTGGGAGAGCACTTGCCTCATATGAAGAGCTCTGGATTCCATCCCCAGCACCACAAAAAATAAAAATTAAAAAACGATTCTAGCTTTTAAAACAGTATAATGAAAGCAAAACTGGAAAAACCACTGAATCCTATGCCTTCTAGAGAGAAGCGGATTCTATGCAAACTCTCTGTCTGCTCAAGCAGCTCGTTTTTCAGTTTCTTTCTTACATGGTTTTCCACCCTCTCTCCTTCACCATCCTTTTCTCCTGTCTCCTATTTTTCTCATCCTGCTTCATTTCTCCCCTCCTTTATATATTCCCTATCTTTCCCCTCCTCCTATTCCTCCTCCGGCTCCTTATTCTGCTCTTTCCTTATTGTCTCCTTATTCCATAGTTTCTATCCCCTAAAGTAGGCAATAAGGTGCCAGGAGCAGGGGACCTGCCTGTCATCGCAGTGACTGGATCACAGGAGGATTACAGATTCAAGGTCTCAACTAAGTGAGACTCTGTCTTGAACTAAAATAAAAAGGACTGGGAACGTAACTCACTGTTGGAGAGCCTCTGGGTTCAATCCCCAGGACCACAAAATCATACATACATATGTAAAAATATAATAGACACAGGAAAGGTCTGGATTTTATGTTCCATAATCTGAGACTGGACAAAAATTTGAAATCAGTTTGTGGTAGGAACAATCAAGTCTTTTAAAATACAGGGATCCAAGAAATACTTAGAATAAAACCTCTTTCATTGTCTGTATTATCTTCTTGGATTAGGATTTTTTTTTAAAAAATTGTACCATCATAAAATTTATTCAATAATTCAAGAATTTTTGGCTTGTAAATATTTCAGTTTTGTAGAAATTAAAGCTAAGATATGTGACAGCTTCACACTCATCACTGAATTTAGATCATATTTTACCTGTTGTGGTTTTTTTTTATTACTTTCATTTTTTAAAGTTTTAAAAAATAATTGGTATAATAGAGCATCCATATCTGGATTAGAAAAGTTTTCTTAATTATAATTAAACTGGTTAATTGTTCAGATTTAAAAAAAATAGTTATGATATCAAGTTGTTAAAAGAAGTTGGCAGACAGCAAAAAGTATCTTACTCTTCTGTGGGAGTACTTGATGAGTTAGGTTGGAAGGGCATCTTACATGGATTTTGAGGCAGCCCCCATTTTTGCCTTCCAGAAACCAAGGTCCTGACTGTGAAGTGCCCTCGTCTTTCCACCCCACGCTGGGAGCAGCCCTTTGTCCGCGTCTTGTTTACAACCCTCCGTATCCCCACCTGGGTGGGGCCTCCACTCTTCCCCATCCACTCAGGTAGCCTAGCCTGGGGCCGCCATCAGTGTGGAGTCCAGGGTACCCACCACACCCACCTGTGAATCCTGGAACCCATGGGCATCCTGTTGGTCCAGGTGAGGATTCCTGATTTTCCCTTGAGTAATTCTCCTTTTGCCTGCAATGGAGATTCTGATACATTCCTTTTCTTCATAGGAATGTCTCTACACTAAGAAGAGTATAAAACCAAAAAACCAAATAATACAATGGTGGCATCTTGAAAAAGACCTAATAAATTACTGATGTTTACTAAATATAATGCTGACAATAAACCCTTAGAATTGTAATGAGACTAGCTTATATTTGTATTCTCAGGGCCTTGCAAGCATCTGGCACCTAACAGGCTCATCATAAATTTTGAATGAAACCACAGAATGAAGTAAATAGGTTCCAATAGCATTCGAGAAATTTAATAATAGGTGGTAAGGATTAGGTCAAAACATAGTCATATTTCAGCATCTGCCCTGTCCACTCACTCCCTAACTTTGGGCAACTGCTGATGTGTTTTCTGTCACTGTAGATTAATTTGCATTTCCTAGAGTTTTATGTAAGTGGAACTCATACAGCATATAAACAGTATGTACTTTTTTCTGTCTGGTTTCTTTCACTCAGCATACTATAATTATGCTGCTGTGTATATCAATTATCCATTTCTTTTAAATGTCTGACTACTGTTCCAGTGTATAGATACACCACAATTTGTTTATCCATTCCCATTTGGACATTTTGGTTGTTTGCAGTCTGGGGCTTTTACAAATAAAGCAGCTATAGTATAAACACTTGAGCACCATCTTTCCAAAGTAGTTGTACTGTTTTATATCCTTGCCAGCAGTGTTTAAGGGTTCCTCTTGCTCTGCATCCTCTCAGTGCTTGGCGTGGTCAAAATCTTTGACTTCAGCCATTCTAATGGGTATGTAGTGGCATTGCATGGTGGTTTTGATTTGAATTTTACTAGTGACTAATGATGTCTTCGAGTGTCTTTCATGCGCTTCTTTGCCATCTGAGTATCTTCTTTGGTGAAGCATCTATTCCACTCTTATGCAAGTTTTAGAAACAGAATTGTTTGTTTTCTTATTACTGAGTTTTGAGAATTCCTTCTATATTCTAGACAAGACCTTTATCAGAAATGTGATTTACAGTATTTTCTTCCAGTTCGTGGTTTGTCTTTTTGTTGACATATGGTTTTCAAAGTGTGTAAGTTTGTAATTTGGATGAAGTCCAATGTGTCATTGTTTTCCTTAAAGAAATCTTTGCCCAACCTGAAGTCAAAAAAATTTCCCCTAGAAGTTCTCTTTCAGAAGTTGTATAGTTTTGTGCTTTACATTTAGGTCTATGATCCATTTTGAAGGAATTTTTTCATATGACCTAAGGCATAAATCAAAGTTTATTCTCTTTTTGCATCTGGCTATCCAGTTATTATTGCACTTTGTTGAAAAAATATGTGTTTTTTTGCATTTATTACCTTTACATTTTGATTAAAATCAACAAACCCTGTGTAAGTGGGCTTATTTTTTGATTCCATTTGGTTCTATTAATCTATTTGTCATCTTGTGCTCTGTTTTTGCTCTTGATTGACAAGGATTTTTACATGAATAAGAAAATAGAAAAAAATTTAAAGATATGGTCAGCCCAACTATGCATAGTAGTGGTTATTTTGGAGAAATTTTTGTTAATACAGATTGATGTCTGGTTTCATTAGATGTTGTCTTAAATAATCTAATTGATATTTAATTTATATCTACAAAAGGTCTCAAAAAAGATTAACAGGGCTTTTTTTTGTGGAAGGGAGAAAAGAAATACTTATAATTCTAAAAAGAAAAATACTATATAATTAAATTAGTACCAATAATAATTCTATCATTTCAAATTAGAGGAAATAATTTTCTTCCATAAACTAAAACATTGGTAATGGAGTTTATCAATAAAAACTATCAGTTTCAAAGATTTAAAATTTTCCTTACATTTTTAACTTGTATGTTCAGAGAAGCACATAATTCCCCTGGTACCTAATAAATACTTAAATGTATAATATTAAATATATTAATAATGTTAATATTTTAATTGTGCTTTTCTGCTTTATAAGAATGAATGTCACTGGGTGTGGTGACACTTGTCTGTAATCCCAGCTGCTCAGGAGGCTGAGACAGGAGGATCGAGAGTTCAAAGCCAGCCTCCGCAACTTAACAAAGTGCTAAGCAACTCATAATTTGGCTGGGGATGTGATTCAGTGATTGAGTGTCCCTGAGTTCAATCCCCAGTACCAAAAAATTTAAAAATTTTAAAAAATGAATGTCCTTCTGTGGTATCTCCTTGACTATTCAGAATAGAGGACAGGGAGTATATCTGGGCCCAACAAGTAAAGGATACACAGCAAATCTTCCTTATATTTGGTCAGTGCTTTTCATCATCTGATTTTGTGCACACATAGTGCTGTAGTTTGATATTCACTGTCCCCCAAAGGCCTACGTGGAACAGCTTTGTCCCCAAAGTGGCACTATTGGGAGGTGGTGGAACCTTTAAGAGGCAGAGCCTAAGGGGAGGTCTTTAGGTCATTGAGGGTGTGCTATTGAAGGGGACTGTAGGACACCAGCCACCTCCTCCATCTCTTTTGCTATGGCTTGTGATGTGAGTGGCTTTGCCCCTGACATGATATGCAAAAATAAGATTCCTGGTGATAGACTCTGTAATAACATGACATATGCATCCCTGCATTGTGTTACAACCTGTAAGTTCATGAATAATAGTGAAAAATCATTTACATCTTTCTCTAATGAACATCATATTATGATCACCGTGAGCACATTCTTTTCATATTCTGTTTCTGTAAGAGGAAAATATGCTGCCTGTTTGGGGAAAAGAAGAGGTTGTCTCTGAAAGAATTCCCACCTCTTCCCAAAGGACTGAGGAAAACAGGGAGACATGTGCAAGGAATCAGAGATGAGACAGGAGGAGAAAGATCTGGAAGCCTGGAGAAGGCGCCTCGTGTAAAGTGTAGGACATGGGCACCAGCCTGCCATGGGAAGGAAAGACGCCAAGGGGGAGACATGTCACCAAAGAAATGATAGAGTTAACATGGGAAGGAGACAGACAGTGGTCAGGGTAAGAGGAAATAGTGCCTGTCTGGTCTCTGCTGCTCTCACTGAAGTTCCAAATAGATAAAAAGAATCAACAGAAAATAGAAAAGAAAGAGAGGGAGGGAGGGATGGAGAGAAAGGAAAGAGAAGGAAATGGGACTAGTCAAAGGAAAATTTGTCATTTTTATTGAGTTCTCAAGACATCATGAGATCCATGGGATGATTCCAAGGGGCAGTTTACTTGGCCCTTGATGTCAGGCACTCGGGAGGGAAGAACCTAAGGAGTTGGCCAATTTATAATCTATTGCTTAAAGAATCTAAAAGAAAAGAGGAAGATTATTGGTGGAACTTTTTTACAATGCCAAGGGGCAGACCAAGGACAAAGACTTTTCTCTTATTGAGATGTGAAATGGTTGTGAGATTACATAGTTGTGTAGTAAAACCAGCATTGCAGAGTTACCTTAGCTCAGTAAGAGAATGAACAGTTGCAAGATAAAGAAAGAGATGATACTGAAAGAGAACCTTGGAAAATGGAAGTGGGAGCAAGCCATTCTTCTGGTACATCTCACCTGGAGTATAGAGAACTGGTGGACATATTAAAAATGGTCTCTTTCTCTAAATCTCCACCCTAAGAGCAAGTTTTAATTAACTTCCTACAAAACTGCTTCCAGTATGGAGAACTAGACAATTAAAAAACCTTAACTGAAGGGGACAATTAGTGAGATCACTGATATATGAGGGGAAATAGCTTTATAACTAAAGGTAGAGGATGGCTAAAGGACATTTCAATCAAAAATGGTAATGAAAGAGCCCACATAATCTAGGGAAGAACATCTCCTCCTTCTGTAGTCATGCTTATGTTCAGAAACTATTCACTCTCTCCTCTTCCGCTGAGTCTTGAGATCCATTCCTTACACTCACCTTGGAAGTCAATGAAAACCCTCACATCTCTCAAAGAAGAGACAATTCAAGCAGAACAACTAGAACATGCCCGGCACCTAGGTTCTTATTGCCCAATAGTTGACTCTGTCTGGCATGGCCTCGGGATTCGCACATTAACTGGCCCCTTATTGGCCCCTGTGAGCCTGTTCCTATTTGTGGCCCAGAGACAGAGGGGAAAAAATGTTTCTCCAGTGTCCCTCTGAGCCAGGCACTGATGTAGATATAGATCTATACCATTTCAGCATTTATAATGATCCACGTATCCGTCCATTTTTCCATTGCTATAAAAAATATCTGAGATTGGGCACGTTATAAAGGTGTTTATTTACATCACTGTTTTGGAGGTTGAAATTCCAAATGGCATGTCACTGGCTCTGGCAAGGGGTCCCCTGACTGTGACACATCATGATAGATGACATCATGACAGAAGCAAGTGTGAAAGCAATCACATGGTGAGACAGGAATCTGGAGAGGGGGGAGGACTCAGGCTTGCTCTTTTATAACAATTCCCTTTCTTAGGAACTGAACAGGGTTCCCTGAGAACTACCTTAATCCCTTCTGAGTGCAGTGTCCCAAATGACAAAACTAGCTCCCCACTAAGCCCCACCTCTTAACGGTTCCATCACCTCCCTCCCACATTGCCACACTGGGGACCAAGCTTCCAACCTATGAACCCTTGGGGGACACACTTCAGTTACATCCAAACCACAGCCACTTACACACAAGTCAAATGCTGAAGGAACATGAATTCCTATGATGATGAGTAGCTTCCAGGGTAAAGCAAGGAAGGTAGTATGGGTAATTTGTTCTTGTGAAGTCTGTGGGACAGAATGAGGATGGTGGGCCAGAAGGGTAAGGACTCACCAGATTCTGAACTCGGGTAGTCCTGGTGACTGTATTAGGCAGAAAAGTGTTTCATTGGAAGGTCGTGGGTAGCTCAGAATTAATGGGAGGGCCCACAACAGGGTTGGAAAAATGGGTAGAAAACCAGTGAGATGGTGCAGAAGGAACCTAGGCAGCCAAAGCAGGCATAAAGGGGAGCAGCCACTGCCCTTTAGAGCACATCTGCTTGGAAAAAGATTGCTAACCTGAGGTCTCTTTCTATCAGGGGGTCACTTGCCTGGGATTCATGGTCATGTGTATGGCAATGGTCAATCACAGTTAATATATCAGTCCTACTTGTGAAGGAGAGAGGATGTCCCCTGATCCCTTCTGACTCCAGTTTCTAAAGTAGCAAGGAGTCCATCTTATTTGAAGACTCATGAACAGAAAAATTCCAATTCCAATGATAAATATTCACTAGAGATATGAAATGGATATGGAGATTTATAGGTGGCTGTTGGAAATATAGCTTTAAGGTTAAAAAAAAAAATAAGGTCCAGACTAGTGCTACTGATCCATTATTAGTACCCATGTCAGCTGGCAGCTATCTGAATATCTGTAGTTGTCCCGTGGAAGGGCTTAAATATTTCATATGTAATTACTCTTTCCTATTTGAAAGTCAACTCGGGTTGAGTCCCTTGTGCATCTTATACTAGGAAATTCAATGCTGCCCATCTCCTGCCCTCTTTTGCATATTTCTAAGGAATTCTCAGGGGCCTCACGTCTTCTTTGCCTCTGATTGTGGCTTCCCTGATATTCTTAACCTGTTTGCTTCTCCTGTTCTGTGTGTTTAATGATCTCAAATTTATCCTCACTTTAGAGATAAAGAACTTAAAGCTGCTAAAGGTTAAATTGTTTGCCCATGACAAGGAGAACTCAAAACAAGCTCATACTTTGGAAATGCTTTGGTGAAAAGTATATAAGAACTTGAGGACAAAAAGCGAGAGTAGAAATGCCCTGTGACTGGGTTTGAGATGAAGCTAGTCAGCACTTGATGAATGACCAGAGGGAAAGATGTTTTAGAAACCACTACAAACAGTCTCCAACTTAACAATAGCTTGGCTTACTTTTTTTTTTTTTTTTTTTTTTAACTTTCTGATGGTGTGAGAGTGATATGCATTTAGTAGGAACCATACTTCAAATTTTGAATTTTGATCTTTTCTGAGGTTCATGACATGTGGTACAAAGCTCTTGCAATGCTGGACTGCAGCTCCCAATAGCCATACAACTATGACAGGGAACAACCAGTACTCTACCCTGCACTTTATTGCCAGAGCTTCAGACATGCTAAGCCCACACTTTTCCACTGAGCTACATCCGTAGCCTGTATTAGGTAATTTTGACCAATTATGAGCTAATAATGTAAATGTGCTGTAAATGTTTAAAGTAAACTAAGCTAAGCTATAATATGCAGTAGTTAAGATATAATAAATGCATTTTGGGGTTTACCGTATTTTCAACCTACAGTGTGTTTATTGGGGCATGGCCCCATCTTAAGTCAAGAGATACCTGTAAGCCAGGCGCAGTGGCGCACGCCTGTAATCCCAGTGGCTCAGCAAGCTGAAGCAGGAGAATCTCAAGTTCAAAGCCAGCCTCAGCAACAGTGAGGCACTAGGTACCCGCCCTCCCCCAACAAAAAGAAGAAGCACCTGTCTGAGATGCTGCATAGGCAGAAAAGCTGTCTAGCCTCCATTAGATGCAAGGTCTCCCTCTGCCCCCCTCCCAAATGTGTATTTGTTAGGTGTCTGTTCACACTGCTTATGTTCTACTGGAGGTAACGAACAAACAAATGAGCAAGGAAGTGCCAGGCAGGGATATATATAGTGATGAAAAGAAATTGAGGACAGGACAAAGGGTATGATACAGAGAGATTCAGAATCATTTTGGATTGAATGGTCAAGCAAGGCCTTCCTGAGTAGTCAATATTTAAGCTGAAGCTGGTACCAAGAAGGAGCTCAGTCTGTGCCAAACTGTAGTAAGAATTAGACAGACAGGGCAGCAAGTATATGGAAAAGATCTGGGAATGTTCAGGAGACAGAAAGCAGATAGGTGTGACTGAAGCATGTGTGAGAGACCAAAAGACACTTTTTTTTTTTGACAGTACTAGAGTTTGAACCCTGAGCACTCATGTGGATCTCATATGAGAGGCCAAAAGCCAAACACACCTTTTTTTCTTTTCTTTTCTTTTTTTTGGCAATACTAGAATGTGAGCCTGGGTTACTCTACTGCTGAGCTGAATCCCAAGCCCTTTTTGTTTTTTCACTTTGAGAGAGTCTCACTAAGTTGCCAAGGCTGGCCTTGAACTTGCTATCTTCCTTTCTTGGCCTCAGAAGTAACAGGGGTTGCAGGTGTGCACCATCACACCTGGTTCATTTCAATTTGTATCTTAGCTGTTTTCCTAGGTTCATAAATATTCATCAGACGGAAAGCCTTCAGGATAAAGCTATAATAATAGGAGGAGCTTTGGTGCAAGGGGGTCTAACAGCATAATGGAGACCATGATTAGAGCAGGGTAGGAAGGAAAAGGAGAATTGGGTAATTAAAGAGGGAATAGATACCTTGTCTGGGAATATGGTTAACAAATTCAGGAGCAGTGCCATTGTTGTTGATGGAAGGATTGAAATTGTGGAACTGGAAGAGGGTAGGGGTGTAGATCAGACTAGAAGGTTTAATGCAAGTAGGAGGAATAAAAGCATAGAAGAGGATGAATCCTACAGACCCATGGAGAGAGGAACAGAAATTGACCAAAAAGTGTATGCTTTCAAAAAAAGAAACTTCCAAGAAGAGATTGGCCAATTATCAATCAGATATTAAGCAGCAAGTGGGAAGAGAGAATATAAACCTTGTATTATCACAGATTAACTTTCTGTGTCAAAAAGTTAATATCTTAATATCTCTCCAACTTTATCTCTAATGTCCTCATGATTTTATATGTAAAAGGAGACAATTATAGCATGCACAAATTGAGATAATGGACATAAAGTACTTAGCATATTACAGGACTTCAGTATGTGTTAGGTTGTAAACCCACAAGGACAAAATTGGCTCTTTATTATTGAATTTCCAATTCCCAGCACAGTGCCTGACAAGGAATAGGCATTTAATAATATGTATAAAACACAGATGAATGAATGACTCCTTATCGCCACACCATAGTCTTAACATTTGTTTCAGGTTGTTACAGGATTCTCCAGAGGATCTTCCATATGGGTCTGATATTGTCTTTCTCTAATCTCTTTCAAAATAGCACCAGGGTTAAAAAAAAAAAAGAAATCTGATCATGCCAATTTTTTATTCATTCTGAAGAGGCTGTCCATTGCTACCCAGAGACTACTCAATCTGTTTACCATGGTTTAGGTCTTTCAGCCCTGGCTAGGGTTTACTTCTGTCTTTTCAGAAAATTTCTTTAGACTTGGGGCTCCTTTACATGTGAAAATTCTTCCTTCTCAAGGTCTATTGATTAGGAACTGAATTTGTCTGTTTATTATACTAACAATTATATAGGCTTAGTTTCTCTCCTTCCTTCCTCCTTCCTTCCTTCCTTCCTTCCTTCCTTCCTTTCTTTCTTTCTTATCCACAAGAAATCTGGAAGTGGGCAGTTCAGAATATGTGTAGTTGTTAAGTCTCAGATACCTCCTGGTCTCTGGCTCATTTTTATGATTGAAACCACTTACATCAACAATATAACTATTAGGACTAAGGACTGAGACCACCTGTGTCAACTACTGAGGACCAACTGGAGGAGAGAGAATATTTGAGATCAAAGACTGAGTGTGGAAATGCTGAATTCAGCATGGCCTAGGTGTTGGTTCTAGGAAAACTTGGGCCCAGGAAAAGATTCTAACCAGTAAGTAACTTGACTGTTGTTTCAGGAAATTTCTGCACATTAATCTCTCTGGGGTTAAGTCTGTACATCTGGGCAGAGAACAACAGTTTACTTATCAAAATTAATTTCAAGACCCTCAACCTGGCTATATGCTCCCATCCTAAACTTGTATGTCATGAACTTGGCCCAGTTCTATCAGTTCCCTCCTTGAAAGATCCACCTTAAACAACCCGAGTCTAAACTCAGAATCCTATAAATAGTCTTCCCTGACTTTTTTTCTTCTGGGACACTGCTAGGACATTGTCAAGGGGGTGCTCTTTCTTCTTGCAATGAGTTTTGATAAATATAGCTTTGTGGTTTTTTAAATTGTTTTTTTTTATTTATATATAACAGCGGAATGCATTACAATTCTTATTACACATAGAGAGCACAATTTTTCATATCTCTGGTTGTATACAAAGTATATTTACACCAATTCGTGTCTTTATATATGTACTTTGGATAATGATGTCCATCACATTCCACCATCATTGCTAATCCCCTGCCCCCTCCTTTCCCCTCCCACCCTTTTGCCCTATCTAGAGTTCGTCTACCTCCCACACTCCCCCTCCCTACCCCACTATGAATCAGCCTCCTTATATCAGAGAAAACATTTGGCATTTGTTTTTTGGGGGGATTGGCTAACTTCACTTAGCATTATCTTCTTCAACTCCATCCATTTACCTGCAAATGTCATGATTTTATTCTCTTTTATTGCTGAGTAATATTTCATTGTGTATATATGACATATTTTTTTTTTATCCATTCATCCACTGAAGAGCATCTAGTTTGGTTTGACAGTTTAGCTATTATGAATTGTGCCGCTATAAACATTGATGTGACTGTTTTTCTCTAGTATGCTGTTTTTAAGCCTTTGGGTACAAACCAAGGAGAGGGATTAGCTTTGTTTTTTAATACCAGGTTGTCTGGTAATATTTAGGTTATGTCAATACTGTTCGTAGCTTGTGGCTTCTGTCCTCTGTTTGGAGATAACATGTCTTTCTTCTAGGCTCAAAGAAACAGGGAAGAGTAAAGGGCTAAAAGAATGTGCCAACCAAGACTTAATAATTGGGATCATTGAGGACTCCAAGAACTGTCTTCAGGTAGGAAAACCAAAGCCTTCTCTGTTTCATAAAGCAGATTATAAGGCAGGCAAATTCTCCTGCTTCTGTCCTCTTACATATTCATCTCCACATTCTCTCAGTGCCTGCATGAAAAATACATTGGAAAAAGGTATTTTTATAGCCAGTTTGGATGAAATGAAATACTATTAATGCTAAGCTGTTTGGATGGAAATGATCATAAACAAACAAACATTGATCCTCATGACATTTGCAACAGTTGTAAAAACACATATTCTAAGTTACCCACTCCCAGGATTCTCTCATCACATTTATAAGAAGTAAAAGAAGAAAGGGAGCTAGCTCCATGGAATATGGATTCCAGAAACTTTGATTCTTAATTATGAATTAGTGAGTCTGCCATATTTAAAAAGAAGACTTTTTCCAATTTTAAATTGAACATGCTTTCTGCAAAAGTTTTGCGTTGTAAAATGAAAGCTCCCAGGCCCCACCATCAACAAGCCTATCCGTCACATCATGAGAATACTGCCAATGCTTTGGTTTATAGCCTTTCAAATTATTTGAATGCATTTAGAAACATGCATATGTACAAACAAATAGGAAAATGGTTTGTGTTACGTTAATCATATTACATCCAATCTGCCTCAAATTGGTTTCTTTCTATTTCACTTTTTTTTTAGGGAACATTCCATATCCATATCCATAGTTCAAACAATTTATTTAAGTCCCTGCAGAGTTTCTATTGCGTGAGTGAAGCCTAACCTGATTAACTCAGTTTGCTGCTTGAATTATTTTTCTTCCTTTCCCTTCTTTCTCTTCCTTTCTTTTTGCTGTTACAAACAGTCCCACAACAAACTTTTTGGAACCTAAGATGAGTTTTAAATAAATTTTGTTCTTTCAGTGTTTATTAATGTGACAGGGATAGAATGCATTATCTCATTGTTTCTTTCATTTGCATTAACAGTAATGAGGAAATATTTTACCTATTGACCATTTCTAGTTCTCTTGTGAATTGCTTAGATCCATTCTGTCCAACGTGACAGCTGCTAGTGGAATGTAGCTATGGAGCATTTGAAATATGCCTAGCTAAACTGGGTAGTTCTTTTAGCATAAAATACAGAGAAATTTCAAAAACAATAAAAAAAGATATAAAATTTTTATTTTTTAGTTTTACATTCATTACATATTTTAATAAAAGTTTTAAATAATTGTGTGTAGGGAGGATTTCTGGAGATTGAACTGAGGGCATACCAGGCAAGCACTTCTTCCACTGAGCTGGAACAAACCCCTGCTTTTAAATAATTTTAATGTGGCTACTGAAAAATTTAGAATTACATATGTAGCTCACATGATGTTTCTATTGGACAGAGATGGCTTAGACTTTTCTTTTAATTGGGTTGATTTTTTAGTAAGAATTCTTGATATATGGTTAACACATTTCTTTGTCTACTATCTTTATAGCAAATATTTCTTCTTCTTAGTTTGTAACTATTTACCTTGGATTATGGATTCTCTTGCCATACAGAAGTTGTAAGTTTTTAAGACTTTGTCCATTATTTCCTTTGTTGCTTCAAGGTTTTTTGTCTTGCTAAGGAAATCTTTCACCATGCCAAGGTTAAAAAATAACTGATTATGGTTCCTTTTTTTCTTTTTTCTGGTACTGGGGATTGAATTTAGAAGATGGAGTCTCTAAATTACTGAGGCTGGCCTCAAACTTCTGATCCCCTCCCAAGTCATGCTTTCTTTCCTTTTTTTTTTTTTTCCAAGTCATGGTTTTTTAAAGTCCTTTCTTTCTTTTGATGTTCACCTTTTTAGGCATTTGTAATTTAAAAACAAAAAAAATTGTTTTGGTTTGACATGAGTTAGGAAGTTTGTAAACTTTTTATTAAATTGTAAATAAGTAGAGAAAAGAACACAAATTAGATGTGTATAGCTAGAGATATACAATTATGGTCTCATATATATTATATGTATGTATAATAGATTATATAAATGCTCAAAACTCATCATGTCCTAATTACTATGTTTTACTATAATCTGTGCCCTTGAGGTTACTTGTTTATTCTTATTAATGTAAACAGTAACATCAGTGGACATTCATATGGGAAACACATTCAGAGAACCAATTATTTAACATATATTATCACACCAGTGTTTTTACAGCATGGAAATAAAGAAAGTCTCTCTCCTTTTCAAATACTTCATCTCATTTCATTTTTTCCATATACTGCATTGGCTAGGACTCTAGTACAATGTGGAATAACAGTAGTGTTACTTGACATTCCTGATTTGATCCTTAACATTTCTATTTTAGCAATAAGAGTGATGTTTGCTCTGGATTTCTGGTAGATACTAGTTAAAGTTCTGGAATTTCATTTGAATACTTTCCTACATACTAATGGGAAACTTCTGCAATTTGTTCTTAGTAAAATTTCCTATTTTAAAAAATTCTTCCATTTTCTACAATTCTCTATTTTCTTTCCAAAATTTTATGACCATATGGATTCCAGAGTCCTTGCAACATTTGGCACAGTCTCTCACTTCAGCAAAACACCTTTAATGACTCTTTGAAAAACTTTCCTATACTCACCACTTCTCTTTCCCAACCTGCCATTGCACTGCTGTCTGCTCCAGAATGCTTTGTCCCCCTGAACCCTACACCACTGAAGTCACTCCTGTTAAAGCCTCTGGAGAACACCACTGTGCCAAATCCAGTTAAGAATTCTCAGTCCTCGTTTCAGCTGCACTATTATATACTCCCCTTGCCCCCTTTCTCTTTTTGGCATCTGGAACACCATGTTCTTTCTGGTCTTATTCCCCTCTTTATTAGCCATTCCTTTAAAAATTTTTTTAATTTGTTCTTTTTAGATACACGTGTTGGTAGAGTGTATTTTGATGTATTATATATACATGAAGCATAACTTATTCTAATAAGAATCCATTTTGTGGTTATACATTATGTGGAGTTCCACTGGTTGTGCATTCATATATGAACCTAGGAAAGTTATGTCCAATTCATTCTGCTGTCTTTCCCATTCCCATCGCCCCTCCCTTCCCTTCTTTCCCCTTTGTCTAATCCAGTGAACTTCTATTCTTCCCTCCCCCCACTTATTGTGTGTTAGCATCCACGTATCAGAGAGAACGTCTGTATTAGCGACTCCTTTTTAGTTGAGTTGTTGTTATTGTTTTACTTGCATTATCCCTCTTCTTTGCCTCTTGGCACACCCAGAGCTCAGCCCTCAGCCCTCAGCCATCTTTTCTATTCACTTTCATAGCTTTGAGTACAATGAATTCGTTGAATTCTCCTGAATTTTAATTTTTGCTGGATACCTGTCTATCATATGCAAATGCTTGTTTCTACACATACTTTCATAACTCACAGATATCTCAGTCTTAAGAAAGTCAAAGTCATATTGCAATTCTCAGCCCCTCCACCAAGTCCAAATCCATTATTACTTTTGTAATTATTCTTTTCTAGTGACTCACACCATTAGTTACTTATACTACAAAGTATAATCCACTCACACTGGATTCCTCAACTCCTCTTAACTTCATAATATGATCCTTTAGTAGGGTTTTTTTTTTCCTCCTTTAAAAATACATTCCATAGGCTGGGGTTGTGGCTCAGCGGTTAGAGCACTCACCTGGCATACGTGAGGCCCTGGGTTTGATCCTCAGCATCACATATAAATAAAATAAAAGTATTGTGTCAACTACAACTAAAAAATATTTTTTAAAAAATACACTCCAAATTCAACTACTGTCTACCATTAATATCACTTTACATTCAAACCCCACTTTCATCTCTCTTCTGGACTTCCATAGTAACCTCCAAATGGTCTCTACTCTCATTCTTTCTCCTTCCAAAAGAAACCACAGAAATCATATATATACGAAGTTCATGTCATTTTTGTGCCCCCCCCCAAAAAAAAATCTTCGAGTGGCCTTCTATTTTGCTTAGGAAAGAAAAAACAAAATACAAATTCTTCAATGGCTTGCCAGTTCCCCTATCCATCCCTTATCTTGCAACCTTATCTTGCATCCCCCTCTGCCTTATACAGAATGCCTTATCTGCATTGTGTTTCCTACTGCTCCAGTAACAAACCAGTTCATTCCTGCCTCCAGGCACTCTACTTGTTGCTTTCTCTGCAGGGAACATTCTTCTGTGGCTATTTCACATGACCAGGCTCCTTATCATCATCGGTCTAGCCACCTCTCCAAATAGCCACTGTCTATCACACTTTGCATCATTTCCTCATAGTATACACAGTACCTGAAGTTACAGAATATACGTACTTAACATTCCATCTGAATGTGAGGGTCATAAGAGTAGGAGACTAGTTTGCCTGGTGTCCTACTGTGCTTCCAGCTCCTAGGACAGTGCTTTGTATGTTGGAGGACTCCATCAATGATTGTCCAGTGAAGGAAGGAATAAAGAAATAGATAACTCATTTGTCTACAATGATGGTAACTAAACTTACTCATTTAAGCCTTTAAAAAAGTAAGTAATAAATAAGTACTTATATAAGTAAGTACTAAGAAAGGGGCAAAGTTTACTTGGAATCAGAGGTCCAAATTTTGCCAGTTGGTTCCCTCTTTGCAACTCCCTTGGAATTCAACCATCTAGGAATGAACCTAGGTGATGCAGGCATGTGGAGAAACCCATGTGAAAGAAAAAATAGTACTGCATATCCTGCATATCCCTTAGTGTTAGTGCCATTCTTAGGCTTTGATCTCTTAATGTCAGCATCCTCAAATCTTCCTCCTCCACTTACAAATGCAGCAGGTAGCATGATTTTCTTTTCCCATCACAAAGTTTTCAAGCTACAAATATGACTGTAGCATGTTTTTTTTCCTGGACAAAATTCTGTAGCTAAGGAATGAGATGCTCTAATTGAGGGTTGGCATCTACAGCCCACTGGACAGATCTAGCCTGCTGCCTGTTTTAAAAATGAAGTTTTACAGAAATCAACACATGATTCATTTGGTGCCCCATATCTCTTTTTGTGCTATCAGGACAGAGTTGAGTAATTAAACAGAGATCATATGGTCCATGATGCCCAAATGATTTAGTGTCTGGTGTACATCTTTACTGGGTTCAATCCCCAGTACCACAAAAAATAAAATAAAATAATAAAAATTTTAAAAAGAAAAAAAAATTACCAATTATTTTAATTGGTCAGGATGCCACTGGTACAATTCAAACTATTCAACTTAATATTTTTCTGTTGGGAGTGTTTTAGTTATCTATTGTTGTGCATCAAACTACCACCAAAGTTCATGGCTTAAAACAATGATTTATTATTGCTCATGATTTGTGGATCTGGTGTTGGCTGGAAAGCTAGGATGGATGGCTAGGAGGTCTATAATGGCTTCACTCACATGGCTAACAGCTGGTCTTCAAATGGGCTTTGGAGGTGGTTATCAGAGGAAACACCTATATTTCTTTCACATGGGTTTCTCCACATGCCTTCTTGAACTTCCTCATGAACATATCACCTAGGTTCATTCCTAGGTGGTTGAATTCCTAGAGAATAATCACTAATATGTAAGTATTTATTAAGTGTCTGCTTTGTCACATATAGTAATATTCTGGCCAGAACTAGTTGCATGGCCAAATTCATAGTAAATAAAGAGTGGTACGCAAAGGTGTGAGAACTGGGAGACGAAATTCCTTGGAGTCCCCAAATATATTCCACTTATTGGTGGTTCCAGAAGTACCCCCCCACCCACCAAAGAAAGAAAGAATGCTGGCAAGGCAAAAATCAAACAGAATCTACTACAAGTTACTGAAAATTATAATTTACAAGTTATTCATAACTCGAATAAGATGTTGAATTTGATAAAATCCTCCTTCAGCATTTTTTTAGTGGCTTGGATCATTTTAAATTTTTTGGTAATGTAGTTGTTTTATGTAGTTGTTGTATGGTTATATTTAATTCATTAAAAAATGTTGGACTATTTACTGGATAAAATGTATGAATCATAATGGATTATTTACTGTAGGATTCAATTTTCAATAACTTATTTAACTTTTGGATTTAAGATCATAAACATTAGTTCTTTATTCTATTATGTATTGTTTTCTTTTCTCTCTCTTCCTTCCTTTCTGCCTCTTCGTTCCTTCTTCCTTCATGATTTGACTGCGACTGTGTGTGTCTCATTTTGGAATCGGGATTGGTTTGATTTGAAAAATAAATCAGGAATCCTCATTACTGTGTAACTGCTGTAAGGTGAAGGCTCTCTGCAGGCAGGGACTCACTTAGGCTTATTGCTATTAAACCAGCACCTGAAACAGAAAAGGAGTTCAATAAACCTTTATTTAATAATGGAATGAGTCTTCCTCAAAGCATTAGCCCAGATCTGGATATTGTGTTATTTTCTGAGGGAATTTTTTTTTGTCACTTTCTCAACTGCTTAGGGTTATTAATGTTCCTTCCTTGATGAGTTTCTGTGTCTTTTAAAATGAATTTGGTTATTCATTTTTTCCTGAAAAGTAATTGACTTCATTTAAAATTTCACATTAGTATAATGATATATACAGCACTTCTAGTAATTTTTAAGTACCCTTCTCCCTGTCTGGTTTTAGGGTGTTTTGGTATATTTTCTCTTTTATTCTTGATCAGAATTTCAAAAACCTTGGTAATTTTATTGACCTTTTAAAAGAAAGAATTTTTGGTTATATTGATCAAGAGTACTAAGAAGCAATTAGTAATTAATTATAATTTATTTGAGTTGAATATCTCATTTATATATTTTCCTATCTTCTGGATTTTCTAATAATAAGTCTAGGCTGTAAAATTTCTCCTAAGTATTAATTTGACCACATCCATAGGTTTTTATGTCCAAGTTTCCCTAAGCATTCTATAATTCTACATTTTCGTTGTTGTTTTGAGTATTGGGGATATAAACCCAGAGGCACATACAAACCAAGCGAGCACTCTACCACTGAGCCGTGTGCACAGAACTTGTGATTTCATTTTTAAACAGGGTCTCAGTCTCACTAAGTCTCTCAGGCCGACCTTGAACTCGAGGTCTTCCTGCCTCAGCCTCCCAAGTAGCTAGGATTACAGGCATATGTCACCATACCCAGTGTTTAACTGTATGTTTCCTTTTTATCAAAAAGTCTTCAAGTTTTTCCATCTTCCAATGTCTACTCTTTCCTTTTGTCCTGTCTTTCTTTGGATTTATCATTTTGTGGTAGCCAGCCTCCAACAAGGCTGGTACCCACCTCTTTATTAGTGCTCTCTCACATCATATCCCAGTTAGGGTGACTAATATAAGATGGCTGTGACTTCTGAGGTGAGGTCTTAAAAGACCTTCTGGCTTCACATTGCCCTCTGTCTCTTAGATCACTCACTGAGGGCAGCCAGGTGCCCTTTCAAGGCGACGCTCAGGTCGCCCTCTAGAGGGTTCCACATGGTGAAGAACGGAGCTCCCTTGCTAATAGCTATGTGAATGCACTTGGTGATGGATCCTCAGGGCCCAGTCATATCTTCAGATGATTGAAATCTTAGCTGACATCTTGTTTTCAGCCTCATGACAGATCCGAAACGAGAACATTTCAGCTAATCTGTTTCCCTAATTTCTGACCCATACAAACTATGAGATTCCAGTTGCTTGTTGCTTGTTGTGTTTAATTCTCAGGTTGTAATGCAATTGTTAAAAAAATACTTATTTTTTAGTTGTAATTGGACACAATCTCTTTATTTTATTTATTTTTATGTGGTGCTGAGGACCAAACCCAGGCCCTCACACGCGCTAGGCGAGCGCTCTACCTCTGAGCCACAGCCTCAGCCCCAGAATATAATTTTTTATACAACAAGAGGTAACTAACATAACTTCACAATATATTTTATCTCATTTCAATAGGGTTTGGGAAGTGGGGGAGAAATAAAATTTATCTGTTTTCTTAAATCAGAATCCAACTGTTTGAACAAATCATTTATATTTAGAGAGAGAGAACTATTGGGGGATATAAATGTTCATACAGAGAAAACGTTAGTATTAGAATTCCACAAAACACTTTGACTCCTGTGAATGTGTATATTTATAAACCACAAAATCTTTTTCATCAGAACAAATAAATGTGAAGCACATAGACTGAATAGACACTGAGGGAACTGGGAAAGAACATTGAGGTGAATGTTGAGAGAAAACAGTAGCTTCAATCAGACACCAGAACTGTCATCTCACCTGGACTCAATTGCTGTGCTAAGTGGTGTTGATGAGGATGGTGGTGTATGTCCTATGTGTTCTGCATCTTGATCAAGATTTGTGTGTGTGTGTGTGTGTGTGTGTGTGTGTTTAATACCCTGAATCGGAATGTTCACTCTAATTCCTCTTCTTCAGTTGTTTTAAAACTTTTCTTTAAGAATTCTTCCCCCTACTCAGTGGCTTGGAAGGCTGAGATAGGAGGATTGCAAGTTCAAGGCCAGCCTCAACAATTTAGCAAGGCCCTAAGCAACTTAGTGAGACCCTGCCTCAAAATTAAAAATTTTAAAAAGCGAAGGGCTGGGACAGTGGTTCAGTGGTAAAGTGACTCTGGGTTTACCAAAAGATAAAAATAAATAAATAAAAATAAAAGAATTCTTCCCCTTTTTTTCTTATCTTCCTGATGACCATCCCTCAGCTACTTTCATCCCCCTCGTCCTCCAATGGCACAGGTAAATCTTCTCCCGGCCCAAAGTTTGTGTGTACATCTGAGTTTGGATGTTTGGGAGGCATTTCCTCATTCCTAGATTGACTTAAAAATTAATTCCAGCTATTTTACACGTGTCTCTCTGGAAAAAAAAAATTGTGTCCATATGTGTCTCTTGTCAAATGGAAACTGTTTCGTCAAAAAAAATATGTTTGGAACAAATTACATCCTAAGAAATGAGATTAAAACTATTTGCACTGCCAAATTTTTGCCAGACTTCAGTTACACTATTTCCTGTGTTATTCTAGTTTCACAAATGCATAATGTTGCATAATGGAACATCACAAAACTGCGTGCAACCTTTTCCTGTTACTTTTGAGTGATCTATTTCAGCTGAAAATTTATGATGTGTGTTAAATAGAGTCATATAATTGCAGAACTCAGGAATTAGAACAGTACATTGTAGAATACTGGAACTCTAACACATGGGGTTAAATTAAGTAGAATTCTCACAGTGCCATAAGCACAGACTTTGTAGCCAGACACAAATGGGTTTAATTTTTGCATGTATATATCAGCTGTGGGACACTGGGTATGGCACTTAACTTCTCTAAGCCCCAGGTTACTCTCTGGTAAAGAGCAAATGATAATTCTTGCTTGCCCAGGTGTTTGTAGGTTCAATGCCATAACATACTAAAAAATATTTGCTAGAATTTAAGTGTTTAAAAATGTCAATTTTATGCAATATACACATATACTAAATAATGTAAATTTTCTAGCTACATCTAATAATTTCTAGAGGGCTTATACTAGTCATATTCTAAATTACTGTTTAGATTCTAAAATGTGTATAAGCTGCCAACTGTAAAACAGTAACTTTAAAACTCTCACGCTTCAAAAAATTTTAAATGATACCCTTTCAACTCTAATTTATATCATAAATCACTTAAATAGAGTGAGGGTGAAATACAGTCAGGACAGCACTAAGGATGGAAAATAGACATGCTGTACTCAGGATAAGACACTTGCAATTTATTAATCTCACACACACACACCCCGGCATGCACACTTGACAAGCTGACAGTGCATGGGTCTCGAACATTACCTAAGCTAATGAAAGCATAATGCTAATGAAAGAAAGATTTGTAGATCTCTTAATTTCTATAGGAATAAAAGCTCCCTAATGTGTTCTGGTGGTTGGAAATGGAACTGAAGGAGAGGATTGATGGAGTAACCCACACCCATACCACAGCTGAATAAACAAAGCAAATGCCTATTCAATTAACTGTGAGTCAGTAGCATCACATTCCCTTATACTGTATGGGGTAGAACATATAATTTCTAAATGTCTAAAAGCTGGAATTTGTGCCTCGTAATCTCAGCAATACTGGGGATGAAATGTGAGAATAAAAATTGTTCTAATTTTCTACAAAAGGTAATATTTTTAAAAACTAACAAACTAAAAATTGCTTTTTTGGATATCATCTTTAGCTTTTATCATAATTTCCATTGCAAACTGGCTAAAATATGACTGCCTGAGACCAAGTATTGGGGTTAAGTATTACATTATAATAATGAGTATATAGTTTCTTGCCTTATGATTCATACTATAATTTTTATTTTAAAGTTATTCCAAATAGTTTCTAAAGACCATCTCCTGCATTTTACATTAGGAAATTACTGTTATATTTTCTTGAGGCCTCTCCCCTCAGTGATATTAGTGTGGGAAGAAGAGGAAGAAATCAACTGAAGGTAGGCTCCACCCGATGAGGAACCACAGAGTTGATAAGTGGGAGAAGGCCTAAACGATGTTTGCATAGGTTGCCCTCCACCCATTCATTTATCAAGTTTCGTTGAGCCATACCCTGAGCTAGGCAGAAACAAGGATAAATAAAGTAGGTAGGAGTCTGCCCTCACTGAGTTTATATTCTAGTGGAGTAGATGGTAAAAAACAATGAAAACATATACAATTCCAAATTGTCCTCAGTATAACAAAATGAGTAGGGTACAGTGTTGGAGGATAACAAGGGGAAGAAACTTCAGATGGGAGACCAGGGATAGTGTTTCTGAGAAAGTCACATTTTAAGCAGAGACCTGGAAGAGAAGGAGCTAGCTATTTGAAGAATTTTCTACAAAAGGTAATATTTTTGAAAACTAACAAACTAAAAATTGCTTTTTTGGATATCATCTTTAGCTTCTATCATAATTTCCATTGCACACTGACTGGCTAAAATATGGCTGACTGAGACCAAGTACTGGGGTTAAATATGACATTATAATAATGAGTATATAGTTTAGGAGATTACTCCAAAAAGACATAGTATCTTCTATGAAGTAGAAAAGGCAGAGCTTGCCATATTAACATTAGTACATAAAATTGGGTGTAGATGGAGCACAAAAATCAAGGGGAAGACTTACAGGTGACGAGTTTGGAGAAATATATCCAATTTTGAATGTGCTCTCAAAGACATGAGGTTTGTTTTGGGTGGGATGGACATTATTGAGCGAAGCTGGCGAGCAAGGGAGAGCTGATTTACACTCTCAAGTGGTCACTACTGTTGACGCCTAAAGTACAGCTGAAGGTGGACAAGAGTGAGGAGCACAGAGGCCCAACAAGTGGCCGTTTCAACAGTTCAGGAGAGAGATGAGAGCCGCCTGAAGTCAGGTGATGACAGTGGAGAAAGAAGAATCAGCAGTCCTTGGTAGGCTGCAGTTGAAGATGAAGAAGAAGGAGGGAGCAAGGTGCCCCCTAGGTTTCTGATGTGACATGATTTGGTAGGTAGAGATACCATCTGCTAGGATGGGGGAGGAGCAAGTTTCAGGTGGGAATCAAAATTCCAGTTTTGGAAAGGGTAAAGAACCAATAAATTCAGATGATTGTATATACTTGCTATGGTTTAGAAGTGCCCCCCAGAGGCTTGGTTATCAGGCCATGGCACTATTTAGAAGGTGGTAGAACCTTTAGGAGGTAGGGAAAATTTAGGTCACTGGAGGCATGCCCTTGAGGGGATAGTGGGACAATTGGTGCCTCCCCCTGCTTCTTAGCTGCCATGAGCTGAGCTGGTCATCTGCCATGCAGTCTTGCGATGGTGTACTGTGCCACCACAGACCCAAAGACACCGGGGCCAAGCAACATGGACTGAAGCCTCTGAAACCAGGACCTCAAAAGGAGGAAATGTTGCTCATCTCAGGAGTTTCATCAAAATGACAGAAATCTGACTAACACAATGATCCTCGGCCACATCTGCATGGGTATGCTGTTCTCACTTGAAGGCACCAGGACTGGCTAGACAAGTTCTGCGTGCTGTCTTGTACTCTTGAGTAAAGCCATTTCTCTTCCAGTCCCTTTACTTCCTTGTTCCAACACTATCATTTCTTTGGCCTTTTGGAAACGTACCCTTTCTAAACCCTTGTTTCTTATGCTCAGTTCATTGGACATCTTCTGATGGGGCTTTATGTTCTAGCTAGCTGGAATCACATGTCACTTTCTCAGGAGCACTCCCAATATCTCATGTTTTTGTTTTTTTTCAGACTGCACAATTATCAATTCACCAAATTTTTATAGAATGCCCTTATTTATTGAGAAAGTATAAGGATAGTTTCATTGGTAGAATCAGGAAGCTACCTCTGGGGTAAAAAAAATGTGATTCCAGGGTGCGTTTTCCTTAATTTATGATAGTTTCTATTAGACTAACCAAGATGAAGCTATGATTTATAGGATTGAAAAGAAGGGGTGAGATACCCTAAATTAAGTTGTTCGTCCAGGAAGGAAGATCTTTTAAATGTATTTCTAAGAGAACTAACTCAGGCCTTTCGAAGAGACCTGAGAGATAGTTTGCCAACTACGAAATCTAGAACCTCAGCTGAATTGACCAAATCTTAAATCTGAATGAAGTCCTCAAGAGCTGTGCAGCAATATGTTTTCCCCAGACCTTTATGGGTCTTTTCCCCTATCTCTCAGCTCTTCCTTCCTTCCTTCCTTCCTTCCTTCCTTCCTTCCTTCCTTCCTTCCTTTCTTGATTTCTTCTCCTTCTCCTTCTCCTTCTCCTTCTTTGAATCCTTTGAGGGATTAATCCACTGATGAAGTCAGAGCCTTCATGATCAAATTATTTCCCCAAATCCCCACCTCTGAACAGTGCTGTGTGGGTGTAACAAGACTTCAACACATTAGTATTGACACTTTACATCTAAATCAAAACATCCATCCAAGGACTTTTTTTTTTCTTCCCCATTTTAGCTATTGTATTTTTCAGCTCTGTCTGGAATTTCTGATTCATTTTTTAAGGTGCAGTTTCCATTTCTCTACTGAGATTCTCCATCTGGTCATGACGATTTTTTCCTTTAACCTCTTGTGTGTATTTGTAATAGTTCTTTAATGTTCATATCTGCTACTTTCAACACCTTGATCATCTCAGAATGTTTCTATTGACTGGTTTTTTTTCTTTTGGTAACATCACTCTGTTTCATTACATTTACAGTAGTTTTAAAATATTATACAGAACACTGGGGATGACACATTGAAATCAATTATATTCCTTGAAGGGTGTTGATTTTTGTTTTAGGAGACAGTAAAATTAAGACTGATCAAGTTTGACCTGTGCAAGCTTAGTTTTATAGGTATTTAGGGAGGGTCTATTTTGGTTTTGCCTTTACTCTGAGAGTGAAATCTGGGGACCTGGCACATAGTCTTTACTTGTAAGGTAAGGTGCTTCTACAGTTTCAAAGAAAACTCTGAGGTATTTACCACATCTCTCCAACTTGTGGGTTTCAAAACTTCAAAAAAAATTTTTTTTTGTACTGGAGATTGAACCCAGGGCCTCATGCATGCTGGGCCACTGCTCTGCCATTGAGCTACACTCCCCAACCCTTTCTAAGATTTTATTTTGAGACAGGGTCTCACTAATTTGCCCAGATTGGCCTTGACCTTCTGGTCCTTCTGCCTCCGTCTCCCAAGGAGCTGAGATTACAGGAGTGTGCCACCACATCCAGAAAAACAAGGATTTTTTTTTTCAATGTTAGGGTTTAAACTGAGGGCCTCACCTATGCTGGAAAAGCATTCTGCTGCTGGGCTCCGTCCCCAGCCCATGAAGACTCCAAGTTTTGTTTGCTCTGTGATGGGCAACAGTTGGAGTTTCTCTCTGCTCACCTCTTTCAGTATTCAAGCTATTGACTTCTGTTAGGCTCCCTGGGATCTTCTCAATGTATATCCATTTTAAAAGTCAGCAGAAGATTTAATAGGAGTTTACATTCAGCTTTTGTGGCTACCTCCTCTATAGTTCTCTTCACTCTAGAATTACTGCTTTTAATGTCTAGCCACTCAAGTATTCTTATATTTTATCTTCTGACCTACTAATCTAGACAGATTTGGACTCTTTTCTTAAATTCTAGCCACCCCACACTGCAAGGACCAGAGAGTGTCTTCAGAAGAACAGCCACACACAGGGTAAGTATTCACCCAGTTTCTGCCTGGCTTTTGTCACCTTCAAATCAGTGACTTCAAATTATTTTTGGACACTATTGCAGAATCAAGATATAATCAAACCACTTCACTAAGTACTGACACTAAAACTCTGTGAGAAATATTTTTATTGGTGAGTCTTTGTGGATGGATGGTATATGATCCATGTATATATTGGAAAGTCATTAACAGAACCTCACCTCATTGTCTTATTATCTTATTACCTCAGAGTAGGGGAAAATTATCACTCTTTTTTTGTGTGCAAAAGTTAAAATGCATAATAAAGAGGAGAAAAATTGCTTATGATCAGAGCATTTTAGCCAATAAACTGGAAGAGGATTCTAAGTAAGTAGATCTACTTTCAGTTTATTGAACCTGCTAGAAGTAGATTCTAAGTAGCCTTCATGTTTATGTTATTCCTATTGAATAAGGTTAAAGTCTGTGAAGCTGTTAAAGCTAATAAGATTTAAAGAAATGTTTATATCCTCAGTTACTACTAAAACCTCATTTCATAGTCTACATTTTTTGTATCTTTACCCTTTTATTGCAAAATGATAATATGATATCAAACTAGGATGTGGACATTAGTACAATGAAGTCACAGAACATTCTACCAGCACAGGGTCTCTCATGTTGCCCCTTTGGAGTCATACCCACTTCCTATCCACTGCATCCCCTGACCTTTGGCAACCACTAAACTATTCTTCATTTATAAAGTTTTGTCATTGCAAAGATGCTGCTTATAGAATTGTACAATATGTAATCTTTTGATGTTGAGTTTCTTCTCCAGCACAATTCTCTGGAGATTCATTCAGGTTGGTGTGTGCATTGATAGTTGTTTTTTTTTTTTTTTTTTTTTTTTTTGCAGAATCAGTTTTCTATGGTAGGGATGTACCATGATTGGTTTAACCTTTTACCCACTGAAGAGTATCTGAATTGTTTCCAGTTTGGATAAAGCTGCTATAAACATTTGTGAACAGATTTTACTTGGTGTGTGTGTGTGTGTGTGTGTGTGTGAGAGAGAGAGAGAGAGAGAGAGAGAGAGAGAGAGAGAGAGAGAGAAAACCTAAGTTTTAATTCTCTGGGGTACTGTATACCTAAAATAAGTATATTTATTGTATGTAAATTTTACTATAATATACCTAATTTTAAAAACATTTAATAAATGATCCAATGAGAATAATCCAATTAGAAAATAAGAAAAAGACATGAAGAGAAATTTCACCAAAGAGGGTAGACAGATGGTAAAAAGATGTGAAACAATGTTCAACTACATTAGCCATCAGGGAAATGCAAATAAAAACCACAATGATATATCCATACACATCTATTGGAATGGCAAAAATATAAAATGGTGACAACACCAAATGCTGATGAAGATAAAGAGAAACTAGATCATTCCTGTATTGCTAGCAGAAATGTAAAATGGTGGTCACTCATAGTCAAATTTTGATAACTTAAATTACAAATATGACTTGACTTTGTATTACTTAGTAAGGAAAGTTTTTGACATTAAAAGCTATTAGAAATCTTAAAAGAATTATGTAGCTGGTTTTTAAGGTAACATGTTACTTTCCTAAACAAAATTCAAAATAAAAATTTCAAGTAAGAAAGACAGTATTCATTCAGCTACAACAAACCCAAAACATAAATGCCTAAGAAATTAACACAAGAAGACAACATTCAAAGAATTTCAAATATTTTTTTTAGAACCAGCAACATTTTGAAATATTAATATTCTCTAAATCAATCAATCAATCAAAATATACCTAAATCAATTTGAGGAAAAGAGACAGGAGAGGAGACTTGATATATTAGTCTACAAACCATTAAGAGGCTGAGAGAGTAGTCTGGATCATTTTAGAAAGGAATAGAAAAAAAGCAGTACCTTTATAGGACATTTAAAGATGTAGTATAATAAATATAAAATGTATTACAATGACTACAATGGTTAAAACAGTGTGGCAACATAAAGGCTATAATGGTTAAAACAGTGGGGCAATAAAAAGAAATAGACATAGTAATGGGGCAGAATAATGAGGCGAGTATGTATAAAAAATTTAGTATACAATAAAAGTATTTTAAATCAGTGTCACATGGCATTTAGGCAAATGGAAAGTCATTAAACAAAACTGAATGTATACTTTATTCTTTACATCAAAATATAGTTCAGCTGCGTAGAAAATATCAATGCTGCAAATATAACTAAAAAGTATTAGAAGAAAACCTGTGTCAATATATTTGTAATTTTGGTATAAAATCTTTCCAGTTTAAGAGAAATGCACTTAAGTCTTTCTTCTTTTAGGTAGTAAAATATGATCAGAAACATGAGTTTGTCTATTTGGAATAAAAATCACTATTTTTTGCTGGAATTAGGAAACATTTCCAGTTTTCATTCATAAAATCATCACTCAAAATTGCAAAAGTAGATTTACAGAGCCGCATATCAGTAACAAAATAGGAGGACAATGAGACCTTCCAGGGACATCTGGAAAAGTTTCAAAGAAACACACTAGGCTAGAAACGTACAGTTAAAGGTGATTGCACAACCGGATACATCCACTCATGCATTTTCTCAGTAAGTTCTTCCTTGTATTTGCCCTTCTTGTTTTCAACTATCTAGATTTGACTTTGCCTTCAAGATTTTTTTTTTCTGATCTTTATCTTATTTTAACCTGGTAACAACAACTTTGCTTGGACTGAATGTCCATGGGGTTGATTGTGCCATTGACCTTTTGCAGTAACTGCTCTATGTGTATTGCTTTCTGTACATGTGGACTATCTTGGCGATTTAATGACCTTTGTAGTGTCTGCCAACCTCCAACCTACTGGCCCTTGTGGTCCCTTGCTGTAGCTTCTTGGAGAACCAGGACCACAGGATCTTCCTGCCCATGCACAAGGATGCACTGAAGTGGCTTTTGTGGTTTTGACTATGGTCTAAGATCACAAAGGGGACTCTCTACAACTTCATGGTGACCACCAACCTGGTGCTGGGCACCAGCAATCAACTTTTAATCAAAAAAGTGCTCGCTAGTTAAGGAAAAGACTTCATAAGACAGATGAGCACTTTTCTTTTTGCAGATCTGTGAGCAAGCTCACAGTTCCTCACCTGGGGAGAAGAGGGGCAGGGTACCTAAGAATGCTACCAGAACTTAGAACTTAAACTTAACTAGGGCTTATAAACTTAAGCCCTACTGGGCTTATTCTGGTAGGGTTTATAAAGTCTCATCCTTGCCATAATTATCTGTATGTATTTATTTTGTCGTGCTGGGCACTCTATCACTGAGTTACACCTTCAGCTCCACATACTTGCTGTTTAAAACTGCCATACTGAGAAGAAGAGACTATTGAGATTTCTGTTCAATTTCAAGTGATTAAAACAATTTTTTTTGAGGTGCTGGGAATCAAACCCAGGGTCTTGTGCATATTAGGCAAGCACTACACCACTGAGTTATAACCTCCACCCCTGATTCAAAATTTAAGAACTATAGAAGACATTAAAGAGCAATTACTCTATACTTTTTAATAATTGAATTTGAACATAAAGCCTTTGCAAGTAGGTAAAAGTTTTAATTAGATTTGATATTACTTAATTTTATTTTTTTCTAAAAATTTCCCAAATTAAATCCAACCGAGCTGAAATTTTTATTTACCAGGCATCAAGACTCTATTATATTAATGAAGAACTTAGAAGCTTGAGTCAAATAAGAAAAGCATTCATGGGTCTTCTTAGCACAGAACCACACTGTACATGAGAACAAAAACTTCTTTGCTGATTGGCTGTAGATAGAAGCTTGCATCAACTTCAACCACTGAAAGATACAAAATCATTTTCTTGTTCACCATGTCAGGGGACGGAGGGAACCCCATGTTAAATGCCATTTATTTCCTTTTATCATGGAAGGAGTTATTGTCCAAGTTATTTTTCGTGGTGGAACTCTTCCAGGCACCTCTGTTCTGTGTAATACAATCAGTGCACACACACGAACATAATGTCAGAGCACAATGCGTGCTAGTGTGCTTGGCTTTGAGGCTCTGGTTTGGGAATTAGAATTTCACTTGGTTCTTGACTTGAAAATTCAAGTTCTAAACATGTCCCTACGTGGTCTGACCATGACTCACCCCGATTGGTAAAAATAGAAACTTCACTGGAACAATGGGAGATAGATTAAACAACTTCTGTAAAATAGGTAATTACATGAGTAAATCAGAACTCAGATACATCTGTAAATTTAGATCTTTAAAAATCAGTAAATTAAAAAAGTTTCCATTTCTTTTTTATTTATTTATTTTTAAAATCCAACTCTTCCAATTAGCTCAGGTTTTAAAGAGGTTGTTTTCTTGCCGTGCTGGGGATTGAACCCAGGGACTTAGTACATGCTAGGTAAATGTTCTACCACTGAACTGTATCTCTAACCTAAAGAATCCTTTTACCAAATTAAAGGCCATGCCGTTCCACCAATTTTTCTTGTGATGGTTAAATAATTAGAAAGACAAATACTTATTTTTTTTAGTTGCAAATCTTTTTCATTCTTTTGCAGAGATAAATGAATTTGAAATAAGGCAGTTAGATTAGGTGAAATGTATGCATTTTTAATCTCTCTTTCCAAACTATAGTTTAGTTAAAACATTTTTTTTTTTTAACCTCTTTGGCAAGTTGAAATCAAAACCTGAGAGGCCTAAGACTGCCCAGTCTGAGCTATGCTGTATGATGAGCTATTTTTACTCGGGCTTCAAGCCATCTGGTTTCCCTGCGAAGGTTCACGTTGGTATTTTTCAGTGCAGCTGGTCACATGGGCTCTTTCCCCAAGTAAAGACTGGTGACCTGAGGAGGAATGTGTCCAGATTCTCCAGTCATCTCTGACCTCACCATATCCTTCTGCTGGTAGTTGATACCGTTGATCCTCCTGGCTAAATCCTGGGCTTAGTGGCAACTACTACTTATACTCCCTTCTTGCATTTACATGTTGAAGATTTTTCTCCTCCTAGGGGACTTCTACAGAGTCAGCCCAGCAGATGAAGCCTGAGGCTCACAAATGCTTCCGTGAACTCATTAGCATTTATCTTGACTGTGTGCCTTGACACCTCCTGCCACTTTTCTGCTTTGCTATTGGGAACAGTGTACCGGGTGAATGTTAAGGACCTGGGTGCCTTGTTACAGTAAAACTATGTTATGGACAGGCAAAAATTTTTTAAAAATACATTTACAGCATTGGGGAAGGAATAAATTATCTGACTATGCTCCATTAGTCTCAGCCAGGACTTGCTCTCCTGAGGCTGTCACCTGGCACTGCCAGGAAAGCCTTCTAACCATCTGGACTCCTTTCCTTGTCTTTTTCTTTTAACATGGAGCCTGAAGACTGTCACTATTTGGAGAAGTGTAAATTTCCTTACCTTATCAACACCTTTCAATTCAATTAATATTTATAGGGTACTTGTGGGACCTACATCGTACTAGCACCTCTCACTTTTCACGTTTACAAATGATACTAAGAAGAAATAGCAGCTGTATTCATTTTGAGTAGTCTGCTCTGCAAGATGAACAGTGGCCTCTTTTTTCTACTTGCTGATTTGTGTCCTAAGGTTTTTTTTTTTTTTTTTGTGTGTGTGTGTGTGTGTATGTATGATGTGTGATAGTGGTACTAGGAGGGCAGAAAAATCCCAATAATTAACATGGGATTATACAAATAGAAACGAGATTTTCACAGACTCAAAAACACTTATTTGCATTATCACTTCCACCCACTAGTCTTTAGTATTCAGTTCTAAAAGACAGTGAGTTTGCAGGTACTTCCATTCAGGTTCTCTAGATTTCTTCAATTCCTAGTGCCTTGACTACTTCTTACTACTTTCAACTACTAGCTAATGCTATGAACCCTGACTATGAGGTGATCTTTGTGCTAAGCCACATACCACACGGTGGCTAAGGACTAGAGAGGTATTAGAGATGGGGAGAGAAGATTTTTCAAAGTTTTGCTATGCTAACCTTCTTCACAAACTAAAGAGTTGTGAGCATTTTTGTTTGTTTGTTTGTTTGTTTAGAGAAACAGGAAAACTTAATAACTTTAAAGTCCCTGAACAAATGCTTGCTTTCATACTGCTGCCTTATGACAGAGACCACAAGACATTCCAGCTTTTATATAGGCAATATATGTACTTCATCTGCTTTAGTCAACAGGTAGTCTCCAAGTCTCCACCGTACTTTCTGTCCTACCCCTATTTCTCCATGGTGTCAATTGACAGCTAAATGCCTCCCAAATTCTGGATGCAGGGCTCCTTATGTAGGACGGAAGGCTGACCCACTCCTGTCTCTGTGATTCGTTTTGTCACATGGCACCATAGCACACAAACTGCGTCCAGTGTCTTCTCCAAGTTTCTCATAAAGCAGGTTTTTACTTTCTGTTTACACAACTAAACACACACATCAACACAAATCAAGTAATGGTTTAATCCCTGTTCAGTCTTAAAAGAAATCTTTTTAAATACTTCTGTCAAGAAAACAATAAGAAGAAGGGTTTAGAATGATAGTTGAGGTTTTTGACTTTGGCATGAAGGAGAAAGATGTGATTTCCAGTGTAATCAATTATTAATCATCTAAATTTGAGCATTTAATCTAATTGCCCTAGATGTCAGATTTTTCATCAGTAAAATAAAAAGAATAATGGATATCCCATGATGTTTATTGTAATACAAGTAAAACACTTCATGGTCGTTCACCATGCTGTCATTTAACTTGAAGCAACTTAGGTATTTGAAGCAATAATGCAAAAAAGAAAAAAAATCTTTTCTTGTTGGATGTTTAATATCTATAATTAATCTTTTTCTTGTTTTCCAGAACAGCTTGTCTCAAAGCTATATTCTATTCTCTACCTTTTACAAGATAGAAACTTCTTATATATTTGAGATGTCAGTTTTTCTTCCTGGTTTCTACCAACCTCTGAAGATTTTGAAACTTCCTGGGTTAAAGCTCCAGGAGTGGGCAGCTGCTGGCTCTGCAATGGAGAGGAAGCTTTTCCTGATACAGTGTGTCCAAACAGGCACTGAGCCTGGAGCTTCCTCCACCTGCTTAGCTTCCGGAAACTGCCTTTGAATTGCGTCAGGGTTATGGTTAGGAGGATGAGCTTTGTCAGGGGCTATCTCAGTGTCTTCCTTTATTATAAGCCACTGTGAAAACAAATGAACAAACCAACAAAAGCCACCATGTTTTCAAATTTGGAAGTGGGGAGGGGGGTATGATTTGAGGTAGAAATCAATAAATTATTTTAAATTAATGAAAACATACAACTATCATCAACTGTGAAGTGAAGATATGGGGGCCACTTTGAATAATTAAGGGCATGGAAAGCAAAATAAATATGAAAGGATGTGCAATGATTTTATTTTATTTATTATTTATTTTATTTTTTTAAATTACACAACAGCAGAATGCATTAAAATTCTTATTACACATATAGATCACAATTTTTCATATCTTTGTATATAAAGTATGTTCACACCAGTTCATGTCTTTATACCTGTACTTTGTGTTTTTTTGCATTACAATTCTTATTACACATATATACCACAAAATTTTTCATATCTCTGTTTAAATATACAGTAAGTTGATACCCAATTCTTCTCTTCATACATGTACTTTGGATAATGATGTCCATCACATTCCACCATCCTTGCTAATTCCTTGTCCCCTCCCTTGCCCTCTCCTGCTGCGGGGCCTATCTAGAATTCATCTATTCCTCCTATGTTCCCCCTCCCTACCCACTGTGAGTCAGCCTCCTTATATCAGAGAAAATATTTGGCAAATTCATGATTTTATTATCTTTTATTGCTCAGTAAAATTCCTTTTTTTTTTTTTTTTTTTTTTTATCCATTATCCACTGAAGAGCATCTAGGTAGGCTCCACAATTTAGCTATTGTGAATCGTGCTGCTATAAACATTGATGTGGCTGTGTCCCTGTAGTATGCTGTTTTTAAGCCTTTGGGTATAGTTCGAGGAGAAGGATAGCTGGGTCAAATGGAGGTTCCATTCCCAGATTTCCAAGGAATCTCCATACTGCTTTCCATATTGGCTATACCAATTTGCAGTCCCACCAGCAATGTATGAGTGTACCTTTTCCCCCACATCCTTGCCAACACTTATTGTTGTTTGTCTTCATAATAGCTGCCATTCTGACTGGGGTGAGATGATATCCTAGAATAGTTTTGATTTGCATTTCTCTGATTGCTAGAGATGATAAGCATTTTTTCATATATTTGTTGATTGATTGTATATCCTCTTCTGAGAAGTGTCTGCTCAGGTCCTTGGCCCATTGTGCAATGATTTTAATCTGACTTCCTCCCACTCTTGGTAAGTAATTGGTTTTTCTCTTCCTTTCTCTCTTCCTTTTCTTCTGCTTTTCCTTCTTTTTTGCTTAAAAAGGTTATCATAAGGATCTTCTTTCTCATTTTTTTTTTAGTTGTAGATGAACACAATACCTTTATTTATATGTGCTCCTGAGGATCGAACCCAGGGCCTCACACATGCAAGGCAAGTGCTCTACCACTGAGCCACAAACCCAGCCCCTTTCTCATTTTCATTGTAAAAAATAAAATAAATAATTTCCGTTACTTTTATTTGAAACGGTCTTTTTTTCTCTTCCCAGTTTATTTTTTCCTAAAATGACATTTTCTGCTCAAACGGAAAATTCTTCAGTGATTCCTATTGGTTTTAGCATCAGGCCCAAAGTTCTCAGCCTGGCAATGTAGGTCATTCTACTGTTGTCTACCTCTTCTTTCCAGGAATTTTTGGTTCCTGATATCCTCATATTTCTCTAAACATATACAGTTCATTACAGCCTCAAAGATTTTGTTCATGATGAATCCCAAAGGAACACCTTCCTCTAGGGCTCCTTCCAAGTCTACATAAAGTTTCCCACCTTTGACTCTTGTCTTTTCCTTCACTTCACATTGGTGTCTCAGTTTTGTTCTCTAGTGACACAAACTGACTCCTTCACACTGGGATGTTCTCTGCCTGATTGGAAGATGTAATTAAAGGGCTTTAATTAAATGGGGCAGTTTCCTTACCTCATGCAACATAGGACACCAGCAGAATAATTCAGAAGACCAAATTGGGTACTTTTATAAGCAGCATTTTCAGTTTTCAATATTTAAACATCCCCTCTGAATTTGTATTCTAAATTTATTTCACTGCAATCAATGTAGCCCATAACACAGTTGACTTAAGATATAAAGTTTCAATCTAGGTAGGTATTATAAGCCAATATTTTTCAAAGTAGAAGAATGTCTTTGGTATAGATTTCTAAAGCTTCATCATGCTACATTTAGAAATTGGTTCTTTAAAAAAAACAAGTCATAAGCTGCTTCTTGCAATTTAATTTGTGAAGAGAAAACATACATTGTCTACACAGGGTTAAGATATTTGGATTTGGCTTCACTTAGACAAGTAAAAAACCTTTTCAATTTCTTGCACATGTATCTATCTACTTTGACAGAAATGATCCTCTGTCCTTTCAACAAGTCTCAGGAGCCACATTTTATTGATATGCAGAGAAGGAAGAGTCAAGTGCTGATGGAAGTCTTTATCTGCACTGTGCTTAAAGCTTTGATGTCCTCTTATTTAATGACTGTAACATCCCTATGCAATGATGTTATTATTCTCTTTCTCATGATTGAGGACATTGCAATTACAGGACATATCCATGACTTGGATTTTTAAATTTCAATCCAAAGTAAACACAATAATCATCATCTGTGATCACTGGAATGCCTACTTCGTTGGGAGAATTATCTACAACAAGGTAAGAAAATACCTCACAGTTGCCAAAACTCTAGATGACACATACGCATAGTAGACAAGGGCGCCCAGAGTAGCAGCTGGTGACTGTTAGCTTGTATACTACACTTGATTAAAGTGTCTCATTCTAATCAGAGTATCATTTTATAACAATTTCACAACTAATGGATGTAAGTCATCTTGAGGAAGGATGTTTTTACCTAATTAATGTCAAGACATCAACAGCACAGGTTAGCAAAAGCCTGGGGTGATTGCACCTTAAATCATTAACTGCCCCAGGCCTCTCCTAGCCAGTCTGCATTTGACTCATCTCCCTGTCTGAGATCAGTGTTGCAAATCTTTCACGATTCCTATGATGGAGAGTACTTGAGGCCTTCCTTTTAATATAGTGAAAAAGGAAGAAGAAAAAGAACTGTGGTTAGAGCCAGGAAAGCTGCTATGAGTACTTGGGAGCTAAACCAATCTTTATAGAAAACAACTTTTATAAGTCTTTATTTATAAAATCTTGTAAAATCTCCAATTAGCACAGAAGCTTTTCTAGCACAGATAAATGGCAAATGCAAATGACAAGAATGCTCCTTTGTTTTAAAATATCTTGCCTTAAGTTTTAGGAGCCTGGAATTGTCAGTTAAGCCTCTTTTCTAACATCATCTTCTCAGCAGCTCAGAGCTTAAAGGGACCTTTCTGACCCATATGAAAATGGTCATCCAAACAGGCTTGGGGACAGGTACTGTGATTCTACCACAGATGCCAGTATGTGATTAATAAATCCAGGCTTTGACCCAGGATGAAGAAATGAACTTTTGTCTTTGAGGAATTTGAAACGTGGAGCTGAAAGACACAAAGCCTGGAAGATGAAGGAGCTGAGTCAAATCAAGGCAGAGATACAAAGGGAAGACGCTGCTGTGGACCTGACTCCTTCACTCCAGTCTTGAGTGTCCACATCTTCCACTGATTCCTGAGGTGGTTTCATTATCCTTCACATAAATGCATATATTCATGCATGCACACATGCATATGTGCTCCTTATAATCAATTCTATTTTTTAGAACAGTTTAAAGATACATAAAATTGACAAGTTAATAGGAAGTTTCCTAGGTACCTAGCTGCACCTACTTTCCCTTATAAACACATTAGTATGGAACATTTGTTATAATTAAAGAATCAATATTGGTACATTGTCATTACCTACATCCCACACATTATTCAGATTTCCTCAGATTTTACATGATGTCCTTTTACTGTTCCAGGATCCTATCCATAACATTACATTTGCTTGTTGTGTCTTTTTGTTTACGACAGTCTCAGACTTGCCTTGTTTTTGATGAACTTGGTAATTTTGAGGAGTACAGTTTAGGTATTTTGTGGAATGTCCCTCTACTGGATTTTTTTTCCTTTTGCAAATTATTTTTATTGGTTCTTTTTAGTTATACATGACAGTAGAATCCATTGATTTCAACTGTCAGTTATATCCTCTGTTGGGATTTGCCTGATGTTTTTTTCAAGATTAGACTGGTTATGAGTTTTGAGGAGAAAACCTATATATACTGGTAACATACCTTATCATCACCGTTGATGTTGGCCTTGATTGCCTGGCCAAGGTAGTGGTAGTCAGGTTTCTCCACTGTAAATTTATTCTCTCCTCCTCTCCTTTGCATACTATGCTCTTAGAAGGAGGTCGCCATGCACAGCCCACACTGAAGGGTTAGAGAGGTATGCTCCATCTCCTCAAGGATGCAGTGTTTACATAGATTATTTGGAATTCTTTTGCTTGGAAGATTTTGTTTCTTCTCCCTTATAAATATGTACATAATGTGTATGTACATATTATATGTATGTATGTGTTTATTTAAAAATTTATATTAACCTAAAACAGTGCCTGTAGCTTTTAGAAGCAACAAAAACAAGCTCTTAAAAAAATGATTGCATTCAGGAGAGGCAAATGCAAATACCTACAGTGGCCAGGAGAGCAGCAGGTTGGGCACGGTATATGGCAGACTCAGAGCACATGACAGTTTTGAAGGACCCACATCTCAGCTCCTGGAAAAAGGTTCCCACATGGGAACATACCATATCTTCCTCTTCTTAAAAGTAGAAATTAGTAAGTTGGACTTTCACATGAAATCTGATATCAAAATGTTGGCAATTAATTAAAATTTCTAGAAACTCTATGCTTGCCCAGTGTAACTCTAGTTGGTGACTTCTTGGGTTGATAAGTCACTGCTTATGTTATAACTAAGAAGACAACCTCAGAAAACTAAATGAGGTAGCCAAGGCCACACTTCTACTAGTTCTAGTGTCTTGCCTGGGATGTTATTCATAGTTTTTAACTTTTTTAAGAATCATCCTGTTCCATATTTCCTATCTTTAATGAACGCACATGGATGATGAAATCTCTGCTATAACACCTCTTTCATAAGTCTGCTCCAAGTAAGTGGTGCCATAATCCTCGTACCTCAGCCTTCTGAGCCACTGGGATTACAGGCTTGCATTACTGTGCTCAAGGAGTCCCATTTTTTAAAGTAACATTTTTGCTGGTAATGCAGTGTGAGCCCCCAGAAATATTGACGTGTGGTGTGGGTACCTTCTCATACTGTTCCTCCTGCTGTGTGGTCATGGGCCTTTTGCTCCAGTTCCTTCCTACTGGATACCCAATCCTCTGTGAAAAAGGAGTTACTCAATTTTCAAAAGGCTGAGATGAGGAAGCTTCTGCTTTCCAGGTCAGCACAAATTAATTAATGATAGCATAGAGTCGATTCTGGCGTAACATAAGTAGTGTAAGCGTAACTCTGCCTGCCACACTCTCTTGGGAACTCAGCATGGTAAGTACAAATATGATTGAGCTTAATTAAATATAGATTCCAAATGACTCCTCTCTTGAACTGCATATTTTTTTCCCTCAAACTTTTCTATCAGTGCACTTCTTTCTAAATGTAAAATGTTTATCTCAAATATAGACATGACAAAGTAGAGATGTTCTTTGTTCTTTGGCTTTGTTCCTACATGATGAATATGGCTGACAAGTGATGAGAATGAATTTTTGGTATTATGTATAAGTGGTCTTGATTTATAATTGTGACTGGAGGATTTTTTTTAAAAAAAGATACTTGCAAATTAAAAAATTATTTCAGATCCCAATTTCAGCATTATAGGTATAAAGAGTGTTAAAAAAAAAAACCCATTTAAACAACTTCACATTTATAGTTTTCCAGACAAGTGGAAAGACGGAGGTTTATTTACTTCAATATGGGAATCTAAGTGTTTTGTGGGTGTGTAGGTGTGTGTGTGAGTGCATGCGTGTGTGTACACATACACGCATATAGATACATAATCCAATCAGATAGTGTCTTAGTCCATTTTGTGTAGTTATAGTAGGATATCTGAGACTGGGTAATGCCGCAGTCTCTGGCTGGGCACAAATCACGAGTCTCCACACAGCTTGTAGATTCAAACAGCAATTCTTTATTCCCGAACTCACACCGGCCGTCTACAAACACGTCTGGGGGAATCCACGTTCTCTGCCCAAATCCACACTCTGCCCAAATCCACTCCGCATGGGCTTCTGTCTCCCAAAATATACTGTCTGACCCTAAGAACTCAAGAGGAACTCAGCAGCAGGATATGCCCTATTCTAAAGGGGGAACACCCTAATCTCCTATTATGCTAAACTGCCCTATTCTAAAGGGGGAACACCCTAAACACGGATCCGCCCTGGTCCTTGAGCAAGGTCACCTTACATGCAATGTCCTGCTAAATGTCCTATTTCCATGAGTCCTTCCACTAAAGAAACATGGGGGTACGCTGGCAAGGAAATTGTCATACCTACTTGGCTGATGGCTCCTAGCAGGGTAATTTATAAAAAATGATCTCTTGCAGTTCTGGAGGCTAGGGAAGCAAGATGCTGGCACCTGGTGAAGGCCTTCAAGCTGTTTTATAACATGGCAGAGGGCATCACATGGTGGAAGAACACAGGGTAAAACAAGAGGGAGGTGACAAGGGAAAGCTGAGGAAACTGAACAGGCTTTTATGACTAACCTACGCCTGCCATGATGGTCTAATCCATTCATGAGTGCCCTGTCCTCATGACCTATGCATCTTTTAAAGGCCCCACTTCCCAACATTATCCCAAGCCATTAAAAACCAACGTGCGTTCTGGAGGGGACATTGAAACCATAGCAGATAGGCATGTCACTAGGCATATCTTCTTTGAATGGGCAGAGAATAAGCTACAAACAGGCTGAGTCTCCTCAGGTTAGCATACTAGCATTTAAGCAATTAGCATCTCTATTGTACTTTATCATCTCAGAAGTTCTTGGCTATCTTACTATAGCACATATGGTAACTTACTATGCTGAGGCCCACACAGACGTTTGTACAGAGAAATTTATGGAGTCATTAGTAATCAAATTTCAGACACCTCACATGTCACACTACCTTTCCTCACCCTACTTTTCAGAGTTAGATGGCTCTTACTTACAGCAACAGACCTTGAGGAGGCAGCCAATATATTCAAACTGTATGTGAAAGCCATCTTTTTCTTTTCTTTTCCCTTCCTTCCTTCCTCTCTCTCTATCCCTCCCTCTCTTTCTTTCTTTCTTTCTTTCTGCTGGAGATCAAACTTAGGTTCTTGTGCAAGCGCTTTACCACTGAGCTACATCCCAAGCCAGAGAAAGCCATCTTGAAGAGTTGCCAAATACACAAAAATGAATAGAACAGATCCCAGTCACTGCTAATAATTTAGATGAATGTTTCTTGCTCAGATAAAATTGGTGGATCAAAACTCTCCCATTTTAAAATGAGTTTCAAATTAATGAATCCAGTAAGTATACATTGGGCATTTCCTATGTGTCAGACCTGTGATGTAACTGGGGATAATATGGTGAATAAGTCAGAAAAAGCCCCATGCCATCATTGGGCCATTTTCCCCCCATTTATAAGTAAGACCAAGTCTGTATTTTTATCTGACAGAGAGAAAAAAATATTCCCCTAATTCAGGAACTTAGAATTTTGATAAGGGGTTTATAGGATTAGTGAGGAATAGTTTCTAACCTTGTCCCAAACATACGTGATAGTATTCTACCATCTTTAGTAGGATTACTGATGTGATAACAGCCAGGAACATATATCTGGGGAGAGAATAAGCAGAAAGGATTGTACCAGTATCTTACGGTTTATGGAATTTGAAAAAGCCCTTCAGATAATTTTAATATCCTTGCAAAGTAACAGTATATGGAAATTACTAGTTTTCTTCTTCCATTGCAAACCACAGATGTTTCTGTTCTGCATATGCATGTTTATGGTGTAGGGATTGTGACATTACTATAATTGCAGGATTTTGGATGACTCTGGTGATAGATGGTACAATGGTGGTGATGGTTTATGTGATTTGATGCAGCCCAAGGAGATGCAGACTGGAATACAGAACCCCGGAGTAGTAACCTCTACAGTGAAGACTGGGTCATTAATGATAAAGTCCAACAGTCACACCGCACCAGAGAAAAGCCTGCAATTTAACTTGGTTGAGCTTATGAACTTGTGATATAGAAGAGTGTGACAAGGACCCTTGCCAAACAAAGACAGTTCTTGTAGGATTTGGGGAGGGGTTGGAGTTCAGTTAGCATTTGAAGCAAAGTCTTGTGATAGACTCAAAGCCAAACAAGGCTATAATTACTTTATTAACATTTAATAATATTTTTGTTCACATGAGGTTTGGCCTCAAAGATACATTCAGAGTACTATTTCTTTGGAAATAATAAAGTTAAGATAAAGACAATATAAATCCTGGAACCGAAGGAATATTGTTCCCTAGGCTGGAAATCAAGGTTGCTTCCCTGTGCCACAAGCAAGACATGGCTCGGGCATGCCATTCTAACTCAGATTCAAACAGCAATGTGTCTGACACCATGATTTTAGAGAACACGTTTTCTTTATGTCCTTGGTGTTAATTAACCAAAAATGTTTTATAGTATGACAAGATGTAAGTGAAGTTTTGACTGAGGCCAGCAAGAAGAAACAATAGGTGTGAAATTCTAAAATAAATTGCTGCAACAGGAAGCAAATCTGCAAAGGAAATTTAGCACTTGGTGAGTCTTAAAACCCCTTCACTCAACATAGGATCATAAAAGGTGGAGGGTGTGGTGATTTGAAAAGGACCTATGGAGGAGTTTTCTTTGAAGAAAGCAATACTCCTTCAAGATCTTGTTCTTAAACTCACTAGACAGGGGTGTCAGTAGGACCACTAGGGCAACTTGACTGATGTACTCTATTTGGAGCTTCTGACATTAACCTGACAAATCTCAGGAGTAAGAGACTAAAGGTATTGGGTTAAGGCAGTGGGGGTGGGGTGAAGTGGGGGGGATGAAGGAGAAAGAATGCTGAAAATGGCTTTGTACTGGGTGTAGCTGCCCATTGGGGAAAGTATGTCTGAGTGTTTCTTGAGAACCAGATAAGAGCCATTAATTAGAGAGAGCTGGGCTGGAGGAGATGTTTAAATCCTACCCAAGAAGAACACCTGGAGAGGCCAGGAGAACATTCCTCCCCTCTTTCTCGCAGGAGAATCTATAGGATGTGGCCTGCAGGGAATCAGTAACTAAGGAGGAGGAGGCCTCCAGATAAAATTGCATTGCCCAGATTCTGAGAGGTGCAGACAGATGTTTCAGGTGCAGGTTGCTAAGACCCTCCAAAAATATCCAAGAGGGAAACTGTAAGCTTTAGTCATTGGCCAGGCTCAGAGCAAACCCTCCTGGCGATAGTGTTAAACACAAATATGCTAGTCCAGGATTCTTCCTGCTTTTTGAATTATGAATTGGAAGAAGGGTCTATGGGATAAAGACATGGAGTCCTTTCCCCTTTCTGGGACTACCTGGCCTGTCAGCATTGACCCTAGTTGGGAAGATGAAGAAGGGCCTACCTTTGGATCTAACTTGAAGTGTTGATCAAAATGTTGGCATGGAGATTTAAATTTCTGAATTGAAACTGCATTTTGGAGCTTAGCTGGCCAAAGGATTTTTAATACCTAATAGCCATTAGAAAAGTTATGGGATTGCCCCAGGGCAGGGGCAGTTCTCCTCCCACTGACTCTTTATTGATAGATACTGGCAGACAATGGTTGGCCTCCTGCTATTCCACCAGTTCTGGGTGTTTTACGTATTGATCTCACTGAGCTGGGGACAGTGGGATTGTTCATTGACATTTACCAACTGGGCAAGTGCTTTTGCTTTTAAAGTAAACTTAGATTATGCAGGCATATTTCAGAAAGGAAAGGGAAATTAGTAGGAGACCTTAAAGGGAAATGGCAAACTTCAAGCTAGCACTAAGGAGAGTCCTGGGTGCCTAGAATCCAACTGAAGTAATTTCCAGAAAAAGCTGGCCCTTTCAAGATTGTGTGCCTATAGCATCTTTAATTTCTTCATCATTTGCACAGTAATAGTTTGTCATTGTTATATCCCCAGATCTAATCTCTTGGTTGGCAAACAGTAAGTTCTTCATAGGACTATGCCTGATGGACTGACTTAATGAATGCATGCCTATTTCTGTCATTACTCTGAAAAAGAAAAAAAAAAAAGAAATATGATTGTACTCCAACATTAGAAACTTCACGTTATACCTGTCAGGAATCCTTGTAATAAAACACATAGTTCTTACCCCTGTTATCAAGGGGCCCTCTCCCCTCTCTGACCTATTTGATACCACTCCCTTTTTAGGCCAGTCTATCCTTAGTAGCCTTCTCCCTGTTCTCCCCATACATCCCTTTTCTTCTTTGGGACCTTTGCCCTTACTGTTTACTCTCTCCTGGAATTTTGCAAAGCTGGTTGTTTCCTCACTTAGGTGGCAGCTTACATTTTAGAATTTCTTCTCAAAGCATTTCAACATTCTGGGCCCATCCATGCTAGGCAAGTTTGTGATGCAAGAAAAGTTGATTTATTTATTATTTTTGAGACAGGATCTTGTTTAAATTGGCCTCAAACTCCTGGGCTCAAGCAATCCTCCTGCCTCAGCCTCCTAAGTATCTGGAACTACAGGCATGTGCCATACCTGTAAAATTATTCCTGTTCCCAAATAAACTATTTTCTGGTCACTTTTTCATTTTCTTCTTTGTCCTTGAACCACTCTGCAAATTAACCTATTTACTCGTTTATCTCTCCTCTTGTACTAATAGTACTATCAAGTCTGTCTAGTTCAAGGCTACATTCTGAGTGCTTAGTATATTAGAGAATTAATACTGATTTCATGCTTGATGAGTCAATGAATAAAAAAAGCATCTTAAATACATTTAATTTATTTAATCCCAATGAAAGAAAGTTAGTGATAGAATTTCTGGTATTATTGTAGAAAAGACTTTTGGATTGTGTTCTTCCTTTTTTGCTCATACTAGGAAACATTAAGTTCCCTTTTTTCCTTAGATGATTTAAAATTAAGTAGATCTGAACACTAAGCTACTTGCCCAGAGTACTTTCTCCAGGACATATATTTTCAGACTGTTGTTTAGGATTCCATTTATTTCAAAGGTTCTGTCAAAAGCCTTTGTTAGGAAATGTGGTTACCTTGTCCTCCAAAGACAAAGTTTATTCTCAGGAAGAGGAAAAGAGGATTTGTCCTGCTGTTTGAACCAGCTTTCTTGTCCTTGTTTCTTTTCAAGTTGAAGTTTACTTTAACATTCCTTTCCTTTGCTAGATCTGATTTTTCACTGTTCTATAATTCACGAAGTTTTGGAGGAAGTAAGGGCTTAATTTCACACAGTGTGTTTTAGAACTTACAAAGAATGGTACGGCAGCAGGAGAGAATTGTGCTAGAGTGGTTCTTAGGTGAGATTTACTTCACTCCCTTCTAAATTGGCCAAGATGACACCCAGCCTGGGTCACCAGTGATCCTTATCTCAATTCCCTCCCTCAGCTTTTAATTTTCAAAGCCTGTGTCACATCGTTAAGTATTGTCACATTCTTTTCTTTCCTCCATTAGCTAAGCTTTAAATTCATATCTGAATTTATTTCTGTAGTCTTTTTTTTGTACTTTGGATTCCAAACTTTTCCTATGAAGGTGTTTTTCTATAATAAAAGCTGTGTTCAGTGTAGTGCTATCTATATTATGAGCTGCAAAAATAGTGGTTACTCAGGAAGGAAATGGGGTACCTCAGTCATGGTTGCTAAGTTTTTTTTAAAGAGCGCTGAAGGGGGCTGGTACCAGTTCATATTTTTTGATAGTCCTTAGATTTTAAGTGTATTTACTGTATTTTCTTCTGCTGCAGATGGATCAGTTAGTTCCCTGCTTATCCTCCAAGTTTTTTTTTTTTTTTACCTTTCTCTACGTTTTACTCATTTTTCTATTCTTACAAAATGTTTTCCCCCCTAATACATGCTAAAATATAGAAAGCAGAAAGATAAAGTCACCTATTCTCTCATGAAAGGTGAAAACAATTTGTCTTCGCATACGACAGTATCCTCCAGAATCTTACGCAGCATTTTCTAGCATAACCAAGAGACCTCTCTAAATTCATGTGATATTTAAAATCAGTTGTTATTCACTACGTTCACACGAAAATTAAAGAATTGCCTATAAGTAAGAAAGCTCGTATCCGGTAAATGAACCTGGGCATCCGGGGTTTTGGTCAGGGAGGCTGTTTGTTCGTCAAACACACCCCATCCTGCAGCCACCTGGGACCCAGGAACCAAGGGCAAGCGAACCAGGCGGGTAGGAGCTAAACTGGCCAAGATTGCGGGCAAGAGGAGGAGCTACAGAGCTGTCACCAATCAGGGCTACTCTTTGTTTTCCCTTCCTGACCAATGAGGGAGTTCGGTTGGAAAGGCTGCCCTCAAGTTTGAGACTCCCACTACTTTCGCAGCCTATCAGCGGGCGCCTCTTACAAAGCATCGGCGAAGCTCACGCCCCGCGGGCGGTGCGACCCCGCCCTTTCCCCGCCCCTCGCCGGTGTCTCCACCCCTCCGAGGGAGGGGGCCGAGTCGGTTACTCGCGGGGCTGGAGGTGGGGGCCGGTCTCCCACTGGGTTTGTGCGTTTTGCGCCCGCCGCATCGGAGCCGAGCCCGCTGGCTTGTGATTGTCCTTTGCAGCTGCCCCGGTAGCTGCCTACTTGTCCCCGAGCTTCAGGGGCAAGAGCCAGCGCGTCTCCCTGAGACCACGATTACCAGAGCAGGTAATGGGGCAGCGCCTGTCCGAATACCCCGCTTACGGCTGGCGGCGGGATCCGTTCCCCTTGCTGCTCTGGCCGCGGGCGACCGGGCGGGGGCGGTGGTCACCAGGAGCCTTCAGCGGCCTCCGGGAGCCGGCCGTGGCGTGGGCGGCGGCACCTTGCGGGGAGGTGGGGGCGGGGCCGGTTGTGGGGAGCTGCCGCGGGCGGGACTTGGGGACCCTCTTGGACCCGGGTGGGGCGACGGGCGGAGGGAGGGCGGGAAGATGTGCAGGTGGAGGGGAATTGCAGGATCTACTGATAAGTAGCGATAAGCTGTGTGCTCCCTAAGCCAGAAAGGCGTCTTTACTTTGGTCGTGTTAATTACACATTTTCTGCAGACAGGCACTTGGCAGTGCGGTGTACACATTAACGTTATCTTCAGTTATTTATTTTTTTTAGAATTAAGATTAGCCTTTAAGGTGAGTTTGTTTGGAGGCTTTTCCTTAAATGACAAGTAGACCCAGCAGTGTGACTCACCTTTGTCTGGACTAAAGTGGGGAAAGGTGAGAGAGGAATGAGGGGGAGTAATATTCATAAGGAATGCTTGTGCAGGTTTGAAAGGATTGTGGGGGTGGGACCTTGTTGCTATCTCTCTGCCATGGGTAGAAGTAGAATTGGGATTTTTTTTTTTCTTTTTATGATTTGTAATAACAGCAGATTTTTTTTTTTTTTTTTTTAAAAGCCTCTTCTGAAGCAATCTCTGGACTTTAGGCGTCCAGGGATGCACCTGCTGTTCACTGGTACTACTTTGCAGACAAGCCTTAGGCAATTCAATGCGTGATTTGACGCATTTATAAAGCAGTACTTTGAATTGCTATAACCTTTTCTTTCTTCTTCTTCTTCTTTTTTTTTCTTCCTGCTCGGTACACCATTTAGTCACAAGTGAAATGATAAAGGTCAACAAAATTTAGTAATAATGGCATAGTGAGAACTCCTGAAGAGCATTTTCTCTGTCCACGTCCACGAATGTTCTACAAAACAGTATTTTCATTTAGATCTATTGGTTGAGAAGTTCATATCCTCTGTTAATTTTAGTATGCCATCTTCCTAGGCTACTGAGATAGGGTGTGCATAGCATGCCCACTTTTAAGGCACATAAACTGAAAGCTCCAGAGATGACAGGAATCTACCCTACTCACTTGACTTCTAGTTTATTTTAATTTTTTGTTTATTTTTGCAGTACTCTGGATTGAACCGAGGGCCCTTCACATGCTAGGCAAGCACTCTACCTGAGCTAAATCACCAGCCCCCATAATTTATACTTAGATATAAATCCAAGATCTGGATAAGGTTTTTTTTTTTTTTTTTTTTTTTATCAAGCCAGCTTCTGGATACTGATTCCATCACATGTACAGGAGTCAGATACCAAGATGGTTATTTCCAGTAAAAGAAATAGTTTATTAGTTTTATTTTTCATTTTTCTCCTAAGTTGCTAACATAGTTTGATTTTGCCCAAAGATAATTTTCCACACAGGCACAACAAAAATTTGGTAGTGCTATGAGAATCTCTATTTTAAAATATGGGGGGCTTTCCAAAATCCAGAACCTTATTTATGTTTGCATCTCTAGCTTAGAAGTGATTTCAGGACTATTATTTCAGAATTGGCTTGAACTAATTTGCATAAAGGCAAATACAAATGAAGTCCAATGTATTTTGTGATTATGACTTTAGGGGCATCTTTATTCTAAATTTATAGAAAGGTTGAAAATGTAACAAAATTCCTTAATTAGAATAACTCACACAAGGGAATTTAACAGTCAATGTGGAGCAGGTTTACATGGGTAGTTGGGAGTAACCTCTTTGATGTCAATACTTAGGGAACTCTAGAGAGTTGTCAGGTTTTGTTAAAGTCTATTTTTGGGGGGCATGTGGAAATGTTTTATGAATTAATGAATGGAACTCTTTGAATCATGAAGTAATCCTTTGTTTTATGGCTGATGCATCTATAGCATGTTATAGGTATATTTTGATATAGCTTATTTGTGAAACATACAAGACACAAGGCTTGTCAGTTTGCCCTACACTACCTTACTGATTTATGCTTTAGCATCTTTGTTTAACTTTTACTCTCCTGTTAACTTAGTTTCTAGCACTGAAGCAAAAAATTTCCATAAGGAAACCTTTCATCATCTGTTAATTTGTAAGGATGAATCCTTTCTTTTGATGAGCCCAGCCCTTCTGCAGTGTAGGAAATTGGAAAGAGACTTTGGCTGTTTGTATTTGCCTGAATTCATATCTGAGTTTCCCCTTCCAACCTATATGGTTTTCTTGGTTTCAGCGATTTTTCTTTTTCTTTAAAAAAAAAAAAAGAAAGAAAGAAAGAAAAACTAATTGCATTACCTTTGCATTACATGACTTCCACTAGATGGTGCACTGAATGCTGCTTATTGGTGATTTCAAGCTGATTTAAAAATTATTATTATAAACATTTCAATGACAAACAAAAATGTTCAGCTGTTTCTATTGTAGCAATGAATGGCTTAAATTTTATTGAATAAGGTTATTTGGAAGGATAGGGTGGTTTAAAGGGAAGGAAATTGCTAGTAATTTCACAAATACTCTAAAGCTTTTGGTTCTTCTTGAGGTCAGAGTGTAGATTTATTGCTTCTTATTTATGTATATTTGAACTTTTTACAAAATGCTTTGTGTTTAGTTGAAATCTTATATAATTTGGTACTAAGATATTTGAGGAAAGCCTTGTGATTTGCTTTTCTTTAGATTGTTGATTCTTTTTTTTAAAAAAAATATTTCTTTTTTAGTTATAGGTGGACACAATATTTTATTTTTATGTGGTGCTGAGGATCGAACTCAGTGCCTCACGCATGGTAAGCAAGTGCTCTACCTCTGGGCCACAATACCAACCCCTAGATTCCTGATTTTTTTAAAAGAAGTGGTGAATGGTGTGTGTAACAAGATTATTCACTCTAAACAGCTGCTTAAGTAAAATAATTTTTTTCCAGGCTTGTAAAATATTTTTTTTTTCTCAAATCTTTACTCAAATATTCAAATCTTTCTTTCAGGAGAACATTTATTTGCTGGCTTTACTTACGTAGGAGGGGAGTATTCTTTTCCCTCTGATAGGTACTATTAGTTGGGCTTGTTGCTAATCAAGTTGCTTTTTTACTGATGGTTGCAGATGGAAGATCAGAAAACACAGCTGTTGCTTTGATAGAAGCAATACCCGTTTGAGGGATAGGAATGGTTCATGTTCTTGGGAGAATCTGGGATGATTGCATTTTGCAAGATATTTTGAAGGTATCCTGGGCAAATGTAAGATATGGGAGCTTAAATGTGAAGGTCTTTAGGTGTGTTTATTTCAGTTCTACTGTGCTGTGGGTGGGGAGAAGAGCAATGATAACTAGTTTATTGGAGCCATCTTGTTCTCAGGGGATTTGATGATGATTTGGAAGGAGGGAAATAAACAGGGTTCATCCTTTCTGGTTAGAGAGTTCTTTGGCAGTGCACTAGTTAGCCCTTGGATGAGCATGGGTGTGGGAAGGTGGGTTGTTTTAAGTGGCCAGGCTGTTTAAAGCTATCCTGGTGTTGTCTTCCCAGGGTTCTCTTCACCTTTAAAGGAATTTAATCATGTCAGTGAGCATTTTAAGTCAGGTTTTTAACTCTGTTGTGGTCTAGTCTTGGACTAGGTACTCTTTAGTCTTCCAATTGATGCCTTATAAAATTGAACTTTATAAAGTTAATGAAGTATGCAAGTGAATAGCTTCAGAGAGTTATTTACCTTATAAGTTCTCAAATTATCTTGGACACTTAATATACTTATTTCTCAATCTCTTCCATCCTTTTTCCTTTTTTTAAAAAACCTAATTGATAATAGGCAAATTTGAGTACACATGTACTGCTCAAATTGAAGACTTGGGCTGGGGATGAAGATTTGTGTTCTTGATATAGCTTTGAAAAGAGAAGGGTCAGATAGAATGTTGTTAGGGGCAGGTGTAATTAGGGCAGGGATCATGTTAGTGGTTGCTGTGTAATTAGGTGTTGATTACCTTTACTTGTGATTAAAAATGCTCATGGAAAGACAGTTCTGTGTACTTAAGTAATTTGAATCGAGAATCAAATGTTTCTGAAGGCTGCAACTTCTTTTTTTGGCAATTGTTGAACTGATGTTGTAAAAATTTGGAGTTGAGCCCAGGATAAAAAGGATTATGGAGTTATGGCTCAAGATTTATCAAGCTTCTACTGCCCAAATTCAAAATGTATTTTTTCTTCCTAATATGGCCTCTGATTTTTTTGGAGTTAGTGTGGACTTCTCTGCTCTATGCCTATTTTGCATTTCGCTCAGTTCCCAGTAAGGCCCATCAGAGTTATCATTGATTCTTTGTTATCCATCAGGGATTTGGTTCCAGGACCCTCTTGGGGCTTCCAGAATGTGAGGATGGATGTTTAAGTTGCTTATATAAAATGGCCCAGTATTTGTATATAACTTACACATGTCCTCCCATACACTTTAAATCATCTCTGGATTGCTTATCATGCCTAATACATTGTAGATGCTTTATAAATAGTTGTTATACTGTATTGTTTAGGGAGTAATAAGAAAAAGTCTATAGGTTCAGTATAGACACAGTTTTTTTTTCCTGCATATTTTTGACCCATACTTGGTTGAATCCTGGGATGTGGAACCTGTGGATTCAGAGGGTTCACTTTACTTTTTTAATGTAGCATAATCATGATGCAGATTAGGTATTTTGCCAGTTTTGGGAAAGAGGGTACTGTCCTCTGGACAGTGAGGCAATGAATTAGCATTGTTTTGATTTATTCTTATTCATGCCTCTTAAATTTTGGAGTTTTTAAAATGGTTGTCATTTCCTTAACATTAAGCTTAGTATGAAAAATATAGACAAGTGATTCTCAAACTTTAGCATGTTTTCAAATCACTTGGAGGGCTTAATAAAACTTAGGCTGCTGCCCTCTGTCCTGGAGTATCTTGATTAAGTAGGTCTGGGCTCCTTGCATTTCTGGTTAGTTCCAAGGTAATGATGATGCTGATGATGCTGTTTATGCTGCTGGTCCTGGGACCACACTTTGAAAACCATTGAATAGATTCTAGAAGGAATAGAAGTGTAATTGTTGATGTAGGCTTTGAAGTTAGATCTATTTGAATTTCTGTCCAGCCACTTACTAGATCTTTGACTTCAGGCAATTTTCTGAACCTCTGCTTTTCATTTCTAAGGTGGAAATAATATAGTATTATGTTGTTAACATTAAATGAACTTATGAGTACAGAAACAAAACAGCTTGCAAAGCATGTAATTAATGTTCTTTTAAGGATAAAAATCAGTATTATGAAATATAGAATCCTGAATCTTAGGAAATTGAAGGAAGCTCCTTAAGGACAGAAAATTTTATATTTATCCTCATTTCCTGGCATTATACTGAGAAAATAATGAGCACTCAATTACTATTTATGACTGCGGATTCTAATAATGTTTCAGAAACATTTGTTTATAGATGTAGATATGCATGTTTCCAGTGCTGCTACCCATCCCCATGGTTGAATTTTTTGGTCATGAAAGTGCTGGACTCTAACAGCAGTTCTTGTAGTCCACACTTTATGTAACAGGATTTCTCAAGGTTATTCAATTACTGGAAGTATCTGAAAATCATCTTCAGAACACAGCCTCACCTGTAGTAGTCTGGTGACTTTGACCTTGAATGTAGTTCTTGAAGCTCTCTTTCCTGTTTGCTGAGTGCCTGACTTTCTTTCTGCAGTCCTCTCAGAGTCCCTCCCTCTTTTTGATGATCCTCTGAAAAGTAGAACCCCTTTGTCCATTACTGTCTCAGTCATTTGCTTTATTTCCTTTGTAGCAGTTACCATACTCACAATTTTGTTTGCTTTTTATTGTTTCCTTCATCAGCATGTATAAACTCTGTGAGGGCAAGGACCTGATATGTGTTACTGGGACCCCAAAACTGGGCACAATATTTGCTATAGGATGACATCACACCTGGTTCAATGAAAGAATGTATGGCATGGAGTCCCCTCCTTACTTCCCTTCCCAAAGCAGGTGTGCAGACTTGAGTCAATTACTAGTTCATGGCTCACTATCATTATTGGTCCATGCAGAGTCTCCGTTTAATTTATTGTATCTTCCCCCTTCCCCCATGCCCGTTTACGTGTCTCTTACCCTATAAAGACGCTCTTTCAGGCCTATGCCTGGCTTCATGAAGCCTGCTGGATTGTTATCCAGGATGGCTGTGTGGTTGACACTCTTACCAGCTGCTGTTTCCACATTCTTGTTGGCACTTGATATCTTCTGACTTTGTAATTTTTTTTCCAATCTGATGCAACAGGTGGAGAAATCCAGGCCCAAAGTAAGATGTTACTGTTCTCACTTGGATTCGCTGGTTACTGGACAGCTGAGTGTCTTGTCACATGCTTACTAGCTGTGTGGGTTTCCCCTTTTGTGGTTTGGGCATTTTATATCTTTGTCTCCTTTCCTATTAGGATTTCCTATCTCTTTCCTGCCTTTGTGCTCTAATTTATAGTGTGTGTGTGTGTGTGTGTGTGTGTGTGTATACTGTAGGTGTTAATTTCTTACTGGGTTTTAAATATTGCAGATATCTCTATTTCAGTCTCTAGCACAGGAAAAAAAAAATCTGTTTTATTCCTGTCAAAAAAATTTTTTTTTCTTTGAAATCCTGTTTTAAATAGAATCTTTAATTTTGTTGTGAGCCATCCATTTTCACACCTTTTGGGTCTTGTTTAGGAAGTCTTTCTCCATTCCTAGTTAATAAAGCTATGTTTCTAAAATTTTATTTATTTATTTTTTTTGGCAGCTTTTCTTCCTCAGTCTCATTTACTAAATGGCCTAGTGGGCTGTGATGTACCTCTACCATACATCCAGGAGCATGCACCCCACACCTACCCACTTAGTCATCCCCACTAAAATCTATTTTTAGGTCCCTGAACTGTTCTGATTAATGTGTTCCTCTTCTAATTCCACAGTGATTTTGTTTTTATTTTTACTGCTACAATTTGTATATTGACATCTAGAGAAGTGAGTTCCTCTTATATCCTCTTCTCTAGGAAAGTGCTTCCAACATTTTTTGGTAATTATGTCTCCTCTAAGATCATCAGATATTTACACACACACATTGTTTTTTTCATTTTTTAGTCTCAGTACCTAGTATGTTTTTAATACATGGTGACTTGATTTTGTAGATGCTGAACAGTTTTGCAGAGTTTAAGTTCCCTGAGTTGATTTGTTAAGAGGTCTTTAGTATTTCTCCAAATATCATATATTTGGCTAATGTTTCGCTTTAGGCAAAAATTCCCTAAATGAACTAGGCTTGATTATTTTCATAAAGGCTAATCTGAGTCCCTAGTTAATGATTCTTGCCAAGTCATTCAGTCCAAAGGAGCTAGGTCCCCTAGTCTTTGTGGTATTAGTTCTTTTATCATTTGCTATATTGGATATACCTGGGAGCCTATTTTATCTACATTAAGCATGTCTAGCATTTGTTTGTGTATGTAATTAGAGGTTTATATATACAGTTTTCATTACAATTTTAATACCTAAAAAAATTAGAAACAACCTAAATGTACAATATAGACATTTATTATTCTTGTCTATGGAAATTGGTAGTATAAACTGGGCAAAACATTACAAAATCCTGTAATCGGGATCATTCTACTTTAGTAATAAGGAATAAATTTATGTTCATGTAGAATTCTATAAATTGTCCTTGTACCATTCATGTCCATATCAAATAAAAACAGTTCAAATAACAATGTTAATGGACATTAAGACAAAGGTGATTACTTCTTTGCTGTCTTTGTTTTTCTAAAATTTTGTAATAGCATTACAGTCATTTTTTTAATAATACAAATATAGTAATTAAAAACAACTACATATTAATCTGGGGTGGGAAGGTAGAGGAGTTGTAGAGAAAATAAAATGGACCGTGTATTGAAAATGAATGATGGTGTATAGAGGCTCATTCTATTCTACTGTCTCTCTACTTAGTATGTACTTGAATATTCTCTAATAAAAAGTAAAAAGAAAAAGACTGTAAAATTTTTGAGGGGGGGCTACTTATAGAATATACAACATAATCCCCGCAGACTTCTATTATTGCTCAGTGGGACATTAATGACTCTTCATGTATCTTATCTGTCAGTAGTAACCTTAGAAATGGTTTTGCCTTACTGGGAAGCGTTAAATAATTAAGTTGCCCTTGCCCCTAAAACCTTTTCTCTATATGAAATTGTGGGTAGACTTAGTTGGGTCATGTCACTCATCTGCTCTGAACCTTTCAGCTGCTGGCTGTCTGCAAAGCCTCCACAATAGTTTACTTACTCTACATTCTGTGTTCTGATTGGAGGGTCTTGTTCATACATCTCGTTGAACACTGAGGAAAATGTTTGAAAGTTGAGGCTTCCATACTTTGAACCTTGAGGCTTAAGTGACTTTTGTTATAAATCTGGTCCTGAAGAGTTTACCAGTCTGGTGTAAAAGGAAAGTGATCAGTTTTTGCTGTGAATAAGTTAGCTCGAGGAAAAAGAACATGGGGAACAGTTTACCTCTAGCTTTCTTAATCCACTAACATGGACAGAGGCACCTGAACTAAGGGGGAGTAGTGCTGCCCAACCCCCACCCCAGGTCTCCTAACCTCTTCTTCATGGCCTAATACCAAAATATGCTCTGAAGGCCCTTTCTAGGGATGGCTGTGACTGGTGATGGGTGGTAGGTGGTAGGTGCTCTTGGTCTGTCAATGGGCTCCTATTGGACTCTCAACTTGTAGTCTTTCCTTCAAAGAAGAAATGGAAGAATAAGGTCATGTTTGTGGTGGGTGTGGTGATGCACACCTGTGATTCCAACTGCTTGGGAGGCTGAGGGAGGAGGATCACATGTTTGAGACCAGTATTGGCAACTTAAGGGAGACCCTATCTCAGAATAAGAATAAAAACAAAGGCTAGGATGGACCTCATAGTACTGATATTATTCTTGCCTAGCATGTGGTAGGCCATGGATTCAATCCCAGGTATAGGAAAACCAAAAATAAAATGACAAAAAGTAAGAAGGTCATGTCTGAAAGCTCATTTGAACAAGCACATCCTTGACCTTGGCTTTATTTCCTTGGAGCCCTGGTTTCAAATGTATGGTTCCACTTCATACTTCTAAAAATTATTAAGGTTCTACCTCAAAGACCTTTTAAAAATATCTGTCAGTATTTACCATATTAGAAATTTGAACAGGAAATTTTAGCGTGTTTGTTAAATAATTAAAAATAAAACCTCATTGTACATTAACATAAATAACACGTCTATGAAAATTAAATGTTGTGAAGAGAAGTTAGTGAGAAGAGTGGCATTGTTTTACATTTTTGCAACTCTTTTTAATGCCTAGCTTAGTACAAGGAACAGGATTCTCAGGTCTGCCTCTGTATTCAATCTATTACAATTGGGTTGAAGTACATGAAGAAAATTTAGCCTCAGATAAAACTGCAGATGGAAAAGGGAGGAGTATTTTAATAGTCTTTTTGGATAACTGTGAGTATTTTCTTAATAAGCATATTATCTTAATAATTACATTTGAAAATGTCATTTGCAAAATTCTGCTTATAATTGTGTCTTAAAGTTTAATTGCAGTTTGGAATCTGAAGCATTATCAGTAAATTTTTCTCACTGTGTTACATTTAAATCCATTGGTTTTGCTTACTCTTTGAGTCTTTTTACCCCTGGATGATTTGGAAAACATTGGTTCATGGAATTATACAAATCCCCCAAATATTAGCATATTTTAAGATGCTATTTAAAAAAAAACACATTTGTTAAAATCCCCAGCGGTTCCATCATAAAAGTTGCCCCACCCTCGGTTTCATTGAGGTACAATTAATTGGTATAACAAAAACTGTACATAGTTGATGTATTCAGTTTGATGAACTTGACAATTATTTATATTCATGTTATCATCACCACAATCCAGGTCATAAATGTGTCTATTACCTCCGAACATTTTCTGGTGGCCCCTCCCCCATTCTTTTTGGTATTAGGAAAAACAAGTAACTTAAGATCTATCCTCTCAACCAAATTTTTTCTTTTTGTTTCTTGCACCAGGGATTGAACCCAGGGGTGTTTAACCATTGAGCCATGTCCCCATTTTATTTAAAGACCGGGTCTCGTTAAGTTGCTTAGGACCTCACCAGGTTGCTGAGGCTGGCTTTGAACTTGTGATCCTCCTGCCTCAGCCTTCAGCCATTGGGAATACAGGCATGCGCCTCTTTGCCCAGCTTAACCAATTTTTAAGTACATAGTACTTTACTGTTAACTATGTAAATATTGGGAAAGCTGTCACATTCTTGGTGGCAGATATGAGTTTTTCAAAACTCTGGTATTCAGTTGAAGGTTCAGATTTTATCATTGTCAACAAATATGTTAATAGTTTTCCTTGAAGCAGGAGGCTTACTTCATTCATTTTTGATAAACTATGGCCAATGTTTTATCTTGCAATTTCATGTAAAAATGATATGGGGAAAAATGCTGCTGGTTCAGCTTCCTGATCAAGTGCTTTTCCTTTAGATAGCCATCATAGTTCAGTGTGCAGTGCAAATCCTGTGTTTGCACTTCCCATTTCATCACACAGAACCTTACAAAAGCCCATGTATTGAAGAATTGAGATTTCACACCATTGTTAATCTTCACTGTTTTCATCAGGGACATTCTTATATGAAACTTTTTTTTTTCCACTCTGAGTTCACATTGATACTGACTACTCACACTCTTGGTGCCACTGCCATGATTTGTGCTAAAGCACCATCAGTTTTGCATACTTTTGTTTTTGTTACCATCAGTGCACCTGTCTGTATAGTGTGCATTGCAGATAACCTCTCAGCATTATTCTATTGTGTTGTTGTCATCTGCTCCACCACTAATTATAAAAAATAGTTTTGATGTTATGGATGCCCTGAAAGGTTCTTGAGGACCCATAGAGTGTCTTGGACCCTTTGAGAACAGCTGGATCATAGCATCTTTTGTCAGTTTATTTGAGTGCTGTTGCTTCTTATTGATCTGTCTCCTCTGAGGTGGCTGAACTGGTACCACCTTCTCCATTTCTAAAGTTGTCTGATTAGAAAGAAGCAGGACGTGCTACTTTTTGGCTCATTTGGGCTCTGTTTTTCCAAGTGAAAGGAAGTTTATTATCACTACCTAGCCTGACCTCTATGAATTGGAATTGAAAAAAAAATGTGGACACACCTTGAACCTCTATGAAGTTGTGGAATTGTGCTGTCTTAGCACAATAAATACATCCATAGAAATGTGAGCCCTGGATCAACTTTTCTCATCTTTAAGATACAATTGAGATTTTTGTAGGGAAGTTCTGTTCAGTTATCAAGAAATATTTGTTTTATAACATCATAATTAAATATAAAACAGGACAACAGGTTGCCACATGTAGTTAATGATGGTTTAACTTATTCAGTTTCCTATAAGTAAGTAGCTCTCAGATCTTGATTTGATTCCTTTTCTATTTTTTGGCAAAACTGCTACAAAGATAACCTATGCTTGTAATTGGAAGTAGATAATGTTGGTTGTCTCTTCTGCTCCCTCACTCTTGAGCTTGCTTGAAATCTCTCTCTCTCTCTCTCTCTCTCTCTCTCTCTCTCTCTTGCTCTCGCTCTCGCTTTCGATAGTGCTGGGTATTGAATCTCTCTTTTTGTGATATTCATGAAGTTTGATAATCATTGCCTACATCCATTATATTCTCAGAGATTTGGAAAAGGTTGATCTTTTATTCCAACTTTTTTATTAAGATATTTTTTAAAAAGAGAAACTTTTCTCCATTATCTGTGAGATATACCTGTTATAGAGAAGGCAGGTTAAATGTGTGGGTCTTTTTTTTCTTTTAAGTCAGATTTCAGCATTTTAAGTTTATCCATTAGATTATAGAACAAATTTGTGGGTAAGTTAAATTTGTTTCCATATTGTTTTGCTTTGAAATAACAAGTTAAAATGCAGTGATTTTTTTTTTTGGGGGGGGTGGGGAAGTAAATCTACGTGAAGCTCTTGTAAGGCAGGAAAGCTTCTGCTCTGTTCTTTATCAGTTTGCTGAGAAAGACTGACAATAGAAAAAGGGTGTACAAATTTATTATTGTGCACAAACATAAGAGCCTTCCAAAATAGGAAACTCAAAGCAGGGCCAGATGGTTGAGGCTTAAATATCCCCCTCCTAGGGGAGAGGGAAATGTGGGGAACTGTAGACAAATCTTGGGAGTAATAAAAGATTTTTAGGGGAGTTGAATGGGTCCAAAGAATGGACAGTAGTTTGTGAATGTTTCTGTTTGGAAGCTGAATAAACCTGGCAGAAGCTTGTGACAGTCTGTCCGGGTGTGTTGATGTTCTTCTGTCTTCTTCCTGTGACAGGATATAATCTTCCCTGATTAATGCGATTTTGGAAAGGAGGTCTAAGACAGTGCAGTTCTTCTGGAAGAGCTTCTTTGAGTCAGATGGGGGAACTCGGGGTACTCAGGGAGCACTTGAGGGAGAAACAGGGCGGGGTAGAGAAACTTGGACTTTAAGGCAGTTTCTAAGGCCTTCCCGTTTTCTTTAATTCAAAGTATTCCACAAGCCAGAGTGCTACACTTTGGGATCCTGTTTTCTAAGCCCCAGAACTATTAATGGAAAAGTCCTCTTGTTATATTCTGAAAGTAGCTTAATTCATTTGGAATTAGAAAAAAAAAAAAAAAAAAAAGGAGACATACCTTAGAACTGTTAAAGAAATGGGAATTAAGAAAAAAATCTTGCTTTAATTTTTTTATCTTTAGAATAATGAATGCGTTGCAAATGTGTTTTATGTTATATTCTCAGATTTGAGAATGTAAAAGGCTATTTTGCTTTTAAGATGCTTGTAGTATAATCAAGTAGGCAAAAGGTTGATTATTATTATTATTATTACATTAAATTAATATTAAGTTTGGCATACATGGATAGAATGATAAACAACCAAAAGTTATCTTTGTTATAGTATTTCCCTCTTTTCAAAATTTAACATGGTGAGAGATGGATGATGGGCAACAAACTAATGTTTACTTTAGACAAAGAGAAGTAGTAGGTGAAACTGATTCTTTGGGAGGGCAAGTCAGGTTGAACTCAAGGGCTCCCATCCTAATCTGTGTGAGACAGAAGGGAAGGAGAGGCACAGGACTGCAGTTTTCATTCTGCTTTCCTGCCTGTGCTCACAGGGGCTTGAAACAGGTCCTTGTGCTGCAGGTCAGACCTGTTTCCAGCTACTCCTCCCTCCATGAATTCCTTCTCATGGTTCCTGTGATTGCTGGATACACACCACTTACAACCTAGACAAGAAAAGACTCTAGGAGTGTCTGTGAATGTTTGCAGACCCCTCCTGGGAACCTGTTCCCTGCTGTCCAGGATCAGCAGTAGGAGGACTCTTGGTGACACTAGTTTTTCCTGTCCTCTTCCTCTCCTGTGTATTTCAGAATATACAAAGCATTAGTATAGAAGTGCATGCTATTAATTCACTAGGATCTGTTAAATTGTTTTCAGTTCAGTGCCTTATACTTTACAAATGATACCTACAGTGATTTTGATTTGACTTCTGCTCTTCTCCACACATCTTATCTCCAGATGGATCTAAAATCAAGTAGTTAAGTCTATTCTTAATTTTGCATAGTGGCCTTAAAGTATCCCTCAGAATAGACTGTGAACCATATGGCAAGACTGCTTATCGAAATAGACATTTTGCTGTCCAGTAAGTTTGAACTTAACAATGTTATGGAGTGCTTTAACAGATTGGGACAAGCTTAGAATTCATAGATAATAGCTGCTATTTATTGGTCCCAATCTCACCCTAGATATTTATGTAAATTTTACAGCAGCTCTTTGAGCATCCTCATTTTCATTTTACAAATGAAAGCCTGGGTCATGAAGAAATGAAACAATTTACCCTTGAGCCCTATAACCAGATAGTAGTAAAGCCAGGATTTAAACCAGGTTCCCCATTCTCCAGCACTTGAGAGATCAGAGTGTGGGAGAACTACATGATATGAATTCCTGTTGGAATTTTCCTCTAGCTTATCCACTTAATCTTTCCTTCCTTGGTTCCTTGCCTCCATCTGGACAAACACACATCTCACCTACTTTGACTAGTGCTCTAAATTTTTTTCACCAGAGTGTACAACTTAATGACAGAAATTTGCGCAAGAGAAGGCTGGGCACACATCAAACAGTAGCTGGCTGCTAGCATGAAATTATTCTGAAATTTTATGTTTGATCTAATAGGTTAAAAATGGCTTTCTAATGTGTGGGAAAAAATGTGTTCTTTTCTATGACTCCCTCTGAACCACACAGTATGTTTCAGTTTGAGGTACAGTCTATACAGGATTGATCGTGGTCAGATGGGGATTGCAAATAATTCACTCTGTTGGTATAATGAGGTCAGACTGGAAGGAGGACTCTGACATAGTACAGAGAGACAGTAGTGAGGAGTTGAGCTGAGGCGTAAGGGGTGATGGATTGGGAATGGATATGATGGAGATCTGAGCAGTGTAAAGGAATAGATTTGATGACTATCTACCAGGGAACTCAGTTCTTCTACTGTTTTTCTTCATGTTCCTGTCCCTTAATTCTGGGAGTATCCTCAGTCCTTGACCCACTTTTCAATCCCTGCCTCCATTAAACTTTTACTTATTGTTTTGGTTTTAGTTATTTCCTTATAAATGCCTAAACTAAACTGTGGTTTCAGTGAGCTCCAGTTCAACACATGCACCTGGTAATTTGTTCTCTCAAATTTGTAGTTGCTCAGTGGATATTTCCTGGATATTTGAATGTCCCAGAGTTGGCAGGTTTCATCTGAAATGCTCATCCCTTTAAAATCAGCTGTAGCATTTTTAAGAGGTATACGAACAGGTAGAAGAGGTTGTACCTACATGCACTGTACATTAGACTCAGGTCTCTAATTGATTAGCGAGGGGTACAGAAACACCATGGAAGGTGGATGGCCTTTGTTTGGCCCCTTGGTTTTCAATGAGGCATGCAGCTATAAGGCCAAGGATTACATCACACTTCCAGTGGACCTCACAGGAACTATCTGTATATGTCCTGCTGTTCACCAACAGTATGTTCTTGAGTAAGACTTTGCTTCCTCCAGGCCAAAAGCCTCATTGTGAGGAGAAATAAGAGTTGCTGTTCTTCTTTAATATTTTTAGTTGTAGATGGACACAATACCTTTATTTTATTTATTTATTTTATGTGGTGCAGAGGTTTGTGCCTCCCACCTGCTAGGCAAGTGCTTACCACTGAGCTACAACTCTAGCCCATTGCTGTTCTTAACAGTGACCCTGCATATAATCACTATTGTCCTGGAAGGTCTGTTCCCACAACTCTCTTTCTTGTTTAATCTATGTCCACTGCCATGCTCACCCAACTGAAAAACCTTAAGGCCATATATCCTAAAGTTGAAGAGTGTGAACTATAAAATGACTCCTTGAGGGTTAGTTTAACCTAATTCCAGCTCTGGTCACTGCTGATCTTATGGAGTTAGGCAAATGTGTTAGTCAGCTTTTTGTTAGTATAATGGATATCTGAGAAAATAAACTTATAAAGAGAAAAAGTTCATTGTAGCTCACAGTTTTGGAGATTCTAGTTACATGATTGGTTGATCTGTTTCTTTTGCCTACATAAGGTAGCATATCACAGTGCGAGCATATGGCGGAACAGCAGTTCACTGCAGGTTTGGGAATCAAAAAGAATAAAAGGCAGGGATGGGGTCCTATGTGCCCTTCAAGGGCATGTTCCTGATGCCCTCCGACTAGGCCCCACCTTTTAAAATTTTCATCATGACCCAGTAGTGCCAAGCTGAGGATCAAGTCTAACACCTGGGCCTTTGGGGGGACATTCTGAATTCAAACCATAACAGCAAATATTTTAATCTTGCTTAGCCTCAGTTTTCTTATCTGAAACAGGCTGAAGAGCATACCTATCACAAATGATGGTCCTGATAATTAAATCAGAAAACACCTATGAAGTATAATAGAAACCAATGCTCAGTAAATGATAGTTGCTATTCATTACTAATTAACAGTATTCATGTTAAACACCCTAAAAAGCTGTCCTTTTTCCATCTCTGCTGTTCTGTGAGTGACCAGGTGTTACTGTCAGTTCCTTTCCATAGTGTCTGCTGCTGCCACCATCTTAGATACTTGTCACTTTTTGTCTAGGTTACAGGCGTGAGCTGCTTGCTGACCTTCATGATTCTGCTTGACTCTGTGCGTCAGTCTTCCTTTTTAGAAATGGCCCTTGATTCTTTGGATCTGTCACACTAAGTTGCTGTCTGACTTTCAAAGCCTGTCATACTGGACCTCTGTATGGTTATTTTCCATGACACTTTTTCTTTTAGCCTCTGCTCCAGTCAGACTTAGGAATGTGTTCCAAGTCATGCGTTCTCTTTCCCTGTTGTCTAAGTTGCCACCCTGGATCACTTCACTGGCCACATGCTCATTTGTCTCTCATGGGACTGTTTTGCCCTGTTCTGTGGAGGTCACATGTCATCTCCAGCTGGTCTGTGCTTTTCCCAGGTCTGAGTTGATCAGGGCCTTGGCAGTCGCACCCTCCTCCAGGATAGGTCCTGGTCTGCCCTTGGGAATCTAGAGCCTGAGAAACTTCATTATACTATTGCTAATATGAATTCAGAGTCAAGAGAACTAGAAAGTGTACCAGTGTCCTGTTGCCTCAGTCCTGATGAAAGGAATTCTGCTTCTTGAAATTCGAACTCCATCATCACTACATTACTGCCTTATTATCTTATTGTTCCTTGGAAAGATGCATATTGAGTAGGTGTACAATAATGTTCCCTTGGTATTTATTTTTGTCTCCTTAGCTGTAGGGGTGTTGACACTTGCTGAACTGAATGAATCACCCTGGCCGGTTAAAAAAAATACAAGATGAATCAACATCTGTTGCCCCTTGTTCTCTTCAATCCCCCATCATTCTGAAGGAAAGTGGTAGTCAGGTTTACCTGTTATGGTTTGGGCACATTAGAAAGCAAAGACCACCTAACCTGGTGCCCTGTTCATTCCCCATCTCACATTTCCAGTTCTCCTTACCCAGGCAGGTGCTAGTATTGATGATTCTTAGGGATCATGTAGCCACAGTTTCTATGTGAATTTTCTTGGATCTGACTAAGAAATTGAGAGGAGGAAAAATGAACAGACATGTCTTTGAAGGTAGGTGTTTTTCCCTTTTTCTTATATCCCTGGTGTCCATCTGGTATCAATGATTATTTTTAAAAAACTGGATTTTTTAAAGAGCATGCTGTGCATTCCTAGAGTGAGCAAATGACTTACCTGGAAGACTTTATTCAGAGGTTTATCTTTTAAAGGAAAAAGGAGCCACTGTCTGGTAGACATCTCTGCAGGTGGCTGGTGTTTGAAGAAGGATCTGTAAAGGCATTAGGGACAAAGATTGTGATGAGAGGAAAGACACTGAGCTTAGAAGATTATCTTTGGTGGCTTCTTCCCTCTCAATTCATCCTCTTAGCTTCCTTAGGAGACACCGACGAGGCAGGTGCACTTCCTGATTGCTGCGACTGGAGACCTTGTCTATGGTTAAAACCCACCCCATCAATTCACTCTGGGAGATCAAACAAGAATTTAGATATGCTCATTATGCCATTCTATTTCAAGAGAAATGTTAGGAGTCCGAAATAGAAATTGGCTGCTTGGGGAAGAAATGAGGCTTACCTTGTTCACTCTGGAGTTATTCGGGCAGGATATGTCAGATAAGTTTCATATGATATTTTCATTATGTGAGAGAATTTGCATTCTCCCCTTTCTTTTTCATTTTGTTAAAATTTCAGAAATACAGAAAGGCAGTATAAATACCAGATGACTTTCTCCTAGTGTTAACAGTTGGTAACATTTTGGTGTATTTGTTTCGGATTTTTATTTAATAGAAGAAATGAAACATCACAGATAAAGTTGAAATATACTATGTTTCACTTCTCAGTTCAAGTTCCCTCTCTCCCCAGAAGCAGTTTCTAATAGGAATTTATGTATGTCTTTTCATCTTTTTCTAAATGTACTTTTACTATATATGGATTTTAATTAAAAATTATTATATGTTGACAAACTGTAGCTATACAAAGTAATGTTATGATTTTTGAATAGAGTGTAGAATGACAAAATCAAGCCAACCAATTCATCCAGCATCTCAAACATTGACATCTTCAGTGATGAGAACATTTGAGGTCCACCCTCCAGTGAAACTGAAATAATTAGATGTATTTAACATGGTTGTGCAACGTCTTTTAAAAAAATCATACTTGGTTGTCTATTTAATTGAGGCTTTATACCCTGTGATTATCATCTTCCCATGTTTCATTAATTTGAGGACATGTACCGTGTTAAGTGTTCATTAACATAAATGACATACTGCATGTTACTTGCGTTTTCAATTTGTCTACTTTGATAGTATCTAGTCATGTTGATATAAAGACCAGATGACATTTTCACTTCTAGTTTTTGTGTTGTGTGCCATGTCTTTTTTAATGTACCTGGTTGCTAGTATAAATCCATTGTTGTTTCCTTAACGTTTGGTAAAAATCCTTATTTGTTTGCATGACTTAAATTGATTTGAAATTTAAGAATTGACGCTGACAGTAAGTTGAAATCTAACATTTGGCTGAACTTTCCATATTTATACTAGCACACAGTCTCAATGCTTTGTGTTCCAAAATAAGCTGCACCGGTATTGCAATGGGTATGGGATGGTTTGCAAGGGACTCCAGTAGGTGGCAGGGAATTTTTGGTTCAATTAACATATGCAGAAGTGCTATTGCTAGGGCCACTTTGAGAACTTGTTATTGTGGCCGGAAGTGTTGTTATTTTAAAAGTTTTTTTTTTTTTAATTTCTTTTGGTAACAGTTGTTTGTTTTCAATATTTAAAAAATATATTTTTTAGTTGTAGTTGGACACAACATCTTTATTTATTTATTTATTTTTATGTGGTGCTGAGGATCGAACCCAGTGCCCCATGTGTTCGAGGCAAGCTCTCTACCACTGAGCTACAGCCCCAGCCCTTGTTTTCAGTATTAAAGCAATGTCTCCATTAGTTTGAGAAAGTTACGTAAAGTGAATATCTGTAATATTATGTTTATCCCCGTCTTCTAGTTAGGTCTCATTGCTCCTGTTGCCTGTGGGGTGTTTTCATGTGAATATCTCATATTTGCCTCATTCAGAAGTCCTAAAATGGAACAACACGTCCATTTTTCATTTGACCCAATTCCCATTTGTGGGACCACAATGGTTTTCATGAAACTTAAAGTTTAATCCTAACGGCTCTTTGAGTTTCTATTTTCAGGCTTGCTTTTCCCCCTTAATGTCTCTCTTGCACTAATCTCTTCTAATCTCATTGCCATCTTCTTGGTCTAATTATGCTCACCTCTGGACCACGTGACCATTGCTGTTGCTTTGCTGAATGTGCAGCCTGCAGTTTACCCTACCCTGTTCCCTGTTAGAGTTTTAAAACATTACTAACAGCACACTATTTTCACAGAGGTCTTCCTCTGGACTTGTAAGGGCTCTGAAATTGCTATAGTCAAACTCAGATTCTCCCACTTACCAGCTGAATGACCTTCAGATTGTAAATGCTTCTTAGACTCAATTTCTGCTGTGTAAACTGAAGTAGTAATAATGGTAGTTATATGGTTGTAGGAGGCTTAAACCAGAGACTATACCTCCTATTCTGTAGCTGGCATGATGGACTTACCCAGATTTCATTGTTCTTAATATTGTGCTGCTCTTGAAGCATTCAGCCTTAACATTTAAAACACAAACCTGTTTTGTAATCAGATCAGTTTCTTTGGTCTTTTACCCTCCTCCCTTCAAGTCAAACCTGTACATGCGTGATATGTGCTCCTGTAAGTGTACACACCCCAGTTTTGGGTCCTTTCATAGTTTTTCATTTATACTGTCCTCCTGTTCTATTTTTACTTTGGGTGCTGGGCATTGAACTCATAGTCTTGCACAGGCTAAGCACGATTCTACCACTGAGCTACACCCCTGCCTCCTTATAGTGGCTCCTTTTTGTTTCTATTCTTCTTATCTTCTAACAATCCAACTTATACACACTCCCTTTCATTTGTTTGCTTCTTGCAACACTAACTTACAGTGATATATTTCTTTATTTGTCTTTATGCAGTGCTACTTGTTAGTTTACTAATTTGCATGTAGAAGCTCTTTCTTCATCTCAATTACAAGTCCCTTCTGGTCTGGCCCTCTATTTTGGAGTCAATCTGTAGCCTAATCATGGCTAAGGCTTATTTAATAATAACTCAGTAAAGCTTCTTACTTGGTAATGTTTATGCTTGGTGTGAAAAGGACATGAGAGAGTGGTCAGGAAAGTTTGACAAACAAATAGACATTCATATTTATTTATTGTGGACTGTGTGCTTGGTACTCCAAAAAATATAGTGATATATTCTGCATGTGCACACACACACACACACACACACACACAAACAGACATATATACACTTATGCTGGGCATACACAATTTTTAATTTAATCATTACTTTTTAGAATTTCTCTGTGACCTGGGTTTTGGAAGCAGATCCATGGTGAGATTGGTTAAGAAGTTGTTTAGCTGTTAGAGAGTATGGCTTGGACTACTGTGTTGGTGACAATGCAGATGTAGGGAAGAGGACCAATTAAAACAAAATCAGGAAGATGACAGGATGTGGTGATTGATTGGATGTAATAGGTAAGAGGGAGATAAGACTCAACCTGGACTATAAGATTTCTGACAGGGTCATCTGGGTGGATGGCCATGCCGATCCATGCTGTTCACAGAGGGCATGCTGGGAGGAGCAGCTGTGGGGAGGTAGTTAAAAGATATAATTGTTTTTAAATGTGTTGAGTTTGAGGTTTGTGTACATTAAGTGAAAATTACACTTGGTTGTCTGGTGGGTCTGGGATGGGGACAGAAAATTGGAGTCATCAGCTTGAAAGTGACAACTGCATTTGGTTTTGGTATTCTTTAATGGCAACATTTTCAGATTGGACAGTACCTCTTAAGTCTGTACTGTAAACATTTTGGCTGAATGATTTCATTAAGTTTTATTAGATTCCTATTATTTGAAAGGCATAATATGGGTTCTGGGCAGATACAAAGATGAATACTATCTACTTTCTCTCTTGGAACCTTAGATTCTATGGGTAAACTAAATAAAAATTGAAAGCAGAATGAACTATGAATAGAAAGGCAAATGAGGATAGCTTATGGTTGCTGATTTATAATGCAGAATTTGATGGCATGTAGAAAATTAGGAGGGGATGGTGTTGAAGATAGTTTATTTTGAAAGGCATTTATTTTTCTTTACCAGTAGCCAGAGAGTGGGGAAGAGATTGTCCAGGCAGACTCCTATGTGCTGTGTGATTTGAGCCATGTTATACTTGCGTCGATGTAGGGTAGGCACTGTATAAACATTGGGTGGGGTGGGTATGATTGTTCTGCAAATCTGTATATTTGGTTTTGTTGGTTCTGGGAGCCAAAGAATCTTTTAATTTATTAGAAGGCCATTAAAAGTCGGTTAATGCTATAAAACCATATTATCTTAATTTGTTTTGTTTCCATGGCATTAATACTGTATGAAATGCTTGCTTTTGATTGTTGGAGAATATGGGGCCGAGTTTAGGAGTGCCTTGGTAACTGTAGATGTACTACTTTCTAATGAACATTCTGAGATATATGCTGTTCTTATTATTTCTTCAGGACTAGGAATAAAATTCTGAGGTCTAATAAATCCAGACGTTTATTTGTTAATGGCAAAGAAGATTCTGTTCTGCAAAGAAGTGGAATTTCTTCCACTGTTTGCATTTGTCTTGTTTTGTGGTGCTGGGGATTGAACCTGGGGCATCCTGCATGCTAAGCAAACACTCTATCACTGAACTACAACCCCCACACTGTGTTTGCATTTTGTGATAGCCCCCTTGATGTTATTTGTCTTAAAACAGACAAAATACTTTTAAACTCTTTGCTTTTCTAGATCCTGAATGCTTATCTCTTAGCATTAAGGTATGTGTGAGTGACCTGCAATGTAGGGGAGGGTAGGATTTTCTTTCTGCATTGAAGTTCCACTCGGCCACATGAGAGGATATGCTGAGTGACTGCTTATGTAGGTTTCCAGTTACCTTGTAACTGTGCCTATGTGAAGACACTGAAGAAATGTTGACAAAATACATTGATCTGAATGCTTGTAATTTTTCTCAGGCTGTGATCTTTTTTAAAGATAGAATTCTGGTGTAATTGGTTTTATTTTCCTGGTTCTGGGATCAAACCTAGGGCCATGTGCTTACTAGGCAAGTGCTCTATCCCTGGGCTACACTCCCAGCCCCACAGTTCTTTTGTAATTGTACCAGAAGACTCAGAAAGACTTTCTAATTAATTTGAGGTATGCTGATTTACAGTCTTTTTGAAGACTACTTCAGATTCCTTTTAAACTATTCATATCAACTAATTTTGTTGATGATATAAAATGACATTTTGGATTGTTTCTCTTCGTTTGTAATGAAATCATTTCTTTCTTTTCTTTCTTTTTTTTTTTTTTGGTAGGACGTAGTAACGAATGAGAAGATTTAATAAGTAAGTGCATTAACTACAAAAATTGAAGCTATTCTGATATCTCTAAGCATCAGCATCCATGTATCTTTCTTCCTTTCCTCTTTCTTCTTCCTTCTCTCCCTTTCTGTATTTATTTACTTTTTTATTTTGTGGTACTGAGGATTGAAGACAGGGACTCACACATGGAAGTACATCTCCCACCTTTTAATTTATTATTTTCAGAGGGTAGTTCTCAGTTGCCCAGGCTGGCTTCAGTCTTGCAGTTTTCCTGTGTTAGCTGGGATTATAGATGTGAGCCACCATGCCTGGTTTATTTCTATTTTGATGCTGGAGATTGAACCCAGGGCCTTGCACTGCTAAACCACTGGGCTATATCCCCAGTTATTTTGTTACATTTTTCTTTAAAAAAAAATTTCTCTTGCACATTATTAGAAGTAAGAACGTATATAAAATGAAAATCTAAGGAAATCTTTGTCCTTTTTTTTTTTATTGTGGTGCTGGGGATTGAAACCAGGGCCTTGTGCATGTGAGGCAAGGACTCTACCAACTGAGCTATAACCCCAGCCCTCTAAGGAAATCTTTGTGATAACTCAGTTAATGAGAAGGTGAAATCTAGTTGAGAGAGTCATTAGCTATTTTTGATTATTCATCAGCAATTGCTACTGGAACTATGTTATTTCCTATTATTTTTCTAGCCTTTCAATGGTTGTAAGTAACAATTCTATAGAAGTATCACTTCTTCATTGTTGGAGGATCTATCCATATCTTATATTACCTTGGTTCATTATTTTATATGTATATAAATGTACTTACTATGTTTATGGATGTAAACAAAACTTTTAACAGTAAAATACAGAACAGACAGTGTGCATGTAAGTGTGTAGCTTGATGCATTTTTGTGAATTGGACATACTTGTTGAAATAGTTTATTTTGCAAGTAATTTTTCTAGGTTTGTGTGATGGGAACAGATATTTGTCTAAACCTTGAATTTAGAGGTACATTTTATTTATTTATTAGTTGTTGATGCACCTTTATTTTATTAGTTGTTGATGGACCTTTATTTTATTTATTTACATGTGGTGCTGAGAATCAAACTCAGTGCCTCACACATGGTAGACAAGTGCTCTACCACACAACCCCAGCTAGAGGTACATTTTAGCTTGGCAGAAGATGTGTGGCTGTTCTTCTCTATGTTAATCAACTTTCATTACTCTATCGAATATCTAAGATAATCAATTTATAAAGACAAAGCTCTTAGTTTTGGAGCTCTCAGTTGCTTTTGGGCCTGTGGCCAGGTATCACATCGTGGTGGGAAGTATGTGGTAAAGCCAGTTGTTCCTCTGATGGCCAGGAAGAAGAGAGGAGAGCCTGAGGTCTTAAGGTCCATTTGAGGACCCCGCCCCCCCCAATGACCTGACATTCTCCCACTAGGTCTCACCTCTTAAAGGTTCTACTACCTCACAGTAGCTGGGAATCTACTGGGGGGGGGGCAGGCATTCCAGATTCAAACCATAGCATCACCTCAGGTGTATTCAGGCTTAGCTGCTCATGGTCATGATCTACAGACCACGGCACTGAGGACTTGAGATCCTTCAGTCTGCCTAATTTTCAGACGGGAATCAGGATCTTGCCCTCTTCAGCTTCCACAGAGCCACAGCAGGTTGTCTTTTTATTCACGTCTGCATCCTTGTAAAAGGCCTCATTTTTCACAGAAGGACTTCAGATGTGTCTGTAGGAATCCAGCAACTCAAGTAGGTACTCTCCCTGCTGTTCAGTATTTGTCAAAGTCTTTGTTTGAAAGGAGCGGTATTTAGGAAGGAGTGTATAAAGCATGTATACATCATACATTACACTAGATATTTTAAAATACACTCCTGGATCAAGCCAGATTAGCAAGAGAAAGTGTCCTTATTTTATGTAGTTTTATTGGCATACCAAACAGACTTCTATTGAATCATTAACTGGCGTGATTTTTGTTGGTGTTGTCATGGCCAATTCTTGGAAATCCCCTAATGGTGTTATGATCGCCTAGCCCCACCACCCACTATTTTTTCCTTCTTAAGTAGAGCAACAGGTTCAGAGCCAGTGATTGTTGCCTATCTTAAGTGAATTTTCCCTTAGGTTTCTCTGTTCCTTCCGAACAGGCTGCACATCTGCAAAGAGGGTAAGGCACATTGCAAATCTCGCTTAAATCCCTTTTGCTAGGAAACCATGTTTGTGAGCTCATTTGTGTCTTTTTACATTATGCACATGAACTATTTTAATTAATTTTAAAAATTGCAATACTAGAGTTGCAGGTCATAACAAGGTCATACACTTGTTCCTTTAATTACTTGTTTCTAGTTCAGCTGATATTGGTGCAGTGTTGAAGTTTCTATTGTGCCAAGCAGTCCAAATATCCCACAAAGTGATCCTGACGTCATTTAATGGCAGTAGAGGCAGAGCAGCACGTACTTATTTCAAAGGGTTGTGGTCTTCAAAGCAGCTCCCCAGCTTCATAACTCCATCTCCACAACTGCAGCCCAAGCTGTGCAGCTGGTGGTCTCTGATAAACTATTCAGCAAGTTCTCCAAAGACATTTTTAACTTGTGATCATTTGATATTTTTACACATCTTTTACCATAAATATTTTACTTTAATTTCCTACTGAACGTTTAAGAAAAACAGGATGGAGGATGTGCATGTGGAGCAGAGCCCCATAGATAGAACTGAGTAGGCGCGCACGTGCCTCCTCTGCACCCAGCTCTACAGGGGAGAGAGACGTGGTTGCTATCCATAGATTGTCTGGCTTTCTTAAAATAATGTTTTCTAAACCTTTAAAGCCTCTGTACCATTGGGTTCTTCTTTGTGGTGATTATAACCACGAGACAGATTTGGCCTTAGAGGAGATGTTGTGATTTTTTTTTACTAAATAAGGATAAAGGTGTAGTCAGTTGAGATTTGCCTCAACTTCATTCTTCTGTGTGTTGAAGTCCTCATGTTCCTGAAGGACTGGCTCAAATACCTCTTCATCCCGGAGCTTGTCACCCTTTTAGCTGTACTGTAAAGTTCAGTGGCATCATCCAACCTAAAGTCATTGGATAGAGAAGCTGAAATAGGTCTGGTTCATCCGTTAAGTTTTACAGATGGGAAACCTTTAGCCTGCTAGGGTGTGGGCCTGGGCATGTCAGTATTGCTGAGAGAACCCGTACAACCCAGGCTACAGCCCACTTTCCCTGGCTCCACTGCAGTTTGCTTTCCATCCTGGGAACCTGTCCTTTTAGAATACTCTGGTTGGGGGCTGGGGTTGTGGCATAGTGGTAGAGCACTTGCCTAGCATGTGTGAGTTTGATTTTCAGCACTGCATATAAATAAATAAAGAAAGAAAATAAAGTTACATTAATAATTAAAAAAGAAAAAAGAATACTCTAATTGGAAATATTCTGCATTAACCCAAGTTTTAAATATATTTTTCTGATTTTATATAATTTAAAAGGCAACTTACTGATTTTGTATTTAAAATATTCTTACTTTGAAAACCAGTTCCTCTGTGTAATAAATCATTTTTATAAATGTGGTAGTTCAGAAGGACAATGACAGAATGACTCATTTTGTGGTACTGTCTGAAGATGTTGGACAAAGTGGGTTTACAAGTTGGGGATCACACAAATTAGACCCAGACTCATGGAATTTAGTTAAAATCTACCAGTTTATTGAGAATTGAAGGCTGTCAGTCATTGCTGTGGGCATTGAAGACATGGCTTTGAGCCAGCTTTGTGTAGTACCTGCTGTCATGGAGCTTACTTGGTAAGGGAAGAGCAATTTCTAACTTGAATATCAAATTATTCCATTCTTTGGCTAGAGCAGTGGGATTACAACAGCAGAAAAGTTCTTCACCTGCCTTTATAGAAGGTCCTAAATAAGTCAGATGAACATGTTTTATTCAAATAAAGAATTATGTAACCACAGATTCCATGGACTTAGCCATACAGAGAAAGCTGTCTTGATCCATAAGTAGCATATGGAATAATCAGAACAGGAGCTTTGGAATGAAGGTACTTGACTTCTCAGATCTCATTTTGTATGTATGTGAATTGGTACTATGACACTTTGTAGATAGCCAATGAGATTACTAAGGTAAAAAGTGACTGTCCTAGCATATAAGAGATGTTCAATAAATGGTTGCTGCTATTATTGCGGCTATCTTGTTGCTATGGTGTTTAAGGAAGTAAATAACAGATGTGCTTAGGTTTCTTAGATACCTTATTTTTTTTCCTACCACCACAGTTCTTTACCTTATATCAGTATGTTTTTTTCTTGTGGCACCACAGATAATTAAGCATAATGACATGCTGCCAAGAACATACTTGGGAAGTTAAGTGAAATTGCACTCTAAAATGCAAATCAGTGAGAGTGATATTACTTTTAGGAGGCACTGTGCCCAGGGTTAGTACCGTGGGCTGGGTTACCTTGGCAGCTTAATTTACCTATCAGTACCTGAATATTCTTATTTGTAAAATAGATGTACAAGTATGTCCCGGTTTTACAAAGTTATGGAGAGAGAATGAGTTTACATGGGTGAAGTGCTTTAGAACACTTTTTAAAAACTAATTCTATTAATTTTTATTCATTATTCTCTCAAGTAGTATTGTTTGCTTGTTCTTTGCTGTTGATCACATTTAATTGAGAAAGTCTTGATTCTGATTTGCAATTAAATGTGATCAACAGCAAAGAACAAGTAGACAATACTACTTGAAAAAAAAACTTCATTTGTTTGTAACAAATCTGAGTCTGATTTTAATTTACCAGTTGTGTAATAACCTTTGCTTTTGTATTTTTATTATGGAAAGTAGTTGTGAGTATTTTAGTTACCAACACTTTTGCACCTGTTATAAAAATGTGTCAGTCTGAAATTAGGGACAAAAGGTTGCCTCTGCAACAGTCGATTTGTTGGAGAGACTGAGTATCTTGTTAATCATAACTGTGGGGTAATAAGTAGAGGTAATCAAAATATTTAAGGAAGTGTAGATAGTTATGGAAAAAGAAAGTTCTTACTCTTGAGTAATTAGAGTTGGACTTGGTATTGTTATTGTGAATATTCTTGAAGGAAGAGCAATTTTGTGAATCTGAAGTTTTTCTTAATTGTTTTTATAATAAAAGTGTTTTAATCAGCTTTTTTTTTTTGCTCCTGTGACCAAAAGACATGACAAGAAAAATTTTGGAGGGGGAAAGTTTATTTCAGGGCTCAGAGTTTCAGAGGTCTCAGTCCATAGAAAGCCGGATCCATTGCTCTGTGCCCAAGGTGAGGCAGAGTATCAAGGTGGAAGAGTGTGGTAGAGGAAGATGGCTTAGGACATGGCACTAGGAAGCAGAAAGAGCTCCACTCTCCAGGGACAAAGGCATATCCCCAGTGACCCACCTCTTCCAGCCACACCCCACCTGCCTATAGCTACCACCCAGGTTATCCTTCTCAGTGGGCTAATGCACTGATTATGTTGAGGCTCTCATAGCCCAATCATTTCACCTCTAAACTTTTTTGCATTGTCTCACACATGAGCTTTTGAGGGACACCTAATATATAAACCATAACAAAAGTGTTTTTTAGAAATTTAAAAGTGAAAATCCAGATGACAAAATGGCTTGTAAGGTGCTCTGTAATGTAGCCTGTCTTGCTTTCCCACTTCAGGGTCATTATGTTCTAGCTGCACCTCCTTTGGACATCTTGGGCCTCTTTATTCCTCAGTGTGAGCTCATGAAGGACCTTCCACTGTTCTTCTCTCACCAATGAATGATTTGGATCTCAGTTTAATTTCATCTTAGAGAAACTTCCTCTTTTACCCAAAGACAAATATGCCTCCTCTCTACTTATAGTCATTATTCTCTCAAGTAGTATTGTCTACTTGTTCTTTGTTGTTGATCACATTTAATAGTATTTATTGGCTATTTATCTATTTGGGTACTTGTATTTTGGCTTTTTTTGCTTGGTGGATATTAAGCTCTATAAAGGCCAGGGGTGGTGCCTGTGTTGTTCATCACAACAAACCTATCACCTAAAGGCAGTGGCTGGCTCACAGTAAATAGTACATATTCTTAATGTTTAATGACTTATCAAATGGATACAACAATGGGGGAAGTTAACAAATGTTTTCTATAAATTAGCAATTATATTAAATTAGAAATTACATTAAATTAGCAATTATATCAATCTTTGTAGGCCTTGTCGTCTCCTGTTGCGGGTACGATGCCATTGGAACACAAAAGTAATCATTGATAATACATAAATGAGTGAATATGGCTGGACTCCAGTGAAGTTTTATTGCTGGAAGAAGGTACTGGGCCAACTTACTGCAATTTGCTGACCTCAGAACAGATTGCATATTGGATACATAAACTCATTCACATCTGGAATGATGTTATTGGGCCTAATGACTAAGGTTTCAAAGGGCAAGCAACCTAAGCAGATAGAACACTTGGGCTGCATGTGAACGAGAATTAATATTTATTGAGTGCTGCTGCAGTCTGGCTGGGCACAATTCAGGAGCCATTTGTCAAAAGAAGCTAAAAGAGGCTGTAACAACCTATGGTCCTCAAGCACCCTTCACTGTAAGCTTGGTCAAATCCATTACCAACTTGAACATGACGCCAGCAGATTGGGCTAATATGTGTAAAGCTGTGCTAAATGAAGGGCAATACCTGTTATGGAAGGTTGCCAATGAGGAATTTTGCAAGGAGTCGGCTAGGTGAAATGCCTCAGTCTGGCTGGGCACAATTCAGGAGCCACTTGTCAAAAGAAACGAACTTTATATTTAGAACACAACACCACACCACATAGCTCCTCAGGAAAAACCCTCAGAGCCCAACTGCCACCACCGGCTTCCCACAAGCCTCTCAACCTCCCCCACTCCTCCTGCTCTTGAGGCCTATTGGCTGGGTCGCGTGGACGGAGCCAAAAAAAGTCCCCCAATGAGCAGCTCCATGATCTGAAAGGGCAGGGAAACAGCCCAATGAGCCTCACCGCAGAGGAACCAATCAGTTAGCAGCTAGAAGTTTGCTGGGGCCGCTGTGAGCCAATCATCAGCTGGCAGCTGGAAGTTTGCTGGGGCCCCATTGGGCTGTGGCTCTCAACATCGCGCTTACTACATGCCACATATATGGAAACTAGGGACTAAAAGCTGATGATGGGCAAAGGCTTTAGTCCTTGAAGCTAAGAACTGCCTATAGCTACCGCGCAGGTTATCCTACTCGTTGGAAAGTAGACAAGCCAGCGATTATGTTACATGGTTTTAGTAATGTATGTATAACATAGTGGGAACAGAGATGAGGCCATACCATAGAACAGAAAGATGAGTTTTAAGAAGTTGCTTACAAAAATAGAGGACAGAGAGAAGGAAACCAGCTTCACTGAGCACCTTCTCCTTGTATTATTTTTTCTGCTTCTTGGCAAAACTCTAAAGAAGGTGTTATGAGGACCTGGAGCTCAGAGAGTTAAGAGAGGTAATACATGTGACATTAGGATTTGAGGACGTAAAAAGATTTGTTTTTAAAGCCAGACTGAAGTCCAGATCCCTGCCCTGCCTCTTTCTTTACTGACTTGGGTAAGTTGTTGAGCTTCTTAAGAAGGCTCTTATGAAGATCAGATGTGAGTCTTATAGATCACGGAGCAGGGAATTGCTTAAGTGTTCAAGCAATGACACGGTTTTATTAATGTTAAAAATATGGTTCAGAACCAGATCTGGATAATTAAAAAACTCACTCTTTACCTCTCCTTTTGTATTTACTCTTCTCATTACATTTCATTAAAAGAACACACTTTGTCAAAATTTGTTAATTGCCTTAATTAAGTTAAATACATACCATGATGTATATTTCATGGACCTTGGAATAGACACATTGTTAACACTGAATAGTTTGTAGAAATTATTCTGAGAAATTATTCTTTAGAAAAGGATTCAAAGTGAATTCTTTTTTAGATATGAAGGCATTTTGACATGACCCAAGCTCTTAATTTTGTTCTTTTTAACATCCTTTGCTTATCAGTTTACCTAGTTTCATTTTATGCATCTTTAAAAATGCCAACAATAAAAACTGTGCCTCTGTTAGGAACCTAGGGAATCATGTCTTGGTCTCCTTTTACACATGATTCCCTTGAGGAGATGTCTGTGTCAGAGAGGACGTCTGTTTCCTTGGTATTTACAGTGCATGGTACTGGTTAGGTTTTTTCCCTTTCCAACCACTTATTTCTTTTGCTTTCCTTGGTTCTGCCCTTGACCTATCTTCCTACCCTACAACCCCCACTTTAATCAGTCTGGTGGAGAGGATGCATTCTGATAGCAATTTTACATTTCTTCATTTTGCTAGCATGATTATGCTTTCTTCCTGAATTCATTCTCTCTTGGCTGGATGGCTTCTGCAATTGTTCTAATGAGTTAATTTTCTAAATCACATTTTTTTTGATATATTTTTTTTTAGTTGTAGTTGAACGCAATATGTTTATTTTGTTTATTTATTTTTATATGATGCTGAGGATCAAACCCAGCACCTCCCACCTTGAATTTATAATCCTCCTGCCTCAGCCTCCCAAGTCCCTGGGATCACAAGCAATTCTAATCTTATCTCCCACTTTTCATTCCAACATTTACCTTGTGTTTTATCCCAACTGTAATAAACAGTTTCCTTAACATGTTCTGTGCTTCCCACTTCCATATGTTTGCTCAATCTGTTGGGTGGCAGCTTAGATTAATGCTTGGTCTCTTCAGTCAGATTCTTGGTACTTTGATAGTTTGAAATAACATTTTATTTAAAAAAACTCCCTGGGCTGGAGTTGGTGTCCATTTTGCTTATCTCTACTCTAATTCCCTGATTGATCAAGGTGGTCACCAGGGAGGTGAAATTTAGAGCTCAGCTTCCTCATGCTGCAGGGTTTATTGTCCACCATCATCCCTCTCTAGGTTTCTTGCTTGCATTGTACAGTGGACCCTCTTTATCCAGGAGTCCTGCATCCATGGGTTCAACCAATCATGGCTCAAAAATATTGGGGAAAATATTGCATCTGCATTGAATGTGCATAGAACACTCTTTTCATGTCATTATTCCCTAAACAATGGAGAAAACACCCTTTTACATACTTTTTGCATTGTATTGGATATTATAAGTAGTCTAGAGATGATTTAGTGTACACAGGAGGAGGATGTGTGTAGGTTCTATGCATATCCTATACCATTTTATATAAGGGACTTGAGCATGTATGGGTTTTGATATCCTATGGGTCCTGGAATGAATATCCCACAGATACTAAGGGGTAAGTACAAATACCTTAATCATTTGTTTCCTGTCAGCCCAGGCCCTGGTGCTTCTATTTGTCTCCTTTGGTTCCTGCAACCCTCTCTATCTCAAGTCTCCCTTCCTGGGGATGAAAGCCTTGCCCCTGGAGTTGAGTCCAGGGCCAGTGGCTCTATCGGATGCCTTCCTTGCTGGTGAGCACCCTATCTACCTGATTCCCAAGCACCCCAGGATTCCTTGTTTGTCCCCCGGCCTGTGTCCGGTCCTCATCTCCACATTCGTTAGATGTTTGCCTTCCTCCTCCAGCTGTAGGTGGCCTCTCCTCTCCATCCTCCCCTCCCATCCTTTCCGGTCTGCAGATTATGGACCAGCTCCAGGATCTCTCCCCTTCCTTCTAGCTGCTTAGATCATGCTTCACAGCCAAGTTCTGAGAAGGGGAAATACTTCAGTGATGATTTTATACAGAGACTTTTCTGTATGTGGCTCATGAGCCAATTTACTTTCTCATCACAGCCAACATTGGTGGAAAAATGTAGCTCTGTAGAACTTTAAAGTTCTGACGGTGGTGGACAAAAGTTAAGAGGGACATTTTAGGACTTTATCTGGTGAGAGCCATAGCTAAGTAGGTATGACACATGGCAATTTCCTTGTCAGCCTACCCCATGTTGCTTAGAGGAAGGACTCTCCATTGTGGACCCAGGTCATTTGCAGTGACTTTGCATGAAAGGTGACCTTGCTCAAGGACCAGGGCAGATCCGGGTTTAGGGTGGATCCGGGTTTAGGGCGGATCGGGGTTTAGGGCCGTCCAGGTTTAAGGTGATTCCTGCTGGGAATAGGGCGTATCCTGCTGCCTCAGGCGCCTTGAGTTCCCCTTGAGTTCTCTCGGGATTCAGAGAGTATTTGGGATTCAGAGTCTGGTGGAGAGCGTGGATTTTGTCCAGAACGTGCGTGCAGAGTGCCGGTGTGAGTTCGGGAATAAAGAATTGCTGTTTGAATCTACAAGGCTTGTGAGTGGCTCGTGATTTTGTGCCCAGCCAGACTGCGGCATTTATCCCTTCCATAATACCGACTCCCCTTTTTTTGGATATGAACAATTGCTGTGTTCTGAATATTTATTTCAGGAATTGTGCAAACACAACTTGAATACTGTGACTTCATCCTCCTTCACCCCATCAAGTCACATTCCTAATTTATCAAATTCAAGAGCTACTACTGTTAGTTGGTAGAACCTGTTAAATTTCTCAAATTCAAGAGCTGCTGTTGTTACTTGGTATAAGGTATTTCATGGCGCAAAGGGATTTGAATATACTACTAGTACAGAATTTTGGATTTTCTTTAAAGTGTTTCATAATGGCATATGACTTAGATATGCTTGGCCCTTAGACCCCCTGTATAAGCAGGCTCATTGTGAGATTTTGCCTTGTATTAGCCTTCTCAAGCCTCCAGGGCAAGAATTCATGAACTGGTATGTAATCAGACTTCTATCTTCTAAACTCATGACCTGTTTATACTTCAGTACAGGTTAAATATTCCTTCTCCAAGATGCTTGGGACCAGAAGAATTTTGGGTTTTGGATTTTTCAAAGTATGGAACATTTTTGTTTATGTTATATCTTGGGGAAGAAATCCAAGTCAACACACAAAATTCATTTATGCTTCATATACAATTTATACATCTAGCTGGAAGATAACTTTAGATAACATTTTTAATAATTTTATGCAGGAAGCAGAGTTTTATGGTATAGAATTTCCGACTTGTGATATCTCAAGGTACTCAAAAAGAGTTTTGGATTTTAGAACATTTTGAACTCATGTATTCAGATTAGAAATGCTGAAGCTGTATTATTTATGCAATTTAAACAATAACTAAAACATAAATGTCAGCTTTTTAAAATAAAAAGTACCTGTGGTAATGGATACCCAGCTTAATGCATGGTGCTTAAGTTTAAGCTCTATTTCACCAGCATTTACTAGTTCAGTAAAACTTTTACAAGAAGATACAGAAAGTAAGACAAACCAGTGTCTGTGTGTGTCTCCCAGGATAGAATAGCTTATTTTTTAGTATATTATGTGACCAGAGGATTTCCTTAAAAAGTTGGATGGTGTTCTGCATTACTACCATTGGTGTGTTCCTGATTCCCACCCCCTGTCTATTCAAGGGTCATCTGATGGAGAACAGCCTAGGAGATACATATTGGGAGGTAAAGGAAGAATGGAGGTACTGTTGGCATTGAATAAGTTAAGTACTCAGGGTTTCTCACAGGTGTTCCTATTATGACCACTTCCAGGAGATGATGGCAGAGAGTGCTTTTCCATACTTAAATCCTTGTGTGTGTGTCTCAGAATGAATCTTATTCATCCTGAGAGACACACACAGACACTGGCTTGTCTTACTTTATGTATCTCCTTGTAAAAGTTTTGCTGAACTAGTAAATGCTGTGGATCTGGTCTTCCACCCATTTCATCATCAAATGCACTGCCTGGTAGAGTGTGAAGCCTCTGGGCTGCGGTTGGTACATTTATGGTAAACACCAGAGAGTTCCTGCCCCATGAACCAGTTGGCAGTCTTACATAAATGGTGGTGCAGGTCACTGCTCCCATTGCTGGGGAGGAAAGTGTTCAAGGCTAGTTTTTTGTCTCATCTGTGTACAAGATCTGCTTTTGCTAATGCATCTACATTATCTCACTGTTAAAATGGCTAATTCTGGACAGGGAACTGTTGAGACAAAGTCAGTGAGAACAGTTTTTCTTGGTTGAGAGATAAAAGATAATTAATTAAATTTGGGCTCCCTATGGCTGATTTGCTGGATTGACATAAGAAAACTTTGATAAGGAACTAAAGAATAATTTTACAGTATAAACTTTTAGTCATCTAAATTTGCAAAACCATTGAAATTCTTTCTGTAATAGAAAATTGGGGATAAAATAAATCTTTCACTGAGCTGAAATGTATCATGTAGAAAATAACCTTTTCAGTTAATTTTAAATTGGATCAGAAGAGAGTTACTAGCTACTTGGCTAGAACATAGTTAAATATGATACATGATGTTTTTACTTGTTTTTAATTTTTCTATCTTTACAAATGATTGAAGGGAAAAACCCATAGTTATGTGTAGGCATAAGGGAAATTTGTATCGCTGCTTCAGATCATTAACTAATAACTAGATATAGACAGTCTGTTCATTTATAGAGAATCAGGGAGGTTGGAATGGAATGGATTTCCCTTGGGAATAATTGAGTCCTTTTTTAGGTAATTAAGTATAAAGTAATTAACAAGTAGAAAAAGGGATGACAGTGATATTCATGATCATGTCAAAAGCACTCTATTTATTAAACAGAATTTATCAATAGTTGCTATATAGTGGTTTGTGTTTTTAATGCCACTTTTCCCTAAGTATGGACATGTAGGGTTATTTTAGAACTGTTCTAGTGAATTTTTTTTTTTTGTTTTAAGTACTATGCCTGTATTTTCATGTGTATTAGTAAAACATAACAAGCTCTTCAAACACATGGTTTCACTGTATTTATTTTAAAAGGTTCAAATGTAGGTATTTAAGTTAAAAAGTTGGATTTAAGAAAAATGTGATATAAAAAGTAGTTTTTAATGTAAAAATTGTGAGGACAGCATATAGAGGAAAGTTGGAATTACTATGTAGATTATTGATGACATAGCAGCTTCTGTTTAACTTTATTGAGTTGGTGTATTTGAGAGTACAAGTAACCTGGGGAGCAGTGTTTAGAGTGGAGGGATAATTTTGCCTGGAAGGTTGAACCCTAAGTCTTCTCACTGAGTGGGTGATGTGATCATGTTGCACTGAGGCTTTTCTGATTTCCTTTTAGTCACTGTTTAGCAGGGTGTGGGGCCCACTCCCCCACTACCCAGTGTGCTCCTCAGAGCAGGGAGAGGATCCCTCTCTCTATGATCCTAGCCCCAGGCCTGATAGTTGCTCAGTAAATGTTCTTTGTATATGTGCAGTTACCATTCAGTCAGTCTAACCAGAGTAAAGCTGAATGTTTAATCAGTCCCTATAGACAATTTACCAGATAGCTTTTGTGTGTAGACAAGCTGTAGATTTTTTGTGCAGATAGCTTTAAAGGATTACATTTTTAAAATAAGAACTTGTTTTTCTTCTTGGTGGTATCACTGTGGCTCTACCTGGACAGGAATCTTGAGTCAGATGGGGTAGAAGGGACAGTGGGATCGAGACCTGGGTCTGTGCTGTTCTCAAATAAACAGGAAGGGTAAGATGGAGCTGCAGCTTGCCTTAGAGGGCTGTGGGTCAGAAGAAACAATAGTGTGTAAGCACCAATGCTGTTAAGTTCTACAGAGTGATTTTTTTTTTTCATGTGCCATAGGTATCAGCACATGATATAAAGCCTAATGTAGAGGCTTTTGTATTTAATGCCCACCCACCCTCTGCTACCCACCCTCCATCACTTGATATTCCCCCTTTCTCACTTAAAAAACAAACTAAAAAAAGCCCCATCAACAAATAACAGAATAGAAGCCTGCTTCTTGTTTACCTCAACTCTTTTTTTTCGGGGAAGAATATGGATTAATATTTTTGTGCTATTTATAAAATACTTTTTCTGACATGCATTGGTAATTCCAGAATACATTCTCTTGGTGATTAAAAACATAGGAAAAGAAAAATAGATAGGATTTTTTCACTTGATGCTGTTTTTTTAAAGGAGTTGATAGTAGTATATGATTCTGCTACATTGAAAGGAAAGTGTGCAAAGAAATATGGTCAGGTAATTCTGATCCCACATTTATGACTGTCACACATGACAAGGTTTATTGACTATTATCACCTGCCAGTGTGTCAGTTTTCCATCTCTGTGACAATGCCTGAGATAAACAACTTCAAAGGAGGAGAGGTTTATTTTGGCCCACCATTTCAGAAGTTGTAGTTCATGTTGCTTGGCTCCATTGGTTTTGGTCTTAGAGCAAGTCAGTACATCATGGCAGAAGGCAAGTGCTCACCTCATGGTGACCAGTAACAAAAAGAAGAAGGGCTGGAGTCGCAATATCCACTTCACAGTCATGCCTCCAATGACCTGCTAGGCTCCGCCTCCTAAGGACTTTACCACTTCCCAGTAGGGCCATTGCCAGGTGACCAAGCCTGGTGACACATGAGCCCTTGGAGGGACTTTTAAGATCCAAACCATAATGGCCAGGTACTGTGAAAGCCATTTTATTTTCATAGTGACACTAGGAGGAAGACATTATCTGATAAGTGTCAGAGCTTGGATTTGAATCTAGGGATGATTGACTCCAAAGCCTAATGGTTGTCAACCATGTCTGTTCATTTCATTCCTTAGAGGTGTTGTTGAAATTCTCCATGTTTTAAAATTTTTTCAACATACACTGTGATTAGTGTCCTTATCTGGTGATTTTAGCATCTGGATTACTTGTAATATTTTTTTTTCTTTTGGGGAGCACTTTACCATTAAGCTACATATCTAGCTCTTTTTATTTTTTTTAAATAAAAATGAGAAGTTCTCTTAGTACAGGGTCTTACTGAGTTGCTTAGGTCCTTGCTAAGTTGATGAAGCTGGCCTTGAATCTGTGATCCTCCTGCTTTCAGCCTCTTGTGTCACTGAGATTATAGGCCTGTGCTACCAGGTCTGACAGTTTTTTTTTCCTCCCATTGGTTCTATCTCTTGGTATGTCTAGTAATTTTTGATTGAATATCGGACATTATATATGGAAAATTGTAGAGGCTCTGATGATACCTTCCCACACAGGATTTTCTTTAGCTTCTTGTAGGCAGTTGGAATAGAGATAATCATTTAACTTCTGTGAGGGATTCAGCTGATTAAAAGGCTATGTTTAGTCCAGTTTATTTTGAGTTCTCCCTTTCCCTATTGGTGGAATTCTTTAGAGGTCTCAACTGGGTATAGACCTTTAGGGGTCCCACTAAAATATGGTAGGATTTACTAGGGTCATTCTCCTTGCTGGAGCCTGTACTCCAGTGTTCGCCTTCCCAGTATGTTGAGACAGACTGTATCTCTGCTCAGTTTTTCATTCCCTTAGCAATTTCATTCTACCAGTGGTTTGGTTGTCTTTGCTGATGAATCTTGAATACTGTGAGAAGAAAGGCAGCTGGGATTACTGGGCTCACTTCTTCATGCCTTTCCTTTCTCTGGAATCTTGACCCCTCAAGTCCTAGCTCCTTCATAACCCAGTGTTTGTCATCCTACCTGTGTCAAACAAAGTCCCTGCCAACTTCTGTCTTCTAGCAGTTGTCTTCTCCCTACCTTCTTAACCTCTCATCTCCACTGCTTGTGAGTTGGGAAAGGTATTGGGGAGGCTGCATACAATATTGAGCGCATCCCAAGAATAGTTCACTTTTTCTCCATGATCTTGGCCATTCTAATTCTGCTTTGGAAGCTTTTAAACTTTTTTTTTTTTTTTTTTTTTAAATCTGTCCACATTTAATGGTTGTGATTTTTTTCTTCTCCTCTATTCCCTCCTCTTCCTCCTTACCTCTCCTTCATCATCATCACCATCATATCACCACCACCACCACCACCACCACCACCATCATCATCATCATCATCTATTATGGGTTAGGTACAGCATGAATTAGTCTTGCTTGTTTTCTTGTAAAACTTATTTTATAAGTTTAGTTATAACACATTGCATTTACATGTGTTCGACTTTTGAAGTTAACAGTTAGCCAGAGTCTGATTTTGGTAGAATTTTATAATGACATTTTTCAAAGAAGTAAATGATGTTTATATCTAAAAACAAATAGTTGAACCTAATTAAATTTGATTAAAGGGACTGTTAACTTAAAACTTTACAAAAATGATTTTCCCACTTTTGATTACAGAGAGGAATGTAGTTCTGTAATTTATTTTTTCAGAATTTTATTAAGATAAATGAAAAATAACATTTTATATCTTTCTGTTTTACATATTGAGTAATCTGGGTTTTTTTTTTCTTTTAACCCTGTGGAATTATTTTGAACGGTCATAGAATGAAGTTAGCCCAAACCATTTTGAAAAATTTACATTCTTTAGCTGTAAATACCCAAAGTTCCTTTGAGTACTTCATATATTAATGATTTCAGTGGAAGATACTCTTTTTCTTTCTATAATGAGAAACTTTTAAAGTTGAAAGTAAATAGACTAACAAGATAAACATAAAAGCCTAAAATTGTTTTCCATTAATTAATATAATAAAAGATGATCTCACATCCGAACTTGTATACCTTGATAATTCTTCTCTTTCTCAATCTAAATGCCTCATTTGTGTGGAATGTTATTACATGATGTGGTGGTACCAAGCAGGTGATTCCAGTACCTTAAAACATATTGCCTATCTTGTACTGCGTAAGATTTTTGATTTTTTTTAAAGGTTTGCAAGGGCAGAATTAAAAACAAAATTGTTTCATAAGTTTAACACATTTTATAACACATTGAATTATGAAATGAATGATAAGAACACACAGTTAAAAATGAGTTATCCAGCCCGTACGCATTATGGAATTCAGAGTTGCTTGTCTTGCCATCCTGCCAAGAACCTTTGAACACTGTGTTAGAAACCAGTGAAGAAAGAAACATTCAAGATGTTTTATTTCTAAAAAATATTTTTTTGTTAGCCTGTTGATGACAAGTAAGATTAGATAACGACAACTCTTATCTAAGAGTTTACTACATCACAAATGTTCCATCTAAGATGACCAACAGGAGTTTTAGCAACTGAGATTTACTAATAGCATTTCCTAGAATTCTTAAAGACAAATGGTTGAAAGAATGAAAAATGGGGCTGGGGAGGGGGGGCTGGGGCTGGGGCTCAGGCTCAGCCGTAGAGTGCTCACCTAGCACGTGCGAGGCCCTGGGTCTGATCCTCAGCACCATTTAAAAATAAATAAATAGCGGTATTGTGTCCAACTAAACTAAAAATAAATATTTTAAAAAAAAGAATGAAAAAGGCGTTTTATTCTAAAAGAAATACTTGTACTTTACTAAGTTTTGAAGTATTCAGAGCGACAAATTAATAGTTTGAAGCAAATAAAATGTTACAGAATTACTAACATTTGTTATTTTTTTGGGGGGGAAATTTTGTCTTCTGTTGTTTTACTTAAAGGGAAGCTTTTATATAAAAGTTTCCTGTAAATCTTATTTCTTTATTTAATGATGTTATAAAAGTAGTGAATCTAACAACGTCCTAGCCCTTGAGGTTGAATTTAACCTGAACCTTTCATCGTTTAGTTTTAACTTATGCAAAGGAATGGGGTCAGCATACCAGTTTCTGCTTTTTCATATTTTATTAGTAGACCAAAAGAAATATTGGTCAAGAGTTTGAGAATTTGTTTTTTTTGAATGGTCTCACTTTGTAGATTTGCGGAGGGATGGTTGTCATGAAGCTGAAAGATAGTAGCCAGGTGCAGAGGTACAGGTCTGTAATCCCAGCAGGGTCTGGGGGCTGAGCAGGCTCCCAAATTCAAAGCCAGCCCTGGCAACTTAATGAGGCCTATGTAACTTAGCAAGATCTGTCTTAAAATAAAAAAATAAATAAGGGCAGAGGATGTGGCTCAGTGTATAATCCCCAGTACCAAAAAAAAAAAAAAAAAAAGATAGTTTATTTAAGTAAAATGTTGTAATTCAATATCTTAATGAACTTAATAGAAAACTGGGAGAACTGCTGTGTAGGTATATTTTACTTTTTATTGATAGTTTATTAGTTCAAAACAAAAACCTCAAGAAAAATGAGATTAAAATGGTATTTTATAGATGTTGAATACAAAATAATTATTAAGACTAACAGCATATATTGTTTGAAGGAAAACATTAAACAACCCGATACAAAAAAATGTGAATTTAAAGTCTATTTGCTTTTATTATAAGACACATTTTTCATGAAAGAACCAGAGACATGAACTTTAATAACATCTTTGATTATAAAAAGGATTTACATTTTCTATTACTTTGGGTACTCAAACTTTATTATTAATTGGGATCCAGCCAAAACATGAAGACGGCATTTTTTTTTTTTTTTTTTTAGTTAAGGATAGACACAATACTTTATTTTATTCATTTTTATGTGTTATTGAGGACTGAATCCAGTGCCTCACATGTGCTAGGTGAGCGCTTTACAACTGAGCCACAACTCCTGCTCCAAGCATCTGTCTTGATCAGTAATTTCATGTAGCCACCATAAGCAGAGTTCAATGAAAGATAGTTATGCTTATGGAAACAAGCTTTTGTTTCCATGAAGGTATCTGAGATTTTCTTTGTAAGTTTTAAGTTAATTCATATTTTATACTTTAATACTTTTTTTTTTTTTTTTTTTTTTTTTTGTACCAGGGATTGAACTTGGGGCACTTAATCACTGAGCCACATCCCTAGCTCTATTTTGTATTTCATTTAGAGACAGGGTCTCACTGAGTAGCTCAGTGCCTTTCTATTACCGAGGCTGGCTTTGAACTCTCGATCCTCCTGTCTCAGTCTCCCAAGCCTATACTTTAATACTTTATTTCAGAGTTTTAAAATCATAATGATAATATACAAGGAAAACATAACCAATTTGTTTCTCACAACCTAGACTTTCGTTCCAGATACCAGGTAAGTGATATTATTTCCAATTCATTCTATGACACAAAACCCTCAACTTTGTCTATGGCTTTTTAATACATTGAAGACTTCACTGTTACAACTTAGTTTGTTTTTATTTTTTAGTTTATGATCTTTTTAATTTGGTGGTGGGGATTGAATCCAGGACCTTATCCATGCTAAACATGTGCTCTAAACTGACCTACATCCACAGGGTCATTGCTGTCACTTAATTTTCAATATATTGTGGGTGATATTGTGATGAGTTAGTTTGATCTCGGTGACCTAGATCCTTACAAGGGATTGTGGAATCTTCTAAAATTCATGTTTTCTGAGAACCATCTTTATCTTCCCCATGGTCAGACTGACTGCTCAGAGGACTTCTGATCAGAACTGTAGCTAAGTGTGTTTTCCTGTATTAGCCTTAGGTCAAATGTGTATTTTGTCTGTTCATCATTCACTCAGCATGCATTTAATGAGCATCTCTGTGCCAGGCATTATAAAACATGATTTATATTTATTTTTGTTCCCAAATAATTTATAGTCTAATGGAGGAGACACATAGATACTTGTATAAAGGTGTTAAATATGGTGATAGATTAAATAGGCCTTGAGATCTACAATGGAATTGTGGGCCATGGCTGCCATTTAATTTCTTAAACATTGTAATAATATGTATGGTTTTTTTCTGTGTTTAATTATAGAAAACTTCAATAAATATTTACTGTTAAATTTTCAAAGTGCCAAGAATAGAGGCTAAGAATTAATCCTATTTTATATCCCAACCCTCCTCTGTCTTCTACTTTTCATTCATTATTAATTTTTCAAGAACTATTGCCTAATATTTTAGGCAATAATTTTTAATAATTAAATTAATTTAATAATATAATTTAATAATAATATTAGGTAATTCTTCTTTTTTTCCCCTGTCATTAATGATGCTTTGTAAGTTTTCTTGTCCATGTATATTTTTTTCACGTGTATAAATTATGTGTGTCATGAAAATTTCCACAAGTAGAATCCTGGCTAAAGTTTATTTCTCTGGAGTGTATTTGCTGATTACTTAAAATCCTTAAAATTAATAGGCTTTGCTTTTAAAGATAACCAAAACCTTGGAAGGCTCGAGGGCTATTTGCAGTTGGCAGTAGGCTGGAAGATAAGTCATCTTAAAAATGTAACTGCAGCATCTGCAGAGGTCTGTCTCAGAAAGAATCTGAGTAGTTGCATTTGATTCCTCCTTAGCTCTCTGCCCCAGTGCCCCACCTCCTCACCTTGCCCCTGGAGCCGCTTCTGCCCACCTGTCCTCCCTATCTAAACATGCTCTCTCCAAATTGTTTCATATTCTATTTTTAATTTTTTTTTTTTTTTTGCACAGTGTGTCCTGTTGACCTCAGGCATAGTTCTGATAGTTAGAGCAAAGAAAATTGACAATGGGAGACTCTGCAGAGTAGTGTTTCCAGGGTCTTCCATGAGCTCCAAAGGAATGACTAATGTGGAGTGAGAGTTCTCTAGTTTTTAAACTAACATGCCTTTACTTGATTGCCATATGTCTCATCATCTCCCTCTGTTTCCCTTCCAACATTTTAGGATACCACCAAGGACCAGTTAGAAATACTCATGGTTACTCCACTCAACATAAATGAGAGTGTTCTTAGAAACGAATGCATATCCATCATTGAGCTCCGTGACTAGAACTTTATGAGTTTGTAAGAGTTGACCAGTAAAAAAAAAAATCAATAATGAAGTTGTAGAATTAAGGAGAAATGGATTTCCATCTCTCTGTCTCTCTTTTTTATAAATACACTTTCCCCAGAATTCCAATGCACCAAATTAGAACAAGTACAAAAGAGAGAACAAAAGGGGAGGAAAGGTGAAAATTCAGTGATTTCCAGTTTTCAATTTTACAGTACTTTGACAAATAACTAGAAAAACTGGATGAATTCATGTTTCATTATCTGATGCCAGCTTCCTGCAAAAGTCTTTTGTCCCTACCATTATAAAATCATTTTCCCAGCCACCATACATAGCAAATGATGCGGGAGGTCTCAATAGGCTTTGTTAATTTGTGCAGGTTCCCTTGCTGCCTGAATTTAGCTGTTCTCCCTGAGGTGGTCATTAAGTTGTTTGCGTGTCTGGGCAGGACAGCTGCTCTTCTAGCCAGTTCTTCATTCTTGATGAGTAAGATGGCAGGTTGCACCTTCTATCCTCTCTGCCATTCCTGTTGGTTTGATTGTGAGACCTATCTAGGGTGTAGGTCGAGTAATGACTCAGTTAAGTATACTCTCCCTGGGTTTTTACTTCGAGATGAATCTGTTTTTGTGGTTTTCTGTGTAATACTTTTTATTTGCATTTGGGATAATTCTGTTGGGTAGGTTTTAAGTAATTAGCTCTGGTCTCTTTTTATTGACTGTTTAAGTTCTTAGATCAGCTTGACTAATCTTGGAATCCCTATATTAAAAAGATAAGATCAAATTATCAATTCAGACGATTCAATGCTATTATCTGCATTTGTCATACCTTTGCAAAATTAATAGTTCAGAACAGGAAGCCAAAAGACTTTTGGCTCACTAAAATGTGTTACTGATTTCTGACTATAAACCCTTTATTTTATTGGGTCCTTGAGTTTCTTCTTTCTTTTCCATAACATTTGACTCTAGGGATTAGGGCAAATAAATACAGTCCTTGATCCATAGACACATTTAGCAAGATTTTAAGAACTTCTGCAACTGTGATTTTTCTCTTCAAAGTCTTGGCTAATTTGTGAACTTAATGGTTTTTACTTATGAAGTGTCATAAGTAAGAGTATGAGGAATCTTTTGAGACATTGTCACATGTTAATATGAGGAATTTATAATGCAACTGAAGAGAATTCACAAGGAGCAGATAAAGCAAAAGTATATATATATTTAAATAATTGGGAATTGATGTCTTAAGCAGTCAAGTAGAATCAGTGATTTAGCTCATTTTGTATAATGTGTAAAAATTAGGGAAGATGATTTTTCATTTCAAATCTTGTAAAGCTTATCAAGTGGTAAGGAAAAGTATTAGTAAATGTTTCTTCATTATGATATTTATAGACCTTCTTGATGTTGAAATAGTCAACATAGATTTATTAATTTTTGTCTTTCTGTTTAATCCTACCTTTGGGTTTAGAACTGGTTCTTAGGCTGCATGGAAGTCAGAGTCCTCTTCTTTTATACAAGGTTCTTTTTTCTTTTGCATGTATCTGGTTAACCACTTGGGCATACCCAGCAACCTTTAAAACTCTGTAATCATAGTCCCAAACACCCTTGTCTGCTTTTGGGTGGCAGTAATTTCCTCCCTGCCAACATATCTTTTACCAAACCCCCCCCCAACCAGACTTATGTTTAAAGAAATGAAGCTGAGAACAGACTCGGTATAGACAACCCAGTTGTGATGTGAGTGGGGTTTTTACCTGACATATATGCCAGTAATGTAAGCTTTTATTTTCAAATTGTTTGCTGGTCAGTGTTACTTAAGTAGGTTCAGATTTCAAGAGTCTATTGAGTTTCCAGTAGTAAGACTTGAGTTTGCCAAGTTGGAAAAAAAAAATCTTATCTGGTTGCCTTTTACTGCCTATGTTTGATATTAGATATAGGCTTATTTTTGCCTTTTACATATCACACAAAACAGTGAGTGGTTGCAGATTGTCTAGAAAGAGGGACTGTGATAGGGAGAAATTGGGCATGAAAGTTGATGCCAGCTTCTCGTATTACAACCTAGACTTGAGTAATAGCTGATTTTTAATTTTTTACAGAAAGCTGGATAAATTCCCAAGTATATTGGTTCTATTCTTGTTCAATCCCATCTCTTCTGTTTTTCAGATAAGAAATCTAGCCATCATTATAATGTACACAGTGGAATATCTCGAATGCTCTTGGTGTAGCATGTTTCAGGAGTCCCTGAAGTTAATGAGAATAACTGCAGAATAAAATATATAGACATAGATTTAGCACTTTAGAATTGAACTTGATTTAAAGAGTGAAATCTAGGTGTGTTTATAATTTGGTATTCTGTAACACCTCTGGCATAGTACTATGCAAATACATGAGTTTGTTAATTGTTTTATAACTATAAACAATATATAAATCATAAAATGACATGATTAATGTTGAACGTATCAGTAAACTCTAGGTTTTATTGTCCTGTCAAAAATGTGTTAAGTATCAGTAAACTTTAGGTTTTATTGTCCTTTCAAACTGTGGTCACTCAATTGTCGGCCCCTTTCTGAAACATAAAAACTGAAGCTGAAAACAGACCAAAAACTAGCTTAGGTAGAACAAACTAGAAAGCCAAAAGTGAAACCGATTGCATGAGTTGTGCTAGGGAATGCGGACTTCCTTGTTGGTGCAGGTATATTGAAGGAGAAATATCTAGAGCTCATTTCCTATTGATGTTGTGAATGACGTAGTAACTGCAGTCAAAATAGTGCCATTAAAAACTTGAGCATTCTTTTGTTATAGTTTGTGTAAATGGATTGGCTCATAGTTGCATACTTGATTATTTCTTAGGGTAAATTCCTTGCAGGTGAAATTATTGGTTCAGAGAGTATAAGCACATTTAGAACTTTGATACATTATCAGACGGTTTCTTTTTGCTAAAGATGCATGTTCTGATTCAATTTATATCAGATATTTATTCTTTTGATTCCTCTTTTATTGGAAATGTATTTTTGAGATTTTTTTTTTTTTTTTAACAATCGGAAACTGCAAGTTTGTTAAGGTGACCTTCATTTTCCTTTGTATAAATAAAAGTGTGGCACCCTCTGCTGATTTTGAAAGGAATTGCTGAATAGTAATTTTCAGGATTGAAAAAAAGAATGCCTTGTTGTCCCTCAGTCTTGCTATGATGCTCCTTTTTGCTCGTCATTAAGCAGTGTGACATTATACATGCAAATTAAACCCATATTTTGAAACAGGCTGAGGAACTCAAGTTGAGCAAATACCTCAAGAGTTGAAAGATATAGCACAGTGCATTCTATTCATTATAGAATTTTGGGGGGCAAGTTTCAGTATGATTTTTGCAGAGAAAAAAGGCAGAAATATCAGAGGGCACATGTAATTTTATGGAATTTAAAACTTATCACAGAAGTGCCATTGATTTCACCAGGTAGTTTTATTTAGAGCAGTCATGTGATCATGCATATATCTGAGAGGCTGCTGGCAGCTGTGAGCCGTTTGGACTGGAGGTGGGGACAGTCTAGTGTGACAGTCATTGCATTTGTTAAGTTGGCTGATTAGGGTCCTCAGGAGACACAGCTCGGAGGTACAGGAGACTGAGAGACAGAGAAATTATTTGTTTTCCAAAAGAGCATAAAAATTGAGACACAAATATTGAAAGAACAGTAGAATGAATAACTATATGCCTATGTTAAATCCAGCAATTTATAACATTTGGCCATGTGCAGGCTTGTGCTGTCTCTCTCTCTCTTCACTGAACATTTTTGAGTGACTCACAGAAATCATTACATCCTTAAATACTTTTACAAGTATCTTTCCAAAATTGGGATGTCAGGGGAGGGATGTTTAGGGAGATATAATCAGAAAAGTTTGGATTTAAGACTATAGATACTAGATTTTGTCATATCTCAATAATAACAGTCAAATAAACTAGAATTAGTTTATTTGTACAAGCTTGGTTTGACTGTTATTAATTTGTAGTTGTACAGTATTTCCGTTCCTTGACCCTTCTGAGATTTTTGGGAAGTGAGTTTCTTTTACCCAGACTCATTCCAGAGGATGTTAGTGGGAAGGAGTTTGCCTACTAGCCCTCCAAGAGGCTTTGCATATAGCAAATGCTATTAAATTTGAGATCAAAGCTTTTTTAAAACTTAGAAACTTTTTTGATTAGAGCAAAGTATCAAATGCACAAAAAAGTAGTATTGGAAATGGTTCTTGGCCAAGACAGTGACCCATGGGAGGCTTCTCTATGGGAAGAGAAAGGGGGATTAGAGCGGAGGTGGTCAGACTTCTCCTATCTGGGAAGGAGGCAGGCTCTGCAATCACTCCAGAACCCAGAGGAGAGGAAGTTTGAGAAAGCAGGTGCACAGGGAGAGCAATTATGGTCCAGCCACATGCCATGGTAAGAGTGAGCAGGAGGCAAGCCACTGGCACAAGCATGAACCACTTGCAGGAGAAGGGATCAGGAAATGCTAAAGAGCAGTGGGCATGGACACTGACCTTTAATAAGAGACTTTGCTGGCCTTACCTTTGGTCTGGTGAATGTTACAGATTATGATAAATGAGATCAGCTTCCTTCCTCCATTGACCAGGAGAACTAGGAAGGGAATGAGCGGAGGTATAAGATGAATAACAATGTCACACATAAAACACTTGATAGTATCATCATAACTAAAATTGGCAGGGTTCCACTTCACTCATTCATTTCTTATCCACTCAAAAAATAGCTTCTGGAACCATCTGTTACTCTGTCAAGGATTATTCTCAGACACCAAGGATCCAGCAGTGAACAAGACAGACAAACAGTTCCTGCCTGTGGTTTGTACCCAAGACAGAGAGCAGACAAGACACTCGGAATATATGTAGTGTATTAGATGGTGGTGAGCACAGTTGAGACACAGTGGGAATGGGTGTGTGTGTGTGTGTGTGTGTGTGTGTGTGTGTGTAGACAGTAGACAGGGTGGCCAAGGAGGCTCCCCAGAGAAAATGCCCTCTGAAACCTGAACCGCAGTAGCCATGTTCCTGTGTGCAAAGTGTCCTGCTCAGAGTTGGCATTATTTGCTGTGCATTGTGTAGGCATGTCTCAGGAACGCGTGCATAGAAAGTGACTTAACAGCTGGTTTCCAAATAATCTTTAAATTATTTTCTGTCCCAGTATGTCCCCCCACCCTTCTCTTTTTCATTCAAGTCCTAACCCTCAGATTTCTTGATATTAAATTCATCGGAAAGTGAGTTTCTCCTTACCCGGACTCATTCCAGAGGATGTTAGTGGGAAGGAGTTTGCCTACTAGCCCTCCAAGAGGTGATGTATAGTTCTGTGAAATGCTCTTGTGTAAACATTTCCCATGGCTTTTGGACAATGGTGGGCACGTTACTTTCCATAGCAACTTAACTTTCCTTTTGTCTTCACAGGAGACTTTGGAGATGCTGACTTTTCCCCTTATCGTCTGTTTGTTTCATCCTGGAAACTAAAATAGTCTTGTTCAGACAGGCAAATTAAAACTTTTACAAAGTAGAGTCAGTAGATTCCAGCATCTAACACAAATGAAGTTTATTGAGGTTATTGAAGAAAATAACATAACAACTTTTATGGACAATGCAGTCCTCTTAAGAATTTGCTTGGCTTTTAACTGACTTTGACGATGAGTGTCTTCATTATTTAATACATAAAGGGCCAACATAGACTAGATTCTCTTTTAACTTAGCATTCACTATTTTATTCCACAAATACAACATTAGAGTTGTCTGAGGAGCTTCTCCAGTATGCTTTTAGCTTCAGAATACATTAAAATAGGGGCTGGAGTTGTGGCTCCACAACTGTGGAGTTGTAGAGTACATGCCTAGCAAATGGGAGGCACTGAGTTCAAACCTCAGCACCATGTAAAAATGAAATAAAGATATTGTGTCCACCTACAACTAAGAAATAAATATTTAAAAAAGAAATCATTAAAATAGATGGTGTGTTAGAAGACAGGAAAAAAAAAATGAACATAAGCTCGTGTATAGGGGAGTGAGGATCCTTTAAGAGTGTGAAGGTAGAATACCAGGGAGAAAAACCTAAGTCTACATTGAGTTGTTCATATTCTAAATCAACAATGCTTTTGAATTTCATATTTTCTTCTGTTATTATCTATTTTTAATAGCTTCAAAAATACATATGTAAATATGCATGAACATAGCAACTGCGTATTAAATTCAGTTTGACTGTTGCTGTACTTAATTTAAAATGTGACTAATTTTGGTATTGTGACATTTTATAATGAAAATGTATTTTTGGAAAGCTTATTTGTGGTGGTTCTGACATAGGGCCTAGGAAACTGAAAAAGCTAGACAGTTTGCATGATTTTTGTTGTCAAATTAGTATTAACAAATGAAATCATGTTTATAAATATCCAGATTCTTTGTAGGTATTTCTCATAAGAAATAACAGAATTGCTTTGTTTTTTAAAATCATAGTATTAGTTTGTACAAATGAGCTATGTATCAGTTTATCACATTATCACATAATGTACTAAGTTGCACTTCAATAGCAAACAGTCCCAATAACAAACGTTTATTTCTTGCTCAAGCTGTATGTCCCTCACATGTTGGTGGGGTGTTCTGTTCCATGTCAGGGACTTGAGCTGATGGAGGTGCCATTATGTGGAATAGTAGACAGTTTGAGAGGGTGGAGATGTGGAATCCTGCATGGGCTCTTAAATGCATCTTCAGAAAGTGACAAACCTGTCACTCTTATTTATTAATCAGGGCAAGCTGTAAGACCTCAGGCAACCTCAAGGGAATGGTGACACATACTTACATCTTCCCTGTGCTTGGAAGAGAGAAGTCACAGAAATAGTGTTGAGTTGAACCATTGTCTAACCACAATTAGGAACATTTCCAAAGTAATTACTAGCGTTGGGTTCTCTGCACTGTGTGCCTTGGCGTGCTAGTTGAGTCCTCACTGGTGGAGACATTTGAAATCATCTACTATACTGCAAACTTGTAGCATAATTACTTGTTTTTAGTCTGCCCTTTTTGACAAAGTGTGTGTGAGTTTTAATGCAACAGTGACTCATGTCTTTCAAAACTGACTTCCAGAATGGTTCCACACACCATGGTGTAAAGGCTGGGATGGTGTGTGCAGCTGTTTTTACATCCCTTCGCTGTATTCTGGTGGTGTTTCTCATCTCTGAGTGCTGCTTACCAGACTTTTAGGGGACTGTTCTGGCTCCTATTAGTTGGTAGTTATTTCCTTGTTGACAAAGTATTATGCTAATTGTTTTAAAATTATGACAAAAACTCCCTTTTAGCATTTGTTTTACTTTTTAATTGGTGCCAGGGATTGAACCCAGGGGTGCAAAGCCACTGAGCCACACCCCCAGCCCTTTTTATTATGAGACAGGGTCTCGCTAAGTTGCTGATGCTAGCTTTGAAATTGTGATCCTCCTGCCTCAGCCTCCTGATGTCTTTTGTTTTAAATTTATGTATTTATTTTAATTAGATATATCTGACAGCAGAATGCATTTTGATTCATTGTCACAATTGCAGCACAGTTTTTCATGTCTCTGGTTGTACACAAACTAGAGTCACGCCATTCATGTCTTCATACATGTACTTAGGGTAGTGATGTCCATCTCATCCCACCATCTTTCCTACCCCTATGTCCTTCCCTTTCCCTTCCTCCCCTTTTCCTCTTTGCCCTATCTAGAGTTCATCTAATCCTCCCACTCCCCCCACTATGAATCAACAGCCTTATATCAGAGAAAACATTCGGCATTTGGTTTTAGGGATTGGCTAACTTCACTTAGCATTATATTTTCCAACTTAGGGTAATGACGACCATCTCATTCCACTGTCTTTCCTGCTCCCCTCCCCGCTCCCTTTCCCTTCCCTCCCCCTTTATTCTATCTAAACTTTGTCTTTCCCTCCCATGCTCCCCCCATCCCCTTTATGAATTGGCATCCTCATATCAGAGAAAACATTCAGCATTTGGTTTTTAGGGATTGGCTAACTTCACTTAGCATGACATTCTCCAACTCCATCCATTTACCTGCAAATGCCATAATTTTATTCTCTTAATGCTGAGTAATATTCCATTGTGTGTGTGTGTGTGTGTGTGTGTGTATGTGTGTGTGTGTGTGTATCAATCACAGTTTCTTTATCCATTCATCTATTGAAGGGCATCTAGGTGGCGTCCACAGTTTACTATTGTGAATTGAGCTGCTATGAACATTGATGTGGCTGCATTACTATAGTATGCTGATTTTTAAGTCCTTTGGGTATAGACCAAGGAATGGGATAGCTGGTCAAATGGTGGTTCCATTCCAAGTTTTCTAAGCAATCTTCATACTATTTTCCAGAGTGGTTGCACCAATTTGTGATCCCTCCAGCAATGTATGAGTGTGCCTTTTCTCCCACATCCTCGCCAATACTTATTGTTGTTTGTCTTCATAATAGCTGCCATTCTGATTGGAGTGAGATGAAATCCTAGAGTAGTTTTGATTTGCATTTCTTTAATCACTAGAGACATTGAACATTTTTTCATATATTTGTTGACAGATTGTATATCTTTTTCTGAGAATTGTCTGTTCAGCTCCTTAGCCTGTTGATTGATTGAGTTGTTAGTATTTTTGGTGTCGAGTTTTTTGAGTTCTTTATATATCCTGGAGATTAGTGCTCTATCTGATGTGCGTGTGGCAAAAATTTGCTCCCAAAATGTAGGCTCTCTCTTCACCTCATTGTTGTTTCTTTTGCTGAGAAGAAGATTTTTAGTTGGAATCCATCCCATTTATTAATTCTTGATTTTATTTCTTGTACAGTAGGAGTCTTGTTAAGGAAGTTGGGGCCTAATCCGACATGATGAAGATTTGCGCCTACTTTTTCCTCTATTACAGCCTTGTGACATCTTAATTTTTTAGATGTATGATTCAGAAGTGCTAAATATATTCATATTGTAGTGTAACAGATCTCCAGGACTTTTTCCTTGCAAGACTAAAATTCTGTACATATTGAACAGTAATCCATTTCTCCTTCCCCATAGTCACTGGCAATCACCATTCTACTTTCTGTTTTTATGCTTTCAACTACTTTGAATACTGCATGTAAGTGGAACCATACAATATTTGTCTTTGGGTAATTGGCTTTTTTCTTCTTTTTGATAGCTGAATAATATTCCATTGTAGGTATCTACCACATTTTGTCTACTCATTCCTTTGTCATGGACACTTGGCTTACTTCTATCCTTTGGCTGTTGTGAATAATGCTGTAGTAAGTATAGGTGTGCAAATATCTCTTTGAGATCTGTGTTCAGTTTTGTTGGATGTATACCAGCAAAAGGCTGGCTTGAATTTATGATCCTCCTACCTAAACCTCCTGAGCTGCTGGGATTATAGGTGTGCACCACCCTGCCCAGAGTTTTTAGATTTTTGAGGAGTTGCCTTACGTCTTTCCCAAGTGCCTGTACCACTTCACATTCCACCAATAGTGCCAAAGGGTTTAGTTTCTTCCCATCCTCCCCAACGCTTGTTATTTTTTATAGTGCCCATTCTAATAGGTATGAAGTGATCTTATTGTGATCTTGATTTGCATTTTTCTAATGATCAGTGATGTTAAGGATCTTTTCATATGCTTCTTGGCCCTATGTGTGTCTTTTTTTTGAGAAATATCTGGTCAGGTCCTTTTTAGGGTTGAGTTGTAGGAATCCCTTATGGATTCTGGATGTCGATCTCTTATCACATTTATGATTTACAAATATTTTCTTCCATTCTGTGGATTCCCACTTCACTCTTTTCATTGTTTCTTTAGATGCTCATAATAAGTTTCTATTTAATCTGGTACCATTTGGTCTCTCTGTTCTTGTCTTTTTTTTTTTTTTTTAAAGAAATGATTTATTTTTGTTAAGTTTGTATGAGTTTGTGTATGTGTGTGGTACAGGGGATTGAGCCCATGCCTTGAGCAAGCAAGTCATGCACCCTATTGCTGAGCTGCATCCCCAGACCCCTCTTCTTTTTGCCTGTGCTTTTGGTATCACATTCAAGAAATAATGGCCAAATCTGTTGTCAGTAAACTTTTCCCCTGTGTTTTATTCTCAGAATTATAAAATATTAGGGCTTATATTTAGGCTTTAAATCCATTTTGTTTTAAATTTTATGAATTATATAAAGCATGGGTCCAATCTAATTCTTTTGTATGGGGACGTTATTTTATTTTCCCAACAGTATTTGTTGAAGAAGATGTCCATTTTCCATTAAATGATTTTGTATCTTTGTCAAAGATTACTTGACCATGCTCATGAAGGTTAATTTCTGTGCTTCTGTTGTGTCCTATTGGACTTTATGTGTATCTTTATGGATATACTACACTGATTTGATTAATATAGGAGTCAAGAAGGGTAATACAACCTCCAGTTTTGTTCTTTTCAGATTTTTTTTCTTTTTTTGCTTATTTTGAATGTGTTGAGATTTCTTGGACTTTAAGATGGTCTTTATTTCTGTAAAAAAATGTCATTTGAATTTGTATGGATCTCATTGAACTTTTAGATCACTTTAGGTAGTGTGGACACTTAACAATATTAAGTCTTTTTTTTATTGGTTGTTCAAAACATTACAATGCTCTTGACATATCATATTTCATACATTAGATTCAAGTGGGTTATGAACTCCCATTTTTACCCCAAATACAGATTGCAGAATCACATCGGTTACACATCCACAATTTTACATAATGCCCTATTAGTAACTGTTGTATTCTGCTAACCTTTCCTATCCTCTACTATCCCCCCTCCCCTGCCCTCCCATCTTCTCTCTCTACCCCATCTACTGTAATTCATTTCTCTCCTTGTTTATTTTACCATTCCCCTCACAACCTCTTATATGTAATTTTGTATAACAATGAGGGTCTCCCTCCATTTCCATGCAATTTCCCTTTTCTCTCCCTTTCCCTCACACCTCATGTCTCTGTTTAATGTTAATCTTTTCTTCCTGCTCTTCCTCCCTGCTCTGTTCTTAGTTGCTCTCATTATATCAAAGAAGACATTTGGTATTTGTTTTTTAGGGATTGGCTAGCTTCACTAAGCATAATCTGCTCTAGTGCCATCCATTTCCCTGCAAATTCCATGATTTTGTCATTTTTTAGTGCTGCGTAATACTCCATGGTGTATAAATGCCACATTTTTTTAATCCATTCATCTATTGAAGGGCATCTGGGTTGGTTCCACAGTCTAGCTATTGTGAATTGTGCTGCTATGAACATCGATGTGGCAGTATCCCTGTAGTATGCTCTTTTTAGGTCTTTAGGGAATAGACCAAGAAGGGCAATAGCTGGGTCAAATGGTGGTTCCATTCCCAGCTTTCCCAGGAATCTCCATACTGCTTTCCAAATTGGCCGTACCAATTTGCAGTCCCACCAGCAATGTACAAGAGTACCCTTTTCCCCACATCCTCGCCAGCACTTGTTGTTGTTTGACTTCCTAATGGCTTCCAATCTTACTGGAGTGAGCTGGTATCTTAGGGTGGTTTTGATTTGCATTTCTCTGACTGCTAGAGATGGTGAGCATTTTTTCATGTACTTGTTGATTGATTGTATGTCCTCCTCTGAGAAGTGTCTGTTCAGGTCCTTGGCCCATTTGTTGATTGGGTTATTTGTTATATTATTGTCTATTTTTTTGAGTTCTTTGTATACTCTGGATATTAGAGCTCTATCTGAAGTGTGAGGAATAAAAATTTGTTCCCATGATGTAGGCTCCCTATTTACCTCTCTTATTGTTTCTCTTGCTGAGAAAAAACTTTTTAGTTTAAGTAAGTCCCATTTGTTGATTCTTGTTATTTACTCTTGTGCTATGGGTGTCCTGTTAAGGAATTTGGAGCCCGACCCCACAATATGTAGATCGGAGCCAACTTTTTCTTCTATCAGACGCAGAGTCTCTGATTTGATATCAAGCTCCTTGATCCATTTTGAGTTAACTTTTGTGCATGGAGAGAGGAGGGGATTCAGTTTCATTTTGTTGCATATGGATTTCCAGTTTTCCCAGCACCATTTGTTGAAGATGCTATCCTTCCTCCATTGCATGCTTTTAGCCCCTTTATCAAATATAAGATAGTTGTAGCTTTGTGGATTAGTCTCTGTGTCCTCTATTCTGTACCATTGGTCCACCCACCTGTTTTGGTACTAGTACCATGCTGTTTTTGTTACAGTTGCTCTATAATATAGTTTGAAATCTGGTATCGCTATACCGCCAGATTCACACTTCCTGCTTAGAATTGCTTTTGCTATTCTGGGTCTTTTATTTTTCCATATAAATTTCATGATTGCTTTATCAATTTCTACAAGAAATGCCGTTGCGATTTTGATTGGCATTGCATTAAACCTATAGAGAACTTTTGGTAATATCGCCATTTTGATGATGTTAGTTCTGCCGATCCATGAACTGGGTATATTTTTCCATCCTCTAAGATGCTTCTTCTACTTCTCTCTTTAGGGTTCTGTAGTTTTCATTGTATAAATCTTTCACATCTTTTGTTAGGTTGATTCCCAAGTATTTTATTTTTTTGAGGATATTGTGAATGGAGTGTTTTTCCTCATTTCCATTTCAGAATTTTGTCGCTGATATACAGAAATGCCTTTGATTTATGTGTGTTGATTTTATATCCTGCTACTTTGCTGAATTCATTTATTAGTTCTAGTAGTTTTTTTTGTAGACTTTGGGCCTTCTAGGTATAGAATCATGTCGTCCGCAAATAGTGATAATTTAAGTTCTTCTTTTCCTGTTTTTATGCCTTTAATTTCTTTCGTCTATCTAATTGCTCTGGCCAGTGTTTCGAGAACTATATTGAATAGAAGTAGTGATAGAGGGCATCCCTGTCTTGTTCCAGATTTTAGAGGGAATGCCTTCAATTTTTCTCCATTCAGAATGATGCTAGCCTGAGACTTAGCATAGATTGCTTTTACAATGTTGAGGTAAGATCCTGTTACCCCTAGTTTTTCTAATGTTTTGAACAGAAAGGGATGCTGTACTTTGTTGAATGCTTTTTCTGCGTCTATCGAGATGATCATATGGTTCTTATCTTTAAGTCTATTGATGTGGTGAATAACATTTATTGATTTCCGTATATTGAACCATCCTTGCATCCCAGGGATGAATCCCACTTGATCATGGTGCACAATTTTTTTGATGTGCCTTTGTATCCGATTCACCAGAATTTTATTGAGGATTTTTGCATCTAGGTTCATCAGAGATATTGGTCTGTAGTTTCTTTCTTTCTTTCTTTGTAGTGTCTTTGTCTGGTTTCAGAATCAGGGTGATGTTGGCCTCATAGAATGAATTTGGAAGAGCTCCCTCTTTTTCTATTTCCTGAAATAACTTGAAAAGTATTGGTATTAATTCTTCTTTAAAGGTTTTGTAAAACTCCGCTGTATAACCGTCCGGTCCTGGGCTTTTCTTGGTTTGTAGTTTTTTGATTGCTTCTTCTATTTCATCCATTGATATTGGTCTGTTCAAATTGTGTGTATCCTCCTGCCTCAGTCTGGGCAAATCATATGACTTAAGAAATTTATCGATGTCTTCAGTATCTTCTATTTTATTGGAATATAGGTTTTCAAAATAATTTCTAATTGTCTTCTGTATTTCTGTAGCATCTGTTGTGATATTGCCTTTTTCATCCCGTATGTTAGTAATTTGAGTTCTCTCTCTTCTTCTCTTCGTTAGCATGGCTAAGGGTCTGTCGATCTTATTTATTTTTTCGAAGAACCAACTTTTAGTTTTGTTAATTTTTTCAGTAGTTTCTTTTGTTTCAATTTCGTTGATTTCTGCTCTGATTTTAATTATTTCTTGCCTTCTGCTTCATTTGCTGTTGTTTTGCTCTTCCTTTTCTAGGGCTTTGAGATGAAGTGTGAGCTCATTTATTTGTGGTTTTTCCTTTTTTTGAGGAATGACCTCCAGGCGATGAATTTCCCTCTTAAAACTTTTTTCATTGTGTCCCATACATTCCGATATGTTGTGTCTGTATTTTCATTTATCTCTAAGAATTTTTTGATTTCCTCCTTTATGTCTTCTGTAACCCATTGATCATTCAGTAACATATTGTTCATTTTCCATGTGATGTAGGATTTTTCCTTCCTTCTTTTATCATTGATTTCCAGTTTCATTCCATTATGATCAGATAAAATACATGGTATTATCTCCACCCCTTTATATTTACTGAGGGTTGCCCTATGGCATAATATATGGTCTATTTTTGAGAAGGATTCATGTGCTGCTGAGAAAAAAGTATATCCACTTGATGATGGTTGATATATTCTATATATGTCAGTTAAGTCTAGGTTATTGATTGTGATATTGAGTTCCATAGTTTCTTTATTCAACTTTTGTTTGGACGATCTGTCCAATGGTGAGAGAGGTGTGTTGAAGTCACCCATAATTATTGTGTTGTGGTCTATTTGATTCTTGAACTTGCGGAGAATTTGTTTTATGAACATCGCAGCACCATTAGTTGGTGCATAAATATTGATAATTGTTATGTCTTGTTGGTCAATGGTTCCTTTTAACAGTATATAATGTCCTTCCTTATCCCTTTTGATTAACTTAGTCTTGAAGTCGATTTTATTTGATATGAGGATGGCCACCCCTGCTTGCTTATGAGGACCGTGTGTGTGGTATATTTTTTCCCAACCTTTCACCTTCAGCCTGTGTATGTCTTTTCCAATCAGATGTGTCTCCTGGAGGCAGCATATTGTTGGATTTGTTTTTTTAATCCATATTACCAGCCTATGTTGCTTTATTGGAGAGTTTAAGCCATTAACATTTAGAGTTACTATTGATATATGGTTTGTACTTCCTGCCATGTTTGATTATTTATCTTTTTTTTTAAATTTACTTTGTTTCTCCTTGATTAGCTTTCCCCCCGCCCTCTGTCTTTACCGAGGCACTTCCCACTGATGGTTTTGGTTATTGTTTTTCATTTCTTCCTCGTGTAGTGTTTTGCTCAAGATGCTTTGCAATGCTGGTTTTCTGGCTGCAAATTCTTTTAGCTTATGTTTATCATGAAAGATTTTTATTTCATTGTTGTACCTGAAGCTTAATTTTTCTGGATACAGAATTCTTGGTTGGCATCCATTGTCTTTCATTGTTTGAAATACGTTGTTCCAGGATCTTCTCGCTTTCAGCGTCTGTGATGAAAAGTCCGTTGTTAACCTTACTGGTTTACCCCTGAATGTAATCTGTCTCCTTTCTCTTGTAGCTTTTAATATTTTCTCTTTGTTTTGTATATTGGATATCTTCATAACAATGTGTCTTGGCATTGGTCTACTGTGATTTTGTGTGGTCGGTGTCCTGTATGCATCTACAATTTGTATATTCGTTTCCTTTTTATTTCTGGAACATTTTCTGTAATTATTTCATTCAGCAGGTTACTCATTGTCTTGGTTTGAATCTCTATACCTTCCTTTATCCCGATGACTCTTAAATTTTTTTTTTATGTTATCCCATATCTCTTGGATGTTTTTCTCTTGATTTTTAACCAGCCTTTCTGAGTTGGCTAGACTCTTTTCAATATGATATGTTTTGTCTTCATTATCTGACGTTCTGGCTTCTACTTGCTCCACTCTGTTAGTGATACTCTCATTTGAGTTTTTAATTTGGTTTATAGTTTCTTTCATTTCTAGAATTATTGTTTGATTTTTTTTATAATCTCTATCTCCTGATAAAAATGCTTAACTTCTTCTTTTATCTGTTTATGCAATTCATTTTCAATGTATTCTTTCACTGTTTGAATTTGCTGTCTCATATCCTCTTTAAGGTTCCATTCCATCTGTCTAAGGTATTCCTTGAGTTCCTTATATGATCATTTTTCTGATGACTCTAGGTCCTCCTGAATATTTCGGCTGTCCTGCATTGTTTGTACTCCTTTTCTTCCTTGCTTTTTCATGCTGCTCATGTAACTTCTTGTTCTGTTTGACTGCTGAGTTACTGTTTACTCCTATAAATTTATTTGATGCTTGGGAGGAAAGGTATTAGAAGGGAAGGGAAGAAGTCACTAAAGAGAATGAGAGTAAGCAGGTAGAATTCAAGGAAGGGGGAATAAGAGAATTGAAAAGAAATGAAAAGACAAAATAAAAAAAATAAAAAGAAAAAAAGAAAAAAAAGAAAAAAAGAAAAAAAAGAAAAAAAATAATAATAAAAAAATGAAAATTAAAATTAAAAAAAATAAAAAAATTAAAAAAATATTTAAAAAACAACAAAAATGAAAATGAAGAAAAAAAATTAATAAATGCAGTCTTAGATTTGATTAACTTCTCTTCCAGTAGGTGGAGCTGTGCCCACTGGGCCAAGCTTCTCCTCTCAAAAGGCGTGAACCAATCACTGTGCAGCAGCTCTTCCTCCCAGACTGGGCGGGTCTCCAATCCTGAGTGCCTAGGGCCTTCTCTTGTGTTTCCTCAAGCCAGGCCCGGCTCATCGGTGATGCTCACCACAATACTGGCTACACGCCAGGTCTGCTACTCCTGGGAGCCCTGTTTTCATGAACTCCTGGGCACACTTTCCCTGTTTGCCATTCCCTCAGACCCTAAGTTTGTAGAGCTTGGGGCTGAGAACCCTCAGCGAATTTGCTTGCCCTCCGGTAGCCATGCCCCCGGTAGCTGGTGCAAGGGACCTCAGTTGTCAGCACTGGTGGGAGCGGTAGCCAGGAGTTCCGTGCCGCGAGTCCCGCGCCACTCCAAATTCCCTTGGTCTGGCTATCGAGCTCACGGGAGAGCTGGGAGGGGCCCTTAAGGTTTCCCCGCTGTGTGGAGAGGGAAGGCTAGGGGATTACACACCTGTTGCTGCTCGTTTCAATGAATTTATCTCCTCTGCCGCATTTTGGTGATGTCAGTTCTCTGCCAAGGTGGTATCCCATGCGAATGGTGATAGTTTGTTCCCTTTGCCGGGTGACCAATACAACGGGTGGGTCCTGACTGTCTCTCCCAAGCCCCGTTTCAATCCTGTGGCCACTGCCTATGAAGGCTAGGTTGGCATTTACCTCCGTAGGATCAGAAGGGCCGACCAGTTGTTTTGGCGGGATCGTTTAGTGCTGAGTCACAGCGGTTTGGCTTCAAGAAGAAGGCGAATGGGAGCTTGAATTCAGCCGATCCGGGCTCGTTGTGTGTTCTGAGAGGCCCAGACTGTTCGCCCCAGATCCACGTCAGCTCAGCATTGCCTAGTGATCCTGAGCAAACAGCATTTAGACAGTTTACGACTCCCTATGCCCGCACAGCTGAGGAGGTCAGAGACTTGATCTCTCCGCGCCCGCCGCCATGTTGGATCTCCACAATATTAAGTCTTCCAATCCATGAACATGGGATATCTTTGCATTTATTTGCATTTATTTGTGTCATCTTTAATCTTTTTTTTTTTCTCAGTGTTTATAGTGTTTAGACTTTGCTTCATTGGGTAAGTTTATTTCCAAAGTCTTTTGTTATCATAAATAGGATTTTAAATTTTTTTTAAAAAATTGTGAATTATGTAGAGAAATGTAATTTTGTATCCTATAGTTTTGTTGAATCCTTTTATTAGTTTGAACTGTTTGTGTATGTGTGTGAGGGTGTGTGTTTAGTCTTTAGCGTTTTCTACATAACAGGTTGTGCCATTTGCAAATAAAGATGAAATCTTTCTTTCTACTTGAATGCCTTTTATTTATTTTTCTTGCCTAATTATTGTGGCTAGAACTTCCATTACTGTATCAAATAGAAATGGTAAGAGTAGGAATCCTTGTCTTTTTCCTGATCTCAGAGGAAAAGCTTTCATTCTTTCACCATTGAATATGATGTTAACTGTTGACTTTTCATATTTGGACGTTATCATGTTGAGACAATTTTTATTCCTAGTTTGTTGAGTATTTTTGTTATGGAAAGGAGATTTATTCTGTTTTCACGCATGTTAATCTGTATAGAAAGTGATACATAATTTTAATAAAACTTAGCTAATTGGGTGATCTATTTTTTAGACCCTTCATGATATTTTGGAAATTACTAACTACAATGTTTGGTAATACTGTGGCGACATTTTGTTTTTTAAGAAAGATTCAAAAGAGTCTGAATTATATTCTTGAGCTTCTGATTTACTCTATTATTATTTTATTATAACTGTATTCAATATAGAAGTTATCTTTGGCTATCAAGCAGAATTTTTCTATAGACTTTAGAAATATCTGTGCTTTTATAGGTTATGAAACTGTAGGTGTGTTTTAGACCTAAGTATTGGAGATCAAAAGATTGAAGACTGAGAAGATTGTTTTCTGAACCAGCTTGATGTTTTGGATTAATCAGAGAAGGAATGATAATAAGGTTCCTGAGGAGCAAACTAGAGGATGTGGATGTGAACTGGGCAGCTTTAAACAGGTTAAACTCACGGATATTAATGGAAAGGTTTATTTTGTTTATTTTTTTTTTTTTTGTGTGTGAAAGCATATGATGGATATAAGTTGGAAATAAGGAAATCTTATGAGGGATATAAGTTGAACAAAACATAAAGGGTGTGAATAATCTAATGTCTGAACATCTTGCAAGTTTTGTTTAGTCATCACAATAAGTGAATGAGGCATAGATATTAATTCTCCTTGATAAACAAGAAAACTGATTGAGAGAGTGTAGAGTTAAGAGGCAGCACTGTGTAGTGTAATGAACAAGTGTGAGCACTGAATTCATATTACCTGACATTAGAATCCTTTTAAGCTGGGGCATAGGACAAATTTCTCAAAATTCAGTTTCCTCATCTGTGAGACATGAAATTGTGTTTTCTAAACAGGATTATTATGAGAATTCAACAATATATGTTGAGTTTTTAAGCTAATGTCTGGGAATTGTATGTACTTAGAAAATGAAAGCCAACACCACCATTCCTATGTATATTCTAAATAATTTTATATGGTTTGTAACCTTTCATATTTTGTAACTTGTACATGTAATAAGTGGTAGAGTTCGTTTTTTCCAGTACTGAGGATTGAACCCTCGGGTGCTCTACTACTAAGCTGTGAAAGAACGATCAAGGATTGGTGTCGGAGAAGATGCTCATTTATTGAGGAACAGCTCTGCATATTTATAGAGCTGGGGGGTGGTTTGACAGTTATGACAGTGTAATGATTGAACCGTTTGTCAGTTGGCATGGGGTGCTTTCTGATTGGTGGGTAAGGATCATGTGAGCCAGCAGGGCTAGTCTGGTGGGTAAGGATCATGTGAGCCAGCAGGGCTTACCATTGGACAGCTCTTCTCGGGGGATGAGGAAGTTAGTCTTTGGAGCAGGGCAACTCCCAACACAGGTGTGAGCCACTATGCCCCAAATTCACATTTTAAAACTAAGATCTGTTTCCTACCAAAGTATGTATTCTTTTCATCATAGGATCTCTAAAAGTTTGCTAGATTCGAGGAAGTGGGAAATAGTGGTGAAAATGAGATTGGAAAGTGTTAATAGAAATTATCATCTGTTGACTTACTATTATATAGGCATAATGTCATTTCATTAAGTTGCTTGGCCAAGGTCCTATAGTGAGTAAGGCAGAGCTGGGATATGATCTTAGGTCTGTCTGATTTCAAAATCTGTGCTATTATATTCTGCTGTACTAACTCCCCATAAGCAAAAGAATGAGGCCACTTTGACCTGAAAGATAAAGGTTTTGGAAGGTTGGAGTTGGCCATGTATTGAAGTATTTATAAATGGGAACCTGTATTAGTCCAGGTCCTTGTGTTATGTGTTGCTATATCAAATTACCTAAAGCCAGGTGCTCTATAAAGTAAAGAGTTTTATTTACCTCACAGTATTGGTTACATTTTAGTCTCTGGTGGGCTTGCTTTATCATAACCTCTTCCTGTGGGAAGTTACTCACTATAAGAAACCAATATTGATGGCTTCCAAGGGTGATGCCCCTAATGAATGACCTAATTATCTTCATGAGGCAAATACCTCTTAAATGTTCTACGGCTTCATACATCCACGTGGGGACCAAGCTTCTATCACGTGAACACCCGGGGACCATGCGCAAAACATCCAGATCATAGAAGGACCATTGTGCAGTTTTTAAGGGTGTGTAACATAGGTTCCATCTTCAAGGAAATCTTATGAGGGATATAAGTTGAACAAAACATAAAATTACATTTGTATACCTTAATTATAAAAAATGGTTGTAAAAATTGGTTTCTCCAGTAGAGAGGATCTAACAGAATGCCAGTGGAATGCTGAGATGGATCTGGAATTGAGAATTATTCAAAGAAAATGTCACAAAAGAGCTGTATCATTCTTCCCTGCCCCCAACAATGAAGAAAAAAGCCAAAATTAGAGGAAGGCATGGCACAGTGAAAATAGCAGTCATTGATGGCTAACAGGGTGATCTTGAAGAAGCCGAGACATTCTAGTAAGGAGTGGTAGGAAGTGAACCAGTGACAGTGGTCTGGTGAGGAGGTGGTGGGTGGGCACAGCACCGTAGATACTATTGTTTGAGGAGAGGGGAAAACTGGAGTCCTCGTGCACTGGCTGCTGTGCTGGAGGTCATCCATTCCATCTCTGCTTCCAGGAAGGACCGCTGAACGAGGCAGGCAGTGTGGGCCTTCTCCAGAAAGCGCTCCTAGTGGATGGCCTTCCTCGTGAGTGGACCAGGGCTCCTGGCCGACTTTCCTGTGAAAACCTGGGTCTCTTAAGTTTATAAAGCAGCTTATCCTCCCTTTCCTCCTTTCAGTCTTTAAAACTTTATAGGATTCTTTGGATGAGATGCTTCTCTTCTGTTGCTTTGGTATTTCCCTTTCCATTTGTGGGAAGAAGATACGTTAGTTTCACATTCCATAACACTTGAACCCTGTTGAGTTTGTAAAAATGTGGGGCATTTTAATCTTTCACAGTTGTTCCTTTTTCCCCCTTAAAACTAGGATTTTGGGTTTGGGTTGTATAAGGCATATTTTCTTACAAACAACATCTGAACACTTTGGCAGCTGTAAGCAGATTTTAAAGGTTCCTACATATACAGATAATTCTCAACTTAGGATAATTCACTTCATAAAACCACTTTTCTACTTTACAGTTGTGTGAAAGTGATATGCCTTGATTAGAATCCGTACTTCAGACTTTGAGTTTGGATGTCTTCTTGGGCTAGCAACATGCGGGGCGATCCTCTGTTAGCATGCTGGACAGTGACCGTGAGCACAAGATTCTTAGGATAGCCAAAATTGGAGTCTAATTTTGTTGATGATTAGGAAGTGCATCTTTAAAAATTCCATCCCTCTTACTTTGCATCTGGTTTTATACTGCACTATTATTATTATTTCCATGATAACCAATAAAAATGTTACAAGCATGTTGCTTTTAGATCTTGAAATCACTGGCAGGTAGGATGCAAGCATATAGAACTGTGGTCAGCACACCCCATTTTTGGCAATGAATGGGTTATGGGAACATAGTCACGCTCACATGCCTGTTATTTATGCTGAGACAGAAGCCATATGGGTTACAAAGCCCAAAGTGTTTCCTGTCTGGTCCTTCCCAGAAAATGTTTGCTGGGATTTGGCTTAGAATAGCCATTCTCAACACTTTTGGATTCCAGATCTTTTGACACTCTTAAAAGTTATTTGAAGACTTTAAAGAGGTTTGATTATGTGGACTGTATTGGTCAATATTAAACACTGGAAATTTAACTAGGTTCAGTTTTTTTAAAAAATATTAAAACTTGTTAACACAAATAACATTTTTATAAAAAATAACTCCCCCACCAAAACAAAACAAAACGAACAAACAAACAAACAAAAAAACATTAGTGAGTTGCAAGTTTATTTAATTCCTGGCTTAACAGAAGACAGTTATTTTCTCATTTATGTCTATGTTCAATTTGTATCATGTGTTTTGGTTGAAAGATATGAGGAAAGCCAACCTACCACAGAACTGTGGGATGATTTTGGTAGCCTCTTCAGTCAATTGTGGATATATTTTTGTATTACAGCAAAACACGGCACATGGCAGGACAAGCTGCAGTGTAGAGTTGGAAAACATCAATAAACTTATTGTGTTGGAACTTTAAATCTAGCTTGTGCTTTACATGAATTTATTCATTAATGATTTTCTAATGTGTTACTAGAAAATAGGAAAATATAAGTTCACTGAGTTATACAGGTCTTCCAAATATTGCTGCAGTATCAAAAAACAAAGTCACATTGGTTAGTACCACCACTGACTTTCTCAGAAAAGCCTGTGAGTTTTGGAACGCTGATAGAACCAGGCAAAGTGGAGACTCGTTTACCTATATTTTGCATTTGTTTTGGTTAACTTGGTGTATACCATGCAAAGAGAGGGCCATCTCTGGTGGATGCAAACTTTATAAAATTTTTGCTTGGAAGCTCACGTTTTATCATTAGCAGCACATACTGTTAGTTTCTTTGAAGTTACAGACTCATTTTATTCATGTTCAAGGAAATGTCTGTCAAATGCAAAATTACTAAGGTTTAGCATTCATTTGCTCTTTTGAAGTAAAAATAGCACCCGTGAAAAAAGTGACTAGTTAGTTCACAACTGAAATCATTACACAAATGTTTCTTGAGCTAGCCTTTGCTTTATTCCCAGCAATAGTACTTTATGTGTACTTTCCATTTTATCACAGAGAATATTAAAAATAAGTTAATAGTCCATTAACTTTTGATTTTCATTATTCCGTTAAGGATAATCTACAGCAACCCTTTTCCTCCTCCCTTCCCACCTGCGCTACCCCTCCTGTAGTACTGGGAAGTGAACCATGAATAGCTTCAGTTTGGTGCCACTGTATTAATTCATGCTGAGGTGCCAGTGGTCTCACCTACAATGGTACACACACTGACAGTGCAAAAGGCAGATAACATCTCACTATATTTCTAGAAATAATTTGACCTCAAGAAGTCCTCTGGAAAGGTCTTGGAGACTACCACACCTTGAGAATCACTAGTACATAAGGTATAAATACTATTTCATGTAAGCAGATTTATGCCACTTAGCTATATGTTGCTTCCTTCATATTCTTACAGATAGGATTTATGAAGATTCAAGTAAAGTTAACAGATGTCAGTCTGCTCTTACATTGGAAAATATAGCTAATGAATCTTTCAAATTGAACTTTCAAGAAAAAATTTGTGATAATTTATTTTTTTGTGTTATTTTATTGCTGTTTAAAAATGCAACTTTATAGTACTTTCACCTTGTGAAAAAACCTGCAGTTGGATTTCTGATTATAGTTGTTTTGTGAAGTGATAGCCTCTTAATATAATTCTTCAAGAGGTTATTTGTGATGACATTTAATTAAAAGTATTCAGATTCTTGAACACCCCCCCCCCCAATTGAGAGGGAATGTGCTTGGAAATTTCTCAGTTTCTTATTTGTATTCATTAACTGTGTGTGTTCACATTAATAAAAATATGCAAATGACTATGTCACTGGATGGAATGAAATAAATTCTTGAATTACTGAAAACGCAGACCACTTCCTGCTCCAGATACTTGCACTTCTCTTGTTGGCCACTAGATGTCATGAATGGCACAGGAGCATTGAGGATTAGTCAGGGACAGTAGAAATTGAGCATTGAAAGCTCATACACCTTCACGTAGTTCACTGTTTCCACGTGATCAATGCCAGAAGAACCTGATACAGTGTGATATATAGAAGCAAGGTACAACTGGAATAATGAAATTTCAAAAATAAGCCTTTTAAAAGGAGGATTGTAATAGTTCTGTTGGGTATTGTAAATGCTTCAGGTGCACTTGATACAGCTGTTATGTTCCTGGCTTTGGGTCTTTCTCTTTTTTATGGAAAGATGGATTGAACTTCAATTTAAGAATATTCAGTAATCCCTCTCAGGACATACTGTAACAGCTGGTATTTTTGTATTGTAGTAAATCGATTCCATACAACAGTCAGTAATAATTATGGCTGGGTTCTGACAAATTCCAAAGCATTTTCAATAAATTTAGCCAAAGAAAATAATGTTGTTACACAAAAATTTAACTCAATTTGAAAGTTAAACCCAGCATCACAACTTTGTTCTACAAAATGTTAAGTATTTTGCTGATTAGAATTCTATCAAACCATTTTAAAAATCTACATGTTTGTTCTGAGAAGATAATTACTTGGCAGTATATATACTTAGATGATAATTACAGTGTAGTAAATACACAGATTTGGAAAAATTTACCCTAAATGTTCATTATGAAAAAAATGAGATAGATTAAGTTCTTTTACACGTGGCAATATCTGCTCTAAGAGATGTTTTGGTGTGGATTTTAAGGTTTTCTTTAGTATTAATGCAATGTAATGTTCCCCACTGTTCACATTTTAATTGTTTGATAAAAGCACGTTAATTTAAATGATATATATGGATTATAAAAGCAAAATATTATAAATTCTTTAAGCCATTAAGGAAACTGTAGGTTGTATAGTATTGATTGTATATTATATATCCATTTCTATACTTACAGTGGCAATCTATACCATACAACTTATGACTTTTCTCAAGGCATAAAGAGCTTAAATTAGACACACATGCACATTATAACAAATGCCTGCCAATGTACATACATACATATTGCTCTAATGATAGAAATGTATGTGCATATGCTTTTCAAATTTTAACTATTTTTAATTTCTTTTTCCTTTGAGCAAATAAAAGTCCATTAATTGATTGCTTTCTTTAAATTATATGTAGTCTTTTTTGGACTTGCTTTGTGTATGAATTATTTCATTTCTACCCTTGCTTTATATAAGGAATATTTTCATGTAGTTGAATCTTAGTTCTGGTTGGAATAATGTACGCAACCAAAGCAAAGTTGCTTTTTAAAATCATTGGGAAAATATCTTTTGAGCTGAGCATTAATGAAACTTTGCTTTGTCTTTTTTCTCTCATTTAAAATTTTTAGTTTAGTGATTTATATTTTCATTTGGTATTTAAAATAATTGCCCTCATCTTTTTAATTAGCACTCATCTTTGTATGAATTTGTGTGCATTTTTAACTACATGAACCTTTGTTATATGAAGCAGATTTCAAGACATCACAACAGATAGTTTAGTCTAAGAAAGACTATTTGGTGAATTTTTTATACTAAGTTTCACTTTGACGATTAAAAAGTTAATTTTGGAAGGCTTTAATGGGATTTTTACAGTTGGATTTTTTTCAAGTAAAATTTGGCAAACTCTTCTTTATTCTGTAATATGAATCAGCAACTTTAAAAGGTTTTAGGAATTAAAGTGAGCCAGTTTTTCCAGTGTTTACAGTGTCTGTTTTTCCTGTTGTCCTTATATATGTTAAAATATGCTTTCAAATGACTGACTTTGTTATAGAGATTTGGGGCAAAAGCATTTGAAAATGAATATAAGTGCATTGTGTAGTTCTGAGTTCTACAAAAGTGTAAATGGAGTGTATTTTCCGTTATTAGGCAGCAGTGATCCAAATTTAAACCACATGGCCTCCTTCTAGGTGTTAGGTCGGTATAAATTTTAATCTTGCTACTTTCTTTTATGTTTGAATTTTATAATTAGATTACCTGAATTTTAAAAAAGCCCTGGTCATATTACATGTATTGTTTGTTTACAGTGTATGAAACACTATATTGTATGTCTTAGCATATTTAATTATCAACAGTTCTGCATTATTGTCTTTATTTGTAAGGAAATTAAGCCTTATTTAATAAGATTAAAAACTTGTGCAAAATCACAGAGCTAGCAGGATTAGAGATTAAACCAAACTCTAGAGCCCTGGTGCTCAGCCGTTATGCTATATTGCCTATACTGCCTATTTTGGGATAAACTTAGGATAGTTACTGGGGGAAAAAAAGTTGACATTTTCCAAGATACATCAAAGCCTAGTTTTTACTAAAAGAATTTACTTATTAGCTTGGATCATTAAGTTTAATTTAAATTACTAACACTCTGGAAATCTATAATAATTTCTTGCTTCAATTTTAGTAAAAAAAAAAAAAAAGGCTTTCAAGGTTCTTTGCAAGACTTCAGTTAGAAAACTTTGCAGTCATCATATTAGAATGAGCTTTTTAAAAAATATAATTAGTTATAGGTTGCTGACAATTCATATGGTCTTGGTTATGCGTTTAAGAATTATAGCTTGAATTATGATAACAGAGGAAAGGAATTTTAGAATGGCATCGACTTACAGAAGCTTCTTACAGTTCTCCATCTGTCCCATCAGCGGCCCCCAGACCAAATGTAAAAATCTTTAAGGAAGCCTTGGTACATGCGTGAAGCGCATTCCTGTTTTCAATTAGAAATTGCACATCAGAATCAGAAGGTTTCTCACTGAATATCTGCATGTTGTCTGTAGAAGAAATTCTGTTAGAATTCTTGTGATCTCGTTGGTAGTGTGTGATAACAAGAATTTAGAATTAGTTGTTGAATGTTGCCTTTTAATGATATTCTTTTTTTTTTTACATATCTAAACGTTTCTTTTCTTTCTAGAAAGGGCTCACACAACATATAAATCCTGGGCGACAGCGTAGCTGCAGGCAGTTGAACTGGAGCACCCCGGGGCTTTCTGAGGCGTAAGTGTGTGGAGGGTTCCCTCACCCGCAGCCTGCATCATGCCAGCTCTGTCCACAGGATCTGCTAGTGACACAGGTATGCCAAGCCAAGAGGGGCCGATTTCCTTCCACCCCTACTCCAGTCTTGTTTGGGCTGAGAGGCAGCATTGCTGTAAGAAAGCACCAACAGCTCATGCCTGTTTCTCTGTGACCAACACGAGGGGCATGAAACCAACCTAGACGTGTCCTTGGTAGAAAAGTTACCTGAGGCCTCTCTCTGGCTGCTCCTCTATCCAGGTCGTGGTGCCCTGTGGTGCTCTGTGTCGGTGTTCTCACATTGTCTTGCTTTTGGAGTAGTGCTGTGCGTTTGCTTTTTAAAAATGAGGTATTTTAAATAACAGAAAATTCTGGCAAATACCATGATATCTACCTGTGTTGCCCTTCACACAGATTTAACAACAAACATAAAAACTTTTTTCCGCCTTTGCTTCAGACCTCTCACTTTATTTTTTCTTTAAAGAAGAAAACATCCTCCCTATTCCATTCCTCTATTTTCTTCCAGACGTGATGCCTGTCTCTGAATTGATAGATGTCATTGAGGGATTCAATTAAAACTCATAAACACATTTCATCTTCTCACTTCTAAGATTTAGAGATGCATAGAGTGAATGTTTCCAAGAAAAGAAAAAATATCCCACATGTGAATGTAAAATTGCCCCTTTCTGATCTAATTTAGGGAATGCAGTGGGGGTGGCAGATGCCCCTTGAAGGTCCTTCTGGTATTCCTCAGATATGGTGATTTTTTCCCCTGGATGCCTATAAGGATGTGTGTCTGGGAGACCAGGGCATTCTCAGGGCTAGAGCGCTTGCTTAGCATGTGTGAGAGAGACACTGGGTTAGATCCTCAGTATCCTCCCCGCCTCTCAACCCCATAACCAAAAAAAAAAAAAAAAAAGTGCACATGGTTGAAGGCTCTGCTTTGCATTTTGAAGACCCCTTGAAAGAAGTGGTGGCATACTGTGACTAAAAAAATTTCCTCTCTGTCACACTGGCTGTGCTGAATTTGGTCCTACTGGTCCTATTTTCCAACCAGCTGACATAGCTATTTCAGCCTATACCATTCCAATCATCTGCTCTTTATCTTCAGAAACAGCTGAGTTACAAATGTAATTTTTTTTTGTTATTATGTTACATTGGCATTTTTATTTGCACAGTTTGCTGATATCATTCTTTGCTATTTTCTGGCATTTCCATACTAACAGTTTGGAAAGTTTTGTCTCATCTTTATCTATCAAGAATTCCCCTCCCCCACCCCCAGATAGATTTACACTAGGCTTTTGTCAGGAAGAAATTTTGATTGTTAAGTTACATAAAATATTTCTTTGTCAAGATATTAATTTGGAAAACAGCTCCTTTGGAATTTTTTCCTCTTTTTAGTTATTATATATTCTCACATTTGTGTTCTTCTATATAAAAATGAATGATTTAAACTTTCCATAGTGGTTTCAGAATTATAGATAAAATTTATTTGAACCATAAATTTACTATAATTGTGTTTTATGCCCTGCTTTTCATCAATAAAAAGTGTTATTTTAACTGAATGCAAAGTGGTTTTGCTTACATATAAGTCAAAACATGATTAAAAAGGTGTATTTATGGTTTATTGGGCAGTTTAGGTGTCAGTCATGAAAAATGGCACAGGCTACTTAGTATTTACAAAGAGCTTTTCCACACATACCATCTCACTTAGTGTGTATCTAAAGTACCATCCGATTGACATTCTGCTTTACGGTATTTTTTGATCTGTGTCCCAGTAGGGTTGGAATCAGGCACAGAAGACACTGTTCCAAGGTTAGTGCACTTAAGAGAGCGCCTAAGTATGGTATTCTCATCAGATGTTTGTAGTTCCCTCATAGGTCCTCCCTGTCCAGATGCATTTGGCTATCTGGGGTCATTTTTACCATAAGCCCTGTTGCTTAGCAATATGGTTGATGTTGACCCCTCATCAGGTCTCCAGCAGAACAGAGTAAAACTGACGGAATGGCACCCAATGGACAGCATGCCCCAACCTCTCAGTACTTATTTGGGAAGATGCTTTCGATGTAACACTTTTACCATTCACTCCTTAGTCTTCCCCTTCCTACTTATTTCACTAAGAAGAAAGAATTAATTATACAAGTTCAACATGGTAACAACTACCTTTCCCCAGTCTCTGTCATTTTGATAGAAGCTTCCAAGAATTTTCTATGCATTAAACACTTACATCGTTGGGATGTGGCTCAGTGGTAGAGCACACGTTAGCATGCAGAAAGCCCTGCATTTGATCCCCAGCACCAGAAAACCACGAACTAACAAAAAATTAGTCAGATATGAGTGTACATAAATACATTGTTTTGAATTTTTTTAAAGTCATGGATGTTTTTATATGCCATGGCTTGTTATTTTCTGTATCAAGCAGTATGTCTTGGAGAGGTACTTCCATGGTATATAGTCACTATAAAAGTGTGTCTGTTTATGTATATTTACCTATATATATATATATATTCCTATACACATCTATATATCTACCTCATTCTTTTGAACTAGTTCATAGTTTCTCATAGTATCACAAGGTAGTGGACCATACTACTATTAATGAAACCCTGGTTCTGCTTCTTTTGTAAATATTTTGGGAGAAAAGATGTGCACATTTAACGATACCATCAATTTGTACCATCAAATCGTCCTCCAGACTAGTTAAACCAGTTAATGATTTATGGACACTGCTTTAAAGTTCCTTTCTCCCATATTCTTGCTGATATTCAGCATATTTAGCCTCTATAATTTTTACCACCTAATGATAAAAACAGTATTTTAAGTGTTAAAGGTTCATTACTACTGACATTGAGGATTTTAACAAATGAAAATACCTGTTCATTCCTCTGTGATTGTTATGATTTGGATGTGAGATATCCCCCAAAGGCTCATGTGTAAAACAATGCAAGATAATTCAGAGGCGAACTGATTGGGTTATGAGAGTCTTAACCCAATCAGTGAATGAATCCCCTGATATGGATTAACTAAGTGGTAAGTGATGGGTGGGTAGGATGTGGCTGGAAGATGTGGGTCACTGGGGGGGGCATGTCATATATATATATATATATATATATATATATATAATATTTTATTAGTTGTTGATGGACCTTTTTTATATGTGGTGCTGAGAATTGAACCCAGTGCCTCACACATGCTAGGCAAGCACCCTACCACTGAGCCCTAGGTTATATATTTTGTGTATGGCAAGTGGTTTTTATACATTTGGAATTTTAATCCAACTGCATGGAGGCAATTATTTAATATAATCTTAGTCTAATTTTATTTTCTCATGGATTGTCAGTAGTGCCAGCATCAATCATTCAGTATTTCATTCTTTCCACATAAATTTGTAGTAGCTCCTCTATCACATATCAACATCACATTCGATCTGGGTTCTCTTTCTTGACTATAATGGTCCACTGATTTTATCTTAAGGAATCTTTTCTTGGCTTTGTTTATGCATTATAGTTATAGGTAATAGTGGGGTTCATTGTGATGTGTTCATACATGCATATAATATAATGTGCTCCATTTCTTTCCCTGGTATCTCCCTTTTCCCTCTTCTTCCCTCCGCTTATCCCTGTAGAGTCAAAGAAGGGAATTAAAGAGGGAGGGAGGAGGAATGGAAAGGGGGAGAAAGAGTAGAATTGACTAAATTATGCTTGTACATGTATGAATATCTCATAAGGAATCCCACTTTTTATGTACAGTTAATAAGTAAATTTAATAAGTAAATAAATAGAAGGCCAGTATCTTAAGAAATTTTTAATAAACCACTTTTGTAGTAATTTTAGAGTTATAGAAAATTTACAAAGATGGTAAGAAATGTTCATATATAGATGCGGAAATTTCTAATGTGTGATCAGCTATAGCTATATCAAGTTAATATAAATTCTGACTGAAGTTTCCAACTCTGATCTTCTAGCAAATGGATCATTCTAACCTTTTTCTCTTGCTTGTCTGTAAATTCTTTCTGTAGCAGTTAAAAAACTTGCTCCTCCTATCCATCACAAGTCTATTTAATCTTAAGTTCAAGTCCAGTTTACATATCTAGCAATATCAGAGTTGTTAACCCATGGGAAACAGCTTTCATCAGCTAGAGAGTTGATATTATTTTTATTCCTGTAACAGTGCCATACTTTAAAAAAATCTTATGGAATCATTTCTTTCCCACATAACACCCATGTTAGTTTTAGTTTTATAATTTCATTAAATATGATTTGTATAAACATATAATGTGAAATGTAATATATGTACAGAAACGTATGTAAAACTTTTACAAGTGCAGTTTTAAAAGTGTTCATAACATCCATGTGGCCACCACCTAGGTTAAGAAATTGAACACCTTGAAAGCAACTGCTTCTAAGTGGTGACCTCCTTTGAGATGGGCAGGGAAAATGGAAAAGATTCCTACTCCACACTATGCATAATGCATAGCTTATGATTCCAGGTCAATATGGTTTAATTTTGCTCATTGTTGAACTTTATAAATGGATTTAAGTTATGTAGATTTTCTTAGGCTGAAAGTATTCATTTAGAATGAAAAGTAGATACATATAATTATTTTAAAACCCATGAAAAACCATAATCTTTTTATTAATTAATTGCTTGACACACTTTTATATTTTCTGGCTGTCTGCTCTTTGATCACTTCTTCATATATAATACGGTCTTTAAGAGAAAAACAATTCAATCCTTATTTATTATTTTATTCTTGATAGTTTGGAGATAAGCTGCATTCAACTTCACACAGAAATTCTGATTAAATTTTTCTTTGTATGATACCCAACTTAAAAATGATCAATGGTGCATTATTGAATATATTCCTGACAGAAGAAAATTTGTTTTGACTAGCTCTAAATGAGAATAGATTCCTCAGCATACAATTTTATAAAACTTCAATGATTTATAGAAGCTTTACAAACTGCCTTTTGGCTTGGTATGCTTCAAATTACCCGCATACTTCTGGTGCTGGGGGCTACAGAACAAGGTCATGTAATGGTACATACTCTGGACCCGCATCCTGTGTTATGAAGCCAACTTAGTCAGCACAGTGGGCTGCTGTAATAATCCTCAAAATCTTTTTCCACTGGATGGCTAACAATAAGTTAAACATATACAGCACTAAGGAACTATGTAACTAAGCCCACTATATAATTACATTCCCACTAAACCCAAATTAAATTTATCTTCAATGGCAACTCATCCTTAATTAGATTCCCTCAAATACCACCAGCCTTTATGTGTTCTTTTGTGGCTTGTCTTCTCACTCTTTATGCTGTCTTCCCTGACTTCCATGCCCAGAAGTTATTAATTTCAATGTAGTTGGGCACCATTTTCCTTTAGCATTAGTGATTTCTATATCTTATGCATGAAATATTTCCTTATCTTAAGACCATGGAGTTATTGCTTTCTCCCTCTGTATACTAGTTTTAAGACTTTAGAATTGATTTTAGTGTGAGGTGTGAGGTGTGAGGTAGGATGATTTTTCCATACAGCTATCCACGTGCTTCATGGTGACTCTTATAAAGACTGGCCTTTCCGTTTTGCTGGCAATGGCAGCATCTGGGACCTTCATGACAGTGGTGTTAGTGATAAGAGTGTGCATCATTGTTTTTAGTTTTATATCTCAAAGGAATCATTTCAGCATTTCTTTGTCATGTTTGTTCAGTGTGTATATCCTTCTCCCCCTTTCTTGTTGTCACATGATCCTTTATTGCAGTGTGTTCCTTTGTACTTCCTAACTAGCTGAGCATTCCACTGCACCACTGTTGATGTCATTTACTATGTCATGAGATGGTGGCCACCAACATTGAGCCCACAGACTGGGCAGTCCCCAGGGTCTTTTTAATGGTTCCACGAGTTCTCTGGGTAAAGATTGGTGTTGTATGCTGGCAGTGTTGACAGTCTCATCCAAGGGGATATTTTCACTTGTTTTTCTGTTTCTTTTAGTCTCTTGGTGGTTCCTGAAGGGCACTGAAGATCAAGGCAGAGGCAATAGGTACACTCGCAATGTGGGACTGTTCTGAATGGATAGTTTCACTGTGATCCTCAGATCCTTCACTTACCACTTACCACAGTATCATCAAACTCTTTTGGAGACAGACCCAGGAGTTTGATTTGGAGGGCTGTTGCAGATGTGGCACTGATTTAGCACTGGTGCACCTCAGGTATACCATTTTGATCTTGTTGGGGTGAAAGGTATAGGATCAGCTCAGATTTGGGACACTTGAAGAAGGATCCACTTTGTCCTACTCTGAGACAAAAACTGAAAGTCCTGCATATCCTTTTTTAAGGAAGTTTCCTTTGATTTCTAGTTTGCAACATTTAAAAAAATGATTAGCTATTGAATTTTGCTTTTCATTTATTCACCTTAATGATCCTGTGATTGGCTTCCTGTTAATTTTTTAACATAGCAAATTATATTGATTTTTTGAACATTAAACCAACTTGCTTTTTAGAGACAAACTTAAATTGGTCATAATTTATTGTCCTTTTTATATACTTCTGAATTTGGTTTGCTCATATTTTGTTCAGATTTTTAAAAATCTGTATTCGAAAGTAAGTTTAGCCTGAAATTTCCTTTCTCATTCTTTTATCACCTTTTCATAAAGTCATGCCAGCAATGGGTGGAGTCTTTTTTTTTTCCTCTTGTGGAAAAGATTGTGAAACATTGAAACTAACTTTTACATGAGTTGGACTTACCTGTTAGGCTACTTGGTTCTGGGAATTTTTTTTCAATTAAGATTTTTAGTAAACAATTCATTTATTTTAAAGGTATTAAGGATATCCTTAAATCTTTCTATTTCTTCTTGTGTCAGTTTTTGGTTAGTTTCCTTTTTCTAAGGTCATTTTATAAAAATTTTCAACTTTGTTGTGAAGTAAAATTGCTCATAATATCATTTTATGTCTGCAGTTTCTGTATCAGTTTCTTCTTATTTGGTCCTGATTTTGATAATTTTACTCTCTCTTCCCTGCTGCTTAATTTGTTAGTTTTTTCAGTTCTGTTAGTCTTTTGAGAGATAAAATTTTGGGATTTACTAATTGACTTTGTTCACAACTGTTCAGTCTGCCTTTTTTTCTTAATGTTCACCTTTGAAACTATTCATCCCCAAGTTTTACTTTATCATTTTAAAATATTTTCAGAAAGCTGAATTTGCTTTATTTTAGTCCTTTGAAGTTCTTTAGGTTTACTTTGTGGTTTGATGCATGGTCAGTTTTAATAAGTATTCTATATGTATGTGTTTAATGGTAGTTGTATTCCTGTATGTGTCTCATACATCAAACTTGTTGATTAAGTCATTCAGATGTTTTTGTATAGGCATACCTTGGAGATACTGTGGATTTGGTTCCAGACTGCATTAGAGCAAATATCTCAATTGAGTGAGTCACAAAATTTTTGTTTTCCCAGTGCATATAAAGGTAATGTTTACTCCATATTGTGGTCTCTTAATTGTGCTATAGCATTATGTCTAAAAAAACCAATGTATCTACCTTAATTAGAAATATTTTATTGCTAAAAATTGCTAACAATTGAAGGTACTCGATATGTCACTGAGATTTGCCACTAAAGGAAGCCACTTGAAATAGCAAGAATATGCTTTATTTTTATTGTCAATGTCATGAAAATATGGTGTGGTCATTTTTCATTTTTAAAAAGCCTCCTATGATCCTTCTTTCCCTTTGATAATTTGTTTATTTCATTTTGGAAAAGCAACTCTGAGCTTGGTGTGCTTTTTTTTTTTTAGTAGTTCCCAGAAAGAATTATCTTCTGCTGATTTGACTTGATCATATTTATATTTTTCACAGTTTCCTTTCAAAACAGGATTTCCAGGCATGTATCTGCCTGTTAGCTTTTCTCTGTAAACAACAAAGTGTGCAAATTAGCATTTGGGAAACTCTATTAGCATTACTATTTTTAGTCAATATATTGATGCTTTTGTGAACTAATTCTAAGTATTTGGTCTATTTTAGTCAATAGAATATGTATCTTTATATAATTGCAATTGTGTAAAATATTATTTTTCCAAACACAATGGCAGTAAGCAAATACCAGTGGAAGTTGACTAAATGAGCACAGATAAACCTAAACTCTGAAGTGTGTGTATGGCCTTGAGAGCTTGTCAGGAGCTTCTAGCAGGAGTGCAAGCCCTAGTTCACCTGTAACTAAAGAAATACCTTCTTTTTACCTGGGAAGGTCATTCTCTTTGAATGTACAGCTTTGATGAGTAATATATATGGATCCATGAGAGGGGAGGGGGACATCATCTAGCCAGTCATGTGAGCCAGGTCAGCCTTGATGATCAGTGGCTGAGAGCAGTCCCAGCCAGATGGCTTACCCACCTTTACATCCTTGTATAGCCTCATGTAACGAGAATGGAACAGATTTTTTGTTAAAGTCATAATTTTATTATAAATTTGACCATATGGGAACAAGATATTACTGATTTTTTTTTCCTTCAACAGTGCTAAATTACCAATAGAAATGGGCTGAGGACCACTTGAAAGACCACTGGGACCACATTAGTTCCACAGGCCACACCTCAAGGAACAAGAATTAATCTAATTTCTTGCACTGTTTCCTCAGAGGCTTGGAACTCAGTGAGTGATTTGGAAAATGCCCATCTTTGCTTCCTTAGCAGTTTCTTGCTCAGGAAAAAATGCTATTAAAAGTGTCATTTAAATGAAAGAGAGTGTCAATTAAATTAAATTTGTGGTCTTATGAAATAAATAGTTATATTGAGAAACTATTTTTATAGCAAAATTTTCCATATACACTTCTGCATAATACTAAAATTGTCTAAATTGCTAGGTTTTGTATTATAGTAGGCTTCATTGTCACGACAATATTTTCTTTCTTTCTCAGCACAATATTAGTGTTCCAGAAAGAGTTTGTGATGGTTTCAGTGTCCAAATATATAAAGGATTGTCTTGGTAGATTTCAGTTTCCTGTTGATATATAATGTTTCAATATTAAAATAATCTTTGCTCTTTGGTGATATGAACTTTTTCAGTGATTTTATATCTGTCACTCAAAAGATATAACTTCTTTTAGAAGTGAAATTTAGGGGTTCATGGTAAACAATTCCGCTAAAAATGGAGATCAAACCTAGAAGACAATTTTATTCTATTATGATATAATTAAATAGTTATTATAGAGCTATTGAAAATTTTAATAAACATTTTAAAATATTTATCTGGGAGTGGAGCTCAGTGAGCGTATACTGAGCATGCATGAGGCCCTGAGTTTAATTCTCAGCATCATAAGTCAGTAAATCAATCAATAAGAAAGATAAAAAATATAAAAATATTTGCCAACACTCACATTAAATATTAAACTTCTTTTCTGACAGAGTGATTTGAGTATCCTGGTTTGTTTGTTTGTTTCTTTCTTTTCTTTTTCTTTTCTTTCTTTCCTTCTTTCTTTCTTTTCCTTCCTCCCTTCCTCCCTTCCTCCCTTGCTTCCTTCCTTCCTTCCTTCCTTCCTTCCTTCCTTCCTTCCTGTGCTGGGGATTTAATGGCAGGCCTCAAGTGTACTAGGCAAGTGCTGTACCACTAAACCACATTGCCAGCCTCTGGAATCACCTAGATCACTCAGGAAGCTCAAGTGAACACGTTTTAAGATAAGGAATAGGATAAAGTCTGTCTTTCCCCTCATTTCTTCTTATCAAGTTAGAGATTGTGGAAAATCACCCCTGTAAATATCTGGAGAGGATTTTTACTCTAGCACATGCCTCTTTGGTTGAATTTTCATAAAATGATTTGGATCCTATGAGATTATTAGGGATTGGCTTTATTATATAGGCATCTAGTTTATTGGATTTCACTTTTATTGAAATGGTAATCCTAAAGTTCAGTACTCTCAATAGAACATTTCCCCAGTACTGAACTGATTTGTAACTCCACCCTTATTTTGTATTCAGTTCTTTATCCTCAGTCTGTTTGTCAATAAATTTTTTTTTGTTTCAGCAGATTTTCCAGGTCACTCTTTTGGTCATTTGGTCAGGGGGAAGTTACCCTGAGTAGTCATAAATACTATTGCAAGCAAAAGGTCATTGTTTAGAGAAGACTTGAGTGTGGTTGAAAGAAAGCATTTAGCTTGGTACTTGCCAGAGGTGAACCACCAACTTGTTACTTTCAACTAAATAAAATAATTTATAGTTTAGATAACTTGATATTAAAACCCATATAAGGAAGTACCTTAGTTATTATTAGTTGGGAGTTCTCTAACATGTTACACCTTTTCCTCATTAAAAGTGGGCTTTTACATCTTTTGGATGATTAAGATTGTTGAGGATTTCACTTATTGCATTCTTGTATAACCGGTTGTTCTTAGGGGCATTGTAAAGGATATTTGCTTGAAGAGAAGTCCATTTAAGATACTTAGATGCATGGAGCTCTGCTAGGAGTTTTTCTTTCACTTCAGTGCTTATTAACAGGCCTCTATGAACATAGGATAAAGATGCTGGCCACAGGTCTGTTTATTGCAGGTTAGCCATGTGATGGACATTTTTAGGAGCTACATACTTTTTCGTTCTTTTTTTGTCTGTTGATTATTTTTTTGTGGTGCTGGAGATTGAACTCATCAGGGCCCTGTACATATGAGGCAAGCACTCTACCAACTGAGCTATATCCCCAGCCCTGTGTGTTGGTTATTTTAATAGTCTTAGTATAAAAAGCCTCTCTCTCTCTTTCTCTGTTTCCACTACCTCATCGCCTACCTCTCTGTTACATCATTCTGTACAACCAGCAGGCTGCTTTTTGCTTCCTCACTTTCTCTTGCTATTACTTATCTTCCTGATTAAGGTTAATATTTGTTGATCTTTTACCATTTCTTACACTGAAAGGAGGCACAGTAATATGATGAGGAGTCAGATTTATATTGCTATCCTGCAGTATCAGGTACAATTCAGATTTACTCTACAATTTGGTCTAACTAGTGTTATTGGTAAATTCTAAATACACAATAAATATCAAAATTAATTGAAACAATTCCTGTCATACTATAACAACCATGAAGCATATATAGTGCCTTAGCTTTTATTGCAAACTATTCCATCTTGGTTTGCCCTATAACTGGTAATTTAAATACAGGATAACTATAGGCCATAATCTGTGCAAGGTTTAGAAGTAATTTGCATTTCATTATGCCTTTATCTTTTGGGTGAGTACTGCTAAAATCAAACTATCATATTTATTTTGGTAGTAGAGAATACTATGCAAAGCTACAGACAACTGGCACTAATACAAATTGGAACCATTTCTAGCTTAGAGATAGCTTCAAAAAATGAAAGTACAGGTATATGTATGCACTTGCCCTCAGTTAACTCAGCCTGATTTTATAGATTTTAAGGCAATTAGATAAATTGTTATTGAGCAAACTACAATACTACAATTATTTATATTGTTTTGTATATTTAAAAACTTAGCCTGCCAGATGCTCTATGAGGTTATTCAGAATAGAGGGATTGTGTAAGAAAGAGATTGCTTGTGTCAAGGTTGAATTAAAGTCTTTTAGTCTTACAGGTACTTATGGAAATAAAACACAACTTTAAATGAGAAAAATTGAGGCCTGCTATGAATGGCACTAAATAGTGCTGATTATTTTACCTTTGACAAAGTGGAAAAGTTAAAGCTTGGTGTGTATCCCATTTTATTAATATAATAAAATTTAATAGTGTTGTTCTGGGCGTCGATATATGTTCTTTAGTGTTTATTAGCCCTAGGTTATAGTAAAACGTTTTGGTTCTTTGCCTGTCTATACTGTACAGAATGCACATATCAAAAACTAAGGAAAAAACCAAATAAGTACTTATTTTTGTTTTCTCAAGTCTTTTCCTATATGATTTTTAAATATTTTGGTTGCTTAACTATCAAATATGATTGAACACAGAGGACATATTTTTTATCATTTAACATAGGTTTATAGCTTCCCCAGACTTGTTCTAATAATGAAGCTATGAGGGATATGACAAGAATGGTGATATTGAATTTCTCTAGACGACCAGTAAATTTTTCCATTCTGATGTCAGGAATGTTGAGCATCTGGAATCTGCAAGAAGAGTGAATTGTTCGCTGTGGGAACACTTTCATCATATTCTGAGCCATTTATTCTCTTAGGAACTACTACTGTCTTGTACAGAATATTGTATTTTTACAGAAACAATTTTCTGGAACTGGAAAAAATTTTCTCGATCGTGCTTCTGTATTTTTTAATGCTTTCAGATTTTAGCTGTACCATTGTTTGGAGAATTAATGCTATTTTTAGCATTCAATTTTATTTCCTTGGGCTTAATAACAATAATTTATATTTGATCAAATACAGTGAAAAGCAATAGAAACGAATGGTTCAAAATAAAGGTTTCTTTACAGTTTTTGTAGGTGGATATTTGCTCTATCCTTTTTGTCATCTTTTCCCTTGAATTTCCAGGCTCAACATTGTGTATCTTGACACCTTATGTCTTGATTATGGCATTTCTTTCTTTGAAAAGTGTTATGGAGGTGGAGGGAAGGAACATGCAACATTTTCCATGCTCTTCATTTGTAAAAACATTTCCGAAATCAAGAGTTGAGATTAAAACAAGTATAAACTGGTGTAAGTTTCCTGTTTTGCTTTTTTTTTTAAACCTTTTTTTTTATTGAGTGAATTTTTATTCTGAATTGGCCTTGGCAGGGTTTGTATTTATTGTTGGTTGCTCCTTGATTGGAAGATGGCGTTGCTATGCTAGGTTGCGATTCTGTGCCTAAAATATGGGCTGGGTTCCCCATGAGAAAGGTTGGTGTTGGGTCTCACTCATATCTTAATGTGCCATGAATATCTAATATGTGTTTAAAATTTATTGTTTTGTTTACTTACAATGAGACGCCCTTCTTTCCTCCTTGTGACATAGTGTAGTTAGCATATCTGTTTCACCTGATGTTTCATCAGCTCAGACTGAATGCGGAACCAGTAAAGCTACATCTTTTCTTCCACACCCCATTTTGCTGTGGGATTGTACAGGAACATGGTTTACCAAATGTGTGCACAGTCCTAGTGTCATCTCGATCCTTTAACCTGAGGACTCATTCCTTTACCACTGAATCATCTTGCTTCCCAGTCTGCTCTGCCCCCTCTTTCCCAGCTTCCTGCCTTTTCACTGCAAGATCTCAGTTGAACTGCAGCCACTTCTCCACTGGACGGTTGTGGTCTCCTCCTTACCCACTTGAAGTTGTCGTCATTGTTACTCTCCATTTCTGGATACTTGTCATTTTGATCAGGCCCTCCAGTAACTTTAAGTTGTATTGCACACTGTTATTTCCATTTGGGCTTTAAGTCTGCATAAGCAGAGATGAATCATCTTCAATCTGAGTTAGTAAAATCATAGTTCACATACTTTGCTGCCTAATTCTCTTTGGGCTTTCTGAACCACAAACACTTGGTCAGTTAGAGGCTTTTATTTTTGGCTTTGTCTTCAGGTTGCTTTTGATGTGGTCCAGATGGTTTGTCCCCACTTTATAGGCATCTTGATGAAAAGACTGTTCTCTCATTTGACAGACACAACTCTGGTAATTTTCCTCTTTTACAAAGCATTATGGATTTACTTTTGCCTGTGTAGGAAGTAAATACGTTTCTTGACTTCTTTTTCTCCCACTGCTACTTGCTTTTCCTTTTCCCCATCCTAATGAAATGATTGAAAAGATAATTTCTACAATAAAGATGAATTTAGTGGCATTATTCCTACCAAATGATAAAACCTCTGTGATGGTTTTGGCATGAGTTCTTGGTTGATGCAGTTTTTCTGATTCTGAGCATGTGGCATCCTTGTGTGAAGGATAGCCTTGTTGGCTTTCCAATTCTAGAATCTTTTTCCCTTTGTTATTAATAAATCCTTTGAAATAGAAGATGAAAGTATCACAAATTTTAAACAGTAACAGGAACCTGTAAGTGGGAATTCTCTATAGTTTTCTTATGAATAATGTTCATTATATCAAGAACTCTTGGAAAAATTGCTGGGAAAACTAATGCTAAAAGGCTTCAAGGCAAGGTCATTAAAAGAACAGACACTATATGGCAGTATGTATAGACATGGATGTGTAACCAATGTGATCTTGCAATCTGTACACGTGGTAAAAATGGGAGTTCATAACCCACTTGAATCAAATGTATGAAATATGTCATGAGCATTGTAATGTTTTGAGCAACCAATAAAAATAATAATCTATAGCATATTATGCTAATTAACAAAACCCTCTGTGTTGATTAAGATATAGGGATGTTCCCTGTGGAATAATTAAAAAAAAAAAAGAACTGTACTCCTTGAGATACATTATATTGCTGTTTTTGCAAGTGTCTCTGAATGTGGCTAAGATTTTCTTAGTTTGGCAAAAAAGAATGAGGATAACTGTGCTTATATTTATAAAATATTGATCTTATATCTAATGAACTTGTTTCTACTGTTAGTATAAGAGTTAAAGGCACAGAGATCCAGAGGGATTAAATAGTTTGGATGAACAATTGTTGTTGGACACATTCTCAGTTAAGTGTTTCAGTATGACAGTACGGGTGTGCTATAGTTGATCACCTCCAGTGCGCTTATGATATCCAACACAGGTAGTCTGCAGGGAAGTGAAAGTTATTTATCATCATCTCTAAAAGGATTAATATTATATTTCTGCATCATTTGAAGGATTTTGTAAGATAAATACACAGTTATTTTAGTGTGCTTATATTTTTTAAGATGAATCCACAATTATTTTAGTGTGTTCAGTGATAATGGCAAAATGATTGGTTACCTAGAGCCTTGTTAGGATTTTGATATAGAATGACAATCCTGTATTGCCATACAGTTTATGTAAGCTAATATGGTCAGTACATTGTGAACATATAATATTGATACACCCCCCAAATTATTGATGTTTCTTGCAAATACATGTCGCACTTTTATCTTGAAAGTTGTTAAGCTGTTTGAAGACCAATGATTTTGTCATTTCCCGTTTCCTCTCTATTGTCAGGGGTATGTGACCACATTCTTCATATCTCATCTCTCTACTGTTTACCCAATACATGGGGACCATCATTGCCTATCTTTATTGCCTATGGTGAAATCCTTTTCCCCCTTAACGCATTTCAGCAAGATAAACTTACATTTTGTAACATGTGTACTTAATGCTTGGGCCTAGTCACATAGTTAGCATTTAGTTTGGAACTTATTTTTGCTTAAAAGATGCTTATATAGATTGTTCAACAAAGTGAGTCATCATTTTTACAAATAACTCCAAATAGTCAATTCTCATACCAGTCCTTGTTTTTAGTCCATTTTCTGTTGTTAAAACAAAATATACAAATTAGGGTAATTTATTTAGCGTACAGATCTGGAGGTCTTAGGAGCATGGTGCCAGCATCTCCTTAGTTTTGGTGCACAACATGGCGGATGGTATAAGGGTGGGATTACTTGCAAGAGGGAGAGAGCACATGGTGAGATAGGAAGGAAGAGGAATTCAGGGGCCAGGCGTGCTCCTTTAATAATAACTGACCTGGCCCTCAGGAACCATATTGATCCCTTCTGAGAGTGTGTCTTAATTCTCTTACAGTATAGGCCCCATCTCTGGTGGGAGGTTGTGGAAACTCTCAACATCACCACACTGGGGATGAAGCTTCCAGCACATGAACTTTTAGAGGATGCACTCAAACTATATCCAAACCATAGCTGTACTACCAAATATGGTTTACAGATTAAGAAATGGATGCTCAGAGATCTTAACTAATTTTCCTCGTGCAGAGTTGGCATTTAAGGTATTTTTATTGTTTGGTTATAGAGTCCTAAGCATCCTGCTCTAGGGCCTCTGTTAAGTACAATTCTTTTTTTTCATGAGGTTTTTCTAATTCCTACTTCAGCAACCCCCTAACTAATGTCCATACTCCCTTCAGATCTCAGCACTCATCTCTTCCTTGGGGAAGCTGTAACTGAAATTATTAACATCCCACTGTTTCATTTTCCTGGTGCCACATCCCTTCCTTGTAGCACCTTTCAGAGTCAATACTTTACCTTGATTATCATGATTATTAATACCTGGTTCCTTCACTACCCTGGGGAATGGGTTTGCCTGCTCTTTTTTCCTCTCCTTATTGTACTCTCAGCCCTTCACAGTGCCTGATACATAGTGAGGCGTCAGTGTTTGTGGAATGAGACTAGGAAACCATCAAGAGGGATTTTTAAAATGTGGAAGGACTTGGAGTTGGTTCCCTAGATGCACCGCCTTCAAAGGCCAGGTGTATCATGTTAAATCTACTAATGGAACTTTGATACAAGCATGATACCATGCTTGTTTTGCCTTCTGGATAAACTCAGGAGTCCTGAAGAGGGAATATGACAGTAGTAGTAGTCATGGGGAAATTAATTATCAGGTTGCATGGATCCAGTACTGCTTTCAGGATACAGGAAGTAAAAATCCACTGTGGTTGACACATAAGCCCAGGGGAAGTTGTGAATTATGCTTCCAGAAAAGGGTTACATCAGGTTATTACTAAGAAGTACAGTTTTGAGAGTTTTAATGTAATGTCTGTCTTGTAAAACTCAGAAGTACATACAGTAACTATCAAAGTAATATGTTTGTTAGTCACCTGACTGTAGGTGCTGCATGTGGCCCTCCTGCCTACCTAGAACTACAATCAATGAGTAAATAAAGGCAAGTGTCCAGACCAAGGACATGGAAAGTTTAAATGCTCTTCTGATCAACAATCTATAGTAACTTCCAGGTTCATTCATTTCTCCCTTCTCCTAGAGGACTCTGTCAAACTTCCAAGTACAAACATTTCTTTCCTGTCTTACTCTCAGTAGATGACCACGTTTCCTAGTTGTTGGAAAACACTGGAGAAAACACAAGGGAATTTACCACATGTTCCCTCCATCACATTTGCTCCTGGATGTGCTCTTCCCTCACTGAAACCACAGGCCTTCTGCCCACAGCTCTGTCAAAGCCATTCCTCCACCTGCACGCTAGAGACCCCAAGGCTGCTCGTCTGCCAAAGGATAGAGCTCTAGAAAATGCTTTCTCCTCCTGCATAGTCAGAATTTCTCAGTGGTTGAACATTGGTGTTAGCACACAAATATGCCATCAACTTCTTTACTCTTATGCCCTTATGCACATCACTTCTCATTTGTACCAAAACTTCTGTTGGTTTTCTCTGTTTGCTTTCTCTTATGTCTCTTCCTATTTTTAGCACTTTTCATTAAGCTTTCTACACTGTTACCTGACAAAGCTAAATCAAATAATCCATTCTCAGTCTTTATTTTCCTGTGTTTTCATGTGCATTTACACTGCAGATTGTTCATTCTTCCTTGATACATTGAATTTCTGGGATGTCACACTCTCCCTGAGTGATTGTGGTCCCTCCTGTCTTCGCATCTCCTTTGAGTTCTCAGGGCTCAGTCCTGGGCTTCTCCTCTTCTCTTTTGTGTTCCCCATCTCATGCCCTTGGGAATGTCATCCAGGCTCATGGCTTTAATAATTCATATGCCAGTGATCCCCAAATGTGTATCAGCTTTTCATTCAGCTGTCTACACCTGTTACCTGCCAAAACTAAATCAAATGGTCAGTTCTCAGTCTTTATTTTCCTGTGTTATCAAGTCCTCGGTGGAACTCCTGATGTCTATATCCAACTCTCCACTGCATCTCCACCCAGTATCCAGTAGATACTTGAATTCAATGTCTACGACTGAACTTCCCCATTATGGGTGATTAATTTCAGAAAAACCTGGAGTTATGTCTGTTTCTTTTCTTTTTTTCTAGTGCCCCTCATTGAATTGTTTCTTTTCATGCTCTTCATTGAATCAGACAGATTCACATTTATCATTTTCTTCAATATATATATATCTTGGTGGGATCATACCTATTACTTCTACCTATCCTATATAAAGATAGTAAGATTATGATACAAAACAACTTTAGCTCGACGGTACCTCTCTTATCTAAATATTGCAAACAAAAATTGCAAGACAAATTTTTTTGAAGTTGTAAAAGCATCAAAAGTATTTAAAACTGCTCATCAATCACTGCCACTGACCTTCTGTCCATTAGGTTGCCCGGAGCTTGGGAAGCCTCAACATATTTGGACTACGAGTTGTCGCAGGGAAAAAAGTCTTATGTCTTTAAGAATAATGGCAGTTGTGTTTATTCTTTAGTGTAACATGGCTACAGGGAAGTTAGACACAGCATATTTAAGTCAAATCAAATAATTCATTACCTCAAAGCCTATAGTTTTTATCTTCAAGGAAAAGTGACAGATTTAAAACATGGTTATAGGGAAGCCAGCTATAGCACATTTAAATCTGATCAAATAAGTCAGTGAAGTTAAATTAAGATCATAAGTCTATAGAGGACATGGCTTAATGAACTAGCTCACAAAGTGAGCGATTTTGTACTGTACTGGAAGCCTTCTCATTAGTATTACTTTTCATGATTACATACAACTAGAATTTGCCATATAAAATTCCTCCAGAAAGAAGAGATGAGGTGACAAGATTTGGTTCCCAAACAGTAGGAGTCAGTGACCTATTTAAAAATCTTCAAACATCTTTGCATCTCTCTGCAATTGGATCCTGTTATCAGTAACAGGAACTAAACTAGCCCCTAAAATTTTTGCCCACTCTGTACTTTGTGTTGTTTTCTCCTGCTTAAGAATTATTTATTATTATTGTTAATATAGTACTGGGAATTGAGGGCCCATATATGCTGGGCTAGTGCCCTGTCACTGAGCTATACCTCTAGCCCCTACTTTTTTATTTTTTAATTTGTTCTAATTAATTATGCATGATAGTAGAGTGCATTTTGACACACTGTATACAAATGGAGCACAACTTCTCCTTCCTTGGGCTGATCATGGTGCAGAGTCACACAGATAGTATAATCATACATGTATATACGGTAATGATGTCCGTCTCATTACACGGTCCTTCCCATCCCCACAACTCCTCCCCTCAGTCCCCTCTGTCAAAGTTCCTTCATTCTCCTCCCTATCCCAATGTGTATTAGCATCTGCTTATCAGAGAAAACATTCGGCCTTTGGTTTTTTGGGTTTGGCTTATTTTGCTTAGCATGATATTCTCCAGTTCCATCCATTTACCTGAGAATGCTATAATTTCATTTTTCTTCGAGGCTGAATAATATTCCATTTTGTATACGTACCACATTTTCTTTATCCATTCATCTGTTGAAGGGCATCTAGGTTGGTTCCATAGTTTAGCTGTTGTAAATTGGGCTGCTATAAACATTGATGTGGCTGCATCACTGTAGTATGCTGATTTTAAATCCTTTGAGTATAAACTGAAGAGTGGGGTAACTGGGTCAAATGGTGGTTCCATTCCAGGTTTTCTGAGGAATCTCCATACTGCTTTCCATATTTTTTTTTTAAATGTTGGGAAATCATGATCTGTTGTTGTTAATTTTTTAACTAATATGCTTTTGTGAAGAGGCTAATGTTAAAAGAGATCAGAATTATATGAAGGTTCCACAGAGAAACACAAAAGAAGATGTGTATATCTAAGTATCCATACACCCACATGCATACATGTACACACATATATATGTGTGTATATTTGTGAGGAGTGATTCATTATGGGAATTGACTCACTTGTTATAGGAGCTGACAAGTCCCATGATCCACCATCTGCAAGCTGAAGAACCAGGAAAGTTGGTGATATAATTCAGCTGGAGGGGAAAGGCTTGAGAAGAGAGGAGCCAGTGTTGTGAGTCTGAAGGCCCGAGAACTAGGGCTGGAGGCCAGATGGGTGGGGGCTGCTGGAGTTGGAAGACCTCAGAATCAGGAGCTCCCATTTCTGAGATGAGGGCAGAAGACAGTTGTCCCAACTCAAAGAAATGGAATTCATCTTCCCTCCACCTTTTTGTTCCCTCAATGGATTGGATGATGCCTGATCATATTGTTGACTGTGGATCTTCTTTACTCAGTCTATTGGATCAAATGTAAATTCTTTTCAAGAAACACCTTTGCTGACACACCCAGAAATAATACTTTGTCAGACACCTAGGCATCCCATAGCCCAGTCGAATTGACACATAAAATCAACCATCACAAGAATATTCATTTGTCATTTGTTGAACTCAGAACTTTAACTTACTGTCCTTCAACGGAACTCTTCACATACTGTTAAAATAAGCAAATGTAAATACAAACCTTTGATTAAATAGTATTTCCCCTTCAAATAAATCCATATTAGTAAAACGTCGACCTTCACTAGTCACTAGAGATTTTTCGTTATATCCCCACTTGCCAAACAACAGAAGGCCACACCAAAACAAAAAGAGACTCCCCCACCCGAAAGAGGCCCACATTCGGTTAAATCAATTTGTAGAAGACTGAGCCAGTTATCACTTCTTTGCCTCTTAGTTTCAGATCTATCCTTCATTGCCTCCTTCTCTTTTGTTGCTGTTATGATGTTAAATTTTGTCATAGAGGGAACTGGAGGGACACTGCAGCAGGAGGACACTTTTTTCCTCATGGTGGTTTTTCATTTGCTTCCTGGGCTGGTTGACAGCACCATGTGAGGGTGTTCAGAGGCACTCACTCCCCTTGTGTTTAGTACCATGCCCAGTGACAGATTCCCAGTGAGTCCCATAGACATCCCCCAGGTTGACTTCTAGGCCCCATGTGCTGATACACCAGAGGGCTATTCCTTGCCTGCCAGCCCCTCAGTTTTATGTACCCCTAGAATGTTTCTGTCTCTTCAGTCCCTGGAGAAGGTTTATGATCTCATACTTGAAGATATTAAAGATATTTTTTTTGGGGGGGGGCTACCAGGGATTGAACTCAGGGACACTTGATCACTGCACCACATCCCCAGCCTATTTTGTATTTTGTTTAGAGATAGGGTCTCACTGAGTTGCTCAGCATCTTGCTTTTGCTAAGACTGGCTTTGAACTTATGATCCTCCGGCCCAGCCTTCCAAGCCACTGGGGTTACAGGCATGGACCACGGTGCATGGCCATTAAAGATACTTTTAAAGTTACTAAGTGGTTCTGTTATAGAGGCAAACTGTAGGAGTATGTGACAAATGAAAAAGTATCAGCTTTAGGCAGATTATTCCTAGTGATAGCATCTTGAAGGTAATAAAATAAATACTGTCTCTTATACAATATATCTAGAGGTGAAAATGATATATTCTAACTAACAGTGGAATCAATGATAGGAAGTCATTGTGAAGAGTTTAAATAAAATGGTTACATGAAATGTACAAGTAAGGTAAAAACCAGACATCTAGACTAATATATCTCACTTTTTAGGGAATTAAAGTATGTGTTCATAATTAAATTATAATTTAAATGCTATAAGCAAGTGTGAACATTTTATCAACATTGTTAAAAATGAATTGTTTGAATTATTAGTTACATGTAATTGAATAATTAAGATATATTTTCTTGGCAGCCTAATTATGTCTTTATTCAGAAAAAATATTTTGTGTCATTCCTTGGGCAGATAGGAGATCCTTATGTTTAGGATTGTTTTATGCTTGGTCACATCGATAACGTAGTCTGTGTCATTAAAGAGTATGAGAGAGAATGAGGCAATGGTTTTTTCTTTTTAGTTGTATCTCCAATGAGTAGCATAGTTCTCTGAATATAAGAGCTCAGCAAGTATTGCTTTTTAGGAGCATAGCTTTTAAATACTTTCTTAGTCTATTTTGTGCAGCTTTAACAAAGTACAGTAATTTCCAATGATATTGCTTTCTGTAGTTTCCATTATCCGTGGTCAACTGTAGTCCAAAAATATTCTGTACAAAATTCCAGAAATAAACTATTCATCTGTTTTAAATTGTGCACCATCCTGAGTAGTGTGATGAAACCTTGTCCTGCCCCACCTTGGACATGAGTCAGCCCTCTGCCCAGCACGTCCACACTGTGTGCCTTGTGGGCCTTGCCTGTCAGATCCACTGCCATGCTATCACAGTGTTTGTGCTCAAGTAGCCTTTGTTTTACTCCATCATGGCCCCAAAGCAAGAGAGTGTATAGAGGGAGTGATAGTATACATAGGGTTTGGTAATGTTGTGATTTCAGGCATCCGCTGGAGATCTTTGAAAATATCCCCCTTGGATAGGAGGGTATCTTATATTTCAAAGACTGGGTGATTTATGATGAATAGAAATGTATTTTCTCACGGTTCTAGAGGATGGAAGTTCCAACATTGAGGGGACGGTATGGTAAGGGCCTTCTTAGTGTGGCATCACATGGCAGAAGGGCAAAAAGAGAGACAGAGATGGAGACAGACAGAAAGACAGAACTTAGCCTTTATAATGAACTCACACAATGAGAAACCTGTTCCCGTGATGAAGGTATGAATCCATTCATGAGGCCCACATTCGGTTAAATCAATTTGTAGAAGATTTAAATCAATTTGCTGCTGTTATGATGTTAAATTTTGTCATAGAGGGAACTGGAGGGTCACTGCAGCAGGAGGAGCCCTATGGCCTGATCACCTCCCATTAGTCATCACCTCCTAACACTCTTTCTTTGGGGGTTAAATTTCCAAACAAGCTTTTGGAAGGACACATTCAAACCACAGCTAAGACTCAGGTGTTACCAACTTTTGTAAAGACTTTCCTTATGTCTTCCTCATTTCTAAGAATCAGCCCCTTCCTTTGCCTCTCACTAATGGACCTGTCTGTGTTTGTCTTCTGTACTATAAACTTCTGAGGATGGGCGCCGGCTCTGATGGGTCTTAGATCTTTAGAGCTTGGCACAGTGCCTGATTCATAGGTACTGTGCTTTTCGGAATGAAGCATTCATGACCTTGAGTGACTGCAAAATGCAGGCTTTCATTATCACGGTTCTTTATCAAGGACAAAGACGATTTAGGTAAACATTTCAAAGAATATTTCTTGTTATCTAAACTCATTTCTTGCTCTCTGGATATTCAGGTTCAAAAAGATTTGGATTTTGTGGCATTCTTCACTACTGTAACTCTAGGAACTGAAAATTAGGAGTATTTTGAAACATGTCAGAACACAGATCAAGTTTTTTGTGTGGACAGAGATGGATTTTAGGGCCTGTAATATTTCTTTGGAAGTGATTGTGTTGTCTTCATTCAGAATGTGCACACCTCTACCCTGTTATTTTTTTATTTGAGCCATGTTTAATTTCTGGTTGACACTGTCCTATCTCTCTGGCTTTGGTCCTGGTTACCAGATATGGTAGCTGAAGGGCAAGGCTTGCTGTGGTCACTAGGTGCCAGCCTGTGGTAGCATATAAATTACAATTGCATAAACCTAGTCAAACCCAGAAAACTCAGATCTATGAGCTTCTGCTAACAGAAAAATTAATATTTTTTTAAAATTTAAGTTTAATATGATTTATTCCACAAAATGGAAGCAGTTTTTGGGCAAAGTTAACACTTTCCATATGTAAAAGACTAGGGTGGTTTTATTTCTCAGTGTAGTATTGTATCCAGGTGGAATGTGTGGCTAAGCTGTTGTTTTTTGACTTTAAACCTTTGAGTTGAAATGGTATTTCATTCTAGAGGAAGGGATATGAAGGACATGAGAAGATTACCTTTTATCAGGTACCTATTCTGCCAGCCATGACACTAAATGCTGCCACGTGCACTGTTCCGTTCAATTCTTACAATGATTTTTTTTAAACCACCATTTCTGTTTTATGTTAATATTTTATTCTGAGGTAATTGTAGATTCACATGTTGATGGAACAGATGAAACAGAGAGACCTCTACCTTTCACCCACTTTTCCCCAGTGATAACCTCCTGCGTAACTACAGCAGAGTTGTGGAGACTAGGAAATTGCCATTGGAATAAACAGCCAGTGGTTTGAATGTGTCTGTGAAAGTTCTTGTATTGAAAACTTTGTCCCCAGTGCAATGGTGTTGGGAGACTGGACTTCAGAAGAGGTGATCAGGTCATAAGGGCTCTGATCTCACAAGTGGACTGATGCTAATGCAAGAGTGGGCTTCTGTAAAAGTGAGCCTGGCCCCCTCTTGCTCATTTTCTCTGACGTTAATGTAAATGTGTATTATTTATATCATTTATAAATTACCCTGTCTGTGATATTTTGTGATAGCACCACAGAATGGAAGGACACCCCATTGACTTTATTCAGATTTCACTAGTTTTCTATGTACTATTGTGTGTGTGTGTGTGTGTGTAGTCTGTGCGGTTTTACCACTTGTCAATTATTTCTCCCCCCCCCCCCCCATTACTGGGGGTTGAATCCAGGCCCTTGTGCGTGCTAGGCAGGCACTCTACCACTGAGCTACGCCTTCTGTCATTTCCTTTTAAACACATGAGGGAAACAAGATTCAGATAACTTATGTGAAATGCTCCCAAGTATAGACATGGAGTTTGAATCTATGTTTGTTTGATCTGAACTTTTGCTTTTTCAGTAATAAAATGATTAATAACAATAATTAGTAATAACAATGACTGGATCTGAGTTACATATGAAACATGTTGAATACTGACCTGTGTAAGTTATATCACAGCTGACTTAGTTATCCTTAATTAAACTCTAACTCATATTACCAAGGATGGGTAATTATTTTTATAACTCCTGAAATCAGTAGTAAAAGAATGAAATTCCACTCTCTTTTAACATGATTTTACATTTTGAACCTCTGACCTTAACTACTGATCTTGGAGCTATTGGAGGGGGAGAGACGAGACAGAGACACACACACACACACACACATAGACACATTTACACACACACAGAGACCTATGTTGTTATTGAGTTAGGTTGACAAACTTTAAGAACAGTTTTACAAAATGGGAAATAAGAGCTGGCTTAGGCAGGATTCCAGATTTTTAAGGGAATAAATGTAAAGCATCAAAAATATTTAAGAATGTAATTGGGAGAAGTGTTTTTTTTTTTTTTTTTTTTTAATAGAGTTTTAGCTTTTTGCGGGGTCTAAGTACAGCCCCAGGAATGTTTGAATTTAATCAAATCTCCCAAGTTACTCATCAAACTTTCAAAGTGGTACCTTATGCATTTGTTTGTGAATTATCACTGATTAGCAGGGTGTGATCCTGCTTTAGGAAGATAATAGATCTACTAATCAGCAGCCCATAATATACTATTCTTTGCTAGCTAAATATCTTGTAAAGCTGTCCCCGTGATGAACAGCAGCACTTATTCAGACCCAAAATAACAGCAGTCCCGTGTGTTGCTGGTCCCATGAGGTCTTGGTGTTTTTGTAGACAGCAGACAGAAATAAAAGGAATTTTGTCCTTTTTACCTCATGTAATCCCACTGGAAAATGAAACATGTGCTATGAGTTGATACTGACTTCTGCCAGGTCACCTCCCTAAAGAGTCTCGGGCAAGCGCTGTTGCAACATTTCTTGGACAGGAGTCTGACGGCCTGTGATGGAGATGGATGGTTTGTGAGCATGCTACTGTGGAACACTATGCTACTGTCTGCCCCTAGGAGTCTTCCAGTGAGCAGTGCCATGGGAACCTGTGTCTGCTATTTTAACTCTTTCAGAGGGGAGTTAGGTGAACGTCACGTATCCCCAATTTAGACTCAGTCCTGTGTAGCTTTTTCTTTCTTAATTGTTGACTACAATAATGTAGCACCAAGGGCAGATTATTTGGTCGGTCTTAGTAGAACTTGATTTTTGATGTTAGGTTATACAAATACTTTTGAAGCTCTATGTTATTAGGAACTCTCTGGACACTGCAAAGCCTTTTTAGTAGACCACTCTATCAATTTTCTGTTCTCCTAAGGAAGTTTTTCCTATTCATGACTCATTTCACTCTTTGGCTAGCAGTGAGGGAAATGTAATAACGATTAAGGAAAGGAATGTATGCGTTTTCTTCTTTTTCTGAAAACCTGTACACATTTTCTGTCTTGGGTTATGTAAACTTGGATGACTGCAGAATGTTGACAACCGTGAAAGGTAAAAGCTTGTCTGTTAATACATACTTCTTTGGAATTGAAAAATCAAAAAACTTCACTTTGCTTCTTTGGCGCAGTGTTTTGCTTGATGACCCAGAATACAAATCCAGTTAAAATGACATGTTCCAGCCGTCATTTACACACACCTTAAGCGAAATTAATGAGATCACTCTAAGATTACGCTTTGTGTTTTATTTTCATTTTATAGGTCTCTATGAGCTGTTGGCTGCTCTGCCAGCCCAGCTGCAGCCACATGTGGATAGCCAGGAAGACCTGACCTTCCTCTGGGATATGTTTGGTGAAAAAAGCCTGCATTCACTGGTAAAGGTAAACCATGCTGATGTCAGATTCTCTTTGCAAAAAACATATGGAAAAATATTTTGAGCGCCATCTAGTAAACCAGAGATCAAATTGTTGCTCTCTGAAAACAAAACAGCCTTGTTTCATTTCACTGACAGGCGTGGAAGTTGTTAAAGATTCCACCAAAAATACATAGATGATTTCACTTAATGGTGGTGATCTGGCTGTGCATACTAATGCAGCAAACATGTGGTCGCTCTTGTTTAGAAAAAGAATATGAAATAGTAGCAGGAAGGTTTAGCCTCCTTCATGGTCAACATTCATGAGCTGGAATTTAACTTAAATAAATAAATGTTCACAGCAAAAATTAGAAGGAATATATTTTCTGAGGTCAAGGATGGCAGCAGTTCAGTAGCCACATTAATTTAAAATAATTTCCTTTAACAAAGTCAACTGAAATTCTAGTAAGCTCTTTTCTTTTATTGGCACAACTCCATTGAAATGGTATTTTGTAGATAAATACACTGAACCTAAATATGAATAAAAACAGTTTTTGGAGACGGTTTTAGTGAAGCATCATGCCATGAAAATGATCAGCCACCAGGAACCAGATCTTGCTTACAGAAACACTGGGAGTGATCAGAACTCTTAAAATAGTAAAATGAGAACAAGAAACTTACTGGAAAATATGTTACTCTTGCTTCTGGAAATATGAATTGCATTTTCTCTCATTTAACTCAAGCTGAAAGAAATTTAGAGACTTACTTGAGTCTGTAGGAGGTAGAAACCTTTGCCTCCATGAAATCTGGACCTATGCTTAATTCAGCTAAATTTGTTATGGTTGTCTGTCATGATAGGAGGCTTTTAATTGATGTACAGTTTTGAAAAGGAGCCACTTCTAGTTGCAATTGCATTATGGAACAGAAAAAATATGTATATATATATATTTTTCTTGTTGTGCAATTTACTGAGATTTGTGTGCTCTGAGTAGTAACAGTTCCTCAAGAAGTGAAAGCCGATACATGGCATTTCCCTGGCAATGCATTTTAAGTTTTATTTGTTCATTTATTTACTTTTTATAATAAGGTAATTGCCAAGGTATCTTTGTGCTCTAAATAATTTTAGGCAGTTTAGTTGCTTTCTTGGGGTTTCTTAGAAATGGTTTTGGGATTACAGTGGATGAAGTTTATGACTTGGTGAGGTAATCATAGAAATATTTCTGTGTTGTATGTATGGGAGTCAAATAGCTATGGATTGATTTATATTGACTTGATCCTTTGATGGGGGAGTAGAGTGTATTTGATTTGGCATCATCATCCCTTGATTATTAAATAAAATGTCACCAAACAATGGCTGTATGTTTGTATTTTTTTAGAGCATGACTACTATATCAATTTCTTTATGTAAAATGGAAGTTAGAATATCTGTTGGCAGGGTTGCAAGTTTCAGATAAAATAACGAAAACCCTAAGTTCTTTGATAGATGTGTAGGTTAGGCAATGTTAAATAGACATTATTAAGTATTGAGGCAAAAGATAATTACACAGCACGTGAAAAACTACAGAGGTGGTTGTTATTTCTATTAAAAGAACAAAACTAAGGTATACAACAGATTCTCAAGTTACATTGGCTGGTAACTGTTAAGCGTAGGCTGTTTTCCAAAGTATATGTCAGTAACAAGTAGTTAGGAAGCATCCCGGAAGGTGTCGATATCTGGTTTGTTAAAAATAGAAGCAAATAAATTGCTGTTGCCGGTATTCAGATAGCATGGTTAACGTGTGCTATTCTAAATATTTTTCCATAATTACTATAAAATGTCTTTTAAAAATTAGTTTTATTATGTACCTCTAGTACATTCTCAATTTCTTAATACTTTCTACCCACCCCCAACATTGATCAGATGCAGACCAAGTGTGTCCTTTGACTGACCCATTCTGTTCGTTTCAAATAAGTAGAGTCTAAATGCCTCCAGGAGGCAGACTCATGGGATTGTAGCTTTAAACAGCTGGAAAAAAACACTTCTCTGTATTCCAAGTGCCTCTATTCAAGGTTGGAGGATAGAAGTCTTCAGCTTTTGTACATAAATCTTGGTAGAGCAAAAGGAATTTGTTTGAAAAGATTTGTTTTAGAGTGAATCAAAATGTGCTTTGGTTTTATGTGCTTTTGCCTGAAGTTAAAGCTGTTAGTCTGTGATTTAGAACTGGGTGAACACAAAATTTGATTTTTATATCCTAGCACAAAATTTTCATCATCAGTTTTTGTATATAAAAAAGCTAGTTGTAAATCACCACACAGTTTTAAATATGAACAGCCTTTGGAGATAATGTTAAATAGACTTAAAAAGAGGCATTTTGGAATTTCAGTGTGTAACAGGTACAGCATGCCACTTTGGGGTATTGAGCTTGTCACTGGAAAGAAATAGGATTATCCTTCCGGGTGGTAACTGAGGATTTTTTTTTTTTTGAGATATTAAGTAGAAAAACTGAATAATAAAATCTGTGAGTATGAGATTTTGTAAATAACAGAAGAAAAATGGTACTGAGAGAGAACCTGGAAAAGGAATAGAAAAATATATATACATGGGGGGAAGTGGAAGAAGCATATTATAATTTACATGATCCTAGTGAGTGCAATGGAGCAGCAGTCTTAGGTGTATAGCCACATTTTTGACCCATCATTAGCAAATATACTGGCTTTTGAAGGATATATTTTATGTTCTAATATTTGTAGATTTATCTTCTACCCCCGACTTGTTTTTCCATTGAGATCTCTTGAAATTTTATTTTTACTTAGCTGTTTGTATGTTTGTAATCTGTTTTAATTTCTCTATAGAAAAAAATATGACAGTCTAGCTTAGATATTATATTGCTTTGAAACTGGGTTATAGTTTCTTAAAGAAATTTCTGTTTTTAACTCATAGTTGTGTTGGATTTCTAGGATGATAATATCAAACTGTCATTACTTTTTAAATATTTGCGTGTGTTTTCCTCATTTAAATAGCCACATGTATGTGAGGGCAGGAGCAAAGAAGTAGTTATTTGAATTTTATTCTTTTTTCAGATTCTGAGATATTTCAGCAAACACAAATTGGTATTTTAAAGACACAGCTCCTTATGGTTGAACTACTGTGCATATTTTAGTGGTTTCAGCCTTAAAGGAATAATGGTAAATATTCAGCTAGATCCTTGTAATGTTGTTACAGAACTTTAACTTTTGATTATTGATTAATTTGTTCACACTCTGTTTGTGGAATACTTACTATGTGCCAGGCACTATAGGGACTGTCAGGGCTGAAATGTCTAAGATGGCAGGCACAGTCCCCTTCCTTGTTGAATCTCCAGTCTCCCAGAGGACTCAGATGAAAAGATGGACAATTAAAATATTCTGTGGTAGATCACGTTGAGAGCTTTTATGAGAGGCGCAAGGTGTATAACTCAACACTGGCCTCAGGGAGGGGCCCCTGGAGGATTTGATGTCAGCTAGACCCTGCAAGCTGAGTAGGATTTGTTCAGGTAAGATTTCTGGGAGACAGTGGGAGTTTAGGCCAGAGGAGTGACATGCAGAATGTCTGGAGGTAAGAGCAAGAGTTGTATCCTTAGAATAAGAACTATCTTTGGGCTGGTATGTGAATTAAGAAAGAGTGGACAACATGTGGCAAAAAGTTAAGCAGAGACCTATTCTTAAACCACCCAAGGTGTACAGACTGGTGGAGCCATTGTATTGGAAGGTTTAAAGCAGGGTAGTAAAGAAATGAACGTTTTCCTAGCTATTATGAACATTTTCTTCACTATTTGCGTATCATCTTTAGAAAGATGACTACTTGGGATTCTTTGCCCATTTCTTTTCCATTGAAAGAATACTTTTCTTCCAGAAGCAAATTGGTATACCTGATGGAGCATGAGACTGATGGAGCATGAGATTCTAGTTCAAGGGTGATGGTGGCAGAGTGTTGGGAAAGGGGAGCTGATTTTTAGTTTGAGAGACAGAGACTGATCCCAGCATGTGTGCTGTACTTAATGTCTCAAAACTCCTTCCCTGGGATCCAGCCACTGGGTTTATACCAGACCAATGGGAGATGAAAGTACACTCCAGGAGCCAGACTTAAGGTCCCAGGTACCAGTTCTTACATATTTGCTGGTCCTCAGAGGAAATGAGAGTTGATTTTAGTTTGTTTATGTTTGTTTGGTATTTGGAGCATAATCAGATAGATATGCCTATTATGTGGTTGGATACGTGCACCTAGAAGTGAGGATAATTATGTTCCGGGTTGAGAAAAATCAGTATGGGGGAAGGGCTATGGTGAAAAGTACAGGACATGTAGTTAAACTTCAGATACACAGTGTGGAAGTTTTTAGTGTAAGCATGAACCATGCAGTATTTGTATTTTTACTTGTGAAACTTGGCGACTCTATTTGGGATTCATTAACATTTAGGTGGTAACTTTTTTTTTTGGTTAACATTTGTTGAGATATAATTTGCACACTATACAATTCATAAATTTAAAACAAAATTCTGTTATTTTTAGTGTATTTATAAGGTTGTATACAACAATCTCTACTGTCAACTTTGGGACCTTCTGACCACCTCAGAAAGAAACCCTGTACCCCTGGTTATTGTCCTCTAATCCCTACATCCTCCTGTCCATCCCAGGTCTAAGCATCTACTAATCTACTTTGGGTCTTTGTGTATTTGCCCATTTGGATATTTCATAAAGATGGAATCATGTGCTTTTTTTGGTGACACATCTGTCACTTACTGTAATATCAAGCTTCACCCACACCTGGTGTGTATCTGTACCTCATTTCTTTCTTTCGAAGAATAGTCCAGTATAGATATGCTACATTTGTTTATCCATTGATAGACATTTGGGCTGTTGCCACATCTTGGCTGTTAAGAATCGTGTTGCTAAGAACATTTGTGTTCAAGTGTTTGTGTAGATATGTTTTCAACTCTCTGGGGTATATGTTTAAGAATAGAATTGTTTGGTCAAATGGTAACTCTGTCTTTAACATTTTAAAGACCTGCCAGAATGTTTTCCAAAGTGGTTGCACCATTTTATATTCCCACCAGCAGTGGATACCTCCTTACCAATACTTATTTTTAATCTGGGTTTTTGATTCTAGCCATCCTACTGGATATGAAGTGAGGCATGACTAAATAACGTTAAGCATCTTTTCATGTGTCCATTAGCTATTTATGTATTGTCTTTGGAAAAATGGCTTCTTGGGATTCTTTGTCTACTGCTTTCCCATTGAATTCTTTTTAACCAATAGAGTACTTTTTAAGAAGAGTTTTGATTTATAGAAAAATCTAGTGCTTTCCAAGCACTCCCACCAGTTTCTCTATTAATCTATTGTGTTAACATGGTATGTTTATCAATTTAACGTTGATACATTATTATTAACAGAAGTTCATAGTTGGCATTAGGGCTCTTTGTGTTGATTGTATGATTCTATAGCCTTTGACAAATGCACATTGTCATGACATCCACCATGTCAGTATCACAAAGAATAGTTTCACCTCCCTAAGAATCTACCTTGTGTTCTTTACCTATCTTCTCTCCCTATCTCAGCAACCATTTGATTTCTTACTGTCTCTGTGGTTTTGCATTTTTCAGACTGGCATATACTTGGCATCATATAGGCCTTTTCAGATCGGCTTTTTCAATTTAGTGGTATGTAAGGTTTCATCAGATCTTACTCAGATCTCATGGCTCAATTATTCATTTCTTTATGTCACTGAATAGTATTTTGTCCATTGTATGCATGTACCACAGTATTTCTCCTTTCACTAATTGAAGGACATGTTCATTGCCTTCAGTTTCAAGTAATTACAGGTAAAGCTCCTATAAATATACATGTGCAGCTTTTTATATGGATATATTTTCAACTCATTTAGGCAAATGATAAGAACGTGATTACTGGATCATACAGTAACACTGTGTTTAGTTTTCTAAGAAAACTGTCATATTATTGTCATCTTCTTTTTTTTCTCTTTAGTATTGTGGATTGAACCCAGGGCTTCTTAACCACTGAGCCACATACTCAGCCCTTTTTATTTTTGATTTTGACACAGTGTCTCACTAAGTTGCTTAGGGGGCCCCCTTGCTGAGGCTGGCTTGAACTTGCAGTCCTTCTGCTTCAGACTTCTGAGCTGCTGGGATTACAGGTGTGCTCCGAGTCCTGCCCAGATTATCATCATAAGTGACTGTACCATTTTGCATTACCGCCAAAGATGAATGAGAATTCCTGTTGCCCTGTATCCTCAACAGCATTTGGTATGGTCAAGGTTTTTTTTTTTTTTTTTTTTTTTTTTTTTAATAATTTCTGTTATTGTAATAGGTGTGTAGTGGTATCTCATTATTATTTCAGTGTGCAATTTCCTTGAAACCTGTTAAGTTTTCATATGTTTTCTTTTTGTATGTTTGTCATCTGTACATCTTCTTTGTTGAGATGTCTCTTCAGAGACAGCTTTTAAAATTGTTTTTTTAAATTGTTTTTTTTCCATCACTGCTGCATTTTATCTTTTACATATGTCTTTATCAGATATGTATTTTGTCAGACTGTGGCTTGTCTTTATATTCTCTTTGTTATCTGATACAGCATGTTTTTAATTTTAATATAAAATCCCACATCAGTTTTTATTTGTACTTTTGGAGTTAGTCATAATGACATTTCTGCCAACAATGGACTGCATATACAACTGCAGTCCCATGAGTTTATGTTGCCTAGTTTGATCATAGCTGTCTTAGTTGTGTTTGCACAAATAAGGACATCATCTCACAGTGCATTTTTTGGAAAGTGTCCCCAATATTAAAATGTATTGCCATCATCTAGTGATGCATGACAGTATCTAAAACTCATCAGCAAACTCAAGATCAGCTAGGTTTTCTCCTCTGTTATCTCCTAGAAATTTTATATAAGTTTTTGTATTTGTTTACATTTGAATATGTAAACAAAGACAGTTTCATTTCTTCCTTTTCTCCTTCCTTTTCTTGTTATAATACTAATTAGAAATTCCTATGCAGTATGTAACAGCAGTGGTGGGAAGGGACATCTTTGCCTTCATATAATCTTATGGGAGAAGGATCTAGTTTCTTACTAGTATATATGATGTTAGCCGTAGCTGTTTCATTGTTGTTCTTTATCAGGTTGAAAAAGTACGTTTATTCCCAGTTGGCTGAGAGTTATTATGAATGGGTGCTAGATTAAAAAAATTTTTTTTTTACATCTGTTGATGTGATTTTGTTCTTCATTAGCCTGTTGATGAGATGAATTACATCCTTAATTCCTAAATGTTGAACCAATATTTACATATTTGTAGAAAATCTACTTGGTTGTGATCTATGATTATTTTATACATTGTTGGATTCAATTTGATAACATTTTCATGAGAAGTTTTTCACTGCTGTTTATTAATGATATTATTCTGTAATTTTCCTACCTTGTAATATCATTTGTCTAGTTTTGCTTGTGGAGTAATGTTGGCCTCATATGAGTTATCCACGGAATGAGAAGTGTACTCTCTGCTTTCTACTTGTTTTCTAACCCTCCATCCTTAGGCAGACATTGTGTTTGATTGTACATTTAACTTCTTTAAATGTTTTGTAGAAGTCACCAGTGAAACCGTCTGGGCCTGGTACTTACTATTTTGGAAGTTGACTAATTATTGATTCAATTTCTTTAATAATATAAGCCTATTCAGATTGTCTTTTTCTCTTTTGGTGTTTTTTATCACTAGTTTTTTTTTTTTTTTTTTAAGGAATTGGTGCATATCATTTAGGTTGTCAGATTTGAGGACAGAATTGTTCATAAGGTTGTCCTTGGGGTAATAATTATGACCCCTCTTTCATTTCTGATATTTGGTTGTCGTCAATTCATACTATATATTTTTTTTGGTTTCCCTTCTTCCTTCTTTTTCCTTTTTGGCTAGGCTGGTTATAGGATTATCAGTTTTTATTTTTGTTTTTTTTCTATTTCAATTTTATTTAATTTTGCTCTAGTTTTATTGTGTCTTGTCTTATGCTTGTTTTTCTTTCTACAGTTGCCAAAGGCGAAAGTTAGATTTATGCATATTAGATTTTTCTGTTTTTGAAATGTTTACTTTGTGTTATAAATTTGAACTGTTGGTTTTTTGGTATCCACAAACTTTCTTGAGTTCCATTTTCATTTATTTCAAATTATTCTTGAGAATTCTTTGATGCACGTGTTATTTAGAATTTTTTTAATCTCAAAATATTTAGAGATTTTTCCTGCTGTCTTTGTTATTGATTTCTGATTTAATTCCATGTAATCTGAACTTCCATGCTGTGTGATTTCCATTCTTTTAGGTTTTATGTTTTATGATGCAGAATGTCGTCTGTTTTGGTGAGTGTTCTATGTGAGCTTGAAAAGAATGTCTATGCTGCTATTATTTGATAAAATATTGCATAAATGTCAGATCCAGTTGGTTGATGGTGTGTTGTTTGGTTCGACTTTATCCTTACTGATGCTTTTGCTGGATCTGTCAAGTAACTGACAGAGGGATGTTGAAGTTTTCAAGAATGATAGTGGATTTGTCCATTCTTGCAGCTATTTCAGTTATGCTTTGTGAATTTTGACATTCTCTTCTTAGGACCATAAACCTTAAGAATAGTTATGTCTTCTTGGGGAGTTGACTTCTTTTTCCTGTCCCCTGCTTTGTTTGAAATTGGTATGTGTACTGTAGCATTCTTTTGGTTCGTGTTAGTAAGGTTTATCTTCCTCCAGCCTCTTTATTTTGCTCTGAATTTCCTAGATGACCTATAATTGAGTCTTCCTTTTACCCATACTATTCTCTTTATTTTAATTAGTGTATGCTATGGTTTGAAGGTATATTTATCTGAAAAAAATCCCTATTTCTCCTTTACTTTTGCAGTACAGTTTCATTGGAGATAAAAATTGCATTGTACAGTTTTTTTCCAACACTTAAAACATATTTCACTCTATTTTCTTCTTGCTTGCATGGTTTCTGATTTTTAAAAAAAATCTGATACTTCTTTTTTCTTTTTAAATTTGATGGTATTATCCTCTCCTATCAGAGGAAAGGTGTTTTTCCCCTCAGGCTTTCCCCCAAGCCTCTCTCTTTGTTTTTGATTTTCTGAAGTTTTAATTTATGTCATAATGTAGATTTTTTTTTGGTGTATCTTCTTTTTGATTTTTTTTTCACTGCGCCCTGGATGTGTGATTTGGTATTTGTTATTAATTTCAAGTTATTCTCCACATTATTACCACAAATATTTCCTCTGATCTTTTTTCTCTTTTGTGATTTTCCTTTTATTGTTAAGTTCTTCCTCTTCTTATTGTCCCACAGTTTTTATATTTTGTCACCCCCACCCTCACCTTTTCATTCATTTTTCTGTTTGCATTTCAGTTGGAAAGTTCTTTTAGCATCTCTTCAAGTTTTCCTTGACTGTGCTCATTCTACTGTTGAGCGCATCAAAGACAGTCTTCATTTCCGTTATAGTCATTTCTGATTTCTAGCATTTCACTTTGATTCCCTATCAGTTTCCACCTCTCTCCTTACATGACCCATCTCTTCTTGCATGTTGTGCACTTTTTCCATGAGTTTATTTAGCATATTAATGAAGTTTATTTTAAATTTCCAACTTCATGATTCCAAATTCTGTCATATCTGAGTCCCAAGTCTGCAGCTTGCTTCAGCTCTTCAGACTGTTTTTCTTGCCATTATCATGCCCTGTAATTTTCCGTTGAAAGCTAGACATGATGTACTAGGTAATAGGAACTAAATAATTAGACTTTTGGTGTGAGATTTTATGTTAATATGGCTTGGAACTGGCCTGTGTTTAAGGCTTGCTATAGGTAAGTGCCAGAGGTTTTGGTTTCCTTAATGCTGTCCCCAGCCACCCAGTCGTTGTCTTTGGATTTTCTTCTGAGCTCTTTTTGGAGCCTGTGTCTTGTAGCTCTCTGTTATGATATACTGTTACTTACTCTGACACTTGTTGATGGTGATAAGTTATTAGAGAGTGAAGGTATTTTATAATTTTATAATTAAATGTCAGTTTCTTAGTGACCCGAGTCCCTGGGCTGTGACCCTCAGAAGCACTTACTACCCTGTCCCCCCCCCCCCCCCCAATTTCAAATTGGTAAGGGAGGAAAATGCAACAGGGGATTTGGGTCATCTCATTACACTTTTTTACAGGTTCAATGTAGCTCTAGTAAAGCAGTTTTCTTTGGATAGGGCAAGCTTTTGTTATGGATAAAATTCTAGGCCTGTGGAGTTCAAAATAGTCACAGACACCTCTCACTCCTCTTCCCCCTCCAAATGAAACACTGGGAGATTTTTTTCTTCCTAACTCCACCTCTGAGAACTTGGTGAGGCTCCTAGGGGAAAGTGTGTGTGTGGCGGGGGGGGGGGGGCGGGGAGGGGGGTTGCTTCTTAGATTGGGTCCACAGACGTTTTTAACTCTCAGACTAGGTTTCACTTGGCCACCATCAGCTCATCAAAATTAGTATTTTCAGTGTTCTATAGGTTCCTGGCTTCAGTAGCTTCTGCTCCTGCTTCCTGAGCTCAGCTGTGAATCTCTGCATTCTCCTTTCTCTCCAGATTTCAGTGTGACAGTTTGCCCTGTGACTTAAATTCTCTGCTAGATATAGGAAAAATCACTGATATTTGAATTTGTTCCTTTTTTGTTGTTGTTATGAGGACTTGAGTGAAGACTTCCAATCTCTTTATGTTGGAGTTGATATTAGAAATAAGTTTCCCTTTGCCCATACTTTAATTTGGTTATTTTTCTTTTAATTACTGACTTGAAGGAGTTTTTGTTTGTCTTAATGCATTCTGGTGCAAGCTTCTTACAAAATGTGATTGGCAAATCACGTCTTTATTTCTAAACTTGCAAACTTTGCAGATTAACCAACATGAACTTTATTTGCTTACTGTTTTAATCCATTTCACTCAAGAGAAAACATGAAGGAGACTTCCATCTTCTTCCATACAAGATAATCCTGGCCATGCTGTGATTACTCTTCCTTCCCCTACAAATAGACAAGTTCTCTTGTTTGATTATCAGTTTGCTGTAAGTCACAATAATACATATAACCAAGTTCAGGTGACACTTTGAAGTGCCATGATAATCTCTTCCTTGCCCACCACTTTTTAAAGATAACACTTTAAGGTTAGGTGCATTCCTAGTTTTATTTATCTGTAATTTAAAAGAAATACCCACTCCTCAGTATCAAGGAATAATTTCATTTGTAATCCAGAATATCCAGTTTCTCTTCTTAAAACATTTCCTGAAATTTTGTTTTTAAAAGGACACATGAAGTCATGGGTATATTAATTGACTGGTAGAAGTAAAACACGGGAGGAAAATTAGTGGGAGTTGTATTGACTCTCCACATTAATGTGAATTTATAAAAATTTTTAGACTCATGAATTTAGTTTAATTCTAAAAGTGAGAATCTTCTTAGTTTTTAATCTAAACAAATCCTGAGCAGATGGATGCTCATAGAGAAACCCGTGAATAGAAATGTACTTTTAAAATTTGACATATCCAAGCTGGACACTTCAGAAAATGAAAAACTAGTTTGAAGGTAATCTTCAATCTTAGTCTTTTAACAGATTAAATTTTTGTAGTAATTACTACTATGAAATTAGCTTGATGTGGTAAAGCTATTAAAAAAGGAAGAGAGCATTTTATTGAGCAACGGTTTTATAAATAGTTACTTGTAAATTTCTCTCTTTAATCTAGAAGCAATGAAAAGCATCATACTGGAGGTGGGGGTGATGGTTATAGTGTAGTGAATCAGATTCAAGGCTGAAAGACTATTTATAAGATATGCACAGGTATAGGATCTTTTGAAAACAAATTGTGCTGTTTGGGGAGGGGAGATGGTGTTAAGTTCGGAGTGTAAACCCATCAGGGAGGTTATGTTACTTGCCTCTGAAATATCATTTGCCTTGGGCGGGAGGAAAAAGAAAAAGACAGCCAGACATTGTGAATGATCCATGGCCACCTGGTCTGACAGAGTGGAGAGTTGGGTCTCAACAGCTGGTAATGCTCCTTGGCCAATCAAAGGTAATTGTCCAGCCAGCTCTGTTGGAGAAGCCAGACAAAGTTATTTCTTACGTTATAGTTTACATTTTTTCAGGCACAGAAACATGTACAGTCTGCTGAAGATAGGAATTCCTGAGGCCCTGAGTAAATTGTTGCCTTTGTAATTCATACTCTCAAAACAGTGGCCATATGCAGCCCTTTTTAGAGATTTGCCAGGGGAGTAGGGATGAGTGAATAGGAGCCAGGTTTGTGAATACTTGCTGGGGCAGTGTCTTCCTGCATGGTCTGCATTTAATGGAATGGAACAGTGCCTCCTGGAAGTTATTGTGCATTTAGTTGATTATTCAAATATGCTTAGCTTCAGAACCACCATTTTACATTTGTATTTAGTCATAGTTGAATGATAAGGAATTTATGTGCATCATAAAAATGGTTTCTTATCTTGAACTAGAACTAGAACTGTCCATTCATTAGAATGTGGAGTCAGTAAGTCTGAAACACTATCATTTCCCTTGTAGAGGCAATTCCTGTTATTCCCTAAATCCAGAGAGATGGAATTTCAGTAGGAAAATATCTGGCTTCTCTAGATGTGACACCCAATAGTGGAGTTGCAGGGCCACGGAGATGGGCATCTCTTGCTTCATTGAGTGTTGCCAAGTTGCTTTACTCAGTGATTACACCATATCCAGTAGGGGGGTCGACTGACTGGCTAGTGAGATGTATATTTGCAGTTCTGGCACCAATTAGAATTACTAGTAAACTTATTGCCTGATCTATTTGATCTGGGTAGTTTAGTTTAGATCTGTTCTTTCGTTAATGAACAGATTGAACAAGTGAGTCCATCATGTGGCTGATGGAGAAAAAAGTGGTTTCCAAAGAGAAGCATGTTGTACCTCCAGGACAGTGTTCACGATTCATTCACATCAAGTTGACACCTTTTGCTGTCTCCATTCTTATTTTTGTTTTGTTTTCTTTTTCTCTCTATCTCATGAACAATTTTTTCTCATTCTGGCAATACCTCAGTCACAGGCAGGTACACTGAATACTGTTCTGCATGTCCAGAAATCTAAGCTGTATTCTCTGCTAAAAGGCATCTCTAATTGTAGTTCAGAGCATGCCCTGAGGGGTCCCATTGCTTGGACTCAGATTCTGGCTGGGCCAAGAATAAGAAAATAATAACTTCATGGTATTAGTTAACTTCACAGTGCCTCATTTGGCGGGTAGCAAGGATAGTACTACCTTCCTTAAATGTTTGTTGTGAGGGTTATGTAGATTAATATATAATATTTCCTTTAAATAGAGTCTGGGACAGTTGTTATGATGAGGATGGTTGTTACAATTCTTGTCATCTCCCTTTTTGCCCTCCTTAGCCATGTTCACTGTTGGATGCCAGGATCGGCACCATTCTTTCTTATATCCTTTTGGCTGCATGGCTGCTTTTTTTCAGGACAGTGTTTTCCAGCCTTAATAAACTTTTGTTCTATTTAAAATTCCATCAAAAATTGATACAGTCTGATTATACTCTTGGAAAAAAAAAAGTTCCTGAGTTGCTAAGTGTGTTTTGTAACTTTCACTTTAAAAATGTGGAAGCCAGGTGCAGTGGCCCATGCCTGTAGTCTCAGTGGCAGGAGGAACACAGGTTCAAAGCCAGCCTCAACAACTTAGTGAGGCTGTAAGCAACCTACTGAGACCCTGTCTCAAAAAATGAAAAGGACTGAGGATATGGTTCAGTGGTTAAGTGCCCTTAGGTTCAATCTCTGGTTACCCCCCTCCCCCCAAAAATGGTGGAATATTTTGGGCATTAAAATGAGAATAATATGCTGAGCATGCACATATTCACCACACAGTTTAAGGAATATAGTATTACAGAGTCGGTTGAAGTCCCTCCTTGTCCTAATCTTTTCTTTGTCCTGCCAGAGATAACTGCTATCTTGAGTTTGTATTCACAGATATTCTTTTGTATGTTTTAAGACTTTTTATATGTAGAGTCATATTTGACACATTAATTTTTCTGTAGCCTAGTTTTTCACTTAACATTTGGTTGGGTTTATTTATGGTGTTACAGATACCCCTAATTCATTCCTCTACATTGCTATATATGGCATTATGTGGCTATATCTTAAATGATCTATGTTCTTTTTAATGGTTATTTCCATTGAGAACCACCCTCTGGGTACAAGAGTCCTACAGTCAGGAAACCACCTTTCTCTCCATGTAATTCTTGGCAGCAGATAACTTTTGTATAGACTCCCCTTTACCACATATGGGACCACTTGTCCAAATGGTCACACCTGAGTAGAGTTTCTGGCCACAGAGATGTGCATCTCACACTGTATTTGATGTTGTCTAATTCCTCTTCCATGTGATCGTGTTACAGTCTGAGAGTTGCAGTTGCCTCGCATACATGTCAGCACTTGAACTATTAGACTTTAACTTTTGCTAAGTGTTGATTTGAAATGCTATCTCCTAGTTGTATATTTACTTGAGTATTAGAGATTGAACATGCCTTTATAGGCCATTCCAGTTCCTTTTTATATCCATTGCCTATCCTCCCCGCTACCCTATATTTGTCTTTTTCTAGTTGGAATTTGTAGGAATTTCGTTTTTTTTTAATCTGATTCTGGGTCTTTGTTATATACAATATCATCATGGTCCATACCTACTTCACTCTAGTTTATCATGTTAAAATAGACCCACATAAAAAGTCTTCTGTCCATCAAAAATTGCAGGAGCAAAAGCATCTAACACAAAACTCTCAGCTCAGTGAATCTTATTAAGAATAAGTTTCAGAGTCTGAGGTGTGTGTAGCCCCTGGTCAAGTCTGAGCACTGGTTTATTTTTATTTGCTGGCTCTAGAGAGGTCCTCAGGGACTGTTTGCACTGATCTCATGTTCCTCTTTGGTTGTAAGCATCTATATAATGTATTTTTAGCACCTAGTACAACTACAGACAGTTCATTGAGTAAAGTTCTCTTCAGGCAGGATCTGTGGATAATTTATCTCTGCATTTCCCACATTGCTAGAAGTGTGGTAGGTGTTCACAAGAGGTACTTGTTTACAGGAGAAAAGGAAACCTTCCATTCCAATCTCTTTCTTGCTGAAACAGTTATTTTCCATTCATTTTGCAACAACTTGAGTGAGTGCTATAGGGCACAGTAACGTACGTCCACATCCCATTGCATTTGTTTGTTGAGGTGTTAAGCTTAGTCACAGGTAACTGACAAATGGCAGTTTGTTTTTTCAGGTATGGCATAAGTTGTATCATCTTTCTGACAGATAGATGACAGTGAATAAAGAGGATTTTTTAAATACAATTGGTTTTAAGTGAAAGTTATTGTATTTAAGTATTGTTAATGCCAATTATCAACATATCACATTGCTAATGTGTCAATAAAGGCAGGAATTAGGAGAGTTTTTTGATTTTCATGGTTTGGAAATAATATACTTTCAAAAGGAAAGAATTGAATTAGATGTTTAAATTTTTTTTTCTATTTTCACATAAAATACTCATAAAATCTTGAACATTTCAAGTTATATATATATATATATATATATATATATATATATATATATAGTTGTTGAGAGACCTTTATTTTATTTATTTATATGTAGTGCTGATTCACATGTGCCAGGCAAGTGTGCTACCACTGAGCCCCAGCCCCAGCCCCTCAAGTTATTTTTAAGAGTTCCAAGCATTATTTAAAATACTTTATCTTAATTTCATGAATAAGGCATTAATATAAACAAATCATTATAAAATCCATAAAAGTGAAATCATAGGCTTTCATGTATGTAAAAATTAATTTCAAATGATCCATGCTAAATTTAAAGAACAAGAAAGTATTTTGTATCTTTAACTGCCCACCGACTCACTCATCCACCCACCCATTTATCCATTTACCCTTCCAATTGTCTTGTGGTTATGGTCTTCACAGGTACATATAGAATTGGATTTTCCCACCCCTTGACCCTAGTTATGGACATATGATTTGTATAGTAATTAAAGTGTGAGCAGAAGTAAAGAGCATCACTATTGGGCAGAAGCCTTAAGAACCAGTGAAACTGTTCACCTCATCTCCTCACCCTTGGCCACCCGACTGGTGGTGCTTCAGAGGGTGGGAGCTTTCTCACTTGGGTCTGAGCATGTGGGGATGTGGAACAGGGTTCCATGACAACGTGAAGTGGGCAAAGAGTGCCAGTGTGAATATAAACTTTCACTGTTTTAAGCCACTAAGATTTAGGGGTCATTTATTACCACAGTTTCATGTATGTAATTCTAACAACTATCTCTACTATATTGCATTTCAAGTCTATTTTCAAAGATGGCTTAATGCTGTAGAAGTTCAAATAAATGGAGTTATTAACATTCCATAAGGTTATTTTTAAGTGGCTGCTATCAATCTCACCATTGCACTGTAAGCAGTTAATACTCATTCTTTTGTCAGACCTTGTAACTTCTGCATTTTCTTCCTTGATAGACAGACATACATCTCTCTTCTCACCACTGTGACAAAGCTGGAAAAGGGGTGATATGATTATAAGGTGTCATTATTTTCCATGATTTTTCCAGTGTCATGTAATAGCACAAGAGTGTGTCATCTGGACCATAGTGCCCTTGATTTCATGTTCTCTTTCATCACAAATAAAATAGAAGACAAATACATGTACACTGTTCCTTTGTTTTGTTACTAAATTTTACATGATTATTTTTGTTTAGCAAGCAAAGACTTCCAATCTCAAAAGTATAACACACACACACACACACACACACACACACACAAATATGCCATCTGAGAATTTGCTTTTACTTATTAAAAAAGAGTGGCCTTTAATATGACAAAATGGGATGATAGGATTGACCTGTTAGTCCTTGTTCACCAAGAAATTTTCTACTCCGTGTTCGAGACTCAATGCAATTGTCACTTTCTCAGGGAAGTCTTTAATTTCTCCATTCTTAATGCTACAACTGTTCATTTTATATGACTCTGTTATAACACCTTTCAAATGGTTAATATATATAACGTGTGTGTGTGTGTGTGCACGTGTGCGTGTGTGTATATATAAAACTGGATTTTTCACATGTAATTAGCATTTTACATGTAATTTCATTTCCTTTTGCACTTTAGATGCATAACATCTCTAATCACCTTTTTCCTTATCATAATTCATTTTTGTTTAGTTAATTACAAGCCAAATTAAATGGCGTTAACTGGCAATTTAAAGAATAAATTTTAGTTGTGAATTTGTTTCAGTTAGTATATCATAAATTACATAGATCATAAGGTTTTTTGATTTTCATTGTATAAAAAATTTGACAGTCGTCTTTGTCTTTTAATTTGAATAAATATCTGGTTGTTCTCTAAATTGTGCCTAGTAAATGTAGGTAGTGACTCAAGCTGCTTTTTAATCTTACGTAATTCCGCTAGATGGTGCTCTTTCCTTTAGGAAATCTGAGACCTTGCTGAAGGAACTTGTCAATTCTGTCACTGATGGGTTAAAAATAAAAGAAGCAAATTCGGGCCAAAGCAGTATGAAAAAACTTGTGAAATTTTCGTATGTCATGTAAAGAGCTGTGGAACTCTGTGGCAGATGTATTTATGATTAATATTGTATTATATTTCCAAAGAATCAGTGATTTTATTATATGACTCATATAAAATGTATTTAAGTGCTAATTGTATATTGTGTTAGGTGATGGAGATAGAATGGTTAAAAAACAGGCATGGTGGTCTTTAGCCACATGATTCTTGGAGTCAGTATTCAATCACCTGAAGTATAAATTTATAAATGAGTATGTAATAGATGGAAAAGGGAGTGTTTGCTCAGATGTTAGGAAACTTTGTTCAAGAATTCACTACTGAGCGGGTTAAATGAGCTCTGAAGAATTGACCAGGTAGAAATGAGTTAGAGGAGAAATTTCCAAATGTATTATTGTGGAGTTGGACGTTCTTCATCAGAACCCTGTCAGTCATTAGAATGGTTGATACTAGGGCCTTACTAGTTAGTCCCAGAGACTTGTGTGCTTCAGCTTTCATTATTTGATATTTTTTTTCCCTCAGCTCTTCTCCATCTTTCTGAATGCTGGATATTAGGTGGATACTGATCTTTTGGGATTAGTTGTTTAATGTTTTCCTTAGGCTTTTGCTTTCTGGAAGATTTCCTTGACTTTTGCTTCCCATCTTTCTATTTAATATTTTAAAAAATTAGCATGATGCTCTTTATCCACATATTTTAATGGTCAGTATTTTAATTGCAGTAAGTTTGGGTGGGGTGTCTGTTCCTTTTTCATAACATTCTTGTCTTATTCCATGGATACACTGCAGAATCATTTTAAGGATAGTTTAAACAAACAGAACCTCCTTTCTTACTTGTTCAATAGTTAGTATGTTCCATGTGCTTTCCAAAGTTCAAAGTGCCTTGTTCAATTCTTCCAGCTACCCTAATAGATAGGTACTGATTGACAGTGGAGGTAAAGAACCAAGGCACTGTTTCGATTGGTTATACAGCCAAATAGTTGATAGAACTGGTCTTGAACCCAGGTGGTCTGTTTTACATTCTGTGCTTTTAACATCATGCTGTTCTCCTTATTAGTGGATACTCAGTAGAATGATTTGGGCTTTATAAATTCTTTTGATGCTACTCACAATTCTTGATTACTATGGGACTTTTCTGTTTGCTTGGTGTTTCTCTTGGTGGAGTCTTTTCTCAAATGTCTAATAATTTTTGGTCCTGCGTTTTTTATCTACTTATAATTTTTTGATTTATGGTACTGGGGATTGAACCCAGGGGCACCCTATTACTTAGCTATACCCCTAGCCCTTTTTATTTTAATTTTGAAACAGGGTCTTGTTAAGTTGCAGAGGTTGGCCTCAAATGTGTGGTTCTACTGCCTCAGCCTCCTGATTGCTGAAATTGCAGGAGTGTATCATCATGCCTGGCATCTGTTTGTGTTTAATAGTAAGTGATTAAAAAGATGATTCAATGGTCCGTTGCCCGATGGACTCTTTAGAGCAGAAGTTTTCAACTATGGATGGAGGACTTTGTGCACCTGCCCCCTCACCTCTCACCACTTGGCAGCATCTGGAGAGATTTTGATTGTCATAACTTGAGGAGAAGGGGTACTTCTGGCATCTAGTGGGTAGTTGCACCAGAGATGCTATTGAACATCTTCAGTGCATAGGATAGCCTCCTACAATAAAGAAGGATCTAGCCTAAGATGTTTAAACCCAGCATTAGGGAGGAGAGTTTGCATATTTTAAAGTAGACACTTTCTCCTTCATAGCTTTTCAGTTTTTCCATCAAAGAAACCCGGCATCTGCTGCCTGGGACTTAGGTGGCTGGCTGCTTGACATTCTAGGTTGGCCAAGGAGAAGGAGCCCCTCTCAGTATTATCCTCTTCGCCCTCCACCCCTGACACTCCTGACAGTGTTCTCAGGGCCAAATGGCTCCAAGTTTGTTCTAGTTCTACACTGTGACTTTCTTTTTCTAGAAACTCGTTGACCATTCTAGTTTCCCGACTGCTCATTTCCAATACTTTTAGTTAAAAAAATTTTTTGTACCACTTAGGATGGAAGAAGATATTCATATCTGTTATTCATCACTGAATTTTGTAACCATAATGATTAGTTGCCTTTTTTTTTTTTTGCAATCTGCCAGCTGCTTATGAGTAATTTAATCTTTTTCTTGTTGGACATGAATTTTCCTCATCACTTCTTAAATTATAATTTATACAGGAGCCATAGGATCAATGCTTGAGTCTTTCCTTTAACTTAATAATTTTCAAAAAAAATCATCTTAGTATCCTAGTATCCTGCAGTTAATCGGTGATGGTTTTTTTAGTATCATCATGAGCACAAAGATCTTTATATACTGAATGGAGCTCAAGCCATTGCAGTTATTATTCTTTTGATGCTCAAAATTCCTTCATCACTGGGCAGTGGAAGCCCCTTCAAGCTGGCTCCTGTGGGGTTTTATTGTTTATTTCTAGTTTTTCAGCACAACTCCATTAGGCTTTGATAACTACTTTACTTTCAGAACTGACAAGGTGTCTCAGGCTTATTTTGTACTTTAAGATAGTAAGTCTCAAAAATCTCTATTGATTCCTGATAGTGACCTATAGAAATGCCTTTACCCAGCTCTTCCCAACTTCTAGTTTAAAGCATGAATTAAAAAAAAAATTCCAGCTAATACCTGTAAGGTAATCCATGAGTTCATTTATTTTCCATATAATCTCTGTCTTCTTAACTGTTTTTAGTTGTGATTAATCTGCACTGCCACATCTCAGATGAGCTGTGTTGTGCTGTTTTTACCTCTAGCTCCACCATTTTGCTTTGGTTAAATGTAGTAACAGGTAACCACCTTTCCTTATCCAGGGGTTTCTTGTTTGGGAAATTTATCCTCCAGTAGGCTTGTCATGGGTAGGGCTCATGGAAACAATTTTACCTGACCTCTTAGACTTTTTCTGTGGTCTTTGCATTAATATTTGAGAGTTAGTTTTCTAAAATTAAAATCATGAATTTATATTTTCTTTCTTTCTTAAAAATCTTGTGTGCTCCTTCAGCCTCTGCACAGGTGTTCCAATTATAGTCCAATACCAATATAACTTTCTTTTCTTTGTGTTTTTTGTCTTGATGTTAAAAGGCAATTTTTCTTTTTCTTTTCAAATCTTTAAAGAATATCTCAATGGTGCAGGTTGTGTATCAGTTTCCCCAGGTATTCGGTGTGTCCTTTTAACCACATATGCTCATACACGTTTATTTCGTGGTAGTATTTTAAAAAATCTTCCCTTGCACCCCATCTTAGTTGCTGCCTCACTTCCAATTCTCCTTTTTAAGAGTAAATCACTATTCTGACTTTAAACTGTGTGGATAGTTTTGTCTGTTCTTGGGATTTATTTAAATGGAATGACATAGTACCCTATTTGTTTGTGTCTCACTACTTTTTCTCAGATTCATTTATGTTGTGATTAGATTAATTCATTTTTTAAATTGCTGTATTCTCTAAGAATTCCTCAATTGTTTCAACTATTGTTGGACATACTTTCTTTCTGACTCCATTTTTTGTTTTGTTTTGTGGTGCTGGGGTCAAACCTTGTGCTTGCGGGTAAGTGCTGTACCTCTGTGCTGTACCCCCAGCCCTACATTCTGATGTTTGCCTGTTGTAGATAACACTGCCCTAAGCACTCGTGTCACTTTATACATGTACAGCATGTACACCTGTCTGTTGGGTGTATACTGAGGAATGAAATCACTGGGAAGTGGAGTTTTCATTCAATTATTTGTATTCATATTTCTGTAAGAATATATTTGAGAATGGAGTTGCTAGGTAATGGTTATTTCTTCAAAAATTTGTTCTAGTTTACATTCTTTATCAGCAGGGTATGACAACTGCTGCTATTCTACACACACTTTTGTAGCCCTTAGGATAATAGGATTTGTTTTTTCTTTTGTTTTTGAGCCCACTCTGGGGAGGGGTGTTATAATAGTATTTCATTGATTTTAAATTTGTGACCCAAGCTAGTTGGTTAATAAGGTTGAACACTTTTTCCATATATTTGTGAACCACTTGGAGATTCTTTTTAATGAAGTGCTTGTTCAAGATTTCTACCTAGGTAGGGCTTTTTGTTGTTGTTTTTAGACTGTCTTTTTTTTTTTTAATCCATTCGTAGGAATTACTTATAAATGCCTTATAGTGCTCAACTGTAGATTGAATACTTTGTTGGTTATGTGTATTACAAATGTCTCCTATCACCATGTGGCCTTTCTTCTTCTTCTTTTTTTTTTTTTTGGTGGTTGTGCTGGGTGAGGAGCAGATGCAGGGCCTAATGCATGCTAGACAAATGCTTTACCACTGAGCTGTGCCACCACCCCTCTGGGGTTTTTCTTTTAAATGAGATCTTGATGAACAGAAGTTCTCAGTTGTAACAGTACAGTTTATTAATCTTTTCCTTGTGATCAACACTTTCTGTGTCCTGTTTAGGAAAATTTTGTATACCCCAGATCATGAAGATATTTTCCTGTATTAAATTTTAGAAATTTCATTGTTTGCCTTTAACAATATAGAACATATAGATGTGAAATTTATCTTGAGTTGGTTTTTTTTTGGTGGATATTCAGTACTGTGAAAGGGAAGGCCTTCATTTCTCCACAGTCGTATAGTTCGAACTTTATCATTAATCTAGCATCTATATATGTATATACGGGTCTGTTTCTGGACCATCCCTTCTTCCTATTGTTCTGTCTTTTTGTCAATGCCACAGTGCCTTACTTAAAAAATTCTTTGATATGATTATTACTGCATTGAATTTATGGTTCAATTTGGGTAGAATGGATATCTTTACAATATAGAGTCTTGCAACTCACAAATATGGCATTTCCCCCCATTTATTTAGGTTTTTAATTTCTCAGAATAGTTTATAATTTTATTTTATAGGTGTTGCATATCCTTAATTAGAATTTTTTCTAGGCATTAAGAATTTTATTTTTTATTTGTTTGCTACTGGTACATAGAAATATATCATATTGTTGCAGTGTAGTATTGTTGCATCTTGCACTTTGCTGAATTCACTTAGAATTTTTATTATTTAATCTGTGGAGTCTTTTGTAATGAATGGTAATTTCTTAACAACCATTATTCTGTGTATTTCTCTACCTATGTGTTTTTGCCTTATTGTTTGGTCTAGGACCTCTAGTACATTGTTGAATAAGTATTATAATAACAAATCTCTGTCTCTTTCCCCATATGTAATTTTTTCAAAATCTGTGTCTTAGTATTTATTCTTGTTCAGTTTTCACCTGAGATTGACTTCTTTTTTTCCATACTTTTTATTGGTGCATTATAGTTACGCATAATGGTGATTCATTGTTAGATATTTGTACATGCACACAACATAACCATATAATTGGGCCAATATCATTCCATGTATTTTTTTATTACTACGCACCTGTTCACTCTGAACACTCTATGCCATGCCTCCAGTGTTCCTATCCTACTTTAGTTGTGCTTTCAGTAGTTTCTCCTATCTGGTGGCCTTTTGGAAGGGAGCTTCTGCCACCATCTTGCCCTCTCTTGGCTCATGATTTATTATTTTAAAAATTACTCAAATATTTTACTTCATCCTAACCAAACAGATAATATGTAGGTGATCCATAGTATGGGAATCATAACATCAATAGCACTGTTGAACAGATTAAAGAGGTTGACCCACATGAAGTACCCAGAACAGTCTGACCATCATAAGCACCCAGTGTTTGTTGGTCTGATAATGATTTTTGGCAGTTAGAAAGTGCCATGTTAATCCATTCATTCAAGAAAATAAAAAATTATTTGAGCAGAGTATTAAAGTTTTTTTATTGGTTGTTCAAAACATTACAAAGCTCTTGACATATCATATTTCATACATTAGATTCAAGTGGGTTATGAACTCCCATTTTTACCCCAAATATAGATTGCAGAATCACATAGGTTACACATCCACATTTTTACATAATGCCCTATTAGTAACTGTTGTATTCTGCTACCTTTCCTATCCTCTACTATCCCCCCTCCCCTACCCTCCCATCTTCTCTCTCTTCCCCATCTACTGTAATTCATTTCTCTCCTTGTTTATTTTCCCATTCCCCTCACAACCTCTTATATGTAATTTTGTATAACAATGAGGGTCTCCCTCCATTTCCATGCAATTTCCCTTTTCTCTCCCTTTCCCTCCCACCTCATGTCTGTGTTTAATGTTAATCTTTTCTTCCTGCTCTTCCTCCCTGCTCTGTTCTTAGTTGCTCTCATTATATCAAAGAAGACATTTGGTATTTGTTTTTTTAGGGATTGGCTAGCTTCACTAAGCATAATCTGCTCTAGTGCCATCCATTTCCCTGCAAATTCCATGATTTTGTCATTTTTTAGTGCTGCGTAATACTCCATGGTGTATAAATGCCACATTTTTTTTAATCCATTCATCTATTGAAGGGCATCTGGGTTGGTTCCACAGTCTAGCTATTGTGAATTGTGCTGCTATGAACATCGATGTGGCAGTATCCCTGTAGTACGCTCTTTTAAGGTCTTCAGGGAATAGTCCGAGAAGGGCAATAGCTGGGTCAAATGGTGGTTCCATTCCCAGCTTTCCCAGGAATCTCCATAGTGCTTTCCAAATTGGCCGCACCAATTTGCAGTCCCACCAGCAATGTATAAGAGTACCCTTTTCCCCACATCCTCGCCAGCACTTGTTGTTGTTTGACTTCATAAAGGCTGCCAGTCTTACTGGAGTGAGATGGTATCTTTGGGTGGTTTTGATTTGCATTTCTCTGACTGCTAGAGATGGTGAGCATTTTTTCATGTACTTGTTTATTGATTGTATGTCCTCCTCTGAGAAGTGTTTGTTCAGGTCCTTGGCCCATTTGTTGATTGGGTTATTTGTTATCTTATTGTCTAATTTTTTGAGTTCTTGTTGATAGTGATTAAAAGAAAATATAGAAAGTAAGACTAATTTATTGCTAGTCTGATTCATTTTGGGGCACACGTGTAGTTAGATACACAAGGAGCAATCAGTAGTATAATTGCTGTAAGTTTTTTTAAAAATTTTTTTGTAGTTATAGATGGACAGAGAATGACTTTATTTTGTTTAATTTTTTTAAATGTGGTGCTGAGGATTGAACCCAGTGCCTCACGCATGATAGGCAAACACTCTGCCACTGAGCTACAGCCCAGCCCTGCTGTAAGTTTTTATAACTGAGAAAGTATTTTTTTAATATTAAATTTATTAATGTTATTAGATTTATATTTCATCTTGGGAAGTTGATGAAAAGTATTATTTCATTTTAATTAGAAAATGAACATTCTGCTGCTATTCATTGGCAAATATTTGTTATACCCACATAGTGCAGGTTAGTGTAGTAAAAATCTAAATACATCCACAGTAGCTCCTTTGGCAGAAGTAGAAACATAATATATGTATGTCTAGGGCAGAGCAAGTGTCTAGAATGAAATAAGTCTTCTTCATGTGCTGCATGGAGCTGTTTGACTTTCCTATATAAATCAGCAATGAGAGGATTGACTAGGATTGAATCGTGTCTAACTTTTGTGAAGTCTGTCTTTTTGGTATAATTCCAACTGTACCTCTTTCTAAATCACAGATTTTACCTAGTGATATTTTTATTTCTACTCAATTTTTAAAATTGATAATTTGTTGAGGTCCTAAGTTGCATTTTGGTATATGTACTCTTGAGATTCATAAGACAATTTGATTTGGTATCTTTCAACTTCATGAAAATATGTTGCCAAAGTCTGTGACATCATCCTCTCTATAGGCCAATGAAAGTATATTGCATCATCCAAGATCTGGCAAAGATTTGCAAAGACTTTAGCACATGCTCTATAACTGCTAGGATATTGATGACTGCCATTTTGGCAAAATTATTGACTGCACCCAGGGAACAGCTCACCATCTAGAATAGAAGGACCAGCTACCCTCCCTGCCTCCTCTTCCCACAAGGCTGTCTCTTTGGAACATGACCATGACATGAGCCAAAAAAAGACAAAGAAAAAAAAAAGGTAAGACAAGCTAGAAAGGGAAAGGCATAACAAAACTATAGAAGGTCTTCTATATAGAAAGAGACTATACAAAGACTGACTATACATAGGCAGTGTAAGCATATCACAATCCAGATTTATTCAGAAGATGTGGCTATGTTACAAATGATTGGTTAATCCAAGGATTCCACAGAACAGTTACCTTGCCTGCCAAGTTTAAAATACTGGTATGCTTAAAATGTCTGGTCTGAAGCATAAACTTTTAACACCATACCTGTCACACAGAAATGATGAATTTTTGAGGCAATGGACATGCTTGTTATCCTGCTTTGATCTTTGTATCTATGTCTTGAATTGTTCTGCTCTATCTCATTAATAAATACAAAAATCATGTCTCAGTGAAAAATAAAAGCTAGGAAAAGTGAATTCAGTATGTGTGCAGAGAAGATCCAGATAAAATATAGTTTCTTTTTCCAGTGAGATAGCACATTTTTTACTTTTTTAAAGTTCTAGGCTCACTTGAAATGCCATTGATCCCACAGTTTGGCCTCCTTTACATATTGCCACCAAATCTAACTAGCAGTTTTTTCTTCAGCTATAAAATTAAAAACTATAAGGAAAATAGACTTTACCCACAGCATAAAATTCTGAGGTTAAAAATAAAAAGACATACAAGTGGCATATACAGAATTTTTCTTTAAGCTTCTGGTTTTCATTAATTTTCATTTTTCTTTTGCTTAAGACATCTTTTCCCCCCTTTCTTTGAGAAAATAAGGTAAAAAGATGTTCAAACAACTGTAAATAGTTGAAATAAGTTGCTTATTGTCAATCCCTTTACCCAGGACACTGTGAACATCAAGAAAAAAGGTACCGAATTTGTCTTATATCCTTTCTTGTATCCTTGACATTGACAGGGCATGTTACTTAATATCTGGTACATGTTTCTTAATTTATATTATTTGCACATATGTGACATTTTCAAAATTTTTATAATCTACTTTTTGGAACCATTGTGAAATGCTGAAGTTGTATAAATCAAATGTTTGGCACCTTGGAGTGTGTGGGGTGTTATTATATAACTGTTGTACTGTTATGTGAGAAAACACCAGTCTAAGTGTGTTACCTGAATCTAAAACTAAAAGGGAGAAAAATGAATAAAGACATAAAGGATATTGTCACAAGAAATGAGCTCCAGTTAGAGGTTATTGAGAGTGAACAAGCATGTATGGTAGAAAATGTGACTTCTAAGAATGTAATTGTTGAGATAAAAAACTGAATGGATATAATGGCTCAAATTACAGATAAGTGACAGCTAAAGAGAACTGGTGAACTTTTCTATCTAAAGAAAATAGCAAGAAATCAGACACATACCTATAATTGCATATTTTATTATATATTGCATGGTATTATGTAGTAATAGAGAGTGATAAGTGAAAGAAATGCTAACAACTAGAAATGTTAGAGTCAAAGTCTATAGTTCAGCTGGAGAACCAGAAAACAATGACAAGGAACACAGAGGAGAGTTGATTTTGAGAGAGAATGGCTGCAAATTTTCCAGTACTGACAAGGAATCAAGTCTCCTCTCCAGATTCATGAGGTATAGCATACTGCAATTTTTTTTTTTTTGGTACCAGGGATTGAAATCAGAGGTGCTTAACCACTGAGCCACATCCCCAATGTTTATTTTTTATTTTGAGACAGGGTCTTTCTAAGTTCCTTAGGGTCTCACTAAGTTGCTGAGGCTGGCTTTGAACTTATGATCCTTCTGTCTCAGCTTCCTGAGCTGCTGGGATTACAAGTGAGTGCCATTGCTCCCAGCTGCAAATAGAATTTTAAAATATGTGTGTGTGTGTGTGTGGGTGTGTGTGTGTGTGTGTGTGTATAAAGAGAGGTAGGACTAGAATATATTAGTACCGCATTTGGACACAATAGCATGGGAGTTGGGAGGGCAGTGAATTGTTGTGTCTGTGTTGTGTTTGTGAGGGGGTGAAGATAATGTTTACCTTTTAGACCTTCAGTTAATGTGCATGGACAAATTCAAGCTGATGGCTCTACATGATTGCATAAGTTTTGAATCATGTGAGCGAGGAAAGGAAACACTAAAAACAAGGCAATCGATGCAAAAGTAAAGTCATGATAGTTATGAAAGTGACTAAATTTTTGAGTTAAAAACCTACAGATAAGTTGTTAAAAACAAAATTTAGTTATACAGAAAAAAAGACAAAAATAATGAGTTAAGCATTCAGCTTAAGTTAAAAAAATAAAAACAAAAAACAAAACAAAATAATCACTACCTTAAAGTTGAAGGAAGGGAATAGTATAGGTAGGAGTAGGTATTGGTGAAATTGGGGGGTAGGGGAAGAGGTTCCCTGAAGCCAAAATTTGATTCTTTAAATAAACTAATAAAACAGGCTATCTTCTGGCTACATTTGTTGAGGGAAAAGAAAAAAAATGCATAAACAAACACTATTAGGAAAGAAAAGAGGGCTGTCATTCCAGATACAGGAAAAATTTGAAAGGTCATTAGAGAATAATCTGAATGGCCTCAGGGTAATTGAAAACGTAGATGGCACGTGAGAATTTCTAGGAAGATATCATTACAAAATTGGCAAGAAAAAATTGTAAGTCAAAAGTAGATAAAACAACAGGCTCTGACGGTTTTCACTGTTTCCTGCTACGAAACTTTCAAGGAATAGACTACTGTAATCCTCTGCAAATTCTTCCAGAATGTAAAGAAAGTGTGCTTCTCTCATTTCATGGGACTTGATACCAGAACTAGAAGTATCAGTGTAAAGAAAATCATAGCACCATTTTAACTCATGAAAGTAGAAGTCAAAGTGTTAGCAAAGGAAAACCAGCCATGAAGCTACATATAGGACACTGCCCTGTTGGAGTAAGTGTCCACCAAAGGCCCATGTGTTGAAAAGCTGGGTCCCCTTGGCACTGTTGGGAGGTGGTGCAACAAGTGGGGCTAGATGGAAGGTCATGGGTCACTAAGGGTGTGTCCTTGAAGGGGATTGTGGGACTCTGGTCTACTCTGCCTCTCTCTTTTGCTTCCTAGCCTCTGTGAGGTGAGTGATTTTGCTGTGCCACATGTTCCCCATGATGTTCTGCTTTGCAGCAAGCTCACTCCAGCAAGACCAGTCAGGAACTGGATCTTCTGAAACCATGAGTAAAATAAACTTCTTCTCTTAATAAATTCATTATCTCAGATATTTTGTTAGAGTAAACAGAAAGCTGATTAACACATATACTGTAACTAAGTTGGAGATACCATTAAGAAAGATATATAGTTATTGCATACAATTATTTTGATTGATGTAGGAAAGGCAAAGTTGATAAAGTTTATTAAAAAGATAAAAAATGCTCTCATAAAATAGGAGGGAGGGGGCTGGAATTGTAGCTCAGTGATAGAGCTCTTGCCTAGCACATGAGGCCCTGGGTTAGAAACACTTGAGAAAAAAAGAAAATGGGAGGAATAGAAAGTAATTTGTAGAGTAGTAATTATTCTTAATCAGAAAAATAGCATTTCTTTAAAACTTGGGAACAAATAAAACATGCTTTCTGTCACTACTTTTAAAGATCTTGTAGTGAAGATCTCAGTTAGCATTGTAAGACAAGAAGGAGGAGGACAAGGACTGGGGAAGAAGACAGAACTGGCATCATTCACAGGTGATATGGTTGTCTGTATATTGGAAAAAACAAAAAGGAACTACAGATAAGTTACAGAGAGCCCAGCACTGTATACAAAAATCAGTTCTATGTCTAGATCACAGTACCCTATAGAAAATGAAATAAAAATGCTATTTAAAAAAAACCCTGTTGACAATAGCAGTGTAAACCATAAGTTACTTAAACATAAATTTAACAAAGATGTTCAAAATTTATACACAGAACATGGCAAAACTTATCAGAGGCACAAATAAGTGGCGAAAGAAGCCCTATTTGTGGATAGGAAGGCTTAGTGTTATAAAGATGCCTCTTCTCTTCAAAGTGTTTTGTGGCTTACAAAGACCAGCAAAGCACCATCAAGAGCTGGCAGGCACTGATGGTGTGAGCGTTGCTTTCTACTAGATACTGAGGTCATCATAAAGTCTAGATAACGAAGATGGCATGGTATCAGCACAGGGGTAGGCAAGTGGGACAGAGGAGCAAAAAAGCTCCTGCTTCCATACCTGCAAGTGCCTGGAACTGAGAGGACTGTGGGAAAAGAAGGATGCCACAGAGATAATTTGCCTATATAAAAATGATAGATTTGGAGCCCTACTTCACATTATAAACAGAAATCAGGGCTGCGGATATAGCTCAGTTGATAAAATGCTTACCTCACATGTCCAAAGCCCTGGGTTCAATCCCCAGCACCACCAAATAAATAAATAATCAATTTTAGATGGATTGTATATGTAATTTCAAAAGTGGAACTTGAAAACTTGTAGAAGATGAAATGAAAGACTATTTTTCTACCTGCCCCCACAAAAGAAGTGTGAAATTTTTATTATGTTCAAACTAAGAACTGGTTGGTAGAGCACTTGCCTAACACGTATGAGGCACTGTGTTGAGAGCCACAGCCGAAGGGGCCCCAGCAAACTTCCAGCTGCCAGCAAACTTCCAGCTGCCAGCTGATGATTGGCTCGCAGCGGCCCCAGCAAACTTCTAGCTTCCAACTGATTGGCTCCTCTGCGGTGATGCTCATTGGGCTGTTTCCCTGCCCTTTCAGACCACGGAGCTGCTCATTGGGGGACTTTTTTTTGGCTCCGCCCATGCGACCCAGCCAATCGGCCTCAAGAGCAGGAAGAGTGGGGGAGGTTGAGAGGCTTGTGGGAAGCCGGTGGTGGCAGTTGGGCTCTGAGGGTTTTTCCTGAGGAGCTGTGTGGTGTGGTGTGTGTGTTCTAAAAATAAAGTTCATTTCTTTTGACAAGTGGCTCCTGAATTGTGCCCAGCCAGACTGAGGCATTTGGTGGCCTGTACGGGGAACGAACCCGCGACCTTGGTGTTGTCAGCACCAAGCTCTGATGAATCCAAATTTAAAAAGTTTAGAGTAAAAGTGTTATTTTAAGTTTATCTTTGGGAAATATATACCCCTTCCCAATTATAATATCTTTAGTTTTTTCTCCGGCATGAAGGGAGCCCATCAAAAATCCAGAAGAAGTATCAACTGTAACATGCAAATATTTTAATTTTCCAAATTCTGGCAAGTGTGTGACATCCATCTGCCAAATATGGTTAGGTATCAGTCCTCTAGGATTGACTCCAAGATTAACTTGTGGTAAAAAGGTCACACAATTTTGAAATTGTTTTATTATTTGTCTAGCTTGTTCCTTAGTTATTTTAAAACGCTTTTGTAAAGTATTAGCATTGACATGGAACTTTTTATGAAAATGTGTAGCTTCTTCTAGTGTAGAGAAAATATGTATGTCATGTGTAGTTTTATCTGCTAAATCATTGCCCAAACTAAGGGTTCCAGGCAATCCTGTATGTGCCCTGATATGTCCTATAAAGAATGGATCTTTTCTGTACCAGATTAGACTTTGTATAGTGGAAAGCAAAGAGAAAACAGTAGAGGAAGGGGAAATCCTACCAGCATCTTCAAGGGATATTATAGCATTAACTGTATACTGACTATCGGAAAATAAATTAAATACAGAATCTTTAAACATCACAAAAGCTTGTAATACTGCATTAAGCTCTACCTTTTGAGCTGATTGGGTACTAAAAATGTAAAAGTTTGATCAGGTGTAACTATTGCTGCTGTACCATTATTTGACCCATCAGTGAGTATATTTGGAGCATTCATAATGGGTGTTTTTCTTGTCATTTTTGGAAAAATTACAGGATGCAATGACCAAAAAGACAATAAAGAATTAGATGGTAAGTGGTTATCAAATGAAACATTAGATTTGCACATGATTATTGCCCAAGTATTTAACTCATTAGCTAACTCATCAATTTGATTCATAGTATATGGAGTAATAATTTTATTGGGAGAAATTCCAAACACTCCCTTTGCTGCTTTTATTCCTTTGAGTATTAATTGTCCTACAGCCTTAGGATACCTAGTAAGAATAGTGTTAGGAGAATAAGATAAATGTATCCATAATAATGGACCTTCTTGCCAAAATACTCCTGTAGGAATGTTTTTTGTTGGTAGTACAATAAATAATAAAGGCAAACTTATATCAATTCTATCCAAATGCATATTTTCCATATATGTTTCAATGATTTTTAATGCCTTTCTTGCTTCAGGCGTTAACATTCGGGGTGAATTTGGATCTGATGGACCTTTTAGGATATCAAATAAAGATCCCAACTCTCCTGTTGGTACACCTAGATAAGGCCTTATCCAATTTATGTCTCCTAATAACTTTTGAAAGTTGTTAAGTGATTTGAGTTGATCTACTCATATTTGAATTTTTGGTGGACGGACCATGGTTGAGGATAGTAGAACTCCTAAATAATTAATTGGAAAATTTAATTGTACTTTATCTATTGCTATCTCTAGATTATAATTTTTTAATAAGTTTGTAAGTGTGGCATAACATTCTAGCAATGTGTTTTTATCTCTGTATGCTAATAATACATCATCCATATAGTGAAATATTTGTAGTTCAGGATTTTGATTTCTAAGTGGCTGGATTACTTTGTTAACATAAATTTGACACATAGTTGGGCTGTTAGCCATCTCTTGAAGGGAGTATTTTCCATTCATATCTCTGATCAGGACCTTCATGATTCAGTGCAGGGATAGTAAATGCAAAACGTGGACTATCCTCAGGATGAATTGGAATTGAAAAAAAAAATCTTAATATCTATAACTAAAACATACCAAGTTTTTGGCAAAGCAGACAATTGAGGAATCCCCAATTGAGCAGGTCACATAATAACCATCTCATTATTAATGGCTCTTAAATCTTGCAATAATCTTCATTTTTGATGACAAAAATGGGAGTATTATGGGGAGATACAGAAGGTTGTATATGTCCTTCCGCTAATTGTTGTTTGACCAGGTCATGGGCTGCTTGTATCTTTTCTGTAGTCAGGGGCCACTGAGGAACCCATACTGGTCTTTCTGATTTCCAAGTAATTTTTATTGTCTCAGTGGCCCTTTCTGAAAATCCAACCCATGTCTGTCCGTTCCTTGATCTCTTTGTATTGGTGCTGCTATACCTTGTTCTTGTTTTTCTAATCTTTTTCCTTTCCTAAAACCTTGTCTAGCCATAATAGTGGGTGCATTTTGGTTGATGTTATTTGTTAATGTCAAACCTAATTGATCTAGGACATCTCGTCCCCATAAATTTACGGGAAGATGATCCAATACATATGGCTGTATAGTTCCTTCACATCCTTCAGGATCCTTCCAATCTAATACCATTGCACTTCTATGGGGATTAGTCGCCACTCCTAGGCCTCGAAGCGTTTGAGTGGCTTGTTGTAATAGCCAATGTTTTGGCCATTCTTGACGAGAGATGATGCTAAGGTCTGCACCTGTATCCAGTAGCCCATTAAATTCATGTCCTTGAATATTTAGTTTTAGCATGGGGCGAGAATCTAAATTTAAAGAAAGCATAGCCCAATCTACATCTGTGGAGCCTAATCCCTTGGAATCTCTTTCTACAGTACAACTGGAAAATTTATCATGTAGGCTGGGTATTATTAGTAACTATGCTATTCTATCTCCTGGTGAAATTACTGATATACCCGTTGGAGAACTGGCTATAATTTTTATTTCACCTTCATAATCAGGGTCAATTACCCCAGGACTTATCATAAGTCCTTTTAGTGTAGAAGAGCTGCATCCCAATAATAAGCCTACTGTTCCTTTGGGAAGAGGTCCTTTTACCCCTGTGAGAATGATTTAAACTCCCATCTCTGGAGTTAGTACTGCTCTGGCCGAGGCACAGATGTCCAACCCTGCGCTCCCTCTTGTTTGTCTGATGAGGGATCTGATGGACAATGTGTCCTGGGCACTACCCTGATGGGGTTGCTGGGTTCCTCCAGTGCTCCGTATATTTGTGTTTTTGGGCCCTGAAGCATTGGGCCCTACCTTCCATTTTTTGGCAATGGAACCTGATGCCTTTCTCCATGATATCATGGATAAACACCTGGTCCTTGTTCGTTTTTTGATAATGGAGTACCCTCTATGGTGGTTTGGGAACGGCATTCATTAGCCCAATGTCTCCCTCTATGGCATTGTGGGCAAATTCGCAGTATTCTACTCCTTTGATACCTAGTTTTGTTAAACCCTCCTCCTATGGGGCAATTCCTTTTAAAATGTCCTGTTTGTTCACAATTGTAGCATGTTCTTGGCCTGGCATCTAAAGCCTGTTTTACTGCAGCTGCCACGATTTGTCCTTGTCCATTAATGTCTCTGGCATCTAAAGCCTGTTTTACTGCAGCTGCCACGACTTGCTCTTGTTCATTAATGTCTCTACATAATTTAATATATGTGTTTAAATCTTCATGTTTCCATGGTCTAATGACTTCTCTGCACCAACGATTCGCTTGGTCATAAACCAGTTGTTTTATTAATGTCATTGCTTGTTCTGTATTCCCAAAAACTCTGGTAGCTGTTTGAATAAGTCTGTCTACAAATTCAGTGTAAGGTTCATTAGCTCCTTGTATTACCTTAGATAATTGACCTTGTAAACCTCCATGTCCTTGTAAAGTCTTCCATGCCCTAACTGCATCTAGAGCAATTTGTATGTATACACCAGGATCATATGCAATTTGTTGCTGCTGACCCTCATAAGGTCCCTTTCCTAACAACATATCTAGATTTCTCTGAGGATAACCAGCTGCCTCATTTCACCTAACCGTCTCCTTGCAAAATTCCTCATTGGCAACCTTCCATAACAGGTCTTGTCCTCCATTTAGCACAGCTTTACACATATTAGCCCAATCTGCTGGCATCATGTTCAAGTTGTTAATGGATTCGACCATGCTTACAGTGAAGGGTGCTTGAGGACCATAGGTTGTTACAGCCTCTTTTAGCTGCTTCACTTTTTCGAAATTTAAAGCATGGTGAATTCGCTGCCCTCTGCCTTCTCAAATACAGGGCATGTTAATATTTGAGATCCTGTCTCGGGATCCCAACTATCAACTGTGGGGGTTGGGAGCCTCCCAGCGTATGGAGGTAGTACTGTTAGTTGGACACTTACACCCTCTGGTGATAGAAAGGTGTTAGTAGCAGTCTCCTGTAGAGGTGGCGCTGTTGGTTGGACACTTACACACTCTGGTGATAGAAAGGTGTTAGTAGCAGTCTCCTGTTGTAACTTTTCCCCTGATGTTTTTTTCTGCTCTAAACTTTCTTCCTCTGTCTGACTAGTTCGAGAGACCTTCTCTTTTACTTGAATCTTTTCCTCTGTCTGACTAGTTCGAGAGACCTTCTCTTTTACTTGAATCTTTTCCTCTGTCTGACTAGTTTGAGAGACCTTCTCTTTTACTTGAATCTTTTCCTTTGTCTGACTAACTTGAGAGACCTTCTCTTTTACTTGAATCAATATGTCTTCTCCTTCCTCTACCATTGTCTGAACTGAAGGCTTTGGACTAAGCAAACAAGATACGAACGTCCACAATGGCAATGTGCCAACTGGCAGAGTCCCTGGGCTTTTCTTTTCTATTCTTTTTTAAATCTTCACCATGATGGTTTTATTGTGATATATTTAACAACTCCTCCTTAAAAAGCCATGGGCTACATTTTTGTATTGTATCAACGTATGCCCTGACTGCTCTTGATTTTACTGAGATGCCTCCTTCCTCTAACAATTTACTTAACACTCTTTCGGTTTGTTTTTTACTAATTTCTGACCCCATATTTCTATTATAATACAACCCAACAAGATAACACCAAACAAAACTGAGACAGAATGGAACAACACAAAATTATTATAGCCTTTCTATCCTCCTGAAATATCCATCCGTCCTTTCTCCCTATCTGTTCCTCAGACGCAAATAGTTTTTCCTCAGACGTGAGCAGTTTTTGTTCCGTCTCACTCATCTCCAGGGACAGGCAACTTAAAACAAAAGTGAAGCAAAACAAAAGAAGAATCTTAAAATGGCTACCCATCCTCTCGTCCTGCCCTCAGGGGCGAGCAGTTTACCTTATCACTTACCCTCAGTTGTTCCCATGCGGCCCACCAAATGCTGCAGTCTGGCTGGGCACAATTCAGGAGCCACTGGTCAAAAGAAACGAACTTTATTTTTAGAACCACACATGCCAAACCACACAGCTCTTCAGGAAAAACCCTCAGAGCCCAACTGCCACCACTGGCTTCCCACAAGCCTCTCAACCTCCCCCACTCCTCCTGCTCTTGAGGCCGATTGGCTGGGTCATGTGGGCGGAGCCAAAAAAAGTCCCCCAATGAGCAGCTCCGTGGTCTGAAAGGGCAGGGAAACAGCCCAATGAGCATCACCGCAGAGGAGCCAATCAGTTAGCAGCTAGAAGTTTGCTGGGGCCGCTGTGAGCCAATCATCAGCTGGCAGCTGGAAGTTTGCTGGCAGCTGGAAGTTTTCTGGGGCCCCTTCGGCTGTGGCTCTCAACAGCACTGAGTTTGATTCTTAGCACCACATAAATAAATAAAGATATTGTGTCCATCTACAACTAAAAATATTTTTTAAAAAGCCCTGAGATATAAATGCATCAAAGTGTTCCATAAATGAGAAGGAAAACCATAAATTGGGAAATGATAATTATAAGACATAAAATTTTACAAAGACTTTGTTTCCTGAAAGTATAAAGAACACCACCTATCTACAAAATAGCAAGAAAACATTTAAAAAAAAATGGTTTAAAACATCAGATACATTTAGGACCAGAGACATAGGAACTATAATCTCATCATTAAGTACAAGATTAATATGACAGTGATCTAGCTACTCATTTGAAACTCTAGATTGGCAAAATTTAAAACATCTGTTAATACTTAGGATCAGTGAGAATCTGGAACAACTTTTACATTTTGCTAGTATGGGGTATAAATAGGTAATCATGTTGAAAAATACTTATTCCTTGTGATCTGACACTTCTTATAATAATCATCTCATGGAATCTCTTACATATGTGTGTCAGGGAACTGCTCTAGCATCAGAGCTCTCAACAGCAATAAATGGGAATAATTCAGATAGCTGTTGACAGAAAAGCAGGTAAATAACTTGTGGGATTTTTTTTCCTGCACCATAAAATATTATGCAGCAGTGAAAAACAAATGATTTATAGGACATGAAATAAAATCTTCAAAACACATTCAGGGGGAGGGGAAGAAAGTCCTAGAAAATTACTTATAGTTTTAAACCTTTTATAAAGCTCAAAAAAACTGAACAATATATGGTTGAACCAGTCATAAAAATTTATAAAACCAGCTTTTTAAATGAAAAGATACTAAAATGATCTGGGTAATGGTTACCTTTGGGAGGAGAGCATGAGTCGGGTAGAGAAGAAAAGACAGGCTGGTAGCTGGGCTTTCTTCAGTGGAAAAGCCTGGATGTTCCTAATTAAATATGCTTTATTAACATTTTGGGAAAATGTTTATGTGCTTTTATAAATACTATATGTTCTTTTATGTATCCAATGATATATAAATAAGATAAAGAAAAAAGAAATGATGCTAACATTACACAGTATCATTAAAGATGTTGTATAGTTAAGATGCATTAGGATTTAGATTTACTTGGTGCTTGAAAAATAAGTACCTTGAGGTCCTTGTGGGAAACTGAATTCCAAATTTTCTTTTATTCTGATTGGTCTGGCAGGAGTCAGCACTTATCCAAATGATTTTTGGAAGATGTCATACCCGTGTGTGTGTGTGTGTGTGTGTGTGTGTTTGATATGATTAACTGATTGATGATGGCTGCCTTTAAAATATTTGAAGTTAAAGCATCTGCTCCATGTACCTTAAGATGAGGCTGTTTTTAAATGTAATTCACCAGGGATCATTTCTTCCAATTGCATTTTTCTTCTTCATCCTCCTTTGGTTTTCTTCCTCTGTCTAGTGGTTATTGGTTTGTGAAAGGAGGATCTAGTTTGACCTAGATGGTTGGTTTTGTCCATCTCTCTTCTGGCATGGTGGGTAGAAGCTTCCTTGGGCAAATGGCCCTGAAGAAGTGATCAGACCTCTGGTTCTCATCTGTTGAGTCAAGGTAGGTGGTAGGGACAGGAGGTTTTCAAAACCTAGGTGGTTGTTTGGTATTTGTAACAAGTAAATATTTGAAGCAAGAGCAGTTACACTGACAGCCTTCCTGAGCCTCTTTAGTTTGTGACCCATATTAATTTTCTGTTGGAGCTGTAACAAATGACCACAAACTTGGTGGATTAAAAGAGCACAGGCTTATTCTCTTACTGTCTGGAGGCTGGAATGTCTCACTGGGCTCAGATGAAGGGGTCACAGGGATTGTTCTTTCTGGACCCCCTAAGAAAAATCTATGGCCTGACTCAGTTTCTAGAGCTGTCCCCATTCCTTGGCTTTGTCACCACATCACATTGCTTTCTTCTCCTTCTGCTTCCATTGTCACAAAGCCTTCCTCTGTATAATCTTCCTGTATCAGGATCCTGTTGTAGGGACCCTTGTGATTACATTGGACCCACCTGGCTAGTTAAGGATAATTTTCTCTTCTTAGTGACTTTATCATCTATGAAAACATGGCTTTATTTTAAAAGGACATCTGCACAGTCCCTTTACCATGGAAGATAACCTATTCACAGGGTTGGGGGTTGGAATACAGGCATGTTTGTAGTACCATTACTCAGCTACCCCACGCCCCATTATTGCCCCTGCATATTTTTATTGTAGTCTCTGGAACTGAGAATCATCGGATATCTTTGTTCATTCAAAGCCATAGATGTTCAGTGGGAAGGAGAAGAATTGCCAGATAGGCCAAGAGCATTTTAGAATCCTGTTTTTGTATCGAGCCATTTGTTACTGTGTTCTCCACCACCCCTCTTCCCACCCCACATCAATTTTTAATGGAAGCTGTACTTGCAAGGTGACTGCCTTCTTCCTTTAGGTGTCTATGTTTGGAGCCCCCCTTTGTAGCACCCCTACTCACTTACCAGTTCCCATCAAGGAAAGTATAAGAGTGAAAAGTTAGCTGCGCATATGAGAAGATACTAGTTCACTTCTGGAATACCTTCATTTTGTCTCCTCATAAGTATCCTTAAGATACTCTTCTCTAGGCTTATGAGATGCCAGGATCATTGGGGTTTCTTCCCTGACTTTAGTGTCTCTCTCACAGGCTCCTCCTTTACCCAGCCTTTGCTGTTGGAGGTGCACTGGGCTAAGATAAGCTGCAGATACAGCTCCACTTCTCAACCTGTGCACAGTACTTTCTTCCTGGAAGATTTTATTCACTTTGGCTCATTTCAAGTTACCATTTACATTCCCTGATTTTTGAAACCTCTGCCTTCAGTTTTTTTTTTTTTTTTTTTTTTGGAAAGTCAGGCCTATATAAATAATGGCCTGTTTACTTCTCCACTTGGATGTCTCTCAGGACCTTATACTCATGCACCTAAAACTAAAGACCTGATTATCTCTTTTAACTTTGGTCTTTGTCCTTCAGAATTCTGAATTTCAGCAAATGACAGCATCGTTCCTCCACTTCTGGAAGTGAAGGACTTGTCCCAGACGTGTCCTTCTCTCACTACAAGCAATCAAACTCCAAGTATTTTTTATTCCACCTGATTTATGAGTCAAGTGTTTGAGTATATGCTAAATCTCCTGCAGTATTCTAGACCCTAAGCACATAGGGATGAGCATGACAATACCAAGTTCTCATAGAACTTGTGTTGAAGAGGTGACAAAATAAAACAAAACAACTTCTCACTGTAAGTACTATCAAAGTAACAGAAGAGGGTGATGTGAAAAACATAGTTCAGATCACAGAAGACATCTCTCAAGAGGTGGCATTTTAATTGAGACCTAATGACAAGGAGCCAGCCATTTGGTGGAGATAGACCATTTGGGACAGGAGGAATAATAAGTCCCTAAGTTGGGAAATCTTGAAGTGATCAGAGTTCAGTGAGTGGGAGGGAAGCAGTGTAGAGAGTGTGTTCTGACAGGAAAGAGGGGAACAGATCACAGGAGAATTGGAAGGTAAGTGTGGTGGGCAGGACAGAGCCTTCCCCTGACCGTGAGACTGTCTGTTTTTATCCCTGGAACCTTTACATGGCAGAAGGGACTTTGCGGATGTGATCAAATTTAGAATCTTGAAATTGGGAGATCATGCTGGAGTATCCAGGTGAGTCCAATGAAATCCCGGTGAGTCCCTTGAATTGGGGAAGCAGGAGGGTCACACTGAGGAAAAGATGTTAGGATGGTGCCACTGGTGGAAGGATGGAGAGGGGGCATTATGCACATGTATACAATACTGAAGTCAGCCTTTTATAACCTCATCTCAGGGAGGACATCACATCACTTCTGCCTGTTTCAGTACATTACAATCCAGTCACCAGATCCAGTCTGCACAGGGGAACTGGTTCCCCCTGAGGACGAGTGCTGGGAGGGGAGACTCCTTGACAGCCGTGTTAGAGGCTGCTGACCACAGCACTTAGTGGGTTGTGGCTGGACACTGAGTTGATATCCTTCCATTACTCTCTCTGAACCTCTGCTTCTCTGGGTGTGGTGAGTTTGCATCTCTGATGACTTGTCCACTTCTAAGCAGTGAGAACAGACTTTGAATACAATGACTCAGATGGATTCAGATTTTCCTACAATCTTCATATTTTCTAGAAATATTCCACTATTTCCTGGCCTTTTAATGGCATTTCTTGCTATTGTTATGCATTTTTTTAAAAAGACATTTTTTTTTAAAAATTAGTCACTTAAGTGGAATTTTGAGTAGGAATAGGAATAGGTAATAAATCTGTCGGTTCAGTTTACCATTTGGAAACTAGACAACCTTGTTCTTTGTTTTCAAGGTAGCTTTTCTTACCTTTGATGGAATTGTTAATATTTCACACATAGAATATTAATTTGATGGAAAAATTGTTCTGCTCCTTCAGAGAGTTATCTTTATATCCCTGTGGCCAGAACTTGTCCCATGTAGGTTTTTGTATTAAACTCTGCTTTGTTTTAATTGATCTAAGAGAAAATGTCAGCTTGCTTTCAGGATTTGATAGATTCAGCCCCAATGGTTGAATTCACTTGTTTTGTGAATTGTGGTTTGGTTTTCTGGGCTTCTAAACTATATTAATAATGTGTTTTAGCTTTCTGTCATTTGAAAATAATCAAATGTATGAATCTTTGGGTCTGAACCATGAGATTGTTTGGAAGCCAGTAGAAGGACATAGTAATAATTTTACAATTTCATTTCTATACATGAATTTTAACATTAGTACCCATGTGAATCTAAGGACTTAATAGAGTGAAAATTTGGAAATAATTTTCTTAGAAAATGAGGTTTTATTTATTTTTTTACTAGAACTAAACTGCACACATTTTTAACTTTGATTTTTGAAGCCTAGGATGTGTAGCCTTTCAGGTGATAGGAAAATTTGTTTTGGTACAAGATTAAAATGATTAGTTTTGATTCTGAATTTCATCTATCCACCTAGGGACCATCTTCCTACATGTAAAGTGTTAAAAGATTTTCTCTTTCTGACTGAAAGGTATATTTGATTACTCGTGCCTGAAGAGCTGATGTATAATGGCAGCTTTGATTTTCTATTAAAAAATGAATTCACAGTGAAAAATGTTTTTCATAGGAAGATAAACATTTTAGGTAACTGCCAGGAATAAGAGGAATGGTAGCTGTGTTTTATATAAGAGTGGGGGAAGGGCACTACTGTTTTTCAGAATCTACTACCACTACAGACACACACTCTTGAGTGCCTTAAAATATCCCAACTGTCTGTGATGGCAGCAGTGCAAGCAGATGACATTTTATGTTGTTATACAAAGCAGAAAAATGGAACTGCATTTTGGAGCATAAAAATATATGAAAGTTAAAATATACAATTGAAAAACACATGTCGATGTGTGAAAAAAGGGACAGTTTTGAAGAGGTGCAATAAATAAGAGAAGATGATAAAAGCAGTCCTGGGCAGGTGCCAGAAGCACTTGGTCTGGGACACTGTCATAAATTGCTTAAGCTTAAATGACCTTGCTGTTGCAGAAGTAGGTCAGAATGAAAGGCATTGAAGTCAGAACTTTGGGGAAAAAAATGTGAATAATGAAACATCAAGGGACAGAGCGAACTTAAATTTCATGAAATGCTAAAACCTGATCTGTGACTCTGTGTAAGTGAATTCATTAAAATTATGCTAGACTTCCTTAAAGCTTCTTGTCACCACTTTCAGATCTCAGAACTGTGATGTTTTATGGAAAAGGGTCACCTGGTTCAGACAGTAATGCACATCACAAACCTGGACGTGTGGCTTCAGGTAAAATGCCAAGTTCTGAAGACAGTGTACATCAGGCAGAAAGTATTCCTGTCCTAGAATTATGTAAGTCATGGAGTTGTGCAGCCACAAAGAAGTTTTACACTTATTCATTCAGAGTTTGTATGTGTAGTGGTGGTTCTCAAAGTGTGATTTGGGGACTTCTGAGGGTCTCATACCATTTCAGGGGTTCCACAGTGTCAGAAGTGTTTTCATGATAATATTGTGATGCAGTTTGTTTCTTTCACTGAGTTGACATTTGTAATGTTGGGAAAAAGCACTGTTGGGTGGTACAGCTAGCTGGTGCTATCACACAAATGGAGGCCAAGACACCAAATGATACCAAGTGGTACTAGTTAGTACTACTTAAGGGCCACCAATGGGTCCTTATGTTCTTTACCACATTAAAAAAAGAGGAAAAATGCACCATTTTAATTTAATTAAGAATGTGTTGATGAAGCAGTGAAAATTATTAGTTGCATTAACCTTAACCTTTGAGTACAAGTCTTTGCTGCAAACCAGCTTTCTGGTTGCCCCCCCACCTCCAAAGCTCCTGTGGGATTTTGTGATTTGTGAACTGTATCACCTGCTTTTTTCATAAGATACCTTTAGAAACTCTAGGTTTCTAAGATAGTTTATTCAGATTGACTGGTGTTTGGAAGACATTTTTTTCACCCAAATGATCAAAGTGAGTGCTATTCCAAAGACAACAACAAAATATTCTCATCAATGATAAAGTTCCAGCTTTCATGCAAATATTAGAATTTTAAAAAACTTGTATCTGCTGTACCATGAGGATTGGCAGTTTCCTGGTGTTTAATTTTTTTTTTCCCAATGAGATTGGTGGTATTATTAACAAATGTGATCTTTGTTGTTATACCATGAAATGGGTGAACATTTGGAAAGTCTGCATAACTCAGTGAAGTAATATTTTCTACATGACTAGGGCATGATACCACAAGACCATACGTGGGTAAGAGCCATAGAGAATGCAGAGAGACTGGTGACGGTAATGTCATCAAGTGTGGAAGGTTCATCGATATAGCTGCAGAGTTCACTTTGCATCTTACCTCTGAGAAATCACCATCTCTCCAATTCTGGTGTAGTATTGTTTTAGTCACATTTTTTTTTTTTGCACTAAACCACCTGAAAGAATAATTTTAGAGGAGGAAAAGTTTATTAGGGGCTCACCGTTTCAGAGGTCTCAGATCATATGTGGGCAACTCCATTGCTGCAGGCAGGACATCAAGGCACAGGAGTGTGGTGGAGGAAAGTAGCTCAGGATATGGCCACCAGGAAACAGGGAGACAAAGCTCAGCTCACAAAATATATACTCCAAAGGCACATCCCCAGGGATCCATCTTCTCTAGTCACCCCCTATCTGCATACAGTTATAACTCAATTAATCCTTATCAGGAGATTAATACAATGATTAGGTTAAAACTCTTAAAACCTAATCATTTCACCTCTAAACTTTCTTGCATTGTCTCACACATGAGATTTTGGGGGACACTGCATATCTATACCACAAGTATCAATGAATATCTCCAGTTAGCTTAAAAGGCCACTAAAATGTCTTTCTTTTCCAATTGCAAGTCTGTGTGAGGTCAGATTTTCTCCATGTACTCAATGCAAGCAATATACACCACAAATTGAATGCAGAAGAAGATAGGACAATTTAGGTCTTTCCTTTTCAGCCAAAAATGAAAGATATTTGCAAATCTGTGAAACAGTGCCACTCTTCTGAAATTTTTATTTTGGAGAATACGTTTATTTTTTATAAACATGTTATTTTAACATTTCATTTTGAATAGATTAATCTAAATATTTCTTGGTTTTAATTTTAATACTAGAATTACCAATAGATACAATGCATATAAGGACTATGGGTTCTAAGTAAATTTTAAGAGTGTCAAGAGGTTAGGAGACCATAATGGTTTGAGAACATTCTTGCCAATAAATCAAGCAACTTATTTCAATTAAGAGACAATTTAAATTTTCTTCTTTACTGCATAAAAATGCATTACACTGAAACTAATTTTTCTCTCCTTTAACAAAATTTCTGGCAAAATCTATAATGTCTAAGGCGTTTTCAGTAATTACAAGGCCAGTTTAATACTCCTTTGTCTTTGTATCTGACTTAAATCTCAACCTTTCCCTCTCCTTAGTGGCAGTCAGGGGTGGGGAATTGACATGGAGATGGGGCCCCATGTGTTCTTTTATCTTACACTGCCCCACCCTTGGGAGATGGACTAGTTCACTCTGAAAAGAGATCTACTTTTCTAGTGTGTTGGCTGGGAGAATAAAAAAAAAAATTAAAAAGGGAATGGGAAAGTATTTCTTCCTTAATTAGCCACATTATTGTTTCTCCTCAAGCCAACTCTGACTGGCATCCTGACTGGCATCCAACACTGACTGGCAAGTGCCCAAGTGCCGTGTCTCTTGTAGGGTGCACAGTTGGTGCAATCCAGAGCCTTTTGCAGTGCTGTTGGCTTGGTCCTCAACAAAGTGGTTCAAGCCCAGCTGTCTTCAGTGGGGCCCACTTGACCCCTGGGAAACTCCTGCATTATTTGTGGGCCAAACAATAGTCTGCGTGACCAGTCCCTTTTAAAAATTCTGCCCTCTCTCCTCACTTCTCTTCTCCCCTTTATTAGATAGGCACCAAAACCCAACCAGCCAGTCTGCTGCCTGTGCGTAGGAGCTGGAGAAGACCTTCTCAGTCTCCTTATCTTTACCCCCATTCTCACTCTTCTTTCCTGTTCTTCTTTTTTCCTATTCCAGTAAGATAATTTTCTTTCATCAGTCCCCCCCCCCATACCACCCCCCCAGAGGAAAGTGGCAGATAAGATGATGGAGGAGAAGATACTGGGAGGCTACATTTCATCCATCTCTTAAGTTCTAAAAAGATTCATATTTTTATTTCTTGTATGTTTTCCTTGGAGTGTGGAATTTAATTCTTTTTTCTCAGCTTTGAGTGTTAGTTATAAATTTGGGGGCAAGAAGAATAAAATTACACTCTCCATCCTTTTGTACCATGATCCCAGGGTCTTACCAGTCACCCAACATTGCAAGAATGTTTTTCATCATTCATAATAATTATAGGTATTCTATATGGTCTGTCAGGCTAGGAGCTAGGGACAAAGTGGTGACCTCCAGGGACCACTGTCCCTGACTTGTGAATTCATAGATTTTCCCTAATCTGAGAATTTCATTACCCATAGGAATAGGTGTCAGCATATAAATGCAACAAAAATACAAAGTCTGATAAGAGTAATGAGCAAAAAGAATAGCTATCAGAACCAATGGTGGGAGAGCTAATTTTGGTTAGATGGGAACATGGGGGAGAGTTTCTTTTTTTAAATGGCATTAGAGTTGAGACACAGAATTGAGTGTAGACACCCACCTCTGCTACCCCCAGCCTGCATCAAGGACATTGCAAACAGGAAAAGACCTTGAGAGTGAAGGGACCTTGTAGATTGGAGGACCTAGCCTAAACTCCTTGTGTTTGGAACATGGAGGAGCGTGGTTTGAAATCAAATTCTATAGGGGTCACGCTCTACAGAGCCCCAAAGCTAGCTTGAGTTTCCCAGTGCATTGACAAGTGTACCCTTAATCTTTAATGCAATGAAAAGCCATTGAAAGACCTAAATAAGGAAGTGACAACTAATTTATGATTCCTGATGTTTCCATTGTGAATGAAGTCTGCTTCTTTTCCAGTACACATTTTCCATACAGTCACATTGGAATGCATTCCCCAGATACTAGCTCATCTCAAAATGATGCATTTCCACATTGATTCCAGTAGAATTTGGGACTGTGGGCACAGGGTCTTTAAACTCTTACAGGGAGATGATAGCAGACAACAATGGAAGCTGCCTTTTCATGGCCTCTGAATTCTGTGGTGACTCTTTTTCTCTAAGAGTCTTTCCATCTAGCTGTGATGCTTTCTCCTGTGTGAGGATTTCGTTCCTCTCTCCTTTAGGAATAGGACACTAGAGTGAAGCTGCTTCAGGACAGGTCCTGGTGCGTATGTAAATCAACATGTAGATTCTACCTCAGAGTCCTCATTCTGACTGGAGTCGCACTGTTATTTTCAACTTGCTCTTTCAGTCTTTCCATCATTTGCCACGTGGTATGGTCAAAATATATTCCTGCCTTTTCTGTGCTCCTGTCAGGCTTCTCTAAACCTTGCGGTCCTGCCTTTGTTCAGGTTCTCTGTTTCTGTTTTTGTTTCTGTATTTGTAACTTTGACTGCTTTGAAGAAATGTCAAAGGAGATGGCATTTAGTTGGACCCTCAGAAATACATATTCTCTCTGTGAGCACAGATGGTACCAATTCTGCTCTGATTTTTATCTTTAGGTCTTGCTTTTATGCTACATATATAGAATAGCAGTGGAGGGTAGAGGAGGATTTGGGACTTAAAGTACCATTTATTGGATATTCTCTGTTTCCAGGGGTAACATGAAGCTCTTGTAATGGCAACTTTATTTAATTCTCAGCATAAGCCTATGTAGTAGGTACTGTTGTCATCTCTTCTAAGTACAAGGAAACAAAGGTTTCCTTGTAAGTTAATAAGTTGCCTAAAAGCAAGTAAGGGGCAGAACTGGGAATTAAACTCAGATATTGGTCTTCAAGGCTCTCAGGAAGCTATTCTGATTCTATTTTTTAATGTTGTAAGTTCTCTGTGATTCTTTCCTTCATCCTGGATAGCAGTGACATCCCTAATACACAGTGGGCCTAAATGCTCATCTTGGGAGCAACAAGGAAAATAGCAGTCGGGAAGAGTCCAGCTTATTTCACAGAGGCCACAGGCTGGTACTGAGAGGAGGAGGAAGCTGCCCGAATCCACCTGGCTGCCGAGAAAAAGACAGGAGAGCTGGGGGAATCTCGGAAGGCACCTACCCTGAGCATGACAAGTTCTCTTGGAATCTGTTCCCACTGGGGCAGTGTCCTCTTGACTGTGGAATGAAGCACAATTTGAGTTATGTGTCTCCTCTTCTTTAATGGCTTGCTATTCTTTTTAGTGGGTAAGGACCAAGCCTTTTCACAGGAACAATCCATCAATCCATCTGCATTTTGGATTGTTTTCCTAGTGGTGGTGGGGGGGGGGTGACACGGGACATGTAAACAACTTGCATACCATTTCCAGGAAATCCTGGACCAGTTGAGAGCCATCCAAACTCAGTTAGCCCATGGGCCCTAGATATGCAACTTTCTACCAGCTAAGTCGTTTCCTTCTTTCTTTAGTCACTAAACAATTTTATTTTAAACCTGTGATTCAGTGCATGTTTGTTAAAGTGTACACTTACAGTGGTGCAGGCCTGTATAACAGCAGATTGGGAGGTGGAGGCAGGTAGATTATGAGTTCAAAGCCAGCAACTTAGCAAAACAAAATGGGTTGGGAATGTAGCTCAGTGTTTAAGCACTCCTGGGTTCAATCTCTGGTGTACATGTAATTGATCTCTATGGATATGTTGAAAGCTGAGTTCCATGACTTCATTTGTAATACCATCCAATACTGCTTTGATAAAAAAAAAAAAAAAAATTAACAGTTCCTAATTCTTCAGTAATTGTTAAAATTTAGATTTATTTTTAAATGCTGTATCTGATCATTGTAGTATGAGAGTAGTGAAAGATGTATGTACAGGTCTTGGGTTGTTTTAAAATAAGACAGCTCATATGCTTCTGGATTGGATAATTCGAGTTTAGTTTTTTTTTAATTGAATCACTAAGATATGTAAGGCATTTTATCTTGAATATTGTTCTGGGAACTTTGTTTTTTAAATTTTGAAATGGATCTTGCTAATTTGCTGAGGCTGACCTTGAATTTGTGATCCTCCTACCTCAGCCTCCCAAGTTACTGGGATCACAGGCATGTGCCACGGCGCCTGGCGAAACATTGCTTTTTAACTGTGCTTAGGAACATAAGTGCACTCACAGAGCCTTTAATGTAGAAGGCCCATAGACAAAAGCATGGGAATCTTTGTTGTAACTTGAAAAAGTAATTCCAAATTACATGAAATATTCAATTTTTTAAAAAGCTGGAGGTATAGCTCAGTGGTAGAACACCTGCCTAGTAGGTGTGAGGCCTTTGGTTTGATTTCTAGCACTATGAAAAAGACCAAAAACAAAACAAAACAAAACAAATAAAAAACACTGAGGTGAAGTAAAAATGCCCAAAAAAATGAATCTCACAAGCAAATGAACATAACTCTGAACTTCCTATATAAATCAACCTAAATTGTTTTCCTGATTATTAAAAAGTCACTTTGTTCCCTTTCATATTGTATAAGTGAACCGACTGCTGCCTTGTTAAGAAGTGAGAGTTACTTTACAGTAAATAATTAATCCAGCCTTTAAAAAAAATATTTCTTAGTTGTTGGTGGACCTTTATTTTACTTATTTTTATGTGGTGCTGAGAATCCAACCCAGTGTCTCACACATGCTAGGCAAGTGCTCTTCCACTGAGCTACAGCCCCAACCAATTAATCTTCTAGGTACAACAAGTACCTAGAAATTCTGGGTAATTGCAAACATTCTTTAATTTTAATTTTTTGGGGTTATTAATTTTCTGTTTATTAGTTAAATAGAAAGTACAAGCTTTAGACCTTGTCTGAATGGAAAGTAAGTGTGTTTATTACTCTGCAACATGACTCCCCTATAGCTCTTACCAAAACAGCAATATTTATACATGCGATTTCTTAGTACTGATGGATGTTCCTTTACATGCATTGCCAAGCTTGAAAAAGAAAATAGGCGGAAATCCTGTAGTTTCAGAAATGAGTGGTAAATTGAATACTTTTCTGGAAACTGCTTAAGCTCCAGTTATATCTGTGTTGTGGGGATTGGGTTGGGGATGGGGCTCACTCCCCTATAATTTAGGCTAACTAAAGGTGGGGAATTGGTACTGAGACACACATAAAATGGCTTACTTTTCTCATCTCAGAAGGTAAGAAAAATTCCAACTATCTGTTAGAGAAATGGCAAAGAAGCTGTTTTGTCTGTTCTTGGGATTAGGTGGTAACAGAAAATAGTCTACTTTCAGAATCTGTGATGTGGACTGGTTGGTCCATAACTTTGGATGTGAGGTTTTTGATCCACCCCATCCAGGAGTCCTACACTGTGAAATTAGCAAGTGGCTGGTGAGATTTTAAGGTCACTCATCAGAAGCAAATAAAAATATTTTCTAAAAGAATATACCACCAACCCCTGGATGACTCTTAAAAAGCCCCATGAAGGTTGCACTAACAACCCCAAATTATAAAACACATGAGAAAACAGTTTAACCTCAGTCACAACCTACAGGCATAGCAAGTACCAAGGTTAAAACCTGAGCATCTTATATAATAGAAGTTCTCATACCTTTAACATGTATGTTTAAAATGATATCCATAGTGGGGTGGGGACATAGGAAGAATGAAGGAACTCTGGTTTGTGTAGAGGGGAGTGAGGGGAGAGGGGTAGGGTTGTGGGGATGGAAAGGACGGTAGAAAAAGGCAGACATTACCCTATATACATATATGATTACACTAGTGGAGTAACTCTGAACCATGTACAGCCAGAGGAATGAGAAGCTGTGCTCCATTTGTGTGCTGCATATCAAAATGCATTCTACTGTAAAATAAATTAATTAATTACAAAATGATAGGAAGGCATAAAAGAAAGCCACAATCATTAGAAAAAAGAACTACTAGAAAAAGAGAACAAAAATATTCATAAAAGAACCATTTTGAACCATAAGAATAATAACCATAGCCATCAAAAAGAAAAACACATGTAACTCTGGATAGATTCCTCAGAGATTAAACACAGTTTAAGAGAAAAAAAGTGAATTGGAAGGTAGATTTAAAGAAAATTTCCTAGAATGTAGAGATAATAATGTTGGGTAGGACACAGCAACTCAGTTTTCCATGACATATGGGTAGGTGGTAGACTGATCCTAAAAGCCACATGGGGGAATATATGCCTAACAAGCTTTGTCCTACTAGATATTAAGAGTGTACATAAAAATATAGTAATGGTTTTGACTCAGAGAAAGACAAAGAATTGAACAGCATGGAAAGTCCAGATACACTTGTATATAGAGTTTATCTTTAATATATTTTAAATTTTTATTCATTTTGTTTTATTTTAATTTTTGAAACAGGCACTCACTATATTGCCCAGGCTGATCCTCCTGCCTCAGCGTCCATTAGCTGGTATTATAGGTACCCAGCTATGTGGGAGTTTTAAATAAATAATAAGTGGAGAAGAGTAAATGATGCTATTAAGTTAGAACCTCTCATGGATGCAAGTTCAGTATACACAGTATAACTATAATACTTTGAAGAAATCACAGGACTCCCTCTTATATTAGGATTGGGAATGTTCTTTTAAGAAATGAAATCTAGTCGGATGCAGTTGTTTGTTTTTGTAATTTCACCTACTCAGGAGGCTGAGGAAGAGGATCACAAGTTTGAGGCCAGTATTGGCAATTTAGTGAGGCCCCCGTCCCCTCCTTCAACAAAATGGGACGTGGGAGCTCAGTGGTAGAGTGCCCTTGGGTTCAGTTCCCAGTACAGCAAAAGAAACAATCAAACAAACAAAAAATGGACAATCATGAAGAAAAATCTAGATATATTTGGCCACTTTAAAATAACTTCTGTTTGCCCAGGGCCAGCATTTAAGATGGGATAAACAATTGGCAAACCGTCCAAAAAAATGTAATGGTAGGTACAATGGAAGTTTTTAAAAATTTATTTTTTATTGCAAATTCACAAATTTATGGGTTACAGTGTTGTAATTCAATATATGTGTACAATGTGTCATGACCAAATCAGGATAGCTAACATTTTCCTCTCATTTATTAAGCATGTTTTTACTTATGTGAATGTGGTACAGTGTGACATTTAGATGCATGCATGCATAAAATATGTTTCTACTCAGTAATCCTTTAGAGTGAGATGCCAAACTGATGCATTGATGTTCTCCAGGGGGTATTTTGGAGTCCCGAGTTCCTTCCATGTGGTGCTTTGCTGTCTCCTAGTGTCTTATTGTAATCTGCATTCAGGTGGTATAAGGAGAAGAGTATGGAGGAAAAGCATACTGTTTTTTGTTTGATTTTTGTTTTTGTTTGTTTGCTTTAAAGGCCTTAGCCTGGAAGTGGCATTGGAACTTATACTTAACCTTTCATGCTAGACAACTAATCCCGGGCACTAACTGAGCTGTAGGAAGGGAAGGAAAGACTGAGCATTACAGGACATGTAGCCCTTGACTAAGCAGCCACATCCCAGCTGTGAATCTGTTATTGTGGAGGGGAGAATGATAATGGGGAGCAGCAAGCTTTCCCTCCCTCACAAACTATGATGAAAAGGCAAGTCCTAGATCTCAGAGGATATATAGTAAATCCACTGTGTGGTTCCATGTCATAGCCATCTCCAGACAGTCTGATAGCACCAAGTGTTGGCAAAGGTATAGGGGAACAGAAAACAGTGAACTCCTGTACATATCTGTCCTGGTGCAGGAGTCTTGTAAAAGGATATTCAATAGCAACAATGTAGAAACAACTGTATTGGCTTTAGGTCAAAGTGTGGATATGCAAATACTGTTAATTATTGTGGTAGTATGTTATTTTAACTATTCAAATAAATCAACTAGTTCTACATGTGCCAATGTAGATATATCAACGTAATATTGAGTGAAAAATCTAGTGGTAAAGGAAATAGTGCCATGTATGTGCATCAAAGAGATAAATAATAGTCTATATTGTTCATAGATGTTTGTATGTTTAAAATCCAAATATCCAGCAATTTCTTTTGCAGAATATGTCCAGCAATTCAGCATGATTCTTTTTCCTTGGAGGAAGGAGAGAAGGAAGGAATGGAAGTATGGGTCTTTAGCAATATCACTAATGATAAAATATAATGAACTTATCTGAAGCAAATATGCCAGGTTAATATGTTTGACTTTGATACTGTGTATGCAGGTGTTTATCATATTTTCTTTTTAAAAAATGTTTAAAGTGTCTCAGTAATAGGATATTAATCAATAAGGCATTTCAAAAAATTTTAAAGAATGATGTACTATATACTGTGTGTTCTTTAGGGCCTCACTAAATTACTTGAGGTTGGCCGCAAACTTGTGATCCTGCTGCCTCAACCTCTCAAGTTGCTGGGATTACAGGCATGTGTCATAGTGTTGAGCTACTAAAAACTTATTGATAAATTTAGAATGCATGAATACTGATTTCACATGAAGTATAGATCTATAGCAATATTAAGTCAAAATTTATCATTAAAGACAGAAGCAAAACAACGATATGAATTTTATTACTTTTTTGGTAGTTATTAGCCATGTGAAAATTAACTACAAGAGAGAGGTTAAGCATATCAAATTGGAAAGGAATATGTGTACTGTATTGTTCCTTCTGTCCTCTTTGTTATTATTTAGGTTTAAATTTCCTCTTTATTGTCTCGTTTTTCTTTTGACTTCCAATATTTTTCTTTTGGAGAAAGATTAAATTATTATTATTTTTTAAAAAGAGTCCAGCCATTACATGTAAAAAAATTATTTTTACACAACATAGTATGTGATTTCCAGCTCTCTTGGCTGTGATTGTGTCTTGTGGGTTTTCTTTATTTAATAATCAGATCTTCCCCCACACCCACCTCCATTTTTTAAATAAAGTAGATGGCATATATGTGTTCATACAAGTGTTAATTCCAGATTGGTTATTACTGGTTAACATAATAGAGATTCAAACTACTAAGCAGTTATTTGTACTGCTTTTTATACTTAGAAACCAGGAAAAGGATTATAGCTTTGGTTTTTTAATATAAAATAATTTAGAAAAAAACATGATGGAGTTTTTCAGTGTAAATACCTCTACACATCATTGAGAGGTTTAATACAAATGATTGTGTTGGGACTAGTTTCTAAGTCCTATGCGTACTCTGACTATGAAAGCTTCATTTAAAAAAGTTCTGTGTATAACTAAAATTAGATTGCTCACACCAAATTCCCTTACTAAAAATAAAATTTTTAGTAGATATATAAATGAAGGTAACCATAGCTTTCTTATAAGAACTGGTTCCACATAGAAATGATTTTTATTTTAACTGACTTTTTCTAACTCTACTGTAACTTTAGAAAACAAATTCTTAGGGACACATACATATGCACCGTTTAATACAGCATAATATATGTAGATTTTGAAATGTCCTCTTAATAGTATATTTTAAATATTTCAGCATGTCATTATTTTAGGAGCTTTCTGTGGAGTAGGTATGTCTTTCTGTCTTCTCTCCAGACATCTTTTTCCCTAACTCCTTTCCTCCCTGAATTCCTTCCCTTATTCCTCATGCTCACGGGAGAAAAATGAAAGCACACTGTTATCATTATATGGTTGGATCTGCTGTGGGAAATATATAGTTAAAAATAAATGAGATTTTGCCTTCCATTTAATAATAGGTGTTGATAATTAAGCTACCTCTTTGGTTATACATCTGTCTACTGGATTTTAAAATGTTCCTACTCAGAGCAATTTGCCAAGCTATATTAGTGAATTTTTCTGGACTATAAAGGAAAATTATAGAGAGTGTAATGTAAAGGTAGGCTATGTTCTCCAACAGAAAAGCTAGTAGCCACATGTATTTCAATTTGAATTAATCCAAATGACATAAAATTAAAAATTCAGTTTCCCAAGTACATTAGTCCAGTTCAAGTGCTCAATAGCCACGTTGCACAAGTAGCTATAGAGCATTTCAGCCTCACAGCAAGTTTTGTTGGCTGGCCTTGAATGGTATCTATAGGTGATACCTGTTTATTTTTATTTATTTTATTAGAATTTTAAAATGATTTTATTCCCTGGATATTATAAATACTAATTTTTAGAAACAAGGAATAGCTCAAAATTATTTCACGTGTATATATATTTTTTAACTTTCCTCCCAACTTAATTTTTAAGATTTTAAGACTAGTGAAATAAAACATGTATCAACCTGGGATTGCCAGCATTTTGCAATTCTTGAAGAACATTTAGAAAATTCTTGATAATAGTACAAAGTCCAGGGATGGGGAGGTGAGGGTGTGGGCTATTATCTTACTTGGTGCTTACCCAGAAGATGATGGAGGAGGAACTGTTTGTTTTTATAAGATACTCAGAAGAAGCAGAGTCAGTTTCTTTGGGGAATATAATTTTAGGGTATAATTACAGTATTAATCCAGGAAAACTGGGAACCATCAGAAAGAAGAGATAAGGGAGAAGGATGGAGAGGAGCCAGCATAATCCTTTTAGTTGTTGGGGACCTTCACTATTCCTTGCCATCTCTCTCCTGAGTCCTTTCCGTGCCCTGTGTACAGGTTACGTTCACTCAGCACTGAAAGCACCCAGTGAGGAACTCGACTTGTTGGTCTGAGAGGCAGGAAAGTGGGTGATTAAGAGCTCTGACGTGAGCCAGATGGCTGGAGCTTGAGAGTCCAGTTCTGGCTTTTTTACTGTCTGTGAGAGTGTAGCAAGTTATTTAACTCCTATATATCTGTTTATCTGTAAAGTGAGACAATCTTACTATCTACCTCTTCATGTTCCCTTAATGGATAAGGAATGAAGAGATAAAACTCATTAAAGACTATATTGTTAATATTGCTAACAACTGTTATATAGGTAACTTATGTTGGTAAGTGCCCAATAAGTATACGCTTCTATATTTATTATATCAGGGAAGAAGACATTTAAACAAGTAATTGCAGTAAAGCTGGATGAGTTTTATAATAGGCTAAGTTCAGTGTTCCATGATCGCATATGTCAAAATGACCTAATTCTTGATAATTATTTAACCAAATTTAGCTTAGCTTTTAGTATGGCTGGGTTTTGTTTCAAACTATACTTTAATAGTTTCTTAAATGAGATCTTATTATTTTTATGATTTGTGTTCTTTAAAATTTGTTTATTACCTCAATGTGATAAATGTTTGAAGGCTCCAAGATATTAAGTAAAAATGTTGTCCTGATCATTCTGGTAATATCATAACTGTCACAGTTCTTTCCCGGATGCTTTACATTATATACCAGGTTGCCAAAAACGTAATAAAATCCTCTCTTAGCAATAGCCTCTGGCTAATCAAAATAAAATCTGTCTTCCAGACTTTTACAGGGGAGTTTGGTTAGCTTCGAGTATAATTAAAAAGCATATTATTTGATACCTATTAAAGACAGGAAATTGTGAGGTGCAACTGGTTTTCGTATATTGTGGGACATTTTCTTTAACTACATATAGAAGCTGCTAAAGTGAGTTTTCAAGTAAAAAATATGAAGTACACCTATGTAAGAGCTGAAATAGATTAAACTTAAGTACCAACAGGTACACCTTTATCGAAGCATCATTTACTTCTCAACTTTCTAGTATGAGATTTTCTTAAGGACTCAGTTTGCCTCATGTAGCATTAAAATAGATTCTTGCCTTTGTGTTTCTTGGGTCACAATGATAGGAAATGAAGGGCTAAATTCCTTTTAGTTAATATAAGTTACATGTTTTGTAATATGGAGAAATGTCTCTAGTTATGAGGAATCTCTTTGTTTCATTGAAATCTGAATTTGGGGTAAAGGTTAGGGAGTTCAAAAATAAATGAGCAATAGGTAACAGGAACAGAGTGCTTGGTAAGGTGTTTCTGGACTTGATACCCAGGTATTCATCACACCAATTGCTGATTCTTGGTGGCTCCTACGTGCCAACCTCTCATAGTGTTGCTGCTGACTTATTGCTTTGTTTTACTTATGTTTTAAGGAAAATAAACTACAAATAATACATGAGGTATCCAAGCTATATATTTTAGAAATTATAGAGCTTTAGAAACGTGACATGTTTATTCAGGAGGAAAACCTAAGGTTTAATTTCTATGTGGGTCGGTCCTATTTAATGACGATGCTTTTCTATTTCACTCCACATAGTAAATATTGGATCACAGTAATAGATGAATTTTGTATACATATGTGCCACCTTTAGGTTTATTTAAACACGTGGCTATAGAAAAAAGTCCAAGGAATCCAATTCTATTTACAGTTATAAAAATATTTAAATATCTGTGATTGTTTGCTAGCAGGTAAGCTCACATTTGTTTGATTTTCTTCCAGATTCATGAAAAACTCCACTACTATGAGAAGCAGAGCCCGGTGCCCATTCTCCATGGTGCGGCGGCCTTGGCCAATGACGTAAGTGTGCCTTTCTGAGCTCACGGGACGTGTCTGCCGCAGGCCTGGCAGAGGTGGAACTCATCCTAGTGCAGACAGATGTGTGTGATCCTATGAGTGAAAACCAGAAGAAGTTGCAAATGTTTCCAAAAGCCCTGTCATCACTGAGCTTATGCTGATATTATGTTGATTTTCATTCACTTTCCTGTTCTAAAAATTGTGCATGCAGCTACCCCTGTGTTCTGCCTTAGTAACGACGTAATAGAAATTTTAGGCTTCAAACTCTATGGAGAGAAAGAAACTGTCAGGCATTGGTGTTCTGAGAAAGTCACAGACAAGGGGAAAGCTTTGGAGAAATAAAGACAAATGAGATAGTTATATTGCTGACAGTACTAAAAAATGACAGGTACTAGGATAGGAGTGAGGCATATGAAATACATAAAAAGACAGAATTGTTTTTAAAATGGATTATAAAGCACAGTGATGATTTATGGATATTAGACCTTTCCAAATTACCTTCATAACCAAAAAATAAATTTTAGAAGCAGTTGGCATTGATGGAGTAGTTAATTTCCTGTAGCTATAATTTTATTTTAAGCCTGGGGGAGGGGAAACAAACTTGCTGATTCCTACTGTTAACTTTCGGATTCGGATGAATTGAGAGCACACCTGGATAAACTATAAGGGACACTCAGCTAGACGAGAAATGTGTTTAGTGTGTGGTAGTGATATCCTGTAACTTATTTGTTGCTCTTAAATTTTTTCCTGTATCACCATAAGGCAAACTGTAATTCAGTTTAGTAAAATGCCAGGACCATAATATAGTAAGAAAAAAAGAATTGACCATCTTCAGAAGTTGATTTTCTTTGATGTTTTGTATCCTAATTTAGAAATTAAAACATATGTAATAACAATCCAGTTATGTGTATTGGTTTAGTCCTCAAATATTTTCTATTCTGTATTTTTATCTCCAGACATATGTTTCAATACATGTGTTTAATGAGGAAGCTTACTTCTGCATTGTAAAGCTAAAACTTTTGAAACAAAGGTGAATAAAAGTATATATATAGTTACATAATTAAGCTGCAGCTAACATTTGAAAAAGGCTTTAAAACCAGTTTTCAAACAACTACTGCTGAGGGTTTTGGGAAAAAATTGTGTAGAGACCTATGTAATTGAGCCCCAAGCATAGTACATAGTAATTTTTTTTTTTAAATTAGAATATGAGATTGAGGATAGAACTCAGGGGTAGAGCACTTGCCTAACATACGGGAGGCCCTAGAGTTGATTCCTAGCACTGCAGAAAAAGTAAAATAAAATAAAATAGTAGACCTTATTATTAAATATGATCAACACAGTATTTTAATTCACTATAACATTATACTTAAATGTTAAACATGTATTATTATGTATTAAGTGAGTAAAGAATATGAAGAGCCTTTTGTATCTTTTTGTAAGTTAAGAATTCTATAAAAATGTTACCCTGGGCTGGGGATTGGCTCAAGCGGTAGCGCGCTCGCCTGGCATGCGTGCGGCCAGGGTTCGAGCCTCAGCACCACGTACAAACAAAGATGTTGTGTCCGCCAAGTACTAAAAAAAAAATAAATGTTAAAAAATTCTCTCTCTCTCTCCCTCTCTCTCTCACTCTTTCTTTAAAAAAAAAAAAAAATGTTACCCTGAAAAAGTAAAAGCAATTTTTGTAATATTATTTGTCAACTTTCTCTGATTTTATTTTCTGTACGAAAAGTCCATTTCCAAAGATAAGAACCATTGTTTTTAGCATAAAAGAAACAGTAGGGGCAAATGGAAAATTCATGCAGTATTTTAAGATAAAATGCTTTTATATACTTTGAATTATAAACCATATGTTGCATAAACTTTATCTTTTTTATTTGTGTCTTGATTTTCTTATAGAATTATATGATCCTTACTGAGAAATTTTTATAGGAAAGTCTCAAGTTTTTATTTATAACTGGCAAAAGATAAGACAGTTGTACGTATTTATGGTACACAGTGTGATATTTTGAGGCACATACACACACACACACATACCCTTACACACACCCGCCCCCACACACACACCCCTACACACACACACACACATATGATTAATTAGCTTACCCAACAGCTCAAACATATACCATTACTTTGTGGTAAGAACATTCAAAACATTCTTATTGAAGAATATGAGGCAGATTCAAAGTTCCAGTTCTTTCTTCATATCAAATTGACAAATGGGAATTGTTGATCATTACAATAAAGTACAGTCAGCATTTTTGGTGCCAGAGTAGTTCTCCATCTATTATGGGTTTATGATTAACTTGGTTTTTATTTAATAGACTTCTTAGTCTGTGTAGATAAACATAATAAAAGTTTCAGGTCATTTACTCTATTAGGATCATTCTAGTTCGTTTTACCCTAGTTATAAACAGCACGGCTACTGTGGATTTTTGGAAACCCTGTGGATTTCACCACCTCATTCAAAAACTCTCCATCTTTTTTTTTTTGCACAGTGTCTAAACTTGATCCAGTTCTTTTTACAAATGGTCCTTTGTCTACGTGCAAAAGACCATTCACACAGATGAAGTGCTGGGATTTGCCCTCATTGCAATAAATCAGAAGTGACGTGGCTGATATGATCGCGCAGGTTGTACTCAGCCCAGAGCCTGGGCTTGAATCTGCTCTTCTAAGGACCAGAAAAGAAGAGCACTGATTGATTTCTTTCATGCTGACTTAAATACTGGAAAGTAATAACCTTGAGCAAAATAGATTCTCAGTTCTGCACAGAACCTCACAATGCTCTTGCTAAACGTTACTCATGTCAATGTAATCTTCCTTGCAGCTGGCTGAAGAGCTTCAGAACAAGCCATTAAACAGTGAGATCAGAGAGCTGTTGAAACTACTGTCAAAACCCAATGTGAAGGTGAGGACATGTTACTCCTGAAATAAATACCTTCTGAAAGGGCCACTTTCTGAGTCTTCAGATGAATTGTGTTTCAGGCATCAATTTTCAACTGAAGGTATTTTCAAGTAGTACACAGTATTTTATTAGCCCGAATCCTAGTAAGGTAAAAGAATTATAATGTTGTGACAAGTACTACCCAGTACTTTAACTGGGAAACTCGGTATTTAAGTTGGCTTAATATAGTGCAGCTTCAAGGTCGTTTTCCTTTACAATGAAATTAAGAATACAAAATACAGAACCACAATGATTTTGTTTAGGTTCATTTAACTTGGCCAGTTAATGATTATTTTAATATATTTGACAAATATCTCTATTTTTCTGTAGGATTATTTTGGCACTCTTCTTTCCCCTTTCCACTGCCCCATTTTCTATCCTTATACTAATTCATGTTTCAAAATATCATACCATTTTATAGAATAGAGCAGTTGTCCAGGGTCAAATATCTCTTAAAATATTGATAGACTTCAATTCTGTCTTGCCTGCTTCCTCAGAGTTTATTATTTATTCACTTATTTATTTATTTATTTTCTGAATGTGATTGGTTTGGAGAAGGCATTTCACAATTGTCTTGCTCTTATTCTAAGGTTATCAGTACATAAAATTCTATAATGCATACATTGAGAATTTGAAACTACTGTAACTGTGTGTAAAATGGTTTCCATGAGTCACAATTACATATGAATTTTATAATTGCATAATTAAAATGATCAGTTGTCTTATGATGAATACTGGTAAGGATAGATAGAGTGTTGAATGAAAACTTATGTTCAGGTACAAAAGCTGATTTTTGCCTTCTTGGAGAAATATCCCTTTGAAATTGTGCTGTATTTGGTTTTAAAATTTATATTTTTAAATTTTTGTTGAAATCAGGGCTGAGGTTATAGCTCAGTGGTAGAGTGCTTGCCTAGCATGTGTAAGGCACTGGGTTGTATTCTCAGCACCACATATAAATTAATAAGTAAAGGTCCATCAACAACTAAAAAAAATTTTTTTAAAGTTATTGAAATGAAGTATAAAATGGGCCATAGTATCTAATCCTTATAAGTACATGAATGTATTGAAGTCAGAAATAAATGGACTATGAATAATAATGTGAGGGTAATTAATTTCTAAAGGTTTAGGAGTCTAATTAAATTTTATTTCCAAAAGAACAAAGATCAAATTAGAACAGAAAAGTTGCTTAATATTAAAAAGAAAGGGTGCCACATGGTTAAGCACTCCAAGAAGGAGATTTGTGGAGACCACTGTCAAGATTTCTTTAAATCTTGAGATTTAAAGCTCTGTTTAGTATCAACTGTATGTAAAAAGTTAGTATCACCAGAGCAGGGTGAGGTGAGCTATGAGAAGCTTGTCAAATCCCTCTCTGAGATTATTAACTTGGTTCAACAACATTAGAAACTAAAGAGGAATGTTTCAGATTTTTTTAAAAGTGACTTTGGTATTCTACAACAGTGTTTGAAATGGAATGGCTAAAAATAGATTATACAAGAGGTAGACTGGCATTTGGTTTAAAAAGGAGATATGACTTAGATGGGATTATGAAGATCCCATTTGATAAAATTTAATAATTGGTTAAATTTAATTGTATGGAATGTATTTTATATGGATTATGTTGTTTATTTTTTCATATTTAACAGTGCGACAATAGAATGGATGAGAGGTCAGCGTAAAAGATGTATATTAAATATGAGTAAAAAGCAGATGATATTTCAGACACATGTTTCAGTTGGCAATGACAATCCGTGGTTAGCCAGTCTTGGGAAGGACATATCTTTCTTCCATTTTTCACCTTTCATATAATACAGCTTTCCTTGAAGTCATTTGTATTAACTGCCATCATTTTGAATGTCACCTATAAGAAATTCTTTAAAAAGCTCAGCCCTAAAATGCATGTTGGACATTTTTCAGAATAAAAATCAGTCAATTCTTTTGGTCCTAGGAATTAAATTAAAATATTTGCTTTATTTTCCCTCTTTTAAAACAACAGCAAAGTACGGTAGAATATGTTATCTATTCACGGGCTATTAGTTGAACTGACAGTTGAAATATGAAATATGTAATTCTGGTATGTCAATTTGAGTGTTGTCTGTCATTTTTAGCAGATAAAAAATTATTTACTGTTTGGATGGTTATTCTATTTTAAACATTTTATTCATAGTAACTGAAAGAAAACCTGACATATGCTTACCAAGTAATGTGACCTTTTTTTAAATATTCTTATTTGTAGATGGACACAATACCTTTATTTTATTTATTTATTTTTATGTAGTACTGAGGATCGAACCCAGTACCTCACATGTGCGAGGCAAGCACTCCACCACCGAGCCCCTAGCCCCAGCCCTAATATGACTTTTTTTAAAACACTCAGGTACAAACAACCAAATATGCAGCCACTACAGAAAAATAATATGTGTATTCCTCAGATTTGCTAATAACTCTTTTCAAAAAGCTTTAGAACTTTTCTTTGGTGATTTGTAAATGTTGCTAGAAATAGATATTTTTTCAGATATTTATTCAATGCCTACTGTGTGCCAGGCCCTCTGGAGATATGACTTGTAGTAAATAGATTAATGAAGGCATAGGAGAAATATTGGGTTTAAAAAAAGGGAGAACAAATGAAGTGATGTGAAACATATAGGAATGGTGCTAAATCCAAACTTTGGTTGAGGAAAACTATAGAGGAAGGCCTGAAGGTTGAATATGGGTAACCAGAACAGAACAGGGGCATGTGGAATGGGTTGTCAGCAGAGTGTGAAGAATAAAGGTTTTAGGGCAAATGCATAGTATGTGAAGTCTCTTAAAGTTCAGCATGACTGGACAGTAGCCTGTGAGAGAGGACAGGGCAAGGGTTTAGAGCAGGAAGTCAAGCCTTTTGAGTTGGGCTTGTCCCACAGAATCTGGCTTATGCTTATAGTTAAGGATTATTATTAATAGCCCTTCTTTTACTTTCAGTTGCTTCCTTATTTATATGTTTTATTATATGACCACCCTAATTTTGAACATGATAAGTTTTGATTTCATCCAAAGTGTAGTGAAGAGTCATTGAAAGGACTTAAATAGGACAGTGATATAGTCACTCCATACGTAGAATATGGAACAGTTTTGAGGGATGAAGGGTGGGTGGAATGAAATATTGTAATCAAGGAAGGTCAGTTGGGAGTCTGTGGAAATAATGGAAGAGGAATATGATTGTGGCCCTGATGAAGGAAATGGGGGACAGGTCTTTTTTTTTTTTTTTTTTTTTTTAAAGAGAGAGGGAGAGAGAGAGAGAGAGAGAATTTTTTAATATTTATTTTTTTGGTTATCGGCGGACACAACATCTTTGCTTGTATGTGGTGCTGAGGATTGAACCCGGGCCGCACGCATGCTAGGCCAGCGCACTACCACTTGAGCCACATACCCAGCCCCAAGGGGACAGGTCATTTGGAGGGATAACTTTAGTACATGATATTTGGGGGAGGAAATAGAAAAGAAAAATCCCCACTAGAATGGATTCCAAATAGGATAAAGCCTGAAGTTTAAAAAAAAATTGGACCATGTGCTGGGCATGGTGGCACATGCCTGTAATCCCAGTAGCTTGGGAGGCTGAAACAGCAGGATCAGGGTTCAAAGCCAGCCTCAGCAACGGCGAGGCACTAAGCAACTCAAAGAGACCCTGTCTCTAAATAAAATACAAAATAGGACTGGGGATGTGGCTCAGTAGTTTAGTGCCCCTGAATTCAACCCCCAGCACCCACTCCCACCCGCCGCCAAAAAAAAAAAAAAACTGGACCATGAGATATTAGGTCAGTGGTAGAGCTCTTGCCCAGCATGTATGAGACCCTAGGTTTGATTCCCAGTACTGCAAAAAGAAGAAATTTGCAACAAAACAACAACAACAACAAAAAGATTATTTGATCATGGGATAGAGAAGTGTTCACAAGAATAGAGACAGACAGACATAGACAGAAACACATACACATGCTCATACCCATAGGAGTTTTTAAAAATCCTGAATGAGTTTAGAATGAGTACTTTATATAAATGATTTATGATGTTTGTCCTTAATAAAATGTGAAACTTTAATTTTATCTCTTAAAAGTTTTCTTGATAAAGACAAAAGCAAACATATATTCTTTTTTGATGGTACATAATTGTGTTTTTAATTCAAACTGTGGACAAAGTTCAGAAGCCACTCTTCTCATTGCTTTTAGTGAAGATTAATAACTCTTGATATGCATAATCACTGTTTCTTCTATGAATTATATGTTCATATACCTTTGGGGAATAACTGTCCTTAGCTGGCTGAATTACCTTTCCATGTTTTCCTAAATATCAATATTAAATGTACATTTTCCCACATAAATGTGATCATAGAATATGCTACTTAACTGTGGGTTTGTTTGGTTTTAACATTTGGGTATTTTGTGAACTTCTCTTGGGATGAATATAATTATCTACTTAATTTTTCACTTATAAGTGGGTCTTTCTGTCATTTCTGTTTTCTATTATTTAAAAAACACTAAAATGTACATTTTTTGTATATTACAGAATTTTTTATTTTGGTACCAGGGACTGAACTTGAGGCCATTCAACACTGAGCCACATCCCTAGCCCTATTTTGTACTTTATTTAGAGTCAGGGTCTCACTAAGTTGCTTAGTGCCTTGCTATTTCTGAGGCTGGCTTTGAACTATTGATCCTCCTGCCTCACCCTCCTGAGCTGCTGGGATTATAGGTGTGTGCCACTGCACCTGGCTATATTACAGAATTTTATGGAATGTTGAATAAAAATATATTTTTTATCATATCAGTAAATTGTTGTACATTCATATTTAAAAATTTGGGTGGTTATTGCTAGCTTGTTCTTTTTTGGAAGGGGGTACTAGGGATTGAACTCAGGGGAATGCAACCACTGAGCCACATACCCAGCCCCATTTTGTATTTTATTTAGAAACAGGGTCTCACTGAGTTGCTAAGCACCTCGTCTGCTGCGGGACCAGCATGCTAGCTTTGTACTAGAGGTTCCAAACATAGAAGTTAACTAGTGAGATCAAAATAAAGACACATAAACTCAATTTACCTTTTTCTTGCCCAGCTCAGAGACAGCCCTTCCTGGCTCCTGCCTCGATCGGGTAGCGAGGTTTACGGTAGCGAGACCAGCAGGAAAGAGAGGAAGAAGCACGCCAGAGAGTGGGCTTTTATTGGGGAACAAAAAATTCAGGGGAAAATTCCATCCAGTGAAGGTCAAGGGAGACAGCATTCCAAAATCAGGGTCAGTGATTGGTTTCCAGGTCAATGGTCAGCCACACCCCCACAGGGACAAACCCTCGCACCTGGAAAGGGTGGGGAAAGCTCTGACTCAGCTGGTCTGAGCGCCTCACACCCTGTCAGGGAGGTATCTCAGTCACGTGGGAGAACGGCTTCCCACAACCTCGCCTATGCTAACCATGTGATTTTCTAATGTAATACTCAGATATTTTTTAAAAATCCACTCTGATGCAAGAGTTGTGGTATTATCATTTTATGCATTGTGTTTAGGTTTTACAGTTTGGTTCTGACACTTTTGAAAAAGAAATTGTAGTCAGGAGTGGTGCTGGGCCAATCTGTGCAAGACCCCATCTCTTAAAAGAATTAGAAAAGAGGGGTTGGGGTGGTGGCTCAGTGGTAGAGCTTTTGTGTAGCATGGGTGAGGCACTGGGTTCAAGTATCAGCACTGCATATAAATAAATAAATGTTCATTGACAACTAAAAATTATTTTAAAAAAGAATTAGAAAAGAAACCAAAAATATTTTCATGAGTGATGCAATGCTTATAAGTAGCATAGAAAACATTAATACAGTCCCTTAGTACTAGGATCATCTGGGAAGAAAACTTTTTGATAGTTCTTTCAGATTCTTGTGTTGTCATTAATCTGATTTTCAACCTCTTCTAGAGTTGTTTTAATTTTTCCTAGAAAACTTAACACTCTTTTTATAGATTTTTAGATTTATTAGTGGTACTCTGCATTTTTTCCTACTTGATTCATATCTGAAGTTCTATCTCATTTCCCAATACTACCAATGTACATATTTTCTTTTATCTTTTTTTTTTTTACTGTGCATAGCAAAAACTGTTTGCCTAATCTCTCAAAATAACTGACTATTTAATATCAATTCTGTTTCTCAGTTTTTTCTTCTTTTACCTTCCTTTGATTTCTATTGGTTTGTCTTCCCCTCCAGCTTCTTCAGCTGAGTACTTGGCCTGTTTATTCACACTGTTGAATTATAGAAGCATATATAAATTTTACATGTTATATATGGCATATAAAAGCATTATATAAATTAAATATATATGTAACATATAAGCATTACATAAGCTATATTAAAAGCATAAATGTTAGATAAAAACATAAAATCATAAAAGCTGAGTTTGATTTTTGAATTTGATAAGTTTCCATGGTTATTGTTTATGTCCTATTGGTATTGATGTTAAAAATTTCTCAATAGTCTCTAGCAAATATTGATAAGTTTACTATCCTGACTTGTTTAAATTTTCTGAATTTGTTTGGGTTTTCTTCTTGATGTTTCAACTGTATGTTTACTTCTAGTGTGATCAGTATTAATCACAGTATTCAACCTGTTTTATGTAAAATCTGTCAAAGATATTTTTTTGTTTGATCTTTTTTTTGTAAATGTAACTATATGAAAGTAATCTTTACATAAACATGGTCCTATACAAGTTTATACACAAAGTTGAATATAACTCTCTTTTGAGTATTAGGAACACTGAAGCTCAAAAATTTGCATTCAGAAACTAACTAAACTGGACATTTAACATGTTTGTGTGTGTTGTGTTTCAGGGGTATTCTGTATTCTGTAGTCAACAAAGAATGCAAGTCTGTTTTTCTTATGGCTGCACCAGAGAGATGATCTTGTTTGTTTATAGCACGTAGCTTGTAACATAGGGGATTCCCAGTAAATTGAAATCAATGGAAATTATTAAACATTTGGAATTTTTATTCCATTATAATCTTTTACATCTCTTATATCTTCATATAAGATAATTCAGCATATTCATATACCTATTAAGTTTTTCATTCATGTTCTTTAATTCATAATAATATAAAGTCATGATCCTATTCATTTCACTTTTTCATAATCCTTTGCTTTGAAGGGTTGCCAACACTTGTCTCATATAGTCTGTTGCTCTTAAGTCTTTAACAGAGAAAATGATTTTCCGGTCCATAAAAATAGTCTCAGCTGAGAAGATTTTTAAAGATGATACCAACATAAATTATCAATTAACACATCCAAAAATAAATTATTTTTATAAGTCAAAAGTATCTACAAAGTCCTATTGTTTTGATCTTTAAAGTCTAGGAAAAACAATAAGACATAAAAGAAATGACAGATGGGGAGAAAAGGAAAAGTTAATGAGTAGCCAGATGCTTCCTGCATTAATGGAGCAATTTTGATCTATACAGAAGTTTTGTTTCTAGGAAAATCATTGTCACTCACTAACAATTAGGAACCACTTTTAGCCATCAAATTGCTGCAGTAAAGGCAAATTAACTGGTATGAGTCATCATCCAGGGGCTCATTTGGATAAAATAGTGAAGTGACACTATCTTGAAAACATGGTATTATAATTTAGGAAGTCAGGGAGAATTTGGTAGGATAAAATAATTTTTTTTTTTTGGTAATTTTTTAGCTTTCGAAAGCATTCACTTACCAGAAATTACTCATTGCTAGAGCATGCAGGATGGATGAGGCTTCATTAAAGCATGCTAAAGGAAAAAGTTAAGCTTCCTTCTGGAGGGATAAATCAGTGTTCCTCATCCTTATGAGCTGGATACTCAATTCTGGGAACCTGACAGATACTTAGAACTTAGAGTTGACTCCAGGGGGTCTGAGGCACTGAAAGCTTGTGAGCCAGATGAGTTACAAGGCCTAGTGTTCAATTTCCTGCAGATCCTTCTGAGCAACAGGTAAACCCATCAGTTGTGATTGGTGGTTATGGCATATGGAAACACAATTTTCATTTAAGTATTGCCTTTTGAAAGGAAAAATCTATATATTGAAAAATAAAATCATCATAGTTAAAACAGGAAAATGGAATACAAAATGACTTTTAGTTGTCCATAGTAAAAATGTTGCTAAACAACAGTATTTGTAAAGCAGAGCTATTACAAATAATAAACTTGAAGTCCATAAAGTTATTCTGGAATCCAGATATCTCCTTAATTTTGGCTAGTGAGAAAAGATGTGTACAGCTGGTACTCTTAATATTGCATATACTATTGCAAAAATGACAATTGCTTTACTTACAAATGTTTTCATTAGCTATTTGTATTGTTCTTACTACATGCCAGGTAAAAGATATTTTTGCTGGGTATAGAATCCTAGGTTAACAATATTTTTCAAGTATTTTGAGATAATAAGATATTACTCTATTGTCTTGTGGCTCATATTATTTATGATGAGAAGTATGCTTTCCTTTTTGATAATCATTCTTTCATGTTATATACCACGACCACCACCTTGCCACCTTTGGGCGATTTTAATAATTTTCTCACTGTGTTTAAGCAATTTGATCTTATGTTTCTTTTGCTTTGGTACTTTGATCTTGACTATGTGGGTTTTTTTTTTCCAATATCAAATTTGGACAATTTTCTGCCATATATCTTGAAATATTTTTCATCACTCTACCTTTCTTTGGACGTGCCAATTACTATAGTAAGTCACTCAGAGTTGTCCCACAGCTCGCTAATATTCCTTTCATCATTTTAAAACATTTCTTCTCTTTTGTGTTTCTTTTTGGATATATTGTATTAATTTGCCTATTAGTTTACTTTTTCAGTATCTAACTTACGGTAATCTCATTTAGTGTACTTTTTCTATTTCATACATTACATCTTTCATCTCTAGATGTTTGCTTTGAATCTTTTTTTAACCATATTTCATATCTCCTGTTTCAGTCTCACAGGTATTTGAACATTTAGAATATAACTATAATAACAACTTAATTTCCTTATCTACTGTCTATTTACTTGTGTAATTTCAGGGTTTGATTTTATCTAGTTCTGATACCTGTGTAATTTGGGGGCTTGCTTCTATTGCTTTATTTTTTTCCCTTCATTATAAGTAATATTTTCTGATTTCTTTGGATAGCTGGCAACTTTTGATTGAATTTCAATCATTGTGGGTTTTCTCTCATGAAGCTGGGTAATTTTGTGTTTCTGTAAATAAAAATCTCAAGAGTTTTTCTGTTAAATAGTGAAGTTATTTGGAAACATTTTGATCCTTCAGAGGCTTGTGTTTAAGCTTTGCTAGATGACACCATAGCAACACTTAATCTTGGGCCTATTTTTAACTGTTGAAGTCTATGTGACAACTCTTCTCAATGTGTTGTGTTTTTCCGTCTCTCAGGTGAGAAGAACTACTCCTGCTTCAGGGATCGTTCCTTGTAGTTCAGAATGTGTTACTCTGTTATTACTCTGTTTACTATTGCTATAATAAAATACTTAATTCTGCATACTTATTTAAAAAAATAGGGTTAGTTAGTTTACAGTTTTGGAAGGTGAAAATCCAAGATTGGGCAGTTCCATTGTTTGGGCCTCTAGTAAAGGACTCCTTGGGCTGCATTACAACAAGTAGATAAACAAGAAGGGAACAGGTCATGTGTAGAAGAGGCCAGGTTCCCCGGGGTGGTCTTGAATTTAACAATCCAGTCTCTCAAGAGCTAACTTCTCTTTCGAGAGTAATCTGTTCCCATAATGATACCCGCTTTGACCTAATTCCCTCCCAGTAGGCACTAACTTTTAAAGGTTCTACTACCACTTAATAGTGCTTTGGGAGGTAGACCTCTAGTACATGAGCCTTTGGGGTACAAACCACATATCCAAACTATAGCAGAAGAGTTTTTCAACCTTGGCACTGTTTTGACATTTTTGGCTGGATAATTGTTTTGGGGGTAAGAGGATTGTTCTTTGTGCTGGTATTTAGGATCATCCCTTGCCTCTGTGCACTAGATGGCAGTAGCAACCCCAAAATTGTGACAATCAAAAATGCCTCCAAACATTGCCAAATGTTCCCTGGAGAGTGAAATCACTTTCCCTTAAGAATCATGTATCTAATTCTTTCTGGTATTTATTAAATTAACACACAATTTTACATATTTATGGGCTACAGTGAGATACAATGATCAAATGGATAATTAGCATGTCCATCACCTTAAATATTATCATTTCTTTGTGTTGGTAATATTGAAAATTCTCTTTTTTAGTTATTTTGAAATACACAGCACTTTATTGTCGATTGCATTCACCCTGATTATAGAACATTAAAACTTAATCCTCCTATATATATTTTTGTATCCTTTAACCAACCCTCCTCTTCCCAGCTTTTAGTAATCACTGTCCTGCCCACTGCTTCTATGAAGTCAGCTTTTTTAGTTTTCACATATTATTGAAAACATGAAATGTTGGTCTTTCTGTGCCTTGCTTATTTAACACATAATGTCCTCCTCACCTGTTGCTCCAAATGACAAAATTTCATTTATTTTTGTAGTACATGAGCCTACATTTCATTATGTATAGATACCACTTATTCAATGGTGGACACGTAGATTGATTCTATACCTTGATTGTTGTTAATATTGCTATAATAAACAGAACATACATATATGAAGTAGTATTTCATTGTGGTTTTGATTTTCTTTGCCTGTTGATTAGTGAAATTGAGCATTTTTTCTATTTCTGTCAGCCATTTGCATGTCTTCGTTTGAGAAATGTCTAGTCATATCATTTGCCCATTTTTAAGTCAATAATTTTTTACTGTGTAGTTGTTTGAGAATCTTATATATATGAATATTAATCAAACCATCTGGTAGTTTTTGCATATGCATGCTATGGATTAGGGCCTGGCTGTCCTTTATATCTCAGGAATTCTGTGTCTATGCCACTCTCTCTTCCCCCATAGTCTTCCCTGAGAACTTCAGCTTCTTGACTTCCTTGGATTCATTTCTACCTCTGTTTTTCCAACTTAGACCACTGGCAGGATTCTATATGGGTTCTTTCTTCTCTGATATTTTTCTGTTTCTCAGTGGTCACTGCCCTTCATTGTTTAATGTCCAGTGTTTTTTGAAAGAAAACTATTGTCTCCTTTTCCTTTTGTTTAAAAGGTGTTTTCCAGGTGGGTACTTGTAATCTCATCTTGACCCTCATCAACGTTCTTGAAAGATACTTTTGCTGGATATAAAATGTGGGGCTGGATTTTATTTTTTCAAAGCATTTTCAAAGTATTTCAACTGTTTTCTAGTTTCCATTGTTTCTGCTGGTCAAACTTTCTTTCCTTAATACTTTTTCCTTATTTTGGCATTCAGCTGTTTCATTATAATATTTCTGTGCATGGATTTCTTTTTATTTTTCCTGCTTCTTAGAAAAATCCTTGGTTTTCTGAATCTCAGGATGTCTCATTAGTTCTCGGAAATTTGTAGCCATTATTTCTAAAAATTTCATCATCTTGATACTTTTCATTTTTTCCCATTGAAGCAAACTCTTACTGGACACAAAAGCATTAATTGAGCTCATTAAAATTAGGATTCTTTATTGATTGAAAAATGCCATTGGGAAAGTGAAAGCAAGCTACCAAGTGAGAAACTATGTTTATAGCATGTGTAATTGACAAAGATTCTAATCCAGCATATTGTAAAGAACTCTTGCAAATCAATAAGAAAAAGAGAGATACAATGGAAAAAATGGAAAAGGGCCTTGAAGGGGCATCTCACACAAGAATATATATACATGCTTAATCAATGTAGAAGAATTTTGCCTTTTGTCTCATCAGTTATTAGAAAATTTCAACCAGAGGAGATGGTACACACTCAGAATGAGCCAAATTTAAATTAATAATGTAGAGTGTTGGGGGATGAAAATAATGTAAAATGTTGGGGAAGAAAGTAGATTCATCTATGCTGTTAGTGGGAGTATAATTGAAAAATCGTGTCTACTAATGTTGGCTATACTTATAACCAGTGGCCTAGGCATTTCCATTCTTAAATATACTTAGCCAAAATTATATATCTATGCATCAAAAGACATTAACTATTTACAGGAATATCATTTGTAATAGTCAAGAACTGAAGCAAACTATATGTCCTTCAAAAATGTAATGGCTAAAAAACTGAAGTAAGTATTTGGGATACTATTTATATGAAAAATGAAAACTGCCACCAGTAACAGCTTGGATAAATCTTACTTAATATTAGTGAAAAAAATGAATCCACTCTTATAATCCTAATTTTCAAATAGAGTCACCCTTTGGGGGATAGAGAGACAGGATGAATAGTAAAACACTTAAATGGGAGCTTCTAGGGTTCAGTTTCTTTTGGGACATATTATTTTTTAAATTCATCCTCCAGTGCATTTACAAGCTTTACTTTCTGTGTTATGTTGGCACTCCATATCTGTGGGTTCTACATCTGAGATTCGACCAACCACAAACCAAAAATATTTGAAAGAAAACATCGCATCTGTACTATACATATATAGACCTTGGTTTTTCTTGTCATTTTCCCCTAAACAATACAGTGTAACAACCATTTACATGGCTTTTACACTATATCAGGTACTATAAGTAATCTAGAGCTGACCTAAAGTGTATGGGAGGCTAGGCATAGGTTATATGCAAATACCACACCATTTTATGTAAGGGACTTGAGCATCTGAGGATTTAGGTATCTAAGGGGAGTCTTGGCATCAATCTCCTGTGAATACTGAGGGATGACTGCATATGTTAAGAGTCACTAAAAATGACTAATTAAAAAAGACACCATTTTTACTACCTTAGGGCTTGGGTCAGTAGATAGCCAATATTAAACATATAACCATAAAATACCTATGTGATTACAACTTGTGAACATTTATGAAGACAAAGAATAAAGTGATGAAGTGAAGAAATGGAGGGAACTGCCATTTAATATTTATACTGAATATCTGGGCCATGCCTCTATGAGAAAAAAATTACTTGAGTGAAAAAAAATGGTGTAAGATAAGGTTGGAGAGATAACAAGACTGTTAGAAGATGTCAAAGAGTTCGATCTTCCAAGATCTGTGGGCTTAGAAGGGATAAATTTCAAAATAATCAGTCTTGCTACTGTTTGAAGTATGGATATGAAAATGGACAAAGTTCAATGCAGCTGGACCATTTAGAGGCTATTGCAGTACTCCAAGCCCAAAATGATAGCGTCAGTCATCTAGACTGGGGGTCGCCAATGTTTTAGGTAAGAAATTATCTTTTCCAACTATTGAATTTTGCCATTATACCATGAAAGCAATCATAAATATATAAATGAATAAGCACAACTATGTTCTAATAAAACTTTATTCACAAAAAGCAGTTGTTGTATGAATCTCCAATCTACAGAGAAGAAAATAAAGTTGAGATATATTTGAGGAGTGGATTTAATAGGGTATAAGATGGGATGTTGCGAGTATAAGTGAGAGGGGAGATTTCAAGGATGTTTGGCAGACTTCCAACTTGAATAAATATGGTCAGTTATGCTGCTGATTAGATTAAGGGACAAGTTAATTGAAAGTCTAAAACCCACACTTCTAAAATAGTAGTGACATGCAAGGTTTCAGTGCTTTTTTTTTTCTTTTTCCCCCATCTTTGGTCTATAAAGACAACATATCCGTGCACTATGGAGTTTTGTTCCCATACTTATCATAACTAAAAATACTTTTTATTATTCTATACACACTTGTTACACAAAACATGAGAAAACAAAACAATCACATTGATAGTTCTGTGTTTTCTTCCAACAGGAGGACAAATATTAAGAAGAAAAAATATGTAGTTTTCTCAGATTCCTTCTGGCTCACTGACTATGTATCTATAGCCTCATTTTCTCTCTTCACACACCCACTCCACCTTTGCTTCCAAGTTGCCTTCTTTGTAAGGGTAAACCAGCAATAGCTGAGCTAGAGGAAGGTGTGTGCTCATTCTTGCCTGCATTAATGACCCTGGAGATAGAGGTGCAGCTAGGTCGCGCTGCCAGCTTCAGGTTCTGCTTACCATCCTGTTTATAAAAGACCCCTTTCAAGAAGTTGATTTGCTACCACCAGGCCAAAATCATAACACTATTTCTGTTTTCTTTACAGTTTGAAGTGTTTGCCCTTTTGTGTTTGATTAATTGTTTTTACCAACTTTTGAATTCTACAGGCTTTACTCTCTGTACATGATACTGTGGCTCAGAAGAATTACGATCCTGTACTGCCTCCTATGCCTGATGATATTGATGATGAGGAAGACTCTGTAAAAATAATTCGTCTAGTGAAGAATAGAGAACCACTGGTGAGTTTGGCCTAAGTTGTGCAGTGCACTTTTATATTTCTTTACTTTAAAAAGTTGGTGATGCTATCTTCCAACTCATTGTCAATTTGATTGCATGTTTCAGGCTAAGTAACTATTTAAAAACAAAAAAATTAGCTTCTAATACCTCCATATAGAAAAACCTCCCTTCAACTTAAATGAAGAAATTTAAAAAGTATTTGTTGGGTTTTCCTTTTAAAAAAAGTATTAAGATTTTAAATGTCATTTTCAAATGAGAATATGAAATCAAGTGAGGACAATTACTTGTCTTGAATTTTTTTCTTGTCAAATTTATAACTAGCATATCAACTTTAGTTTGACAATTATTGTAAAAATAATATAAGACTACTGGGTGAACAAAATTTTGTTTTTTCTTTCTTTTCTTTTCTTTTCTTTTTCTTTTTCTTTTTTTTTTTTTTTTTTTTTTGATACAGGGGATTGAACTCAGGGGCATTTTACCACTGAGCCACACCCTCTGACCATTTTATTTGTTATTTTGAGTCAAGGGTCTCCCTAAGTTACTTAGGGTCTCCCTAAGTTGCTGAGGCTGGCTTCATACTTCTGGTCCTCCTGCTTCAGTCTCCTGAGCTGCTGGGATCACAGGCATGTGTCACAGTGCCTAGTTAAAATTTTAAATTTTTAAAAATGTACTAACCAAAAAATTTTGAAGTATTTATTTTCAATGTTAATTGTCAAATGATATCTGTCAGTTTAGGGAGAGATGGTTATTAGAAGAGACACAAGGCTGCATAGTTCACAGCAACAATAAAATTCCCTAGCAGGTTAAGAGTCAAAGGCATCTTCAGAGAAGGAATTCTAGTAATATAAATCAGAAATGGGTCTCCTCGCCCAATAGTCAACAAAGCACTGAATAATCTAGTTCTCTGCTTCCATTTGACACCACTATTCCTGCTTCTCCCCTTTTTCTTCAGCCATACTCCTTGCTGTTCCTTATACATTCCATTCACAGGTCCCCCTAAGCACCTTTGAACCAGCCATTTTTTCTCTCTCCTTTGGCTAACACCCTCACCTCTTCCTAGTCTTTCCTTACTCACTTCAGTGAGGCTGTGTCCTTACAGATTCCCCTCTACCTGCCCTGGCATCTGGATCTTTCTTACTCTGCTCCTTCTCGTACTTCTACAGTGCCTACTACCTTCTAATATAATATATAATATACCAAGTATTTCATGGCTTGTATTTTCTCTGTGTCCCTTTTGTTTTGTTCACCAACATATTGCAAGTCCTTAGAACCCTGGCACATAGTTCTCAGTTGACATTTGTTGACTTCATTGAATCACTTCATTGACTAAATCAGAGGGACCAGCATTAAACACACACAAAAAAATGTGATGGCTCTATACGAAAAATAGCACACTTCATAGTATGAAGAGACAGTTGTTTTGGTTATGTGGTTGTATTTTTACAAAACGTCTCCAAATGTGTGACTAATAACATATTATCTCTCACAGTTTTGAGATAGGCTCAGCTGGGACGTTCTCAGTTGAGGTCCCTTGTATGTACTGTCTGATGGTGGCTGAAGTTGAAGTCATCTGAGGGCTTCTTCATTCACATGATTGATTCCTGGGCTGGGAGCTGAAAAATTGGGGATTGGTCCAGTATCTTTTTCTCTAAGTGGCATCTCTATTTGACCAGCTTTGGCTTTCTCACTGCATGGTGGTAGTTATGGTTTCTTAAAAGGCAGCTGAATTACCTTGAGCAAGTATTTCAAGCCCAGGTGACAGCTGCAAATCTTATAATTTCCTTAGAAACCTCAAAACCATGTTCCACATTTGAGATGGGAATGTCACATGCACACACAAGAGGGGAAGGAATTGATCATGTCTTCCTTAAAGACAACCTACCATAAGGCTTGTGAACTCATGAACTTGCAGACAAAATGAACTGTCAGCAAAGTTTATGGAAATATTTAGGATAAGCAACAAATGAATGATAATAATATCTGGTCAGATTGCCAAAGAGTCCTGTTCACTTCATACTTGTTATTTTATGTTAGATAAATTATGACCATTTGGAATTTGATTTTTCATCAATAAAATTTAAAGTTAGATTACCAGGCTCTTCTGCAACTTAACCTACTATGGTGGGAATCTTAAGACACATTCTTAGGGAATGAAAATTGATGTAATTAAAATAATTAGTTGTATCACCAGTCATTATGGCCAAGAGTTAGCTATTTAAATAAAAGCAGAAAATACAAGTAATTGGTGGGTCTAATTTTATTTAATGGAGAGATGCTGATTCAAGTACTTGGCCTTGTCTGCATGTATAGATGGTTAAAAAAAAAAGGCATATCATATTGCTTAAGTTTTGATTTTTATTGTTAGGTATGTATGTATCTGATAGTTGTCAAATATAAAGTATACTTATTACAAATGAATTAGTACTGTTTACATATCTGTTTAATGAAATGCATGTGCTTATTCAACACACTTGAGAAAAGTTCCACTTCCTCAGGAAGAATTCTGCCACCACTTCAGGTCTACCTTTTCACAGATGCAGCCTAGATGGCTTTTCTAAACCAATGCCAGTTTCTTGGGAGGAAGCTGATGTAAAAGCTTTCAAAGTAACCATTTGCATGTGATATTCTTACAAAGCAGCATTCTGTTAATGTGTCTCTTTTTGAGATTTTCTTAAAGTTATAGCAGAATGTTTGTTTGTTTATACTAGGTACAATCTGAGTTCATTAAAAAAGAGCTGTCACCCGGTGTGGTGGTGCACGCCTCTAATATCAGACTCAGGAGGCTGAGGCAGGAGGATCACAAGTACAAAGCCAGCCTCAGCAACTTAGCAAGGCCCTAAGTAACTTAGTGAGATCCTGTCTCAAAATAAAAAAATAAAAAGGGCTGGGGATGAGGTTCAGTGGTGAAGTGCCCTTTGCGCCAATCCCTTGAGGCAGGAAGGGGAAGAGAAGATATCTATTCATTTACCTTAGCAATAGCAATAACTAATTACCAGCTTTGTTGTTTTGGTTTGGTTTGGTTTTCTATTTCTTGAACATTATCATGAAGCTTCTTTACTATTGCAGTTTAGTGTAACAGAAAGATCATTAAACTCAAAGTCTGATAACTTGGGCCTTCCTCCCCTCCCTTCCAGTGCTCTGGGGATCCATACCAAGGCCTTGCCCCTAAGCTCAGCAAATGCTCTCCCACTGAGTATACACTCAAATGACCGTTTAATTCATTACATGTCCTTTTGCTTGTTGGACATAATCATCAGTATTCCACCTTCATCAAGGATTATTATAAGTATAAAATGAAATGAGAAAGTGCTTTAAAAAAGTAAAAATAACATTCAAATGCAAGGTATTTAATAAAAAAGTTTTTTATTTCTATAGTTTAAAGAGATTAAATTTTTTTTTAAATCTTTAAATTGTGCTGAAATGCTTAGGTGCTATATAGATAGAATTTCTTTACCTTGTAAGGAGTGTTTGTGGGACAGATGGCAAGATGTCTCTTCTTCTTGCCTCATTCCTTTAATTTTTTTTTTTTTGTAGTTGTTTTCACTTTTTCCAGATGAATGTCCTTATTTCTGTCTCTCCCTTCCTACCACCCAGTGCACATTTACCCACATTTTTTTTTTTTTTTTTTTGAAGGGAGCTACCATTAAGAAGGATGAGCAGACCGGGGCGATTGTTGTGGCTAGAATCATGAGAGGAGGAGCTGCAGATAGGAGTGGTGAGAGTCTAAATGTTCACTGAATATAGACAGATGACATTGTATTTCATGACATCTCCAGTACATAACTTAAAAGATGACAGTCTTTTAACATAATATGGGAACCTCCATAAATAAATGATGAATTTAACTCTGAGGTCTGTAGTATGCACAGGTTTTCAAAATTATTTTAAGACCTGTTGCAATATTTCTGATTTGTAAAATACCATTAAGAGCATGCAGCTTTTTAAATAAAGAAATATTATTTTATGAGATGTCAATAATGTTTGTTTCTAGACAAAGACCAAGATACTGTTATCATTTTTACCAGCATTATTATGCTGTATTCTTTGACACATTGCCATAGAGAGGCACAGAATGTGAAACTTGAGAAGTTGTCTCCTTTCCAATCTTTAAATATGCTAAAGGAGCTAATGATGATTTAATTATGAAAACAATTGAAAATTTCAGTTTCTTTTGTGGGTTACATTGCCTATTTTGTCTTTGTCAGGTCTTATTCATGTTGGTGATGAACTTAGGGAAGTGAATGGAATACCAGTGGAGGATAAACGGCCTGAGGAGATAATACAGATTCTGGTAAGCTGTAAATTTAATTTAAAATAACAATGAAAAGCAAATCAACTCACTAAATTTCAGGTTTTTCAGACATCTTTTGAAATATACAGGATTTGGATTTACTAGTCCAAGTCCCTGTGTATCTTTGAAAAATACCTTAATTAATTTGTACCTCGGTGTTTCATTTGCAAAATGAGAATGAGAAGAGGTAAGTATCTCACATGTTTAAGGGTTAAATGAGGTAATGTATATAAAGAGTTTAGGGAAAGGACATGGTCTCTCCCAAAGTGGGTATAATCAGTCAGTGAGTGGTATCTACACTGCTAGAGGGGTGCATCCTCATTGTCCTCCTCTTGAGACAGCTATCCTGCAGGCTGTGAATTCTAGTATGCAAGTCACAAGTCCTGAAACTGATTTAGAAGTCTTTTGAAATCCAAAACTTGAAGGCAATTGTTTTAGGCCTGCACGCTGTTAATTCTTAAGTTTGAGGAAACTCCATAAAAGAAATGATTAATATTAAGGTGATATACTTAACTTGATTTGAACGTTACACAATACGTATATGTATTGAAATTTCACATGGTACCTCATAAACATGTACAACCTTTATATTTTTATAGATCAGTTGAGAAAATGAATTTAAATTTGAAAAGGAGAGGATTTTATAGGAGCACATAGAAATAATGACAGGGTACATGACAAGACCTCAAAGGGAGATTGTTGTTTCAACCAGGAAAATTCTAGAGATATGTGCCTCATTCATCAGTTCCCCCTCTCATCAACGTGCTTGCACATTGAGTTTAATCTGGAGCTGAGCCTTACCATCACCTTCATCATGCAGGGGCAGAAAATGAAAGCATTTTTAAATCAGAAAAAAATAAGGATAGTCTCTACTTTATACTACACAGAAAAATAAATTCCCAACACGTTGAGTATTTAAGTGCCAAGCATCACAGAAATTACACAATAAAATACATGTAATTTTTATAATTGTAAGGTACAGGAAGACTTTTTAACCTTGATTCAAATAGAAAAATAACAGCTATTTCTACTAAACTCAAAATTTTCTGTACAAAAAAAAAAGACACCATATTATAAATTTAAGAGGCAAGTGAGATTATAGGGAAATATTTGCAATATATATTATAAAAGATCGCATTTTAACATGTATTGAAACCATGAAAATCATTAAGAAAATATTATAAAAATCAGGGATATTTATATGTACTATTTACAAAAAAAAAAGATATTTTTGAAAAACACTGGATTTCATTGGACTTAAAAGCTTGCTAATGCACAGAGTTGGCCAGAGTATGGGGAAATAGCTGTTTATGTGCTTCTAGGGATGGGGTAAATTAATAGGTTTTTTGAGATGGCCCTTTAAAACCACCAAAATTTTAAATGTACATATTCTTTATTTAGAGATTCAACTGTTAGAAATTAATCCTTCAGAAATAAGTTGGCAAATGTATAAAAAATTGTTTTAAATATTGGAAACTTCGAAGAAGATTGCAATCATTTAGATGATGATTTACTGGGAAATAATCACAATGGCTGATAGATCTATGTGACTTAAAAATAATAGTACTAATAATAACTGCTAACAGTAACTGATCCCTTAATAAATGATACTGTTCTGAGGGATTTCCCTCCATTTTGGAAAATACACATAAGGTGGGAGTGGTGGCAAATGCCTATAATCCCAGCCAACAGGGAGACTGGGGCAGGAGGATCACATGTTTGAGGCCAGCCTCAGCAGTTTAGTGAGGCTCTAAGAAATTTAGTGAGACCCTGTCTCAGAAAATGAAAATGGCTGAGAATATGGCTCCATGGTTAAGTGCCCCTGGGTTCAATTCCTGGCACATAAATAAATAAATAAATAAAACACATAAAAACTGGAAAAGTGTGAGTGGATTATAAAGAAGATCTTGCTTTCTCTTTACCTGTGTAATTCAGCATTAGACTGAGTTCTTAGTAAGATTTGTTAATTATTTTTGTGAAATATAAAAACAGTAATGCTATTTTAAAATAAATCACTCCTTTATAAATTGTGTTACTAACTGTGTTGGGCTGAAACTGACACCACTATAGCTTGTTAGAGCTGACTCTGTGACATTTTCCAACCCAACTTTTAGAAACTGCCAGTAAGTTGAAATCGGCTAAGGTGAGAGCATTTATACCCTGGAAACTGGCCAACACCACCATCAGCCCCGCCCCCTTTCAGAGTCTTGGTTTACCAGCGCATCACTGATAGTTGCATGGAGATGTCTTCCTCCTCTCTTCTCTCCCTCTTTGCCTCCTTTCCTCTCTGCCTGTCTTGTTTTCTTTTCTTTTTTTTTTTTAAAGAGAGAAAATTTTTTAATATTTATTTTTTAGTTTTCAGCTGACACATCTTTGTTTGTATGTGGTGCTGAGGATCTAACCGGGCCGCACGCATGCCAGGCGAGAGCGCTACCGCTTGAGCCACATCCCCAGCCCCTGTCTTGTTTTCTTATTCCTTTCTTCCCTCTTTTTCTCCCCTCTTCATCTCTTTTAAATATATGCCAGGTATTTAGTGCTTTTATGGAGCTTTAAATTAAGCAGGAGTAACAGATATTAAGAAATAATTGCATAAATAATTATGGCTGTGATCAATGCTCAAAAGAGAGAGGCAAACAGAATATGAGAGTGTTTAAAGAGGGGCCTATCCTCGTCTGAGTCAACGAAGATTGGTGATGCCTGTTTTGATTAAACTTAGAATAGACACACTCTCTCGTTTCATCTTTTAATGAATCTATTGTATTTGGTAACTTACGAACCAGAACTCAACATATTTGAATGTTCCTTATTTTTTCTGATGGTCATCGCTGCTAAATGAATCATGTGTCTATAACCATAGTACTGACAGTAGAAGTATTTTGTCTCAAAACACATGGATGCCAGTATGTAAAATGCAATAGCTTGAACTTTGCACATTATATTTTGTGTTTCTATTTTGAAGTAGCTTGACATGGATGATGATATTGGGGGATAACTTAGAAGTACACCGAAAGTAAAAGTGGATTTGGTGGTTAATGTTTTTTAACTTACTTGACAAACTTTAGAGCTTTCTCATATTACCGGAATTTCTACAAAAATAGTTTCCTCAGTTTGGTCTAAGAGCAGTAATCCCAAGCTTGTAAATTTTTAGATGCATTTAGCTTTCTACCTATTTTATCTTATTTTTCCTTGGCAAGAGTTTTCTTATGACTCTTTCTTTCACCCAATATCAGGGTCAGTCTCAGGGAGCAATTACATTTAAGATTATACCCAGCATCAAAGAAGAGACGCCCTCCAAAGAAGGCAAGGTAATCCTTTCTTAAAAATATTTTTGCATGTGGGAAGTAATTTTTTTTCTTTTAATACATATCTACTTTTTCACCACAAGTTTCTTTTCATATTCTAGTCGTTTGGATCATTATTTCTTAAATATACATTGCAAGAATGTAGGCCATTTCACATTTATTTTTTTATATTTATCTTCTTCAATGAAACTTTCCTCCAGATGTTTATCAAAGCCCTTTTTGACTACGATCCTAATGAGGATAAAGCAATTCCATGTAAGGAAGCTGGGCTTTCTTTCAAAAAGGGAGATATTCTTCAGATTATGAGCCAAGATGATGCAACGTGGTGGCAAGCAAGGCATGAAGGTGATGCCAACCCCAGAGCTGGCTTGATTCCCTCAAAGCATTTCCAGGAAAGGTGAGCTCCTGGCGTGGAATGGTGGCCTTTCTTCAACTGACCTTTTGTTCTCTGAAAAATTTCATTCCATCATAGTTGTGATAAAATAAGCTCTAAAACCCTGCCTTAGAATTCATTATCCCTTGGGTTTGGATTTCTGTTTTGTCTAAGTAAGTATGAATAATGACCAAAAATAATATGACAGTACCAGGTCATCTTAAGTTTTTGTTACAAAGCAAATGGAAAACAGCCCATTAATATCTGATAGTGTTGTGGTGAAAGGTAGAGAAAAACAGTTGTTTCAGGATCAGGGCAAAAATAATTAGAAAAATTTTAAAGAGGAAGGTTTGTTTTATAACTGGAGAAAATTGCATCGTGTTTTTCCCCACCTAACTTGTAAGGTTGGGTTTTCTTTCTTTTTTTCTTTTAAGGATTTTTAATATTTTGCTGCTGCATTAACCTCAGACATATGCTGAAAATTGATAGGCATATTGACCTTTTATTCCTCCAGGAGATTGGCTCTGAGACGACCAGAAATACTAGTTCAGCCCCTGAAAGTTTCCAACAGGAAATCATGTAAGTTTGTTAATAAGAATGCAGAGTAACTAAATCCTGCTGTTTATTTTTGACTATTAAAGCAGGTGCTCATGGAAGAAAACAGAATCATATTATCTTGCAATAGCTTTTGGATTATCATTTTTCAGGAACCAAAGACGTAAGAAATTCACAGTAGGAATATTAATGTGAATCTTGTGAAGAAAAGTGTGGTTGGAGATGTTTATAATAAACCCATGACTCACTCTTTAAGAAAATAACTCAAAACTACTGCTCTCTTTGATTTCCAAAGTTAACTATTTTGTAAATGTAACCTAGACTACAACTCTTCTTTCTCCAAATTCAGGAGATTTGGGTAGGATATTTCCAGATAAAGATTAGTGCAAAAATCCCACCATTTCCTTGGGCATAAAAGCATTTGTGCCTAAGAATAATTATGATTCATAATTCCTTTCTTATCCACAGATTATATCCACAAATTATAAATCATTAAAACTCTGACCTTTGTTTCATATGATTGGATTTTATCATCAGACTAGATTCCAAGAAAATGAGAGTAAGGAAAAGAATGATGTACAGCTGCTGAAAAACACTGTTTGTTTGTTTTTCTTTCGTCTTACCCTTCTCTCAGCTTTTCTTTACTTCCCACCTCATGCCCTCTCGAGTCTCCAGTTCATAAATTTCAGTTTAATCTCCCTAAATGTTTCATGGTTCTGGTTTTCTTTTAATAGTTAAAAAAAGGTTCCTTGTTTTAAGCATAGAAATTGTACATTAAAAAGTGAAATGCCCTGGAATTTTACACCAACATCTGTTTTTAGTATTGTTGCATTTTTCACATCTCCTGTTTTTTCTGTCAGTTTGTAGAATCTTAGAGCCCAGGAATCACAAAGTAAGGGAGCCAGACTACAGTTGAATATAAATCCCATAGCAAGCAAATACTTTAAGTAGAATACTGATTCAAAAGCCTGCTTGTTCTTGCTACGTTAAATCAGTGCAGAAGGAAAAAAAATTGTCATAATACGTGTGGCATCCTAAGACATCAGATGGCTTAAAATTTAATGGTGCATTATTTCTAAGCATGGCGACTTTTCATTGGCAACTCCCTGCTGAAAGGAACGTTGAGATATTCACCTGACTGGCTCTTTCAGGGAGCATTAGATCAGAGGTGTACCCACATTTAATGGATAAACATGCGTCACTGAAAAAATGAGGGAAATATGACCACTTAAAGCCGAATGCAGACTCCAGTTTGTTTGAATCATAAGACAACTTAGAAATTTATGATTTATTATAATTATGAATTTTTGTTTATTTAAAATTTTAAATCAATTGTATTTCTTTGCAAAACTATATACACAAAGGTGACTGACTTTTCAGTAGCTCTCCCACATTGAATTTGGTATAGATGTGTGTGAATTTGAATGTGAGAAGAGTGTGTGTATATGTGTGTATGTAGACAGCATTAATTATAATAAAAGGTTTTTCACCTATTGATTTGCACAGTTTTTTTGATGTTAACACTTCAGTGTTTAGATCTGAGAAGTATTCATTTTTTTGACTTTTTTTTTCTTTTGGCTTCTTGAATGCCATTTAGAAATGTTTCTTGATCTTCCGTTTTCTTACTTCCCCCACTTCTCTCTTTTCTTTTAAAGTAGGTATTGATTCACTAAAAGATGTATTATTTGTTCTCATATCTAGGTGTTATTTATTTTTAAGTAAAGCTAGCCAAGGAATATCCAAATAAATCTTCAGGCTAAGGTAAATATGGCCTTAGTTCAGACACAGTATGTTTATGTGGAAATTATAGAAGGCTAGTGTCTTTATTCTGAAAGAAATGAAATTCTGTTTGATCTTTGAATATTGTTTTATAAACTTAAAGTCTGTTCATAAGTCATTGTGTTGGTTCTGAACATTCTTAGTGGCATTTAAAAGCATTTTAACCTGTGGATTTGGTAGTGATTCTTTAAATATAGCTGTATCATTTAAAGGTCATCTGACTCACTGCTTCTTAGAGTCAACATTTGGTACTTAGATTTTTGGAATAGGAAGTTCTTGTTATCATGCCCTTTGCTAAATTATAATCTATAAAATAATTTTTATGATTTTGAATATTCATGAAAACTTAAGAAAAGTTTCTGACAGTGCTAAATAAAATGTTAAATTTCTTAAAGAATAATTCTTTCATGTTGGTGTTACAACTTTATGAAAAACTTATAGTGATGAAAATTTTCCGTACTTACTTTTACAAGTGCCTTTAAATGCCAGGAAGATATTATAAGCATTGGGTCTGGAATAATGAACTTAGTCATCTAGTAATATGTGTTAATTGGTTAATTTTTGTTCCTGGGTGATTGCTTATATTGCTATGATCTTACTCTGTATTTAATTCTTAAGTATATCACCATACTGAAGTTTTCCGTGGAGAAAAAGTTCATGGAAGATGACTCTGGAAATGTAGAGGTTCAATTAATATCAACATAGAAAGCAAAAAGGAATGGCAAATTCTAATCTTGTTATCTTTGCAGTTATATTTGTGCTAGAGCTCTGGTTCCTGACTCTAAGGTAAATAAAGTCAGGAGATATGATAATAAGAACCTCTTTAGGCTTTGAAATTTGCATCCTTATGCAAAACTCACAATGTAGGTGGCATTCGTCTTTGTAAGCTTGGTTTTTATCTCCTCTTAAGAATCTTGGCTTATCTACTACATATCCAAAAACTAGGCTTCCCAAACAAAATAATTTGCTTCCTAAAATTAAACATACCTAAAATCGAAAAAATCGACTTTTTTTAAGACAACAGAGACAAAACAATATAATTTTATTCTTGGTGAATGAAATAAATAACCTCTACCCTAATAAAGTTTATAGTCTTTTAATATTGGACCCAAGCCAACCTTTACTCAGGCCACCATTTCTCCTACCTTCTTTCTTTCTTTTTTATCTTTTATTTATTTTATTTTTTTAAATACACAACAGCAGTGGAATCCATTACAATCCTTATTACACATATAAAGCACAGTTTTTCATATCTTTGTATGTAAAGTATGTTCATGCCAATTTATACCTTTATACATGTACTTTGGTTTTTTTGCATTACAATTCTTAATACACATATATACCACAATTTTTCATATCTCTGTATATAAAGTAGGTTGACATCCAATTCGGGTCTTTATACATGTACTTTGTATAATGACGTCCATCACATTCTACCATCCTTGCCAATCCCCTGCCTACTTCCTTTCCCTCCCACCCCTCTTCCCTATTTAGAATTCATCTATTTCTCCCATGCTCCCCCTCCCTACCCCTCTATGAGTCAACCTCCTTATATCAGAGAAAACATTCAGCAGTTGTTTTTTTGGGATTGGGACTCTTAAAATGAAAATATTCTTAAATCTTAGAAGCTTAATATGGGGACTCATCTCCTTTCTTCCCCTTTTCTGCTTTTTGGAGGAATTGCGTTTGTAACAACAACAACAACAACAAAAATCTTTAAAAGAACTTTATTTTCCTTCCTCCCATCATCTAATGATAGGCTTCCACCTAATATATTTGTATCAGTAACAGAGACAAAACAGCAGACCTAGATGTCTGATAGACTTTCTTTGATATGATGAATTTTGGTTTATTACATAAAAGAGGGAGTTTAAGTGTTCTGAAAATAAGTATAGGTGAATATTATGTCTCAAGTCACATACAGGAGTAGTTTTTTATAATGGAAAATTGTTGGTACCTTACATTTCTGTTTCAAAATACTTTAAAGTAATTACTTTTGTAGTTTTGCATTTATAAGCATATGATATCACCTGACCTAAAAGAAATGTGAATTTATTTGAAATATTGTTTGTTCCTCTTCTATTGAAATCTAAATGTGTGTGTTAAGAATTGTCTTCCTAATTACATTAATGCTGACTTCAATAGGATATAATTTGTATTTAAATGAAGTATAAATGGTATTCAGGAAGGATGGAGAAATAGCTCTTTGTTGTATAGTATATATTACAGCAGAACATTCAAGTATGATTTTTATTTTCAGTACTTTTATTTCCTTTTTTAGTTATCAAAGTATACCTGAACATTTCTAATATGACAATTTAAATAATACTAATTTGAAATATTTTTAAAAGTATCTCATAAAATTTGTCATAAAAGAAATGAGAGTAGTTTTTGACATTTTAAAGCTTAGAACTTAAAACCAAAATTTTATAATTTGTTTCAACCAATTTTAATTGTTTATGTGGATAAAAAGAAAATATTCAAGGGCAGACACAGGGTGTCCATTCAAACAAGGTGTTACCTGCTTCTTTCAAGACAAGCACACTGTGGAATGCAGATCACTTTATCCAGGGAAAGAAGTTAAGCACTGAAATAATGAATTCCCTGTACATGGTCCCAATATCTTAGAAGGCCACATATGTAAGAAATATATGACAGGAACTCTACAGGTTGTTTTAATAAAGCTTTTCAAGTTGAGTACATTCCTCCTGGCATACTCAATAATGTTTATTCAGTGTTTTCACACATAGAGTTAATTCAGAAACAAATAGATTGCTTATGTTGTGAAAATTAGGTTTGTATGTGTAAACACTGTCAAACATTTTCTTAATAGGATTTTCAGTAAACAGAAACACATGGAGTTTTAAAAAATTTTCTAAAAGTATTTTCCTGTATAGATTAGTCAGCTTTCTGTTATCTTAGCAAATGCCTGAGATAATCAACTTATAAAAGAACAGGTTTACTTTAGCTCGAAACTTTGAAGGTCCCAGCCTGTGAATGACTGGGCTTTGCTGTTTTTGAGCCTGTGACTAGGCAGCGCACTGGGGTGAGAGCATACAGTGGAGCAAAGCTGCTCCCTTGGGTCCCACAGTCCCTTTCAAAACCACGCCCTCAGAGACTGGAAGACCTCTCACTAGGCACCATCTCCTAAAAAATTCTACCACTTGCTAATAGTGCCAAACTGATGACCATACCTCTATCCAAAACATGGAAATGTGGGAGACGTTCCAGATCCAAACTATTCTATTTTAATATTAACATTTGAAGACCCCCAAAGTTCAAGGTTTGTGTAGAAAGAGGTGCAAATGAACTAGGTTGTAAGTCTCATGTCCTAGTACTTCCTTGATTATATGGATGAGATATTATTACCACCTTTTAGTCTCAGTAAATTGCCTTCTCTTTGCATATCCGATAGTGTTGCTTCCAAAACACCTTCAGAGTAGATTTGTCTACTTTGACGGGTTTTAAAACATTCCCTGGATTTTGTCCTGGAGACCCAGTGCCATGCAGGTAGGAAAGAGTTGGTTAAAAATCTGGTATGTGGACATGGATTATTGCAGAATTTTAGGGGAGATTTTTTAATAGGAGGGTAAAGGAAACAGAAAAGCAGATTTTGTCTTGCCCATGTACACAATACCTCAACAGTGTAGACCTAAGATTGCTCCAGTTGTCAAGAGTGTCAGATATGTACCACTAAGAGTTGTATTCAGTGGAATGGCCAATTGCAGAGCTCATCTCATGTTCCTCATGAGAGCCTTTCCAGTCCATTCTCTGAGATAGTAAATTTATCTCTTCCCCATTTTCTGTTTGTTTGTTGTGCTGGGGATTGAAACCCAGGGGTACTTTACCACTGAACCATGCTCCCCAGCCCATTAAGTGTTTTATTTTGTAACAGAGTCTTCTGAGTTGTTTAAGATCTCCCAAAGTTGTGGAGGATGACCTTGAATTTGTGATCCGAGCCACTGGGATTATAGGCTTATGCCACTGTGCCTGGCTTAAATTTATCTCTTAATGTGCTTTTTAGCCTCCCGTGGTTCTCTTTTCTCTCCTGTTCTTCAGTGCTGCAAGTTAGTGGATGGTGGACTCCTGATACCACTGGAAAGAGAACCACTCTTGGGATGTTGTGGGGAAACTGCAATAGGGAAATGTGTTGGGAGGTAATGGGAGTAGATAGGAGTCTTGGAAAAAACCTCATGTCTTTACTTCTCCCCTCATTTTGTTTTCTAGCCCAAGGACTGAGTAATCATCAAATGATTTTAGCATAATAATATAGCATTATAATTAGACACTAAGAAGTCTGGAACCAGACTGTGTCCACATCCCTCATTTGCCACTTGTTGATTATTGTCCCATCTATAAAAAGGGGATAATAGTATTGGCCCTTATAGAGTTGTTGGAGAAATAAATAACTTTATGCATTTAATGTACCTAGAACAGTTCCTTGAACATAGTAAGAACCATGTGGTTGGCTTTCTTCTGTAATCAACTTTTTATATATATTTCTTCCTTTTTCTAACTTGCTAATTCTAAGAGAATGTGTTTCTTTGTTTTTCCTACTTATGTCTATTAAGCATGAACTTGCTACTGGACACATGTGTGTGGCTCTGTCATGCAAAAATGTATCATTCCTTTTCTAAAGAATTGTATGGGGAAATATTCTTTTGGAAAATTAGCAGCATATTTATGACCTTTTATTAGAATATGAAATATATGTAACTCTAATATAGAGTGTTTATTTTTATTGTAGATTGGTCTTGGCATTTTAATTTTTTGTTTTGTGGCATGCTTTTTATCATCTGATTACCATGACATTGAGTTTTTAATCAAGGATGCAATACTCAATTTATCCTAATATTCCTATCAAAAAATGTAGATACTGCTTAACAGTTCACCTTGTAGCAGAGTCCAGGAGATTTCATGATTATTGGTTGTAACTAACTACTCTTTATTTCCATCATGCCTATATGTCTGGTAGGGTTAATCTATATCATGTAGTTTGCTTTTTATTTTCTGATGATTCATTTTAGGTGCACATGACATTTTGGAGCTACAAGGAAATATGCATAAATAAACTCACAACTTGGGTAATTCATAAAATGAGCCTGAATACTAATGGTTTGCTTATCATATTTGCTAATATTTGTCAAGTAGAACCAACACAGTTAGAAGACCATGTGTATTTGAAAATAAAAATACAATGGTATACACTTTGCCCCAAGTGTTTTCTGACTGCCATTTTGTAGTTGCGGAGAAAGTGAGCAGAGAAGTGTTCTTACTGCTCCTATTTACTCTATATAGTCATGTTGTAAAATATGTTTGATCTTAACTCATGGTTTGGTTTGGTTTTGTGGATGTTCCCGGAACATTTTTCATCCTTTACTGAAAGTGAGTCTCATCAGATTTAACTATCCAATTAGTAATTTAAGAACTGTTTAGGTCTTTCATTTTTTAAGATACTTTTTATCAGATGATATAGACAAAATGAAAACAAAGGGATCCACCTGACTCATTTGATGTGTATAATAAATTGATCATTGTCAGGATATTTAGACGTTTTAAGGGCAAAATTTATTGTTGCTAAAATTTCTTCTTCTTTTGACCATATTTATCATGAAACTTCTTCCAATGTCTTAAACATTGATTTATAAAGACAACCAATCTATGAAAATAAATCAAATTCTCTTATTCAAGGTATCATTTTGAAAAATCGCTGAGGATTTCTTTCTGGTTATTTTCCCTTTTGGTTGTTACATGAAGGCTTTGTGTTTTTTACTAAAGCGTAAAAGTCATTTTAGACTAAGTCTATACTGCAGTCTAAAATTCTAATTGTTAACTAATAATTTTGAAACATTTAAATACATTTCTTTTTTTCCCCTTTGGCTTTTCTAAGATGAGGAAGCAGTTGAGTGTGGTAGGTGTATTTTGGTTTTTTTCTTGGATGCAACATTTTCCTACTTTAATTGTATTTTCTGCTCATTTAACCATACCCTTTCTCATTTTCTTTGTGCTTCTCAGAGGAAATTAAAGGTACATGTATGAAAGTTCCCCTGAATAGCCTAGTGATTTATTTAGTTATCCTAAGTAATAGGATTAAAGCAAATATACCAGGCAGTTATGAAAGAGAACTTTCTTGTACATCCATACCTCCATCTTGACATTTCAGTACCAAAACTCATGGTTTTACTTTGTTTTTGAAAGAATTGTACTTTTCATTTGTTTTTGTGTTTTGTTTTTTGTTTGTTTGTTTTTTGCTTCTCATAGAAGAAATATAGGATATAATCTCAAATAGCACATGACGTTTGTCTCTTATCAGTAGTCTTTAAGGTGAATAAAGAATGTATTCAAATATACTGACATATGTTCAGTGTATTTAAATATATTGACAGACTTACTTTGAATAAGGATATAGGGACCATCTTCTCTACCATATTATTAGTATTATTAGTAGTAATAGTAGTAGCGGTTTTGGATTGAGCCCAGGGACTCACACGTGCTAGGCAAGTGCTCTACTTCTGAACCATATCTCCAGTCTGTGTTAATCTAGGGGTGTATTTATTTGAATATTGGAGGCTAAAATCTTAAGTACATAATCAGTGTTTCACTGCATGGCACATTATTTACTTTCATCTATTTTTTAAATAAAAATGGAAATATTATTCCTTTATTCCTTTCCAACATGGAATGAGTACCTGTCCATAGAAAGAATATATTTTAATTTTAACCTTTTTGTCTATTCCAATGAGCCAAAATAAGTGCTATACTTTACATATTGTCCAAGAGCCTGATTTACCAAAGTCAATTTTATTTGGGCATCAAGTGCTATAGTTTTATTAACTGTAAAAGCAAAAACATTTCAGACAAGTCTTTTATAATAATTTTCTTGGAACTTCATCAAGGAACCTCTGAAGAAGGTTGAAAAAAAACACCCTGCATGATATTTCAAAATATTAAAACTTAAATATAAAACAAAATGTTTTATGTTTAAGAGTGGCATTGTGAGGGCTGTTCTATGCTGTGCTTTACATGATTGTTTTGAGTAATTTATTTTTTGCATCAGTGGCTGGGCTTCTAACTGTTCTGCTTTATTTCTTGGCTTTTGTTCTGTATGCTTTTACACTCCATCCAGAAGATGCTGCATATGCTGGTAACAACAGTGGAACATATATAGGTGAGCAATTGGTCACGGAAGAGGATTTATTTCTTTCTGTTGCTTTCTTCACAATTATTATATTATTTATCTTAAATGAGCATATTTGCATTAGCATGCTCTGATATTAGTGTGGGTAGCATGAACCTTTGTATTAAATAGGCTCAGTGGGCTGGACACAAAGGATTTCATAATGTTCCTTGGTTACTAATCAGGAAGCTTTCTAGACACTCTAGCTTGGTAAAGCATTATATATATTTTGATAGAGGATGAAAATGCATCCCCTTGGTGCCATCCTTGTATTCAAGTAACAATGCCTATACTTTTTAAATCATCTGATTAACTGAATTATTCAAAACTTCTAAAAAAACTTTTTTCTTCTTGAATAACTTCTTGATTTTATTTTGTTATGATTTGCTATTCCCATAATGTGGGTAAATAACCATTGTCTGAACCCCATATATAACTGGACCTTACCATTATTTTTCTAATCTGTATTGGAGGGAGAAATTTCTAGTTTGGAGATGCCAAGGGATGGTATGAATGGTGGCAAAGATATCTAGAAATCATTAGGGCATCAAAATTATTATCATCTGCATTTCACTTTCAATCTCTTGCATTTTAGTCATCTTTAAGCATGTTGAGAAGTTCTCTCCTTTCATTACTGATTATAGTTAGTAGTGTGGAAACACAGTTTTAGAGATCAACTGCTTCAGCATCTTTAAGATTAACATTTATATACACAATGATACTATCTCCTGATTATCAAAGAAATGATTTAGACATTGTATGCACATATGCATATGTATTTTAAACATATTGTCTTCAATACCCTGAGGTTTTTACTATTATATCTATTTTACAATATTGAAAATAAGGCCCGGAAAGTTTACAGTATTTACCTAATATCTAGAAGATAGTAAATGATGCATCCTGAATTCAGATCCACGTTTTACATGTGCTTCCCTCTGGATTTTTATTTTATGAAACAAAACAGAAACTCTGTGCACATATGGAATATTACAGTTTGTAGTGTAAATATAAGAGAGAATTGAATGATCATTAATTTTTTACTTGTTTCAGAAAAATAGTGTGTGCTAGATAATTAACACATGCTGTGTTAATGAACACCTCTCCTTACATCCCTGATCAGCTTAAGTCACCAGGAATTTATTCCCATGTTTCCGTGGTCACCTGCTGTTCTCCTGGTCTGGTTCAGCTTGAGGTGCTTTACAGTCTGGTGCATTGGCTGGGATCTGGTTGATTTGGAGAGCTCAGCTGGGTGAACTTGTTTATTTCACATGGTCTTTCACCCTGCACTAAACTCTGCCCATCACAAGTCTGAGTCTGGAGAGCCACAAGAAAAAGAAGTCTCCAGCCTGTGAGTGCTTTTGAAGCCTTTGCCTGCAATGTCCCATTGACCAAAACCAGTTTCCTAGCCGAGCAGAGTCAGTGTGAGAGCTTGGATACTGGGAGGTATGATAAGAGACAGTTATTTCTGCATGCTTCTGCTGATTCAAAAATAGACAGTTGTACCTACTCTGCCTGCTTTAGGATCTTATGCAGTGAATTAGATAGAATATATACTTCCAATGGATCCTTGTGACACAAAGTAACATGTGGTGAGTACTGTAAAATGCTGATTCCAGAGGAAGAGGATTCATTCAACTGAGGCAGTCAGAGCCTTAATCCTCAAGAGATAACATTATAACTGGCACCAAAGGTCAAATGGAATTCTAGTTAGCAGCAGGGGATAAAGATGTAAGCAGCATGGGAAGAAAACGTGAATGTTGCAGAGTCCAGGGCCTATTTAAGTTTGGGTGATATGTAGATAATAAGGCTGGAAGCTTAGTTTGGTTACTTGCCAGTGTGAGATCTTGAACATCAAGCTAAGTAATTTACACATTACTTGAAGTTTTACCTAATTTTTATACTCAGCATTATTGGTACATCATAATTATATGTAATAGTGGAATTTGTTATGCCATATTCATATATACATTCAGTATATATTATTTTATGTATTATATTTCAATTAGTACATTGTAATTATATAGAAAAGCAGGATTAATTATAGTATATCTATACATGACATAGCATAATTTGGTAAATTCCCCAGTCCTTCCCTTTGCCCTACCCTCCTCCATCCCTCTCAATTCCCTTCCTTTACTCTATTGATCTTTGTTTTAGCAGCTTTTTTGCTGATGTGTCTTAATTACCCAAACAGAACAATTCTAAAGGAGGAAAAGTTTATTTGAGGGCTCATGGTTTCAGAGGTCTCAGTCCATAGAAGTACAGCTCCATTTCTCAGGGCTCTAGAAGAAATCTAGCACCATTCCTCAGGGCTTGAGATAAGGCAGAACATCATGGTGGAAGAGTGTAGCAGAGGGAACCAGCCCATGTGATGATCAGGAAGCACAGAAAGAGATCTCCACTTGCCAGATACAAATATATTCCTCAAAGCCACACTCCAAATTCCCACCTCCTCTATCCACACCCTACGACTTCAGTTACCACTCAGTTAATCCCTATCAGGAGATTAATTCACTGATTGGGTTAAGACTCTCACAACCCAATCATTTCTCCTCTAAACCTTCTTGTATTGCTCACACAAGAGCTTTTGGGGGATACTCATATCCAAAGCATAACAGTCTTCTGTTTTTGTGTGATCCCCTCCTTTTTTTAAAGTCCCCAGCCACTTCTCTACTTTGTACATATGAGAGAAAACATTCAACTCTTGACTTTCTGAATCTGGTGTATTTAGCATGATGTTCTCCAGATCCATCCACTTACCAGTAAATGACATAATGTCATTCTTATTTAAGGTTGAATAAAGCTCCATTGTGTATAGATACCACATTTTCTTTATCCATTCATCTGTTGAGGAACACTTTGGCTGGTTCCATAACTTGGCTCTTGTGAATTATGTTTCTGTAAGCATTGGTATCAGCATCATTCTTTGTGTAAAATTGTAGGCAAAGAACAAAATGTAGGTTTTTACTCTGAGTCTCTCTTTTAACATTTAGAAGTTTTATAAAATGAATATTTAATCGGTAGATTTGAATTAAAGTCCAAAAGTAAAGAGATGGTCAACAATATGGATTTCTTTATAGAGTATGCAGAAAACGATATGCAATTGGATCTGGTAACTTGGAGTCACTGATAACATCTGAGAAACAGTTTTACTGGGACCCAAATTGCAAGGTGTCAGGAATAACAGTTTACAGTGAAAGATAGCAGTTAAGTTCAAGGCAGTTTTTATAGCTGAGGATAGGAATATTTTAGTGAGTAAAGATGTATGATTATTTTTGTAAGCAGAGATGATGATTCCTATGGTAAGGTTGAATATCTGAGATAGGAAATAATTGCTAAAACAAGCCGAGGACTAGATTGGGTGGAATTAAGAGTTCGTTGGATAAAAGAATTTAGCATGAGCTGGTGAAGTTCAGCATGAAAATATCCCATGACCTAGAAAAATCATTTCTTTGGAAAGGCAGAGGGTTTTGTGCCTCCAAGAGACAATTCTACATCACCCAGTTACGGATGAAAATAGGAGACCATATTGGTTGAATGAGAATATCATGAATCATAACATAGCAAGTTAGTGGCTCACAGACAATCAACAGGCTATGTTTAGATAAAGATATACTTTTGGTTAGACCTGAAAATGAACAATTTATATACAAATTTAGAGCTCCTTTGGCAAAACAAAAGATTTGACCAGACTAGGCCTTCACATTCCAACATCATTATCTAACTTGAGCTAAGTTATGGATAACTGCTTAAATGGGATACGGGCTCTCTAGTTATTCAGTACAATCCCCACCACTCCTCATTATATTGCCAGTTTTGACAGGATATCAGTTAACATTCTCCTGTTATATGTGTACTTCATCTGTAGTTTCATCTGTGGAGAAGTAAAAGTAACCCAAGAGGGGTTCAGTCTTCAAAGACTGAATATGTTATAGATATATTACCATTGGCAGAATGCACCTGATGATTTTTCTACCTGTCTGGCTTGGATAGGATTTTGGATTTGCAAACTGTGGTTATGGAGTATAGCCATTCACTGCATTCAACTCCTAGTCTTAGAAACAATAGTTTTCTTTCCATACTTTTCTATGGCAAAGGGAAAAATTCAGCCAATAGAGTGTAATATGTTTGCATTGTGTTAATCAATTTTTTTTCAAAGTAGCAAATACCTGAAATAATAAACTTAATAAGAGAAAATGTTTATATAGCTCCAATATTGGAGATTTGCAGTCCACAATCAATTGTTCCTATCACTTTGGGGCCTGTAATGGCACATTATGGCAACCACACATGGTAAAACCATTCACCTAATGGGCAAGACACAAGAAGAGACCAGAATCCCACAGTCCCCTTTGATGGTATGGCCTAAAGGACTAGACCCCATCTCTTAAATTTTCTACCACCTCCCAATATTACCACTTTGGGGAACAGGGCTTTAACACATGGACCTTTAAGGATGTTACAGACCTAAACTCCAGGATGCATTATGACATTATTTGTTCCTGGTCTAAATACTTGTTTTAACATACAGCCAGAGACTATCACAAGGGTTATGTACATAGAAGTTTCTTTAGATACCACTGAGAAAAGAGAATAGAGGAAGATACCTGAGAATAGAAACATATAACAAAAGAATTCTGTTTAAAAAAGAATGTGTGTACACAAACCATGTTTCTAGGGGGGAAAAAAAGAAAGAAAAAGTTTGTTCACTTAAGGAAACACTTCAACCAGTGACCACAGATTAGAAGTTGATTTTTTTGTAAATTAAATAAGTTTGATGATTGTCTCTTAGTTTTATTTTATCTTGTTAAATAGTTCCTTTGTTATAAGTAGATGAAACGAATCCATTGTGTTGTGGAATTCTGTTTTCCTCCCAAAAGCCAAATTATTAAAACACCTACAGATCCTGTATGTTTTAAAAAGAAGTCTCATAAGCAATATGCTAACATAAATGGCAAAACTTATTTATGGTAGAGGTATATATTTAACAAACACCTTAAAGTGTGCAGTGATTTAGTGCAACTGTGACTGTTTAGTAGTTTTTCTTTCTTTTTTTTCCTTTAATAGTTTTGCTTCCTGCTGGGTTACTTTGTCAGTTCTGGTTAAATTGGTGAGCCATTTCTCTGTTTTGAATATTAACTTTTCCTCTGTTGCTTACTTTTTCTTCCGGTCTTTTGATTGTGTTTTACCTTTTTCTTCAGCTTTTGAGCATATAGTCATTTTACTTTAACATAGCCAAATCTGTTAATTATTTCCTTTTTGTCTTCTGAAGTTTCATTTATATTTTCCACAACAAAATTATTTAGAATAATTTAAAATTTTACGTATTTTTAAATGTCTTTATTAGTGCATTATAGTTATACGTAGGTTTGGGGTTCATTTTAGCATAATCATGCATGCATAGAATATAATAATTTGCTCTACTTCAGTCTTATCAAAATACTGCATCCATTAGATATGAAATTGTTCTGTTGGTGGAAAACCAATAGAATGTCAGAAATTCCATATTACTGTATGAAATAAGTTGTTTGAAAAGTCCAAATAGTATTTCAAGTCTGCAGACTAAAGACAGGAGCCCCTATCTTCTTCTTTCCCAGTCCCATGTCCTCTCTTGAGAAGTCTTTTTAGCTTTGGTTGGCAGTTTCTTCTGCTATGTACAAAATATAACTTTCTTGTGATGCTATTTCTGGATTTTTAAAAACTATTTCATTGAGTGCCTGTTATGTTTTAGACAGTGTAATGGGCACAGAGTTTCAACTGGGATCAAAGCAAATATCCTTCTTTCCTAGCACTTCCATATTGGGAATAGGGGTGGATACTAAATAAACAGGGGTGTATAACTAAATAAATTATATAATCCATTAATTGGGAGTAAGGGTGGATAACTAAATAAATTATATAATCCACTGGATAGTAATAAGTCCTAAGAAGAAAAGTAAAGCAGGAACAGAATAGTGAAAGAACTTTCAAATTTAAATAGGGTCATTGAACAAGGTCCCCCTGAGAAGGTCATGTTTGAGCAAAAACCTGAATGGAACGTCACAGGAAGCAGGCATGCCAGATAGCACAACAAGCATGTCCAGCAACCCTGAGGCAGGATGCCCATTGTACCTGGGGGTCTGTAAGGAGACCAACATGACCAGAACAGCATGAGCAACAGAGAATTGAAGTGGTTGAGGAAACACATGATTATGGTAAGGAGGGGCAGGTACTTTGTCTTTTACTCTTTGTGAAATAAGAAATAATTGAAGCGTTCTGAGAAGCAGAACATGACCTGACTTGAGTGTTTAAGGCTCACTCTGACTGATCTGTTGAGAATGTGTTGGAAGAGAGCAAGGGCAGGAACAGAGAGCTACCATGGTAAGTGAAGCCAGAAATTATTGTCCCCTTGAGCCAGGTTATCATAAGTGGAGGTGGTGAGAAGGTGTCATATTCTGAACAAAATTTTTAGATACCTCTCAGGGTGACATTGGCCAAATTATTATTATTTTTTTAAGAATCAAAAAAATTGTTTTTGTTGATGTTGTTTGTGGACATTTTATTTATTTATTTATTTATTTATTTATTTATTTATTTATTTATATGTGCTACTGAGAATCCATCCCAGTGCCTCACACATTCTAGGCAAGTGCTATACCACTGAGCCACAACCCCAGCCCCAAATTATATTGTTATATTGTGTGCATGTATGAATATGTAATAATAAATCCCATCATTATGTACAACTTCACTGCATCGATAAAAAAAACATGGAAAAAATTTTAGACATATTGGAGAACCAAGGATAAGTGTACCGTTTGAAAACTTAGGAAATTTAAGAATGGAGTTACTATTTCCTGAGATGGGAAGGACTGTGGAGGAGTGGATTGCAGTGAGGAAAGTTTAGGTTTTCTGTTTAGGATACATTGGGAATTGAAGCTGGAAAGAATAACCAGGGGAGTGTAGATACAGACAACAAAAGAACTTTACGTAGGAGGAAAACCAGGAATGTCATTATCTGGGAGCTAAGAAAAGGTAAAATTTCAAGGAGGAAAGAGTGAGAGATCAAACAAGATGAAGATGAGGACTGACAATAAACTTAGCAATGTGGAAGTTATTGGTGACCTTAGTGGACATTGTTGATAGCAGTTTGGTTGGATTCAAAGACATTTTCAAAAATCCAACACTTTGATAATAAAAACAAACTAAGAACAGAAGGGAACTTCCTTGACCTGACAAAGCATTTCTAAAGATTGGTTGACTTGCTTTTAATCAGGGAGGTCTTTGTTCCTTCAAGACCTTCAACTAACTGGGCAAAGTCTATGCACATTGTGGATGGGACTCAGCTTTACTCATCCCATATTCCAATGTTACTGTCAATCGAGATACAAAAACATACAAAATAATGTTGACCAAATAAATGTCTGGACACCATGGCCCAATCAATGCAACACATAAATTGACCATCACTTTCACCTATAATACTTTAAAAATTATATCTGTGGTAATTGTTGCATTGGAGAAAAAAAACTTTCCTTTGGAGATGTGGTATGTTTTATATAGCATGTCTTTCTCATAATTTAAACGGTGTAATTCAACAAGATGGAGTGGGCTTGTAACATTTTAGTCATTTACCACATAGCATATGAAGGAATCATAGTATTCTGGGATAGATACATCAGGTCCCAACAGACACCACCACTTTCCCAAATACATAGCAGTAACACTAGTTTTAAAGAATATCTGTATCAATCCTTGGCACATAATACTTTTGTCTGATCTTAGAGTAGCTCTGGAAAATAACCAAAGGAGTTCCTAGAAATTCAGCCTTCTCTTGAGATTTTTAGCAAGGATTCCTTAAGAGAATTTCTGAAGCTCTCACTTGTTTTAGGAACTTATCCTTGGCTTATTCACTTTCATACCTTGTATTTTCCAAAGAAGAAATAGAAGTGATCTACCTTAAAGACAGAATATCCTTGAACCAAAAAAATGGAACTGTCCAGGATATACTTGTAGAGCCCTTGACTACAGTGGATCTAAATCAAGCCAATAGCTCATGTAAGACATTTGATTATTTTCATTTAATTTAAATATTATAAAATCAAGCACAAAACAGCATATATAAATAGCCCTTGACCTGATGAGAGATGACATTTTTGAAAAATAAATGTCACATCAACATAATTTTATTTTTGAAAAAAATGACATTATGGCACTTCAAGATTTGAATGTTGATTTTCATAGGAATTGTAGTTTAAAAGCATAATTAATAAAGTTTCACTGTTGTAGAAGTACTCTCTGTAGTATGATTCTTATTGATATGTCATTTCTTGGAGGCTAAGGTTTGATTATTTATTTGAAGGAAGGGAAAAGCTCAGTGACTGGGTAATATAAGTTATATGTAGTCTGCATAAAATTTTGAAACATGAAGGTTAATAAGTAAATATACTGTATGTATGAATTGCAGAAATTTATATTTTTTTTGAAAATTATACTTTTAAAAGTTTAATCCCTACAAGTCAAGAGCTGCCGATAATGGAACGATTGTCATTTATAGATTGATTGGTTATTTATGTGTACATACTGTATTTGTGTATATGAATTATTAGAATTAATCCATGTTCCCCATCTTGGAAATTTTACTTAGCTTTGGTGAATGTTGTGTAGTTATGTGTTTTTGGTCTATGTGCGTGGTGTTGCTTACAAAGTGTAATTGCTTTGTGTAGTTGAATAGTCAGCTTTTAAAGATTCTCCTTTTTCTTACGGCAGAAAAAAATAGTCCATATGAAGAGTTACTATGTTTTTTTAACATTAGTAAGAATTGCACAATGTTTTATTCTGGTTAATTTTTATAGAAAATTTGTTCTAATCAATTCACAAAGCACAGCAAATCAAGCATCTGTTTTCTGACATTCTTTCTTACAAATGATTTCCTGAAAAGTGAATTTTTCTTTACTCCTGTCCTTGCTGGATTACTTCATGCATTCCTTTAAAACAAGATCAGTTTGGGGACTTATGAATGCTCAGACTGTTCATCTACTTAACCAAAGTGTTTAGCAAAAAGTTAAATAAAAACAAGAATTTTCATTTGCTGTTATTTCTTTTAAAGGTTATTATTTACCCATTCTCTACTTCTGCATTCTTTCCTAATCCTATTTCTCCTATATTTAAACACCATTGATTCTCAATAAGTTACATTACTGATTTCGTAAATCTACTAAAAATTCCCATTTACTACAACATCCAGTCATTTAGAAGATTGTTGGGTATGTAAGTACAGCTATGTCAGAATATCTCTAATACTTTAAAATTAAATTATTTTACAAAAATCATCTAGAGGCATTCTTTCCAAAGTTTTACAGGTTCTTTCTTGAATTAAAACAAACAAACAAAAAACAACTCTCCATAATGTAACATGTCTGAAATACTACTTGAAAATATTTTATTTTTCTGACAGGAGGAAGTCATTTCTGCTTAGAAAATTTGAGTTTTCAACTTAAAAAAACATTAAAATTTTAAACCCAGTTTTCTGTTCAGAATTATTATTTTTATGGAGTTTTATGTATACACACTGTATTTTCTCATAATTTTGAAAATGTAAATAAGAACTCATTTCTTTATGAGATGGCTATCAGAAAATAAAATTCTCATACAGCTTTTCTATTTTTAAGGTGATCCTTTGATGTACCTTGGAAAATAATTTTTTTAAAAAAAATGGTCTATGGTATCAGGAAAACTTTTTTTAACAAAAATATGTAATTTTTCCTTTGGAAACTGTAAATTGATATATTAACTTCTGTGGTTTTATCAGTTACTTTTTATTTTTAGTCTGAGATGAGCTGAGCAACTTTGAAACCTGTAAGATCCCAGAGGTGATTTTTTTTCCCTTTGTTCAAAAGCCTGTTTCTCCTTTTTACACAAAATTAGCATATGTATGACTGGTTAATAAGGTATTGATAGTGCATCACGGTTTTTTGGTAATTTTTTCCTAGCATTGATGATGAATTTAGAAACTGATTAATCTGGGCTCTTCAGATCCCATTAACATCTACAGTTGTGTATTGGCGTTTTTTTCCCCTCAGTTTCAGATTCCTCCCCAGATCTTTACTTGTCACTTTGAGATTGTTTTTAATTATCCTTCATTGTCTTTGTGATAATTTTATGATTGGCACCTTAGGGACAGCATTTCAGTAATTTTCTGTACAAAGCAGCTGCAGCTGCTTGAGAGGCTGAGGCAGGAAGAGAGTAAGTTCAAAGCCAGACTCAGCAACTTAGTGAAACCATCTCTAAATAAAAATTTTTAAAAGGGCTGGGGATGTGGCTCAGGGGTTAAGCGCCACTGAGTTCAATCTCTGGTACCAAAAAAAAAAAAAAAAAAAAAACACAACAACAACAAAAAATTTGTCTATGGTGATTTGCATCATTACAACAACGTTGGCATTATATTCAGAATATTTATTTTCATGAAAATGTTCATTTTGTTGTCAGGAAGGAAAGATTGTATAATTTTAAGCATCTTTGTTTTTATTAATATGTACATTTTTAAAAAAATTTTTAAAGTTTTTTTAAAGTTTTACTTTCCTTGTAATTAAGGCACCTATGAAACCAGTTAAATATTCGTTTGATCGAACTGTCCTGATTTTTAAGATGCAGACAATAATTCTCATAAATTTTTGACAGTACTCCCAATTTTTCAAAAAGAGATCTACATTTTAGTATATTGAAGATGAGAAAAAACAGTTCCAAAAATGTGTCTCCTTTTTGGAAATTAAGTAGGTTTCTTGACTATGTTCATACGAATAAAATATTTCTTAAAAAATTAGGAACTTTATTTCGCATGGATCTTTCTATAAGTTTCTAATATTGCATGTACCCGTGACCTATATTTGTTCTGATTTGAGAAAGTTTCATTAAGATATTTTTTTTCTCTTGCTATAAACATCTATAAAATCTAAACATATTAAAATCTTACTTAGACATTAGAAATGCACAGTATCTGATGTTACTAGACCAGGTTGGTTGTCTAAAAGAGATATAATCAAAGATCAAATCTGAATCCCGTTTGAAAAATTGCAGGTGGCTGCATAATAATTCAGTGTTTATTTTCTTTGAGTTAACAGAAAGTCAGGGCCACTTTTCTCCTATTCATATGTGTGATTTCTAAGGCCTTTAACTGCTGGTGAGCAACGTGGGCATATTTCCTTATAATATGATCATGTATTTTTCAATAAAATACCATGTTAAACTGCACAATCTATGAAAATGAGACTATTAAAACTAATAAATATTTATTACATTTTAAATTTACATTGAAGTTACTTATTTGTGGGCATCAAAGAATATGATAATTTGTGATTTAAAAAATTTCACATTAGTTTTATTAGTTTGGTTTTAAGTATTCAGAACTTAATTTTTTGTGTGAAATTGCTGGTTCTGTTTTCCCTGATCTTTAATTCTTATACCATAGTTTCATTTTCTATAGGTTTCCATTGTTTTGCTGTCCTGTCTAGCTTTATATTTGAATTTATTGGCTATTTCTAACTATTTTGAACGGGGATACTTGTCTATTGCTATGATCATTCAAAACATAGGAGATGAAAACCTGCCTCCGAGACATAATCAAAGATATGTTGTATCATATGTTGGTATAACCACACAAATAAATCTGCCAATAATGGGCTTTATTTGTTTGTTTTTTCACATATGAACTCTGTTTTTGTGGTTTCTTTTCCAATTATAAAATCATAAAACATTGAAAATAAAATAATTGACCATAGCCTTTGCTACCCTGACCCAACCATTGTTTTTGTATTTTATTCTATATTTCTTTATTTATAACAATTTTCATATTCATAAAAAAACACATAAAGCAAGTATGATTATTGTATCCTATCCAGCTTTTTCCAGTTTTATTATACAAAATGCATTTCTATGGTGTTATATAGTTTTCTTTATATAATCTTAATGGCTTTAACCCTAGTTCTTTGAAGTATTTCATGATTTAATTAATCATTTCAATTCTTCTGCATATTTTGGCTTCTTCCAAGTTTTTTTTAAACTATTACTGCTAACATTTAAAATTATAAGATAGGTGTAACTTTATCTACAATATTGAAGCTTACTTTATTAACCGATTCTTAAGGTTAATATAAAGAATTATGAGTATGTAAGAATTAATACTCTTTTATGAATGTGTTACACAAATTCATTGTAATTAATCAGTTTTGAAAATAACCAAATCACAACTGCCCAGATATTTTTTTATTTGAAAAAAATGTGAAAGTCAAATCAGACGTTAGAATAGATGCAAAAAATCATATAGTATGGTCCCATGTTGTGAAAACAACTTAAATTACAAGTGTTTGAGAATAATTGTTGTACCCTCTAGCAGATTGGGGGCTTTGTGAGGTGGGATACACGCTTACATATTCTTTGTAATTTATACACTATCTGAATATAGAGCAATATAAAAAATTACTTAACTGTATTTAGAAGCTGTCTTTTCCCCCAGAGAAAAAAAATATGTTTTTAATTCCTAAATTAAACTTCTGTCCCTCTTTCATAAATTTTCCCCATAAATTATTTTATAAAATCACAGAAGGCTCATCATTTTTTTCTGTGATGCATCTGTGTATGGCCTTTTAAACATTCTTCTTCACTTCATCATTTGCTACTTTAAAGCAAAGGCGTGGCATGCATTTTTTTTTTTATTATACTGAAAGATCTACTTAAACATGTGGATCATTATATCTACTGCATAGGGTTGCTGTGAGAACTAAATAAATCCACATAAACTAGATAAACTAATCCACATAATATTCTTTTGAGCAGAGCATGACATCTAGCAAGTTCTCAATAAATATCAATGACTACCACACTAATATTGTTTTTCTGGTACTGATGTTACTAATAAGAGAATAAGCTCAACTTAGACCAAGAATCACCTTTTTATGTCATGACATAATAAGTAATCTGTTCAGTAAAAGATAAATATCAACAAAATTAGTAAAAGGCTTGCTCAGTATTTCTTGGACCACTGATTAATTATTTAAAAAAACATAAAGTTAAAACCATACTTTAGAGGCTTGATCTCATGATTATATTTGATTAAATCCAGATGGGAGTAAAATAATTAAGCATAAATCCATGCAAACCATTTTTTAAAACTTCAGAAATTTTAGGGGAATATTTGTCAGTCTTAAGAGTAGGAAAGTTGTTAAAACAGTAGAAGAAATCAGAAGAAAAGAAATATACAGTTTCAATCACAAAACCATTTTAAATTTCTTTATGATTAGTGAAAAGTTATAATTAAAAACCTTAAGACAAAGAGCTTATTTGTTAAAATTTCTGTGTATTTATGAAGACCATAATCAAAACATAATCAAAATGTATTAACCAACAGTATATAGAAGAAATAAGAACTGTTAAGTAATAAACATGAAAATGTTCAACCCTGAAACCAGTTAAAATAACAATGATGTGCACTTTTTTACTTGTCAGATTTAAAGAAGTGAATAGAAGTTCTTTTAGGAAAGAATGGTGAAGTGGGTAACTGAGTACTGCTGGTGGAAATGGCAGTGGAGATGCATCTGGACAAGATCTAGCTAGCTTCAGCAGTGACACGTACAGCTATGTACACGGATATTGTTGGAGTCTGTTTCAGATAGCAAGATGCTTTAATGGACCCCTTTATAGTTTTTTTTTTTTAACTTTAAGCATAGCTATACAATTAAATGATGAATAAACTAGTCATCAAACATTATATCTACTGGAAAATATTAGCCAAGTAATATCTCCTTGTGGTCAGGGGACAACCTGCAGCTGAATTCTCATTCCAAAGTCACTTTGCTGTTTTAACGAAGTGGTCCTGATATTCCTTTCAGAAACACAAATCTGTAGCAGCTGTGGGTAAGCTCCCTGGAAAAAAAATCTGTCCATAAAAATGTTGAGCCAATTATAAATTACAAAAATGTGAAATATAAGGAAAACATATTTTGTGTAAAACTGGTTCCCTTCCCTGTCAGTGCTCCTTTCCCATTTTTTCTCTTTTAAAGACTTTTGCTAAGACTTTTGTACTGAAAATTGACTGAAATTAAGTAGGCTCTAGGTTATTTATTCATAGAGCTAAAAGGCTTTTCTGTTCACTCTAAGTTCACAGTTTGGCGGCTCCTTTTTAGTAAGAGAAACAAGATGTAAAGGTAAGAAATTATTAATGTCCCTTTCTCACATACAGTTTAATTTCCTTTATGCATAGACTTGACCAAGGTGCACTGACACATCACTCATTATTTTAGTGAAGATTGAAAATTAGAGACTCTGAATTGTCAAGAAAGGCATGCCAAGTGCATTGTCACCTCTGACTACCCAGGAGGACAGATTCTAGAAAAATCGCCTTTTTTCTTTTAATCTGTAAAATAATCAGAAATGAGGACTCCAGGTTTATGACTTTTATTAAATCCTTTGTTCTAGCCATGTTATTGGTCATTCTGTGCTGGGAATTTTTTTTGTTTTCTTACTCTGTGTATGCATATATACTTGCATACACATGTGTGTCTGTATATGTGCACATGTGTGTGTGTGTGAATGATGTGGGTGAGTAAATATATCATATGTATGTGGAGCAGTGAAGTAAACAAAAGATATGAGTAAGGAAGACAGAAGGGAAGGATGCTGTTTCAATTTAGGTGTGATAACAAAAATAACATGCATTGCTAGGAAAAAAATCTTTGTTTTTTTAAAAAAATGAAAGAATAGTTTAAAATGCCTTACTATTAAATAAAGTACTTTAGATATTTTTAACTAACTAATTAATTAATTTGCTGGAGATTAAACCCATGGCCTTGTGCATACTAAGCATGCACTCTACCACTTAGCCGTAACCCAGCCCTGATTAGCATATTTAAATCAGGCTTCCATTTTAATATTGTCTCTTTTATAATATTAGCCAATTTTAGAATAATTAATCTGTCTCCGAAAGTACTTTTCCCCTTCTCTCTAGAGTCTGAACTATGGGAATACAGGGAATACATGTTCCTGCCTTCAAGGTATTTTCAAGTAGTTGGAGACATAATCAAGCATCAGCCTGTTGCTAACATGTGGAAGCATTTACCATAGACTGGGGACTGGCTCAGATGCTCTATCTGAACAATTTAATCTGTAACCACCTGAGAGGTAGATCCTGCTGTTATTTGCGTTTTAAAGTAGAGAAAATGAGTCTTAGAGAAGTTTTCTGAAGCTCCCCAAGATACACAGCCGCTGGTAAGTCGGTGGCAGAGACCACTTCATGTGCAGAATGCCCATCTCCAGCCTTTGTTCCTAACACTCAGTGACTCTCCTGCGCTCAGAGAGTCCTGTAGCCATCTGACCATCTTTGCTCCTGTTTTGTCAAATAAGTATATGGGTCAAGGCACTGAAGCTTCATTCAGAACCTTTGTGTACCCACTTGATTTGAAGTCCCTACTGAAAAGCTGGGCAGGTATGAGTCTAAGAGTGACAGTCACCAGGGACATCTGTGCCTAGGAGAGGGAGCAGGCCTGGATGACCCCCAGAGTTCCTTCCAGCTCCAAGGTGTTTACAAAGTGTTCTGTCCTTTGTTCTGTGTGTGAATTTTAACTCTTGTGAAAACATCGAATATGTCATGCTTGCTTTGTTGATTAAGGTGAAACAGGAACGACAAGGTTTTGGTTACTGCCTTTTCTAATTACTTCAATTCTGGAAATGTTTATCAAGCATCTCTTCTGTACAAAGCCCTCCACTGCACCAAACCATCCCATGGAACATGGTCTCCATCTTTTGATGTCTGTCAGCACAACCTCACATAGAAATCTGATCATCATCTCTTTTCCCCACTCTCTCTTCCAACTGTTTATGATGAAAGTTAAAAGCTTCAATGAATCGTAATTAGATAAATACTTGCTCTGAAATTTAGGATTTAGCTGTGATTCACTGATCAGAAAAAAATTCAAGTTTTACTTTTGGACTTTGTTTGCTTTGGATGAAACATTTATGTTTTAGTTATGTCTATTCCTGTGCTAAAAGTTTGTAGTGACTTAAGGAAAACCCTCCTTCTATACAAAGAATAATTGTGAGGGAATTTGTAGTTTTACCTGCTTATCTATAATTGCTTCTCAGGAGGCAAGAACCATGGGAACCTGAAATTAGAACACTGTGAAATGCCCATATTTGACCTTTTCTAACTAGAATAGCTAATGTGTAATTTTTGTACTAAATTGTAAATCCTGTTATTCTGAATTCCATTCTTGAGTCAGCAGTCACAAGTGACAGAGTTAGGGGTAACTGGTGGGTTGGGATAACTAGAGGCTGCAAATTAGGAAGAGACCCGTGTCTGAGAGCGACTGGACTAGCACATGGGAGTCATTGTAAGCATCTCACCACCTCTTTTGCTATTGTAAAGACCACCTATAGAAGGGATCCTTTTTCTGGGTTCTCACAAATCTTTCCCAGTGTCCTAGGAAACAAGAGGAACAGTACTTCCTTGGGCCCTTCCATTTTCTCAGCACGGGGGATTTTGAAAGTCACACATCTTGGTCCATCCCAGAACCAAGATCATGCATTTTGCTTCCTCCTATTTTGTGGCTGGGTTTCATGACTGGGGAGGTATGCTTCTCCTCTTTACCTCTGTAAGGGACCTTAAGAGACTTTCTTCCTCATTTCAAATCCTTCACAAGTAATTATTTTCCTGAAATAATCCAAGGATCCCCTCAACTCAGAGCAACTCTTAGAGAGCCACAGAAATACATTATCTGAGCAAATTTTATTAGTCTGTTCTTAATATTTTGACAAATTTTTGTTACACTCTGAATCCATAAGGAGAGTCATACAACTACATGTTTCAATATTAATTAGTTGGCATCCTATTAATTTGTAAACCCAATGGCAATAATTATTCACTTCCTTTATATCCCCCCAAATTCATTTAGATCAATTATGTCATTTTTACATTTTGTTTTTAAAAATCTGTATTTAAAAAAAAGTCTTCTATTTTTCTAGTTTGATGAATATTCTTTTTAAATAAAATATATTTTTATACATTTAAACGTATGAAATCTAATTTTCCCTTACTAATGCTATGGAGCTGATGTAGAATACATATAATGTTTCAATAAACGAAGTATTTTCTCTCTCCTTAAAGTCTGGATTTTGAGAGATATCGAGTTGGTTAGTTATAGAGTTCATTGCACATTGTAGTGCATTCTTGAATAGTATGTGTGATGATTATCACATATCTAGAAAAGAAATAAAACGGACTCATGTGACAGCATGAAGAGTAAACAGAATGAAATTGGCATTAACTAAGAAAAGGAACTTTAGCTGAAATATTTAAGTCCCAGCTGGGGAAAGATAAAGCACACATGAAATTTTTTAAGTGTTTAAAAATTATTTTAGGGGCTAGGGCTGGATCTCAGCAGTAGAGCACTCGCCTAGCACGTGCGAGGTGCTGGATTTGATCCTCAGCACCACATAAAAAGAAATAAAATAAAGATATAAAAAATTTATTTTAGTAAAACATCATATGGAAAGGGGAAATGCACTACCTTGGTCATTGAATGGGCAAAGATATGTGACTTCCAAATGTCATATGACCTATTATTTTAGTAAAACGTCATATGACCTATCCTGAAACTTACTTCATTTTGTGTGCTTCACATCATAGATGCATAGAGTTTCTATTGGAAGCTCAGTCATTTACTCCATCCCGCTAGAATCACATTATCGTTAAATGACTTGCTTAGGACTGACCTGTTCTTAACTGAGCCTGATTCTTCCGTCATCCTGATTTGTGCATAGGCATATTCAACACTGTGCTTTCCCTAATTCGGTTTTGTTTTTTATTTAATGATAGATGCTGTCTGTGCCACAGGTATGTTGTTAGGTTTTTACTCAGAATATCTTTTTTTTTCTTACTATACTGCATGAAAGAGTTTGTCATTTATGTTTTTAAATGCTTGTTTAGGATTTTTAACTTTCTCTTATGAAATGTGTTCACCAGTAAGTCCATAATAAATAATCTTTGTGATTTCTGGCTTTTTTTGCTTCATTGTACAGTTATTCTATTCACTGATTTCTGAAAAGGGCTCTTCATGATTTAGAACCAAATGAAATTTATATTATTATTGCTACATAAGTAAATGCTAGATATTCCTCTTATAGATTTTCTATTTTGATGAAATTGCTTAGTATCTAAGTTGTTTCCCTTACTAAATGCACTTGTAACAATTACAGTAATTAAAATTCGACACAACTTGGAAGAATATTTTTTGTTTTGTTTTGGGTCTTTGTGGTGCCTGGGGATCAAACACAGTGCCTCGCACATACTGGGCATACACTCTACCTCAAGCTACCCCAACTTTGAAGGTTTTGTTTTGTTTTTTGGGGGGTTTTCTTTTTTAGTTATTACATATGTTATTACACATTATATATGTACATATATATATACATATATTTTTTTATTTGCAGCTGGTTTTAGAAGAAGTTTTCGTCTTAGTAGAAAAGATAAGAAAACAAATAAATCCATGTATGAATGCAAGAAGAGCGATCAATATGATACAGCAGACGTACCCACATATGAAGAAGTGACACCATATCGGCGACAAACTAATGAGAAATACAGACTTGTTGTCTTGGTTGGTAAGTGTTTTTGAAAGTAATTCTGCAAAAATGTGCAAAATAATAAACATTTAACTTTGAAGTGTATCATAGTTGACATTTACAAGCTAAAAATCCCATCTTCAACAGTCTTTGCTTAGTCTCTAAAATGAAATCTTTTTAGTCTTTCATACTTAACATGCCATTCAGAGACTTTTAAGGCTTCTATGAGGATTAGTCCTGGCATACTGGGGAAGCCTCTCTGGGAGAGGGGATAGCAGACCCCACTGCAATAATAGATGTATCAGAGTAACTAAATAATAGAAATGAATATTTCAAAATATAATGCAAGTTATTTTCCATTCATTTTGAGCAGTCACCATGGTAGAAGGTTCTTACAGCTTTTAGAGAACTTCAGCAAAGCAAATTATTATCACAGAGTTCTAGGGTATTCCAAGCAGGGCTGTCAGTTAATAAAAGTGCCTCGAGATGTAGTAAGTGCATGCTGGTCTTTCTGCTCACATTAACATTCTCGCATCTATCTTGTCCAGTTTCACAGACATCCCAGCCTTGTGCTGTTCCACCCCACCTCCACTGTGTTTCTTTAAAAATGTGGTGAGAACCATGTCAGTTTCCAGGATCCAAGCCAATAATTTTGGAAAAGTTTTTATAATAAAGGAGCATGGTGTCTCTTGTTAATTGGCTTTTTATAAATTCAAAATGACAGTTACAGGGAAGAGAATAAATGGAAAGCTAAGGAATTGCCCCATCTCAGTAAGGTGAAGGACTTTGAAAGGTTACAACCCAGATGGTGGTGAATCTTGGGAAATGATGCAGTTGCTCACTTCTAATGGCACTGGAAGTGATCATTAGCACCATCAGGCATTAACTCCAAGGAAATTCCAATTTTTCTTTATTAGCAGTATCCAAATCTCCTCACCTGAACCTCCCTACACCACACCTCTCTAAGTATTGATGTTAGGTAGAACTCACAGCGTCTGAACTTCTAGCCCTGATAGTCACGCTGATGAGTAAGAGTATACCATGACTCACATGGTGCTGGTGGTCATGGATAAATCCAGTGGTCCCTCGTTGGCCTTCTGCCTGTCTCCCTCTCTTTGTCCCCACTGTGCCCCTCCCTCGTGGCACTGATCCCTGCAGCATCTCTTTTGTTCCCATTGCCTCTCCTTCTCAGCCCAGAGGAGACCCATTGTAATAAAGGGGCAGAGATAACACGATAGTGTAACACACTTCATTGCCCTAACATCAAGGTGACCCCTAGGCATGTGGTGCAGGCCTGTAATCCCAGCTACTCAGGAGGCTGAGCAGGAGGATCACAAGTTTGAGGTCAGGTGGGTAACTTATCGAGATGTCTCAGAATAAAAAAAGTTTGTGATGTAGCTGACTGATAAAATGTCCCTGGGTTCAGGCCCCAGCACTGGTGGAAAAAAAAAAATGACCATCACTTCTTAAAGTTAGGAAAGTAACTCCTTTCCATAGGAGATCTGATTAAAATAGGAATTTTACCTTCCCCCCCCCACCCCCCGTAAGTGCTAACAATAAAAATCCTTTCCTTAGGGGTGAGAAAGGGTAGGTGGATGAGGCTAAACTATGAGTCTGAATACCCAGGTAATAATGAAAGGAAGTCATTGTCTGAAACAGATATAGTGGTTGATGGCTATGGAAAAGAAATAGCCAACCCCTAGACTCTTACAAAGGAAAAGCGGGTTACAGAATGCAGTCATCCTGTGTGTGGGACCTGCTCGTTGTGTTCTGCCCCAGGGTACAGATGAATGTAGTTCAGCACCCCTTTCTACAGTCCCCATAGAGTATAAAGAGGAAGGATGCTGTGTTACCAGCTATCCAACACCAAAACAAAATACTTGGGCTAATTTATAAAGAGAAAAGCTCATTTTGGCTCATGGTTTTGAGTGTCAACATGATTCTACAAGGAATCTTACACCTGACCTCATGTGGTAGGTTGCAGCCAGAGCACAGGCACACTGAAAATCTTATGAAAAATTATCCTCAGGCCATGTATATAAAGTGTATATGAAACATCAAGGAATTTCATTTGACCCCATCACTTTGAGCCTGTGGTAAGGCTCAAGAGCAGGAAGTGGAACAAAACTGCTTACCTCATCATCAGGAAATCAGAGAGAGAGAAGGAGAAAGGGACCAAGTTCCCAGTATTCCCCCTGGGGGTTGTATACCTCCAGTGACCTAAGGACCTCCCATCATGCTCCAGTTCTCAAGGGCTCTAGACTTTTAACATGTGGACCTTGTGGGGGACATTTAAGATCCTAATCGTGGCAAATGCCAAAGGAAAATAAAGCTGTTATTGAGCTGCAGTAGGTGCCAGAGTCCTAACCAGGCATCATTAACTGGGGATAAAACACAAGGGAATCACCATCTGAGCTACTAAGTTCAGAAACCCTGCCATTGTCCTTGATTTCTCACACCTACTGTCACTGGAATGCCAATAGCAAATACATTAGATCTTCCAATATTGCCTCACAGTCCCTGAGGCTCTGGTTATATTTTTCGGGTACTTTGTTCCTTCTTTTTTCAAATTCAATAGTGTCTATTGGTCTATCTCCAGAATCCCCAACTCTTTCTATTATCATTTTGGTATTTAGTCCCCCAAGTCAATTTTCTCCTTCGCATATTGATTTCTATCTGTTGTTAAATTACCAATTAATTCCTTTTCATGGTTGCTGTTGGTCTGCCCAGGATTTCGTTTTTCTGACAGTTACAAGTGTGTTTATCTTTAGCTCATGGGGCTGAGTTAGACTGATGCTTTATTGTTTTGTACTCTAGCTTCAGAGACATCTTGGGGATGTCAACTGTTTGTTTGTTTGTTTGTTTCTTGAGAATTGATCGCCTTTATCTTGTTCTTTATATGTTGCATATTTTCTATATCTTGTATGTTTTAAACGTTGCATTTTACTGACTGGGAGTGTTGTTATCCCTCCCCCCGCACACACACACACACACACACAAAAAAAAAAAAAAAAAAAAAAAAACATGGGCTGCTTTGTAGGCTGCACCAGTGAATTCCTAAAGTATTCTCAGCTGATTTCCCTGGTCTTACCCTCTGGTGTCTGCTCACACTTGCAGCAGCCCACCCGGGGTGACCCTCTTAGTCACCAAGAAAGGTTAGGTTAGGAAAGGTCAGCTTCCAGTGTCTGCCTTGGGTGTGTTCCCTGCATGTGGCACTTGGGTTAGTCAGAGACATGCACAGTGGTTCACACTGAGTTCATTTCTCAAAGCCTTCATTGTCCTGCTCTGGATTCATGACATTGGTACCCAGCCCAGGGGTAAGCCCAGAACCTTTGTGGAGACTGATCTGCTCTGAGTTTCTTCGTGAAGACCACCACTGCTCCCCTCTGCAGCTTTGAGATGGGGCCTCATCATGTTTAGGCAAGGCCCAAGGTAGGAAGAAAAAGTAAAATAGGAATTGCCCCCACTTGGGCGATCACCTGTCACATCTAGTTCCTCTCATCATCTGGCTGCTTTCATTTACATTTTAGAGTACTAAGGTTATTGTGTGTTACTCTTCATCCAGAGAGTTTGGTTATATTCAGTGGAGAGATAGTTGGGCTCCCTACCACTGTGGCACCAGAGCTCCCTAAATCTAATCTCACAGGCACAACCTGGCCTCTCTCTCTGGTGTACTTCAGTCAGCATCCTCAGACTTGAGCAATGAGCCCCAGTACTCATGTCTCCCGTTAAGAGTTTATCACAATGTCATCCCAAATACCTTTGGAGGTTAAAAAAAATTACCCCAGAAACAGATCAAACTTTCCATTGTCAGCCCCAAGTTGCACAGTAACCTGAGGTATTTTGGCTTCTGCTCTATATGAATGCTGTTGTCAAGATCCGCAATCGTTGAACTAAAACTCTGCTGGCTGAGACCTTGAGCAAATAGGTCAATTTATTCCTGTGCACTTCAGTTGCCCTATTTACCCTTGCCTTTCAGTTCTCTGGGTTCCTGGCACTTGAATTCTGAGCTGAATATGGACTCTGCTTTTTGGGCAGATGCCAGACCTTTCTAACAGACAAATCATCTCCCTCTTCTCACTAACTTTTTATTTCCAGCAGGATCCTAAAGCTTTGTTTTCTGTCCCGTGGTGTCAGCCCTGCTGCCATGACTGCCCTTCCTCGGCCTTCTGCTGGCAGTTCTTAACATGCTGACTTGAGCCCCGATCCTCGGTGGAGATGCACTCTTGATCTTCTGGTGGGAGCTTCACCCTCAGGATGTTCCTAAGCCAGAACTAGATGTAGCTTCTCCCAAGGGCAGATCAGGAAGGGCTCATCTTTCCTTGCCATGTGTCTCTCCTCCACTCCTGTATCCTCACTCTGCAGATTCTTCTGGGCCTTGAGTAAATAGCAATTCAATTACTTCGGTAACAACCTATTCTGTCTTTTGTTGCTTTTTACCACTTAGCAGGTTTCTTTACTACTAAGATCTAGCTATACTGTTTCACCACCCTCTCCTGTTTCTGGATCCTTTCTAACAGTCCCCCTGAGTTTTTAAGTTTTTAGTTTCTCAAGTGGGGCCTTTCCTTCTCCAAGATGTGGAATGCCATTAGCTAAAGGCTATGCATATATTATTGCCTTCAGTCCTCAATAGACAGTGTAGTAAATACTTTTATGCACCCATTTTTACAGATGGAGAAATAAAGTACAGAGAGAAGTAATAAGTAATCTGCCTCAGGTTCCACAGCTGTTAAGCTGTGGTGTGATCAGACCCAACCAGCTGCAGACCAGAATCCACTTGTTTTTGTTTTTGTTTTCTTGTACCAGGTGATTTAGTCAGCTTTTTTGCTCCTGTGACTGAAAGACCCAACTAGAACAACTGTAGAGGAGGAAAGGTTTGTTCAGGGGCTCATGGTTTCTGAGGTTTTAGTCCATAGAAAGTCAGCTCTATTCCTTGGGGGCTCAAGTTGAGGCAGAACATAGAACCATCCTTGCAGAAGACTGTGGTAGAGGGAACCAGCTCAAGTGATGATGAGAAAGCAGAGAGAGAGAGATTCCACTGTCCATGTACAAAATATATACCCCATAGCCATGCTCTCAATGGACCCCTTCCTCCAACCACACCCCACCTGCCTCCAGTTACCACTCAGTTAATCCCACTAGGGATTAATTCACTGATTAGGTAAAGGCTATGACTCAATCATTTCTCCTCCAAAGCTTGTTGCATTGTCTCACATATGAGCTTTTGGGGGACACCATATCTAAACACAACACCAGAGATTGAACCCAGGGTCACTTAACCATTGATCCATATCCCCAGCCTTTTTTTTTTATTATTATTATTTTATTTTGAGACAGCATCTCACGAAGTTACCTCTGACTTCACTAAATTGCTAAGGCCACCTTTGAACTTGCTATCCTCCTGCCTCAGCTTTTTGAGCTGCTGGGATTACAGGGATGCACTGCTGTACCCAGCTAAAACCCTCTCCTGTCACTATGGAGTATGGCTTCCAATCTGTAACATCAAGGATATGCTTTACCTCCATGCTATATCCAAATATTTTATTTTTCTTTTTTCCTCTTTGACTTAGGGTCCATCCATTATTTTTCCTGACAAATACCTCCTCATTTTGTGAACATTGGATCTGAGTCCTCCAAAAGCATCTATCAGTCCCCTAAATCCAGCCCCCTTCACTACCCTCAGATTCTCCACTGCAGCCCCCAGGTTGGTGCAGCAGGCTTGCCAGGCTCTTCTCCCTCACATTCCATTCTGCATACTACCTAGGGGGAGCCCCTTATTGCACACATTACTGTTTCACTGTCCCTCTTTACAGCTCACTGATGAATTTCTCAAGTATTCTAGGCTGGTTTTCCTGGGCTTTCCCTATCAAATCTGCAGCCCACTTGGGATAATTCTCCTGATATCAAGGAAGGTTCTGTTTGTGCCAGAGCTATTTGATCTGTCTTCAGAGTTGAGAACTTACCTCTTAGTTGTTTTTTGATAGCCACAGACAGAGGCAGCCTTGGAGAATACACCAAGGAAAGAGCCCTACTAACTTTCCCCTCTGACTTCCAGCCCCTACTCCAGGGCTTCTCAGACTGTATGTAACATGCATTCCAGTCACCTAGGGATCTTACTGATACGCAGTTTCTTGCTAGTCTGAGATGTGGTCTGAGAGTTTATGTTTCTGACAAGTTTCCAGATGCTGCTGGCCCCCTTAGTGAGGCAGTGCATTGAGCTTTTCACCTGTCGCTACTGGTGATAATGCAAGTGCCACAAGGCACTAGCACTGTGCACACAGCGGGTGAAAAAGCCTCATTGCTATGGTCCAGCAATGTGTTTAAGTGGGTTCAGTTGCCATTAACTTCTTTGGTGAGTCTTTTCAAACTGGCTGCCGATTATTTTGACCTTTTGGGGGGTATCACCTTTCAGTTTTGTGCTCTCTCGTGCCTGTGTTACGATGATGGCTAAAACTTTGGGTTTTATCCTAATCTGTTCATAATTTTCTTGGTGATATTTTGGGTTTGCTTTGCCTGTTTTGATCAATTGATTCATTATTATTTTTAGCTTTTCTTTTGAAAGCCCTGAAGGAAAAATAACAAACTCTTTAGCCCCATTTTGGAGCAGTGGCTGATATAATGGAGTATTCAAATTGATAACAGTCACCTTGCAACAGAACAGATGAAGAATATTAATCTTATTCTTTTTGTCACATCATATTACTTATCATACCTGGGGAATAGTATATATCTTGTGTCTATGAAGAATTAAGAGAATGATGTAAAATGTTATGTTCATGTAAACTTCTTAGGAATGTTTCTATTTATGGAAGACTTGTAAACCTGCCAAAATGCCTGTACAGGTGGAGGCTTGCACATCTCCCCTGGTGCCACTGAGGAGCCTCAGAGTGTGTCCTTCCACTCCCGTCCACTCTGTGGCCTTCCATGCAAAATGAAAGTGGAATCTGGTGACTGCTCAGGATAGCTTTATGAAACTGTCCTTCCAGAGTGTTCCCTTTAATTAGATTTCTTCCATATAGTCACTGCTCAGAAAACCTTTCTGCTGTGTGTCTGGCATCTTTGATGTAGCAGAAGTTTAGTTTGTTGCCTGAGGAAATCTGCATCTGTGAGGCAAGGTAGCATAGAAGGAAAGAAACAGGCCTTTGGGGGCCTTACAGGCAGAGCCCCAATTCTCTTGTGCCCGATCATGTGACACCAGTGTCATTCACATTCTCTCTGTCCTTCAGTTTCTCCATCTGAAAAGTACCAATGATAAGAACACTTGCTTTCTAGACTTGAGGGTGAAACCCAATAATCTTTGCAAAGACTAAAACCAATTCCTAGCAGCTAGTAAGGTTTTAATAAAAAGCAGTTCTTTATATTATCTAAAAATACTAGCAAGATAAACATGAAATCAAGTGTGAGCAGGCTCTAGCTGACTTTGATCTTCAGTGTTCAAAACTCATTTAGCAGTTTATCATCTGAAATAAGTAAGCAAGCAGGGGATACATGTTTTGGAAGCTCTATCTTGCTCTTGAGTTGACTGTTTACTTTCATGATCTTGTAAAAAAAAAATTGTATACTTAGGATATATTTCCATGACATCTACAGCAGAAATATATCCAGTCTGTCTCTACCCAGTGGTTTCAAAGCCATTGGGAGTAATGATATTTGCCTTGAAACTATTAAATGAACATCATTGGGGAGGTACATACTGTTTTCTTTATATTATTACTATAATACTGCATAATTTTTATTCTTGGATCTTATGTTGAAGAAATAAAGATAGACCAAGTTGTTACTGTGGCATCATCATGGCATCAGAAGACTTTGAACTTTGATTAGAAGCATTTAATCTTCCCTTCATTTTGTAAATGTATGATTCCTGAGGCACATTTTAGCCATAAAACATGTCCATGATAGTTTTCTGTTAAATATTCTGCTTTTTATTTTCTAAAAAGTGTTGTGAAAACTGTCAGGCATTTAGTATGTTTTCCTACACTGACAAATTTTATCTTTAGTAAAATCTGACTTTTTTCAAAGTGAAGTAATAAAGTCAAATAATGAGGGGGTGCTGGGGAGAGGAGCAGGAAGAAAGTCTTGGTGTTAAAAAGCTACTAAAACACTTTTTGTGGTCTAAGCCAAAACTAGGGCTGAAATTCATCTTGTGGATATTCAGACAATTTGCGACTTGTTCTGTCTGGTTATAAGAGGAAACTAATAATAAATCTTTCCGTATATTTCACATTTCTAACTTGAGCATTAAGTACTGTTCTGCCCTCCTTTTGTGCTGGATCTTACATGCTGCCTGAAGACTGCTTTTCAGAGGTCATTTGAATAAATAGACATTTATAAGACTGTCATCGTTTTTCCATAAAACGATGATGTAACACAGTCTCCCACATAAAGCAGAGACGAAAAGTACTCTCTCAGAACTAAACGTGAAGGTTAATAGACGTCTTAGAATTTTCATTGCTTTTGTTGAACTTCCATTGAAGGCTTGTAGGAATTAGTCTGCTCTGGAGGATTTTATGTAGATAACCATAAAACCAAAAGTCATAATTAAATTTATGAGTGTGTGATGCATTTAAAATTATAATCCTTGTCTAGAAGAGGCAAATATGCTCTTCATTAGAATCACAGTTGGCTTTTGATGCCATTGGTCTTTTTATACTCAGGCTTAATTTCTGGGCCTAAGTCATGGTGCTGTTCATTCAGCTGGTTTTCACAGAAGACTGACTGCCAGCCTTTGCTCTGGACACGTGGGCTCCTTAGTGAACACCACAAGCATTCTTGCCTTTGAGCCATTTACATTCTAATGGGAGAAGATAGACCAAAACCATATTTGTAATAAATTAATGATAATGATAGAGCCACTTCTATAGCTGTTAGAAGGTGGTAAGTGCTGTAGAGGAAATGATAGGACAGCCGGTTATGGAGGAATTCGGATTTTGGAACCAGGACATGATAGATTTTGATTCAGGATTCCTGTTGCCCTGCTGAAAGGTTACATTCAGAGCAGGTTCTGAAGGAAGGTACTCAAGCCCTCTTCTACTTAGCTAAGGAAGATGGGCATGATTGTATCTTGACCTTTTAATTTTATTCTCCCTTTTACCATAGTTCTGAGATAGAGGCACATACTTAAGCCAGTCTCTGTAAGTCTGGGGCAAATAGCTGGTATGGAAAAAATGATGCTCTTTCAGAAAGCTTTCTGCTCCCTTTTTGTGTCCTTTTTTCCTTCTTTTCTGGACACTAGCATTACAAACTGATGCTTCATTATTAACATTTTTCTCCCATTTGAATGCAACAGAAGCAAGGAAATCTGAATTTCTATCAAGGCTTCTTAGAACAGCCAAGTAGCTATACTTTTTATAGAGTTCGATTCCAAAGGAACTTTAAATTTAGTTTTATAAACAGACTTGTCACTCTAAAATGCAATAATCCAGCCACCCACTAATATGATAATTCTAAGACTGGGTCAAATGTACTAGCATGTGTGGTTTTCTTTTTAATGCCTAGAGCAACCAGATAGTAGTGCTACAATATGATAAGTAGACTATAACACATGTCTGATCTGAGGGATACCTAGAGATTTTGTTTGATTTATCTTGTAGTAAATCAAATGAATAAGAATGCTTTTTCAGGTAACAAGGCAGTTTGAATATTTATTGCAGACTCTAGTAATTCTTCTACTTTTCTCTGGATTGTAAGAGCAACAAGTCTGGCCAATATCATAAAAATGTCTATAGGGAACTGTGGAAGCATTTTCATGTGATGCAGTACAGATACACTGGAGGTGAGCACATAATAAAACCTACATTGATGTCAGTAGCCTTCCATATAATGTGCTATTTTTATGTTTACAACAAGATATACAAAGATCCTAAGATCTGAATAGTATTTTGTCAGAGCAACAGATACTTAAACCCTTGAGTTGTTCAATTCAGTACTCACCAGCCATCAGAAAAACTATGCCTAAATTCTAAGCCAGACATTTACAAATAAAAAATACTTTATACTCATTGTTTGTAGACAGCATGTCATTTGAAATATATATAACATACATAAATATATATCTCACATTTCATTGATTACAATAAAAGTATTTTCACAATAGTAATATAATAATTGCTATTCTAGCAAATACTTATTCATTCACTTATGGTCTGCATGAACATATTAATATGTAGGTGATTGAAGCTCCAAAGTACAATGCCACAGGCATGGCCTGAGACATTATTTTCTTTCATGTAAGAATGGTGAACAATATTTTAAAGCCCTCTCAGTGCACTTAACAGTAGTTTGAAAGTACTTGTCTAGGTACAGGTTTTATTGCCTCAGTGCTTTTTATACTCACTCACCTTTTTCAATGTCTGTTTCAAATTCAGGAAGTAGATCTCTTTGGGCACCATATTACAGAATGAAAAACACATCATCTATGAATTAACTTTGAAAGTGTATTGTGCCAGAATTCTAATAAAAATATCCACCCCTAGCATTTGCTACAAATAATAAGCACTTACACATATTTGTGGTATGAAAAGATAAAAATCTGAAATAAAAATACTTAACCTCTTGTAATGACAATAATGTCAGCTGATTTAGGGGGTCCTTTGTGGAAAAGGTGTCATGTGTCTAAATTACCTTTCTACATAAGTGAAATCTGAGAATTTGTATATGATTTCTTAACTTTTTAAGATAAAAATGAATGTTTGCAGGTTGTTAACAGTAACTGTTTCCTTAAATGTAAAATTTAAAGGGAACTTTACCAGCATCATTTTATTGACACTTTAAGTGGGCTATATTTCTTTGACTAAAATGAACTTTTTTTTTAATAAATTCACATTTGACACATTTGCCCACTTTCAATAAGGAGTTATAATTAAGTTGAAATCATCAGCATTCTTTTGAAAAGATCATAGAGTAAAAAAAAAAGGACACAAAATTTTTGAGCAAACAGAAAGTCTTTTTAATACTACCTAAGCCACATTCCAGATGTGTGACCTTCTGAAAATTACCTAACCTTTTGTTGTCTCGGTTTTCTCATCTGTGAAACAAGGATAATGATAGCTTTCTTTTAGGGAGGTTTTGAAGATTAGTAATGGTGTATGAAACTATGTAACACATGCCTGCCACATGAAAGGGCCTCACCTTGTCCTTGTCATCCTCATCATCATTCCAAAGCCTGCTGTCTGCACTTTAAAGATGTGCTCTGTAGATTCTCTCCTCTGCTTCGCTTTGTCATTAGCAAGTGCAGTTGAAAACAAACTAAAATCTATTTAGCTGTGTATATATAAATGTATTTCACCTATTGTAAAAAAAAATGTTATGTACTGAAGGGTGAATTGAAGCCATCCCATTGAGGAGTCATATGAATAAACCTCAGTTTAGATCCTTAAATTGCGTGCAGTGTAAATAGCCTTTGTATTCTGTATACAAAATTGCCTACTAAAATTGTTGCAAAAAATGAGAACCTAACCACAGAAGGGGGATACGGAACAGGAATGTTGCATCCTTTCAATGTCAAGAGAAACTGCTAACTTCTCTAAATGGGTGGCAGAATTGATTCAAAGGCCCTGCAGGGAAAATGCTATTTGTAGGTCTGCAAGACAGTTTATAGTGAAAATGATTGAATTTATGTCCCTATTTTAAGCTTTTTGCGACAGTGCTTCTACCTTTGAAAGTGACAATCTAGAATAACATAATCTTGACATATATGAATGTGTATTCCATGAGTGTGCAATAAAGTAAATTTATTTGTAAGGGCTGAATTATAAAATTAACATATGGAAGCCAAAATTGAATACCATCAAAATCTAAGGGTATCACATTGGAGAGGGAATACTTTTTCCTGTAAATGCAAACACTTGTAGTTTTTTTTTCTCCAGAGTTAAAATAAATCTCTCTCCTTTTAATGTAGATATTAGATAAGAAGAAAACGCTTGTCACTGAGCAAAGTACCTACACTCCAGAGCTGAGATCTACTAAAGTAATGCTAAATTCATATCACTTCAGGATATCAGTGGGATGCTGTAGTGTTTAAAAGGGAGTGTTGAGAGCCACTGTCTTATTAGAGAGTAAGAGGAAGTTGCTAGAGAATTGATACTTGGCAACAATATGGGAAAAGGTGGTATTGAATGACCACCAGGGGGACAGGTGTTTTTATACAGGGTGCTGGACTGAGAAGTACAGTAGAGAAGGAAGGTGCAGTTCCCAACTCTGCAGCTTTATCTTTGTTCACACTCTTCCCTCCACCCAGAATGCCCACCATACTCTTCTCTGTCCATCTGTAAGTCCCTCTGTGTTGGTCAGCTTTTCATTACTAGGACCAAAATACCTGACCAGGAACAACTTAGAAGAGGAAAAGTATATTTCAGACATTGAGTGCATGGCCAGCCAGGTCCATTGCTCTGTCCTGAAGCAAGTGGCATACCATAACAGAAAAGCATGCAGAGGAAAGCTGTTAGCTCTTGGCAGCCAGGAAGCAGAGAGAAGAGAGGGCCTGGGTGCAGGATATAAGCCCCTACTGACCTACTTCTTCCAATCATGCTGCACCTGCCTAAAGTTATCCAATAATCCATTCAGATTATTAATCTACCCAATGGATCGGTCCACAGATGAGGTTGCAGCTTTCATCATTGCCCCAGAACCCCACCACTGCATCTTGCTGTATTAGGGACCATGCTTCCAAAACATGAGCTTTTGGGGGAACACTTCATATCCATACCAAAACACCATCGTTGTCTGACTTTAAACAGTGTTCTTTTTCAAAGAATCTTCTGATCTACCAGGTTGGACAAAGAGGTGGGCAGTGGGATAATCTCAAGTACCTGGGCTCTGTGCTAGGCACTGTATATAAGATCTCATTAATTTCACCCAAGAACGGAACATTACCACTCAGAACATCTGCGCAGGTTCAGTGTCTTCACCTCCCAGGAGCACAGGAGAGGGAATACTGGGTGGAAGAGATGGGAAATGCAGCTCAGGCCAGGTGGGCCCTATAGCCTGTATTCTCTCTGCTGCACTACATAGTCCTTAAATGGACCCTAATGGCAGTGCTGTGAAAAGCATTTCAATAGAAAAGTAATGCTGGCTGTTTGGGGCTTGTGCCCTTCTAACTTTGATTTCAGACTCCTTTTTGAAACTGCCCTTTGATTTTTAGTATTTTAACTGGTTACTTTCTTGGAAAGTAGAGTTTGTTTAGTATCTGTTATTATTACAATATTTACCATATGCCTTTTGCTTTTTGTTGATGTTCAGTATCTTGATTTACTTGATTTAAATGTGTAAGGCCTTTGCAAGTTTTCAAATGCTTAAGGACTAACCAGATATATAGTATAGGAGAAGGTCTTGGCAAAGATAAATGTGGCCATAGTTTTGCAAATTTAAAATGCATAGTGGAATTTACATCCCAAAGAAAGTCAAGGTCAAAGGTCATCTTTTATTAAAATTTAAAAATACTTAGAATTGAAATTGTCACTATGGGAACCATTGTCCAATTTTTTTAGGTGCACTTATTTTTTAGGATCTTATGCGTACCATTAATTAATTGTTAATATATTATATTGTTAATATATTCAGAGTATTTTCATGTAAAGTATTTTTATCCTTTTTGAGGGAGAGATCAGGATTTAAATTTTAAAAGTAAAAAGGCAACGAAAGAAATTCTAGTTTTCTTTCTTTTTTTTTATGTACAACTTAACTAGAAATACCTTTTTACTTGGAGTACAAGATTGGATCCATATTCTCAGTCTAACATACAGATTCAGATCAGTTATAGAAATGTTTAAATAATGTTTCATTTAGTGAATTTCTCTTGTCTTGTTTTTCAGGTCCTGTAGGAGTGGGTCTGAATGAACTGAAACGGAAGCTGCTGATCAGTGATACACAGCACTATGGTGTAACAGTGCCCCGTGAGTTTTGTACTTTTCAATGCTACTGTGACTGCACTAGTAGGGATTGCTGAACACTTAGAGAGCATGCACCCTCTGGACCTCCCATCAGCCCCTAGAAGTGTGCAGTGACATTATCCACATTGTACAGAGGAGGTAACAGAGGTACCAGGGGTTAAGGAATTGTCCCTAGATGACACGGATGATTGGTGGGATATTTGTTAATTGCAGCTTCCCTACTTTTAGAATTTTATGAGGAATTTTACTTCACAGATAACATCAACTTATTATTTACAAATTTTCTTCTAAGTAAAAGACTCACTTTTCTATTTCCTAAAATAAGTGCTAATGTTTTCCAGAGTTTTTCTCCAGTTTTACAATTAGAAGGACCAAACCACAGAGAACTGAAGGAGACTTCTCATAATATGAACCTTTCTTAATTACCTTTTATATGTAGTAATTGGCAGATAGTGTTAAATGGGCTTTTCATGGCCATATTGACCAAATATGGTAGGCTTTTTTTTCAGTACACAGAATTAGATCTATTTTTATAAAAGTGGTTTTCATAGGCATTCTTACAAATGAAATATGATGCTTGAAACATTTTGATCTCCAGAATAAATGCCATTTGACTACTTAATATGTTGATGTTAGAAAGCTGTCTAAAAGGCTAAATTGAAATGTTGGCTTTTTCAAGTGGTTTTAGTAATGTTAGTTAAAAAAAATCATTTGTCTATTGCCCTTAGCAATGTTCTCTAGTTTTGGAAGAGTTCAACTTTATTTTAAAATTATAGTTTTCTAATACCTCAAGTTACATCTTGTTTACTACATTTTTCCAAATTGTTGTTTGTAATCATTTTCAGCCGTAAGTTATAGGACTGCTGGTTTTCACCAGGGAAATGTGAAATTAGACAGTTTCTTCCCCCCGCCCCCTTTAATTCACTTCTCTTACCTACTGAAGTTGAATTTCAATTTACAGGTAACTAGAAAAGTATACAAATGGTTGTTAAGCTTACAGGTGAGCAACTATAGAAAAAACAGATTACAAAGGAAAAACAAACTTCAATTTCCTACTGTAGATTCATCTCCATTGTTCATCTTAATTTATGTCGCCCTCCCAACAGTGGTGTAAGATGGGTGATATTTTCTCTATTTCACAGAGAAGGAAAGAGTGCAAAGAGTACCTGGACTCATTCATAGCTCAGTTGATGATAGTTGCACTTGGATTTGAAACCAGGTGTTTTGACAGCACTGCTTATGTTCTTCTCCTGTGTTTCTCTAGCAATGCTTTCAAACTTACTTACTGAAAGCCCAGGGAGCAGTTTTAACTGTAGTGAAGATGATAAATATCAATAAGGCCATCTATCAAATGTAACTTCTGTACTGGTTTTGGTGTTACCAAAGGCCCTAAAACAAGGCACTTTGGCTTCTTAGTGCTGAGATAACCTGTCTCCAAAATTGTTATAGAATCAGAAAATATCTAGAAACATCCTGGGGCTCAGACTCTGAAAAAAATTCTCAGAGTATTTATTTTCCACTCTGATTCACTTTAAACAGGTGTTAATGTCACAGGGTCCCCAAATAACAATGGTTTCAGACATGCCTAATGATAAGAATCTCCTTGGGGTTGCAAGAAAATATATGTCTGAGACTATGTTTATAGCAAGCGTCTCAGGTCATTCATAAGATCAGACATGTTTGGAAAATATAACTAGAGCATCAATTAAGGGTGAGGTAGTTAATTTAAGAAAAATATATTTTAAGAGTAATTTTGAAATTTCATTGTTTTGCTTTCTAAAGTACTTTGGGCAGACTCTTGAATATTATAGAAAAAAAATATTGAATATTAGAGAAAAATTATTGTTTTGATGATTACTAGTATTGTTTGATGCTTAATACTACAATTCTCCTTTCTGAAACATATAGCATCCACGAGAATAGGTAGAATAAAAGAGATGGAACTCTTGTGCATGGCTGATCAGAGTATAAATTACCATTTCAGCAAACTAAGTGGCCATATCTACTAAAGCTTCTCAAACACACCATATGACCCAGCAATTCCATTCCCAGATATACACCCAATAGAATTGCATATGTACAAAAGACATATATTCAGATATTCTTAGAAACATATTTATCAGAGTTAAAATGAGAAACTATCCAAACACCTATCAGAAGTAGAATGGAAGCCAGGCAAGGTGACACACGCCTGTAATCCTAGTAGCTCGGGAGACGGAGGCAGGAGGATTGCAAGTTCAAAGCCAGCCCCAGCAACTTGGTGAGGCCCTGAACAACTTAGCAAGACCCTGTCTCAAAATAAAATACAAAAAAGGGGTGGGGATGTGTCTCAGTTGTTAAGAGCCCTTGGGTTCAATCCCTGGTACCAAAAAAAAAAAAAAAAAAAGAGAAAGAAAGAAAAAAGAAAAGTAGTATTAGAATGGATAATAAATTAAGGCATATTTACACAATGAAATACTAGAACACAGAAAAAAGTAGTCCACAAATACACAAACCCATACAAATGAACCCCACAGACATAATGTGAGTAAAAGGAAGCAAGCACAGAAGAGGACCTGCATTATTTCTCCATGTTTATAAATATAAAAGAGCACAGCAGTATGTGCTCTTCGAAATTTTGAGGAGGGAAAAATTGACCAGTAATTTGTGGGTGTTGGCAATTTTCTACTTCTTTTAGAAGTGCTCATTACAGAGGCATGTTGGATGTGTGAAAATTCATCAAGCCATATATTTATAAGTGTATATATAACTTTATGTGAACTTTTCTTTCTGTATATCATACTTGGGTTTTTTAATGTTCAAAATAAATACCTAGCAGTTTAGTTGGCTTGCTGATGTTGATTTCCTGGTTTTGATAATGTGCTGTAGTTTTATAAGTCCCCTACCATAGGAAGCTGAGGGATGGTTGCATGGGACCTCTCTGTGTACAATTTTTATAACTACTTTTGAATCTATAATTACTCTGCTTTTTAAAAAAATAAGCACAATCACACAGTGTTTAACCCTGAGATACGTCCTGAGAAATGCAATGTTAGGCAGTTTCCTCATTTGAACTTTCACAAGCTAAGTTGGCTACGTCACTGGACAATATTATCTTATGGGAACACTGTTGTATGCACAGTCCATAATGCAAAATGTCTTTATGAAGCACAGGACAATATATAAAAGAATTCCAAATAAGGTTAATGCTATTGTTCTTGGGCTAAAATGGCTGAAAAGTAGTTAACAAAAAATATTACAGTAGATCTCAAATATTGAGTTGATTCTAGAATCTCTGTAGTCTGGACTTTGGGCACTCTTATAATTAAGAGTCAACCTCGCCACCGAGTCACTTTCTATGGTTTCCTTGAAAGAAAATATCACAAATTTTGTGTTTTTATGGATTTCCAAGTACCTATGTTTTAGAACACTCCTTTGTCTATAGGATGCCTTACTTAAAATTTCCAAACTATAAATGTTTTGAACGAGGATACCAGTTTAAAAAAAAATTAATTCACCATGGTTATTATTCTGGGATTTTTTTGGGGACAAGGAGGAGAGGCTAGAACTTGTTCTGTATGCATTTGATTTTTGTCTTAACCTATAAGCGTAGTGGATCAGCAGTCACCAAGTAGTGGCCTGCTATGACCCATCTTTCCCTTTGAATCTCCTTGTCCTGTGAATTTCTAGGTCCTTCATTCAGAATCCCTCATTGTTACTGAGTTCATGAGATTCCCAAGGTTGCTCATTTTAATTAGACGCTGAAATTCTTCATCAGTAAAATAGCATCAGACCTAGCTAATTCAGGTTGATTATGATACACAAACACTTTGGTTGTAGACATATACCTATGTAGTATGTTCAGTAACATAATAAATATCTTAATTACTGCTTCATGTAGTTCTAAAAATATTTTTAACCCTCTAGGGAGACTCCATATGTTGGGAAAGTGATGTTTAACCTGTGTAGATTTTCAGTCAGCATGTTCTGCCAGTACAATTGGATAAAGTCAGTCTTTGCTTAGTTAATGAGAAACAAATGTGTAGAAAATTCTATTTTGATTTTCTGCAAGACTTTATCTTAAGCCTACCATTTGCTCAGGGAACAATAACAAATGGTGGTAACAAAACGTATTAAGTGATAAAATATAAACCTTAATTCTAAAGCACAGTATCATACTAATTTTAATCTTTCAAAGTCTTAGATACTTATACATACACCCAACAGAACATTTTTGTGCTATGAAACTTATTCTTAGTTTTTATGATAGAATAAAATGTATCAGTATCAGTACTTCATCCAGTTCCTGTAAAGGGTGTGACATTCCATAAAGAATAGCACTGCTTCTGGGTGTGCCACACGTGAAACAAGTATGAAAAACTGTTTTCAAGAAATAAGAACTTTGTAGCAAAATGTGCTTTCTAACTAAACAAAACGGAGTTAAAATTTTGGATATAATTTAAATTAATTGGGTTTTATGAATCCTTTGCTGTTTGAATTAGCTTACTGTTTTCCCGACTTCTCACAATTTTATAACATTATTTAAATACAATTAAAATAACTGCACATACTTTAAATATGATATGATCAGTCTTAAATACATATGCACATGTGAAACTATCCTCGCAGTCAACACAACAAAGCATTTTTATCTCCTCAAAGATGTCCATGTGCTCTTTGCAGCCCATCCCTCTACTCCTATCGCAAGGCTCCTGCTAGTCTGCATTTGGCCGTGTGGGTCAGTAGGAATCCTTAGTACTTTAAATTGAATTACACAGCATATACCTGCTTTTTTCTTTGCCCAATGTTTCTATTCAACATGAGCTTGGGATTCATTTATGTTGTTTCATAGATCAGTAATTGATCCATTTTCACTGTTGAATACCATTCTTATTATGGAAATACTGATTTTTTTTCATCTATTTACCTATTGATGGATATTTAGAAGTTTCTTTCCCCACCCCATTTTTGGCCACTGCAAATAAAGGTATTATGAGGTTTGTATACAGGATTTTTTTTTAAAGAGAGAGAGAGATCATTTTTTTAAGAGAGAAAGAGAGAGATTTTTTTAAGAGAGATAGATTTATTTTTCAGTTTTCTGTGGACACAACATCTTTATTTTATTTTTATGTGGTGCTGAGGATCGAACCCAGCGCCCCGCGCATGCCAGGCGAGCGCGTTACCGCTTGAGCCACATCCCCAGCCCAAGTATACAGGATTTTTGATAGTCGTATGTTTTGTTTCTCTTGGGCAAGTAAGTAGGAGAATGACCATGTATCTGTGTCTTAATATGTAATATGCTTTCTTATAGGCTTATCAGCAGAAATGTACTAAGGTATTTATCTTTTACCCATTTTAGGGTAAATCTCCGCCTTTTAATGGGTGTACAGAGACCTTAAGCATTTATTGAACTATAAAAATGATTGCGTTATTTGTTTTTTAACTCATTATTTGTTTTCTGTTTCTGTTTTCTGTATTTCATTTTCTTTTCCTTCCTTTTCTGCCTTACTTTAGATTATCCGAAGGTATTTTTAGTATTCCATTTTAATCTATCTATTGGCACTCTGGTTATATCTCTTTGCAATAGTTTTTTACTGGTTGCTTTAAGGGATTATAATATACATATCTAACCATTTACCATCTATGTGGAGTTAACTTGGCATTGTTTCGCATAAAATATACAAGACTTGCAACCATGTGATTCCCTTTTCCCCTACCTTAATGTGCTGCAGTTATGGAATATATTATATTTTCATACATTGAAAATTCTATCAATCAGTAGTAAAACTTACTGAAACAGTCATATATATCTTAATGGACTTAAGAGGGTAAAAATGGACTTCGATTTGTATTCAGCTATTTGTTCTTTCTTCATTCTTGAAGATCCAAGTTTCTTTCTTACCGTTTCACTTCAGCATTTTAAAATGTCCATTTTTCCTCTTACAACAAGGGGCTGATGAATTCTGTGTTTCTCCTCATCTTAGAAAGTCTTTATGTTGCGTTTGTTTCTGAAAGATATTTTGGTTGATTTATTTCATTTCATTTATTTATTTTATGATTTATGAAAAGAAATCTGTGATGATTTTAAATAATTCTTCCCTTATGGGTATTATATTTTCCAGTTGACTTCAAAATTTTTTAGTTACATTTGACTTTTACTGATGTGATTATATGTGTAGGCATGATCTTTTTTTCTGAATTTATCCTGTTTGGGATCTGTTGAGCTTCTGAAATCTGTAAGTTTATGTCTTTCACCAAATTTTAAAATTCCAGAATCTGCTCCAATATAATTTTTCTCTTCTTCTAGCACCTAATTACACATACAGTAGACATTTCAGCATTGGGATTCATTCATGTTGTTTCATAGATCAATAGTTGATTCATTTTCATTCTTGATATGGAAATATAAATATTTTTCTGTCTATTCACCTGTTGAATTCAAGTCCCTGGAGTTCCATTTATATTTTTTTCAGTCTTTGTTGTTGTTGTTCAGATTATACAATTTTTTAAATACATATTTTTTAGTCATGGGTGGACACAACAACTTTATTTGTTTGTATTGTTTTATGTGGTGCTGAGGATCAAACCCAGTGCTTCAGGCATGCTAGGTGAGCACTCTACCACCGAGCCACAACCCCAGCCCCAGATTATATAGTTTTTATTGATCATCTTCAGGTCACTGGCTCTTTAATCTTCTTTCTGCTACTGAAACCATCTTGTGATTTGTTTCTGTCATATATTGTATCTTCTCATTTCTAAAATTCTCACTTGGTTCTTCTTTTATAATTTCTATTTCTCTGCTAAGACTTACATTTTCATTGAATTCAGGTGTTTCCTTTTACTTTATGAAGCATAGTTACGATAGTTGCATTAGAGTCTGTATTTTAACTTCTGGGTCTTTCGGTTTCCATCTATTATCTTTCCTCTTGAGAATGTCATATTTCCTTGTTTTTGTTTTCACAGAGAGAGAGAGAATTTTTAATATTTATTTTTTAGTTTTCGGTGGACACAACGTCTTTATTTTATTTTTATGTGGTGCTGAGGATCAAACCCAGTGCCCCGCAGATGCCAGGCGAGCATGTTACCGCTTGAGCCACATCCCCAATCCTCCTTGGTTATTTTTTTTGAATAATTTTGGATTGCATTCTAGGTATTGTGAGTGTTATGTTATATTAACACTAGGTCCTGATCTAAATTCTGGAGAATATTGATGTATTTATCTTAGCAGGTAAACAACTGCCTGATACTAAGTTCTATCTCATTTATCTTTGTTGACTTGGATCTGTCCTGGTTCGAAGACAAGTCTGAGATTGTATACATAATTCAAATCCAGCTCAGTTCTCCAAGCCTTTCCTACACTGTTAAGGGTGTGTTCAGTGTTTTCTATTATGCAGGGTTTAGACCTAGACTTGAGTATTCTAATCTCCGGTTCACTTCTTAAAAACTTTACTGTACTGGTTTGAATCTGAACTGCATGCGTAAGGGCAAGAGTTATTCTTAGACTAATAGTTGTTCATATATAGAGTTAAAGTATTTCCTTCTATACTTTCTCCCCTCCTGGATTTCCTACATACTCTTTAACCCAAAATTACTTGGTTTTTCCCCATCCCCTTTTTTCTGGTCCTTTCACTGAATTGGCAGGACATCTATTGGAGTTTAGGCACACATTCCACTATGATTCTCTTGGAGTGATTCCTACCCTTGGGGCAAACATAGAAAAAAAATAAAGCTAAACTTTTCCCCATGCAGGTTGACCCACTTCCACAGTCTTACCTGTTTTATTTATTTTTCAGAGTACTCAGGCAGTTGTCCTGGTTTCAGAGGTTTTTGTTGTAATCAGTAGGACTGTGGTGTGTTTTTTACTTGCCATATCAATGGAAAACCTTGTGTTTTGTTGTTTGTAATTAATCCTGCATTTTCTGCTCCATTACAGTTTACTGAAAAATAACTAGAAAAAATTACTGGAAGTTAAATAATATTCTAAGAGGGTGCTGCTTATAACTTTGCCAAGGATAATGAATAGCACATAGAAGTATTTGACTTTATCCAGTGTAATAGAAAGCATTGATGACATAGTAGTGTGTTAGGAAGGTAATAAGATAATTTCATAATTTGTAACTAGTGGGCAGCAGATTTTCTTCAGTGAATGAGGATCAATAAATAGATGATGAGCATATTATTTGCAAAAGAAAGGAGTTTTCCTCAAAGTGTTTAGGATACCACTTTTTTTTAATTATATTAAAGAACCTTCAAAATAATAAGTAATAGCACAGACACACAATGCAATTGAATTTTACTCAATTTTCAAATTTTAATATCAGTAGTAAAATCTGCATTTGACACTTTACTATATTTTATTAACTAATTTACTTATTTATAAGTTTTTTAATTCCATGTAAGATAACTGCTTCGATTACACATGATCATTTCTTTAATATTTCCTATACTCTTTTTTAAAAATCAAGTATGAGCTTTTCTAAACTTTTTTTTTTTTAATCAACTCACAGATACCACCAGAGCAAGAAGAAGCCAGGAGAGTGATGGTGTTGAATATATTTTCATTTCCAAACATTTGTTTGAGACAGATGTACAAAATAACAAGTATGTGAAAATTTTGGCTAGTTTTATATGACTATTGTTTTTAAGCATATTCCTATATATCCAGCCTGTATATCCACTTGAAAATGTATTTTACTTACCACAGTATTATTTGAAGCCTATATAAAATGACAATTCAGTTATTAATTTTTACCAATATTTACCCCTTTTTAATAACTAGAACTGTTACATTTCTGTTAAGTTAAACACATAGGTATTATTTTGCAGTATGAGGGAAGGTGACTGGTGTCTTATTGTAACTTCTTTCCAGCCCACTGATTTAATCTTAACATGTAATTTGGGTGGAATTTTATTTTTTAAATTGATGAACAGCTGCTCACTATATCCCTAGTCCTACAATCTGTTCCACACACACACATTTCATTCTTACATTGACACTTCAAGAAATTGAAATAAGGTTAAGTTGTGCACATACCATCTCCTCTAGCGAGCTCTAAAATCCCACCCCCAACACTGCTTGGGTTTTCCATTTGCTTAAGCGTGACTATTTTAGGATGATATCAAAAGCAATGTGTGTTTTAATGCAGGATTGTGGGATTTTATTGAAACATTGAAATGCTTTCTTCGCATTTGGCGCAATGATTGTGTTTTTATAGCACATAATCGGCTGCCCTGATTCCATTAGCCACCACCCAGCTCCTGTAGTTCTGAAGCTAAGCTTGGTTACTCTGTAGTATGCAATGAAATTTCAGTAGTTTCTATTGTTTGGCTGATTCTTGGTTTTATTGCATTGCATTAGTTCTGAAAAAGGGGTGATGGAAAACATTAGAGCTCTACTGGACTGAAGTACTTTTTTTTCTGCTTAAGTGTAACACAAGCAAGTGTTACTGATTTGAAAATGTAGAATAGAAGATTTTTTAAAATTGACATTCTGAAGTAGTTGGCCCTATTTATTCTATTAAACATGGTAAAAAATTAAATGTTAACAAAAACGTCTTTTACCTATGAATTATATATCTTGCCACCTATGAATTTAATTCACAAATGATTCTGATGAGCCTCTAATTTTCCACAGGTTTATTGAATATGGTGAATATAAGAACAACTACTATGGCACAAGTATAGACTCAGTTCGATCTGTCCTAGCTAAAAACAAAGTTTGTTTGTTGGATGTTCAGCCTCATGTAAGTAAACAGTGAATATCTATAATATTGATAATTGTTTCAGGCTATAAAGAAACTGATTAGAATATTGTATATTTAAACCTTGTTTAAATACATGCTCATTGTAAACATATCTTTGATATTGATATTAATCTTGAATAAAGAAGAGTAGTAATTTTTAAAAAAAAGAAATATTCAGAACACTTGCAACCCATGTACTCTACTGCACTTCATGTGAGCATTTTGGTATAAGGTAAATATAAAGTCTACTCATATCAGTGTAATTTGATATATCTTTGGTGGGGGTGGGGGAAGCCCACAATATAATTAGGAAACAGGAGTGGAGGGAGCTCAAAGATCTGTGTTTGTAACTCTCATTTATTTCCAGTCAAGTTCAATGACTTTTAAATATTTCTGTGTATTTCATATTTTTAAAGAATACATTATTACACATATGATGTATTTTTTCTAACCATACCATTTATTTTTATTTTTTTTAGTCACACATGACAGCAGAATGTATTTTGACACATAATACATACATGGATTGTACATACATCAATCATATTGTCTATTCTATTCTGCTGCCCTTCCTATCCTCCCTACTCCTCCCCTCCTATCCCATCCTTTCTCTCTATCCAATCTAATGTGACACACTTTTTTTTTCTTTTTCTCATTACAACATCATATATGTATTCTGTATAACAACGAGGTTCTCCTTCCATCTTCCATGTGATGTATTTTTATGTTATGTATTATTCTAAGTGTTTATCATTTTTAACAGTGGACATTTGGTTCTCAATCCTCTGTCTTTGATTTGGGTCATGTAAATGTCCTAGAAACCTAAAACCCCTGCCGGAGCTATGAGACTTTTTCCAGGAATTGTGCTGGACAAGATCCCTTTAACAGTTGATCTTTGTCACCCTGGGGTTTTTGTTTTGTTTTGTTTTGTGTTTTGGTTTCTTTTTTCTTTTTGTACTGGGGATTGAACCTAGGAGCACTTAACCACTGATCCATATCTCCAGCCCTTTTTTTGTATTTTATTTAGAGACAGGGTCTTGCAGAATTACTAAGGAACTCACTAAGTTTGCTGAGGTTGGCTTTGAACTTGTGATCCACCTGTCTCAGCCTCCCAAGCCACTGGGATTACAGGCCTGTGCTGCCTCACCCAGCACCTGGGAATTCCAGACTGAGGATGCCAATGGATGAAGCCATTCACTTCCTTGTCAAATCATATATGTTCCCACTGATGCCAAACCCATAACATTTTCCTGGTCCTCCAGGGGCCCTAGATTGTCCTTCTACCAATGGTGGTACCCTGAGGCACATAGCCTCCACTGGATCTGTTTATTCCTGGACCCTCACAGTGCAGTTTCTGCCTCTCCTCCTAGTGCCTGTAGCACCCCTCTGTCCCCTGCCACCTGCACTACCCCCACTCCCCACACTCCCTCTGCTGCCCACACATAGCCCATCTGCCTATCATTTATATTCATATTTTGGAAGGATCTGACACACAGTTCAAGAACATTCCTCAGCCCTTACCCTTCTGTCGGTTACCCTTGATGATAGGTGAGTCCCCAGAAGCAGAGTATAAATAACGTAAGACCCTTGATGAGGGAATGCTGGTGCCATCACAGACAGCAGGGGCCGCCCTTATCACTCCCTCTGAGGGGCAGGTGAAGGCCAAGGACTCCTGCTTGAGATCAGGAGAGGGCCATAGGGATGGTCAGGTGACTTATTATATTATTAGTACTGTTATTATAATTTACCCCGTCACATCTTTTTGGTATTTGCTCTAAAAGCCAGTTTTGTGGTGTTCGTAGCTACTTGTGTTCAACATTTATGATGATGTATTTCAGACATTTTTAAATGAAATTTGCATTTTCCAGCTTCTTTAGAGAGGAACATTTGTCACCTTCAATTGTTAATAACTGATTGAATAATACATCAAAAGACCGACTGACCTTAATTAGAGAATAAGTTTAGAAATAAGTTAAGAAATTGAAATATTTCATGAGGTTATGAAGAAATACAAGAAAAAAATTCTTTTCTTCCTTGTAGACAGTGAAACATTTAAGGACCCTAGAATTTAAGCCCTATGTGATATTTATAAAACCACCATCAATAGAGCGTTTGAGAGAGACAAGGAAAAATGCAAAGATTATTTCAAGCAGAGATGACCAGGGTGCTGCAAAGCCCTTTACGGTGAGTACCAAGATATTAGTGATGGTATCTAAGCAGTGCATAAAAGCACATGCATCTGTGGCTACTAAGGAAGGCTATTAAAGACCAAGCTGTGATTCAAAAATTTGTAAAAGGTAGAATTGTCTTTACGTACATATTTTGAACCATTGCACTATTAATTTCTTTTTGTAATTCTGTGAATGCAGCTTCATATTAATGTAAAACTATTTTTGTATGTTATTATATGTATATATTAGATTTTTCTAGGCCAAGCATTTATTAAAATTAGGCTAATTATTTTTCAGATTAGCCTTACATTTAAAGGTAAAAGTACCCAAATCAGTTACTGCTCTTTCTTAATAGTCTAAATGAAAAACGTAATAACTTCCTTTTTCTCCTGGTATCATATTTAGCACTATAAAAAGAAAAGGCACCATTTGAGGAGAAGACTAGTAGACTGTTATTTTCTAACAGTGGTATTCGTATTTCCTAGGAGTGTTATTGGAAATAGTGACTGTGATATGTCAATGGTTATGTTGACTTCTGTCAAGTCTTTTTATTGGTTTTGTTTTCAATCTTATCAAGATAATGTATTCTACCTTTGGATCAAAATAAGTAAAGAATTTAAATGTTAAGAACACCCCCCTTCTATTTAACTTTAGTCTCTGTTAATCTGTGTACTTTTAATTGTGATTACAAATACAGATTATGTTTATGATTCACAACATTTGATCTTTTTTTCAAAATGCTAACAGTATCTATCTATGCTGAGTAGATGTTAACATATGATATTAGTTACTCAAGGTTCTTGATTAACACTAACATTAAATTTTCTATTGGGAAATCATAGGTGACATTGTAATGTGGATTCTTAAATTATTTCAATATGTGTAATATGAAGAATTATTATCTTGTTATAAATTTAAAGTTTCTTGGTGAAGATAAATGATAATATGTTCTTGGGATTTGTCTCACTAACCTTTATGTATATACTTACGTAGCCTTAAGTTTTATAGCCAGCTAAAATAACTTCCTGATGTCAAAAAATGTGGCCATGTAAGGCTCTTGAAGCACTTCGAATGAGCCAAAAGAGGGATATAGTAACTATTCTTTTATAACGTATCCAACCATGAAAATGTTTGTGTTGTAAATTCCTTCCTATGCATAAACATAAATAATGCCACAAACCAATGCAATGAGTCAGCAGTTCTTTTCCCCAAGTAGCTATTTTAATAACCACATAACCATGTAATGATAAGTTAGTGACTATATATCCTGAAATTTAGTTAAGGTGGGAGTTTTGGATCTTCTCAGAGGAGTTTAGTTATAAGCAGATTAGACAAAAGAATATTAGAGGTTATGACATCTGAAGAACTAGTGGTTAAAGAAGGTAATTTTTATTGTTGGATGAGGTGAAAGGCTAAACCCAGAACAGTATTAGGTAAGGATACTAATGCTAAAAACAGTATGAGGTAAGAACTGTAGAATGTTTACATTGGTGTGAAATGATGTAAGTGCCTGGTTAACCAATTTTTTAAAAAATACTTTCTTTTGTAGGAAGAAGACTTTCAAGAAATGATTAAATCTGCACAGATAATGGAAAGTCAATATGGTCATCTTTTTGACAAAATTATAATAAATGATGATCTCACTGTGGCATTTAATGAGCTCAAAACAACTTTTGACAAATTAGAGACAGATACCCATTGGGTACCAGTGAGCTGGTTACATTCATAATTACAGGAAATTTCCATACTTGTGTGTGTATGTGTTGTTTTGTTTTTAATAGAATGCATAATTAAATCAGTTGCCATTTTGGTAGTAGAGTTTTTTAATTATATCACTATCATAGATGTATAATCTTTGTAAAAATTGAATAGTGGTTTAGTTTGTATCTTTTCACGGCCTTATTTGAAATACATGTGACTCTAAAATCTAAGAATCCATCCTTTCTCAGTACTATATTATGAGCAAAACTTTGGACCTTCCAGCTGTCTTTACTATGTCTGTATCTGCAACATGAGGTTGAATTTTTTAAAGAGATATAGCTAGAGACAAAATAGATAGACGTTCTGTACTCCAGCTGGTCCCAGATGTGGCCACTGCCATTCAATCTGTATGTCCGTAGTTGAAGGCATTAACTGAACAGTTTCAAGAACCTCTACAGACATGTCAGCTCTGAATTTTCACATGGGTCACCATGACTTAACTGGGCTGGCAGTAAGACATAGTCTTCTTACTACTTTAAGAGTGCAAACTTTTTCTTATGTCTACAAAATACATTCACAGTGTGTACATTTTAAAATCTTAGAGGCGTAACTGAAAATTTACCTTGAGTGAGTGACCTCATATTATAATTTTAGAGTAGTCCTTACGAGTATGTATCAGTGACATAACATGTAAGAAGGGAAAACAGAGTTTTTTTGTTTTTGTTTTTAATACAGGGGTCTCTCTCTATAACCCAGGCTGGCCTAGAATTTGCCATCCTCCTGCCTCACACCCCCAAGTAGCTGGGATTACAGGTGTGTGCCACTACACCTGGCACATACAGTAGACTTTTAAAAATTATTGTAAATATAACTCATAATCTTTCCGTATGGTGTTAAGAGTGGGGAAGAAATAATTATAAAGGATAGTTTTATTTGTAAATTCTCAGAAGACATTGCTGGAGTCACCAAAAAGGTATTTTGAGAAGGCTTTGTATTTTCCCAATAAATCATAAAAATGTTATTCCTATTCTAAACTATGTAAAATATGTTTTATATGTTAGTGATACAGTTAAAAAATGATCATTTTTCTAATTTGTGCAGTTGATCACCATATATGTAAATTGTGCTCTGTTTTAGAAAACATTTTATGTAATGTAACTTTTGTCACCAGATGATTCTGAACACTGGCCATAACCTAAAGAAGTATAAGAAGGGCTGGGGAGTAGCTCAGAGGTACAGCACTTGGCTAGCATGCACAATGCCTTGGGTTTGATCCCCAGCACCACAAATAATAATATTAATAATAAAAGAAGAAGAAGTAGTAAAAGAAAGACCCTTATATTGTAAAATATTTAGATGGTATCTCTCGTCTTTCTTTGGTACTATTGATCTTCAGAAAGTGAATTATATAATTCAAAATACTACAAATGTCTATAAGTTCTGTAAGAGAACGTGTCCTGCTATTCTTGCATGTAGAAAGATCTTGCCAATCAAAACTCACTGCATCTACGATTTTCATACAAAAGAATTATTTTTGTCACTTTGTAAAGAATTTAGATGTCACATTTAAAAATATAGAATGTACTAAAATTTTATATATTTATGAAATATTTGAAAGGCATATTTTTTTAATTATCAAATGGGGCTCTCCATAAAATAAATTGACTATATGTAAAGATGTCATAAGTTAAAATAGTAGTTTTATAGATCAAGGTCAACATTCCATGTAAATATTTGACCTTTACACAGATAGATTCACAAGTACATTATATATACACTGCACGTTTGGTAGCATTCATCACTGGATTTATTTCAGACATGTCTAATTACATACTAGAAACAGGAACAAAAACTACTTCAACGGCCCTGATACATAGTCACATCTGAAGTAGTCATATATTCAGACTAAATCGTATTTAACAATATAAACCGAGTGAGTTCTAAATTTATTAAATAGCAAGCCATTTCACTTAGAAAAAAATGAAGGAAAGGTTACCAGATCTCATATTGTAGCCATTCTTAAAGTTATATGGCTTCTCTAAGAGAAGTGCAAGTCTGGTTTGGGTTGAAAGCATGGAATCATGCTTTGAACATTGGCTAAAATTTCCAGTGAAATGAGACTTCTTATAAAAAGAATGGTGGGAAATGTATAATAGTATAGGCAATCTTCTGAATAATTTATTCAGCCCTATTTCTTTACTCTGAAATATCTACATTGTTTTTTTCCTGCATTTCCAGATAAATGCCTCAGTTCATTACTTTAGGGATAGAGATAGTGGAGGGTAGTGGAAACAGTCCTTCCAGATGGTGGTGGTGATGGCTACATTCTGAAACTACAACTCTACAGACCTTTGTCCTTTTTTAGACCAGAACTGAAAAAAAGTTTTTAAAATAATGAAAAGAAGGGCAATTTGAAAAATCAGGTAGTATACATAGCCTTATAAGTGGTGTTTGTGGGTGCTTAGAGATTGGGTTAAAATTTAATAAGGCAGGCCAGCTCCAAGGACTTGTTGATAACTGTAGCATAATTGGCCTGGATTCTGTCCTCCACCCTCATCCACCATTGCCCCTCAGGAAAAGAGTACTATACTCCCAACATGGAATGTCAGCCATGATTTGACAGAAGGGGATAATTAATTTTCAACTGTGTTAAAATCCAGAACCAAGAAGGAAATTCTTTTGTCTCATGATTGACAAATTAGTTAAAAATAAAAAAGGTGCAATTGAAATACAAGTTTTGTTATGGTTTTACTGGTCAGTATAGAAATTCTTAGGCTGACATTTCTTGTATTTAGTAATGATTGAATGTATCTAAATCTGACAAACTGTAAACTCAGATTTATGAAAATATGTTGTTAAAATATTCCTGAAGATAGACTTTTATTATTTATTTTCTTTTGGATAAGAAAGGACAATGGAAAGCCCTTGGTTTTAATAAAGTATCTGTAAACAGTATGCGTGCTTGAAAAATCTTTTTGCGCTTGAATATTCAATTTATACTGTTTTCCATGGTAGGACAAATTCTTTTCTGCTGTGATATGAAGTGATTTATTTCAACTTGGCATGTCTAAAATTAAGTTTTCTGTTTTTTCAAACAATACTTTTATCAAAGTTGTTGGAGTCACCAGATTCACTAGTCTTTCTCTTACCCATAAGTACCACAGCATAAAGATGTGGAGAGAGAGAGTGGTTTGGATGACCCAGGACCATCCATGATGGGAACACTCTTCTGCTTCCCCACTTCCTTTCCCCCACCGCATCAGGACTGTTACATCTTCTTCCTGACCCAGTTATGCAAAACTGAACTTATTTAGCTACACCTATAAGAACACACTATCTTCTCTTATACAGGCAAATATTGTTCTTGCTGCAATAGTTCAAGCCCTGCTTCCACATGATTTTATAATGAAGTACCAAATAAAAGTTGCATTGCAACTTTGGGCTCAGCCTGAAAAACTTTGCAAGACCCTGTCTCTAAATAAATTTTAAAAAGGAATAGGAATGAAACTTGGTTGTAGAACACTTGCTTAGCATGCATGAGGACCTGGGTTCAATCCCCAGTTTTGTTGAGAAGCAAGGATGTATATTTTTTCATATATATTTTATGTGTAATTCATTTATAAATATGTATGAATGAACTTGTGATCTGAAGCCAGAATTCTTGAGCTGAAATTCTGGTTTTTGCCTGTTACCAGTGTTGCAACCTTGGGAATGAAAAAAAAAAAAAAAAAAACATCAAATGTCTCTGGTCTTTATTTTCTCATCAGGAAAATATAGATAATAAATAGATATTTCCTCATAGGATTATTGTAGGCATCAAATGACAGAATCCATGTTAAGCATTTAGAGCCAAATCTGGAATTGAAGCACTCAATAATTGTGAGCTCATATTTTTTATAATGGTCTTTATCACATCACACAATTTAAAAATGGGTATGTAAGTATTCTTAATCACACTAAACTCCCTCATTATAATAGTGAACTCATTAGAAGTTCCTAATAATTTCTATTATAACTTTATTTTTTTAAATTCCATTGCTTCCCACCAAACATAGGAACTAATTGGGCAATACCCAAAAGAAAACCAAGTCAAATTTTATTTTTAAACACAGTATGATGCAATATGCTTGATAATAGTTTGAAAGAAATACCTCTTGTTTCATTGCTCTTTCTTCTGCTGCCACCTTCCTCAGTGTTTGCTTAGTTACATAAGCTTCTGGAAGCTATTTTTTAGAAGAGTTATCTTAGAGACCTACATTAGCCTGATCAAATTGCACTGTGTTAATCTTGGAAGGTCTGTGTGATTTCAATGCACTATATCATTTAATTCTCACCGTGATCTTATATGGATGATCTATTATCTTCATATTTGATAGATGAGAGACCTGAGGGCTTCAGTACTGTGCCCAAGGCCACATAGGAGATGAGTAGTAGAATCAGGATTTGAATCAGTGTCCGGCTTCGTCCATCTCCATGAGATTGTCACTCAATTGTGCTTCTCTGTTGCTAGAACTTGAGATAAAGCTGGAAACTTGTGTAAGAGTTGAATAATTAGGAGAGCAATCATGCATCTTTGCTTTTGAATGCACGTGCCTAATAGTTTTCTCAGAACACCATTGCTTTGATCAGATATACGTTAAAGTATCTATGCCTGTCTGAGTGGGTTAATCACAACCAGTGGCTATGATCAGAAGCATACAAAAATATGAACTCATTTGCTCTAAGTACTTTACATAGTAGACAATTGTTTGTTTAGTCTCAGTCCCAGTCCTTAGTGATGATTCATGATTTGTAAGTCAATCAATCTCCTATGGAGATTGATCTGGGCTGGTCATGCTACCAGCTCCAGATAATGCCTTGTCTGTTGGAGGAGAAAGACACATTTCTCTGATTTAAACAACTGCATGAAGTGAAAATACTTCATGTTCCTGCCCCCATCCTTCCTGCTTGAGATGCCTTGGTCATGTTGTGATGCTTGTTAATAGGACAGCCATAATTTTACCCCTATGCTAGAGAGGATGGTAAAGCCTATCATCTGAGGATGATTGAATAGAAAAAGAAAAATCCTAAATCCATAAAACTATTGAGCTGCAGAATCAATCCAAAGAATTCATTTCTGTAATTGTTGAAGAAAAAAATGTTATGATGGATTAAGTCACTGTTGGGTTTTTTGTTTGTTTTTCTTGCTGCTGAAAACACACAAAAGTAGTATCCATGAGCAATGTAGACCACTCTCAATATCTGCTTTCACTTACCAAGCTTGTCACATGCCCTCCCTGGATATAATTATTGAATCTTAAAACATCCTGGAACCTGTAGGGGGAACTAAAGCAAGAGACTGCATTCAAAATGTGTTTTTCTTGGGTTTTACTATTTTTTTTCCTGTACAACATGGATGGGAAACCTTAAAATTCAAGTTAGAGCAAATTTGTTCTTCAGTGTTTGGACTTATAAATTTATCATGGTTTTGTTCTAATTTTATCAGTTGCTCAAAATATTATATAAACTAAAAGGCTGACCAAACACTACCCGAGTCTGCCATTTTGAAAGAAATAATACCTGTGTCATTTTTAATCTGACTTGGGCAATAATAATGTGAAAAGTTTCCATTCATTGAGCCTTTGCTCTAAACTCGGCACCTTACTGATTAATACATGTAAGCTGTTTATACACATCCACCTAAATATAGAAAAGCTCTAAATAGAAACATATTTAGATAATTCTAAGAACTATGGCTACAAAATGAAACAATTCCTGTAAATGTTAAAGCTGGATATAAAAATAGGTAAATATTAGAAATCTAGAAGATACCCAAATAACAGGTTGGAAGAGGGAAGCAATACTGAATCACTGTTTCTTAAGATTTTGGAAGCAATCACCCTTGGAACTAGGAGAATCAGAGAGGATCCCTAAAGTGAGGTAATGGAAACAAGACCATGTGTATCCTTACTACAATTTTAAATGGCATAAATTCATGTATTTTGAGACAACTTGAAAAGTTGCACCACATCAAGAAATGAAACTAGCCATTTGCTTCTAAAAGAGATTTCAAGTTAACAGAATTGGTGACAATATGAAACAGAGAGGATATTAATAATATCAGCATTGAGTTCAGTGTTCACTAATTGGGTCAAAAAGTCAATCTTCAGTAATCAATGGTGTAAGCCGTAAAAAGAAGAGCATTGAAGACGTTAAGTAAAAACTCATAAGCAACCAATAAAGCCACATTACTTGTTAATCCGTAAAATGTTCTCATAGATCTTGAACAGAAATGGTTATGAAGGGTCTTAGTTCCTCAGGTTGATCTCATAGGTGTGGAAAGACTATTTTGTCCCAAAAACTGTGATTACACTATATTCAAGAGTTTCATTGAGCATTTACAAAATGTAATCCTAAAGTAGGCCACTAGGAAAGACTCATTAAGTTCCAAATTATTTACCTCAAATTACATTTTCTGACCATGATCCAATAGAACTAGAAATGAAGGAACAACAACCATAAAGACCTAGAAAGAATTTTTTTTCAATTTTAAGATATTTTGGTCAATGAGGAAACAAAAATGAAATTGCAGATTATCTAGAAAATAATGAAACTAACAGTCTGTGGAATAGGACTAAAACTGAGCTCAGGAAAATTTGTCACTTTTAAAACTTATAAAAAATAAAAATAAACATTGGCTCAAAGAACTCGGAAAAGAATAACATGAGAAGTATTTTGGCTACGTTATTATATACACTGAATTTTCCAGGAATGCACTACCATGTAAATCAAAGGAAGATTATGCTTTTTTTTTTTTTTTTTTAGGACTTTACCTAGAGCTTTTCAAATTTTGGAACATCATTTCACTAATGACCATGCCACTGGAGGTGTTTGGGTCTTTAATAGTGCACATCTGTACCAGACTGACAGTGGCATACACAATGTCTTCCTGCATTTGATTACTGTTGCCTGCCAGGGAAGTGCAAGCCAAAATATATATTATTTTTTTCAATATTTTCCTTTTATTTTTCCCCTTCCATTGCAATAGAGTTTCTTTTAATTATGCAGATTACAGTATCTGTGGATTTCATTTCAGGATAGAAAAAAAAAGGGATCTTACAAAATTCTCTACCGGGTATAATAGAGTATCACTGCTTAAGATGCAGGGTCATTTAAGCCCCACCTATTTCACACACTAAAACTTGTTTGTTAGCTTTGCATTTACTATTACAAAATGCTTAAGAAAATCAATAGAAATAAGGGTTTATTTTGGCTTACAATTTTAGAGGGTTTCAATTCATAGTCCTTTGGTCCCTTGGTTTTGGGCCTCTGGTGAGGCAGCACATGATGGCAGGAGCACATGGCAGAGGAAGCTGTTCAGATCAGGACAGCCAGAAAGCAGAGAGGGAGAAGGAGACCAGCATACAACAATCCCCTTCTAACACACATCCCCAGTGAAAACCTCCCACAAGGCTCCATCTCATAAAGGTTTCCATTACCATTCATTGGCCAAGCTGGGAACTTGACCTTTAACACCTGGGCCTTTGTAGGGGACATCAAGATCCAAACTATAGCAGAGCTTCACTGCCCTTCCTATTTTAATACGATATTTTATGTGATTAATATGGAATAGCATAAATAGTATACTCAGATAATTCTGCTACAAACAGATGATGAAGAACAAAATGCCTTTAAAGTTATTCTCAAAAAATATCTAATAGGATTGAATAAAACAATGGACATTACTATAGACCTAAATATTTAAGCTAAAAGAGCAAGCTGACGTAGAGTCTCCTGGAACATAATTTAGCAAGGGTAAGGAATGGAAAGTGTGGATAATAGATCCAAAAGATTGAACTTCCACCTAATATGATTTCCCATAAGAAGAAAAAGTAAGCTAATGATGTGAAATAATAATAGAATAAGTTTGAATAAATAAATAAATAAAATTGAAGATATATCTTCAGATTTACATAAAATCCCCATTCAATGGCCTACCAAAATGTTATAAAAAGGTCCAGATACTTCCTAAAATTTTTGAACTCTGGAAAAAAGAATTCTATAATGAGAGAGAGAATGCACTCCTTAGATAACAGCATTAATCTGTTCATGAGGGGAGACTTCCTAAACTCTTTTAAGGACCTACTTCCCAATACTATTAAGTGAATTTTAACTTGAGTTTTGGAGGAAACAAACATTCAAACCATAGCAATAGGTATTTGGTATTATGTATACTTTTCTTGTATTCGAGATCTTCATTTCCAATGGAATTGAATGTCTTCCCTCTTGATTAACTCTCACATGAAACATGGCCACCAGCACCTATGAGTCATATCTCAAAAATGTCTCCTAACCCACTCCAGGGACCAATTCTAATTGGACCTATTCTAATATCTCTCAACTGATCCCTGTTCGGCACTTCAACACCCTGGGGTAATTCATCCTCAATATTTCTGGCTTGCTTGATTTTCTAAAACATAAATTTGTGACACACTCTTGCTTGAATTCCTACAGTGTCTTAAATAATAAAAAATGGGCAAGAGATTTGAACACTTTACAAAAGAAAATAAATGTCTCATAAGCATATAAAAAGATGTTCTACCTCATTAGTCAAAAGAGAAATGGAAATGGAAACCACAATGAAATACCACTATACACCAATTAGGTTGACTAAAATGTTAAGTTTTGACAAGGCTGTAAAGCAATTGAAATTCTCTTACTTTGCCGAAGGGGAGGAAAATAGTGCAGCCACCTTGAAAAACAATTTTGCAGTTTCTTAAACATCCTTCTACCATGTAATACAATCAATCCATTCCTAAATATTTACCAAAAACACATGGAAGGCTATGGTCACATAAAATCTTACACACAAACATTGGTATTGGTATTATATGTAATGGCTCCAAACTGGGAGCAACCTAAATGTCTATCAACAGGTGGAAGGATAAACAAATTATAATACAGCCATACAATGGAATAGAACTCCACAGTAAAAAGGAATAAAATACAACAATATGGATAACATACAACAATATGGATGAATCTCAAAATCATGTTGAATTTATAGAAAATTATAAAAAATGCAAAGCAATCTGTAATGACACAGCAGATTACCAGGGTATGTATGCAATAGGGGATAGGAACAAAGCACAAAGAAACTTCAGGGAAGTGGACATGTTTCTTATTTAAATTATGTTAATGACTTGAAAGATAACTTGTCAAAATGGATCAAGTTTTACACTATAAAATTGTGTAGTTTCTTGTACTTAATTTTTTAAATTAACTTATTTATTTTAATTAGGTATATATGACAGCAGAATGGATTTTGATTCACTGTACACAATTGCCAGCACAATTTTTCAATTCTCTGGTTGTACATAATATAGTGTTGCACCATATGTGCAATCATACATGTACCTAGGGTAATGATGTCCATCTCAATCCACCATTTTTCCTGCCCCCACAAGCCCTCCCCACCACTTCCTCCCCTTTGCCCAAAGTTCCTCCATTTTTCCCATGCCCCACCCCACTCCATAGATCAGCATCCACTTATCAGAGAGAACATTTGGCCTTTGGTTTTTTCGGATTGGCTTACTTCTCTTAGCATGATATTCTTCAACTCCATTCATTTGCTTGAAAATGCCATAATTTTATTCTTTTAATGATGAGTAGTATTCCATTGTGTATATACACCACAGTTTCTTTATCCATTCATCTATTGAAGGTCATCTAGGTTGCTTCCACAGTTTAGCTATTGTGAATTCAACTGCTATGAACATTGATGTGGCTACATTAACTATAGTATGCTGATTTCAAGTCATTTGGGTATAGACTGAGGAGTGGAATATCTGTATCAAATGGTGGTTCCATCCCAAGTTTTCTAAGGAATCTCCATACTGCTTTCCAGAGTGGTTGCACCAATTTTCAGTCCCACCAGCAATGTTTGAGTGTACCTTTTTCCCCACATCCTCACTAACATTTATTGTTGTCTGTATTCTTGATTACTGCTTTTCTGACTGGGGTGAGACACAATCTTAGAGTAGTTTTGATTTGCATTTCTCTAATTACTAGAGATGTTTCATATATTTGTTGAACAAATGTATATCTTCTTCTGAGAAGTGTCTGTTCAGTTCCTTAGCCCATTTATTGATTGGATTGTTTGTTTTTTTTTGGGTGTTAAGTTTTTTGAGTTCTTTCTATATCCTGGAAATACATATCTGACATGCATGTGGTAAAAATTTGCTCCCCAAATGTAGGCTCTTTCTTCACCTCATTGATTGTTTCTTTTGTTGAGAAGAAGCTTTTTAGTTTGGGCCCATCCCATTTATTAATTCTTGATTTTATTTCTTGCTCTTTAGAAGTCTTGTTAAGGAAGTTGGTGCCTAATCCGACATGATGAAGATTTGGCCTACTTTTTCCTCTATTAGGCACAGAGTCTCTAGACTAATTCCTAGGTCCTTGATCCACTTTGAGTTGAGTTTTGTGCATGGTGAGAGATAGTTTAATTTCATTCTGTTGCACATGGATTTCCAGTTCTCCCAGTACCATTTGTTGAAGAGGCTATCTGTTTTTGGCACCTTTGGGTATACGAGATAACTATATTTGTGTGGGGTTTTCTCTGTATCTTCTATTCTGTACCATTGGTCTACATGTTTATTTTGGTGCCAATATCATGCTATTTTTGTTACTATAAGTTTGTCATATAGTTTAAGACCTGGTATTGTGATGCCTCCTGTGTCACTCTTCTTGCTAAGGATTTGGCTATTCTGGATCTCTTATTTTCCCAAATGAATTTTTTGATTGTTTTTTTCTATTTCTATGAGGAATGATGTTGGGATTTTGATTGGAATTGCACTGAATCTGTATAGCACTTTGGGTAGTGTGGCCATTTTGACAATATTAATTCTGCCTATCCAGGAGCATGGAAGATCTTTCCATCTTCTAAGGTCTTCTTAATTTCTTTTGTTAGTGTTCGTTAGTTTTCATTATAGAGGTCTTTAATCTCTTTTGTTGATTCCCAAGTATTTTTTTAAGCTATTGTGAATGGGGTAGTTTTCCTAATTTCTCTTCAGAGGATTCATCACTGATGTATAGAAATGCATTTGATTTATGGACATTGATTTTATATCCTGATACTTTGCGGAATTCATTCATTAATTCTAGAAGTTTTCTGGTGGAGTTTTTTGAATCCTCTAAGTATAGAATCATGTCATCAGCAAATAATGATAGTTTGAGTTCTGCTTTTCCTACTCATATTCTTTAATTTCCTTCATCTGTCTAATTATTCTGCCTAGAGTTTCATGGACTGTGTTTAATAGAAGTGGTGAAAGAGGGCATCCCTGTGTTGTTCCAGTTTTTAGAGAGAATTCTTCCAATTTTTCTCCATTTAGAATGATGTTGGCCTTGGGTTTAGCAAAGACAGCTTTTACAGTGTTGAGGTATGTTCCTACTATCCCTAGTTTTTCTAGTGTTTTGAACATGAAAGGGTGCTGTATTTTGTCAAACACTTTCTCTGTATCAATTGATATAATCATACAATTTTTATCTTTAAGTCTATTGATATGATGAATTATATTTATTGGTTTCCATATGTTGAACCAGGTTTGCATCCTTGAAATGAACCCCACTTGATCATGGTTCACTATTTTTTTGATATGTTTTTGTAAGCAATTTGCCAGAATTTTATTGAGGATTTTTGCATCCATGTACATAAAGGGTATTGGTCTGAAATTTTCTTTCCTTGATGTGTCTCTGCCTGGTTTTAGTATCAGGTTAATACTAGCTTCATAGAATGAGTTTGGAAGGGTTCCTTCCTTTTCTATTTCATGGAATAATTTGAGGAGTATTGGTATTAATTCTTCTTTGTAGGTTTTGTAGAACTCAGCTGTGAATCTGTCTGGTCCCGAGCTTTTCTTTGTTGGAAGGCTTTTGATGGCATCTTCTATTTCCTTGATTGAAATTGATCTGTTTAAATTGTATATGTCCTCTTGACTCAGTTTGGGTTGACTATATGCCTCTGGAAATTTGCCGGTGTCTTTGAGGTTTTCTATTTTACTGGAGTATAAATTTTCTAAATAGTTTCTAATTGTCTTCTGTATTTCAGTTGTGTCTGTCGTGATAATTCCTTTTTCATCACAAATTTATTAATCTGAGTTTTCTCCCTCCTTCTTTTCATTAGGGTGGCTAAGGGTTTGTCAGTTTTATTTATTTTTTCAAAGAATCAGCTTTTTATTTTGTCAATTTTTTTAATTGTTTCATTGATTTCCACCCTGATTTTAATTATTTCCTGTCTTCTACTACTTTTGGTGTTAGTTTGTTCTCTTTTTTTTAGGTCTTTTCAGATCATTTATTTGTTGACTTTTTCTTCTTTTAATGAATTAAATCCATGTAATGAACTTTCCTCTTAGCACTGCCTTCAGAATGTCACAGAGATTTTGATAAGTTGTATTGGAGTTCTTGTTTCTCTAAGAATTCTTTTTATCTCCTCCCTGATGTCTTCTGTATTCATGCATTATTCAATAGCATATTCAATAGACTCAATTCTTTAGTCTCCAGGTGTTGGAGTAGCTTCTCTTTTTAATTTTGTCATTGATTTCTAATTTTATTCCATTATGGTCAGATAGAACGCAAGGTAGTATCTCTATTTTTTTGCATTTGCTAAGACTTGTTTTGTGGCATAACATATGGTCTATTTGGGGAAGGATCCATGTGCTGTTGAGAAGAAACTGTATTTGCTAGTTGATGGATGGAATAATCTATATATGTCTGTTATGTCCAAATTATTGATTGTATTATTGATTTCTAGAGTTTCTTTTTGTGTGGAAGATCTATCCAGTTGTGAGAGAGGTGTATTAAAGTCACCCAGTATTATTTTGTTGTGGTCTATTTGGTTCTTGTATTTGAGAAGAATTTGTTTCACATTCAGAGACACCCCATTGTTTGGGGAATAGATATTTATGGTAGTTATGTCTTGTTGATGTATGAATCCTTTAAGCAGTATGAAATGTCTTTTTTTATCCCTTTCACTAACTCTGATTTGAAGTCCACTTTATCTGATATGAGGATGGAAACCCCTTCTTTTCACATGGTCCATGTGAGTAGTGTGTTTTTTCCCCACCTTTCACCTTCAGTCTGTGGATGAGTCTCTTAAAGGCAACATATTGTTGGGTCTTTTTTTTAAATTCAATTTGTCAGTCTATGTCTTTTAATTGATGAATTTAGGTCATTCACACTTAGGGTTATTTTTAAAATATGATTTGGGTTATTTTTTGAAATATGATTTGTATTTCTGGTCATTTCGGTTTATTTCTGGTTTTTAACTTGACTTAGTTTCTCCTTTGACTGGCCTTTCCTTTAATGTAGTTTCTTACTTTGCTGATTTTCATTGTTGTTTTTCATTTCCTCCTCCATATTTTCTTGAGGATGCTGTGAAGTGTGGGCTTTCTCACTGTAAATTCTTTTAACTTTTGTTTATCATGAAAGATTTTTATTTCACATCAAGTCTGAAGCTTAATTTGGCTGGATATAAGATTCTTGGTTGGCATTCATTTTCTTTCAGGGTTTGGTATATGTTATTCCAGGATCTCCTGACTTTGAGGGTCTGGGTTGAAAAATCTGCTGAGATACAAATTGGTCTCCCCCTGTATGATCTGATTCCTCTCTCTTGTAGCCTTTAAGATTTTATGCTTATTCTGTATGCTAAACATTTTCCTTATAATAAATCTTGGTGTAGATCTGTTGTAATTTTGTACATTTGATGTCCTGTAAGCCTCTTTATTTATATATAGTTGTAGATGGACTACATACTTTTTTTTTTATTTACTTATTTTTGTGTAGTGCGAGGATTGAACCCTGTGCCTCATATGTGTGAGGCAAGTGCTCTGCCACTGTGCCATAATCCCAGCCTCTGTAAGCCTCTTATATTTAATTTTCCAACTTATTCTGCATGTTTGAGAAATTTTCTGATATTATCTCTTTGAAGAGATTGTGCATTCCTTTCGTTTGAATCTCTGTGCCTTCCTCTATCCCAATAAATGTTAGGTTTGGTCTTTTGATGCTATCTCATAATTCTTGTATGTTCTGTTCATGGTTTCTTACCATCTTCACTGTGTGGTCCACTTTATTTTCAAGATTGTATATTTTGTCTTCATTATCTGAAATTCTGTCTTCCAAGTGATCTAGTCTGTTGGTGATGCTTTCAATTGAGTTTTTTATTTGGTTTATTGTTTCCTTCATTTCAAGGATTTCTCATTGATTTTTTTTTTCAGAATCTCTATCTATTTATTGAAGTAGTCTTTTGCTACCTGTATTTGTTCCCTTATCTCTTGTGGTGTGATTAGTGGTTGCCTGTATTTGGTCTCTTATCTCTTTGTTGAAGTGATCAATTTTTGCCCGTATTTGCTCATTTAGGCCATTCTTCAACTCACAGATCATTTTAATTATGTGCATTCTGAATTCCTTCTCTGACATTTCTTCAACTGCACTGTCCATGGGTTCTGTTATTAGAGTGTCCTGATTTGTTTGGGGCACTTTCCTCCCTTGTTTTTTCATGTTGTCTATGTGTCCTCCTTTCTTGCAGTGCAGATCTGAGGGATTATAGTTTCTACCCTATAATCTTGAAGTATCTGTGCAGATTATCTGTCTCACCTTGGTGTTGGGCTTCCAGACTTTATAGGTGACCTACGATGGATGCTACAACAACTACAGGTGGTGGTGGCAATAGCAGAGATAACTCGAGATAGCAGTAGGATGGATGCAAACTCTTTCAGAGATGGTGCTGAAAGTGTGGGCCTTACACTAGTTTGGGATGCCTGTTCCAAGATGCAGCTGCTTCTAGACCCTGTCTGATGTTGCAAGGTGGAGGCTACTGTGAGGGGAGGGCTATGGTGATGGCTGCAGTGTCCCAAAATGGAGGTGGGTTAGGCCTGGGCTCCCAGATGGGACAGTCCTGGGCCAGGTTCTGGGATCCAGCTTGAGTCTGCTGGTAGGCAGGGCAGACCTGGGCCCAACCTGGGCCTGGGCTCCCACAGGGGTGGAGGGGGAAGTCTTGGGCTGGGACTCTTATACTTAAATTTTACCTCAGTAAATTTGTTTCTAAAATTATATACAGGGCTGGGCATGGTGGTGCTTACCTGCAATCTCAGCGATTCAGGAGGCTGAGACTGGAGGATTGAAGAGATTATGCATTCCTTTCGTTTGAATCTTTGTGCCTTCCTCTATCCCAATAAATGTTAGGTTTGGTCTAAGTTCAAGGTGAGCCTCAGCAATTTAGTGAGGCCCTAAGCAACTTAGAGAGACCCAGTCTCAAAATAAAATAGAAAAAGGGACTGGGCACAGTGGTGCATGCCTGTAATCCCAGTGGCTCAGGAGGCTGAGGCAGGAGGATTGGGAGTTCAAAGCCAGGCCCAGCAAAAGGGAGGTACTAAGCAATTCAGTGAGACCCTGTCTCTAAATAAAATACAAAATAGGGCTAGAGATGTGGCTCAGTGGTTAAGTGCTCTTGAGTTCAATTCTGGGTGCAAAAAAAAAAAAAAAAAAAAAAAGGGTGGTGAGGTGATGGGGATTTGGTTCAGTGGTAAAGCACCCTGGGGTCCAATCCCCAGTACCAAAAAGAATTGATACAAATTCTGAAAGAAGAAAATAAAGAACACAAAGTAGAGAATTGGATCTCAAGCATCTACAGAATAAAACAAGACAAGACAATCAATCCTGTTATTAAAAATGTCTTTGTCTTGTATGATCTATTGTCTGCCTGGTCTTTGAGGCTCACCTGGATCCTTACATCTCCCAGCACCTCATACATGTATTCATTAGCACTGGTCAGGTCCCATTGTAATGATCTACCCTCAAGTTTATCTGCCTTTACCCCCATCTCTGCCAGATGCATGCAGAAAATGTTTAATTGTATTAGTTGCCTCTCTCTTCCCTGAAATGCCTGGCATTTGAATAATTCATGGGAAGGTGGAAGGAATCATGGAAATCTATTTAACTACACAAAGCAAGGACATTTGGTAGCCTGTATAGTTGATACTTTAGACGTATGGATATGTTTTGAAGGAGAAGGAAAATTACCCTGTAACTTTTCACATTGAGGTCTTCAGTTGATGGAAATATGCAAGGCCATTATCCCACAGACTGCCATTTCCTGCCATGAGGTAGAAATACCACTGTAATGAAAATGTGGGGCCAGGTTCTCGTAAGAATTAGAGAATAAAAACCTGGCCCTCAATTTTCAGGCACATTTTATAAACCATTATGAGTCAGAGGATATTCTTTAGAACTTTCAGATAGCTGAACAGAGCAAAATATTTTTATAAAGTATATTTCCTATTACCCTATGTTCCCTAAAGATCAGTTTCTTGTACCAGCTAATTTTTTCCAATAATTTCATATTCCTGGAAAAAAAAAGTACTATTTGGCTTCAGCCCTTATGAAGTAGGCTGATAGGAAATGTTCTTATAAAAAAAAAAAGTTACTTCAGATTGTTTTTCTCTTTAGCTTGGTAGTCAGGTATCTAAATATGAACTCATTTGCCCACCAAAACTTTTCCACCTTCTGTATTCTCCAGTTTAATTAATTAATGGTTCCAATATCCCTCTAATATGTCCTGATTGAATGCTCAGTCTCTCCTTATCACTCGGAGATGACCTCTAGGAGACCTGTTCTTTGGTGTACATTTGTTTCTAAAATTATATACAGGGCTGGGCATGGTGGTGCATACCTGTTCACTCCCAGTTATTCCACCAAACACTAATCTAAGTGCTGCTATGAAGGGATTTTAAAGGTAATTTAAGATTAAATTTGTAATTTAAGATTACAAATCAGTTGGCCTTAAAAAGAGATTATCTAGGGATAATCAGATAAGTCCTTAGAAGAGATCAGTCATTGGGTGAGGTGGCACATGCCTGTAATCCCAGGGGCTCTGGAGACAGAGGCAGGAGGATTCCAAGTTGAAAGCCAGCCTCAGCAACTTAGGGAGACTCTGTCTCAAAATAATAAAAAATAAATAAAAAGGACTGGGGATGTGACTCAGTAGTTAAGCACCACCGGGCTCTAGTCTTGGTATCAAAAATAAAAAATAAAAAAGAGCAAGAAAGAGTGATCAGGCTTTTTCCTGAGGAAAGAAATTCCAGGTGTGAGAGGGATTTCATGCGAGGGGATTCTCTATTGCTGGCTGTGAATATGGCGGGAGCCACAAGGCAAGGAAGGAATGCCAATGGCCACATGGAGCTGAGAGAAGACCCACTGACAGACAGAAAGCAAGGGTCTCCTGCAACTGCAAGGAACTGAGTTCTGCCAACAACAAGAGGAGCCTGGAAGAAGAGCTTCAGGTAAGATGAGCAGTCAACCCTGCCGAGACCTTGTATTTAGCCACATAAGACCCCAAGCAGAGAACTTGGCCTATGCCATCCCTAGATTTCTTACTTACAGAACTGGGAGCCCAAAATGAGTGTGGTTCTAAATGTGTTAGGAATGTGTTACACAGCAGGACACTTGCCCCCTAGAAACAGTTCAGTCACAAAATCCTTTCAGAAATCTGTTACCTCTGTCCTCCCCTCTCCACCTTTTCTTCTGCTGTCTTTTTTCAGAAGTTCATCACCTCTTTCCTCAACTAGTACAATGACCTTGAAGGTCCCTTTGAATGAGCATCTTCCTTTTCTGTTCAACTTTAATACTGTCTCTATCGAACTCGTGTCGCCTCCTCCTTGCTCAACTTGTGCCTTTGCCTGTTGGTACTCTTGATTTCTCATTTCTGTAGCAGGAAATCCACTAATAAGGATAGGTAGAGCAGACGTGTTCACTTCTTTTATGGAAGAAACATTACTCATTTCCTGCCATATGTTCAGTCTATGCTTGGGATGGGAACTGATGAGTGAGCTCGTAGAGTCTCTCACTTCAAGATCTCATATTGTAGAAGGAGAAATAGACACACAGATTAGGAATTATGAGATCAGACAGTCAGGGCCATAATAGAGATAGGCATAATGAGATGATGCTCAAAAGGGAGTCTGATCCTCTGAACAGAGGATAAAACATGGGGGAGAAGAGAAATGGGAAGTTAGAAAATTAGGTATTGTTGTAATTCAGGAGATATGAGCCAAATCAGTTATGTAAAAGGAGCCTGGGGATGAACGGCAGGAGCCAGAGGCATAAGCGAAATCATACAAGTGAGATACACACTATAGTAAAATACAGGCCTGAAGGATTACCAAAGCAAGGAGCTAAAGTCAGGGAGTAGTGAGAAGTAAATGAGAATGGAGGGGCAAGAGCTAAGATCAGGAAGGTCTTTTTATCATTAAGCCAGATGTTCAAATGCATGCATCATTGAGGTATGTGGGAAAATGCAGATTTCTAGGAACCAGCTGGAGATCGTCATTTGATAAGACTGATATAAGGTTCAATAGTTGGAGTTGTCACAGGCACCTTAGGTGGGCCAGACGCAGATGTTCCTTGGTTGATGATTTGAAAAACGGTGTCATCAGCAATGAGAAAGCAATCAAGAAATCTGAGCGTGCTGGAAGCCATGGAGTTGCGCTTTGCCATGCTTCTATAACAGAACTTCTGGAAGGGGCTTTGTGAGGGGCTTGATCTGGAGAGGAAAAAAGGGATCTGATCTCGTCTGTAGGGAATAGAACACTGATCCAAACTAGGGTAGAGGTGACAGAGATGGAAAGGAGAAGCCGGATTCTGAAAATCTTTGGTAGACAAAATCTGGAGAATGTGTGATTGCTTAGAAATAAGAGATATTGTGCTGTGAATGGATAATTATGAATGTAATGCACTCCACTATTGTCATGTATGTAACAAATTTTTTAAAAAAGAAATAAGAGATAAAGGAGAGGGAGAAGCTGAGTTTGTAGCAAGAATGTTGAATGAATAGTGCTGTCGCCAATCTAATAAGAAATACAGAAAGAAGGGGTTTTATTAGGTCAGCCTTGGCACACTGAATGTATATGCCTGCAGGACATCAATGTGATGTTCAATAGAAAGTTGGATGCACAAGTCTGAAAACTCAAAGGAAGCTCTGGCATGAATATCCAGATTCTGGAGTCGGCAGACCAAAAGTGCTAGTTAGGACTCAAGGGTTGTTGAGATCATCCATGGAGAGGATCTAGGAGGAAAACAACAAGGTGCTAAAGACAGAATCTCAGATACTACTAATTTTTACCAGGTACCCAGAGGAAAAGATGGTAGGAGCCAGTAACGAAAGAGCTAGAAGTGTGAAGAAAATAGGAAAGCAATGATGTAAAAGCCAAAGAGCAGAGAAAGAAATGATCATGATGCCAAATACATGAGAACTTGAGACAGTAAGGCCTGAATAATGTTCACTGAATTTAACATGAGGGATCATTGATAACTCTAATGAAGACATTTGCAGATAAGTGGTGAAGGGAGAAATCTGACAGAAATGCATTGGGAGTTAAGGCAATGAAACTATTAAATATACACTGTTTGTTTTCAAAGGTTGAGCAAGAATGATGGTAGAGCCTAGACCATACTAAAGGGGGACTGAGTGTCAAGAGAGGAGTTTTTTTTAGGACGGAAGATATAATCATATTTAGAGAATATTTATATATTGAAGGCAAGGGGACATAGACAGGGAAAGGCTGAGGATGTAGGAGAGAAGCAGAGTGCCTAGAGGTACAAGGTCCTAGGAGAAATGCAAAGTTTAATGGTCAAGGACATGGGGAAGGGGTAAAACTTACATAGCTGAGTCATAGTGGTGGAAGGGAAGGGGGTGTTGATAAAACAACCCAAGGGAACTTAATTTTCTTCATAAGTGAGGAGGCAAGGTTCTCTGCTAAGAGTAAGTTCTCAGAGTTTGGTGGCTCTTTTCTTTACAAAACCTTATCTTTGCTGACTGGCATAGACTAGCATTTTGACATGATGATATTCCTTAGAATTCCTTTACTCTCAAGTGCTGAGACATCTGGGCCAAACTGGCTTCAGTTTAAAAATGTAATTTGTTTTAGTATCTAAATAACCCAGGGCAGAGCGGGTTTGTAGTAATGCAGGATGTCAGGACTCCAGCAACACTATCAAGACCTGGTTCTCTCTGCCTTGAGGCCCAGTGCTTGGCCCAGCTCGCTGGGCTTTCTTCCACCAGCTGGCTTCATTCTCAGACAGGTTCTCCATTAGGGATAATAAGTCAGTGGTACCAGGAACTAACTCCAACAGCTGGAAGAACAGGAATCTTCTGGGAGCCTCAGATACAATCCTGACATTTACTCTAATTGACAAGTGTAAGTCCTGTGCTCCATCCCTGATCTGGGATGCCTGAGATTAGGGGAAGGGGTGATTTTCTACCTTAGTGATATCAGAATTTTCTGGAGAGCCTGCCAAAACATGGATTCTGGGCCCCATCTCAGAATGCCTGATTCAATAAGACTTGAAAACTTATTTTTCTAACCAGTTCCTAAGAGAAGCTGAGGTTACCAGTCCTGAGATTACACTGAGAATCACTGCTCTAGAGACAATCAGGATATGGTTACACAAGAGGGGGAAATGCCCGCCACACCATTCTCCGCTCCCCAAAGCCAGTCTCTGAGTATATACTTGAAGCTCTAATCTTAATGTGGTGGTCTTTGGAGATGGGGCTTTGAAGGTTGGGTTAAATGAGTCTTAAGAGTAGGGCTCTCCTGATGGGATTAGCAGCTTAATAAGAACAGAAAGGGAAAGAGATCATACTTTCTTCATGACAGGAAGGCACAGTGAGAAGGTACTATCCTCAAGCCAGAAAGAGGGTCCTTACTAGGAACTCAATATGCAGCACTTTGATCTTGGACTTCTCAGCTTCTGGAACTATGAGAAGTAAGTCTGTTGTCTGAGCTTCCAAAGGTTTGGTTGTTTAGTTTTAGTTAGCCCAAGAAAACTAATACAAAGACCAAACACTGGTAAGAAAACAGAGAAAAAGGATTATCATACAACGCTGAAGGGAATGTAATATGGTACACTCCCATGGAAAATGTGAAGTTTTCAAAACAAGCACACAAGTACAATATTACTGAGAAATTGCACTCCTGGACATTTATCTCTGAGAAACAAAGACCTGTATTCACACAGAAATCTGGATGTAACTGTTCATAGCAGTTTTATTTGTACTAGATCAAATCTTAGGTCAATCTGGATGAATCTCCAGACAATTCCATTGAATGAAATTAGCCAATTCCAAAATGGTTAGATAAAATATCATTCCACTTATATAAAATTATTCAAGTGACAAAATTATACAGTTGGAAAATTAAGTGGTTGCCAGAAGTTAAAGGGAGGGCAAAAGTTGGAAGGATGTAGGTACGTCTACAAAAGGCAATAACAAGGATTCCTGGATAATAGAAGGATTCTGTATCTTTACTGCTATGTCCATATTCTGGTTGTGATATTATGTCACAGTCTTAAAGGTATTATTACTGGGAAAAATTGGTAAATGGTTAATGGAATGTCTCTGTATTATTTCTTACAATTATGTACAATTCTATAAGAACATATAATTCTATAGTTATTTCAAAATTTAAAAGAAGAAAGCTACATACTACAATAATAGAACTGTTATTGGGCTTATAAAGTATAAAATGTAATTTGCATGACAGGAGCAGAAAGGAAGAGGAAAGTAAAAGAAGTATATTAGAGAGAACTTTGTAAACCTTATTGAAATTAATTTGCTATTACTCTGAGCTAGATTATTTTAAGTTAAATGTTCATTGTACTCTCTGGGGCAACTAAGAAGAAAATAAATGAAAAATTTACTAAAAGAAACAACAAGGAAATTTAAATTGCTGGAAAATATGTACTGCTGGAGAAATAGAGAAACAAAAAAAGAACATATGATATATGAAAGAAAACAAGTAGCAAAATGGCAGAGATAGATCCTACATTGACCAATCACTGCGTTCAGTCTCTTCGCCATAGTGATCGGGCACGACCTTGGTTGATCCAATGTGAGGTGAGTCTACTGAATGATTGTGAATTCACTCTTTTACTACACAAAGAAAAGGAAGACTTGGGTGATATTGGCCTTTATCTGGTGAGTCTGAGTAGAATCAACCTGTGGATGTACCTGACATAAAGAAAGGCAGAAAAGAGGTAAAAATGAACCAATTCTTGGTTGACAATGCTGAGCTCAGAGCTCTCACTGTTAACACATAAGGCACTTCTGGATAGATATATGGTATCTAGCACTGTGTGTAATCTACACAGCCAAACACTGGATCTTTGCCTGAAAACTGTTCTTCCTCTGGAATTTTTACATGAGCCCAAACATTTTTTGATTAAGTCAATTTGAGTATCTTTCATATTACTAGTGATCAAAAGCAGCATAACATATATAATTTGTTACTAGAAAAGGAAATGTTACAAAGTTGCAAAGAACAATTTCTAAAATGTAGAATTGTCTGAATTAAGAATGTAGTGGAAGGAAACAAGGGTGAGTCCATCTATCCTAAGCTGGAAAGTTGGTGACATTTTTATGCAGTGAAATAGGTGGCTAAAATATTTTTTAATTGTACTTTGAGACTTTGATCACATTTCTTCCAAGGCTATAGCAATAAGACATTTGGTAGGGGAATAAAATCAAGATTTGGGAGATTCTGAGTACATCTTGTAGCATTGAGTTAGTTTTTATGTGAGTGATATAAATTTAGTCTGCAAGTTGTTTTTCTAAAAGCAGAGAGAATATAATGCAATAGCTGCTATCTTAACCAACCTCTTCTGAAATGACTTGGTTGGAAACTTGATGTGCTCCATTCTTCAATAAAAAATCCAGACCCATACTCATGGTCCTCAGCATATTCTTGGCTATGGGTGCTAAACTTCCCCTACCGGTGTACCTGTTTTCACCAATTGCTAGCATATTTGTCTTTGTTCCCAAATTTATTTATGCCAATTGCATTTATTGTTATTATACATTTTAATTAAATATTGCAGAATTATAAAAATTATAGTGAACAATGATTATGAAGATAAAGAACTTTCTCTATGAAAAATAAATGATTTGGAAAGATTTGGTAAATTGCTTTAAAATTTTCTCTCAAACTATAAAAAAATTGGAGAAATTATAAAAATTTAGAGGATTCTGCTCTCATACTTCACAGGAGTATTTAAATTCTTACTTCAAATCATCATCAGCAGCAGCAACAAAAATAAAAAGAAACTAGAAATCTTAGATGCCTTGATGTGTTTGGGCTAAGATTCACGTGGAAAAGACCCACATTTGGAGGAAAAACCATAGACTCACACCGAAATATTAGTAAATGAGTTAAAATATTAATAATGTATATGGGCTGGGATTGTGGCTCAGCGGTAGAGCGCTCGCCTAGCACAGGAGGACCTGGGTTCTATTCTCAGCACTACATAAAAATAAAAGGCATTGTGTTGTGTCCATCTACAAAAAAGATTCTCTCTTTCTCTCTCTCTCTCTCTCAAAAAAAAGCAAACTTGTTATTTAAAAAAAATTTAAAAATAATGTATATGTAGCTTTTAATGTTTCCTTTTGAATTTATGTTGAGCAACAGACAGTCCTACCATGTTGGATAAGAAGTTTCTCATGTCTGACTTTACAAAGAGGTAACTTTCTATTGGACTTGCTATCCATAGAATCTGGGAGTCCAATTATCTGAAGCCTTTCAAAATTGAACATGCTTAATTCTCCTTTAAAGCTAAGCATGGTGCCTGAAAAAACAAAAATATGTGTTATCAATAGTAACAACAAAAAAAATGTTATGTCTGAACCTCACCCCCATTCTCCTCATTCATTTCCAATACCTTAATTCATACATTAGTGGCCAGATGAATAGGGAGCAGGGATAGATAAATTTTTAAGGAAATGGTATTTGCAAAGAGGTCACAAGCCTGGTCTGTAAATTTTGACAATCCTCAAAGTCTAATGTTGAGAAAAGAGACATTCTTTCTGTCTTCCTGGGCATGTGCCTGGCAGCCATTCTGCAACTATGAAGCCAACCATGAAGAGGACAGGGACTCAGGACACCTCACTGTGCTGTGAGTCAAGACTGTCCTGAAGTTTACCCTGACCCTTGTTTTTTAATTATATCATCTAACATATTTCCTTTACTGTTCAGTTTTTTTTTTTTTTGGGGGGGGGGGGGCTACCAGAGACAAAGAACAGCCTTGGAACTTGGGGAAGCAGTGTCTAAAAGCAAATTAAAAAGTTCAACCAGGTAAAAAGGAGCTTTGAGAAATACAAGATTTTGTTCCCCTCCAACTAGTGATATTTCCACAGAAATATGGATTTTTAATGCCTACTGATCACATAGTGTCCCTCGTAGGTTGGTGCCATGGACAACGGACCAGCTGGACTTCGACTTAACCTGCCTCTGATGTTGTTATAAAGCTTGCTCTGCCCAAAGGCCAATAGATGAATTACAGCAGGACACTCAGACTAGGGGTCAAGTGGGCCCTTTAAAAAAAAAACATGTATGGAAAAAATGGAATATTATTTTAAATACTGCAGCACAGCAACACGGTCAGGAACAATCAGGGTGAATCTACTTTCTTTGAGCAAAGGCATTGCTCAGGAGAGAAAGAGTGTGAGTCGGAATCCCAGGCTCTTCCTGGTAGGATGCTGGTCCCTCTCCGTGGGACATCCTCATCACAAATAGGATCAAAGGCAGTGCTGGTCCAGGTCCTGTTTGTTTGTCTTTAGATCCATTGCTTGCTGTGTCTCTGCCTTGCATGAGGGATGAACCCTGCAGAATATTTTTCTTAAACTGAGAATAGCCTGGACAGACACTAGTGGGACCTGGGACAGGAAGGAGGAGTAACCAGCTATTTCTTCCACTTCTTCTCTGGCCCAGGTGACATCCCATGCAATTGTTGGGTCTCTTCTAACTCCCTGCTTCTTTGCCTCTTGCTCTGTCCCAGAGGAGACAGCGACTTCCTTCCTGGGACTGTGAATCTCGGTGAGTCACTGTGAATCTCGGTGAGCATTTCAGCTCTTTTTTCCCCCCCGACGTGACCAGTTTCCTGTACCTGGCCCCTCTGTTTCCCTTCCCTGCGAGGACCCTGACCCATTCAGTAGAAATCCCAAAGCCTGAGTACAGAGTTTCGGGAAGATGGGCCCAAAACCTGCAGCCATGTTGCCATTGTGTATCTGAAGGGGTTTTGCTATTTGTTTCACATTTCATAAGCACTCATGTTATTATTTTCCCTTAGCATTCCCAACATTTCTTCTGTTTATGACTTGAAGTTACACTTCAGCTCATAAATGGACTTTCTTGTTTTCTAGTTATTACATCTTGGCACAGTACTTTCCAAACACTGTTTTATTATGTTCCACACTTAAAAAGCCACCTGGATATTCTCCCTTTCTAGTCTTTTTGTTAAACTATCTTTAAGCCCCCTTGCGTGTTTTTGTAATGTGTAACACAGACTCTGTTACGACAGAGAAGTTTCAAAAGACTTGTGCAGCTGGGAACTTTTTGATGATTTCATTTTATAAGTCCTTTGGAATGAACGTGGGCATTAAGAGGCACCATGAATACAATATCAGTTTAACAAGATTTGAGTGGCCTCAGTTTTACAGAGAAGTTAACATTTCGAGACATTGTGATTCCACCAGTGACTTTCTCTATAATGTTGAAAAAAAATGGAATTTAGCAGACATATAAAATGGAAAAAAATAGAAAAGTTGTCATAAATCTTTTATACTAAAGTGTTTTTCGATTGCTTTAGAAAGAAACAAGATGAGAAAGTCCAGGTGCTGTTTGTTAAAGTATAGGGTTGATGTTTCAGCATCTCAGAGGGATATAATGAAAGAAACCAAAGAACATAGGTCACATGTTTGACAGGAATTCACCAGAAAAATCAGACCCATCTGGCCTCTCCGCACAAAACAAGAATGTATAAGGCCCGCAGAGTAATGACGGAGTGCACCCTGTGGCAGAGTCCACCAGACCTCCCTCTGTGGCAGGCCCTAAATCTGCACCTCCTGGCCACGGTACTTCCCATGTGGTCACAGCAGGGCAACCAGAGGGCGGCAGGAGGGTTGGTCACCACACTTTGTGGCTACTTGCTATGGTGGTCGTGTTAGCCACTTAGGCCACCGGCATTGTTGTCCCCTGAAAGATTACAAGGGCACACACAACTCTAAGGCTAGAAAGTGAGGAGACCTCTCAGGCAGGTGCTGGCTCTCTCTTCAATTTGTGTGTTGGCCCAAACCAGGAGACTCCAGAGTTGTGCCTTTGGGACAGTTATATTCCTCCACAGACTTTTATTTCTATTTAGATCTTATCTACTATTTACTATCTAAATAGAGATAGTTTGCACTTCACCCTCTAAAAAATGTTTAAAGGTTGTTCAACAACTTGATTTAAATATACACATTTATATATAATATAAATATAATATAATATATATCATAAATATAATCTGTACATCAAATTAAATATATTTTCTACATAAAATATATATATATTATGTTTGTATATGGGAGTTTTCTACATGTCTGTTTGTTTCTATGTTCTCTCTCACTTCTTTTAATAGTTGTGTAACAGTCTTTTATGTGAATACAATGAATAGCCAGATTGTGGCTGTTTGGGGGTATTTCCCACTTTTTGTCATTACCCACATTGTTGCCCTAAGCATCCAAGGACATTTTCCTTCAGGAAATTTTCTTGACTACTTCTATAGGATGAATTTCTGGCAGTGGGATTTCAGGGTCAGAGGGTATATACACTTTACATTTTGATAGACATCACTACAGTATCTTCTTGAGCATTATTTCAATTTATACTCACACATACAAAAAAAAAGATGTTCATGCATGCAAATCATTATGATTTCTCTTTAGTTTTTAGAGCTTTGTAGCTTCCTGATTTAATATCAATATTAAAGGAGGGTGGTTCCTAGCAATTAATTGCAGAACTTTTGTTTTCTGAGTGCCTTGGTGGGATGGGCTTGATAAGCAAGTTTATCATGGAGGCTAAGGCATGAATAAATTTTTCTGAATAGTTTCAAGAGAGGGAAAACTTGAAGGGGGAGGTGTGGGATTCTGGAGGGCAAAGACTGGAGCAGTGAAACTAGGGCTGTGGTGAAGAGGTCCTGGGAGGAGGATGGGAAAAAAAAAAAAAAAAAAGAATGGTTTTCCTGGCAACACAGCACAGAAGACGTCAAAGGTGCTTTCAGATTTTCAATGTGGAATGAGTGTTGACGATCTCTCCTTCCCTATGAAGTCCCAATAAATTCTACATTTTTGAGTAAATTCTTTTGGAGGTACTCATTCAAGTACACCAGGGAGAAAAAGGTATCTAAATTAGAGCATAATAGCACTGTAATTATAGTACATAGTAAGTGTAGTAAACCACATTGTATATCATTTGGAAAAAAAAAAAAAACACTCCTGGTTCTGTGACCCTAACAGAGCCACTATTACAATTTTAGCGGTTCCCTGCCCATCCTTTCTTATCTTGTATGTGTATTTTACATAGTTGTAACTACAATATGTATAGAATTTTGCACTCTGCTTTGTGAATTAAACACTAAAATATATACACATAAACAAAATTCCAAGATGGAGAAGCAAACCTTTTATATTCATATTTTTTTCTTATGTTTCCAAGTTTTATTGTACTCAGAAATAATCAGATATACGTCTTTAGTGCATGTTTGGGATTCTATTTCTCAGGGAGGAAAGTTCAACGTGTATGTTGCAGAGAGGTGTTTGGAGAATAAAAATATGATAATCAATAAGTTTTTGCATTTTTAGTTCTAAATGTGGAAAATGGTATGGATTGAAACATTTATTCCTTTAAATTTTGTAGATATAAGCCTTTTGCTAGTATTTTGGTTCTTGATCAACCTAATTAATTTTTAATAGGCAATGAAAAGCTAAGATTATACATAACACAAGAAAGGAATGACTATGCTCCTTCCCTGAGGTGGTATTTTCCAAAATATAGTTTCACTTATTGAATTTCATGATTTATTCACTATGTATATTGTTGCAAGACACCGATTATAAAATAATTATGTTTATGCTTAAATAAGTGAAAGAAACATTTGAAAAATCTATGTAAAGAATAATAAACTAGCTGGGCATGGTGGTACAAGTCTCTAATTTCAGCAATTCAGGAAGCTGAGGCAGGAGGATCACAAGTTTAAAGCCAGTCTCAGCAACTTAACAAGGCCCTCACCAACTTTCTGTCTCCAGAAAAATGGGAGAGAGGGAGATGGGAATGTGGCTAAATGGTTAAGTCCCCATAGGTTCAATCCCTGGTAATTAATAATAATAATAATAATCTATACAGAATGATTACTTGATTACTCAAATTTGAACAAGAACTAGACAGAGCACCTAGAAATGAGAAGCACAATAACTAAAATGAGCAAAAACCCTCAGTAAACAAGCTTAAAAGTAGATTAGACACAGCTGAAGAGAGAATTAGTGATCTCACAGGCAAATAGGTCTGAAGAAATTATGCAAAATGTTGCCCATAAATGAGATTGAAAAAAATGGAAGTTTAAGAAAGGTAGAGTGGAAGTGTGTCTAATTGGAGTTCTAAAAGAAAAGAAAGAAAAAATGGTACAAAGAATAAAACATTATTTGAGAATAAAACAGCTGAGAATTTTCAGAATCAATGAAAAGTATCTTTCTCCAGATTGCATCTGGAGCACAGTGAACAATCAGACTGGATAAATATAAAGAAAACCCACAGCTAGATAAATCACAGTACAACTGAACAGCAACAAAGACAAAGAGAAGATCTTAAAAGGAGATATATTACCTTCAAAGGAGCAAAAACTGACAGCTCATTTCTTGACAGCAGTAAAGGAAGCCAGGAGTCTTTGAAATGACATATTCAATGTGCAAAAGGAAAACTATTCTCAACCTAAATCTCTATGCTTAGGGGGAGAAAAAGGCTTTTTTGCATGAAGCCAAAATGATGACATTTTCAGGCCATCAAAACAGAGGGGAGTTTGTCTTCAGTAGATTTTCGCCAAAGGAAAATCTAAGAGTGTGCTAGAGATGGAAGGAAAGTGATCTCATATTCCAAGTCTGAGATACAAACAGAAATAGGGAGAGACTTCCACTAATAGCCAAGATAAGGATTTGCCATTTAGGCTTCTGCCTGAAATATCACCGCCATCAACAACAAAATGGAATGACAGAAGTGAAGGATTTAAAAGGTCAAGGGAAATATTTTGGAGGTGATGATACACATATTCTCTTGAGTGTAGCAGTTGTTTCACATGTGTCAAAGCTTACATTGTACAATTTAAATATGTGTGGTTTATTATGTCAACCATACCTCAATAATTCTATTTCTAAAAAAGGGAAAAGCACAGAAATTAGTAAATACGTGGATTAGTATAAATAACAGTGGCATCTTAATACAGAGAGGTATACAACTCCGGAAATATTCAGCAACTGGGTAAAAATATTGACTGACTTGAGACTTTGATAAATTAAATGTGTGTGTGTGTGTGTGTGTGTGTGTGTGTGTATTGTCAAACACTAAAAAATAATATCAGAATGCATGATACCCAAATATTAATGGGTACAGTAGAATTAGAAGAAAATAATTAACTCAAACAGCAAAAACTGACAAAAGATGGCATGAATCATGAAAAAGATGGGACAAATAGTACAAAATAAGATGACCCACGATGAAAATAAATAATTGCCTTCATTAAACACAAAGATTGTCAGACTAGAATTTTTTTTAAATCAGCTATATTTTCTTTTAATTTTTTAAAAGATAGACACAATCTCTTTATTTTTATTTGTTTTTATGTGGTGCTGAGGATCAAACCAGGACCTCACATGTGCAAGGCAAGCACTCTATCTCTGAGCTACAATCCCATCCCCCCAAAATCAGCTATATTGTTATAATAAACATATTTAAGTTTTAAGAAAGGCTGAAAGTAAAAGATGGGGAAAGAAAGATACAAGGAAAACCCCAAAAGAAAATTGATATACCTCTATTAAACTCAAATCAAATATACTTCCAGGTAAAAATCATTACTATGGAAAAACAGGGTCATTTTATAATGATGAAAGATCAACCCCCAAGAAAACAGAACAGATTTAAATTTCTATATGCCTATTAAGATAGTTTCAAAATACAGAAAGCCTGACATCCTCCTTCCTATTGGCTGTGATGTGGTCTTGGTGGTTAGACACGGAGCAGGTCTTGGGGACATGGTCCTTGAACATTGAAGAAGGGCCTGGGTCTCACAGGACTTTGCAGAGGACAGCCATCACTGCAGACCTTAACTGTTCCCTCCAGAATATTATGAAAAATATAATTTCTCTCTTCTGTAAACCACTATTGCCAGGAATCTTTGTTTCCCACACCAGAACCTAATCTTAGCTAATACAGAATGAATTTATTGAAACCAATAAAATAGACACTTTTGCAAAGGAGGGAAAAAATAATCATTGCTTTCTTTTTTTTTTTTAAAGAGAGAGTGAGAGAGAGGGGGCGAGAGAGAGAGAGTATTTTAATATGTATTTTTTAGTTTTCGGTGGACACAACATCTTTGTTTGTATGTGGTGCGAGGATCGAACCTGGGCTGCACTCATGCCAGGCGAGCCAGCTACCGCTTGAGCCATATCCCCAGCCCCAATCATTGTTTTCTTAATCCCAAGGAGTTCTTGAGATATTATGGTAACACTTAGGGCAATTAACATGATAGAAAAAAATGTAGTTCCCTCAAATGACGACTGGCGTTACACTGCATATGGTTTATTAATTTATGTTTCTGCTCTTACTTTCAGCTGATTAACCAGTTAGGAAGGAAATGGAAGATTAATTTGGTTCCTTCAGACTTCCTTTTCTTCCCCCATCCCTCCTTCAACCACTTAATATCCATGCAAATTGCCAAATGGTCCATTTGTGCTTAATGTCCTCTATAGGAAGTTTAGTTGATTAAAAGGAATATCCCATTAGAAGGTACACATTCTAATTTCTGTTTTATAATATCTGATTGCAAAAATTGGTGTTCCTTAAGAACTAGTTTTGCTTCTGCTACTCTTGCTGTTGTTTTCCAGTGACAAGACCCAGAGAATTATTCAAGTGCAAACACTTGCCAGGTAATATAGAAATGAAAAAATTAATCACCAAGAAAGTCAAAGGGAAGATTTCAATATGGAAAAACTAAAAGCCAGTGACTTCACTAAATTTTCTTCATGAGGCTAACTCTGAAAGCTCACAGGTTCTGGCACATTTTGATAGGTGCCATATCTCTGTAACTCCTTAAAGGAGTGTGTCGGAGGAAATGACTTAAGACCTCAAAAGACATAGAAGTTTGAGAATGCTAGCAATGAACTAAATCAGTGGTCTTCCAAATGGAGTACCTGTGCACTCTTTCCCAAGGGCTTGTGGGTGTAAATGGTTTGTAGGAAATCAATTTTTAGATTCCAGAGTCTTTAAAACAAAAAACAAAACTTGGATATCTAAGAATGTCCCTATGTGCAAACTGTCTTCCTAGTTTTCTTGTCCTGTCTCCCTTCTTATAATTATGCTTCTCTTACTGTACAAGACTTTAAGGTGTATCCCAGCCAGTGAAATAAACAAATCTCACCATTAACTCTAATTAATTTATTTTCTAACAAATAAATCATGTTGAATGGCAAAACTAGTTTTCATTGCATCTAGTTTTCCATTATTTCATTATTTGAAAAGGCTGACACTGTTGGATTTTATCTCTTTAATAATGTTACAAAGTTGATGTGAAAAATACTACCAGCAACCCAAAGAATGATTTTTTTTTCTCAAAATAAGAAATATCCTCTGTTAGCCACGTTCTCATTTGGTACGGACACATGATTTACTAGGCATCTGGAAGCCATTCTTTTAAGACGTCTTCAATGTTTCCTTTGGTGTTATTGGGAGACATCACCCGGATATTATTAATCCTCAGTTTGTTTTTCCAAAATATCAAGTCTCACATTAAATCCTTTATTCTCCATGAGGATTTCTGGAGTAATCACTTTTTGGCTAGACTACACATTTTCTATATCAAATAACTTTCCCTGCATTCCAGTGTATTTTGATCTGGGTTTGTACTTTTAAAAAAATCCAGAACAAGTGCATCCTAACAAAAATCAGTTTTAAAGTTTGTTTGGTTTTTTTTAGCCAATATTCTGTATTCTTATTTATTCTTATTTAGGTAAAAGAAAGAGCTTATAAAACAGCAAGGCTTTGAATACAATTTATAAAAAGATTTTAACATATTTAAAATAACTACTAAAAAAGAAGCAAATACAAACTACTAGTTCTGCTATCCATCCTAGATATTCTTGCTAACTGGTAGAATTTGATAATGTATTGGGAATAATGACAAAGATTGGAAAGCAATTGATGAATGGTGATTGGTATGATGAAGAAGGGTACTTTGGCAGACTGAATTCTTAGTTTTAATTATTTCCTCACTCTCGCTTAGTGTTATTATGCATCTATACACCATGGCTTTGTGGTGGGAAAATTATGATTACTCACTCTATTAGTCAACTTTCTGTTGCTGTAACAAAATACTTAAGTTAACCAAACTAAAAAGAGAAAAAGTTTGTTTTGCCTCAGTTTTAGAGATTTCAGTCCATGCTTGATTGGCCCTTTTGCTTTTGGGCCTGTAGTGGGAATAAGTACATCTTGGTAGTAGTGTGAGATGGTGGAAGCCCATTCACCTCATGTCTTCGAGCAAAAGAGACAGAGGAAGAGGAAGAGACCAGAGTCCCCCAAATTTCCTTCAAGGGCATGTCCCCAGTGACCTATCACCTTCCCCTAGGCCCTACCTCTTAAAGGTAATACCATCTCCCAAAATTGTCACGTGGGGACTGAACTTTTAATGTATGAACCTGTAGGTGACATTTAAGATTCAAACTGTAGCACCCACACTTTGCCTTTGGGTGTAGCTTTATGACCTATTTTGGTCAGTAGTATATTAGGGAACATGACGCATTCAGAGTCTTGGAGTTTCAGCAGAAGTGATCCACACGATGAGAACATCCTCACAAGTAGCAATTGCCCCTCAACCTGGGCTTTGGGATGAGATACATGAAGCAGATTCATAGCCCCAACCAAGCTCAGAAGGCCCACAGCCTGAAGCAAAGAAACTTAGGTCCAGCACAGATCAGCCCAAATGCAACTGAAACTATGAATGACTAGATTCTCAAGTGTGAGTGTGAATACACAGATACCTGGAGTTTGGGGACAGTGTGCTATTAGTATTGTTGCCGTGATAGTTTACTGTCACAGAAGCTTTATCCTCTCTGATAATCTGTGTTCATCAGGATGGGATTTATCTGAGCCTTTGGGATGACTCACCAGGCCTGGATAATGGAGAACAAATCTTCTACAAAGTGATTGGCCCTGATTCTTCTTGAGAAGTTTATTTGCTCCTGGTTGTTCCTCTCTAAAAGTCATAGTTTTGAGCAACAACTCTTACCCTTCATTGTCTTTAGTGTTGCTTAAACATTTCCATATTTTTAAACAACATGTTTTAACTATTTTTTGCTTATTTTTTTTTTAGAGATTATTATTCGCTTCTTACTGTCAAAGAAGAGGGTCTAATTCTACAACTACCATTTCTTCCCCACCCTACCCACACACATCCCTATCTCAGTCTTTGTGTACTGTTGTCCCACGGAAGATTAGTTCTAGGACTCCCTCAGATACCAAAATCTAAGGATGCTCAAGTCCCTTATGTAAAGTGTCATAATATTTTCATAGAAACTATACACATGAGATTACTTATAATACTTAATACGATGTAAACTCTATGTGAATAGTTGTCAAACTAAATTGTTTAGGGGATAATGACAAGGGAAAAAAAACCATCTATACATATTCAGTAAAGAAAAAAAATTTTCCCAAATATTTTTGATCCACAGTTGGTTGTATCCTTGGAAATAGATACGGAGGGTTGACTGTATTTGATTGGAAGGGCTCTTAAATGTGAATCCCTGTAGATCTTTGCTTTGGGGCTGGTCAGTCTCAGCTTTTCTGCCTGAAGATGTAAGCTGTCCTGCGAATGCGAGGAAGAGAATGAGGGGAATCAGAATTCAGTACAGTGTTCTCAGCTGTGTCTGGAGCCCGAGTTGTAGAGCTTTCTTTCTGTTGGGGGAAAGGGTTTGGGGTTGGGCTACCTTTGAACAAGATGTCTTCCTGTTTCCAGCCCACTCTCTCCACAGTCTTCAGAGATGCCTCCAAGTTCTGAGCCTTTCCAAGGTCTGTGATTTATGGTTGTTTTATTTTTGTTGGCTTTGACCCCTTTAAGCTATTCAGTTTCAGCTTTCCCCTCACTGCTAAGCCACCTCAACTCTTTTGTTTTCTATTACCCACATTTTATTGACGTATTTTGCCTATTTCCACTTCCTTCCTGTTCTCTTGCTGTACTGTAGTTTTAGCAGAGTTAAAGGACATGCATAATGCCTATATTTCATTGAGAGTTTAGTGGTGCATTATGTAGATTTAAAACACCATTGATGGCATAGACCGCCTCCGTTATTTCTGGAGGTGTTGATCAGAGTGTGAAGATAATATATCTCCTTAGGTTTCTTTTAAATGAAATACGTGACATGCTTACTCTGTCCCTCAAAACTTCAGGTTCCAGTCATTTTGATTATTTTCTTGCTGGAGTTTTCTAGTCTAAATGCCAGACAACTGGAGTACTAGACAAGGATTAGAAACAAAACAAAACAAAACATATTTTCTACATAAAGTTGCTTGAGGCCAAAATGTTTAAAGCAATTGTATAGTTTTACTTTAGGATCAAAATAATTTTGTTTGATACATATGAAATAATCTATTATATTTTTATATTTGACATATGGCCTAATTTTTACAAATAAATAAATATAGTAGAATGTATTAGTAAATTTAAATACTTATTTTAAAAAGTAAATACACATATAAATAATTTAAATTTACTTATACATTCTATGTCTATTGTTTCTTACACTGTTCTATATTTTTACTATAGGAAAACAGGTTAAGGTCAAAAGACAGAGATTTATAAATTAGAAGAATTAATCATTCTTCCCCACCCATTCATTTTCTAAGGCAAAAATGCATTATTGAGCGACTGGGCAACTATCCACAATTTGAACACGTACCTAAGAAATAAGTTGTTAAAGTCATTTCACTAGTTCAAGATACAATAGACAATTTATTCCAGCATGAGGTATGAGGCTGACATATAAAATTGTAGAAGCTTGAACTGGAAAGTCAATTATCTGACTCATACACTCTGAAGTTTGAGAAGGAAAATGGATTTCCATGGAGAAGCCCTTTGGAGAGAGCCATGACAGTCCCCTCATCTCTACTCATTGCCTTCCTGTCACCAGCCTCAATTCAGAAAGGCAAGGAAAAGAGGGACTCTAAGGAGATCACTTGGAGAGCAAAATGTATGTCCTTTGCCCTGAGCTAGCTGGGGGCTGGAGAGGACACTTGCATAGGTATCTGACTCCCACATTAGGAGTCCTGGGGATGACAGTCTTGGCAGAGTGGCTTTGGAAGGGAGTCTTCATAGTGCTGGGATTGACCAGGACTTCCAGAGCTGGCTCGGGAAATAATTTGAGAGTGCTTCTCATGGTCCAGATTTAGGTTGTGGCAGGAAAACATACTTGTGGGGGGAGGTTGAGGGGCCGTGACAGCTAAAGGACCTCAGTAAACAGATGAAGTAAATTGCCAGGTTCCCAAGTGTAGGTCCAGAATAAAGAAGCTCATTTTGGGTGGAGTGAAACGCAAGGGAAATGGCACCAATGAGGCAAGGTTTCTGAGGAGCCAAGATAAATGCCCACAGGAGAAAGAGCCAGGCCAAGTTTCATGCAAAGAATGCAAAGCTCATATGATGGGGCCAGACAATGAGAATATTCCTGGTCTTCTTTCTTCTTCCTTCCCTGTCCTTTCATACCCAAAGGGTTAGAATGCAGCCATGGGTGAGAAATAGTGATGACAAAGTAGGAGGAAGTAGGGATCACACATTTAAATGTTCTAGTCCTTCAATGGCACTTTGGCTGGTCTGGTATGCTTGCCTAGTAGGATGACCTAGATCCCTATTTCTGAGAGCCTGAGCTCTTAGTTATTTTCCTCCTTAGGCTGTAGTTGCTATAATTTCCAATTCACAATTGTTGAACAGCTTGGAAGAGCTGGTCTGCTCTCAAGTGAATCCCCTAGGCCCTGGGTTCTAAACATCTTCCTCTACCTCTCATATAATCATGACCAAGGAATGACTGGCATAACCCACCCCTCACCCCCATGTGGGTTTGCTAGCATAAGGAACTCAAAATAACCACATGTATTCACAGCTTTAAGTTCAATGGAACATGGTACTACCAGGTAGAGGTAGTCTCTTCATGGTAACTTAAGATCTGGGATCTGGCAGACCACAAGGTAGTATGAATGAGAAGCCTAAATTTCACAAGTATGTCATTAATAGTTATGGTGAAGATTCCCTCCTTGGTTTTTTGTTTGTTTGCTATTTTTTAATTCTTTTTTTTTCTCTCTCTCCCTATTTTAAAGATATACATGACAGTAGAATGTATTTTGGTATATTATACATACATGGGGTACAATGCATGCCAGTTAGGATCCACTTCTTGTGGGTGTATATAATGTAGAGTTACACTGGTCGTGTATTCATATATAAGCAAAGGAAAGTTATGTCTGATTCATTCTATCTTTCCTATTCCCATCCCCCTTCCCTTCCTTTAATTCTCGTTGTCTAATCCAATGAATTTCTATTCTTCCCTTTCCTATTGCCCTTGGGAGTTAGCATCTGCATATAAGAGAGAACATTCAACCTTTGGTTTTGGGGGACTGGCTTATTTCACTTATCATGTTAGTCTCCAGTTTCATGCATGTACAGGCAAATGACATCATTTCATTCTTCTTTATGGCTAATATTCCATTGTGTGTATGTATACCACATTTTCTTTATCCATTTATCTGTTAAAGTGCACTTCAGTTGGTTCCATAGCTTGGCTATTGTGAATTGAGCTGCTATAAACATTGATGTGACTGTGTCACTATGGTATGCTATATCCTCTGGATATAAACCGAGGAGTGGGATAACTGGGTCAAATGGTGGTTTCATTCCAAGTTTTCTAAGGTATCTCCATACTGCTTTTCATAATGGTTGCACCAATTTGCAGTCCCATTAGCCATGTGTGAGTGAACCTTTTCCCCCACATCTTTGCCAACGTTTATTTTTATTTGTATTCTTGATAATTGCCATTCTGACTGGAATGAGATGGAATCTCAGTCTAGTTTTAATTTGCATTTCTCTAATTGCTAGAGATGTTGATCATTTTTTCATATATTTTTGGATCAGTTGTATTTCTTCTTCTGTGAAATATCTTTTCGTATTTGTTAATTAGGTTATTTGGGGTTTTTTGGTGTTAAGTTTTTTTGAGTTCTTTGTATATCCTGGAGATTAATTCTCTATCTGAGGTGCAGGTCATAAAGATTTTCTCCCATTCTGTTGGCTCTTTATTCACATTCTGATTTTTCTTTGCTATGAAAAAGCTTTTTAGTCGGATACCACTCCCTTTATTGATTCTTTATTTTACTTCTTGTGCTTTAGGATCTTATTGAAGAAGTTGGTTCCTAAGCTGACACAATGGAAAGTTGGGCCTACTTTTTCTTCAACGAGGTGCAGTGTCTCTGGTCTAATGCCCAGGTCCTTGATCTACTTTATCACATACATTAATTTTAGCTATTAAGGAAAAGAGCACAACATAGATGTCACACACCAACTGTTAATTACAAGCAGGTGTCACATCTTGGAGGATGGGGAACCAACCCTGAGAGGTATTGCGCCATATTGGCACCTTAGCTGAACCCTCAGTATGTGATTCTACTGTGCCATCAGGGTGGCTGCCTCGGGCAGTGTGATTCATGGTGATACTGGTGGATCTTGTAGGCAGGAGTCTCTTGTTGTATCTGTGTTGCTCAAGATGAGTTCTTGCCTTGAGGTAATCATTGCTAAGTGAAGTACCATATTGATGGTAATGCTGGCACATCTTGTGGGCAGAGAAGGACCACATATTTGGAATGCATATCAGTATTAGTAAAAGGAATCTTTTTGCCACCCCCAATATGGAAGGGACCTATCATGGTAGCCTGGTTGTTTCCCTGAAAAGCATCGAATCTTTGCTATTGGCAGATTGGACACTTAGCAGTGGCATTATGTAAGTCAATATTGGCCAGAGGACACTCATGTTGTTGGGATGATGCATGACCTCCATCCCTGCCAAGTTCTTTTACATTTCTTCGTATAGATGGTCATCTAGATTCAACAATTTCAGTGAAAGGGCACTTATAACCTCCAAAGCTATTAGTTCATCTTGCTGGCTACCGTCCTAGAAGAGCAATGGAGACTTCTGAAGGTGCTGCTTAAGTGCCAGCTTGGAGATGATACTCTCTGAGGTTACAGTGTCTGTCTCCAGGCTGTGGTGTGTGCCCTAAATCAACAGTCATTATATGGGACTGGGGTGTCTAATAGCAAATTACGTGGTACTGGAATCAAGAGATGGAAGTAGAAATGACCACCCTTACTTATCATTTGAGGAAATGTGTGCTCCCAGTCACCACAAACCTGGGTTTGGCGTATTTGGAAGTCCTGGCTTCTAGAGGAGGAATGTGCCACCAAGTTATGGCTGATACTTTGTGACTTTGAGATCTTTATGCAACAGACTAACAGGCAAGTAAATGAACTGTGATCCCAAAGGAAAAATTGATCCTTATCATCAGGGGGAGATAGAGGAATAAAAGAAGAATATACTTGGAACCCACGATTCACCTGTGAATTTCATGACACTTTCTTGCCCAATTTTGTTTTTTTTTTAATTAATTTTTATTGTTGGTTGTTCAAAACATTACATAGTTCTTGATATATCATATTTCACACTTTGATTCAAATGGGATATGAACTCCCATTTTTACCCTGTATACAGATTGCAGAATCACATCAGTTGCACATCCATTGATTTACATATTGCCATACTGGTGTCTGTTGTATTCTGCTGCCTTTCCTATCCTCTACTATCCCTCCTCCCCCCCTCCCCTCCCGTCTTCTCTCTCTAACCCCTCTACTGTAATTCATTTCTCCCCCTTATATTTTTCCCCCTTTCCCCTCACTTCCTCTTGTATGTAATTTTGTATACCCCTGAGGGTCTCCTTCCATTTCCATGCAATTTCCCTTCTCTCTCCCTTTCCCTCCCACCTCTCATCCCTGTTTAATGTTAATCTTCTTCTCATGCTCTTCGTCCCTACTCTGTTCTTAGTTACTCTCCTTATATTAAAGAAGACATTTGGCATTTGTTTTTAAGGAATTGGCTAGCTTCACTTAGCATAATCTGCTCTAATGCCATTCATTTCCCTCCAAATTCTATGATTTTGTCATTTTTTAATGCAGAGTAATACTCCATTGTGTATAAATGCCACATTTTTTTTTATCCATTCGTCTATTGAAGGGCATCTAGGTTGGTTCCACAGTCTTGCTATTGTGAATTGTGCTGCTATGAACATGGATGTAGCAGTGTCCCTATAGTGTGCTCTTTTTAGGTCTTTAGGGAATAGACCGAGTAGGGGAATAGCTGGATCAAATGGTGGTTCCATTCCGAGCTTTCCAAGAAATTTCCATACTGCTTTCCAAATTGTCTTGCCCAATTTTGATGGTAAAGGTAAAAATAGAGTAACCCACACTTGAAAAGTGTATGTTACTGGGAAATCAGACTCTCCATAAGGTAGGACCAAGATCAACCAACCAGGGAAGTTACTGAGGTAAGCAATGGTGCTGGTGAAAGTTGAGGGATCTGGTGAGTATCAGTTGTGACTGTGAGACCAGCCATAGAACCAGGAGCATATAGGTTTTTCTTGCAAATTTCCCCAGGAAAAGAGGCCCACCAGGATCCTGGAGGAGCTGCTCCTAGATGTATTGCACAATGCTGGTGGATACAAGCTGTGCAAGGGAAGATTGAACCATCCCGATGCCCTGCCTCATCCTAACTCTCCGGGACTGAAGTACCCCTCTCCTCAGCTGCTGGGGAATATTAATAGCTAATAGCACTCCACTAAAAGACTGAAGATCTCTTTTCTTCCTGGAGACAGCCTGTATCCTGTGACTGGTTGACAATGACCAGTTAATGGTGGGGGATGTATAAATCTAGCCCCTTTGCCTCAATATGGGAAACTCTGTAGGATCATCCTAGTTCCAGCATCCTCCATGGAGTATTGATTATTGCACTGAAACTCAACTTGTCTGTAAAATCTTGTTGTCTTTACTCCCCTGAATGCACTTTTCAATAAATTTCTTACATTTTTTTCAGTATAGGAGTTTACGTCCTGGGGAACCTGATGAAAGGGAGTTTTTTTTTTTCTTTTTGTGTTTACTCTATAAGTCTACTTCCACAGTATAACCAAATGGCTTCTTTTTTAAAACATAGTTTTAAATTTGTTCTAATTAGTTATACATTATGGTATGATGCATTTTGACAAACCATACATAAATGGAGTACAACTTCTCATTCTTCTGGTTGTACACGATATATAATAACACAGGTCATTTAATCATATATGAACTTAGGGAATTGCCGCAGTCTGGCTGGGCACAATTCAGGAGCCACTTGTCAAAAGAAACTAACTTTATTTTTAGAACCACACACGCCAAACAAAACAGCTCCTCAGGAAAAAAACCCTCAGAGCCCAACTGCCACCACTGGCTTCCCACAAGCCACACTCCCCAACCCGCCTCTTCCTCCCACAATCCTCCTGCTCTTGAGGCAGATTGGCTGGGTCACATGGGCGGAGCCAAAAAAGTCCCCCAATGAGCAGCTCCGTGGTCTGAAAGGGCAGGGAAACAGCCCAATGAGCATCACCGCAGAGGAGCCAATCAGCTAGATGTTGCTAGATGTTGCTGGGGCCGCTGTGAGCCAATCATCAGCTGGAAGTCTGAAAGTTTGCTGGGGCCACAGCCAAAGAGGCCCCAGCAGGGAATAATATCTGATTCATTCTACTACCATTTCTACCCCCCGTACCCCACCCCTCCCATCCTCCCCCTTCCCTCCCCTTCCCTCCCCTCTCCTCCCCTCTCCTCCCCTCTCCTCCCCTCTCCTCCCCTCTCCTCCCCTCCCCTTCCTTCTCTCCTCTCTGCCTAGTCCAAAATACCTCTATTTTTCCCCTTCCCCCCTTATCATAAATCAGCATCCACATATCAGAGAAAATACTGGACCTTTCTTTCTTTTGGATTGGCTTATTTCGGAATGGCTTCTTAACAGCACAAATCAGATCATACCACTTCCTATTTTAAATTTTGAAATAGCTTTCATTTATTCTGAGAATAAAAATTGAAACTTTATTAGGGTTTAAAGGGCCTACCTTAAACAATCCACTTTCCTATTTATCCTTCTCTCCTCTCTGTCCTTTGCTTGCTGTGCTTTACTGTGCCACTGACCTTTCTGTTGCAGGGATCCTAAATAGAATGTGGTGGATCTTTTTTTTAAATCAGTACTCAAATTGGATTACCCAGTTCTACCAACAGAGTGCCTGGCATATACTGGTATCCAAAAGCATTGATTGAGTAAATAAGTGTCAAGAGGTTAGAATTTAAGAAGGAGCCATTTCACTTCCAGACCATGGGACTGAGTCTGCAGTGCATCACTGGGTAATGTCTTAGGACATATGGAGATAGTTGAGACTGAATGTTTTTGATTCTTTGTCTTCTCTAAGAGAAGGTAGGATCTGGAGGACTTGATGTTTAGGACTTCATAAGATTCCATACGATTTTCTCTCATCAGAATTCCTGTTGATATCCCCAGTAAAAGTCCACTAACAAATAACCCTGCCCTGGGTGAGGCTTAATTCTACTAGTATACAATTGAAATGGCCACACTTCCCTGCAACCTCCGGAGGCATCATCCTTCTCAGCCCTTTTCTGACTGAGGTACTGAACACTTAGACCAATCTTGCCCACCACTTTCGCCCTTGTTGTGGCCTGTATGTACTTTTGTTGGTGGCCTCACCAGACGGCCCCACTCTCACCTGGATGAATGAACCTGTTGATTCACCTGTGCACAGAAGGGTAAGTGTTGAATTATGTCCCCCTCAAAACTGTTATGTTTAAGTCCTAACCTAAAGGACCTCAGAGAAAAACCTCATTGGATGTAGGGTCCTTTCAGAAGTAGCAAAGTTAAAATGAGTTCACTAGGCTGAGTGTTAATGCATTAGGCACACAGAGGTAGGCACACCAAGAAAATGTCATGTGAACATGAAGACAACCATCTATCAGCCAGGAAGAAAAATATGGTGGGGACCCTTCCCTCACTGCTGTTGTGATAGCCTTAAAAACTACTGCACAGAATCTGTGCCTGAAACTCTATTCCATCCCAGAAGAGGTGATTTGTCCAAGCCAGAGTTGATGTTTCACAGGAAGCATATTTAACTGGCAATAAAATCACAGAGATTGGCCAGAATCTTTGAAGTCTTTCCCTGAAACCCCTGGCAGATATCGAAAGTTCCACTGGGCAGAACTGGGCCATGTGTCTATGCTCTCTAGCTGTAGTCAGTGCTGGGAAAGGCCATTGCTTCAACAAACTGCTGGGTGTACTCTTGGTATTGAGTACAGGGACTTTGCCGGGAGTACAGGCACTTAGATTCTTTTAATTGGTTCTACTGACCATGTCCAAGAAAATGTGGGCCTTGCCTTTCTTGTGCCTTGTTCAACAAAGAGCGTTAGGGAGCAAGCCATTTTTTCACTAGGTGATTTGTCAATTTTGTTCCTTCCATATTTGGAGGACACAGTGTTTTCGGGAGCTTTCTTTGTGGTGGTAGAAGATAGGCAACAAGACAGACTGGTCTTGGTGTGTGCTTCACGAGGAACATGGAAGATTCTTCCTCATATTGGGTGGTCAGGAAAGGCCTCTCTGATAAGCAGTCATTTAAGCAGAGAGCTGAAAGTTGGCCAGTGAAATTTCAGCATGGCAAGGAAATTGTACAGTCAGCTAGGACCTCTTCATTTTGAATATTATTTTCTATTTTTTACTTGAAAAAATCTCAGGTAAAATAAGTTCAAATTTTGCCTTCAGATTAAGCAATGGTACATTGTGATATTGGTGTGGGTTTGGCAAAAGAAGACATGAATGCTCAGATCTTGATAATACCAGCTTTTTCAGCTTTACAAACCATTGTCAAATGCCCTGAACTATAGATTTCTGGCTGTTTTCTATGTTGAGCCCAGTAATGCTCCATCATATTACATAGATGATTTCAAAAAAGTGAAATTAAGTACCTAAAGAAGCTTAGCTTCTTTCAGGAATGCTCCAGAACCCTTCTGAATGGTGAACTCTACAGTTTTCACCATATTGTGGCCTGCATTAGCTCCACAGGTATGATGCTGTTGTTGTCTCAAAGTGTCTCATCTATCATTCTAAAGGGCTCCCCTATATACCTAGGGGCACTGACCCCTTTCAGACAGGTTATTACACTTCTCTGTTGCATATGGTTCCTTTAGGCAAAACTATTCCACTCCTAACAATTTTTATACTTTCAAAAAGAATAAAACAAAATAAAACAAAGGCCAAATATCTCTATTTCATATTCTAAGTGTCTACAAAAAGGTAACATGCTTGAAATGAGGCAGTATAACATTCTGACATATACTACCCTAACATCATTCCAAAGCCTCTTTGACTTTGGGAAAGAATCAGGTGTAGTTTCTAAACACTCTTTGACCTTCAATTAATTATCCAGAGCTTGGTTGCTAAACACTCTGCCCCCTAAAGTAGTATATTGCTCATTCTGTTTTATTTATTTATTGTTTTACTTTGAATATTTTCTTTTTGCCACTCCCTCAGTCCCCAGAGTTTTTTTTCAGAGTTGGGCTTCTTGATAGTACTGTGTCTCCTGGTGGGATCAAGACTATCTTGATGGACAAAGGTAAAATACATTAAAAAGCTAAAATAAAAGATGGCGGAAAGGTTTTCTTTTCATTCAAGTTCTTTGAGGAGCAGTTTCTGCTTTTCTAGTGATATCAGCATGTTCTGCTCTATTATCTTTTTGGGAAGAGAAATGAAATCCCTATGCTATTTTCGAGGGTTCTGAAGCTATAAGGTACACAAAATACACTTATCTGGAAGCCTTTGGAGAACCACAGAAACCATGTTTCTAAGGACTATTCTCTGCTTTTCGCTTTCTGTTTCATTTTATGTGGCAGCTAAAAGCCCCTCAACTGTCCCCCAGTTTAATTAAGATAAACAGGCCCCACTGCCCAGAATGAGTCGGGATGAATACTCCAGTCCTGGAGGAAGACAGTGGAACCCAGCAGTTTCCAGGGAGGGGACTAGAGGCGAGCAGCAGGTCGCCGACGCTGGTGGAACCCAGCGCAGAGCGTCGCCGGAATTCGGAGCCGCGGGTTCGGCGGGAAACTTGGGACGCGGTGGAGCTGGGGGACCTCGGTGACAGGCTCGGCTGCGGTCGGGAGGGCAAGCGCGGCACTTGAAGACTTCGGCGGCGCTCCAGGAGGTCCCCGAGGCCGTGCGCTCCGCCGAGCGCCGCGCCGAGCGCCGCGCCGAGCGCCGCGGCGGGTGTTTACCGGCGTCCTAGCAACGGCTCGGGCGGCGGCCGGACCGCGGGCGGCGGGCTCGGGAGGCGCTGCAGGTGGGTGCAGCGCGGCGGACCCCGCGCCCCGTTGGCGACGGTGGAGGACCCGGGGCCGCCCCTAGCCCCGTGGCCGTTTCTCTCGGTCCTCCCTTTCTCGGCTAGGAGCGGAGCCCGGCTCTCTCCGTCCTTGTCCCCCTCTCTGTCACCTTCCCCGCCTCGGCCGGCCCGGACCTCCGGCCCCTCCAACCCGTCTCCGCCGTCCAGGCTGAATCCTCTCCCCCAGCCGCTCCCCGTCTCCTTCCCTTTCCCTCCGCCCGCCCTCGCGGCTCTGCGTCCTCACTGTCCCGCGGTCTCTGCCGCCGCTTCCCACCCGGTCCCTGGAAACGCAGCCTCCTCCTGAAGGTGGGGTGGGGGCCGGGTCGCGCCGCCTTGGGCTCGTGTCAGTTCTGGAATTTTGGGTTTTCTGTGGGTCCCAGCGACTGGCTTCTCGATGCTGAGAGTGCTGGTGTGCTCTGGCTCCCCAGGGAGGTTACCAGCACCTACTGGTTTCAGAGTGGATGGCCACGTTTCCATTGCTTTCTAAAGAGCTTGGTTTCGCCTCCGCTCCAGGGTCAGAGATTGTGCACGAATGGGTTTCATTTTATTAATGATGGTCGAAGCTCAAAACGGATTTGGAAAAAGAAAAAAAAAAAAACAAATTCTGTCTACTGGATCTGAAGAGAAAAGGAGGAGACTGTGTGATTCCCAGTTTGTGTAAACAAAACACCTACATGGAAACCTTTCTCCTTTTATCTTTGAACTTTTTTTCTTTAAAATTTACTTTAATTCAAATATATGTACATTGTGTTTGCACAGATTCATCGTAACCATGTTTTTTTAGGCCTAAAGACTTAATGGATTGGTGATGGGTAGACACCAGAAGCAGCCCATCTTGATAAGTTTTGGTTTTTATATTTTTACCTGAGTTATGCTGACCTCATTTGAACGCTCTCCCCCACCCCCCCCCCCCAGTAATATTGCACTTGTCTTCTGGATGGACATAGATCCCAAAGGTTTGCTTCTGCTAACCAGCTTTCTTGAATAAAGCTGGTGTATCCCTGTGGCTCCCGGATCACTTGCAGTAGAAAACAATTTGAATAGATTCAAATGTAAGTTTCACTTACATTTCTATAAAATTTCTCATGACAAAAAGATTTTTTTTTAAGTATTTATTAGTTCCTTTCTAAATTGTTTTCTAAGAAGTTATTGTATGGTATGTTGACTTCCACAATTTTATGTAATCTATGCAATTTCACATTATTCTTAAAAAAGGTGTAGGAAGGAAATGATGCAATCACTACATCTTTATAAGATCATCTAAACAAATGTTATGCTTAAAATTAAAAAAAGAACAGAACTGTCCATCAAAGCCTTTCTGTGTAAGATAAAGCTATTTGCACTTATTCTTAGTTTATATTTATTCTCATGACATGGGGAAACTCAAGTGCCACACTAACATCAATATGTGCTTATATGTTTGAATCTAAAACATTTTCTGCCAATTAACAATAGAAACAAAATAACAAAAAAAATTGTACACTAATTACATATATTATATTTCACTAGTGCTATCTATCTTGATCAGTTGTTTCAACTCTATCTGATCCAATACTTGTTTTTTTGTAATAAATATTCTATAATGCTACTTTACTATTCTGAAATCAAGATCATATATAATAACCCCACATATGTAATATAGTTTGGAATATTGATAGTATTCTAATTGCAAAAGGAAAATTGAAAGAAAAATAATTATAAATGCTTAGGTACCACTATGCTAGAATATATAAGAAAATTATCAGATGCTACTTAGGCCAAATGCAGGCTGATTGAGGTCTGTCATTGCAACTTTAATTTTGTCCATAACATTGCCACCAATAGCATGCCTTTCCAAAATGCTGAGCTCTTGGTAAAATGAAATATGTACAGTCTTCCTTTCATTTATATGACAGTTACAATCCTGGAAAATTCAGCATGTTATGCTATGTATGTTAAAACTGGGAAAAAATACTTGGTGATTTTTGTAAAGTAAGAAAAATTCCAGGCTCACATGTTGCTTATCTGAAGTTTTTCTCTGACCAGATACCTTTAGGTTGCAACAGAATTCTTCCTCTTGGGTTCTTGTCCTACACAAAAGGACATTGGGCATTCTTTGTCTTCATCACTAAATGCCATTGGTGTCCTCTTTCTTTCATTTTGGTAACTAGATACCTTTATAATATTTCTATACTGCTTCCGAGCAGGAATTAGTGCCCTTTTTAGAGTGCTGAAATCCTTTTATTGGGTTTCAAGATTTAATACACTATGGAAAGTTTAATCTCCAAGTCATTTCTGTAGAATCTTGTATTTCTGGGCCTTTGTAATAATAATGGATAAAAAATCCTAATATATTCGATATTTAACTTTGTAACCATTTATCTAGTATTCAGGAAAGAAGATTTTAATGATCAGTATTATTACAAATGAGAGCACACACAAGTATAGTTTATTTGAAAACAATACCCATTATGAATTAACATCAGAACTTGTTTTCAAAATTGATTCCTATTTAATGTTCCAGATAATGTCATCTTTTAAAAGATCTTTTAAAGACTAAATTTTGATTTAGCCAAGGTGAAATTTATTTCATTTGAATTTTGGTTTTAAATATTATTGTTAGACTGTTTTGATAGCCAATTTAGATAACAGTCCAAGAAGACTTTCTCTTCTTGTTTCTGTCACATTTGTTCTCAAAAAAGTTGTGAATTACAATAAAATTTTTTTCATCCTGTGCAACATGAATGGGCAGGGAATATGAAATTTGGATTGTTAAAATATTTTCATGATAGGATCAATATGTTCTATACTAATTTTCAGAAAAAAATTAAAAGTTATACTTCACAATTGCATTCTTATCCTGCTTCTTATTAATTCAAAAGGCACTTGAGGGAACTTACAGAAGTCTCAGTATAATTCTAAAGGATGTCTGGCCCACATCAAATAAGCATTTCTCACTCAAACCTCCAGCACCCCAGCAGAGCTGTGAAGCAAGGCACTTGCTGCCAGCCACCTCTAGTTCTTTTTCCACTCTTTGAATTTTCTGTTTGGGTTTTCTGTCCAGCTGTTTGAATTCTCTTGCTTAGGCCTGAGACTCTTAGAAAGAAGTTATTAATTTCAGAGCAGGCAGATATTGGAATGTCCTTTGATACTAGTCAGATTTATTTATTTATTTAATTATTTACTGTAAACCTATTTTATTGAATTGAAGAGTAATTAGGTAATTAAAAACGGAGCCTCTCAGATGAAGAGACAGAATGAAGGTTGGGTTACACTGGTTTAAAATCTTGAAAAATGTTCCAGGGGAAAGGTGGATGCTGTTGCCTGCTCTAACTCTTTCTACTCCGATAGAGTGTGAGCTCAGATCCCAGTGTGAGCTGTTCCCATGGGCGTGGCACTCACAAGATCTGCACAATGGACTGCTGCGGGTTATGGCACTGGAACCCTGGAGATTACCCCCCTGAACGAGGAGATATTGAGAGAAATTATTGTGTTTGTGGAGCACTTTACTCATAAATATCCCCAAGAGGCGAAATTTGCTTTTGTAGAACCACTTGAATGGAATACAGATTTGAAGCCCTCAGCATTTCAATCAGGTTATTTTTTCAGGTAAGTCATTTCATTACTTCTAGAATTTAATATCATCATTTTCTCTATTTTTATTGACTGATTGTGGGTTTTGCACAAGTCATGTTCCCTCTTCGAATCTGAGAAATCCTCTAAACAAGGAATTGTAAACTGGAGGCACTCAGATGAAATTTGAGGATATCTCAGTTGGCCAATGTAGTGTTTATGTATTTTTCAAATTCAAATCTCATTTTCTTTTGATAGAGGACACGTTCTCCAGGTCACCATTCCCAGCATTCACTGCTGCCTCATGCTTGGCCTGTTCATCTATCCAAATTACCTGTCAGATGTCAGTCACTGGTTTTGTGACTTCTGATATAGACAAAAATCTCTTCCAGTATTTTAAATCTCATTTCATGTAGTGATGGGGAGAATGGTGAATTTTGCTTACTATAAGAATGAAACATCATAATTAGTGCTATTCTCAAATGAGATCCTTTAGAATATTGGATTTTAAAAAATCCTACCACCAGCTTGAACAAGTGGTATCAATTCATCTTTTTTGATCATAAGTAAATAAATAAATAAGCATACGTACATACATACATACACACATACATATACATATGTACAAGTACACATATACACATTTGGATTGTATAATAAGTAAGCAAGCAAATGGATAGTTACTTTAGCAAGGATGCAGCCCCAGTTTATTGTGTTCTCTTGTCTACTTCCTTGGCCACTTTTGGTTTTGCAAATACACTTTTCAAATCTGACCTTTTCAAAAACAGTCCCCTAGCTGGCCAGAGGTTCCTGTGCTTTTCCTCCTCCTTCCCTTTGGGATTATATTTGTGACAATAGGTTCAGCAATTCGTTTTTAGAACTTAAAACACATTCTTGACTGCATTTAAGAGCTCTCTAGTTCTAATATTGGTCTTCCTTCTCTGAACAAAGAACCAAGAACAAAGTTATTGTTGTATTTTATGTCTGACTCTGCCAAGGGTTACTTTTTCCCAAAGTGCTGGTCATTACCTGAGGCTTCATTGATCCCAACTAAGTTCAGTGTTTTTTCTTACCTTTGAAGGATGAACTCACCTGCAAAACCAATTAAAAACACATTAACTACTTTGTACAAAGATGACTTTAAAGCAGATGACAGAAAAGAATATCAAGATTGTCACTGTGTCTGGCTTCTGCACTCATTCTGTGTTCCAAGTATACACACAACCACAGCTGCCTACTAATTTTGTGGATGTAACACACTCCTCAAATGTGTCATTTTTTTTTCCTTCTCTATCCTTGCCCAAGTTCTTTTTGCTTTCTTTTGTAATTGTATCTCTGCATAATCTTTATGTACAATACTCCATCCTAAGCAAGGTGTTTTGATACCATGTATGTTTTGAAACAACTGTTCCCTGATTGTCTTACTTCTGTTAGATTTACTATGCAGCTTTTTCTTCGTGTAATTTTTCTAGCCATTGCTTTAATTTTTGACCTTGATTGATGATATCTTTGATGTTGATGATGAAAGAAGTTTGGTATTTGTTTATTGTATTGGAAGGAATACATGTTTGTGTGATTCTGATAAAAACCTGATAGGTACTGCTTGCTTCGAAGAATGCAAAGGATACAGCTGAGGTTTTGGTGATAACCAAAATACCAAATGCTTCCGAATCCAGGTCTTGACTATACCTCTTGTTCTGTGCACCAAACCCAAGGATGTTCAGCAATGTATAACCACTTGGTGTTTGTTACAAAGCAAAGGAGATAAACCAGAGATGCCCTTATGGACTACAAGAAACCATTATTAAAATAGCCCCATCAGTAGTTCGTTCTTTGCTCCTTTGGTTTACCTGAATTCATCTGGCTTAGCTTCTGACACTCAGTGCACTATTTATACATTTACTTGAAGTGGGGAAACTGTTTTCCTTTGAGTTCTGTGTGTCTGTGCATAAGGACAAAGTCATCCTGAAAGACTTGAGTCTGGAGTCCCTTGGTTGTATTTCCACCACTTAAGGATGTCCTTGGATGTTTTTATATAAAGATATATGTTTTTCCTTGCACATGTACTTTCTCTCAGGTCTTTTGTTCTGAGACAAATCAATTTTATCCACCCTAAGTATGTGAAGTAGGCAATCTACCCTTTGTGTTGGTCTCTGCAGATATTGATGGGACTGTGTTTTTATTTGTGTACTTATTTCTTATTTGATTTTGTACATCTCCAAATGCATTCTCTGTGGAAGCCAATAAAAGTTTGATCAGCCTTCTGAATTAGGTGAGTGAACGTCTGATATTTGAAACTGAGCCTTTACACATATTGAAAAGGTCTTACATTTCATCGCTATCTTCTTTCCGTTTGTGGAGACTGCTATTTAATTGTATAGCCACAGCATCTTTTACATGTTGCATAATTCATCTTTTCTTCTAGAATTGTTTCCAACAAACTTGTCCTGTAGTGACATCTGTCATCATCTCTCCATGTTTAACTTGTTTTGGGAAAGTATCTTTACATTCATTTCCACAAAAATCATAGATGTCTTTTTATTCCCATTTACAATTGATTTTTGTTCTTAGCAGGAAAAATGAGATTAATAATCTTCCTAAAACATTTCAGAATGAATCCCCAATTCATTGTCAGCTGAAGACAAATGACATCAAACAATGGTAATACCATCTATATTAGTTAGTTTTTCATTGCTCTGACCAAAATACCCAACAAGAACAATTTAGAGGAGAAAAATTTATTTTGAGGCATGGTTTCATGGTTAGCTGAGTCCATTTCTCTGAGATGGAGGTGAGCAGAACACCAGGAAGTACTTTTTTTTTTTTTTTTAAGAGAGAGTGAGAGAGGAGAGGAGAGGAGAGAGAGAGAGAGAGAGAGAATTTTTTGATATTTATTTTTTGGTTATCGGCGGACACAACATCTTTGTACGTGGTGCTGAGAATCGAACCCGGGCCGCACGCATGCCAGGCGAGCGCGCTATCACTTGAGCCACATCCCCAGCCCACCAGGAAGTACTTTGTAGAGGAAAACTTTTCAGCTTGTGGCAGCCAGCAAGGAGAAAGAAAAAGGAGAGAGAGGGGGATGGGGAGGCATGTAAGGGACAAAATATAGTCCCCAAGGCCATACCCCCAGTGATCTACTTCCAGCCATGCCCCACTTGCCTACAGTAACCACCTAGTAATTCATTCAAATTACCAATTTATCAAATGATTAATCCACTGATGAGATTACAGCTCTCATAATCTAATCAATTCATCTATGAACATTCCTGCATGCCCAACATATGAGCTTTTTGGGGGATACCTCATATGCAAACCCTAGCAATCAACTGGTGGTATACAGAGCTGAGATGATTTGATTCTCTAGAATGGAGCTTGGGAAATTTATAAATTGGACAATTATTCAGAATCACTATGGGAAAAATATTATTACATGCTCTTTCCTTTCCTTCTCTGATAGAACTATGTTTGTGAATCATGTCTGCTCTGTTATTACAAATGTTTTACTTACCGATGTCATTCCACTGTGTCTCAGTGATATGTATGAGTTGGGACAAAGTATACATGTTAGCTGGAAATTAGATTGAGCAGGTCCTGGTCCCTGCAGTAATGCACACTTTGGGCACAATTTATACCATTTGGGGCCTTTGTTTTCTGATCAATATAATGAAGGTGTGAATTACACAATCACTCAATCTACAAAAATGAGAGTTTTGAGCCCAATTCCAGTTTAAAAGTTTTTCCATCAAGACTGTGGATTGCATTAGCAACATGTTCTTGAGCTTCATAATCTGGGTGCATTGTTTTTCTTTCCAAGGGCACGTTCTTCCATGTTAGCTATGGTGAAGCTGGAAACTGAAACTTACTCATGCATCCCCTCTACAGCTGGTGCTTTCCCACTTCTCCTTTAAGGTACAGGCTTCATTGGGTACCAGCAGTGAAGATGCTACCTAGGCACTTCAGTCCTCCAATTTCTCATCAGGAGTTTCACTGTCTCCAGTGAAGTAGTTTGACAGTTTTAGTACTTGGTCATCCTCTAACTTACCTCTCTTATCATCCATTTCCCTTGAGGGACCAGCCCTTTAAAATGACTAACCTTCAGGTACAGGGCTCCAAGAAATCTCAATCCTAAAGCCTTTATTCCAGAAGCTGAATTTTGTTGAAAATATACATACAACCTATCATTAGTAACTCAAGAAGCATTTCATTTATTCCATAGATAGTAATTGAGCATCTCTGTGTGAGGTTATTATTTGAGGTACTGGGGATAGAGCAGTATCTTATCTGTCACAGATAGTGCCAGACTGACAGTCTCTGTGTTAGCTTCCTATTGCTGACGTAACAAATTACCACACATTTAATAGCTTACTATCTTATCGTTCTTCAGGTCAGAAGACTAAAATGAATTCGCAGAGCTAAAATCAATGTGTTGGCAGAGCTGTGTTCCTTCCAGAAGATCAAGGAGAATTTGTCCCTTCCTTCCCCAGTTTCTGGAAGGCCCCTGCATTCCTTGGTTCTGCATCACTCTGACCTCTGTTTCCATTGTCATTTCACTTCTGACTCTGACCCTCCTGTTCTCCTTTTATAAGGACACTTGGGATTACATCTATCTCAGATCATCCAGAATTGTCTTCTCATCTCAAGAACCTTAACTTGATCCATCTGCAAAGTCCCTTTTTCTATGTAAGGGAACGAATCCACAGGTTTGGGGAATTAGGATGTGGGCATTTTGAGGGGGTATCATTCTGCCTCCCACAGTCCCTAAGTGCTTGTTTCTATCCTAGTGAGATAGTGAGATGGTCTGGATAAGTGTCTCCCAAAGGGCCATGTGTCTTAGTCCTCAGCTTGGTGTTTTAGGAACCTGTAAGAAGTGGTAGAACTTTTTTTAAAAAAAATACATTTGTAATACCATTCATTTATTTATCTATGTATTTATTTAATGCGTCGTAGAACTTTTAAGAGATGGAGCCTGGTGGAAGGAAGCTAGGTGGTTAGGGGCATGTCCTGGAAGGGGATATGTTTCTCTTGTCCCTCTTCCTGCTTTCTCTCTGCTTCTAGTCTCCGTAAGATGAGCAGATGCAGCACCATTCTGTCCCTGCCAGGTATGTTGGCTTGTCACTGGCCCAAAGCAACATGGCCAAATGGTCACAAACTGGAACCTCTGAAACTCTAAGGCAAAATGAGCCTTTCTTCTTTTTAAGTTTAGTATCTGCAGTATTTTCCAGTAACAAAAAAACTAACAGTGTCAGTGGCAGGTAACATGGGTCTGTCAGATTCATTCTTCCTGGTGAACTAGGCACATTTCACATCTACTTATCTGCAACTTGATTATGTTAGATCAAGTCTTAACATGTGGGCAGTTTAATCACGGATATCAATGTATAATTTAAAAAAGCTAGACGATTTGATCAATGTTATAAGTGGTAGAAATCTGTAGAAATTTTATTTCCAAAAAAATGCCTTAATAATTTTTAAATGCCAACCTAAAAGTTTAAAATGAAAAGAAAATTAATATTGACAGAAAGAAATCCAGGAGACCCAATAATGTATGATCAGGAAAAGCCCATTTAGCCCATTATCCTCAGGTGAACCAAATGAGTGAGTTTAGCATGGAAAGAATCCACAAAGAGGATATAATTTACCTTTTTGTCATAGCTTTTTTTCTTCATAAATACAGTGTAGAGAAGAAAATTCCTAACCACTAATCACTGTGGTGTAAACAATTTATAAATAAGATAACATTAGAAATCCTCAAGCATAAATGGTTCAGTAGAACCAGTGCTTTTTAAAAAAGATGTCAGAAACCAGCATACTGTCAGAGAAACAAAAATGAAACTGTGATTAGTTTAGTTCAGTTGTGAATTCTGGAAATTGTCTTATGTTTAGTTTTCTGGATGTGTCCTGTTGCTCACTATGATTGCTGGTAAGTTTGGGGATTTAAGTGTCTGAGTGGGTGTGCAAAGAAGGAAAATAGATTTGTTTCCAAACAGAGGTACTTATATTTCATGTGTATTATAATGAGACATAATAATAATCTGTCTAAATGTCTTAAATTTAACTTCTACTGACATCCAGGTAACATGAAGCTTTCATTTATTTTTCCTTTCCATCTTTAGTGATACAAAAGTTGAGTCAGAAGAAGTGGATAAGAATGGACAGCCTTTGCTGTTTCTCTCTGTACCAAAAATTAAAGTCAGGAGCTTCGGGCAACTAACATACTTGTTATTCATTGCCAAAGACACAAAGCTGAAGGAGGCACAAGCGTGTATTGAAGGTGATATTTATGCCCCCGTCTTGGATTTGAACTTTTAGAAGCATAAACTTGTGTGTGTGTGTGTGTGTGTGTGTGTGTGTGTGTGTGTTGAGGGGTGTCATTTACTAAGGTCTCTTTAAAAAGATCTACCATTTAAAAGGTGAAAAGTCAAGCTGGGGTTGTAGCTCAGTGGCAGAGCACTTGCTTAGCGTGTGTGAGGTACTGAATTCAATCCTCAGCACCACATAAAAATAAATAAATAAAATAAATATATTGTGTCCATCTACAACTAAAAAAAATTTTTTTTAAAGGTGAAAAGTTATGTGTACCCCTTCATGAGAATGCCATTAATTTTTCCTTAGCTAAACTGCTATACTCATATCAAATTTTGGCTTTAAAATAAAAGGCCTGATCCTCTACCATTAGTAGGCTTGTAGGTCTCTCATTTTTCCATGTGATTTAAACTGGAAAGACAAGTGGTCTGTAGCCTATGAGTCACACTGGAAGAGAAGACAGACTTCCAGTACCAACTTCTGAATCCACTCTCTCCCTTGACATGCTGCTATGATGGATGCTCACTTGTTCCCTTTAAATGAATGTGGGCTCTTCCTTTGGCAGAGATGGCCCTTAATACATCGCATTTCCTTTTCTGAGTCTCATTCCATGCTGTACCTCACAGCCTTCTGTGAGTAGTTCTATTCATTCACCTCGACAGGAAATATTTTCTTCTTCATTAAAGATATACAATGAGTTCATTATCATCTAACCATCTAACATGCAAAAAAAATGTGATTGGTTTCCTGCTATAATTGTGTTATAAATGTTTCTTTTCAGTGGAAATGCCTAATCATAGGTGATGATGTGTTGTCTGTGTTATGCTTTTGGGGAATTATGTGACCAGTGGATCCCAACACAAGGTCCTTGAGTTCTGCCCATTTCTGTGGGAGGTGGGCAGAAAGTCCTTAAACAAAGAGACAGACAAACAAAAAAGGTGTCAGTCTCACGATAGCAGCATCTTTTATCTCACGCCTACTCTTCATTCGGGGGCTCTGTGCACATTGAAGCTGCTTTCCTAACAGGGATGAAATCTTGAATGTAAAGCTGAATTTCAATGTTAGTTGACAGGTGAGACAAAATACATGGAATGCTATATATATCTGGTTTGGCCAAATATTCTTTCCTACATTTTGTCCATTTCAGTTTAGGTGAAACCCTTAATTTCAGGTCTCAATTGCATAGTGCATGGCAATTTGGTAGTCAGGTTTATGTCTTTCCTTAGAATTCACCTAGTATGAATTTTTAATGTTTTTTAAAAACAATTTATTGGTTCTTTTTAGTTACACATAACAGTACAATCTAGTTCAACATAATTATACAAGCAGGGAATATATCTTAATTAGGACCCCAGTCTTATGGATGTACACGAGGGTAAGACTTACTGTGGTGTATTCATGTATGTACATAGGAAAAACTAGGTCAGATTCATTCCGCTGTCTTTCCCTTTCCTATCCCCCCTTTTTTTCTCTCCTTCCCCTTTGTATAATCTACTGAACTTCTATTCTTCTTCACTCTTCCCCTTACTGTAGATTAGTTTCCACATATTAGAGAAGACATTCAACCTTGGCTTTTGGGGATTGGCTTATTTAACTTAATATGATAGTTTCCATATCCATCCATTTACTGGCAAATTATAAAGTCATTCTTTTAAAATTTTTTTATTTGTTCTTTTTAGTTATATATGAGAGTTAGTTATATTTTGACATATTGTACATACATGGAGTATAACTTCCTATTCTTACAGTTGTAAATGATGTGGAGTTACACTGACAGTGTGTTCATATATGAACATAGGAAAGTAATGTCCAATTTATTCTACTGTCTTTCATATTCATATTCCCCTCCATTCCCATCATTCCCCTTTATCTAATCCAAAGTACTTCTATTCTTCCCTCCCCCACCCTTATTGTGTTAGCATCCACATATTAGAACATTTGGCTTTTGACTTTTTTGGGGATTGGTTTATTTCACTTGGCATGATAGTCTCCAGTTCCATTCATTTACCAGAAAATGCCATAATTTCATTCCTTAGAGCTGAGTAATATTTTATTGTATATATACATTATTTTTTCATCCATTCATCTGTTGAAGGGCACCTAGACTGACTCCATAGCTTAGCTATTGTGAATTTAGCTGCTGTAAACATTGATGTGTCCGAGTCACTATAGTGTGCTGATTTTATGTCCTTTGGGTATATCCTGAGGAGTGGGATAATTGGGTCAAATTGTGGTTCCATTCCAAGTTTTCTGAGGAATCTCCATACTGCTTTCCAGAGTTATTGTACCAATTTTCAGCCACACCAGCAATGTACGTTTTTCCCCATCTTTGCCAATATTTATTGTTACTTGTATTCTTGATAATCGCCATTGTGACAAGAGTAGGATGAAACCTCAGTGTAGTTTTAATTTGTGTTCCTCTAATTGCTAGAGATGTTGAACACTTTTTCATATATTTTCTCGATGATCATATTTCTTCTTCTGTAAATCGTGTGTTCAGTTCCTTTGCCCATTTATTGATTGGGTTATTTGCCTTTTTTGGTGTTAAGTGTTTTGAGTTCTTTATATATCCTGGAGATTAATGCTCTGTTTGAGGGGCAGGGGGCAAAAATTTCCTCCCATTTGGTAGGCTCTCCCATTCTTCATGCTCTTATTTTCTTTGCTATAAAGAAGCTTTTTAAAAACAATGTCATCCAATTTAGAGATTTTTAATTTTACTTCTTGTGTTTTAAAAGTCTTATTAAGGAAGTGAGTTCCTGACCTGATATGTGGGAGTGTTGGGCCTACATTTTCTTCTAGCAGGTGCAGGGTTTCTGGTCTAATTCTTAGGTCTTTGATCCATTTTGAGCTGAGTTGTGTGTAGAGTGAGAGATGGGAAGAATTTCATTCTATTACATATGGATTTCCAATTTTCCCAGCACCATTTGTTGAAGAGGCTGTCTTTTCCCCAATATGTGTTTTTAGTGCCTTTGCCTAGTATGGGGAACCATATTTATGTGAGTTTGTGTCTTCTATTCTGTACCATTGGTCTTTAGGCCTGTGTTTTTTTTTTGTGCCAATATCATGTTATTTTTGTTATTATAGCTCTAAAGTATAATTTAAGGTCTGGTATTGTGATGCTTCCTCTTCACTTTTCTCACCGAGGATTGCTTTGGCTATTCTGTGTTTCTTATTTTTCCAAATGAATTTTGTGACTTCTTTTTCTAGTTCTATGAAGAATGTCATTGAATTTTGATGGCAATTGCATTGAATCTCTGTAGTACTTTTTTTTAGTATGGCCATTTTAACAATGTGAATTCTGCCTATTTAAGAACATAGGAGGTCCTTCCATCTTCTAAGGTCTTCTTGAATTTCTTTATTTAGTGTTCTATAGTTTTCATTATAGAGATCCTCCACATCATTTTTTAGATTGATTCCCATGTTTTTTTTTTTTTGAGGCTATTGTGAATGGGATGGTTTCACAAATCTTTATGACATAACAGGTTGATGAGTCAGACTGCTGGGCAATGGCTGATTCCTTGGTCTCCTTCTCAAGGCTTCTCTTCTCCCCACCCCTGCAGTCCTTTCCTCAGCCTTACACCTTCAATACAATTTCTTGGTGGCATAGCCATTTCCTGTTAGAAGGTTAAGACCATCATTTCAATCAAGTCAAACTTCCTTAACTAGTCCAATTGGCACCACCCTCTAACTTGTCCCAATAAATATGAATTTTCATCTTTTTTGAAGTGCTTCATTCCAAACAAGTTTTTCACCCTTTCTCCCTCATTTCAACCACATTGGATTTTTAATTTTTTTTAGGTGTAGTTGTACACAATAGCTTTATTTTATTTATTTTTATGTGGTGCTGAGTAATGAATTCAGTGCCTCGCACGCACTAGGCAAGTGCTCTACCACTGAGCCATAATGCCAGCCACACCACATTGTTTTTGATATTTACCAAATTCTGTTTTCAGCATCTCTAGGTTCAAATTGCACATCTATGTCAGCCCTGTTCATGAGTTTGTATTTAAATTTTTGTACATAATATTGGTACAAATGTAAATGGCTATATTTATTTTTCTAACTCTAACATCAAAGGACATTGAGAATACAAACATTTAGAACAAGTGGAAAAGAATGACAGTGGATCTGTAGACTGAAGGGATCATGCTGTTTATAAAAAAAAACATTTATGAACCTTGAGCACCGACACACAGACACAGCTCTATAAGTGATTCTTTTAAAGGGATTAATATTTGTATTCTGAATAAATGAATCGAATGCCTATTCTGAACAATGCTTCATCTTCAGTAAGGAGGGGATCAGAGGCAGGGGAGGAAGCCAGTTCGTCTTGGTCTTTGTTCTGTTAGAAAAATAATGTACATAAATGATACTATAAAACAAGCAAAACATCAAGAGGTCTAAGTTCCTAAGTATAATAGAGATGAATTCTAGTTGGGTCAATCAGAGGAAGCTTAATGAAAGACATTTCAGAGGGGTTTGATGGATTTGTTAGTCTTTGTGTATTTGTACTGGAAGACAAGAGGATTATTTTTATTTACCTTTCTTTTTTGTCAGGTAACAGAGACCCAGTAGTAAAAATCTTGGGCTCCGAATTTGGGGAAATGAAAGAAGACTCCATTGCCTTAAATATCCTTAATAAAATTAAAGCAGAAGATGATTATGAAAATGAGATTAAGATGAAGCTTGCCATATTGCTTAAGGAACTAGATCTGCACCTTCTCAATCATACCCTAAAATATATTTCACTGTGAGTCTTTTATCAGAGAAATTTCTAAAACTTAGTTGCAAAAGTTGCTTTCAAAGTTTTAAAGGAAAAATGCCAAAAAAAAGAATGGAAATTATTTATTTTCAAAGACTCTTAAGACAGTGACAAAGTCTTAGATTATAGCACAAATACCATACAGAGTTTGTATAGTTCCAAATGTATTCATATTTATAGTATTTTCTAGTTGTATGGCATTATTAAAAATGAAATGAATATTTGAATATTTGCATATAATTAGTGTTACATCCAACAGGAATCACTAATTCATTGATGTTTTGATAATGTTGTTACAAGATTAAAATGTGACTAAGTTTAACTAAAATTTTAATTACAAAAAAAGAGAGATTCCTTTTTATATAATGGAATGTGTTCATGTATTTCCTGTAGAGTCTGTTTTAAAGTGCTTAAGCTAATTTTTTAAACATTTATTGCAGGCAAATAAGTCTAAATCCAGTGACTGTTAAGAAAGATATAGAGCTGCTCCAACGTTTCTCAGGAAAAGGAGAAAAAACAGTCTTGGAATTTATTAAATATACCTCAGGTTTTGTATCAGATGCATTTTACTTATTTACTCTTTCATAGTTACATTGCCAAAATGCTTTCCTTGGCTACATCAAAATCATGTATTTAAGAAAATGAAAACTTAAAACTTTTACAGTATCTTGTTGATGCCAATACATTTTATAAAACTTGAAGTGGAGCTTCTATTAGTGACTTGATGATTGTTTTCAGATTATGAATTTTCAAATGGATGTCGAGCCCCCCCTTGGCGACAGATTCATGGGGAGATGTGTTATGTGCTGGTAAAACCCCACGATGTCGAAGCTTTGTGCATTACTTGCAGCACAGAAGGAGTGTTTTTAAATGGTGTAAGTAATTTCTTAAAAACTTAATTAAAGCCAGTTGACTTAAGTTCTTCACAAGTCTTCATAAATGCGGTTTATGTCTTGCGTTCAGTTCTGATGACCACAGAGAATAGAAGTCTGTTCCATGGAAATGAAGCAAATTCCTTTGCTCTTCTTCTGCTGGGCAAATTCAGAATAGTCCCAGAATCAGCTTCATTGTTCATCATTTCAGGTCATATAAGTCAACCTTCTAAGAAACAGACTTCGAAGTGACCCATTTCACTTCATAAAACTAAAATGTCCTTAACATAATATGTACATGGATTAGTTACATGGTCACTGAAGGTAAGAAAGGGAAAATGAGGACACTGAGATAATATATAAGTAATAACTTCCGCTTCCATCCTAAGAGCTGAAGGGACAAAGAGAAGCAGAGAGCATTATCCAAATGTAAAAGCTTAGAGGAAGTGTCCCGTAACACTGGGAACCTGGACCTCTGGAGAGAGGGCCACTTCTAGGCTGTGCTCATTCTTTCTGAGCCCAGACAGTCTCCATGAAACCGGAAAACAGACCTTTGGGGATTTGGTGCTACTCAGTTAGTGCTGGTACCTGATGAGCTCTGAGGAGAATCTGGAGGTGGAACAGGACCATTGAAGATGAAGTCGTGGTCAGCTGATGGTGATATTTCTGAGGGGGTGTGAAGAGTCTGGTTGTGGGACTGTGGGAACAACAACTGGAAATTGGTACTAACAGTTGCTTCTAAAAGCAATCGCCAATGCCAAGAGTAAAGAGCCATTCCCGGAATGACTCCATCAGGGACAGTGGCCCCAAACAGGAAGTTGCATCTTCCTCCTTCTTCTTGCAGCTTTCAGTCTTGAGTTTCCTGTCTCCTGACTCTAACCTAACCTGGCAAAGAAGAAGTATAGCTTTGCAAAGTCCCAGTCCAAGTATCACAAAGCAGAGTCTGGGTGGGTGGCCTCTGAGCTAAGCAGCACATAGCTTTTTGAATCTTCGGTATTAGAACCCTTTATTTTGGGTCTCATCCCAATTCACAGAAATAACTATAAGTGTTGTCAATCAATCCAGGGTTCTTTTGCTCAATTTGAGATAGAAATCCTCACCAAGTAAAGGAGATGGTATTGGGGCTTATGCTCAAGCCCAAGGGAGACAACACAGGAGATGGGGTTCCAGCACTGACTTTCTGAAGAGATGGCAGATAAAATTCTTACAGTGTGACTGCTGACTGTGCAGGTGCAACAGTGGTTGTCGCACCAGGTCCAGGATTTCTTTACATGTCTCACATGCTCTGTGCTCAGCATAGAGATCTGCACTCTGCATGGTAATGTGGTTAGGTGCACTGGGTCCCTCTGTGCTCCCCTGGCAGAAAGATGGCCGAGGGCTCCTTGTTGCCCTCCAGGAAGATCATATACTGATCAAGCCCCGGTCTCCTGAGCCAGTGAAGGCTGCGGGAAAGATGCTTTTCAAGCTTTGAAGGAAGCTGGTGGCTTAGATAAGGCTGTCTTGGGAAACATTGTGTAAAAATCAGCTTTATATTAAAGATGGAGAACATGTTGAGGAAATCAGATTTTTTAAATTCTGCCCCAGAAGGAGCTTAGCTTTCTTCTCTGCAACATGCCATCCTCAATATCATCAATGCAAATTTTGGACTTACAAGCAAAATTCCACAAGGAGGACCCAGATCCTCAATGAGGACCAGCTTTTACCGGGGACAGCTTGGAGAGCTGTTACGTCTTGGCTTGGGTTCATACCAAAATGCTGGGGCTGCTTCCATGGTTATTGCAGGTATCTCTCTCTTCAGGTGCACCTTTATTATTAGGTGCTTTTCTTTTTAGCATACACTTCATGTATTTCTGCACAGAGAAGGCAGACCCCAATTTTGCTTTTTTGGTTTGATAGTTAGGAAAAAAAATCTCTAATTAGAAAATAACAGGCAAAAGAATGATTTTCTTTGACCTAGAGGGGAATCATGGCATTTTTGTTTCCATCAAAGGCTGTTGATCTACGTACATACAATTTTATTTGATATGGAAAAATCTAAGTATTCCTCTCAGGTTTAAAAATTGAAAAGGATGATGAGAATATTCAATAGTTAAAAAGATTAAAAACAGACAGCAGTTTCGAGTATATATGTACATAATCTGTTATGGCAGAATAATAGGAAAGAAAAAGTAAATGAGGAAAAAAAAAAGAGATAAGAAGGAAGAGGAACAGCAGCAGAAGAATGGACAGACAGATGGTTCCACAGAGATTAACCCTGGAAAATGAATCCATGGAGCCCTGTTACATGAAGAGCAAGAATAGAATATGAAAAATAGAAACACAGCCTTTTCTGTAGTGACATTCTACCTTTGAGGCTTTTTATGACTTCATCAGCTAAGGTTTTTGATGTCACAGTGCATTCTTCACAGTAGAGAATTATAAGGAATAGAGTTCTTCTCTGCTGAGTAGCAGAGTTCTCTACCTGCATTTGGAAGGTACTGAGTAGATGCTGAATGGATAGTGAATGGATGAAAGGATCATATTATGTTCAGGGAGAAGGGTTTAGTCTGTACGTTTCATGCACAGTGACATTTCATGTCCACATGACTAGGCGTGGCAGTGCACACCTGTCCTCTCAGTTACTTGGAAGGCTGAAGCAGGAGGATCACTTGAGCTCAAGAGCTCAAGACCAGCCTGAGGAACACAGTGAAATTCTATCTTAAAAAAAAAAAATAGAACTCCCACATGGATGAATGGATGAGAGACAGAGATAGAGAGAGGCAGACAGAAGGGAGGGGGCGGGAAAGAACAAATCTGTCTCTAGGCTCAGTTGTGTTGTCTGATCAGGGTCTTTATTCCTATTACCTTAATCACTGCACCAAATTTTTTCTCTCAAAGGGCAAAACAGATGATGAGGGGGACATTGATTATGAAAGAAAAAGTGAAATTTATAAAGACCTTGTCACACTTTTAAAAGAAAAGTCGGCAATATTTTCAGAAAATATGTCAAAACAGGTAAGTTTTATCGTCTCTTGAACTTTTACAACTTTATATTATTTTGCTAGAGCTTTCTATGGTATAAAAAATTGGGAGAATAATATTGCCTATTTTTGGACATTGTTTTTCATTAGAGTATTTTCATAACATAACTTTTATAAAAAGAATACTTTAAAAGTGTTTCTGATGGGGCTGAGGTTGTGGCTCAGTGGTAGTGCACTCACCTAGCACATGTAAGGCACTGGGTTTGATCCTCAGCACCACATAAAAATAAATAAAAGTTTTTTTTAAAAAAGTGTTTCTGATTTTCTTTAGGCAATAAGCATAATATTACAAATTGCTTTCTAAATAGGGTTTTGTCCTCTTTCCTTTTGAATTAATGACACTAAGAACAAAAGACTTAGCCCTGGTGATGGCTCCTAGAAGCTCTGACTATATTTCCTTTGTGGTCATCCCCTGATCACATCTACTTGGATTAAGGACTTATTAAGGACTACTTGGATTAAGGACTCCCAATGAGTGTTCAGCACATGTGCACAAGAATGTGCTTCTTAGGGGAAATGCTTTTAGGTTTCCACCATTGAGTAGGATGTTAGCTATGGGTTTTTCATACATGCCCTTCATCTTGCTGAGGAATTTGTCTTCTGCTCAATTTTCCTTTTCTTGGTGCACTGCAACATTTAGTGAGCTTCCTGGGAGAAAGAAGCTCATAAACAAATGAAAATAAATTGATAGCACATTTGAAACTATCCTTCTTCTTCTTTTTCAGTTTTTGTTTCTGGAATAATGGTTGAAAATCTTTTTTAAAAAAGCATTTTAAGGCTTTTCCCCTATTCAATCTACTTATTTTGTCTTTTCTCCTCTTCAGAAGCCTTGAAATCTTCCCTGATATTCTCTAACTTTCATAGTACAGTTTTTGGTAGTTCTTTGTTTTTTCATAAATGTCTTATAGAACTGAAAAAAGTATTTTCCACATTATATCTTTAATTTTTTTGTCTCTAATCTCTTTTTAGAACTCTTGTTAGTTGGATATTGGGTCTGTGACTTTTCTGATCCTCTGATTTTCTTTTTTCTCATCCCACCCTACCTCAGCCTAACTTTCTGAAAACATTTTTTTACTTGATTTTCCAAAACATTGTACATGTTTTCAGATTTTAAACTCTCTTGTTTTTAATGTTTTTTTTTAATTTTAATTTTTATAGAATTTGGCACTTGTTTCATGAATTTTCTATCTTCTCCCAGTATATTGCTGACAGCTTTTTTTAAAGCTTGTTTTTTGTATTAGTTATGGTTCTACAGAGAAACAGATTCAATAGAGAAGAAGTGTGGGAGAGAAGGAGAGGAGGGAAGGAAAGAGAGAAAATGACAGAGAGGGGAAGGGAGAGGTATTTTAAAAAGATATTGGCTTATGCAGTTATGGGTGCCAGTAAGTCTGAAATTTGTAAGGCAATCTAGCAGGCTAGAAACTACGGTAATAGTTGACATTTGAGTCTGGAGTCATAAGTCCTTAAGGTAGCAGGTTGGAAATCAGGCAGGGTTTTTATGTAGTCTTGGGGAGAAAATTTCACTCTTTCCTATAAAGGTCTTTACTTTATCAAATGAGACCCACTTACATTATTGAAGGTACTCTATTTTATTCAAAGTTTACTGATTTAAATGCTTACCATGTCTGAAAAAGACTTATATAGCAACATTTAAACATATTTTACCAAAACAATTACCTTAGCCATGTGGACACCTAAAATTGACCACTGATGCCTAAATTAACCATTGACACCAAAAATTAACAATTATACATTGTTTGCAGCATTGTTTCACTTTCTTTCAAGTCTCTTTTTGTTAGTTTTTGTTTCTCTGTTATGTCAGATATTTTTCACAGGGTCTGAATTTCTCAATTTCTCCAAAGCCAGACAGAAAAGCCCTGTGTCTGTGGGTTGGACCACTTGGCAGCTGGACCTGATTATAAAGTGTTTGGAGAAGATAGATGTACATAGATGCTCCATTGTTAGGGGCATAGATATTTATGATTGTCATATCTTGTTGATGTATGATTCTGTTAAGCAGTATGAAATGCTTTTTTAGTTTCTGATTAATTTTAGCTTAAAATCTACTCTATCTGATAAGAGAATGGTAACCCCTGCTTATTTATGAGGTCCATGTGGATGGTATGTTTTTTCCTATCCCTTTCACCTTCAGTGTGTGGTTTTCTTTGCCTGTGGGGTGAGTCCTTTTCAGACAGCTAATTGGGTCTTGTTTTTTAAATCCAGTCTGCGATCTATGTCTTTTAATTGAAGAGTTTAGACCATTTACATTCAATGTTATTATTGAGAGATGAATTTATTTCCTCCAATTATGATTTATATATTTCCAGTGTTTAAACTGGATTTGATTCTCCTCTGATTGACTATTCTTCTAGTGTAATCTTCCCTGTGCTAGTTTTCAGTTTTACATTTCATTTCTTCTTCATGAAATATTTTATTGAGTATGTTTTGTTGTAGTGAAGGCTTTCTAGTTATGAATTCCTTTAGCTTTTGTTTATCTGGAAAGCTTTTTATTTCACTTTCAATTTAGAAGCTGGATTTTGCTGTGTATAGTATTCTTGGTAGGCATTCATTATCTTTCAGAGCTTGGTATATATTATTTTAAGCCCTGCTCACTTTTAGGGTCTGGGTTGAAAAATTAGCTGAAATCTGAATTGGTTTACTTCTAAATGTGACCCGTTGTTTTCTCTTGCAGATTATAAAATTTATCTTTATTCTGTATGTTTGGCATTTTTATAATAATGTGTCTTGGGTGGATCTGTTATCATTTTGTATATTTGGAGTCCTATATGCCACCTGTATTTGAATTTCTATTTTGTTTTTAAGGTTTGGATATTGATATTATTTCATTGAAAATATGGTGCATTCCTTTAGTTTGTGTTTCATCTATCCTAATGAATCTTAAATTTGACTTTTTAATATTATCCCAAATTTCTTGAATATTCTGTTTGTTGTCTCTTAACATCTTCTCACTATGGTTGACTTTATTGTCAACATTGTATACTTTGTATTCAAAGCATGAAAATCTGTTCTCAAAGTAGTTTAATCTATTGGTGATGCTTTCCATTGAATTCTCACTTTAAATTATTGATTCCTTCATTTCAAGTATTTCTGTTCGATTATTTTCAGAATCTCTATCTCTTAAGTGTTCTTTCACTTTCTGTATTTTCTCTCTGAATTCACTCCTTCTATTGTCTTTTAGTTCATACAGTAGTTTAACTATGAATTTTCTAAATTCCATCTATGAGATTTCCTCTACTGTGATGTCAGTGAAGTCTGTTGTTGAAGTATTATGGGTTGTTTGGGACGGTTCCCTTACTTTTTCATATTGTTTGTATGTCTATCAGTAATAATTGTAACTTCCTCTTTTAAGTGAAGAAATACAATATGCGCTCTTAAGGGTCCTCAGTTGGGTGGATATCTAGTATGATATTTTAATTTAATGTGTGACCTCTGCTGATCCCAATATTAGCTCCACTTTAAGAGATACCACTGAGCCCTATTTACTATAATCACTTCTGAGTCAAGTCTCATACTTCTGAAACTTTTAAAAACAAAATTGATTGTAATTGTTCTCTGTGGTTCCTCAAACTCAGATATAAACCTATAATAAATTTTATGAACAGGCCAAAAAATTAGAGGTTTAATTTAATGAATTAACTATAACTTTAAGCAAGCTAAAAGGAGGAAGAAAACTTGTGCAAATGTTGGAGGGATAAAGAAGAATAGAAAAATAGAGTGAATGAGAGAGTGAGAGGGAGAGAGGCTATAAAAGCTTAATTTATGAAATGGTGTTATTTGAGGTGGTAGTGGATGGTGCAAGAGGATTAGTAGGTGGTATGAGAAACAGGTATAAACTAGAGCTAGGAAAACAAAGATAGGAAGCTTGATTCCAGTTAATGCTTTAAACAATTAGGTGAAATATATCCAAATGGTTTGGAGGTATATTGGCTATTGAATTAACAATTATCATTCAAGCCAAGGGATTATTTATATGATCAAATTGATATTAGAGTTGTTTTTAGTCTCAGAGGGAGCAGTGTTGTGAGTTGCCTGATTCTAATGCTGCAGAAGCTCAGGATGCCAGCTCTGATGCGTCCCTATGTTTGCTGTGGGCCACTGGTATGGGTCACTTGTGTACCTGTTCCCCTCTGCTGGATTCTTTTCTCGGTACTGAAGATCCTGGAAGCTGTCTGTGTGAACTGACACACTGGTTGAGGGTTTTCCACAGGTGTTCTATGGTATAGTAGTATTTTCCCTGCTGCTTCTGCTCTCTGAGGTGTGTAGTAATGGGTCTCTGGCAATTCATCTGGACTCTAGTTTCCACTGCATTGGTTCCCTCAGCTTTATTAGTCTGGTGCAAGGTCCTGCAAGTATCCAAACGATGCCCTGTCCCCCATTAAGGCTGGTATCCAGCCCTTTCGGCTGCAGAGCCTCTGGCGATTTCCTGCTGGGTCTGTATGTCCCTGGATTTTCAGACAGCTTCCTTCTGGTATGGTGGTTTGATCCTGGGGGCTGTCCCTAGGCTTCCCATGGGGCCTCACCCCAGTGCTAGTGGTGCCTGGTGAATCAACTTGCCTTTGTTCAGCCAGAGCTGCTTCATTGTGGCATGAGTGCAGGGAGCCTATGCAGAGGTTTCCAAAGCCCCATGCCTGGGTCATTGAGTCTGTATGGGGCTGGACCTGCACTTCCCTTGGCCCAGGTCCCCTCCAGCCCACTCTGTTTTCCTTATTTGTGGAGAAGGAGGAGGGAGAAGGAGAGTTTCTGAGATTTATGTTAGCAGTGGGCCTTCTAGAAGTTCTTTCTGGCCGTATTCTTTTGAGAGTCCACTGCAGGGGCTCCCCTCTGGTTTAATTTGGGCTGTCTAGGTGTGGGGAGACACCATGTTGATTTAAGAGGGTGACTGACTGACTGGTCCGCTGTGGACTCCACAAGATGGTTAGGAGCCCCGTTCAGCTTTGTTTTCAAGATCTGGTTTTAAGTAGTTTGTACTATTAGGAGACGTCTGCACTTTAAAGTTTGTCTTTTTAAAGTGGGTAAGCTTAAGAGAATGTCCATGACCCCCTCTCGCTTTCTCTTTCTGATACCCTGCCCCCAATCCACAGGTTTGGGTTAAGGTACTCTTGAGTTTGATTTCTACCCTGGTAATCCATCTTCCAGTCTTTCCAGGTCTCAGACTAGGTAGTAGAAGGTCTTAGAGCATTTATGTAGTTACCCACCTCCCAATTCTGCTTTTATTTGCTTCTTCCTCTCAGTGATGTGAAGAGATTGGCACTCACTGCCTGGTTCACTTCTGCCATCCTCCTCCAGCAGTCTGTCCTGTCTGCCTTTTGATTACTGTTTGAAGGAACTATTTTCACTAGCCCTTTGTTTAATGATTTTATACCTTTATATATAGTTCATTCAGAACACAAATAGTTGAGTTTTCTTTTTTGTTCAATTGGATGATTTCTGTTTTCATTGAGGTTTTCAAATCAGATTAAATTGATATAACTGCTGACACAGTTGAATATAAATTTACTTTTTTGTTCATTGTTTTCTTTGTCCCATCTGTTCTTGTTCTTTTTCCTTTTTTTTTTCTGCCTCTTTTCAATTAGTTTAGCTTCAGAAAATGACTCCATTTCTTTATGCTATTCACTTATCAGTTATATTTCTTTTTGAAAGTTTCTAAATAGCTGCCCTAGGGTCTGTAAAATGTATATCTTTAATTTTCACGTTTGTTTGTTTTTTTAAGTATTTATTTTTTTGTTAGTTGGACACAATACCTTTATTTTGTTTATTTATTTTTATGTGGTGCTGAGGATCGATCCCAGGGCCTCACATGTGGGAGGCGGGTGCTCTTCCGCTGATCTACAACCTCAGCCCCTTCATGTTTGTTTTTAAGTAATATTATATGATTTCAAATAGTTTAAGAAACTTAGAGTAGTGTTCCTTGAAAGCTTCTCCCCATCCTCTATGTTATTGTTGTACTTTTTTTTTTATCTGCTGTAAACCTCTCAAAACATTGTTATTTTGACTTTAATAGTCAATTAGTAATGATTAAAAATTACACACAAGCCTTTTGTATGTCTTTTTACTGTTTCTGAAACTTTTCATTTCTTTGTTTCTGTCTGGTTTGATGAAAACATGGATCTCTACAAAGAAATGTGTAGACTTGTAGCACAAGTCTTCAGAATTTTCTGTTTTTGTTTTTCTGTGAAAGTCTTTATTTTGATTTCATTTTTCAAAAAAAAAATCTTTTTGACTCAAAGTAGAATCTTTAGGATTGACAGTTTTTTTTTTTTTTGTTGTTGTTGTTTTTCTTTTATTTCTAGTACTTTGAGGATATCACTGTCTTTTGACTTTCATCATTTCTCATGAGAATTCTCTTAAAATTCTTATGCCTTTTCTTCTGTATGATGCTTCCTTTGAGCTGGGCATGGTGGTGACTCTAGTTTCAGCTACTCCAGAAGCTGAGGCAAAAGGATCTCAAGTTCAAGGCCAACCTCAACTCCAATTAAAAAATAAAGAGGGCTTTAAATGTAGCTCAGTGGTAGAGCACCCCTTGGGTTCAATTCCCAGTACTGAAAAAATAAATAAATAAAAATAAAGATACTCTCTTCACCCTTGGTTTAAGCAATTCACACATGACACATGCCAATCATATAGGGATTGAATTTATTTTTTTCTAGAGATGGGAGGAATATGTTGGTCCAATCCTGCTATTGTATCTGTATGTGCTGCAGCAGAAGAGCAAGTTTAAAAACAACACATCACTGTCTACCTAGCTCCAATAGGGGCCTTGGTTGTGAAGTTGCATCTGAAAATTCCTTTCTAGGATTTATCACCAGGGTTAATCTTCAGATGGTGCTAGGTAATTCAGAAGTGATAACATTGTAAAAGTTATTTTTAATTTTTTATAAAGGAATTTACATTCAATGAAGAACAAAAAAATCCTATTGAGGAAAAACAGATCAAGGAAAAAGAAGCTGTCTCTGGCAAAGTTATCACTAGTTCAGACAGACCGAAGAAGAATGAAATCAGTTTTGTGAAGACTCATATGGCCAAGAGATTGGAGCCAAGCTTAAATTGGAGAACCAAAGTTGATTTTAAAATGTATGTAGACATTTGTATATGGGTTTTCTCATACTTCTTTAGTCACCACTTATTTATCTAGTTTCTTCAGAACTTTGTTTCTTGGTACAAAAATACAAAGAGATACTTTTACATCCTTCTATGATACAAGTTGGTTTCTTTCTGCTCCTCTTTCTATTCCAAGTGCAAAGATTTGATAGATACAGGGTTCATGGTTGGAGCACTGTGAATGGATGGGAAGAACATAGTCCATGTTCATGTAGATAGTGAGTTGGGACAAATAACCATGGAAAGGATGATAAAATATGTGGAGAAATATCATAGAAAATATAAACATAGTGGTAGGGCCCTGATTAACTAATATGGGGTTAAGTAGAGAAACCTTCAGGATGACTAAGGTCTTTTCTATAAACAATTCTCATCTTATAAAAAGACTAGAGTCTCAAAAATATTAACAGGCCTATGTAAAGTTGACACTGTATTGATGAATGAATGAAATAAATAAAATTAGTTCCATTTGGGACCTCTTATAAATAGTTGCCAAAGAGCTAGTGCTTCTTAAATGCTGAGACAGTCAAAAGCTTTGTGTCAGTCAGCTTTCTCTCACTATAACAAAATGCCTGATATAATAACTTATGAAGAGAAAAGTTTGTTTTGACTCTTGATTTTAAAGGTTTCAGTCCATGATCAGTAAACCAAAAGCTTTTAGGCCTCAAGTGGAGGTGTCAGATGTCATTGGTGGGGAGCAAGTAGTAAAACAAAACCACTTACTTCAAGGCCAGGAAGCAAAAGAGAGAAAGAGAAGGTGACTGAATTTTCACAATCCACTATGAGGATGTGTTCCCAGTGACCTAAAGACCTCCCACTAGGCCCCACCTCTTCAAGATTCTACGACCTTCCAATAGGATGCCTTAGGGACCAATCTTTTAAACACATGAGACTTTGGAGAACATGTAAGGTCCAAACTATAGCAAGCACATTTTAGATTTAGCCAACAGCTTACAAATTTTAGTCTATATTTAATGTTCTATGCTGTCCCATGATTAAGAACTGGCTCCTGGTTGGTCACACCAGTACCCTGACTGGTAGGGATTCTTATAACTACAGGGTGATTCTTTTTGGAAGTAAATCCATAACTATTGGGAAGGATAAGCCCTATGGAAAGAGGAGACATATTTGCTCATCTGATTCTCATCAATTTTGTTGAATTTGTGTTTCTACTTGAAAGAGTAAGTTTGAGAATGAAAAAATGTATAGGTAATTCTGTTAACTGGAAAGTGAGTTTTCCAGTGCTACTTTTATCAGATGCTTATTCTTTCAGTTATGAATTTACTTAAGTATTTAGTGAGAACAGAGTTTGTGTTAAGGAGTGTGCTAAACTTGGGAATACCTGGAAAACCAGGTTCAGGCTCTGTTATAGCATTAGGTGGAGAAAAATAAGAAGCCACAGGCAACTCTAATTGAGAGCAGTAAGTACCTATAAAAGGCAAGGGTTGGAGGACTTATACAATGATAGCAACCTAGTGTGAAGATCTGTTAGAGTACAAAGAAGTACTGGACTGAAAGTTTCTTCAGTATATAAAATGTGTGGCTCTGTTTGAAAAACAAAAGGGACGTCAGGTGAGGTTGGAAATCATCATTCTCTGTCTCAGGAACACCCATCATTTGGGTGCGTGAAAATGATGGATCATTTCTATATGATTCTTGCAACCTTTATTTCTTATTTTTTAGCATAAAGTAATAAAGCTCTCTTTTTTTCAGACACAAAAGTTCAGCAAAAGATAGCCAAGAGGAAAAACATGGAAAACTTGAAAAGCAAAGACCATCTCTTTCACATGGAAAAGTACAGCTTCAGTATGTTCTGATGGCATGACCAGCTCTTTAAAGCCACCCTCCCATACTGGGCTAGTTAGCATGATAATTAGAGGCTTTTTTTTTTTTTTTGAGGGGGGTACTAGGGATTAAACCAGGGTGCATAACCACTAAGCTATATTCCCAGCCTTTTTTTATCTTGAGATAGGGTCCCTAAGTTGCTTATGGCCTTGCTAAGTTGCAGAGGTTGACTCTGAAATTGAAATAATTTACCTGTTGAAGGATATTTTTGTTGTTTTTAGTTTTGAGCTATTAAAAATAAAGTTTCTATGAACAATCATACACAGGATTGCCTGTAATATTTTTGGATGCATCTCTTTGTATAGCTTTTTTGCATGATCACTGTAGGTAGTTTGTTATATAAACATAACATCACGATTCACTGGTGTTGACCTTTCCAAATTTGAGTGAAATGGAGAAACTTTTCTCTTTTCTAAGAAATCACAGAAGGTATTGGTACATCTGTTACTTATATGCATGTTCCTAAAATGTTATCATTCTAACCAAGTTGATGTTCTGGCTTATATGTATGGATTTTTTGTTGTTCTTAGTAAGAGTGTCGATAAGATTGAAGAAACTATTAGTGAGAGCTCTTCGGAAAGTGAAGAAGATGAAGAACAACCTGATCATCGTCAGGAAGCAAATGCAGATTTGCCTTCAGAATATTGGCAAATTCAGAAGCTGGTGAAATATTTAAAGGTAAGAAATACTTTTTTTTGTACCATATTTACATAGTTCATTTTAAATACTGTCACCAAAATATATAGTCTGCATCTAAGTTTATTTTATGTTTCTTTCAAATAAGAAATTACCCATGTTGTTATTTAAGTGTGCATAGGAGAAGGTCTTATTTACCCCGAGGTTTCAAGATTAGTCCTAGGGAGCAGTCAGGTTGCCTGGTACCAGTTTTCTCTCCTGGTTGAGGAGTAGGGGCATGGCACATACAAGATTGTGATTTGCAGCCATTTTATGATTTGCAGTGTGAGGGGATAGAAAAGAGCGTGTTTTTCAAATCTGGGTTGAGTTTAAATTTTAAGCTGTCTCACTTACAAGAAGGGTGGCTGTTGAAAAGTTATGATTTTTGAGTCTTAATTTTCTTAAACCATGGGATTAAGTGAATGAAACCTGTACTGTAGAATTGAAAACATATTTGAAATATGTATCATGCTGTCTGATACATTGTAGGTGATAAAAATATGTATTGGCCTACTTCCATTTCTCTCTTAAGTCAGGTGATGTATGAAAATATTTTACACGACAACTGGCTCATGTAATGTATGTAAGTTCTTGAATGGAGGGTAGTGGCTTGACAAAAGTAGATTAGTATTCATTTCTGACTTTGAATAGCAGATATTGATTCTATCTAGGCCTTGTCTAAAGCTGGAGTCCAGAAGTACTTGTGGAAAAAACCATTTCAACTCACCTCATGTTTTTTTTCTGCTTTTACACATCTTTGGTCAAATCAGCCAAAGGCATTTTCCAGAAGCTTTGCATACTTAAAGGTATTTATGTGCCTGTTAGGCTGCAAAAGGATACTTTTCCAGGCTTTGAGGTGATTTCAAGGTGGCATATAAAATAGGCTGTGTGCATTTTTATGAAATTGACAAAGACCCTTTGCATGGATGCAGTATTACAGGCATGCATAAGAAAGCAGAAGGCGCTTCTGCCACAAAAACAATACATTCCTTCCCTCTGATGGACTCGGCTTTAACTGGAATTCCCAGCATTTCTCAGAAAACTGTTTTTCCTGAATCTTGAATCCCAAGAAGAATTAATAAGGAAATTGGGAAAATGGTAAAAATTATTCTAATTCCCCTTTGAGAATTCAAGTTTAATAATTATTATAAGGACATAACAGGCTCTAAGGAATCCACAGACCTTGTGGAAAACAAGAATAGAAAATGCTGATGGCAGAGAAAGGGTGATGGATGGTAAGCATTTCCAGGCACTGAGGCAGGAGTTAAGTGTGAGGAAAGAGTTATAATCATCAGCCGCCCCTGCTGGTGGCTGTTCTCATGCTCTAGATGTGCGTCTGCTGGTAATGTGAGTCTTCCCTGAGAAAATGAATATTAGTAAGTTTCTATACATATTGTATTTAATATAAATCCTATAAGTGGTGTTCCAAGAATAAGAAATTTTAGAAGCAAAATGAGTCCTCACATGTGACATTTGGACCTATGTTTCCAATTTCAACCTGTGATTCTATGCAGCCTTATTAATCTTGCTTGGAGGTGTCACTTTGTTTGAACATACCCAGTAATGTTGGCTGTCATTTTTCAGTGTTTGAATACTTGCATGTTTTATATATGTATATGTACTGATATATGTGTATGTATTACATATTTCGTTCTGAGTAATTTAACAGAAGAAATACAAAGAGAAGATGTGTATGTTGTGGTATACTCTACTGTGAAATGAGTAACATAATATAAATTAGCAAAAGCAATGCAGATTTCAATGACTCAATCAAAATCAAAGCAAACATATAGAATATTTTCATGTTTATGCCAGACTTCAAAATTTATTATTAAGCTATAGTAATCAAAATATCAAGATATCAGCATAAAAACAGACACAGTGACCAATGGAAAAGGAAAGACAGCCCAGTAATACACCTGAGCAAGTTGGTCAACGGATTTTTGATAAAGATGTTAAAAACACACAATGGAGAATAGATAGTCTCTTTCATAGCTGGTGCTGGGAAAACTGGATATGCACATGTAGGAGAATGAAATTAAACCCTATCTTATATCATATACAAAAATCAACTAAAATGAATTAAATATTTAAATATTAGGCTTGAAACTGTAAAACTATTAAAAAAGATAGTAGAAGTGGTCCAGAAAATGGTCTGGGCCAAGATTTCTTGAATATGATTTCAAGAATCCAATTTAAAAATGGGTAGACCTATACAGATATTTCTCAAAAGAAGGCATAGGAATAGTCAATAGATATGTGAAAAAATGCTTATCATTACTAATCATCAGGGATGATGAACATTAAAACCACAATGAGATATTCCCTCCTACCTGTTAGAAGGGCTATAATTTAAAAAGTTGAAATATAATAATTGGCTGCTGAGGGTGTAGAGAGAAGATACCCTCTGTGCACTGTTAGTGGGCATGTTCATTAATATAGTCACTATGAAAAAATATGAAAACTAAAAATAGAATTAGGGTATGGTAATTCCACTATTGGGTATATATATCCAAAGGAAATGAAATCAGTTATGTTGAAGAAATGTCTGCACTCTCACATTCACTACAGTACTGTTCATAATACCTAGATGTGGAGGCAACCTAAAGAAAATGTAAACACAGACAGTGGAATACCATTCAGCCTTTATAAAGGAGGAAATTCTGCCATGTGACAACATGGATGAACCTGGAGGATATTATGCTAAATGAAATAAGTCAGACACAGAAGGACAAATATGGCATGGTCTCATGTTGGAATCTAAAATAATTGAACTCATGAAAGTAGAGAGTAGGATAGTGATTACAGAGGCCAGGTGAGGGGGTGGGTGGGAGAAGAGAAGACCTTGATTATAGGGTACAGAATTTCAGTTGGACAGGAGCTTTAATATTCTATTAAACAGAATAGTAACTATGCTACATAATAATGTTCTTTTTTTTTTTGGTATTGGGAATTGAACTCAGAGACACTTTACCACTGAGCCACATCCCAGCCCTTTTCAGAGTCTGGATAAACTGCCAAGGCTGGGTTTGAACTTGAGAGCCTCCTGCTTCAGCCCCCTAAATTTCTGGGATTACAGGCATATACCTCTGTGCCCAACCTTTGTATATTTCAAAATTGCTAAAAAAGTAGATTTTAAATATTTTTGCTACAAAAATGACAAGTATATGAGGTGGTAGATTTGTTAATTGCTTAATTCAATTATTCCACAATATAAAGAGTTAAGAAAACATCACATTGTATCTCATGAATGTTTAATATACACGACTATTTATTAATTAAAATAAAAACATTAAAATGTTTTTTATATTTAAACAAGATGTAAGCATCAAGTAATGATCCCTTGATATATATAATATATGTGTGTGTGTGTGTGTGTGTAGTGTGTGTGTATGTGTGTGTGTAGTGTGTGTGTGGTGCTGGGGATCAAACCTAGGACCTTGTACATACTAGGTAAGTGCTTTATCACTGAGCAATAACCCCAGAGAACCCCAGCTTGAAATATCTTTTTTTAGTCTATAGACTATTATGAAACAAAGATCAAGACTATTGAATGAGAAGATTAATGTTTCATAATTTTATTTAAAGAATAACATTTTATAAATTTTAATATATTTATCATCTTTCAATTTTTAAGATAGTTTTTACATGGAATCTATTTTGTGTTAATTCTCCCCTTCTTTAGTGTTTTCTATTATCAAATATCATTATTAGGTAAAGGTCATTTTGCATATTATTATAATATGAAATTGTGTCACATGTTTCTATGCTTTGCATCTGGAATGTTCCCCAAGGGGCCATGTTTTAAAAGGCTGAGTCCCCAGCTAGGAACTATTGGGAGATGGTAAAACGCTTAAGAGGTATATTCTGTTAGGAGGTTGCCAGCGAGCATGACCTCAAAGAGAATTGTGAGGCCCTGGTCTCTTTTTCTAGCTCTTGCTCTGTAGCCATGAGGTGAGTGGTTTTGTTTTACTACATGCTCCTGCCCATGATGCACTGCCACAGGTTCAAAAGAATGGGGCCAACTAATCATGGACTGAAGCCATTGAAACTGTGAGCCAGAATAACCTTTTCTCTCTATAAGTTGATTATCTCAGGTATATCTTACAATAACAGAAAGCTGATTAGCACAGTATAGTGCTTAATAATGATAATAATAATAATAATAATAATAATAAATCCTGGTTTTATAAGATATATATATATATATATATATATATATATATATATATATATATATATATTTTTTTTTTTTTTTAAAGAAAACCTCTTTAAATTTTTGGCATGACTCTACCACTAAAAATGATTCACTCTTTATTATTATGGAAATAATTCACTATTATTATGCTCACTCATGATTACCTAAAAACATATAAGTAATATATTAGGAAAAATATGGAATAACTTATAATTTGGAGAATTCCTAAGAATTTCCAGGAATTCTTATTTTTTCTTCCTGAATCTTGAACATTTGTGTCTGTTGTAAATTTGGAAACACTAGGCAAGAGCCCCACTAGATTCGACACATGCTCCTGAAAATCATTTTACAGGCATCTTTGTACATAAACCATACAATTGAACAGTGGCCCAGTCCAACCTGTAGGATAGCAATGCCCAGCCTCAGTACATTCACTCCAGTGCCTCTACTCATTGACTGAGCCACAGAACTTCCCATGATTGCCTCTTATCAACCCTTCTTTAAAATGTTTTTGTTGGTGCACTACAGTTGTACATAATAGTGGGATTCATTGTGACATATTCATACATGCACATAACATAATTTGATCAAAACCATTTCCTAGTGCTTTCCCTTTTTCTCTCCTGTTCTCTCCCCCTCAATGCCTTTTCTCAACTCTACTGACTTTCCTCCTTTTTTAAAAAAAATGGTACATAATTCATAAAAGTGAGATTCACAGTGATATATTGGTACGTACACAAAGCATAATTTCATTCCCCAGTACCTATCTTTTCCCACTCTTTCTTCTTTTCCCTTGATTCCCTTTCTTTACCCTACTGTTGACTCTGCTCAACTCTTAAAGGGCATGTCACCTGGTAAAATTTGACAGCAGAGAACATTGCCACCATTACTCTGAGACGGGCATTTTGAGCTGGATAGGGTCATTGGGGCTCAGACATGGTCTTTTGGAAATATAATTCAAAGAATCTTTGATGCTTTTCTGAAGAGTCCTGGTCCATTGTCTTTATTTCATTAGTAAATGTGAATACTTAAAGGTGCAGAAACATAATATGGGCCAGGAGATGGAATAATGGAGTACGTTGAAGCATGATCTTTGATGTTGGAAAGATATTGGTTGAGTTGGAATTCTGCCACTTACTAACTTGGTGGCCTTGGGTAGATTGACCAGCCTCTTTAAGCTTCATTTTCCTCATTGGAGAAGATGGAAAAATAAAAGTTCTCATATGTTAGGGTTTTTATGAATATTAAATGAAATATAACACATGTAAAGTGCTTAGCACGAAGCCTTTAATAACCTGTTGGCAATCATAATTATGCCTGTTGCATATGGCCATTAATAAAGAAAATGTGTGATGTGGAGTCTTCTTGATTTGCCCCGGTGGCCCTCAATTTTTGCTTTAAGTTTTTTAGCAACCAATAAATGGAGGAAAATACAGTGAGTTCACATAGTGCGGGAAAGACTTACCATCCTTAAATATAAACAAATCAGTTGCCAGTAAGTGTAACAGATCCTGGTGCTAAGAGCTGAAAGAATTTTCTCCCTTAGTGAATGAGACAGGCACAGAGTAAGAGAGCAAAAACCATCCTTGACAATATCCACCGAGTGACCATGGTAAAGAGAGTTTCTCCTAATAGTCTAATTATTGAATAACTATCTTAAGCTATTCAACTATTTAGGATAAGTCCATATGGTATTGGGCCAAAAAGGGATGCACTATTTCTGTCCCAGAACAGCTAAGGAAAACATTTATTGATGAAGTGCTACTTAAGTTTGCACAAGTTATTCATCAATAAATCATGTGCAAATGTGATACTTTTGGCCAGACAGTAAATTGCTTGGAATTCTTATAGTTCCCACAGGTAAATATTCTTAACATAGCCAATAAAAGAAAAAGTATATCTACAAATGATTTCAAGTCTTTTGACACAGGTAAAATGATTTATATGAAGACACAAAAGGATATTAAAAGTCTCTGAAATGCAAAATTGAATGTCTCTAGGTAATCTCAAAATAAATACACATGACATTTTAATTTATAAAATTATGACTTCAATGTAGACTTCAACCAGCAGAAAAATGTTAATGTTGACCTGACTTTCTACTCAACCATTTTCCAAGCAGAGCAATGTCTGTGATTGTTCAAAAAAATTTGATGAGCTCATTAATACCCAAACAGGTCAATGAACTACAGCTTATTATTTATCCAGCACTATGAGCTCAGATCTTGGCACATAAGTAAAGGGAGTTCATGTTTAATTATTTGGCCTTGACATATGTTCACTTCAACTAGCAAAAGTTTTATATATGTGTATATTCTTTTTGTCTGAGCTTTTGGGACACAATTTAATTTTTCAATTAATGAAGACATTGCAGTTTTGCTTACTGACCTTCCAGCCTCTTTTATTCCCCATAGCTGATAATTGTAAATGAACTACTATATTCCTTCTTCAGCTCTCTTCCTATGAGACTTACATTCTGCCTTCTGTTATCACGATAGTTCAGGTTGTCTCTTATCAATTGTTCCTTGAGTAAAAAGACTTTCAAATTCATTTTTGTATCTTGCAAGGTATCTTGCTAACAAGTATAGGTTTGTCCTTTTACACTGTGTCCAGATGGTGCAGAGGAGGACCGGGCTCCTGAGAAGTGAGGCTTTGCAGATCTCTGTTTCTTGAGAGCAGTTCTTCCAGCCACTGAGCCAGGGCTGTTCCTTCTGCAGTGGTGTCCTTCCCCACTTGTCTTATGTCCTTTCCTCTTCCTGCTCCAGCGCCCTTTCTCCTTGGAGTTATAATATTTTATTGTGCATTTGGTAGCTTTATACAGATATTATTTTCTCCCCTGGCCAGGACTGCTTTAAAAGTCTAGGAAGTAAAAGATTGTGCTTTTGATTATTTCCAGTGATTGGAGGAGATGGTTTGTTCGTGTCTGTGCCCCACACTAGTTTTGTGAATCTCTAAAAATACAATGATTTTACTCATTTCTAAATAAGGTATGTAGAAGATCTCCTTTGTGGAAAAGGAGGAGAATTATAGGATATTTTATAAATTCATTTGAAAAATATTTATTTGTTTGAAAAAATTTGTGGATTTGTTAGTTACAAATATTATAAATTGATATAAGCAGGTAGACTTTGGTAAAGTGAAGTAAAATGTAGAAAGGTTGCCAATTATAAGGAGATCTGCATTTCAAGCACATTAGTGAAAGTATCCTTAGACTGAAGATTAATTACTGGACCAAAGGTTGAACGCCTATGAGACTCCATTTCCATGTGGATTGAAGGTAGATTGGGTATGGAATTTAATGCTATCAGGTCCAAAAGTCAAAGAGAAAGTTTGAGATGAGAGTAATGTCAAGAACACAGTTGGTCAGCTGTTAGGTAGTTTGGAGGAATCTCTGAGGCTTTGTTTTCCCTGTTGGCATGTCTAAGGCTGTCATTTGGGGATAACATATCTGTACCATCCTGGCTTCAGCTTTAGGCTCAGCTAGAGAAATGTTAGCAAGCAGGGTAGGAGCTCTTCACCCCTACTCTTGCAGGGCTTGATGCAGCTGGTCTCATTCCTGCATACCTGCTGTAATAATGGAGCAATCCAGAGTTAAATCCCAGGGCCGTTTCTCCATGTGTTCTTTCTCCCTGCAAGATGCCTGTTTTTGCACCTGGAATCTTGACCAGAGTCCAGCTGGCAGAGTGGGGGTAAGATGATGAAAGAATTGATTTAGAAGGCTGTGTCCAGCAGCAGGTGGTGTGCACAATGAATCTGGGTGGAAAAGGGACAGGAGGTCAATGACAAGAGGTCACATCGATAGAGAGAAAGGATGGTCACCACCACACATTTATCCTCTCTCCACCCATGATGGGTTGGTAAGGGGGAACCTCATTTGTTTATTCTATGTGATTAGATTAATAAAACACCACTATCTATTTCACCTGTTAAGTAAGCCAGGGAGCTTGCTCGCCATTCTTCTGTTCTGTTCTATATCCATAAATTCACAATTGCAGGCCATGAAAAATGAAGACGGCTGGCAGTCCCCCAGTTCTAGGGTCTAGCATTCCCCTTCAGAGTGACTTTTAAAAGACATCCACATCAGAAATCCCTCTAGACTGTAAGCTTCAAGAGAGGTGCCTGGGGATGCCTCCCTGGATGTTTTAGATTTTTCTCTCCAGAGGGGATTCTTGGCAGAGACATTTTTCAGACTTGAAAACATTTGTTAAAGATTGCTTTTGTGGGGCTCAGCTCCTTAATGATCTTACATGAACTGATTAAACACACACATGCAGGCACACATGCGCACACACCCTTAACTGGTTATAGAGTTCTTCTAAGTGGTAATTGGGAGTTAAATGATTTTTCATCACAGGAATTTGATGTACTTTGCAATCAATTACAGTTAATTAAATTCCATTCCCATTACTTGGGTTTTGGGTATGGAGTGGCAGGAGGTTTGATCCTTGTTTCATTGGTGGAAAAGCTGAAGCATACTTTGCTGCAGGCCACACAGAAGGCGGCTGCGGGCTGGGACTGTGTCCAGGCTTCTATCTTTATTGCCCGTTGCCTGGTTATTCTGACCCACTGTCAAGAAATTCAGGCCCCAGGAGGCCTGTAGTCCTTGCTATTGGACCTTACCATCTTCTCTCGTTTGCATTTCTTCATTCAAGTAAGAGACTAAATGGGGAGCCATCCTTATAAAGGGACTCAGAATTCATTTTTTGGAAGGCAGTACCAGATTGTGCACTTTTGCTAGGTTTTTACTTAAAGAGATGGAGAAGAATTGCAATAGTGCAGAATTATTTGTGCTGTAAAGGATCTTTAGAAAATGGAAACCAGCAGTCATTGTTTATGTACTCAAATCAACTCCAGTAGCTAGAAAAGGAAAACTAGCATGATTTTTTTCACAGAAACCTTTAAGTTAATACACATGTTGCTACATTGATGAGGATTAATTTTTTAAAAAAATAGGTCTCAGTGACAATGTAAAGTGTACCTTTTAAAAAATTACCTGTTAGAAATCATATTTCAGTTTCATCATCTAACAAAATTTCTACTTGGTAGAGTCTACGTTGCATGTTTTTCATAAATATTGTAGTTTGAGAAGTGAATGCATTTTAAGTATTTGGCTAACTTGAAAAATGTGTGTTATTTGTATGTTTAAAATCGTCCACAAAGAAGCATTTCATCCCATTATTTTTATTACAAAGGAGAAGGTGGAAATGAGGGAGAAGCTCTGCATCTCCAAAGGAGACCCTATACTCCATAAATTAGAAATAACTTCTTTAGTTTTTGAGTTTGAATCTCCCCTTGCCTCTTGTCAATCACAAACAAATGTGAAGAAAAAGCAGAGTAATTAGATGTGTTTGGTGATTCAATGCCACTGATTCTAACAGTTTCTACTACTAGTAATTAGCATTATATGACCACATCAATTTAACTACTAGAAACTACGATATCAAAAATCTTGGAACTGGGCTTTTACTCACTGGTTGAGTCTTGGCTTTTCACATGCCCAGGCCCTGAGTTCAATCCCCAACATTAAAACAAAACAAAACGAAACAAAACAAAACCAACAAAAAAGCTCTCAAGTGAGGTCCCTAGAATTTTTACTCATTTTCTAATTCATTCATTCTTCATATCTTTATCCATGAGCCCCTTACCATGAGCTAACCCAGCTAGGGCATAATTCCATGATACACATGTCCATCTAGTTATTCATAACATTTTTTGACTAGAAAGAATTTTGATGTAGTTTTATGTAATGATCTGAAAAAACCAATAGCTCTTTTAGGGGAATTTGTTGTCCCATGTTTTTGAAACAACACATTTATTTTTCCTTCCTCAGTGTTCTTTCCCAAAAAAAATTATTTTAAGAAAATTAAATAGATTGGAGGAAAGTGGCAGTGGCTAGTTTTTAGTTTTCAAGACGTGCAGGATTGCTTTGCTTTTTGTTTTAAAAATACAAACTCATGTCTTTTACGGAAGTTTTTATACTGAAGAACTTCTAAATGTATGGCTTAAGGATTTAAGAGGCACCGAAGTTGGGATAATTATTCTTCTATTTTATATCTGAATATATGTTTATTATAATCATTATTAGAAATGGCATATTTGTAGGAAAATTATGAAATTCCATGTCCCTTTCTGGTCCACTGGCCTTTGGGATTCCTGCTGGCCAAAGGCTGTGGCTCCTGTCTCAGCTTTGCTTTCTGGATGGGTGTGGCTGTCTGGCTGTGGCCCACTGATGTTTCTGTGACATGCAGGGTATAGCAGAAGCACATATTGGTTGAATAGTCCCTCACTTCCTTCTGGATCAAGCTCTTAAAATATTATATAAATACCACAGTAGTATGTGCTTATTGTAAAAACTCAAGCCATACAAAAAGAGTAAGTGTGAAAACTCCTTTCCAGATATTTCTGTTTATGTACATGGATATATATAATTTGTACACTTGAATGAATCATACCATTTCTCATTCTACATTAAGCTTTTTATATTTCATATTATGCCTTTGTAATCTTTCATATCTTCTTCAGTCCTTTTTAATTACTAGATAGTATTTCATTATAGGGCTGTACCATTACTTTATTTAACAATTGCTTTATTGATGACTTTTTTTTTTAACGGACACAATATATTTATTTGTTTATTTATTTATGTATGTATTTATTTTTATGTGGTACTGAGGATCAAATCCAGTGCTTCATACACGCAAGGATGCAAGGCAAGCACTCTACCACTAAGCCACAACCCTAGGCCTATAGATGACTGTTTTTTTTTTTTTTTTAATTGATGACTTTTTAAAGTTGTCTCAAATCAACTACAACCAAACCACAGCAAATATTTTTAGGTATTCTTTGGATATGTATGCTGTTTCTGTAGGATGGTGTTTTAGTCAGCCTTTTTACTACTGTGACCAAAAGACCTGACAAGAACAATTAGAGGAAGGAAAGTTTATTTTTGTCTCATATCCTCAGAGGTCTCAGTTCAAAGACTGTTGTCTTCATTCCTCTGGGCCTGAGATGAGGCAGAACATCATGGTGGAAACGTATGGCAGAGGAAAACAGCTCAAGACTTGGCAGCAGGAAGCAGATAGTGAGCGAGCTCCCCTTATCCCAAATTATAAATCCCATAGGCACGCCCCCAATGACCCACCTCCTCTAGACACACCCACCTGCCTACAATTACCATCTAGTTAATTCCTATCAGAGGATTAAAGTACTGATTAGATTAAGGATTTCATAACCTAAGCATTTCACTTCTGAACTTTTTTGCATTGTCTCACACGTGAGCTTTTGGGGGACACCTAATATTTAAACCATAACAGATGGATACTCTAAAATGGAGTTGTTTGGGCCAAAGAGAATATAAATTTAAATTTTTGATAACTCTTATGGGGAATTATTCGAAGGGTATGATGTTTCATTTATGCAAAATGAACTAGTTGTAAAGAGCTGCTGTACAAAATGATACCTGTAATAAACAATATATATTATGCACTTGATCTCATGTTAAATGTTTTTACCTCAACAAAGGCAGGTGTACAAGGAAACTTTCTTTAGGTGATAGATGTTTATTACCTTGATTGTGGTAGTTCATGGAAGTTTGCATATGTCAAAACTCATCAAATTGTATAAAACACGTGCAGCTTTCTGCATATCAATTACACCTCAATAAAGCTGCTTTTAAAAAAGAAAGAAAGTGTAGACACTAAACTTGAAAAGTCTTGCTATAAATTTATTTTTCATTTAAAGGGTAATAATGAAGAGTAATAAACCAAACAAGTTTGGTTTACATAAAAGAAATTTTGATAGCTCTTTACAAATGTCAGTAATATACCAATGGGTTTCAACTTTGGACACAGAATGAAATCAGCTAGGGCTCTTAAAAGTAAAAACAAAGACTCTGATTCCCAGATACCGTTAATAGAAATTTTGATTGAACTGGTCTGGAGTCTAGATAATGATAGTCTTTAAAATCTTTCCAAGTTTTTTTCCTTAAAATCATACATCTATGATTAGAATCTTTTGCTACAAATTCTCACTAATTTTCAGTCTTTTTGATGTTTATTTTGTCCAATTCTAGTGGGGGAAAAACACGTCTTGAATTTGCATGTTCCTGATTACTAGTGAGGTTGATACATTTTTTTCATATGTCAAATAGTCATCATATTTTATCCTTTGCCCATTTTTCTGTGTGACTATTTTTAACAGTGAATATCAGCCCTTGGGTTGTTGTCTTAGTTGCAGATATTTTCTGTCAGTTTGTGACATGCCTTTTTATCTACAGTTTTGTGTATTAATGAACATCAACTATTTTCTTCATGGCTTATGGATTTTGCAACTTAGGAGTTAGGAAAGCTTTTCTGAAGCCACAGCAAGAGGAAAAAACTATTTTTTTCCATTTCCTTCTAGTAGTTATACAGCTTTTATTAAAAAAAAAAAAAGTGTTCAGATTCTGAATTCAATTGGAATTCACTTTATGTGTAGTGTGAGTTATCTAACTTCATTTTTTTCTCCCCGGAAGGACAGTGAATGGTGCCAGCACAGATTATTGATTCATCCACTTTTCCCTCCAGGGCTCTCAGATGCTACTGTTACCAAGCCCTGCGGTTTCACTCCTGAGAGTTTGCTCTGGGCTTTTCTCTGTTGCTTCCATTTACTTGAAGGTTCCCATGCCAGTTTCATTGCTGTTTGTATTTGAATATTTGGTAGATGAGAGAGTTAAAGACTTCAAACTAATTTTCTATAGTTTTCAATCTTGATCATTTTTAGAATTCATTGAGAATCAAGTTAAAAACAAAAGTGAAAAAAAAATCCTGTTGGGATTTTGGTTGGTTTGCATGAATTTATAAATTATTTTTGGATAAATTGTAATTTTGACAGCATCAAGTTATTCTATTTAGGAAAATGGCATGACTGTTGATTTAGCTTTTTATGTACTTTGCTAAAATGTTATAGCCTTTCCCTATATATATCTACAGCATTTCTTGTAAGATTTACTCATAGATATTTTGTTATTGTTATTTTCCTAATACTGGTATGGGAACTTTTAACCAGTATCCATTTCTGCTTATTATTCTTAGGATATGGATAGTTACTCATTTTTAAATGTTAACCTTGTATCTGGCCATTTTACTGAATCATTTTTATTAATTATCATAATTATTCAGCTCATTCTTCTGAATATTTTTTAGGAAGACAGTTACATTTACTACAGATTTTCCTCAATGCAGTCACTAGGATGTTCCAGTAAATTTTCAATTCTGTTCATGTTCCTGGTTATTGAAAAATAATGTATATGGAATCCTTGCATTGTTCCTTACCCATTTCTTATAAAAATTTTTAGCAAGCTTGTAAGAAAGATGACAGACAACCTGTCTACTTTCTTCATGGACATGCACACATACACACTTTTTTTTTTCTTCTGGAAACTGTATTTTGTCTTTTTCCTTAGGATTCTGTTGAGTTTTAGGTTTATGAGTGTTGGATTGTCAGTATAAAATAGGTTGCAAATAAACAGAAGGCAAAGCAATGTATTTTACTACTTAGATTCACATGGTTATATGCACTCATCTGAGTACTTTTTACCATTTCTCATTCTGGGAGAAGAATAGTCTCTCTAAGCCAACCTCTGTGCTGGGCACCGGGCCGTCTGTCATCATTAATGAACAGTCATTGGCAGGGGTTCACTTTTCTTGCTCTGAGTGGCATGTTTTGGAGGAAAAAATGCTGAGAACGTTCAAAGCCAGCTGGCTGGCTGGCTGTAGGATGGCTGTGTGGCTTTGCCAGGTCTCACCCTCTGCTTCTTGATTACAGATGGTGGGGGATGGGACCGAAGGACATTCTGGTTCCAATCATGCCTCTGCTTGCCCTCTTGTCTTATTGTGCTCTCAATAAGTTCAAATGGCAATGTGCAGGTATGCTGCCCATGAGAGTTTCAGTGACTAGCTTACAGTGTCCTTTCGTAAGCAAAGAAAAAAAGAAGGAAAATAAAAATAAAAACCTTCATTTCAAAAGTTCCTTTATGGTGCTTGATGAGTCACTTCAACCTCCTACTCCAAGTTATCCTCTTCTCTCAATTTCTGCAGTAATCTGAATGGTCTCCACACGTCTACACTTAACATCTTCCAGCCAGGACCCTCTGTAGCTGAACTGATCTTTTAAAAATGTTATTGGCCCATGCCAGCCAGTTTTGAGTTAAAGATTAACATTCTCCACCCAGCCCAAGCAGCTACTGATACCCACCTCATTTTTTAGAAATCTCATTTTATACCAGTCTCCCACTCAGGCCTTGGCAATATTGGCCTTCTTGAGTCTTAGCTTAACCATGCTCACATCACTGCAGGGCTTTTGTGCATACCATTTACTCACACGTCCCCTCCTCCCCTCCTCTCCTAGCAGGGGACTGCCCCTACCCTTGATGTCCAAACAGCTAAGACAGTATTTCCCCATGATGCCCTGGGTTGGGTTGAATTTCTGTATTCTGGGCTTCCTTAGCTCCAGACTCATCTCCCTTGTAGCGTTTTTCAGACTTATGAACTTTTCATTTATTAAGGTGGGCTTTAAAAAGTTAGAATCTTTCTCTCCACTCAAATGTAAACTCTGTGAAGACAAGAACCATGTTCATTTTGTTTATTGGTATGTCTGGCATCAGGCTTGGCCTGTAACACATTTGTTGAATGAAAGAGTACAAGTGGCTTATTTCGAATTCAGTACGTTGTTCATCTTGAAATAGGCTTAGTAAAACCTTATTTCTTCCTTATTGACAGTAATTTTCAAAAACATTATTTAGAAAAATATCTTAAATTCATCTTATCTTTCAAAAAGAGATTTTAAGTGAGAGAAGGCAACAGTCAATCTCTGCACGTTTGAAACCTGTTTGTGACAATGGACAAAAGCCTGCTGGTCCTAAGAAGGGAATGTGAGTGAACTCTGCAGAAGATGGGAGCTGGGATGTCTGAGGAGAAGCAGGAGCAGGAAGACAACTAGCAAAAGAATTGCATTAATTTCAGAAATGGAAAAGTTTATTGGAAGCATTTTTCAAAACCCTTCAGAAGCTAGTAAAATAATATTTTACTATGCTTTCTCAAGCTCTTAAAACTTCACAAATGCAATGCGTGATAAAATGTGAAAATAAGTATTGGCAACTAATTATATTCTCGGGGGAGATTTAATTGAAAAGGGAGCATATTTGCGCTATTTCTCCGCAGCTTGATGTTTATGGCATCTGGACAAAGTAGGACGAACATTTGAAAATCCTGACATAACTGGTATTTAAAGAATAGCAATTGGCTAACATTTGTGGCTCTGTATGTTGAATATTTTGGCTCCCGTCTTCTGGTATTCATTCTGAAAGATTTATAATCCTTTAGGGAGTGTGGTCAGTGACAAGAGTAGAACTAAATCCTGAAATGTGGAAAAACTAACTTTTCCTAATATAAAACTGTTCTAAAAAAATCCCTCAAGCTTATGAATATGTTTCCAGATTTTCAGAAAAAGCCGATTTACAAAATTTTTTTTTTCTATGAGGATCTCACTTCTTAATGACAAATGTAAATAGTTTTTTTGACCTCAAAATCTCCTTGAAATAGATATTTCAGAGAAATAGAAATTCTTACCTTTGGACATCAGCTGCAATGAGGTGACTTTTAAAAAAATGTATGTGATTGGTTATAGGGTAAAAAATGAAATAAAGCTCAGAAATAGAAATAGTCCAGACAACAAAAATTGAAAACTTGAAATAAGAAACAAAGATTTTGCTGAGTGCATAAGCAGAAAATTGCTACCAAAGTAAATATTATAAAGCAAGAATAACAGTCAAGAGAATCCTTGATCATGCACAACTGAGAATATCCAGATGATGCTTTCTTCTCTGAAAAAGTCTTGGGATGGGAGAAGGCTCTGGGTTTGACTGAAGCATGACAGGCTGCCCCAGGTCTCTGTTTGCTTCCTACTCATGCTCAAGACCAGAATGTTGTGCCCAAGGATCTCGCTCTCTCCCAAGCTCTGAGTTTGGATTTTCAAACTCTTAATAAAGGAGCCCAGCTGAATTCCTTCTGAAACCCCCCAGGGAATTTTCTGCCTCCTTTTAACCATTTAAATTGGAGAAAGAGCCTTGTTGAAATAATCCTTTTTTTCCTTACTTTTTTTGCTTATTCTTTTTGTGTCATTTCATTTTCGTTAATTAATTATGTGCATTCTACTTTAAGGTTTACAAAATATTAGACTTTGTTTTTCAATCAAAGAAAAGAAAAACACTGCGTGTGTTCTTCTCATACCCCCAAATAAGGGAGTTAGTAACTTGATTAATAGCGGATTTATTATTTTATATTTTAAAACCAACTGTGGAAAATGGTGTTGGTGACATTTTTCTTGATAGTAAGAAGAAAGACACTAAAAGCTATAAAAGGCAACTTATTTTAAATGTAAATAATAAAAGTTAAGGTTCTTGTTATTTTAAACTCAATCTTAAATATAAGGACAAGCCTGGTTTACCCATAGGGAGAATAAGTATGAAAAATAGACATTGTTCATGACATCGCCTCAGGACATGTGTTCATAACATTTCTAGAGAAGTGGAAGGAATTTTCTTAAAAGGAGTCAGAAAAAGGCTGAAGTCTAAACCTTTCCTTCTTTTTTTTTTTTGGTTCTGATGTTGAGCCAGGGCACTCTACCTTTAGCTGCATTCTCAGCATTTTTTCTTTTCTTTGTTTGTTTTGTTTTGTTTTATATTGTTTTGTTTGTTTTGAGACGGAGTCTTGCTAAATTGTCAAGGCTGGTGTTGAACTTATGATCCTCCCCACTCAGCCTCTCAAGTTGCTGGGATTACAGGATGTACCATCACACCCAGGTCCTTCATTGTATGCCCTGTAATAATCCCATTTCAGTTTCTTATTTTAGCAGTAATATATTGTATTGAATTTGCAAGAATATTTGCATATGGGGCCTGGGATGTGGCTCAAGCGGTAGCTCGCTCACCTGGCAAGCGTGCGCCCGGGTTCAATCCTCAGCACCACATACAAAGATGTTGTGTCCCCCGAAAACTAAAAATAAATAAATAAATATTAAAATTCTCTCTCTCTCTCTCTCTCTCTCTCTCTCTATCTCTATCTCTCTTTAAAAAATAAGAATATTTGCATATGTGTGCATGTGTGACTTAAAGGAAGAAGGGATTTGGCAGTCTCTAAGTAATTTCTATTTTCTTTGCTAAGCCATATATATAAATACAAATATATATATACACACACACATATACATACATATATGTAATCAACTTTTAAAACTTTCTATGATACATTTTAAAATACTAACAAGTAAGAAATTATATAATATAGAGAACTACATATTTCAATATATAAGTATATAATGTTTATGTATTTTCTCCATATGTCAGCCCATTTTCTGATGCTTTAAGAGAATATGGCTGGGTGATGTGGCACACACATGTAATCCTAGTGGCTCGGAAGGTTGAGGCAGGAGGATCAAAGCCAGCCTCAGCAAAAGCGAGGTGCTAAGCAACTAGTGAGACCCTGTCCCTAATTAAAAAACAAAATAGGGTTGGGGATGTGGCTCAGTGGATGAGTGCCTCTGAGTTCAATCAGTACCCTCCCCTCCACCAAAAACAAAGAGAGAGAGAGAGAGAGAGAGAGAGAGAGAGAGAGAGAGAGAGAGAATATGAAGATGGGGTAACTTATAAAGAAAAGATATTTATCTCTCACAGTTCTAAGGAGTCTGGGAAGTCCAATATCAAGGGCTGGCATCTGGTGAGGGCCTTCTTGCTGTTTGAGCCTCGAATGGCAGACTACATCAATCACATGGCAAGAGGGCATGTATGAGAGAAAGAGAGCAAGAGAGAGAACTCTTTTATAACAAAGCCACTCCTGGGAAGCTTAATCCACTCTGGATAGTGGAATCGATCCTTTTGTGGAGGCAGAGGGCCCTCATGACTCAATCGTTTCTAACACCAAGATAATGGCAACTCCATTTTAACAGAGTTTAGGAGGGAGCATTCAAATCATGGATGAATATTATGTGATGGCAACATTAAATGAAATGAAAACAGATAATTCAAAGGTATTTTCCTTTCAAAAAAAAAAGAGGGATTTTGGACCATTGGTATTGTTTTGAAGCATGAACCCAAAGCTGTCTTTTATGAGCATCTTTTATAAAAATAGTTTCTTAGCAACAGAAATGCAGCTTTTGTGTCTTACCAGTCATGTTGGTGCTTGTGCTGGAACTTAAATTAGCCAGTCTCAGTGGCAGTAGGAGTGGCATGCATTAGGCCATGTTCTTCAGGTTTTCAAAGCGGTAATGACCAGTGGACCTTCCTTGAGATTCTTGTAGTGAATTCTGATTTTAATTTCCTGGCAGGTCTGTTTGACAATCATTAAAAATGTTTAGTCTCTCAGATTAGTTTTAATTAAAAGAATAGCTCACCACTAGTCTTCACATGTGGTGATGAGTCAGTGGACGTCCACTCCATCGGTTCTCTGTGTTGGGCCAGCAGGTCGCTCACAGGCTTTCTTTTCCCCCTTCATCCTGCCCCTCCCACCCATCTGCAGGTCTTACTGGAACTGCTTCCTCCTTCCCCACAGGCCTCACTCTCCTCCTTTAGGTCCCGTCTCAGTTGCTCTGCTGCCTTCCACACCTTTCTCCAGACTTTCTGTTCCCTGTACACCTAGGCAGGGAAAAAACATGCCACGTGCTTTCCTGCCACATGAGTCACCCAGAAGACTTCTGTGACCTCAGAAGGAGTAGGAACTTCTCCCCACCAACGGGCAACCAATCCTGCAGCAGCAAGCACCAGATGGATGTCTTCTCATCTCTAATTCAATTCTGTTCTGACACACTCTGCCTGGAGATAGCTTCAGATCCCTCATGTTGAGGGTTTAGTCCTCATGGATGTCGGCTAACTGTCCTTGCAGCCACCAGTCGAGGAGTGGGCTGTGGATCAAGCACAGGGACTGCAACACATGGCCTCACGCCCAGGGCTGTTCCTAGGGGTAATTGGTTTGCTGCTCACAGGCCTAGCACGAGGGGAGTGGCCTGCCACTCAGACACCCTTAATGCATGCCATGTATGCAGTACTCCATGTACCTGTCCCCACACCTCTCTAGAGGCTAATGGGTTGGGAACTAAAAATTTCAACTTTTAATGTAATCTTGATCTTTCTGGTGGTAGGCTCCCATCCTGAAACTGAGTAGGGTGGGCCAGCATCAGTCAACTTTAGCATATAAAATATACTTACCACTTTGAAGATTATACACATTTTAGGTGTCATATGCCATAATCAGGAACAAAGTCCAAATATATATATTTCACAGCACCATAGTCTGTAGGAATCATTTTCAAACTTGGGTTGCTCTGCACAAAACACTGTTCAGGAAATGGGGTTCCCTCTCTTAACGCTGCTGCATACAACTTCCCTTCCTCAGTCGCTCTCTTCAGGCATGCCCCTTGCCTCTCTTTAACGTATTAATATTACCTAATGTTATAGCTGTTTAAAGGAGACAGACCACCTTTAAATGTTGACTCTTAATTAGAATAACATTTTATGATGCTCTGTACAGCTTTTTCATGCTTCAGCTCGACATGATTCATTAAACAAATTACAGCCCCACTCAGAGAACTTAAATAAAAGATTAATGTGCTATGTATGGGGAGACATATTTCCTAGTTCATGGATTTGTAACCATTTGGTCTATTTCTATGGGAACATGGTTTTATTTAACCTTTCTGTGGCTTTGTATCTTCCTAGGGAGGAAATCAGACTGCAACAGTGATTGCTTTGTGTTCAATGAAGGATTTCAATTTAGCTCAAGAGACCTGTCAACTGGCGATCAGAGATGTTGGAGGCCTTGAAGTTTTAATAAATTTGCTTGATACAGATGAAGTCAAATGTAAGGTGAGTGGCTTGTTCACAATGGTTGAGAATTCTTGGACCCAATTCTCATGGCTTTCTTTGAAACTGTAGGAGGCTGAATATTTCTTATCTTTTTTTAATATTTATTTTTTAGTTGTATTTGAACACAATACCTTTGTTTTATTTATTTTTTTATGTGGTACTAAGGATCGAACCCAGGGCCTTGCACTACCATGGAGCCCCATCCCCAGCCCCTATTTATTATCTTTATCTGCTATTTTTGCTCATAACCTGCTTTTTCTGTTAGGTGTGCTCTCTCCTCCCTGCTTTTTCTTCTTTCTCTTGCTTTATCTGGAATGATGAATGTTTGTTTGCATAAATGAAGAGAAATAGGAGGATTTGTGTCACCCCTGGGAATGGAAACTATTTCTTAAAAAAACTTGATTGGGGAAGGATTTTAGATAGACTTAAATTTTCTTAAACATAGCTCTGGTTATGTATTAAGCACTCATTCATCTATCACTTTTTTCCCCATGTAGATTGGTTCATTAAAAATCCTGAAGGAAATCAGTCATAATCCTCAAATCAGACGTAATATTGTTGACCTTGGTGGCTTACCAATTATGGTTAGTATACTTGATTCTTCATACAAGAGTCTGAAGTGTTTGGCAGCTGAGACCATTGCAAACGTTGCCAAGTTTAAGAGAGCCCGGCGGGCTGTGAGACAGCATGGCGGTATCAACAAGCTGGTGAGTACCACTGACATCCTCAGGGCACAAGAGCTGCCACCCACTGCTTCCTGGCCTTTCTGGCCGCTCCAGACATCAAGTAGCTGTAAAGGCATGCTATGGGAGTCTTCTTTGTATATCATATATGTCCTTAATAATTACTTTTGTATGTTTGCATTATCAAGCATGTTAAATCTCATTTTTTGAAAGAAACAGAAAAAATTTAAAGCAGGCGTGATTGGTAGGGATTCATTTGTGCATAAGAGCAGAGATGGTAAGAGCTGGTGAGACCTGTATGATAGAAAGCAGGCTGGAAGCCCTGGCCTCCAGTGTGCTTACTGAAAGTACTCTTCTATAGAGAAGGTCAGGTTAGATCGAAATCTGAGACTAAAAACAGCCCAGTCTTTAAGAACATTCAAGAGTAAAACAATGTGTAGGATATCCATGGGAAACATCTGTAGTCAGCCATCAGTACTGTGTTTCAGAAAACTACTTAGTAAAATGAATAAAATGTATATTATATTATATAAAATCATAACAGGATAACAGTTTTTAACAGTTGATGTTTATCACCTCAATTTTCTTTTTCATTACTGGGGATAGAACCCGGGACATTCTACCACTGACCTACATCCCCCAATCCTTTGTATTTTTATTTTGATACAAGTTTTTTTTCCTAGTTGCTCAGCCTGACCTTAAATTTATAATATCCTCCTGCCTCAGCCTCCCAAGGAGCTGGGATTGCAGATGTGTGCCACCACGCTCAGCTCTGATCCCAACTTTTAGAGAGCTACCCGCAACCATATATAAATACATATGCAAAATTAGAAGTGGATCCACAAGTTGTTGATAGGGTTTTCTCTGAAATGATTACTGATTTTTTGATAGAAAAAATTTTTTTCAACATTTGTCTTCTATGAATGTCCTACTTTTATAATAAGAAAAAAATGATTATTTCAATAGCTGCCATCAAAAGAAAAGAATATATCAGCATTCTGCTCATAAGCTTTGCCATGTTGGCAAGGACCTTAAAAATGTACATGTAGCAAGGCACGGTGGGTGGTACATGCCAGTGAGACTTAGGAGGCTGCAGCAGGAAGATAACAACTTCGAGTCTGGCTTTAGGAAATTAGGGAAAACTTGTCTCTAAATAAATAAATAAATACCTGCCTGAGGAAGTAGCTCAGTGGTAGAGCATCCCTGAATTCAATCCATAGCACCAAAATAGATCAACCTTGTGGCTATTGAATGGTGAATTAAGTTTTAAAGACATCCAAGTTCATTGCATTCATCTCTTCTTGTAGGTTGCTTTACTAGACTGTGCACAGAATTCAACAGAACCAGCTCAATCAAGTCTGTATGAAACCAGAGATGTGGAAGTGGCTCGCTGTGGGGCTTTGGCACTGTGGAGCTGCAGTAAGAGTCATTCAAATAAAGAAGCCATTCGTAAAGCAGGGGGCATCCCTTTGCTGGCTCAGTTACTGAAGACTTCTCATGAAAATATGTTAATTCCAGTAGTGGGGACACTGCAAGAATGTGCATCAGAGGTACACAAACCAATTCTGCTTCCTTTTTTTTTCTTACCTTGACTTTCTTTAGTTAAAAATAATAATAATTTTTAAGATTGCATAGCTGTTGAGGACTTTTTTCAAAATATTAGCTTTCTATTAGAAAAAGATCAAACTTCAATGTTGGATAATTCTCTTATGGAATAGCTATGTTCAACTTTGACTTCAGTGTTTATTTACTTAGAAAGTTTGCTCTTCATAGTTATTAAGAAATGTAAATGGCTAATTATATTCATGCATTTTATACACATAAATATTTAAGCTCATATTCCTAGGAAAACTACCGAGCTGCAATCAAAGCTGAAAAGATCATTGAAAACCTAGTGAAGAATCTAAATAGTGAGAATGAGCAATTGCAGGAGCACTGTGCCATGGCCATTTACCAGGTAGGAGCCTACTCTTCCGCCTCTATTGGTGTTCTTCCTCATCTAGCTCAAAGGAATATTTCTAATTGTTTCTAAACACATGACCCTTCTCTGGGAAGGGGACTCAGAAATCTGAATTTTAAGAAAGCATCTCAGAGATTTTCATCCCTGAATCGGTCTGAGAACCATTGTCCTGCCATAATGGTTGATACGGTATTTGTTGTGTATGTCAGATATGAACATGCTTGAATATATCTGATTACTTATACTTCTATAAGACATATATATTGCCTGGTGTGGTGGCACATGCCTGTAATCCCAGTGGCTTGGGAGGCTGAGGCAGGAGGATTATGAGTTCAAAGCCAGCTTCAGCAATGGCAAGGCACTCTGCAACTCAATGAGAACCTATCTCTAAATAAAATACAAAATAGGGCTGGGGATGTGGCTCAGTGGTTAAGTGCCCCTGAGTTCAACCCCTAGTACCCCCCACCCAAAAGGACACATACATCTGTGTTTTCTAAAACAATTTATTTAGCATATAATCACTAAGTAAGTACATAGTACTCCTGTATTGCTTTTTGCACGGCCTATTCAAACACAGTAATCTTGAGAAATTTATCACTATCAAACAAGATGGTGTGTGTGTGTGTGTGTGTGTGTGTGTGTGTGTTTGTGTGTGTTAAGTGTGTGCCTGTTTTATCTTTTCATAATTTAATTTTCATTTTTTTTGTAAACTATAACATTCATAGTGTATCATAAAACAGAATGACAAAGAGGAAAAGAAGGCCTTGACATTTAAATGAGATTCTGGCTCATTCCTGACCACACCAGCTTCCACCCACCCAGAGCAGACTTCCTAGAGGAAGATATCCAGGACTCCTTTCAGTAGGGGATTAGATTCGTTTCCTAGGGCTGTATAACAAAGTACCATGGACTGGATGGCTTAACAGAAATTTATCTCCTCACAGTTCTGTAGGCTGCAAATCTGGGATCAGGGTATCAGCAGGGTTGGTTTCCTCTAAGTCTCCCTCCCAGGCTTGAGTAAGTGGCTAATAGATGGCCATCTTCTTTCTCCCCGTGTCTTCATGTGGTGTTTCCTTTGTGTGTATGCCTGTGTCGATCTTTTCTTACTGGGAGAACAGTTTGGATTGGATTGCACCAATCCCGTTGATCTAATTTAGCTTTAATTACCTCTTTAAAGACCCTGTCTCCATATACAGTCACATTCTGAGGTACTGAGAGGACATTGACATGTGACACAGTTCAGCCCATAACAAGGATTTATGGCCTTGACTTATACATATCTCTCATATGAGAAGCCATTAAGAGTTGTTTAGAAATTGTGACTATTTTTTTTAAAAATTTGCCACTGAATGAGAATCAGAAATCATACTCAGAAGATAAACATAGCAAGTGTAACTCTATGGGGCATTATGGTGAGGATCTCTTCTAGTGGCCCTCATTGATGACACACAACATACCTCTACTTTGCCTAGCATCAGAAAACAATTGTGTGCTTAGGATAAAAGGCAAATCAATCATGAATGTCTCATGTGTTGGCTCTTTAATCTGAGAATAATAATCAGTTGGATATATTTATATAGTCAATATTTATTCCAGAGGATGAAACAAACATGAACAAATATTTGAATAAAATGTCAGGTACTATTGATAAAAACCACTGATCTGAGCACAGAAACTCGACTGAGAAAATTCTTTGTCTTCAGGTTTCAAGGGTTATTCAAAGTCTGACTACCTCCCTGTCATTTATCTGTCTTCTCCACTATATTTTCCTAAAACCCTGGGTGTCTCACTGTAGACATCCTTCTCCAAGAATGGGATCATTCTATTTTTTTTTTTCTTACTGAACTTTGCCTCTGGCTCTGTAGATGCCCAGGCTACTCCAAATTGGCTTGAGAGAATTGCCAACTTGTAAAAACTGCTGTGCATTCCCAGAACCATGTAAGGGAAGAGAGATATCATCAGATAGCTGTTGGTGTTGGGGAAGAATTATTAAATTTTGCTTGGATACATCTTGATACTTTGTGAAAGGAAGTTTCATAGTTTCTATGCTCTTTGATTTATGATGGAATTATATCCTGATAACCCAATGATAAGTTGAAAATATTGATGTGTGTTGAAAAAAACTAATTTACTGAACATCACAGTTTAGCAACATAGTCTCCTGTAGCATATTGGTTGTTCGCCATCTTAATTTTGTGAATGATTGAAAGATTCAGCTCACTATTGCTGCCCAGCATCACAGAGTATTATACTGCAGATCAGTAATCCGGGAAAGACAAAAATTGAAAATTTGAGGTAAGGATTCTACTGGGTACATACCACTTTCATGCCACCCTGAAGCTGAAAAATCATAAGTTGATGACCAGCCTTGCCAGCAATCATTGATTGCTGGAGAGACATTATATCACTGATAGCCTCTCATTTGACTTTTTGTATAGTGTGCTGAAGATGAGGAAACCCGTGACCTGGTGAGGCTCCATGGAGGACTTAAACCACTGGCCAATCTACTCAATAACACTAAGAATAAAGAATTGTTGGCTGCTGTCACAGGGGCAATATGGAAATGCTCCATCAGCAAAGAGAATGTGATCAAGTAAGAGAAGGCACTCAATATTCTATAATAAAGATCAGGCCAAGGAATCACATTCTTGGAACTTCAGTGCTATTTTCATAAAGGGGTGGCTCTAATTTATTCAAAATTGCACATTCTGGGTTAAGTTGTCAGCATGAAGGGATCCTTAGAAATGAAGGGCCCTTCTCAATGCATTACTACAAGACAATGATTGATGTACCTCAGTAGGGCGAAGGGCTTTGCTGGAGTGACCTTTCTGTGTGAATAGGCTGTTTGGTATATGGACAGTCATTTAAATCAGAAGTATCTCTGCTGCTGTTTCCTGCAGAGACCTATCAAGGTGAAGGAATAAATTTCCCAAGGAATCTTTGGAGATAAAAGTGTTTTCATCCTTTTTTCCTGTTCTAAAGATATACAGATGAGTCAGCAGAATGCCAACTAACCACTCCTGGAGTAGTTTTCAAAAGTGATTTCTTTGAAATTTTATTTTGTTATTTCAAAGTGCTTGTAAATTTTTTTTATTTATTTTAACCTTCAAATTTAACTCTTTTTGTTTTATATGTTTAGAGTTCACACTCTCAATGAGTATTCTAAGACACCTCCTTCTTGTCTCCGTCTGATGAGTTCCTTTAACAGGAAATTCATATGTCCTGACTCAGAATAAACATACTTAGTAAAGAATGTATAGGGAGTTCATAACCCACTTTAATCAAATGTATGAAATATGATATGTCAAGAGCTTTGTAATGTTTTGAACAACTAATAAAAAAACGTAAAAAAAGAATGTATAATGAAGTTGTGACAAGATCAGGGTTAGCTCAACTAATTATTTTTTATCTTAATTAAATGTTCCACCACATTTCAGCAGTAAAAATTCAGCTGCATCATGATACTGGAAAAACACTGCTGAAATTTGTTAGAAAGGGGAAAAGATGTTATATACAGAGACTATTGATTTTCAAATATTTACTTTTATATAACACACTTTTTTTGGTTTAAAATATAATTAAGTAATCAGTAAAATTGCACAATGAGAGAGATGCTAAAATGTATAATGGTCAGTTAATATTGAAGATATCTGAAATTGACAGTTTTTTTTTTTCTTAATGTAAGTAGCACAAGCTACTAATTCTGGGAGACTTATTAAACCCAAAGGTGCAAAAAAGTTATGTTTAATGTGTTTATAAGTAAAAATATATCATTTGTTTTCATGAAATATTTAGTATACTTTGTCCAAGTAAAATCACCTCTCTGTAAGACGGAGGAAACTCTTAGCAGAATGGAGTTGCAGAACTAAGATGTGATCAGAACCATAGCTGTCTTACAGGCTGTTCAGCTTAGTGACCCAGGGACAATCTGGAGCAGATGGCTGGCTGTGGATGGCAGCCTCATATTTACCAAGCTTCAGATTGGCCATCTGATAATGGTAATTAAATAGTATCTACATTGTAAAGTTCTGTAAGGATTGAATAAGAATGTGATTGACATTTAGTAATTTTTAGCTGTTAGAGAAACATTACTTTCAGCATAAAACGAGCTGATAATTGCAATTATATAGCAGCCAAATGTCTCATGCTCTTGTGATGATCTTAGGTTTCGGGAATACAGAGCCATTGAAACTTTGGTGGGACTTTTAACCGATCAACCCGAAGAAGTACTTGTGAATGTGGTCGGGGCCTTGGGAGAATGCTGCCAAGAACATGAAAACCGAGTCATTGTCCGGAGATGTGGTGGCATTCAACCGCTTGTGAACCTCCTCGTTGGAATAAACCAAGCTCTTCTTGTGAATGTAACAAAGGCAGTTGGTGCTTGTGCAGTGGAGCCCGAGAGTATGGTGTAAGTGCACTTGGAGATGGAGAGATTTTATATGCTCATTTCAGGACACCTTTGTGTGGTCATAGAGTAACATCATTGCTTAGAATTAATGTGCACAGATGATAAAAAGATAAAATGTGTTATAAGTAATTACAAGTTTACTGAAGCATGACTTACTTAGCCAAAATATTATTTTGGAAGAAATGTAGGGCGGGAATAGGCATTTGGGAGGATTTCCAATGACTGCTAATGAAATTCCCTTAATGCAATGAACATATTTCTGTCCTCCCAGAGAAGAATCATCTCTCTATATCTAACTAGGGTGCTGTCTAGTTCTTGTAGTATGCTCATGGGATCTTACTACTTATTTCTTACTGATTCAGCAAACATCTTTTGAGTACCTAACAAGAACTTCGAACTATGAAGGGAAAAGACAAAGGATTTTAAACTCTGATCTTAGTCCTCAAGCAAATTGTTGTCTATACAGGAAGAAAAGACTTAAATGTGAATCTGTGCCAGGTGTAGTGGTGCATGCCTGTAATCCCAGTTATTCAGGAGGCTGAGGCAAGAGGATCACAAGTTTGAGGCCAGCCTCTGCAACTTAGTGAGACCCTGTCTCAAAATAAAAAAAATACAAATGGCTTGTTACTTTGTTCAGTAACAAAGTGCCCTTGGGTTCAATCCTGAGTGTCAAAATAATGATGTTGGTAATGACCATGATAATAATAATAATAATAGCTACAATAATTTCTCTTGTACTGAACAGGTACAGACTTTTTTTCTTTTCATTGTTCCCTAAACTATGTAGTATAACAACTATTTACATTGCATTTAGGTATTGTAAAAAAAAATCTACAGATGATATAAAGCACTTGGGAAGATACACATAGTTTATATGCAAATACTGCACCATTTTATGTAAGGGACTTGAACATCTGTACTTGGGCTTCTTTGGATGACCTCAGAACCAATCCTACATGGATACCAAAGGACAGTTACACGTCTTTATCTATATTTGTATACCTATCTATCTATCTATCATAGGAATTGGTTCTTGCAACTGTGAGATTTGTGAGTCCAAAATCATTTGCAGTAGATTGGCAGACTGGAGACACAGAAAGGAGTTGCAGTTTGCTGGTCGAATCCTTTGCTCAGGGAAAGCCACTCTTTGTTCTGTAAGACCTTCATCTGACTAGATGAGGCCCATCTGCATTATGGAGGGTCAACTACTTTATTAGTATCCACCACCTTAAATGTTAATTACAACCAAAAAGCACTTTCACAGAAACATCTAAATAATGCTTGACCAAATATCTGTGCACTGTGATCCACCCAACTTGACACATAAAATTAACCACCACAAAACTATCATCCCCTGACAATGTGACACTTACATGCATTTCTGTAAACCATATTTAATATTTAAATAAAAACTCCAACAAGGTCCTACTTCAGCCTCTCATGAAATAACTATTTGGTGCACAGCTGAAAATGCATGGACTGTTTCCCCAGAAGAATTCCTTGGGGGAGGTTTATTCTTTTCGATATTCCCTTACTTAAGGACTGTCATATTAAGTTGATAATACTTAGGATATAAAAGTAGTAAATCTCATGTTACCTGATGAGATATGCAAGTAAACACACATAAAACATTCATAATAAAGTGAGGAAGACCCTCTCATGATATTTACAATCCTCACTTCTATGGCTGATCACATGATCCTAGTTGGTATTTATTACCTTTTTCTACTGCCCAATCTGTTATCCCTTTTGCCCTAAGCAAGCACCTTACCTGATTGTGGTTCTTTTCCTGTGGGTGACCCAAATCTTTATTCCTGATTGGTCTGGGCCATTAGTTGTCCTGCCTGGAGTGGGCTGTTGTAGTTTTCCATTGATTTTAAGGTAATGGTAACACTAAGAGATGCCATAAAGGATCTCCGTATTCCAGACTCACTCTTCCTTGTCTCTCAAGTATCATTCTAGTCAGTACCACCCCAGCCAGCACAGTAACTCTCTGCCTGATAACTTACAGGTATGGGAATACAAAGTAACCATGGGGCAGTTATAATTTCTAGTACAACAGAATCATACTTGTATCTCCTAGTGGAAGAATTCCCCTTTGGAGAGAAAACCTCCAAGCCAGCAGATCATAAGGGTACAGGAATAGGAAATAAAAATTTTACTAGTGGGTAATTTCCTAGTGTCTTTCTATTTCCATCCCTGATTCCTGGACTCACGATCCTGGTTGTGTTGTTTGCAGTCGGATAACTCTACTGGTCTGATCTGTAGAATCCTACAAGTTTGATGATTTTTAAATTTTATCCCATCTCTGTCTCCTTCGGTCTAAGATAGCAGTATTTCTGTTGTTTGGATTTTGATATTTAAGAGTATCTAATAATCTTTTATTATATATATTATGTTTCCAGTAAGGGTATTAGTCAGCTTTTTGTTACCATATGAAATACTGACATAGGCCACTTATGAAGAAAACAAGGATTATTTAGTTCACAGTTTTGGAAGCTAAACGTCCACATGGTGTAGTGTGGGTTCTGTGGTGAGGGCTGCCCCTTGGCTGTTCATGGCACAGACAGCAATAGTGGGAGGGAAGGCGTGCAGAACAAACAGCGATTACATTTGTAGTCAGGAGAAGAGAGGAAGGAGGGGGGCTAGGCTTTCTTCTCTTATAACAACCCTCTTGCAAGAACTTGAGGGGTTGCATGGGAATTATCTCATGCCCCAGGGAACTAAGGACCTCCCAGTAGGCCCCTCCTCCCAATAGGGCCACCTCCTCCCAATAGGGCCACCTTGGAACCAAGCCTTTTTCACAGATGAACCTTTGGGGGGATAGAATTATGTGATATCTAAATCACAGAATCCAGCCTCTCCCTTGGTATTACTGGATTCTTCGCTTCAGATGTTTCAGACACTAAAGAATATACACATGATATTGACTGGATTTATAAGAAAATTTTCTAAGGTATTTATCTTTGTAAAACACATTATTCGTTACATCCTGATAAGTGCTTGTCAGAAGTGGATTTATGAATTTCTTTTGATCACTGTTTTTTTTTTTTCATCTATTCATGTTAGCCCCCAAATACCTCTGATTCGTTGGAACTGTGTTTCCTCCTCTGTGCTCTTGGTCCAGGTTCTGCCATCCTTTACCTGACAAAGGTGCTGTTGAAAGCTCCTGCCTGGTATCATCTCTTAGGCTCTTCCTTCTCTTTAAATACCTTACTACGTGGCACTGAAACTTATTTTCCTAAATTACTATCTGGTCATTTTGTTTTCCGGGTCCAAAGAATCTTCAGTGATTTCTGCTTTAAAAGCCATACCAGAACCTCCTTAGCGTGGTATTCAGAGCATTTACCTTCTTATTCTACTTCTTCATTTCATCTTTTTCTGGTAAATCTTTTTATAATTGTTGAAAGTTATATGGTTCCTTGTTTATTCTCTTATTCATCAAACAAATAGTTATTGAGCATCTTTTCTGTTAGCTTCTGGGGATAAAGGGTAATGAAAACAAAATTCCCGCTGTCTGGGAACTTCTGTTATTTTGTGTATGCTTGAGGGGTGGGCAACAGAGTGTCTTCAGTACAGTGAAGATAAGAACCTACGTGGGAGGAGGGGGTTACTTTAGCTTAAGTAGGCAGGAAAGTTTTCTCCAGGAGAGCGTTTAAACTAAGACCTGAAAGAAGGCAGCCTAAGAGAGAAACATTTCAGACAGGGGTAGCAAATACGAAGGCCCTGAGATGGGTTTAACTTCACCTGAGAAGTCACCTTGAGTTTTTTTTTTTTTTTAAATACCCTTCATATAGTGTTTGTCATTATCTTCCTTATAGTAATGTTTTTCTGTATCACTTGATAGACTACTTCAAATGTCATTTTTTTATTCTCTTGGTGACTATTAAGTTCTTAATAAATATATTGACTTTCACTTGTACAGATAGAACGTATTCTTACAGAGCTCTTACATCTATTCTGCATCTCATTTTTAATGTTTTCTACACAAGTCATTACTAGTTTATCTAGTTGGCATCTAGAGGTAAATGTTACCATTATATTACTCTCCACAATAGACCTTCAACCTTTCTTAATATAGCTATTTTAAAGTGAGGTATTAATTGACTTAAGTTGAGTCCACTTAAGAAAATGAGAACACAGCTATTCTTGTTTCTTATTCTGAACCTTAAAGAATCTAAGTCTTGAAATAGAAAAATAAAAATTTAAAAAATCATTAATAAAAAAACAGATCTCAAGGACCTTATGATTGAGTTTGTGAGACATACAAGTGAAAAGATAATTTTAAAATTGTAAAATAAATGATAAGAGGGCACTAAACAAATGCTTATAAGTAAATATACAAAACTCTGGAATTTTGTGAGAGGTATTACTTCTGGTTAATGGTATGAAAACTATGAAGGGGGAAAAAAAGAAAAAAGAATAGAAAGCTACAAAAAGCTCAAGTGTTAAAAAGAACCCATATTCCTCCAAATACAGAAATGGACACAGCTCCAAGTCTGAGACTGTGAAACACACCATAGCAAAATGTCATGAATTATTCATCTATGTCATGCTGATAAGTAGAATATGCCTCTTAAGATCTCAAGATTTTGCCCCAAATAAATGCCATAGTCCTCCATTGCATAGTTGACATATTTTTTTTTCCACATAGAGAGCAGAGATTAAAGGGAAGTGAGTGGGCCTTTGAAGAGTGGAGAATTTCCCAACAGACACCCAGTTTTACGTTATAAAACATCAGGAGAAGTGGAACCTAAGGAAAAGTCATACGGATGTGTCATTTTATGTTGTTCATGACAGTTGTCTATCCCAAAGAGACTGCTGAAGTCACTCAGGAGTAAAAAGAGTGTGAGAGACAGTGGTTTCCAGATTGCAACACTGTCACTATAAACTTTTGAAGATTTGGAGTGGATCAGATTGACTCTTTTTTTTTTTTTTAAAGAGAGAGAGAGAGAGAGAGAGAGAGAGAGAGAGAGAGAGAATTTTAATATTTATTTTTTAGTTTTTGGCGGACCCAACATCTTTGTTTGTATGTGGTGCTGAGGATTGAACCTGGGCCGCATGCATGCCAGGCGAGCGCACTACTGCTTGAGCCACATCCCCAGCCCCCAGATTGACTCTTTAACTGCTCCAAACTGGATGGAGATGTGTTCTCAGGGCAAAGGGAATGGCAGATATTTGTGGGATTGTGTTTGAGGGGATTCTGTCACCAAAGAAAACAGATAAATTCAGACAAATAATTTTCCCACAGTCACAAGGCTGTTAAGACTATATAGTCCCCTTTAGTAAGATAGCCAAAATAAACCATAAAGTTTTACAAAAAACTTTTATAACACAGTTTAAATAATTTAAAAAATCAAGTAGTCAGAGAACAGAAAAGAAATAGAAAAATTCTTGAACTAAAAGCCTGGATACAGACAACAGAAATATAATAAACATAACTGAAAACAGACAGGAATGTGGTATATCGAACGTACAAAATGAAATGAAGAATAAAAATATAAAAATGCTAATAGAGAAATTGATATATATGGAACCCAAGGAGATCCAACATAAACATAATTGGTGTTCAAGTAGATGTCGGAACCAATGGAACATGTTTTTAAAGATATAACAAAAAAAGCTTTCTGATAAATATGCAGATCAAAAAGATCCTAATAATACTGACCCAGAATGGTCACCAGCAACACATCCTAATAGTTACCAGCATTTCAAAAACAAAGAAAAAAAAGAGAAATAGGCCTTTGTTCAATGTATATTTTTGTACCTTTGTTGAGAATCAGATGGCTGTATCTGTATGGGTTTTCTCTTTGTCTATATTCTATTTCATTGATCTGTGTGTCTGCTATTATGCCAGAACCATACTGTTTTTGTTACTATGGCTCTGTAGTATAATTTGAAATTGGGTAAGGGGAAGAAACAGGTAGTGAAACTGATCAAATTACAATGTTATATGCATATGCAAGCATGGCACAATGAAATTTACCACTCTCTATAGTTAATATGCACCAATAAAAAATTTAGGAGTCAGAAATCAGCACCTTAGGCCAAGTCCACTCCTTATCCTATTCTTATAAATTAAGTTTGGACCACTGTCTGGCTGGGCACAAGATCACGAGCCACTCAAACAGGAACAAACTTTATTTTTGAAACAACCGCCAAATACCACGTTTGTGTCCAGGAAGAATCCTGATCCACCCACGCGGCGTTCCGCCGGTTCCTTCCCGGACCCCCAGCGCCAAAACTTCCCCCGGAATTCCCTCCTACTGCACTTTCCCAACCAATGGGAACTCTCCAGGAGTCCCGCAGCAGGCCCAGGTAAACAGCAGGAGCCCAGTATCCATATGAATGTAATTTTTAACATAATCATATCATCTCAATGGCTAGCTGGCGTCACCTTTCAATCAAAAATGCCATGCATCATATTAATTGGCTGTGGCTCCCAGCATCTCCCCCCTTCTGTTTAATTAAGCAACAAGTAATGTGGCTAGGGACCGTGCCTGTTAGGTTTGTCCAATTCAACATATGGTTCTTACCCGTCATTGGAAAACTGACCTTTAGGCGTCAGCCTCCTGTCTTAGGTTGATACCACTGCAATTGGATCATACCCGTCACTGACTACCGGTCCAGCATATAGCCATACTTGTGGATAGGCCTATGCACCAGTGGGGGGGTGAGGTTCTTTGCCTCACCTCTGTTGGCCCCCAGATTTGGCCTTGGTGCCAGTGGGGGGGTGAGGTTCTTTGCCTCACCTCTGTTGGCCCCCAAAATTAGACCATCACTAGTAGAAGGGAGGAGGATACAGAAATGCCACGACACCAAATCAATTGACGACTCCTAGGGAAAATTGTATCACTGGTGACACATCAGCAAAGATACGCCAGCATTACCATAATTTGTTGTATCAACAGATAGATCACAGTGCATACAAGTGATACATAGTCCAGGCAAGTTTTGTAAGCAGTTCAAAGTGGAGGAATCTATCAATATGTCCATTTCCTCCCAAGATCATTGATGTATCAGTTTATACAGTTTGTTGTGATAATTATCGAAGAAGTTGTAGTTTGGTTTCATCTTTGTCTTTACCGGCACTGGGATGAAAAATAGGAATTCTGACAATGATGTTAAAGAGAGAAAGAAAAAAAAAAATGTAACATTTTAACAGGTACTAAGAAAACATTTTTTTTTTTTAGAACAATTTACATTATCTTGAACAGAATTATTAAATATAATGAAAAGGAAAGATGAAAATAAACAAACAGATCTGTTAACCTGCTTATTTGTACACATATTAAAATAATTTTTAACAGCTGTTTACCCAATTTAAATTAAACGCCTGACCATTTTTTTTTTTTTGCATATTTTCTATGATTGCCTTTGCCTATAAAGGCAGACTTGAACAGTTGAGACAAAATACATACAGTCCTCAAAGCCCCAAATATGCATTATTTGGTGCTATACAGAGACGGTTTACCCATTCCTGACTTAGACGATTACCGGTATATGGAAGTATTAAAACCATCTCTTTTATTGTATACTTATAATTATGGATTGTTATTTGTGGATTGATTGGGCTATTGTATTGTCTCAGTTTATTTTAAAAACATTTATTGAGAAGTAAAGCTGAAACAAAGAAATAAGAAAAGAAAATATTAAATAATTTCATAGTAGCCAAGTTGTCCTTCAAATATGAAGGCAATAACACATTCTCAAGCATACATAGGATTAGTGAATGCAGTTCTCACTAGTTCTCCTTGAAAAAGTTGCCTGACAGAAACTTAAACAATAAATTGCTCAAAGTATTTCAAGACAGCAAAACTACAGCTAAAAGATGCCAGTGGAGACTGTTGAATTCATTTAAATATTAAACTAAGACAAATTATCTTAGTTTATTATCTTACTGAAGGAATTATCATTAGAGAAATCATTTAAATTTTATGACAAAAATAAAAGCAAAGATGGTAGTGTAGATTGAGCGTGTAAGTGTGTAAATGTGATCATCTTTTACATAAATGGCAGTAGATAGTATATCATATATTATTTTTATCATCTATCTATTATGTAACTATTTGCTTATCAATTTTACCTAGGCATAAAGAGCAATCCAGAATAATTTACATTAGCTATTAATAATTTCTGTTTCCAGGTGGTAGGATTTGGTGTTTTTTATTTTATATTTTTCTGTACAGTTTGCATGATTAGTATGTATCATTTTTATAACAACAAAGTTCCTGTTTAATACTTCGCACAATTCTGTTTTGTTTTGTATGCTGTATAATGGTTGAGCACATAGATTCTGTAACCACTTCCTGCAATGCCAGTCTCACTACTTACCAATTATTTTTCCTTCAGCAAATTACTAAATGCCTCAATGCCTTGGTTACCGAGTACATAAAATGGGGATGTTAATGGTGACTATTTCTTTGGGTTGTCATAATTGTTAAGTGAATTAATGTAAATGTAAATTAATGTAAAGTGCTTGACACCTAGTAAATGCTAGGTAAATGTTGGCTAGTATTGTTGATATAACAGTATTTTTTATTAATAGCTATTTTAAAAGATAATAGAAAATAGAGAATGAAAATAAAAATAGAAAATAGGTCAGATTATATAGTATCTGAACTTATCTATAGGTGAAGACTCTTCCTTAATTATTTGACTCCCTTAATTGAATTTGCCATAAATTGTAATAAAGTGGCCCAAAATGGTGACACATTTACCTTAAACGGTCACTTGAAAACAAGGCACTTAAAGGGTACAGTTTTGACATATAAAATTGGTATGTAATTCAGGCCTTGTGTGCCATGCTGAGGTTGGATATTGTCTTATACAGAGAGTCAGTGAAGTGTTTTAAGCATGAATAGAGACAAGGAAACTTGTTAGGGGTTGACTGCAGGTCAAATAAGAATATAGCTTAAATTAATTCTGTAATTAGGAATAGAGAAATAGGTTAAAGAGCTATAAAGGAAGAGGATGGGACCAGGTGAATGAATGTGAGTTGCACAGAAGAGTGAAGAGTCATGGATGGCATTCAGGTTTCTGGCTTGGGTAACTAGACGGCTAACGTTACCACTAAATGATATGAGGAGTACAGGTGGAGGCTAGTAAAGTAGGCTTCAACTTCATAAGGGGAGGGACAAAGTCAATCTGTTCCCCGTTATACATTCAATGTCTAGCCCAGTACCAGGCTCAAGTTAGGCAAACAACGAACACTTACTCTATGAATGAATGATGAGTTCAGTTATGATTGTGTAGACATTGAAGTTTCTGTGGGAAATCCAAGTGTCAATGGCAGCTAGTCAATTGAATATTCACATCTAAGGTTTAGGATAAAGATGTGAACATGGTATGTGTGTGTGTGTGTGTGTGTGTGTGTGTGTGTGTATAATATTTTGAATATTCAGTAACTGAAGTCATGGATAATACATGAGAGATTTGGTGTAAGATAAAATAAAAGTAAGGGACAAAAACAGAATCCAACCAGTTTTTAAGGAGAATGAACCGACAAAAGAAAAGTTACCCATAAAGAAAGTGAGGAGGATCAGCCAATGATCTGAGACCAAAACTTCTAGAAGAGTAGACTATGAAAACAACTAAAGGAAGGCAGTGTTTAAAGGAGAGAAATTGATCAAATGTGTCATATTTTATAGCAAATCTTTAAGAACCAAACTCTTCTTTTCTATGCAACAATTTTTGTATTTGTGGTATGGTTTTCCCACAGTATTTTTATAAACACACTAACATGGTTTTAGAAAACAGTATTTTGAATTTGGTAAGAACGGGGCATCATGTTTCAGACATGGTTATTATTGCTGGAATTGTAGGATTTATTGCATCTTCGAGCTTTAAGTTAGATGTAAGGAAATGAGAAATACTTCTCCCTATGTAAGTTTTATATAATTCATGATGCAAAAACTCATTTTAATGACCAGCAATTTTGTGTTTTGGTGGTGGAGCTGTGGCTAAAATCTAGGTACACATATCAGGATAAACATGTAAACTCTTAGCACAATTTATTAATTTTATGTAATAGGCTGCAAAAGCAGCTCTCACCCTGATATAGTTCTCTGTAAGAATAAGAAATATCTTCTTAATAATAACAATTTGATTACTTAATCAAAAACAGTTTTGATGAAAGCAGGATTCTGTAAAATTCCTTTGGCTTTTTTACAGAGTTTCAGACTATTGTTTTTAAAACTCAATGTAAATGGTTTCATCTTAATTATGTCTCACTGTAAAACAGCCCCAATAGGTATCCTAAAATACTGTTTATGAAAAAGTAAATTTATTCATGCTGAATTTTCCCTTATTCTTGACTTTTAATGTCTCTATTTGATATGTAAAGAATTCATCTGGAGGTAATTTGGCCTTCAAGTACATAAAATCACACCAACATTGCAAAAAAACCATTAACACTTGTGTTTGGGGAGCATGATTTTCTAATAAAACACTATAAAATTTCAAACATCTGAAAGTATTGAAGCTAAAAACTCCAGAAATATCTATGATTTATTGTCCACACCTCAAGTTTTTACTGTTTTTTAAAAAAATATATTTCATTTTAACTTTTACTTTGAAATAGCATTAGACTTACAGAAAAGTTGCAAAAAGAGAGTACCCAGGTTTTGCTGAGACTTTTTATCCAGTTTCCCTTAAACTTCACAACCTACATAGCCATAGTAAAATTATAGAAATCTTCTATTCTTCAAATCCAGGTTTTTGACTTTGAAGAGTGTTTTCAAGTTTTCTTCATGTGGATTTTGGTCTTTGTTGATTATATAAGATGTTGTTTTCCCTCTACCTTTGTTGGAAAAAAAAAAAAAAAACGAGTGAGTCAGTTCTCTATTACTGTAACAAATATTTGAGAAAATCAGCTGATATCGAGAAGAAGTATGTTTGGCTTATAGTTTCAAAGGTCTCAGTCCATATTTGGTGGTTCCTTTGATTATGGATCCAAGGCAAGGCTGCATATCATGGCAGCTATGCTTGGCACAGAATCCCGATTCACTTTATATCCAGGGGCAAAAGAGACAGAGACCAGGGTTCTGCAGCCCTCTGAAGGGCATGCCCAACTGACCTGAAACCTCCCAGCAGGCCCCATCTCCTAAGGGTTCTACCACTTCCCAACAGTGCCATGGGCTGGGACCAAGTATTAACACAGAGCCTCTGCAGGACATTCCAGATCTAAACGTCAGCAACCATTGTGTCCTTTCAACTGTTTGTCTTGATGACACTACTGAATTTTGTATATCAATTCTCTGTCCTGTTCCCTTGAAGAATTCTCTTGTCGTTTGGGGTCATTTTATGGTTTATTCTCTAGGACAATGGTTGACAAACCATGGCTCATCTGCTGGATCTTGTTTTTGTAAATAAATTTTGATTCTAACATATTGGCACTCAATTCTTTACATATTATCTTTGGTTGCATTTGTGTTATAATGGCAGAGCGGAGAAGTTGCCATGGAAAATGAATGACCCTCACAAATGACTGTCAAAATCTTTACAGAAAAAAATTGGCCAAACTCTGCTCTAGCATATTCTAAAGAATTTTTATTCCTTTACAAAATATTATTCTTTAAATTTATTTGTTTTCTAATTTCTTTAGTTTATTTCCTAGAAATGTAGTGTTGGATAGAAAAGGAGGTAGCCACTCTTTTTGTCTTGCTCTTGATTTTAGTAGAAACATCTTTAGTGTTTCCCTATAAGTAAAATAAAGGCTTTAGTCCTAATACATATGTTATATATGTATATATATAATATAAATCATATTAAAAAGTATCTCTTGATTTTTATTTTATTTTTTTTAAAATCAGGTATAGTTGTTGAGTCTTGTCAAAGGCTATTTGAGTACTTATGTAGATTATATTTCTTATGTTCCCCCATGATTTTCATTATATTGATTAATATGGTGAATGATATTAATGCCTTTCCAAACTTTGATCGAGCTTTAGGATTCTAGAATAAGTCTCATTTGGTTATGGCATACTGTTTTCTTAAGAACTCTTATTACTTATCTAACTAGTATTTTTAGAATATTTATTAGTAGTACTAGTATGGAGGTTTTTTTTTTTTTCTGGTTTTGGGTTTTATTTTCAACTGTGTCAAATTAGATATCAATACTAGTTTTGAAAAAAGAATAAAGACATTTTCTTTCATTTCCTACACTCCGGAATGACTTATTGAGCTATGGATTATCTGAGCTTTTAACGTTTGGTAGAAATTGCTTATGCATCTGTGTGAGTCTACTAATTTCTTAGTTCATTTCTTAGTCATTTTAAATGTTCGTGTGTTTTTTCCTGGTCAGGTTAGGTATTATAAATAGTTCTTTTTTTTCCTGAAAAATATTTTTTTAAAAAATGTTTATTTATTTTCTCAGTAGTGGGCATTAAACCCAGGGGTACTTTCCTACTAAGCTGTATCCTCAGCCCTTTTTATTTTTTATTTTGAGTCAGGTCTCACTAAGTTCTGAGACTGGCTTTGAATTTACAATCTTCCTGCCTCAGCCTCCCACGTAGCAGGGATTACAGGTGTGTGCCATCTGTCCTGCGAAGAGTATTTTACTAATTGGATGTACTTTTCTATTCTTCTACTTGCATACTTTCTTCCTTATCTTGATTGCTGCATAGTTGCTTTCTTTTGGTTCATTTTCTATTTTTCTGAGTTGGGAAATTATTGTAATTCTTTTTAAACATAGTTTGTGCTCTGAGTTTTCCTTTGATTGTCTTAAAAGTGTAATCTGGAATCCGATGTGTCGTGCTTTTATTGTCATCATTTTTAAGAAGTTCCTTCATTTTAGTTTGTATTTTATTTTTTAGTCCAGGAGTTGTTGAATAATTTTTTTTTAATTCCACAAGGACAATACTTATTTTTGTTAGATATTTATTATACTGCATTTTGGTCAGAGTGTAGATTATTTTATTTCTATGTTTATGGTGCTTATTGATGTATTGATGTTGCCTTTATGTACTAATAGATGATTTTTTTTTTGGTACCAGGAATTGAACTCAGGGGTATTCAACCACTAAGCCACATCCCCAGCCCTATTTTATGTTTTATGTAGAGACAGGTGTACTCTCTTTACTCATTATTTTGTGTGCATTTGACCTGTGTGTTGAAAATGGCATAATAAAATCTCTTAGTAGTGTGCTTCTAATCTGTCTTCTTAAATTTGCATGACATTTTTGCTTCTAGAAGACCAAAGCTGTATTATTTGGCACATGAAGTTTCTGATGGCTATCGATTGTAGTTTTAAATATTCTAGGTGCTATACTTAATACAACCTTAGTGTATTTTGGCTAGTTTTCTATTTTGTGTACTGTCAGGATCATTAACTCCTCCTCTATTTTTATTTCCATTTACCTGTTAAATCTTGATCTACCTTTTATTTTTAGTCTTTCTGAATCCCTTTAAGTGTGCCTTTATCTACAGGATAAAGATGGGTCTTGCTGTGTGAGCTAAATTAAACACACTTTTTGTTTTAATAAGTGAATTAAACCTATTCCCACTTATGAATAAAATGTTTGGTCTCAACAATGTCTTAATATTTTTAAATTATTTGCATTTTATTGTATTCACTATGATTCTTTATCAGATTTGTAGTCTTTTCCTGTTGTTAGTTAGAAAGGTTTGCATTTTTTTTCTAGTGGTTACCTTTGAACCTACAAAATTTTCTAATGCCCTCATTCTCCTTTTTACTAATGTAGTCACTCACTATTTAGTTTCTCCATTTTTATTGGTACCTTTTAACTCACAGTTGTTGTCCATCCAGTAATCAGTAAGCTTATTCTATTTTTTCTTTTCTCCTTTTTCTCCCACATTTTAAGTGCATCATTTCTATTTTGCACTATGTAACATTTGAACATTATCATTTTATTCTGTCCTCTGTCTTTGTTTTAATCTTATATTGACAATTATATTAATAGGCACAAATGTCACCATCATTATCATCATCATCAGCAGCAGCAGCAGTGTTTGGCTGAAGTTTTACAATAATCTTTTAATTGTTTGGAGATTGTCTTCCAGTAGAATTTTTGAGAATAGACCACGGGTCTCATAGGTACAGAAGTTCCTAATAGACTGATATTATTTTTCTATAAACACTTGGAAGACAGCGTTGCTAGACATAACATCTTCGGTTCACACTGTCTTCTGTAAGTTTTTCTTCATAACAAGTTTTGTTGAAAAGTTCAATGCTAGTTTAATTTAACTTTTTCTTTGTAGGTTATTTGATCTTTTGTCTGGGGGCCTTGAGGATTTGTTTCTTTATCTTTATATCTAATAATTTTACAAGATATGTCTCAGATTGAAGGCTCTGATATCTCAGTACTGATTGACCGAAAGTATACCTTATATAGGAAAGATAAGATAAATGCTTTGTTCTTCCTTTAAAAAAATCAGTTTTAAGAAATATGTTGCCAAGGGCAATTCATATATCCAATATTGATAAGGGATTCTTTAAAAAGGTATTATAAGCTCATATATCTTCATGCTTTATTCATTCTTTATTTTATACAAAATACTTGGTGTCATATATGATTTAAAACGTGCCAAAATCCTAATGTCTTAAATTTTTCACTGCAACAAAATAACCTCAATATTTAAAGGTCAACTTCAAATATAAAGAAATACTTGCTGTAAATGAGTTCTTCAGAAGGAAATCAGGGCAAAGTGGTTTATTAATACTCTGAAAATGCCCAGAATTCTAAGGAGTATTATCTAGCCATTCACTAAAATGATATACTAATTTCCTACAATTTATCCTATAAAATATTTTCCCTCCACACATTGTAAAATAAACATTTGTTGAACTGATTGTTACATGGACCAGTGTTATGTGATCATGTAATGAAAGACTCTTTTATAAAACATATACATAAGGATAGAATTAAAATTTACCATGGAATCTCTAACTCTAAATTTTCTGTCTTCTGTGGTTTAAACATAATTATGTTGCATTTACATAGTTTTTTTGAGACTTTTTACATGGGTTTATTTGTTCTTTTTAAGAAGAAAAAAAAGTAAAGCTATGCTTGTTTGTATACAGAAGGGATTTAATTTCTTTGTGGCTTCCCAGATATCCCTTTTGCTATAAAACTAGTGTCTGTGACCTTTTAGGGTTTATACAGACAAAAATATGTGTTTTGCATGTTTGTATCAGTGACAACATCTTTCCTTGCTGTCACATTTCTTTTGTTTTTCATCTGCATGCTTTTTAAAAACATGTAGACTTAACTGAGATGTGAAATGAAAATTAAATGAATCATTTAATCTCTGAATCTCATTTTAAGACAAACTCTAGGGATTTTGTTATTTGAAGTTTTTTGTAGATACCAAAGAGTTTTCTACATATAGAATTGTGTTGTCTGCAAATAATGACAATTTTCTTTCTTTTCTTCTCCCCTAATCTTTATGCCTTTTATTTCTTTTTCTTATTACACAGGAGAGTGCCTTTGTTACAGTGAAGTTAGTGCAAACATCTTTCTGCCATTATTGAGCTCAGGGAAAAAGTATTTAATTATTCACCATTAAATGTAAAGTTACTTTGTATGTTTTTGGTGGTTGTTCTCTACTTCTTTGAAAACAAGTTTTTAGCTTCCACATAAGAAGGAGAACATGCTGCATTTGTCTTACTGTGCCTGGCTTCTTTCACTTAATGTAGTGTCTTCCAGTTCCATCCACCTTGCTGCAAATTACAGGATTTCACTCTTTTTTTATGGATGAATAATTTGAATATTAAAGATGTTTCCATTTATGCATAGTATAAGGCTTTGTTTTATTTTCAAATATAAATGAATTTTAAGTTTAGTAAAATGCTTTTTCTGCCTCTCTTGAGATAATCAGATGGTTTTTATTTTGTTCTAGTAATAAGGTGAATTACATTGATTGATTTTGGAAGGTTGAGCCAATCTTTCTTTCTTTAGAAAAAGTCATTCTGATCTTGTCATATTACATTTTTAATGTATTTTGAATTCAGTTTGTTGGTGTTTTGTATTTTGTGTTTATGGTCATGTATTATATTGGCCTATAGTTTTATTTTTATGTAATCTATTTGTCAAGTTTTAGAATTAGGCCTCAGAAAACAAGTTGAGAAATTATTTTTCCTCTATTTCCTGATAAATATTGCATAGGATTATCTCTTAATTTATGATAGAATTCATTAGCAAAATCATCTGGATTTGGAGTTTTCTTTGTGGAAAGAGTTTTTGTTACTGCTTTTTAAGACCATGAGTGCTATTTTTTAAAATTAGATATGGAACCATTTAGGTTTTCAATTTCTTCTTGGGTCAGATTTGATAATTTGTATTTCTCAAGAAATACATTCACTTTATGTAATATTAACTTATTAGCATAAAATCACTTATACTATCACTGTGTTGGTCTTTGAATCATTCTTTTATCATTTGTACATTCTATAATAATGCTAATTTGTCTTCTCCCTCTGTTTCTCTCATAGAGACTTTTGAACCATATTTAAATAACATGTGAGCTAAAAATGGCTTTTTACCTCTTTAAATTTTGTTTCACTAAACAAATTAGAATATGTGTAACCTACAAAACCCATTTATTCTCTGGCTCTTTGCAGTAAAACTTTGTCAACCCTTGCTCTAGTAGCTTATGCGTTTTTTTTTTTTTCATCTTTCAAAAAAAAGAAAATAAACAACTTTGACTTTGTTAATTTTATTCACTTCTGTCCATTCCCCATTTCATTAACTTATGTCTTTATTTTTATTATTTTTGTTATACTTATTTCAGTATTAATACTAGATTCTCTTTTAGCTTCTTTTAAGGCAAAAGCTGGGGTTATTGATATTACATGTCAACTCTTTTCATATATAATTGTTTAAATATTTCTCTCCAAGTGCTATTTTAACTTCATTTGTGAATGAAAGTTCTATTTTACAACCACAAGAAAGGGATTCTAATTATATTTTATGTGTGTATAATATGTCACAATATAATCTACTGTCTTGTAATATCTAAAAAGAACAAATAAAAATAAAAAGGAAAGTTCTATTTTTCATTTTCATTTAATTAAAAAAATTTCTTATTTCTAATTTTTTTCCTGTATTTAGATTTTTAAAATTTTAACAGTTTTTTAAAGATTCTAAATGACATCTAATAGTTACATATTTATAGGTACAATGTGATAATTCAATTCATGTATACAGTGTGTAATGATCAAATCAAGTTAATTATCATTTCCTTCTTAAACATTTGTCATATTGTGTTGGGAAGCTTCAAAGTCCTGTTTTCTAGTTTTTTGTAAGATATATGACATGGTTGTAGACTGTAGTCACCCTACTGAACACTAGAAATTATTCCTCATATCTAAGTAACTGTACTTTTGTACCAATTATCTGTCCTCCTCCTATCCCCTCTTCCCTTCCCTTCCTAGTGTGTAATGATCACTATTTTATTTTCTACTTCTGTGAAAATGACTTTTTTAGCCTCCACATATGAGGGAGAACATTTGTGTTACTGTGCCTGGCTAAAAAATCCACACCATCAAATGACAGGATTTCATTCTTCTAATGACTAAATAGTATTATGTATCTATAATACTTGTTCATCCACTCATCCACTGATCCAGAGCGCTGCAGTACACAGAGGAGTGCAGGTATTTCTTTGATTTTTTGCATATCTTTTTTATTAACTCTCCTTGGATCCAGGAGTCATTTACAAATGTTGATTTCCAAAATATGGAGTATTTTCCATATATTATATTGTCATGTCAGAGAGCATATTTTCTGTGATTTGATTTCTTTCATATTTGGCTTTATTGCCTGGCCATGTGCTTACCTTCGTAAATGTAACGTTCACACTATGGAAAGACGTATATTCTGATGTAGTTTTATATTGTGTTTTAAAAGCATTGGTTAAGTCAAATTGATTAAGTGATTAAGTATGTAGTTCATTTTTTTTTTGATTTTATTTTATTTTATTTTTTATTTATTTATTTTTTTAATTAATTTTTATTGTAGGTTGTTCAAAACATTACATAGTTCTTGATATATCATATTTCACACTGTAGTTCATTTTTTACAAGTCTTTTCTATCCACTCCTGAGAAAGGAGTGTAAAGATTTTTAGTCATGGTTTTAAATTTGTAAATTTCTGGTTTTCTCTCTATCTCTTCACTTAAGTGACAGTGAAGAACCAACTTCCATCTTGACTTATTTGACCAATCTACCTGCATGTAACCGGCTTCCCTCCTCTATCAGATGTCCTCACCCTGCTGTAGTGCTGATTATCATGTTCTACTGACCAGCCATTGGATACTCTCTTCATCTTACTCAGTCTCTGATACCGGGCTCTGAGTCATCTTCTCCTTGTTTTTCTGCCCCTTCACCTTGCTCAGCCTCTGAATTCCCAGTACTCCAGTACGTTGGCACTCTCCTCACCCCACCCCAGCCCTGTCCCCACATGTCAGGCTGATTCTCCTTGGTGATTTTCCTGAAGGAAAAAAAAAAGTTAGATCTCTACTTCCTTACAGCAAATTCAGGTAATTAAAACATTTAAACAAAGTAAATTGTAAAAGGTTAAGAGAAATATTTCAGTTTCATTGTCCTGGAGTGTGGATGGCTTTTCTCAACTTAAGATGAAGATTAGAATCACGAAATAATGGATAGACTTAGTCACATGAGTATTTAAACTGCTCAGGCAGAATGAACAAGAAAGAAAGAGGTAAAAAAAAAAAAAATCTCTTTTGCTTTCAGTGGCAGTAACCAGAAATTGGTCACTAAACGAGAAGAATTAAACATCCCTCCTATGATTCATCTCTAATTGATGAAAGGAAACTTTTTATAGAATAATGTTAGCTCATAAATTGAGAAAATGGACAGAATTGGAACAATCAGTGTTTACGACTCTGAATAAAATAATTCTTTTAAGCAAGGATAACTGTTGGATACTTTTGTTGCTCCACAAGTTCTGTGTGAGACTGTTTAAGAAGTTTCAGAGGTGAAATGATTAGATTAGGAGAGATGTGACCTATCAGTGGATTCGTCCACTTGGCATAGATGGAATATGGATGGTAACTGTGGTGGCAGGTAGGGTGTGGCTGGAGGCAGTATGTCACTGGCGGCTGCCTTTGGGGTTTATACTTTGTCCCTGAGAGCAGTGCTGTCTCTCTGTTCCTAGTTACCATGTTGTGAGCTGCTTTCCTCCTCCCTTTTGCCATCATGTTCTGCCACACTTGGGCCCATACTCTGGACTGAACCTCCCAAGACACTTTTCCTCCTCTAAGTTGTTCTCATCAGATCTTTTGGCCAAAGTTATATAAAGGTAATACCGAAAGCAAAACTGTAAAATAGGAAAAGTTTATTGAGACAGGACCATCTCAGGGTGACAAAGTATGACCCCACAGATTGTTAGTCAATGAAAAGGGAGAACTGCATCTTTACAAAGGGGAGATCTGATGGTCACCAGCATAATTAAATGACCAAACTGAGCATTACTCAGACTTGGACACATGAACATTTTCTGCCATATGATGTGTTGCAATACCTGATGTGTGAATGAATAATTTTTTTTTCTGGTAAAAGAGTATTTTTCTGCCTTACCAAGACCTAGAAAAATCTTGATATACTTCTCTAGTGACTGTTTTTTCTCTACATTTGGTCTCCCAATGTCTTGTTGGAATAACACATAGAGATAAAAACCACAAAAACAGCGAGGCATATTTTAAAGCAAAATTCTTTTCTAATTCATTTTTTATAAGAATGATCATTTTAATTCTGACATACATTTGTATTTCCTTTTATGTTGACTTTCCAACATGGTTTCAAAATCTGTAGATTTCCGTTGCATCTCTTCGTGTTGTGGTTTAAGAACATCATGTTCTTTTGGGTCACTTGATGTTATTATTCTGCCTGCCACACTTGGGTTGAGCTATTCTGCCGTCATACAATAGTGTTCATTAGGGTAGTTTTCAGCAAGTACTGTGAAATTTTTAGAAAACATGCAAAATTATGGTTTCAAAATAGATATATTGGTTTTGCCAGAAGGAAACCCTACCTAACCCTACCCATGCCCACGATATGGTCACAAATTGTTCACATTTGTTCACATATGTGGTCTCAACAGTAAGGGGAGCCCGCCAGACTTTGTAACAGTCCTGGCAAATGTTAATGTAACAAGAGAAATCAAGAAACATAACAAGCAGCTGTGTCTTTTTGGTTTGGTTTAAAAAAAAAAAAAAACCAGCTTGAATGTGAATGTCTTTCTAGATTTGTTATTCTAATAAACAGGCAATTTGATTTTCATGATAAAGTTGAAGATTTTGAAAAACAGAATCCAGGTTTGTTTTAATAAAGTCCAGCTATTATTGTAAAATTCTATTGATAAGTGGGAAGAACTTGCATACTACTGGAAATGAATTGAGAACAAGATGGTCAAAGTACTAGACAAACATGGTTAGACCCATTGAAAATGAACAGTGATGTAAATCAATACCACCTACAAACCCATCAGTGTATATGCAAAACCCAGCAAAGTTGTAAAGAAATTCTGTGCAAATATACTTTCAACCCAAAAACAACTTCAAAGAAAAATATTGCTGGTTAGATATAGAATTGGAAAATTGAAAGTACTTTGAATTTGAAAGTACTTTGGAAGTTGAAGTTTAAAAAGGAATGTACTGGGAAAGATTTTTGATTCTTTGAAAAAGAAGTAAGCAAAAGTTTCCTGTTTCAGATCCATTTAGGCAACATTTGCTGGCTGTGGTTTTATGCCCTATGCATGGTGGGCAATAGATGATTCCTGCTGTGAAAGAGATCACACCGAAATCGAGGAGTGTACAAGGCAAAGCAGAGCACTTGGAGTTCCAGAAAGGAGGATGGCAAATTTTAAAAACTAAAGAAGGGGGAAGCCAGAGGATTTATGGCAGAGATGTTTTATGACCTTAAGTGACAGTTTATTCGAGTAGATGATAGAGGTGGCCTGGGCATCTCTGACAGATGAGAGAGGAGTCTGTGTGGTCTAGGAGAGCCCCACATGGAACCCTATGAAGACATCTACTGTGGCATCATTATAATAGGTTGTAATGGCCCTCACTAGACTGTCATTTCCTGAAGGAAAATTAACATGCAGTTAGCCCTCATTTTTAGATTCTGTATTGATGAACTCCTGCACCCACTGAACTTTACTTGTAAACAAAGTTTACAAATATGCTTTCATACTTCTTCTCTCTCACTTGTGGACATGTGAGAGCAGTGAACAATTTCCAGTTGCCCAATGCACATGTTCCCAGCTGATACCAGGAGACACCTTGTCCCCGGTAAATACTTGCTTTTGACTGTTTTTTTTTTTTTAGTGCCATGTTTTTCGCATTTTTGTGCTTTACGTTGGTGATTTTGCTGATTCAAACGGCCCCTGAGCATTATTCTGAAATGCCATCCAGTTTTTCTAAGCACTAGAATATTGCGAAGGCTTTAGAGAGGAAATATTTGTGTTAAGTCACCTTTGTTCAGGTATGACGTGCGTGCGTATGTTCAATGTTTGTGTTTCAAGATATTAAATAAAGTGTTTTTAAACAAAAAGAAAACAAGGTATATATTGATTGATTGATGAAAGTGTTCAGACTGGAGACTCACAGAAAGAAAATGTTATATTTCTCCTAGTTATAGTGCTTCAGTATTTGCTCAGTTAGTGACTTTGTAGAACGTATAACAACTCCTGGTAAGGAAAATTGGCTGTATTTCTGTGTTATTTCTGTGCCTAGTACTTAGTGTTTAATAGACAGTCAAGGAGTTTTATGAGAAATTACTTGAATTTGAAAGAATAATTCAGCTCCCTTAAAATTTTCAATACTGAGCTCAGGAAATGGGGTTTTAATATCATACAGGCAATGGAAAGTCTTTGGAGATTTTTTTGCCCTGAAAAATGATCTTTTCATTGTGAATTGTTCACCAAGAGTTGACAAAATGATCTAGATAGTGTCATGGACAGAATGAATATCCCTGGGATCCTGATTATAAGAAGCTTCTGAAGAAGCTCTAAGAGTTTCTTTAGGAGAGTTAGTTTCACAGGGATTCACAGGATGCATGGAAGAGAAGAGAGAATGAAAACACAAAGCTAAATTATGCCCCTTCTGGAGCAATCTTGACTTAAGATAGTAAAGACCTGGATTAGAGAACAGGGAAGAAGGGGCAGGTTCTGGAGCAAATGAAATAGAAATCAGAAGTAAATGATTTCATGCGGAGGGTGGGGCAATGGAAGGGTGAGACTAAACTTTGAAGTTTGCTATCCCCAACTTTGTTATTTCCTGTGCTGGAAATTTTTTTAAATAATATTTTTCTCATATTGGGTTATTACTCCATTCTGTGCTGAATCTTTTTTTAGATACTAGTATTGGGGTCACAATCCTCATCCCTTATAACTAGCAACTGATGAATTGCTTAGTATTGGGGATGAGAGTGGGGGAATAATAGATAAAGTTTTTAAATTAATATCAAATTTTTATAGTTTACTGTGAAATTTTGTCTGGGGAAGGGTGTTCAGGATTGAGCTATACTTTTTAAACTGAGTGTGTGTAAATGACTTCCACTCTAAAGACAATTTATACCTAACAGTAGATAGTTAAATGTTATAAATACTAAACTTGCTGAAAAGTCTGTGAGAAGGAAGACAATCATTCCCTGCTGTTCACTGTAAAATTTTGTGAAAAACATACAGAGATGCTGGGATCAGCATTAATTACATTTTCAGTAGAGCATATAAGGCAGTAGCCATTTTAATTTAAATTTTAAGAGTCAATCCTTCTTTGTGTGTCTTTATAGTTTCCACACTTTGCTTGCTTGAGAACAGAGTTTTATTTCTCATTGTCAGAAAGCTTTAAGTATGTATGACAAGTTCTTTAGTTAAATTTTGGTGTCAGTGTATCTTTTTTTTTCCTATTAGAAGTCATTTTTTAAAGATACAGTTTATATCTTACTCTACAGGCTATTTACGTCACTCATTTTACAAAGTTATGCAAAAGTGATATCCCACTTGGAAGAATAATACTTTTCTTTTCCTGGCAAACTCATCTCAGGTAATCAAGAAATGTAGATTTTTTTTTTTAATGTCAATGTTCAAGGAACAATTTACATGGCATTTTAAGCCAGGAGAATTTATTCTGTGGCTAAGTACTGCATGTGTTTAATTCAATGGGATATTAAAAAAAATCAAAGAAATTCTGATGTTCTTTATCTTTTTTCATCAGCTTTGAGTTTAATATATCTTTTTGAACAAAGCCATGTTTGTGAAGAACATTAAGTTTTGTTTGGCCTTCTCAACTCCAAGTACTCAGTGGACCTTATTGCAAGGTTATGCTCCCTGGACTGATTGATATATAAACAGAAGACAGATGGTGTAGAGATGACTCTGATGATAATTCATTTTTCAGCTAGTCATGAAGATATTTTGATTACAGTATGTTTAAGTAATTATAACACAGTCTGCAATGTTAGTCTTGCTGGGAAGGGAACACATGGAAAACAAGTTATGTGTTATTCGTGCCCAACAAAGGATGCACTGTGGTGTAATGATTTTAATTCCTAATGCTAGATTAGGACTGAAGGAGTTTAAAATATGTCATACAGTAAGGTAAGTCAATTAAACATAGACCAAATAAAAAAGGTAACTGCACAGCTTTGAGGCATAATTTGTTTTGGAAAGTATTTAGATGTTATTATATGAAAGAAACCAGTATTTTTAAATTTAGGTAACAGTCTGTGTACCGCTAATTAAAAAATTACGTGGCTTGATTTTAAGTTTATGTGAATCGTAATTATCAGGCAGCTTGCTTTTCGTGTTGTGAACTTAAAACCCAAATCAGAGGGCTGACGAGTCAACAGCATGTTACAATCCTGGTGTTCTTTTGATGTTTTGAAAAAAAAAAAAATGGAAGCAAAATGTCAAAATGAGAAAAAAAAATAGTATTATGTGAATAGATGGGTCAAGTTTTCATTTTCACTTCCTAATAACAGTTTATGCCACCATTTTTAATTTCACCATAGAATAATTGATCGCTTAGATGGAGTTCGTTTGTTGTGGTCCCTGCTGAAAAATCCACACCCAGACGTGAAGGCCAGTGCAGCGTGGGCCCTCTGTCCATGCATTGAAAATGCAAAGGTAGGAAGGAACTGCAAATCAATCTGTCAATCAATCTACTGTCTCTAATACTATATTGAATAATGTTGCCACAGGTCACTAATTGCCTTTGACTTATCTATGGTTAGATTGATCTTGTGGAAAAAAAGTGATAAACAATGTTTATGCAAAAAGAATTTTTGAGCAATGCCTTCTTCTGGTCAGTTTCAAAATGCCAAATAAAACTAGTGTCTGATGCAGTGCTTACAAAGTTCTACTTGATGTGTGCAGTTGAAACAAATACCCTGTAAATCAGAAGAAAGACAGACTGAAGTTCTTAATTCTTGGATAATAAGAAAATTATCTGCATTTACCTGCTACTTACATAGAAGGGCAAGCATGGTGGGAAGCTTGACTTCTTTTATGGTAGCTTTAGCCAGCAGTGAAAGCCCAGTCAGGTCTGCTTTACCTTGAAAAGGTTACATAATTTTACTAGGCCTCACTCACTTTTCTTATCTGTCATTAACAACTGAATCAGAAGTTTCTGATGTCTGTTTTAGTTCTTCACTTTTAAATTGTTTTATTTTCTTTTGAAGATATCTTTTCAGCTTGTCTCTCTTTAGCAATATTCTATCAGTTTAGAGATTTCTCTTGAAGTCCTTGTTGCCAATGCTATTTCTTTCTGTTGAATACGTTTATCTAAGGGATTTTATTTCTGTAATAAATTTAACATGATTTGAAATAGTATCCTAAATGTAACCATTTGTGAAAAGTGAATTGTGATATATACTAGGAAAGAGGAGACTTATTACAAGTTCATTAATGGAACCATTGTTTATCACAGCAAACAATTAAAATGATCTCAAATGTCCATCTATAAGAAATGAACAATAAGATAGTAGTCTATTTATACCATATCATATAATGAAGCAATTAAAAATGAACTTAACTAATATATTCGTTGATATTGATAAATCTCACAAAAAATATTAAGCTAGTGCTGGAGATGTAGCTCAGTAGTAGAGCATTTGCCCTGCATGCACAAGGCTGTGGGTTCAATTCCTAGCAGCACAAAAAAATAATGTAAGTAAATAAATAAGAAATAGCAAGTTGCAGAATAAGTATACAATATGATTCCTTTGAAAGTTCAAAGACAGTTTTAAATATAAAATTTAAATTGTTTAGGGAGCAAGAAAGAAGTCTATTGGGCGAAGATCAATATACATATTTGAAGAATAATCCCTATTGGTTACTTTCCATATCAGCTCAGTCCTTCATTAATAAATATGACAATAAAGGAACACCATATATTTAAGAAATGATATTAAAGAGAAAAAAACACATGGGGGAAATGGGGATTGAAATCAAATTCCTTGCATGTATGATTTTGTCAAAATGAATCCAACTACTGTGTATAACTATCATGCTGTAATAATAATAAAAAAAGACAAACCAAGATTAATAAGCAGAACTAACTTCAGAGGAAACTGGGGTAATGAAAGGAACAGAATGTACCATTAATTTTTTTTAATTAATTTTTTTTAAATTAATATTCTTGGAAAGAATACTCCAAGAATACTCCAAATAGGTGGTTATAAAAAAGAAATACAGAGAAAGGTTTTTTTGAAATTTAAATTATTTGGCAAAACAATAAATATAGTAGAAAAGAGTAAAACTATGATCAAAATGGCTAATTATTTATCTGAAAGATATAGTCTAATAAAAAATAAGAATATAAAGTAAAAATGAAACAAAAGTAGCACACAAAATACATTAAACAATAATAATAATAAAAAAGAGTAATTGAGAAGAAATAGTCATTTTTTTTCTTGTAAAAGAAGGTTCTATAAGCTGAATTTCTAAAGAAAGACTCTAGTTTTCAGATTTGAAAGATTCACTTTTTGCGAAGCAGGAAAACAAGCAAACAAAAATTTTCATGCTTATACATACATTTAAACTTGGTGTTTCAGAAATAAAAGGAAAAAAGTTATAAAAGAACAAAAATCACATCACATTGGCATTAGACTTAACATTATCCACAAAAAATTCTGAAAGAATTTCCTAGTAAGAACATACCTGGGCTGGGATTTGTGGCTCAGTGGCAGAGAGCTTGCCTCTCACATGTGAGGCACTGGGTTCAATTCTCAGTACCACATAAAAATGAATAAACAAAATAAAGACATTGTGTCCATGTGTAATTAAAAAATATTTTTAGAAAAAACAGCTTTTTCTGTCTTTAGAGGAAAGTACTTTTTTATCTTGTAATTTTATATCCTCCAAAACTAGCTTTTGAGTGACAGTAGAGAGTAAGGAAGAATAGACTTTTTTTTTTCTTTTTTTCTTTTAGAAATGGCAGAATTCAGAAAGTTTATCCCTGATGAACCTTTTCTGGAAAAGAAAAATAGTTTTTATTTTAGAATATTTTTCAGCAACATAAAGATTCTAGCTAGGCTCAATGGCTCAAGCCTATAATCCCAGTGGCTAAGGGAGGATTGATCACAAGTTCAAAGCTAGTCTCAGCAACTGAATTTAGCGAGGTCCTAAATAACTTAGTGAGACCCTGCCTCAAAATAAAATTAAAAGGGGTTGGGGGGTGTCCTAGAAATTTGGCTCAGTGGTTGAATTAATCCCTGGTACCGAAAACTAAAAAAATAAAAGATTTTATGAAAGAGAATAATGTGAATTATAAGAAACAATAATGAACAAATACATGATTTCAGTTAAATATGAATTGATGTTGATAATATGGCTTTTAAGTTTCATTACATTATTAAGACAGAATTCCTCTCAACGTAGTGGCATAAAATAGAATTAATGCTGATAGCATTACCACAGTAACAATCTGACTTCAAACTACCAGAGAATTAAAACTACAAGTTAGGTAGTAACTTGTAGTGGTTAGGAAGTAGTAGATACTAACTTGTAGTAGTTCAGAAGTCATAGGTAAAAGCATGCTAAGGGCCTTTTCCTTTCCCAGAAAAAAGTATTGTAGATACTAGTTATTTCTCAATCATCATTGAAAGTATCAGTTTAAATATAGAATTTAATATATTGATAGATGCTATTTTGTATAATAACTATTTCTACTTAGTACTGTTACTTTGTATAAATTGTGTCTTATCTCATGGATTTTCTCTGCATCTACTTTTTTTTTTATCACATTCATTATTCCTGTGCAGGATTCCAATCTTGAATATCAGGCTTATATTCTATGCCAGCAACTGAAACTGAATTAAAGTTAGACCTTAAACAGGACCCAGTCTTCCACTCCCCTCCCCTCCTCCCTCCCCCTCCCTCTTTTTTTCCTTTCCTTTCTTCCCTTTTTCTACCTTTGATTTTCAATTCAGATATGAGATAGTTATCAAAAGAATTTATCTGCATTAATAACCCTATGTAAATCAAAAACCTTGAAGTCAAAGTTTTACTCGATTATTAATTTGGCTGATTATTTCAACAATAAGGACTGTTTTTTTCTGATTGGGTAATATGGAGGACCTTCTCATAAACTGAATTAACTAAATATGCAGAATCAAAAATTCGAAGGTATATATAACTATCAGAACATTTATATTTTATGACTCAATTTATGATGAAAGCAGTTTTAGATGTCAATTTCAAATGAATAAGAAATATATGCAACTTTTCAAAAATATACTGGGATATGTGAGCACAAATTTTGAAGACCATTGATTAGTCTCATGTACCGGGTCCGGCCTTTGAAGTACAAGAATGGGAAATTTACACATCTTTCCTCAAGAAAGTAGCCTGATTTATAAGGATCTAATCTTTTGAGAATCTCAATCCTATTTTTCAAGGTCATAAACTGAATATTACATTGGCCTTCCCCCTTACATATTTTCATTTATTTAGTTATTTGTTTATTTATTGATTGGTTCTAGGGATTGAGTCCAAGACACTAATCCCCATTCCTTTCTATTTTTCATTTTGAGACAGGGTCTTTCTAATTCACTGAGGCTGGCCTCAAACTTGTGATCCTCTTGTCTCATTCTCTGAGTAGGTGGGATTATAGGCATAAGCCTCCAGGCCAGCATTTTTTCTTTTCTTTTGCACTGGGGGGGGGATGGAATCCATGCCCTGAGGCATACTAGGCTCTACCACTGAGCTAACCCCAGGCCCTTCCTTGTATCTTTCTATACAAACTCATTTTCCTAATGCAGAAGGATAAGTTAGGGTTAGAGCTTGAAATAGATCTTTTGCTCAGAAAAGCAAGAGGAAAGAAAGCAATTTATAATATTTAAATTAGATAGCATCTTATTATTTATACAGATTCCAGTCAAACCATGGTCTAAGAAAGCTTGAGCTAATAAAACTATGACAATGAAAATGTACTGCTCAAATGTGGGTACTACTAGCCACCTATGGCTGTTGAGCATTTGAGATGTGACTAATATGACTGAAGAAATGAATTTATAGTTGTCTTAAATTTTAATTAAAGTTTAAGTGGCCAACTGTGGTTAGTGGGTATTGTTTTGGTGCCTAAATCTAAATTAAAAAAAGCAATGAAGAGTTTTGTCTTGGTAAAGCAACTGTTAAAAAGAGTTGTATATCTCAAGAATTAAATAAAATTGTGTATGGTTATATGTTCATTATGTTAATTTTAGAAAGTTAAGTAGAGGAAAAATATTATTTTTAAATTTCAGGGCTTGGAGATAACCACTATTAACAGCTAGCATTTTTTTTTCTCCTTAACAATGAGTATCTGATTCTCTGTGTTAGTTATCACTGTCTAATTTTCTTTGGCCATCTAGTATTTTATTTTATGGCAATGTTATTTATGCAATTAAGTTTCCAGTTTTAAAATACAGAGTGAGGTTAAAGGAAACAAAAATTCATTGGAGTCTTTCTAGAATATTCTTACATATAGGGAAAATAAAGTTACCTCTGTCTCATTGGTAAAAATTTGAACATAGCTCCCTAGGAATATGATTTATAATGTCAAAAGACAGCGGTTAGTGTTTTCTTTTTCTTGATTATACATAAACTAATAGTGCATTTCAGAATCAAGTGCATTTTGGATTAGAGATCACAAATTCTGAGGAAGAGTAGGGGCAGGAAATGGTTTTTTAATATGTCAGGGCATACCTAGCTTGCAGTAAAACAATGGAACTAGAGGAGATCTTGGCTGAGATTTGGGCCCATTCTTCATCTTCATCCTAAGCCCTTCCCCATTTAGGTAAAATCAATGACTCAGCTCTCCAGGGAAGATCACCTTTTGCAAGGAAGGCTTTCCATGTTTTTTCACATAAGATGCTTTTGCAAGTAGTTTTCAATATGTTAACTTATGAATCATAGGATTTGACACCAATTGGAAATAGGTAACTTTTTTCTTTTTTTGGCTTAATGGCCCTGACAATAATGCTGCAGAAACCAGCCATTGCTTGTTACAGCTGAGAGTGACACAAATGCGAAGAAAGCACAAGCCTCGTCTTCAGCTAAGTTATTGCTACTTCAGGGTCCCTGCCACATCTGTCAGGCATCATGAAACCCAAGCACACTATACACGTGTGCCCATGTGGTGTGGATATGGTGAAATGTCAACTGTTGGAAACAGATGTTATCCATTTTTCATATTGTTAACAGCATATACATTAGAACACATTTTCAGATCTAGCTGTTAAGAAAATGAGATGTGGAAATTGCTTCTAGTGAATGTTTTACATCTCTTCTTGTTGGGAAATATTTAAAGTTACTTATCAGGGAAGAAGACAGACAACAAGATACCAGAATCAAAGATTTCAGTAATGAATTTACAGGGTAATTGAGACGATGATTCACGATGAAAATTGGCATTGTGTTTGCATTGTAATTGTTTTGTTATTAGTTTGCATAAAACAAATGTTATGTGAATTTTTTTAAATGAGAAATATAGATCTTTCAGTAGTAGACCAGTGTCTTAATTAGAAATTTCAAAAACTTTCCCTTCATTTTGGAAAAGTATCTTATAGTTTTTGTTTACTTAGGGATAAACATACCAGATGAAAAAGATGTTTTTCCAGCTTAATAATTACCTGTCCATTCCTTACGTGATTGGAAAATCAGAGCGTGAAATGTGAGTCTATCTTACCCCCTTGAAAGAATATTTAAGGCAGGAAATAAGCCTCTTTAGTTAGAGAGCGGCTCAGTGTTCTTGGGTCTACCAAGTACTGAAGAACAGAAGGTCAACTAAAGTGACCTAATTATAAAAGATTCACTGTGATTTTTCCTAAGGATATTTATTTAAAAGTTTACTGCTTAAGGTTGGAAAACACCTATTAGGCTTTGGGGAAATTTCATTTTTTATGTTTTGCTTTTTCCAAGTATGGTCACTAAAAACAGAGATACTAAGATTTGACCTCAGTAGTGATGTTATTTGGTACATTTCATGAGCTGCAAGCCTGGCTTCAGGCTAATAACTGCTTTGTTAAAAAAAAAAAAATACAAATAAAAATAAAAAAAGCACAACAAAATGTGAGAGTTTTGTAAATGGAAGTAAAAAGCTGTTGCTTTCAAGCTGAATGATCAAACACATTTTTGGAAAACACCGGCAGCTGAACAGGTGTTCAGTATTAGGAAGTTGTGATGTAAGGAATGCAAAGACCAAATCTGGCAAAAACCCATGTATTAAATTCTTTGTTCTTAAGAAGCAAAACCCTGGCTGCAGAAAGTCAACTCAAATTTGTGTTCCACAAGCAATAGGATATTGAAAAGTAGAATGCGCTCGTGTAAAGAATGTGTAATTGTGTCACATCACATACAATCACTTTTATGGCCTTTGCCAACGTTTGTAAGAAATATGTATATTTCTTAAAATACCTTTTTTTTGTGAACATCACTAAGTAATAGTCACAGTATTTCTGTAATTCAGTTTCTTTCCACTTAACAAGTTTTTAAAAATTTTTATGAAGCAAAAAGCAAACATTTATATTTGCCCTTTAATACAGAATGCTATAATTAATTCATATTACTTAGGAATTCATATTGCTTATGAATTATATATTTCATATTAATTTATAAATACTAATTTCTTATGGATTATATAGGAAATGGCTATTCTTATTTTAGGATAAGTACTCTGAATGTATAAATCAGTTGTAGAATTAGGAAAAAAACTCAATCTGTCTTTCAAATCAGTAATAGTTCTGTGTGATTATTTGGCTCTATAATTTTCTTAAATTTAATTTTGCTACTTGTTTAGAAAACAATGTCTGGTTTTGAATTTGTTCTTGGAGGAAAAATAAATCTCCAAAACCAGTGACATAAGGATCTACTCCAAACAGAGAAGTTAATTAGAGAAATATAAGAATGATTTCCCCCAAAGAGTAGAGAAGTAGTTAATTTCTGTGAGGTTAGAATACATGCTCGGGCAATTCTAGCCGGGAATGTTGAGCACTGAGTATGGATGAGGCCAACTTCCTGACCACAGGTGTGACAGAACCCAGCTGATCAAACAGGATAGGAATTTGACATCACTCTCTGTTTAACTTCAGCTGCCCAATGAGCCATGCCCAATCAGGGAGCCAAAGAGAACCTGGAGAAGGCTTGTGTGGGGGTTTAGTTTCATACTGAGAGCACCGCTGTAAACACAGTTTATGAGCTTCGATTTGCCCATGATTAGGCCATAGAATGTATAGCTGCTCAACAGTGTGCCAGAGAATCAACATAGTTTAAAAAAAACAACAACCTAAAACCTCTTTAAAATGTGATCCGTGCTTATGTTCTGCCTGGCTATTTGAAGCCTGCCATCATTTTTAAGTTACCAAATAATATGCTCCTCATTTGGCCTCCAGTTCCTAAAATCCTAAGAGGAAGGTAAGAAATTATAGTGTAAACTTTTTTTTTTTTTTGTATACCAGATTTCAAATAGGGACATGAAGGACCAAAACATGAGGGTGTTAAAAAACTATCTTCAGAGCATAGCTGGAAGTATCACTAGCTACAAGTCCTGTCTGTTGATTTCCCTGGATTCCCACACACATGCCTTGCTTCTCAGTCTGTCCTGACAAACAGCTACAATGGAGGGTGTTAGTCTAGGAAGAAGTAGACTTGAAAGTGAGGCTAAAAGTATAGGCGATTCTAAATAGGTACCATGTGCACAAAATTGTGTATCTATCTATGCTGTGCTACCTAGGAGGCCTTTCAACCCTGTTACTGTATTAAATTAATTATCTGATCTTTTGCATCCCCAACAGCCCCAAACACCTAGAATTTCACATTGCACTTTGTCACCATCAAAAATGGTGCCATGTCAAAACACATTGATTCAGACATCTGACTGGGACCGCAAGTAGCCTATCCTTTCAGCTCACTGGCTTAAAAACTCCCATTACACTTTGACCGACCACATCCCCATCCATTGACTCCATTGTGTTCTCCAGCCATTCACCTCTCCTGTTGAGAGCCATAGCCGAAGGGGCACCAGCAAACTTCCAGCTGCCAGTTGATGATTGACTCTTAAATCTTGCAATAATCTCCATTTACCAGATTTATTTTTGATGACAAAAATGGGAGTATTATGGGGAGATACAGAAGGTTGTATATGTCCTTCTGCTAATTGTTGTTTGACCAGGTCATGGGCTGCTTGTATCTTTTCTTTAGTCAGGGGCCACTGAGGAACCCATACTGGTCTTTCTGATTTCCAAGTAATTTTTATTGTCTCAGTGGCCCTTTCTGAAAATCCAACCTATGTCTGTCCGTTCCTTGATCTCTTTGTATTGGTGCTGCTATACCTTGTTCTTGTTTTTCTAATCTTATTCCTTTCCTAAAACCTTGCCTAGTCATAATAGTGGGTGCATTTTGGTTGATGTTATTTGTTAATGTCAAATCTAATTGATCTAGGACATCTCGTCCCCATAAATTTACGGGAAGATGATCCAATACATATGGCTGTATAGTTCCTTCACATCCTTCAGGATCCTTCCAATCTAATACCATTGCACTTCTATGGGGATTAGTCGCCACTCCTAGGCCTCGAAGCATTTGGGTAGCTTGTTGTAATGGCCAATATTTTGGCCATTCTTGATGAGAGATGATGCTAAGGTCTGCACCTGTATCCAGTAGCCCATTAAATTCATGTCCTTGAATATTTAGTTTTAGCATGGGGCGAGAATCTAAATTTAAAGAAAGCATAGCCCAATCTACACCTGTGGAGCCTAATCCCTTGGAACCTCTTTCTACAGTACAACTGGAAAATTTATCATGTATGCTGGGTATTATTAGTAACTGTGTTATTCTATCTCTTGGTGAAATTACTGATATACCCTTTGGAGAACTGGCTATAATTTTTATTTCACCTTCATAATCGGGATCAATTACCCCAGGACTTATCATAAGTCCTTTTAGAGTAGAAGAGCTGCGTCCCAATAATAAGCCTACTGTTCCTTTGGGAAGAGGTCCTTTTACCCCTGTGGGAATGATTTGAACTCCCATCTCTGGAGTTAGTACTGCTCTGGTGGAGGCACAGATGTCCAACCCTGCGGTCCCTCTGGTTTGTCTGATGAGGGATCTGATGGACAATGTGTCCTGGGGTTGCTGGGTTCTTCCAATGCTCCATATATTTGTGGTTTTGGGCCCGGAGCATTGGGCCCCCCGTCCATTTTTTGGCAACGGAGCCTGATGCCTTTCTCCACGATATTGTGGATAAACACCTGGTCCTTGTTCGTTTTTTGAAAATGGAGTATCCTCTATGGTGGTTTGAGAACGGCATTCATTAGCCCAGTGTCTCCCTCTACGGCATAGTGGGAAAATACCCAGTATTCTACTCCTTTGATACCTAGTTTTGTTAAACCCTCCTCCTATAGAGCAATTCCTTTTAAAATGTCCTGTTTGTTCACAATTGTAGCATTTTTTGGCCTGGCATCTAAAGCCTGTTTTACTGCAGCTGCCACGACTTGCTCTTGTTCATTAATGTCTCTACATAATTTAATATATGTGTTTAAATCTTCATGTTTCCATGGTCTGATGACTTCTCTGCACCAACGATTCGCTTGCTCATAAGCCAGTTGTTTTACTAATGGCATTGCTTGTTCTGTATTCCCAAAAACTCTGGTAGCTGTTTGAATAAGCCTATCTACAAATTCAGCATAAGGTTCATTAGCTCCTTGTATTACCTTAGATAATTGACCTTGTAAACCTCCATGTCCTTGTAAAGTCTTCCATGCCCTAACTGCATCTACAGCAATTTGTGCGTATACACCAGGATCATATGCAATTTGTTGCTGCTGATCCTCATAAGGTCCCTTTCCTAATAACATATCTAGATTTCTCTGAGGATAATCAGCTGCTGCATTTCGCCTAGCCATCTCCTTGCAAAATTCCTCATTGGCAACCTTCCATAACAGGTATTGTCCTCCATTTAGCACAGCTTTACACATATTAGCCCAATCTGCTGGCGTCATGTTCAAGTTGGTAATGGATTCGACCATGCTTACAGTGAAGGGTGCTTGAGGACCATAGGTTGTTACAGCATCTTTTAGCTGCTTCACTGTTTTGAAATTTAAAGCATGGTGAATTCGCTGCCCTCCTGCCTCAAATACAGGGCATGTTAATATTTGAGATTCTGTCTCAGGATCCCAACTATCAACTGCAGGGATTGGGGGCCTCCCACCATATGGAGGTGGCGCTGTTGGTTGGACACTTACGCCCTCTGGTGATAGAAAGGTGTTAGTAGCAGTCTCCTGTTGTAACTTTTCCCCTGATGGCTTTTTCTGCTCTAAGCTTTCTTCCTCTATCTGACTAGCTGGAAAGACCTTCTCTTTTACTTGAATCTTTTCCTCTTTCTGACTAACTTGAGAGACCTTCTCTTTTACTTGAATCAGTGTGTCTTCTCCTTCCTCTACCTTTGTCTGAACTGAAGGCTTTGGACTAAGCAAACAAGATACCAACGCCCACAATGTCAATGTGCCAACTGGCAAAGTTCCTGGGCTTTTCTTTTCTATTCTTTTTAAATCTTCACCATGATGGTTCCATTGTGATATATTTAACAACTCCTCCTTTAAAAGCCATGGGCTACATTTTTGTATTGTGTCAATGTATGCCCTGACTGCTCTTGATTTTACTGGGATGCCTCCTTCCTCTAACAATTTACTTAACACTCTTTCAGTTTGTTTTTTACTAATTTCTGATCCCATATTTCTACTATAATACAACCCAACAAGATAACGCCTAAGAAAACTGAAACAGAGTGAAACAAAATTGGAACAACACAAAATCATTATAATAGCATTCTGAAATGTCCATCCATCCTTTCTCCCTATCTGTTCCTCAGATGTGAGTGATTTTCTTCCATCTTACACATCTCCAGGGACAGGCAACTTAAAACAAAAGTGAAGCAAAACAAAAGAATAATCTTAAAATGGCTACCCATCCTCTCGCCTTGCCCTCAGGGGTGAGCAGTTTACCTTATCACTTACCCTCAGTCGTTCCCCGTACGGGCCACCAAATGCCTCAGTCTGGCTGGGCACAATTCAGGAGCCACTTGTCAAAAGAAACGAACTTTATTTTTAGAACCACACAGCCAAACAAAAGAGCTCCTCAGGAAAAACCTTCAGAGCCCAACTGCCACCACCGGCTTCCCAGAAGCCTCTCCTCCTCCCCCACTCCTCCTGCTCTTGAGGCTGACTTGGCTGGGTCGTGTGGGCAGAGCCAAAAAAAGTCCCCCAATGAGCAGCTCCGTGGTCTGAAAGGGTGGGGAAACAGCCCAATGAGCATCACCGCAGAGGAGCCAGTCAGTTGGCAGCTAGAAGTTTGCTGGGGCCGCTGTGAGCCAATCATCAACTGGCAGCTGGAAGTTTGCTGGCGCCCCTTCAGCTGTGGTTCTCAACACTCTCCTATGTTCATTTCTTTTTTATTTTAATCTTTTTTCAAAATTTATTTTACAGTAGAATGCATTTTGACATAATATACACAATGGAACATAACTTCTCATTTCTCTGTACATGGTGCAGAGTCATTCCAGTAGTGTGATCATACATGTATATAGGGTAATAATGTCTGTTTCATTCTACTGACCTTCCCATCTCCACAACCCCAACCCTCCCCTTATTCCCCTCTACACAAACCAAAGTTTCTTCATTCTTCCCTATAGCTCTGACCCACTATGGATCAGCATCCACTTATCAGAAAACATTCGGCTTTGTTTTTTTGGGATTGGATTATTTCACTTAGCATGTTATTCTCTAGCTCCATCCATTCCCCTGAAAATGCTATAATGTCATTCTTATTTAAGGCTAAGTAATATTCCATTGTGTATATGTACCACATTTTCTTTATCCATTCTTCTGTTGAAGAGTATCTAGGTTGGTTTCATAGTTTAGCTTTGTGAATTGAGCTGCTGTAAACATTGATGTGGCTGTGTTACTGTAGTATGCTGATTTTAAGTCTTTTGGGTATAAACCGAGGAGTGGGATAGCTGGATCAAATGGTGGATCCATTCCAAGTTTTCTGAGGTATCTCCATACTGCTTTCGATAGTGGTTCCACCAATTTGCTGTCCCACTAGCAATATATGAGTGAACCTTTTTCCCCACATCCTCACCAACACTTTTTATTACTTGTGTTCTTGATAACTACCATTCTGCCTGGAATGAGATGAAATCTTAAAGTAGTTTTGATTCACATTTCTTTAATTGCTAGAGATGATGAACATTTTTAAAAATCAATCTAAATAGGTGAAAAACCTCTGCAATGAAAACTACAGAACACTAAAGAAAGAAATGGAAGAAGACCTCAGAAGATGGATTGGTAGAATTAATATAGTTAAAATGGCCATACTACCCAAAGTGCTATACAGATTTAATGAAATTCCTATTAAAATCCCAATGACATTCTCCATAGAACTAGAAAAAGCAATCATAAAATTCATTTGGAAAAATAAGAGACTCAGAATAGCCAAGGCAGTCCTGAGCAGGAAGAGTGAAGCAGGAGGCAACCCAGTACCAGGCCTTCTATGTTCATTTCTTTCCTTTTGCACATTAGAGTCCACCATCTATCATTGCGCTCCTTTCCAAATACCAGCAAGTCAGTGCACCCTCTTTCTGTTCACTGTACCTGCCTGACAAAGTCTCAACTCTGCATGGAGGAACACATCTGTCTTCCCTAAGAACTATCCTCTAGCAGGTGACTGTCACCGGGGAAAATCATGTCATTTGACTTGACTACCATCATTAAGATCTCAGGATCACAATCTCAAATTGGTCAAGGTAACTTTCTCTAGTAAACTTGCTCCCCCAACCCCCACTGTTTCAGTGAGTTTCTCTAATCTCATAAGACCCATATTACCCCTTTCTCGTATAGGGTTCTATTTTAGAATTTACTAAATGATTTCCCACATTCCCAATCATTTCTAAAAGTTGGGAATACATTGATTCTAACTTCCATAAACCTTACTCAAATTCATATTTGGACCTATTCTCTATTTTAGCACTTCAAAACTGTTGTTTTGCAGTTTTCTACCCTTCTCTGTTTCTGATAAGAAATTTTTATCTTTGATCCTCTTTGTTTACTTATGACTTTCCTCTTTGGCTTATTTTAGACTTTTTTATTCTTAGTTTTCGGCAACTAATTTTAACGTGTGTGTGTGTGTGTGTGTGTGTGTGTGTGTCTGCTTTAATACTTACTCTGTGGTTCTCGGAGCTTTCTCTGAATTTTTTGGTTGCTCTTTTGGTTCAATTTGGGAAAATATTTGGGTCATTATTTTAAAAGTTTTTCCTTCCACATTCTCTTTTCTCTCCTTAGTCTCTGATTCCATGTGCTTCTTTGCATTCCTTGTTGGTTTAAAAATTGTTTTTGTATGCTGGTCATTGCATATATTAAAATGCATATGTTTTAAAAGTGCCATTGTATGTGAGTATGTTATGTATATAGATTTTTAAAATAGAAAGAGCATTCTTTCCTTCTTTGGATAGCAGGAATCAGGGGTTAACTAATTTGATGAAATAAAAAATTGAATTTGTTGGAAGCAGGATTACTGCTTTTTCATCTATCAAGACCTTAGAAATCACATTCCAGAAGCCCAAGTTTATCACTTTTCAGTACTCAGCTCAATTTCAATTATCTGAGTGGCTTTGAGGCTTATCTTTCGGTCTTATCAAAGTTGAGTTTGGCAGAACCTTGGTTGAACTTCTGACTAAACTCAGGTCATCTCTGACTTCAAACACTTTGTAGGTGAAACCAAGTCTTGCCTCTAGCAGGTCTTGGGACCAAGTACGAAGAGATTGCTATATCTGAAAATTACAAAATTGCAAGATCTGGATATTTTGAGGCCACAGGGTGGCTAGACAGTGAGAGTACATCTTTGTAAGACTGCAATCCTTGGCAGACTTTGAGAGCACAGGACTAGGATTGGAGAGCGTGGGAGTGACCATCCATGAAACCTGACTTTGGGACACTGGGACTGCAAGGTTGGAACATGGAACCGTGGGACAAAGGACCACACACCAAAATGTGGGACTGCAGGACTGCAAGATTGGGAAGCTAGGATGCCATGAGACCTTTGGGGTTGTGGAACTTCAACACTGCCAACACAGAATACACAAGATTGTAAGACTCAGAGCTGGGGACACCAGGTGGACCCTTTCTGTTTTCCAACATGGCTTCAAGTTTTCTAATGACTCAAAATTCTTTTTTTAAAAATATTTTTTATTTCTACCTGTTCTTTTTTATTTCATTTTTTTATTTTTGGTTGTTGATGGACTTTTAGTTTATTCATTTATTTATATGTGGTGCTGAGAATTGAACCCAGTGCCTCACACATGTGGGGCAAGCACTCTACCACTGAGTCATAACCCCAGCCCCATGACTCAAAATTCTTGTGTGAGAAAATCACTCACAGAGTTTATCTTTGTATTCTGGAATTATCTAGATTCAAATTGCTGTGCTGGGTTTGTCAAAAGCATGGTTTTTTTCTTCCGAAGACTGTTCTCTGGCAAGTTTGCTTCTCTATCCAATAAGTCTCTGTCCTGGCAATTGCTCTAATTCTCCTCTGTCCCTGGCTTAGAGTCTGGCCACCAGGTTGGTCCATCACTGTCTCTGCAGGCACAAATTCATCTTAGAAACAGCCATGGCAGTCTAATGTTTGTCCACCTTCTTTTATGAATATGGAATCCCTTTTGTACATCTGTGTTCAAGAAGTGAACAAGATTTGGGTCTCCTATCTGGAAGTCTTTTTATTATTTTCTCCTATAAAATCTGAACTAAGGACCTTGTGACTGCTTTTGGATCTAAACTTACCAAACTCAGAACTTTGACTACATTGTGCTTTGGATTTTTTCCTTCCAGAATCTATATTTGGGGGTCTTCTCTTTGGGACTTTAATCCATTTGAGTTCATGTTTTGTGTATGGTATACAGTAGAGGGGGTCCTACTTCATTCTTTTTGCATGTGACTATCCAGGTTCCCAGCACCATTTGTTAAAAAGACTGTCCTTTCCCCATTAGATGGTCTTGATATTCTTGCAGAAACAGACAAAATACAGGAGGGTTTATATACATCTCTATTTTGTTGCATTACACCAGGATCACATTTTTTTGATCACTGAAGCTTGTAGTAAATTTTGACATCAGGAAGTATGAAATCTACATTTTTTTTCCTTTTCAAGATCCCCTTGAGATTACATATGAATTTTAGAAAGGATTTATCTATTTTTGCAAAAATAGTCATTGATAATACATAGTATCTGTAGATCAGCTCAGGTATGACTGACATTTTAACAATATTAAGTCTTCTAGTCCATAAATGCAAGAAGTTTTTGGCTCCTTTGTTAATTTTTTTAATACAATTGTAAAAGAAGTTATTTTTGTTTTGTTTCAGATTGCTCACTGTTAGTATATAGAAATGCAACTGATATTTGCATGATGATTTTTTTATCCTGCAGCTTTGATAAATTTATCAGGTCTAACACCATCTTTAGGTTTTTCTACATATAAGATCATATCAATTGTGAACAGAGGTAATTTTACTTCTTTCTTTCCAATTTGGAGATTTTTAATTTCTTTTTCTTGCCTTATTCTTCTGACTTAGAACTTCTAGTACTATGTTGAATAGAATTGCTAAAACCTGCATATCCCTGCCTTGCTCTGGATCTTTAAGAGGAAAAACTTTCAGTCTTTCATCATTGACTATATCAACTGTTGCATTTTTCATATGTGGCTTTTATTATTCTGAGTAGTTTTCTTCTATATCTAGTTTATTGAGATGTTTTTCAATCACAAAATGGAATTGAACTTTTTCAAATGCCTTTTGTGCCCTAATTGAAATGATGATGTGGTTTTTATTTTGCTAATGTGGCTTATTTATAGATTGACTTTAATATATTGAACTATCCTTGTATTCTAGGACTAAATTGCATTATACTGTGGTATTATAATTCTTTTAATATGCTATTGACCTTGGTATGTTACTATTTTATTGGAGATTTTAAAAAATATTTTTTTGTTGTTGTAGATGGACACAAAACCTTTATTTATTTATTTATTTATTTTTATGTGGTGCTGAGGATGGAACCCAGTGCCTCACACATGCTAGGCAAGTCCTTTGCCACTGAGCTACAACCCCAGCTCTTATTGGAGATTTTTATATCAGTATCATAAGAGATGTTTGGTCGATAGGTATTTCTTGAGTTTTTGTTTTAAGCACCTTCAGCTTTAGTATTGGAATATTTCTAACCTTATACAACGAGTTTAAGAGTGTTCCCTTCTCTCCAATTTTTGGGAAGAGTTCAAGAGGACTGAATCTTAATTTTAGCGGGGGTGGTACTGGGGATTGAACCACCCAGGGATACTTAACCATTGAGCCACATTCCCAGCCCTTTTCAAAAAAATTTTATTAGAGACAGGGTCTCGCTGAGGGGCTGAGAGCCTCACTAAATTGCTGAGACTGGCTTTAAATTTGCAATCCTCCTGCCTCAGCCTCCTGAGCCACTGGGATTATAGTCCTGTGCCACTAAGCCCAGTTCTCAATTCGTTTTTGAATGTTTGGTAGAGTTCATCAGTGAAACCTTTCCTGGGCTTTTTTGTAAGTTTTTGATTACTGCTTCAGTCTTCCTAGTCAATTTAGGTCTGTTAAGGTTTTATTTTATTTTTTTTTTTAAAGATTAAGTTTTGCTAGATTGTATGTTTTTAGAAATTTTTCCATTTTTATCTAGGATATCCAAGATGTTGGCATATAATTACTTGCACATATAATTCCTTTATTTCTGTTAAATTGGTTTTTTTTATTGTTTTTCTATTTATTTGTAATAACTGCCTTGATTCATTGATGGTTTACAAATGTGTTGTTGAATTTCCACTTATTTGTGAATTTTTCAATTGTCCTTCTGCTGTAGATTTCCAGTTTCATTTCACTGTGTTTGGAAAAGATACTTTATGTGAATTCAATCTTTTCAAAAAATTTAAGGCTTGTTTTGTTTACTAACACATGGTTTATCCTGGAGGATGTTCAGTATGCACTTGAGAAAACTAAGTAGTCTGCTGTTTCAGCGTGTTTTGTATATGTCTGTTAGGTCCAGTTGGTCTTCAGAGTTGTTCAAATCCTCTGTTTTCCATTTTTACCTTCTTTCTTTTAATTCATGAATGAAAGTAGGATTTCGAAGCTGTGTGTTTCTCCCTTCAATTGCGTTGCTGTTTGCTTCATCTATTTTGGAGCTCCGATGTAATTATTATATTTTGTTGAATTGACCCTTCTGTCCTCTTTGGTCTCTTATAACTATTTATGGCTTACAGTCTACCTTGTATGTTAACAGTACAGCCATCCCTGACCTTGTATGTTAACAGTATAGCCATCCCTGCTTTCTTTAGATTACTATTTGCATGAACTGTCTTTTTTCAACCTATGCATGTTCCTAATATCAGGTAAATATTGTAGACAGCATATTGTTAGATCCTGTCTTTCAATGCATTTTGTCAGTCTGTCTTTTGATTGGGAGTTTGTTCCGTTTACATTTAAATTATTATTAATAGTGAAGCACTTACTTTTGCTATTTTGTTGTTTTCTGTGTTTTCTAGCTTTTCTATCCCTCATTTCCTTCATTACTTTTTTCCTTTGCGTGTCATTGATTTTTTACCGTGACATTTTGATTTCCTTCTCATTTTCTTTTGTGTTTTTTTTTAATATTTATTTTTTAGTTGTAGTTGGACATGATACTTTTATTTTATTGATTTATTTTTTACGTGATGCTGAGGATCGAACCCAGGGTCTCGCACGTGCAAGGCAAGAGGCAAGCACTCTACCGCTGAGCCACAACCCCAGCCCTCTTTTGTGCTTTTTTATTGTGGTTACTAATGGGGATGTATATAATATCCTAAAGTTACGGTATTCTAGCTTAAATTGACAATAACTTACTTTCAATCACATACAGCTCTACTTTCTTCCTCCCCACAGACTTGTGAATAATGTAACATCATGAAGATAAGGATTAACTTTTACAATTAACTTAATTGATACTTCACATTCATTATGAGTTAAATAGACTCTCACATGATGAATTGGCATGCTAACCCCATATTTATAGAAAAATGTGGAATAACTGACCCAAGAAGTAAACTTTTGGAAAGCAATCTCTTGAAGATCTCTTGTTTCTGCAGCATTATATTTCATATAGTTAATTTTCATTCTGTCAAAATTATTGTTTCAAATGTTATTCTTAGCCTGATCCATAAAACTCACTTTTCAGAAGCATCTGTCTGAATCTGAGCAGGACTTTGCTTTACTCATCTTAATCTGTGGGTTATTGAGGGTGTAAGCAAGGGGAAAGTTTAAATAGATATAGATATTTATATACATTTAAAAAAAATAAAAATATACATATGCTTTAAAAATACTCACAAATATATACAAATGTAGCTTATAAATAATAGCTACTTTATGATAATATGACTTACCTTCATTTAGCACCTTGTACTTATTATAAAGTTTTTTCAAATGCGTCATTGGTTAAGAATGTCACATAATTAACTCTGTAAGCCTCTGGTTACACAATGGTTCCTCACAATTTAGACCTCCTCATTAACAGAATATTGCATCTAAAGCAGAATAAACATAGGAGGTGGGAAAATTATAGTTGTCCTATGATATTTAAGAAAATTGTCTTGTACTACGTTAGGAAAGTAGAAAAAAAAAGAAAGTATCAATTTATATTCTTTATATTTCTTGAGAGTCAATTGGATAAAACTGTCCTCAAAGCGTAATATGTTTTTGCTATGTAAATCTGGACTATAAGGATTATATCATTACTTTTACCTGAAATTAATTTTTATTTCCTTCAGCTTATAAGGAAAAGCACTATGACTGATATTCTAATTTTGATTTTTTGAAAAACTACATTTGAGAGTATAAGGTAATTCTAATTAATTCATCAATAATTTTTTTAAACTTTAGGGTTTGTTAACCACTGGGAAAAGAACAAGGATGTTATTGTGATAGAGCAGCACAAACAAACCCTGTTCTCCTGGAGTATATATACAGTGTATTTAGAATTTTAAAAGGGCTTAATTTATTGAATATGCATTTAGGACAAGATTTGCCTGTTCAGTTTTGGTTTCTCTGACATGCTATTCGAATGTGAGTGTAGGATTTTTGAAATTTTTATATGCAGTGTGCTATTTTTAAATCTTTTTCAAATGCTATATTATGCATCATATGGTCTCTATGTGGCATAGAGCAGTGTTTTTATAGCTCTTCTGGTTAAAAATTTTTGTCTTAAGTCATGTTACGCTTGCCTTGTATGTGCTTTAAAGTTGTATTATGTATATCTCACCTCATCAGAAAACTGCCAGTTCTTTTTGCTGGAGGCAAGAGAAAGAATTTCATACCCATTAATTTAATTGCTCTGTGCCAAAACACCCAGTATTCTCTGTTTTATTCATTAATCTGTAAATAACGTCTTAATATTTTCCTATTAGTTGAATTTTAGCCAAATGTTCGTATTTGGCTATTTTAAATTTTTTATCGTATTTGTGCATTCGACTTGATTTTCTGTTGAGTTTGAACTTGACACCTTTTTCTACTTATTTAATCATTCCATTTTTAATAGTATTAAAAAGCTGTTTCATATTCTCTTTTTCAGGGACTGTTTTTGTTTGTCTCAGGAAATGTCACTGGCAACATAACTTTATCTTTTTTTTGGAATTATTAATCCCCCAAATTGTGAATATTCTTCTGATGATAAACTGGATTTAATGTGATCAGTATCACTGTAAGGGCTTCCAAGGCTAAGTACACAGCATATTGGGAAAAGATACTACAGAATTCAAGAAATCTTAGGTTAACATTTAGTTTTGTTGCTAACTACTCATGAACCTTGAGCCTTTGTGATTATAAATTGAGGATATCATGCCTCCTTGAGGCAGTTTTGTGAGGGTCACCTGAAACTAATGCATACGGGAATCTGTTTTTAACTGCAAGAAATTAGGCAGTTATTATTATTACTAAGGCCTTTTCTGTTATAGACGAATATTTGAATTGTGCATAACCAGCATTGTACCAGTGGTGAAACTGGCAAGGGCTAGTTTTTAAGATATGTGAGAAGGTGGAAAATGTGGTGAATTTGCCCAGTCGTTTAGCGTTAGGGAAAGACAGTTTTGGCAGAGTAATTATTTTTTCCATCCTCAAATATACTGTCTCCCTTTCCATAGAAACTATGCGGCAGGCAAGACGTCATGTGTTTAAAATGTTTAAACTCAAAAAGGAAAAGAGAAAAGAAAGAAATCACACCTTCAAAACAAATAAACGAACTTTGGAGGGAAGGCTTTTGAGTCTAAAATTTCTCTGTCCTGTTGATGGCAAGCTCGAGATGCTAGTGAGCGAGGCCCATGATCTCACGGAGACTTTGGCTCCCTGTATCTCATACCATGTACCTTAGGAAGTTCTTGGATCAGAGGGAGATGTGATCACTTTTGTCACTTTTCCCAGTACAGCCCCAGTGCTGTGGCTTAGTCTCTACTGATAAAGCAAAATGGGAAAATCGGGAATTCATTAGGCTCTGTGAGGCTGACTCCAGAGAAGCAAGGCCGATTTGGAATTTGGCTTGTTGACCTGATCCTACCAATTTATATTCTACCATGTAGAGATAATATTCTTTTCTAGTGTTTATCACTATGTCTAAGTGTCTTAAACTTGTAGTTCTCTTTTTCTGTTTGCATAATTCAACAGTTATTGACTGGCCACTGTGTGACAGGCAGGAGCCTATCTGCCAAGGGAGAATCAGAAAATGAGAACAGGTACCTCTGTTCTTGAAGAGCTGACAAATGAATGGAGGAGGGACCCATAAGAAATCATTGCAACACAATGAATAAAGAGCTAACGATGCCTTTGTAAATGTCAGAATCAGATTTTGGGGTTAGTTGGTCCAGAAACTCAACAGTGTCATCAAGGACCCAGTCTCTTTTCCTTTTGCCGTTTTTAGTGTGACCTGTGATAATTCCTTACAATTAACAAAACATTCTTGGAAGACTATAAGAGAATATTTCAGACTTCACTGGCTATAACTGGACCCTTAACAAATAATTGGCAAGTGGAGTGGGACTTCTGTGATAGGGGTGGGCCAGTCCAGAATTGCCCTTGGGGTCCAGAGGACCCCTCCTGATGCTGTGGGTATGAGGCAGACAATCAATTATCAAGGTTTGGCAAGCAAAGAAGAATGGGGAAATGGATTTTGGAGAAAAACATCTGTAAGAGTGTGGAGGGAAGGAGTGACCAATGGTCATGGTTTAAATATGAGGTATCCTCAAAAGCTCATGTGTGAGACAATGCCAGTAAGTTTAGAGGTGAAATAATGGGGTTATGAGACCCTTCACCTAACCCACTAATTAATCCACTGATAGGAATTACCTGCATGGTAATTATAGGCAGGTAGAGTGTGGGTGGAGGAGGTGGGTTATTGGGGCTGTGCCTTTGGGGTGTACGTTTTGTTCTTGGGGGACACAGCTCTCTCTCTCTCTCTCTCTCTCTCTCTCTCTCTCTCTCTCTGCTTTCTAGTACCACGTCCTCAGCTGCTGTCCTCTGCCACCTCCTTCAGCCATGATGTTCTACCTCACCTCAGGGCCCAGGGAATGACTGTCTAGGACTGAAACCTCTGAAATCAAGATCTCCCAAATAAACATTTTCTCCTCTAAACTTGTTCTTATCAGGTCTTTTGGTCACAGCAATGAAAAAGCTGACTAAAACATCAATCCTGAGAAGGGGATTGAGATAGTCCTGAAGGAAATGAAATCAGTAGGGAATTTTAAGAAACTCAAGGTCCTAAGTTGACCTTCAGTTAGAATGGCTATTATTACAAAGACAAAAAATTTACAAATGTTGGCAAGGATGTGGGAAAAAAGAACTCTCATTGACTTGTTGACGGGAATATAGATTAGTAGAGCCATTATGGAGATCAATATGGAGGTTCCTCAAAAAACTAAAAAGAGAGTTGCAATGTGACTCAGTACTCTCTCTTCTGGACATATCCAAAGGAAATGAGATCAGCATACCAAATAGATACGTGTATACCCTTTTTTGTTGTGACACTATTCATCATAGCTAACATATGGACTCAACTTAAGTACCTATCAATGAATGGGTAAAAGAAATGTGGTATAGATACACAATGGAACACTATTTAGTTATGAAGAATGAAATCCTTGCTAGCAAAATGAATTGAACTGGAGGACTTTATGTTAGGTGAAAATAAGCTAGATAGAGACAAGTACTGCATGTTCTCTCAACTGTGAAAGTAAAAAAAAATCAATCTGAATATAGAAAAGTGATTAAGGAAAGTTGGAAAGTTTTTTTGTGGGGTATGGATAAAGAGAGATTGAATTTGGTTAGTGTATGCTATATGCATGTGTTGAAATATCACAGAGGATCAATATGTACAATTAATACAAGAAAAGAAAACAATTAAAAAAAGCCCCACAGTCCTTTTGTTGATATCTTTCTAGTCTTTTTGGAAGTCTGACATTCATTCTCAAAGGTAGGTTTCTCAGGTCATTCTTAGGTTGCCATCACTTCCCCAAATCTTCCATGTTTATAACAGCTTTATGCACTGAACATCAAATTGGCTCAATATGAGAACTTTGATCAATATTTTCTCTCATTGAGTAATTTAGATGTATTGTTCTCTTTTATTTATCATAAAAATTGCTTCTGAAAAGTCTAATAATAATATATTTTTCCTTACAAATGACTTGGTTTTTTTTGCCTGAATAACCAAAGTGGTTTTTTTCATTTATTTTTTTATTAAAGTCTAACAATTGTGTTAGAATGTTTTTCGTGTTACCCCATTCCAAGTATAATTTCCCAGGTACCAAAGGTGACTTTTGAATACACTCTCAATATTTCTTTAAGAGAGAGTTGTCTCGAATTATAGTTTAAAAATCTTCTCCATTGTATAGTTTTGTTTTCCTTCTTGGGGACTCTAAACACACGTGTGTTAGATCTTCTCAGCTTGTTCTCTTGAATATTTTGTGAGTTCTTTTTTCATTACTTTGCAGTTTTCACATCTTCTGTTTATTTAAAGAGATCAGCCATTGTGTTCATGCATTCTTGTGTTCCTTCTAGTTGACTCTTCATTTCCAAGATGAATTTCTCTTTCATTCCTCCTTTGTGGAAGTTCTGCTTCTCCTAAGTCATGTCCTAATCACCTAATCTGTGGATTTTCATGATTCTAACTTGTTTTTTGTCCATTGCTTTTATAACCTTGTTTCAGTTCATTTAAAAATGTTGCTAGGGGGTGCTGAGACTATAGTTCAGTGGTGGAGCACTTTTCTAACCATGAGCAAAGCCCTGGGTTCAATCCCCAGCATTTCAAAAAATAAATAAAATAAACACGTTGCATTACAATTTGCATGTCTTCTTGATGTGTTTTCATTCTCTATAAGGATGTTTTTCTATTCCTTATTCTCTCTGTTTTAATTCCTTATAGTAACTCTACATAGAAATTAACTGTTTTTTTTTTATGTTGCTCATTATTAAGAGAAACAAATCTTCCTGTTTTTTTGGTGGGGGAGAGCTGTGATCCAGGACAGCATTACTATTGCACATCCTCAAGATCATGTATCCTTGCTGCTCTGTCCCTTTCCTCTTTTTTTTTTAAATCTGGACTTTCTTACTCTTTTATCCCAGTGTTCCTACTCTGTTCAATTTAGATGCAGTTGCCAGTCACTCCTCCCAGGAGCGAAGTGTTGTAGTTTTCAGTATTCATGGGACTCGGCTACTGCTACAGAGAGTGACAGCTGCACCCGCCCCATCAAACCTCCTGGAGTTGTGGTCTTGTTCACAAGTTGTGGGTTTGTCCCAGTCTCTTCATTTTGGAGTCAGTGTGGATAGCTTGTCACCTCATATTACTGTATATATGGTTTTTTAAAATTTTTAATACTCACTGCTCAGTTATTATAGGAAGCTTCAGAAACTTTGCCATTATCATCTTTCCAGAATTCCTCTAATTCTTGGGGAAAAAAAAGATTCTTAATTTTGTAATTGACTAAGGTATAAGATGGACACAGATGGTATCCGAGAAGTTGAGCTTTAGGACTATGTTCTTGAAGTTCCCTGAAATTTTGTGAGAAAGCCAATTGTTTTTTATTTGGAACTTACACGTGCACAACTTCCTTTGAACCAAGCATGTGGTTAGAGCTCAATGGTAATACGGTAGAGGGACTTTGCGATCAGACAGATCTGGATTCAAATCCCACTTCTGCCATTTACTGCATATTAATGAACTCCTCTAAGGTTTTCCTCATCTATAACATGGATAATTAGGATTTGAAATGTAATTAGGATTACCCTTTCTGGATAATTAGGATTAAATTGTGTTGGATATTTGGAGATTAATAAATCCGTATTTATAATTTATGATTTGATTACATCCTAATGCATAGAAACATGATAAGTGCAGACTATGGTTGAAAATATAATTTCTTTTGTGTTACACGAGAAGCTTTATTTGTAGAATTCTAGAAAAAAATAGCAATTAAGTATTTTTCAAATAATTGTGTGAATACATCAGAATTTGGAAGTATTGTATTAGAAGTTGTATTTAAATTTGGCATTGAGCACTAGGCCACCAGTATTGCTCACATCTGTTCACACAGCAATCAGGAGAGGCAGTATGTCATAGGGAAGGTTGCTTTGCTCTTACATTTGCATATCACTTGGCCTGGGTCCTACCTTCACTACTTACTAGCAGCTTAGTTTGGCTTGTTATGCCTGCAGTGAAAGCTTCCTGTCATAGTGGTGAGTTTGCAATCAAATTTGACAAATGTTAATTGAGCATGTACTGACGACTAGAAGCTGGCATAGTCACTAGGCATACAATGATGGACAAAACAAAAAGTCTCTGCCTTTCTAGAACTTACAATTCAAGGTCAAAGAAAAATGATTAAGCCGTGACTACAAAGAGTGATCGTTTCTATAAAACAGAAAAATCGGCATTATAGGAGGATCTACTTGACTCAGATTTGAAGTTTAGGAGAGAGTCCCAGGAAAAATGATTCCTCAGTTGATAGCTGAAGATGTGTAGGAATTCCCAAACCAAGAAGGGAGTCAAAACAACATGTGCAAAGGTGTGGAGTCATGTGCAAGCAGCAGGTTTAAGGGCATGAAACCTGGAGGACTTAATGCATAAAGCAGTGTTCCCAACGCTGGCTCAAGTTCAGACTCACCAAGAGAGCTTTTACAAAGACTCATTTTTATAGGCCCCACCCAGACTTAATGAATCACATTCTCAGGGAATGAGTCCCAAGTCTGTGATTATAAGTCATGTGGGGAGCCACTGGGTTAGGGCGTGTGGGGCTATTAGAGAGGGGCCATCAAGGCAGGAAAGCTGAGCTGGGGCACAGCATGAAGGGCATGTAAACTGTGTGTCAGGTTTGAATTTTGTCCTAAGGGCTGGGGAGACTATGGAAGAATTTGGGGGCATGAGGATGAGACAATCGATTATTGGTTCATAAAAATCTCTAGTTGAGTAAGACAAAGTTCCTGCAATCTAGTTTACAAAGTTCAACATCTGTGAAACCTCAGTGAGAAAAATCTAAAATGGAAATATTGATACCTACTTGGCAAGGTAATGGTGAGGCTTAACTGGGGTAATTTATGTGAAATACTTTCAAATGCCTTTATGCATGTATGACATATATTTGAGATTCAAAAGATGCTAATTTCTATTATGTAAGGAAGTCATGGGGCCAAATAATTGGTGAACATTGGAGACCCTCACTTATACAGTTTCTCAGTGGATGATGGGATTTGTGTTCAAACATCTGCTTCCAAGGTCCTCTGACATTCTTTTCCTTTGCCCATCCCTGGGACCCAGGACAGAGCCCATTCTGATCACACGTGCTCATTCTTTTACAATCATTGTTTCAGAGTTACAATTTTTATGCCAGTGAATTCCAAATCCATATTTCCAGTCTACTTTTCTTTTCTGAGCTCCAAACCCATATTGCCCTCTTACTCCTGGATATGTCCATTTAAATGTCTGTGATCACTTTATTCAAATTAGGTCTTCTCTTCCCAAGTTTCACCCTTCTCCACCCTGCAAAACAAAACTGTTTTTCCAACATTGGCACCACTGGGTCAACCCAGAAACATGGGAATCATCAATGACTTTGATCTTCTCCCATGAGGTTTCCCCAATCCACACCTTTCTCTGCAGACTTTGATCATCCCCTTTCTCCACTCTATCACCAACCTGTTGTCTGGACCCGTGAAATAGCCTATGACTTCCTAACCTCATTCTTTGTCCCAACCCCAACTCTGCATCCATAACCCTGAGAGATTTCCTAGGGTACAAGAGTAGTACCGCCCATACTTAAGCCTCTTCTGTGACTTTCAAATGCCTTTAAAGGAACTCCAAACTCCACCAAGTCTTTATCAGCTCCTTCAAGATATCACCTCTTCAGTCTCATTTTCTCCCAAGCTCCTTTTCTTATTTTAGGCTATAACCATTCTGAACTGGGGTGTGGGGGGGAACCACTTCTTTCTCATGAATCTATGTCACATGAAGAGTCATCCATCCATAACCCCCTTCATATGGATAGCTCCCTGTGCCCTTTACGCTTTAACTGATAGAGATCCTCTTGGGGAGGCAATCCTTGAATCTTTACAAAAGCTGAAATCCCCTTGTGTGTATTCGTAATACCTTTACCTGCTCCCCAAGTGCTACTTATTATATGTGTGATTTCTCAGTATCAATCTTCCCCACCCATTGTACCCAATAGGATGGCGAGAGAGAGAGAGAGAGAGAGAGAGAGAGAGAGAGAGAGAGAGAGAGATAATCTCCATGTTACTGATGAATTCTTGCTAAATTTTATTTGTAACCCCACACCGATGTTCAGGGTGTTTTCACAGTCATTCTCTGACCTGCACAGAAGTTGGAAACTTGGTGTCCTCTGACGTGCATGTTCCAGCATGAATAAGATAATGTTTTGCCTTCTTATTTCAGGACTCATACTGTCAACAAGTATCCATCTCTGGTCTCTGAGCCACATTTTTCATACTTTTGTACATATTGTTAGTTATTTCACGGCTTAAAAATGGTCTAGTACTGCAGTGCTGCCTAGGGTTCTTTGTTGCTGTTTTTAATCCTGGAGTTTGAACCCAGGGCTTCCAACCTGCTGGGCAAGCACCTCACCACTGGACTCCATCCCTGGGCTCTAACTAGGGCTTTTAAAAAAGTTTTAGCTATCCCACAGTGGAGTGTACTTTGACATTCTGACGTGGAGTCTAACTTGTTCTAATTAGGATCCCATTTTTTGCGGTGGTACATTTTGTGGACTTTCACTGGTTGTGGCGTCTTTCATGTGCCTTAGGGAGAAAATTTGTTGGTTGGATGAGCTTCCTTGCATGAGTTACAGCACTGTTGGCCGTGAATTCAAGGCTCACGATTTAAGAATCTATATGAAATGAGGTGTTTTCAAATAGAACCATGTAAACAAGATTATATATTCACAAAATGATGAAAATATTGTGTCCAGAGTCTTGCAAGAACCCAACCCTGTGTCACCTCTAACAGCAGTGGTTCACTGTTGGCTCATTCAGTGTCTGTAGTGTCTTCATAGAACAAAACAACTGTATTTTATTAACTTCTGTGTCCTTAGTAGCTCACACAGTGACTCTCACAAAATGGATCTTCAAACTGAATTTTGTGTATGTGTGTGTGTGTATATATATATATATATATATATATATATATATATTCATATGTGTATATTCATATTACATATGCATATATATTCATGTGTATACTCATATTACATATACATATATATTCATATATATTCATATGTGTATATTCATATTACATATATGCACATTACTTTATACAGACATACATAGAAATTATATATAATATAAAAATAAATTAAGATGAATTTGTCTTTCATTCTAAATGTATACATCACAGATTTTTTTTTCACTTTCTACCTTTGGAAAAAGATCTTAAATATAGGTTATTTTTTGATACCATCTTTATTCTTATTTTTGTCTAGGATGCTGGAGAAATGGTTCGTTCCTTTGTTGGTGGTTTGGAACTTGTTGTCAATTTACTGAAATCGGATAACAAAGAAGTTTTGGCGAGCGTATGTGCTGCTATTACCAATATAGCAAAAGATCAAGAAAACTTAGCTGTTATTACAGATCATGGGGTTGTTCCTTTATTGTCCAAGCTGGCAAATACAGTGAGTAGCACATCTTTTTTATTTTTAATATTTATTGTCAGATCGTGAATTTAAAGCCCAAAGACCTGAATTCATGGTTAATATCCACTACTTAAGAAGTCTGAGATTTTCTTAACTCACTTAATTTTTCTGAAACCTAGATATGCAAAAGTATATTTCGAAATGATAAAATGTTAATATACAGGCTCCTGTAGAATTGAGGCTGGTTTTTTTAAAATATTTTTTTTAGTTGTTGTTGGACCTTTATTTAATTAATTAATTTACTTATATGTGGTGTTGAGAATCGAACCCAGTTCCTCACACAGGCCAGGTGCGTGCTCTACCACTAAGCCACAACTTCATCCTAAGAGGCTGTTTTTTTATTTGTCACTGGCAAGTGAAGTGGTGGCAAATAGCAGTGCTACTATGTAAGTGTTACCTATTCACTGCCACTGTCATCATTTTTATTGTTCATGCCGACATTAGAAGTTGAGTGGCACCTCCTCCGCTTAGCAAGCTTGGATTGGTAGCATTCTTAAGCTAGAAGGTGTTGGCCACCACTGTATTGTTTACCTGAAGCTGTGCCAGATAGAATAGGCAGCCTTGAGGGACAATGACTTCATCTTAACCAGAGGTATTCAAGCATAGCCTGGACTGCCACTTGGCAGAAAAGTCGTAGAGCAGAAATTCAAGCACTGGAACAATACCTGGTATCGGATACTTTGAGTTCCTAAGAGAATCTGCTAGATTGTTAAGTTCACCAAGTTGTTGCCTGAGTCAGGAGAATAGTACAGTTAAACAGAGACCATGTCCAATTCAGTTACATTTTACCTGTACAAGGTAATTACATACAAAAAGGATCTAATTTGCACAAGGTATACAGAAAGAAAAATGGAGGACCCCATATATGTTATCATATTTCCTACACTGTCTTCCCCCGCTTGGGGCCCAAGGTGTGTTACCAAGATGTAGAAGTATTCCTAAGGTGAAGAAGAAGAATTAATCCATTTATCCCAGCTATGTGAGGTATTCCTTGAAGAATATCCAATTTTCTATAAAATCCAGTTTGTACAAAGAAAACTCAGACTTGAACCTTGGTCATTGGTGACCCACCACAATACTAGCTCCTTCGAAACACCCACTAAGGAGCCAGCTACTGCATCCCTCCAAACTCATTTGCATCTTAGTAGCCATAAGCATAAAGTGCATACATGTGATCATACAGAGTGATTACAATGCACATTTCTTAAGTTGGTTTTCTTTGTGCAGAATAATGATAAATTGAGGCGTCATCTGGCAGAGGCTGTCTCACGTTGCTGTATGTGGGGCAGAAACAGAGTGGCCTTCGGCGAGCACAGAGCAGTGGCTCCTTTGGTGCGCTACCTGAAATCGAATGACACCAATGTGCATAGAGCAACAGCCCAGGCCTTGTATCAGCTCTCAGAAGATGCAGATAACTGCATCACCATGCATGAGAATGGCGCAGTAAAGGTACAGTTCACTGACGTCATGGTTTAGTCCCAGTGTGGTAAAGGCGGGTTGGAAAGAAGCTGAAGGGACATGAAGCTTTTACTAAAAGGAATGTGCTTCCTTTTTGGATCATAGTCGTATTTGAGCCATGTGTTAACATGGTTTTCTGCTGCAGAAAAATTGTAGGAATAGAGAATTCTTCTAAATCAAAGCATATAAATGTACTTCATAAAATAATTAATCATTCTATAATTTGAATTAAGTTAAATAAAATGTATAGGACATGAACAATCACTAGTATTCATAAATCTATTTGATATATTGTTTGTTTAGTAGGTACATAAAAAAAATAATAGGCACATGCAGAGACACCAGCTGAACAGCAAAAGAAATGACTGAAACGGTTGTTAGACTAAAGCTTAACAACAAGGATCAATTAAAAATGGTGTTGTGTTTCAAATCTTTGCGTCAGACATTTTTGCCTTTAACCAACATACAGTTAGAAGAATTTCTGCATATAGCCTTTAGTGAATCTCCACATTGGAAACTACCTAGAATATTTTGATGGTAATAAATACAAAAATACTTAGAGTACCTGAATAGCTTACATACATCAGGAAAAACTGATTAAAATATTAAAATATCAATAGCTTGTTTCCTTGTACAATATAGTTTTTACTGTTTATTACCTTAATTTGGCACCAACAACAACCAGACACATTCACACTTTGAAATGTATATCATGAGTTGAAATTTTAGATAAGATTTTAAATTTCCAGTTATTCATATCTAGTCAAATCTAGATATGCTAAATATGAAACATCTAAGATGAATAATGCTCTTAAAAATGCCAATTGGTAATTTTTTAGGCAATTATTTTAATTCATCCTTCAAACTTATTATAGTTGAAAGATGTGATGTTAATTTTTCTGAAATGAAAACCAAATTACATTTAAATATATCATTCTTTCCATTATAAATCTGTTTCTATGACATATAAGTTAGGCTTATGTACTTCATCAAGCAAAAATCTGGCATAAAAAGCACCTTTTAGACTAAGGAGCAATTTTAAAAAGTAAATTATAAAAAAAAATTGGAATGTTAACTTCTAGTTACTAAAGAATAATGAAAACATTGTCACTTCTATGTGACTATGTTCACACTTCAAAAAGAAGAGATTTCTAATTTAAAATTATACATTCTGTTATTGAACATGATTGGCACAGTCTAAGATGCAGTAAGCATACAGCCTTTACAAAAACAAAACTGCAAAAGTTATGCAGCCTGGTAAAGTGTCTGACACATAGCACATACGTAGAGAATTCCCAGTTTAAGAAGAGCATTTCTAGATGGCTCAGAAAGTTTTCAAATTTCATAAGGTTTGCATGGTCATTAGGCTGGCCATTAAATGCCAGGCATCTGTGCCACTCTCAAGGAGTTCTTCTAATGCAAATCAACAGATAATCCAGAATCCCTTTTGTGTACAGTATTGTAACTGTGTTCACCCACCCACACAGCTTATTTTATAAGGAAATGAAGGAAATAAGAATGATGGAGGTGTGTAGACATTAAAGAGAGAGCAAAGAAGGTGCTTCTGCTGTGCAGAGAGCCTTTCCCAGGTCATCTTTGGTGATCATGGGGTCTGTCTCATCTATTTGCATTCCTAACTACTGTTATGTCTGTGGGAGGATAACTGTAAATAATAGGACATTGTTTTTGGCACGTCCATCTGCAATGATACAGAGACAGGCCTTGCTTTGGGACATTGTCAGCACAAATGTATGTTGTGGAGGTGACCTGTCCCCTTTTTTCTCAACCTGCTCCAAGCCCCAGACCTCACAGGGCTGTGTGGGAAGCCTATTGCTTCCCTTCTCTGGTTGTCTTTAAGGAGGAAAAAAAATATGTGAATGTGGTGTACTGGGCTTGGTAAAATAAATAGGATTTGTTAGTTGCTTGGATATGGGTAATAAAAGAAAGAGAACAAATGACTCCAAACTTCAGGCTAAATGAAGAAGAATCCATTCTACAATAATGCAAGAAAAATGTTCTGCAAATTAGGGTGATTCACTTACCTACAGTGAATATGTCTCCAGTGTGCAATTGTTTTTCTGACTTTGAATGCATAATCGTTCACTCTTGGCAGATTCCAGGCTGTTTTTGTTCCTAATTGCTACTGCCCCTCTCTGGTCAAATGCTTACTGTGTTATTTTCCATTCCTGCAGACTTTCCTGCTGCAGCTGACATGACAAATGTTGACAGAATCTTCTGCAATTACCAGGCTCTGTCAGTTACCCATCACCCTATTCATAAGTAATTCATTCTAGGGTTAGTGCCTGTGTCCTACAGTTTCCTCAACAGTAACAGCTGATGTTATGCAATCTCTCTCTCTCATGACTACTGATATTTTTGCTGTAGTAACAGTGAAAGTGCAGGCTTGAGTGGCCACAATACCATGAGTTCAGCTTCTCCTACGTTCAATTTGAATGGCCCATTTGAATTTAGGTGTAGAGCAGGGCTGTCCAGTAGAAATGCCATGTGAGCCACGTACATAATATTAAATTTTCTAGTAGTCATAATTTAGCAAAATATAAAAATAAATGGATAAAATTAGTGATATATTTTATTCAGCTCAATTTATCCAAAATATTATTTCAATTTTTGATCAATATAAAATTACTATTTTTTATACTTTTTTTGGTACTAAGTCTTCAAAATCCAATTTGTGTTTTATAGTACATCTATTTTGGACTAGCCATGTTTCAAAATAATTAACTAGTAGTTAGTGGTTTCCTTACCAGACAATGCCAATTTAGAGACAAGGAGAACGGGGGGACATTTGGAAACTATCTGCCAAGAAGTACAAAACCATGTGAGAGGGTGGGTAAGATGTTTTTGGCAGAGTCTAAAGAAGCCTGGGAAATGTCTACGTTTTCACTTTGGGGGCATGTAAACTAGGAAGAAGAGCTGTCAAAGTAAACTTGAGAAGTTAACAGGTTAAGCAGGAGTTCTATAAGCCAAAGAAAGAGTGAGCTTCAAAGGTTGTGTTTAAACACTGTCGAGAGGTCAATAAAGATTTCCTGATTCAATTATGTTGAAAAACAATCCTGTGTCAGAGCCTTCCGAGGAAGAATCTCTTCTAAATGGACCAATAACTCCCCTGCTCTGCTCTGGTACATACAATATGATTGGAAAAATTCACTGTGTCCTCTGTGATTTTTACACAGAACTGATCAAAAGTATCAGCCCAGGAACTTGACTCATTGCAAAATCTGGTGAATGTGGATGCAGAGTTGTTGAAAACTGGTTTGAAAATGTGGAAAGTCTAAGAGATACCTCAAAGTTATTTACTAATTGTTACAAACCTATAACTCAGGAGAGTAATATAAGGAGGAAAGGAAGTTGTAGGAAAAATTGAGCAAACACAAGCCTTTTCCTAAGGCAGAAAAAGTGATCAAATAGAGATGATGAGCACCCACGAAAGACATTAAGCTCCTTTCCCCATGGTGACATTGGATTTGTTTTTGCAAATGTCTATACCAGGCAGGTGAAAGCTACATTCCAGCTATAACTTTTTGAAAGGCAGGAAATTGAAAAGATTGCAGAAAATACTATCAGAAGTCTGCCCAGCACTGGCAAAGGGAGAGTAGTGTGATTCAATGTGGGTACAGTCAACAGGGCTGACTTGGCCACATCCCAGGCTCAGTACACGTACTGGCCAGAGAGCCAGGAATGAGAATCCAGAACCCGCCCCATAGTTTTTTGAATGCTAACATAAGAAAACAAAATATTATTAATGTCAGTGAGTCAAGTGAATGGATTTTAGAGACTGAGGTCACCCAGGAATTTTCAGTGTCTATGTACTTAATGTTTTACCTAAATATACTTTCCATTAATGTAACTTTGCAGTTCTGAGCAGTTTTGAGTCCTTTTCGCACATTTCCTGTGTTCTCTGGAGTTCTGGGGATAGTCTACTTGGTGATCCTAGGCTACTAAATAACTTAGGTAGACCTAACAGGTGTTAGTGAATGGACACTGCTTACAGAGTAAGCACAGAGTTTTTCTGATTGGCTTTCTTCTCTTTATTTATATGCGTCCTTTAATTTTTTTTTTTTTTTTTTTTTTTTACTTATTTATGTCTCCTTAAAAGTGAGAAAGAAATTTATGGGGAGGTATCCAGTAAGTTAGATGATAGTTCACGGCAGTTAACTTTTTATATATACATCAAATGTTTTCCTTATTTCATTTTTTTAACTTTAAGAGGTCTTATTAGCTTTATTAAGGGATAATTGACATATACATGCACATATTTGAAGTGTACAGTTTGATAAGTTTTCACACACACACACACACACACACACACACACACACACACGCAAACCCACCATTACTGAATGAAGATAATGATCCCCTTATGTTTTTTGACACCCCTTTGGATGCCCTCTCTCTAGTCCCTCTTTGTTGTTGGGCAACCATTGATTTGCTTTCTTCATTTTGGATTGATGTGCAATTTCTGGAACTTAATATAAATGCATATATAAAGTATACACTCAGCTTTTTGTTTGATTTGCTCCACTATTTAATTATTTTCATGCTCTTCCATGTTATTGTGCATATAGTACTTCACTCTTTCATTGCTGATTAAGTACTCCAATATATGGATGTATCACCATTTATTCTTTCACTCAGAATATTCTTTAATCAGTGTAGGTCTGTTATTTATTTCTTCTTAAACCCCTTTGGTGCTTTGTGTCTTTCAAGGAATTAGTTCAGTTCATTAAAGTTGTTAAATATATCAGCATAAAAGTTGTTCATATTAATTCCTTATCCTTTTATTATATGTAGAAACCATAGTTATACCTTTTTCATTATTAATATTTGTAAATTTAATCTTGCCTTTATTCCTAACCTAAGAGAAGACAGAATTTCTGGCTAGAACTTTATGAACCTCTAGCTGAACTAGATTTTGGTTTCATTAAATGTTCTCTATTGCTTTTCTGGTTTACATTTCATTGTTCCAATGTGATATTTGTTGGTTTTTTCCTTCTACTTTAGGATTTCATTTACTCTTTGTCTAGTTTCTTAAGGGGGAAACTAAGATAATTATTGGGCACTTTTTCTTTTCCAATATAGGTACTCAGTTCTAGAAATTCCCAGTTGTATCCAAGAAATTTTAATAGACTGTGTTTAATTTTTATTCAATAAAAATACTTTCTAATTTCCCTTTCAGTTTCTTTTTTGATTAGTGTATTATTTAGAAACTTATTATTCCAGTTATTTGGGTATTTTCTGGTGACTCTTGTGTTATTGATTTATAATTTAATTCCATTATAGTCAGAGACATATATTACTTAAATATTTTTAAAACTTTTTTGAGATTGTTGTATGGCTCAGAATATGATTTTTCTTGTTAAAATTCCATTAAAAGAATGAGTGTTTACATTGAAAAGGATAAGATTCTGATATTGTTAAGCCAGATGTTCTATGAAGTTCAAGAACATCAAGCTAGTTAATAATGTTGTTCTGTTACTCTATATCTGTGATTTCCTAACTACTTGTTCTGTTAGTTATTGTGGATTTTTAAACTTCTCCTTGCAATTCTTATCAGTCTTTTTCTTTATATATTTTAAGCTCTCTTACTAGGTACATACATGTTTAGGAATATTATATTCTCTCAATGACTTCTTTATCAGTATGAAATAATCATCTTTGTCTTTGATCATGTTCTTTGTTTTGAAATCTTTTTCTGCAACTAATATAAACATTCCTATTTTATTTGGGTTAATATTGATATTGTAAATTACGTTGAATTTTCTATTATTACCCGATTTGTCTCTCTTTTTTCATGTTCTTTTTAAAAATATTTCTTTTTTACGTGTAGATGGACACAACACAATGCCTTTATTTTTATGTGGTGCTGAGGATCGAGCCCAGGTCTCCCCCGTGCTAGGCGAGTGCTCTACTGCTGAGCCATAGTCCCAGCCCCGGATTTGTCTCTTTTTTAGTATAAATAGACTTGATTGAAGTCAGGGTCTCTGTACTGAGATGGAAGGTTGTATTTACATGAACACAAGTTACAACATTTCACAGCTTCTAAAAGGAATGTCAATAATTACAATGATCATGGTGGTAATTTATGTTGTTTTTTTAAAATGGTTATTTGTAGGTAGTATGAAATTAGGGCTTGCTTTTTTATTTTAAATGACAATCTCTACCTTTATTAGGAGGGGAGTGTTTATATTATTCATATGTAATGTGATGTTAAGATTGTTGGCTGTAAAAAATATACCATCTTATTTTTCCCATCTGTTCTTTCTATTCCTCCTTTTCTGTCTTTTCTTGGATTAATTGAACATTTATTTCCATCTTAACTTCTTTGTTGGATTCTTAGTTACAAGTCTTTTTGTAATTTTAGTGGTTGCTTTAGAGTTTATAGTATACATATTTAATTCAGGACAGAGTACCTTCAAGTTATTTTATGTATATAAACATATAGTTTAAGACAAACAACGGTAGGTTTTCCTTTTTACCTTCCTGACTTTTGTGTTATCACTGTCATACATTTGACTCATACAAATGTTATAAATGCCACAATACATTGTTCTTGTTTTAGGCTGTAAACAGTTTTTTAATTTTTACAGAAATTTAAATAAACATAAAAAATCTTACATATATAATTGCTATTTCCAATGCTATTTATTCCTTTCTATAAATAAAGATTTTCATCTGATATTATATTCCTTCCATCTAAAGGATTTTTAACATTTCTTATAGTGCAGTAGTGTTTATGATGAATTCTTTCATGTCTAAAATTTATATGTCTTTTAAACAAGCTTTATTTTGTCTTTGTTAATGAAAAAATATTTTTGCTGCGTACAGAATTTTATGTCAATTTTACTTTCCTTTCAGAATTTTAAATGTGGTGTTCCATTTTATTCTCACATTGTTTTCTAGATGAAATCTCTTAATAATCCTTATGTCTGTTCATCTGTATGTCGTGTCCTTCTTCGACAGCTTTAAGATTTTATCATAAAATTCCACTGGTTTTGAGCAATTTGATTGTGTTGGGTCTTCACTGAAGTTTCCTTCATGTTTCTTTTAAAAGACTTGGAGTTTGTTAAGATTTTTAGATCTATGGGCTTACAGTTTTCCATCAAGTTTAGAAAAATTTCACTCATTTTTTCAAATACTTTTCCTCCCCCGCCTCTCTCCCCCATCTTTGATGACTCTATTTTCACTTGTATTTGGCTAATTGAAGTTTTTCCATAGCTCGGTGAGGCTTTGTACATTTTTTAGTCTTTTTTTTTTTTTTCAATCTGTGTCTTAATTTAGGGTGTATCTATTTCTATATAAAGCTCACTTATCTTTATAATGCTCAGTTGGCCTTATTTTCATCCAGTGTGTTTTGCATCGACAATATTGTGGTTTTCATCTCTAGAAGTTTGATTTGGGTCTTCTGTGATGTCTTTCATGTCTCTGTTCAACAAGGTGAGCCTTGTCTTTAGCTTCATACACGTATGATTCACTTACAATTAAATTCTAATATTTTTGTGTTGCTTTTAGTTACTTGATTTTTCTCATTATGAATCATTGGATCCTAGACATACTGGGTTTTCAAACACTGTGGAGTACTAAATTTTGACTTTTTTTTTTCAGTGTATCTCTGAATATTCTTGACTTTTGCCTAGGATTCTGGGATGTTACTTTGAAGCAATTTGATTATTTCAGCTCATGTTTTTATGCTTCTTTAGCACAGCCAGCATAGGCCTAATTTGAGCCACAACCCTGCTGGGTACTCTACTTATTACTACATGTATTTTGAAGTCTGCTCAGGTTAGTGAAATGAGGCACTATTCCTCATGTCGTATGAGTTTCAAAGATTATTTTGTCTAACCTTTGCAGATGGTTCATTTCCTGCCCTCAAGGAGTTTACTCTCAGGTGCTGATCAGCCTGCATTGGAGATTCACGAGGCACCTCCTGCAGACCCCAGAGTTCTGTGTTCAGCAGTCTTCTCTCTAGTGATCTACCCTGGAGACTGTTGTCCTTGTGATTCTCCAGAGTCCCAGCTCTGTCTCAACTAAGGAAGGCTGCCACACTCAGTTTGGGCTCCCCCTGCCTGTGCTGCAGCCTGTCACCTCTCTCCAGAGAGCAGACTTTCTGTAGCAACTAGGCTGGGAAGATCTGAGGATTCACCTTTTTATTTTCCTTTTTCAGGAACCACTGTTCATAGTTATCTGATGTCTAATATCATGGAAATGATTGTTTTACATATTTTTTTCCATTTTAAAACTATTTTAGACAGAAAGGTAAACCCAGCCTCTGTTATTCTCTCTGGCCATGAAGCAGAAGTCTTACTTTCCTTTTATGTTTTCTTTCATATAATAAATTCATGGAAAGTTGGAGTGGGTCAAGGGGAATTTTCCATTTTAAACACAGCATAGATGAGGAAACCAATGCCCAAATAAGTGAAATATCTAAACCCATACAAGCAATACATGGCATTACATCATACATAATGGTGATGCTCAGTTTAGTGTTGTTTCCACTAGAATATTGAATTGCAAACTATGTCTCAAGGACTCGTGGGTTCCCCTGGCAGATATTAGTGGCCAGTAGTCAGGGCAAGGGGAAGAGAATGGTAGGGAGGGGCAATTAGAGAAGCTCTTTTTTGGGGCTGGGGATGTGGCTCAAGCACTAGTGCACTCGCCTGGCATGCGTGTTGCCCGGGTTCAGTCCTCAGCACCACATACAAATAAAGATATTGTGTCCGCCGAAAACTAAAAAAAAAAAATAAATAAATAAATATAAAGATTTTTTTTTAAAAAAAAAGAAGCTTTTTTTTCCATTTTGTGTCAGAATTTGGCATGTGACTTTATTTCAAAACAGTTTTTTTGCTATTTTAATACTTCAATAAGCTCATGCAGCTCATTAGTAGGCATCTTTTTCATATTTATTTAGCTCTTCACTTCTCTGTGATAGAAAGGTTTAAAAACTAAGAATATCTTCAGTAAGAATGAAGAATTATAATCTTAGTTATTTAATGTTCTTCCAAGTTTAATGCATATAAAATTCTGACACTCTGACACAGGAGAATAACTACATAAGAGCTTCCTGCTCTCCATCAGTTTTCTCTGGAGAGTTCCAGGCAATGTCTTTGTTTTTGAGATGATTCAGTTGTCTTATAAAGTATCCAGGGAGCACTTGTGAAAAAAATGTGCGCCCAGGAGGGTCTCAGATAATAGAATACCTGCCTCCTCCATCCACGCCAGGAAGCTCTGCTCCACTGTGAGGATGCACTTTGACTTGGCTAGGTCTATTCCAATGCCTTCTCTACCAGCCCACCCCAGACCAAGTAAAGTTCCCGTCTCTTCTTGAGAGGTAGAGATGGGAAAATAATGAAAAAGAGAGCTCAGTAAGGTGTAATGAAAGTAACATTGTTTTATTTATTTAGCTTCCCATGTGCCAGACATTATGCTAAAAGCATATGTATTCTTTTAGTCAATGTTCTCCATAATCCAAACTTGGGAACTGTTATTATTTCAGCTTTACAGATAAAGAACTTGAGTTTCATAGAGCTTAAGTAACTCACTCTAAATAATGCAGGTCATAGGGAAAGAACTCAGGAAAACCTATTCCAGGAAACGACCATTGGAAGGTTGAGCTGAAATACTCAGATGCATGTGTGTGACGGTGGGCGCCTGTGTTTAAAGTTGGTTCTGAAGGACAGAGCCTGGTTCAGAAACACTGCTTTATGAGGCAGAGCACAAAGGGACAGGGGACTTGGCAGGGAGGGTCCTTGTTTTATGGTGGAACGGTGTCTGCTCTTCCTGTTACAACCCTCACATCCTCTCTTGGAAAAATGTCTCCAGGGCTCTATTTTCCTTCTTAGTTTTAATGATTTTCCAGCTTCTCTTGCTACCCTTGCCACTTTTGTGTACTCTTAATTTATGCCAATTACCAATTAAATATGATTACTAATAAGACATAGTATATGAAGTTAAAACCAGATGAATTCATGATTTTAAAAAATTATACTTGTGTAATTTTTGTCAACTTTAATAAGGGTAACTTTACTTTCCAAAGGTAATGATATATTAGTTAATTTAGTTAATATTAATGATATTTTAAGCTGTGCATGATTGTGTATGTATACATACTTGACACTTTTACAATTAAGAAAGTTGAAACCAGAGAATTCAAATGCTTATGCTAGGTTTAATCTATACTTTTTTCACCATCCTTTATGAAGTTTAGAAAAACTTACCACTCACATGATCTATTTTCCAAAACTCCATGATCCTCCTACTTCATCACTTTTTACATCTCTTTATTGTTTCTAACTTAAAAAACCTTTTACCAACAGTGGACATACCTGTCGCCACTACAAATAGCAACTAATTACATGTTATAGAAAGGAAAATCCCCAATCAAAGAAATCAAATTGAAAATACAAGTTCAAACCAGAAACCAGGGACAAAAAATTCCATCCCTCCAGCATATCATAAGCAATAGCATCCATTCTTAAAGTCAGATAACTTCTTGTGAGTCAGAATGCTCACATGTACACACAATACTCTGAGCATTATGGAACAATTCAAGAGTTACTCCTGGGTTGTACCGATGGACTGTGGCTCATTACAGCACTGTTTACAAAATAGTCTACAGTCTGCTAGTCTAGAAACTCTATGGGATATGTTAAAAAATGCATATAGATTGCTGGGCCATACCCTAGATCAACTGCTAGAATCTCTGTGAATAGGACCAGGAACTTATATTTTAACCAAGCTCCTAAGGTAACTAGGAAACATACCAAACCTTGAGAATCACTGACCCACAGGAGTTTTTTTTTTTTTTTTTTTTTTTTTTTTTTTTTTTTTAAGAGAGAGAGAATTTTTTAATTTTTTAATTTTTTATTTATTTATTTTTTAGTTTTCGGCAGACACAACATCTTTATTTGTATGTGGTGCTGAGGATCGAAACCAGGCCGCACGCATGCTAGGCGAGCACACTACTGCTTGAGCCACATCCCCAGCCCCCACAGGAGTTTTAATGGCAAGAGAGCTGGACCATTATCACCATTAGTATACCCATGATGCTGACCACAGGGAAACACAAATTGACCTTTTCAAAGGAAAAAGTTAGAGAACCCTGATGATGATTAACCCACCGAACGGAGAACTTAACTCACTCAATAAATATTGACAGCACACTTAGAATGCTCCAGTGTTTGCTGTCATGCTCACCAGGGTGAGTTCTGGCTTGACCCACATGAAATTAGGAAAGGCAGGTAGTTGGGGAACTTGACTTTGCAATATTCCTGTGTGTACAAGACAGCCCATCTAGGACATTTTACTTGTTCCTCATCTTTAAACAAAAAATGTAAGAAGGAGGAATTTCTGCAAATACTGAAAAAATCTAAGTTACTATTATTGAGAAAAGACTGGATTTGCTGCAGTAAGTTCTTAAACAATGTAAGTTCTTAAACAGGGTGCCAGATTCCTGGCCAATCTAATGTATGCTATTCACTTTGAGAGGGTGTCAAAAAATACTCTCTCTCTCTCTCTCTCTCTCTCTCTCTCACACACACACACACACACACACACACACACACGCACACACACACACACACACACACACACACACATATGAATGATTGTCTTATAGAATATCAGCCTTTTTTCCCTCTTAGCAGAAAAATATGTAATATTTATCTGGCGTACTGGAGTAAATGTAAAAGACTGATTTGGACTTTCCTTGCATTAGATGTCTTCTAGCTGCCCTGAGAGCTAAGGACTTGCTATTAAAAAAGAGCAACAGCCTCACCTGGGTTAGAAATGCAGCATCTCAACCACCACACCAGATCTTCTGGATGAGAACCTGCATTTTAACAAGACCCCTATATCCTTCATGTGCAGAGTAATATTTGAGAAGTGCTGGGCTCAGGAGTGTCCTCTACTTTAACATAAATGTAGGAAAAGGAATCAATCTACATTGAAATGTGCCTTCTACAATTGCCTTTATATATATATATATATTCAAATTTTATATAATGCTACTTTTTTTTACAAAGTTGATTTAGATGTATATTGAATGCAGAAATATAATTTAATTTCTATCCCTTACCAAAGTTTTTATATGAATTGATATAAGTCCTGATTTTAGAAGAATATATGGTCATTATTATTTTTCTAAGCTTTTCTTAAATATTTCATATTATCCCAAACCATCACCTGGACAAGAAGACCCTTAAGTCTTCTACCTTTTACAAAGCAACCTTTCATTTGTCCTTACATTACTAACTTCCTGTTTCAAGTAGTCACCATTTTGTTCCAGAACAAATGTAAAACAAATTACACTTGTTCTAGAATGTAATGGGCTAATCCACATTTAGTCAATTAATATTCTTAATTAGTTTATTAATTTTCAGTGTCTAGGGCATGTTAGTCCTCATTTAAAAAAGACAAGAGGAGGAATTTCTGCCAATAATAGAAAAATTAAAAATTACCATAGCCAAGAGATGTCTGAATTTTGTTACAATTTCTAGTTTAAATTTTAGTTATAATTTATAGATACCTCTTAGTTCATCATGAATACTATGCACAGTCACTCTCCATCATCACAGTATCCACTGCAATTATATTCATACTTTGTGTATCTATGGATACTACTGGAGTGGCTTGTACATTATTAGTGATTCAGCTTCTAACCCTCAGAAGTCTATTTTCTTTCTTTCTTTTCTTTCTCTCCTTCCTTCTTTCTCTCTTTCTTTCTTGTTAGAGCTTTGTAATTATACATAGTAGTTGTGTTCATCCTGACAAACTCATACATACAAGGAAATTGATTTCAGTTCATGACCCCCCTTTTTCTTCCCCTTTTCCCTCCCATCCTCCCTCCCCTCTTCCATTCTCCTTCCTCCACTCTACTTCCTTTCAATTGTCTATTAACTTATATTTGATTGGTTCTTTATATTATCCTATCCTTCCCTCCCCATTTCCTTTTTTTTTTTTACTCTAGTTTCCACATACGAGAGAGAACATTTCACCTTTGACTTTCTGAGTTTGGCTTATTTCACTTAACATGATACTCTCCATTTCCATCCATTTATGGCAAATGCCATAATTTCATTCTTTATTTGTGATGGAGTAAAACCCAATTGTATGTGTGCACATGCACGTGCATGTGTGTGTATACACATACATATGTGTGTATACACATACATATGTGTGTATGTGTGTGTGTGTATACACATACATATGTGTGCATATGTGTGCATGTGTGTGTGTATATGTGTGTGTGTATATATCACAATTTTTTTCTGTGTGTGTGTGTAGGGGGGTCCTGAGGAGTGAACCCAGGGACACTTAACCACTGAGCTATGTCCCCAGCTGTTTATATATACATGTATTTTATTTAGAGACCGGGTCTCACTGAATTGCCTAGGGCCTCATTAAGTTGCTGAGGCTGGCTTTGAACTCACAGTCCTCTTGCCTCAGGCTTCCAAGCGGCTGGGATTTCAGGCATGTGCCACCACACCATAATTTCTTAGTCCATTCATCTGTTGTCAGGCGTCTGGGTTGCTTCCATAATTTAGCTATTGTGAATTGTGCTGCTATAAACATTGAGGTGGCTGTGTATCTGTAATATGCTGATTTTATATATTTGGGGAAAATACCCAGGAGTGTGATAGCCAGCTCAAATGGTGGTTCCATCCCGCATTTTTTGAGGAATCTCCATACTACTTTCCAGAGCAGCATTACTAGTCTGCAGTTCATCAACAATGTACGAGTGTTCTTCCCCACCCCAACCTCACCAGCATTTATTGTTCATATTTTTGATCATTGCCATTCTGACTAGATTTGCATTTCCCTGATTGCTAGAGATGTTGAACATATTTTCATATATTTATTGGCCATTTGTGTTTCTTCTTTTGAGAAATTTCTCTTTAATTATTTTGCCCATTTATTGATTGTACCCCCAGGATTTTCATGTGTAGATTTATGTGCAGATAGGCTGTTTCTATTTTATTCTAAGACTTTGAACTTAATAATAATTGGCTTCAGTTTATTTTTTAATTATGATACCAGATACATTTTTCTAATTTATTATAGATACAAGTTTCTAGCTTATTCTAAAAATATAGATAATATGTTGCTTTATATAAAACTATATATATTGTTTACAAATTTTACAGCATTTTTCTAACATTCTGAGGAATTTATGAAAGGGTAAATTGAACATGAAGCTTTTGTGTTAGACTCTGCTATTTACTAAAAGAATGGGAGTTTGTTAATAGAGCTGCTATGAATGTTCTTGCCATTTTTTGATGGCTATAATTAGGAATTGTTGGGTTAAAGAGTATAGATATAATTAATTTTAGTAATTATTTTAGTAATTATTTTTTTTTAAGAGAGAGAGAGAGAGAGAGAGAGAGAGAGAGAGAGAGAATTTTATTATTTATTTTTTAGTTATCGGCGGACACAACATCTTTGTATGTGGTGCTGAGGATCGAACCCGGGCCGCACGCATGCCAGGCGGGCGCGCTACCGCTTGAGCCACATCCCCAGCCCCTTAGTAATTATTTTAAAATGATTGTTTTAACTATATGTTGTTAAATATATATTGTTTTCAACAACTATATGTTGCTAAAAATATATATTGTTTTAATATATTTAATTTTATGCCCAGTGAATTTTCAAATATAAAACTTGAATGAATATTTTTGTTGAGAATTTCTGTTAATCAACAGACTTGACTTGTCCTTTAGACTATTATTTAAATTTTAAAGATCTTACTATTACTATAGGGATTTATTTTGTATCTACTTTAAGTTAATATACCTGCATTTGGTTCATGACTTTACAGAATCTTCCTTCCTTCCCTCCTTCCTTCCTTCCCCCTTCCTCCCTCCCTCCTCCCTTTCTCTTTTCCTTCCTTCCACCCTCCTCCCTTCCTCTCTTCCTTCCTTCCTTCTTTCCTCCCTCCCTCCCTCCCTCCCTCCCTCCTTCCCTCCCTCCCTCCTCCCTTCTTCTCTTCCTTCCTTCTTTATTTCTTGAACTCAAACCCAGGACCTTACACATATTAGGCAAGTACCATATCTACCACTGAGCTCTACGCCAAGCCCCTACACAATCTTTAAAAAAAAAATAACTACACATGCTTTTGAATCTCCTGCTTAACAAACTCATCTTTTGAATGGTAGTATATTGATAAACACTTGTGAAAGAAGCAACTCCGCCCTATTCCTTTTCTAGATATTGACCACATTAACTGAAATCAGAGGAAAATGTGCACTGTTACTTGGGAACAAGACCTCTTAAAAGTGTGGTAAAGAATGATCACTTGTGCTTAGTGTCAATCTAGGAAATGACTCCTTCTCACGAGGCACCTCTTCTTCAAAGTAATGAGATAAATAAATATAAAGTACTCAGGATCTCAACAGGAGAAAGGCCCACCCTTCTATTTGCCACCTGCTGAATTCAGAAGGAGAGCAGGTTCAAGGTTCTCATGACCCTCTTCATATTTGATCAAAAACAAGAATATGGACAAAAGTATCAGTGAGTGTGCTGACAGTTAGGAAGAAACAAATGGATGCAGACTGATGAAGGGACAGCCAACTCTAGGCAAGAAAGTCAGAGCAGGTGTCTTTGAGGAGCTGCATCTACACTAAGACACAAAGGATGAAGCCAGTAGAGAGAGTGTGCATGCAGGGACCCTAGGATGGAGTAAGATTAAGTTTCAGGGGACCTGCAAGAAGGCCAGGGATTTGATGCTGAGTAAGGGAAGAGGAAGGTGTGTTTGGAGAGCTGGATGGGGGCCCAAGCACACTGGGGCTTCCAGGCCATAGTAAGTAATGGGGATTTTATTCTAGTGTACTGAGAAACCACTGGGACAGTTTAATTCGAACAGTGACATGATCCTATTTGTGTTTTGGAAGATCTCTCTTGGAGGAATGTGGGGAGTGGGTCAAGAAGAGGGGAAGCAGATGTCCCTAGGAGGCTGATGTCAGTGAGAACAGGGGGGCCAAAGCAGGACTTCCTTACAGAATGGATGAAGGACTAAGGGAACAAGAAGCATTAGGGGTCCATTCACAAACTCTTGTAGTTTTTCTTCTATAGAAAGGGAAATAACTACAGTGATAACAGTCTCTAGCAAACCTATTTTTATTTATATTTTGTCAAATAACTTGGAGTCAACCATTAAGTGGATAATTAGCAAATGTTATAATATTAGACTTAATAAGAGAATGCAGTGCTTTTCTCTGATTAGCAAATGCTTAATATAAGTGTTGATACCTATTTTATATAATATGTACTATAGTATAACCTTTTTGGTATTGGGGGTACCAGGAATTGAAACCCAAGTGTGGTTTACCACTGAGCCACATCCCCAGCCCTTGTTTATATTTTATTTAGAGACAGGGTCTCTCTGAGCTACTTAGGGCCTCACTAAGGCCTCACTGAGGCTGGCTTTGAATTCATGATCCTCCTGCCTCAGCCTCCCAAACTGCAGGGATTACATATGCTTAGTGCCACCATACCTGTCTTTGCAGGATAATCTATTTTTAAAAAATTGCAATCAATGCTTTAGTGTTTGCCACTGGACTGAGTGCTTTATTCCTGATTACATTAACCCTCACAGTGGCCCTGTGATGGCAGGTATCACTGTCTCCATTTCAGAGATTGGGAAGCTCAACAGGCTCAGTGGTGTATCCAAAGTCCCATGCCATGGATACAACACAGGATCCATTAGGATTCAATGAATCGTAAGCAGCATAAAAAACTCAAATAGGCTTAGGCACCAAAGAGCATGCACATGGACCACAAAGTGGCAAAGCCTAAGAAGGTGCTGGAACAAGAGAACACAAACGCCTCTTAGCATCTTTTCACCCGTTGTCTCTCTGCCCTTCTTATTTGTTTCAGTTCATTCTTTCTCTGCCTGTTGGCCTTCTCTGTTTCTTCATAGTTTTCTCTACTTACTTTTCAGGGTTTACGTATGCAATCACCCAAGGAAGCCTCTTTTTTGTTGTTGTTTTATAAACTTCAATTAAAAAAAAAATAAGGGAAGGAATCTGATTGGCCCAGTTTAGAATAAGTACCCATCCCTCATCCAATCAATGTGGACAAGAAAACAGTGTGATACTTTACAAATGACTTCTAAAACTTGCCTCTGGGAGATGAAATGAAGCACAAGGGCATCAAGGTCATTCCTCCTGAGCTAGAAAGATCCTCTTCAAGATGGGCTTTAATTTAAGAGCCAGGATTTGAATGCCTGGACAAGACAGACATGGAAATATTCTTAAGTCAGTTGACATTCACCGTCTTTTGTCATGCTATTATTTAGGGTGTTTTAAAGTTTGGGGTATATTTTTTTCCATGAGGTTTTCGCAAGTCTTTTAAAAAATGTACAGAGGGCATAAATAATAATGTAATTATTATTAAATTCTAGAATGTTCTGCCTTATAGGTTAAAATGACAAGTTCTTTCAGATACTTTGGCCAATGTTATTTATTATCATTGCTTTATTTTTTTAAGGAACTCTTACATAAGCAAGCTTTGAAATTATAAAATGTGAAAGGTACTTATTTATAATAATTTTTATTGAAGATACTCCAGACATAGCTATTGCCAACTGCTGGTATAGATTTACCAATCTGAAATTTAAGCAGAATAACAGTTGGCTCTTTTTTTTTATTTTTAATTTTTGCAAATACTCTGATTATATGAGGTGTGCTATTATACTGTCAGCCTCAGTTTAAGAAAAGATACTCCTTTGCCATTTTAAATATATGCAAAATGGTCTTCATTTTACATACATATAAACCTGTGAAATACTCACATGTTAGTTTTGGGATTTTAAACTTGGCAATTTACAGATGCTCATTTTTATATCTGTCACTGTTGGTTCCAAAATTTAGATTGAAACCACAGGGTTTACCTGGCACCCACACCATACTAATGCTTTTCCCTTACTTTAAATTAGCTGCTACCTTAATGATCAAGAAAGAGTGCACTGGGTGGCAAATAGCATTAATAACAATAATATATTCAAATCACTGTCGACAATTCAAAGCCTGTCTTTCAGATTGCATTAAACAACCTCATAGTAACATATGAGCAACCCTCCTCCTCTTTTATTTTTATTTAGTTTAGAGGAAATCAAAGAAATATTAAGGGAGAAAGTCATTTCCCTCTGAGTTGCATAAAGGGCTTATCAGGTATGAGCTTCTCTTTTCTTAGTTGAGTGAAGCCAGAAACCATTGCCTTGATTCTTGCTCCTGAGCATACTAATTTGAGAGATTCTTCCATATCCTAATAAGTTTTCTCTAGAATTACTGCCAGCTAAGAAAAAAAAAATCAAGGTTGAGAAGTGCTGGACTCCATGAAAATATGATCTTGAACCTGAGAGTTCTACTTTTCTTAACATCATCATGTTACCAAGATCAGGGATGTTAGACTACATTACAGGGTTTTTTAAAAATCATAAATAGAATTTTTAAAAAATCATAAATAGAATAAAGTGACAGTGCTGGATAGCTTATCTTGTCTAAATTGTACAGTCCAGGATTCCTCAGATTTAAGGTGGGGTTTTGGATATCAGGGCATTAGATTGGCATAAGATGATGTTGGCACATGTCAAGAGTCTTTGGGTCTCAAAGAAAGACGTTGTCCTGCTGAGCTGCAGGTCCACTGGTGCAGTTTAATAGAAGCTATACCCCACCACTTTTTTTTTTTTAATGATAAACGATCCACTTCAAAAAAAAAATGAAATTGTTGCCAACTCTGCAGAAAGAATCATTTTCTAAAAACGCGAGACTGCTTGGGAGGGTCAAAAAGGCACAAATAGTATGGTAAAATAGAGTAGATACTGCTCCTCTTAGTGGAAAAGACTGCTGCTGGCTACGTTTGCCAAATTCAGTCAGCATGCCAAAAAGTCGAGGAAATCTGGCAGAAGTTATAGAGAGCAGTTCCATCTTTCATCTATATTTCGTTTTTGTATTTATCTTGCTTTAGAAAATGTTGGGAATGTCTTTTCCTTCCGACTTGGCCCTTCTGCTAAACCACAGAAATACATGGGCAGCTTCTCGTAATTGTTGGGTTACCAAGTGCAGTCAGCCTTTAAGCTTAAGAGAAAATGCATTCTCTATGTCGGAAATTTATGAAATAAATGCACCAACAACTGTTTGTTTTCACTTTCTGAAATTTATCCTAGGAACAACAACAACAAAAAATAACAATCGATTTTATTAATTGGCAGCCATTTGACTCAATACACAAAGGCAGGAGGCCAGCTCATTATTTTTGGCCTTCAGCTGACCCAAAATAGTTTCCTCATATAAGAAGCTATTCACAGATGCTAGGCATAAGAATTACTACTAATAATAATGGTATTTCAGACTTCATGAATAAGTAGTTTTTGGCACTCAGAAAATATCTTCTGTTTTTCCCTCAAACACAGCAATCCTGTTATATACAGAAAGTAAACAGAACTTGAATTAGCACGTTGGAGTCTTTAATGTACCAAAAATATGCATGCATTAACGTTCTCTTCTAAGACTCCTTTTTTCCCTTTCTTCAGGATCAGTCAGTTTTTGTTACTTTAAAAAAAAATTGCAAAACGCTTAGATGCTTAGGAGCTGTGTTCTCTGTCCCATGGCTGTAGCTTAAGATATCTCTCTTTGAAATGTCTTTGGACACAAATTTCAAAGTACAGGTGCTAAAACAAAAGTTACATTTGAAAAATCAAATGAATCCTAGCTTATGCAAATGTAAGTCAAAACAATTATATCTGAGGCTCAGGCGTGATCAAACACAAAGATTTATCCTTGTGGACTTGTTTTTGTACTATCTTGGTTTACAATGTGCTTGGGGGGAAAAGTACTTCATTTCTCTACGTATTTGTTTACCTGTGAGTAAAAGTAAGGAAAATATTTCTGAAGTTTATGTTATCATTCTTTATAACCCAAGTTTAAATTTTGAATCCCTGAGGGGGAAAAATGACTAGAAAAGTACCCTGTATGTTTTGTTTATGGCAATGATACAGAATGTTCAGTTCATTGACTTAGTCTGTACTTATACCTTTATGTATTGTAAGAAATAAGTTAAAATATGCACAGTAGCAACTGCACTGTTGGTATTTTTCACTAGACCATGATTTTCTAATGGTGGGAAATCTGATCAAATTTCTGTGAAAATAAATTTTTGAAGATATTTTTTTCTTAGATGGTTACTTGCCAATTAAACTCCTTACCAGAAAGTCAACCTCATATTTTTCATTCCATTTTTCATACCACAGAAGTAAAAATGAAAACCTCTTTGAACATTGCTGTCATTGACAAAGAAGGTAGAAACAGACAGTCATCTAAGATGTATGTGTGGCAAGATAGTCCTGGGACAGGGACTACTCTGAGAGTGCCACCAGCACAGTGCTGCTCAATCAGAGCCCAGCAGAGACAGGAATTGGGGCATCCTCAATATAGCTGCCATGGCTAAGGAAGCCAGCAAAGATGCTGATTTATTTAAGGTGAAATTGTGTAAACAGCACCTTCTGGATGAATATACCTTTCTTGCCAAAAAGTTTGTCCTCAGTTATGCTTGTAAAAGTCCCCCAAATCCTCTTAGTGTGCAGTTTGGGATCTGAAAGAACTTTTTAAGAGCCTGACTTAAGCAATGTATTATTCTACTTTCCATTGTTATCACAAAATACCTGACTCTGGTTAACTCGTGAAGAAAAGAAGTTTATTTAGCCCATGGTTTTAGAAACTGAGCTCCATTATTCTGTCTTTGGTGAGGTCACTGCATGGAATATGATATTGTGGCAAATGTAAGAGGGAGAGATTACAAGGTGACTCAGGGAGCCAAAGAGCAGATGGGGCCAGTCTTGCAGTTGTATAACAAGAACTGACTGGCTCCCCATGAAAACTACCTATATAATCCCTTCTGAGGGCAGTACCCCCACTGACCTCTCATTAGGTCCCCTTTCCAAAAGTTACCACAGTGGGGACCAAGCTTCTGGCACATGAACCCTTGGAGGAAAAAACCCTCATCCAAATCATAGCAAGCAACATTTGACTCCTCTCTTCTCTGCAAAGCTGGGGCAAGTCTCCATTTACTTGATTCATTCAACTATGTTCTTTAGGTTTGATGTTTATTAAATCAGGACTCTTATGTTTCAGCACCATTTCAAGCTTTTACTCTGATAGCTATTTAACTAAATTAGTAACTGATTGTCAACCAACACTTTTGTTAATTATCAACCAATTGATAGTGATTCTCATTAATTAATTAATTAATTAAATCAAAATTGCTAATATGGCTGACATGTATTTCTCATATTCTTTGAGATCCATAAAGGTTTATATTCTGACATTTTAAAAAATAACTTGACAATGCTATAGTTAGAATCCTAAATATCTCCCAAAGGCCTATGTATTAAAGGATTGGACCCCAGTCTGATGCTGTTGGGAGGTGGTAGCAAATTTAAGAGATGAGACTTAGTGGGTGGTCTTTAGGTCACTGAGAGGTGTGCCCTGGAAGGCAATAATGGGACCCCAGGCCCTTCCTGTTCCTCTTTCACTTCCCAGCCCTGAGGTAAGGGAGTTTGCTTTACCACGTGCTACCATTATGATGTGCTGCATCACCCAAAGCAACAGGACCAACCAATCCCGGACTCAAACCTCCAAAACTGTGAGCCAAATAAACTTTATCTCCTTATAAGTTGATCATCTCAGGATGACATGCAGTTGACTAATTCAGATAGTGAGCCATAAACACAAAGACATTAAACACATAAAGACAAAGATTGTAAGCACTCAAGTTGCCACAGGACAGTTTTCAAGATTACGAATGTAAGAATTTTCTGATGTACTTTTTTAGAGGCTGTAAGTTACAGCTTGTATACAAATGTAGATGGATTTTAAAAGAAAACCATTTTAGATGGTATAGATATATAATATCTTTACCCATAAGTATGATGTGAACAGATGTCCCCAAACTACTTTATTGATAAAATTTAGAAAACTGTTAAATTTGAGAAAGGAGCCCACCAATGAATGAATCAAGCAGGGTGCTGGGAAATGACCATGTGTTTGGTCTCACGTAGACCTGGGTTTGAATCCTGACTGCAGGTGCTGCTGCCGCACCACCTCACTTCCCTCAGATCTGTGTTCCCATCAATTCTATAAAGAGGATCATATTTTCCTCAGAAAGTTACAGGGAGATCAAACGCCATGCCTTACAGTACAGAATGCTCTGGTGATTTTTTGGAGAATTCTAAAGCCGAGGCTGGGAATGTGGGAGAGGTTTCTAAGCTGCTGCTCCTCATTCTGACCTCCCTGGATTCAAGTTCTATTCCCGTACATTGAACCCACTCAGATCATAGGGATTAAGTCTTTGGCCTTCATGTTTTTAAGTATAGACAGAACTTTCGGCGTTGATTTTATGCAACAGATCTTAGGGCCTTAGAATTCACATGGAAAGTCCTATGTCCACGGCCAGATATGATAACCTGCAGGTAGGTTTTTGCCACTTTTTAGAGAGTGGTTTTGTTCTCTGTCATTTGGCCAAGAGGCAGCAGTTGCACTTGTATTTGCAAATATGGATATGCCAGTGCAGCAACATCTTCACCTTAGGTGGTGTGTCCTGTCAGGACCTGGTGATCATGTGCAAGCTCAGAGCCCAAGCTGCAGACAGTGACAGTACTGCATAATGCAGGACAGTTCAGGTTTCTATCCACAATGACAGAAAATCTGTTAAAATCCAAGCTATCAGGCATTTTCTTTAAAAACCATGTGACTCAGCTATATGTCATTCTAATGCAGAAAGTAGATGGTTGGTGAACAAGGAAACTGATGGATAAATGAAGAATCACCAGGACACTTTGGCTAGTATCTACCCTGATCAAGCCTTTTCCGCCAACAAACATTCATAAACCTATCCCTGCACTTTCTAAAACACACTGCTTTGAACAAGGCCTTGTACAGTCTCACCCTGCCTGACCCTCTGTCATCATCTTGTCCCTCTGTCCCTGTCCTCCCGTGTGGCCTAGACTACTAGATATTCATTAACATCTGCCCTCCTCTCTTTGATGAGAGCACAGAGCAGTAGCCACCAAACACATTTCCCAGCTCTCCTTGAATTGGGATGTGGCTGTGTGACGTGTGACTAAGTTCTGTTTCTGGCTCTACATAAAGGAAGCCTGTGTGTTGACAAGTCCTATCCCTAGTCCTGAAGGCTAAGGGATAAGCCCACTGGGGCAGCTTTGGACTCAGAGACGGTCAACATGTTGCAGATGGCAGAGGGATGCTACAAGCCTGAACCACTGCCCATGTAATGTTGTGCCAGTGAGTGTCCAGAGCAGTGGAGTCCTCTCTCTAATATTATATGTCAAAGTAAGCTTTTTCCTCTAAGTTCTTCTCTGCAAGTATTTTGGTCACAGTGATGTAAAAGGCCCACTTGGAGCCTTCACTACCACTCTTCCTTGGCCTGGAGTATTCTCCATATCCTCATATCACACCGGTGGGGGGCTACCCATGAGCTATATTAAGCATCCTCTCTCAGTCTTGAGCCAAGGGGGTGTTGGTCTGGCATTGCACGATACAGGTGGTCTCTTCTTCATTCGGCAAAGAATTCTGCTTTCTCAAAGCTTTGGACCTGGGCCTTACCCATTGGGGCTAGGTCAGCCCACCCCCTGCCTTATGTGGTGAAGAACTTTCTATCAAAACTCCTTTGTTAATTTCCCTATAAATAAAGGGATACTAGGTACATGATTTTTTTTTTTCCGTGCTTTCCTTTCAGCATAGAAGTTGACCCTTAAGGTCAAAAAGCCTTTCCCGCCCTCGATTTGAAAAACTTGTCTGTGTTGTGTGATTTTTCTCCACCTTAATGTTGCAGCCATCCCATTTAAACCCAGTTTGGCACGTCTGCGTGGGTAGTGGACGAGATCACACATTGCATTGCCCATGTTCGTCTTTCAAGTTTCAGGTCTCCCCTTATTTTGCAAGGAAGCCTACATTTATCCCCCGGTCTCCTGGTACTTGTATATTTCTTCCCTACTATAATGATAAAATTGTTCATGTCAGTAAACTGCAGAAACCATGCCTGTCCTGTCCATGCCTGAATTCCTAGGAACTGGATCAGTAACTTGCCATGGAGAAGAGCAGACATTTATCAAATGAAGCCATACATTTTTTGTTCTGCCACACAGCCATGATATCCTGATATCCAAATGCTCCATAAGTGTGGAGACAAAATAAAAAGTGTTTGAGGAGGGTAGATATTCACAATAATTTTTTTTCTACATAGCCACATAAGCCTCAGAGTTTAATTGTTTATTTTAATTCTTAAACAATAGAGAGAGGGGCTGAGTTCCTATTATGCATTTTATTTTCAACTATTTTACCTGCTGCTGGAGAAGTTCTCTGTTATACTTTGATTTTTTTCAGTTTATATCCTGGAAAAAGTAAGGTGATAAATATGGGCAATCATTTCAAAGTATGACCGTTGCCAGGTGCTAATGTTTTAAAATTGCTGATGATTTTTAGGGACACCACAAACTGGCCATAATGTCAGAAGCATTTGGCAGTCATAACTGGCAGCAGGAATCAGACTGTAAATTTAGAAAGTGTTGCCCCATATTTCGGAATGCACCTCAAAGTCACCTCCAAATATGTCATGGTCATGTAGCTTGGGTTCAGAGTAAATTGAATTACCCTCTATTATGTATTTTGTGACATATGAAAAACTTCAAAAAGCATGACAGGAGAAGGGGAGAAAGCCAGCCTGTTCTGTTAAGGTAAAAATTTCATCATAGATTCCACCTGTTACTGCCAAGCTGGAAAAGTCCTATTGCACTGATACTTTGCTCTTACACACTTGAACTTCAGGGAAATGATTTTAAAAAATTATTCCTATGACTTATTCCTCTAATGATCACTAGAATCATTTTCTCGGCAACTGCTTATGTCAGAGTCAATTGATATGTTGGAAAAGAGATGTTTAGTTTGTAAACATGAGAGCTGCAACATTTCATGGGATCATGATGAATAAGGTTTGCAGTGTAAATAGACCCTATTGAAATGTAACATTAAGTTCTTTGGGATTATATGTTAGTCAATAAAGGTTAACGGGAAAAATGGTATTACTGGTTACACGTATTCTGTAATACCATAATCGTATTCTGGCAATTCACAAAATGTGCTAATAGATAGTTTATGGCCTTCTTTACTGCTGTTGTGCCAAAAAGGAGCAAGCCAGGCCATTATGTAGATTTTCAGGACCCTTTTGACAAAGTTCAGTCCCAAGGCAGTTAAAAAGAAATGTGTGAGTGAGTGTGGCTTTATGTCCTTTTATGAGCTATAAAACATGAGGGGGAAAGAAGTTGAGCTTGCATATAGTTAGGGGACCTGGCTGTGAGACAGGAGATGAGAGATTAAGACATGAAGCCCACCTCAGCATGTGCATATGCTCAGCAGTATTCCTCAAGGGTCAGCACTAGGAATATTTTAATAGAATAACTTAAAGATAGCTGAAAGGGAAAATACACAATGAAACCAAGTCTCTGTATATAAGTAAGCTGTGAGAAATATTGAACCAGAGAGCTCAGGAGTCACTGTACTGAGGCAAGAGTGACAAGTTTTATTATGTACCAGAAAAAAAATTATTCAGGTTCATTGAAAAAGATTTTGAGTTACAGTGAGCAAAAGGTTTGGAGGGGTAGTTTCTGTTTATCAGCCTTATTGACTGCCGGAGCTGAAATGCACTAAGAATCTGAACTTCAAAATAGTGTTTATTGAGTTAGCTGTGTGTCATCCCTCAAAGATGCAAAGATAAAAGTAAGAGTCCAGCCTTCAGGAGGAGCCTTGAATGTGCCTGGCTGCAAGTCCAGTATGGTGCAGGAGCAGGGATGTACCATGGATGGAGGCAGGCATCTGGAAGGGTGAAGTATAAGTAGATGCTGTTCCCTTCACAGACAGCTCCTAACACGCAGGGGAGCCACACATCCCCATGTGACCCACAAGGAGGGCTTGCAGAAACAAAGAAGCCTTGCTGCATGGAACCTTGCAAATGAAGGCAGTTGGCTGGAGTTCAACATTGAGAATGGGCATGACAGCTTAAGGACAAGGGAGGACCAGCAGCAAGAATTTTAGGGAATACCAGCATCAGGCCTGTAGGAACCAGGCCAGATTATCAACTCTGTGGGGACTTGGATCAAGAGAGGCAGCATGCCTGATGGTTAAGAGCATGAGACCTGATACTTGATTTCGAATCTTGACTTTCCCAAACTCTGGGCAAGTAACCTAAATCTTTCTATGTTGAAGTTTTCTCATCTGGAATATTTGAACTTTAATAATAGTATTAAATTCTGTTTTTTTAATTAGTATACATAAGGCACTTCGGTTAGTGTCTGATATATGGTAAGCATTGATTGATTGTTGAGGTTTCAGTTTTTATTATATCATTATCATCCCCTTCCTCATTGAGCGATAACAGCTCCCCTGACTTTCTTGGGTCTATAATGGTGAAATTGAAAGAGCAGTGTCATTTCAGAGGGAAGTTGGGTGGTGATACAAAAACAAATAGGTCTAAAATTTTCTAATATTAATATATAATTTATATGTAAATATAGGTGTCATGTTTTCTACATGCTATTTCAGATACACATTATATTTGAATTAGCATGAAAACTACAACTCTTCAGATAGTCCAGGGTCCATTGGAGTGTCTGCCTAAGGAGGACTTATCTGCAAAGATAAAAGGGATCAAAGCAAAATGCAGAAGGACTTCTGGTTTGAAACTGGCCTAGCTTTCAAGCTTCAAGCAGCTTCTGCCAACCTCTCTCTGAAGCATCTGTTGAGATGCAAGAAAACTTCAAAACTCCCTGCTATGTTCTGAATGTTTGTGTCACCCCACCTCAATCCAAATTCTTATGTTAAAATTCTAACTTCCAAGGCCATAGTTTTTTGGAGATGGAGCCTTTGGGATTGGCTAACTTCACTTAGCATTATCTCCATCCATTTACCTGCAAATGTCATGATTTTATTCTCTTTTATTGCTGAGTAATATTCCATTGTGTATAAATGCCACATTTTTTTATCCATTCATCTACTGAAGGGTATCTAGGTTGGTTCTACGGTTTAGCTATTGTGAATTGTGCTACTATAAACATTGATGTGGCTGAGTTCCTGTAGTATGCTGTTTTTATGTCCTTTGAGTATAGACTGAGGAGAGGAATAACTGGTCAAATGGTGGTTCCATTCCCAATTTTCCAAGAAATCTCCATACAGCTTTCCTATTGGCTGTATGGATTTGCAGTCCCACCAACAGTGTATGAGTGTACATTTTTCCCCACATCCTCACCAATACTGATTGTTGTTTGTCTTCATAATAGCTGCCATTCTGACTGGAGTGAGATAATATCTTAGAGTAGTCTTGATTTGCATTTCTCTGATTGCTAGAGATGATGAACATTTTTTAATATATTTGTTGATTGATTGTATATCCTCTTCTGAGAAGTGTCTGTTCAGGTCCTTGTCCCATATGTTGATTGGGTTATTTTCTTTTTTGGTGCTTAGCTATTTGAGTTCTTTATATACCCTAGAGATTAGTGCTGTATCTGATGTGTGAGGGGTAAAGATTTGCTCTCAAGATGTAGACTCTCTGTTCACCTCACAGATTGTTTCTTTTGCTGAGAAGAAACTTTTTAGTTTGACTCCATCCCATTTATTGATTCTTGATTTTAATTCTTGCACCAAAGGAGTCTTATTAAGAAAGTTGGGGCCAGAGTGGTGGGAAGGGAAGGGAGGGGGTATGGGGTTAGAAATGACTGTGGAATGTAATAGACATTATTATCCAAAGGACATGTATGAAGACACAAATTGGTGTGAATATACTTTGTATACAACCAGAGATATGAAAAAATGTGCTTTATATGTGTAATATGAGCTGTAATGTATTTCACTGTCATAATATAAACAAAAAATTGAAATTAAAAAATCAATTGACTATAAATATGGGTTTATTTGGGGGCTCTCTAATCTATTCCATATCTGTGTTTAGGCCAATATCATTCTGATCTGTAGCTTTAATATGTTTTGAAGGACTCCCTTGTTCCTTTTGCTCAAAATTACTTTGGCAATTTGGGGCCTTTGTGGTTCCACATGAATTTTTGATATTTTATTTATGTGAACAACATCATTGGATATTTGACAGGGACTGCATTGGATCTGTAGATTGCTTGAGTTAGTGTGGACATTTTAATAGTAATTTTTCTAATCCATAACATGGCTTATCTGCCCATCTGTTTGTAACATTGTTAGTTTTTTCATCAATATTTTGTAGTTTTCAGTGTAAAGCTCTTTTACCTCTTTGGATCAATGTATTCCTAAGTATTAATTTTTATAGCTATTGTAAATGGAATTTTTGAATTTCTTTTCTAATAGTTCATTGCTAATGTCTAGAACACTACTAATTTTTATAAGTGGAGTTAGTATTCCCCAACTTTACTCAATTCGTTTTTTACTCAATTCGTTCCAACAGTTGTTTTGTGGAGTCTTTCTATGTAAAATCATATCTGCAAACCAGGGAAATTTAAACTTCTACCTTTAAAATTTGGAAGCCTAGGGGCTGGGGTTGTGGCTCAGTGATAGAGCACTTACCTAGCATGTGTGAGGTATTGAGTTCAATTCTCAGCACTGCATATAAATAAATAAGTAAATCAAAGTCCATTGACAACTAAGAAAATATTTTAAAACATTTAGAAGCCTATTTATTTTAATTTTTTAAATTGATTTTTAAAAAATAAATGACAGTAGAATGCATTACAATTCTTATTACGCATATACAGCACAGTTTTTCATATCTCTGGTTGTATATAAAATATGTTCACATCAATTTGTGTCTTCAAACATGTACTTTGTATAATGATGTCCATCCATTCCACCATCATTGCTAACCCCCTGCCCCCTCCCTTCCCCTCCAACCCCTCTGCCCTATCTAGAGTTCATCTATTCCTCCTGTGCTCCCCCTCCCTACCCCACTATGAATCAGCCTCTTTATATCAGAGAAAACATTTGGCATTTGGTTTTGGGGATTGGCTAACTTCATTTAGCATTATCTTCTCCAATGCCATTAATTTACCTGCAAATGCCATGATTTTATTCTCTTTTATTGCTGAGTAAAATTCCATTGTGTATATATGCCACATTTTTTTATCCATTCATCTACTGAAGGGCATCTAGGTTGGTTCCACACTTTAGCTATTGTGAATTGTGCTGCTATAAACATTGATGTGGCTGAGTCCCTGTAGTATGCCGTTTTTAAGTCCTTTGGGTATAGACCGAGGAGAGGGATAGCTGGGTCAAATGGTCAGATTCCAAGGAATCTCCACACTGCTTTCCATATTGGCTACACCAATTTGCAGTGCCACCAACAACATATGAGTGTACCTTTTTCCTCACATCCTCGCCAACACTTATTATTGTTTGTCTTCATAATAGCTGCCATTCTGACTGGAGTGAGATGGTATTTCAGAGTAGTTTTGATTTGTGTTTCTCTAAGAAATTTCAAAATATGCTTTATAATTAACCATAGTCACTGTACTGTACAATAGGTCACCACAGCTTATTCATTTTGTCTCATTGGAATTTTGTTTCCTTTAACCTGCATTTTCTTTTTCTGCCTCCCACCCCAACTGCAACCAGCTTCTTATAACCACTGTGCTACTCTTGCTTCTGAGAATTGAACCTTTTTATACTCTACATATAAATGAGATCAAGTGTTTGTTTTTCTGTGCCTGGCTTAGTCCCCTGGACATAATAACCTCCAAGTTGATCCATGTTATACAAAATGGCAGAAGGATTTCCTTCTTTTTAAAGGTTGAATAGTACTCCATGTATAAATATACACATTTCCTTTTATCCATCTCTTGATGGACATTGAGGTTGATCCTATATTTTGGACATTGTGAATGGTGCTGCAGTGAGCATGGAAGTGCACATGTCTCTGCAACATACTGACTTCATTTCCTTATGACAAATACCCAGAGGTGTGATTGCTGGGTCATAAAGTAGTTTTACTTTTAATTTTTTGAGGAATAGTGGCTGCACTAATTAACATCCTATCTTTTATGTTTTACTTTAGTCTCTATTTTTTTTTTTCTTTCCAGTACTGGGGATTGAACCCATGGGCGCTTAACCACTGAGCCACATCCCCAGCCCTTTTAATTTTTTAAAAATGTTTTGCTAAGTTAGTTAGGGCCTTGCTAAGTTGCTGAGGGCTGGCTTTGAACTTGAAATCCTCCTGCCTCAGCCTCCTGAGTTGCTGGGATTACAGGCATGTGCCACTGAGCCCTGCTTAGTCTTTATATTTTTTAAATTTCTGCTCTGATATTTATTCTCTTCTTCCTTCTGCTAACTTTCTCTAATTGCTAGAGATGATGAACAATTTTTTATATATTTGCTGATTGATTGTAAATCATCTTCTGAGAAGTGTCTGTTCAGGTCCTTGGCCCATTTATTGATTGGGTTGTGTTTTTGGAGCTTAGCTTTTTGAGTTCTTTATACACCCTAGAGAAGAGATTACTACTCTATCTGATGTGTGGAGGGTAAAAATTTGCTCCTAGGATGTAGGCTCTCACAGTTGTTTCTTTTGCTGAGAAGAAACTTTTTAGTTTGAATCCATCCCATTTATTGATTCTTGGTTTTAATTCTTGTGCTATAGGAGTCTTATTAAGGAAGTTGCTGCCTAATCCCACATGATGAAGATTAGGGCCTACTTTTTCTTCTATTAAACACAGAGTCTCTAGTTTAATTCTTTTGTGTGTGGGGGGGGGTACTCAGGATTGAACCCAGGGGTACCCTACCACAAGCTCCGCCCATAGCCCTTTTATTTTATTTTTTATTTTGAAACTGTGCTGTGTCTCCCAGGTAGGCCTTGGACTTGTGATCCTCCTGCGTCAGGCTCCCAAGTAGCTGGAATCACAGACATGCACCACCATGCCCATCTTTGAATACCCTTTATGTCTTTTTCTTGCCTAGTTGTTCTGGCTAGGACTTCTAGTACTACATTGAATAGAAGTTCTGACAGTAGGCATCATTGTCTTGCTCCTTATCTTGGACTAAAAGCTTTCAACTTTTCTCCATTGAGAATGCTATTAGCTGTGGGTTTGGCAAACATAGCATTTATTGTGTTGTGATACATTCCTTCTATACCTAATTTGTTGAGAGTCTTCATCATAAAAGGATATTGAATTTTTCTAAATGCTTTACCTGCATCCACTGATATGATCATATGATATATCACACTTGTAGGTTATTTGTAGGTCGAACCATCCTTGCATCCTGGGATATATCCTAATCTATCATGGTGACTGATCCTTTTTATGTGCTGTTTATTTCCATTTGCTAGTATTTTTATAAGGATTTTTGCATGTATGTTCATCAGGGATATTAGCCTATAATTTTCTTTTCTTATGATATATCCCTGTCTCTTGTTTAGATTTTTTAAAATATTTTTTAGTTGTTGATGGACATTTATTTTATTTATTTGTATGTGGTGCTGAGAATTGAACCCTGTGCCCCATGCATGCTAGGCAAGTGCGCTACCACTGAGCTACAATCCCAGCCCCTCTTGTTTAGTTTTTTGGAAAAGTTTAAAAGGATTGGTATTAGTTCTTCTTTAAATGTTTTGTGGAACCAGTGAAGCCATCTGGACCTAGATTTTTCCTTATTGGGAGTTTTGTTTTTTTGTTTTTAATTTCTGCTTCAATCTCCTTACTTGTTATTGGCATGTTCATATTTTCTAATTCTTCATGATTCAGTCTTGGTAGATTATATGTCTAAGAACTTAACCATTTCTTCTAAGATATCCAATTTGTTATCATAAAATTGTTCACAAATAGTCTTTTATAATCCTTGCATTTTTATATCAGTTTTTATTCATATTTTATATTAGTTATTTGACTCTTTTTTCTTAGTCTAGCTAAAGGTTTGCCAACTTTGTTTATCTTTTTAAAAATTAAATCTCAATTTGATCCATCTTTTATGTTTTATTTTAGTCAATTTTTTTTTTCTTTCCAGCACTGGGGATTGAACCCATGGGCGCTTAACCACTAAGCCACATCCCCAGCCCTTTTAATTTTTTAAAAGTGTTTTGCTAAGTTAATTAGGACCTTGCTAAGTTGATGAGGCTGACTTTGAACTTGCAATCCTCCTGCCTCAGCCTCCTGAGTTGCTGGGATTACAGGCGTGTGCCACTGAGCCCTGCTTAGTCTCTATTTTTAAAATTTCTGCTCTGATATTTTTTCTTTTCTTCTTCTGCTAACTTTGAGCTTAGTGTTATTTTTCTAGTTCATTGAGGTATAATGATATAGGTATATTTTTCTAGTTCATTTGTTTTTTTTTTATTTGAGATCTTGCTTCTTTTTTTAAGGTGGCATTTATTAATATAAACTTTCCTCTTAAAACAATTTTCTGCACAACCCCATAAATTTTGGTATGTTGTGTTTTTATTTTTGTTTGTCTCAAGACCCTTTTTAATTTCCCTTTTAATTTCTTCATTGATCCAGTGGATGTTCCAGGAATATGTTATTTAATTTCCATGTATTTGTGAATTTTCTGAAAAATTTCTTCTGTTACTGATTTCTGGTTTCATACCATTGTGGTTGGAAAAGATACTTGATATGATTTCAATCTTCCTAAACTTGTTTTATGGCTTTGGTCTGTCCTGGAGAATGTTCAGTGTGCACTTGAAAAGAATGTGTATTCTACTTTTGTTGGATGGAATGTTCTGTATATGCCAGTTAGGTCTGTTTGATCTAAAGTCTAGTTTAAGTCTCCTGTTTCCTTATTGATTTTCAGTCTGTATGACCTGTCCATTGGGGAAAGTAGATTATTAAACTCTTCTATATTATTGTGTAATATAATCTATCTCTTCAGGTTTATTAATATTTCCTTTATATATTTAGGTGCTATAATACTAGGTAGGAGTTTATTGATAATTGTGATACATTTGTAGTGAATTGACCCTTTTATCATTATGTAATGAGCTCCCTTGTCTCATTTTTCATTTTTTAACCTGAATTTCTATTTTATCTGATAAAAGTATAGTTAGCTACCCCTCCTTTTGTTTTGGTTTCCATTTCAATGGAATGTCTTTATTCCATCCTTTCACCTTTAGTTTATGTGCATCTCTTAGAGGTGAAATGAGTCTCTTGTAGTCAGCATTATAGTTGCATCTTGCTTTTTCATCTAGTCATATAATCTATATCCTTTAATTGATAATTTAATCCATTCAGATTCCAGGTAATAATTGATAGATAAGGACTCATTCCTGCCATTTTGTTCAATACTTCCTACCTGTTTAATAGATTCTTTGTTCCTTTCTTACTCTCTTCCTGTCTTCCTTTTTAGTTAGATAAGTTTTCTCTTGTGGTATGCTTCAATTTCTTATATCTTTGTATATCTACTATAAATTTCTATTTTGTGGCAACCATGAGGCTTACCAAAAAAACAGCTTATATTATAAAAGGCTATTTTAAACTGGTTAACAACTTAACTTTGATCACATACAAAAATTTGACAGTGTTACCCTATTCCTTCCCACATTTAAAATTTTTGATATGACAATTTACATATTTTTCTATTGCGTATCCTTTAACAAATTATCATAGCTATTATAGTCTCATGGGTTTTTCTTTCAACCTTTATACTAAAAACACATGTGATTTACACATCACCATTACAGTATTAAAGTATTTTGAATTTGATATGTGCTTACTATCCCAGTGAGTTTTATATTCTCTTATGTTTTTGTGTTATTAATTAGCATCCTTTTTTCTTGTTTAAAGAACTCTCTCTGTAGTGTTGTTGTTGTTTGGTTGATTGGTTTTGTTTTTATTTTTTAAAATTGTTTTGTACTGGATATTGAATCCAGGGGCCTTTACCACTGAACCACAGCCCCATCCCTTTTTATTTTTTATTTTGAGACAGCACCTCAAAGGGCCTCACTAATTTCCTGAAGCTGGTCTTGAACTTGTGATCCTTCATCCTCCCAAGTCACTGGAATTATAGGCGTATGCCACTGTACCTGGGTCCCTCTAGCATTTCTTCTAAGTCTGGTAGTGCTAAACTCTCTGAGCTTTTGTTCATCTGGGGAAGTCTGTATCACTTCTTCAATTCAGAAGGATTATTTACTCTTAGTGTGCAATGTTTTCAGCACTTTAGTATTTTGAATGTATTGCCTGGCCTACATTGTTTCTGCTGAGATATCAACTGCTAGCCTTATTGGAACTCCCTCAAATGCTATTTGCTTCTTTTATATTGATGCTTTTAGAATCCTTTCTCTGTCCTTGATTTTTTAACAGTTTTATGATTATATGTTTTGATATTGTTCCGGTTGAATCTGGTTGGAGAACTTTGACCTTCATATAACTAGAAATTTAGATTTTTATTTTTCCCTGGATTTAGATAATTTTTAAACTATTATTTTTTAAAACATTTTTTTACCCCTTTGTCTTTTTTTCAATGTCTTTGTCTTTCTCTTCATGGACTTCTGTGACTGAAACATTTGCTCTTTTGATGATGGTCCTATAAATCCCATAAGCTTTCTTTATTCCTTTTCATTTTTCTTTTCATCTCATTCAAAGGTATATTTTCAAATAACCTATCTTCAGGTTCACAGAGTTTTTCCTCCACTTGATGAATTCTGCTGTGCATGCCCTTTGTTGAATTTTTCATTACATGCATACACTATTTAAAGATATATAAAACTTCAATCTCTCTGTAAAATTTCTAATTTGGCTTATGTCATTGATTGGATTCCTGACTTCACTGAATTATTTATCTATATTTTTTAAGTTTCACTGAAATTTCTTAAAATGATTATTTTGAATTCTTTCCAGGCGTTTTATATATCTCCATTTATTTAGTGCCAGCTGCTGGGAGATTACTGTTCTGTGTTCTTTTGGTGATATGTCTCCTTGGTTTTTTATGTTTCTTATTGCTTTACATTGATCTCTGTACACTTGAAGAAAGAGGGGCTTATTCCAGTCTTTGTTGACTAGCTCTTTCTAGGAAACTGTCACCACCCAGCCACTCAGGAATTTGGGGCAGATCATTTGGCATGGTCCAAAGGTAAACTGACTGCTTGAGTTCTGAGGCAGGTTGGCCTGGTGCCAGAAATAGTGGGCAGGCCTGTATTGGGGTGGACTTTGAGGCTGTGTGTGCAGGAGAAGATCAGGTGCTGGCTTGGGTCTGGAGTCTGATTCTGTGAGAGCTGGCTTCATATTGTAGCTCAGTGCCACTATGAACCACCTGGCACTGGATTGAGCCCAGAGCCACTGAGGCTGGTTGGGTACTGGAATGAGTTCAGAGATTGAGTCTGCAGGGCTAGCATGGAGCTCAGGGCAGATTTAGAGGCCCAGTCTGTGGGTGTCATCCTGAAATCTTTGGCATGGCCATCACTGAGTTATACTAGGACTGGTCTTGGCATTGGGGTCGGAGACTTAGAATTTTACAGTAGAAAGCTGTTTAGATATTTTAAACAGGAGACTCAATTGGTTCAATTTGCCTTTTAAAAGTTTGATTTGAGAATGTGAATAGGATCAGGGCTGAAAGAAAGAGAGAATACTTCTTGGAGAGAGAATAATGGCTTCATCTAAGAAGCACTAGAGGTAGAGAGAAATGGGTATGTTGGGGCAGGCTTAAAATGGCTGTGGTTAGGCCCCCTTGCTGAGACTTTCCAGCAAGCTACGTTATGTTTAAGGGTGTAGCCAGGGCTGAGAACTGACTGTGTTATGGTTAGTCAGGGTCAGAAACACACTGATTCAGCATATATGTCCAAGGTTATAAACATTACCTTGGGAGCATGTGCCCCCACCCCCTCAAGAAGTATTTGAAAAGTAAAAGCAATAGACTTTGGTGAGATTTTTTCAAGTAAAGAATGAAAATAAGGCAAAGAGATAATGCTTAAATGTCTGGCTTAGACAATAGGAGTTAAGATGCATAGAGGGGATCTGCTTGTGAAGGAAAATGAAAATTTGGAACATAAATGACCTTGAAATCTTGAAAGACATAAGAGGAGATGTGTGCACACAGACACACACACACAGACACACACACACACACACACACACACACACACTTGATAGGTATGTGAAGGTTGAAATACAACTTTGAGAGCCATGTTTCATGAAAGAGTAAGTGTGGCTAGCAGTTCCCTTGGATGATATATAAAGGAAGATGAGAGGGTTTAAGGACCTACCATGATGTTCTGAGTCATATCAGAATGGGCTAAGAAAAACTGTTCAACAAAAGAAACAATTAGAAGCAAAATCCAAACAAATCAGCAAAGTATTATTATAAACATGTCAAGAGAAAATATATTTTAAACACAAAGATATGACCGAGGGGACAAGTGTTACTTAAAAGTAAAGTAAGACAAAAACCAAAGTGTTTAGTGGTTTCATCACAAAGCAATTACCATTCACTTTGAAACACACCTGAGGAAATGGAGGCCGCATGTGGAGGCTGCTCTTGAAAAGTTTGGCCAAGAAGGAAGGGGAGCAATGGTGGTCACTGGAGGAGATAAAGGAGGTTTTTGGTGTTTGGGTTTTTTTTCTTTTATTTGATGGTTTTATTTCTGTCCTTAGCAGAGACTCAAGCATGTTTAAATGCTAATTGGCAAGAGCAGGAAGGAGTGGGGATAATGGTACAGTGGGCTTCTGGAGGAGGTGGAGAGGAAGCCAGGGTAATGCAGAGCATGAGGACATGGAGATGAGTTTGGCAGGAAGGGAGACACCTGCTCCATGTTCCCTGGGAAGGAGGAAAGCCCAGGTGCGCTGGCAGTGGAAATCTGTAGTGTGATGGCAGAGTTGGGCCATCGCCCTTTTGTGATTTCTATTTTCCCCACCAAGTAGGAGGCAGAGGCATATGTTAAGAGGGAGACCACTGAAGTTGCCCGGCAGGTAATCTGAGGAGAGTGGAGAAAGTTTTAAATAGCTGCTATGGAGAACGAAAGATGAAGATGGAAATCAGCAGCCTTGAGGAGGTCAAAGTCTGAGGCTAGAGGAGAAGTTATTGGGGTCAAAATTATTCTATTTGCTGCATTTTGAGATGTGATGTCATTTTGATGCACAATTTTATTCATACTTCAGAAAAACATACTTCTCATAACTCAAAGTGTCATTTTGGGGCTACTCTTCCCCTTACCATGTAGGAAGCATCTCAAGTACCCCCAAGCTTTACCATGCCCTAGGCAGAGTCTAATTTGGAGGGGAATCTAAATACTGTCAGACATCACTAGTTTTTGAAAACCTGATTCAGGTTATAGTTTTCCTTGATCCTGTTAAGTATGCTGTCCCTGTCTCTAATGGACCTGGCTTAGATTTGAAACTCAATCCTTTTTACTTACCCTCTTAACTTGTCTTACCATGAAGACAACAAACCAACTAAAACAACCCAAACAAAACATTCTTATAGGACCATTGTGTGAAAAGCCAAAAGAATTTAAAAAATTGGAGCAATGAAGGGAATATTCATTATAGCAGAGTCAACAACTTCCAGGATGCGTACTAGACATTGTCAGTTCTTAGAAAGTCCCATGCCATTTCTGAACATTTTCCTAGAGGATCACTTAGCTGTCCTTTTCTTCTCTACCTTTTCTCCTTAAAAAGGAAGAAAGCTGCTCCTACATTCTGAATGTTTTAGTTTTCTCCAGGCTGTACCTTCAAAGTCAGCTCCAGATCCTTTTGCACTTCAAGATTTTGTCTAATCAGTAAATTTGGTCAATAGAGTATAGCGATTCAGTCCATAGCTGTGGGTATAATGAGAAGAGGTCATATTTGGAGTACACTTGAAAGTAAATTCAAATAGGTTTTGTGCAGGTCTTGGATAAGGGCTATGAGAGAAAGGAAGGTGTCAAAGATTCGCCAAGGTTTCCACCCCCAAGAGTTGGCATTGATCAAGAAGAGGAGGCTGTAGAAAATCAGGTTTGGGATGGGAGGGTTAGAAGTTGGGTTTTATCCATGTGAACTTTCTAAATATTTTCTTAAAAGCATAACTAACAATGGGACCTAGACAAACACATAGTATCAATCTCTCACCAATGGGAGAAACCCAAGTAAAGGGAAGGTGCTTTATCCAAAGTTGATATCAAGAGTGCACTGTTCTTAGAGCTGGGAGAAAACCTATGGATTGTTCCAGATAAGGCCGCAGATTCCATTCCTGAATCTTAATTTTACTTCCTTCTGAAATCTACTAACATAACAATCAAGGTACTTAAAAAATAAATAAAATGGGAAAACAAAAACATAGACCAACATGGAGAGGAAGAATTTGGAGGATTTCAGAAGAGACAAAGCAACGACATTTTGTAAATGGAAATTCAAATGAAAGCTTGGCAACTGACTAGTTGACCCGAGGCATCAAAATGCAAAGCTTAGATTAAACCACATTTTCTCTGTAGAAGCCACAGGACATAGAAACTGGCAGCATTCGGTGCCTCTGGAACTGGTGGAGGGTGGAGGTTACAATAAGGAAAACTGAGTGAAAGCCAGAGCCCCTTCCCCAACTCACAGAGAAGCCACTGACCCTCCCCAACCAGCCCCTGTCTGGAAAGGGTAGAACAGGACTGAAGGACACAGTCACTGTGAGTACAGGTAGATTACAGAAGGTGGTGGAGGTTGGGGGTTACCCATCAGTAAGGAAGGAAAGGATGCCTCTTCTTCCAGAAGACACTGTTCCAACCAGCGTTCGTGAATTGGTTATCAAGTGAGGGCTGCATTTCAGCTGTTTTCAAACTGGTGTCTTCAAGAAGAAATAAATTATAAGTGGCCCTGAGACCACCTAGATCACCCTGTAGCGAAGTGCAAAGTCAAGTTGCCCCATGTATGTGCTCAGAACTCCCAGTCACCAAATAAAGTTACTAACAACTGAAGGATGCCTTAAATGTGGAAGATAGAGACCAAAACCAACATAAATAAACTCACAAATCTTGGGAAGAACTAGAGTGTAGCAGAGAGAAGAAAAATCAAACCATTGATTAAATTATTGTAATTAATACCATTAGGTATTTCCTCCATGAAACTAGAACAGAATTCTATAAGAAAAAGAAGAGAATGAACATTCAGGAAACATAAACTCAATGGAAGACTTGGAAAATAAAGTTTTAAAACAGCTCAAAAAAGTAGAACAAAAGTATAAAAAATCGGGAAAGGAAAGATAGGGAAATTAGAAAACCAATACAAAAGATCTTACCTCAGCATATCAGTTCCAGAAGAGGTAACAGAAAATTGAGGGAAGAAAATAAAATGAAATAATTCCATGAAAGTTTCCTAGTATAGAATTGTACAAATTGCCCTATTGAAAGGTCCCATCAAATGCTTGCATACCATGGGAAAAATAGACCTGTGACAGGTTACAATACCATGAAATTTTAGACGACAAGTACAAAGAAAAAGTTTTACAATCTTCGAAAGAGATAGAGCTGGGAAGAGGACACCAAAACCACATGCCAAGAGTAAGAATTACTTTGAGCTTCTCAGTAAAACCAGAAGCAATAAGACAGTAAGTTTCCCTCCCTTGCACATTTTAAGGACGCTATTACAGTACAGGATTATACCAGTATCATCTGCTCAGAGAGAATGTCGGTGAGCCCAACTCACTTTCTAATTCATCCCTGGCCAAATTCCTGACTGCTAGATCTCCTGGACCATTTTACCCCATGGAAATGTTCTTTGACCTCCTTCTAGAACCAGAGGGAAGCCATGATGAAACCCAAAGCAGAGAATTCTGTGTCTTGTACTCTATTTCTATGAGTCATTCAGTACTCAGTCCCTATTACAGCCCTCCAGAAGTTGAGTGCTATAAATCCTGTCTCTCTGGGCTCACACATTTTTCCAGAAGTGACTCTGGAACCTATCAAAGAAGCAGAAGCTGACAGGGGCTTAAGGGCTGGCTCTGTTTTGGTGACCTTTCCCTGGGCTTCTTACCATTCCATGCACAGGGGTGCCCATCGACAAGACGCAGCCTCTACTGGGCAGCAGCAACCTGACTTGTTCATGAGAAGGTCAGTCGTGCCAGCTAATATTGAGCATATTTTGTCACTTGTTACTTGTTACTGGTGTCAGAATGAGCATCAGTGTCTGAAGTTGTTTTCTACTTGAGTAATAATGACTAACAACTGGAGAGCAGTGACTGTGGGCCAGACCTTATTCTGAGACCTTTATAAATGCAACTTTACCTCCTTGTTGGAGATAATAGAAGACATGATTATCAGTGGGGACTTCTCCATGTCTTTATCATAAATAGCACCTTTTGCTAGCTCGGTTAGCTCTGAGAGAAGTTGACAGCTGGGTGCAGATCTTTCTCTCATCTGGTCGTATAAAGGTCAATCAGGGAAAGAAATGAACACTGATAATTTAAAATATTACCAGTTGATTTCACTTCTCGATTGTCTTCTTTGTATTTCTTCGCTTATATTGTATTTTCTAACTCCAACATTTTGCAACCCCTCTTAATACCTCACTGTGGAGGTTAAATTTCAACATGAGTTTTGGTGGAGACATTTAAACAATAGAACATGGCATGCTCTTCTGTCATCCAGAGCAGGACAGACATCACCAAAAGGCAAGCCAGTGGAGATCTCTTTCACTGACCAAGCAGCATCAAAGGTTTTGCCCCAACCAGAAATGTGAAATGTATTTTGAGGCCCCTGGTTCTGGTGCGATGTCATATGAAGTGAATTACCAGGGCTCAGAGTCTGGATGTGAAAGAAACCGCGGTGGAGTCTGTTGGAACAGCAGCAGAACCCCAGCCAGCCCAAATAGTTGAGAAGTCCTTCTGCAAGCAGTCCAAATGCATCTCTTGTTTCTGAGTTGTGCCTTTATGCTACAACCACACAACAATGCTGTGTAAACAGGAAAATGGCAAAGCTTTCTCAGTTCAAGTCAGCTCTGGAAACTCAAGATGTTTCCCAAAAAACCTGTTAAGTTGGGTGTGTGCACAGGTATTTCGGAGCTCATCCGGCTCTAATTAAAACTCATATTTCCAGTCTGTGTGTTCACCCAAACAATGTGGAGTCAAACCACAAGAAAATCTGTTATCACTCAAATTGGTACATATTTTTCATACAACTGAAATGTTATATAAAATCATGAACTGTTAAATATAAAAGTAAAAATCAAATGCAGACACCATTCCCATGCTACCTAAGTCTCACCTTCCAGAAGATGTGAGCTGTGGGTCACAGCTGCACACTGAGGGCACCAGCCTTAAGATCAAAGCCTTTCATGCTGGAGGAAGTGTTTGTGTCAGTCCCTTCCACAGACTGCTCAGTGTGCCCTCCCCATGTCCTCATTCACTCCAGCATTGTAAAAAGTTATTTGTTTCAATGATGTTTTAAAGTGCTCTGTGCAATTAAGTTTTAAAGCAAGGGGGCTAGTTTCCCTTCGATGTATATATGAAACTCACAATAAATTTAAAGTCCTTGGCTGTGCTTGGGGAAGGGGGAGGATTAAAAAGAGGAAATTTTTTTTGAAAGGAACAAACACTTCAAAAAGTTAAACCTGAGGTGTTTTTCCCCCTTATAATATTAAAAATTTCTTTATAGATGGAAAAAGTCAATAGATCAAAAAACATATAGCAAAAAAAATGGTATATCATTTCCACATTCAACTTGTATCCAATTTGCATCTCACTTTCTAAAGGAAACCATTGCTTTTAAGAATAATTGTCACAAAATACTACAAACCACCTTCCCCTGGCTCCGTGTGTTACTGATTTGAAAACATGTGCTGCTCTTCATCTTTTAGCTGAGCTCCAAATTCAGGATTTTGTACAAAGTTTCTGTTATGTGAATGTTTCTGTTAGCTTTAAAGAATTCCCTGGAGTGCCCTAGTTTTCTTGGGAAGCTCTTAGAAAAATAAAAACATATCCTGGAGCCTGATTCCAAGCTGAGACACATATATAGTACATATTGTTCAGATGGCAGTTTGGGTAGTAGCATATCCTTATTGCATTTGTCAGACAGCATCCAATGCACAGCCTGTGGGTGCAGAGCAAATAAAGATTAACATTTCATCAACAAGGAAATAAAGTTCGGGAAAAACAATGAATTCAAACTTAGCAGAAAAAAACAGAAGATATCCTGGGAGTGCTTCTCAAATATCAAGTTGTGCATACGCTGAGCACACAGAAAATTCTAAACTTCCAACTCTATACCCTTGAATGAGAATGTCCTTGGCTAAGTAAAATGGGCAGAGTATTCATCAGTAAAGAATAAATCACAGTGCCTGGCACATAGTAAACTTGGTAGCTAATAAAATCATTTCATGTTATGCAAACATTAAGTAACCTATGGGCTTGATGCCACAGAGACACTAAGCAAAGCTGAAGGAAGTGACTCTCGCTGCCCACCACATGCTCTATGCTAAGCCACATGCTTCCTCCTTCCGTCTGCTTCTTTTCTACCATGTTTACAATCACCATGCTTTAGGCCTTTAAAATAGTGAACCGCTGGGCTCCATTGGTCTACGTGTTAGGCTAAAAATTAAAAATTTCCATATTTGCCATAGGGAATTTAGAATGAAACCTCATGGTAAATATAAGACACTTGGGCAAAATAAATTCCCCAAAGAGCCATAGTCCATTCAGGACTAGAATTTGTCAGGTAAAAGGAAAATTCACTTATGAGTCTTAAAAAAGGGCACCAGCATTGATTAAGCATTTTCTTCTAAGATGAAGCATGTGAATGCTCAGAGATGCTCTCTTGCACACCCTTACCTGGCTGACTCCTGGAATAGCCAACCTGCTGCAGGCGGTCCAGGCTCACAGTGTATTGGTTGATGCAGTGTGAATTTATGACTGACATCAAGGGTCTGGGAGTGAAGACACCTACTCTTAGAAAGCCCAAGGGAGACCAGAGTACCACAACCTGGTCTGAGGGTGTATAAACAAAACGTATATTTGGTTTTGAAAGGCATGAGATCAAAGGGTTCCTTTCTAAGGAAGCACTTCAGGGCAGCCACAGCTGATACCCAGAGAATCCTGGGTCACTGGAACCCAAGGGGGGTCAGCACTGGAACAAGTTTTGACAGAGGCTAGGTTGCCCTCAGGGCCAAAATTCCTCCCAAAGGAACCAGGGCTGGCCTCCAAAAAAATCAATGCCAGATCCAGACTTTGGAACTGACGAAATAGTCACCATGAGAACAAATACCATCTATGGAGTGCTTGCTTTGTATTGGGCACGGGGCTTTGCTGTTCAAATGCATAACCTGTATGAAGCCAAGCTGCCTCATGGTCCAGTCCTGACATGGAAATGCCGTCAGAGAAACAAAAGCCTGGCAACCAAATAGCAACTGAAAATAATTTTAATCCTCGTTTTGCTCCCTCTTGAAAAGAGAGCACAGGATTATGTGCTGTTAAACTTCTTCAAGATCTTTTTATATATATATGTGTGTATATTCAGTCTGTCTCTCTTACAACAAAATAAGCTCCTTACTCCAAATTTCAAATTCTGCCTTTAAAATAGGATAGAAATCCTTCCCTCTTTCCCCTTTACTCCCTTCCTTCCCTCTCTGTTGTTCTTTTCTCTTCCGAAAGAACTCCTCTACCCTTTGCAGTGTAGATTCTCCCAGCCTGGGATTCTCCATGTTTCCCTCTCACAACTTGGTCAGGATACTTTTCAGGGAACAATCAGACGAAAACAGGAAGGGAACAATCAAATGGTGTAGACAGGAAGAGGACATGCATACAGATGTTCAGTCATGTGCAAACATGTTTCCATTACTTCATGTGTCTTCACAATGACCCTTAGAGAGAGAGACTTCCATTAAACATGTGAAAAGATATGGTGAAAAGGGATAACTGGGATATAACTCCAAGATGCCGTGACCTCAAAGCCCGCACTACTATTACTGTCTGACATAGACTTTACAAAGGAGCTGAATTATCTTGTTCCCTTCTAAGATAGTTAGGGTTTCCCTCTAGGACTCTGTTTTACTCTTCCTAGATGTAAAAATCAATGACAACTTTGTGTTCAATCAGAGACATGAAAAAAAATGCTCTATTTGTGTAATACGAATTGAATCGCATTCTGCTGTCATGTATAACTAATTAGAATAAATAAAATAAAATCAATTAATTAAATAAAAGCAATGAAAAAACTATTGTAGGGGGGACAAGGGTTTATGTAGAAATCATCTGTATGATAGACTTCTACAACTGCTGTACCTGCCATCGTTGGCAATCTGTTTTCTTCCAATTAACTGAGCAACAAATAGAGTGCAGTTGGAGAGAAGATTATTGTAGTTTAGATATAAGGTATCCCCTGAAAGTTGATGATTAGATAATGAGAGTTATAATTTAACCCATGGATTGATCCACTTGATAGATTAATGATTTGAAAGAATTACTGGGTGGTAAATATGGGTATGGCTGGGAAAGACAGGTCACTGAGGCATGCCTGCCTTTGGAGTTTAAATTGTCTCTGGTGCCTTTCTCTCTCTCCCTCTCTGCTTTCTGGCTGTCATGACCTGAGCATCTTTCTTGTATCACACCCTTCCACCATGATGATCTGCCTTACCTCCAGCCTAGAGCAATGGAGTGAGCAAACCATAGACTGAACCTCTGAAACCATAAACTTTTCTTCCTCACAGTTGTTCTTGTCAGGTATTTTGGTCACAGACAAAAAGCTGACTAACACACAGATTATTTCTACATCCCATTTGCTTGTGAAAATCAAACATTCAGTATAACACGAGACCCTCTAATCCAGGGCCAAGAAAAGTCTACATGTAACTGAGACTTTTTTTGTGTGTGTGAGGTTCATTCAGATTTTATTGGCTATCACAATAAAATTAATATTATAGTAATAAATGATTTATAATATTGGGAGATTCTTACTATTATATTTTATAAAACAAAGGAATCAGTGAGGGGACTCATAATCATCTACTTGGGAAGAAATAGAAGAAAATAAGTCATATAAAGTAAAATCACTAGTAAGTTTTTAAAATCCTCAAGAGTTTATATAACTTACCAAGAAATTGGTTGGAGCATTTTGGGGTTTTTGTTTGTTTGTCATGCTGGGAATTGAACCAGGGCCTTGTGCATGCTAAAACATACTCAACCACTAAACTATAATTCCTGTCCTGGGAACATTTTGTTCTGCTATAAGAAATAATTTAAAGATTGGAAAGCAGAAATTGAAAAGTAACCACATCTGGGAACAGAAATATGTTATTAGTAGGCTTCTTTGGCATCAAGGCTGAAACTGCACATATTTATGATTAATAATTATGAGGAAGAGTGAAACCTCCAGGTTTACAGGTAACATTAAGTACTGAAGATCAAGGAGGATTACCATGGTAGTGGTGGGCAGAAATAAGCAGTAAAAGATGTGTAAGGATCTGCTTGAATCAAATGTATGAAATATGATATGTCAAGAGCTTTGTAATGTTTTGAACAACTAATAAAAAAAAATCAGAGGAAGAACTACATGAGATACATATTTAGCAGAAATAGTCTAAAATTAATATAATAATATCTGCTTTAAAAACTTTAGAGCCAGGTGAGGTATAAACCAGTAGATTGATGAAAATACTGCAATATAATGAGTTAAAAGCTACAAGCTAAGGAAAGAGACTTAAGTGTAAGTTGCTATACAAAGATATCTGTCATGTGAGAGGGAAACCAAGGAGAGCTGCCTATTCTGTTCTTCCTTCCCATTATCATTGCCTCTTCCTGAAGAGAAAGAGAGATAGAGAATGTGGGTGCATAAGTGTGTTTATATGTGTGTGCATTATGTGTGTGTGCGTGTGTGTGTGTATTTACATAACAACCTTATTCTGACCTACATTCCCATGGACACATAGGGCTGGTTCTTTCTGTTGAAGACTTTTCAAATTTTGTTCCCTTTTGTTTCGTTGGGTTTTTACCTATTATTGGTGACTTTTTATAATTTAGAAAATTACTTTGGATTCAGTATAAATGATAAATTATAGGCAATTAATTAAGTACCCAAGATAGGATGCAAGGACACTGGGAAATTGCTATAGACTTTACAGGAGGTGACAAGAGCAAGAGATATGAATGACTTTAAAAATATGTAGGCATTGGATCACAGGGATATGGTAATTCGTGGGAAGCAGTAGAAGAGATGAAGGTAGAAGTGAATATAAGATAGGATTTCTGTTTAAACACCTAAGTGATGATATCTATTGATATTGATATGGAAAAATAATGAGAGGGACCCATGTTTAGATAGAAAAAGTTAAGTTTCATTTGGAGTATATTATGTTTGAGATGGCTGTTATACTTCCAAATGGAGATGTCTAAGGAGCATTAGATAAGTAGTGTGTCATTTGAAAGAAAGTTCTGAGGTAAAGGATAAATTTAGAGATGGTTTCATGTGAATGATATTTGAATTTAGGTAGTAAAAGCAATCATCTAGGGAGAGAGAACAAAATGGAAAACAGAAGAGGAATTGTTCTGAGTAACTTTAACAAATTATGTATGAGAGGAAGAGGTAGAGACATTGATGAAGGTTGAGAAGAAGAGAAAGGTGGGTAGGAAGAAACCAGGAGAGTAGGGTGTAAGATGCTAGAGGCAGGGCTGGGGATCTAGGTGGGTGGTAAAGCACATGCTCAACATGTGTGAAGCCAGAGGTTTGAGTGTGGCACTAAGAAAAAAAAATTAAAATCCAATGACAAAGTATATTCCAAAAAGGAGAAAGTAGTCAATGATACCAAATGTTGTTAAAGAATCAAATGAGATACAAACACAGAAGTATCCATTCCTTTTAACAACATGGAAGTTACTGATGGTTTCCCAAAGTGCCATTTCAATGGAAAACTAAAGGCTGAAGCCAGTCTGTAGTGAGTTGAATGGAATTGAAGACAGGAGATAGTAAATCCAGACAAGTCTTAAAAGAAGTTTGACTATGAAAAGAAGAAATGGGGGTGAAAATGGTGTCATTTCTTTAAATGTGGTAAAATGTACATTTATTTAAATGATGATGGAAAAAAACTTATTAGAAAGGAAGAGGTTAAAGGTTAATTAAGAAGAAAGGGAATGCTTGGTACTAAAATGTTCCAAGGAGACAGAGACCGGATGGGAAATACAGGTGTAGTAGCAGCCTTTGTATAGGAGATAGACATCTGTTATAGCTGCAAGGAAGGAGAAAATAAAGATGTGTTAAGGTGTTTGTAGAGTGGCAGTTTTAGTTAGAGTAGTTCCTGTCGGGCGGCTTCCATCAAGTTTGAGAAGGTGTCCTTTACAGGTCATCTCCTGAGAACAGGGGTCAGATGGAAGCATAAGAGACTGCAGAAAACAAAGAAGACTTAAAATAGTCATTGAAAAGAGTGAGAAAGTTACCTAATTAGAGAGAGGCATATTTAGATTGCTGGGCAATGATCTTTTCAGTTGCTGTTGAATTTATAGTAGATCCATTTGCCTGTTGTTTGAATATTGCCTTTCGAAGGTCTCAGTTACTGGAGGAGACATGAGGAAGGCTGAGTGGGATTTATGTACCATTAAATGGATGGCTGTCCTATGAAGGTTTAAGAAACTGGTAAGGGAATTATTGCAGAGATGGACTATGGAATCTGAGCTGTTCATGGATGAAACAAAGACTGTTATAGTAAAAGCATAAATGGGCCAAAGTACATGGTCATGATGAGAACAAACAAGAATTGTTAAATAATTGAATCCTAAGGGAAGGCACAGTGGTCAGAGAGTTTGGAAGTGGACTCTTGGGTCTGATGGAAAATAAGGACTGGTATATGACTCTGGAGTTAGAGGGGTGGTGAAGATCAGTGATATTTAGGAGATCAGGGAACAGAGAAGCCAGACATCCTTCAATGCCCTAATTTGATGAAGATAATCTTTTATAAAACCTTCTAAATGTTTTACATTTTTCCTTTCATATTGAACCCATTTTGTTCCAGATGTGAAATGCCTTTGAAAACTTAAATTAAACAACAAATCAACCACTTATGGTAACTTTGAAATAATACGTAAATATTTATTGTGTTTGAAAAATTAAAAACTTGGAACTTAATGGATTAATTCATTAATCCATCTGGAGTTGATATTTATGTATAATGTGAGATTACCATTTTTATTTTATTCTATTAGTATAATCAATATTTCTTGAGTTATTTATCGAATAGTTACTAAGTTGTTAAATAGCTCTTGAATTCCTTCCTTCCTCATCATCCTTATCCTTTATTAAATCCTTATCACATTTAGCAAGGTAATGCATTACCTTTCAGTATCTTCACTCTATAATTCATAATCTATAAGTTTCTGTAAAAGTTCTTTTTCTAGAACATAAATATGACCATTTCACTCTCCTGATTAAAGTACTTAAATCACTTCCTTTTATTACTAGAGAATAAAAGCCAAAGTCCTACGTATGGCATATTTAAGATACTTTACAATATTTCTCTTTATTATATTTCTTTACTTTTTATGTCACCTGCATTTTCTGGTATCACCCATATGTGTACTCAACCACTAGTATATAGAAAATGTATTATCCAGATTAATCTTTTTTATCTTTTATTAATAAGAATCATAGTTGCTAGATTTTAAAATTGTAATTTGGCATTTACTTGGCATCTACTATGTGCTCTAGGTAAAATATGACCTTAAAAGTTTAAGCATTTATAACCTCAGGGACAAAAAACATTAACTCAAATATTTGTTAGAAAGGGAATGAACTCCTAACAGTTCTGAGAAAGAAGAAATGGCATTTTTGTTGGATGGAGGAAATCTGTGATGGCTTTGTGGAAATGTTGACTAATTCCATTTTCAAAGATGAATTCAGTTAACAAAGAGAAGGGTTGGGTGGGCACTTTAGAGAGAACGGCATAAAAGAAGGGCAAGTTAAATGGGGAAGTATGACCTTGCAGTGCATGAAGGGGCAGGACAAAGATGAATGGCTGGAAAAGCAAACTGAGGCTTAAGTATGCAAAGTCTCCAAGGAGTGAGTATGTTTGTTTATGTATGTATGTATGTATATTTATTTATTTATCTATCTGTCTGTCTATCTATCTATTTATTTTAGTGTTCCCTTTCTGTTAAGCCCATCTAACAGTCCTGTCATTATACGACAGATTAATAATTTAGGCTCTAGATTTTTGGCATTGGGAGTCACTGACAGTCCGTATTGAAGGATTGATATAATTAGACAATGGCATGATTAGATGGACTGTAATTCAGAGAGATTAAGTCTAAGAGGATGCAGTAAGAGTCTAGGGGTGGTATGATTGGTTAACTTGGGAGGTGGAAAAGCCAGAAAGAATGCCAGAGAAGTTTCAGAAGCAGAACCCATTCTAGTACTGCCCAAAGAAATGATCTAGCTCCGGTCCAAAAAAAATTAAAAGGTAAGAATTCATCCATGATGAATTCTACATCTGATTAAAGCATCATGTTATATTTGCATTTGCCTATATGGAATTTCTTATGTTCTTTTTGGTGGCTTTTAAAAATACTTACGGTTTAAAATTATTTTTATAAATTAATGTTATGACTTTAGATTAACGGTTTTATTCTTGTTTCTCTTCTCTTCCTCCTCTGTTACCTATGATAGCTGCTACTGGATATGGTTGGGTCCCCTGATCAGGAACTCCAGGAAGCTGCAGCAGGTTGTATATCCAACATCCGCAGGTTGGCTCTTGCTACAGAAAAGGCAAGGTACTCTTGAAATCTGCAGTGCTTCTTGCCAGGACAAGCTACCAAGTTTTATATAACCCAGGACATGTCATTCCCATGGCCAGGAAGCCTAAATTGGGAAACACTGATGAGAAAAATCTTGGAAACAGTCTAAAAGAAAACATACATACTAGAAGTTCAAAATGATACTTTTTATCTGAAAATTGCATGGGTATATTTTTGTTCTTTTTAATGTTTCAGGGATATTCCATGTAATAAAATGTAAAGCCAACAAATTTGTGATGATTTTCCAAGAACTTGGAATATGTGTAAATAGTATATATGTAAACAGTCTATATATATCGAGAGAAACACACATACTTTTCAATGATGCTTTTGTTATTTGTGGAGATTTTAATAAAGAATATGGCTTTCCCAGGGTGCAGTTTCATAGTCGCTCATGAGTGTCTATTTAGAGTTCCCTTTCTGTTAAACCTATCTAACAGTCCTGTCATAATAGCCTTGTCTGTTTGATCACTTGCAACCCACGGGAGAGTTCTGAGGAGATGTGCTGATTTCACAAACGGTTATTAAATGGAATTTAGAGTTAAGCAGCTGGACTTAGAGAGATCATCCTGAGGTCATCCCAGATTTCTCCTGAATTACTATCAAACATCTGAGAAGATAATGTATAACCGTCACCATATCAGATAATTCAAATTACAAGAACATAAGCAATGAGTTCGTCTTTATTCTTCAACTTACATAGCATAAACAATTATGTTTGATTTCCCTCACAGGGTTTCACCAACACTTTTATTGAAAGAAATTAATTTATGCTGATGTGAGGATAATATTGTTACACATAAAATTGCTTTGCATTTCTGAACTTGTTTTCAGCACACAAAGTACTTTTTAGAAAGTGGCTACAAAGGATTAATAACATTTTATCAGGTTAAGAAACATTAGAATCCACTTAAAACCATCACATATGTAACCTCAGTGTGCTGAAATGTTTGGGAACTGACTGTTCTGAGCACCTAATAGCCAGAAAAATAGCTTTGTATGCATCAGGCTCGGCAAGCTGACAATCTTAGTTAATGCTTTAAAGAGCAGGCAAGGCAGTTTTATAGAAAAATATTAGGTACTGTATATGTTTGTCATAATTTGGAGAAGACCATAAAATTAATTGAATTAAATGTAAATAATTTGTACAAAATGAAAAGCCCGTACAGGATGAAAATTATACCAGTGATTGATGCTCCAATAAAAAGATAAAGCACTTCTGAGAATTTTAAGGTTTCATAAAACAACCATTCATCTCCACTGCTTTTTAAAGGAGGTTTGGAAAGAAGATAATATGAACAAGGAAATGGTATTAATGCTAAGAATAAAATTTTAAGTATAAAGTGAATCTGTTATCTTCTAACAATAAATATTTCTGTTAAAGCCACCATTTAGCTTTGTTTTACAACCTTAAAAATTCATCTTGAAACCATGGATTATGATAGCTACAAGAAATGAATTAACATGCTATGATTATATTATTATTAAAGGAAGCTTCTACCATTGACTTCAGAGTTTAAAATACCCTTAAATTACTGGTTCCTGAAAGTGAAAGGAAACAACAGGAAAAACACAGCAAACAAGAAAAACAACCCTGTGGACGTTGTAGGGAAGCACTGATATTTTTTACAGTGTGCTTGATAGAAGAAAACTTGGGCTTTCTGTTTTCATGGTTAGTAAATGCATACAATAAATGCCACAGTGCTATTTTAAAAGAAACTAACCACTTGGAAACAGAAAATTAACATGATGATTATTTTGTCTTTCAAAGGAAGAATTTTCAAAAAATTCCTAAACACTCAAAAGTAGTATCTTTAGAGTAGATAAATGAGAAGTTTACTTTAAAGATCATCTGTGGCTTATTTTGTGAAATGGCATAATGGAAAACTCTGATCTTACTAGAAAATGCCAAAGCCAGTGAAAATACCTATAGCTTTCAGAGAATATAGATATGGACAATCACATCATTGTTGGGCTACTACATGCTGTGAAAGTATTCAATTTTTTTTAATTAATTTATGTGTGAGGGTTTTCTTTATATTTATCTTGTGCTATATAAGGCCAAGGACCTTAATTCTTTATACATTTTCAGTGACAAGTTTCTTTCTTATGCTTCATTTTTCCCCTTAGGGAAAACAATATATTCTCTGGGTAATAGATGGCTATTTCAGTTTGAAAGGAGGAAGGATTTTAAGGTGAAAGGAATTTTAAATAGACCCTCCAATAGATCTCCCAATCTCTAGTTGTGAGTTTTTTGTTTTGTTTTGTTTTGTTTTGTTTTTAGAAGTCCTTGCCATGATCTTGTGCCATTCACAGTTAGCTGTGTGTTTGCTGCTATCAGGATACCTTGCACTAAAAAACAACAAACATTTGTTTGTTTTTAAAACTTTTTCTAGCTTTTTAAAGTGAATGGAAAGTTAGTTTTGTTAAGGCTTGGCATTGTGGATCCTGTTGTTTTGAACTTTGATTTTACATCTCTAGGGCCTTTACATGAAACCGATTCAATGTGATTCAAAATATTTGGAAAATTGATTTCCATGTAGGAACCTGAGAAGCTCAGTTGTTGATACACAGACAACCAAGAGTGGTGACTAAATCCTTTCACTTTCCTATACGTAATGGGATTAGGTTTACAAGGTAAAACTTCCCAGTGCAATTAATTTAAGATGTTTGATTTCATTTCATGAAGATTTGGGAAGGGAATGGACTATGACCATTCCTGTGATTCAGTGTAAACATTAAGAAAACCCACTTATTTAAAAGTCTTACTACTTTAAATGCATTAAATGCCCAAATAACCAATGGTCCACATGTCCTTACATGTAAAATGTGAAAATCTCCACCTAAATGAGAATGGAACAGAAAGGGAACCAAATTTCATATGATACTACTCTATGCAGGCACAGTGTTAGGTACTTTTTGATCTTACTTTAAAATGCAGGAGAATGATGAAATAGATACCTTCATATCTTACTAGACTAAAATCTGCAAGGACAATTTGGTAGTGCATACCAAAAGTTTTATAACTTTGTGTGCTTTGGGGGGGATTATGTCCAGAAAGTTATCTGTGATGGCGTTCCCTACTTCCCTGGTGGTCTTCAATGTCCCCTAAAGGCCCCATGTGTTAGAAGTATGGTCCCCAGCTTTGCATTATTAGGAAGTGGTGGAAAATTTAAGTGTGGGGGCAGGAAGTCAAGAATGATCTTCGGGTCACTAGGAGTGTGTCCTCAAGGGGGTTTATGAGACTGTGATCTTTTCCTTCTCTTTCACTTCCTGACCATGAGGTGAGTATCTGGTTCTGCCAGGTGGCCTGCCATGAGGTACTGCCTTGCCACAGGTCCAAAGCAATGGGACCAATTGATTATGCATTGAAAATTCCAAATCTTTGTGCCGCAGTCCAGCTGCAGCAAAATAACCGGGGGTGGGGGTGGGGGTGACGAGCAACTTGTGTAGATTGATACAGCAGGAGTGGGAGCCCTTTACTGTAGGACAGGAGGGGTATATATACATTCCACACAGCTTATCTTAATTAGCATAAATTAGATACAGCAGTCAACCAATAAGGAATCTCCACACTTAATGGCTCGCTGGTGTTACTTCACAAACCACTCCCTCTGGCAAAATGCCAGGCGCCATCTTGACTTGTTTACAGACCCTAACAACTTTGAGCCAAAGTAAATCTTTTAGCCAGTCCCCCCAAAATCAAAGGCTGAATGTTCTCTGATATGTTGATGCTAACACACAATAAGGTAGGGGGAGGGAAGAGTAGAAGTTCATTAAATTAGACAAAGGAGAAGGAAGGGAAAGGAAGGGGATGGAAATAGGAAAGACAATAGAATGAATCTGACATAACTTTCCTATGTTCATGTATGAATACACCACCAGTGTAACTCCACATCATGTTCAACCACAAGAATGGGATCCTAATTACGATTTTATACTCCATGTGTTTATAATATGTCAAAATATACTGTACTGTCATGTATATCTAAAAAGAACAAAGAAAAACAAAGAAAAAAACTTTTATTTTGTAGTTTTATTATCTCAGTTACTTTTTAGAGTAATAAAGGCTGACACATGCATATAATTTTTGTAACAGTAGGAATGATAGGAAAATTTAGGTTAATTTAATTATGGTTCAACCACATAATCAAAACATGTTGTACAATAAGAGTTAATGGCAGAGAGCATTTCAGAATATATTATTAAACTACAAAACAAGTTCCAAAGCAGTCTATGTAATGTGAGTGCATTTTTAAAATACATGTATTTAGCAAGGTAGTCGCAATGAGAGAGATGACATTTTTGCTGATATTTTCTAATCTAGTGATATGAATTATTTTTAAAAAATAAAACAAAACACTCCCAATTAATTTTTATATTTTTGACATTTAGAAACATCTAAGACAGACATTCTTCCTAACACTAGCTTTAAAAGAGAGAGCGTCAGTTTACAAACAGGCTGTACAACACATACATGAAATAAATGAGATTTTTAAAATATGAGAAAAGTAACTTCAACATCTAAATACCATAAGGATGTTATTAATCTATAATATATGTATTTGAAATAGTTTTAAATTACAACTAATGGTATAGTATAAATTACAAATAATGATATTGTATTATTGAGACATTCCTAAGTGGAACTTGTATAAATTCTGACCATTTCCTTATTTATCTTTCGTCAGTTAAGCAGCTTAATTCTACTCTAAAAGCATAGAAATCACATGAATGAAATAACTCAAAGGATCATTGATAGACTGCTTCATAGAATAGTGTTGTTTTGAGAAGAATAGTTCATACCCCTTAATTATTTACTCCATTGTGTATTATTAAGGCTCTTTATATATTTTTCCCTAGTAAATCTACTAGAAGTACTCTCAACCAAAAAAAATTTAATAGAATCTCGCAGACCTTAGTAATCCTTTAAAACATCATGTTTTTCTCCTCTGTGCTATTTTTTATGCTTGAGTTGTTACATTAATTTCATTTCATTCCAATATTTGTTTTCTCCATTCTAATCTCTGTGTCTCCAGTTTATACTCCTGTTTTCTCTGACAAATGGTTATTACATTTTCTGGCTCTTAAACTATTTTATGCTTCAATTTCTGTAAATGCAAGATGTAAAGTTGATATTTCAATATGTTTCTGATGTGCAATTGTCACAGCTGACTGGAAATCATGTAACAGATGGGATCCTTATTCTCCCAATCCATTATTTTTAAATTTTCAAGTAAAAGTGAATTATTCTTTATTCAAGACAAATGGAAGCTTTTCATTTGCCATTTCATACTACCTTGATTTATTAATTGATAAAAGACATACTTAAAAATTCTACTCTAACAGCAAAGAAATCACATAAATTAATTACATAATTGACCTGTATGTTCAGAGTTAAGATTTGTCATTATAGTTTAGATTTATGTCATAATTCACTTTATATAATTAGAAAGATATATTAGTATGTATCAGTATGGTTCATATAGACTTCAATAACTGGTTGGGTGACTCATGAAAGATAAGTCTGTGTGTGTGTGTGTGGTTACCAGGGATTGGGTGGAGGGGAATTTGGAAGTAGTTTAGTCTAGAAACTTCTATGTTTTTGAAACTTATAGCACAATTCAAACTAGCTACACTTCAAGTACTTAGCAGTTTTATGCATGGCCTGTGGGTATTGTTTTAGACAAATCTTAGTCTACCCACTGGGATAAATTAAGGGCTTTTTAAAATCAATACATTTGCTTCACTTTACATGAATTTGTTTCAAGTCATCACCCTTTTTTGTCTCAGTGCCTTTTTTCCTGTGGGCAAATCTCTCAGTCATGCTTTCTATTGGCATGATGGCTTTTAAAATTCAAATTTGTATGACTTTAAAGACAATTCATCTAGAATACCATAATTATATTGGGGCATTTTTAATTTTAAAAATTATTTTTAGTCATAGTAAGTGCACATAACATGAAATTTACAATTTTAAGAATTTTTAACCATAATATTCAATGGTATTATGTATATTCACATTGTTGTGCGACCAATGTCATTATCCATCTCCAGAATTTTTTCATCACCCCAACCTGAAATCATCCCAATCCACTAATTAAACTACTTCCAATTTCCCCTCCTCCCAATCCCTGGTAACCACTATTCTACTTTCTGTCTCTATGAATTTGCCTATTCCAGATGCCTCATGCAAATGGAAACACAGTATTTATTCTTTTGTGTCTGGCATATTTCACTTAGCTCAATGTCTTTCAAGATTCACCGATGTTTAGGCAGAATTAATATTGTTAAAATGGCCATACTACTGAAAACAATATACAAATGAATTAAATCCCCATCAAAATACTAATGACATTCTGCACAGAACTAGAAAAAAAAAAGTCCTAAAATTCATTTGGAAGAAAAAAGATGGAGATTAGACAAAGCAATTCTAAGCCAAAAAAAAAAAAAAAGCAATGCTGGAGACATCACAATACCTGATTTCATATTCTACTACAGAACTACATGGTATTAACATGAAAACAGACACATGGACCAGTGGTTCAAAATAGATGATACAGAAAGAAATCCACACATCCACATCATCTGATCCTTGACAAAGGTGCCAAAAACATACATTGGAGAAAAGACAGCCATTTTAACAAATGGTGCTGGGAAAACTGGTTATCCACATGTAGAAGAATGAAACTAGACCCTTATCCCTTACCTTGCACAAAAATCAACTCCAGATGGATCAAAGACCTAGGAATTAGACCAGAAACCATGCAACTCCTAGAAAAAAACATAGGATCAGCACTTCTACATATAGGCCCAGGCAACAACTTTCTCAGTAAGACCCCTAAAGTTCAGGAAATACTGCCAAGAGTTAATAAATGTGATGGCATCAAATTAAAAAGCTTATGAAAAGCTTTTTAATTTTAACAGCAAACAAAACAATTAGAAATGTGAAAAGAGAATCTACAGACTGGAAGAAAATCTTTGTTGGCTACTATCCTTACAGAGGATTAATATCTAGAATATATAAAGAGCTCATCAAACACCAAAAAATCAATTGCCCATTTAATGAATGGGCAAATAAACAGATGCTCCTCAAAAAGAAGAAATGCATTTGGCAAACAAAAAGACTTAACATTATCAGTAGTTAGGGAAATACGTATCAAAACTACACTAAGATTTTGTCTCACACAGTCAGAATGGCAGTCATCAAGAATGTAAACAATAATAAATGCTGGACAGGATGCGGAGAAAAAGGAACGTTTTTACAGTTTGTGTGATTGTAAATTATTATAACCACAATGGAATTCAATATGGAGGTTCCTCAAGAGACTAGGCATTAGAACCACCATATGACCCACCCATACCACTCTTTGGTATTTATCCTAAAGAATTAAAGTCATCAGACTACAGTGATACATTCACCCCCATGTTTATAGCAGCACAATTCACAATTCACATGGAACCACCCTACATGCCCATCAGCCAACGAATGGATAAAGAAAATGTGATGTGCGCGCACCCGCACGATGGAGTTTTATTGAACCATAAAGAAAAATGAAATTATGATATTTGCAGGAAAATGGATGGAACTTGAGACCATTATGTTAAGCGAAATAAGCCAAACTCAGAAGGTCGTATGTTTTCTCTCATATGTGGAAGCTAGAAAGTAAAAAGGAAAAGAAGCAGGGGCTGGGGATCTCATGAAAATCAAAGGGAGATAAGTAGAGAACAGGGATCAGGAGGGAGCAGGGATTGCTAGGGAATGATATTGGCCAAAATATATTGCTACATTGAGTGCAATTAGATATGTAACAACAAATTCCATCATTATGCATAATTATAAGGCACCAATAAAAACATGAAATTAAAAATGTTTCATCTATATTATAGTATGTGTCAGAATTTTCTTCTGTATTACAGATGAGTAATATACAACTTCCCTATACCACATTTCATTTAACTGATCATCTATTGATGAATACATGAAGGCTGTTGCCAAATTTTGGCTATTGTGAATGATGCTGCCATAAATAAAGATATAAAAATATCAATGTGAGAATCTGCTTTCAATTCTTTTGTGTATATACCCAGCATTGGAATTGCCAGGGTAGGAACAGCTATTTTTTAAACTTGAAGATTCAAATTTGTAGTAAGAATAAGTGATTTCTGGGGGCTGGGGTTGTGGCTCAGAGGAAGAGCGCTCGCCCAGCACATGAGAGGCAATGGGTTCAATCCTCAGCACCACATAAAAAAGAATAAAGTAAAAAAAAAGAATAAGTGATTTGGGGACATTCTTAACATCAGGGTTAGTGAATTTGAGATGAATTCACAGAATGTCTCGGAGGGGCTCTGTTTATTAAGCATTCTAACAAGTTTCTCATCACTGACTCTGAAGAAAAAAATTCCCTGTCTATGATCTGAATGTTTGTGCGCCTCAAAAACTCATATGTTGAAGCCTAGCTCCCAAACTGATGATATAAAGAGGTGGGGTCTTGGGAGGTGATTAGTATTAACGCCCTTATAAAAGAGGTGTGAGGGACCTAACTAGCTCTTTCGCCCTTTCACCACGTCAGGACACGGAGAACGTGCTACGCATGAGGAATGAGCCCTCGCCAGAAACTGAATCTACTGGCCCCTTGAGTTTGGCTTCTGGAACTGTGAATAATAAATTTCTGTTATTTATAAATGACCCAGGCTAAAGTTTTTATTATAGCAGCTGAATGGATTCAAATACTCCTCAAGCCAATCTAGCATATTTTTAATTCTGAACAAGTCATGTTCTCCCAGAGCATGATTCATTGAGAGCCAGTTAAACATTTAAAAAAGGTACGGTTGCAGTTTTTGCAACAATAGTAAGGTCTTAACAACTGGACCTCTAAAAGTACCAAGATATCCTAGAAAATGACCAGAACCCTCATAAGTTCTACTGCAGGATGTCTAGATTGGACTAAAGGGCAAATTCTAGGTTTCCACAGCTCCTCTGTACAATCTGGCACTTTTAGAAAGAAAGAGAGACTGAAGGCCACTGAAAACTTTGTGCTGGAACTGTGAGAAGTATTTCTTTGGGGGTATGCTGCCATAAGCATTTGCTCAATTTCCACTGTGGACATAACCCAAACTTACAAACAGACCCATAAAGATGGTGAGACCGGTTCCTTGACTGCTTTCATGTGTCTCTATGTGCTTCTGCTTGGTATTCTCCTAGTTCATACCCCTCCACTTGCACAGAAGTTGGTGCCCCAACCAAACCTCCTCTTGCTTGATGGTTGTGCACACATGGGGAAGATCTCAGAGTTAGGCTGCAATTTTGCTTTGAAGGAAATGTATTGCTTTTTTTTTGTTTTCAAGCTTTGATGGGTATCCCTAATCTTCAATTGGAAGGTGTAAGACATTAAGGGATCACTTTAATTATTTTGTCCTGTTTGAAGCAATAAACAGCTGCTGACGCTGATTTAAAACAGAAGACAAGCTAACACATTTTTAATCTGTGAGGTCAATTTATTTGGATTATTCTCTTAAACTGATCTAATTATGAGCTAAAACAACAAACTAGAAGGTGTAAGGGAAAGGGCGGTCTTTCCTTCCCGGCCTAGGGATATTGTGAATGTGCAAGACAGATGTTTGAGACAGACGGGCTTAGCCAAAACTTGCTGTCACTCTCCTAGGAGTGGTGAGGTACGTCTTTACGTCTTACTCATGGAGCATCAGAGCCAAAATTAACTTTTTCTGCACTGTGGCCATGTGAAGTTTTCCTTTTTTGAATAATATTTTTAATAATTTCCTCAAAAAGAAGGAAGTTTCTTATTTATGCCCTGTAGGGAGAAGATTTATGTTTCAGAGAAGGAATGAGGATTCCTTATGAGGACTAGAAAAGCTTGCATTAATTCTTAGTTGATGAGATTCAGTCCTGGATTCAGATCAGTAAAGATCTGCAGAATCAACATCGTTGTCCATTTTCTCTTTCCTCAATGTAACCCATTCTAATTTCAGCCTACCTCTCTCTCTTACCTCCCACTGATCACCTTCAAATATATTCTACATGTACCCCAATCCCCCCCCCCAAAAAAAGTCATGCATGTTGACTCAGATGTGAAAAAATTTATGTAACTTCCTTTAATTTTTACACGTTTTTCCACTGATGGGTGAAAACTTGACTTTGCCAATTAAAAGTGTCAAGCCTTTTGATTTAAAATATCTCCTTTAGGTTAACTGTTTAGTCTTTTGTAGTCTTTCCCTTTTCTCAGGTGTCCTGTGTTCCCTTCCCCTTGGGCTCCTCAGTCCCTGTGAGCAGAGCAGATCCTGAGGAGATTGTGGGCACCTCCAGGAAAATCCTGTTGCCCTGCTTGGTAATCACTGGCCTGAACCCTCCCTGTGGCTGCAGGGAACACTGGTTCTCCTAGTCACAGGGCACTCGTGTTGAAAGGGGGGTCGCTGCCCTGCAGTTAGTGTCTGGGGTGCTGTTGCCAACACTGTGATCATGGCTGGAGTTTCCCATGAATCCCAGTTAAGAGGCCTCCATCTTTCAGCCTCTCTTGAACTCCCATCCCTTTCTGGTGACTGGGTCTTCTCAGCACTAGTGGGTCCTCCCAGGAGACTGGGGGCTGCTGGCTGTTTTCCCTGTTTTACAAAATCCCGCATGAGGACTTGTGGGTCTTCCCTGGGCTCCCTCAGCTTGGCCAGACATGGTGATTTGTAGAAACTGGACCTTCTCTGAGAAGCCTAAGCCCCTCCAGGCTGCCTCTAACATTTCTTATTTCGTCCAACTCCAAAGTAGGCCACGCTCTCACAGGCACCCTCCTTCCCTTCTTTTCTTGCACTCTCAGGCATTTCCTCTCCAAACAGAGTTCTTACTCTCCTTCGTGTGGCAGGAAATTTTTTCAACCATATTCTCCTTCCTCCTCCTCTGAGGCCAATCCTCCAGATTTTGGTTCTTTATGTAACGACTCTGCTCTAAGAGGTCTGAGAAATACTTCTACTACTGCCTGAAATGCAATGTGGGGGACTGTTATTTATTTGCAGACATTATTTTGAAAAACTAGTTTGCAACTCCAAGCTGAGCAAGGACTTCTTTGTGTGGCCTTCTGTTTCTCTTTCCCTGCAAAACATTGTCTTTAGTCTCCTGGCTTAAAAAGAGGGAAAGCTGCAGGATTTTAAAATCAACCAACTAACCAAACAAACAAACAAAAAAGCCAACTCTGGAAATACTAAGAAGGAAAAACACATCATATGGTATTTCAAAACATTGCCTACTCTAATCAGCCAAACTAAACTGCTTCTCTTCCCGAATGTGCTAGACTTCTCTCCTGCTTCAAAATCTTGTCGGTGTTGCTCCTTTCACCTCAGAGAAGTTCAGGGGTTTAGTTCTAACTTCATGCTTGCTTTGCCTTTGTCTACCTTTTTGCATTGATGTAGAGGTGAACTGGGATGCCACGTATTTTCTTCAGCAGCCACCATACATTGAGAACCAAATGAAAACACAAACTATTCTGTATGGTAGGGAGAAACTTTGCATAATCTGATGTCAGATCCTAGTAACAGAAAGTTATCTGGTTTCTGCAGACAAACTTACCTACTAAGATTTTGATGAAATTGGCTTATCACATAGTGTGAACAATTCAACATTTTTCCAGTATTTCCATAAATTCTTGAATGGAACATATTTTTCTATTACCTCTTGGCCCTAATTGTTGCTCTATCATCTAGATTTTCAACTCTTTCTCATCATACCTCTTGCAAATAGAGACATTTCTCTTCCCTTCCTCCCTCTATCCGCTTATGATTTCAGACGTAACACAGCCCCTTTTTCTTTGATTTCTGAAAAATACTACTAGCCCAAGTAAACATGAGTAGAAGACATTGATTGATGACTCAGGGATGAGGGCCGGATGGAAGAAAACTTTTTAGATGTAACTATTTCTATATCGGTTATCTTTTTCTGTGTAACAACCATCACTAACAGCCATTTGTTCAGTTCAGTATTCTGCTGGTCAGCAATTTGGATTCAGTTGGGTGCCTGCAGAATCTGTCATCTAGAGGTTGGCTTTGTTTGGGGGTATGGGTTCCTACACAGCCTCAGCTGAAACAACTAGACCAACCTGATGTTGTTCCCTGTAGTCTCATCCTCCTGTAGGCTAGCCTGAGCATGTAAAGGTTGGACTGGCTTCCAAGAAAACAACCAGAGCATGCAAGGATTCTTGAAGCCTAAGAACAGCAGGTACACTGTCTTTTCTGCTGCATTCTGTCAGCCCAAGCAAGTCCCAAGATCTCCTCTTGGTTGGAAGCTACTAAATTACAATGCGAAGAGGTGTGCATATGTTGGGGTTGAGGAAGGAGAACAAATAGAACAGATCCCAGGGCTCTCTTTCCATAACCAAAGTCCTTAAGTGGTTTTTACTAAAAATACATCTCTCTCCACTCAGAAGAATGTTGTAGCCACCTTTTATAAACTTCTAGGTTTTTTCTTCCCAAGAACAGATGGAATAATAGTGTGCAAGTGTGTGTGTGTGTGTGTGTGTGTGTGTGTGTGGAGGATTTGCAAAAAAATATAAGTAATTGTTTTGTTTCCTGGGATTATGGTGATAATTTAAATTTTTATCTCAACACTTGTCATTATAGTGTCCTTGAGATAAACAAATGAAATAAGTACATATTTATTTCTTTATTTCAATTTATGCCACACAGAATTACATGAGGACACATAACTTAATGATCTAATTTGGTGTGGTTTCTAACAATTAGTCAGGTTTCTAACTATTCTGATATTTGCTTGAGAAAATGGGTCAGGCACAAGCTATCAAATAGATTTGAAAGCACACTAGAAATAATTACTTATTTTAAAATGCATCATAAGGCAAGGATCCTTTTAAATTTATTTTTCAATAATGGTAAAGTGAATTAAAAAACTAAAAGAAGATTGAACAATCTGTGTAAGTACTAAAAATAATTTTTAAAAACACAGCATTCGGGCTGGGGTTGTGGCTCAGTGGTAGAGTGCTTGCCTCGCACGCATGAGGCCCTGGGTTCAATCCTCAGCACCACATAAAAAAAAATAAATAAAAAAGAAAGATATTATGTCCATCTACAACTAAAAAAAATTAAAAAAAAAAAACACAGCATTCCTTTCCTAAAGAAAAGGAAAGAGGCTGATGAGGAAAAAATAATCAGTTCTGGGAAAGTAAATTTCAAAAATTCAACAAGTTAGGGTACTGGCAAAAAAAAAAAAAAAAATCCTGATAGGAAGAAAGGAGTTCAGAAGAGCTGGATTCTCTTTAAACAAACAATTTTGGCAGGTGAACAAACTATATGGGAAGTGCAGCACAGGGAACAGGGTGCCAAATTGGCAAAGCAGAACAGTGCAAAGTTATGAACTGCAAATTATAGAACCACAAGAAGATGTCTAGCCAGATCACCAAGGATGAACAAAAAGAGGGGTCCAAAGGTGTGGGGACCACATCAAAGTGAGAAAGATAATGTAGTGTGGGGTAAACATAAAAGACATCAGGAAGCTAGTAATCAGATGTAGTAATAAAAACCAAATTATTACTGACAATTTGACTAAATAACCAGTCCTGGATTTAATTTATTTCTCTGCAGGTCTGTTGCCTGGCTTTCCAGTCAGCTTCAGCTAAGATATTTTCAGTTGTGAGCAGCAGAAATCATAATTCAAAATAGCTTTAATTTTTTTTTTTTTAATGTGGTGCTAGGGAGCCAACTGGGGACTTGCACAGGCTAAACGCGCACTCTGCCACTACAAAAATGGGGGTCTGTTGGTTCATGTAAATGAAAAGTCCAAAGATAGACTGAACTTTAGGTAAAGTTTGGTCAGGGTTTGAATTATATTTTTCTGGAACTGTTTTCTCTGTTCAGGCATGCCTCATGATATTGTGCTTCACTTTAAATCTTCATAGTTATAGTAGTTTTTTTTGTAAATTGAAGGTTTGTGACAACCCTGTGTTGAGCAAGTCTATAAGGGCCCTTTTTCTAATGGTCATTAGCATTTTTTTTAGCAATAATGCATTTTCTAATTAAGGAATGCACATTGTTTGTTAGATACAATGCTATTGCATACTTATTACTATCATAATTTTATATGCACTAGAAAACAAAAAAATGTATGTGACTTGCTTTATTGTGATATTTGCTTCATTATGGTGGTCTAAAACTGAACCCACAACATCTCTGAGGTATGCCTACTTTGGCTTTATTCTCAGCTGGCTTCCCAAATTGCTGTAGCAATTTCAATTCTCATACCTTCATACTACACCATTCAGAGGCGTTTCCCTTCCTCCAATCATAGGTGAACTTTCTGATTTTCACACTGATTGAACTAATACATTCCCACATATATGGGAAGAAGCAGACAATTGGTAAGGAAATGATTTATGCTGATTCATTTGGGTCATATAGAGACTGAGACAAACCTCCCCCAACCCATGCAGCTGATGGTGGGGTAAAGATACAGAGGAGGAAGGCAGTGAAATGCCTGTCTTGGGTGGTTTGGACTATGGAGGAATGGCAGAAATAAACTCCCCTTTACAGGTCTCTTCTGCTTTGGGTGAATAATTACATAAGTAATGAGAAACAAAGTCATTATGTAGTGAACCATGACAGGTTAGAAAAGCATTCTCAGGGAGTGAAATTTAGCCCAGATCTTTCCCACTTCTGCCTTAAAGAAAAGCAACAGTTCTATATCATTAAAAGTGAGAATGGCTCCTGTGAGGCCATCTACATTTTAACTTAACTGTGATCATGGTATCTCACAATGGATCTTTAAAAGAGTCAAATATTCTTGTGCTTACAGCTCACTTCATAAGAAAGCTAAAAACATTTCAAAGTAAATTCAGTTTTGCCATATTAACTGCTGTCTGAATAATTTCTGATTTCAATGAAATTTTATTGGGGAGAATAATTGTGTGGAATGCATTTTTATGCTCTTGAATAACAAAGTGATTTTTGCTCTGTGTAGGATAATTTCAGTGTTTCATCTACAATTAGTATCCCTGATGTCTTTGAAATTTCTAGAAAAACTGTTTTATCTCTTAGAGTGAGCTTCTAAACCTCATCTGCAAAATAAGAATAATTAAATGTACTTCGTAGAATGTCATGGAAATGAAAGGAAATAACATATGAAAAGTAAGTACACTATGCTTGCCATTTCTAATATATCCTTATTACAGTAGATAGGTAAGATCAATATGATACATAATTTTATTATCATTTCAGTGTATCTGTGTTTATTCAGTCTTCAGGTTAGACCTAGGAAGTTGGTATTTACTATACCATTTTACAGATGAGGTACAGAGAGATGATAAATAAGTCTTTGACTTTCTAAAGTAATAAAATGACATTTTTTCTCTTTTTTTACTGAATAAGATTCACACTTAAAAATAACTTTAGATTTGCTAAATCTCTTTTACTTTCCTTAAACTTTGTTCTAACCTACTCACTCAATTGAAACATAGAAAATGCATGAATGAGGGGCTATCTCTGCTATTCATTCATGATCAAAACAATATATTATTGGGGTTTATTTTCTAGACTCTTCTGTCTTCCAGTCTCTTCCTTTTGCTATTTTTGGCTTATAGATTATATAATCTTGCTGTTAGGCTTAAATATCTACTCTCTCGATTAGACTTAAATATCTTGCATTTAGTAGGTACTTGTTAATATTTATTGAATAAAAATAAATGAATAAATAAAGCATATCACTAACTTATAAGGAAAAAAAATAGCTTACAGGAAAGATAGAAACTAATTCTAACATCACCACTCTGGTCATGATATAAATAAAGGAACATAGAAATTGGAGAAAGTTTGAGCTAGTTGTGGAAACTAGGAAAAGGTAACATTTACATGTCAAAAACATAACAGAATTTTGTTAAATATAATATGAATGGGAACTGACTAAAGGAAGTCACAAAAGGTCAAGGGTTAAATACAGTTTTACAAAGAGTTTTATCACTGAGAAATAAGTCTTGAAAAAAATTTCCAGGTAAAGATCAATATTCCCACTTCAATTGCTTATAAACATTTCATTATTTGTATGGATATCTATTTGATTTTTTATAACATTTAAATTGCATCAATTTTTACTTTTACCAAAATAACACTGAACATCAAATATTTTTTTCTTATTTTTAAAGGCAATTTTTGTGGAAGGAAGAGTTTAATTTTCAAAAATTATAAGGAGAAATGCAAATAAAACCAAGTCTACGTGACCAAAAAAAAAAAAAAAGAAAAGAAAAGAAAGTAAAAGAAATTGCAAATAAGTTGAGAATAGAAAATAAGATGACAGAACAGTAAATACATTAAATTAATATAAATAGATAAGTACTTCTTAAGAGGTTAAAGAAATATCAACACAGCCCTCTGTGTTTGGGTCCACCTCAGCCTTACCTCAGTATATATAAAGCACTAAAAGAAAGTTACACACAAAAGTAAAAAAGACATGCAAAATAAACTAAGCAGTAGCTGTATGAAGAATTTGACTTCTTTTCTTCTCTCTGGTATCCCCAGTGTTGGTTTCATTTTTTAGGCTTGTAGCAAAATGGTTGCTGTAATTGCAACTAGAAACAGCAATTTTCAGGTTGAAAAGAGACCTTGACTATAGATCCGAAGAAGGGGACTCTCCCAGAGAATCCTTATCTACCAGTACACTTCCTCTTGACCTGTATTTGACCTTCTACCCAATAAACAATCAAGTCAGGACTAAACCCCTAGACCAATTACACTGTCACCTGAGACACTTAGCTATGTAGAAAAGAGATGGCTTTCCAAACAAAACTGAAGTTCTAGTAGAAGGAAGAGGGATAAATGGTTTCTAGTTGGGCAACAAATGATGATCACAACCAATAAATGTTGGCCAAAGATAAGTTGATATATCCTAAACAGTCTTAAGGTTGAAAGCACAGTTATTTAGATCAAGAATTACTTTACTCAGCCTGGCAGGGTGGCATATACCTATAATCCCAGTGGCTAGGGAGGCTGAGGCAGGAGGATTGCCAGGTCAAAGTCAGCCTCACAATTTAGCAAGACCCAGAGCAACTTTTAGCACTGTCTCAAATAAAAAATAAAAAAGAGCTAGGGATGAGGATCAGCCCCTGGGTTCAATTCCTGGTCAAAAAAAAAAAAAAAAAAACCAGAAAATAGCCCTGCTTTACCTATTAATAAATTTAGTAGGACATTATAATTGTTCTGATTCTGTATCTTAAAATATATCTTTGAAATATATGAAGCAAAACAGCAAATCTATAAGGGGATATTAATGATCTATAATTATAGATCAAAATGGAAATTTTTCAACATTCCTTTCATAAAGACAGATTGAACAGAACATTTAGTAAGAACTGAGAAATTATTGTGAATAACAGAACTGCTAAGTTTGATATGATTGGTTCGTGTGTGTGTGTGTGTGTGTGTATAGTTCGCTCTTACATATGCATCCTGCAGACAAAAATAAAATAGTGAAAGCATATTTTCAAGTACACATTGAACATCTCCAAAAGTTGATCACATACCACAAAGCTCATCTCAACAAAAGAACAGGGCAATAAAATTACAAATTCAATCAATACCTAAAAATAGCCCAGAAATCAATACATTTAGAAATTTTAAAACCCACTTCTAAATAATTCATAGGTCAAGGAAGAAATCATATTGAAAATTACAAAACAAAACTAATTGTCAAAGTCAGCTCTGCCTGTCAAAATCTCTGGTAGGATTATTTGCAGGGAAAATTCATTCCCAGCAAACTAGAACTAGTCATCTTTAAACAGCCTATTTTCATCTAAAATGTTGACATTGATAGAAAATTATAGGAAAACATTTCACTCTTCCATATATATTGGGAAGACTACGCTTTGTTCTTTCTTTCCTTGGGGGTTTTCATGAAGCTTCAGCCAGAGATCATACGCTGTACATTTTCTCTATATTAAGCATTTTTGTGGCAGTTTTATACAAATAACCAGTTCAGTATATATGTTAGCCTTCACTCAGCCCCCATAAAGGCACACTTTCCTTATTCTAGTCAGATAACTACTATTAGAATCTCTTATTCCTCTCTGACCAGTGCATGAAGAAATCCAAATTGTTCCATGCATTGCCAACTTGTCCATCTCCTGGTGGACTCCATCATGTCCCTGACAACTCTGCATAGTGGTAACCTCCTGTAGCTGGAACATCCTCATGTGTAAATTCACGAATCTATGCAAAGGAGAGACACTTGTTTAAAGCTGTGCAAAATTTCCCTTCTAGCAATGATTCAAATGAATTGCATGCTGAACCTGATTCCAAGAAGAAAGACGGAAGAAATTAACATTTCACTGTCTGCCACGTAGAGACGGAGTTTTCAGAGAGCCTTTCAATTGACTTGTCTAATAGGGATGATAATAAACCCAATTAACAAAGATGAATGCAGTGACTTCAGCTTCCAGGTAAATTGTAAAAGTAACACATGATCCTTTCATTTACTATTGATTCCTACTGCTGGGTATTTAAAAAGCACAAATATTATTACAGAACATCTATTATGGTGAAGAATGATTTTGCACATGGTTGCATTAGGGAAAACCCATTTTAATTTTCTTTGACTTCATTTTAAGATCACAACTGTTGGCACCCTTAACTGAAAAAAGGACAGACTTCCTTAAGCGTCTTTCATGAGAATAACTTTCATTTTATTTTGGTTGGCTGGATGTATATTGCCTCTCCAAGACCTCAATTATATAACCTGGGATTTCCACATTGTTTTTGACAGAAAAGTAGAACAAAAATAAGTTATGCGGACAAAATTTGAAACACATGATATGGAATTGAAAGGACTTAGTGATGAAAAAGTTGTCTGTGTTAGTGGTAATCAAATCTTGAAATAGATTTTTTTCTTAAAAAAGCAAACAGTTCCAAGTATTTGGCTATGCATCACTGTTCTTTAAGCCTAAGAAGATTATATTGCTCCATCCCTCAACTATAGTATATTTACAGCTGGACTCTGAAACGGATGCAGTAAACATCAAACTTTGATTCCAGTCTCGAGTTGTACTCTGTGTTAACCAGCCTTCACCAGACGCTGGCTTAAGTGTCACACTGAGGAGAAATAACAAGGTTTTGAAACACATGGACTATTGCAACAGATGTTCTGTTTCTGTCTTTCCAATTCAATTAAGCTATTTAATCTTTAACGCTATGCAGTAAGGTTATATTAAGCTCTTATTTAGTATCTATAACTCAGTACTTTATAGATTATTAATCTATTTTGTGTCCATATTTATCTGATAAAAACTGTGGATCCATATTCAAAACCAATAATAAACCTCAATTTTTTTTCTATAATTTTAGTAAATTTGTAGACCCATAACTTGACTCATGAACCTCAGTTAAGAACCCTAACCCTCAGGAATCTGAGACTGCAAACCCAAGAGCAAAGATAAAGTTGAATATTATGTATATTGTTCATTTGTTCACTGAGCACACAGGATACAACTTATGACCACTGGCTATAATTTGATTATGTTTCCATTTCCAGTTTATCTTTGGGGGGAAAATTCTCTTACTGAAATTTTGATATACATAGGAATAATCCATTTTGGGTAAATTAGAAAAAAGATTCATGAGACATTTTGAAGGGAAAAAAACATGTAACAATTAGAAGGATTATAACCTTTTGAAAAAAAACATGTAACAATTAGAAGGATTATAACCTTTTGAAAAAAAACATGTAACAATTAGAAGGATTATAACCTTTTCAGTCTTTAAATCAAAAATTTTAAATCAAAAATCAACATCCATCTAAAAAGAGATAGTTAACATGTTAGATCAATTTTCATACCCAAATAAAATTTTTCCTGTTTTTTTATGCTAGATAAGAAAATTCTAACTCACAGTTTTAAGTCATCAGAAAAGAAGACTATACTTTGTGGCTCTGACAAATAGCTCTGTATATTCAGGTTGAAATCATGGAGATGTTTCCAACTAAAAACTACTTTTAGCATTCTGTCAAAGACAGAACATACTATGCTCAAAAACTGGACTGTTGTATTCTTTGAGTTGGAAGACAGGGAAATTGGTTTCCATTCTGGAGCGCATTCCAGAATTTCTGTTAAAACATATGTATGTGGTTTCATAATATGCCGAAATGATATTTTTTTTCTAAAGAAAGAAAGTTGAGCATTTGGTGTTTGAAAGGAGTCATACATACAGTTATAGAGCTGTTTGCACCACAGTTTGATTATCTTAAGAAAACTCTTCAACATTAAAAAATTAAGTTATTTTTTGACTCTGAAGCGATAGTATCAAGTTATTAACCAAACCAAATATATTGCCAACATACACGGCTTTAGCAAGTTTCTGGAAGTCATGGAAATGTTCTTTACTTATAGTTTTTTTTCAGCAAAGTTGAAATATATGATATGACATTTCTTATTGAAGTTGAGGTCTTTCCTTTTATTCTAAATGTGTGGTAGAGTTGAATATTATGTATATTGTTCATTTGTTCACTGAGGACACAGGATACAACTTATGACTGCTGGCTATAATTTGATTACATTTCCATTTCCAGTATGATCACAGTATTTAATCAAGAACAGGAAGTATATGAATGGTCATCATGTCACTTAGAACATAGACACTGCTGCAAGTCAAACCAGAATACAGAGTGTGGAGTAAGAGAGAAGCTTGTTATTCTCCATCGCACAGAATTCCAAGCTGGTACCAATATCTGCCACATAAATCATCAGGTATTCACATTCCTCCTCTCTTGTTGTAGTGTCTTTCTAGAGTGTTGTTTTTGATGGCATATTCTAAGAAACCGTGACTTAGACATTGGCAAGAAAGAAAGAGGAAGGGAAGGGTGCAAACCTATCACCCTTGCATATAACCTACACGATAGGGCGCAGTCATAGGGCTGCACCTGCCTGCAAGAGAAGCAGGAAAATGTCACGTTTTTCCTGAGGGCCCCCATGCTCAGCTAAAATATAGCAAGATCATTAAAGGAAAGGTGGATGCCCTTGAGGACAATTAGTAGTCTCTGCCAGAGCCACCAACAAAGTCCTGTGAACCAAGTATTATGGGTTTCACCCTCAGCTATAACCTTTTATTCCCAAGCAACAGCTACCCATGCCCAGAGCTTGGGTTCCATCAGCTTCAAACTCATTTTTATTTCCTTGTATTTATCATGGATTGCAACAGAAATTCTTTATCTCTAATAAGATTTTTCAGTGATAAACAAAACAGCAAGAGCAAAACATCAAAATCATGGAACATTTTCTCTTAATATTTTCACAGCATGCATTCCTTGAATGAATTAATATTAAGAATATGAATAATTTAATGCAAGTATAAAGCAAAATATCTGCTAGCATGCATATATGATTAGAGTTTTTAAGTCCAACCAAATTGGGAATTTGTTGGTTCTCACAGTGGGAGGATGTGAGAAGGACGATGCTAGCTTCCAACACCAGCTGCCCAGAGTCCATAACTGGGGAACAAACTTGTGAGTAGTCACCAGACGTATTTTTTTATTTTTTTAAATTTCAAACAACACATATGACTATGTCTACCTGAAAAGAAAAAACGAGGGGATTTATCACACTGATATGGTGACTATTCAATGAAGAGAAGAGAAAGCTAAAGGACAGGATCTCAACAAAGTCAGAAATCAGGGCACAGTATCCCCAGGGCTCTATGGAAAGACCCTTCAGAACAACCCTGCCATAGTGAACCAGCCTTTATCATGTTCTGTCCTTATCACCATGCCCTGGATTTGAACTCCTGGCAGAAGACTCTCAGGGTTGGTGATATGGGATAAACTGTGTCTCCTCCCAAATTCCTAGGTAAAACTCTAACTCAGTATCTTAGAATGTAATGATGTTTGGAGATAAAGACTTCAAAGATTTTAATGAAAATAAATTTAAATTAAGGCAATGAAAATAAGTTAAATTAAAACAAGACCATTAGGGTGATCTCTAATGCAGTATAGTTGGTGTCCTTATAAGAAGAAGAAATTTGGACACAGGTGCACATAGAAGAGAAAGGCCATGTAAACATGAAGATGCCCATCCACTAAACAAGCAGAGAGATCTCAAAAGAAATCAGCCTTGACAACCCTAGCAAACTAACACTATCGGCTTACCACTGCATGTGATGTAGTAGAGGTGGTCTGCCAAAAGTAGGAGAAAAGGGAAAAAATGTCCAAAATAAAAAATATGATGCATATCTCCCAAAAGTTGATGGCTCTTCACTTGGAAGAAAGACTAAATTTATTTCATATTAATCAAGAAAACAAATAGTATCAAAAAAAATAGTATCACTGGAAGTTCTGAAAAAAATACATAATAGTCTGATAAAACAAACAGCTTCCCAATAACTAAAATGGAATTTACTGCCTTATAATGTAATATCAACTACTATAATCATTATAGCTGATACTTATTGAGTACTACTATATGAGGTACTCTTCTGCATTATGCTATTTAATATACCCAACAGCCTCATGAGCAAGTGACCATTATCCACACTTTTTAAATGATAAACTAAAATACCTAAGTGATTAAAAAAAATCACATTTTAAACTCAGGCCTACCTGAAGTTGGATCGAGAATTCTCATCCTTTGGGGAGTCTTTGTTTCAGCTGTTGATTTCTAGATGATTTGCACGTATCCTTTTAGTACTGATTAGTACCTTCTTGGGGAAAAGAGAAGATTCCTCAAGAGCAACTGTTAATGAAATGCCTTGGAAGGTGACAGGATTGTCCACCTATGTGCTACACTGCACAGGCCAGCTAGAAACTCTTGGGTAAAGGCAAAGGCTGGGTAGGCTCACAAGCTATTTAATTCAAATACATTTCCATGTGTGTTGGAGGAAAAGGCCCTCAAGTCAGGGGTTACATGTTTTATACTTTAAACCATGGAAGGTTCCGGACCATGGAAGTGACTGAGTGCTAAATTTTTTTGTAAGATGCCCACTTTTGAGGTCAGACTGAATGTTGAGATCTCCTGTAGAATGTAATCATTCCTCTTAAGATAGCATCTGCCAGCCCAGGCTGTGCGTTAGGACACCTGGCAAAGCAGTTAAATAGTATATAAGTCTGGGCCTCACTCCCAAAGTTGGTAATTCAGGTGGTCTGGGATGGGGCCTGCTCCTGCTTATTTTTAGACTGCTCTTCCGTTGCTTTTAATCTGCAACCAGGTTTGTGAAGAACTGCCTAAGAACTAAATTGTCTAACTGCACTTCAAACTAATAACAAAGCTCCATTTTTCAATAAGAAACCTACCTGGGCTATTTTTTAAATCCATAAACACATCAAACCCTGACTCTAACTTCTATCCTTCTAGGTCTGATAGTATTAATAAATCTGTTTCATCAAATAGTGTGAATATGAAATTTCTTCTCATTCCCTATCAACAATGCAGGAGATTCCTGATATAGTCATAAAAATTTATAGGACAATGTCTAAATCTTTTTGTTCTAGACTGTCACACAGATGGTCCCTGACTAATGATATGGCTGACAATTTCTCAACTTTATAATGGTGCAAGAGAGACACACATTTAGTACAAACCAAATTTTCAAATTTTACCATATTTCAAATTTTACATCTGATATTTCCCCAGGCTAGAGACATGTGCTATAAGACTCTCTCATGGTGCCAAACAGTGTCAGCAAGCAGCAGCTCTTAGCCAATCACGTGATCTCACAGGTAAACAACCTACATTCCACAGTGTACTGTGTTGCCAAGTGTGATGTTTTGTAGGTTAAATATATTAAATGAATTTTCTGTTTATGATATTTTCAACTTACAATGGATTTATCAGATTGTTAACCCCATCACAAGTTGAAAAAACACCTGTATTTTTTTAATGTTTATGAAGAGAAGATGCTTAGAAATGGGACTTTAGTTAATGTGCCCTTACTTATTACTATAATCTCACTGCATAACATGTAGACTCAAGCTCACCAGCATTTAATATTGTGTTCACTGTTTGCGCATCTGGAATGAGTTGAGGATTGGCTTACAGACTCTGCTGATCTTGGCTGGACTAATTTGTACAACTGAGAGTCAGTTAGCCATTGTCTGATCCAGGTAACAAGGCAGGACTGGAGTGACTTGGCTCTGCTCAGATTTTTCACACCCTCCAGCAAGCTAGCCTAAAGATATTCTCACAGTGATGTGCAGGTACCAGAGAGTAAGTCACATATATAGCCCCTTTTCAAGACCTTGGTTATGACAGGTCAGTTAGAACCTCATTTATCCAAAGCAAGTCACCTGGCCAAAGCCATTGTTAAGGGCTGGAAACTCACTCCATCCACTTGCAGTAAAAGGGCAAAAGATGTGAATACAGGGAGAGAGAGCTAGAGCCATTGTTGTAAACTGGTAACTGTTGGGAAGACAATATAGTCAGGTCCCAAACACAGTAGGGAGCTAAAGAAAGACATGATACAGTGAAATGTAATGTTGAAGGCAGAACCTTTAATGCTTTCAGCTTTGAATCAACTGAATGCCAGAATAGAAAGGAAGGAATTGTCTCCTATTTTCTACTGTCCCTCTACTACCTAAAATCTGACTGTTAAACCCTACATGTCATTAAAAAATAATGTATTCTGGGAAAATGGAAGAAAGAAAGAACATGTAACCATGAGTACATTTCAAACAAAGTAGTTTTGTATCATGAAAGATCAACAAAGTCATTAAAATTTTCAGGGAAATAAGTATGTGTTTGAGTCACTTATGAAATACATTCACTACATGTAACTAGTTATATTCTTAAATCTCTTAATGATTTGAAACAACTTTGAGATACTATTCTATTAAATTTCATATTATTTGTGTACTTGATTTTACATAACAAAATAGATGTCCCAGAGGTCAATGTTATTAAAATAAGGAGCATAACATCTTTCTAATGAAACTCTATCATAGTTCTTTTGGTCTTCTCAATATTGGCTACATGATCTTTGAGGTAGATTTCACTAAATCTAAATAAAAGTTATGTTTATATATTTTGTCATCCCAGATACAGGTTGGATCTTGATCTGAATAATCAGATATAACTTTTTTTAACTTTTCAAAAATTCTTTGAACAGACTGATAATTAGAGAGATAATCACATTATTTTGAAGTTTGGGAATACAGAAGATGAGTTTCTATGTTAATGTTAAAACTGCTTTTTTGTATCTGACTAACTACAGAAACAAAAGAAGAAATTATTATCAGCCTTCTTCACATGAAACACAGAAAAATAAAAATCTGTGGTAGAATTTTAAAATCTGGCATATTTAAGATAATGAGAAATTGTGAAATGTGCATGCCCCCTTTTGAATGTTTAACTACTATTTTTCCATATTAAAGAGGACTTTTTCATAAATGTCTCACATATATTTGCTTTTGGAACATCAATAGGCAAGAACATTTTTGTTCATTCAAGGAAACTTATAGGTCATCTAAGTTTTAATTTATAAAACTGGAAAATTCAAATACCTTAGAATAGTCCTTTACCCAAAATCTACAACAATTTAACTGTTACTATGATAATATTTAGTACTGATGTAGTTTACAAAGCATTTTGCATTCACTATATAAAATATTAATGAGTTAGAAATTTTACCAATTGTGTTTAAGTATGTAGTACAGTTTTTGTTTGTCGTTTTGAGACAGGATCTTACTATGTTACCATTGTACCCAGTACTGTATTTACAATTTTCATCATCACTTTTTTTTTAGATGAGTAAACCAAGGCTTAGCAAAATTAAATAGTTTATTAAAAAAAAAGTAAAGGCATATAGCAGATCTGCTATACCATTGTTGCCCTTTAATATCAAAGTATCCTGGCTGGAATTAAAGTGAAAACCACATTTTGCCACTACACTTCCATTAAAATTAGAATGTCTAAACTTAAAAAGACTGATCATACCTGGGTTAGTGAGGATTTGGAGGAAATGAAACTCATACCCTGCTGGTGGGATGGGATGTGGTATAGCACTTTGGAAAACTGGCCGTTTCTTTAAAAGTAAAATGTATACCTACCATATGACCCAGTCATTCCACTGCCAGATATATACCAAAGAGAAAAAAAAGTCTATGTCCATACAAAAACTTGTGCACAAATGTCCACAGAAACATTTTTGTAATAGCACCAACTTAGAAATGTAAAACATAAATGACTCTCAAATAGTGATGCTGCTTGAAAGAATCCAGACACAGAAGAGTACATGATTTGGGATTTCATTTATCCAAAACGCTAGAAAATGCAAACTAACCTTCAGTGATAAAGAACAAATGAGGTAGTGGGAAAGCAAAAATGGTCAGGGAGGATTACAAAAGGCCAATAGGAAACTTTGGGGATTGATGAATAGGTTTACAATCTTGATTTCAGGGATAGTTTCATCTGCATATATTTGTGAAAATTTATCACATTGTGAACTTTAAAATATTCAATGTATTATATCTTTCAATATGCATGTAATTCTTAATAAAATTGTTGAAAAAGTAAACCTTGCACGGCCTAAGTCAAGATTCTGAAAAATATACTTAGCTATACCCAAACTTGCTAGATCACACCGATCCAACAGGCTTCTTTCTATTTTTGATTTAAATAAACCCTACTAATCAGAAAGTATTCATATTTTTTTAAAAAGATGCCAAAGTCATTGCCACATATTTGTGCCTATTCAGGCAATTACAGTGATTTTTTATGCTCTTTCTAACCCATTAACTTCTTAAAAATAAGAAGTTAGTTGTATTTTTTATAGATTTGTTTTGTGTTAAGAAAAGCAAGGATTCCATCAGAAAGGAGCAGTTACCCCATGCTGGTAAGTGTGCAAGTTAGAACAATCTTTCTAATCTTTCTAGGACTCAGTTTGGCATAGAAATGTCAAGGGCCTTACAATCATCCTATTCTTTGATCAGGTAATTACATGTTTGCAGTTTAACCTAAGAAATTGATTTTGAAGCAAAAAAAAAAAAGTTTTGCAAAAATGCTTCTCTTAGCATTATTTATAATAACCAAAAATGGAAACAATTCAGTTTCCCAAAATAGGAAAGAGTTCTTAAATAAATCATGTTATAGTCTCTCAGTGGACTATTGTATAGCAATTAAATAAATAATTTGTAGTCATTTCTGGAGAATCACCTGAAGACTGTCCTGGAAAGAGTGTAAGCAAATTGGAAAATAGTTCTTCCCTTAAAACTAATGAAATAAGTAAAAATAGGTAAAAATGGAAGGCGGGGGGTTGGGTGGGTGGGTAGAGGATGAACCAGCAATCAGAGAGAAAGCTAACTTCTTATAAAAGTACTTGGAATGTGGTTACCAGGACACGAGAGAGATCAATAAGTCTCCCTAACCAACCCTGATCAGTGGAGGTGAGAAGGTGGGAGAGGGTGAGCAGAGGATACCCTCCCCGTTTCCAGTAACCAGGGACAGGGAAAACTGCTGTAGCTTGCCAATTTTCTTTCTTTGGACCAGAGGAAGACCAGGAGCTGACAGAAGAGTCAATTGTGAGACACTGAAAAATAGCTCAGCAATAAACAAACTTTACCAGAACAGAAAGTGAAGGAGAAACAAAGAGAAAACAAGACTGTTTGGGGAAGTAAGTAGGAGAATAGGGTAGAGAAGCCAAGAGGAATCTAAGAATCCTCCCATCCCCATCTAAGAATGTCTGGGTCCAAACCCTTGGGATTTTCCCCTCTTGAGATCTCTGAGATGTTGCAGCACTGTTCATTACAGCTAAAAAGAGTATGAACAACCTAAATGTCCATTAACCAACAAACTAAATGTCCATTAACCAATAAACCAAGTATGGTATCTCCACACAGTGGTATATTGTCTGATCATATAGTGATGCATTTTGTTCAAAGTGGCTCACACATGTGACAGTGCTGAAAAATCCCCATCACCTACTAGTTTTGTAGCCAACACAAGGTGGTAGTGCACTGCATTACCCACATATGTGGAGTAGTGCTGGTGTAGACAAACCTACTGTGCTGCTGTGTCACGAGCCAGCCATGGGCTGTGTGTGTGAGCTATGTGCATTTGAGCCTATGGGGAGCCTGGCCTGATGACTGCGTGATTGGGCTGTGTGACATATGTGTGCCTTTTCTCCTGCTCCACCTGTGATCCCACACAGCACCTGAGATGGATGTGGCTTTCCAAGATGTCAGTTAATCTGCTGACCACCAGACATCACCAAGAAAGACTCCACCCTTTGAAACCCAATCCCTTGCCTTATTTTGGATTCGGGGTGTGCTCTCTCTCTTCATCTTGCCTCCCTTGCTCCCCTTGCCTTTCAGCATGAGAGCTGACACCAGAGGTTTCCAAGCTGTCCCTGACCCCTGAAAAAGGTATTTCCGTGTTTGTGTGGTTTTTAGTTTCCAGCCCGACCAGCTGGTGACACAGCTGACCATACAAGAGCATAGCACCTACGGTCAAGTACTGTACATCCTACATGATAACAACAACTGTGTCCCTGGTTTATGCATTAACTCCATAATGGGTAAAGTTTCTTTTCAGGAATGATGAAAATGTTTTAAAATTAGTTGGTATTGATGTTTACTTGACTACAAATATACTAAAAATGTTGAATTGTATGCTTTAAGAGAATGAATTGTATAGTGTGTTAATCATATCTCAATAAACTATCAGTCACAAATAACGATATATTCAATCTTCCAGGGAATGCTGTTCTTCTCAACTCCCAAAGATAAATCTATTATTTATTTTTTAAGTTGACTAATAAAAATTATATGTGTTTATCATGTGTAACATGTTGCTTCAAAATATGTATTAATTTTGAAATGACTAATCTGAGCTAATGAACATGCACATTTCTTTGTATATCATTTTATGTATATGTGTGTAGTGAGAATACTTAATTTAATTTTTCAGCTATTTTCAAAAATTCAATGGTAAATAGATTTCCCATTTACCAACAGGTAAATTATTCTGAAGCAAGCTAATGATAGCAATCTCATTGTTTATGACAAATTTGGATACCAATACAGTAATGTTAGTATGTTTCAGAAGGCTGGAAATATTTTCTCACTTTGAAAAGGTCCCAGACATTCCCATTTCTGCCTCAGAAAGTTGTGGTTGAATGAGACACCTGGAATTATGGCAGCAATTTTGAGATCCTGAGAAAAGGAAGAAACTCCTAACGGAATTGGAGAGTGAAAAGATGAAGGCATCCAGACTACTAATACATTTATAAGGTACTGGGTTACCCAGGAGTTCCTGAAATTCTGAAGTTCTTTAGGAAGTTTAAAAAAATGACTTTAATATTTAAGTCCATTTTAGTTGGGCTTTGCATAATGTGCAGGTGAGAGACCCTAAGTAATACAAAAGAAAACTCTTGTATTAGGCAACTCTGGCTTCCATAACAAAATCATATGATGGGTGGTTTAAAGAGCAGAAATTTGTTTCTGGAGCCTGCAAGTTCAAGATCAGTTTGGTTCTGCTAAGGGCTCTCTTCTTGGCACTTCTTCTGTGTCCTCATTTGGAGGCGGGAGAGGGAGAGGAAGCACACCTGTAATCCCAGCTACTTGGAAGATAAGGCAAGAGGGTCACAAGTTCAAGGGAAGCTTCAGCAATTTATCGAGACCCTGTCTCAAAATGGAAGATTAAATAAGGGTCAGGGATGTAGCTCAGTGGTAAAGCACCCAGGTTCAAACTCAAGTACCACCAAAACAACCAAATACCAAAAAAAACTGGAAATAAAGTGTAAAGCATTTGTTTGGTTTTGGAATTTTGGAAAATTTGCTTGTTATCTATTTTTGATGTAATTATAAACAGGTAAACGTTTTTGCAGGATAATTAGCCTCTACTAAAATTTTAAATATGCAAAATTTAATCAATACCACTTCCAGGAATCTTTCCTGCAGAAAATTTTTGAATTTTATATATATAAATTTATTTATTTTACCATTATTTTAGTAGGAATTTAATTGGAAATAATATAAATGCCCACTTGATAGAAAAATGGTTAAATAAATTCTGGTACATACATACTGTTAAATACTATGTAATTATTTAGAAGAATGAAGTTTATTTTATATACTGACAAGGAAAAAATTCTCAACGGATAGGGGAGAAAAATTTGCTCAAAATCCATTTGTGAATGCACCTGTCATACAGTCTGAAAAAATAGGAAAATACACACTAATGCTATCCAGGAGATTGGGCATATTGTATTTACCTCTGTATCATTTGAAAAATTTCAAATCAGAAAGTTTTATTTCATAATAAAATAAATTTTCTAGAATACTTGGTAAGAAATAATTTTTCAAATTTTAAAATAAAAAGAATCTAATATATGTATATGTATCCAAAAGGAGATACTAAATTAATGTATGTATACAGTGGTCTTCCTAAGATGGAATCATATCTAATTTTAGGGTTAATTTCAGTTTTATGAACTAGTAATATGTCACATTTTGTCATGTATATAATCATTTCACAATTTAGAGAAAACAAAAAAATCCAATTTAATAAAAAGGTAGACACACTTGAAACATTTGAGAGTATTTTGACATTTCATTAAAACCTCAAATATTTTATAACATTGGCAAAATAAAAGCTCATAACCATTTTGCTTGATTCAGTTTGTTTCGAACATCTTATAACCTCATCGTGGTTTTAAAAGCAATCGACCGCAAAAACTACATTAGGAATAATATGTTTGATACCCCCACCCCTTCCAAAAATTGCAGCTCTTCTCCTTTTCTCTGCCTTGATCCCAGTAAGGCGGAGAATTCGATTCACACTCCAACACAAGGAGGTGGGAGGGATATAGAACAGGAAAAAAGGAAAGTGAAATGGCCTCAGCCCAACCATGGCCAGAGGAATGAATCAGTCAATAACAAGAATATCCATGAGCCAATATGAGTGTCAATTTTAATGAAAAATCTGGGTGGTTTTTTTTTTTATGCCAATTTGATCTGTCAGAAATGCTATTTTCATCTCAATCTTCCAGAACAAAACTTGCCTTGCTAAACAGCTGTTCTGTCTGACCAAGAAGCCTGGATATAGGCACATGCAGAGAGAACCTCAAAATCACAGAGTGACCTTCCAAGGGGTCTGGGTCTGAGCCTACAAGGACTCCTTAGCAGCCTGAACAGTCTTGCTTTCTTTCCTGAAAGAGACCCTTGTCCATGGGGAAACTGTCCTTTCCTGATGCCAGGCCTCCTTCTAGAACAGTCCTGTTCCAGTGTGAGATGAAAGGGTGAGTACTTTGACCCAAGTGATGGTCAGTCAATGAATGTAGATATCTTTTGAGATATTTTAGAAATCAAGAGGGTTTTCGAAAGGGAAACTTGGTTTAGGTGGCCCAAGAAGAAGATTTAGCTTCTTTTCTTATTAGCTCCTCCCACCCCACCCCCACCACACTTTTTTTTTTCTTTATACCACATCATTCTTGGAGGAAGTCATGCTCATAAAAAACACATTCTCATTATTGACTGGCTTCTGTGAAAGCCACGGGCGTAGCTACCTCAGCCCCATCTAGACAGCTGGGCTGCTGAGGGTTTGCAGTGGTTGGGGTCTATCCTCACCAGGAGAAGGCAATGATTTAGGGAGTGGAAAGGTCTCACCCTGCACAGACTGACGACAGGATTCCGAATGGCACGTCTTACGGATGGTTTGTGAAAACTATCCCAGAGAGCTTATGAGTTTCTTCCAGTTTTAAAGGGCCTGTTAACACTGAGCCACATGAAAAAAGAACACTCTGGAGGGTTTTCCCCGCCCCTCCGTGATGTGATTAACATCTGAAACCACTCAAATTATTCTCCAATGAGGAAAACTTAAACAAGAAAAAGCTCTCTTGAACATTAAAAGAATCTACTTGTTTTGTAATCTGTACTTTTCATTTCCAAAAGTCATTTCATTCCAGGTCTAATTCTGCAGATACTCCACTGCTACTTTTTTTTTTTTTTTTTTTTTCTGGCTGCTTACTTTGATGTTAGCATCAATCTTATTGGTGGACGGTCCCAAGTTTTTGAAGTATTTTGAAAGCAGTTGCTGCTAATAGTGGAGACACATGAGTTTGTATGTCAGTTCTTTGATGGGAAAAAAATCTGATGGGATTTGGACACTGACAGTTTTGCTTATAGTTCTTATGCCAGGTTTTATCATCTAAATTTGGCACCTTCTCTTCTTTTTTATTCTCTCTTTCTTAAAAAATTTTTTCCTTTAATCTTTGTGTGCTCTTATATCCAATTTAAATTTAATTGTCATCTAAACAAAAGGAAAGCTACTTAAAGTTTTAAAAAGTTTAGAAGGCAAATAGAATGCTGAAGGCAGCAGGCTGAGTCAGACACTGACTTGAAGATGCCACCATATTTTCTAAGTGGCCTCACTTTCTTCATCCCCAAATGGGGTTCATCAGAACTAGATAAAGCAGAATTCCTAATCCTAATTAATACATGGGTACATTTAAAAAGAAATACAACCCTAGGGTTGACTCAAAATGCTTCCTAATGTAATGTTGCTGAGTACACATAAACAAAAACACAGGTATGAATTCTTCACGCATGTAATTCTGCTACCAGCTGTATCAGTCAACTACTATGAAAATAACGCTGCACAACTAACTTCAGAAATCCTGGTTAACTGCAAATGCAGACAGTTGTGTTTCATATGCACACGACTATGTAGCTGATCTCAGCTGGGCTAGGTGAAGATTAGCACAAGGTTGCAAGTAGATTTGATTCTGCCTCCTGTGTTTTCATTCTATGATCAGAGGCTACACAAGGCATAATAGGTTTTCTTTTGTTTTGTTTTAAAGATACATCACAGGACTGCAGAGGCCAAATAAAATCAAGAATAGACATTTAAAGCCTCTTCCTGTGTGATGTTTGCTAATATTCCAGCCCAACACAGAATCAATGGGGCAAAGAAGTCTTACCACTTATGTACTACTAAGAGTATGGTCTGTAGATCCCCCAGCTGAGACCATTGATCTGAGGGTTATTGGGGGTTTTAAATGACATGATATTGTTTAAAGAGCTTAACACATGACTTGAGTAAGTGCTCAAGTAAGTGCTCAATTTGCTGACTCTGGTGAAAGTACTATAAAGTCCCAGAGCAAAGGGACTTCAGAGGTATAAATCTCTAACAGGGAGGAAAGGAAGTGTTGGCAACACTCGTTCAGTCCACCAGTCTCCTTTAGATTATTCATCATTCATTACTGGTTTCTGCATATGATTTATCTACCCACCCACCCCTGCCCCCTGTGCTCTTCAAGGCACACCAAAAGCCTCATACAATCTTGGCTTGAGGCTCAGAGTTCAGGATCCTGTGGTCTGTACTAGGGACAGATGTGGCTCTTCTTGATGCAAATATTTATAAACTAAAAAGACAAGGAACACGTTGCCCTGTGCCCCCAACATATAATGGTGAAATGGAGTTGAGGAAACACTCTTATCCAAAAAGAAGACTGCAGGCATATGGTGATCCCTGGGCCATAGAAATTATGAATCCTACTATGAAAGTATTGTCCAGTTTCTCTGCTGGGGTAGAGAATATTCCTTTATTAGGCCCAGGCCTAGCTGCCTGGGAATAGCACCCAAGGCCATTTCTCTCCATGGCCCAGCTTTGTCCAGGACGTGAACTTCCTTTTCCATCATCATTCCTAACCATCTCTGAGGAGGGTGCTAGAGAGCACTGGAGCAGCTCTCTCACCTGCTTCCTACCTGTTAGGAGGTTGGAGTCGAGAGATGGTTTACATTTCGATGTCTAGCTTGGCAGCAGTTTTGCAAAAGCAATTAATTCTCTGATTCTTGTTAGGTTTCAATACAGTTAATCATAGACAATTCCATGTGCCAATAGTCACACTTGTAAATCTTGGTGAAGTACATCTCTTTCTCTCTACACTTAATAAAAAGTACTTGGGGTACCTCAGCCATTGGTGAGACCACTTAGCCACTTTGTAAAAGTCATTTTGTGCAGGTAAAATACCTACTGTTAGCTTTGTCCTAATGAGATTGTGCCTGGATTTGTGCCATTTTCCTGAGGCTATGTTATTAGGTCTTTCAAGGGCAAGGTTTAAATTTATCTCTTACTGATTAGAAATGAAAAGCAGATTTATTTATCAATTCTAAAGCTTCTGGAATTTCCAGGCTCTCTTCATTCCCCACCAATTTTGCCTGCAAACTGGCCAGTTCTTTTCTAAGCCTATCTCTTGACATACTTTTTTAAATACCTGTTCACATTATCAACACCTGGATTCAGAACCTCCTTGAGCACTGCCACCAGTACATTAGATATGCTTTGATTTCTATGTAATTGAAAGTGACAGTTCTGCTGAATATTTCCCTGCCACCTATTACAGGTACCCCCCCTCCCCCGTGCAATCTCCTATAACATTCTATCTTCTCTAATGAGAGGTACGGCAAAGTCACAGGCAAAGTGCTTTGCTGCAGAATTCTATAATAGAGAGGGAGTGGAAATAGGGAAGAATAATCTACACACCGATATACGTCAAAGAAAATTTATAAAAATACTTTTATGAAAGCGAAGAAATCAAAGAAACAGTATCAACTTGATGTGATGACACTGTCTTGCTTATATCAAATCATAGCTCAAAATATGAAGGTGACAGTGCTGTAATATATGTTCTTTCGAATGTGACTTCATTACTATAGGGCAGGTGATGCTTCATATTTTTTAGTCCTGTTTTGAATTGCAATTCTGGAAAAGCCACCATTCATTCCACACATTGCATGGTATTTTGGCCTCTACTTCATATATATATGCTTCACTGACATACCAATGTCTTTTTCTCATGGGCCCATCTCAACTAAAGCAACACAAGAGCTATTGTGAATAAGTCTCTGGTTATAAGTGGTCAATTATAAAATAATCTTCCTGATGATCCAGTGCTCCTGTTAACCCCTTTAATAATATTCTTGACATGAAACACAAGCATTTTAAAATCTTACCACTTATGTACTACTAAGAGTATAGGCTATAGATCCCCCAGCTGAGACCATTGATCTGAGGGTTATTGGGGGTTTTAAATGACATGATATTGTTTAAAGAGCTTAACACAAGACTTGAGTAAGTGCTCAATAATTTTTAGTTTCCTTCCCTTCCCTTTTCACTTTATAGATTAGAGTTTGGTAGTCCACTGTGAGCATTAATTTGTTCAGCTCTGCCTTCAGGTGGAACATCTGTCTAAATCCAGCTTTGTGAGTATTTTTAAACTGAGAGATTTTCCATCTGTTTTGGAGTTATGGCAGCCCACATTATCCTCACTTGAGCTCTTAATGATATATGTGTGATGGAAACAGGACGTTTTAATATGTAAGTATTCATAGCCTCCCTCATTCCTGTCTGTGCAGACTCTACTCCTCCCCCACCATCTTAAGAATTTTTTCTTTGCCAGTCTCATTCTTGGTATTTTTGTAATACGAAATCAGGAGACAGGGAGAGCAACTGGGCCAGAAGTGCAAGAAGAAAAGGGAAAGGATTTTAGCTTTCTGGGTCAGCCCTGGGTTCTCTCTCATGGAGAATCCAGGTAATGAGCAAAGCAGAAATGAAGCTATAAAAAGAAGCCCAATTCTAAATTAATATAAATAAGAAAGAGCTTGAGGTGGGGGCAGGAGGAAGAAGCAGAAAAGCCATGCTAGACTGAGGTCAGGAGAATTTCAGAGGTTTGGAAAGACTTTAGAACAAACATGGAGTTTGAAAGAAGTATGGAAAGGAGACCATGTTTTTAAAAGTAAGATTGTGGGATTTTACCATAGATCCTCTGTAACATTTCTTGAGAAGGGCACATAAGATATTAGAATTCCTCATCATTTACTTTTAGTTACTGGAGTATATATTTCTTCAAATGGGACATAATGCTTAAATTGATCTATGTTGATTCTTTCCTTGCACACACGTGTACGTGCATACACACACACACACACACACACACTTTGTATTTGGAATACATACAGTTCTTCCTAACTAAACAATCATCATTGAAGTTACATATTGATTACTCATTAAAACTCAATGAAATCACTAGTTTATTTATTTTCTGAAGCATCTTCTGTGTATTTAATAAGATTTTCATTTGAGTATACATATTCTGTCAAGAATAGAAAGTTACTGGGTTAGGGATGTAATTCAAAAGAAGACCACTTGTTTAGCAAAGCCCTGGGTTTGGTCAACAGAAGCAACAACAACAAAAAGAATAGAAAGTGACTAATAATGATATCAACTTTGTTTTGCTTTTTTCTTAATACATTATACAACTCTTAGGCAAACTGCTTTATACAAATGAAGAGTTACATAGTGTTGAACATAGCTAATTGATCTTTAGCCATTTCCCTTAAGTAATCCCTCAGCTAGAAGCTAAATTTCTAAGCCTCCCTCATATTAGTTGTCCACTGGATTAAGTTGGCGCCAGTGGAAAGTGAGCAGAGGTAAATGTCCAAGTTCTGATTCAGTAACTTAGAAGAAAATTGTTTGCAGTCTAGATTTTCTCAGTTTTTTTTTTCCTAGAGGCTGAATTGTAAATGAGGATCTGAGCTCATTTCAACCCCTTGAATGAGAACACCACCATAGCAGCAAAACACACAAGGAGCCCAAGTCCCTACATGATCTTTGACCCACTCACTGTTAGTCAACTTTCTGTAACAAACACCTGAGATAATCAACTAATGCAGAGAAAAGGTTTATGTTGGCTCCCATTTGTGGAGGCTTCAGCCCATGATCAATTGGCCCTGTAACTATTATTGAGCCTGTAGCAAAGCTGCATATAATGATAGGAGTGAGTGGTGGAACAGCAGTGTTCCTCTTGGCCAGGAAGCAAAATAGGGAGATGGGGGTTGTGGTGGGGAGTGCTAGGATCTCCTTCCAGGACACAGGCCTGCTGAACCAAAGGCTTCTCCCACTTGGACCCACCTCTTAAAGGTTCCACAACCTCCCAATACCACCACCCTGGACACCAAGTCTTCAACACAGGGGGACATTTAAGATCCAAACTATAGCACCCTCCAAATATGGGCAACCACTTCCCAAAAGACTGAGAGGGAAGTACATTTCTATTGCATTGAATAAGTGACATATGAAGGAATCTGTTCTTGCGGTTTAGCCTGTATCATAATCCATACACTTAGAAAATCTTGCTTTCAATTTAGGGAGTGATTGACTAATGAGTAATATAACCTCAACATTCTATTTTTTGTAGTATGCAAACAGTGTGTTGTAGTAAAAAATTCAATTGTGGATCACCATTATATCTGAGAAGTACTGCTCCCTGGTATGAAAATACATCTCTTCCTGTACAATTAAATTGTGATTGATTAAAATAAAGTTCAGATGTTCACAACTAGAGAAAACAATTGTAATGAACCAGCTGATAGCTGCACGTGAATATCCGATGTTTAGTCCAGCATATACAGAGCATGGATGCTGAATTTCCCATCATAAAAAAAAGAAAAAAAGTTGAATAAAATGAAAATTAATAACTCCCAGACTCATCAGAGAACCGAGATCACATGGCAAACAGCTGCCACAAAATTGGAGCAACACACAGGTGGATACAGAAAATCCCAACATCTCAAGAAAGAAAGTGAAGAGCAGAGACCTCCATGAGAACCAGTTCAGGGTAGAAAAGCCTAAGTTATAATTGATGAATTGCTAGAGGCTTAGTGTGGACAAGTTTAAGAATTTAAAACTTGATGGGGTCCTGACTCCAGGGGGAATGGGGAACCCTTTCATGAGTTTTACCTCTGTGTTAGTCAACTTTTTGTCTCTGTGACTAAAAATACCTGACAAGAACAACTTAGAGGAGGAAAGATTTATTTTGGTTCACAGTTTCAGAGGACTCAGTTCATGGCTGGCCAGCTCCATTGCTCTGAGCGTGAGTGGAGACGAACATCATGGTGGAAGGGCCTGGCGGAGGAAAGCTACTTCCTCATGGCAGTGAGGAAGCAGAGGCGGAAGCACAGAGGGGTCAGGGAGAAGTTGACTCTTTCAGAGAACAGCCCCAGTGACCTTCCTCCAACTGGGTCTCATTTCCCAGTAGTCCATTCAGCTGATGGATAAATGTATTAATCCACTGGCAACGTCAGAGCCTTCATGACCTAACCATTGCCCCAAAGCCCCACCCCCACCCCCATCAACCATCCTTCACTGGGGACCATGAGTTCAATATGACTCTTTTGGAAGACATTTCAGATTCAAACCATAATGGAGTCCTGCTAGGTTCTCACAGTCACTATCAGAGAAAAGTACCTTTCTGTTTCCAGGAGTGAGGAAGGAAAGTAGCCATTCTGAGTTACTGCAGAGGGTTCTGTTCCTCTGGAAGAAGGTCCATCCTCAAGAAAAACCCAAGGAGCCTCCCTTATCTGTGCTGTTACTCCTCATGGTTTTAGTTACATGTGGTCTACTGCACTACAACCAAATGTAAAATTCCAGAAATAAAAAAGATCCGTGTTTTAAATAACTTCCATTGCAACGTATTGTTAAAATTGTTTCATTTTATCATTAGTTATTATTGTTAATTTCTTAATGTGCTTAATTTATAAATTAGAATTTATCATTGGTCTGTGAGTATAAGAAACAAAAAATGATATACATAGGGCTTGGTACTATCTGTGGATTCCAGAACCCGGTAGGGGTCTTAGAAGACACCCCTGTGGATAAGAGGGATGACTGTATGTTGTGAGAATTCTAACCTGAGGTTTTACTAGAGCCTGTCTGACCAGGAAGAAGGGAAATACCTCACTCCAGCCCCATCTAGTCTTCCTGTGTCACTAAAGGTGGGTGTGGAGGATGTTCTAAGAAACCCAGGGACACAGGATCACTAGAAGATGGAGACCTACTCAAAGGACGGGAAAGCGCCTCTCCCCGACTTCTACCCAGCTCATCAGTATGACTCCTGTATAAGGGAATACAACTGAAAGAAGCTGTCTTCTTCTTGGTCTGCATTTATGAATGAAACTCTAGGGAAACCTAAAAATTCTGAGTGCCTATTGTGGATCCTATTTGCTGAGGTCACAGCAGTGTTAGACAAAAAATGCTTCTGTTAAGAAGCTTATGTGCTAGTGTACACACACACACACACACACCCCACACACAAAAACGACATGGTTTCAATTATCAATAAGTGGTCTGAACAAAATAAGGTAAAACAAGACCTGGAATATGGTGGAGGAGAGGGCACAGCTATTTTAGGTAAGGTGGTCAAGAAAGATTTTCCTGAGGAAGTGACCTGGGCTCTGAGGCAGGTGTGGATTAGAAACTTGCTTTTCAGAAGCAGGTCCACATTCAGTCGGTTCATCTTTCACTCCTGGTCCTTGGAACTTGCATGAATGAGCATGGAGCTCAGAGAAGTTGACCGAAACACAAACCAACAACCAATGCATCAGAAAGATCAACCCCTTGATCTCTATGGAGAGAGAAAGGTCATCATATCCTGAATGAGCTTTGCCAAACATCTGGTGCCAAACTTTCCCCAAAACAGACCATCACTTTTTTTTTTTCTCAAAGAAATTCTCCAGAATTTTGTCACCTCTTTGTTGAGATTGCTTTTCACAGGATGACTGGTTCATTGTGCATTATGATAATGTATCTTATTAAATAAAATGTCTGTAATTGGTTAATACCTCATTTGATTTATTTGAACAATATGACTGTACTTCTAAATGCTAAACAGATATTTATATCTAGCTGATGGAATTTAGCATTTGTAATAGTTTTTATTTTAGAAGCTGTGTTTTTGTATTCAGCACCTTTAGTCCCTATTTTAACATTGTTTCTGTGGAAAAGACAGATTCAAATAATAACACTTTGAGTAATAGTGCTCTTTTTTTAAACATCAGAGATTTATTAGTTGCTCAAAACATTACATTGATCTTGAGATATCATATATCATACATTTGTTTCAAATGGGGTATGAATTCTTATCATTCCCACGTGTACAGATGGCAGGATCACATTGATTATACAGCCACGTTTATACATACTGCCATACTAGTGTTTGTTGTATTCTGCTGCCCTTCCTATCCCCTTCCTATCCCCCCTCCCCTCCCCTCCCCTCTCCTCCCTCTACCCCATCTACCATAACTCATTTCTCTCTCTCTTATTTTTTTCTCCCCTTCGCCTCACATCCTCTTATATGTATTTTTGTATAACAATGAGGGTCTCCTTCCATTTCTATGCAATTCCCCTTCTCTCTCCCATTCCCTTCCATCTTGTCCCTGTTTGATGGTAATCTTCTTCTCATGCTCTTCCTCCCTGCTCTGTTTTGAGTTGCCCCCCTTATATCAAAGAAGACATTCAGCATTTGTTTTTTAGGGATTGGCTGACTTCACTTAGCATAATCTGCTCTAATGCCATCCATTTCCCTGCAAATGCCATGATTTTGTTATTTTTTAGTGCTGAGTAATATTCCATTGTGTATGTATGCCGTATATGCCACATTTTTTTTTATCCATTCATCTATAGAAGGGCATCTAGGTTGGTTCCACAGTCTAGCTATTGTGAATTGTGCTGCTATGAACATTGATGACACCGTATCCCTGTAGTATGCTATTTTTAGGTCTTTTGGGAATAGTCCCAGAAGGGGAATAGCTGGGTCGAATGGTGGTTCCATTCCCAGCTTTCCGAGGAATCTCTATACTGATTTCCAAATTGGCTGCACCAGTTTGCAGTCCCATCAGCAATGTACAAGTGTACCCTTTTCCCCACATCCTTGCCAGCACTTGTTGTTGTTTGACTTCATAATGGCTGCCAATCTTACTGGAGTGAGATGGTATCTTAGGGTGGTTTTAATTTGCATTTCTCTGACTGCTAGAGATGGTGAGCATTTTTTCATGTACTTATTGATTGATTGTATGTCCTCCTCTGAGGAGTGTCTGTTCAGATCCTTGGCCCACTTGTTGATTGGGTTATTTGTTTTCTTGTTGTTTAATTTTTTGAGTTTTTTGTATACTCTGGATATTAGGGCTCTATCTGAAGTGTGAGGGGTAAAAATTTGTTCCCAGAATGTAGGCTCCCTATTTACCTCTCTTATTGTTTCTCTTGCTGAGAAAAAACTTTTTAGTTTGAGTAAGTCCCATTTGTTGATTCTTAATTTTAACTCTTGTCCTATTGAGGAATTTGGAGCCCGACCCCACGAGATGAAGATTAGGGCCAACTTTTTCTTCTATTAAGACGCAGAGTCTCTGTTTTGATTCCTAGCTCCTTAATCCATTTTGAGTTAACTTTTGTGCATGGTGAGAGGCAGGGATTCAATTTCATTTTGTTGCATATGGCTTTCTAGTTCTCCCAGCACCATTTGTTGAAGATACTATCCTTTCTCCATTGCATGCTTTTATCACCTTTGTCTAATATAAGGTAGTCGTAATTTTGTGGATTGGTTTCTGTGTCCTCTATTCTGTACCATTGGTCTACCTGCCTGTTTTGGTACCAGTACCATGCTGTTTTTGTTACTATTGATCTGTAGTATAGTTTAAAATCTGGTATCGCTATACCGCCTGATTCACTCTTCCTGCTTAGGATTGCTTTTGCTGTTCTGGGTCTCCTATTTTTCCAGATGAATTTCATGATTGCTTTTTCTATTTCTGTGAAAAATACCGTTGGGATTTTGATTGGCATTGCATTAAACCTATAGAGTACTAATAGTGCTCTTTGCAGAAAAAAAATAGACTCGATTCTGTATATGATAATTTAAAGTCTGAAAACAATGATTTTCATATTCTTTCCAAGCTTAGTGGAGGTTCTATATGTAAAATTATAAATTCAGGGCTATTCTTAGTGGAGTTTGATGAGAGATTAGCATCTGCTTTCTCCACCCCCAGTGACAGAATGGATATTTATCATTCCTGGATTTATGTGTAATTGTAACATTCATTTCTTATAGTTTTCTACATTAAAAAACAAGAGGTACTTTTAAAAGTCTGGCTTGCCAAATAGTACTCCCCAGAAACAATTGTCTGGGGTTGCCTTAGGAGGTGGGAAGTAATCAGAGAGAAAGAGAAGCCCAGAAAGGCTGAGGTTGGAGTAATGGAAACTGGTGATCAAGGCAGGACCCCCAAGCTCACCTTGGTTGAGAGAGAGAGACTATGTTCTAATAACAACCTCAGTGGATATCCTGCAAGCACTGGTGCAGATCCAACGAACCTCTCTTTCATCTGATAAACCTGGGGTCCAGCTGCCAACATTATGTGGTTCTGCTTAAAGTCTCCATCCAAGGCTGTTGCAATAGGGAAGGGAGAAATAGAAGGTTCACAGAGGACTTTAGGGCCAGGTTACAAGTGACCGGTCCATTGGTTAAAATGCAGTCAACATGGTCTTCACCTAATTTCAAGGCAGTCTGGGAAACCTAAAGAAGCACCTGGAACATTCTGAGTACAAAGTAGTTCTGCTACCAGGCTGGATCCCTGCTTCAAGGGAGCAGCTATGTTGCATGTACTTGTATATAATACTTCCAAGGGATATTTTATTTGAAGAAAGAGTTTTATGGTTTTTAAAAAAAAGTACATGAAGGCACAGATTCAATGACAAATATAACTATTTCAAATTTCAAATTGACCAATTTGGGTTTCCTTTTGAGAATGTGAAACTTTAATGTTTTCCTGGTTTGACTGACAAGCTGAGGGCGATTTTTGATAAAAGTGACATGCTGGCTTGTCAAGAAAAGAGATGTCATCGCATATTCAGACATTGAGTTTCTATGTGGCACTGTGGTTGCCCATCATTCATTACACCCTCTCTCTAGCCTTCCTTATTGAACTACAGAGACTGGGAAACTCAGATCTATATTTGTCAAAGTCCCTTGCACCTTGGATTCTGAATATGATTTAGATTTGACAAATTGGAAATACTCAGTGACATTTGAAAGTAAAGTAGAGGCCTCGTGTGTTAGTTTTCTATCACTGTGACAAAACACTTGAGCCAAATAACTTGAAAGGAGGAAAGATTTATCTTGGTTCATAGTTTTTTGAGGATTCAGTCCATATTAACTTGACCTCTTTGCTTTTGAGCCTATGATGAGACAGCGCATCATGGCAGGGTACAGTTTGGATAGGGGGCCTGTTTATCTTATGCAGGCCAGGAAGCCAAAATAGAGAGCAAGAGACTGGGTTCCCAACATCGCCTTCAAGAGCACACCCCTAGTGATGTCACTTCCTTCTACTAGGCCCCACCTCCTAAGGGGTCCACAAGGTCCCAGTAGTGTCAGAGACAGATAACTAAACCTTTAGCATTTGAGACTTTGCGGGGCATTTAAGTCCAAACCCTAACAATCTTGTCTCTGCAGTTTCTCTTTTCTATGGGCAGGCCTCTTCCTGGAGACATTTCAAGTTTTTGTTGTGTTAACATTAGCTGATGTTCCAGGGGCCACACACAAGTTCCATGGGTGTCAGAGGTCTCAAGTGGACCACTGATGCTGCTCATGTGAAATGTAGTTCTGGAGCCAGCAACAACGGTGGGTTTTTGATCATGGCACTTCCTGACTATGGTGCAATGGGGTGATGTTCTGGAGCAAGTACCAGAAAAAAGACAGAAGCTCTTTAGGTGTTTCTTTTCTGAAAATTGACACAGTGTTTACTTATTTAACACCTTCCTGGTCCCCACTCTTAGGCTCATAATGATTTTGTGCATCATTTAATGTTCTGTAATAAAGCCTTTTCTGATCAAACTAGCTAGAGTGGATTCTGTTTGCATCAAGTAAGCCTTGACTGATCATGAACCAAACATGGGATAATTATTACTTTTATCTTGATAAAAATAAAGACAAATAAAACAATATGTGGGAACATCTTGGAAACTTACTCAAGTGGTCTCCCTAACATCCTGGGTTAGGGTAAGTGCGACTCTTAGGCAAGACCCTGTTTCTTAGCATTTTATGGAAGCCGATGGATTTTATAAATGAGTTGAACTTGGCTTATGATGAGAGAGGAAGGAAATATAGCTGAAATCTGTCCCTCCTTTTCTTTCATAGCAAGGATCAGCAAATATTTCCTGTAAAGTGCCAGACAGAAAATATTTTAGGCTTTAAGAGTTATATGATCTCTTTTGCTACAATTTAGCCCTACAGTTATGTTAGGGTATGGTAATTGAATGAGTAGGTGTGGCCATGTCTTAACAAAACTTTATTTATAAAAATAGGCAATGAGCCAAATTTGACTTGCAGATCATAGCTTGCTGACTCTTTTTCTGTAGTAATAGTATTCTCAATTTTTGTATGGGCACATGGCCACTGGGAATAAAGAGTCCATTTCCCAATCTCCCTTGCAGCTAGGTGAGGCCATGTGATTAAACGTGATATATGGAATGCAAACAGGGAAGGCTATTAAAGAAATTGTGAGGAAAAGAGGAACATGCGTTTCCACCCCCTGTTTTCCCTTTCTGAAACCTGGTTGGAATGTGGGCTTAATGGCTGAAACTTCAGATGCAATTTTAGATCAGTAAGTTATTTCAGGAGTTAAAGTGAAGTATTGAAGATTGAATACTACAGAGGCTGATTAATTCCTTGACATCTGGGAATATCAAGTAGACTTTTTGAATATGTGACAGAAATAAACTACTATTTTGCTTGAGCTATCAATAAAAAACAATGAATTGAAGTATTCACCACACAAAATAAAGCTGACTCAAAAGATGTAAATGTCAACTTTACATACAAAATATAAAAATTTTTCTATTCATGGTATTTGCAACACCAAATTTCCATATTTAAAACTTATCTGCAGAAAGTTATTTGGTATTTTCATGATAAGAAATAGAAAAAAATTTCATTTAAAAGGCTTAATAAAAGAAGCCTAGATCTAGGTATAAAGTATAGGCTTAAAATTCACTACTAAAACACACAACTAATTAACTAACTCACTAACTAACTAAATAAATAAATGGAAGAAGTGGCAATAAAAACCACATACACAAAACAACAACAACAACAACAACAACAACAAAAAACAATTATGCAATAAACTTCTCTGTGTGGAGTGTTAAAATTTTTATCACTATTCCAGTCACTGGGCCACAGAAATAGCTTTTTAAATTAATTTTACAAATATTTTCCTATAACAAATAATACCAGAAAGTTATTTTTTCTTTTCCATATACATGCCCCCATCCCTCCTTATAATGAGAGATCTTATTGAGTACCATTCATTCCTTTAGGTTAAGAAGAGAAAGTCTAAATTAAGTTGGAGCTGAGGGCTGGGGATGTGGCTCAAGCAGTAGCGCGCTCGCCTGGCATGCGTGCGGCCCGGATTCGATCCTCAGCACCACATAGAAACAAAGATGTTGTGTCCGCCGAGAACTAAAATAAAATAAATATTAAAATCTCTCTCTCTCTCTCTCTCTATCTATCTATTTATCTTTAAAAAATAAAAAAGTTGGAGCTGAGTTCTTACATTCTCGCCAAAGTGTGGTCCTTGGACCATCAGGACCTCTTAGGAACTTGCTGAGAATGCAGACTATTGGACCACACAGTAACTGATTTTACTAAGATCCCTTGGGTTAACTGCATGAAGCTTGAGAGTAATGCTTCTCTGTTCTTCCCTTGACATCAAGAAGTTATACCCTTTAACTTCTCTGAGTTTTTTCAATCTCAAAAATACTGAACACTAAATAAAGTACTCCTGTAATCTGAAACTTCCCACCATCACCAAACCAGAAGGAGGACTAAAATTAAAATATATGTCTCAAAAGCATCACCTTATTTCTGTTTTATGGGTTCAAAGTACTTCTTTTGACTAGGAAGCATCTGAAATTGAAGTATTCACGACACAAAATAAAGCTACTGGGATTTGACTCATCTCAGGTTATTAGAATAAAGAATGAGATTTGGTAATAAATTCTAGCAATAAAATGCCATACTTGTAGACCCTCTTAGGGATGAGCTCCTATCGAGTCTATTAAACTCTGATAAATAAAAAAGTCTTACTCTTTGAGACACCAATTTTATTGGGTGTCTCCAACAAGTTATTATTTAATATTAGCTTTGCTTCATATATGTAAGTGTCATGAGTGCTATAATTTAAAGAATATGAAAACTTATATTACAAAGTGTAAATAGTTTTATCCTAAAGAAATATCTCTTTTTTCAGTCCTTCTTAATACAAACACTCAACTCCATGCTTCAGAGATTTAGAGGAGAGTCACCCATATAATGGCAAGTATGAAAATACAAACTTCAAGTCAAAAGCTTCTAGAATTAAAAGAAAAGAAATTGTAAAACTAATCTCCAGCCTTTGTCAAGGAATGCTTCTCAGCTTTTTATAATTTCTAGCATCAACCAGAAAAAAAATGTATCATATAAAGATAACCATTTTATGTAAGACATAAAATTAATGAAATATCCCCTTCTTCAATGTTATTTAAAATATGTGAGGTAGAAATTCATCATGGTTTAATTGAGGTCTTGATCAGATGTGTATATATATATATAAATACATATATATTTATATATATGTATATATGTGTGTGTGTGTGTGTGTGTGTGTGTGTGTGTGTACACATATATAAAATTAGTGAAGATAACCCAAGCACAAGCACAATTTTCCTTGCTATAGTTTAAATCTTAAGTGTTCCCATGTGTTAAAGGCTTGGTCTCTACTGTGGTGGCTATTTGGAGGTGGCAGAATCTTTAAGAAGTGGAGCCTAAGGGCTGGGGATATAGCTCAGTTGGTAGAGTGCTTGCTTTGCATGCACAAGGCCCTGAATTCAATTCCCAGCACCAAAAAAAAAAAAAAAAAAAAGAAGCCTAGTGGCATGTCTTGGGTCTTTGGAGGAACTCCTGTGAAGAGGATAGTGTGATCTGTCCCCTTCCTCACACACCCTCTCCTTTTGCTCCCAGACATGAGGTTAGCAGTTTTGCTCTGCTACATGCACCTGGCCATTGCCATCCAGCACCCTACCAAGGGCATTCCAAAAGGAATGGGTGTGCATAATCGTGGACTGAAAACCAAAACCATGGTCCAAAATATACCATTTTTTAAAATAAGTTAATCATCACAGGCATTTATTATAGTAACAGCAAGCTGATGAACACATTCGTTAGTCTATTTCATTTTCTAACTCTAGTTAAAATCTCCAGAAAATCAACAACCATATAACCTCTTTGAAAGAAAAAAGAGGTATCAATATTCTTGGGTCCTTTTATACTAGAAATTTTGAAGTATTTTAATGCATTTCAATTAACTTCTTGGAATTTATATTAATATATAAATAAAAATTATTTTTCTGTCAGTTTGATCTATCAGTTAGATTATAAGCTAAAGGTCTATTTACATGTCTACATCAGGAAAATTGATCAGAGACCTATTGCTTGAATTGCATGCTGTTCTTATCTGGCAGTTTTTGGGCAACCAACCATTACATCTTGCCCAGTACTAAAGGGTTTCCTGGGACACATGACTTTCAGTGCTAAAATGGAGAGAGCTGGACACCTACATTTCAGTGCCTGTGTATCTCTTTGTATGTGTGTGCCCATGTATCTACCCTTGTACATGTGTGTATGAGCACATTCATCAGTATCATTTTCTTCTGGTTTAACTTCCTTTCAGTGGACAGAATAATGAGCAAATAAATATAAAGCTTTTTCAGTTTATAGCCTGCATATTGAACTGTGCAAAGAAGCCAGTAATGAACTATTTATCAACTCTTTAAAAAATGAAAATTATAAAAAAAATAAAAATTATAAAGTATAATGTCTGTATTGTTAAGTAAAAAGAAAAAAAATACCAAATACTGACATCTTGTCTTCAAGATGAACTGTTCTCAGAATGGTACTTCCCTTTCAGCCTCAGGAAACCCACCCTTTACAAGCAAGTTTCTCCTTAATCAGACTGACAGACTCAGCCTGACATACTGAAATTGTGGAGAACTTACTCTGGGCTGAGTTGTTCATCAAGTAAAATAAAGGGATTTTCACTTTCATGTCAATTAATTTTTAGAAATATTCATAAAATTGTACAGTTGGCTTTATCTGTTTCTTTAAAATAAAACTCAGTGTAAGATGACTCATTCTGAGTTTCTCTACTTGTAACTTCTTAGAGTAAAAGTGTTACAGGGATTTAGAGAGAATTACTAACAAGCAGATCAACTCTGTGGTTTATGGGATTGAAATAATGAAAATCCATGACTAGATAATTCTATTCAAAAGAGAAAACCGCTACACACACACACACACACACACACACACACACACACACATTCCTCCTCCTCTTAATCATCATCATTTAAGCCAATTATTAAGTAAGCTCCTTGTTTTGAATAAACATATCTAATGGAAAAAAATAAGCATTTATACATACTTTCCAGTAAGACTATATTTCAAGATAACAAAAAAGCATCACTTGACAAGAGAACATTTTATTTTGCAGAATACCTCCTTAGATTATAAACACCATCAATGCCTAATGAATTTATTGACCTTGGTAAAAATTATCAAGTAGTGCTAAAAGCATTAAGTGCACAAATAATGAGGGATCAGACATTCACAGAGTGCCAAGGGAAAACCAAAGATCCCTTTCTTGTCATAGGAGAATGTAAGTGTACCATGAGGAATCAGAGTCCCATCATCCTAATCCAGTGTCAGTTCCATGTATGGTGGAATCCTCAAATATCTTGTCTCTTGCTGTGACACACAAAAACATTTGAACCATCAGCTGTGACATATTTTATTAAAGTGTCTAATACAAATCCAACAAACTTTTAGATCTAACTTTTACTATATAAAAACTAGAGATGGGAAGAAGTGGAATGACAGCAGCAGGAGGCACTGAGACAGATTTAAGAAGGTGAATCATTCTGTGGGGTCATAAATCCTGTCTATCCAACAAATCCATGTGTAAAAGGAAAAGGAAACAAGGATGATGCTAGATTAGAAAATAAGTGAGAGGCATGACAGCTACATTCTATATGTAGCCCTGGATTTGACTCTAGTTTGGATAACTTACCCTAAAGGGCACACAGGGAATAACTAAGGATTTTGAATATGGATAAAATTAAAATTCTTGACTTGTAAAGATCACTAAATTAGCAGGTGAGAAATTAAAGCAGGTGAGAAAATAACTTGGGAAATATTATCTAATTTTAATAAAAATACATGTGTATGTAAAATATCTGAAAGAAAACAAAATGGTATTAACAGAGATAATCTTTGGGTGGTAGGAATATAGTGCTTTTATTTTCTTATTTTCTTTTTCTCTTACTTTGTAACTTTCTCACTGTACATATATAGCTTTTGTAACAACAAAATGTATGTCTTTATTAGGAAACTAAAAGATTTGTCCAGGTGCACACCTATAATCCCAGTGGTTGGGAAAGCTGAGACAGGAGGATGGTGAGTTCAAAGCCAACCTCAGCAACAACGAGGTGCTAAGCAACTCAGTGACTCCCTATCTCTGAATAAAATACAAAATAGGGTTAGGGATGTGGCTCAGTGGTCAAGTGCCCCTGAGTTCAATTCCTGGTACCATGAAAAAGAAAAAAAAAAAGAAACTAAAAGATGTGTGAACTGAGAGTGGAAGTGCTATATGGTTCAATGCCATTAGAATTTTTAGACTACTCTGGTACCCAGAGCTGATTGTGGCAATAAAATTGTTGATGACCTTAACCGAGAACTTTCAGTCCTGGGAAAAGATTTTAAATTTCTGTGAAGATTTCATCTTTCTCTTGTTTATTATTAATAATGCAACTTCTGATGATAAGAAATTAAATTTTTAAAGAAAAGAAAGAAGAAAGGAAACAAAAGGGCAGATTTGGAAAGAGAGATGCAGAGAGAGAGAGAGAGGGCTTGATATCCATTTTTAAGTAGTATGATAAGTCAGTGCATGAAGCCTTCCAAAGGCTCCTTCCCACCCTATCCCCCTGCACCTGCTATCTCCAAATCATTCCTGTTGGGAGACTTTTTTTTGTCCTCCCACGTCTGTGCACAGCCATTCTTGTTCCTATAAGTGATCTCAACACTTTGAAATTACTTACCTACCCATTTACCTGTTTCTCTCTAAACATTAATCATCTGAAAACAAATGAACAGAACTTTGAAACCACTTTGTGTCTCAATGATCTAGCACAAAGCCTGGCATAGACGATGCCTCTGTGTGGGACTCATTCTGGTGAAACCCACCTAGAAGACACAAAGTAATATTTGTAACATTCCAAGAGAATGCCCTGCCACTAACATTACATCTCTAAATGTCAGCCAAATTCAAAGAAAAGATTCCTGAAGGAAATAATATTAAAACAAGACAGAATTCCTGCTGAGAACTTCGTGGACTTCAGGAAATCGCTGTTCCACGAGATCCTCGGATGACTTCAGCTAGTCCAACCTCTGATCTATTTGCTGATGCAAGACTACAGACGCGGGTTTCAGCCAGAGGGGGTTCTGCTTCCTAGGCACGAAGCAGCCAACACCAGGTGCCCTGGAGCACCTTCCCCCTCTCACTAGGAAGCTGGAGTTGAGGCAAAAGCAGTGCCTGACTTCCTATGTCTGCACTGAGGTCATCATTCTCAAAGGAACTCTCTGGATTCCTGACTTCTTTACTTAGCTGTACAAACTTGAGCTCAGATTCTCATCTATAAAAAGATGACAAGCAGACTATGTGCTTCAGACATTCTTGTGAGTTTAAAATGAAGTGCTACATCTAAAAGCCCTAGAATAGTGCCTGGCACCTAAGAGCACTATAATGTCAGCTTTGTCACTGTTATTATTCTCTCATAATGAAGGAAACCATTATCTGTCTACTCACTTAGGGCTAAAAATTATCCAGCAGACCCCTTGCCCTGCCCACAATGAATCCCTGATGTTTATGACCAGCATCTATGATTGATTCATTTTTATAGGATTAAAAACCAAAGCATAGGATACAGGCCTCCCACTACCTAGCCTTTGCCCATTTTTAAAACTATCTAAGAATTTTCACAATTTCTTTATATCTCCTAAGCTTCAACCTTAAGCTACAATAATTTGTTCATCTTCTTGTGGATGTCTGGCTTTCACTGAAAATGTGCTTTACAGTTATTGAAAAACAAAACAAAACCAAAAACCATATAAAACACTCTTCATCTGCCCCCTTCAGGTAAAGATGCCATTTAACAATAATTGAAATAATGACTGCTCTCCAAAAGACACTTATGATTTATAAATGTATCCATCATTGTGAGATTTTTGTCTCTGAAAATAACTTGCACCAGCTATTGAAACTCTTATCGCACTTTAAAAACTTGGAAACAGAATTTTCAAATCTATTTTAAAGTCTCTCAGGGTCTCAGTGAAGTATTAAAGCCATTTTTTTTGAAAATAAAAATGTAACACTTACTCACAAATGTATAAGAACTGATTGATATCAAGAAAGGCTTAAAAGCATAATTTCAACCATACTCTTTGCATAATTTGTGGATGGGACTGAAAAGAGTAGTGGTAAGAACTGTCAAGAATTCACTTTCTATATACATCTGCATCTTGTCTTAATATAATTCTTAGAGGGATTATAGCATTGTGAAATAAAAGGATGCTGATTAGTAACATGAAACCATTAAGGTAACTCACTGTCATGGTGCATACCTGTAATCCCAGATACTCCAGAGGATGAGGCAGGGTTGCAAATTCAAGGCCAATCTGAGACTCTGTTACAAAATTAAAAAAAAATAGAAAGAGCTGGGGATGCAGCTCAGTGCTTGTCTAGCATGTGGGAGTGGCTGGGTTCAATTCTCACTTCCACAAAACAAAACAAACAAAAGAACATGAGAGTATAAAACTCACCAGCAAATTTAAGTACATAGTCAAATTCAGAATTCTCTAATGCTGTCATGATGGTGTGTAAACCATTTATATCTCCATTAAGAAGGTTAAAAGATAAACATTAAAAATAATAATAACTACAATAACTTGTTAAGGGATACCCAACATAAGATAAAAATTGTGAGGGTATAAAAGTGTAATTATTTGTGTGATTGAAGTTATTTTCAGCTTATCTGTTGGCCTGTTATAAGTATAAAATGTTTATGTAAGTCTCATATTGACCACAAAACAAAAATGCATTGTAGATAAATAAGTGGCAACAACATTATAGAAAAATCTCTATAAACTGAACTTGGGTCCCAATAATTAAATAATTGTTAAACCACAATTTTAAAAAAAGCAATTTAGATAATATTGATATCAATAAAAAATAGCCTGGTTTACAATATAAAAATTAATATTCATTGACAATATTTTTGTGGGAGCAAAAAATATTTTTGTATTAATGAATACACTAAAATTTTAATTAATGAATAGGTTGAGACATTTAAAATATTGTGTATTCCATCTTTGGTTTTTAAAAAAACTTTATTTTTGCCTATTTCATAATTTATATGATTTATTAGCACAACAGTATATCTAGATCACTTGCAAATTACTATACGTGTATTAGAACTGGTTGCTCTATTTTCACTAAAAGTGTGCAAAGAAGTTGAAGATCATTTATCTGTAGCAATTTTCCTCAAAGTCTGACTTAAAAAGCATCCACATCAGCATCAAGAACAGGCCTGAAGCCTAGAAAACCTGACTTTGGGCATGATAATACAAGACCTGGAACCTGTATTTCTAAGGGATACCTCCTGCTTAAGGTGGTTCATGGGCTACATGAGGAAAAGCATGGTATTGAAGGAGACAAAATGCTACAAAAGTGATTTAAGTGGCAGCCATGTGCCATCTGCAATGCCCATACTTGGCCAACTCCTTGTTGGGGTTGTTGAGGAAAAGATTTTGCAGACCCCAATATGTTGAAGTGTATAACTCTCTGAACCTCAGTGAAGGTATTATTTCCTAAAGGATGATTTTGTGATATTTGCTCCTTTTAAGGTTACATATTGCCCTGGCAAGACTCCATAGAAACTCTGCCATTGTCATTGCAGGGATTGTGATGTGTGTTAATCATTATGGGATCATCAGAGGACAAACTGATCAAAAGGCTAAAGCCTTCAATTTTATTTTGATCCACCAGAGGAACAACTTTGATAGATTTTTAAAAATAAGTAAATAAATAAGAACTCCCAACAACCCAAAGGGCTGCTGCCTTAACTTTGTCCTTTAAAAAGCCTACATCACACACAGACCTACAGGGCACACATAAGTATATTAAAGAACACAGGTGCCTCTGTCCTTTGGGATTTAGTGCTCAGGAGGACACAGTGCAACTTTAAACCCAAACATCTGCTCTTGTGACTAACAACATTCAGATCTCACAGAAAAGCAGCTATGCATCCTCATTTGTCTTCTGTCCTCAAAGTCAAAGGTAATGATCACATATAAATGTAAGGGCTTGGGGAATGCTCCTTCTAAGGGCAGGGAAAACGGGAATCCATCTAGTCAGCAGACCTCTTTGTAGACAGCATAAACGCAGTAGTCTTGCCTTATGTAATGTTTTTCCCTAGTAGTTCTGAGCATGATTTTCTTGCTTTTCAAATACATGATGTTGTAGGTACGTACCAAGATTTTGCAACTTTGTTGCAACTGACAGCAAAGAAACATTTTGAAATATTAAATATTACACCTAAATCGTAAATGTGTAAATCTAGACAAATCATTCATGAAATCTAATATCAATACTTTATAATAAATCCAGCTACACATTCAATACTAGCAATGCAAATAATTGTGTTTGTATAAATTGTTTTAAATTCTAAATAATTTTCTCAAAATTTCATCAAAATTTCAGCTTTAAAATTGTTAGCAATTTTCTTTTCTATTTTAACTTTATGCATAATTTGCATATTTCAAAATAGAAGCATTTCATAAATAACACATAAGAAAAGTGTGATTAAAATATTGTCATATCTAACCTACATGTTTGATGAAAATGTATTCAAATTCTGGATACTTTTAGAAGCACCTTATATGTTACCTTTAAGAACACAAAATATGAGGAAATATTGATTATAATAACCCCATTAGTGAGTTTTATTGAAAGGGAGATAAGAAAAATAAATTTAATGGAAAAAAATACATAATAAATTATGAATTATATCTATTTCATTTTATTATTCATCTGAACATTGTGAGCCCAACAACAAAATATCCAGATATTTGCAATTACAAATTTATTTGTCTGTGATATTTTTTCCAACGAAAATCCTAACTTCCACATGGTCTTTGGTTTTTAAGCATGATGGTATATTTGTAGAAGAATGGGACATATTTCATTTAATAGTTTTAGCTTTATTTGTGACTTTTAAATATTTAGACATATGGTATGTGGGCGTTCATTTGTACTCTTGCCTTGGGCCCACAAACGCTAGCAGCAGGCCTGACAACTATAATAATGAAAACAAGACAAAACAATACAAAACAGACAAAACAACAGGATGAGGATCATGAAGCTGTAGGAGCTGCTGGTATCTCCTTAGGCTTTTGCATCAAAGCTACCAAAGCTACCGGTTGTTTTTTTCTCTACTTGAGATAAGCCACTTACAATCATGCTGTGTCTACTCCCATAAGAAAACAGCACTTCAGGATTGCTGGGGTTCTTCCATAGCAAGTTGTTTTTTATTGTCCAGTGGAAAGGATGTTCTCCAGATTTAAAGAACCCTCAGAACATTCAGCAGTTATTGGCTTTAAGCTTGAGTTCACACCTTGAGATAAATGTGAAGTACAGCTTTTTCACCATGGTATTGGAGTAATGCAAACTCATTCTATTCAAAGTGACACAGATTCTATCTGCTCCTCAACCAAGAAAAAATGTCACATACAGCATGAAAAATCAACACATTAGTATTGAATTTCCTGCTGTCAATCATAGAGCCAAAAGGCTTGCAACCATGTATTCAGCTATGCCAAGTATTATCCAGTCAAGGATTTAAAGTTCTTTATCTCTGTTCCTCTTATATGCCTTTAAATAAATGGCATGGTTAGACAATTCAGCACATAAGCTCTGATTCTTGTCTGACTTGGTTCAAATCCTAGCTCCACCAGTTCCCATCTTTGAGCAATTAGATGCCTAAGTGTCTGTTTTCTCAAGATGGGTACTAATGGGTTCTTACCCCAAAAGGTGGCTGTAAGAAATAGGGGAGTTACATAACTGCAAAAGTGCATGGACATAAAAGTGCAGTGTGTGTAAAAATAAGCTGAGTGTGACAGCACAAGCCTATAATCCCAGCAGTTTGGAAGGCTAAGGCAAGAGATTTGTAAGTTCAAGGTCAGCCTCAACAACTTAGCAAGACCTTCAGCAACTTAGTGAGACCCTGTCTCAAAAAATGTAAGGGCAGGGGATGTAGCGCAGTGGTGAAGTCCTCTAAGGTTCAATCCCTGGTATCAGAAGAAAAAATAAAAAGTATGGAAAAGCAGTATAGGAAATATGTCAGATAAAGGTGATTACATCTGAAAGTCCAAGAAGAAATTGTGATGGTTGGACACTGCAAGACTACTTATCCCAGATCTTCAGGCCATTTCAGTTACATAGTAATACCTTTTACCTTTCTACTAGCCCAAGCTCATTTCTAAACAGCATTTGTGGTAGGCTACAATATCAAAGGATACTTAACAAAGATCAATGAAAATCAAAAACAAAAGATGGCTGATGACTTAGAATCCACCTCAGTCCGTGGGTATAGACCTGCTGGTCCTATTGCACCTGCTGCCTGTATCTACAGTTCTGTGGCCTAGATGCTTGGATAAGAACAAGTCTCCTCATGCTGGGATCTAATGGTGACATAAGTCCCAAGATCTGCTTCACTGCTACACATGATAGTTTTTGTACACCATTACCTCTCCTCCAATACCCTCTCTCTTCTATACTTCTTCAAAATACGAATGTAAAAGTCGGGGTCAGGAGGCAGGTTAGAATGAGGCATAAACCAGGGAAGAAGGAAAGAAGATCAGGAGCTAAACTAAGTGCATTTTTCTGTTACCATATATGTTTTCTTTTTTCTCAACGGAAGCCCTAAAAATCTCTCTTGAAACCCAGAGATTTTTGGCATAAAACTTGAAGAAGCCTGATGTAAGAGGTGAAAATACTGTTTTTCAATCAGGCTCAAATTTCTGAAATAATGCTCTCCTTTTGCATGTTTTCGGGAAGGATGTTGGTAATATGGTAACAAAACTTTTAGCAGACACATAAAATGGTTATTCTATCGTCTTCAAGCTCCCTCATGCATTTCCACAGATGATTTATAGATTTACTGGATTCAAGCAATCTTTATATCAGATACCCTAAAACTTTTTAGATGAGGTACATTTGTTTTCCTGTACTTTCTTAACAGGTTTGTAAGTTAGGCAAGGATCATGTCTTTTAAATCAATTTTGACGCAGTTCTTGGCACAGAATTTTGTAGGCAGGTGCCCCATAAATATTTATTGTTGATTATTAAAAAGAAAACAATGAAAAAAAATAGCTCAACTCTTGTGAGTGTTTTGGGGAGTAGGGCAGAGGCGGGAGAGTAAACCAGAAAACAGTAATTCTTGAAAATGAATCTCCATTATCCATGATAACAAAAAACACAAGCATTAAAAAGCCAAACACCAAAACTGCACCTAAAGGTAGGTCAATAAGAAGGAAGGAAAGAGAGAGGTAAGAAAAGAAGGAGAAAGAAAAGAAGATAAGGAGGGAAGGAAGAAGAAAAAGGGTGAGGACGTGAAGAAAGAGGGTAGTTAAGAAAAAAAAGAACACAAAGTAAAACAATGTGAAAATAATTAGACTGATTCTCTAAACACATGCAACAGAGTCCCAGGAGGGGAGAAGAGAAAGCACTTTTTCATCTTTCTCCTTTCCAGTTCTGCCTGGTTATGGCAGCCTTTGGACCTCTAAATAGCACTTCTGTTACACTCACCTGTGAACTTGAGGTTATCTCCGTACAGGTGTGTATCACCTAGGACACAGGCTAAATTCCTTTAACAAGAAAACCTCCAAATACAGTGACTAAAATAAGGAATGTTCACCTGCAGAGCTGAGGGGTCTAGGTTAGAATCCAGGAACACTACCCTCTCTTAGCAAAATCTACCCTACAGTCTGTTCTGGTTCCTGAAGTGAGAATCATTAATACATCTTCAAATGGTTGGAAAAAAAAAACCAAAAGAAGAATAATATTTTTATGGCACATGAGGATTACATAAAATTTGGTGCCCAATAAATAAAGTTTTATTGGGACATAGCCACACTCATTCGTTGACTCATTCATAGTCACATACTGTCAATGGCTACTTTTGTACTCTAAGAGCAGAGTTGAATGATTGCAACAGAGACTATATGGCCCCAAACCATTAAGGCATTTACTACCTGGTCCTTTACAGTATTCTGATCTAGGTTTAGATTGGCCTGAGAGCTCTCACCCACGCAGTCCATTTGAGGTTCTTGGTTCTTTCTGTGTTCAACTCTGCTGTTCTTTACATTCTTATCTGCTTAGCTGACTGGGGTCACTGATTCTTATGAACTAAATTTTATCCTCTAGAAATTCATATTTTAAAGCCTTAATCCCAGATTGAAGTGATTTTGTAAATAGAGTCTTTAATGGGGTAATTAAGTTAAATGAAGCCACAAAGGTGGGGACTTAATCTGATAGGACTGGTGTTTATATAAGAAGAGGAAGAGATACTAGATCTGATGTCCCTCCTATCCCCACCAACACACACACATGGGCACAAGAGGAAAAGCCATGAGAAGGTGTTCTTCAAGCCAGGAGGAGAGGATGCACCAGAAATCTCCTTGGCCTTAGACTTTGAGCCCTAGAGCTGTGAAAAAATAAATTTCTGTTCTTTAAGCCGTCTAGAGTATGGTATTCTGTTATGGTAGCCTGGGCCAATGAAGGCACTGCCACATGTTTGCTTCAATCCTGGGAAACGGGGAAGCATTAAAGGGGAGGGCAAGCAATTTCCTTATAATCATGTTACTAGAAGTTGCACACATCAATTATGCTAAAATTTTTCTTTGACCATATTTTCAGATATCCTACACATAATATAACAATGAAATTGTCAAATAAAAGGTTGGATAGATCCAGGAAGCAGTCAGCTGAAAGTTTCACACAGCTTGAAGTGCATATAGAAATCAAATCTTTAAAATCTGATTACCCATGAGGTTTCTCATATAGAGTCCTACTACCCAATGATCAAAACTCTTCACTATATTACAGTGGCTACTCAGTTTGTTTGTTTGTTTGTTTTTCCTGATACAGGGCCTCACTATGTTGCCCAGGTTAGACTCCAACTCATGGGTTTTAAGCAATTCTCTCTCATCAGCCTCCTGAGTAACTGGGACAACAGGTGCAAAATGGACACTTCTTGACATAAAAGCAAATTGGTTTTCAAATTGGAATAGTCTTTCAAAAATAATTTTAGTTTTTAACTAAGCATTTTAAAAATGACATGTTCTCTGGAATCCCAATGGATAGTGTATTTTCATGTGTATAATGTAATACATTTAGTAATTGTTGGTGGCTACTTAAAATAGTTTAGCATCAAGGCAAAGAGAATATTATTTTGAGCCTTATGAGGTAGAACAAGAAGCCTACTTGAATGTCATTTCTACTGATTGCTTATTATTTGTATTTTCTATAGTTACACATAACTAATTTTTAAAATTGCAGTGACAAAAACAATTAAAAACTTAAAACTTGAGTTTTAAAAGTTCAGGGTGAATTTGATTTATATATAATTATTATCAAGGGTTCTTATCTTGACAAGCTGTTTTGTGGCAAAAAAATTAGTTTACATTGCATTAAAAATTAAGCAAGGAAAGAGATACAGTTTATTCATCATTTTTATAAGCAATCCCTAATTGCTCGTGTTAGTTTATGATGTGTTTGAAAAGCTATGTATAGGCATACTACCTCTGAAAAATGTGGCTGCCAGGAACTATTTTCCTGTTTCTGAGTTGATAAAGGACAACTTCATTCTAGTCTATTATTGAATCAACCTAAACTGGAACCATACCAGGCAATGCACATTAATATGTCAGTATTGACATGTTCTGATATTAGAAACAGTAGATTGTTGAAAGTCTTTGGAGTACAAGGTGTTCTTTAAAAATTGAAGATTAAATTTATTAGAGTATATTGGGCATTTAGCAACATCTCCCAAAATCATGTTAGGCTAACTTACATATGAAAAAGAACTTACCACATACATGAGAAAAGTTATTTCAAATCAGTTGGGATAAATTATTTAATAAATTCCATAGGAATAAAAAGCTATCAAGTGGAAAATTTAAAAATCCAAGTTACATATCTACCTCACAACATATGTAAATAAATTCTAGAAGGATTAAAGAGCCAATTGAAAATATTTTCTAAAAGTATTGGAAGAAAATATAGAAAAAGTCTTCTTAAACAAGGCACAGAACCAGAGACCCAGAAAAGAAAAGACTGAACTATTGACTTATATTTATGTTTAAACCTTCTGGAAGACAAAGACAAAATAGGTAAAAGGTAGGACACAGAACAGGTAACATATCTACACTATATAAAGAATATATATCATGGAAAAATGGTTTACTAATGAGATTTTTAAACTGATAAGGTATCAAATAAGAATACAGGCAAAGGCAAGTCAATTAATAAATATAAATATCTTAAAAGGGAAAAGGTTCTTGAATGAGACACTATTTCGCTCTTTACATATCTAGATAAACCTAATAAAGACTGAACCTATGCAATGCTGTGTAGCACATGAGGAAATGGAGACTCATATGTATCACTGGGAGTATAGGTTGGAGGGAAAATTGGAAGCATCTATCAAAATTTAAAACCATGTTTCTTTCAATCCAGCCGTTCTACATTCATGTAGCTATTCGTATAGGAATGTTTAAGTATATACAGAAGCAACCTATACAAATCTGTTCATGAGTTCATAATAATGGAAATTGGAAAGACAGAAATGTTCATAGGGGAATGGGTCATTATGTAATTATTTAAAAATTATGGTTAAAAGCATTAATAGGAAAGATTTCTATGAAATAAATCATTGAAAAAGCTAGCATTTAATACTGTGGGTGAGAGTATGTAACTTAACTACACTATGGTCTCATTTATTTAAAAAACCTCACAAAACAAAACTATATTTTTTTGTTTATGTATGCAAAAATATAGAAAAGAGTCACAGGGATACACATCAAATGGATAATGGCTATTCCTTGATGGTTTCATGGCAGAATATGATTGGTTGGAGGAGGCCTACAGAGACTTTCACTTGTACTCTGTTCTTGAAAGTTAATTTATGGAAAAGATCTTCTCTGACATAAGGTGTTAATTATGCAATTAAAATTAAATTAAAAACAAAGCAAAAATACCTTGTAAGATACTTTGGGGCTACATTCTACTAGTTTGCTCATAATGTTCTTGTGTCTTTCACCACTTAAGCACTCTGACACATAGAACTCTACAGGTCAGATTGGCTAAGTGTGAAGTGAACTTGCTGTGTGTTAATTAATTTGCTCTTTTACAACGTTTCAGCAGAAACTCTACTTTATATCATTTAGCCATTCTCTGGCTATAAGTAATAATTGCAAAAGGGATTTTAAAAGCACTCATTATTTTTAAACACTTTAACTTATATTTATTCTGAAATATCAGGGTACCTTGGTAAAAATATCAAAATTCTAAAACTAAAGGCTTTCTTTTTTTACTAGAAAGTAAAAATTAAATATATTTATAAGTTTAATACAATTTATTAAAATTTCTGCCAAGTGTTCCTATTTAACATCTTTCTAGCTTCAGCAACAGCAATATATTACTTTCACATTTTTAAAAATACCATAATAATAGTGTGAAGCAAGCTTGTGGAAAAGTTATCATCTTCACTTTATACTGTAGTAGATTCAGACGACACCAACATCCAATCAGCCAGAATTAGGTTTAGGACTCAAGTTTTCTGACTTCTGGTCTAAGTTTTCTTTTTACTTTCCCCCTACTTGAGACCATCTCCAAAACCTACATATACTTTTTGAAATTTTACAACAGTGTTGTCAATACTAGAAGTTTTACTTCTGAAGGTTAAAATTCAACATGTTGTAGACTGGGATTACAATGTAGCATAAGAAGCTGTGTACAATGCAATTTTGAAATAGGTGAAATCTAATATAATAAATATATTTAAATTGTGGATGAAGAAGAAACTTTCTTCTTGCATAGAGGAAAACCTTGCAAAAATAAAATTTTAGTCTATCACCAAATAAATGCTCATTTGTATATCAGAGAGGGCTTCTTCACACTGTTTTATTTTTAAAATGAACCTTCCATTGTTCTTTCATTTTAGAATGGATTCTAATTATTAAACTACAGCTGAGAATATTAATGACTTCACCTAAGACTAAGATGTGCATTATTCCTATGTCAAATAAAATATCTTTTGCAAAACGTTTTTGCTATATGTTTTATTTCAAGCTTTAAGAAAACAAATCTTACATGTCAATATATCTTAAATCAAAGTCCTAAAAATGCATTTTAAAATTCTGTGAATACTTCATAGATTTACAAAATCCACAGTAAATTTTATCATTTGTTAAAGTACTAAAAGAACAAAATTCATTTGTCTTATACTAGCATTTACTATATAGCATACAGCTAAAAAGCAGTAGAATAGTATGAAATTTCAAGCAGCTACATACATGCCTGTTGCTTTACCTGGACTGGGGAAGCTGATCAAAAAAATATGTCAGAGAGCCATGTAAAGCTGATTTCTTTATAATATCTCCTGACCATTATCACTCATAGAGATCCTAAGAGTATTCGATGCTTTCCTCCTATGAATTGTCAGTTGGACCTGCTTTCTGTTGTGAAACTTACTTGTTGAAAATCAGTGGCTGAAACCTTGTGATGTGTGCCTTTCTTTAGTTTCTACAGCGAAGTCTGTAGACTCAAGCCTGTACTGAACTGACTCTACAAGTGCAGAGAACAGCCGTGGGCTATGCAAGAACAACTTGTGTAATAAAAGAGAATGAAGGAGACTGGGAAACATGATCAAATGATAACATGTATCTTTCTGGTCCGCAAATATGTAAACCTACCCTCCTTTCTGCTTTAGATTGTGTCACTGCCTGGTTTCCTGTCGCATATTTTGGGAGATGATAAATTGAAAATTCGAGGTTGTGATCGTTCTTGGAAAGATCAGTTTTAGTTTATATTTTAACACTTCTAGGACACAATAAAGGGAAATGCTTAGGTGGGCCTCTACCTCAGAACTGGCCAGTCATCTTTAGAAAATAAAAGGACAAATAATGCTATGTCTTTTAAATCTGGGGGAACCTACTTTCGCTCTTAAAAAAGATAAAAGGGTCACAGGGGCAGCAGGACGGGCATCCAGAGAGCAGGCAACTTGGTACTCAGATTCTCAGGGATCTTCTTAGCTGCCAGAAATTCTAAGCTTGCAGTTACACCTAAGCCAGAGCGTGGTTGCTCATATTTGGTGGGTAGCAAAATACCATCGATAAGAGAATCTGATAGACATTCTCTCTCCTTACACTATGTCCTAGCTCGAGATTTTTCCAAGTTCCGTTCTCTTTGATACATACAGATCGCTGGCTCTGGGCTCTTTCACACCTGGGCCACTCTAGCTTGGGCACCTGGGCTGACCTTGACCCATCTTTGCCTTCTCCCATCCTCTTCAGCGCTGGGAGTATGTGTGGCCCTGCTGAGACAGCCAGGACTTCAAGAAATCCAGTGACACCAGAAAAGAGACAGCCAGGACTTCAAGAAATCCAGTGACACCAGGACACAAGAACCTCCGGCAATAGGCTCCTGCGTTGTAAGCGCAAACCAGATTTCTAACTTCAGCTAACCAAGAGGAAAATATAGGGCGCGTCACAGTGGCCTCTTCCGACTAGCCACGCGCGGTGAAGTTTCCAGCACTCCGACCAGCTAAGACAGTGGATTTGCACCACAGCCTCTCAGCTCCCGGAGCCTGAGCCGAGCGCTCCCGGCGGCTTCTCCAATTTCTCGCCTAAGTGCGAAGGAAATAGCCCCTTTTGCTTCGCGACTGCAAGGCCAGGGGATCTGGGAGCTGCGCCCGACTGGGGAGGACTCCGCGGCCAGGGGCTCCCCAGCGGCGCTCCGGCGGCGGCTTTTCTGCTAGGGGTTAACAGCAGCTCCCGCGGCCCGGCGGGCGCGGATGCTTCCTCTTCGCCCGCCCGGGAACATGGATACTGCGCTCGCAGGATGTTCGCCGGCTGGGCCAGGCAGTCAGGAAACATGAGAAGGCCTCGGTATTCCTGTTCCCGGGCCGCGCGCGCCCGTCTGGGTAAATAAAGCCGAGACGACGGTGGTGGCGGCGGTGAGCGCGCAGGAGACCGCGCGGCGAACATGCGGCGGGGATGGGAGTGCGCCTAGCCTCGAGGTGGGAAAGCCAGCCGCCCTGCCGCCCGCCGCGGGACCGGTTGCTACAGGTACAGCCCTTGCGCCGCTGTGCTCCCGGGACCGCGAAACGTGAGGCTTGCTCTGACCCTCCAGCTTCTCCTTTCTTCTGCGCTCGAGCGTCTGGGCTCTCCCAGCCCCCCCCCCCCCCAGCCACTTTCTTCAGAAGTCTCCTTGGGATGCGCCCAGGTGGTGGCCCGGGGTGGCCGGAGGGTATGTGAAGAGCCTGAAAGCCCACCTGGCCTTGTATCCTTTTCTTTAAAATTATTGGCTGGTCTGGGCGGGGCAGATCACTCCCTGGAAGAATTTGGGATGAACTGGGTAGGTGTGGAACACAAGAATTAAGAAAAGGCGCTGGGTACCCCTCGGGGAATCCTGGGGATAGTTAAGAACCGATGATCACACGTTCCGGGACCCACTGCAATGGGACCGAACCCTGGGACCTTTGCCACCTCCTACCACCTCGCCTGCTATCTGCAGTCCTACTCAGCGCGGGGAGTCTGTGGTTGCAATCCTTGCGTGTAAAGGGTCCGAAATGGCAAACCTCGCCATTGCTTCTCTAGGAAAAGCACGCCCTTGCTATAGGAGGACAGGGCTGGGATAGGGACCGATGGAGGGACTGGGGTAGGATGTCTTGTACAAAATAAAACAGAATGAACGCAAATCACTAAGCGCAGTGGTTTAAAAAGAAAATAAAGTGTCTGTAGAAGAGGGGCTTCGGACATAGAAATTTGCTTTGACATTTATTGCGGAGGCTGTGTGCACATCCCAAGCACGTACCTGTCTGCACGGGAGGACTCAGTCGTAGGGGACACTGGACAGCCAGCAGAGGTCTGACTTCAGCTTCCTTAGGAATACTGATGGTGGCCGTCGTTTGACTACTGTGCCTATGGCCCTAAGTGTCGCGCGTGGCCGTTGCTGCCGTGGCCGGAGGGCGGGGCGGGGGGCGTTGGCGAGTGTAGGAGCTGGGTGAGGTACAGAATGTGTTGTGTGTGTGTGTGTGGGGGGGTGCAGTCAGTACAGCAAGCGGCGGATTGAGGGGGCATTGGCAACGAAGTGGAGGCAGCTCTAAGCATAAGGGAGCTGCCCGAGGTTTGCGGTGGAGAGATGCAGTGGGCGAGGGCGTCGGTACAACTCAGGGCGATAATTGGGGTGTCCTCTTGCGGCGCAAGCTTGAGCTGGACGTTTGCGCTTGAAAGGCGGCAACTCGCGAGGTGAGCTGCAGGCTTTCTCTGACCCAGGCAGCCTCAGTCTGAGAGGTGCGCGGCCAACGCTGCCTCCTGTTTAAGCTTCGGATACTTTGCAGCCTCTGAAATGGGCTCTAATCTCTGGTCTCCCACCTGCGCAACACTGGCTACAGTAACCCCCGGGGACTCAGAAACGGGTGTCTTGAACCTGCCAGAACCCTGAGCGTTCTGCAGCGGGCTGGGGGAATGATTGGAAGACTGAGGGACAAACATTCTCCCCAATGCCACTTAGCTTTCCACCTCTAGAGTCCATTCCTGACTTTCCCCTGCTCTCACTGGCAACCCAGGGACCACAGCCGAAAGACTCAGGGGTTTCAACCAAACCATCCAGGATCTAGAACTCACGAACCCCCCTGAAATTCCGTTATGGCCTGTGACTCATTAACTGAGCCTTGAAACATAGTTGTTCATATTACCCTAACTCTTCCCTTTCTTCCAGCCCCAGTGACTTTAATCTGATTTTGTGATTAAAGAACACGCAGCCTTAGCCTATTCTGGTCCGTTATTCCGAGCGTACTTCTCCCAGAGATCGGTAGGCTTGTTCGGGAATTACTTTCCTGTGCCTCCGTGGGTAAATTATTCGTGGTTGAAGTTCCCAGAGGTGGAGGTGGGAGTTTCATCGCCAGAGCAAGAAGAAGGGTGGGGACCTGTCCCACGATTGTGCGATGGGATGGTGGTGTTTGTGGAGTGATGAGGGAGGATAGCCAGGTAGGAATAGGCGGGCGTTCCCTGGTCCAGAAGCTGCGGTGCAGCTCCACCCCTCGACTCTGCAGCTGGTCTCCCCTGCCAAATTCAGGGCCCCGGACCTGCGGGAATCTGTGCACTGTCAGCGAGTAACGTGATGCACCTTTATCTCCTAGAACCCGAGCCCTGTTGTGGAGCTCCTGGCGGCCCCGCTCCGAGGCGCTGCGGCCGCGCCACGCGTCCCTATCAACCCGCACCATGAACACTATCGTCTTCAACAAGCTCAGCGGCGCGGTGCTTTTTGAGGATCGTGGAGCTCCAGAGCGGGAGCGGGGCGGTCGGTCCTATGGCGGTGTCCTGGACAGTCCACACGCCCGTCCGGAGGTGGGCATTCCCGACGGCCCGCCCCTCAAGGACAACCTCGGCCTGAGACACCGAAGGACCGGGTATGCGTGCGCTCCCGGGGGCACTATCGGCCTGCAACCCGGGGGGGGGGGTGGTGGCGAACGACCCAGTAGTCAAGGGGAAACTGACCCGCAGGTCAAGGTCCCGCAGTTCGCCCAAGAGGGCAGATAGGCACCTTCTGGGACCGCGCGTCCTTCTTTTAAGGCATTAGCCTCTCAAAGCTTGCGGGATTCATTCGTTAGAACAATTCCAAAGAGGGGTGTTGAAAACTGAGTTGGAACTGTCCCCAGTCCTCAGCTACCTGGACCTCAGGGTAGCTTCTACCCCTCTCAGTGCCGCAGGCACACAAGGGACTGAGAGAGATGCATAGGAATAGGGCAGGGCTAAGTAATCGGGGATTCCCAATTCAGCCTCAGAGGCTTCCTCTGAGGCTTCCTCTGGTCACTGGAGGCCCTAGTGGAGGCCTCGCGGCTGGCCTGGCCTTGGAGTAGGTGCTGGAAAAGGTCGGCTTCCGCAGGGCGTCCCAGGAGTGCGCTCAGCTCGGCGGGGCCCGCAGCGAGCCCGGAGGGAAAGGCCCGGGGCCTGCCGCCCCGGCTTTCGGTTTAGCCGGGTGAGTGGGATGCCTGGGGCCGGGAGCTCGCGGGTGGGCCATCTGCTACCGCGGCCGGGGCGTGGAGGGCAGTCTCCACCCGGCCAGGTCCTGGCGATTCCTGGCGCGGCCCCCCTGGGGAGGGGCGGACGTCCTGGCCACCTCCACCTGAAGGATTGCATCAGCTGCTTGTTCTGCGGCGTTGCTGGTTAGTAAAATAGAGATTAAGTTTCGTCAAAATGTTACTACCAGTTGGTTCAGATGGAATTGCATTTCAAAGTGTTTAAAGAGGCAGAAGCCCAGAAGGCAGAGGCGCAGGCGCACGAGCTCCACAAAGCCAGCAACCCAGGAAGCTAGCGGCTGCGCGGCGACACCTCCCGGAGCCTGCGGGGAGCGCAGCGCCAGAGGCCGAGCTTCAGGTTCTGGGCTGTTCTGCCTCGTCCACTTTGAATGTGCTTTACCTGGAGTCTGATGGGTCAGAACTTTACATCCTTTTCACCCTTCATTAGTCGGGAAACGACCCGTAGGGGGATTTTAAGATTCCGTATTCATCTTCCACAACCTTTTCTTTGGAAAGTTTCCCCCTTCCCCCAAAGGATCAGAAGAAAATGAGAGCTCAGAGAGCTGGGGCGGCCATCATTCTTTGTTTTATTCATGCCCTCCAGTGGGTGACTCTTTCCTTGACCACAAGCGACTGAAGCCAGGCAACATCCTGAAAGGACGCTGGAGAGCGGGCGCTGACCCAACTCTGCTGATAGGGCCAGGCCTGCTCAGGGCGTGGTGCTAGCGGGCACAGAAAGGGTTACAATTCGTCCTGTTTTCCAGACCTGCAACCTGAATGACTGTTTTCGTCGAATCAGTCTGATCTCCTAAACACCAACCGAGTTACTGGGTTCCAGGTATCCCCCCACTCCTTTCGAGTAAAACATGGAGTCTTGTCCTGCACTGCCACACGATCCTCTGCGACACGCAGACTGTTTCAAAGAGAGACTCTGAAGAGATGATACCCACCCAGAAATCCTGTGACTTTCTTCCCTTGCTTTGCCCCAGCCTCAGGGCTCCCAGAGCAGTGGTGCACAACCGAGCTAAGGTGCTCTGCGGCACCGGGCTGGAGCTCCTCGGTCGTTCACCATTGATGGGGGGTACGGCCGCAGAAATACCTCCTTGCGTAAAGGGTTCTAGCTTGCAGACCCCAAATGGCTCCGCTCACCGCAGCCTCCTTCTTTCTCCGTGTCCTAGGGCCCGGCAGAATGGCGGGAAGGTGAGGCACAAGCGACAAGCCCTGCAAGACATGGCGAGGCCCCTCAAGCAGTGGCTTTACAAGCACCGTGACAATCCGTATCCCACCAAGACCGAGAAGATTCTCCTGGCTCTCGGCTCACAGATGACGCTAGTGCAGGTAATCGCGACCCACCAAGCCCTGGACCCGATCTGTCTCCCTGTGAGCGACTGAGAAGCGGGGACACTTAGTTTTTGTACGTTTCTGAAGGTGGCGCCTCTCATTGGGGACCGGTGAAGCCCAGTGGAGAGGGAAGGGCGGGTCAAGAAGCTCTGGCTTTTCCATCTGAGGATGTTGAGGAGTAGGCACAGGTGCATAGTTCTGCTGTGGGGAAAGTTTTTGAGTTTCTTATCTATCATTTCAATGAAAATATCGGTTCAGGAGGGGACTGAAGGATGGGCCATTAGGGAGAGGAATGGAAGGTCAGCTGTGGAGGTATGAAAAAGTAGTTGGAAATCCGAACTGTACAGCCACACATGGTGCTATCCGCAAGTGAATTTAAGACTTTAGTGTGCACCAAAATCGCCTGGAGGGCTTGTTTAAACAAATTGCTATGCCGCACCCCACAGATCCAGTTTCAGTAGGTCTGGGGTGGGGCCGATGATAATTTGCATTTCTGACAAGTTCTCAGGTGAGGTGGAAGCTATAGGCACTGGACATAGCTTTGAGAACCCTGGACCCAGCTTTAAGAACCATTGATCATGGTGCAGCATATTGGAGCCTCATATTAAAGCTAGAATACAGAATAAACTTCAAAATTACCAATGGCAGAGGGTAGGAGGGGAGATGGAAGGAAAGGCAGGAAGTGGTTTGGGGTATTTCTTATTTTTTCCTAAGTAAGAAGGTTCATCATGGCATTAGATGGAATCCACAGCACTTTGCTGCTTGTACTTTTCCATTGGGTTTAAGAAGAGGAGGCAGATTTCAGATTTCAGATGGTTGGGTTCCTTTGTCAAGTGTAGAGAAATGGTGCAAGCTTGTTTCTTCTCTAGTGAACAAACACGACTTCACATTTGACTAACTTTTCTGAACATAGTCTTATTTTCTATTCACAAAACAGAATGATGTAAAGCAGTTAATATTATGTACATTTGGGAGGGGGGGTGACATAACAAAGGCCCGTCCTTGGAAGTTAAGTGTCAGTAAGGGGTGGAGGTAGGTCCGAAAATAAAAAATAATGTAATTCAAGAACAAATGATTTTTTCATCACACCAGTTTTCTTCAATAAATGTGATGGCGTAGGCTTTCATACATGCAAACAGAACAGATTCAAAAAGAGGAGGAAGAACTAGATGGGCTAGGAAATTTTATATATCACAGTACTACATAACTGTGAAAATTTGGACATTCCATTAAATTTACAATAAGGGGGAACCCCAAAATTTAAAAAATGATAAAAATAAAAAATGTTTCCCAGAACATTATTATTATTATTATTATTTTTTTGCCATTTAGGAATTACTGGAAAGTTTGACAAGCATGAAAATTGGCCTGTAGTCAGGCTGATCAAAATTCTAATATGTATTTTTCTGTTTATTTTCAGAACAGTTGTAGAGAGAAACATCTGTTTTTCTTCCTATTAACAGGAAGTTTTATTATTAGTGATTTGCTGCGGCACTGGAGGGAAAAATTAACTTAGTGTTCTTGGCTTGCTATCTGTTTAATATAAAACTATGGAAGTGATTTACAAAAGTAGTTTCTAAGAAAATTATTACAATCAGAAAAACTTGCTTATGAAAATAAAAGCACATGCTCCAATTTCAATTTGAACAGGTATGCTACTTATTTTGAAATACACTAATTGGTAGAGTTGTTTGAATATTTTACAATGATGTCAATAAAATATCACATTGTTTTGATTGATTATATTGTTCCATATTTAATGCTTGTCTTGTCATTCTTTCATAGAGAAAGCAAAAATATTTGACCTATTTGAGAACTTTGTTTTGAAAAAGAACAATTGCCATTAGGAGAGACATTTAATTTTTTGTGTAGTTTTGTTGAGCTGAATTATGAGTAGTTATAATTTTAATACAGAATCAAATTATTTGCTACCTGTAATGATAGTTTAAATACAAATAGCGATTCTTTTTGCATTAGAACTTGATAAGGCTATTATGTTTTTCTAATTTTTATGAGATTTTCATTCAATACTCTTTCATTTCTCTTATTCTAGTTCTTAGAAAATAGAGATGAACAAAAATATGTAGTTTTTAAGCAGAGAAAAGATTATTTATAGTTAGTGATACCTGTATAATGATTTTCTAATTTTACCATAAATAAAGTTTAAACTTTAAAGTGATAAATGGAAAATGTTGAAATATATAGAATTTACAGTGGGACTTTAATATATAATCTGCTTTGGATCTAGTTATTTTCAATTAGGCACAATTTATGTCTATATAAAAAATGTATGCACACAAACACACATAACTATTTCTATATATGGGGGTTTGTATAAGTCAAGCATAAATTAGACATCCAAAGCAAATTCTGACTCTATGGAAAACTGCATAAATTATGTAAATACTTTACACTTCTGGAAAAAATATATAAAACTGTGATCTGAGTAAAGCTTTTGATTCTTGCAAATTAGATTCTATGAAATGAGTCAGATTCTCCCAGTGAATAAATTTCTCCTGTGAAGCCAGGCTTCTTGAGAAGAGTGATCATGTCTTATTCATGGAATTCACATGACATATCACTCCAGCATAGTGCTTCTCATACAGTAAACTATCTACACGTGTTTGCAGAGTAAATAGCTTCCTTTCGGGAAATAAGTATATAATGATCATGGAGCCTTCCAGCATATCTTTCTGACAACTAAAGAATGTCTTGAACTCTAAAAAGATGTTCTAGATTTAAAACCTATTTTGTTGTAGAGAGTACACAGAGAGAAGCTTATTATATTTAATGCTATATGATGGTTCTGCAGAATAAGTACAAGTATATCCTATTTTATTTTCAAAATATTTGAAAATAGGTCCTCTATATCTTCAGATAAACATGGAGTGTTTCCTTATTTCTATTCAACTCCTATTTCTTCTTTCTTACAGTGCCTCCTATCTCCTATTTCTCATAGTTTGTATTAACAAGCTGTCAGCATAACTGTTTTATTCCTTAACTCCAAAAAAATCTTATATTCTGGGAATTTCTTTTACACTTAACATTTTCCTTTTGATCATGTCAGACTTTTCAGACAAAGTAATTTTATTTTGCTACCTTTATATTGATAAGGAAGGGTGTGATACTTGGTCAATTATCTCCCTTGAAACCTACGAATAAAAAGATGATTTTAAAAGATAACGTTTTTTAGGGCTTCTAATAAATAGAAGCTCCAAAATATTAATTCAGCACCTACATTTTTTTATCCCTGAAAAATGAAACAGAAAGAAATGTTCAAGCAACTTTCATTTATTTTATTTATTTCTATCCACTTTACTTAGTAGTTTATCCTACTTTGCTATGACTATGCTTAACTCTCATTTGCATTATTATTCTGACATCTCCTTAATGAGATAAACTTTTTAATAAAATTAACAAGGATGATTTTTGAGTGTGCGTGTATGTGCACATGCTTTGATTTTAACTGTACAAAATATTCCACTGTGCTTTGTTCTTATAGCTGTCCATTGTTCAAACATGAAAACATACTATGTGCTCTCGAAGGATAAACAGCTTTATTGTGGGATCATATAAAATGGTATGCAATTGGAGTTTGTACTATTGTAGTATATGGAGTTTACCAAGTAAATAATAATTGCATGTTGATACTTTTTCCTCTTATAATACAAGTTTCAAATTCCTGTAATGTGTCCACATACAATTTGGTTAAAACTTCCATGTTGCAAGATTTTCTCCCCTCTGTTGACATAACTCTGTATTTGCTTGGAATTGAGTGCTTCTGCTGAAATATGTATGGCCTTAATAATTACAAAACTTGCAGTAATTGTTATATATTCAACAAAACCTAAGATTGTCCCTTGCACATTTTTCCAAGTGGCCAGCCACACAGTATGGAAATGAAGTACTCCATATTTCAGTTAAATAACTCAAAAGAAGTTTGTTGGTTCAGTGTGTTCAAAGATGGACACATGCCAATTTATCCCTTTGGGTTCACTGTAATGATTGCTCTGTCAATATGATGAATGTAAACACCTCTGTTAGAATAGGATGAAAATTACTTAGTTTTCTCTTCCAGTTTCTAGATGTTTGGCTCTTTAAGTTTTCACTAAAAAAAAAAAAAAAAAAAATGGTTTTTTTTAAAGCACTAAGTTTAAAATGCTGTTCTAGAATCTCCCTGGGGCTAGAGGCCTGTTTCGTGTAAAATACGATTTAAAGAGAACTGAATAACAACCTGAAGGAATCCATAGTATGTAAAAGACAGAAAATGTGAACTGGTATTTTAACTTTCAGTGAAACCTGGAATTCGCACTAATGCATCAGAAAAAAATTGGTAAACATATGCAAATTCATTAACCTATGATTTGCCTTCTGTTTGTAGGAACTTACTGCAAGGGGATATTAAACACCTCAGACTATATCCAGCTGTACCGTAAATTTCTGTTAGTAAAATATTGGCAAAGTAAATATATTAGCAGATTGGGAACCAATCAAGCTTATGATATCAGTTTAGAAACAGCTTATGTTAGATATCAGCAAATCTTTCTGGAATATTTCCTAATTTATAACTATTATAACATGGTAAAAATTATGAGTATATAAAACATTAAAAAGGATATGACCCCTATATATGAAAAACTAGTTAATCCTTCATGACATTTAAAGGTTCTTCATTTTTTACATTAGAAATATAGTCCACTAATTTTTTTAAAATTTTAAGGCCATTGCATTTGTATTATATGAAGAGTATCATAAGAATAGGATTTTACCCTGTATTATATAGGTACAGTATAAATTAAGATTCGTTAATATTTAACTAGTTCAGTCTGAATTATATGCTGTTTAGTAAAGTAACAAGAAATTTTAGGATTTGGATTCTATTAAATCTGAGTGTTACAGGCATGGGGAAGTTTCAGGCTGTCCTTGGAAGGACGGAATCACACACACCTGATTGCTAGAGAGAGCGTAGTGGTAAGAGCAGAAGGTAGGTTTGTAACAACTATAAAGGGAATTAACTCTGGTCTAGAGGAGCTTGGGCTGTATTCACAGGTCATAGTGTTTTAGAGTTGGGAAGAATATTATGAACCATCTAATCCATTTTATAGATGAAGGATTTGAAGTTCAGAAAAGTTGAATGACTTCACTAAATTCACACAGTCTATTTCTGGAAAATTCAGGACAAGAAACCTGATCTCTTGTCATTAGACCACAGTTATAGGATGACAGGACATTAATGAGGATTTGAAGAATTTAAGTGATTAAGTCCAAATGACGCATCAAAGTTTGAATTTCATGATGGTTGTTAAGATCCACTTAAAAGAACAGAATGGAAGGTAGGGAAGTTTGAAAGAAGAGTATTCTAAAATTCCTAGTTAGTTGTTAGTCATACCGATTGGGACAAAAGTTTTGGCAGTGAATTGAAGAATCGGGGAAGTTGGAGAAATGTAATGAAGAAAGGGACCAGGTGCTTTGTGCTTCCACAGTGAATAGCCACCTGTGTATCACAGTTAATCATGTCTCATTCTTCACTGTTAGTCTTTCCAGGAGTGGGGGGGACAAAGCTTATCCAGTCCTGGCACTTAACACCATGGCTAATGTATAAAAGCTACTCAGTATATATTTATTGAATGAGTAGTCCCCGTGAGAATTTGAAGTCAGACTGAATCATAGTAATAATAGCTCAGCTTGACAAGAAGTCAACCAAGACTTAGACTTCTGAAGTGCCATGGTGAGATATTATATCCTTGCTCATAAATGTGAAGGCCATTATCATTGCTGAAGGCAGAGAGGCAATATCAAACATACTGAATTTATATGGGAAAACAATCATGCGTTAGCCATGGGGACAGGGAGGGAAAAATATAATTTTGCTTTTTGTTTTTTAAGTAGACTTCACCACAGTTTTATTCAATAATTAGGGTTTGGGCAATATGCAAAAAAATTGTGTATTTTAGTATAACTCTAAAAAGAAAAGAAAAGAAAAATGAAACTTCAGTGAAAACATTGCTACACAAACCTTTAGAGTAACATGGAGTCGTTTTCTGGAACAAATTGGCAGAAAGGCTGAATTCTCTTCCCATGTTTCATTCTTTTAAAAACAAATATTGTCCTTTGCATTTTTAAAAATCTGTATACTGATGATATTCTGGATGTTTTAGAAGAAACCTCAAGTACCATTTTAGCCTTTGGAAATCTGATGGCACCTTAAAAAAAAGAACAGAAGTGATTTTTGTTTGTTTGTTTTGGAGTGTCTATTTCTTTCACCCATGTGCTTGCTTAAGAAACAGTTTAAAAGGGTATTCTCTGGCTTCTTTCCTCCCCTTGCTTCTCTGCTCCGTGTCTGATGGTTTTGTCACCCCTCCTCTTTCAAGAGTCCTGCCTCCTTAGTCACTCTTGGTTTCCTAAGCAGGGCCCTTGACAGTCTGCCTACTCACAGCTTCAGCTCTCACCTCTGTGCCTCTGCCTCTCAAATCTGATCTTCTCTCCTTGAAGTCTCAGATACCAGTTTTCTTTTCTTTCTTTTTTTTTTTTTTTCCAACTTAATGAGACCCTCTCTCTAAATAAAATACAAAATAGGGCTGGGGATGTGGCTCAGTGGTTGAGGACTCCTGAATTCAATCCCTGTACCGATAAATAAATAAATTAATTAAAATAAAAATTTTTAAAAAGTGATTAAGTAATACTATTGGAGAAGTTATTTTTGAGGAGGAATACTGGGGGCACTTGACTACTTGATCTCAGGGGCACTTGACCACTGAGTCACATGCCCACCCCTATTTTTTTTTTTTTTAGTTTTATTGATTTTATTTTTTTAAATACACGATAGAAAAATGCATTACAATGCTTATTACATATATAGAGTACAATGTTTCATCTTTGTATATAGAGTATGTTCATGCCAATTCATGCCTTTATATGTGTACTTTTTTTTGCATTACAATTCTTATTATACATATATACCAGAATTTTTCTTAAAATCAGCAAACTACAGGGACACAGCCACATCAAGGCTTATAGCAGCGCAATTCACAATAGCTAAACTGTAGAGCCAACCTAGATGCCCTTCAGTGGATGAATGGATAAAAAAATGTGGCATATATGCACAATGGAATATTACTCAGCAATAAAAGAGAATAAAATCATGGCATTTGCAGGTATATGGATGGCGCTGGAGAAGATAATGGTAAATGAAGTTAGCTAATCCCCAAAAAACAAATGCTGAATGTTTTCTCTGATATAAGGAGGCTGACTCATGTGGGATAGGGAGGGGGAGCATGGGAGGAATAGATGAACTCTAGATAGAGCAGAGTGGTGGGAGAGAATGGGAGGGGCAGGGGATTAGTAAGGACGGTGGAATGTGATGGACATCATTATCCAAAGCACATGTATGAAGACACGAACTGATGTCAACATACTTTATATACAAACAGAGATATGAAAACCAGTTTTATTTTCTTGCTGGACATCTCGCCTGTATACTTTTATAGCACTTCAGAACTAGATATTCCCCAAACCAAAGATGTCATTCCATCCTGACAATGGTGCTGTGCTTTCTTGGTTACCCAGTCATCTTTTAACTTTTCCCTCCACCTCATCCCTCACGTTTCTGGAACTGGCCTTCTATTTGCTCCCCTGTCCTCTTTCTTGAGAAGATACTTTCCTTCTATTCCACCAACCATACTCCAGCTTTCCTTCAAGGATTGACTTAAAATTCTCATGAAGTCTTGAGTCACCTCTGAAAGTAATTCCTCTTTGAATTCCTGTAACTGTTTTTTGTTTGTTTGTTTGTTTGTTTGTTTAAGTTGGGGGCAGGTGCTTTTTACTATGTTGCCCAGGCTAGCAACTCCCAGGTTCCATCGATCCTGCCTCAGTCTCCTGTGTAACTGGGATTTGGGGCACACACCACATACCTGGCTTCATTTTATTTTAATGCCTTATGTGCTATTTATCACATTCATTCCTATGACAGTTATTTGTATATTCTCCTGCTTCTCTCACTAGACTTTTCTCTTTACTAAGATGCTTTGCTGGCAAAGCCTCTTTGTTTTTCTGAGACCCAGAATATAGAAAGGTCTCATTCTCTACAGAATGTGCTCAGCATGTTTGTTGAAGGAATAAATGGATATCAGTGCCTAGTCCTCTTGAGTCTGATGATCCAAGATGCTGAGAGAAGCTTAAATCCTTTATGAGAGTTGGACTGGGTGGCATAATGCCTGTAATCCCAGCAGCTCTGGAGACTGAGGCAGGAGGATCTGGAGTTCAAAATCAGCCTCAGCAAAAGTGAGGCACTAAGTAACTCTGAGACCCTGTCTCTAATGAAATACAAAATAGGGCTGGGGATATGGCTCAATGGTTGAGGGCCCTGGGGTTCAGGCCCAAGAACAGCAACAACAACAAAAATCCTTTATGAGAAAATAATTGCATAATGAGTAATGTTTTTATGTTTCATTAATGGAAGAATAATACTGTTTTAGGTGTCAAATTGGTTTGCCAATGCAAGACGTCGGCTTAAGAATACTGTGCGTCAGCCAGATTTAAGCTGGGCCCTAAGAATAAAGTTATACAACAAGTATGTACAAGGAAATGCTGAGCGGCTCAGCGTAAGCAGTGATGACTCCTGTTCTGAAGGTTGGTTAATAATTTTATTTTGCTTTCTTTTGCTTTGCCTCTCTAATAAGAAGTTCACCTATATTGCTATTTTTAAGGTTGACCTCACAAAATATGCTGGTGCCATAACAGTTCTTTTCTATTGCTCGAGGTGACTTCATTTTTACAATATTCTAAAGGACCAACATAATTATGGCCTTTTCCTCTTGCTTATAGACTTATCATGTGTGTGTCAGAATAGCATTTTCTGTGAAATTCATTAAAATTAAAATACCATAAGAGAGAGATTACATAGATGCTGTTTTCTTTTGCCTAAAAATAATTTTATACATTATACTAAGATAATTTTATACATTGTATATGTTCTTCCTTTATGTATGTTTTTAATGATTAAATATGATAATCAAGTGCTTGAGGAAAGTGTGTTTAAGTGCTATTTAGTGATATGTTGTCTCCCTAGATGGAGAAAATCCTCCAAGAAACCACATGAATGAAGGGGGCTATAGCACTCCAGCTCATCATCCTGTGATTAAGAGTGAGAGCTCAGTGATAAAAGCTGGAGTGAGGCCAGAGTCACGGGCCAGTGAGGACTACGTGTCACCCCCCAAATATAAGAGCAGCTTGTTGAACCGTTACCTTAATGACTCTTTGAGACACGTCATGGCCACGAACACTGCCATGATAGGAAAAACAAGGCAAAGAAACCATTCAGGATCTTTTAGCTCCAATGAATTTGAGGAAGAATTGGTGTCTCCATCATCATCAGAAACTGAAGGCACCTTTGTCTATCGCACAGGTAAGTTTGTGCTTTCTGTTGTGATTACTGTGATACCTTATCTAAATCAGAAATAAAACTGAAGCACAGCAATTTATTTGAACAAGTAAAACAACATAAGGTTATTCATGTTTTGTCCAAAATTCAGTTACACAAGCTTTTCTTTTGTTTTCAATTGTTGACGGATATGTTTGTTAGTAGATGATGGTCTTAGAGATATCGAGACAGTTTCAATATTTAAAATGTGGACATAAGTTTTCATTCTTAAGGATGATTTAAATCTTAATGGTTTAGAGAAGATATATATATTGCCATTTCTAAAAAACTTAGAATAGAGGAATGTGCTAGATTATAGCCAGTCATGCAAATACTTTGTATTCCATCTTTTCTCTTGCATGTTTTGATTGCTAATAGTGATAGGAAATGAACACATATTAGCATGGGTGCCCAATTTTTGTGAAGGATAAATATAGGTCTGGCTTCAACTGCTTCAAAAGTTTTACTTTCATTCCTGGAAAGCAAAATAGGACTGATGAATAGCTTTGAAATTTTTACTTTCATTCCAGAAGTAACAAAGTCAACTTCTACCTGTCAAAAATGTTCAGAGGAAATAGCAGGTTTGGTAAAAATTTTTATCATGACTTCAGTTACCAGAGAGGTATGCTTTTAAGGAGTGTTTGAGCAGGTTGTTTTGGAACAAGGGATATGTGTAACCTACACCAGATGTAGTTAGTGTCGAGGTCTTGAAAATGCCAACAAATGAGCTTCAATGATAGATCTGGAAACAACTTCAGAAAGCATTCAGTCCAGCCTTGTTAACTCCCAGATAAGAAACACCAGGCCAAGAACACATAGTAGTTGCTCTTCTGCTGAACAGTGCAGCAGAGCTTGCACAACCACTCCTACCAGACTGCTGCTGTTATTACACCTGCTACCACCGGGTAGTGAGTAGTTCCAGGATGCTAGGTTCATGACAGATACCACACAACTCATATCACATTTAATCCTCATGATATCAAAGAGCTTGAAGTGTGAACTGTAAGGCTTTAGAAAGGTATCCAAATTTAGTTTGTTTAAGGTACCCTTCAGATTCTTTAGCCAGAAATATTGTGTTCAAGTATCTACAAAGATTTCCAAGATATATTATCTAGAAGACAGAGAGAAAAATACTTAAATCCACTTCATTTTCTTTTTGCATCGATTACTTTAAATATTACAAACAACACCAAGCACTCAGGAATACAAAAACAATCTTGTAATTAGTATCTAGGAAGAGGTAAAAAAAAATAAAAGGCCATTTACCCAATAATTAAAATGGAGAAGCCTCATATTGATATCTAACTAGTGTGACCAAAGCAGAATTCAGAGCTTTGTGAATATTTATTTTCAGAGAAAGGAATAGAACTCAAGTCATTCAAATATAGATAACTGCAAAAGGAATAAAAATAAAATAAAATGGAAAGATAAAAATAGATAAATCTGACACTTTAAAAGCAGTAATAAAATAAGCAAGCAAAAATTGACACGATTTAAAGTAGGAAATGACAAAGAAGATGTGGCAACTAATACATAGTTACTAAAAAAAGTTTTGTAAAGGCCACAATGAGGTACTATATACAGTTGTTTGACAATATACTATATGTAAATGTGTATCTGAAGTGAATTGGTGTTGGCACATGAATTAAAGTCATAAATAAGGAAAGTGTTAATAACCAAAAACTTAGGAAAAAATCGGGATTTCGAGAAATATAGTTCCCAAAATGTGTCACTTGATAAATCCATTGTTTTGTTTTTTTTTCCAAACTTTGAAAAAATAATTCCAATGGCTGATGTTTTTCTGGAACAAATAAAATTATGAGACATATCCCAGGTTTGTAAAAGTATAAATGTTATCCTAATCCTAAACCAGATTAAGATAGCATAAAAATCAAAATTTTTATTTTTGATACTGAGTATGTATCAACAGGAGAATATTTACAATGTAGTAATAAGTCAAAAGCAACTCAAAAATGTGAAATATAATTATGATAATACAAATGTTCATGGACAAAAACAGGAAATATTTTTGGAAAAAAATGAAATTAATCTTAATAAGGTACACTCATTTGTAATTAATTATTTAAAAATCTTTTTTTTCTTCAGAAATTTCTTTACATTGCCCAGTAAAAACAAGGTCATATGCCCTGTGAAATTTATCCATTTTGGTAAGACTTCTGAAAATGCACACTCTTTCAAAGGTGACAATTTATAAAGTCAGAGAGTGTAGCATGCCTGTAGTTGATGCTTTTCAAAGTTAAATATCTTGGCTATTTGTTTTTATTAAAACATTCCAAATGCACTTGGTCCATATTAAGGACTATTTATTTGCCAAATTCTATTTCTTAAATACAAGCCTATTTTTTTTAGTTATGTGACCAATGAGAAAGCAACCAAAACATGTATGCTTCTGGTTTTTCATGCATGTGTATAAAATTAGAAAGAAGAGACAGAATTTTATGTTTTTTTTTAATTTTTAGAGATGAAGAATTAAGAAAGACTGATGATCTAAGAGTGATCTACTGAGTTTTAGATCAAACAGTAAATGGCTGTCTTCTGTGGGAGCTGAGTGACAGCATCCGGGCAGTTGTAGCTGGGTTAACATGCATGTATAAATAATAGAATGGGATTTCAAGAGATGCTTTCCCAGTAACTGCTATGATTTTCTTTGGCATAGAGGCTTGTTCTGAATTCCTTCAATTCCATCTGGTTATATTTTTTTTCCCCTCACCTAAATAAAAATTTTTCTAAGTCTGCTATTAACTCACCCCACCCCTACCCCCACAGTGCTACAGTAGTACAAAGATTTTTAACTTTCAAATTTTATTTTAAGAACATCTCTAAGAACAAGTTCTTAGTTTTTCTTTGCTAAAAAGTTGTATGCATCCACATTTGTATAAGAATTGTTAACTCAAGATGCATTTCATTAAATATAGCTAAATGAAAGTTGGTGTGTAGAAGGATAATGGGTCACTGGGTCTTACTTCACTTATTCTTATTGAATCCTAGGAGGGAGAAGCTTTGTAGATTATCAGTAGTCATCTTAATTGAAGACATTATTACCAGAAATCATCAAAGCAGATGCACATGTTTTTTATTAATTTTATGTAGATGTTAGGTCTCTGCCATCTGCAGTCTTATGGCAGGGGCACAGCAGCCTCTCAATAAATATTGGTTGAAACACTTCTGACAACAGTAGTTATAACATTACAATTGATTGGAAGTATTAAAGTTACTGCTTTTAAACACAATTAAGTAACACTCAAGGAAATTAGGCACTTGGTGTATTGTTGAATGAAGTCATGTAAATTAAAGTTGCAATCAATTTTCATCATGATAGGTTAATGAACAGTAATTTTCAGACGTTTGATGGGGTGAATCCCAGTTACAAGTTTGCATTCAGGCATCTGGCACCTAGAGGATTCTGAGGTATCAAGATAAGAGCTCTACTCTTCATATCGCTTTCCACTCCCATCCTCTTTCCTCATATTCTCCAGATGGAACCATCCATGCCAGCTTATAGTGCAAGTACCCACAGGAACCTCACCTAACTTGGATTAGAGTTTGACTTTAGCCTCAGAACCAAGCCTATTAAATCTTCTCCTCTTCAAAAGAGGAAAGAAGTTTCTAAAAAGTGTGATAAGGGGAAATCAGGCAAGCCTTTGATCTTCCTCTCTTCTGCTCAGCCTGAGGGCAAGTTCTTAGTGCATCTTTTCTTTTTCTTTTCACAGCTCACAAATGAAGAAGTTATAAATGAGTAGAACATTCAAATGCTTTTTTTTTCTCTTAGCTTTACTGCTAGTATTCAATTCATAAATGTTACCTGCTACCAAGAGGCGGAATGTTTAAGCTTCATCTTGTTAAACTGTCTTAATTAGATACATCTGGTACAGCCAGACTATCTAGGAAATAGGACTGTTTTCTGTGTTCGTGTGAATTAATCAGATTAGCTTCCCCTCTGCTGGAATGAGCTGACTATCCTTGAAGAAATGGAGATTTTGATTGAGAGAGAAAAAAAAAAGTCATTTTGCTTAGTTCATGGAATACTGTGGGAGGGAGATTCTATTTAGATTGCCTCACAGTTGGAGAATTGTAGCAAAATGAGAAATAGAGGTGTTTTGGTTGCTGAAGAAACAGGAAGTAGAAAGTTGGGAGGATGACAAAGGTCAACTGCCATTTCTAAACTTATCTTGGGTGATGGTGACTCTCAAAGGCAGAAGCTGTTCTCTGTTCTTCCCACCCCCCCGCCCTTCTTGCACATTCCTATAGTTTATAATTTAAGCTGATTATCTGTAGTAAAATCCAGGTATGCTAATGAGTTTAGGAACCCGTTGGATCAGCCTGGGATTTCTTCTTGATTCACAGCATCGTTTCTTTGGAGAAATACACTCCTCTTGGTTCTAAACAACTGAGGAAACAAGTCCTCCTCTAGGAATAATCTATTTGTAGCTAAAGTCCTCCCACAGGCATCATTCACAGACAGGAATGTTTGTAAAAGCCATTCAATGAAGGCCCTGTGTTAGGCTCATGAAGCCCTGCATTTTGTGCTGGGCCACTTGTCAATGGAACATATTTTAATGAACCAGACGAAAGATTTTAAAAGATCCTTTGCAATCATACATGTACCTAGGGTAATGATGTCCATTTCGTTCCACCCTCTTTCCAACCCCCAACCCCCTCCCCCAACTTTGCCCCATTCAAAGTTCCTCCACTCATCCCAAGCCCCCACAAAAGATGCTTTGCAAAATCTTTTGAATAGTTCATAATCACCTCTGATTGATCTCTATCAATAATTTCAGGATTAGTATATGGGGGAGCTTCAAAACAGCCTGAGTGCATTTGTGTCTGTGCTGGGTTTCTCTGTGGGATCTTTTTGACCAGTAAATCTATTTCAGCTACTTGTCTCTTATTTTTGTTCCCTTTCTGTGCTGTCACTTTCTTGTTTCTCAGTGAAAGGATTAAGCTTTGCCATTTTGGATTATTCCAGACATTCTTTTCCTGGCCGACGAACGATTGTTGATATTCTCCAACAGAAAATAATAAAACCCTCTATCAGCACTCCAGCTAGTGACATTTAAAGGATACTTGAAAGTTGATCCGATTTCTTGTTTTGTACCTCACCTATCAAACCCCATCTGGGAATGAGATATTTCACATAAGTGAAATTTCCAGATAGCAGAAATTTAAGTACTGATTTAAAAATAGGAATTTTCTGCTCTTCTGAAACTATAATATTAAACACTGCTTTGGTGGTGTACTCTTAGAAGCTCTCTCTCGCTTCTTAATGCTCTTCCCCCTTATAAATTGGTACCCTTAAGGTTAATCATAGTCCTAACTTGCCCCCCTAACTCTTGAATAGAACCTTTGGAAAAAGGAACTTTCCTAATTACTTATTTCAAATCAGTGATCTTTTAAATGAGATTTATAGAATTTCTGACCTTTGGGTATGTACAGAGTTACTGTGGAATTATAAGAACTGAAGCATTATTCTAAGTGCTATAGATTCTTAATAAATATTTAACAGTGGCGATAATGCAAAGCACATTTACATGGGTTCTTTCTGAAATTCAAAGTCATCTGATTTTTGAAAGTTGCATTTGCTTTATGGATTCATTCATAGAATTTAAATGGAATCGCAGGAGTGGTCTGTCCATTGTGAAGAACTGATAGATTAATGGCAAACAAAAAAAGAGAGAAAGAGAGAGAGAGAGAACAAATATTGGTAGCTTGAGCAGTTTGCTGGGTTTTTGGGAGGTGGCTTTTCATTCACTTTTCTTTGTTATTTGGTATCATGGGAGAGCCTGAAAAGGTCAAACTGAAGATACTGAGACTTGCAGCCTCAGACAGCAACGTGGTTCACAAACAAAATCAAAGTATGTGGCAAATTAGCTCAGTTTGAAAATGTACAGATTTTTTTTGAGGGCTGTGTTTGATCTGGATAGTTCTTTCCTTTTCCATTATAGTACTTTCTTAAGACAGCAACACTAATTTCAAATTTTTTGACTGTAGACAAATTATTTCTGAAATGTGGCCACATTTTCTAGTTGTCTTATGTGTAGTAAAAATCCCAAGAGGCCCTGAAATGGTGTTATATTAATTTAATTTTTATAGGCCCCCTAACACTAAGTAAGGTGTCTTTTACATATTTGCTTCATAAATGTTTCTTAAGTGAATGAGTTAGTGTTTCAATGATTTAGTCTGTCTGTTCTTTAAATCATAAAGACATTTTAATGTACATAGGATATATTGGCCTGTGTATGTCAACATGACAAAGAGAAAGAAATGGGAACTGAATAAATTAGTAAAAAAACAATTTTTAAGAAAGAAAACTTATGATTTAAAAAATGGAAAAATATTAAACAAAATAAAACTTAAAATAATGAGATGTTTAAGAAATTCAAAATTGAAACTTGGAAAGTACAAAATGAAACTAAATCTATTTTAAGTAAAAGAAAGAGTTGCAGGAAAATGCATGAATGATAAATGGAAAAGGTTAGCTAGTTTAAAGAAATATGCATGGAAGAATAATAGATATAGCAGATAGACCAAGTATTGATATTTTTGTTTATCTTTACCCAGTATACAGCTTCGGAAGTGAGAATTAAGAAATAAAGCATGGATTTAGACTCACACATTTAAACTCTTCTGCACTTTGAGGATTCACAAGTACCCTGAAACAAAGTTTTGACTTTTTAAGAATGACTCTTTTGGGCCAGGGGTTTAGCACAGTGGTAGTGCACTTGCCTAGAATACACAAGGCCCTAGGTTCCATCCATACTACCACCATAACAACAAAAGAGAAATTTTAAATCACATATTTGAATGAGAGAAAGTTCATGCAGAAATTTCACATTTTCTGCCCTCTCTCTGTGTGACAGTAAAAATGTCATACATTTTTTTTCATTTTTTAAAATTTTGATTTGTTATATATGATAGCAGAATGCATTACAATTCATATTACACACATAGAACACATTTTTCATGTCTCTGGTTGTAACAAAGTAGAGTCACACCATTTATGTCTTCATACATGTACTCAGGGTGATGATGTCCATCTCATTCCACTTCTTTCCTACCCCCATGCCCCCTCCTTTCCCTCCCATGCCCACCCCCACCACATTATGAGTCAGCATCCTTAAATCAGAGAAAACATTTGGCAAAAAATGCCATACATTTTGTACATTTTCCTATCAAACAAGTTCGCCAATGTGAGACATTCTGCAGAGGCGTTCTCTGTTTTTTTGACTTTATTCTTCTACTAGCATTTATCAGCAAGTCAGTTGTAACTGATTTTCTGAATACTCAGTGCATTTCAAACTCACTACATTGGTCACTCACAGCCTGGTACAATTTCATAGAAGTGCTTGTTCATGTCACTATCTTTAAGACTGTGTCAGTATTTCCATTAAGAGACTTTTTCATTCCCTGAGGCTTCTAAATAAGTCATAAAAATTCAAGCCAAACTAAAGCTGGCATAGAATAAGAGTCCTCCTCCTCCTCCTCCTCCTTTCTTTTTCTTTCTTCTTCTTCTTCTCCTTCTTCCATGTGTAAGGAATATAAGTGCATCATGCCCACTAATTCTTAGGTTTGTAGACTCTTCACATATTGACTATACTAATGCAACCAGATAAGATCCATTGACACCTCTGTGGTCCGAGAATAAAAAGGTTGTCAACAAGCTTTTACTGTTTGTAAAAATAACAAGCCATTCTACTTAATCAATATGGAAGTAGTTTCTTTTTTTCTTTTTTGTTAGTTGCAGTTGGTGTTTCCCTTCTGCCTCCCTACTTTCTAAAATTAAACAGGTATTTTTCTATGTCAAAATTTGTCTTGTTGGTATAACAGAAGTTTTATTCAGGATAAATATGTGTTTTCCTCCAATCCTGAGTTTTGGTACTTTTAAGTTTTGGAAACTTGTGTTTTTTTTTTTCTGTGATAAATGATATCAATTGTATTTCTGAGATTTGAGGAAGCGAATTTAAAAAAGGTAACAATAAATTTGTTTGCCCAAGTTTACAAAATTTAAATTTTGTCTTATTAGTTTTTGGTTTAAATAAAGGATGGCATGATTAAATAATGACTGAATAATGAACCTTTTTTCTCTTTGATAGTTTTGATACCTCACTTCTCTCAGTTTCATTTTACTAAAGAGGTAAATAACCAAGGACTTTTGTAAATCAATTAGTCAATTTTTAAAGGATCCTTCAGTTCAGTCCCTTATTTTGCAAATTAGGAAATTGTTTTAGATACTCTCTGAGGCGCTGAAAGTTGATTTTTTGGGGGGGGGGATGTACCAGAAATTCAACTCAGGGGCTCTAGGCCACTGAGCCACATTCCAGCCCTATTTTGTATTTTACTTAGAAACCAGGATTTCACTGAGTTGTTTAGCGCCTTGCTTTTGCTGAGCTGGCTTTGAACTTGTGATCTTCCTGCCTCAGCCTCCTGAGCTGCTGGGATTACAGTCATGCACACCAAGCCCAACTGAAAAGTAGATTTTTAAATATGATTTCTTCATTGCTTGCAAATGTGATTCTGACCCTTAGTACAGTAAGTCAAAGTGCTTTTGAAAATTTCAGTTACTTAAGTGGTTTTTACTTAATACTGAAATCTTTAGTTTTGAATGTTTGAGAATTTGAGGCAGGCGTGCATACATTTCTAAAAGTTTCTCTTAATGGCCACCATAGAAAGGCCTGAATACAAGATGATATTGTAAATTGTAGGTTGTGGTAGCCTTACAGTACCCAGAGCTCATTCTTTGGGTATTAAAAGACATAGAAATGGTTTGTAAAAGATCCCCCATAGTCAGTGTTAGTAGACAAAGATCTCTGTGGTGTGTGTGTGTGTGTGTGTGTGTGTGTGTGTGTGTGTGTGAGTTGTAGAAATTGAATGTAGTTGACAAAACTCAGTAGCTTTTGTAGGTGACCAATGGTATCTTCCCTCTGCCTCCTGCATCACAGGGGATGCTGAAGTCATTACCAGGAAGTGGTCAGAAACAATTTAAGTGACGATAACAAGCCAATTGGAAAGTGGTTTGAGGCAGATGAATTAATCTCAGCTTTAACAATAACACAGCTCATCTGCTTCCAACAGTTTTGAGTCTTCTGGGTCAAAAAAAGGAATCATGAACTAGTTTTTGCAGCCCACTAGGATGAACCAGTACAAGGTACATGAAGTGCTGTGTGGTGGCACTTTTAACATTTTCTCAGGTCAGGCACCTAGGAAAAATGAAATTGAAGTTTCTACTTCACCATCTCACAGATTTAGGAAGCTCAGTGGGCACTATGGCCTGAAACTTTTCAAGGCACATGAAATCTTCCAAAATCTCTGGACTATAGATAGGGTTCAAAACGGCTTCTTGCCCAATGACTTTTGGGCATTTTTGATATGGTGATCAGATATACATCTTTGATAGAGGGAATGTGTTAAGAAATATATATATATATATATATATATATATATATATATATATATATATTAACATAGGTTTGTATACATATATGAATATACACACATATATATGTGTGTGTATATATATCACAAAATTTGCCTTTGATCAGGTTTCACTTAAATAAAGTGAATAACATTTTTTTTTATAATAGTTGTTTGGAGAGGAATATTTTGGTAATCTAAAATTAAAATGGAAAAACACAGACCTCAAATGAAAATGAAACCTTTTAAAATGCTGAAAGGTAGTCAGAGACAACCATTCATAAAGAGAGATTTCCAAGAAACAGTTTGCTCTTTAAGTTTTCACATAGTTGCTGTGTGTTAAGAACTGATTGTCCCTTCAGTGGAGCCAGACTCAAATTCTGGTGGACAAATCTCAGTATGGCAGAGACATTTCAAATAAGAATGCCCTGTTCTGCCAAAACTGTCATTATGACACTAAAATGTACCCTTTTGCAAAGGGCCAAAATTCAGAGGCTGTCCTTCCAGTTTCTACACTGATTTAGACAGAAGATGGATTAAAAGGCAAAGTGGTATTTAGGATCATTTGTCACATGGCTTCAGGGCAACAGGATGGCTAGCTGGCAAGAGCAAGAATTCCTTAAATGTTACTGGGTCTTACATTTCTGAACGTAAAATCCCTGGCCAGAGGTTGTTCGGTGCCAGGTGCCTTTGCTGTGATGTCTTAGCCTAGCACGAAGCTGGGCGGTCGTTATATCGGCTGCTCATGCAGCCACACAGCATTCACTAGTTTGCAACTAAGATTGAATGACGTTATTGTTTTCCAAGTTCTCTTATCTTTGGTTTGATTGCATCTGTTCATGATGTATTTTCTTTTTCCTTCTGTAATTCTCTTCTGGGGCTGCCAAATCTATCTTAGCCAGATCAAGGAGCTTTTTCACAACCGGGTTAGAGCTTCCATTGTTCTTGTTTGAGTTGTTATTGTGTCTCCCGGGTTCCTTTATTTTAGACCTTTTAAGAAATATGGTACCAATTCAGATTTTCTCATCACTTCTGGGGCCTCCAGCTTATCTAACCTGTGTACTTTTTTTCTTTCTGAAACTTTTTTTTTTAAAATGTATACTTTTGTTCTTAAAACGTACTTGGAAAATTATAAACATAAATCATCTGGAATAGTAATTCTCAACTATCTTGAAAGGTATTTGAGAACTATTTCACGGTTACTATGATTGAAGCAGTAAAATTTAGTTTATAGTTACAATAACTTTCCTCTCATTAGGAAAATATAAAAAAGCTCAACTTTATGATTTCATGACATATTACCAACCCCCAAATACCATTCCTAATCCCTACCCACTAACACACACCGACTTGGTGAAATGCTAAGAGGAATCTCAGAGAAGAATCCAAAGGCTTATGATCCTCTGTACTCTCTTTGACCTCACCTGTCCCTCGACTGCTTTTATTAAAATGATGGTTAGAAAAGACCCAAACAGAGGCTCTGCTGAAACATTACAAGTTTAATCTATATTTTGACTACAGCTAAGTTTCTGCTGCTTCCAATGTGGTTTGGAAAATGAGTTTGCGGGGCCCATATTTCTCTTGGGTCAACCTCCCTACTTGCATGAAATGACACACGTGCAAGTTCTAATGCCGAGAGAGCAGAGATCAATGCCTTAGAAATAAGGAGCTCTGGATTCAGGCAGATCTGCAAGCAACTGGGTTAGTGTTCCAAGGCAAGTCCCTTTTATCAACCTCTCCATTCCTTTTGCTGTAAAATGAAGGAGTGTGACAAGATAATCTCTTAAGTCCCTTACACCTCTGGCAATCTGTGATTCTAAGAAATGCGTAGGGAAAAAAAGAAACCCCACAGATTTCAGAAAGTTGTAGATAATTTTGCATATCATGTTGGCTCTATTAGAAAATGAACTTGGGCTCCTAGCAGCAATACAGTAACATGTCAAAGGAGCACTAGGCAACAGAAAACCTTCACAGTAGCAGACATAGGACCCCCCTCCCCAGGGAGGGTGTTAAGCCCCTGAGAGTAGATTAGGAGGCCAAAATGCCTGTGGTGCTCTTTGTGTCATGTGTCATTTTTAGGAAGAGAAATTCCAAGATTATAGAAGTATGCTTCTACATTTTTTTCTAACATTTTATTCTTTTAAAATTATTGTCATTATGTTTTTGGAACTGGGGATTGAACCCAGTGCTCAACCATTGAGCCACATCCCCAGCACTTTTTTTTTTTTTAATTATGAGGCAGTATCTCCTTAAGTTGCTGGGGGTCTTGCTAAATTGCTTAGGCTGGCCTTGAACTTGTGATCCTCTTGCTCAGCCTTCTGAGCTTCTGGGATTACAGGATGTGCCATCATGCCCAACCCCAAACATTTTATTATTATAATTATATTTTAAATACTTATATATTTACAATTTATTTTTGTAAATTATATGCAGCAATTATTTGGCTCCTATTTTTTTCCCAGATGGATAGCAGTTGTCCCAACACAATTGACTGAATTCTTCCACCTTTCTTTATTGACTAATGCTATCTTTATTATACACTAAATTCTGTTATACATATGTCTATTGCTAGACTCTTTTATATTCTGTCAAACTTAAAAATGTTCTTATATTAACAGTATACTGTTTTCAGGACTACAGTTTTATTGTACATTTTGACATATGGCAGGGTATGTCTACTTATAGTTTAGTTTTCTAGTCAAGCTTTCAAATAAGTTTGACAAGTTCCATTTAAAAAATCTTGGAAATTAATTTGGAATTGCATTGGATATTAGTTTGAATATTAGCAGTAGTTAGTTCGGGAAATATTTATGTTTTTGTTCTATCAAGTTTTCCCACTTAGGGATGGTCATCTTCTATGACATTCAGTAAGTTTTTATAGATTTCTTTATACAGAGTTTGCATATTTTTCATTAAGTGAACTATTGGATATTTTATTTGTTGTTCCTGTTGTTTCTATAGGAAATGAATTTTTATTAATTATTCACATTACAGTAGTAATCACTGATACATAGGAAAGCTATTGCATTTTGTATATTTTCTTACATCCAGTTGGATTGTTCAAGTATCTCTTCAGATAGTGACAGTTTTGTGTATTTATCCTTCTTCTTCTTCCTTTCTTTCCTCCCTCTCTTCATTTATTGCATCATAACAATAATGTTCTACAAAACAACATTGGATAATGGCAGTGATAGCAAACATCAATGGGAATTTTTCTTATGTTTTACTACTAAGTATATGTTTGCAGGTTTCTGCTTTTCAGAAGGGGTAAGTGAATTATCGGGTTGAAATTTTCTCCTTTTATTCCTAGAATAGTTAATAAGAGACCACCCTCCTTTCTATTCCCCATCCCATAAAGAAAACCAAGCCACACACATTACTAAATAGGTTATTGCATTTATAAAATGCTATTTGCACAGTTTTCAAAACTGTCATCTAGTTATCCTCTGAATCTATTTGCATAGTTATTCTTAAGTAAATTTCCCAGTGTTTCACTTATCCTTGAATTCTTGGGAAAAATGTTATTCCGTCAAGATGTATCATTCTTTGGGTATAAACTGAGGAGTGGGATAACTGGGTCAAATGGTGGTTCCATTCCAAGTTTTCTGAGGAGTCTCCATACTGCTTTCCACAGTGATTGCACCAATTTGCAGTCCCACCAGCATGTATGAGTGTACCTTTCCCCCCACATTTTCACCAGCACTTATTGTTACTTATATTCTTTTTTTTTAAAATTTTTATTGTTGGTTGTTCAAAACATTACATAGTTCTTGATATATCATATTTCACACTTTGATTCAAGTGGGTTATGAACTCCCATTTTTACCCCGTATACAGATTGCAGACTCACATCAGTTACACATCCATTGATTTACATATTGCCATACTAGTGTCTGTTGTATTCTGCTGCCTTTCCTATCCTCTACTTATATTCTTGATAATTGCCATTCTGACTGGAGTGAGAGGAAATCTCAGTGTAGTTTTAATTCACATTTCTCTAACTGCAAGAGATGTTGGACATTTTTTCATGTATTTTTTGACTGATCATATTTCTTCTGTGAAGTACCTGTTCAGTTCTTTAGCTGATTTATTAATTGGGTTATTTGATTTTTTGATATTTTTTTGATTTCTTTATATGTCCTAGAGATTATGCTCTATCTGAGGTACAGGTGGCAAAGATTGTCTCCCATTCTGTAGGCTCTCTCTTCACAATCTTGAGTGTTTCCTTTGCTGTGAAGAAGCTTTTTAGTTTGATTCCATCCATTTGTTGATACTTGATTTTACTTCTTGTGCTTTAGGAGTCTTATTGAGAAAGTTGGTTCCTGACCCAACATGTAAAGAAAATTTTCCTATGTGCCTATATGATTACACAACCAGTGTAATTCTGCATCATGTACAACCAGAAGAATGAGAAGTTGTACTCCATATATGTATAATATGTCAAAATATATTCTACTATCATGTATAACTAATAAGCACAAATAAAAAAAAATCTGTTTAGATTTTCCCACCAGCATGATGCCATATGCATTTTACCCTTCATGAATTTTTCAAGTTTTCTGATTGGGCAATGGTAACTTTTACTGTTTTCAAGCATTGCTAGGCATGTATTTAAGTTTACATTCTATAATTTTAATGGGATTTTGAAGAAGAAATGAATGAAACCTATTCACTTCACTGTCTCAAAGGGGAACTCTTTAATACAGATTTTTAATTAATGGTTTAATTTAATGTTTTTATCACAAAGTCATATGATGTTTCTTTTGTTTCTAATAGTTTTTAGTGAGAATTTGCACACATTCAAAATTATGCATAGATTCTGGATATCAAGAAATAATAAATGCAGAGTGACTATCTAAAAGAATGGAATTAGTGGGAACTCTTGCAAAATTCCTAATAGGTTTCATCTGCATAAATATGATACATTATGTTAGGTAAGGCCTCCTAAACGACAGTGCTTGAAATACAGATCTAAATACAGTTTTAGTTAATAAAAATTCTTATAATTATTACAATAAAATAGGGTAATGCTTGGCAGTTCTGCACCCAATAAATTTGACACTTTTGAAATGTGATTGGAATTCAAGTGGATACTGTTTTACTCTGTAGTTAAACATGCAGCAGGACATGGTAGAAACTAACTTTTCTTTTTGTCTTTCCAGTGGAAAACTTAACTTCTTTGAATAAGTACTATTGGGGATTTTTAAGTAAAAACAAGGAGCTAAGAATTCTACTTCTTTTTGCCAATCTTTCCTTTAAGAAAAATCATCAATTAATGGAGCATTAAATATAATATGCTTCATATTGTTTTTTTACCCTCTTGTACTTGGGTTACTTTAATAATTTTTAGCTAGAGCTACACATGTAGCTGATTAAAATCATACATAAGAACAAAAAATGGGAGGGGGAAAGGATTATCATGTTTCAAAAACATTTTATTAATAATACTTACCAGAATTTGTATGTTTGTTTTGAAAATGTCAAAATATCTTTGCGTTCCCTTCATACCTGTCTTCATCTTCCTCCTTCTTCTTTATTATTTTCTAACAATGAAGTGCATTGTCTTTGCCTGGGACACTCCTGTTAAGTTTTCCTCTTGGCTTGTTTGAGTATGACTGAACTGACTATTTCCCAATACCTCTATGTCTGGGCAGTGGGATTGACCACAGATTATTTTTCTATGTATTTTCTAGTAATAAGCTTGATGTTCCTCTCTGTCAACATATAGAAGCTATACTACTTACATAGAAATAAATCTTAAATGGGACACTGCCCCAAAGATCTTTCCAAGACCAGCAGCTTGTTTTATTGGAGCAACTAGCATTTCTAGAGTTCTTCACTTGCAGTGAATTTACCGTCATAGAATGAGATATGATCTGTCATAGCCAGTGGGTCTTTCCCTGGATTATATAGCTAAAGGACTACAGTCACTCTGATGAGGTCAAGGATTTTACATATTATTACTAGTTAACCTTGTTTTATTTGTGGGGGGGGGAAGCATAAGCCAATATCCAGACTTGATTCTTAACCAATAATTTTAGTGTACACCCTAACAAGGCTTTCTTTGAGAGGAATTTGAAGGGGTTTCTTTTCACTTTTTTTGTTTTATTTTATTTTTTATTGATGAATATATTACATATATCTATGGGATACAGTGTGATATTTTGATATGTTATATATATTATATAATGATCAAATCAGACTAACTAGCCTACCTATCACCTCAAATATTTATCATTTCTTTGTGGTAAGAACATTTAAATCCTCTCAGCTATTTTGAAATACACAGTGCAGTAGAATTAACTAAGGTTATTTTACTTTGGGTATATACTCAACAGTGAGATCATATGATAATCCTACTTCTAGCTTTTTGAGGAATCTCCATAGTGTTTTCAGTAATGGCTATAAGAATTACATTCCCATCCACAATGTGTAAGGGTTCTATTTTCTGCACGTCATTTCCAATACTATCTTTCATCCTTTGGATAACAGTTAAACTAACAGGTGTGAAGTGATCTTTCATTGTGGTTTTAATTTGCACTTAGTTTATGACTAGAGATGTTGAGCATTTTTCATATATCTGTTGGCCATTTGTATGTCTTCTTTTGAGAAATGTCTACTTAACTCCTTTTCCCATTTTTAATAAGATGATTTGTTTTCTTATAGAGTAATTTGAATTTCTTTTATATTTTGGAAATTAGCCAAAATATCTGATGTATGATTTGTAAATATTTCTCCCAACCTATGGGATGCCTCTTTCTCTGTTGTTTAGAAACATTTCAGTCTGATGCAGAGTCCCATGTGGTCTATTTTTGCTTTTATTGCCTGTGCTCTTGGGGTCATATCAAAGAAATCACTGCCATAACCAAGGTTGTGGAGTTCTTTCCCTTGTATTTTCTTCTAGTAGTTTTATAGTTTCAGGTTCTAGCTTTGCCTTTAATCCTGAAGGGGTTTCTTCTCTTGGTCCTATAATACTTTTTGTTGGAGATGCTAAGAGAAAGCAGCATATCCAAGCACTTTTTCTAAGAAAATATTAAACAGACCTCCTGCACTAAGAAGGACAAAGAAAACGCCAGAGGGCCAGCCTGAGATCTGGGCACATACATTGCCAGGAATTTAATAGCTTATGTGCAACAGTCAGGAATGTGATAGGGTGTTTTTAAATTCATTAACAGTGTCAGGTTTGTAATGATGACTATAGTTATAGTTTTTATGCCTGTGAATTAGTTTTCTATTTCCGAATAACAAATTCCCACAGATTCGATAGCTTAAAACAACACCCATTTTATCTCACAATTCTGCTGGCCAGAAGCTGGATTGCCTACTTAGGGTTTGACCCTAAGGCGTTGGTGTCACTGGGCTCTTACCTGGTGGTACAAGTTTATTCGGGCCTTTGCATAGTCCTTTCTTTGTGTGGTTCTCAGACGGAGGTCACCAGTTCCTCCTTTTCAGCTTCCTAGAGGGTTCTCTAACCTCTTGTCTCTGGCCATTTGTAATTTCCAACCAGCAACCAAACACTGAATCCTTACATATTTACAGATATGACATCAGGGGCAGAAGTTGAGGAGGACAGAATTCTTCCTACCCCCAACATAAATCATGTAGCAAGGGGGTGGGGTAAGGGTTTGCCCATTCATCTTCAAATGTTAGACAATAAACATTATCATTAGGGTGGTCTTTTTAATGATAAGTGTAAAAAGTATACTGCTTTAAAGGCTTTTGCATGGAGAACCTATAAATTGAGTGATCAAATCCTATCTAAAAAAGCGAGTTAAAACTATCTACTTATATATGTGTATATAGAGAGATAAATATGTAGATATGTACATATATGTAGATAGTTTCAACTTGCTTATACACACATATAAAACTACATATGAGCACAAAAGTATGCATGTGTTCTCTATACATTGGGTTAATCTTGCTTCTCTTCAGGTTACTTATATTTCATCTCATAATATGAAGTAGACCTCTTTTCATGCAGGTGAACATCATGCCACTGACAGTGTACTTTCAAGGTAGCAGGTTAGAAAATCCACAGTGGTTTAATGCATGCTGGGTGGTAATGGATGGTATGGTGAGTGCACTACAATTTTTCTATGCATAGTAATAAAAGCTACCATCTATCACATATTAAATATGTGCCTTGTATTGAGCTAAGTGCTTTATATTTTATTCAGTCCTTACAATAGCTCTCTTCTGTGTGTATTACTGTTCTTATTTTAAGGATGAGAGAGTGCCACTAAGTAGCGGAATGTGACATATGAACTGTGATGTTGCAGAGTCAGATTCAAAGTCAGATCTGTTTGACTCTAAAACCTTGCTCTCAACCATTATCTAAAACTGTTCCCAAATCTGGAAAAAGTTACAAAGATGATAATTTATCTTTGTGAGATCTCTCTGCTTGCCTTTCTGTCTCCCTCTACCCCCCCGGGTTCCTTGTCTTCTACTCACAAAATAACCTGTGTCCTTATGCTATGGTCAATCCTTAGCTTATCACAGAAAGTCCTCTATCTGGACCTCCTGAGTTAATGGTTGTTTCTGTTACAATCAAGAACTGCATCTCAGAACAGCTGATATCAGTGGAGTATGGAAACAGAGCTATCAAAGCAGCTTAATAATGACAAAAATATTGGCAATCACTGAGTACTTATTAAGAGCAGTACACACAGTGCAATCATTAAAAAAAATTTTTTTTTTACTCAACTCTCTTACTATTCCATGAAATAGGTGCCATTAATAGTCTCATTTCCCATGGGGTATTTTGAAAGCAGAATTTATAAATCTCAAAGGACTTGCAGTGTGAGAGAGTTTTAAGGGAGACTCCTTAGCTACTCTGAGCATCCAAATCTTTTCATCTTTCTAGAAGGCTTAGAATCACCCACGCTGCTCCCTCATCTTTAGTAAATACCTTCAGTCTAAAATTTATTTCATCCCTCCATCTTCTTTCAGAGCCATAGTATGGGCATTTGAGGTTGCAGATGATGACATTAACACTGTGCCTTCTCTGTGGCACTGGATGGCTGGGGTGCCTACAGCATTTTTATAGAGAAAAAAGAGAATCTGGAGACATTGCAGGGGAGCTAGAGGGGCTGTGTCTACTGTAGCAATTCTCCTGAGAGCCACAAAGTCCAAAAATGTAAAGGAAGGGCGACAGGCTCTTTATTAGGGAGAGTTATTCCTTTACAAGGGGCAGCGTGACTGTTGAGGAAACCTCGGGACTACAGTGAGGTTCTTTTCCTGTGTCCCCCCCCCCCAAAAAAAAAGGTGAGGAGGAGGGCCGGGCCTGGAGCCTGGGGTCTAATTTTTTTACTTCCTGTCCTGCTTGTAGATTTGACTTACGACTTCTGCTTCAGCTTACTCTATAGTCCACAGAAAATAAAGGTATGCCTTGATTTTCCAAATAGATGCATTCCAAAAACATGAAGTTTAAATGGAATCAAGCTTTGAGGACAGTGCCCACACTTGGTATTTTAACATAATACTGCAGTGAACTATTTTGTTGTCTGAGCAGTATATTTCGGTCTATCAGGTTTTTCTTAAAATTTAGGGCAAACCAACAATATCCACTGCCTTTTATTAGGTCTGTCAGTGTGTCAAAATACTGCATTCTAGTCCTAAAATGTAACTGAAATCACTGGAAAATTCAATAGTGAATGGATGAACTATGACTCCCAGAGTTTGCAAACCACAAAAACGCTGTCCTCGTCTGCATGTGTGCTCTCTGTTTTTGATCTTCCTATTGCAATGGAGATTGTTACTTTAAGAGAAGAATTAATTTCTAAAAAAAAATTAATGATAATAATAATTTGAATGCTTTCTTCAGCAGTGGGACTCAATAGCATTCCTTTAAAATAACTTTCACTCTTAGTCTATAATTAAAGCCAAAGTTTTCTTTTAATTTTAAAAGCTTGTCCTTGAACTAAAATAACATGGAACATTTTAAAACATGGCTCCAAGCTGCTGTAGATACATTTTATTTAAACCACAGAGACTGCAGTTAGATTTCTCAATGCCAGACAGACTACAAATTATAACTGTAGCAGAAGTGGCTGAATTTCTGGATGTTGTAGTACCAGCGAGGCTGGTTGTGTTTTTGGAGCTGTTCCTCCCTTTGGGCTCTACCCATGAATGACTTAATCCCTGTGTAAGATCAAATGTCATGCCCGTTGCCATACAGAGAAAAAGCCAGCGAAGCCTCTTTTGCTTCTGCACAAATATGATGCGCTCACCTACCAGGGAGAAGCCAAGAGGTAGGAAAAGACACAAAATAGGCACAAATTAAGTGAACATAGAACCTGGGGAAGCGTCCAGAGTTGGATGGACAATAAAAATAATATTTTAAACAGAATGTCTTTGTTTGTTATGGCAAGAAAAGGAATACTATCAATGATTGAATCATAAAAATATTTTTACTAAGTTCATTTTTGTACTTACTATTTTGGTATTAGATTAGCAAATCTCACGCCAGATTAGATCTAATAATATATTGTGTTGCACCATGAACTGTAGAAAGGGTATGAACATCTGCTATTTTATTTGATCCTCATTACAGCTCTGAAGTAAAAAATAAGGATAATTATTCCCACTTTCACACAGAGTGTGGGGTGGGGGGGGTGGGGGGGATGTTGACCTGCTGCTGCTCAGTTACTTAATGACAGAGCCAGAAAAAGAAGTAAAGTCTCTCAGCTCTTGGTTCAGGCTCTTTCCACTCGATTTTACGGTGTTTTCCATCCTGGTTAAGTGTACTCAAAATAAAAAAATCATTTACAGAGTGAACCTCTAAAACAGTAACTTTTAACTTATTTGGAGCTATTCTTCCTTTCATACATGGACAGCTTTAAAAGTTGGATAAAAGGTTTTAGTTCCTTCTCCAGAAGGCACATTCACCTCACACACAACTTTTGCAAAGCTCAGATGACAATGAGGGTGTCTCTGATCCTTTAGATCTAAATAGGATTCTCTGGGATGCTTTAGTTCATGCTATGGACGATTAAACACTCTGCGGATGCCTGAAGGCTCTATCGTCAAAACATATGGTACTGTGTACTTTCCAAAGCACATTTTATGGGGCTGGGGAGATAGCTCAGTTGGTAGAGTGTTTGCCTTGCATGCATAAGACCATGGGTTCGATCTCCAGCACCACACCAAAAAAAGAAAAGAAAAAAAAAAAAACCCTGAAGCACATTTTATGGGTTGTCATTTTACACATGTGTTCCTGTTCTGCATCACATTGAGATATGAAATGTATTCCCTTCCTCAAATGCCAGAAGACGCCCCACTCTCAAAAGGCATGTGTGTGTAGTAGACTGGATGGAAAATTCAGAGAGAATGAAGGACCTTCTATCATTGCGTTCATATGACTTCATATGTAGCACTATTTACCTTTGTGTATTTTTGGTGCTAGGGATCAAATCCAGGCTTGCACGCATTCTAAGCACATGCTCTACCACTGAGCTACAGCCTGGCCCTGCCTTAGTCTGAAGTGTCATTACCCATCCCACATGGGACTCCGACTCTTCCCTGCCTGCTCTACCCCACGCTGTACTCAGCCACACAGCATCTCACTAGCTCTACTCTTCCACCTTCCATCCATCCTTTCCTACTCACCTTCTAATCTCCACCTACCTCAAAATCTCCCAGTTCTTTTCTTACAGTGTAGTATAATCCAGCTGTCTTCAGGTTCTCCTCCCAATCTTCTTTTCCAGACTAGCCATTGCATATTTAAACCATCCACTAAGGTACTAGGCAAACCTAAAAGGACCTTGTAGTTCACAACCTTCAACTTCCTTCTTAGGCACTTGTGATGTTAAATGGCAGTTTATTTTCTTCACGTATGCTTGTTTATCAATTTAGATATTTCTAAGATTTCCTAAAACCTAACCATCATCCCTTGCCCCAAGTTTAGAAACCTATTTGGATATAGCATTGCAATTTCTGGTCCTCTGGGATCTGTGTAAGGGTAGAATTTTACTGGGGTTCCTTTTTAGAGCAGTCAATGATTGGGCACAGAAAAACCCTTTTGACCACTCTGGTGTTGTGTCCCAGCAGGACAACTGGTATAGAGGTCTACTGGAACCCATGCTCATGGATCTGAATATTCCCTTCATCTGACTAGTTGAGAAACAGAGTGGCATGGAAGCATCCAGGGAGAATATTAAGTAATTCAACAAAACCAACTTTGGTTTATGCTTATTATTCTGAGCCTTGTCCTTTATAGAAAAGGATACAGATACTATAAGGAAATGTGAAAGTCCTGATTGAGGAATTGAGAATAGCATAAAGTCATAAAAGTAGATATTGATTTTAGGAAAGGAGTCTTTTAAAATAATTTCTGAAATTTGAGATGCATTCTGCAAATTTGATTCTAAGAGATGCATTATTTTTCTAATGGTGGAGATTCTCTCCCTGGTGATGGTCTGTATTTTCAAAGCACTGTTGCCTGAGATCTGTCTCTGTTTCCAGGGTCTTCTAGCATGTATAGTTTTATTCTTAACCTATGATTGAGTAGTCTGAAAACATTATCAGTATCTTACTTGAATAGCAATGATATGATCAGGCTAGAATTCATCCCACTTCCGAAGGAGAAAATTCAGTGCAATTACATCACTTAGAAATATTACTGGTAAGCGCAACCATTAAGAAACTGTGGTACCATTCTCCACCCTTCTTCTACCCCTCAACCCTTCCCAGATCCTAGTAATAACCAGCACCAAAACACATTAGATAGAAGGAATAATTTCTAGTGTTGCACAGCACCATGTGTTGATTTTAGTTTACAATAACCTATTATTTATTTTATAAAGAACTACAAGAGAGGCGCCCAGAGGCTACAAAATAAAGAAATGATAAGGAAATGGAAATACTAATTACCACAATTTCATCACTCTATGATTACTCCATAAATACGTGTAATTATTGCATGTTAATAAAATTTTTAAAAAATAAAGTCAATTGTAAAGGAAGAGAGAGAGAAAAAGAAGGAATGGAGGGAGGGCAGAAGGGAAGGAGGTAGGGAGACCCTGTCCACCATCTCCCTGCATTAGAGTGCCTGCCTGCCCGCTGTGGTCCTTGAAGTCCTAGTCGCTCTCAAATTGATCAAGACTGGGAGCAATGGGATAGCTGGTCAAATGGTGGTTCCACTCCCAGTTTTCTGAGGAGTCTCCCTACTGCTTTCCAAAGTGGTTGCACCAATTTGCAGTCCCACCAGCGATGTGTGAGTGTACCTTTCCCCACATCCTCACCAACACCTACTGTTGTTGTATTCTTGATAGCTGCCATTCTGACTGGAATGAGATAAAGTCTTAGAGCAGTTTTGATTTGCATTTCTCTAATTACTAGAGATGTTGAACATTTTTTCATATATTTATTGATGGATTATATTTCTTATGTGGGGTGTCTATTTGGTTCCTTAGCCCATTTTTTGATTGGGTTATTTGGGTTTTTGGTGTTAATCTTTTAGAGTCCTTTATATATCCTGGAGATTAATGCTCTATCTGAGGTGCATGTGGTAAAATTTTCTCCCATTCTGTAGGTTTTCTCGTCATATTCTTGATTGTTTCTTTTGCTGAGAAGAAGTTTTTTAGTTTGAATCCATCCCATTTATTGATTCTTGATTTTGCTTCTTGCACTTTAGGAGTCTTATTAAGGAAGTCAGGTCCTAAGCTGACCTGATAAAGATTTGGGCCTACTTTTACTTTTATTAGGCACAGCATCTCTCTTCTAGTGCCTAAGCCTTTGATCTACTTTGAGTTGAGTTTTGTGCAGGGTGAGAGATAGGGTTTGATTTTATTTTACTATATATGAATTTCCAGTTTTCCCAGCACCATTTGTTGAAAAGACTGTCTTTTCTCCAAAGTATGTTTTTGGTGCCTTTGTCTAGTATGAGATAACCATATTTATGTGGGTTGTCTCTATGTCTTATATTCTGTACCATTATTCTACATGTTTGTTTTGGTGTCAATGCCATGTCATTTTTGTTACTATTGCTTTGTAGTGTAGTTACTCAAAGGACTTAAAATCAGCATACTACGGTGACACAACCACATCAGTGTTTATAGCAGCTCAATTCATAATAGCTAAAATATGGAGCCAACCTAGATGTCCTTCAAAAGATGAAAGGGTAAAGAAAACACACACACACACACATATACACAATGGAATATTACTCAGCCTTAAAGAAGAATGGATTTATGGCATTTATAGGTAAATGGATGGAGCTGGAGAATATCATGCTAAGCAAAACAAGCCAATCCACCCAAAATGAAGGCTGATTGTTTTCTCTGATATGCATAATGGGGGGAAATAGGGAAAAATGGAGGAACTTTGCATTGGGCAGAGGTGATGGGAGGGTGGGTGCGAAGGATGATGGAATGAGATGGACATTATTACCCTGTGTGCATGTATGATTGCATGACTGGTGTGACTCTGCATCATGTATGACAAAGGAATGAGAAGTTGTGTTCCATTTGTGTACAATGTGTCAAATTGCATTCTGCTGTCATGTGTAACTAATTGTAATGAATTTAAAAAAAAAAAGATTGGGAGGAAGCAGTATCAGGTTGCTAACTCACAAGAGCGACTTTGAACACACTTTGTCTTCTCTTAGTAGTTTATCATGATTAGAATAGTCATTCATTTTTGTCATTCATGTTCTTTCTGCCTTTGTAGAAAAAGTCAGCCAGAGTCAGAAGGCATTTGATTCACCTCTTTATTTTGACCACATTTTGGTACTTGAGACAAATTGAATATAGAACAGATTAAGTCTGATGTAACTCTTGATATAAACATTAGAAGATCTGATTTTAGAGAACAATCCACAACAAAAACAAAGCATAAATACAATTAGAAAAATAAATAATGATAATTCAGAAAAGACAGAAGAAAATAATAATAGGAAAAAAGATCTAGAAGACAAAGATATTTTAAAACCTCATAGAATGTCAGGGGAAGACATTTAAAGAGCTGATTTGGCTAGAAAAGAGTGAGCTAAAGAGGTGAAAATTAGAACATAAGAGGCAATGCCTCTTATTTCAGGATCCAATTCTGCATGCTGAGGATAAGAAAATCTCTAAATACCAGGAAGTAATTATTAAGAAATTAGGGCCTGAATGGTCTCTTGAAGGAATTTGTGGATTCTGTGATGAGTAGCGCTGGACAAGACTTTAAGCAGTCTTAAAAATGAAGTCTTCTTCAATGTTTGAGTCCCACACTGTGGGTCTTGTATATAAGCCTATCCATTCTTCTCCCACAGATCTGTGAGCAAGGAAATGAGAGCAGAAAAATAGTGTTGAAGTGTGCTGGAGAGAGCCACATCAAGAGAACATTTCCTTCTCATGCTCATGGAGAAGCTAAGGATGAGCTGGAGGGACAGGAATGTACTTACTAGGACCAGTTAGTAGTGAATCTGGAATAAGAGGTTCTTTTAAGCCGAGGATTAAGAGCAGGAGGCAAAGTACATGGCCGCAAATCAAGTCCTAGCTCATATTCAGCTTTTCCATTGTGGGTGATTCTAGCAATGTCTAATTTCATAGGAATGTTATAGGAAACTATGGATGTTTCTGTACACTTGAAACTTTGCAAGAGGATAAATATGGCTTGATGCCAGTTGCCTAAAGTATCTCGAGTAGTTGAATTCATAGATACGGAGGAAAAACAATGGCTGTTGCAAGGGGCTGGAGGCAGGCAGGAATGGGAGGTAACTGATGAATAGAGTTTCAGTTTAGGATAATGGAAAAACTTCTAGAGATGGATGGTGGCGATGGTTGTACAACAGTGAGCGTACTTAAGTATTAATACAACTCAACTGTATGCCAAATCATGGTTAAAACGATACATTTTATGTTATGCATATTTTACCACAAGTTAAAATAAAAAACTTTCATCAAAACTGTATGCTCTGAAATAGTTTTGATAGGCCTAGCTCATTACCAGGCCATAGTCTTTGAAATGATCTGATAATGAACTAGAAATCTTTAATCATTTGATTTGTACTCTGATGACCAGTATATTTATTTCACAGCCAGGAACGGAAAAATAGAATTGGTCACAGTTTGTGTTATGTTCAGAAATAAAAAATTACTTGGTTTCACATTAAAAAGGTAATCTTGAATTTTTTTTTATTTTATAATGTATGTTGGAAAATTTCCTGTAATAGCACACAGAGAGTGCTCTTATTCTTTTTTGTAGCTATGTAATATTCAATCTCAACTCCAAATTGCCTACAATATGTTTGGTTATACTGTACTCTCCCTAAAAATGATGGGAGTGCTTATTTCCTCATAGCCTCTACACTCGGTGTTATCTAAATTCATAATTTATTTTATCCATCTGAGAAGTGAAGAATGTTCTTGAGAAAATGTGTATACTTGGTGATTGTATTTTTTCTGCATACGTTTGTTTTGTTAATTTTGAAGAGTACTTTAGGGAGAGAGATGCTATTTGTGTCAAATATTCTACACACAAATATAATTTTTATTTTTATTTTCTCCCCTGTACACTTTTAAAATGTAATTACATTTATCGATTTTTCATGTCTTCTAGATTTTATGATATTCAACTTTAATGGGTCGAAACTTTAAAAACAATACCCCCAACTTTTATTCTGATATTTTTATGGACTCAGTTTTTACATTAACTGTTTAATCTCTCTACCACATGTTTAGAGGTATAGTATAATGTAGTGTGATGAAAATGTCCAACTTATTTTTTTCCATATAGTTTCCCAGTAATCCTAACACCATTTATTGATCAGCCTTTCTCTTCCCTTCCTTGTTTAAAATACTATATTTTAAATTGTCTGTCTTGTCTTTCTATTCTTCTCAGCTAATTTTTCTTTTTATTCATGTTCTAGTTGCACACACTTTAAATCATTGAGGCTTTATTTAGTACATGTTGAATATCTGGTTGTGCTTATTCTCCCTCACTGTTCTTTTCAAACAGTTTTCTAGCTGTTCTTGTTTATTTTTCCATATTAACTTTAGGGCCAACTTGTCTATTCAAAAACAGAACCCTTTTGTTTTTTTTATTAGGGTAGGGTGATGTTTATGAATTAATTATAGAAAATCAATATTTTTAGGATGTAGAATCATCCAAAAGCTTGGTCTGTCCATGTCCTTTGCAGCTTTTAGTAGTGTTTTAAGATGTTCTAAATTGTTCTTGTGCATTTATTGTTCAATCATTCCTAAGCATTTTACTTCTGTGTTATTTTATTGTTACAAGTAGAGTCCTTTCTTCTATTACATTTTCTAACAGGTTATTTTTTTTCTTTTTCCATAGGGAAGCAATTGTACTCAACCACCACCACACATTAGCTAATCACATTTGGCAGTTTCTTTAGTGGATTTTCTTATGTTTTTTATAATGCTGTCTTATTATTTGAAGAGTGATGGTTTTATCTCCTTTCTTATTTTGTTTTGTTCTGTTTTGTTTTGTCATGAGTTCTTTTTCTGGCTTATTGCATTGAATTTCACCTCCTCTGACCTTAATGGCAATCCTTCTGGTATTTTCCCATTATGTAAGAGGCTGGCCTTAGGGTTTCGATTAATGCCCACACAGATTATGGCTTTAGACTTTAAAGAACTGAGTTCCAATTTTTTTTTTTTTTTTGCTACCACTTATTACAGGGAAACCTTAAGTAAATCATCTAACTTCTTTGATTTATTTCCGTATTTATAAAATGAGGGAAATAGAAATACCTATCTCAGAAATACCTAGAGTTGTTGTGAGATTCAAAGATGATAGTGACTGTGAACGCTGTCCATCCACTGAGCTATATAAATGGTTTTTATTATTTCTATTTCCTCCTATAGAGAATACTTCCCTACAACTCTCTTTTAGGAATTATAAAAACTGGGTTTCCCTATGTGGCTCTGAGCCTTTTTCTAATTCTACTCACAACACAGTTTCTACATATACTCCAAGGTTGGAAAGAAAAAGTGTTTTTTGAACGATGAGCAAATTCCTTTGCTGACATTTAACCAAAACATATTCCAAACCTGAAGCTTTTTGGAAGGCTAAGAAAATGTTGGTCACTTTCTTGTAAAAAAGTGAAATAAAAAAAATGTTTCTGTACCTCAGCACTGCCTGACTGAGCTGGAAGTAAGTGCACTGGGGTGTTGTTATTTTGTGGTGTTTCAGTTCTGGGAAAAATGAAACCAGAAAATAAAGGAAAATTTTCAAGATTTTTTGATTGGGAAAGCTGCCTTTTTTCTTTTTAATATAACCCCTTACTTTAGTTGACATAAATTTGATTCAACTGCAAATTTTCTGCAAACTAATTCTGGTTGGTGATCCATGACATTTTCTTCTCCTGAGTCCAGTTGGGTGTTTAAGAGAAGGAACTGCGTATCTAGAGAGTCCCTGGTTCTTCTTTTCTTCCTTAGACACAACACTGCAGCATGATAACCTTGGCTGAATGGAAAATAATTTGTGTATGTGGGACTTTCGTGTTGCTATTTAAAAGTGAGCTTCTACAACTAGTTTCTGTTCAGAATTACATGTCTTGGTCCAATCTGATAAAAGTGTAAATATACTTTTCCTTTGTAAGAAACCACCCAGCAAGTGGCTTAGCAAGTGGCTTAGTTTTTCTGCAAGTTTGCATATCAGTTGCTACCCCTGCTCCTCCCATGCAGCCATCTAGCTTGAAAAGTAAAATGTGCCCTCTTTGGCAAGTCCCCATGTTTTCTAACACCCCCTCCCTCCCTCTTTTAGACCCTCCCCTAGGGCCTAGTGTCGCCCTGTAAAAGTGATTTTTTCCAGCAGGAGCAGCCTTTTTGCTGGCCTTGCTGGCCCCTATCAGTGGTTTCGGAGATGCCTCTGGCTTTGTCATGTGGCTGGGCTTCAGAAGAGAAATTTCGTACTCCCTCTTTTCCTGGATTCACTTCTATGACTGTACTTCGAATCTGAGGAATCTGCCCTTTCTGAAATGATTGTGGATCAGTTTTGCATTAAAGGCTAATGAGGCCTTAATGTATTCTCTCATGGAGATTGTACAAGGACACTCTGGTGTCTGGCACATGTTATAGATTTGTTTTCTGACCTTAAAGGCATGCATATTTGAAAACACATTCCTTTGTATGTATGTATGTGTGTGTGTGTATATAAAATCTTTTATATGCTTTTATATTTTATGCATATATTATCTTTTATGTACTTTATAATCTTATAAATTTATCTGTATATATACCCATTTGTCAATCTCAAAGCAAAAGCATAAGGAGGGAAAATAAGGTGGGAATGTGCTTTCACTTATTAAAATTTAAGTGGCAGTTGTTCCAGCAGTAGCAGTGCCATTACTTACATTAACTTAATTTGCAAAGTAATTATCAAAGTAAATTCAGTGCATTAGAATAAAAGCCAAACTAGGAGCATTCAGTGAATCAGTCAAACACTCAACCCTCTACAGACATAGCGTGAATTGCTAGAGGGACATGGCATCACACAGCATTTGTGGCTCCCTTACCAGACCACCTTTCCACATGAAAGGCTTCATCCCAAAGTTAATTCAATAATACAACAGGAGTCGGGGAAGAGAACATTTTCATTTCAGTGGGGTAAAAGTCTTTATAATTGTATCCATTAAATGAGCAATCTTGAAAATGACAGTCTGTATTCAATTTATGACTTTTTTCATTTGGTAAACTTCAGAGGACAGGGACTTTGTCTCCTCATGTTCACTACTGGATTGTGAGCTGTTAGCAATAACAGCAAAGAAAATCTGATGATTGATTGGTTTATTGGTTGATTGCTGGGGAATCTAAGTACTTCCACCTTTAAAACAATCTTAGTTTGGAGAGGAAAGCATGGGTATCTTTTGTTGTGTAAATACAACAGCAATCGACATAAATATGATGGGCCAGAATAAATTCTTAACTAATTAGGAACAGTCTCTATGCAGTGGAAATGGTTTACGTTATTCTAAAAGCAAAATTTTGCCTTTAGCGTAAGACAGAGTGGTAAAACGTGGAGCTTTTGCTTTCTACTGATAGTGTAAACATTTCTCCAAGACGACGTCTCTGGAAATAATTTACTTAACTCTTATTTTTATATGCATGTTCTGTTCTGGAGACTTGTTGCAAAAATTGATGGAAAGTTATTTTCTTTAAGTGACAGTTTGTTTACAAAAATTCCTTGAAATCTTGATGGTTATTGAAAAGACTGAAATAAATGTTGCCTGAAACTGCGTGTTTCAGAGGCCTCCACACCTTCCAAAGTGGTACCATATTTTGTGAGTAAATCACCTAAAATCCATAGAGGTCATAGAGACTGCTCCCTTTGTAAAATGAAATATTTATGTTTCAATCCCAAAAACATATTGTGAATCATTTTGGTGTTTTAAGTTGAGGGTACATAGTAAATTATTCCAAAATTATGGAGGCCAAATGTCATCCCTCCAAAAGTTTGTGTAATATCTATTTATCTGTGGGCAGATGACTGCTCTGTATAATCAGAGGCAGACTTTGTCAAGTTAAGTCTAAGTAAACACAGCTGAACATAAGCAAGTTGGACTACAAGGGTTTTTTTTTTTTGAGCTTTGCCAATAGCATATGACCTTGGAGAATGCTGTTTTTTTTTTCTTTTTTTTACTACAATCTGCTTTCAATGGAAAAAAGAATTCTTTTTGCTTCAAATTAACAAGTGATGATTAGAAGCTTGTTATGTTCTAATTTTTAGATGCAAGACAAATGAACATCATACACACGCACCCAACCAAAAGCCACCTTTCCCCGTCAGGCAGCTGAGGTGAGGGAAAAAGCCAACTAAAAGCAGTTGTTCTCGAAAAGGAACCCATTTTTGCTTTTAGTTGTTGTACTATTTCAACAGATTAAAACTGTGGTTCCAAATGCCACTCGTAAATGAACTTTATTGATTTATCCATTCTTTAAGATGCATCTGTCCTCAATAGGAAAGGAACTCTGTGTTGTCATTAACTTTTGGGTTTCAGTAGAAACTCTCATTAACTGCTTTATGCTTCCCACTAGTCCCTTTTATTTCCTTCTTCTTAAAAAAAATAAAATAAAACATGTTTCTTTGCAGTCATCTAAGGCCTTCCTCTTTTAGTCCAGAATGAAGTTCAATATTACATTTTTTAAGGGTACTTTGTGGCTAATGTAAAGTTCCTATTAAATATTTCATGTCAAAAGGTGGGACTTTAAGTGAGTACTTTGGTAAAAGATGGATTGGTAGAGATTTGCCTCGAAAATTCTAGCTTTTCAATATTTTCTGACTGGCTGTCAGCCAGAAAAATCTTCTGCTCTCTCTGTTCTTTCACCTAGAGAAACTTTCTTTCTCCTTCACTCTTTGGGTGTGTTACCTTCTGAGAGTAAATGAAGTATGTATTAAGGCTGTGTAACTAGTAAATATTCTTAAATAATTCATCTTTCAAAACTTTGGTATTCTATACTTTTTTTTAATCACATGTTGAATAATAATTGCTGGGCAGATGGGAAAATATTTAAATCTATATGTAAAAATATTATTCTGTAGTTAGATTCACATAAAGCTCTTTATTGATATGCCTCTTCTTTTCTGTATGCTGCTGGATCTCTACATCGACAAGAATACTTTGAGGAGAAAATATCAAAATATTTCCAAACATGACGCTAAGTACTCTAACGCTGCACTTTTCTGTTAAGTGCTGTATCCTGCATTTTTAAACATCTGTGCTTCATGATCAAGATGCCACTTTATCTCAATGTGTAGAAACCAAACTCTTTATGACCCACCTCCTCCAAAATGAAACTCACCCCTCTTCCTTGCCTTCTTAACTTGGAGTACACATTGCCATTCATCCAAGGCAGGGATCTGAAAACCACCGTGGATTCCTGCCTCTGGCTCCCCACCACCCCCAGTCATTCAACAAGTCTGTCTTCTTCACATCTCCCAAATCCTGCCTTTCCAGCCTTGCTGCTACTTCCTCACCCCAGGATTCTTCACTTCTCCTTCTCCTTTAGGTTCTTGCCGCATTTCTCCAGACTCCTCCATCAGGTCTTACACTAGGGCAAGAGGAATCTTTCTGTTGCCCAAATCAGATCCTATCCCTGATAAATATCCATCAGTGGCTGCTCATACCTTTCAGGATGAAGTTCCTGTCTTTTATCTTGCTCACCCAGCCACAAACCCTCGATTCCTGACCTTTGTGAGTCTCCCTTGGCTCGTCTCCAGCTGCCCCTGTACACACATGGTTCCCTTCAGCTACACAGCAAGGAGCGGTCCCCAGAGGTGTCATGATATGGCGCTCTTGCAGGCTCTTCCCTTCCCTTGAATGCTTGCTGTTATCTCCCTCACCTCAGGGGCTCAACAGCTGTGTACCTCGGGCTTGTGCTTTCTCATCTTTTCCGTGACGTGATACTCACAAGCATGATATCAGTTGGGCATGCTGATGTGAATGGGAGAGGCTTCTTTTGCTGGAAGCCGGGGCCTCTGCACTATTGCCCCATGTGTATTATCTTCTTTGGAGTTCCTTCACCACCACTGTCCCTGCTGCCATCGCTCCATCCTCCCCAGGATCCCACAGCTTTCATTACAGGGAGCTGTTGTCATTCATTTACTGCTTTGTGATAGGATTCTTATATAATTATTATGTCTAGGCTCACAGTGGGCTGGCATATAGCATGCATTCAATAAGTGTCACTCAACTTTTCTGAGTCTCGTTTTGACTACTTTAAAAATGATATGTGTGGGCTGGGGATGTGGCTCAAGCAGTAACACGCCCCCCCTGGCATGTGCAGGGCGCTGGGTTCAATCCTCAGCACCACATAAAAAATAAAATAAAGATGTTGTGTCCACCAAAAACTGAAAAATAAAGATTAAAAAATTCCCTCTCTCTCCTCTCTCTTTCTCTCTTTAAAAAAAATGATACATGTTCACAGTAAAGAGACAAGTTACATGTTCATGATTTGTAAAATGCTTCATTAATACTGTTATTATTACCATGAATTGTTTTAAGGTGGCTTGGCCATTAATTATACCAAAAAGTGGGGAGAGGAGAGGTAAAATTCTGCACACAAAGTTTTGTTTCCCATATGACACTCAAAATCACTTGGTTTTCACTTGAGTTCAGATTCATTGTAATGTAGTCATACATTCTCTGGCAAAGCATCAGACATCCAAAGATGGGGGGAAAAAATCCAAGGGAAGCCAGTGTTCCTTCCATTCAGGAAGGCAATACAAAGAAATTTGGAATTGTCCATCTATTTATAAAATATCAGGAGTAATGGAAATAATCTATACATTCCTGCATCAGTCAAATGATACTGAGTATACTGATTTAGGATGAAGCAGTGAAATATTTAAAAATTTATAGGGAGTTTCTGTTTTGTTGGTGCTGGGGATTGAACTCACAGCTTGGAGCATGCTAGGCAAGTGCTCTACCACTGGCCTATAGCCTCTTCCGCAAAAACATATGTAATCTGTGTTTTAAGTAGTTATTTTGTCCCTTGTGAAAATGCAGGTATACAAGCCAGTAAGATCTTCATAGAAAATCCTAGAGAAACAACTTTTAAAAATTGGCAATTTCCAAAGGTATTCCCCACAAATTGAAATGCCATACTCTATCTTAAGTAAGGATCTTCACATTTAAAACTTTCTCTGGGCATTTAAGAGTAAACACTGATTGGGAGTGTAGCTCAACAGTAGAGCACTTGCCTAGCATGAGTGAGGCCCTGAGTTCATTCAATCCCCGCGAGCCCAAGTGTAAAACACTCTAACGTACCTTTAAGATTGAGTAACATGCAAACCTCTAGTTCAATGGCTGTTTCATGCACCAACCCAAAAAGTGAATAGCAGAAGATCAGTAGCTGAAATAAGCCTGGAATTTGGTTTCATATGCTTATTCTTACTGTTATTAAAGATTCCATCCTATAGTATGTCAAAATACATTCTACTGTCACGTATAACTAAAAAGATCAAGTACAAATTAAAGAAAAAAAGATTCCATCCTAGTGTTTTGCATATTATGGCTACTAACCACTTTCAGTGACCTTCTCCAGGCCATGGCAAAACTTGAAGCTTCCTAATTATGCAGGCTTGCCCTTTTGAGAATTTTCCACACTGGAGCATCATAGACATAACATGGCTTAGACAATTCAAATACAAAAACTATTTTGAATTGTTGGGTTACTTATTATCTGTTCCATTTCAAGATAAGCCTTCAATGTTCACCAAAAGTTTGCTGCCACTACAAAAACAGTATGTGCAATTGTGTATCACCGTTGCTGCTCTATATTGAGTATACTGGGTGTCTGGTATCTTATAATGATTATTTCTAATTTTCACAACTGTCCTAATTATTTTCTACTTTTATATTAATTTTACATATTAAAAAATGAGACTCAGAGAAATTAATCCTCTTGTCCCAAGCCACATGTGTATCAGAAATGGAACAAAGGTTCAGAACCCAGCCTCACTGATTCCAAATCTATTTTCTTTCTGGGGTAACTTACTGTTAGAGGAAGAAGGTATAGGAAAGTAATGGCCCCCTTCACAGTTTGCACTGATTAGCTGTGGAAATGTGTATTCAATTCCAGGTAAACCAAAAAAGGCATGAACCCCATTAGAAATCATCTTTAGAAAATTCAGTAATTTTTATTCTCTTTTTCTGTACCTCTATGAGTGCAAAAGTTAGCATGGACTTTCCATTTGAATAATTCTTCAATTAATCATAAATTCTGACTTCCTGTCCTAAAGTACAATGGTCCCTCCTATCCATGGGAAATAGGTTCCAAGACCCCCAGTGTGTTCCTGAAACAGTATATAGTATCAAACCTTATACACTATGTTTCTTCCTACATATATATACTTATGACAAAGTCTAATTTATAAATTAGGCACAGCAAGAGGTTAGCAATAATAACTGGTGAAAAGTAGAATAATTAAAACAATATGTTATAATAAAAGTATCATTTTCATCTTTTCACTTAAAGAAAGCACTTTACAGTTTCCCTTTGGCATGTCCAAATGGCCAGCATTACTTCTCTTGCACTGTGCATTTTAAGGTACAATAAGGCTGACTTTGACGGCACTACTGTGATGACCTGAGACAGCTAAGTGATAAAGGCAGTTATTGTGTAAGCATGGATGTGCTGGAACAGGGGATGGTTCATGGCCAAGGTGGGACAGAGTGAGATTTTATCATATCACTCAGATGGGTGTCTAATTTAAAACTTATGAATTGTTCCTTCTGGAATTTTCCAATTAATATTTTTGGATCAAGATTGACTGACTGTAGAATGGGAAGCTGCAGACAAAGGGAATTAGTGTAACCTTTTCATAGGTGTGTTCAATGTTTGCCCCTCATAACTTCCATTCTGCCTTCCTTTCTTTTTTATTCTTTGTGTATTTTCCCATCCAAGTAAAGAGTCTGTGTATTAATAAAGTGTGTTCTAAGATGCCTTTTACAAACCTCCTAAAGTGGGCTGAAAATTAATTGGATGAAATAGGAGAAAAAAAAAACTCATTTTCCTGAAAAGCCTGACTGACCTCAGTCTCTCCTTTCCTGCCTCCTAGGCCTGTCTATGTTCAGGGCTGTGTAATTAGACATTGCCTGAGGCCTGAAAAAGTGGTTCACTTCCTCATGGGTGTTTTGTAATGTCTTGTGTAATGTCTCCCTTTGTGGGTGGCCGGAAAGGAGCATTTCTCCTTCTGTGTTTTGTAGATGCCTTCAACTCCCAGGGGTTTGTTGGACCCATGTGCAAATCGTATGCATAACAGAGTGGATGTTAACAATGATGCATCTAAATGAATAGACATCTAAAATGATAGAAGAAGACTTGAGCACTGATGGTAGGGTGGATTTCTCAGTTCAGGGCTTTTCAAAGCTCTTGGTTTTTTGTTAGAACCTATTCTGCCCATGCATCCAGTATTGGCCTATACAAACCCTTCTTGCTTATACCTTCTGAATGGTGGAAAATGACTAGAACTACCATCTACTGGAGAGAGGGGATGGCCACGTGCCTGCAAGAGCTTATGAATCCTGCAAGGAATAATGAATGTTTGATTTTCCTGGCTGTTATCTCTCTCTCTCTCTCTCTCTCTCTCTCTCTCTCTCTCTCTCTCTCACACACACACACACACACACACACACACACACACACACACGACAATTTGTTAATATTTCGATGACAAAAATATGTAGTCTGTTTACTTCTGTGTATGAGAGCCAGGCTCTTTTGTGTAATACTTTGATTCAAGACAGTAACTAGTATATGCTGCTCATTCATCAGATATTTCTGGAAGTCTGGAGAGAATTTGGAATTGGTAAATTTAATTTTTAAAATGCTTTTGAGCATGTGTAGAATATATTCCATCACCAAACCCCTAAATATGGATAGGTGGATCTGATTTGTTCTGGAAATATGTTTGCTTCCTTTTCTTTCTTATTTGAATTTTTCCTTTTGCACAGCTTTCTCTCTCTCTCTCTCTCTCTCTCTCTCTCTCTCTCTCTCTCTCTGTCTCTCTCTCTCTTTATTTTAAAACTGGCAAGATTATATTTTTAGTGATTGTTAAAATATTATTCTTCTCTCTAAAATCAAAAGATATGGCAAAGGATTAAAAAAAGGTAAGGAATAACAGAGGATTGCTTTATTAAACAAGCATTAGAGGCATTGTTCCTTTCTCTAAATCAATAAATTTTAATGACTAAAACAAATATTTTTAAAAATTTTGAAATGTTTTATTTACTTATAATAACATGCAGCATCTATAACAATAAGTGTGGCAGTTGCGTGGCATTTAATTTTTTTTTTTTTTTTGGTCCTGGGGAGTGAACTCAGGACTTGACCACTGAGCCACATCCTCAGACCTAATTGTGTATTTTATTTAGAGACAGGGTCTCATTGAATTGCTTAGCACCTTCCCTTTGCTGAGGCTGGCTTTGAACTCGAGATTCTCCTGTCTCAGCCTCCTGAGCTGCCAGGAGTGCGCCACCACACCAGGTTTGGCATTTAGATATATAATAATGCAAACATGTCATTGTTTTGTATTTAAATTTTCATGAAATTGCTTTGCAAGAACTGTTCTGTATGTTAATTATACTTGGTCTACTTTCCTGGTGTTCATTGAGCTCTGCTTTTTTTTTTTTTTTTTTTTTTAAGATCCCGAGGGTGCTCATTTCTCTCTCTCTTTTTCTCCCTCTCTGTCTCTTGCTTTCCGTGGTCTCTCTTCCTCTCTACTGTCTGATTCATGATTATGTGCTCCAGTATGTTTTGAACGTCTTGTAATGCCTATAGAAATGCTCGCCCTAATTATTATATTTAAAGCTACAGTGTGGAGCTTTATTGTTTTAGACTTGTTGTGTCTCATGTTTGGCAGGCCAGAACTAATGTTCGACCCAGCACAGGATGACCCTGTGTGCTCTAGGGGAATGAGCTCAGCCCACCTGTCAGCAAATTCCCTGTCAAGTATCATTCTCAGCCCATTCTTGGATCTATGAGGTGGCCACCATCAGCAATTTGGTCCTTGTCTTTGTTGTTTTGTGTTGCTATAATAGAATTCCACAGGCTGGGTGATTTACAAAGAGAAGTTTTATTCCGTTTTGTTTTTCACAGTTCAGGAAGTAGGCAGTCAAGTATTAGGGTGCTGACATTTGGTGAGGGCCTTCTTACTGCATAACCCCCGGGTGGAGGCAGAAAGACGAGAAAGCAAGATCTCATCTTTTATATCAAACCCACATCAATAATAACTAATGCACTCCCAGGATAAGAGTGTTAATCCACTCTTGACCTGATTAGCTCTCAAAGGCCCTGTTTCCAACACAGTTAAGTTGGGTAGAGGTATTCAAAGCACAGCAGTTTCTTCAGCCCTTTGGTTCCAGGAGCTATGATGTTCTGCTGTTGTTTGAAAGCAAAGCCTCAATTCCTATCAAGGAACCTACCATCCACCTTCACCACTAAAGCCAGCTTTACCTGTGCTGTGTTTCCATACCCTTGTGCTCTATTTCAGTGATTTTGCTTTTGGTAGATGCCAAGTTGTTTACAATGTGGTTCTGTTCTCCTTAACCTTATTCCTCTTTAGAGACCATAGAGCTTCAACTACCTCTCAAGAATGCCCTAGAAATAACAGATTAAAATTCATTCTGTTTACAAAAAGTTATCACTGTGTCAGTGTTCAATAAAATGGTCCATTCTTTTGGAAGCAGGCCTGAATAAAATATTCTACTAAGCACTGCAGAAATAAGCTTACTGTAGTTTATAAAAGTTTATTATCCTATGCTAGAAAGAGGTTCTATGCTAGGTTGAATAATTAGTTTTTGATGACCCCATGTGGATTGCTATTTGTCACCTTATTTTCCCAAAGGAAAGATAAGAAAATAAAATAGAAGACTTACAAAAATAAAGGGCCTCACCATCACAGGAACATAGAGCTGGGACAACAAGTTTGATTTCAAAACACAGATCTTATAACAGTATATTATTACCATACCTATGCCAATTAGAAGAAGGAGGGTGGATGATTATTAAGCATTCTGTAGTATAATGGAAATCTTGAGCTCCTTTATTCTGAAGCTTGTGTTACTAATGACTCCCTAGGTTACATTTCAAGGTATAGTAAAAATTGCGACAATTAGGCAAAAGTGATTCAAGGAAAATGAGGCATTTTACCCCCAAGAATATTATAGTGTTTTAAGGAAAGATATACAGTAAGAAGTATTTTTGAAGCTGGAGTGACTCATTCCTGAACAAGATAATATCATAAAAGTGTCATATCTGCTGTCTATATGAAGGTACACTCAAGAACTTTTGTTAAGCAAAGCTTTAAGACTCGTATTTGGCTCTTGTTGGAATACTAGGAATCCAATAATGATTTCTCTCCTCTCCTCTCCTCCCCTTTCCTCTCAACTCCTCTCCTCTCCCTCTTTCTTTCTTTTTTTTTAATGTACCGAAGAAATACTGCCTAGTGCATCTATACTTGAATTCCAGCATTGTTCTTTATAAAAGCAACCCACTTCCGATTTCCCTAAGAGCTTTTCCCATAGGGCATCCTCTTTACCGCCTCCATCCGACCACATGCGCCTCCATCCGACCACATGCGGAGCTTGTGTTCCTAAGCCATGTCTCTGACCTACATAATCAGTCTCAGAGTTTTGGGACCCAGGGACCTGCTCTTCGGAGAGATGTTCCCCAGTGAATTTTTTCTCCTCTCTGTTGAATCCCAAGAAAAATGGCCTAGAGGCCTAGGGTATGGTAGAAGAAACCCAAAAGCCGGTTTGGTACCTCCATGGAACTTAAGTGGCTATAGGAGGATTCACAGTGTGGCTTCCAGGAACCCTAATGCCATAGCTCTAACCATGTGCCAGGCATCATCCCAGGAGCTCTCCATCTATTATCTAATTCGTCTTCACAGCAACCCCAGGAAGTAGGTGGTTACCATCTTCCTTATTTTACAGCAAAGAAACAGATACAACATGCATAAATAGCTTGCCGAAGGTCCTGTGTTTAGTGAGGCTGCTCACTATTTTGTTATGGTCCTAGTTCAAATCCTGTGACTTAGACAAATTATTGTACAAGCAGGTGACTTGTGTTCTGTGAAATGTAAAATGTACATCCCTAAATTTAGAGTGAATCCCTCTGGCTAGACTTAACGTGGAAAGGAGTTATTTGGTATTCTTAGAGTCAAAATGTGTCATAAGAGGGTCATGAGATTAAAGGTCCTCCCAGACCTACAGCCACAGTGGCTTTCCCTTGGGCACGGTGTTTGAACTCACTTTACACATTTTTTTTTAACCTTCTGTGTCCTTCAATGCTATCAGCCAAAATCTTCTCCGTTTTCATTCCAATGCCCACCTTTAAATACTATCTCTGAATTAAAAGCAGAAAACAGCAGATATAAAGGTAGAAATATGTGATCACAGACCTCTGACATGCCACATACACTGTTAAAGATTGAATTTATTGGGAATATTGAAGTGTATATTTGAAATATAGAAGTATGGTGATCATGTTCATCTTACATCTAAAATGCGTTTTTTTCCCCTCTTGTAATAAATACAGCAGTTGAACTGTGAGTAGAGCAACTGTCATTTGTTATTCTTTTGAAAGAGCCAAGAAGTTTGTGAATGTCATCTCTTTTATTGTGTCATTTCTGGCATTAATGCAATCAGACAGGTTTAACACCAAGATCTCCCAGTTTGAAGTGTCATTTCTGAAGATGGTAATTTGAGGAATTTGAAAAGCATGGCAATGATGTGAGCCAATTCAGAGATATACTGCAGTTCATATATCAGAGGAAAAATACTTTCTGATGGTTTTTTAGAGATATTGAAGGGTTTGAAAATGCATGGATGGAGCCAGATTTCCAGCCAATTTCTAGATTATTATAAATGCACATTTTTCCATTTAAAAAGATTTTTTTTTTTTGCTGAAGAAAGTCATATTAGTATTTTGTAGTCTAATGTCATTCAACTGTATGTTTTTTAAATAATTCATCCCTTCTAGAACTGCAGTGTGGCAACTTATAAAGTTGATCTTGGGAGAAACAGCCCTTGTTCTATTTAAGAATTTAGAAGATGAATATCAATATTAGTATGCGGGGACAAAATTGAAATTTAGCTAAGATCAGAGTAAGTACATCTTGGTTTAAAACTAGTGGCCCAACTTGCATGTAAAAAAGAGTGCTTTTATAAACAAATCAATGCTCCTTGCAACACCCAGGCTCACAGAGAAGTTATTCTTGCATAGCTAGGAAGTCATTTTCTGAGATTTTGGCTGGAAACATAGTTTTCATGGATGAAGCATTTGGGGTAACATCTCCAATATTCCCCTTGAGAAAATGAAGTAACAAAATACAGCAGAAATTTAAGGTTAGTAGATATTCTTTAATGTGACTCCAGCACTGTTTGTCTTGGCATGTTGTGGTACTTTGGCACAGAAGAGCATCAGGAAAGCCATTTTGTCTTTGAAGATGATAGATTCTGCACACTTAATCCATTAATCTGAGCTGATGGGCTTTTCCCAGAGCTAAATTATGTTGACCTTACATAATGGTTTTCATATTAAAATCCCTAAACAATACTAATTTTCCTGGTGACTGCATTCCACCCTATTTTCTAGATACTGAAAATTAAAATGGGAAAAAGGTTAATTTTTTACAATTATGTATACAGAACTTGGTAAGTGTGCTTATGTTCTTGGTCTAATTTTTGTTTAAATAACAAGTTGTGTGGTCTTCATAATTACCCCCTTACGTCTAGGATTCTTGTCCCCATTTTATAGATGAGACAGAAGTAAGTCAAGCATCTGGCCAGCCCCCACACAGAATCAGTGGAGGGCATGGGGGCAGCTCATGCTATCAGGTTTAGAGTCTGGGCTCTGACCACTGTGCTAGGCTACTTCTGTGACTCCCAGTAGGTAGGCCACCCTCATGGTAAATACAAGGAGCCAAGAATAGAAATAAGAATATTGAACATTTCCAGACCCTCTGTCTGGTCACCCACCAACACCTTCCTCCCCATAGACTGCATTCTCATCTTCAAAGTGAAGTTTCAGACTGAAAGCTTTAGACTTGGGGAAGGCGGAGCCTTTGAGCTCAGAGGAGCAATCTTGGATGAGGGGACTATGCAGAATAATTTAGCATTAAGAATATTTAATGTGTTTAGTGGAAAAGACTGAAAGTGAGTTGAAACATTATCATTGGGTGGTATTCTATTTATTCTAAGAAATCACTTTAAAGTTACAAATCCCACTTCCTGCTCTTTTAGTCCACCAGACCAGCCCAGATGGATAAGACCAGAATAGTTGTGCATTCTACCAGAACAAAGACAACAGAGAATTAATGAGGAGCCACCGCCTTAAGTCCTTGCGCTCTGAGTAATAAGGAAAAGCCATCAAAATTATAACTCCCTAATGGATTAGGAGCCAAGCAGCACTTTTACAGGTCTACCTACAGGCGCTGGTACTCCTGGAACAAAAAAAAAAAAAAAAAAGATGTTCTGTGTGGTTGTTGTTAATGGCAATATCAGCTATCCTGGAAGATTGGACGTGTCAACATACCCCCATTCTGACCAGGAAGCTCTTCACCATTGGTCCAAAAGAGATGGGTGTGGCTTCTAATTTTTATTTTTTGGCATGAGCTGGAAGGGACAATGCATTGACAGAAAGGCGGCTGAAGGTGGGGATCCTGAGGATCCAGGACATCTGGGCATCATTAGCCAATAGTGGGGGCCAGCCCACATGAGAGGTAGCAGGAAGGAAAGAATCTTTGGCCAGATGGTGGAAGTCATGGCTGGAGGAAACACTGGCTTAATTTTTGGAAAAGATTTTTCTTTAAACTCTGAAATGATTTTTGGAAGCCACTTATTCTTTAAGGCTCCAGGATGAATAATTTCACTAGTATATTACAGAAAGAAAAAAGAAAGAAACAGATCCATCCATAAAGATGAAGTGGGTTTTATTTTACAATTCTCACTATGTTCCCCTCGCTAGACTCACAAAAGTCAGGCTCCTAATTCTTCTCTAAGCAGTGGCCTTGATAGCTACCTGGCTGTAATTGGAGTCTTCCTGTTATATTGAAGTTTTAAAGTGGAACTCACATTTGGTCAGTGGGGCTGTTAGAAGCAGCTTAGTCATCCACAGATAAGTGTTACAGGTTATTGAATATTTTTTTAAAATATTTTTCCCCCTTCCTGTTTTGATATCACTTAGGACAATTTATCTTTACTCATTCAAAAACTCTCCATCCCAAAGACAGGATAACCACAAAAATTTCCACTCAAAGTGATGGGGCAACAGCTGTCTCAGAGTTATTTAACAGTAATTCATTCTGGGATAACAGAGGGTAGTTACAGGGGTATCATCTCTCTTAAAATGTTGCTCTAAAGTGTGAGGAAACACTCAAATTATTTAGATTCCCTATTTTGCCATTTGGATACATCCCTTGATATTACAGATTAAATCATAAGGAGAAAAAAAGTGTCTTTTTTTTTTTTTTTTTTTTTTGTATTTCTGGTCTGAAATTCTATCAAGAAGTACAGAAAAAGAGTTGAGTAGATTTTTTAATAGATTATCATTACATGGCCTTTCCATGAAAACAATGTCTTAAGCCTTGCTTTGGGCTTTGCAGGTTGCTTTATCAACAGAGATCACTTAGCTCCTGGGATGATGTGGTTAAAAATCTGGTCTTCAGTGTTAGCTGACCTGGAATTGAGTCTCAGAGCCCCCGTTTTCTATCTCAGTCCCTTTTGAGTTCCTACACCCCTATGTTATGGTGTCATATTTAATAAGGATGAGGGTGCCGTCTCCTAGGGTGATTGTAAATGTTTAAGTATTTGCATAGGGTCTAGCATAAGAATCAGCATTCAATACATGCTAGTAATCGTTATTTTAAAAATAATCCCTTCTCTTCACTTCTCACTATTTCTCAATCTTCAAGATTAAATTGGATGAAGCTGGATTTTGAGTTCTTTCAAGCTGTTTCTATTTTACAGGCAAAACTCCTGCCATGTCAGGGAAGGTCAAACGGTGGATTATTATTTACTAACGCAGGGCAAGAAAAAATTTGAAATTCAGTGAAAAAAAAAGCAGGTTACAAGACACGTACAGAATGACCCCATTTTAAAACACACGAATAATACTAACCTAGAAGGACATATATTCAAGTGTTAATACTAGTTATTCCTGTTTTACATTTTTCCCCACATTTTCTATAGGATTCCTGTATTACTTTCTTATTAGAGAAGGAAAGAAGGGTTGGCGGGGGTGCTGGGGGGGGGGTGGTGGGGGCTACAGGCACAGTGTGGGTAAGCACAGCCAGATCTCTGGGGTGGGGAAGTAGAAGTTCAGACCAGAGCAGTAGGAGCAGGGAGACCAGGGATCCCTTGGTATATGGGGCAAAATCCTGCAAATTGGGAGCACTGAGAATTCTAGAATCTTCAGGTGAGGACTTTTTATCTTCCCTACTCACTAGAAGCTTGTTCTTTTCCCCAGTTGTTCCAGATTATGTGTTACTCCAGAATCTGATCTGGTGTCCCTAGGTTCTCTGTAGCTCTGAGATAAAAAACGTAGTAAGCCCTGGATGTCCACACCTGCTGTGATGGTCCTCAAACTGCCTCAGTGTGTGCAGGCACAGTGTTCAGCTGGATCTCTGGTTTGCTTTAGATCATTGGCAAAGGCCTCAAAATTTTAATCTCTCTGTGAAGGCCTTAGGCTAGGCCTGCTAGGTGAGGTAAATAATTTCCCTAAAGTTTCTTGTCTTTCACTTTCTCCATTTTGCTTTAAGGAAACATATAGTTTATGATTTTTGATTATCTAATTAAAAGTATTCATACGCTTAATCTTAGTTTTATTTACATTTTAGTGGTGTGGGTAGTATTTTGTGAAATACTTTAAAACATGACTAACTTTAGGATCTATTTATTAAACTTGGAAAAAAACAATCTCAGAGAAAAATGATTTGGCCATATTTTTGTCTCTTTTTATGGCTACAAGTGTGACTTTAGGAATATCTATCAGAATCAGTGAGTTTCTAAATGGCATTTATCAAAGTTGGAAAGGTCTTTGACCTCCAGAACTTTATGCTTACACATCTTAAGTTGCCATAAAACTGAGTTTTTTGTATAATTGTTTCTCTACTTAACTTTATAAGGAAACACATGTCCAAACTGAGGATAGCCCCACTTTAGATTTCGACATGGTTTAGGTTTTACAGCATCCAAGATTTTCCTAACTACGTACCTCGATTTTTTTTTCCTTTCCTTTTCTTTTTTGGTTTTTAAAACAGGCTCTTTTGGCTGGTTCAATAGTAGTTCCTGCCAACCAGTTGCTTTTATGGTAATTGACAGCATAGCTGATTTTTGGAACCTTAGAATCTAAAAAGGCGTTTTAGCTCAGACTTTGGGGAAGCTGAGCCAAGCTACTTGCAGAGTAGGAGATACAGCTGAGGGGAATGTGGGGAATCAGACCCCAAGACTGTGCTTGCTAATGAAGTGCACCAGGGAGCCTGCAAACCAGGAGCTCGTTCAGACTTTGACTGACTTTTGGATGTCAGCAACATTCGGAATCCTTCCTTCTCCTGCCCACCAGGTTATTTCTGCAACTCCTAGGTGCCAGCTCGGGAGCGGAGCCTGTGAAACCACCTGTCATCAGTGGGCAGAAGTGACGTGATCCCCATGACCATCAGTAATGGGGACAATAGACTCACTGCTTTTTAAATACAGACTATGGGCTGAAAAGGCACAAAATAATTGAACCGGAAAAGAGCAAGCAAGTTTTTACTTCAAAGAAAAAGGGTAGAAGAATAAAAACGTTGCAACATTTAATACCACCACTTAATACAAGGAGTGAATTGTAAATTTTCTTAGTTCTTCTCAAATGATATCATAGTCCCCTAAAATAGGTGGGATATCTCCCCAGATCTCAGCATAATGAATAAGAAAAAATCTCCCCAAACTTTCAGATCTTTGGAGTTTTTGCTTTCCTACAAAAGCACAAGTATTTCAAGGAAAAAGGGCTCCTACTTGCCATCTTCCTTTTGCTGGTTGCTCTGTGCACTGGAACTCATTACTCTGCAGGAGTGGTCCTCGGATGCACGATATCCTAGTGTCACCGGGCAGCCCACCCATTATAGCAATGGAGAAATCATGCCCTTATAATACCAATTTACTTTTTGCACCAAATGACCCTGGAGACAGAAACCCCCCAGGAGTGCTGATAGTCAGCCTTTTCTTTGTAATCTTTGAAGTTAAGCTTTGTGATACACAACTTGGACACTGACTATTTTTTGTTGTGGTGGTACTAGGGATTGAACCTAGGGTCGGATAAGCCACATCCCAGCCCTTTTTAAATTTTTTGTTTCAAGGCAGAGCTTCACTAAGTTACTTAAGGCCTTTCTCAATTGTCGAGGCTGGCCTCAAACTTGGGATTCTCCTGTCTCAGCCTCCCTAAATCTCTGGGATTGCAAGTGTGCACTACCCTGCCCAGCTGGGCACTGACTATTGATAGTGACACAAGATGTATCTTCATTTCTTTTTATAAAGATTTTTTTTTCTCTGTTCTTGGAAAGGAACCTAATCCACTCCTAATGATGTTGAATGTACCCATCTGCCTTAAAATAAAATAGAGAATTCAGTCTTTTGAATCCTGCCTAGGACATTGTTAAGATTTGTGAAACTAATTAAGAATATCCAAACAGGGGTTAGTGTGTGTGTTTTTACACTTCAAAGATATTTTCATAGGCACCAAAGTGTAAAACACATACACCCAAAGAGTAAGCAGAATTTTATAATTTCACAGTTGGCTGCAATAAATTTGTTTCTCAGCAGCACAAGTTCAAGGAGCTGGCCACAAGGGAGTGTTAGCCTTTGGTTGTGCACGGTGCTGCAGAAAGGTCACCTGAGTTTGCTCCTCATGTTAAACAGAAGTTCTCCCTATGGGCCTGAATGGTGAATTTCATGTTCTCCTTGTACACACAGGCTACATGTACTTGATGCCATTTCTGGATTCCAAATCCATCACATATTTGATAGCCACAGGCTTCTCATGTGTCTGAACAGTAACCATTCTCAGGCTGACCTTTCAGGTAGAGAATCGGATTCTGGTCTCCTTTGTATATAGGAACCCACTTCGTTCGTGAAACGGAGTGTCAGTTACATGGTCTTTTCTAAATTATGTTTCATTACTTCCCTACTTATTTAAGCTTCATGGAATTCATCCTGCATTTGACAAATCTTTCCATTGAATAAATATCTCCATAACCTATTGCTTCACTTTGGCAACAGAATTGTTGCAATTTGTGGGCAAAATTGAGCAAAGGCCGAAAATCTTTTTTTTTTTTTTTCCCTCTGTAAAGTGTCCAATATTACTGGCTTTCCTCTCCCAAACAAAGGCCTTGACTTGTTCTCTGTTCTAGTAGCGCCTTGTCCCTGTCATTACTGAGTTAAGATTTATAGATGATAGGACTAAACAAAGAATGACTTCACAGGCACAGAGACTTGGTATCCATGTAAAGTCACTAATAATACATTAAAACACCCAGAAACTGCCTGGCACATAGTACCCAACCTATAAATTAGAATTATCAGAGTTCTGCAAACTAAAAATTATTGTTGCTTACCTCCACTTCCATGGGTGATTTCATAATCCCCAAATTATGCAAAGCAGCAGAGGTAGAGCTGACCATCCAGGTCAACCTAGGAGGGACAGAAGGTCCAGTGGCTGATAGGGTTCCAGAGGGTGATCATCCAGCTGCTCACAGACCCAACTGTTTCTCCCAAAGGATTCCCTAAAACTTTATAAGATCTGCCTGAGTATTCAATGAAAGGATGGTGAAGAGACTAACGTACTCTTCCATATTGGGACACGCACGCATCTCCTATTTCTTCACAACGATCTTGTCATTTGCTCATTAAGTGCTTTTACTTTGCTTGTTCACCTTTCTTTTTTCAAAGTGCCCTGGGTCCCTAGGTGAGGGTGTGGAAGGAGCTCCTGGTGACCCTTCTAGTCTCAAATTGTGCACTTCAAGCCTGAGTCAGGATATAGTAGCAGGCTTTCTTCCTTCTTTTTCTGCCTAGGAGGCATTGAAACTTAGCTGCCTTGACTGTGTGGTCATGTAATTTCTTTCTTTCTTTTTAATAGAACTGGGCATTGACCCCAGGGGTGCCATACCACTGAGCTACATCCCCAACCCTCTTTTTTTTTTTTTTATTTTGAGGAAGGGTCTTGCTAGTTTGCCCAGATTGGCCTTGAACTTGGGATCCTTCTCCCTCAGCCTACTCAAATTGCTGGGATTACAGGCATGTGCCACTGTGCCTGGGCCTGGTATTTTCTCTCAACCATCTCTGACCTGGGAAATGTCCTGGTTGGACAATACTGTGGTCACTTTGATGTTCTTCTTGTCAAGTCTCTGCTTTGTGTGACTCTCTTAGAGCTCAAAAGTAGAAATTAGTGCAATTGTCTAATGAGCCTTGAACATGGCAAAGAAAAGAAAAAAAAAAACCTTGAGAAATTTTGGTGAGGAGGAAAAAATAGAAAAGGGAGAACTGAGGGCAGGAAAGGACAGTTTTCCAAAGGTCACAGAATGAGAAGAGGGCCTTCAGCATGCATATCCCCCATTTCCTCTGTGTACCGCAACCCCCCATTCTGGAGCTACTCTGTGGTGTTTACTGTTGAGGATGACCACAGAGGCTTCACCCCATGAAGATCTGAGTCTCTTAAACAGATGGGGAGAAACTTGCTGTACTCCTTTGTTGGCCCGTCTCCAGCCACAGAGGTGGCCCTTCTTACCCCCATGCCTCTCTCCCTGCAAGACATCAATTTTTGTGTTACTCAAACCACATCCTTTCAGCCAAAGGAAATATCAAAAGCCTCTTTTCATCGTTCTTTATATCTATGTGGTGCAGGGAATCATCAGCGTTCCAAGGGAGCAAACGTAAACCTAAGGTGAAAATGGAGACATAGAGGCCAGGATCCCCTTCATTTCCAGAGTTGGTAGCAGGAGGAGTTCTTTGGAGACTGAGGACTGGTACTGGCTCCTCCTCATGGGCCACAAGTTCTGTGTTGCTGTCAGCTTTCCAACTGTTACTCATTTGCTCACTAACCAAAGACAACTATGTGTCATTCTTTTTTCTGAGGTTTGGTTTTCATGAAATCACAGAATATTGAGCCAGAGGCACTGTCAACATCTTCTAGGAACCCCCTTATTTTATAGCTGAGAAAACGGAATCCCCGACTTTGTGGGCCATTGTAATATGCCTTAAAGGACCACAGCAGGTGGATGGTGAGGTAAGGTAGCACCTGGCCCCAGGTATATTCAGCACCTTTTGTCCTAAGCTGTTCACCTCCTGATGGGAAAGGCCCAATTTCTTAATTGACCTCAGATTTTGTGTGTCTCTGAAAAGCTACCTTTATTCACTGTCGTGCTCATTTTGTCATTATCTTTATTATTATTATTATTATTATTATTATTATTATTATTTGCATTCTAACAAACACATTTATCTTGGTAAAAATGTAACTAATTTTCAACTACATTTCCAGATGAAGTTTTATTCCTGGTCATTAATGATGGAATTCCTGAGATGAAAAAAGAAAGATAAAGAGAAAAGTAATTGATCTTTTGCTTCTTTTTACAGACACTCTAGAAAACGGATCCAGTAAGGGTGACAGGTGAGCAGAATGTTTTTGTTTGTCCTGAGGGCGTTGCAGGGATACCATTGTCCATCCAAACGCAGTGAGTTTCATTGTTTTCTTTCTGTTTTGCTTAAATCCAGCGCAGCTAACAGAAAGGGACCGAACAAGGATGACACGTACTGGAAGGAGATCAACGCAGCTATGGCCTTAACCAATCTTGCGCAAGGAAAAGACAAGCTGCAGGGAACCACGAGCTGCATCATTCAGAAGTCTTCCCATATAGCAGAAGTAAAGACAGTCAAAGTGCCCCTGGCACAGCAGTTTTAAGAGCTTGTCCAGTGGATGTTCTTCATGTCAGCGTTTTGTCTAAATCCTCATCCAGAGAGCCAGAGCAGGAGTGACCATGACTCCCTTTCAAGCCTCCTCTTATTTTTAATTATCCTAAATATACCATTTAGTTGCTTCTATAAAAGACCAATAAATTATAAAGAACTCATTTTAATCAAAACTATTAACTTATTTTATGCTACTTAAACTATGCATAAAATGTCTGCATTACCATTACAGTAAGTGCCTTGCTTACCGAAAATAAGCTACAACGTGGGCATAGTGGGACCGCTATGCCTCAAAATGCCAACGCCACATGCTTATGAGTCTGCGTACATCATTCCAGACAGACCTAACCATTTCAGGACTGAAACCAGAATCGCTAAAAGCCCTTGAAATATATTCAGTAGTTCACATGTTAAAACTTGGAAATCTGTTCAGCCCCGATGAAATGTTCCTTTTAAAAAAAAAAAAAAAGTCTGCAGTGTTGAAACTTGTTCAGTGTGCTTTTCGGAATGACAGTGAGGATTTTATGCATGTATTTTGCTTGCATATCTGATATGTTCCAACCTTCCAAAATGAAAGGTGTGGTGATCCATGTAATGTATACATTTAAGAAGTGATTCCTTCAAACTCATTTAAAATTTCAGTGAATACGTGTGATCAGAAAAACATTTTTCAAGTGCTGCTAGAAAGTACTACAATGCCCCATAGAAATCATTTGTATTTTGTTTTCCCAAAGTTTTTAAAAAAACTTTATTTTATAAATAACTGAAATTTTTCCTGTGCAAAACTAAACCTAAAGTTTAGTTTAAAATCATAACCCTGTTTGTATTAGAATGCAGTGCTTTTGTGTGATGGAAACTGTTTTACGTATGGAATGACTAAAAGCTTTTTATTTGGTTCATATCAAATGACAATTGATGATGGACAATTGGTATTGCAATGAGAACAAGACAATGAAGGAAGTGGGTCTCCATATACACACACAAACCTTATTTTTAGATTTAAAACATGGAAAATAAAACATTGAACCATCTCTGGATTTTGCCAACTAGCACAGTCAAGTAAAAGTTACCTGAAATCATGCATTAAAAGAAAGAACATTTTGTTTCTAAATTAGACTACCATTGAGTGAGAATAATCAATATCAAGAGAGAGTATCTTTTTCAATCAAACAATAATATTTTAATCAGCTTGGGAAGATGTGAAACTCAAACAGTGGAGACGCCAAGTATAATACAGTGTATGTGCAACAGAGAAGTCAAAAGGATTGGACTGTTTTATGGTGAGGTTTTTTTTTTTTTCTGGGTATGTAATCTGTTTTGTAATTTTTTTTTAACTGGAAAGCATTTTTGTGAGTGTGAATGAGTGCCAATAATGCAGCCATATGGTTATATTTTTCTTTATTTTGCAAATGCTTTTAAAACCAAAGGCTGCTCTGGTTGATTTATAGACAGTATCAGTCTTGATATAAATTGTAGGACACTTTTTCATGTAACATAGCATTTGGGGATTGGGTTTATTTAGTGTAATGAAGATAATTTGATATAAAAATATTTTGTATATATATATTTTTACTTTGTTTTTTTAAAATTGCAGTTTGCAGTAACAGTAAGTGCAAAGCAAGATATGTAAGTTATGACTGTATGATAAGATGAAGTACAAGTTCTTTTGGTTTACATCCTTAACTAGATAGAGATCCATGATGAAAACTTTGGAATTTTCACAAAATAGTTTTGCCAAAATGTGACCATGTCAATGAAAACTAAGGACAAATACTTCACTCTTTTTCATACTATTATAAGTTATTCTGGCATTAAATATTTTAATAAAAGTGTTTTTGTTTTAACATATTTCACTTAGAGAAATGAATGCTTGGTTGTATTTCATTTGAATTAAATATGATAAATTTTTGCCATCTTTTTAAAGTATATGAGCAAATTTATTCTGTGTTATAGATGACAAGCCAATATACAATAGCTATTCACATGATTTCTTTATAAAGTACTAAAGTAAGGAGTCTGATCTGTAAACATGTCAAAAAGATTTTTTAATTAGTACTTCTTTGGCAATATCTCCCATTGTAATTACTTTTAATTTATTTTTTTTTCTTTTGCTGCTTTGACATTTTTTGGAAATTAAAGTCCCCCAGTCCTTTAAAAGAACCTTGAACTATGCTGAGCCAGCAGTTGAGAATCTAACTCATAAATTATATTGTAGAGAAATAGAATTACCTCTCTTCTTTATTTTGCCATATTGTAATCATTTTAATAAAATTAATAACTGCAGGAGTTCTTGACAGATTTAAAATAAAAGTTAATTTCTAGACCTCAGTGATCATATGAATTTTGTTTTCCTTTGAGAGTTGACCAGGTGGAGAAAGCAGTAGAACAGAAGGGTCCATTATATTCCGCAATTCTCTTTTGGTTGTGTCCAGGGATATGATATGTGAGCGCTGCACTTGTATTAGGTTTGAATTTCATCACTGTAGACCACCAACCCACTTTTTAAGACCCAAAGAAAAGAGAGTGTGATGCTATTAAAATCCATCATTTAAAAATGAACATTTTTACTAAATTCCTTCTTTCATTAAGTAACCCAATAAGCATTCTTACTGGTGTGCTCTATATTGGAGAAAAATCCTTGGCTTTGAACCCAGTCAGGTCTGCATTTGAATCTCAGCTTTGCCTCTCACTACAGCAAGATCTAGACTCTGCCACTGTAGGCTTCAGTTTCTTCATCTGCAAAGTGGGAGTGAAGAGCAATACCTTGGAGCATTTGCTGGAGGCTTGAGATTATTCATGGTATATGAAATGCCTTCCACAAGGCCTGGCCAATAATTCCTATACATAGGGTTTATGCATGAAGAAGTAGAAATATAAATAAAATATAAGACGAGTGGTTTAAAAGAGCACTTTGTGAATGGAAAGATGTCTGAAGAAAGTCTGCTGAGAAATCATGAAAGTTAGTATCAGAGGTAGAAAGACCTTTAAGGAAAATGAATTTATTATCATCACTTCCTGAGAAAAGCATTAAGTAGAGCAAAGGTAAGGAAGAACAGATGTGCCATTAGAAAATACAATGTGTGCAGTAGCTTCCCTCTTTCCAATAAACAAGAATTACTTTTCTGTTTGTATTACTTGAGACTGTTCAAGATGACTGAGAAGAATTCAAGCAGCTGCTTGTATTCTCTGACTGCTCCAAGTAGCAATGTTAACAGGGGCAGCAGCCGTGGTCTGCTTTTACACTCATCCAACTTGATGGCATAACATCATGCAAATAAACAGCACAGCAAGAACAAGATGAGCGGACTCTGCTGTTGGGAGTGCTATAGGTCAGCCATGCCTTGGAAGGGGTGTTGGAAGGAACTTGCTGGCACATCCTGGTCTTTGCAGTTTCACTCCTTAGTGACTCTGGGGAGTAAACCTAAGTCTTCTATGCCCGGTGTTTGCATCAGTACAATTACATCAATGAAATTTATCTGCTGCAAAGATCTGTCATGAGACTTCAGTGAAATAACAGGTATAAAAAGTGTTTTGCAAACTTGATGGAACTGTACAAATGATTATGAGATGAATGTGCTCCATATAATATAAAAGGCATAATAATATCCATATTTGGGACAATATAAATTATGTTTCCATAAAGCATAAAGGGCCCTTCCATTTTTGTCTACCATCTTTGGGTCCTTCTGAGAACTAAGAATATCTTGGTCCAGGATTTCTTTGTAAGTTGTTATGACCAGAATTAGATGATTGATTATCATGCTAAAGGGGTAGAATCCTGACTTCACAACTTCATAACATTGAGACCCATCTTATAGATGAACTAAAGATTTGGTTTGGAAGGTATGTACATTGGCCAAAATAAACTTCTTTTAAGTTGAAAACTAGATGTCTGGGTTTGGAAAAGACTGTTGGTGTGTTCTTATATCTTTACACAATGACTCCATGGGAATTTTCCCATGTAAATATTGTGTCAGGGTATCTTCAAAAACAAATTTCAGCACAAATCCAGTTTGGGGAAATTTGATCTGCAATGAGTTCAGATTGGTTGATATTTTTCTTTATAATATTTGATTGGTAATTTTTTTCTTTTACTTTATTTTTAATTAACATGTAAATTATTAACATGTAAATTAACATTTACTTTATTTTTAATTAAATTTAAATTTAACATATTTTAATTAAATTTAAATTTTACAAATTTATAGGGTCTAACTTTGTGTTTCTGTATATTTATACATTACAGAATGGTCCATTAGGGGCAATTTGCATATTCATAACCACAAATATTTATCATTTCTTTGTAACAAAATATTCAAAATCCTTTCTTCTAGCTGTTTTGAAGTATTCAATACATTGTAATTGACTAAATACACAATAGAACTCCAAAACTTATTCCTGTCTAATTAGATCTTTGTACCCATTGACCATTATCTCCCCTTTCTCTCTACTGCCCAGTCTCATAACCACCATTCTGCTCTCTGCTTCTATGAGTTCAGTTGTTTTAGATCTGCAAGTGGTATTTGTCTTTCTGTGCCTGGCTTATTTCACTTAACATAATTTTCTCCAACTCCATCTAGGTTGTCACAAGTAATAGAATTTCCTTCTTCTTAAAGACTGAGTAGCATTTGGATTTTGTGTGTGTATACTATATGGCATATATACGTGTGTGTATGTGTGCATGTATGTATATGTCATATTTCTTTAGCCACTCATCTGTTACAGACATTTAGATTGTTTCCATTTCTTTTTTGTTATTGTGAGCAGTGTAATAAACATGGGAATGCAGCTATCTCTTCAATATACTGATATCCTTGAGTATATGCCCCATAGTGGTATTGCTGAATCATATGTTAGTTCTATTTTTAATTTTGGGGGGAACTGCCATAATGTTTTCCACATGGCTAAATTAATTTACATCCCCACCAACAGTGTGTAAGTGTTCCCTTTTCTCTATATACTTATTAGCACTTTCTATGTTTTGTCTTTTTGATAATACCATTCCTATTAGAGTGACGTAATGCCTCATTAAGGTATTCCCTGATGATTAGTGATGTTGAACATTTTATCATATGTCAGTTGACCATTTGAATTCTCCTTTAGAGAAATGTCTACTCAGGTCTTTTGCCCATTTTTTTAAGAATGTAGTTGAGTTCCTTATATATTCTGGATAATCATCTCTGATCAGATATATAGTTTGCAAATATTTTCTCCCATTTTGAAGAACATTTCTTTACTTTGTTGGTTGATTAATGCAGAGATGCTTTTGGGTGTGATGTCCTCTAATTTGTCTACTTTTGCTTTTGTTGCCTGCCCTTTTGGGATCCTATACAAAAATATCTTTACTCCGTCCAGTGTTATAAAGTGTTTCTATAATATTTTCTTCTAGTGGTTTTATAGTTTGGAGTCTTACATTTAAGTAAGACCCAAATCAAAATTAATTTTGATTTGATTTGATTTTTGTTCAGTGAGGGATAGGGTGACTTGTATCCTTGACTTTTACAGAAAAATTTTAAAGTTTAATATTTTAGAAATTTATAAATGTGATTATATTAGTTGTAGAAAAATTCAAATAGTATCAAAGGGCACAAACCAAAAGTTCCAGGCCCTACCTCTCTATGATCAAAATTCTGTATCCCAAAGATAACCATGGTCAATAATATCTTTTGTATGCTTCTAGAAGTTCAAGCCATATACAAACTCATACCTTTTTATCTTTCACTTATTATTATGTTTATATTGCTCTGAAACTAATTTCCATTTCATCATGTCTATATTTTAACCAATATGTAGATTTCATTATTTCAAATGAAGGCATTGAATTTTATCTTTAGAGCTATTATAATTTATTTAGCAAATACTTGTTGGACTTTTGGCTTATTTCCAATGTTTAGTTATGATAAACTAGTGCCACTCAAAGTTCTATTTCATACTGAGATGAGGAGTTTGTACCCAAACATAAATCAAATGCACTGCTGTATTCATTAAGAAAATCTTCCTATGAGGAAAAAAAAAAGTCAGCCAAACTCACAGTGCCCTTAGAAATATAGTTGGTTCATATTGAGTAGCACTGTTACAAACACTGAGTCAGTGGACAGCCTTGTGCTTTTGTGCTAGGCCACTAGACCTCTATGGAATTGATATGATAAAAGAGAATTGATGTCTCAAGTGATAGGATAGGTAGGTTAATGTTTTAATGGATTTGCCAAATTACCACTTAAAAAATTCTACCAATTTATACTTCCAACAATAAGGCATTTCTGTTTTTCCTAACACGATCAAAATATTGAGTATTTTTCAAAATTTTCACGATTTGACAATGTGGTAAGTAAAAATCATCATTGTTTTCACTTGTGTTTTTTAAGTCGAGTGACACTGTACAAACTGATGGTATATGTTCTCAGTGAATTAGTTCTTCATGACTTTTTCTTTTAATTGTAAGTGATTTATATAAATTCTTTGTATATTAAAAAATTCAGTGCCTTCTCTATATGTATGAATATTATATTTTCACAGTTTGTTGTTTTATTTTTTTTAACTTCACTTACATTATTTCTTAAAGCAGAAGCTTACATCTCATCTGTGCACATATACAGGATGTAGAGAAGAAGTATGGTAGTTGAGAACACAAACTCTGGAGCCAGACTGCTGAGGGTCAGATCATCTCTCTTCTGCTCGATGGCTCTACAACCTTAGACAAGACACTTTAAAAAAATCGAAAAATTTCCTCTATACTGCAGTGTCTTCAACTGAAAATACAGATCATAATAGTACCTACTTCCAAATATTGTGAAGGTTATGTTGGTTTTTATACACAGAACTCATAATACCTGGCATATAGTCAGGGCCAAGACTGTGAAAAGAATTGTCCATATTTCCTGCCATTAGTTTTATAGTTATTATTTAAATCTTCTACCTGTTTGAAATTTGTTTTACATAACAAGTAAGCTAGATATCAGACTCTCCCTCAAAGACTCCCCCTTCCCACCTCCCCACTCCGGCCCAGTGAAACCTAGTTGGTTGTGTCAAAATTATTTACTAATCTAAATATTTATTTCTGAATTCTTTATTCAGTCTCTTCTTCCTCAGAATTTTCTTGGGCTTGCTTTTTTAAATATAATTTTATCTTTTAAAGATATCCATGATAGCTAGGCACGGTGGCACATGCCTATAATCCCAGCAGCTTGGGAGGCTGAGGCAGGAGGATCACAAATTTAAAGCCAGCCTCAGCAACTTAGCAAGGCTGTGAGCAATTTAGTGAGATCTGGTCTCAAAATTTAAAATAATAATAATAAAGGGCTGGTGATGTTGCTCAGTGGTTAAGCACCTCTGGGTTCAATCCCTGCTACAAAAAAAAAAAAAGCTATACATGATAAGTTATGTTCTCAGATCCTTCTTCCCCAAAGATTGATGGTATTTGTGGATTTCATGAAGCATAGATCAATATATATTTTCCAATATTGAGTTTTATTATTAAATTTTATTCTTCTAATTGATTGTCAGTAAAGTCTTAGTTTCTTTTATGTTTCATATCAATTTATTCCTTGGTAGTTATTTTGTGTTGCATTTGTCAGTATGATTTTTCCATTTTTATATGATCTTAATTATCATTTGTTTGTAGCCCAAATATTACTTTTTTAGTAAGTAACTTAATTATGATTCTATTGCTTAAATTAATTTTCCAAATATTTCCCTTGGATTTTAAGGTAGACAATCATATTATTTCCAAGTAATGAAAATTTACCTCTTTTTGATGTTTATATTCTTTATCTTCCTCCTACCATATGGTACTGACTAGTATTCTTAGAACAATTTTTAATAACAGTGATGATAGTGAGCCCTTCTTGTATATTTTTTAACATCCATGGGATCACTTCAAATGTTTCAATATTTACATGAGAATGGATGTTGACTTGTAATTCATTATTTTAATACAATATTAGTTTATTCTGGATTTACTAAGCAGTTTTATTATTAATAGATGTTGATTTTTTTCTGGACATTTTTAATTAGTTTAAACATAGAAAAAATCACAAACTGTAAGTGTACAATTCAAAATTTTTAAAAAATGTAACTGTGGAACCAACACTCAATTCAAAATTAAGAATACTATAAGTACTTCAGAACCCTCTATAAAATTAACCATTTTTTCTGACTTCTGCCTACTTTTGAAATATAAGTAATCACAGTGTTATATTTGAATTTATGTTTTGTTTTGTTCAACATTGTGTTTGTGAGATTTATCCTTCTTATTACATACAGCAGCAATTCATTTTTGTGGTAAATATTATTGCATTATTATGTGAATATACCACAAATTATTTAGACATTCTACTGTTGGTGGACATATCGTTTATTTTTTTGGTTTGGAGTGTCTATGTGAATAACACTTTAAAAACATTCTTGTATGGATCTTGTGATAAATTTATGTATGCATTTCTGCTAGGAGGAGCTGGACTTTTAAAGTTTACTTCTAATGGAATTAGCAAACACTTTCCCATAGTTGTAGCACAGTTTATATTTCCAGATGAAGAGTATGAGGATCTAGTTAATCTAGTTAAATCAAGTTAAACTTGTCAATTTGGGCATTTTCATTTTTTAATGTGTTAGCCTTTGTGGTAGATTTTTTTTTTAAGTATTTATTTTTTAGTTGTAGTTGGAAACAATACCTTTATTTATTTATTTTTATGTGGTGCTGAGGATCAGACCCGGGCCCTTGCACGTGCTAGGCAAGCACTCTACCACTGAGCCACAACCCCAGCACTTCTGTGGTAGATTTTCAGAAGCATTCTATGGTTTGAAATTTTGTTTTTAATATTAATACAAAATAATAATTATGAATATGTTGATATCACTTAATATAAATATTTAATTCATGTTTAAGTTGTGGTTTTAATATGTATTATTTAAATATTGTAGCAATTCCTGTTTAAGTTTTTAGCCCATTTTATATTGGATCATGTTCTTTTCTTATTGATTTTTTTCAAAGTATTTTTTAGTTGTCAGTGGACACAATGCCTTTATTTTTATTTATTTATTTTTATGTGGTGCTGAGGATTGAACCCAGTGCTTCACCTGTGTTTGGTGAGCACTTTACCCCTGAGCTATAACCCCAGCCCCTTATTGATTTTTTAAAGTGTTCTATAATACATTTTGAATACTTTGTCGGATGTGTTTCTGTGTGTGAGTGAGTGTGTGTATGTGTGTGTGTGTGTGTGCACGCATGTATGTTTAGCAATGTGTCTTGTTCAATGCTAGTCAAGATGACTAAGAAGAAGTAAAACAGCTGTCTCTTTTCTCTGCCAGCTCCATGTACCAATGTTTAATAAATGGTGGCAACAGCCACTGGTCTGTTTTAAACTCATCCTGAGTTTAAATTCCTCCAAGAAAATATCTTTTGTAATGCTACAAATGATTCTTCTTAAATTTGTTTTTTTCTTTATTTATTGTAAAGTTGTGTTTCAGTAGGACCTGCCTACCCTAAATATTGTTTTATTCCTCTCTGGATGCTTGGTGTTGATTTTTCTTTGCATGTTCAAGATATCCTTCAACTTGAAACCCAGGTTCGTCTTAAGCAATGGAATCCTATGAATGGGAGGGTGGAGCAGACACTTTCAGCCCTTGTGATCAGAAGATAGACCAGCTGACACACTGTAATCCTTTGGTAGGGCACCAAGAGCTATCTTGTGCCCTGTAGGCTGTATAATTGCAGAAGTGGGAAGAACTTGGCCAGTTGCTCAGCTCTTCCACAGCCCTTTGAGGGTTAAGACCTCATACTATCCAGCACCTCTTTCTTCTTGGAGGTCTCTGTATGTTCACAATCAGTTTTAGTTCCCTTTTTTTGTGGCTATGACATAAAAGACTTGACAACAACCACATAAAGGAGGAAGAGTTTATTTTGGCTTATGGTTTCAGAGGTCTCAGTACACAGTTGACTGACACCATAGCTCTGAGCCAGGCAAAATATCCTGGTGGAAGGGCATGGCGGAGAAAAAACAGCTCTGGACATGGTGACCAGGAAGGATGGCGGTGGGTGGGGGAGTGGGGGGGAGCGAGGGCGAGGGTGAGTGCTGTACTTATTAAGGACAAAATAAAAACCCCAAAGGCATTTCCCCGCTTACTATTTCCTCCAATCGTACCCTACTTGCCAAATATATTAACCACCCAAATAATCCATATCTGTGGATTAATCTACGGATTAGGTCACTTGTCAAATTCTAATCATTTCACTTCTGAACTTTCTTGTATTGTCCACACATGAGCTTTTGGGGAACACCTCATGTCCAAACCATAACAACAGCCAAACTTTCTCTGAGCACTTAGAGATATAGATGTTCCCTTTGAAGTTCTCCTCTGTAGCAATCCAGGTTCTAGTCTAGACAGGAAAACAAACAAAGGCTCCCTCTCCCTCCCTCCCATGATATGTATGTATGTATATGTGCATGCGGGTGTGTGTGTGCATGTGCGTGTGTGTGTGTGTGTGTGTGTGTGTGTGTGCATGTGCGTGTGCGTGTGTGTGTGTGTGTGTGTGTGCATGTATGTATAGTCTTGTAGAACCAACACCTTGCTCAACTCCCCAACTTAAAGAGCAGCTTCCCTGCGGTGGTTGAATTGGAGCTGCCCATGAGGCGTAAGGCAGGTGAGGTGCACATGTATGCAGCCATTTCCCCAAAGTTGAGTTCTTGAGCTGTACACCTTAAGTACTCTCTGTTGAATGTATAGAACTCTTACATTGTATTCTCACATGCCATTTTAAAAAATTCTTTTTAATTTTATATTGTCACTGTGTATCCAACGTATTCTCTGAAACCAAAATTCTCCCAGTCACTGAAACAGGTTTAAAGCTTAATGTGAGTCCCTTTGCTTACAACCACCCCTTCTTGTGTTCTTTATTTTGATTTATCTTTCACTAGATGGATTCTGTCAGTATTTGTTTTTAAGATTGTCTGATGAATGCTGTGTTCCATCACGTTGAAGCTGTCTTCTGTGCCCTTATGCATTCTGAGAAAAGAGTGGAACTTGTAAATCTTGAGCTCTTAGTTTGCTCTCAGAACTCCTGTCACTAGGGCATGACAGATCAGATAGTGTTGAGGGAAATTCTGAAGCCCACCTTACAGTCCTTCTTGATATATATTGTCTGCTAGGTTTTCTTTCTATTTTTTTTCCTTGCCTGAATACACAAACAATTCCTCATTTATTCTGAAGTAGTAACTTAACCAGGATATATCTGAGGGTTGTTCTGGAACATTCTGTGTCTTCTGGGTCTACAAATTGAAAATATTTTTGGGAAAACAATACTTACCTCTAAACGATCTCCTAGGATCCCTTTTTTTTTTTTTTTTCATCTTCAAAATTACCAATTTCCTTATTCAGTTACACAACTATCATTTGCTGTATACCAGTGTATGCCAGGCTCTGTATGGTAGGTTTTGGGGATTCGGTAACGTGAAAAAAAAGAGTGTAGTGGAATTCTAATGAGATCCCTTAAGTCCATCTCTCATGCCTGCTTTTAGCAGTATCAAGTTTCCTTTTTGTTGCTATGTCTTTTGGTTTAGCTTTTCCTTTTTAATTAGTTTCCATTTCTTTCCTGTGCTACTTTATTATTTATTGGTTTTTTTAAGCTTGCTTTTCTAAATCTTTATCTTCTTTAACTTCTCTGAGAGCAGTATTTGTCAGAAAGTTTCTTGGAAAATTGCTCTGCATACAGATTCTTCGTTTGCCTTTTTCTCCCTTTTGAGAATAGAATTTAAGTTTCATTTTCTGTCCGTGATACTTATTATTATACTTTGCTCAAGAATATTTTCCCAGGTGAGGAGGGCACAGTGCAGGTTTGTGTTTTAGAAGCACAGCATATTCGTATTTCTTACCAAATCTGCTCTGCGTCTCTGGAGGGCAGAACTCTTCCTCTCCAGGCTGGGCGGATCTCCCAGGCAGGAACAGAATGACTCACAGTGAAATACGGTAGCTCTCATAGATTATTTCTTTGTTCAACTGATTCAGTCAACTGACTCAGGTCAGCAATAGCAAACCAGATTCCTGTTTTCTCTCACTTTTCAGGTCTGTATCCCTTCTCTTCTGGGTAGGAGAAAATAAGTCTTTCAGCCCTGCTGAAACTAAACTCCCATTGGAATTTACCCCTTTTTCCTGTGGTCTGTTCATGACTCAAGTTGTTGAATTTCTAAGTAAGGGATTATTTGTGGGATATGTTGGATATTTTAAGATTTTGTTTTACTCAATTTTTAGAGCAAATTTTAGAGCAATTCTGCAGATGTGGAGAGAAATGCATCAACTTGAATATTATCCCTCAACTTGGTCACAGTTTCACTGCATATAACAGATATTCTTCATCTTCTGTAGTTGGTTCCAAGCCAAATTTCAATCTAAGATGGAACTTTGCCCTGTTTTTCTTCTTCTTGATGCTTGGGGGTGGCTCCAGCAGAAGGAGTAGAGTAAGTATAACTTTGCACTAACATCTTCCATGAGAAACCTCAGAGAAAAATTGCTACGATCTTACTATTTCTCTTTATTGGGGTCTTAAAAATTCATGTTGTGACAGGTCTTATTTTTTTTTACTTTCCTTTTTGTATCTTTGCTAGGTTCCTACAACTCTCTAACACTTTCTCTGTTTATTTATTTAGTCTGACACTATCATGTTCCCTAGAAGTGATTTCCTCCTTCAAATAGCTTCAGTCTTGACTTTCCTAGTGTCACCGGACGCCCAAAGGTCCATAATGAATGGAGTAACTACGAAGAAGTGATAACCTCTATTTCCTGTTCACTTTTTCACAGGCGGTTAAGCTTAAATGGGTGCTATAAAATCTCCTCAACCAACAAGCCCAACCATTTATCACTATAGCCTTAACCACCTCTGCCTTTTGGATATCTTAACTCCCCAAAGGACTGTCAATTTAACCTTAACTACCTAACAACTGCCAAGCCTCACTTTATGAGCTGCTGTTGAGAGTTTAGCTATTTAAGACTGATTTTTTAAAAATTTTATTGGCACTTCATGGCATTTGCTTGATTTACAGTGCTGTAAATAACCACAAATTAAGAAAATTTCTTTGCCTTTAAGGTATAGGCAAAGATTACAATGGATACTGTGCCATCTTTCTCCATATAGTTAACTCCCTGCTGGATCATTCTTTGAAGCTTGCCCAAGCCCACTAGGTCAAACGAGGGCAATGGGGTGAAGAGTTTCTTGGAAAGAAGGAATGGATCCTTTACTGGGGTCTGAGCTTCCAGGTCTGTATCGCCAACCCTGGGTCTTAAGACAAAGGTTTCAGTTATATTTATGGGTTATATAGACCTCATCAAAGATTCTGGATTTTTGCAAAGGTATTAGAAATAGTAGAGATTACATTGTTGAAAAGAGATGCCAAATATTATTCAAATATAAATAGAAATAAAATTGTGATACATGCTATAACATGAGTGAACCTTGATGACATTGTGCTAACTGACATAAGCCAAATGCAAAGGGACAGACATTTCATAACTCCACTTAGATGAAGTTCCTAGAACAGGCCGACTCCTGAAGGCAGAAATTAAACTAGAAATTTAAAGTAGAGATTACTAAGGCCTGGGGAAAGAGGATCAGGGAGTTATAGCTTCATGGTTACTCAGTTTCTATTTGGGATCATGAAAAAGTCATGGAACTGGTTGGTGGTCATCACTATACAATATGGTGAGTATAAGTAGTGGCACTGAATTGTTGTATCTAAAATGTACCCCCCAAAAGATACTTTTTATAAGTATCAAATACTGAAGTCACTCAGGACTCTGCCACTTTCTCCACATTTACCTTTGGAGGACACCATGATGCTCATCTTTAGGGCTCTGCCATATGATCCTTCTCACTCAGAATATCTACCTATCCTGCAGTGGCTCTCTCCCTGGTGTCATCTTCTTCATCTTCCAAACTTGCTCCATTGCTTTCTCCCTCCTGCCTCCTTCTCGGAGCCATCAGACATCAGGTTCTTCCCATTGGGCCTCCACTGTCCTCAGGGCCTCCACCTGCCTCCCTTGTGAGATTGAATAACATGAAGGTGAGTGTGACAATTCCAGCAGACACTTACTGAGATATAACAAAGCACACTTACTGGATTCTGGGAGGATTCTGTGCTGGCACAGAGACCTCTGAGCAGAGGCCATGACTCTACTCTCTAGTAGCCCTTCATGAGAAACAGAACAACATTCAGCTAAAAATGTCAGCTTACCTAGTGATCTGGTGGCAGCAGCAGATACTGCTGAAAAAGCAAATACCAGAGCCAGAATTAATCTGCAGGAGTAGAAGAGGCAGTAAGCAGCTTGCTTTGATGTCACTCATTTATATGCTCAATGGCATCAACAACTTGGGGGAATTCCTCATTCATCCAGGAAATTAGTTCTTTTGTGAATTTGCTTTCAGAGAATTGACTTTTCATAACTTGAGACTCTAGTTCAATGACTCTGTTAGAACTGATGCTAGTTTATCTAAAGCTTATTTTTTAGATTTCTCAGAAAACAGCATTTGTCACCTGGGTCTAGCAGAAGTGACCTATCATGAGAATATATTTAAAGTTATTTTACCTAGTCATGATGATTCCATTTTACCTCCACACTGTAGAGATAGAATGTAATTGCATATATCAGCTTAAATTCGTGAAAAATCATTGAGGAAATTTTCACATAAGCAGGTAAAGTTGGCATTACAAAAGAGGCAGAGCCACATGGCAGCATGCAATTCAGGAAGCCATGACTGTGCTGGAGCAGAGGGGGTACTGCCTAGTAGCCTAAGAAAAACATCATTAGGAAGGAAATCTGCTACTAAAAACCCTGCCATCATATATCATGCACTCCAAAGTCAAACACATGGGAAGGTTTTGTTTGTTCATTGTCTGGAATTTTCCATACTTTTACCATTGACCAATGGAGAAATGGCCTCAGCTTTGAGCTGGCTCATTAAATACTATCAGAAAAGAGCCAGTGGATTTAGCCTCTCATCTTTTGGCATTAAACCCGAACAGACCGGTTTCCTGCCCTGCACTGTTAATAGGAAGTGTAGCAACAGTCAAGCATCTGAAATCACATTTCACTTTCTTTTCTGCCACTGTTGTTCCCAGAAATACCCTATGTAACCACAACCACGTCATTTCTCCAAAGGAAGCTCACAACTTTGTCTTACTTTCTTACCTCCCCTTTTAATCTTTGCCTGCCCTTCTTCTCACTCCTTCTTCCTCTTTATGTAGCTGTGTGGTCATCTGTCTCTAAGTTGAAGTCAGAGTTCTGGTACTAATCACAAACAAAAATCACAGAAAAGCAAAACCAACAGTCCAGGTGTGAAAATTTCTTTATGGAAGCCAGTCTTTTCCATATTTGGGTAATCTCTTGTAGAAGAACAGACAGGTTTGTCTTGGATTTCAGTATGGTTCAACAGTAAATCTGTTGAGTCTATGAGGGTCAAACTGGTAGGCAGAGTTTCACTGGAAAGTTGGTGGGATTTCTGAGCTAGCTTCCTTAGCAAGATGGTAAAGCCTCAAAGAGGACATGAACCAAGTGCATGGACTGCGTAGGTGTAGGAGAGGATTCTACTTTTCCTGGTCTGGACTTCACAGGGTTTAACATTGAGGGAACTGCTCCTGAATGGTGGATGTAAAGTACGGTACATTCAAACCAGAAGTCTCGAAACAAGGATGGAGTTGACTCCTGAGTCTGCCATGGGGCTGTGGCCTTTGGACCACAAGCTCTACCTGGCAAGTGGACAAGTGGACTGCCTCCATTTTCAACATTTATCTCCCTTTGGCTATCTCCATCCATGATTCAATAACTTTTCTCACAGAGTAAGAGCAAGAACTTCTTTGCAGTGTGCAGGTCTGAGTGTCTTAAAGATGCAGAGTCCCTGAGGCCAGCATGGCTCTATAGAGGAGAGACTCTGGGAAGAACAGAATTAGGGGTTTCTGTCAACCAGGAGAATAAAATGCCCTTCTCATGCTGATTTTACAATGCCTTGGGCTTCTTTCATTATGGAGGTCAATATTTCTTCTGCTTTTTCCTGACCAGTTCACTTAATGGTCCCATTCTTTGTCAAAACATTTACAGTCAGCTGTTAATTTTTGCTCAACAGAATTAATGAAAAAGAAAAAGAAGAAAGAAATCATGTGCTATGCTGATAACCACTCCCCCACATCTCTCGTTCTCTCTCTCTTTCTCTCTTTCACACACACACACACACACACATACACACTGCAAGTGGGGTATGTTGCCACCAGATGGTGCAGTACTTTAACTTTTCTGTTAAAACCTGTACTTTTAAAATCTTGATCCTGACCAACTTTGTCAAAATGAACTGAGAAATTTTTTAAAATATAGATTCTCTGGCCCTGTCCCAGAGTTACTCAAAATCTCTGAGGATAGAATTCAGGAAATGTCCCTTGATGTTAATAGTTTTCAGGTAAATCTAAGTTACAACAGGTTTTCAAAATTTCCAAAACAAACTGTGACATGTATATATGTTTTGCTTAAAATTCAACTGTTTCACTACCCAAAATTCTGTTGGCTTTATAATAAATATCTCAACTTGACATCAACAATATATAGGACTCCTTATTAAATTTACAAAGATGACCTCCAAAATCATTTTTCAGAACATTTTTTTCCCTTTTCTCTACATTCTGGGACATTTTCTTAAGCCTATCTTTCATATGACTAACTCAATTTTATGAGCTATCAATTCAAATCTTTTATTTCATCTTGAAATTCATAGCATTCCTTCCATTTACTATTTTTAAAAATCTCATTTTAATGACTTCAATCCTATTTCATAAAGTCCGTGTTTTTAAATATTTTATGACAAGCTCGTAGCAGTTGCTGCCTACAATAGACTTTCTTTTCCTGTAGTAAATCTTTTACTGAAGGGTGTTCCCTTTGCCTTATGAATATTTTTTTTCTTAACTTTAGAGAATTTCTTCCTAGGCCCTGCATAAGTTAGGGTTTATTAAGGAAAACATAAACACTCAGATATTTTAAACAGGGAAGATATACCCAGAAAATTGGGTATAGAGGTGATGGAGGAGATGGGAGGTCAAACAGGGACACTCGGATTGCCACTCCAAGACTGAAGAGATGAGAGGGGCATGTGAGTTGAGCCCTGGAGCCAGAACACCTGGCAGAAGCTGGGCCCCCAGCAGGCTGGCCTGAGGGTGCTGGTACTACATAGGACAGGGCGGGGGGCGCTGGAGCCACCAGAGAGGGGGCTTTCTGAAGCAGAGAGACAACCTCTTGGTTTCTCCCTTTCTCTCACCCTCCAATCTCTGATGGGTATCGCCAATGAGCAAGGCTTTGAGGCAGAGCGGGGTAAGACCAGAGACAGCAAAAGAAAACAATCTCCACATTGTTGGATTGATTTACTTGTTTCCTTTCTGCCCTTTTGAACAATGAGAGTTCTATATAAGCCTGGTATTTGTGCTAAAAGGATTTCTCTTGGATGCTCCCCCAAAGGTGCCTTACATCCTAAACTCACACAATCCTTTCACAAGGGGAATGAGGAAGCATTTGGGGTTCTCCTGGCAGTGGATCTCTTCTCTCTTGTTGGCCACCTTTCTCTTCTAACTCCTACTCCCCTGGGGCTGAGTCTCCTGCTGAGGCTGTGCCTGCTCCCCTGTGGTCCTGCCCTGCCTTACTGGGAGCAGTGTCCCCTCCAGACTGCAGCTGGCAGCCTAATGCCTCTCATTTTGCTTGAACTTCTTTCTTATGATGCTGATGAGAAATTTTATAATGCCCAACACTGACCCAAAGTGTTCCTGGAGGCACACACTTCCACTCAGCCTATATTCTGGATCAACCTGGTTCCCAGTACATAAGAACCAACCTAATAGTGCTGAGACCAAACAAAAAGGCAGACCGATCCAGGAGGTCTTACTGATGGAAGCGTGGTTATTGGTAGCAGCCAGATCAAGTGGGCCAGCAGTAGGGTCAGAAGTAGGGTCTGTATTGGTCAGAACAAAAAGGAGTTCATCCAAGCTGGAAGGTACCTAGTTTATCTTAAGCTAATATCAAAGATTCAAGCCCATTCCTGGTGCCAGGGTCTAGTTGAAAAGCTTCACAAGCCATGATAATGGTTCTTTTTAGAGTGTGCTGGGAAACTGAGGGAACTCTGACCTGGTTTACTCTGTGGCACTCAGGGTGGCTGCAATTCAAGATGTTTGAAGTCATGTAAAGCTGAATCTGTGCAGCCTCCTAAAAGATGTGTTGAAGAAGACCCTTAGCACTTCTGGAAAGATCTTAGCCTCCAAGGCTGCTGTATGGGTTCACATTTCCTTGCTATGGCTGCTTTGTCTGGGACTATGGGATGGGTATCTCTTATAGTAGTCAAAGTTACTCCAAGACAGCACCCCTTCTCTATTGCATCATCTGTCCTTATGTCTGGGCCAAGGATATTCACAGAGTTTGAGATCCTATTTATTTCCTGCAAAGTCACCCTAGTCAGGAACTCTGAAAGTCTCTAAGGATACAACATGAACTGGGTGCAGCCCCTGCCCCAAGGATCTAGGTCCCCACTAGGAAAATGGGCACATCAGAGGCACTCATAGGACAGAGAAAGGGTTGGGAAGAGCTTGCAGGGGATATAAATAGGAGTGGTACCTCACCTTGCTCAGGGATGGTGGTGGTCAGAGGGTGCTTCCTATGTAGGGACGCCTAAGGGAGAGCTGAGGGAAATAGCAGGAGTGGTCAGGCTAAGGCTAGACAAAGGAGGTGCAGTGGAAGGAGGGCCTCTAAGGTAGAGAAAAAGCACAATAACTGTGGGTCTGAAAGTTGAAGAAAGCCAGGTACAACAATGACCTGCATGGCAGGCAGAAGAAAGTGCAGAATTATGGAGCAGGGTTGGGAGCTTCTGGAGAAATCTGGGAGATGTGGCACCAGATCAAGGGGCCTTTTAGGCCAACATGTTCAGACTCCAGTCTGAAGGAAGGGAGTGTCCAGTGAGCATGGGTCACAGCATCACATTTGAATTTTAGCAAGAAATCACTCTGGCTATGGCAAGTAGAATATTTTAAACAGCAATCATCCCAGAGACTGGAAGGACAGTGAGGAGATTGGGCAATTGTCAGGGCTACAGAAAAAAGCATCGCAGATTGGATGGTAGCAGGGCATGGAGAGAAATGGACCATTCAGGTTCAATGTCCTGGAAGCCGATTAGAGTGTGGGATGTTGAGAAAGAAGTAACTGGGGAAGTCCTGGGGCTCTTCTGACCGGAGTAACCAGACAAACGAGAGAACTGAAGGAGCAAACATTGAGTGCAAACCAGGTCAGCAGGGTTGGGAAGCAAGAATTGAATTCCTTTCTGAACTTGATGAGTGTGATGGTTAATTTTAGGTGTCTTCTTGATTAGATAAAGGAATTCCATCACTGCATTACTTTGGGGTATGTCTGTGAGGGTGTTTCCAGAGAAGATTGGCATGTGCCAGAGGACTGAGTGGGAAAGATCTGCCCTTGATGTGGGCAGGCACCATCCAATAGCTGAGGGCCCCCAAAGAATAAAAAGAGTGTTCTCTCTCACAATCCCTCCCCTCCCCCTCCCCCACCCACCTCTACACTAGAGCTGGACACTCTCCTCCTCCCCTTAGATATCAGAACTCTATGGTCTCCAAACTTTAAGCTCCAGGACTTAAACTAGCTGCTGCCCAGTTTCTCAGGCCTTTGATCTCAGACGAAGAATTTGCAATCAGCTTCCCTCCTGTTGAAGTCATCAGACTCGGGCAAGCACCCCAGGGTCTCCAGCTCGCACACAGCCAGCCTATCATGGCACTTTTTCAGCCTTCAAAATCACATGACCCAATTCCTCTAATACATCCTTTCATATATATATATATTTTATGAAAATGGCATATATATAATATAATATGATATAATGAAATAATATAATATCTTCTACTGGTTCTCTTTGGAAAACCCTAATGCAGTGAGTCTGAGATACTTATGGAAAAATCTGCTTGAACGACATGGTTTTTGGGTACATTATCTACCTACACAAGATAAGAAGCCCAGTTAATCTGGATAATATTGATGCTCAAACGAACAATCTTATATTACTGTATAAACCAGGTAATGTCTGAAACAAGTGGCAAAGAATACTGAAAACACCATTCAGAAATCTTTCCCAGTGTTGCCCAAGATCATGGCAGGGGCACGGGTTAGTGTTAATATGGATGATTGTGAAGAGAGTGTGTCTCGTAGTGACTAGTCACAGCCTTACAGGTCAGTAGGTCACCCAGCATCAGGAGACAGGTTTACAGGCGCCGTGAGGGCCAGGAAAGCACCAGCCTTCAGGCGCAGCGGTCCTTCGTGGAACTGGCTGGCTTCTCAGGAAGCTCCACCTCACAGCCACGGGGCAGGACAAACAAGGCTGTCTCCCTGAGCAAATGGGGCCAAGTCAGGAACTGTGAATTTGGTCTCTATCAAAAACGTCTCCAGAGGGCCTGAGACTCATTTCCAGCTGTTTCATAGAGAACCCATTTGAGGAACACAACAGGGCCCGTACAGCACCTTTAAAATAACAGCTTTCCATTAAGCTGTGAACACTAGGAAAACATTTCTCACAAATATTTTTTAACCGGCTTCCAACAGAGCATTGCCTTATGTAGCCACCCTGGCTGAAACACTGCTCTCGTTCTGTGAGGAGCCCCAGGGCCTCCTGTAGACGGGAGGGCTCTTTTGGCTTTTTCTAGGAACAAAATGGAATGAAAATTCTCCCCACTGTCAGTTATGTGAAATATTCTTTGGCTCTGTTTCATAAAAATACGTATTAGAATGAAAGTAATGGCAAGGAAAATAAGAATTCCATTCTTTTAAAAAAATATATTATTTGAGCACTTGCTAGATGCCAGGTGCTGTTATACATGCTGGAGATAAGAAGTAAATGACAAGATCTCTTTTGTTCTCAACAGGCTAACCTACTCATGTGGAAAGAAAGGGAATAAACAGGAAAAAAAGATAATTTACAACTGGGCCGAGTGGTATGAAGAGCTAGAAATGGTTTGGAGGGCCAGTCTGTGGCAGAAAGAGATAAGTGGGGACAGGGTATACAATTAGAAGAGTTGACAGGTAGGTTTAATTGCAATATTTCTCAGAGGAAATGTCTGAATGAATCCCAAAAGACAAGAAGGAGCCAGTCACGTGAAGACCGTGGGAGGGTAAAGACAGGCAGGAGAGACAAGTTCTCAAGTCAGTGTGTACTCTGGGAACCAAAAGAAGTTTCACATACAAAAGCCCAGTGAAGAAGAAGAGAGTGGTAAGACATGAAATTGAGCTGTGGGCAGGATTAGATCATGCAGATCCGTGTAGTCACAGTAAGGAGGATTGGATTCATACCTAGGAAACTTTATTTGGCATGACTACCAGATCAGCCAGAGCCCCAGGAAACAAGAGAGCTCTTGGATGGGCTTCTAAAGAGAATATAATGCAGGGATTATTTAAAAGCAAGGTTAAAGGAACGAACAGGGGTTTTTAGGGTCCTGAGCTTTGGAAGAACAAACATACCTTTCTAAAGGCCAGGATCTGTCCTGTGAAAACAGAGCCAGGGAGGAGGAACCATTCAACAGAAGATGTCACCATGAGAGAATAAATGCAGGCATGGCTTACAATGTGCTACAAAGCAGCCAAGGAGTAGATGTATGGGGAGAAATATTCCACCACTCCTTTTTCCTGCCCTCCCATTGGCTAAAGTCAACCAAAAGCCAGAGCATAAAGGTATCTAGATTACCAAGAGTCCCTCATGGTCATGATGCTGGGCCAACACTTGGCAGAAAGGGAGATTTAGAGATTGGGGTGAAAGGGTAAATAACCTAGCCCAAATGTTACCTATTTAGTACAGCATTTCCCAGACAGTATTACACAGGACAGCAGAGAAAACATATGCCAACACTGTCACTTACTCCACTTCCTAGTAGATTAAAGCCCAAGGCCAGTGTGCAAGGAAAAGCAATTAAAATATAAGTAGATCCCACAAGTTCCTGTTTGCGTTACAAAGACAGTGAGGGTTTTTTTTTCTTTGAAATCAGCATTTTCTGTGACATTTAATATTTAAAATCAATCTGAAGACATTAATTACACACAGAGAATGCCATTAAAATAGGCCAGAAAAAAATGTTCTAAATTCACAGGAATTTTTCAAATGCAATCCTGAGGAAACACTGTGATAGTGTTGGAGGGGATACTTGTATGATTGAAGAGAGTCCAAATTTGTTCAATTTTCTCTTTGAAGTATTTCAGATGACTCCAGATCTGGTCAGTCTCTGCACATCCTAATCCATCTGTACAATATCCTTTACCTGTTCCCTGTAGCAGGGTGGATACGAGTGAAAATTCTCACTGCCACCAGAGAGCCTGATACATACTAGCAAAGATGTAGAACCAGCATAACTCAGTGCTTAGGGACACACAGTCTGTCACTGTGTCCCTGGCTCAGCTACCTACATATTAAAAATGTCTGGGAAAATTACTTAACCTCTTTGTACCTTAAGGTCTCCATCTTTCAAACAGTTGATAATGATACAGGTTGAGCACCTTAATCCAAAATACTCAACAATTTGAAACTCTTTGAGCACCAACATGACTCTGCAAGTGGAACAGTGCACTTCTTGAAAGTGTTACATGGAAAAAAATATTTAAAATATTGTGTAAAATTAACTTCAGGCTATGAATATAAGGTGTCTAGAAAACATAAATGAATTTCATGTTTAGATTTGGGTCCCATCCTCAAGGTATCACTGACAAAGCTCCCTGGACACCAAGCTGAGCAGCTGGCCCACTGGTCCCTACCGAGAAGCATCAGCTGAGCAAACTGGTAAAACTACAGATCAACGACCTGAAGGATACTTAACTCATAGTATTTTTCTGATACACTTGTTATGGGATTGAATAAATAATAATTTCTAAAGGTTGAGAGTAGTGCCTGGACCGTAATGAGCAGTAAGATGCTATCCTCTGGGTGCATCCACAAGACTCCATGAGATCCTCCAGCATGTCACTCAACTCCTTGCTGTAACCATGTGTGGCTGTGCATTTCCTCCATCTGAGCTGGAGTTTCTGCAGAGCAGAAACTGACCTTTAGCCAACTCTGACTCCTTGATAGTTTCTTCACTACTTCATTTCTTCATTTCACAAATAATTATAGAATGCTCACCATGCGCTTAATCTTTCTGGACTCCTCGTCCAGTTTGGTGATCAGATGAATTGTATCATTGAAATTTTCTGTGACTTTCTTGTGTATAGTATGTCTTGTCTCTCCAGATAGATGTGGAATATTCTGAAGGATAGAGGTAATATCTGAAATTGATCCTAACTATCTATAAATTGTATTTTTCCTGCATTTTACTTTGTTTCATCAAAGCCAGTGAAAGGAGTTTCAAAATTAACGATATACCCTCAGTAACTATTGAGGAGTTACAATGTGCATATAAACAACTGTCAAGTAAGGTAGAAAAGACTGTCAGGTAAAATACAGAGAGGATTCAGGAATGATCAGTATTACTCTTGGTTGAAAGGTCTTAATAGTTAAATAATTTGGGGTACAAGTTATAGAAAGTACTATGTTAGCTTAAGAGAAAAAAAAAACCCCAAAGCCAAAGGAGACTTGAGTTCAAAAATATACCCAAAGCATTCAAGAACAATTGGGCATTATAAAGCACCTAAAGCAGGAATTTGCAAACCAAAGAAATCTTCCCATTTCTGTACAACTGGAAACCACCATTCTCCATGTGCATCTAATTCACTCTTTTTTTCTTCAGCTTACTTTTCTTGTATCTCTGCCCTGATGGCTCTGAAATTTTATAATACGAGTCATAGCCAAAAATAACTGGCAATCTCTCAGTTTTAAGATCCAAGCTCCTGTGGGACAGAATTTGATAAACCTGGTGTGGGGCTAATTCACAGAAAAGGGATGTCAATCAGATTGTCAGACCTCAGAAAACACATCTTGTCAAGGGCTCAGGGAAGATGTTGTGGAAGATATAGTACTTGGCCTCAAAGAGAATGCCTGTACAAGTCAAAATAGGAACATCCACATGCAAGACTCCACTCCATTAACTGAAGTCCTTTGGGAGTCCCCAGAACTTGGGTGGTGTGTTGGAGGCAGCTTCATACCGGCTTGCAAGAACCAATGGTTAAATTTTCATTTCTAGATTACTTATAATAGCTAATACAATATAAATTCTATGTAAATATAAGTTATTATCTATATTGTTTAGGGAATAATGACAAGAAAAAACTGCTGTATAAATTCAGTACAATTTTTTTCAAACATTTTTGATCCTGGATTGGTCAAATTTATAGATGCAGAACCACAGATATACCGACTATCTAAAATGTATTGCTTCATATCTATTTTCTTATCTGATATTATTAGTTATGTTTTTATGTTTCTTTCTGTCCACTGTATATGGAGGGACAAAAAAGCAAATGATGATATAATCGTGTGATAATGGGGTGCAACTTCATAGTCAATGGCATTACATTAGTAGCTTGAAATTAGCCAGATTGGAGTATCAGGTGATGGAAATTGACAAATGCCATAAGTCAGAACTGGATTTGATTTTTTTTACTATTAGTGTTTTTTTTTTTATAATACTTTAGAGATCAGTAAACTATGGCCCAAAGGCAGCCTGCCACTTATTGTTGTAAAACAATAAGATTGGTTTTTACGTTTTGGGGCTGGAATAAAACGATAATGATATTTTGTGACACTTGAAAATTATATGAAATTCAAAATCTAGTATCCATAAATAAAACTTTATTGGAACACAGCCATGTTTACATATTGTCTATTGTTACTTTGTGCTATAACAGCACAGTTAAGTATTTGCAACAGAGGCCATATGGCCTGAAAAGCCCAAATGTTTACTGTGTGATTCTTTTTGGAAATAGTTTTCTAATATGGTCTAGATTTAAGAAAGTGAGAAGAAAGTGTTAAGAATGAGAAAATTCTTAAATGTTAAAATGAGAATGGAGTTTTGTCTTAGTGTTACAGTATGAATAGCACAGAAAGTTGAGGAAACATTCATTCAGAATTCAAGAACCATTATCCAGATCAACAAAGAAATCTTTCTCTCTACTTATAAAAAAATAAGTGAGGCAAGTACTCTACCAACTGAGAAAGATGGTAGAATGAGATGGACATCATTACCTTAGATACACGTATAGACATGAATGGTGTGATTCTACTTTGTGTACAACCAGAGAAATAAAAAATCGCGCTCCATTTGTGTACTATGAACTGAAATGCATTATTCTGTCATGTATAACAAATTGGAACAAATTAATTAATTCAAAAAATAAGTGAGGTTGTGATTTACTTCTTAATTGCTTCACTTTCTTCATAATCAAAATAAATGCAAATGCCAACTGATATTCATGACATGAGTGATTTATTTGCTGAATCGGTATTCCAGCATTTATTGATAACCTGATTTTGTGACACCATTGCTGGTAATAGTATTATGAAAACTGATAGTGCAGGAATGACATCAGGGAAACTAGCAGAGCCAGCGGGGCCAAGAATCCAACTCTCCACCAATGTATCTATTTTACTGGCAGAACCTCGATAATTATTTTGTAACTCTGGAGTCTATTAGAAGGCTTACAGCTATCAAGAGAATTATCCTGCAAACCAGGATTAATTTTGATCAGTTTCAGCAGTTTAGTATTGTAATAATTACCCATCTCTCAAACTTCAGCCATCAGCCCTGTGCCAGTCAATTTTGCCAGTATTTTTAGGGTAGCCCAAAAGGTGTTGTCCGCTGGATATCTAGGGTCTGTGTTTTGATAACTAATTACTGTTTCTGATTATATAGGTGCAGATAGAGAGGTAGGCTGCCACTGTTGCAAGCTCCATCTACCAGCTGAAATGGCTTCCAGGAAATGTAAAGAAACAGAGCCTGTGTTTCCCTCTTCATTTGCCCTTTCTTTTTCTTTGGGGAATTAGATGTGTAAGGATTAAGATATTTTTAAGCAAGTGCACATGAAGGAAAATTTAGAAAATCACTGCATAAGCCCAAAGAATGACACAGACTCAGAGAAGAACTAAAAAGATCCTAAATTTACACCACAGGCTGATCCCCAACATAGAGATACTCAGTAATAGTTAGAAAAAAAAGTAGAAAAACAGCAATCTCCAAAGGGAGTCAAATCTGATTTTCAGAATTACCACATTATCATATTTGAAAGTCCAGTTTTAAATAACAGTAGTAACAACAACAAATCACAAAGGCATACAAAGAAATAAGAGAGTATAGCCCATTTGAAGGAAAGAAAATGTCTATGAGGAATATCAGATAGATGATAGATCTACTAGACAAAGATACAAAAACATCTGTCTTGGAAATTCTTAAGGAACAAAATGAGACATGAACAATGTTTTGAAAATGATGTGTGCACAAAATCTAAGTGTTTTAGTCAACTTTTTCACTGCTGCTCCAAAGCTTCTTGCACTGTCTCATGTGTGAGCTTTTGGGGGGCCACTTCACATGCAAACTATACTACTAAGCATCAGTAAAGAAACAGAAAACTTAAAAAACAAAACAAAAAAGTATTCTGGAAATGGAATTACAATAGCTAAAATTAAAAATGTTCTAGAGAAACTTAAAATCATATTTGAGCAGGAAGAAGAAAGAATCAGTGAACTTAAAGACAGATGATTGAAATATTGAGTCAAATAAACAGAAAAGGAAAAAAAAGATTGAAGAAAAGTGAGTAGAGAGTCCAAGGCAGCACACCAACATATGTATTATGGAAGTTCCTGAAAGAGAAGGCAAGGGGAACAAAGCAGAGGAATTATTTGAAGAAATGATGGCAGATTAGGATTGTGGCTCAGTGATAGAGTGCTTGCCTAGCAAGTGTGAGGGACTGGGTTTAATTCTCAGCACCACTGACAACTAAAAAAATATTTTAAAAAAGAATGGCTGCAGACTTCCTAAGTGTGACACAAAATATAAATCTGCAAACTCAAAAGCTCAACAAATTTCAGATATTATAAATTCAAAGAGATTCACAATGAGATACATTATAATCAAACTGTCAAAAGACAAAGTAAAGAGAGAACATTGAAAGCAGGAAAAAAGAAGTATTGAAACTTATTCAAAAGTATTTTCAAAGTGATTTTTAAAAAAGCTGCCAATTAACAATTTTATACCTAGAAAAACTATCCTTCAAAAGTGAGGAAGAAATTAGGACACTTTCAGGTAAATAAAGGTGAGAGTTCATTACCACCAGATCTTCCAAGCAAAATACACCACAGAGATTTCTTCAGGTTGAAATAAAGGAAGACTAGATAATCATGAAAAAACAGAGTAAAACTAAAGTTCTCTAGTAAAACGTAAATATATGTGCAATTATAAAAGCTAGTTTTATTGTAATTTTGATTTGTAACATGAATTAAAAAGACAAATGCATTCTTTGTTCTAATTAGTTATACACAACAGTAGAATGCACTTTGACATACCATACATAAATGGGGTATAATTTCTCATCATTCTGGTTGTACCTGACATAGAATCACACCAGTCATGTAGTCATACATGTATATAGGGTGATAATGTCAGATTCATTCTATTATTCTTCCTATCCCAACAAATACATTTCTAAAACAGTTATTAGACTATGTTTTAGGGCTCATGGTGCATAAAAAATTTGTGGTATCACTAACGGAAAACGAGTGTGGGAAGAGATAATACATTAGAGCCAAATTTTGGTATGTTGCTAAAGTTAAGGTGGTATATATTCAAATTAGAGTGTTATAACTTTAGGATATCAATGTAATCCCCACGGGGGCCACAGGAAAAAAAAAGTAGCTATAGAATATGCTCTAAAGAAAATGGAAAAGGAATTTTAAAATTTGACTACAAAAATTAATTTAAAGAAAAAAGGAAGTTAGTGCAGGAAATGAAGGACTAAGAGCCATAGAAGTGTAGAAAACAAATGACAAATTAATAAGTCCTCCTTATTAGTGATTACTTTAATTATAAGTGGATTAAACTCTCCAATCAAAAGACACAAATTGACAGGATGTATTTTAAAAGCATGCTTTACCTAGGATGCACTGGGTTTGATCCCCAGTATTGGAAAAAATTCAATTATGTACTGTCCACAAGATACTCATAACACAAATAGGTTGAAAGTGAAAACATGTGAACAGGTATTCATGCAAAATAGTAACCAAAAGAGATTTGGAATGGCTATACTAATATCAGGCAAAATAGACTTAAATTTTTAAAATGTTACAAGAGACAAAGACGCCATTACATATTAATGAAAGTTTTGATACAGCAAATCAATATAGTAATTATGAACATGTATGTACCTAATAATAGATAAGCAAAATATATGAAGCAAACATTGTCAAAATTTCTCAGAATATCTCCATAGCAAAATTCCAGTCCTAGTTAAATCCAACATTCAATTTGGCCCTGCTCTGGTGCAGCTATTTTGGGTAATTTATTAAAGCAATACCATGTTCATTGGTCTTGTTTAATTCATGATTATTGGACACTTGATGGTCTTCATTGGTTATAATCTGTTCAGTCTTCCACTATCCTATAAAAACACTTTATTTCTTTCTCCATCCTCCCTCTCAACTTATAACTTTGCTTATTTCACCAAGAAAGCAGAAGCAACCAGAAAGATTTTCCATTAGTTCCAACCACCATATTTGTCTACAAACTATCTTTGTTGCCATTTTCTTTTCTGTTACAAAAGAACATTTGCATGAGGTCAACGCCTTTTCTTGCTTTTGTTAGCCTATTAAAAAATATTGCTCCAGAACTTCTTCTCTCTTTATATTAACTCTCCTCTTTGTGTTAAATTATGAAATCTTCCATAAGATTTTGTTCTCTACCATTCCCAGAAATTGTTTGTCCATGCAACTGATGAGCTCCATTTTGATAAATTCAATGACCGAATCTTAGTCCTCACTTGACTTGAAAGATCAGATTTAACATCTGATCATGTCATCCTTTTCAGAGTGCTTTCTTCACTGTATTTCCAGGACAATCTCTTTCTGGCCACATCTTTTAGTTTCGTTTTCTGTAGCATCCTCATCTCCTTGACTTCTAAATTTTGGTTCCCAGTTCCCAGTCTGTGGGTCTCCTCTCTTGTCCAACTACAAACATTCCCTTAGAGATCATAAACCTTTGTATGGTTTTGAATACCACCCACATAAAGGAAACTTCATGTCATATTTCTATGGTCCAAAACACTACTCTCAACTCGTTTATATAAGTGCTGACCCAATATCTTATTAAACTTAGTATATTTTTATTAAACTTAGTATATTCCAAATTGAGTTCTTGATATTTCTACCCATTCCTGATTCACCTATCATTGTCCCTTTCTCAATTAATGACACTTCTGTCCTATCTAAACCCAGAATCATCCTTGACTCCTCTAATTCTTTCACATCTTGTATCCAAATGATCAGCAAATCATATCAGCTTTCCCATAAAAGAAGTCAGACTCTCATTTCTCACTTCTGCCCCTGCTACTACTTTGGTGCAAGTCCCCACTTTCTCATGCACACTGCCACAGAGCTCCACAATTGGCCTCCTTGCCTCTTCCCTGTCTTCAAATCTATTTTCAAAACACAAGCCAGTGTGATCCTGTTTGAAATTCATATCATGTCCCTACTCAGCACAAATCCCTCCAATAATCTCCCAACTCACATCAAGTAAAAATCAAGTCCTCACTATGACAAACAAGATCCAAAAAGATGTGCTCCCCCGGCACCCCCTCTCCCTCTGAAATCATTTTGTACCCCCCCACACACACACTTGTCAGTTGTTCCAGCCACTCTTGGAGGCAACTTCCTGCTCAGGTCTCCCTCTAGCTGCTCCCAGTTCACTTCCTCCAACTCTCTCTCCAACACCATCTTCTCAGTGAGACCGCTTCCTCCCACCCCGCCACTCTGCCTAAAATGTTGACTATTTTCCTTTGTACTGGTATGGAATTTCCTATGCTAATACCTGCTTCCTTCTTCATCCTTAACATTCACCACTATCTATCAGAATGTTTGTTGGTAACTCTGTGTGTGTGTGTGTGTGTGTGTGTGTGTGTGTCCTCTAGATGCTTAATGCTATGGCAACAGGATTTTGTTTTTTGGAGGGAGGGGGTCTGTCCTGCTACATTCACATCACTGGAATAGTGTTTGGAGGCAGGGGAAGGATATGAGAAAGCAAGGAGCCAGCATTGAATATTTCCACTGTGGACTTTGGTTCTGTCATTCAAAGGAATATCATTATGTCTAGACAGGCGGTTGGTAAGGTGTGTGTGGCAGGATTGGGGTGTCTGCAGTCAAGTTGAAAGGATCTCTGAAAAGAAGGAATACTCAGCTTTTCTTCAGAGACTCCACCAATGAGGATGAAGATGAAGTGGCGTTAGTAGTATTTTAAACTGATTTTGTTTAAAATACATTTTTACCTGAATTGGATTCAAGGAATTGGTGAAGGGCAGCCTGCTGCAGAGTAGGCCTTTGAGCAAAGAATAGGAGACCTTTAGGTGAGGCAAAAATAACAGGGCAACAAGGCCAAGAGAAAAGGACCAAGAATGACACCACCTTTGGCTCTTGTGTCATAACCCAAATATAACTAGCGCACCCCTGGCCCAGCTTCAGCACATACGTTTTGATTCAAAGAACCACACTCTGTTGAAAAATGTAAATGAAACCAGTTCCAACATTGATGGAGGGGAAAATTGCCAAGAAATGTGCTTTCAGCACAGAGCCAATCATCCCCAATCCTCTCTCTGGGTCTCTTCCTCTCCATATTCACCCCAGAAATCACCACTGACCCCAGGAACCTCCATCCTGACTCGGGATCCCATGCCCGCTGCTCTCTTCTCCCTCTGTCCCTCTCTGTAACGCACCCCTTTTCTTTCTCATGAATACTCTTGTCATGTCCAAGGCAAACCCCAGGTCCTCTCTGGTCCTGTGGTGTCTCTGTCTCACCATCGCCTCAATTTTGAGAGAGAACCGGAGGCCCTGAGCTGGCAATGCTAGAATTCTCTTAGGGAGGCAGGGGGGAATGCAGGGAAGGCTCTGACCACAAAACATTAATAATTTTCTTCCTCATCAGAGTAGAAGAAAATCTCTTTTCCCTCTCTGGTTTTCGAGTGTCTTAAAATATCTAATATCAAAAGCAGGAGGAGGAATAACCCCCTTGGAAAGACAGAAATACTGGCGAAAGAGAAATCCCTCTTTTTGACTAGGAATCTCAGCCAAGTAAGTTAAAAGGCCAGGATTCTTTTTAACCGTCCATGCCACAAGATGTAAACGAATCTATTTACTCAGCAAAATATTTCCTTATTACATTTTGAGTAATTTCCCATTGAAAACAAACAGTGCATGTCAAAAAGCTTCAAGTGTCCCTCAGGCCCTCAAGGCTTAGAATGGACCCATCTCAGTCTTCCTTCAAGAGAGAAGGCCAGACAAGTTTATTTTTATTTTTGTCTTGCTATTTTGATTTACCAAATGCCACTGCTCAATTGAGCTTTGAAAAAGCAAATAAAAGCTGTAATCATCTCAGTTTAGATGGAGTACAGAACATTAGAACTGGGAGAGATCTGAGAAGGCAGCTAGTTCAACCATATTTTATACAGTGATAGGGAAACTGGGAGTGGTCAGGTTACCAATCTTGACATAGGACACCCAGCTCTCATTAATTCTTCACCAATTAACCATGAGAAAGAAAATAAAGTAATTTCACTTTCCTTTCTGAAATGATCCTCAATGCAATTTATTGGACAACCTACTTTTTTTTGCACTACTATTAAATGTCACTTTTGTCATATACCAGACTTAGTCTCATATTGAACTCTCACTGGTTCTGTTAACTTGTGTGTTCTGGCAGCAGAGTTTCGGACTTCTACTATGTGTAAATTTATAACTAATTTTAATATAATTTTAATATAAGTCTACTTTCATTATTTTTTAAAAATTAGTGTCTTTGATGTTCATTTTTTAGGATTATTTCATTGATTTCTTTGAAAACCTCCTGTTAGGATTTACATATTAAATTAAGGTACACTTCATTGTAGCTTCATTCAATGTCTTGAAAATATTCCTCTTTTAGAAATTGACTGTGTTCTTTATTCAGTTATAATCTGACATTAATGGCATTTAGCAATTTTTTTTGACATTAAAATTAAATAGTCTTGAACCTTCTCCAAAATGCAGGAGGAAATCCATAGTAGGTTAATAGGGGAATAGGTTGGGTTTTATTGATGAGTCTGCAGGTGATATGGGATCTTCAGCCAACTTGACAAACTGAGGTCTTACTGAAATCTAGTTACTTTGACTCCAAGAGCACAGGGCTCTTGCAAGAATAGATGAGAGCCTTCTTTCATTTGGGCTGGTAAGTTCCCCCCAAAGAATTCACAATGCTTCTGCTACAGAGTTAATGCTGGCTGTTAACATTCTAAAACCCGTGTAAAGGAAGAGGGCCGAGGTCTCAACACTGAGGATGTCAATTTTCATTTGAGTCCTCTGTTTTCAGTAGGGCACCTCATGCCAACTTTTCTTCCATGTCTGGTTATATCCCAAATCCAGACAGTTAGAAACCGGGAGAAGTAGTGATGTGACCGGGCAAGGTTAGGGGATGGAATGTGACTGCTGAATACAAGGACATAGCCAATCTCTCTGACTTCAGTCACACCCTAGAGTCTTGTCTGCATAACCTGGTGCCCAGAATTCCTGAGCTTCTCAGGAGCTATGGTTTGTTTTCTATTGGTTTCTCTGTCCACAAACTAAGTTCTCAATTTTTTCTCTACTTTTAAGTCAGTTAACATTTTTCTGCTTTCAAAATGTTAATAATATAACCTTACCATAATTTTCTTTTTTGTCTTTGTAGACTTAGACCTTCTGCACATTCTTTTCAGACATTCAAAATGGCCATATTACCCAAAGTGCTATGCAGAATCAAAGCAATTCCAATTAAAATCCCAACATCATTCCTTACAGAAACATAAAAAGCAATCATGAAATTCATTTGGAAAAATAAGAGACCCAGAATAGCCAAAGCAATCTTTAGCAAGAAGACTGTAATAGGAAGTATCATAATATCAGATGTTAAACTATACAAAACTATAGTAACAAAGACGGCATGGTATTTGCACCAAAATAGACATGTAGACCAATAGTACAGAACAGAAGACACAGAGACAAACCCACATAAATATAGGTATCTCATACTAGACCAAGGTGCCAAAACCATACAATGGAGAAAGATAGCCTCTTCAACAAATGATGCTGGGAGAACTGGAAATCCATATGCAGCAAATTGAAACTAAACCTCTCTCTCTAACCATGCATAAAACTCAACTCAAAGTGGATCAATGACCTAGGAATTAAACCAGAGACCCTGCGCCTTATAGAGAAAAAAGTAGGCCAAATCATCATCATGTTGGATTAGGCCCTGACTTCCTTAACAGGTTTTTTTTTGAAGTTTGTAGAGAGTGAAGATTAAGTCATATATTCAATACACATGAGTTTCCGTTATTTAATAATGTTTCCATTGTTTATTTTTAAAATGCTTCTTTCATTTATTTTGAGGTATATCTTTTTAAAACAGTTGCATTTTAAAACCCAATTTAAGTCTTTGTCATTTCTCTTCCTTCTCCTTCCCCTCTCCTCCTCCTCCTTCCATTTTTGGAGGTATGATTTATATAATTTCCACAAATCTTAAATGGACAATTGAATTGATTTTTACATGTGCACCATACTTGTATGTTCAACTCCCAAATCTAATTATAGACCATTTCCAGGACCCTGGCATGCTCCCCTCTGATCCTGTGCTGTGGTCTGGGTTCTCTTGGAAGCAGACTCTGAGACAGAAGTTGGTGTCCAGGATATTAATAAATATCCTGGACACCAACTTCTGTCTCAGGATCAATGCTTGTGAAAGTGAGGAAGGGAAGCAGAATTGGGTAGAAGGAGATGCAAAGGTGGGATATGGGCTTACAGCTTCAGCCAAACCTACAGGAAGTTCTGGAACTAAAAGAACCCATCCAAATTGTGTTGCATCCATTTCAATTGGGCTATCCTTCCCATTACTCAGTTGAGGCAACTCTCTGCTACTGATGCAATCCTTGAAGCACTTGACAGTTGAAGGCTTTTGGCTGACAACATGCCTCCCAGGGGGATGTGGAAAGTGCCTCTGCATCTCTACCATAGCCTCTTTGTCAAGTTTCCCCACAGAAGACACCATTTAATTTCTATTAACATAGATTGATTTTGCATTTCTTTTAAATGGAAGCACACAGTATGAACTCATTTCATTCTAGTTTATTTTGTTCAATGTTATTCCTGTGTGGTTTATTGTGTAAGATCTTACCATAATTTGTCTATTTTTCTATTAACGGAAATTTAGATTTTCATTTTTGGCTATTATGGAACTTGTTGCTATAAGCATTCTTATACATATATAATCCATGTTTTGTAATTTATTTTCTTTTGGAACACATAAAAACTCATTTTCTTAATATATATTCCAGGAGTGGAGTTGCTAGATCATAGAATATACGCCTGGTTGGTTTTAATATTTATTGCTAAATGGTTTTTTAAAGTTGTTTGCATTTTCAATTTGTTGATTTTGTTTCTGTTAAAATTTTGGTTTCTATGTCACTGATTTCTGCTTTAGTTTTTCTTTTCCTTCATTCTATTTGAGTTAAATTTGATCTTCATTTTGTAATATTTTGAGAAGGAGACTTACATCATTGTTTTCCCACTTTTCTTTTTCTAATATATTCATTTAGAAGTATAAAATTTTCTTTGGTCAAAACTAAACTTCATACATTTTAATATTGTTAATTATTCAGTTCAAAATAGCTCATAACTTTTGTGATTTCCTGCTTGATGCACATTTTATTGATGTTGAGGATATTCTACTCTTCTCTCTGTTATTGATTTCAAGTTTAATTATACTGTGCCCAGAGAACACTCTCTCAGTCCTGTGACATATTTTGAGACATACTCTATAATCCAGAATATGGTCTATTTTGGAAGACATTCATCTAAACTTGTATGTGTGTTCTGCAGTGGTTGAATGTGAGGTTTTTTATCTATGAATTAAGTTCAGATTGTCCATGTTTTATTAATGCTTTTCCTACTTATTGATATTAATTTATATCAGTTATTGAGAATGACATATGAAAGTTTCCAAATATTATTGGATGATCAATTTCTACACTAAATCTAGCAACTTTTGCATTATATATTTTAACTATATTACTAGGCATATGCAAATGTCTTGATGAATTAGCTCCTTTATCATTAACATATCTTGCAGTCCCTTAACATTTCTTACCTTAAATATTATAATTTGAATCATAGCTATCAGCTATCTTTTAATTAGGATTTGGAGGACATATTTTTTCTTCTCTTTTTCCATTTCCCTGTGTCCTTATAAATAAATCCTCTCATAAACAATACCTTAAAGTCTGTCTCTGGTAAACAGCATATAGTCATTCTTGTTTTAACCAGTTGACAAATGATCTCAGCAAAGAAAGCAGAATTCCAACTCATCTAGTGCTTTCATTCCCACAAATCTCCTATGTCTCTGAAGACATAATTTCAGGATTGTTTTCAGTTATTGCAGTGCGAGCACTGGGCGACTATGATCTGTATTATCTTGCCGCGAATTGCAAGTCTCTGAGTTTTACCATTTAATAGCAAGTTTAACCATACACGTGCAATATGATTAATTCTTTTATTTGATCTAACATTTTTTAAAAAATCTGATTTAATGTTTTGTGCTTATTTTTTTCTTTTTCACTTTACTTTTAGATAAATTTCTCTTTTTAATTCTAATATTTTAAACATTCCCTACCCTAGATATCTGTGATCCTTGATACTCAAAAATAGAACAAAACTATTGACCCTGTTCACCACATTCAATGAGAAATCTCTCCAGGATTTTGGCGAGTTTGTAGGGACTCCCGTCCTCACGGAGAGGTTTCCTTTTGAATGTCTGTCAACCCTTTCAGCGTCTCTAGCAGGCCTTTCTCAGAGCTGGGCGCCACCACAGCTTCACTCTGGCCTAGGGGTGTTCCCTTTCTCCCTTTCTGTTATTCTCCCCAACACCACACTCTCCAAACCTCTTGCCAAGCTTTTCATTATTGCCAAGCCTTCTGCAAAGCCTTTACTGAAGACCTGAATTATAGCAGCCCAGAAACTTAGTACCAAATGAAGCCAATCCCTTCCTGAATGTTCTTTGATCATCTTGACCTTAGGGATCTCTCACAAATCACCTTTCTCTTGCTAGTTAACTTGACTCCTTTCTCTCACTGGATCTTGACTTTTACACAGGTTACATTTTTTTTTCTCTCCACCTCTATTCAACTCTACCCTCTTCTCCACATCCCCAAACTGGTTAACATACCATGCAAGAAAAAGTGCACGTGGTCTCTGGATGTCATGTTTGCCCACACCAAAGTATATGCATGTGGTTGTAAATCTCAGTATTTCCCCCAAATTGTCTCTGAATATTGAAAAGAGTCAACATAAAAGCAACTTTTCCCCTGGTAACATGATTTGTGGTATTGTTTTATTCTTTCTCTCTTCCTATGTTCATTCTACAGAAGGTCGCCTTCAGTAATATTTGCTTCTAAATTCCTAATGACAGTCAATCAAGAAATATCTATTCACTGATTCCCCTCCTGTCTTTTCAAACAAGACATCTAACAGCCTTCCACTTCATGTCCCCCAACTCCCAATTAATGTTGACATCATCTAAAAATTTCTAGATTCAAAATTGCTATTAAATTCTTTACTTTGTACAAATTACCTTTCCAGTAACACTTTTAAGACTTCCTGGGAATAACAGCAAGGAGTTATCAAGCTCTAACGTCTCTCTGCTTTCTTTTTTTTAATATTTATTTTTTAGGTGTAGATGGACACAACACAATGCCTTTTATTTTTTATGTGGTGCTGAGGATCGAACCCCGGTCCCGCCCATGGTAGGTGAAAGCTCTACCGCTGAGCCACAATCCCAGCCCCTTCTCTCTGCTTTCTGTTATTTTCTAACTGGAACAGGTAAATATGGACATAGACTTCTTTGTCACACATTTATTTGATTATTTGAATAGGAATTTGGAATGGGAGAGGAAATTACCTGTGTTCTTAAATGTAATGGAAGTTAACCTGCATCTTGAACTAGCAATGCATCAACTTTTTTGAAAGCAAAATCTCCTATTAAAACTTGATCCTTAGATTGTTCTCTGGCCCATTTTGAAACATATGATAAGTCCTACTTAATTTACCTGCTCCAATTTTCTCCCTACAGTGACCCTGCCATCACAGTCTGAAGCCACTATCCATTATTTGCCCAGGAAAAGTTTATTCAAGGAATGCAAATTTATTTGAATATTTTCCCTGGTCTGTTTTTATTTTAAAATGCCTATAACATTTCCACTGTATAACCCAGACTTTATTCATAAAACTCTGTTTAAAATTGATTTTTTTTGGTGAGTTAAATGCACCAGCAGGACTGTTACTTAAAGGAAGCTTTCAGTGAATCCATTTTGCAAAGTAAAGTGTTTTTTTCTTTCTTTTTTTTTTACATGAATAAACTCCTATCCCAGCCCATTTCCACCTCCTCTTCCCACTAACAACAATAACAAAAAAAAAAAAATCTGTTTTATAAATTTGGATTTCTGAATAGTAAGTGGGGCTTACCATATTTCATTTAAAAACCAAATATAAACATTTACAGGCTCTGCACCACAGTTCTCTCATATCCATATGAATACTTATGCATTCTCTCTATTGGAGAATTTACTATTTCTTTTTCAACACTTTCACTTTCTTTTTTTGTCCCCCTCCCATCCCTGGCAGACTATGTAGATACTTAAAAGGAACTGAAATGAGACTCAGGCAAGATCAAAGAGAAATAATGCTTTTCTTTGTAAATGTTATAAACCTTTTAATTTTTCCCCTCGGGCCCAAAACTCCTTTGGCTTTGTCCTGTCATTATTACTGGCCTCTCATAGATAAAGCAAGTACACAATGGCAGGTTTTGATGTTTACTGTGCTTTTCGACAACGAAGCCAGCAGCTTAGAAGAATCAATTCATTTGCTAGAGTTTAACTTTCTGGCAAAAACTTCTATTCCAACGTGATTGTCTATTCCCATTTCAGGAATTTCTTTGCATGGTGCTTTTCCCAGCCTGGACTCTTGATATAGTTAGTAATAATGTCTGTTACAGGGACAAAGGGTCCAAAAAATAAGAAAAACTTGCAATGAATGATAAGCTTTTGCAGTTGTCCAAGAAACACAATAAAGTGGTGTTATTGAGCTGTGGTGCTCACTAATAGGACCTGCTTCTGATGATTAAGGGAGAGTACTCAGTAGGCTTCATGCTGAAGTAATTAGCAGAATTTTTGATTATATTCTGACAAGTTCAATACAGAGTTGTTTGGTTACTTTCTACAGTCACAAAACACATGGAAAACACATGTGGCATTGCCTAGAGTTTGTTCTACTTTAGAGGGTGTTGATAAAATATTTTTTAAAATGTAGTTCACAAGCCTGTAACATTCCTCAACCCTACAGGATGTAAACCTACCTCCTAGTCAAAAGGCAATGCTTTGGCAGAGAACCCTATTGCTGCCAAGTTGTACCCCCCCCAACCAGTACTGCTCTACCCCATTTCTGACCTAACTCTCAACCTGAGCCATTTTCTGGGACCTGTAGAGCTGTGTATTCTGGGCAGGCAGACACCTAACTGGGACATGGTTCTAATTCCCTTTTTCCAGCTTTTGCAAGGGTTCTATGTTCCTAGAACTATGACACCAGGCTCCCAGAAAAATCCAAGTTAAAATCTTAGCAGGCAATTCAAAAGGAGTGAATGAACACTCAGCAAATAAAACCACCAACTCCCTGCTATTCCTCTCCCTCCATATTTCCCATATATCTTGAACCCATATTGAATCCATCCATCATCACTATCAATATCTTCCCTAATTACCATCATCTCCACCTTGGATTAACACAATAGTTTCCTAAAATCTCTCTTGCCTCATCATTATTTTATTAAAAACATTCTCCTACTGTGGTCAAAGTAATTCTACTGTGGTTAGTCTCCTATAGTTGCAAAATAAAATACAAAGTGATCATCTGTCTTCCCTTCTCAAAGCACTTTACTGACTCCATGAGCCTTTAGGATTAAGGTCACAGTTTCTGTCATGGATTGAATGGAATGGCATATCATTTGTTGTTTAGACCAATCACTACTGAGAGTGAAGGAGGGAGTTATCCTGGGACCACAGATGTGAATAGGAACTACACCAGTTCAAACCAGGACAGAGTCAACCAGAGCATAAATGGACATACACTTCATGGTCTGATCCCATCTAAACCTTCCAACCCCACCTCAAAACCTATTAGGGAGGCTGGGGATGTGGCTCAAGCGGTAGCACGCTCGCCTGGCATGCGTGTGGCCCAGGTTTGATCCTCAGCACCACATACAAACAAAGATGTTGTGTCCGCCGAAAACTAAAAAATAAATTTTTTTAAAAAAAATTCCCTCTCTCTCTCTCTCTCTCTCTCTCTCTCTCTCTCTCCCCTCTCTCTTTAAAAAAAATAAAATCTATTAGGGTTTGGATTTTGAAAGTCCCCCAAGGTCCATGAGTTAAGGCTTGGTGGTAAACTGTGACTCTATTAGGAGTTGGGGACCTTTAGGAGGTGAGGCCTAGTGGGTCATTAGATGTGGGCCCTTGAAGGCAGTATTGGGTTCCCAATTTCTACCTCTCACTCTCTCTGCTTCCCAGATGCCAAGTGAGTAGGTCTCTCTACCACTAACTCCCTGCCGTGACATACCGCCTTGCCAGAGGCCCCAGAGTAATGAAATCAAGTGACCATGGACAGAAAACATGAGGCAAAATAAACCTTTCCTCCTTATAAGGTATTTTGTCACAGTAACAGAAAACTGACCAACATGTACCTTTTTCTCATTTTTGCACATTCTCATTACTTTGAAATCTAGTCTCTCCAGCCACCCCTCCGTTCTAAATGAGTCTGTTAGGTCCCTACTTAGGCTCCTCTTGTTTTAGGAAGCTTTTCCTGGTCTTTTGAGATGAAAGTCAACGTGTCTTCTTTGGGGGCTTTCTTATCAACTGTGTTTATAACTTGTCTCTTCTCAACTCCTATAGATTGCTATGTTCCTTGAGAGTCAAGATCCTGGGATTAGTTGGCTCTCAACATATAGGAGTGAATTAATGAACTCCATGTGCTACTGGAACGTGGACCGGGAGAGATCGGGAAACATTTTCAGGCTGATATCTGAGCTGGACCCTGAAATCTGGGTGGCCTCAGGGAGCCTGAGGGAGGATACAGACACAGCCAGGAGAGCAAAACCATCACTGCTGTTGCAGAGGGTACCAGGAACGGGGCACACGGAGCAGAAGGGTCCATTTTCCCCATGACTTGGGTTCACTTTGCCCTGAATTTCGGACATGAAATAAATCATCATCTTTAGTGACTGGCAAGGAAAAGGTAAATTAAGATGTAATCATTAAGGGGGAGAAGGTGGTGTATGGAAATGAACACGAGAGATACTTCTGTGATGTTATTATTTTTTTCCTGTGACTGAGGTACACAAATATGTTCAGTTTAATAAAATTTTGCTGATAGATGCATTTCTGAATATGTATATTATAACAATTTTAAAATAAAATGAATAATTTCTCTCTGAATCCCTTTTCCAAACTGGATAAGTAGGGTCACACAGGGTGCTAAATAAAAACTCCAGTTTTCCATCCTTTCTCCGGCTATAGCTTGATTCTGGAAAGCCTGCCATAGGGCTCAATGTGTCTGAAAACCTTCTAGACTTCCTCCACAGCCAAAACATGAGGATGGTGAGTAAATAAAAATGAGCCAGCTTATTCATTGCTTAGGTGCAAGTTTAATTTTCTAAGATATGCTTTCATTTGTGTTAATTGAGCATGTGTTTCCAATGAAAGTTTCAAATGTGTATTTGAGCTCACCACCCTTTTGGGGGTGCTCACAAACATGCTACAATCTAGCCTGTGTGTGCATCCACATTCAACTGGAACCCACATTGGCAGACATGCATATTTATGGCTGTGAATCTCTGTTCAGTCCACCCATGGCTCTCCCCTCCCCAGCCTCATGTCCCTCATTTCCATTTTTGTTTTCCTGGAGGCCAACTTGCCTCAAGATGCCTGGAATCTTCCCTAGCCCATCCCCGTGGTCTCAAAAGGACACCAGCTGCTGACATCCAGTGGCTGCTTGGCTTCATTACAGATGTGTATTCAGTCTACTTATGCTGGACCCTGTCCCTGTTTGAAGGGAGCCCTGCGGAAGTGACCCCACCACTAGAGAACCTGATAGCTGCTACTTTGTGGGGCGCCCCGATTCTCCCCTGCCTGGAGGCTTGCCTGCTGTCAGACTTGGAGGAACAAGTGGAGGGCCAGTGCTCAGCCCAAGCTGGTCTGACTGGGGCAGAGGACAGAGCACACCCCATTCAATCCGGCCTTCTCTGTCTCGGGCCCCTCCTCCCTCTGCCTTCCTGTCCCCACCCCTCTTCACCCACCCCCCACCTTAAAAGCTTAATGGGTAATCGTTTCCTGACACAAAACTCAACTTGAATTGTGAAACAGAAGCCATTTTTAAAAGAACCAACTCCGCATTTTATTACTTTTCCAGGGAAAACAGGTTTTGCCTTGGCCAGGCCCTGGTGCCACGGTAGGATATGACTTGTGACAGGTCTGAAACGCATTCAGAACAGTAAACACGGAGCCGGCCACAGCACCCTAATTTAAACCGGGGGCACGCTAGGCAGGCAGTGTTTACCACCACACGGCCAAGCACAAGTGGCTTTACTTCAGAGGAAGTCATTCCTTTTGAATCCGAGACACGGAGGGAGAAAAAGAGAATATAAGAAGGAAAAAAGTTTGGTTTCAATATGTGAAATTGGTTCCCCGGAGGGAAACTTTAATTCTTGTCAAATGTTTAGGGAGAATGCAAATGGGAAATTTTCCACGTTTGCAGATGTATTCTCTGGCTCTGAGTTTCTGTGCAAACCCTCTCACTCTCCACCGAGGTGCTTCTAGAGGCCACAAGCCCTGGAAAGGCCTGGCAAAGAGGAAATACAGGATGCCTGACAAGGTGACAGAGTGGCTGTCCAGCTACGGTGAGGAAGATGGGCCTTGTCCTCTTAGGAGGAGGGGGACAAGAGATGGGAGCAGAGGTCTACCCCGAATGCAGCAGTTCCTTCCCAGACAGCCAGAAATTGAAATGGACAAGTCGGAGCAAATCCCTCTCATAAAGTTGCTTTTCACCTTCCTTTCTTCTGGCTGCCCAGCCTCTGTGGGCCCTGGGCTTCTGTGGCCAGAAGGCAGGCCAGGCCAAGAGACCTTGACGCCCCCAGAGAGGGGGGAGAAGCACAGTGCTCTCCATTGATCCTGCCAGGCTGTATAAACGGAGCCTTGGTGATGGGCGTCAAAAACACATTTTCCCAGCCCAAGTGTCTTAAATCCAATGCCCTTGGGACAGAATTCAGAAATTCTAATTATAACAGGCGACTTCGGGGCACTGCTGGGCATAGCTGGTGTTTTGAAGAGGAAGGGGAGACTCAGTGGGAAGAACTGGCAACTTCAGCAATGAGATGGAAGCGCTACAGACATTTTCCCTACAAAATAAAATAAAATAAATGACCCTGCAGTTAGGTAAATATTCTGTAGATAAACAAAGGCTGAGACAGTCCCAGAGTTTAAATTGAGCGGGGCTCTGAAATAAATAGCGTTAGATCCAGTTTCCAAGATGCAGATGGAACCCTCAACTTTGGGAGTATCCAAAAGAGCTTCAGGGACTTAACTCCTCTGGGCAGAGTCCCCAGCAACGACTAGCTCCCCTTAGGTTCTTAGGTGCTCTCAGGTGACCCCTTTCTGTGTCACCTTCCCCATCACCGGAGTGACTTCTCAGCTATTATCCCCCTGTCCTTCCTATAACCTCCACCCCAGAATGTGGTTTCTAATGTGGGTAATTACTGTCTTCAAAACACCCCGAGAGCAGTGGTTCTATGTTGCTCACGTCTGAGTCCCGTGTGCCTACCTTGTGCTGGCACATAGTAGGGACATTCCTTCTGCCAAAGGAATGAATGAATGAGATGTTTCACTTGTAATTAATAAAGATGAGTCTTTGAAAAGACAAGGCAGAAGTATTTAGAACCCCAACTTATCCACCTTGGATCAGCATAGTTTAAATAAAGCTCTGAAGACAAAAACCCCTTGAGGCTATTTTCTTTCCTTCTTTCCTTCCTCCCTCCCTCCCTCCCTCCCTCCTTCTTTCCTTCCTTCCTTCCTGTCTTCTTTCCTTCCGTTGTCCTTCCTTCCTTCCATCCATCCATCCTTTCTTTTTCTCTTCTTGACACAAAAATTGTACAGCATCATGGCGTAATGTGATGTTTTAATACATTTATACATATTGTGTAATGTTCAAATCAGGCTGAACCTAACTACCTAAACATTTATCATTTCTTTGTGGTAAAATGTTCAGAATTCCATTTTCTAGCTATTTTGAACTACACAGTACATTATGGTTATCTGTATAAACCTACTATGCAATAGCATATCAGAACTGATTTCTACCATCCAATCTTACAGTTTGGATACGAGGTATCCTCAAAAAATCTCCTGTGTTAACGTAGGAGGCAAATTTATTAGATTTTGAGAGCTGCAACCTAATCAGTCCATCCTAGTTTGAATGAACTACCTGAATAGTAAATGCAGGCAGGTGGGGTGTGGCCGGAGAAGGTGCGTCACTGGGGGTGAGCCCTGGAAAGATTCATCCTCCCTGAAGCCTCTTCCCCTCTCCCCTGCTTCCTGCCTCTATAACACAGCAGCATCCTCCTCCAGCCCTTGCACCTTGATGTTCTGCCTCATCATCTTGGGCCTAGGACAACAGAGTCAGCTGCCTATGAACTGAAACCTCTGCAACCAGGAGCCCCAAATAAACTTTTCCTCCTCTCAGTTGTTCTTTTTTTGGTGTGGGGAGGTACTGGAGATTGAACTCAGGGGCTCTCCACCACTGAGCCACATCTCAAGCCCTATTTTGTCTTTTATTTAGAGACAAGGACTCACCGAGCTGCTTAATGCCTTGCTTTTGCTGAGGCTGGCTTTGAACTGGCAATTCTACTGCCTCAGCCTCCCAAAAAGCTGGGATTACAGATGCGCACCACTGCACCCACCTCTAAGTTGTTCTTATTGTGGATTTTGGTCACTGTGACAAAAAACTGACACACCAACTATAACTTAGTACTGTTGACCAACCTCCCCTCCCCTATTTTCCCTGCCCCTTGAGGCCATTTTCAATACTAGCTAAAAGGAGCCTGAGCTAGGGACAGTGAGGATCCCCATGGCGCAGGGGGTGTGCCCACATTTGCCCATGATGTAGTATAGGGTTTTGGGAGTTGACTGTGGGTGCAGAGTTTGGAGGCACAAAGTCAAATATGGAGAGAAAGACCAGCTTTGCAGAATAAGAGCCTCCTAGGAAGGGTGATGGCACTAGTAACTGGTATTACCAGATTCCCTTTACACTCTTTTAGGCCAAGGCACAGAGAGCTACTATTAAAATGGAGATGTTACCTAGAAAGGTAGCCCAGTGGGACGTTAAGGAAATGAGTCCCATACATTCTTTGATATTCAAAATAAGGCTTGTCTACTTTGAATGAAGTCCAAAAGGTAGCTGCAAAGGGAATGAGGGAGGATGTAGCAGCAAAGGAAGTAGACCAAATAGGTTCACAAGAGTTTCCCTTTCTATTTAGAAAAGAAAGCTTTCTCCTCCTGCTGCCACAGTGGGTTCCTATGTGTAGGTACATCTCTCCACACCGGATGTAGATCCATTTTGACATGTCTCCAAGTGGACAGAGGACCTGGTGTGCATGATTTCAGCAAAGCCTGTGCCACAATACCCAACAAAAATTTTTATAGAAAATATGGTGAGCTATGAGCTGAATTCGAAATTGGCGAACAATGAATCTGAAAAGAGATCAGCAGTCTGTTGTTTCTCAACTTCAACCTACTTTATCAGTGACTTTTAGGAAGACAGAAAATATCCACGTTGCACGTGAAAGAGACTGAGAGAATCAGTTCTATAGAATGTAGATGCAAGATTCAAAACACAGTTAACAGTCTCCCCGACTGACTAGAGTGGACAGAACAAAACTTAACAGGGAAGAAATGTGAAGTCTCATGTTTAATATTCCAAAAATGAATCACAAAAGAACAGGATAGAGGATACCCAGGTTGGCAGAAGTTCACACAGAAAAGATCAGAGGATTAAGAATAACTGGAGTTTATTCAAAGCAGGAACACTGGGGAAAGTTCTGAAAAAAAAAAAAAAAACAGGAGAACCGATGGGAAAAAATTGGATCTATCAAGAAGAGGATGTTGTGGAAGTTGTGGAAGAAGGGAGAAATAAGGAGAGACAGGGAGACCGTATTGTTCAACAAGGGAATGACAAGCCTCTTGGTAATGACAAGGGCTGCCTTTTGAACTAGTGAGCTCTCTGTGGCTCTAACATCAAAGTCATCTGCTGACAGATAGTCTGCAGAAAGACGTGGTAGCACTTTATCTAGAGCCCTAAGAGCTGAGCCAGAAGAGCTTGATGAGAATTCACATTCCCAAGGAAGAGCGACTAGTGAAGACAAAACTCAAGCAAAGGGGACAGAACATTTTGTGCGTGGAATTCGGGGAAGGTGTTTAATTCTGTGGATAAGAATAGTTAAAAGTTATGGGTTTGAGGTATTGGACGGTAGTAAAGGAAGCTCCACAGCCTATTGCTGGGAGTTCTTGGGAGGAAAGGTAGCCTAGCATCTTAATTGACTTCCAAGGTTCCTCTCAGTCTTTTGATTCTAGGCCACTTTTTTTTTTTTCCTGTCTCTTTCCCTCCCTCCGTGTTGGCGAGGACACACATCATTAGGTCGCTGAGTTTTCTTTGTGAATCACTCACAGAACAAGCAGTTGCTCTGCCATGTCATAAAATATTTTTCCACTTAGGGACACAAAGGAATTTGTTGTGAACACAGAGAACTCTGACATGCTGTGCGCTTGCCAACAGTCCCTGAAATGGTCTGAAAGAAAGAGCAGGAGGAGAGAGGAGAGAAAGGGGTGTTTCCATACCCAAGGCTCAGGGCTCCTCTGGGCAGATCTGATTCAATCTGTCTAGCTGGTCTCAAGAAACGTTCTATTTTGTGCCTTCTGGGGCTGTTGAAGAAGGCAGAGTGGAGATTTATAACAACAGTTGTTCATTCCAGCCCAACTGGTTTGGCACAGGGAGGAGCTGTGTTTTTTAGAACAGCTTTTCAACATTCCTGCATGAGTTGAAATGCATGAAAATTTCAGTTTTGAAACAACCAGATGTTTTTGTCAGGGAAGAAATAGATGACCCAAAGAGACTGGGAGGACAAGCTCAGGGGATTGCGGGGAGGAAAATGGTAGTACAGAGAGCTCGTGTCTTTCTCATAGCTCCAACCAGTCTCTCACCACGATTAGCCTACTTGTACCCAAGCCATACTCCACTTAGCATTTTCCTTCCTGAGGATTCCACTTGGGCTGCAATGCTGCTAAAGGTTTAGGAGCAAAAGAAGCAGCCTGCTAACTTCCACTGGAAAGTCTGGGATGGTGGAGAGTCAATGGCTGGAGCAATAACACCTCATGGTAGAAGGGGCTGCCGAATGCAGTAGAAATAATGCTGGACTTAGAAGTGGGGACCTATGTTTCTCAGCCAGAGATTTTGTATTTCTTTGAGACCATTTCATCATCTGTCAAATGGGGTGTTGGAAACAAATTTTCCCCAGTGTCTTTTCTAGACCCCTTCTTCAATGATCCCCAATTTCTCTTCTTCAATGATCCCCAAGTTATCTCTTCCAGATAATACATTGAAATTAATTATAACTTCTTCATGATCAGTTATTGAATAAAAAACGAATCTTCTTTTTCAATACAGGTGGCATTTCCTGATTTGAAAATCGTCTATTTCAAGAGATTCATTGAGTCAAACATATGTCACATTGGCCAGATTTTTAAAAATAGTCCCATTTCAAATATTCTGACTTGCTATTTTGCCATGAGCTCTGATTTTTAGTTAAGAAAACATGGTCAAGGACTTTTAAATAACTGGCAAGGAAATGAAGAGAGGTAGGAAATAGAGTTTCTATTTGCTGTAAATGTTTTTTATCCTTAGTATAAAATTTTCCTATCAGTGCCTTATGTCTTTGGGGATGAGTCTTTTGTGAGGATTCTTCAGCAAGAGTGTCCTTTGAGGTCATACATCTTCTGCTCCCTGATCTTTAGGCTTTCTGGGTCCTCCTCATTGTGTCCAAGACATGGGGATATATCAGGTCTCTGCTGCGACATCTGAGAGCCAAGAGCTTCAGGCATCCTAACTCCTTGGTGGTCTACCACAAAGTTCCACTCTTGCTACCTCTTTTCTCTGTTTTCCAAGATCTTGCTTGGTTATAAGAGGAACAGGTTCTCTGAAGAGAGAATGCAACCAAGAATGAGTTGGACAGAGAACATTGGAGCTGCCCATCTGTATTTGTATCCACCACATGCCACACTAGGTTCACTTCCAGAATCACACATCAGACTCTAGTGCTGTTCTTTGCCTGATGATCCACAGCTTCCCAGACAGCTCCCCATGCTTTCCAAGTGCTACCAGCACCTGGGTGATTTGTTTAACATTACTCTTGTAAAGTTGCTGCCTCTCCTAGAACCGCGTCAGCATGCCTCCCTCTTCTTCAGAGAGAGCCAAGAGAAACTATTAAAAATGTGTTTGAAATTACACATTCTCCACTCTCCTTGACAGAGGAGCTTTGCAAAGCTCGTTAAGAGAGCTGGAGAAAATTCCACAGCACATTTCTGGGTTTATGGTTATTATTTTGCATGTGCTGCTGAGCTAATAGAATGTGACTTTGGACATCCATGATCCAAGGGAAAATGGCTGCCTAAGTCTCAAGGCTTTAATACCAGAGCAGCAAAGGAGGCTACCATTTTGGCCATTCACCTCCATTCACTCCACTTGCACACTTCGTCAAAGAGATGAGAGCCAAGAGGACAAAGACAAAGAGGAAAGGAATAAATTAAGCAGGTTTTGGAATGAGTCCTCTTTCTCCTCTCTCTTCTCTTGCGCTCCCCTCCCCTCTCCTTTGCCCTTTCAAATGTTGGATGGGCTGAATTCAGCTTACTTTACAGCTTTGCTCCAACTCCGTAAAACTGAGCTCACCAGAGCTGGACTCTGAGACTTGTAAATAATCTCCTAAAGGAGCCTCACTAAGTGGAAGCAGCCTGTTTAGTTCCATTTTCTCCTCAGGTTACCATCAATGACCTCCAGACATCTCAATTTCTTCCATAATCCTCAAGCAAAGCAAAGCCACTGCTCCATTGCCTCTGTTGGAAAGAATGCTACACTTGACCTTCTTCCTTGCTGGTGCACTAGCAAGACAATGGGAGAACCAGCACAGCTCAGATCAGGAACCACCACATTGAAACTCCAGATACAGACCCTGTGCTTTTATTTCTCCAGCAGATTGAATGCATGGTGAATAGATTGCTGAACAGACCCATTAGAGTGAAGTTCTTCACCACCTCATTGAAACTGATCTTTTTCTATAAAAACAATGAAGTCCAGTGGCGTTCCTGAGGAGCAAAATGTGAAACAACACAATTTGACCTTGAGCCATGTAAATAACTTTAACCAGCACAAGCTAAAACATGCCGAGTACCTCTAACAAGAAACATATATTGAGATACTTAGCATGTGGAAGATCTTTGGTGGAATTTTAAAAATCTATTAAAAATACTTGATTTCCAGTGTGTTATAAATTGCTAAAGCAAAGGATGAAGGACCAACTCTAGTGGTATGAATATAAATTCAATTTGATTTGAGATACCATTGTAAATGAGCTAGCTACCCTTCAAAGTGTGAACACCATGAGTTGTTTTGTTTTTCATATTAAATTCAGATTCTTTCAGTCTAAAGAGACTGGAAGAGAAATAAAATATTCTCATCTTATTAACTTAAATATATCTGTTAATAAAATGAATGCTGATTTCTTAACAGGACATTATTTGGAACACAAAAAGAATTCTTCATTCTACAACATTTGAAGCAAAATTTTAGGTCAAAGGGTTAAAAAACAATTTCCAAAAACAATTCCAAAACTATATCCATCTGTCTAAAAAGACCTCATTTCCAAAACTCTGTTCTAAGCTTTTGTTTCTCTGGACGTGTTTTTCTTTCCATTTCAATTTTTACCTAAAGCAAAGACCAAAGTTTACCTCAGGAAAATTTTCATCTGAGAATATTTGCTCTTCTTGACTTCTAAGCATACTTACCCACAAAGTGGGAGGGAGCTTTTGGGTTGTAATTGCTACCTATTAGATTGGACTTTTGTACTTGAAAGTTTGTTTTGTTTTGTTTTGTTTTCAAAGCAACTTTGACTTTATATTCCAGTGATTGTTCAAAGGTCACAGGCTTTAAACATCATTTCTTTGGAGGAGTGAGCACCTTGATGTAACCACACAGCCCCTAGGAGGGATATAAGAGGAACATTGCTCTTTTTATTTCAGAGGCAGGCATGTGAGGTACCGGGCTCCTGAGAGCTTGGGTTACCTGGTCCATGACACAACAGTTTCCCCAGATAGGGGGACTCCAGTGCTCTATCCTCTGCCCAACTGGCCGGTGTCAGTTTTCAAGTCAGGGCTGTGGGGAACAAATGAACTTATTATTAAGTCTAGCAGCTAGACCTCAAATTGTTGGTCCCGAGGACTAGCATTTTTAACTAATCATAACAGACTTCTTTCTGTGATTTGGGACAGGAAGACCTTTCCTTGACAAGGAAAGTCCTTTTCTTGAAAAGCACAGCTAACTTGGGCATGGAGGACAGGAGCGGGCACCCCAGTGCCTCATTCACTTTGATGTAGAGCCACAGGTTAAAAAGAAGCCTACCATAGCAGAACCCTAAGAAGGAGGTAAGGAACAAAGGCTTTTTCCCAGAGGGGAACATCTAAAACCTAAAGCAGCTTTTGTAGCTCCAGGTTCAACTTTATTTTCCCACTTTTAAGGGGACTATGCTCCGAGAAAGACAATAAAGTGCTGAGGATCTGCAAAGCAAACTACAGTGCACAGAGATGACCTGCAGGTTAAGAGAAAAGATTTGCAAGCCACATATCTGATAAGGGGTTAAAATCCAAAATAAATAGAGTCCAAACAACACAATAATAAGAAAACAAAATAAAATTAAGAAATGAACAAGAGACCTGAATAGACATTTCTCCAAAGAAGATATATGAATGGCCAACCGATATATGGAAAGAAGGCTCAACGTCTGTAATCAACATAGAAATGAAAATTAAAATCACTACTATCTCACACCTGTCAGAATGACTATTCTCAAAAAGTAAAGAAAATAAGAAGTATTGGCAAGGATGTGTAGGAAAGGGAGGCCTCATAGTCTGTTGGTGAATAAAATTAGTACAGCCATTATGGAAAACAGCCATTATGGAGACTTCTAGAGAAACTAAAAATAGAATTAATATAAATCCAACAATCCCACCTCTGAGTATTTATCCAAAGGATTCGAAATCAGTTTGCTAAAGAGATATCTGAACTCCCACATTCATTGCAGTAATATTTGCAATAGCCACATGATGAAAGCAACCTAAGTGCCCATCAACAAATGATGGATAAAGAAAATCTGGTACACATACACAATGGAATACTATTTGGCCTTATAAAGAAGGAAATTCTGTCATTTGTGACAACATGGAACCACTTGGAAAACATGATACTAAGGGAAATAAATCAACCATAGAAAGACAAATATAGCATGCTTTCACTTATACATGGAATCTAAAATAATGGAACTCATAGGAACAGAAAGTAGAATGATGGTTATAGATAACGAAAATTGGAAGAATAATGAGATGGTGGTCAAAGGGCACAAAATCTCGATGGATACAAAAAGAACTTTTTTTAATAGATCTATTGGGCAATTGGTCAATATAGTTAAATCATAAACTGCTGTATACTTCAAAATTGCTAGGAGACTAAATTTCAAATCTTCTTGTCACAAAAATGTTAGTTATCGGAGGTGATGATTGCGTTAATTATTAACAAGATTGATTTAATTGTTCCACACTATATTAATAAACCATAACATTGTACCCCAGAAATACATGCAATTATAAATTGTCAGTTTAAAATTAAAAAAAAATATTTTAAAAAGTGCCAAAGAATTTGCTGTAGTGCTTTGAATCTGAAATGTACCCCACAAGCTCATGGGTTGAAGGCTTGGTTTCCAAGGCAGCAGTGTTCAGAGTTGGGGAATTGGAAGGTGATTGGGTCACGAGGTCAATGCACCCATGGATTTATGGCTCCGTGGGTTTTGGGGAGTGGTGAAAACTGTAGGAGGCGGGGCCTAGTTGGAGGAAGCATGTCACTGGGGGCACTCTTAGACAGGGATATTTTGTCCCTAATCCCTTGCAAGCTCAATCTTTCTCTTTTGCTCTTTCCTTCCTGGCTGTCGTATTGTGAGCAGCTCTGCTCCACCATGTGTTCATTCTCCACCACGATGTTCTGCCTTTCCACCAGCCCAGAAACTATGGAGCCAGTGACCATGGACTGGATGCTGTGAAACCATGGGAGAAAATAAACCTTTCCTCCTTTAAGTTGATTTTCTCAGGCATTGTTATTGCAGTGACAGAAAGCTAACACACTGGCCTAACTTCCAATGGCTCAGGGACTACCTTTTTAAATCAGGAGTTGATTGAAGTGAAGAAACTTCTTTTGAAGTACAAATTGAATCTGAGAAAAGCCAAAAATGTTTTTGGCAGATCTTGGTTGGGTTTTTATCATCACTGTTGGATACGACAAATAGAGGGAATTATGTGGAGAAAGACATTTTTAAAGTGTTAGTGTCAGGGGGCAAAAAGCAAGTGCAAGTAGAAAAAAATCAGTTTATTTGGTAAGGAGAGTTTCTTAATGTTTTTTAGAGAAACAAGGAAATAAAGGGGGAAAGTCAAGTGAATTCAAGTATAAAAACACGTGTGAATCTGCAGTCTGCTAGACTGGAGAAGGCTCAGCAGCTAGGTGGGGGCCATTTACTGGCATTTGATTTCCCTTCACTCAGAATATTATCTTTTAAACAGGCTAATAACCAAATTAACACCAAGCAGCCAAGCGGAAAAGTCATCTTTTATGCTTCAAGTATCTGCAAACTTCACTTCTCTGGGAAAACCTCCATGATTCCTTCTGACTAGACCACATGCACTTGTTAAAATTTATCACATGCCCTGAGTTTTTTCTTCATAGCACTTACTGTGGAACAGTTTGTGGGCTGAACATGTGGCCTTTCTGTCTCCTCCACTGTCTTGCAAGCCCCACGGAGGTAGGTGTGTGTCAGTTTTTGCTCACTGTTGATTATCAGTCATCAGTGGAGAACCTGGCTGGCTTGCTCATTCATTCATTCATTCATCCATGTTCACTGTGCTCCTCCTATGTAGCAGGAACTGTCACAGATACTGTGCAGGATGAGGCAGAAAAGGCCTTTTTTGCTCTACTAGTGTTTAATTCTGGGGCCAAGGAAGGAGGAGGCAGAGGACAATATGTAAGTCAATAATTAAATGAGCAAGAGAGTTTCTGATACTGTTAAGTTCTATGGAAAAAGTAATGAAATACTCTGTTCCTGAATGCAGCCCTGGGATAAGGAGTTGGTTGGAAACCATCTGATGGAGTTGTCAGAGAAGCCTCATTGAGGGGAGACGCATGAGCAGAGATAGGGTAACAGAAAGTGGCTAGTTACGTGAAGATCTTGACAATAGAACATTCTGCACAATGCACACCTCCTAAGGAAAAAGTGAGCACATTCCTGGGAGAGGGGGAGAGTCATTGTGTTAATCTCTGTGGGAAATGGGGAGGGGGCAGGAGATGAGGTTGGAAGAAAAGCAGGATAGATCATGTGGGTCATATAGGCCACAGCATTTGGGTTTTGTTTTCTGTTCATAGGAAATCATCAGAGAGGTTTAAGTGATCAGGAGAGTTGGCATGACTTAATTGGTATTTTTTAAAAAATCACTGGATTTTTGTCTACACATAGTTATGGATTGAAATATCCCAATAGCAAAGTTGCTGATATAAGTGGAAGAGCTCTCCAAATGAACTCTTCATGGCAGTTATTTCATTTGGGGGCAACTTGGAAGCAAATTATGTAGGCTTCCTGGTGGTTAAAGCAATCCTTCAGGAACCTGGAATACAGACTTAGTGAAACTGGTTGTTATGGTTTGAATGTGAGGTGTCCCCCAAAAGCTCATGTGTGAGACAATGCAAGAAGGTTCAGAGAAAAAATAATTTGGTTGTAAGAATCTTAACCAATCAGTGATTTAATCCCCTGATAGGAATTAACTGACTGGTAACTGAAGTGGTAAGATGTGACTGGAGAAGGTGTGAATTAGGGCGTGGCTTTGGTTTGTATATACAAATGTATCTAGAGAGTGGAGTCTCTCTCTTTTTGTATATTTGTATCTCTCTTTTTGTATATTTGTATCTAGAGAGTGAGCTGTTTCTCTCCGCCACACTCTCCTGCCATGATGTTCTGTATCTCGAGCCCTGAGGAATGGTGCCAGCCTTATATGGACTAAGACCCCTGAAACTGTGAGCCCTCAAATAAACTTTTTCTCCTTTATAGTTGTTCTGGTCAGATCCTTTAGTCACAACAGCAAAAAAGCTGACTAAAACACTGCATTTGAGGATATCCCCTCTGCAGAATATACCTCAGTGTGATTTAAATTTTAGAATTCTAATGTTATAAAATATTTTGCCAATTCAATTATTTCTCTTTTGCCTCACAAATTTCTGATATGTGTGTGTTTGTATGTGTATGTATGTGTGTATAGTATGTATGTATATATCTCCAACCTCCAGGAAGTCACAGGCAGCCTGACACACGGATACCTAACTCTGGACACATGATCTCTAGTACAAAGGTCAAGTTCTGGATTCATCACCACCATTACCCTCAGCCCCAAGAATCTGGTGAACATACCACAAAGATGGAAGATGGAGGCTGGGCCTGAGTAAAGGAAATAGGGAGAGAGAAGCCAAGAATTCTTCTCAGATTTCAAAATATGCCCAGATTTTTCAATGATATTTAAGTTCATTATACCCCGCTCTCCAAGTGAGCTCTTATTCTTTCAACAGGACACCCGGGGCCTAGGCCAATTCTAATTCCTAAAACTACTGCTTCCATTTGACCAACTTCTCTTGCTTGGTTATAAAGAAAAGTCAGGAGCTGTGCATTAGCAGAAGGGAACATAAGAGTCTCCACCTTCCTATGTCTGTTCGGATGGGTTGGTTGTCCATAAAAGTCATGTCAATTTTTCTGTTTGGCAAAATCAATGCAATTTCTCACTTGCTGAGCCAATACCATGAGCTCAGCCAAATCAGTAATCATCTGTTATCTTTTGAAACTTCAAATAATGAAGTACTCTTACTTTTAAAAAAATGTCTTGAAAAAGTTATTTCCAGGCTGACACTTTGTTTGCCAGCTTTTATTTAGAAACACATTTTCATTTATTCACTTCAATTCTCTGGAAGAGAAAAAGGGGCCAACAAAGAGTAAATATAGCAGTGGCCAAGGTTATCCACCCATCAATCCCCAGGCCCTAATTAAAGACAAGCCGTGCAAGCACAGCATTTCTTGGAAGTGGCATTGACCAGGCCCTTCTTAAAAAAGGACCCATATTTCCCTTGAGGGTTTAGCGTTGAAAACAAAAGCTTTTCAAAGCCATCAGAAAGTGAGAAACCAATCTAAGTGCATCCATGTAACACAAGAGTGTCAGGATTCATAATTTGGGGTCATAAATCTTTTTGCATTGGAGCAAAAATAAATAAGCTTGAGTGAATGTTAAACCTCAAGGCAGCAGGCGCTCACACACTTCAAGTGTCAGTTTTAATTTATTTCTTCACTTGGAAAGGGGAGACTGACAGCTGGCTGCCAGTCTGGAGGGAGTCCCCTCGACTCTTCTTCTGGCCCAGATAAAGGTTTGACTGTTGCAGGGCAGATCCAAAAAAATAACACCGGAAGTTTTTGACTTCTTAAAATTGAGAGTTCTTTGGTTAGGGAAGGGGGGCAGTGGGAGCAGAGAGTAAACCTCTTACAGTAATCTCTTCTGTATAATCCAAAATGCTTGCCACATTAAAACCAAATACCAGCAAACGAACAAAAAAAAAAAAAAGGAGGAGGAGGAGGAAAATCTGATTTACAGTATACTGTTTGACACATCTGGAGGGGATTTGGAAAAGATATTCACAAACCATTTCAACTGCATTGAGTATTTTTCTGGGACAACAAGATATGTATATAAATATTGTGCAATTATCCATACAATTCCAAGCATGGCAGTCAGAGCACATAATCGTTTCCCTTGTGGAGGGGAAGAACATCATTATAGCATTAAAATTGAAGGGGATCCATAAGAATGGGATTTCCTGAGAGCTGCACATGGAAACAGATCAGTGAAAATAATACCTGTGGAACTGATTACTTGTCGTTAGATTCAGCAGCATTTACAATAAACTTCCCCTCTCTTCTGTTGTCACTTATTCTAAGGCATCACAATAGAAAGCTTCAAATCAGAAAAATAAAAGAGCCATACCCAAAGATTCTGGTATTCTGGGAAGACGTGTTCTGCAGTGATCTTTCAACACTAGAGCAAAGTTAGAAAGTTTATGAGCTGAGTCAACATTGCATGTACAACTTGCCAGTCTATCGGGTCATCCAGGAATCAGGCTGGAGGTTAGTTACCAAATTCCTGGGGTCACCCCTGAATTTTTATGTTCCAGTTGTCCTTGTCTATAAAATGATATTTCTTTCCTAATTAATCGTTTTTTATGTTCAAGATAAAATAAGATATTGGGAGATAAGATATTTTAAAGCATGAAGTGCCTTAAATATACAAGCAGTGTGTTACCAAATTATTCTAGGCAGCTTGAGTAAAGGGTAGGGGATGTAGGGCAGGTGATTACTCTTTCATGAGACAGAGTTGACTTTCTCCATTTTTCTTGATGGTCAATACGAGATGGAAGGTAGAATGTGAAGAACAGAGCAGGTGACCATTCTGGGTGAGCATGTAGCTAGCTGGACTTCAGGAACTGGAGCTTAGGTGTCAGTGGCTTTGCCTGATGAGGCCTGGCATGTAGTTTTTCAAATAGGGAACTCAGAATAGACTTCACTTTCCAGAATTGTAGCCCTACTTTTCAGATCCATCTGTCTTCCAATGTTGAGAAGAGCTGGAGTCAATTCCCATTTAGAATTATGTTTTGGCATAATTCTGAGATGAGCCTTTTGATAGAATTGTATTCATTTCAGAATACAAAGCCCCTCCATTTATCTAAGGTCTACCCAGAATGCTAATGACCACAAAGAATTAGGCTCTCATAACATAAATTGACCATGCAGCTGAATTATGGCTCCCAGAAATGAGTCTCCCAAGAACACAGAGTCAGTTGATGGAACCCTCTTGACTCTTCCCACACAGTTCTAGAAGAGAGAACAGGGTGTTTGCACGCAGTGACTCAGGACTTGGGTTTTTAGCTGTTCCTCCCTATATCATCCCACTTCCCTCACATTCAGTATGTCCCTGCATCAGCACTTTAGTTCCCATTCATTTAAGGGATTTGTTTTCTATAAGTATCCTGACACTACAATTCAGCTCCCCATATCTGTGGGTTCTAAATCCATGGAGTCAACCAACTTTAGAATGAAAATACTGGGAAAAAAATGTTCATCTATACTGAACATAAACAGAGGGTTTTCCTTGTTATTAATCACTGAACAATAAAATATTACAATTATTTACATAGCACTTAACATTGCATTAGGTATTTGCTATGGTTTGAATACGGTTTGTCCCCCAAGGGGTCATGTGTTGGAAGCTTGGTCCCATTGGGGTGATGTTAAAGATGGGGCACCTTTAAAAGGTGGGTTCTAGAGGAAGACCATTAGATCCCTGGAAGCACTCTCTTAGAATTAAGGTAGTTCTCATAGGACACTGACTAGAGGGGTGTTATAAAAGAATAAGACTCCCCCCTTCTCACTCTATCTTCCTGTCTTATGATGTGAGCTCTCCTTTTCACCTGTAGTCCCACCATGATAACATCACCATGAGGCCTTTATCAGAATGAGTACCATGCTGTTTGGACTTTAACCTCCAGAATTGTGAGTTAGATAAATTTCTTTTCTTCATAAGCTACCTTGTCTCCGCTATTTTGAATTATAGCAACAGAAACTGGACTAATACAGTATTATACATAATTTAAAGAGGATTTAAAATATACAGGAGGATTATATAAGTTATATGCAAATATCACTCCATTTTATATAAAGGATTTGACTATCCATGGATTTTGGTTTCCATAGAGGGGCCTGGAACCAATCACCCATGGATAACAAAGAATGACTATATTGTGGAATTCATTATCTGCTATTGGAGTCATATGTTATCATTAGCCAACGTGGAGGCATGTTAAAATTAGTGAATTCATTCTCTTTGTATTGATGTTCTTTAAGGCTGGCCTTCAAGGTCACCTAAACTCATCAAGAAGAGAAAATTATTTTCTCTGTTCAGAGTAGATTTTTTTTTTTGAGTCTCTTCCCTGCTTTCATATCCCTTGTTTATGATCACAAAATTTTAGTAACATAAAGCAGTAAACATTGTTATTTGTTTACAAATTCTATGCGTCAACTGGGGAGCTGCTGATTTGAAAGTCTTAGCTGATTTTAAGTAGGCTCACGTGGATCAGCTAGCAAGTCAGCTGAGGGCTGGTTGGGATGAGTCATCTCTGCTCCACGTGGTCTCTTATCCTTCAGTGGACTAGCCTTCGTTAGTTTTCGTGGCTGCAGAGCAGGGTTCTGAATGAAAGCAGAAGTACACAAAGGCTCTTCAGACTTAGACTTGGAACTGGTATATCATTCTTCTAGAGCATTCCATTGGATGAACAAATCACAGGTTTGGCCCTGATTAAATGGGGAAACAGAATCTATCTTGTGGTGGAAGGAAATTGCTTTCATATCAGACTAGTGTGTGAGTCAGGGAAGAGATGAAAAATTGGGGCCGTTTTTATAATCCACCTACCACACCTTTTCTCTAAATGGATAGAACAAACAAACCTTATATTTTCTCATTAGAAAAGAACAGTAACTCTTTTTATATTTTAGCCAATATGTTTTCCCTGCCTAATTCAAAGATAACAACTTATCAGCTATGAAAACTTGTAACAGGAAGTCCCCAAAGAAAAACGGATATCTATATCCATATCCATATATATATATATATGTATATATATATATATATATATATATATACATATATATATAATGCCTCCTAACTAACTAAAAATCTTAATAGTGGTTGATGGTGGAGGGTGGAGAGGAGAAAATATATTGACCTTTCACCTTAACTTCAGATTTAAAGTTTTATACCTTTTCCTATCTGGCCTTAAAGAAAAGAAGCTCTGCCAAAAGAGAGGAGAAAATGAACTTCTCATGACCTCTGTTAACAGAGGGTAAGCAGTTCATCTTCTTAGTAGACTTTGTATAGCTATCTGAAAGCAAAGACCTAGTGGATTTTAATATGTACATTGACCCTATTAATGTGCTTATCCATCCCCTACATGTCTGCATCCAATTTGACAGCCTTTTGGGTTTTATGTATTATAACCTCTAGTCCCTGACACAGTAATTTTAGGAGAATTCAGAGCCAGTCTGGAAATAGTCCTGCTAAAGCCAAGTGAAGCCAAATGAGGGGAAATCCGGAATGGGGAAAGAGGCTTCCCATGGGCCTTTCTGCCTGAAACTGGAGCTTGGATCAATTCCAATACCCATGGGAAGTAACTATTTTTTATTGGAAGTGAAAAACCAATAGACTAACCCTATGGTAAATAGATTATTGGCCCTTCTATATTCTGTCCTTTGGCTATATGACTTTGCAATTCTTCCTTTCAAAGGTGGAATGTTCTCCTCCCCTTGACTTTGGGTTCTGACATGTGACTTGCTTTGACCAACAGTTTTTTAGCAGCATGGTGCAAGCAGAGACTTTCTTTTAAAGCCTCTGTCACGAGAAGAATATGCCCTGGGTAGCTCAACAATCCCAAGAAAATGAGAAACTCCTGGAACACACTTGAACAGCTGAAATCCTCAGACCTGCCCCAGACAATCAACCAGAAGTTTGAGACTAACCTGCCCCAGCCAATCAACAGATACATGAACCAGAAAAAAAAAAAAGGTTTATTTTTTAAACTATTATGTTTAAAGATGGCATGTGGCAATTTCCTATGCCAACCAATAGTTAACTGATATAAGTAATCATGAAACTAGAACAGGTTATAAATTACAAGTAGAACCTGATGTTTGGTGTATAATATAAAATTTTTTTTTACAGCTGCGGAGTTTGGAAATTGCATCTTATCCATGTGTCTTGATAGGTCTTCTTTGACATTTAGTTGGTACTCCAGCTTTCCTCAGTAACTGAGATATCATATATAAACTGGTTAGAAGAAAATCAGGTATTTAAAAATATTTTTCATTTTTTTCACTTGCAAACTCCAAAGAAAATAGACTAATGAGTCCTCATACAGCTATCATGTAGTTTTAGCAATAATCAGAATTTTATAAAATGTGTTGTTTCTATCCTACCTGCTGTGTTGTTTCTATCCTACCTGCTTCTTTTCTTGAAGACTAGATCTTTTAAATTCTAGAGCCACCAGAAAATATCTTTGGTAAGTTCTTAGAATCTAAGTTAGAAAAGAATATCTCCTTGCAGGGGCTCTTAAATTTGAGTTTAAGGAATTCCATAATCTTTCATAATTTATGTGAAAATTGGTGTATGTAAACGTTTCCATGGATTAGGTCCACAGTTTCCATCAGACTAAGAAGATAAAATCCACTTCTCTGCAAGAAGAAAATCAGCCATTCCTGTTTGTTCTCTCCCAGCCTTACTGGAGGCCAGCATCTCTCATGCCTTCTGCCAGCAAATGAAAGACCATGAGGTTGAAGAATCAAATCTACTCACACAAGGAAAACCAGTACCTCTCCAGAGGGCCAGAATCATTGATTTGCTTATGTAGGCATAGAACTAAAGCAAAGTATCGGCTTTTATTTTAATAGTTCTACAAGTCACAAGCCTTCAAATATCAGGAAGAATAACTCTGCCTTTCAATGAAAATGTTTTGGACAACTTAAGGGCTTAAGGTCCAGATCTCAGCCATCTAACTATTTTGGATGCACCTGGCGGCTCTGCCTTACTGGCTCAGGGAGAATATACTTGGGGTAGGTACATCGAGCCTCGTGCACTTGTTCTTACATTTTAGACAATATGTAAATCACCTGGAAGTCTTTAAAATCCAGGTTTCTGGGTCCCATTCCAGACCTACTGAGTTGGAGCCTCTGTGAAATCTGCATTTTTAATAAGCTCCTGGGTGAAATTTAGTGCAGCTTGTCCAAAGACCACACTCTTCGAGCCTTTGCTGAGGGACCCCCAAGCCTTCAGCAACCATCAGAAACTTGAAGTAAGTCTTCCTTTCTTGATTTCATATTTCCTTTCAGTCTATAAAGTAGGTGGGGGAAAAAAATTCTCTTGTCTCTGCCAGTCTAGAAATCTGCAGTTTCTAAGATTTCTAATTTCCTCTGGGCCCCATGTACCTCCACTAATTTGTAGGGCTGCTGTTCCACTGGGTAGTTTTAAAGGTTTAGACTCTAGGAGAATTCTCATCGACTCCAACTGGGGAGAGCAGGGTCAGAGCCAGAGGCCACCAGACATTATTTAGGCTCCACAATGGCAGTGCCAGGCATATGACAAACCCTATTTGAATTTCCAAACCAATTCTTCCAAGGAGAAATGTCACATAAGCAACAGGGGCTCCAGAAGTTATCTTCAAATACTAAAAGGAACAGGAACATAACAAGGAGCGCAGAGCTGAAGGACAGTAAATACAGCTGCCCGCCCCCTCCGTGCTAAACATCAAGGCCACTGGTGCAATATGGGTTTCATTAATGGCTCAAGGACAATATTTCAGAGTTATAAGTTCAAGATGTTATTGAAAAACCCATATAGTGTTTTTCTATCCCCACCGACCCGCTCCCCCAAGGGTTTTCTTAAATCATTCTTTAAAAAAAACTTTTAAACATGGTTCCACCCAAGTGGTCATATTTCTAAGGGTCTGGGGCAATGCACACCCCGGGCCAGTGAAACCCAAAACGGTTTCGTCAAAGGATGATGCTATTTCCTCTGCCTCTCAGGGGAAGAGGGGGAGAAGCTGTGAACCCGTTAAGTACCTAAGCAGGACCGTGTGGGTGGCCCCAGAGAGGGACACCTGTTTTGCTACTAAATACAGGATCACAAACACAATTTTTCCATAATACTATCCTATGTGAAAGTCTGCCAGCGCTGCAAAGCCAAGGGAATTTCTGGAGAAATCTGGAGCAAGATCTCTCAAGGTCTTAAAGGCATGATCTTGGGAAAGAGTCACTGCGTTAAAAAAAAAAAAAAAAAGTCTGTGGACAGTCTTTTTCATAGATGCAGACTATTCCATGGTAAGGCTATACCATTTATTGGTGGACATTCAAGTGGTTTCCAGCTTTTTCCTCTTATAAACAATGTCATAATGGATAAATAAACATGTGTGGGGGTGTGCTTTTACCATGGAAGATAGATTCCTATGATTACTGTTGATGGGTTAAGCATGTACATTAAACATTTTAATAAATATTGCCATGTTATTTTAAAAACTTATATAAACAAGGCAATAGATGTAAGTACTGGTTTTTCCACAATTCTGTGAGTACTGGCTACTTCTTTTTTTCTTTAATTTTTTTTTGTTTGTTTACTACTCTGATAAGGCATATGATCATCTTTTTGTTATTTTTAATTGCAATTCTGTGTGTTGGGTTGAGCATATTTGTATGATTATTGGTTTCTTTCATACACATTTTCTCTTCGGTGAATTTCTATTTATATCTTTTGTCATATTAGGTTGTCTTTTTCTTAGGAATTTGGAGGAACTGAATAACATTATCACTTGGTCTTTCACATATGTGAAAGAGTTTTTCCCAGACTTGTTTTGTCTTATAGATTTTACTTTTTTCTCAAACTTTGGAATAAAAGGTTTTTAAATCTTAGGTAGTCAACTCTTAATGGAAGCTGGTTTTCCTAAAGGCTTAAGCCATTCAGGGTCCAAATATGATTTTGAAATTTTCTTTTAAAATATTTACAGTTAGGCCAGGTGAAGTGGACCATGCCTAAAATCCCTGCAATTCAGTGGGCTGAGGTAGGAGGACTGAAAGTTCAAGAACAGCCTCAGAAAATTAACAAGACCCTGCCTCAAAATTAAAAAAAAAATTAAATGAGCTAGAAACGTAGAAATATAGCTCAGTGAGTTCGATCTCCAGTACCACAAAAGTAAGTATGTAAGTTAATAAATAAAATATTTATAGTTAAAAAGATAAAAAACTTTGTATACCATGCAAACCATTTAAACAAAGCTACAAGAAATGATATGCCAGTATAAGATGACAAGATAGGAGCTGGGCACAGTGGCATATGTTGGCAATCCCAGCTACTTAGAAGGATTCCAAGTTCAAGACCAATTTAGTAAGACTGTCTCAAAAATAAAATTAAAAGGACTGGGGTGTAGCTCAGTGGTAGAGCACTGACCTAGCATGGGTGAGGCCCTGGGTTCAATTCTCAATAATGACCACAAAAAAAAAAAAATTATGGGGGAGAGGAAATTTTGTGAGCTTTAGGATCTCCATAATTACATCAAAGGAGGGGCCAGAGACAGGAAGAAAGACATCATGGTATTACTAGTGAACTCTAGGGATGGGAATATAGTTAAGTGGTAAAGAACCTGCCTAGCATGGTCCCAAGTTCAATCCCCAGGACCACAAAAACAAACAAACATACAACTAATAAACATACCAACTAACTGCAAAAAGAAATCTGAGACAACCTGGGTCAATGCAGAATGAGGATATGATATTAAATAATTATTGTGAATTTTAGGGGATGTGATAATGTGTGGGTTTTTTATATTTAAGTCTTTGCTTCTTATCCATTGATGATACATATTGGAGTAAATACAGATGAAATAATGTCTTAATGGATTTGCTCTATTTAAATACTCCAAAAGTGTCTATATATTATTTGTACAATTTAAAAAGTAAGCAAAATAAAACAAATAGTCATTATTTATGGACTATAAAAAAATCAAAAACTTTAATCCATCTATCTTAAATTCATTTTTGTATATATGGTGTGATGTTTGGAACAATATCATTCTCTCATGAATTGAAATGCTACTGGGCTCATATAGCTCATGGACTGTTTCTCAACATTCTCTCTCTCTCTTCCTGTGCCACATAATTTTTTTATAATACTTTCACAGAAAATTTTAGTATTCCCTTCTTTCTAAAACCATGGAAAATTCTTATATATCTGCTTTTACACAGAAACTTGGAAATAATTTATCTATTAAAAAACTGTCCCTTTTCTGGGCACAGTGGCCCATACCTATAATCCCAGTGGCTCAGAGGCTGAGGCAGGAGAATCATGAGTTCAAACCGAGCCTCAGCAAAAGTGAGGTGCTAAACAACTCAGTGAGACTCTGAAATACAAATAAATAAATAAATAAAACCACCCCCCCATACACACAAAAACAACTACCACTTAGAATTCTGATTGAAATTACGTTTTATGTTAAATTTTCTCATCCAGAAACATAGTAGCCTTCCATTTCTTCAAATCTTGTTTAATACTTTTCAACCTTTCAAAATAGTTTATATTTGTCTTCATCTGGGTTTTTAGTCCACAAGTAGGGTTGCATTGCAAATATGAATTACATTTCACCATATACTCTATCCTTGTTATTTGAAGATTCTGTATTTGCAAATTAATTTACTTCCTAAAATGTTTTATGACCCAAATCAATATTCACTGCACTTTTGCAGTTATTTCACAGGTGTGTGGAATAGCTGAAAAAAAAAATTACCGGATGGGCATATTCCTAGATGTTTCTCAGCCATAAAGAAGAATGAAATTATGGCATTTTTCTGGTAAATGGATAGAAGTGGAGACTGTCATGCTAAGTTAAATGAGCTAACTCACCATAACCTGTGAGTGACAACTCAATGTAAGCATGGGTGGGTGGGGAATAGAAGTTCACTGGATTAGACAAAGAGGAAAGAAGGGAAGGAATGGGGGGATGGGAATAGGAAAGACAGAAGAATGAATTGACATAACTTTCCTATGTTCAAATATGAATACATGACCCCAGTGGGACTCCACATCATGTACAACCACAAAAATGGGAAATTATACTCCATATATATATGATATGTCAAAATATATTCTACTGTCATGTATAACTAAAAATAGAAAATAAAAATTTAAAAATCTACTAATGTGTTTAGATAAAATATTTATTATTTAAGTAGTAAAGTAATATAAAGTAGCTCCAATTTTTAACATAAAACTCCTCCCATTATAAATTTCCTTCTGAGAAATTAAAATTTGAAGATTAAAACCCAAAGAGACTGAAATCCCAAATTCTTACAGTCCAAAAGACACAATATAAAGGTTGTACCCTCATGAGTTAAAATTCCAAAGAAATTAAGTTTTAATGTTCATCCTCTTCCTTAATGTCAGACTCTGTTCTCTATCACTAGAAGTTCCTCAGTCTTGGCTGGAGTAAGGATTGCTCAGCAGCAGCAGACTGGGCTGTCTTCCTCTGGACAGCTGTAGTTGATTCTGGACTATAAAGTTGAATTAGTCTCTCCTATATCCTGCTTTTAAAAGGTCCAGTGTATTCAAAGAAATGTAAGAATATCACTGCATTGATTTTACATTTATCAACTTTAGGAAGAAAGCAAATTTACAGACCCTCAAGGCCATTATCCCAAATAAAATTAGGTTACCAAAACTCAGTGCTTATTGTTGCCAAAGTCCAAAGCAAAAACTCATTGCTATCAGAAAAGGAGAGAATGGAAAAATACTGGCTTTTCTGTGTCAATTGTTTTGTGTCCACAACCTTGGAATTTAAATTCCATTAGAATAAATCATCCATAGAAAGTCAAATTTAGCACTGCTCATGAACATATCTAAACAATAAAGCTACCTATACATACTGTACCCTACTTCAGAAAGTGGTACTTTAAAAAAGACTATGTTCGTACTGATGTGTCTACAGAGATGCAGACCCACAAATATTTAAGGAGCACTCATTTCCCACCCAAAATAATGAATCACTTTAATTTCTTATTTTCTCTTTGGGCTCTGTATTTCCAACAGCAAATATTTCATTTAATGTGGCTCTGAACACATTCTCACGTGAACAGGCAATTTTGGTGCTGTGCTACAGAGGCATTTCTTCCAAAACCTATAATACTTGTCTTCCAGGGTTAGCTTATCTTTCATTCCTAATGTTTATTTCAGCTGTAAAATCAAAGTCACTTTGAAAATTATGACATTTGGACTCTTAGATCCCTAATGCAGGACAATTGTTCCTGAAAGAAGGCTGTTTCTAAATACAATATGCTGCACAACTTGGGTCCTGGGAATCTACAGTTATGTCAAAATTATGTCTAATTCATCAGTCTAGTAGATACTAGCCAGATAAAACATAGCATACCCAATGAAATCTAAATTTCAGATTAACAGCAAATACTTTTTAGTGTATTCCATTTACATGAGATATGCTTAGACTAGAAAAAATTTGTTTATCTGAAATTCAAATTTAATTGAGCAACCTATAGTTTTCTTTTCTCAGTTTGAAATCCTAATCTAAAGTTAATTAAAAACCATGTGGTAGAGGTGACACTTCAGCCTGAGGACAGTTACTGTAATTCAAGAGGGATCACTCCATACTTCCCTCCTTGCCCCGGAATGAAAAATGACTTTTAGAGTAGCTAATCTGGTGCTGCCTACTAGGTCTAGCAACAACGTTAACCCAGAACCTCACAGATTCTGAGCTCTGCAGAGTGGACAGAACTCAGTGTCCTTACAATTTAAGAGCAATAACACCAAAAAACCAAATAACCCAATCAATAAATGGGTAAAGGAACTGAACAGACACTTCTCAAAAGATGATATTCAATCAATCAACAAGTATATGAAAAAATGTTCAACATCTCTAGCAATTGGAGAAATTCAAATCAAAACTACTCTAAGATACAATCTCACTCCAGTCAGAATGGCAGCTATTATGAAGACAAACAACAATAAGTGTTGGTGAGGATGTGGGGGAATAGGAACATTCATACTTTGCTGGTGGAACTGCAAATTGGTGCAGCCAATATGGAAAGCAGTATGGGGATTCCTTGGAAAACTGGGAATGGAACCACCATTTGACCCAGCTATCCTTCTCTCGGTCTATACCCAAAGGACTTAAAAACAGCATGCTACAGGGACACAGCCACATCAATGTTTATAGAAGCACAATTTACAATAACTAAACTGTGGAAGCAACCTAGATGCCCTTCAGTAGATGAATGGATAAAGAAAATGTGGCATATATACACAATGGAATATTATTCAATATTAAAAGAGAATAAAATCATGGCATTTGTAGGCAAATGGATAGAGTTGGAGAATATAGTGCTAAGTGAAGTTAGCCAATACCAAAAAAACAAATGCTGAATTTTTTCTCTGATATAAGGAGGTTGATTCATAATGGGGTTCAAGTCGGGGAGCATGGGAGGATTAAACGAACACTAGATGGGGCAAAGGGGTGGGAGAGGAAAGTAGCCATATGATCCTGCTATAACTCTATTGGACTGTGACTCAAGAGAAAATACCATCTATTAGGGGACCCAAGAGAAGATAGTTTTTTTTTCTGCTGAAACCAACTGGCATGCATGGGTATGTAGTTGGTATTTCTCATCGCGGGGGTGGGGGTGGGGGAGTGTGGCTCTCTCTCTCTCCTTCCCTCTCTCTCTCCCTCTCTCTCTCTCTCTGCTTCCTAGCTGCCACAAGCAGAAATGCTTTCTTCTGCAATGCCCTTCCACCATAATATTCTGCCCCACCTCAGGCCCCAACAATGGAGTCAGCTGACCATGAACTGAAATTTCTGAAACTCTGAGCCAAAATAGATCTTTCCTCCTCTAAGTTATTTTTCTCAGGTATTTGTCACAGCAACAAAAAAACTGACCCACACTGTAAAGATTTGTGTTATAATGAACTAGACTTAATATCCAAAAATGTGACACTTCTCACAGCTGGAAAGGAGCTGGGGGCTATAGGATCTGCCAGAAATGCCATCAAAGAGCATCAGCAAGAACTTGTGTGGAGGCATTGCTCAGAGAAAAGCTACATTGTTTTCTGACAGCTCATTGAATGAGTCAGTTACCCAGGACATATTTCTCATTATATATTTCTTTTTTCTTTTTTTAAACTTTGTAAGACTACTTTCAATGGAGGATCTACATACTGTTGTGTCAAGACATGGTGATTTGCTGTAGAATTTGCAGCTCACAAACATGACACATGACACCCTTGCCTCACATCCATAGTTCTGACAACTGTCAATTAAACATTTTTAAAGTTCCCTTCCATATTACCCACCTCTTTATAATAACTGACATTTATTCCTTTATTTTTAACTTTTAATTGCATGATTTGGGTAGACCTAAACACCTCTAGGGCAATAGACATATATGATTGCAAATTTCAGGGCTAGCCAAACTTCAGTGTGAGAGTCTCAAAATATGTAATTTCCAAATATCTATAAACTGTGTTTAAAGTTGATGAATATATTGGCCCTTCCTTTTAGTAGAGTTTTCATTAGCTTCCCCTTTTATTAATAGAAGCACGCCTTGACTCTTTTAAAAATCTTCAAGTTTACTTTTTTTATGGGGAGGGTAATGGGGATTGAACTCAGGGGCACTCAACCACTAAGCCACATCCCCAGCTGTATTTTATATTTTATTTACAGGGTCTCACTGAGTTACTTAGTGCCTCACTTTTGCTGAGGCTGGCTTTGAACTCACAATTCTCCTGCCTCAGCCTCCCAAGCTGCTGGGATTACAGGCATGTGCCACTGTGCCCAGCTAAGTTTACTTTTAATATCAATACAAGACATTATTTCACCACTTATCCAAGTAAATGCTGTTTCCTGAAGCTCACATATTTGGCCCCTTCAGTATCATACTCAGCACATCCTGAAGCATCACTAGTCCCCTAACAATATACTTTTACCTAGCAAATAATTTGACATTTATGAAGGAAAATTATGAATATTGGGGATATAATAATAATATAAAATTTCTCCACTTATAGAACTCTTATTACAGTGGGAAGAATTACTCAATAAACAAATTGACAAATTGAGAGATTAGGGTTCTCTAGAGCAACAAAACAGATAGAGTGTGTGTGTGTGTGTGTGTGTGTGTGTGTGTGTGTGTGTGTGTATGTGTGTAAAGAGACTTTTTTAAAAGGATTAGCTTTTTGAAATATCAGAGGCAGGCAAAGTCCAAAATCTGTAGAACCCCTGATCCATTTGGATACAAAGGTGGGGAGACTACTGAAAAGCTAATTAGAAGGCTGTCAAGCAGGAGAATTCTTACTTGGGGAAGGTCAGCATTTTTTTTTTTATATATTCAGGCATTTAACTGACTGCATGAAGCCCACCCACATCATGAGGGCAAACTGTTTTACTCTACCAATTTAAAAGTTCAATCTCATCCCAAAGCACCCTTATAGAATATGTGATCAAATATCTGGGCATCCCATGGCCCAGTCACACTAACACATAAGATTAACTATCACAAGAGAAATCAATGAGATGAAAAATAAGTAAGATATTTTGTGACTGCTAGGCTACAGAAAAAATAAACCAGGTGACCTTAATCTCATTGTGGTATAAGAAGAAATGAATGGAAATGGTAAGAGTCTAATTTATGCATGTGTTTAAGTTAGAACATTGTCCTCGATTTTAAATATATCTATATTCAGATGCCATCTTGTGGCTGATTATTCACAGTAGGTCTTACTTATTTAGTGCCATTCATCTCACATCTGTTAAAATGTTTTTTGGAGTCAGCAGAGTTGCCTTTTTAAGGCTCCAGGGTTTTACATCCCTATTTCACTGGTATTATTAGTAGCAATTCCATGCCTGATGATTTCAGGATACTAGCAGCTGTGCCAGGTTCAAATGCCTCTTTTGATTGTAAAGGATTTAATTCAAGAGCACTATAAAATAAAAATTCATGGTCAGTGTACATAAGGATTCCATAAGAGAAATATTTACACATTTAAACTAACAATACAGAATCACTTTACAACCCCTATGTTTAGTATAATAATAACATCATTACATAGAATAAATAGGACTGAATCATTTCCCCAAATCTGGGTCTCCATAAATAGTAGTCTGCATTCTTGGCCCAATATTATAATCTTTGCTTAGTAACTTATGCACTGTAATAAATACTTATTATAAAAAGATCTAAGGCATGGTCTATAACTCATGGTTTATCTTAAGACACATTGTCATTATTAGGTAGGTCAAGTCTTTATATTCTTTTCATATATCCATCTCTACCCAATTGTTACCTCTGAATTGTTCAGAAGGACTACTGAAATGATGAAAATTAATTACTGCCTTTCTCTATAAGAAAAAGCTTATTAAATAATAAAATAACACTATGGAATATTTACACTATGGAATATTTATAATGTACGTAAAAGGTACAACTACAATAATATAAACACCCACGTGTATTACTTTCTGATTACTGTATAGCACATTAACACAAACCTAGACACATAAAACAAAACCCATTTATTGTTCACAGTTCTGTAGGTCTAGAGTGTAGCCTGGTGAGACAGGAATTCTATGCAGAGTATCACAAGGTAGAAATGAAGATTTCAGCCAGCCTGAAGTTTTATCAGAGGCTCTGGGGAAGACTCAGCTTCTAAGTTCACTCTAGTTGGCAGAATTCATTTCCTTGCATAGGATTTATGTTCTGTTCCCTTGACATGGAGCCCTCCATCTCCAAGCCAAGAATGGCACGTCAACTCTATCCCGTGCATTCAATCTGTGACTTCCTTTTCTGCAAGTCGTTGGAGAAAATGTTCTGCTTTCAAAGAGTTTATGTAGTCACATTTAGCCTATTCTGGTAAATTATATCTTGATCATCTCAAAATCAACTGATTTTTGAGAGGCCCTAATTCCATCTGTAATCCTCCTTTTACAGAATTATATGACATAATAGCAGGAATAACAGCAATGGGCAGAAACCATTAGAACCATCTTAAAATTCTTGCCACATCTTATGTTCAGCACCCAGGTAAAAAGACAAAAACAATGTCAAATCTCTGTGAGCATTTATCCCCTTATTATCCTGAATTTTAGATCTAACCTTTCCCTCTTACCATGTAATATTGAACACTGTACCATTTCAAATTTGGTCTAGATGAGATGACATGAAAATAACTTTTTGAGATTTGCGTCTATGTCGATGCATGCTCATAAATGTAGCTCATAAATGATTATTGCTGACTGTAAGAATGGGCCACGCTGTTTTTAACCTATTTTCCACTGGTGAACATTTTTTCCAGATTCATTTTCTAATGGCATTTTTAAAACCGATGTAACTTCTTGTATATGTCTCCTGGTTTATCCATGCCAGGTTTCCTCAAAGTTAGAAATCTAAGAGTATAATCACAGGGTCAAAGGATATACATAATTTTGGTTTTATTGATTGATGTAGAACTGTTTCCTACTGTTTGGGTTTGACTTTCTAATTTAATGGTATTATGATCAGAAAACATGATCTATATAATATTAAACCTTAGATATTGACCCTTTTGTGTGTTTCTATAGTCTTTATAATTTTTTTCCAACAGCATTCTAGATTTCTTTAGGTTGACTTGTTCTATCCACTAGTTTAATGTTTTTATGAATATTTATTTTTTACAGCTTTCTCTAAATATTTTATATGCATAGGTAACAACTCAATGTTAGTCAATCTCTTACAACTTTTTCTTCCTGAGTAATATAAGAACCTTATAATATTTCTAATAATTTTTGCCTCCGATCTTCAATACTACATTATTTTTATAGTTCAAAGTAGACATTATTACTGTTCATGCAGTCACCGCTTATTTGTTTATCATTAGATTTCAATTTATTTTTATATTTAAATTCATCCATTTGGATCATTTTTCTTTTTCCTGAAAAGCATCCCTTAGAATTTCATGTAGTGAGAGATTCTCTATTGTTTCTCTTTTATGTTGGTTTGTTTAAAAATGCTTTATTTATTCTTATTCTTGAAAGATAACTTCTCTGGGTAAATAACTCCAACTGACAGTTTATTTTTTTGTATCATATCAACTATATTTTAGCACTTTTCTCTGGCTTCAATATAGGAAATATTGAAGTTGTTAGGAAATCAACTGATAGCTCATGTCTTTCGCTGATACATAAAGTGTTATTACCTGCTTCTTATTTTCAACTTATTCTCTTATTTTGACATTCTGTATTTTCACTATGATGAACATAGCACTGAATCATTGAATGATATATGTCTGAGAATCTTTGTCTTTAATCTAGAGAGTGTAGTCTTTTTACATTTTTACTTTTTACATTTTACATATCAATATACAACATTAAATTGATTTCTCTTAATTTTGTTTAAATTCTTTTCTATAGCCCTTTTGATAGTTTTCCAAATACATTCTTACCTTCTTTTTATCAAAATTTTCTCTCTACTAGTTTGATGTATTATATGTATAATTCAATGCCATATGAATTATATCTATATAAATCTACATATATATTAGATATATATTTACTAGAGTTTTATATTAACTCTAAAAATGGGAGAAATAAATTTGAGTTTACATATCAATACAATAAATATAAAGATACTATTCTATATAATATTATATATATATATATATATATATATATATATATATATATATTGATAGGTCTACTGATACATCTAGCAACATGAATGAATAATAATATTGCTGAGTGAAAGAAGCCAGATAAAAATGTTTTATGTCACTAGAAAATGCAAGCTAATCATTGGTTCAAACGTAGTTCTTCCTTATTTACTTTGTTTGCTTCTGTTTGTCATTATATTTTGACGAGTTATGAAGGGTTGCCAACTGGAGAACCATAATTCCAATCATTGTTTCTATCAACTTAATTCTCTGGCCTTCACATTCAGCTCCTAAATTACAAACCACCTTGAATTTTCTAGTTAGCATTATCTGACACAAATTAAAAACATAGTGCTTTGGGCTGGGGATGTGACTCAAGCGGTAGTGCGCTTGCCTGGCATGCGTGCGGCCCAGGTTCCATCCTCAGCACCACATACAAACAAAGATGTTGTGTCTGCCAAAAAAAAAGCTAAAAAATAAATAAATATTTAAAAAAACATAGTGCTTAGTTCTGGATGTCCTTTAAACTCAAACAGTATTATTCACAAATAGCCAAGAGGTGGAAACAAGCCAAACGTGCATAAAGAGAAGATTGGATGATGCATGGAATATTCTTCAGTCTTAAAAAGGAAAGAAAATTCTGTACCTTGAGGATATCATGTTAGTGAATCAGTCACACAAGACAAATATTGTATGATACAACTTAAATAGACACACCCATAGAAACCGAAGGTAGAATGATGGTTACCTTGGGACAAAGGGGGAGTACAGGGAAATGGGAATTGTTGTTTAATGGGTACAGGGTTTCAGATTTCCAAGATGAATAAATTCTGGAGATCAATTTTACAATTTAACACTACTGAATTTTATACTTTCCTGTTTTCTTCCTGGAATTATTTCTCAATTAATTCTAACTCATTAGTTGGTTTTTCACCTATATTCCTTCCATTATTTATACCTTTTTTTCTTAAGGACTGGGAATTGCACCCAGGACCACACATAGGGTAAACATATGCTAAACATTGAGCTAGCCCCTATACCATCTTTTATGTTTATATTTCAAATTGTTTTATTTTTCATATCTAATATTGTCTTAAGTTCACTTCATGTTTTTATGCTTCCGTTTTAAATGACCTACATTGTTCATGTCGTCTTTTAATGTATTATTAAGTTTATTTAAGGATCTTGGTTCATTTATTTTGATACTTTCAAGGATGTATGATTTGTTGTTTTTCATTTGAGATGATGTATTCTCCATGAACATTTACTTATTTGGTAATAGAACCATACACTCTCACAGTTACCTTATAATGTATTTTGGGAAAGAGCTCAAAACCTACAGAAGCCCACACCCTGGATCTGTTATTCCAAATGCAAGGAGTGAGCAGAGATGAGCCTAAGGGTACAAAGGCCCAGACACCATAAAACCAAAATCAATCACCCTCCTTCGTCATCAGGCAGCATCTTCAGGCCAGAACTTTTTTGAGTTATAATTAATTAATTGTTGAACATTAAAAATGCTGGCATTGAGGCCAACAGTCAAGCTCAAATAAATAAAAATTCTGGGGGTAGGGACTCAAATTAATTGTGATGGCATTATATATGAGAAGAGGGGTAAGAGTGACCAACAAAATCTCCAGATTTTCCCTAATTCTTCACCTTGTGTACCATCTTTTCAGTCTTTGTTGTTTGTGTCTGCAGAAAGCAATTCATTTTTGATAATACCACTGCAAAGGCTGGTAGGATAAAGTTGAGCTTAAATAGCTTTTCTTTAAAGGTCTCCTAATAACAACAGATACCCTCTGCCCTCACCTGTAACCACCATGCACCCCCCATCACCACCAACCACCACATCATTTCAAGACTTCCTTCTATCTCACCACAAGTTCCTCACTTATGCTATTTATATTTTCCTGGAGTTCATGTTTTGGTCTATAATATGTTTTCTCCAGTTAATTTTGTAGGAAGGAACCTGCCCATATCAAGACTAACCTCTCATAAAAAAGTCTAAAATGTACATTTCCAATCAATTATTATTTTTGAACCCCTGGATATCTATAAATAATAAATCCTTGATGAATCTACATGTATGCAATTATCTGTCACAATTCCTTCTCTCATAATGTTTCTATTTGGAAAAGGAAAATGTTGACTTTGTGTATTTTTATAGTCGAAATGCAGCTTAAAAAATTCACTCACAAGAATGTCTCATTCTTAATGTCTTTCCACATATTTGCTCCCAGCTAGAATATTTCTGTCTTACTATTGGTATCAATACCACTCATACATTAATTTGATAGAAGTAAAAAGAGGGTACTTTGCACTTGATAAGCTTCATCCTTTACTATCATCCCAAGATCCCCAGTTATAAAAATGTGTTTCATCTTTGAAATTTATTCTATAACACCTTCTTCTTTTCTCAAATCAAGTTGGAATGTTTAGCACGTGGAGAAAAAAATTCTTTCTCTTCTATGGAACTAATTGCCTCTAAAATCTCCTACTCCCTTGAAGTCATGTGTGGGCTGACTGAGGAGCCACATGCTACTACTTCCCAGCCACTTGTTTTCTGTTTCAATACTGTGTAAGGAATTACCTCAAACATAAGAACTCAAAGCCACATGCATTTATTACCTCACAGTTGCTGTGTCAGCACAGAATCTCAGAGTCAGTAGTCCAGCACATCTTGGCAGGGTCCTCTGTATAAGGTCTTAGAAGACTGAGGTCAAGGTGTTGGCCAGGACTGGCACTCATTTGGAGGCTCAACCAGGAAAAGATCTGCTTCCCAATTCATGTTGGCAGCAATCAATTCCATGTGGCTTTAGGAGTTTTGGCAGCTTGCTTCTTCACAGTCAGCAAGAGAGAAAGAAGTCTCTAGGGCCTGTTGGCCAGCAAGATAGAGTCATACAACGTAACGTAATCATGGGAGTGACAGGCCATCACCTTGGCCATATTCTGTTGTTTAGAAGCAAGTTATGGGTCTGGCCACACACAAGTGGAGTAGATTATGCAGAAGTATGAATATGAGAAGGAAGAGGATATGGGATCACCTTCAACTTGCTTGCAACACCACTCCTGCCCTAAACCTATAAGCTCTCACTTTGCTAAACCATGGACCTGGCTTCTGAGCTTCCTGATGTTTGGCAGAAAATAGTTCTCAGTAAAGTAACTTCTGAAGATTATCATCTAATAACTGATGAGAAGAGAGGGCTTTCTCCAGTGATTTCATTCTTGTGTGTCAAATTTAAATGTTCAAGAATTAGTTAGGATTGAAGTTTGGATGCATGCAACAGAGACCTAAAATAAAGTGACTTAAAGCAAACTGACTTTTCTTTCTTTCTCACTGAACAGCCCAGAAAAGAATAGTTCAAGGGTTCTTTTTGCTGGGGTTATCTGGGGATCCTGGCTATGTCTACCTTGTTGCCCTGCATTGTCCTCATCATATATCCAAGCAGGCTTGCTCCTGGGCTCACATTTTAAGCAGCAGGATAAAGGAAGAACCAGGGCACATCTCAGAAAATTGTATATATTACTTTCCTTCCCATCTCATTGGCCAGAAAATAATCATCTATGCATACCTACCAAGGGAGGCTGAGAAATGTACTTTATTCTGAGTACTCATCTTTTTGATTAAAAAAAATCAGGAATCTATTGCCAAAGGAAAAGAGGTGACTAGAAACCATTACTGCATTCTACTGTAATCTACTGAAGTGAATCTTAACTCTACATCAGGCATCATTCTTCTTTCATTTTTTTTCCTGAATTAGTAAAGGAAATCTTTTTACTGAACACTCCCCAAATATCTTACATAGCCCAACCACAGATTGCTCTCTAAAATGATGTATTTAAGCACAAAATAAAATTTTTAATTAAAAATTCAAAAGATATTTATTTATTCATTAAAAAGATCAAAGGAAAAATCAGGATGTGTGTCATAGCATTGACTGTACTTTAATATTTTAGTGTTTTCTCGCCCCCTTTAGGCTTCAGACTTGGGGCTAGCTCTTCCCAAGTTTACCTACTCCACTTGGATTTAATTAGAAATAGATATTTACTTCTCATTTGTTATTCTAAGACCTAAGAAACAGGACTGGGACCTATTTCTTATAGGCTCAACTATTTCACTCTGCTACAGAAATAAAATAAAATGATGAATTAAAATATTTTTATAGTCTAGTTAGCAGTGATTGGACAAGAATGTCACCTCAGTTTTTTTCATAATGCTTATAATTTGCATGCATTTTGGATACATGTTCACATTTCCATGACTATTAAAGTGATAAGATCACAAATAAAGCTTCTCGTATAAGGTAGTGATTCTTGATTTCTCTATGCAAATGGAGAAGAGCTCTTCAACACCTGATTGCTTGTTTGTTGTTTTCTTTTTGGTGGTACTGGGGATTGAGCCCAGTGAACCCAGTGTGCTCTACCAGTAAGCTACACTCCAAGCCCTTTTTATTTTTTATTTCCTTTTTTTATAAATTTGGCACTGGGGATTGAACCCATGGGTGCTCTCCCGCAGAGCAATTTCCCTAGCCCTTATTGTAATTTTGAGACAGGAACTCACTAATTTGCCAAGGCTGGTCTTGAACCGTAAACCTCCTGCCTCAGACTTCCAATCCCAGACTCGCTGGGATTATAGGCATGCACCACCACACCCTGCTACATTGTGAATTTTGTCTATGTGTCTATTATTACACATTCAAAAAGAAAATATTTATAATCATTTTCCACATAATGACATTTAGGCCAATGATGAACAGCATATACAGTGATGGTCCCATATTATTATATGGACTAACAATATTGGAATGTTCTCTTCTTACTGTGCTACTTTCTTAGAAAAGGAAGAGACCTGTGACTTTTCCACATACTCCTTCACTTGGTCCAAACTGTAACGTATGCGGCAGAAATTCCATGACATTTGTACAATGTGACTAGCATTGTTTCTAAGTTCAAGCATTGTCTTATTTTGTCCTCCACATTTTAATTCTTTGATCATTCTTTGAGAGAGGATTTGGAATAAAGAATAGGAATCAGTAATGAATTTGATTATACTTTTCTATTTCTTAGTTACATACATTTTCTAATTTTCATAAAATGACTATATTATGTGTAATAATTTAAAAGCAAATTTCACCAAAATTTACTTAACAATAAATGCCATTGATTTTTATTTGTAGAGCTGATGACTAAACCCAGGGCTTCGTGCCTTAGGGAAGTACTCTGCTGCTGAGCTACATGCTAGCCCAAATGTCATTAAATTTCATTCTAATATTTTCCAATCAATCAAATTTTGCCACAAATATTTGAATTTATAGAATATTCTAGGATGACATTAGCTAAGTTGCAATTGCCTATTTAATTAAAGCTTCCTCATTCCTTTTGTTGTTAGCATGCCAATTATGTGAGCCACCTGGAATACACCTCTACTCAGGAGAATATAGATAAACATTGCACAATAACTTTCCATCATCCTACCCTGAGGCATTCTCCTTCAGACTTTCCAATCCAAAGCTATTATGAACAGGATAAAACAGCAACATTTAGATTAACAGCTGAATCTTCTTTAAAATATTTCCTTAATTATAATCTATTTAATGTTTTTGCAGATTAAGGGATTTTTGTTGTTATTGTTATTGAAGAAAATCACTTACTTGTGTTTCTTATACAACAATCTTGTGTTTCTGGAATACAAAGCTGAAAAATATGGTGGCAATTGTTTTGGAATACATCTTCTAATTTTGTCCTTTTAAATTTTGTACCCAAGCAATAAGTTTCTTTAGGGATGTGTTCTCAACAAACCTCATTAAATCATAAAGAAATAGACATTGCCCAAGTTGGAAGAAGCTAAATAATTTTTTGAGGAAAAAGCATAAAAAACAAGTAAATAAGTGTTTACTTCCTCTTGAAACACAGAAATACCCGAGCAACACAAAAGTCAAGGATTATGGGTTTTGTCACTTCTCTCCTTTGTTAAGAGACTGAAGGAAAACAATAACGAAACAAACAGCTATAACCAGCATAGCAGCAGCTCTCAGGGAGTGAAGGTGAAATTTTATCATCTCCAAAGAGATCAATTTTGATTTTAGGACTCTACACATGACTCAAACTAAAAACTTTCAAACTATAGAAACTCAAAGAGAATCCTGAATCTATTCTCATTTTGACCTACAAAATAAAAGCAGAAGAAATAAAATAGTGTCACCATAAATACCAATGATAAGTTGACTCTGATGTTCATATAGAATAAAGGAAGAAGAAATTAGAAAAAGGAAGCTAGCTTACTATGTGCTAACATGTTCTGGGAAGATGAGCAAGTCTCATAGCCAAATGCTTTCAGTAAAATAGCCAGGAGATGGAATGAACTCAGATTTAGTCTATGATTCTATTTATTGAGAATTCTGAGCTGAGATTGTCTTTTAGAGGGAAAGCAAGAACAAGGAAAGCCAAAAACAACAGATGAGATAGAGAACAAATCATAAAATGATAGATAAGATAAGTAGCTGAGTATATCAGTGATTGCATTAAATGTAAATTTACCAAAATATTCTAACTAAAATGATTCAGACTTGATTTTATAAAAAAAGCAAAAACAAATTAGGTGCTGTTCATAACAGACACACAATGAATATGAAGACACTGATAGATTGAAAATAAAGAATGGAAAATATTGCATGAAATAAAAAGCTGGTGTGTCTATGATAGCAAAGCAGATTTTTTAAAAGGAAAAGAAAAAAGAATTACTAAATATAAAGTAAAACATTACATAATAACAAAATGGCCAATTAATCAGGAAGACAAATCCTAAATGTTCTTACAGGTAACTTCAAAATACATGAAACAAAAGGAATAAGAATGAAAAAAATGTTTAAAAATGTTAAAAATTTTGAAACTGTACTCTCAGTAATTGAGAAAAATAAATCATTAGGGTATAGAAGATATAAGGACTGCATTATTCAGTGCCTTTATCTAAGTTGATACTTATAGAACACAATCCCAATACACAGGATGTACACTAAAATGGATTATATATGAGAGGATATAAAACAAAACTCAAGAAATTTTAAAAGGTTGGCATTTTACATAACATAATTTCTGACCACACTAGAAATAAATTTGAAGTTAATGACAAAAATTTATCTAAACTTTCTTTAGATACTTGGAAATTAATATATTTGGATTATTTACAGATTAAAATTAATAAGTCTCCCTTTATCTTCTGACTTGCAGTGATAGTTTTTTATATTCTTTTGTAGATATCCTATGCATTTTCAAGTATATATGTATATAATCTCTGTTATGCAAATGAAAGCATACACGGCTGCAGGCTGCTTCCTTCCTTGAACAAATAATTTGAAAGTCTTTCTGTAATGAGTATATTTAGATATGCCTCATTTGTTGCAATGCATGGCTGAACCATATTTTATATAACCAATTCTTTATTGATGGTCATTTAGATTGTTTCCAATGTTTTGCTACTATTTAGAGGTAGAATTCATGGGTCAAAGGATTATGTATTTCAAAATGTGATTGAAAATTCCAAATCACCTTCTCTAAAGTTGTGTCAATTTGCCCTCTAACCAATAATATATGAGCATGTAGAGTTCTCTTTAAAAATATGTGTATTCCTGAAAAAGCATCACAGTAAAAAGGTCTTAACATTCTTACTAGGAGCAGGGTGATAAACTGGGTGACTATAACCCCAGAAAATGAAATGAGTTTCATTTCAAGTTTATATCAGTAGACACAACTACCCTACTCTGTTCAGAAGGGCCTAAGAACAGGTCCTGGATGTATGTTAACACACAGATGTGGAAACACATGGGCCTCTCTCCCTGAGCACCTCATCTCCAGATGTGATGCCAACACTGTTTCTGCCATTGCATTTGAGAGTGAACTCTGCAAAACCAGGAGTTTAACTATGTATGCATAATCTTTTTAATTGATCTTACCATTTATATTGTGAAAAATTCTAATATCAATTCAATCTTCATTCAAGATAGGACTTAAAAATCAAAGGTAAGATGATAGAATCTGCCATATTGCCTTGTTTCTGACCATAGAGAAATCAGGGGAAAAAATAAATAAAATGTAGAGTCTTCCCATGATGGGAATTCCAAAGGAGACACATCCATTGAATTAGGCAACTGCATGACAGGATAAATTAGGGTAAAAAACCCTAATGAGTAACAGATGCTAGAAATTCAATGGAATAGTATCTTCATATATTATCCCACTTAATAGAAAATATGTTCTATTCCCTACCAACAAAACAACAAAAAGCAAAAAAAGACAAAATAGCTGTTAAAAACAAACATGAAATCAAAACTTTTTAAAAAATAAAGACTAAAATCAAGCATCTATCACCACAAGACTCTTACCGAAAGTTGTTCTAAAGAAATAATTTAGATAAAGAAAAGCTTAAAATACAAGAAGAGACAGAGAACAAAGAAATTGGTATGCATGGGTATGTAATATCAGCTCTACAAACAGTAACAGTAACAATGAGGAGACAGCTGAGGCCCCATACATACACAAAAAGATACAAAAAGCAAGGACTAAACCAGCTGTAATAAGAGAGAGAAATAAATTATTTGTTACAATATGGGAAGAACTTTGCATTTTATTGTAAGGATAACAGAAGATCTTTATGCATAAGTAAAAAGAACCAAATATAAATAAGTATAGGAGCATTAGAAAGTCTAGTAGAATAGAAGGAGAAGAGAGGAGGGAAGGGAATAGGAGAGGGAAGAGGAGGAGGAAAAAGAGAAAAGGAAAGGGGGATTCATGAACTGAAATCAAATTCTTTGAACAGTTTGTTGGGATGAATTCAACTACTATGTCTTACTATAAAGCTCTAATAAAAAAATAAAGAAAGTATTTAAAAAGTACCAAGATTTGTTAAATTTAGCTCTTAAGTGCATGGTTTGCTCAGTATTCTCTATATGTCTGAAGTATCTTACAATTAAAAAAATCTTATAGAATTAAAATTTGGTTCCAATCAATAGCATACATGAAATAATGTATATTTTATCATATAACATCTTAAGTATAAAAAATTAAAAATTGAACTGGTGATATATCAGTGGTAGAGCACTTGGGTAGCATGTGTGAGGTCCTGAGTTCAATCCCTAACCCAGATAAAGTATAAAATAAAATGTTTGATTAATGAGTTTGCTAAGACTTGACACCACTTTCTGCTACTGCTTTCTATATCTGTTCTTTTGCTTGTCTGTTCTTCCTTCAGAGCACAATGTCATGGAAAGAACATTGGCAAGATCAACAATAATAAAAGATGCTCTTGTTTCAAATGTGGAGAAGGAATGGCACCCCTAGCTGATAAGTTTTTAATTCTATCAACAGCTAGTTTAAATAAATTAAATACAGGCTCTATTGTTGCATTTCACTGCTTGAGAAAGAAGCATCTGTTAATACACCCAGCAAAGCAGGCCATCCATCAAACATAAAAGCTAGACAGGATGCACTGTACCGCAGAGGGCCTACCCCATTCTGCAGCTAAGCAGCAAAGCCTGGCCATGTGGTTCTCATCAAAGACCTCAGAAAAGCATTTCACATCATAATCTAAAGAGACGACCCTAGATTAAATGCAGGCCCAACACATATACATTTCAGGATTCAGTAGAGGCATTTTGATTGTATAACACATGTAGTCATTTCTGGTACATAAATTGGATTTTTACAGGTCTGTACAGAATCCATAAAGAACCCTACCTTCTTTTTATACCCTTTCTGACAATACTTTGTATAAATGTTGACATTTAACCACTGAGTTGTGTTAATTGGCCATTATGGCTTCTGCATCCCTATAGGATGACTTGGAGATATTTAGTGTGGAGGAGTAGAGGGAAAGAAAAAGGCAGGAAACAGAGAAAGGGAGCTTGGTGGGGAGGCTGCTAGTAGGAGAGAGGGAGAGGGGGAAGTAGAGATACAAAAAGGAAAGGGTGGAGGGACAACTACAGAATCTATCCCAAACCCAGGACACCTCATCCTTTCTGCTCTTGAGACCACCCACTGCTGTGCCTCACCAGCAAAGAGAGACATGGACCTCTTAACTATCTAATAAAGGTGAGGCAAATAATGGTCGCCCCCAATGTTCACATCCTAATCTGCAGAGCTAGTGAATATGTTATCTTACATAGCAAATGGGACTTTGCAGAGAGATGGGGTAGTTATCCTCAATGATCTGAGTGGACCAGCAAGGCTCCTTAATTAAGGGGTAGGAAGTGTGATGACAGAAGCAGGAACGTGTGTGTGTGTGTGTGTGTGTGTGTGTGTGTGTGTGTGTGTGTGTGAAAGAGAGAGAGAGATGGGGGGAGGGAGATATTGAGATCTAAAGATTGCACCACTGGTTTTGAAGACAGAAGAAGGACTCAGGGGCCAAGGAATGCAGACCACCTCTAGAAGCCAGAAGCCAGAAAAGGCAAGGAAATGGATTTTCTCTTATAGCCTCCAGAAGAACCACAGTCCAGTTAACTTGTTTTTGTTTTTTTTTTTTTTTTTGGTTCTAGGGATTGAACCTGGGGGTACTTGACCACTGAGCCACATCCTCAGCCCTATTTTGTATTTTATTTAGAGACAGAGTCTCATTGAGTTGCTTAGCGCCTTGCTGTTGCTGAGGCTGGCTTTGAACTTGTGATTCTCCTGTCTCAGCCTCTGGAGCCACTGGGATTATAGGCATGCACCACCATGCCTGGCTCCAGTTGACATCTTGATTTTAGGGCTTCTGACTTAAACTATAAAGTGACAAATCTGTAAAATAACAAATCTGTGTTGTTTTAAGTCACCAACTCTTGATTTGTTCTGGCAACAATAGGAAACTCATAGACTTCTATACCCCCAGTGAAAAGTTTCTGATTGACAATTCCATTCCCTCAAGTCTTGATAGCCCTTCCACTCCTCAAAGTTCTGGTATATGTGGTTACTAATGAGGGGACTATTAGGAAACTGTGTTTTTTATGCTTCTTCAATATACTGAACATACATTCTTCTAAACAAATTATGAGTCCTGATATGAAAGACTCTCAGAGTCACAGATATGGGGTAGCATCACATCACACACAAATCACAGCTGTTAAGAAGAATGGAAGTCCTGCACCCACAAGACAAAAAAACCACTTACAGTGAGGGAAGCCCACCTCTTTATATTCTCCTTGCCCTTCTTGTGTTTTCCTACATCACTTTGGAATCTACTTTCATTTCAGGAATCCAAGAATTTTCAATTTGCTGAAGGAATACCTTTCGCCTGAAAAGTACTGAAATGGAAATCGCCTTCATAAATATAAATACACATCTAAGAACCACCAGATACATGAGGAAACTCAACAATGTGAAAAAGAACAAACACTTGAGGAAACAATGTTCAGGGGAAACCAGAGATGCTTGAACAATCCTTAGTAACCTCTCCAAGAGATGAGAGGCTATCACAAGAAGAAAATGTCTCTGCAATAAAGAGATCTGAGTGGTTGGAAAATAGAAACCATCATCATCATCATCCCCATCTCCACAAATAAACCTCAATCTATGAGTGACAGACAGAAAGGAAAGAATTGAAGACTGAAATGAAAGTGTAACCTGGAAATACAGCTGAGGGGTTCTCTGGAGTGCAAAATAAGAAGTAAAGAAGTGGAGAGGAAAAGTGGGGACAAGGAAAACAGATGAAAGAGTACCTTGGAGCCCAGCAGAATGTGTGGTGGCTAAAGCATAGCAGATACATATTTGTTTATTGGAATAAAGTTATTCAAACATAAAAGAAGAAACAAAAAAGGGGAAGGAAGAAATAAAGGAAGGAAAATGGAGGAATGAAGAGTACTGAGGAAGGCAGGGGAAATGGAGGGAAAAGTGCAAAATAGGTTATACACAATACATTTTAATAGACTAGCATATGACCATTTGTCTGCAAGAAGTCTATGGAGCAATATTATTTCTACAGTAAAATGATTTTTAAGTCTTGAATTTAAATACAGGACCATAACACCATACAGTTTTGAAATGGGGAAATAATTTTCAAATCACATAGATTCTGAAAGTTTGCTTCTCATGGAACCCCATCTGAAATAATTACTTGATGATATATTTCACTAAGACAACAAACAAAAGCAGTTGAGAGGAAAGTCATCATGGGATTCAAGAAATAATGAAAAGTAAAGAAATCAGTAAAATTACTACATTCTTGTTTTATATGGCTTGAAAACATAATGCAATAGGAAACAATTTTGCTAAAAGTAGAACATTGTTTAAAAGTAATAAAGATCTGCAACTACAATTTCACATGACTTTCATTTAGGAAATGCAATGGTCAAGTAAAGAGGGGTATTGAAGTATGCAAAATTCTTAGCTGTTCAGGTTATGAGCAAGGTGTGTAAGTGATGGGTTATCAATTTTTATAGAAAACTATAAGATTATAAGTTTGAAAACTAGTAATAAGATGTATAATTTCCAAGCCCTAAATTTTGAAAAAGAAAGGATAGGATGATTGAAGGGAGAAATATTGAAGTTAGGAGGAAGGGAGGAATGAAAAAAGTAAAAGAAGAAAGATCACTCGACTGGTCGAAAAGAAAAGTACAATAAGTGGCAACTACTCACCAAGATAATTGGTACAGAACTAAGTATAAATTACTGCAGTAATAATAAATGGGTCAAATCCAGCAAATAAAAGACAGAGATAGACTGCAAAATAGAAACAGAAATAAAATTCAGTTGTATTCTATTTACAGAAGACTTATATAAGTCAAAACAACACAAAAATTGAAACTAATGGAATGGAAACTGATAAACTAGATAAATTCTAGCACTCCAGCACTATTTATATCAGTCAAAATATAAAGCAGAAAATATATTGTTAGAAAAATGCAAATAAGAGAAGTTCTTTCTTTGTTGTAGGAAAAGGCACAGTATTCTCTGTAAAACAAAATTGTCATTAGGTAAAAGGAGGACAAAACAAAGAAGTCATAAAGTCAACATGGCACTTATCTGTATAACTCAATTAATTTTTAAAAATGTTTTCTTATGCTCCCTTCCAGTTGATTCCCAGTCTTCTTAGGAAATCATCATTCTTATTTCTATACCCATTGATCAGTTTTGCCTATCCTTGAAATTCATGTAGATGAAATTAAACATTATTGTCTGACTTCCTTCAGTCAACATTCTCACAAATCCTTTGTGAAGTATATGTACTATGAGTATTTTTCTCTTAGTTGGTGGCTTGTCCTTTTATATTCTTAATGATGTATTTTCTAATGGGATTTTAATTTGGATAATTAGTACTTTTCATTTTTCAGAAATCTTTGATATAACCAAGGTTGCAATGATATTCTTCTACATTTTTTCCTAGAAACTTTATAGATTTAACTGTCTATGATCAATACCAAATTAGCATTTTTGTGATAAGGTAGCTATCAAAGTTCATTTTTACCTACATAATTTTTAGTGGTACTGTAACTATCTGTGGAAGTTTTCTCAATTGTCAGTAAATTGCCTTGGAGCTTTCTAAAAAATCAATTCATTGTATATATTTTGTTCCAGTTGGGCTCTCCATTTAGTTCCACAGCAGTGTTTGCCATCTTTGTACCAACACTGTGTTGTCTTCATTCTGAGGCTTTATAGTAAGCGTTAATATCAAATAATGGGAATCCTCCAATTTTGTGGGGTTTTAGAATAAAAAGATCTTTTTGTGTATGATTTTATTGTATTTCATATAAACTTCAGATTCAGCCTGTAAATTTGATAAGAGAGAGACAAAGAAGAAAGAAAGGAAGAAAAGGGAAAAGAAAAAGGAAGGGCAGAGTAGGGCAGGGCAGGGCAGGACAAAGACTGTCGTAATCTATAGATCAATTTTGGGAGAACTGAAGTCCTTAACAATATTGAGCTTCCCATGGTATGCTCCCTCTCCTTTTATTAGGTTTTCTTTAACTTCACTCTGTATTATTTTAGTTTCCTGTATAGAGGATTTGCAGAATTTTTGTTACATTTACTTATTTTGTATTTTTGATGCTATTTTAAGTGAAATTATTTAATTTCATTGTCCAATTGCTTGCTGCTAGTAAATAGAAATTAGACTTCTATATGTTGATCTCAAATATGACCTTCTATTATTAGTTCCAGTTTTGTTGATTTTCTGCATAAATAACTATCCTACATGAGCATAAATGTAGTTTTATTTCTTGCTTTACAATTTTTATTCCCTTTATTTCTTTTGCTTGTTTTATTGAATTGCTAGGATCTCCAGCATAATATTGACTAAAAATGATAAGAGTATACTTTTTCCTCCCAGTTTTAGGAGAAAAGTATTCACATTAAGAAGAATGCTAGGTTTTTGGTAGACAAAGGAAATTTCCCTCAATCTGTAGTCTTTGAAAATAAAGAATGGCTCCAAATTTTATCAAATGCCTTTCCTATTTATATTCTGTTAATATAGTAAGTAACATTGATTCTCAATTGATTAAAAAAAAACCCTACATTTCTGGGAAAAATCCCATTTTTTCATAACTTATTGTCTTCCTATACTGCTGTATTTGATTTACCAAATGGATAAAAAATGTGGCATATATACACAATGGAATATTACTCAGCAATAAAAGAGAATAAAATCATGGCATTTGTAGTAAATAAATGGAGTTAGAGAAAATGATGCTAAGTGAAGTTAGCCAATCCCAAAAAACTAAATGCCGAATGTTTTCTCTGATATAACGAGGCTGATTCATAGTGGGGTAGGGAGGGGGAGCATGGGAGGAATAGATGAACTCTAGATAGGGCAGAGGGGTGGGAGGGGAAAGGAGGGGGCATGGGGTTATTAATGATGGTGGAATGTGTTGATCATTATTATCCAAAGTACATGTATGAAGACATGAATTGGTATGAATATACTTTGTATACAACCAGATATATAAAAACTTTTGCTCTATATGTGTAATAAAAATTGTAATGCATTCTGTTGTCACATATAAAAAAAATTAAAAAATATTTGCATCTCCATGCATAAGGATATTGATTTATAATTTTCTTTTCTTGCATTATTCTTTCTCATTTTTTATTATCAATATTATGCATTTCTTAAAGGTTTGATAATCTATACTTTGCCTTTCATTTTCTAAGAGAATTTGAGTAAAATTTATTCTTCAAATATTTGATAGAATTAACATGCACAATAATCTGAGTCTGGAAATTTCTTTGTGAGTAGATATCTGTTTTGAATTCAATTGATTTAATACACACAAGATTATTCAAATATCCAGTTTGGAGAGTTGTTTTCTCAAGGAATTTGTCCATTTCAGTTTTAAAATTGGTCACCATGAAGTTATTTCTAGGAATTTGAAGACCCTTATTATTTTCATAATTTTGTAGCATTTGTAGCGACCTTCCCTATTTTTTCCTTGATATTAATTTGCGCTCTTTTTTCATGTGCAATTATGCTAAGATTTTATCAGTTTACTCTGACAATGAAATGTTTGATAATTTTCCCATTTCATTTACCTTTGCTTTTATTATTATTACTTCTCTTCTACTTACTTTGGTATTAATTTACTTTTCTTTTTCTAACTTAAAGTGGAAACATATTGCTGATTTCAATTCTATTGTGATCTTGGAACATATTTTGTAAAACTTTATTTCTTGAAATTGTGTCTTCTTTCAATAATAAAAAAAAGAAGCCAAAAATAAATAAATAAAAAAATAAACCATGAAAAAAATAAATAAAAATAAAAATAAATAAATAAATTAAAAAAAAAAAGAAATTGTGTCTTCTTTCACAGTCCAGGATATGATCCATTTTGCTGAACATTCCATGTGCTTTGGTAAACATTCCATGTGCTTCCATGTTGGGATAGTGTTTCTATAAGTTAGGTTTCTTGTTACAACTAAGTGGATTAAATTATATTAAAAACAATAAATTGAAGTCACTCAATAAACAATAGCTGCTATTTTGTTATTAAAATAATTAATTATGGGCTTGGGCTGTAGCTCAGTGGCACAGAGCTTGTCTAGCATGTGTGAAGCACTGGGTTCAATTCTTAACACCACATAAAAATAAACAAAATAAAGGAATTCTGTCCATCTACATGTACAAAAAATTATTAAATATTGATTATATTTCTTAAAGTAAGAGAAAAAAAGACATTCTTCTATATTTACTTATTAATTTGCCATTTGGGTAGTCTTATTTATTCTTTAATCCTAGGTTTCCATTTTATACTGCCCTACTTTGAAGAACGTTATCCAGACTTGCAGTGTAAAAGTGCTGGAAAAACTGTCTGCTTTCATTTGCCACAAACTTCTTTATTTTACCTTTTGTTTTGAATAATATTTTAGTTGGGTATAAAAATTAGGTGGACAGATTCTTTTCTTTACATATTTAACATGTTAGACATCATTTGCATCATTGTTTCCTTGGCTGTTTTCAAGATTTTCTCTCTAGATTTTTAGAATTTGATTACAATATTAAATAGCAGTGATTTTCTTTGATTTAACCTTACTTTGGCTTGTCTAAGTAGTTTTTAATCACTAGAATAACTATGTTTTGAAAAGTCTTAGGCATTACTCCTTCAATTTTTTTTTCTTCTTTCTCTTTCTTTTGGGACTCCAGTTACACATATATTGGTGTACTTGATATTGCTGTATAGGAGGCTGATTTTTCCTCATTTATTAGATTTTTTCCCATTTATTAGATTTTTCATGCTGTTCTTCATATTGAACACTTCCTATTGATTTATCTTCAGTTCATGATTGTTTCTTCTGCCATCATCAACCTATAGGCAATCCCAATCAGAAAACATTTCATTTCAGATACAGAACTTTTTGTTTCTAAAATTTTAATTTGATTCCCTTTATTATTTCTCTGATAAAATTATTCATCTGTGACTACTTCCTTAAAGTCTTTGGATATATTCATAATATCTACTCAACTTCTTGTCTGCTAATTCTAATATCTGTGTCATCTATAGTGGTTTACTTTTGACTGAATACATTTATTGATTATTCACTTTTCTAGTAAAACTTCATTCGATAATGGGTTAGTCTATACCATGGTTTTAATGTATATCCCCAAACTCATGTTTTAGAATCTTGATCCTCAATGCAAAACTGTTGAGAAGTGGAACACTTAAGAGGTGTTTAGGTCATAAGAGCTTGACCTTCATGAAGGTACTGAATGTACTAATGCCATTATCGTGAGAGTGAAATTATTATCATAGAAGGTGGGTTCCTCATAAAAGAATGATTTTGCAAATGCATTCCTATACATTAGTGATGAATCCATTGAAAGAGAAATTAGGAAAACTACCCCATTGACAATAGCCTCCAAAAAAACTATTTGGAATCAATCTAACGAAATCAATAAATGTTAGCGAGGATGTCAGGGGAAAGGTACACTCATACACTGCTGGGGGACTGCAAATTGGTGCATCCAGTAAGGAAAGCAATATTGAGATTCTTCAGAAAACTTGGAATGGAACCACCATTTAACCTAGCTATCCCACTTTTCAGTTAATACCCGAAGGACTTAAATTCAGCATACTACAGTGACAAAGCCACTTCAATGTACATAGTACCTCAATTCACAATAGCTAAGTATGGAACCAACCTAGGTGCCCTTCAGTGGATAAATGGATAAAGAAAATGTGGTATATATTCACAATGAACTATTACTTAGCCTTAAAGAAGAATGAAATTACGGCATTTGCAGGTAAATGGATGGAGCTGGAGAATATCATGCTAAGCAAAATAAGCCAATCCCAAAGAACCAAAGGCCCACTATTTTCTATAATATGCAGATGCTAATTCACAATGGGGGGTGGTGGCTAGGGAAGACTAGAGGTACTTTGAATTAGACAGAGTAGAATGAAGGTAGGAGAGTAGGCATAGGTGTAGAAAAGATGTAGAAGAATTGGACATTATTACCCTATGTGTGTTTATGATTACACAACCAGTGAAATTCTACATCATGCACAATCAGAAGAATGAGAAGTTATATGCTTTATGTATAATGTGTCAAAAGCATTCTTCTGTCATGTATAACTAATTAGAATATTTTAAAAAGGATGATTTTGGCCTCTTCTTGCTCCCTCTCTCATGTGATGCCTTCTGACATATTTTATTGCATCAAGAAAGCCCTCACCAGATACTGGCACCTTGGTATTAAATTTCCCAACCTCTAGAACCATAAACCAGTAAATCCTTGTTTATTATAAATTTCCCATTCTGTGATATTCTGTTATAGTTGATACACCATGACCAAGACAAATTTATCCCAGGTGTGCAAAGAAGGTTCAACATTTGAAAATAAATTAATGTACCACATTAATAGGCTAAAGAAATAATAGATGCAGAAAAGAATTTGATAAAATTCAATAGTCACTCATGATAAGTATCACAGTAAACTAGGAATAGAAGGAAACTTCCCACCTTGATAAAATGCATATCCTAAAACCTACATCACAGTTAATGGGAAAAACTTTGAAGCTTTCTCTTTAAGATCAGGAACAAGGAAATGCTGTGTCCTCCTGGCACTCCTTCTCAATATCATACTGGAAGTCCTAGTTAATGCCAAAAGACTAGAAAAGAAATTCAGTGTATATTGGTTGGGAGCAAGGAAATAAAACTGTCCTATTCACAGATTATGTGATTATCCATGTAGAAAATCTAAAAGAACTGACAAACCAAAATAAACTCTAAAAACTAGTAAGAAATTATAGTTGGGTTGCAGGTAAAAGATTAATATGCAAATGTCAATTGCTTTTCTATATGCTATTAGTGAACTTCAAATTAAAGCACATTTTTATTTACACTAGCAATCCCCCAAATCAAATGTTTAGGTATAAATGTAAAAAATATTCATAATATTTATATGAGAAAAACTATAAAACTCCAATAAAAGAAATCAAGAAAGAAGTACATAAATGGTGAGATAATCCACGTTCATGGATAATAAAAAATCAACAAAATATCAGCTATTTTCGACTTGATCTATATATCTAATACAATGCCAATCAAAATCCCAGCCAATTAATTTTTTGGACACTTATAAATTGAACATACAGTTTATGTGGTGAGGCAAAAGACCCAGAATAGCCTACTCAACATTGAAGGAGAAGAATAAAAGTCAAAGTAATTATAGTGTTGAACTTCAAGAAATTTAATTTAAAGCTACAGTAATCAAGACAAAGTGGTATTGATGTACATACAAGCAAATATACCAGTAGAAGGGAATGGAGAACTTAGAAATAAATCTGTATAAATACAGCCAAGTAATCTTTCATAAGGGAATAAAGGCAAAACAATGGAAGAAAGTATTCTTTTCAAGACATGGTGCTAGAATTGCTGGACATCCACATGCAAAGAATGAATATAAATACAGACCAAACCTTCTTAAGAAAAGTTAATTGAAAATGGATCACAAACCTAAATGAGAAATATAAAACTATAAAATACTTAGAAGACACGACAGGAGAAAATCTAGATGATCTTGGGAATGGCAATGACTTTTTAGATAAACACCAAGGGCATGATTTATGAAAGAAAGAATAAGGTGGGCTTCATTAAAATTAAACTTTTCCTCTCTGCAAGAGACATTGTCAATAAAATGAAAATAAGCTATAGCATAGGAGAAATATTTGTGAAAAACATATCAAATAAAAGAGGGTTATTCAAAATATACCAATAATTTGTAAAACCCACCAATAAAAAAAAAAAAAAAACAAACAACCCAACTAAAAATTGGGCCACAGACATCTCATCAAAGAAGATAAAAAGATGGTAGCAAACAAAAGATGTTCAATATCATATGTCTTTGAAAACTGCAAATTAAAACAAAAACAAGATACCATTACACACTTACTCGCAAAGCTAAATCCAAAATACTGACACTACCATATGCTGGTGAGGGTGTGGAGCACCATCGCATTTCATTCATTGATTGTGGGAATGAAAAATGGTATATCCATGCAGTTTCTAGTGTTCCCCCCAAAGAACTGAAAACTTATATCCATATAAAAACCTACACATGTTTATAGTTTACTCATGATTGTTAAAACTTGGAAGCAACCAGGTTGTTCTCCTATAGGTGAGCAGATACATTAATTTGGATACAGTAAGAGAACACTGAAAGGGAATGAGCTATCAAGTCATGAAAATATGTGGAGGAAACTTAAATGCATATTCCTGTGTGAAAGAAGCCAATCTGAAAAGTTACATACTATAAGGATTTCTATATAATACTCCAGAAAATGTAAAACTTCGGAGACAGTAGAAATATTAGTGACTGCCAAGGGATGAATGGACACAGAGAATGTTTAGGGCAGCAAAACCATTCTGTATGGCATCACAATGGAAGATACAAGTAATTAAATACTTGTCAAAACCCACAGAGTGTACAATAACAAGAGTGAAGTCAAATGTTAATTATGGATTTCTATTGATAATGATGTGTCAATGTAAGTTTATTGATTATCACAAATGTGAGGGACATTGACAATATATGATGGCAGAAGGATATGGGAACAGTTCTCAATGTTGCTATGAAGAAAACAATATTCTAAAAATAAGTCTGTTAAGGCAAAAGGAGAAACTAATCAATATTGAAATGAAAATTAAAACATCAACAATAAAAAGTAAACTTTATCAACAAAACCAGGATTCAAGTTGCAAGTTTGATCAAGAATGATAGGTGAAAATAGACTTCTGAATCTTCTAGAAATGTCTGTAACATTACAAACACGTACTCACATCAAGAATGTCTGTCATTACTCATCCAGAAATAGTTGTCATTTACGCTGAGTAAAAGGGATAGTGCCAGATTCTGATGAAGAATACAATGACAGAACTGTTTTATAATTTGAAACATTTGGAGAAGGAAGCCTATTAGAATTAAATGTATTCAATATACTGAAGTCCAAATCATTGAACAATTTAGTTTTAAAAGTTTGGTGCAATGAAGTGCAATTTTAAGTCCTTTATTTTAACTGAGTGTTTCCAGAAAATAGTTCTCTATTCTCACAAAAAGAAGCCTAGTATAATCTCATCTTTAATCTCTAAGATGGTTTTAATGAAAAAAATATAATAATTTTAAAGCCCTAAATTAACAGTATTACAAAATACTAATGGCATCTTCTTTTTATCTGTAATGACTCTATTGAGGTTCCAGAAAATTCTCCCTAAAAAGATAAAATTCCATAGGAAGGAAGCAATTCTGTCCTCCAAGATGCAAGAGTAATTATGCTTCTATTAAGTTAAGTCATCTCTGTAGATGCTGAACTGTATGTAATTTGGCCTGTGGACTGTTGTGAAATCTGTCTGTTGACTTCAGCAAAAGCAGGCCATTTCAGAACAGAAAGGCCCAGATCTAATAAAAAGGTGATTCATGGCTGAACTTTGCCAAACAGAAAAGAAAAGAAACAAAGTCACAGAAAAAAATCTGGCAAAAGAATGCACAGCCTTGTAAAAGTTCTCAGTTGGACAGTGTCTAAGGAGTCTTTGAACTTGACCTTCCCTACAGGCTCCCTCGTGTTACTGAAGAACTGCTGCCACCTCATGGAGAACTGAAAGATCTCAGTTAGACACACTGATTCCACAATCACATATTTTCATCTTCCTTTTCTCTTTTATAAAAAGCAAAATACAACAAAAAACTAAAAAGAAAACGATAACATGAATTTCCTTATAAAAGACATAGTCTTTTTGATACAAATTTTCCTTTACATTAACTAAGTCAAATATTGTAGTACTTCATTAATAAGTACATTTGATGGTGGGTGGGGCGGGTATTCGGGATTGAACTCAGGGAACTTGGCCACTGAGCCACATTTCCCAGCCCTACTTTGGATTTTATTTAGAGACAGGTTCTCACTGAGTTGCTTAGTACCTAGTTTTTGCTGAGGCTGGCTTTGAACTCATGATCCTCCTGCCTCAGCCTCCCGAGTGACTGGGATTACAGGCGTGTACCACTGTGTCCAGCTAATCTTTATGTTTTTTTTTTTTTTTTTTGCATCAGTTAAAAATAAATTTAAGTTAAAAATAATGAATTCAAATATTTTTAAAAAATATTTTTTAGTTGTCAAAGGACCTATATTTTGTTTATTTTTTTTTAATGTGATGGTGTGGATTAAACCCAGTGTCTCACACATGCTAGGCAAGCACTCTAACCAATGAGTCACAACTCCAGCCACATGAATTCGAATCTTGATAGCCATAGATATAGCACACACATATGGGTGAAATAAAATATAATCTCATTTTAAGTAATCTAGATACACCATCAGTCAAACTCAAACATGACTGTGCAGACAAGTAGTCTGACATGACACGCTACAATTCTTCCCTGAACACATGCTTTACAAAGCTAATATCTAAATTTCAAAATTTGGGAACAAATTGAAATTGATTTTTATGTTCTTCGTTCATCATCTTTTTTTACAATATCCTAACAAAGTCAAATTTCCTTATTTTCTGTGTTATTGTCTCTCAAATTTCAAGTTCTATTCCAAATCATGTGATGTTAACATTAGAAATAGGAACTGAAATGTAACAATAAATTTATGCCCAAGGAGCTTTTATATCTTACTGACAGAGAAAAACAACATGGATTTCTCTGCAGAAGTGCCATAGTGTGGGTGGTTTCACAAAAAAAAAAAAAAAAAAAAAAAAAAAAAAAATCTAAATATATGGTGCAAATTTTACAAATAAATCCTTCACTGGAGGTTGAAATAAGATTTTTAATAGCTGCACCTTGGTCATTTGAAATTGGGTGAATTTAGACATTTCCATATCTTCCCCTTCAAATGCTTCAACCACATGCTCTCCCTCATCAAATTTGTACATGAAAGTGAGTTTTGGGCAATTTTTGTTCACCTAACTTTGAATCCACCCAAACTCTGTATACTCAAACTTTAGTAAAGTTTGAAAACAAATCTGAATTCCTGATTTTGTATTTTGCATGTCCTTCAAATTTTTCAAAAGTTGGAAGAAAAAAATTTATGAATAAAGAGTCTGTTTTGATTTATATTACCAAGGCTAATTTATATAAACATTTAAGAAACCTCTAAAAATAAGCTATACAATCTATATATGTATATAAGTATACATACATGCAAATGGTAGGACTTCAATGGTTCATCATATTATTCTTCATAATATATCTATATTATCTGTACTATTTTGTAAAGATAAAAGTGATATTAAAATAAAACCAAAATATGACATAGTTGCAATATGATGATATCAAATTAAGCAAAATTCAAGGCCCAAGCTAATTAAGCAAAACAAATAGAGAGTATTATGTAATGATAAATGTTAAAACAATAAAGAATATATGCATTTTATTTCTTCACACACTAAATAACATAAAGCTCAAATGTTCAGAGAAACTAGAACCTGATAAAATCATCTATCATTATAATATACTTAATACAACTCTTTCAGAATTTGTCAGTTCAAATACACAAAATAATGTTACAGATGTTAATGATACATGTTTTATTAATAAATGTATGTGTGTAAAAGTTTGTTTTCTATAAATAATATAAATCATTTCTCATATCCATGAAGTATTTTTTAAAAATCAAAATCTCAACTCTATCATTTATTAGCTGTGACCTTGGGAAGGTTACTTAATATTTCTGAGTTTCCATTTCCTTCTGTGTACAATAAAAACAGTCACTTCTACTGACTGGATTATTGTAAAGGTTTAATGACTAATGAGTACAAGAGTAGCATAGAAACTGATACCTATGAGATAGAAATAATAGTGTTCTTTCTATAATCATATTTCTTCTTGATCTTTACCTTCCCTAACTTTAAAACTAAGTACTTTTTACTCCATTTTCACATCACTGCCCTCTACTACTTGGGAAAATTTTAGATCCCCATGCTGTGCTAACCCATAACATAATTGCAGCTTAAAGTGAGTCAGGTATCTCATTGAGCAGCATACCAGATGAACTGCTCTTGCCGTTGGCTGTCCTATGTTACCCAACAATAAATCTAAAACAAGTAATGATAAAGTATGAACCAAACAATGAAAAAATCATCAATTTAAATTCTTGGCCATGAAAACATTAATGGACACCAAAATGTAGAAAGATTTGTTTCATATCCTGCAACTGCAACTCAAATATAACCTAGAAGTTTATAACAAGAAAAATAACTTTTTGGGCTGGGGATGTGGCTCAAGAGGTAGCGTGCTCGCCTGGCATGCATGTGGCCGGGGTTCTATCCTCAGCACCACATACAAGCAAAGATGTTGTGTCCGCCGAAAACTAAAAAATAAATATTAAAAATTCTCTCTCTCTCTCTTTAAAAAAAAAAAAAGAAAAATAACTTTAAGGGAGAATAAAGTCCTTACAATATGAAATTAAGACACACTCCTCAAAATAGGTTCTACCCAAAGATGAAATTCAAACTGATACACAAATAAAAAGGATACAAGATATAAAACTAGAGTGGGTTGTGGTAGCATGCACCTATAGTTCCAGTACTTGGGTGGTTGATGCTGAAGGATCGCTTAAGCCCAGGAGTTCAAGACCAATATGGGAAACATAGCAAGAACCATCTAAAAAAAAGAGAGAGAGAGAGAACTGTTTGCATGTATGTATGTGTATATAAAATGTCATTTTTATAAATTAACATGTAAATTTAAATGCAGCTTCTATCAAAATTCTTTAGGACTTTTCTTTGTAACTGAATAAAATAACTGACATAACAATAGTTATTAAAAACTACTGAGAACTTGCTTTATAAAAAAATACTATAAATTAAAATAGTCATGATTTTGGCATAGGACTGTTAGTGAACCAGAATAGAATCTAGTAACAGATTCAACTGTGTATAGTAATGTATCCTTTGATTGAATACCCAACATCCATCTAGCACCTGGGCCTCCTTGCTTTAATACCACCTCAAGCATGTATACATAGTTATGACCTTGACCTATCCCCTAATCTCAAGGCCAAGCATCTCTGACATTGCTTGTCTTTCAAGTTCACTTGCCTTGATATACCCATATCAAAATATTTCACCCATCCTTTGATTCTACCTCCCCCCTACTTCTTTCAACATTTTGTTCTCGCCTCACTTCCCTCTTTATCCAGTTCAAACTCTATAATGAGTTATTATAATATTGTGCCATGTATTTTTGCTTTCAAATAACTTATGCATCTATCTCCCATTTCACTCCCTCAGAAAAAAATTCCAGCCCTGGACAAATTCAACTTCCCACTCATTCAGTGGCCCTGACAGAACATACTGAGATAAAAATATAAAAACAGATGAGCCTCCATATTTGACTGCAAATTTCAATCTTTGCATTGCTTCTTAATTCTACTATGTTCCCCAAATAAAAATTTCTTTCCTATTTTAAGATGATTATTTTCCATCTTCTCTTTCCTGAAACTCTCTCCACTCATTGCTTTAGTGATGACTTTAAAAACATGGATAACACAGAAGCAATCGAAAGAGAAATCTACCATACTCCTAACCCAAACCTCCAAGCCTGCCCACACCCATGCTCATGTGTTCTTTTCACATGGGGCTGTATTATCTCTTCTTCTATGTAAATTAATTTTTATTCATATTCCATTTTCATTCAAGCAGCGAATTTCATTCTTCCTCACCTACTCAAGAACTTTGTTCCTCTAAAGTTTGCCTGCTCATAACTATTATTTTCTTATTTTCAAGTAGAGCATTCCCATCAACATACATTCTGTAATACCTCCTATCCAATCTCTTCCTGGACCCAATATCTTTCCATATATAATTCCATTCCAGGAAGGAATCCACTCTGTTTCCACTTTCTCCTTTCCCAGTGATTCTTTAACCACTACCACCAGGCCCTAATCTCACCTTTAAAAGCTGCCAAGGTCACCCAAGACCTTTAGATTACCAAATCCAAATGGGAATTATCTGTCCTTGTGTGTTTTGACTCTCAACAGCATCTAAAAGAAGGCATCTAGAAGCATTTTATATCTAAAGGACAGGGCAGGCTGTGGAGCCAAATGCCTGGTCTTGAAATCAGCTGTAAATACACAAATTCTTTATCTCCCAGTGTCAAGATTTATCCATTTGTAAAAGGAGGACAATAATACTATTCTAACACTATGTTAAAAGGTTTGGGAATATTCCATGATTTAATATGTGTCAAGTACTTTGGAAATGCCTGGCAAACCATCAGCATTCAATAAGTGTTGGCTATAATTGCAATTGATTGTTCCCTTCTTCTTGAAGTCTTTATTTCTATTGACTTTCACAATTACACATACTCCTGATTCTTTAGGCAACTTCTCAGTTTCCTTTGCTGGATTCTCCTATTAGTCTTTAAGTAGTGAAAGGTAGTCTTAAAGACCTTTTTCTTCTTATACTTTCTCCCTTGGTGATCTATATATTTCATTTGTTTATAACTTTAAATTTCATTTATGAACTAATGATTCTTTATACACACACACACACACACACACACACACACACACACATATATATATATATATATATTAGTTGTAGTTGGACACAATACTTTTGTTATTTATTTTTATGTGGTGCTGAGGATCAAACCCAGGGCCTTGCTCGTGCTAAGCATATGCTCTACAGCTGAGCCACAATCCCAGCCCCTCTATACATATATATATATATATATATACACATACATATATGTGTATATATTTATATTTCCAGCTCTCTCCTCTCTCCTGAACCCTAGACTTGTATAAAAATCTTTATTCAAAATTTCCATTGGATATCCAAAGGCAACTCAAATTTAGTAAGCTCAAATTAATTTTCCTCTCAAGATCTGTTTCTCCCTATTTCCTACCTTATAATGGAGTGTCATTACCCAGTTATTAATGCTAAACCACCAAGAATTATCCTTTGATTCCTCTCTTTTCATCCGCTTCTCCATCTAATCTATTAGAAAGTTTAATTGTATCTATTTTTAGAATATAGTTATGATTGCTTAATGACAGGAATACATTCTGAGAACTGTGTCATTGATTTTGTTGTGCAAACATCATGGAGTGTGCTTACACAGCCTAAGATGGTTATGATATCCCTAGGCAATCTTAAAAGACCACAGTCACATATGTGGTTCATTATTGATTGAATTATTATTATGTGGTGCATGATTGTAAACCTTGGATCTGATTACTTCCTACCACGTTTAGTCTAATCCACCAGCATCCCTTCCTTAGACTTTAACGTCCTCCTTATAGAACTTTTATGCCACTGAGGACAGCAATAGTCTAACCTATATTTTCTAGGTTTCCTTATAGTTAGGCAGCCAGGTGATTACATTGCCGTCAGGGAAATAAACAGGAACATAAGTATTATGTAAATCTCTAAATAGTTTCCCTAAAGGGAGCTCACCCCAAGTGTGCTCTTTTGTTCCTCTCCTTCATGCTGGCTGGAATATGGATATGATAAATAAAGCTATTTTCCTCTAGCCAATTTAAACCATGAGGTAGTTTTGAGGATGGAAGCCTAAAGGAAGGATATGGTTAATGGAGCTATCAACAATGGTCTTGAATGATCATTTTTGGGCTTCTCATATAGAAGAAAATCTTTGCACATTTAAACAACTACTATCTTGAATTTTCTTATATAAAGTGGAAGCTAATCCTAAGTAATATAACTCCTCTTAATTAAAGCTTGTCACTGGTGTCCTATCACACATAGCATGAAATTCAAACTTCACTCTTCAGGTCTACAAGGTCCTATGTGGTCTTTCACTTGTAGTCCATAAACATGGCTTTGTTATTTTCCAAGCCTACTAAGCTGGATATGCTCAGGCCCTTTCACATTTGTTATTCTTTCTGCCGGAATGCTCTTATCCCAGATTTATGTGTAGCAGGATCTTATCTTGTTACAAAGGCCTCACGTCTCACTTCAAGCATTACTTGCTCAGAGAGAATTTGCTTGAGGCTGACTGCACTTTTTATTCACTTATTGTGGTCATTTTCTTATAGTTCTACTTGTTATTTCAAAACCATGTAATTTGTTTTAAGTTTTCCACTCTACTAAACTACTTGAGGGCATTCATCGTCTTTGATTTATTCACCCCTGTATTTCCAGGACTTGGAACAGTGTCTGGCAAACAGGAAGTATGAAATGATCTTTGATAAAGAAATCAATGAATTATGGCATTTGTATTCAAGAAAAAAAGGCTTGTTTAATAGCTTGTGTTGTCATATGTTGCTATCAGCTGGAATAAAATAACATTATAAAAACACCATAAATAAATTTCAGACAGATTACATACCATGAATGTGAACACAAAAGCAAGCAAACAACAAAACTATGAAAGCACAGGAGAAAACTTATAAGAACATTTGTATAAATTGAGATAGGGTTGTCTTCTTAAGTAAAAGGGAACTTCAGAAACCATAAAAGGATTAGCTTTGACTACATAAAAATGAAATAATTAAAAAACAAATGACTACTCTTGACTTAGGAGGGTATACCTAAGCACACATCTTAAACTTTTTCAAGAATGTGCTAAAATATATTAAAGGAATTGAATAAAAGAACAAATTGTAATAGCAAGGTCTTTGAAAAACACATTAAGATATTTATATAGATTTATGCTAAATGGAAAAAATAGATTAAAGAGGAGAAAAACAAAATCTACAATCAGTAGTTGGCAATAGCCAACAACAGCCAATCTGCCTGGGGGTTGCCAAACAAGCCTTGGTCAGTGAAGACAGAACCAAACGTAATGTACTTTTTGATAATAGGAATGTCATAATCTTGATTGTGATAGTGTTTACACAAGTATACATATTTACTAAAACTCATAAAATGTCTTAAATGAGTGCATTTTATGTAAAATAAACCTCAATAAAGATTTTGAGGGGCTGGGGATATAGCTCAGTTGGCAGAGTGTTTGCTTTGTATGCATAAGGCCCTGGGTTCTAATCCCCAGCACCACCAAACAATAAAAAGATTTTGAGAATTGCTTTAGGAACCTATCCTCTGTATATACAGAACAATACATAAGTTATTCAATGTAGAATTATTAATAATTTTTAAAATATTAGAAATATTGTAGGTAACTGTCTAAATAAACTGAACAACCGACAGTTTATTGTGCAATGCACAATTTGTGCAGTCATAATACAATAAGAGCTCTATGAAATGATGATTTATAGAGTGACTTTTGGGGTTACATTCTAAAGTAAAAAAGGAAGATTCAAAAGAGTATATATAGAATGCTACCTTCTGTGAAAAAGTGGGCTGTAAGGAAGTTGCATTTTTGTAAAAAGAAACACAGGAAGAAAGGAAGAATAAACCAGAACCTAGTATTAACGACGTGCACAGTTCACTGTTCATTAACAGTAGTATTATTAAATCACTAAGAAAATGGCTTCAGTATTATAGTTCCAAGGAACAGGGAGGGATGGGAATATGACTTCCCTGATAGATCTTTTCATATAGTAGCTAACTTTAAACATATCAATAATTATTCAAAAGATTAAAGGATGAAAACTAACCTTATAACTGATTACAAGCAGAAAAAAGTCAACTATATCACACTGATAATAAAACCACACAGAAAAAAGAATTTATTCAAGTAATTTGAACATCTGATTATGTATCCCTAGTGAGATAACACCTAACGACAAAAAGAAAGCAAACAAATTTTTGTATTTCATTAGGACTGTGGTTGGTAGTCCCATGGAATTATAATACTGAAACTATTTTATAAGTGATTTAATCATGAGACTGTTAATGAACAGTGAGTGAACTGTTCAAGAGGTAAGTATACGCAGACATGTTTATGAACATACATGATATAATGGATCTTATATGGTATGATAAAACTTATTACTGTTGTTTTAGAGAAAACTTTGGTTGTGTGCTTATCCTTAAAAAAAAAAAAAAAAAGGGATATGAGCCAGGCATGGTGGTACACATCTGTAACCCCAGCAGCTCAGGAGACTGAGGCAGGATGATCATGAGTTCAAAGCCAGCTCAGCAACTTAGCAAGGCCCTAAGCAATGTAGTGAGACCTGTCTCTAAGTGAAATACAAAAAAGGGCTGGGGATGTAGCTCAATAGTTGAGTGCCCCTGAGTTCAATCCCTGATACAAAAAAAAAAAAAAAGTATGAGTGTGACACATGGAAATATTTAATTAGCTTAAAATTCCTAGTGAAGAAAATATGACTAAAGGAACACAAATCTAAAAGTGATAAATGTCTTGTGACAGGCATCTATACTATTTTGTGACATAGCAAGCTCAATGCTTCAAGCTCCTTTGATATGTGTTAACTTCAGAGTGCTGAGACATTGGATGCAGTTGCAGGTGAAGCCTGTTAACATTCAGGTCTTCACAAAGAAGGAAACTTGTTAAGTATTCTCAACAGGTACCTCATTTGCAATTACCCACTCCCATCTCTTTATAAATCACTCCTGATTGATTTCCAGGTCACTTTTCAAGACTTGTTGTCTAAAGTGACAAAAAGGCAGCCCTCTTGGTCCCCTCGGCGCCAGTGGGCGGCAGGGCCTCCTCCAGCTCCACTGACATGGTGGCCAGCAGGTTCTTAATAAAGATGCTAAGGAAGAATGTAAGACAGGAAAATAATTAAATATTTTTACTGTGAACAGATGTTCTTGACCTGAGACCGAACAGAACAGGCCCAGCGGCCTGCCAGTAGGGTAGACACGTCACCCCAATTGGAGTAGGGGCAGAACAGAGCCACCGCCCGCACCAGCAAGGTAGGCAGACCTGCGACCAACCTGCAGAACAGGCCCAGGGGCCCGCCAGCAGGGTAGACACATCACCCCAATTGGAGGAGGGGCAGAGCAGAGCCGCCGCCCACGCCTGCAAGATAGGCAGACCTACGACTGACCGGCAGAACAGGCCCAGCGGCCCGCTGCATGGTAGACACACCACCCCAATTGGAGGAGGGGAAGAGCCGCCGCCCGCGCCTGCAAGGTAGGCAGACTTGCAACCGACAGGGAGAACAGACCCAGCGGCCCGCCGGAGGGTAGACACATCACCCCAATTGGAGGAAGGGCCCAGCTGCCGCCCGCAAGGTAGGCAGACCGCGAGTCCCAGAGAAGGAGCCCAGCGGCCCCCCAGCCTAGTTGAAAGATCACCCCACTTGGAGGAGGGGCACAGCTGCTGCCCCTGCCTGCAAGGTAGGCAAACCTGCAACCTGGAGAACAGGCCCAGCGGCCCGCCAGCGTGGTACACCGATCACCCATATTGGAGGAGGGGCCCAGCCGTTGCCCGCAAACTAGGCAGACCACATGACCTGGAGAAGGGGCCCAGCGGCCCGCGGCATGATAGACAGATCACCCCAATTGGAGGAGGAGCACAGCCACCGCCTGCCCCTGTAAGGGAGACTTTGCAACTATACAAGAGCAATATAAATATATAGGGGGAAAAATATGAAAAGAAAAGACAAGGAAAGAAAGGGCCACAAGCAATGCAGGTCAACTCAACTTTAGAAGAGGTAATAGCTGCAGCAGATGGAATGTCAGATAAAGAATTCAGGATTTACATGCTTCAGATGATCTGAAGTCTCAAGGAAGACATTAGACAGCAAAATCAGACAATGAAAGATCACTTCGACAATGAATTACATAAACAAATCCAAGAAGCAAAAGATCAACAGGGAGATAGAGGTTATAAAAAAACAAAAAGAAATCCAAGAAATGCAGGAAAAAATAAACCAACTTAAAAACTCAAATGAGAATACTACCAGCAGAGTAGAACACTTAGACGATAGAACATCAGACAATGAAGACAAAATATTTCAACTTAAAAAGAACAGACAGCTCAGCGAGACTCTTAAGAAACCATGAGCAGAACATCCAAGAAATATGGGATAACATAGAGACCAAACTTAAGAGTCACTGGGATACAGGAAGGTATAGAGGTCCAAACCAAAGTGAGCAATATGTTCAACGAAAAAACATGAGAAAACTTCCCAGACTTGAAGAATGAGACAGAATCCCAAATCCTAGAAGCCTACAGGACGCCGAATGTGCAAAATCATAAGAGACCCACACCTAGACACATTATAATGAAGATGCCCAACATACAGAATAAGGAGAGAATTTTAAAAGCTACAAGAGAAAGGAAGCAGATTACATTTAGGGGTAAACCAATCAGGATAACAGCTGATCTTTCAACACATACTCTGAAAGCTAGAAGATCCTGAAACAACATATTTCAAATGCTGAAAGAAAATGGGTTCCAACCAAGAATTGTGTATCCAGCGAAATTAAGCTTCAGGATGGAAGGTGAAATTAAAACCTTCCATGATAAACAAAAACTAAAAGAATTTGCAGCTAGAAAACCATCTCTTCAAAACATCCTCAGGAAAACATTACAGGAAGAGGAAATGGAAAATAACAATGAAAGCCAACAGTGGGAGGTGGTACAGTAAAGGGAAAAAATAATCAAAGAGGAAAAACAAATCATGTTAAGTAACATAAATAAACAAATATGGCTGAAAGAACAATCCATATCTCAGTAATAACCCTAAATGTTAATGGCTTAAACTCACCAATTAAGAGACACAGTCTAGTAGAATGGATAAAAAAAAAAAAAAAAGATCCAACAATATGCTGCCTACAGGATACGCATTTGATAGGAAAAGACATACATAGACAGAAGGTGAAAGGTTGGAAAAAATCATATCACTCATATGGATTTCGAAAACAAGCAGGAGTGTCCATACTCATATCAAATAAAATAGATTTCAAGCCAAAGTTAATCAAAAAGGATAAAGAGGGACACAACATACCGCTCAAGGGAACCATACACCAACAAGACATAACAATCATAAATATATATGCTCCAAACAATGGTGCAGCTATGTTCATCAAACAAACTCTTCTCAA